>NC_047527.1:65356549-68246549 GCF_012275295.1 Melopsittacus undulatus | reverse complement strand
CAATCTTACTATGACTGCCAAAGTCCCACATTGTTTGGAGTTCTTTTCTCCTAACTGCTGGTCCTAAAAGCTTGGGTGACTGGAGTATCTTAAATCCAAGTTACCTTTCTCTGTGTTATAGGAGGGCTGAGGTAAATCAGAATAGTCAACAGAGGCTTGCAAAGAGATTGTTTTGTTTCATTACAGCTGCATTTGTCCCAGCAATTCACTGAAAATTTTCATTCATACTTATTTTGCAGTGGCACAAAAAGTACAAACCCTCGGCTGGCCTCCACCATGTGAGTCAGACAGCAGACCCAGAACAGGGCACTTGTGCTGTCAGCAGTTTTTCAGTCATCTAAAAGTTAATACACAAGGTCCTCAGATTAAGACTTTACTATGTTTGATAGGTAGGCATCTGGAGATTCAGAAAGAAATCTTGCTTATGTAAAGACTCCTTTGTTTTCCTCCTTGTTTTTCCATGAAGATGGTTTCTACCATGGTATTTTAACTCCTGATTATGACTTCTGAATATAAACTCCTGTAATTTTCTTCAAAGAGACCTATATGTTATTGTAAATCCATTTGGCTTTTCCTACTAAACTAGTAATCCTGTCAGTGAGCCTGTTGGAGGAATTTAAACAACTGATTTCTGCTTGGTGGAAGTGACAGAGATACACGTTTCAGTTGTTGGAGTGTCAGCCCAGTTATTTGTGCAGTACTAATTGTACTGACCTAAAGAAAGTTAATTCAGATTTACATTGTCATAAATAAGACCAGAATTTTGCTTATTGCAGTACATGACCAGTGTTAGCAGAGCACCCCAGTTCCTATTAAGTGTTTACAGATGGGAATAACTATTGCTTATTGTCTCACTCTTCCTGACTTACTATCTGACGAGAAAAATAGCTTTGTTTTGCAGTAGTTATTGGTCTGAGAGAATTTGGGATGTGTCTTAAAGCAGTCATGAATACATTTGCTTTGATAGTTCTGCAAAAGTGTCTAAAATGTAGGAATTTATTCTACATTCATTTTTCCAGTTCACTTTTTCCTTCAGTGAGAAGATGTAAGATCATTTAGGCAGTCATCCTATGAAAATCTGGTCTCCTGTATGGGTATTTTTTAACACAATTTTACTGTCTAGTGGCCAAACTAGCTATGTTTGGCCGCATGTGATAGAGGGTACAGAAAAATCATGTTCAGGGAAGAGGCAGTGCAGGCAGCTAAGTGTGTGCACTGCACAGGAAAGTCATTGCTGTTAGTAAGACAGAAATGTTTCTACTTCAGCTTTCTTGGATTTGTTCTCTCATTCCTGATATAATTCATTTTGATACAGAAATAAGCATTGGATAATTCACTGAAGCCTTAAGACTCTAAGGTATTTCATAGTTCATGGCTGGAAATTAACTTTTGTTACCGTGGACATTTGGATGTCAAATTTGAGAAATATAAAAGGGTGTCAGCAATGAGGTCTGACTCAGAAGTCCATGTAGGGTATTCTGCACCATGGAGACCAGAGCATTTTTTGAAGTGTATTGCCCTCTGGTAGTACTTTTTTAGTCTTTCTTAATCTTAGTTTATCAGTTGTATTTAACCTTGCACTGCTTTAAGCTAAGCATTGTTAAACTTGGAAAATGTTGTTGGGAAAACGGATGTCATAAAAGGCTGCCATGCAGACTCCAAGTGGTGTTTAATAAGTATGCAAATACAATAGGAGAAAGGAGTGAGCCTTGAAGAAAAAGTTTTGATAATGAAGGAACAATTATACTTGTGTCACTCCCAGCTCATTTGATTAACCTCAGTAACTGTTGAAAGTGGTTTCACTGTCGAACATAGATCACATTTGTCCTACTTGCATGGTTTCAAATGTTCAACTACACCATGTTTTCCTTTTCTCTTATCCTCTTGTTTTCTAAACTGATCTATTCTCTCCTCTCCCTCCTGCTGGATCCCTGAGTGTGATCACCCAGTTTCAGTTACTTGGACTTGAATATCTCAACAAGTTGGAGGTCTTAATTGTGCTGGATGATAACAGTGCAAGAAGTTGTAAACCACTGTTTGCAGATGATTTCTCAAAGAGTTTCCTCCAAACTTCATTATTAGGGGGATTGAAACTAGATGATCTTAAGGCCCTTTTCAACCCTAGCTATTCTATGATTCGATGGTGGTGAGACACTGGAATGGGTTGCCCAGGGAAGTTGTGAATGCTCCATCCCTGACGGTGTTCAAGCCCAGGCTGGACAGAGCCTTGGCTGATATGGTTTAGTGTGAGGTGTCCCTGCCCATGGCAGGGTGGCTGGAACTAGCTGATCTTAAGGTCCTTTCCAACCCTATTCTATTCTATCATTCTATGATTCTATGATTATTTTGGGGCTCCAAATATATTTTATTCAACATAAACTTATTGTTTATGCTTTGCATGCAGCTTAAACTTCTGAATGTGCGTTTTGCACTTGAGAAACATCAATGTGTGGAGTGAACACCCCATTTGTGTTTTGAACTAAAGCCCATCCACCTGAAAATCACGGCACTAGTAAAATGAGGAAGACACTAATGCTTATTGTGTGCAGTCACATAGTCACTTGTTTCTGAATAAAAAAGGCAATCACAAATTTTAAAAGTTTTAGGGGGGGGGGCTCGTGTTCAGAACACTTCACATGGAAAATTAAGAAGCAAAATTATAGACGAGATCTATCATCTAAATTCAACTAACATGCTGCAGACTAGTAATGACAAAGATGAGGTACATGGGACTAGGACAGGGCAACCTTACAGAAGAAAAAGGAGCATGTTCGAAGACAGTAGTGTTAATGATTTGAATTGACTATAAAATTAGTCACATTTTTAATCTTTTAACTTTTAGAGTTGGGGTTTTTTTACACCTTTAAAGGGTCACATAGAGTTTAATAGTGGTAAATTCAGTTGAGCCCTATAAAGATTCAAAAGCTCTTTAAAAAATCTATACAAAACTGTAAAGAAACACAGCAAATAATACCTCCTATGGACTAAAAATCAACTGATACAACTTCAGAGGAAAAAAAAAGAAATCTTAAAATGCTGTGGTATATTTTCTTTAATGTTTTGGTTGATTACATGTCAAACGACTAATGTCTTTTCTCCTGACTGGAGTTGCTGGGTACTTGTTGCTCCCATGGATTTGGCATGGGGCATTACTCAGTGTTTCTGAACTCGAAGCCCTGAGTACATAGCAGCTTTTGATTTGACTCAGGTTGCATGTTAAGAGAGGGGTTTTTTTTCCATCTGAAAGTCTTGCATAAAAATCACTTCTAATTGTTTGCATCTTCTGTGTTTTTTGGTTTTGTTCTTTTTGCCTGCTTTTGGAACTTATGACTATCCAGTGAGAAGGACACTAAAGAGCGGACTAACACCAGAAGAAGCCAAAGCACTGGGCCTCATCAGCACCTCTGAGATGCAGGTTTGACGTCCCGGAGGTGGTGACAAGAAGAGCCGTTCATCTGAAGCACACAGGCTGACAGCTCTTCAGTGTGGCATTGACCTGCCAGCCTCCTCTGCTGCTCCCAACATCCCGTCCTCTGTTTGTTTGATTTTAATAAGCAACAAGAAGCAAAACCCCACCGCCAAGGCAGAAGAAGGGTGTGCCGCAGCTCAGCACAACATCTGGACAGTAACTGAGGAAGCGTTTGAGAGGTGAAAGTAGGTGAAAGTATATGGCGGCTTCTTCTCATGATGTGTTGGTGTGGGTAGGAGGGGGCTCCCTCCGAGTTATCTGTCATTCTGTGAGCTGTGTTTACGTTGGCTTACCCTGTTTTAGTCATTGCAAATGTATGGCATCTTGTCAATGCAACAAACAGTCCTTAAAGAGGCAAAATAAGTCCTGTTACAGCAACCCAAATTTTCCTGAAGCAGATTCATTAAGCAAAGATGCACAGTCTGTGCAACCCTGTGGTTTGTTGGGTTTTTTATTATTTTGCCACCAAAGAATGTAAAAATGTATGTGTACCTTTGTATATGTACAAAATGAATGTGTGAACGCATATGTGCAAGTATCTATACACATACAGTCGTGGTGTGAAATCATACTCTTGCTGAAGCTAGCTGGACTATGATTTTCACTCTGGGGCCTTACTGTTCCACCTGGACAGGAGGAAAAGAATGTCTTTTCATAGGAACTCAGTGTTATTCAGTGGGATTCACCCTGTGGGGCAGGAGATGGTAAAGTTTAGGATCCTGAATTCGTATGTATTAATACACACTCATACTGTACGTAGCAGCATGCACACAAAGGAGAGGACATGGTATGCCTCCCTCCTGTTGAGCTATGGCTGTACTGTGCATTTGTACAGTTTCAAAGAGACCTATGCCAACAATTTTACATACTTGATAAATGCATTCAGTTGCTAAGATCAAGAAGTTTTGTTCACTTGCCTGTGCCCTTCATGCTGCTTTTCTCTGCTGCAAGATAATGTGGTGGTGTTTTTATTTCAAATTAATGGATTTGAATATGAAATGACCCTGCTAAAAGCCTGCTGTGTTTTTGCTGTTCTTTATTTCTGTGGCTATTTTTGATGCAAGTGGAGAGGGTACCACAATGAACACTCCAATATGTTTGCCCTTATCTCACTGTTTTGTAACTGACTTTTATAACTGCCCTCAGCATGTGTGTTTGAAGAACTTTTAGTCAACTCATCTGCCTTTAAGTGAAGCGACACAGACAGCAGTGAAAGTGAATTGAACACAGTCACCCCAGCCAGTGTTGAGGCATTTTGAAGAGAACTGCAAACAATAGTAATATAAAAGGGAACTTTTAAAGCCAAAGTCATATATGGCCAATTGATCCTCAAGGGTGCACAAGATTCTCTTTTCATTGCCTTAGCCTCCAAGATTAAGGATATGTCTGCATGGCAGTAGTAGCTGAGGCTTCCTCCAAGCTAGTTAACTAGGGAACTGCAGCAGTTTAGTCATGGTAACAGGGTTTGATTTTGGCTGCAAAACACACTTGAAAAGTAGTGTTGTTTAATAGCCTATGCTGGGCTCCTAATGCCATAGCTGTGTTACTTCTGGCACCCAAGCTAGATCAGATACTTCAAGTTATTCAGCTCTCATTAAAGAGAGGAAGATCACTGAAGGTTGTTCAGGGTAGTTAAACCAAGCATTATAAACCTTTGAAACCTCGGTCATCCATCACATCACATTGATCATAGCATCCAAGTGATGAGAGAACCAGGTAGCTGAAAACACTGCAATGAGATTTGTGGTTGAACATCCTCTCTGTGCTGTCCATTTTTTTTATCATAACTTTTCATTCTTTATCTGCCGATGACTCAGATCTTCACGTGTCAAAGTCCATGGGGTAAAAAGTCACTGATGGGTAAAGATTCTTAAGGACAGCAATGAGTTTGATGTGGTTTTCCTCTCAACTTGTTAAAAAGTCGATTTTACAGGTAGGCAGAAGGCAGTAGTTGTGTAATTAATAAAATGTGTATTTGAAAGCTATGGAAAGGGGGAAGCTGGTTAAGATACAGAAGGAAGTGGCATATAATAAATTTCACTGTAAACTAAGCAAGACTGAGGAGCATCTGGGTTTTAAAGTGGATCTTTATGTGCTGCTCACCATTATGGACTTTTTAAATCTCTCTTAAGAGAGAGGGTGCTTTGAACAAAGAAATGAAGGTTATGGGGGTTTGTGGAGGTCTTTGAAGTCTGAAATGACAAGTAGACACCCTGAATGTAATGATTATGTTAAACTGTGATACTTGCTGAATGATAAAAGAAGCAAAAAGGCAACAAAACACATCTATGCTGACAGAGGTCATGTATTTAATTGGAGGGAGAAAATCAAACACATTTTTAAAACTGAGTATTTTAAAATATGCCGAATGTGCAAAGTGGGTGGCTCTTGGTGACCACTTGCTAATAGGAAACAAATTTGTGTTTCATTAGTGCAGTATCAGTGTTTGAAATATGACATATAACATAGCTGATGAATTACCAACAGTTGGGCATATGTATTTTCCAAGAATTGTGCAAAAATTTTGCAAAACTTCTTATGCTCCTAATGGAGGAGAAAATGCAATTTGGGGAATGGTGTTAGAATAAGTTCAGGGGAAAATACAACAGCCAGTTTCTTTGATATTCTCTGAATGCAAGTGTCTCACATCTGAAGCATATTCTTCATTGTCTTTATTTCCATTATGTTTGGTTTTCTATTGCTTCTCCCTATCTGCGAAACTGGTACCCATTTTTCTGAAGAGTAACTTGGTCTTGTTTTTGAAGTAGTGTACAGCTCAGATTAATTCCACCATCCTCAACGTTTATTGTAACCAGATCATCAAACACAGTAACTTGCAATAACTACAGAAAAGATTTCTATCTGGGGTCCTGATAAAAATGGCCAGTGGCCTGGTACGCTAATGTGTAAGGTGGCAGGATTTCCTCCAGAGTTTGCCAGCATGTCCTACCTGCGGGAACAATATTTGTTCCCCTTCACTTAAGTAGTGGATTCCAAATGAAATGGAGGAATTGGTTACATTTGCATGATTCTGTCTAATCAGGTTGTAACCCTCAAATTTTGAGTTGCTGCCTGCCCCTCCATCATCAAGAGAGCCCACCATAAGGATGTAGTACTTGTTTTTAAATGTGTGTGAGATACAGGTTGGTTTTGTGACAAACGTAAAGGTATTGGAAACACGATGTTTTGACACATGTTCCCATTTCTCATTTATATTTCCATGAAGGCTGGTTTTAAACACTTGTGGCCATTACTACCTCCCTTCTCTTTGTCATAGTACCAGTCAGTTGGAAATTTAGTGCCCGGAGTTTTGTACCTCCACCAAACTCTTGGAGTTGCTGCTGGTGTTTGTTTCAACACCCATCTGCTGCCAATAACTTGTCTGTCCATCTGCCACCATAACGCCTTCCTGATTCGGATGCTGAGGTAAACTTTAGCATATGAAATGACTGCCAAAGGGAAGCTATCCTAATTTCTTTCAATCTCCCTTGTTTTTTAAAAGCAGACTGCATACAAATACTTTATATTCCCTCATTCCCAGCTGAGGGATAACTTTCAGTAGCAGTTATGTGGCTGCGGTGAAGAAACAGCCCCAGGGAATGCTGTGTGCCCCAATTGAGAGTGAAAGATCCCTCACAAAAGTTGCATACATCACTCTTCACCTTTCAGTAAGGCCAGACACCAGGCTTATGGATTCCAGATGTTTCACAGCCCTTTGGCTGCTACATGTGACCCTTCTGTTTGATAGTTACCTGTCCATAATCCAAAATCAACAAAAAGTGTTGTTTTAAATGAGGGTCTTTCTTGCTCCAATAAATGCTGGAAACAGCATCAAAAGCAGTTTTCAAAATATATTTCTTTTTCTCTTTTGACACCCTTTTATTGTAAATTTTTGCAGTCATTGACTGTCAGCAAAATAAAACAGCAGTTTTGTAGACAGACAAGACATTGGCTTTGGCTTAATAGAAAGTCACATGAATATCTAGATAAGAGTGCTCCATTCTCCTTCAAGGTACTAGACAATGTGGCAGGAAGACACCTTAAATCCCCAGTGTGCTGTTTTCTAAGTGTACCCCACAATACTGTGTAGGTGTTGTTTTTACAATGCTTTGATTTCACTGAGATGAGCTGGGGACAAGGTACTAACCTACCAGTTTCACATCCTTTATCCTTGCGTTACCACTCATAAGTAGGCGTGCATGCTACTTGCCTTTATCTGAAGGATGTACAGGGACATGGTGTCAAACAGAAGCACAAGCATATTCCTCTCTCTTTTTCACTCATCTGAGCTCACTATACGTGTACCACTCCTCTCATTATCTTCATGGCGGGTTGTGTGTGCGTGCATAGGCAAAGCCTGACCCTGTGCTGTGTTTGGATGATGGCTTTGTATTTCCAGCATTGGGATGCAAGAAACCCTTGCCTAAGCTGCAAGGACTATGACTGTTGATGTTCCTCTGCAGGGAAAACTGCCAGGTACTTAGAGGCTCTGAAAGAAAATAAACTGAAGCATTTTTGAAAGAGAAAAATGTTTGGTTATAGGGAACTGTTGAAAATCATTTGCAAACACGTGACCAAGATGTAAGGCCTACCTTTCTGCTTTTCAACTGGGGCAGCAGCTGACTCAACTAGCATTGCAGATGCAATCCCAAGAAGTTTTTGGCAAGCAGTTTGATAGTTACATAGCAAGTGATGCGAGGAGTTTCGGAGATGTTGTATAGTTTTATGTTTACGCAAAAGAAAAAAAAAACCTATTAAAGTTATTTCTAATTAGTCCATTTCACATTGAGTGGCAGATAGAGATATATTTTGTTTAATCACTATCTAATACCGAGGCTTCTGTGAAAGAAAAGGTTTATTTGTAGCATTGGGAGCATTTCTCCTTTTTAAAGACTGTCTTTGCGCGTATAGTGTCCTTTTTTGTGAGCTGGGAGTTGTAAAAAAATGTAAAGTAGAAAAGGACGTGTTTCTTAGACGAAGGAGAAATACTGTAAAATTGTGTAAATGTCACTACTCATGGGTTTTTTTCATGTTCTGTGTAGCATAGTGTAAAATAGTCTTTCCAGCAGTGTTATTCTGTGAATTGTAATTTAAAAAACAAGCCATGCATGGTCAGAGATATTACCTACAGGTCCTTTTGGTTGAGTTTTTGGTTTTGTTTGTTGTTTTCTCATTTTAGGTGAATTTGTTTTATGTTAAATTTAATTGTCCATGAAACTGCATTTTTTGTTTCTCATTTTTATTTCATAAAGAACTTGAATTACTCTTTAAGGTTTTATTACACACAAAGCTCACCTGCCCTTTGTATCAATCCTTCAGAGGCTTCGTCACACTTAATGTAAACGGGAGGAGGCGGTGGTATGTGTTTCTCTTTAATGCACCCCTCACCTGCCTCTTCTCCCCCCACTCTCCCCACTTTACTGTCTGGAAAGATGCAATCACACTTCTTTTTTTCTTTCTTTTATTTTTTTCCTTTTTTTCCCCCCCCCGTGCCATGCAGGGTCAATATGGAAAACTGACCACAGACCTGTGTCCAAAATTTCTTGATATAAGTAGTTAAAAAGCTCACCTCTACAGCATTATGTAAACACATCTTGCAATAAAGCTTTATAAAGCACTGACTGGACTGATTCTGGTTTTGTTGATGAAGCCAATCATGGTGGGAAATGGGTAGGAAGAGGGGTCATGGGTTGTGCTGTTTCATATGCTCTAAGTACCTGCAAAGCCACCTTGTGGACAATGAAACAGCTGCCATTAAACCATCCGGGTGGTCTGATCATAAAAAAACTGATCTTTTACCCCTGGTTTCACAGTTTGAGCATAATTCCTCATCTTGAGTGAAGAAAATGAAAATGTGTCTCTGGTTCCCTAGGATTTCAGTAATCCAACCCTACAAACCCTCAATAAATATGCAGTGTTACTGCCTGCTGCCACTGGCTCAGAGTTGGTTCCTGCCTTAAAAATACTCCGTGCACAGAGCACATTGCAGAAAGGTATGAGATTTGTAGAAGCAAATACAAATAAAATGAAAGACTACCTGTGTGCAGGAGAGTGTTTTGGATTGCCTCTGCATCAGGACATGAAACACTCGCCATGCCTGCTAGGGCTTCCTAAATGTAAAGGTGACCAGTAAACTAAACATGCCTTTATCTTGGCTGAAATACATTTCTTGCATCACTGTGGTGTGTAATTTTCTGGTGGCACCTATGAGTGCACCTGGACAGACAGCGGTCTTGCAGTTTTCTCTATTTGCTGATGTCCGATTCTTCCCTTTTCTTGCAATTTCCCAGCACTTGAGGGAAGCCGAGTTGACAGACAGGACAACCCTGGCCCTGTGGATGGTGAGCCATAGCACAGGGACTCCTGCATCTGCTCTGTCCGCAGATTCAGTAGCTACGATGAGGAGAGGTTGTCAAAGTGACATGTCAAAACTCAATCAGTTTTTCACTGCAAGTCATGCAACAAGCTACTTGAAAAGAATTGTTCTTTAGAATTGCACATAAGGTCAAAATACATTATTAGAAGACAGCTACATGTGTTTATAGCAGCATCCTGGAAGATAAAGTAGGTTAACTGAGAGTCTGAGAGAGATTTTCACCTGTGATTTATGGGATTGTGAGAGCTGATATAAAATGCTAGGTATGTAAGCCTCCATAGGGGAAAATACCACCTTCCTTCTTTTTAATTAGCTTCTAAAGTTATTTCAAATAAAAAAGGTGCCTTTTGCAATACGGCTGCATCCCTGAAAGAGCTGCTTAGCATTCCAGATGCACTGGTGTAAAGTCTAGAGGATGAAAGGCTACTAGCCAGAAATGTGGTAATGCTTTTTAAAATAAATATATAAACCAAGTTTATTGGCCAGACACTTTTCTATCACAGCATATCCATTAGCAATTCTAAATTCCAGATGTGCAATGACAATGCGTACATATATTTTTCAGACCTGGTGCCCAGTCAGGACTCATATGTTGTCACAGAGAAGCCTCTGGCCTGTAGTCAGGGAACGAGCAAGTATGCAGATTGTCCATTGCACAGCTGCATGCCCTGGTTTATAGACCCTTCAGAACAGTCTGAGAACACACAACTGAAGAAAAAAATACTTTTTTTTTCCTATTATAACTTCTCCAAGTTTTCTGATGGGAACACAGTTTGGAAAAGGGAGAGGGCTGTTCTCGAAGCTTTACCTCTTGCAAGTTTCTTCGTGAGAAATGAGGAATGATGGCTGCATTCCATTAGTCCACTGTCAGATGAGATGGACCTCTGCTGGAAATCCTGACAGAACACAGTCTACGTGAGGTGTCATGCCAATGAGGGCCTCTCTTCCCAGCCTTCCCTCCGTGATTTTTGAGCAGGAGGACTTACCCATCTGCAGAGGTATTGTGGTGTATGATACTGCTTTTCAGTTCCCAGGAATTAAAGGGGGGTTTTCTCCTTCCCAGCACTCATCCCTCTTTCACTGCTCCACCAAGCTGCTCTCTCGTTTGAGCTGAGCCAAGAGCCCTCCATTTATTTTTTATTACTATTCCATCTTGAAAACCCCATGGAGCAGTGTACAGAAGATGTGTACCAGCACTGGGGAGGGTGAGACCCTTTCAGTGTCCCAAAGAGGACTCCCGGGATCACTGGGTACATCCTGCACTATTATTTCTGCAATAATGACCAGAAATGCTTTAACTTTACGTTAAAATCTTGAAAATAAGTTTATAGCCCTCTCTTGGCGAGTGTTCAGTTCTTTCTGCCTAGACAACAGACAAAATGATTAGTCTCAACTTTTGTCTAGATTTTCCTTTGTTTGTTCCATACTTAAGGTAATAGAAGAAGAAAAGTATTTAACAAGCAACAAAGAAGAAGAAAACATCAGTGAGATCCAACGGGACTTGAAACCGGACAAACTTGAAGGCAAAGGTGAGGTCAAAACCATGTCATAGCCTCCAGTAAATATTGTACTGGAGCTTTCTCAAGGCAGCATTAGCTAAGTTGTCTTGGGAATAGCCCCACGTTTGCTTAACAGCAGTGGTTCAAAATATTCTCCCTGGTATAGGGTGCACAAAAGCCCTTCCAGAGCCAGGCAAAGCTCAGCTGAAGGGCCGACAGGTGGCAAAGGCTCTGGAGCATATCCATCACCTCAAAGGCATGTGCCATGACTGGCATGAATGAATATAAATGTTTGTACTAAAACCCTTGAAGTAACCTGTGAAAACACGTTTGCAGGTATCCAAAAGGTACAGGAGGGTGGAAATTCTCCTTTTTATTAAAGCAATGAAATACTCAGCCTCTTGAACGAGAGCTCAAAAATAAAATGAATCCTCCTTCCATCCTTGTCCAAGCTTCCTATAAATATGCACTGGGAGGCTTAAATAATCTTGGCAAGATAGAGTAAAGGAAAATTATTGTTAAAAAGAGGCCCTGGATATCGTTTCAACAAACTTTTTCCCCACATAAACTTATGGAAAATTATTGACCTCATAGCAAAGTCAAGAAAAAAAGAAACTTTTTGCAAAATGCCAAGATACCTATTTGAATGTGAACTTAGACTGCTTTGACATAAGTCTGTCTGGAACACCTCCCAGGAATGCTGTGTTAACTATAGGGAACGATAGCTGTGAAGATTAATAAACAAAAATCTAAATAATCATAGTGTCAGCAGTGATGATCTTATATAAAGCTAGCTGTGTATGTGTACGAGTATAATGATAAAGAAAGTGCATTGAATATCAGGCAGTAGTGACTGAAGCCAAATGAAAATTTGATGCTATTGGCTCTGTGAGCAGTGGAAACAGCCTGATGGACTTCAGTGAGATTGAATCAAGCCCCCAAAGATAACTGTTAGAATGTTAAACTTGATGGAAAATTGAATTTTTTCTCTGACAAAAAAAGGCCCTAAATCATTTCAATCTCACCAGTTTCACTGGGGAATTCTCTTTCAAGTACAGATAGCACGCTATAGCCTGAAAAGCAAGAGTGAATCCTTGTTTCCAGAGAAATTATCTCAAATGTGTTCAGATTACAAGCATGTGGGATGAAACACAGCTATCATCCAAAATTATATAGTCTGGAAATTCTATGTCTTTTTAGAAGCCAAAGAATGGCAAAGTCTGAAAACAAAACAACCTGAAGCAGTCAATTGCAGTATTTTATTTTTTTTCACTATGGGACATGACAACCATTAAAATTCCTCATAGGGAAATAAAATTTTAGTAGAAACTCTATCGTTGTCACAGAATTCTTTAGCGTGTCTTTGCAGACAAACACTGATAGATGGGTTACTAGAAACTAGTGACTTCAAGGCTGGTCTTAAGAACAACTGGTACAAGAAGTTTCTTGCCATGCAATTTTGCTTAATGTTATACTTCCTTCTCCAAACATTGTCCATGCAATGTTAACTTATACCATCTTTAAAAAGGTTTATTCTTTCCTATAGTGGGAAAGCCTTAATGATAAAGGCAAGATTCTTATTTTGATAAACGGGTGAACCCATGAAAGAAAAATGAAGAGATAATTTTAGCAGAGACACTTCAAATGCTGGAGTATGTGAAGCCCAGATGCAGTAGTAAGTCTAAAGGCTGGGAAAGGCATTTTAGCTGAATGCGCAAGATAGAAAGGCTAACTTTTAGAGAAGTTGTGTATCAATTAAACTACATAAAAACAAGAAGGGGACGGATTATGACCTGTGTGACTCTAAGGAGACAAGGGCACTGGGCATGAGAAGAGAGCATAAGAAAGGGGACATCACATGTTTCCTAATTTGCCTTAAGGAGGTTATCCAAAATCTGTTTTAAAAGAGTTTGATAATTTCACAGATTTCTTTCTTGCAGTAAGCACCAAGAATATAAATGCAACATGAGGCAACGCTCACAGAAAGGAGCCATTCTGGACCTTTCTACCTTCAGAAAATCACAAATTACTTCAATGCTTGCCAGTGAGGGTATCACCTCTTGTTGGACTATAGTAAAATCCTGACCAGGGTACATGGGGTAAGTTGTGGTTCAGCTGGTTTTGCACCTCTGTATTTGTTAAAAGAAGCTTGGATTCCTCAACCTCTGGCATCAGTGTACAGGACTCTTCCTCGGGTGATCATCATCAGCTTTATGCCTGTGACTCTCCTGTCTTCAACATCTATTATTAAGCAGCAATGGGCACAGAAATGGCCAGCTATTCTCCTTGGTAAAGGAAATTCTTCCCTTTTCTTACATCAAGTAGACTTAGGGCACCTTCAGGTACATTTTGTACCTTTAGGATAGCTAAAATATTGATAAGTGCTACTAGAACTGATGAGGTCAAGGAAGAGAGCAAGCTGGAGGCTGCAGACAAAATGCCAAAGTGTCTTTTAACCCCGCAAGGAGAGCACAGAGAGGCCTCTCATTTCAAGGGAATTGAATATTGTAGAGATGGCTGAATTGTGCAAGAACTTGGTAAGAAATATTTCAGTCATCAGCTGGGAGGATTTGGCAAATGACTGCCTCCCCTATGCAAGCAGAAATCAGAGGCAGTTCTGAATGCTCAATGAAGCCATGCAGTTGGTTGCTCCCCTTTGTAGCCAGGGATCTCACAAATACCACTCACAGAACCTTTGGTTAAACTTGGGATTGCTTTCTCCTTTATCAGTCACTTTTTAGCCCCCCTGATGAAGTTTTCTCACCTAATAAACCATTTGGGTCAGCAGAGACCAGGCAGAGATTAACACAATTCATCTCCAGCTGCCAAAACTGATCAGAGGAAATAGGAAGATGGGAGTCAAAGGGCTCTGTGGTCTCCCCAGTTGGACTGTTAGCAGCTTAACTTTCTCCTTGGCAGTGAAAAGGGTGTAATTGTGGAGAGAAAGCTGGCTTACTGCAATGCAGAAAATGTATGTTTTCTGCATATATGGACCACAATTTGCAGGAAACCTTAAAAAAACTTTACAGAAGGTATGTTGTTCCTGACAACATTGCCATCTTTACAGTATTCAGGGATAGTTTTCTTGCAAAGTCTGAGTATGAAGAGAATAAAAGAAGTCCTTGAAGAACATTTCTAACTCCAGGTAAGTAGTGGTTGTCTTTCTCTTTGATGAGTGTAAAGGTTCCAGTTATTCATTGTCCTATGTTTTTGTTTCTGGTTTTGGGGTTTTTTTGGCAATAGGTTCCAGGAATTTGTAGCATATGATCTATAAATTTCCTTGTGTGGTCTCTGACGCTAGTGTGCTGACCCAGGAGTAAGAACAGACTCCTCAGAGCAGACCCCTGACAACACGCAATGTCCCAAGTAATATCGCTATAATCCCTTTTTATGCTCCCTTCCTGGGATCCAGAAATAAGTAATCACATACAGGCCCACAGGGTTGAAATGCTCATTTTCTAATGTCAGCTTAATACCCAACACAGAAACTATTGCTATCAAGTGAGAAAGATAGATAAGCTGATGTCCTTTTCTATTTCATGCAGAAAATTTTCTGGCTGGGTTTTATGGTTACTGCCACAGAGAAATGTAGAGACTTTGAAAAGGAGAACTTGAGTGTAGAAGTCACCAGAAAAGTTAAGAGGCAGAAGATAAAAAAGGTGAAGTAACACACATTATGGAATCCGGTCTGGGAAATCAAATTAACTAGAACTGATTTAGTATTTCTTGATCAAGAAATTAAAACCAGCACTGTTTGGAAAGGTGTCCAGTCTTGGTGACCCTCCTGGAATAAAAAATTTTACAGTTTCAGGTTCAACATATAGATTAGTATTGAAATTCTGATCGATGTAAAAAAAAGTGTCAAGAATCTGGAAAACAAACAAGATTTTCATTTTCAAAAGATTGGAAGCTTTTTACTTTCTTTGTACCAATTAAGGCACTGAGACCGTCCATAATACCTCAAAAGTGTTCATGAAAATTCACGTTCTGTCTAGTTATGGAGGTGATAAATTGGAAAGCCAAGTCAACATTGATATAAGGACATAATGGAATATGAATTGCTCGTGTAAATTAATAATTACTTATTATCTACAGCTTACTTATTGACATGTCACTGGGAATTTCAGACCTAGAAAAACTCAAGTTGGAAGAAAAAGGTCAAAATTAGAAGTCTATGTTCACTAGTCTGCAGATGTTGAAATCTACTATCAAAATCAAGTGAGGCAAAAACTTCGTCTTAATTCAACATCATCACTTAAACAGAGACAGTACAGAAAGTTATAAGTAACACTACTGTTTCAGAGTATCAGATGCTAGTGCTAATACCCACACTCGTGGTAAGAGTTCAGGAACTCTCTCAGAGAAAGGGAGTTTGAAACATTCTGCTCTCACATAGTGGTTTTGGACTATGTATATGGATGTATAATGTTTGAATAGTTGATGGATAAATTTTTGCAGGTAGTTATATGTATTCAGCTCTGATGACTTGGCAGATAAGCAGAAAACAGAATATGAGTTTCAATTCCTACTCATTTATTCTGTTATCAAGCAAGATTTTCTTGCACTTTTATGAGCTACAGGTTCAAGCTGATATTTGACCTCACAGCACAAACCAATGGAGAATTTCTTCCTCTGCTTTGAACCACATCTTTGCAATGTGGAGCTGTAAATGCATGTCACAGTAGACTGTAGCACCATTAGATGCAGAATTGCTTATACAACCCTTAGACATGGTTACTGATAGAGAGCCCAATGTTGAATCAGATGGGTGCTTGTGCTCAGTATAACTACAGTATAAAATGGCACTTCGGTACAGAAACAAGGGGAAGAAGAAATCTTTGCTTGTTCCTATTATAAAATGTGAATGCAATCTTGAGTGCACTGATGTCAGAAAATATCAGGCTGTCATTAAGGCCTACATTATCCTTAAGTGGATTTTCCACTATAGATCCTTTTCTGAGATGTTTTTACTTTGTACCACATCATAGAAACTGACTTCTTAAAAAACACATGATCCTGAAGAGCATTTCAAATGTTGCAACCAACCAATTCAGGTCTCTTAACTGAGAGGACAGTGGTTGCAGGATAAGTGCCCTGTGGCATGTGCTTTCAAAGTCTTTACTTATACTTGGCAGAAATAACATTATCCACAACTTTGGAAAGAACTTTTGGCTGAAGTTTCTGGCTGTGATAAACCTCGTGAATATAGTTACTCAGAGGGTAACTGGAGTTGAAGTAGACCATGAGGCCTTAGAGACCTTTTTAATGTTTTAATGACAGTATTCTCTAGCTGTCACCTCCAAAGTTTTAACGTTTGTATATGAGGCTACAAAATATCCCTGCCATCTAAAATATGTGTCTTTTAGGTTATAACGGTCTGGTCACTGCTGACCTGTGTGCTGCATTAGTTGCAACTGCTACAGTTTCATTATGTGTGTAAACAAGGGGTTTAGTATTTAATTGTAGGCCAGTTGCATCTCAATGCAATATACTAATGACTATTTGAGCACCCGTTTACCCAGATGTTCATACAGTGCAGCGGAAATGAAGAAACAAACAAACCCAGCCCAACCAAACCAAGTGATTCTAGAAGAAGGTCCTGAAAGCTCTCCCAGGGACTGTGGTTGATTTCACACTATAGTATACTGCATGTTTGATTATCTACTCTTTAAGGAGGCTTCTGAAAAGCAGAGCTGATGCCGCATCTCACACTGCTGGCAGGACATCTCAAGTTGTCCAGACATCACTTGGAGGAGCACCTCATAGAGACAAGCTGGAGAGCTTCAGCAGGGCTTTATGAAGCTGAAAGACAGCTGGCACAAAGTGAGTGGCACTCCCTCTGTTTATGCTGCAGGCCAGGAACAAGCAGATGAACAAATTTTGCTGTGAGTCTACATGAGTAGCTCCCAAAGACCTGAGAAAAGCAAAGAATGTGCCTCTGAAGGAAAGGCAAAACTAGTGCCTTTTGAAGTCCAGTTCAGAACAGGTAATCATCCCTTAGCATAGATAAGGAAGAAGTTCTTTACTGTGAGGGTGGTGAGGCACTGGAATGGGTTGCTCAAAGAAGCGGTAGCTGCTCCATCCCGGCAGTGTTAAAGGCAAGGTTGGACAGAATCTTGGGTGACATGGTTTAGTGTGAGGTGTCCCTGCCCTTGGCAGGGGGTTTGGAACTGGATGATCTTAAAATCCTTTTCAACCCAAACCACTCTATGATTCATATTGTTCTTTGCATCTACTCAACCTCTAACATGTGCCAGCAGATAAAAGTTATGCATCAAGTCACCTTTGTAAATCAGCACTTGGGGCTTGGCACTGTATAGGTAAGTAAGGCAAAGATGGTTCATGCCTTGATGTGTTAAAAAAAATTGATAATGCAGTCCCTTTGCATAATAGACCAAAATCATAGAGTCATAGAAATCAAGTAACCACAGCTGCCCTCATTGTACCAGAAAAGCCTAGGAAAACAGTTACGGGATGTGGAGCACTGAGGGAATGCTTCAATTCACTTGCATGTTACAACACCCCCTTAACCCGATGTAATAAAGAGTATCACAGGGTCCACATTCAAAGCGGGTAAGACAGTGGCTTTAGATACCATTGTTTACAAATACAGCTGTGCTATTCTAATGCTTTGATGTCATGTGTAGATCCATATGTTTGTTTTGACACTAATGTGGCAATCACTGCTGCGTTGATATCCTAGTCTGTTTGAATATGGCACATAAGAAAACCAGCTCTTGATTCATTTCAAGTGCTATGTTGATGCTTTATAGCACCAACTGGTATTGAAATAGAATTCATTTTAAAGAGTGAAATGCCTTCCAGAATGCCTAGTATAGATTATATCTGATTCATTACTCTTATAATCAAATCTTGGTTTTCTCATCAAACAATGATCTGTAGTTTGTTTAAATAAACTTAATTCCTGAGTCCACAGGTTTACCCCTCACCGTCCCTGACTCCTGCACAGTGTTTGTATTCTGGATCCCTGCTGGTATTCAAAGTATTATTGAAAGTTCATCCCCCTGAACTAAAGTTCCTCAGCAAAAACTTTCAGGACTTACATTTTTGGGCCTGATTCTTTCTTGTTTCTCTTACTGAATACCACTTAGCAGGGTGGTTAAAAACTTACTTTTCTCTTGTAAAATGAATAGCTCTTTCTGCTTCTTTACAAACTCAGAACAGAAATATTAATGGCATGCTTCCGCCTTTCCTCCATCAACATTCCTACATTACCAGCTAATAAGCTACACTTTTGCGAGGATTAATGTCTAGTCTATGCAAATTTCTTAACATTTATAGCTCTGCTAGTCATCATTTCTGTTTCTACCATCATCTTTTTTTTTATTTGACATTTATCACCTTACAGATTTCACTTTACAATTAGAAAAATTATGAGCTTTTAGCCAAACTTATCTTCTTTCCTCACTGGAAAATCAGGAAACCTGATTATCTAATGAACAGCTCTCACAGAACTCCAAGTTTTCATTCGCAGTTTCCCCCTAAATTTTCCATGTAACTTTTTTCCCTCTTTCAAGTTTTTCAGACTTAAATACCAAAAATAATATTACACAGAGCTATTATCTCTGTATGCAGAAGCCAGTTATGATCCCAGTGATTTAATGTATTTTTATCTGTCATTAAAATGTTCGAAAGTTAGAAAGTGTTGGAGAGTTATAGGGGCAAAGAGGAATGCAGTTACAGTGAAAATCCAAAAAAAAATCATGGTCATAAACAGTGGACATGGCAAGGTTCTTGAACAAATTCCCATGCTTATCTACTGTGAGATTTATTGGGTAAAATGTGAAATTATACAAATGTCAGTAATCACAGTGCACTTTTTCTGAATATGGCTCCACATACATACTGCCTATCATAAACACTGTAACTACACACTTTTTCCATCCAGTCAATTTTCAAGCCTGCCAGTTAGATCCATACATTTTGTGACTATTGACTTGAGGAGCAGGCGAATTACAGAAATAAAAGCTCAAGAGATTCATGGAGTACCAGTGTGCCCTCAGAGAACAGTAGAATTGTTTCTAATGGTCTTTAATTGCTAGTAGAAGAAGACACGGTTAAAATCATGCTAAAAGCAAGTTTCTGTTTCTCTGTAGCAGTCCTGTATAAGTTAGAGCTGATGCAGCCAGTTAAAGCTTGACACTCTTGCCTTCACTTGAAAAATGTCACTGCAGAGCTTATCACCAAGGTAAAGCTCTTGCTTCTGCCCAGTGAAGGAGAGAACACCCTTTTGGACCCAGCCTGTTGGGTATAGACCAGGTTTGCCTATGCAGAAGTTCATGTAGTAGGGAAGGCCACTCATCTCATTCCCCAGACCAGGGAACTCCAGATAATATTATCTTCATGTTTGAGTTCTATACCTACCCAAATCAATCCTAGAGTCTAACTTAAAATATTTCATACTTAATCCAAAATGGTTTATTTTTATCATTTGTTCATAGCACTACTGCAATAACACTTCTCATTAGAATTCTTACTCCATTGGTAATCTCTGTATTTGTAAATTATCTATAAAAGGGAAGAACCTTTAGGAAGTTTTCTTCTCCTGACTTAGAGTTTTAACAATTTGGGGCAGGTTAGATTAGTCTAAGCCTCTTTCTCCTAGAAATATAGAACTCATTTTCCTATTAATGTGGAAATGTCTATGAGCATCCTACTTTTCTAGCCACTCAAAGAAAACAGAAACCCTAAGAAAACATTTTAATTTACCCTTAAAAGTCCATAAAATGGTGGCTGAGAATCCTGCTCCAGCCAGTGACCCACAATTGCCATAGGCAGCTGTGGCTGCCTCCTGTCTTACTTAGTTTTCCACTGAGGAAGACTCAGGTCAGGTGTAGACTCCTTGCTTCAGAGCCCCCAGACAAGAAATATGAATCAAATCTGCATTGCTCAGCTAAACCACAGTCAAGGAGGGCAGGGAGCTCATCTACCAGCAGTTAAGGTGCTTCAGACCACTGCATGCTCCCAAGCCCCATTGCTTGTTGTCTAAACTAACCCAGGCTCCCTGCTCCTGCCCCTCCTGTCATACCCTGGGTTTTATTGCTTCCTTCACCTCTCCCTTCTCTTACTCTTTCCTAGCTTTTGGCTATTGTCAGAAGTGATTGGCACATCTTGCCTTCAACTGGAAGTGAAATAGCATCTTCTGGGGACATTAGTGGGAAGCACGCACAGGATGCCAGCCAGCTCATATACACACCTCTCTGGGGAGGGATGAACATGACAAATACTCTTGTTTCTTGCCAGGCTGCAAGCCCCCTCTTCACTCTACCACTTGCTCTGAAATGCCTTGTCTTTTCTGAATTTTTTGACTAAACACTTCAGCAGTTTGAAACGCTTGAGGACAAGTGGATTCCTTGGCTTCTGGGCAAGCGAGGCAACTCGGCCAGTTTAATAAATCGGTTCATAAGCTGATTGCTTTTGTACCTTTCATTCTGTCTGCACACTCACTCAAAATCATCCAAACAGAAAATGAGCACCTCTGACCCCCAGATTGGGAATACTTACTCTGTCTCACCTACCTTTAACCACACTGACTGACCAAAACATACTTATTATTGCCAAGTTGGTAACAACCTGATGACTTTTGATCCATCCCATCCATTAATCATAGGATTGGGCTTTTCAGCTTGTGGCTCTCAGAGGTGGTGTCCACTTCCTTCATATGACCCAAAGAACATCTCTGAGGGAGGAGGGTGCTTGTTCTCACTGTGCTTCCTTGCTTGCCAGAGCAGATTGAAGGCTATTTTTCTGCCTTAATGTCAGCCTTATGTCTCCGGAGTCAGGTACTCCAGAAAGCACAAGGCTGGAGAAATACACATGCATAATGAAGGATATTTCCTATCTGTGACAGCCTTTGAGACCTTCTTTGGCTCTTGGATGAATATTACCTCCATTTTATGGAAATACTCACCAGCTCTGCCACTTAGGACATTTAACCTTAGCTGAGGATGGCATCTCCCACTGTATATTCACTTACACCGGATGAAGCTGGCAAACCAAGTAGAAGGTTGCTGTCTTTTGCCTTCCTCCCCCTCTTTTTTTTTTGTTCATTATCTTGGAGTTCGGTGTTGCAAGAGCAAAACGCTGTGACCTGAACTGAAGATCTGTTACTGTAAGCAGCCTCATCCTGTCCCTTCTCATTTTAGCACTTCCCATTGCCCTGATGATTGCATTCTGAGTGTGTGCTTGGCCAAGGATATTCCAGGCTAACGTACGGAGCAAAGGTTGAACCTTCTGTGTCTACAAGTCTTGAGTATTTGAGGAAAAAAGCCTTTCATCTTGAAAGCTAGAGAGACTAAATAAACATCTTTAAGCTATTTAATCAGCAGAGAGGGGATGTGGTGGATGACTGGGTTACACAGAACGGCATCTTATTTGGAGGGGGCAACTTTAGGACAAGAGTGAGTAGTAACAGTACACTCATGAATTGATGTTGAAACCAGATACTACTAAAATGATCTCCAGGGTATTCTTTGTGATCCTTTTTATTACTTTGTTGTTGAAATTGTTTTCTAATATTATTTATTGTCTCAAATCTCACGTTCTCATCTCTTGAAGAAAAAGGGCTGCCCAGTGTTTTTTCTCCTAGTTGTATTTCTTTGCCTCATTACACATTTGTTTTCATGAAGTATTTGATCATATTTTCCAAAAAATGTTTAAGCTTTGGGTATCTTTCTAAAAGATATTATTTAGTTCAGCCAAGAAGTTATGGGCCTAAGGCCCATCTCTACAATGACAGAAATCAGACAAGTTAGCTATTGTGATGGATGTTGAGTGGGTCATAATAATGTATAAATACACTGCTGACCTTATTATAGGGTAGTCACTGTATGAGTACGTTGATTAAATCTAAAAAGAGGCTGTAAGGAAACAATGACTCAAGATAAGCCATTCCACAGGAATAGAATAATATGAGACCAACTGGCTCCAAGAGCACTGGCGTGATTTCCTGCTGAGACTATTGGACTGATTTTGTCTAGAAGGGCAACAGCCCAAGAACTGACAAAAACAAAAGGAGTCCCTCTTTCCAGAGCACAACTGGTTATTGGAGAGGGAAATCATACAGATCTCAAGACTTGCAAGGCCCCATATGTAGAAAGGAGGACTGTTATAAACAGATGAACATAAATATAGTATGAACTGTGTTTAAAATAAATGTTCATGCACTTTTTAGCTGGTTTTAAAACAATTTGTGGGGTTTGCTTTCATTCTGTCATAGCTAAGGGAGCGTTATGCAGGTCTCTAATTTGCTGTGACCTATAAGCAGATCCTTTTGTTTTATACTATTTTCTAACCCTTCCTGTAGTAAATTTTGTTTGTAATGAAGCTGCTGGGATTATTATCTGCAGTGCACCAGCAAACTGAAGGAGTTTCTGGAACAGCAATGCCGTGATGTGACTCCCATGTGTTGATTTGCAGCACATTAGTGGCACGATCCACTTACTCGTCTGCCACTAAAGAGGTGTTTCCCCCTCTTTTATGGTTGGTTAGATGTACAAACTTAAAATGGTCTACATACACCACTTATAAACTCATATTTCTTTAGAATTAGGGAACTTAACTCCTAAAGACCATATGTTTTTGATCTGTGGTTGTCCCTTCTCTATGTGTACATCAGTATTTAGTGGCATAAGAAGTCTGAGTTTTGAAAAAGCTCTGCTGTGTAGCCTGGAAGCTGTCATCTCAACCTCTGCTAAACTTCATATAAAAGACAATCTGTTTTGATACATAAGGTAAAAATTTGGAAGCTGAAATATTTTAACTGGTTCCTCTTTTTGTTTGGTAATTCCTCTGTCAGGTTGCTATAGTGACCACCAGAAGTTATCCAGGTAACACAAGTATTTAATTATATTTTTACTGTTAGTATACATGGCATAATGACATTTTGGTCATATGTATTCCTTGCATTAAAGCTTGACACCTGATAACCTCCTTTACTACAGATGTGTGCACCTGGGTGTTGTTTACCTCATTAGAAGCTGTGGGAAGCATTGGTGTGCTTATGAGGATGTCTGAAAGGGTCCTGAAGGTAGAGCTACAGCCTGCATCTCCTTCTTTGACAAGCTGGTCAGGCTCAAAATCAGGAGTTTCTTCTTTTGCCCAAGGAGAAAGGCCCGTGATTCATCCCTGATCTACATCATGCACATGCTCTTGACTCATCTCAGTTTTCACACCTGCAACCTCCCCTGCAATGCAGTGCACCCATTCCTGTCATAGCAATATAGAAGACTGAAAAAACTCAGTCTGCACCTCAGAACCCAGCTGGAGAGAAAAACACCAAGCATGTCTGCAACAGCAATCACTGTGAAAGGAAGCAGGAGCTTCACAAAATGTCATTTTATTAGTTACTGTTCAGAGCAGAAAACAAGTGCAAACCTACAACTGCCTTCTGGGTTTAAGCTAGGGATATAGAGAACCTTGAGTGCCTGAAGACTGGGGACTAGTAGATATCTGGGAGCTTTTCAGGAATCCTGTTTAATTACAGTTGTGTTGTGATACACTCTGACCAGGGCTCGTTAATCTTCAGCAAATTCTGTTACATCCTTGTAATACTTTTATTAAAACTCTCACTCAGAGAAGAAAAAACACCAGGAAAAGAATACAGAAATTCAGAGCATGTATATAGTCTTCCAAATGTGCAGTCATATTGCAATGTTCTTTTTTTGCTATTTTGACAGTAACAGCAGATAATGAATGTAAAAGTTGATTTAGCTTTCCATTTGTTCAACTGCCTGAAAGATAGCCTTGAAATTTCCTCAGAGAACAGATGGATGATCTCAGTGCAGTCTTTTCAGCAAGTAAACATGTCCTTAGTTATTCTGCTAATCTCTGGCTTCTGTGAAACTGAATTAGCCTATACTAGACTTGCTCATTTAACTAAGGTTGTCCATAGGCCCCCTCTGGAAGCCCCCTCTGGAGAACTGGTTACCCTGGATTTGGAGAAGGCTGAGGTTCTCAATGACTCCTTTGCCCCGGTCTTCACTGGCAAAGGCTCTGACCACACCAACCAAGTCTTGGAAGGCAGACACAGGGACTGTGAGAATGAAGACCTTGGGCCCACTGTAGGAGAGGATCTGGTTCAAGATCATCTTAAGAACTTGAACATACACAAGTCCATGGGACCTGATGAAATCCATCCGCGGGTCCTGAAGGAGCTGGCGAATGAAGTTGCAAAGCCACTGGCCATCATATTTGAAAAATCATGGCAGAAAGGTGAAGTTCCTGATGACAGAAAAAAAAGGGAAATATAACCCCCATTTTCAAGAAGGGGAAAGTGGATGACCCAGGGAATTACAGACCAGTCAGTCTCACCTCTGTGCCTGGCAAATCTGGGAGCAGGTTCTCCTGGAAGGTATGCTAGGGCACATGAAAAACAACAAGGTGCTTGGTGACAGCCAGCATGGCTTCACTAGGGGCAATTCCTGCCTGACCAATTTAGTGGCATTCTATGACGGGGCTACAAAAGTGATGGACAGGGGTAGAGCAGTTGATGTCATCTACCTGGATTTGTGCAAAGCATTCGACACTGTCCCACATGACATCCTTGTCTCAAAATTGGAGAGACATCAATTTGATAGGTGGACCACTCGGTGGATAAAGAACTGGCTGGATGGCCACACACAAAGAGTTGTGGACAATGGCTCAGTGTCCAGCTGGAGACCAGTAATGAGTGGTGTCCCTCAGGGATTGGTGTTGGGACCGGTCTTGTTCAACATCTTTGTCAGTGACATGGACAGTGGGATTGAGTGAGCCCTCAGCAAGTTTGCCGATGACACCAAGCTGTGTGGTTCTGTTGATACGCTAGAGGGAAGGAATGCCATCCAGAGGGACCTTGACACACTTGTGAGGTGGGCTGATGCCAACCTCATGAAGTTTAACCATGCCAAGTGCAAGGTCCTACACCTGGGTGGGAGCAATCCCAGGCACAGCTACAGGTTGGGCAGAGAAGAGAATCAGAGCAGCCCTGAGGAGAAGGACTTGGGGGTGTTGGTCGATGAGAAAATGAACATGAGCCGGCTT
This sequence comes from Melopsittacus undulatus, assembly GCF_012275295.1. Classification (NCBI taxonomy): domain Eukaryota; kingdom Metazoa; phylum Chordata; class Aves; order Psittaciformes; family Psittaculidae; genus Melopsittacus; species Melopsittacus undulatus. The sequence goes on along the minus strand of NC_047527.1, from coordinate 68,221,165 downwards.
CAGTGTGTGCTTACAGCCCAGAAAGCCAACTGCATCCTGGGCTGCATCAAAAGTAGTGTGACCAGCAGGTCGAAGGAGGCGATCCTGCCCTTCTACTCTGCTCTCGTGAGACCTCACCTGGAGTATTGTGTGCAGTTCTGGTGTCCTCAACATAGAAAGGACATGGAACTGTTGGAACAAGTCCAGAGGAGGGCCACGAGGATGATCAGGGGACTGGAGCACCTCCTGTATGAAGACAGGCTGAGAAAGTTGGGTCTGTTCATCCTGGAGAAGGCTGCGTGGAGACCTCGTAGCAGCCTTCCAGTATCTGAAGGGGGCTATAAGGATGCTGGGGAGGGACAATTTATTAGGGACTGTAGTGATTGGACAAGGGGTAATGGGTTAAAACTTAAACAGGGAAATTTTAGATTGGATATAAGGAGGAAGTTCTTTACTGTAGGGATTGTGAGGTAGTGGAATGGATTGCCCAGGGAGGTTGTGAATGCTCCATCCCTGGCAGTGTTCAAGGCCAGGTTATACGAAGCCTTGGGTGGCATGGTGTAGTGTGAGGTGTCCCTGCCCATGGCAGGGGGGTTGGAACTAGATGATCTTAAGGTCCTTTCCAACCCTAACCTGTGATTCTGTAATCCTGTAGTGCCTATGTCTGGTGTTAAATTAACTCTCTAGACGGTAGACAAACATACAAACTGGTTTTTGCTATGTTACTAAATCACAGACAAATGCTTATTTCTGTTGATATTACTGAAACTGACTGTAGGCACAAGTTCTGCAAGAAAGTACACTTGGGCCAAGCCATCAAAGGAGAGGGGAGCTGAGGCTATGGTAAATGTATCCACACATCATACAATCATTGAATGATTTGGGTTGAAGGGACCTTAATGATCATCTAGTTTCAATCCCCCTACCATGGGTAGAAACAGCATCCACTAGATGATCCAGCTTAATGCTACCTGTGTGAGGAAATTAATGCCTCGTGTAAAATTGCTGTTTTAAGGTTGGGTTATAACTTCAGCAACAGAAGGGCAAATCCTTACTCCATGACTACTGGCAAAAGAGACCTGTACAAAAGCTAGGATGCAAATATGGACATACACCTTTTTTCTTCATCTTGAGGTCTACATGAATAAGGTCCATGTTTTATATGTTTTATACTTCATTCACTTGAAGTTATGTTGTTTTCCTTTTTTTTCGGAGCAAGTAGATGGCAATATGTTATGCCTGGGTATTGCAGACCTCTAGGAAAAATGAATATACGCACACACAGTTACACAGTATCTGTGCAGTATAGAGAAGCAGGCCTTGTAGTCACCCCATTCAAGCTACATCAGGTTCTGTCAGGTGGGTAACCAAGACTTCCTTGGAGCAAAAGTTTTTTCCATGCTCAACACTTTAAAGGTCTACATAGACAGAAGATTTTCTCAGCATTCTTTGATTTCCCAAACAATGTATGTTTCCCTCTAGCTTCACCTGCAGGACTGTTGTTAACAAACATGTATTCCACCAGATATGTAGGTTTCATGGTTGCCTTGCAAATTTCTGAACTGAAATTTCCAGCCAGCCTGATTTTGCCTGCTGGTGTCAGTCTCTCCGTCCTGACTTCTAAAACATGGAGAGAAAGAGGAGACTGGCATGGTAGAAACTTGTCATAAAACTTACTGAGGAGGACACTTTGTCATCTGTCATCCCACCATAAGGATAATATTTTTATCTGACCAGTTTCAAGATATTCTTCCAAAAATGTCCCTAATGAGTCCATGAGCAACCCGAGTTCATCACCATCCTTTGGGCCTTTTTCTTACCTGTATCTGCTTCAGCCTCCTGCCAGCTTCATTCATTGATACAAGATATATGTCTGTTTGGCTTAATTATCCTTTCCACATTTCTCAGTTTCATTTTCTAGGAACTGCTCAACTTTTTATGCCTCTTTTCAGAAGCTACAGATCTTTCTTTTTGTTTGAGATGTACTTTGAAGTTTCAGACTTGCAGCAGTAATCTTAAGAAAGATAAAATAAGGGGAAAAATTGAATCCTAGCAAAAAAAAAAAAAAGTCTTCCTAACACTCCTTATGTACTGCTCTGGGTAAAATATTCTTGGCTTAGTATGGTGTGTAGCTTCTGTTTCTAAAAAATCATCTCTCCAGCCACTTCTGCCACGCTTTTGTCTTCTACAAAACCCTTCTTAATTTTATATGCTGCATCACTGCTCTAATTAGCAATCATTGGTTTTGTATTTGTTTATAAATCAGTAATTTACTTTAAAACAAACCCATGTAAAATTGTTCAGGTCACTTGCATATCTTCAACATTTTTTCAGTTAGAATTTGGTAATAAATTATGCTGCAGTGTATAATAAAAATGTACACATCAGAGGTGAGGGTTTTTTTACAGAATTGAAAGAATGAATCCTGATGTTGCAGGCAGATATTTCTGGAATCATAGAAGAGTTTTCATAGATTAATCAGTTCCATATTCACAGTAGCTTGTACATCATGAAAGGCATCTTCATAACATATTTAAAAGTAATTAGTATAAGTACATTAGAGCCATAGGATAGTTAGGGTTGGAAAGGATGTTAAGATCATCTAGTTCCTATCCCACTGCCATGGGCAGGCGTCATATGTGTTTATATGTGACCATTTATGAATACTGTGCTGTAGATGTTGGGGTTTTTTGTATTTTGCTATAGAAAGCAACATTAAGAGGATAGTTGAAGCCAGATTTCAAAACTGTCAGTACTCTGTCTTTCTTTCTGAAAAGAAAGGAATATAACTACCTGTAAGTTTGCTGTATGGGTTGCACATCTGGTGAACAGCTGCTTTCTAAAGACAAAGTTATTCAGATAATCTCACTGAATAGCTTTAGGGTGCTGTCTAGCAACAAATGGCAGAAACAACCTTATTATGGCTCATACCTAATGATAGCCAAAATGTCTCTTTTTGGGTTTGTTGGTTTTTTTTTTAAGTACTTAACACCCAAAAATATGTAGTGGGGCATGTTTCCTGGGTATCTTTGCAGCATTAACACTTCTGATCCTGCTCCCTGTAAAAGCTGCTCTGAAGTCCATTTGCAAAATGGATTGTTTCTCATTAAGGACCTACATTCCCTTTGGTTGCTTGCCATGAAGGGAAACAGCAGGTCGCAAGTTATGTGCAAAATTGGTAATAAGCCCATGCAAAGGAAATAGATGCACCGCAGCATGCCGCCAGTGGTTTCTGGAACCTTGCTTAGCACTTTCATATTGTATCTTCAAAGCTCTGAGAAAAAACATTGGGGTGGGGGATGCTCAGGCACACCTCAGCACACTTGTACTCTCTATCATTTGCTCAATTTCTTTAAAATGAATGAAAATCTGAAAAACGCTCTCAAAATATCTCTCTCCCATTTAAACCTTCTGTGTGCTTCCTCCTGAATTTGTAGACAGACAAGTTTTCTTTCTTAGAAAACTTTGAGATAGGAGATGTAAGCACTTGGTAAGCTCTCATCTTGGTACTTTCATCAAAGATCTGACAGCAGCAGTAGCTGCATGGAACTTATAGTTGAACTGGGGAGAAAAGAGATGGAAGTGTAGCATAAGGTGCACCTGAAGCACTGTTTTGTACAAGTGAGACACCAGGTGAGCAGTTGATTAGCAAAACAAGTTTGTGAAGTTTCATCTCAATATTTCTTTTGTGTGTACCCTGTTGTAGGCTGGTGGTATGAAGTAAATCAGGATGCAACAAAAGTAACTCAGATACTTTTATGTGCCCATACAGAAAACTGATTTAGTTTCTAGAAGCAGGAGATGAAAACTTAGAAAACAAGAAAAAACTTTCAGATCCATCCTAACTAATCTTCTGCCCCACAGAAGGACCAGTCTTTCCTCAGCCATCCATGGCAGAAATGTATTTAGTCTGTTCTCATGTCTCAAGAGATGTCCCAGCCTCCAAAACAAGTCTTTCCAGACTCTTATTCTCAGTTGGAGAGTTATGCCAATGACTAACTTACATTATTATACATTTATTTACTGTAGAAATGAAGATGGTGCATTCCCCTCAGTATCTAAAGACCACTCTCCTTGGAGTAAGAAACCCCATTTTTTTTCTCATTAGCCCTGCCATCAAGGAAAAGCACATAAGTGATAGAGTTGGAAAGCTACACTTCAAGCAATGGGACCTGCTATTTTGTGCTGCAAATCAGCCATATGCTGCCCTGGAAAAGGTGAAGGCTCATTTGAAGTCTGTTTCACATACAATCTGGTATGTACTGGTTTTGCATGTAAACGTCTCTTTAAACAGGCTCATATCATAGTATACAGATGGCCTGTAAGTCTACAGTAGTTTTTGCTAGGATATGTTAAGAAAACAGGAAGACTTTGTCTTATACAATAAAAAAAGGAAGAAGTAGTACATATGGCTCCATATGCATCTCAAATCTCCAAAGGCAGGGAAATGCTGTAAATGCTTCATTGACTCTGTGCCGTATTGTCGTGTTGAGTCTTCCCATGAGTAGCAATGTGTTGGTAGGTCTAAAAGAAACTCAGATTCAGTTGTTTTAAAAGTTTTCTCTTTCAAAGGCTGCCTTAAGAAATTAAGGCAGTTAGATATCAGAAGAAACAATCAAGTAATAGAAAAACAACAAAAGGCATACACAAAAATCACAGTTCAAATTGATTAACTTCTAGATAGTGCTTCAATCAAGTGGATATTGTGAGCACATTTATCCAAATGGACAAATTACATGTGGATGAATGAATCACTTCTACAGAAGTGACATTTCTTTTGATATACTTAGGGCTAAAGAACTGATTTAAAGTTTTCCCTCCAATTTTCATTGCTTCTGCTAGGAGTGAGACTCCATAGTTGCACAACAAATTATTTGGATTTTTCTCTAGTTATTTAAATTCCTTTTTACTTCTGTGGTGAGGGATTCTTGAGAATTACAGCATGCCAGTGCTTGTGAATGATACAGATAAGTAAGTCTTCACTCTGTAGTGCAGGCTACAGCTAAAGAGAGTTGAAAATAAATAGCATGAGATACTGCACAGGAAAATTAACCTTTTTAAAATGTTAGCCCTTTACTGTATCTCAAAGTTACAGCATCAACATATGCAACATCATTAAAATGCAACATCAAAAAATACGTTCAGAGATGGATTACACCTTTTATTTCATAATAATTATCATACTTTTGTCTAAAGTAAACAGGGGATGTAGATCAGCACTGGAAACCACCTTAGTAGGCTGCTTGCCTTGGTTTTGGCTGGGGCAGAGTTACTTTTCTTTCTGGTAGCTTGTACAGTGCTGTGGGTTTAAACTATGACACTATTAGACCAAGAAGAATAAAGATCTTACTGCCTTCCAGCTTGGCCTTGGAGAATCGTGTTTAAATCAGTATCAGTTAAGTTTGCCCAGCAGAGCAATATTTTATTCTGCTGAAAGGAAATATTTCAAACACAGTTGATTGCTTCAGGGCTCAACCATTTGTATGTACATTTGTATGTACCATCTTTTCTGCTTCTCACTAACAGCAGAGCTAGAATGACAGCATTTGGAGTTCACAGCCACGTATTTTTGTTGCTTTGACGAGCCCCATCTGGAAAGTAAGTTGTACAGCAACATAATGAAGGAAGTATTTGCAAGAAGTTTTCATCTAGAAAACAGCTTATTTCAGTGCTGCTTTGACAAAATTTTGGGACATAGGGCTGCTCCACTTCCTTTGCTACCTTTGGTAAGGGTCATCAAGGTCCATTCTACTCTATCAACATGTAGGGAGTCTCATTTTTTAAGTGCTAAAAAAAAACTATCCAAAACTCCTGATTTTAAGTGATAAGAATAACAACGAAGGAAAAATAACATAAGGAGAAAAAGTGCTGGTTGATTCTAATAAGCAGTTAAATTAATGTCAATAAAGACTCACATCCCTCAAGTGGCCTTGGACAAGTGGCCCAGATGCTCCTTGCCACTCCACTGCATGCTGTTATCTTTAAGAAGAACTTGCCATTGTGGGAAAAATTCTACTTCTGTTTTGTTGAAACTGTTATTCTTACAGGGGTGACTTGGGTTTTATTAAATAACAACATATTTTCTTGAAGACCATACTTGCTTTGAAACCTGTGGTTTCTTCTGTGATTATTGTATAGTGCATTGTAAAAGATTTCTATATTCTTCTTCATCTGAAGCCATACGTGTGAAAAAGGGGTGAAAAACAGCAGCAGCTACCATAAAAACCTGCCAGGCAATTCCTGTGTGCTTACATTCATTTAGGATGTATAAGAAGCTCAAGCGTACTTTCCCATTAGAGAGATCATTAGTCATTAATTAAAGTCATTAATCTCCATGAGTCACACCAGATGCCACTCTCTTTAATTTCTATCAGAGACTTGATATTTTTTCAAGGGTGATGCAAAACCCAGTATTCAGTCTTTAGAATAGCAAAACTTAAATTACACTTGTATTACCTGCTGCTTCTTCGAAATTAAAAGATGAGCATGAATTAAAGAACAAAGTTCCATACTTAGCTGAGTTAAGGATGTTTTAATAGTTAAAGTCTTCAAACTTTTAAATTTCAGTGTGTAAGCCCTGATTCCACTGCAGGAGAAGAAAGGCTGGCATGATGCTGATTATAGATTTTTCATTTTCACTCACCTGTCTCACTCCACTGGGTACATTTAGAAGGGCTTCTTTAACCTGATGCCAACAGTCAATTGCCTGTTGCAATGGTATAGACCTTCCTTCTTCCCTAGTTAGCTGAAGTCTCCTCCCAACGGCCTTTCTGTTCATTACGTAGTTGAGGATGCAGAGCTGAAAAGCAGGTCAAATGCATGACATTCATTCATGATTTACACTACCAGCTTTACTGCAATAGAGATGCAGACAGATATGGGCAGCAGGAAAGTGCCTACACATGTGCAATACAGATTTGTGCTCCAGAAAGCTTGGCCCAAGAGTAGAGATAGATAATCTCCATTTTGAAATGTGCTGAGGAGTGCATATCTCACATACTGTAAATTGCCCACCCCAAGAAGGTTTGGAGGGGAGAACAAATTTTCAATTTATACTGAAATATTCAAGCGAAACTTGAATTTGAAAATGTTTGGCATATAAATATAATCTTATTATTCAGCTATATTTTTTTTTCTCTGCTTCACCTTACTCCGAGTGAGAAATGAAAGAGCATTGCTCTTGTATTGCAGGGGTCTTTTCCAGGTAAAACATAAAAAAATCCTGAATACATACAGTTTTTAGACACCCTGACCTTGTGTCAGTGTTGGATATGTCTAGAATGAGCACAGTAAAAGGACATTAAAATTGCACATCATAGCCTCTGTACTGAACATGACATCTGTCACAAAATGGCTATATTCCAAGGCACCCCAAATCTACTGCTTTAAATGATATGCAGCTAATCATACTCTTGCTAGGAGAAGAAAATAAATGTTTCTTCAGGTCTGTTTAGACACATATATTTTGTCCACAGCAGACTAAAATCTGTCATCTTGGTTGTGGTTAGAACATAAAACTTTTCCCATTACATTTTTGATAACATATCAAAAAAACTCTTCTTGTTACAAGAAATTCGGTTGTGACTTAGGCAAAATAAATGGGAATTACATGAAACCCCCGAAAGTACAAAACTAAAAATTATAAAACCACAGAGAAGAAAACAAAAGCTTTGAGAAACATGAATCTTCAGTAGGGACAGACACCAAGGGGGACCAAGTAGTGATATACCAAGTAGTGATATATCACCAAGTAGTGATATACTCCCTGCATATGTATATTAAAAGATATTGCCTCATTTTCTCCATAGTGAGACTCTTCCATCATAGAATTGTATGATACAATTTTGGATAAATCATCCTTATTTTTCTCTGTTGATTTCAGAGTTGTTGAGCCCACCATATTTCTTCCCACTGTGTGGACTTCCAGGGGGAAAAAAGTGGCACTGTAAATCTATGGTCTTTTCTTTATTTCAAACATGGTTTTATCCCTCTCTGGAAGGAACTAATTCAAGTTAAAGGAGATACCTGCATTTACTGAATCCAGAGTAGGCATGTCTATAGCAATTCTTCTCCCTGCTTGAAAAGGATGAGTTGGAGGGGTGATGGTAGACCCACGTCTAATGTGCTACTCTGACCTTCCAGTTCCTACAACTTTTGTCCTACATTGGCATAGCAGAGAGCCCTCATACAGTAAAGGCAGGTGTAAGAGACACAAGCTGTTGCTGCCTCTCAGTTGCACAACCAATAACTCTATGGGTAAACTGTGGGGCGAGTGAAAAAGTGTGTTTGCCTATTTAGTGATGCATGCTTCAGCAGCTGTAATGAAGGCAGCCGGTTCTCTTTGTTTACAACCATCTAAAGGTGAGCGTAACCTTTACATGCGCTAAAGTTCAGTTATGTTTTGTCAGTCTGTTTCTCTGCTCTTCATTTTCCCAGTGCATTATATTTTATTTCTTTTATATCTCACCACAGTGACACAGAGAAATATTTATCCTATTTTTTCAGCTTACGGTTAGAAATTATGGAATATACTGGCTCCATGTAACACATCATATAGGTGACAGAGCCAAGCATTAAGTGCAGAAATCTGGAATCCCAGGGCAGCTTTTAACCCACAAGGTCTTTGTTGCACTTGGAAGAAGAACACGGAGCCAGTACTGTCTCTGCTGCAGTATCATTGGAAGTTATAGATAGCCATTACCTTCTTATTCACTAGCATAGCTGGATATTACTCTAAGTATACGTGAAATGTGACATAGTATAAGAACCACTACATGGAGAGTTGTTTTCTGCCATTATTTTAATCGATGTTGTTTCATTGAAATACAAATAGATGAAAATTCATGTTAACAATGCCCTTTCATGTTTCCAGTATACAGGCTTATTGTTGCTGTGATTATAGGATATTCCCACTTTTTACTAGAAGGTATATTTTTAACAGCTGAAAGTCAAGAAATCCAGGAGTTTGTCCTTTAAAATCACTTTTTTACTACAGTAACCCTATAAACTATTCAATATGACATCATGCTCATTTCATTCCTAAAGCTGAGAACAGTCCTGCAGTATGATTTTCTATTTTTTCCCCTCCTTCTTTGTGGCATTTCAGGATGATTTGAGATGTACGTCTATATATTTCCTCTTCCCGGCATTTGATGCAGCCTTTGCAATAAAAGCCATAAGACTTTCAAAGTATTAAACCAAAAGACATTTGGAAAAGTAAGTTGACTTATGTCCTGTATTATATACTCACAATATTCAGCAGCAAGACATGGATCTTTGATCATACTCCCAGATGAAATATTTTTGTTACTTTTTTTTTAACCATATGAAGCATTAATTGAACAATGATGCTTTAAAAATGTGCATATGGAGATGGTTAGATCCATCCATGTTATTGTAAAGCAACTTGTTTGATGTTTCCTATTGTTCAGTGCAAGAACATCATTAGAATATCCTGTCTGGCAAGAGAGGCTATCATGTTGAAAATGAACCTTTGCCTCAGGTTTTTTTGATTTTCTCTTTACAGTCAGTCTAAATCTGAAACTCCTCAAATATGCTGCTGATCTCTGTGTGTCAGCCTGGATTCAGAGATCTCTGCTGCTTCATGTGGACCAGAGTCTGTGCCCAAAGAGCACTGCTGACCCTACTGTCTCTGTTCCCTAGGGCTCTCCCCCATCCTTCCAAAGGTCCAGGACCCCATCTCAGGCCCCAGAGCCATCAGTCCTTTCCCCAGGGATGCCACAGCAAGGCTGATCTCCAGCTTCCCACAGCCATGCCCTGCCCAGGCCAATTGACAAATTGGTGATAAAGAAACCATTATTGTATTGTGAATGCCAAAAGTATGACAAATAGGACAGGTACTGAGCTAGTATGAACAGCGCAGCCTTGATGTGCACTAGCTGTGGATCTGCTTGGCACTGGCTAGTAGGTACCATGCAGACATAGCTGAGACGCAGCAAGATGCCATTACACATCCGGTAGGAAACAGGCATTTCTGAAATGCCATAGTGGTTGGTATCATGCAGCACTGGCAAATGTCCCTTTCTAAGGGAAGCTGCTAAAAGTCAGAAGTGAATTCTACCAACTTCATATAGAATTAGAGTAGGAAGCCCATTTCTGCCACAAAATGTTGAATATGAAGTGTAGCATTGCCTTTAAACTCTTTAAGCTCTTATGGAACAGAAGTATATACTAAATTTTAATAACAGAAGGCTCAAGAGATTGCTATAATACTCCAGTGCTACAGTCTGCAGATCCATTGTGACTAGCTGGACCATGGAGCCATAAAGTTTAAATAAAATTGATGAGCTGTGCCCTAACTTTGTGTATATTAAGCTTTTAACAGAGATAATGCTCAGCTGCTGATTGTCTTTTAAAGCTGTGCTCAAACCCAAAGAGGAAACCTAAAGAGTAAAATAGTATTATTCTCTTCCATAATTTATTATTTTATGTATTCACAGAAGCAGCTACATTTTTTCAAATGCCTAAGTAATAGTGGATGGGCCTGTTAATCTGGCAAAAAAGCAACCCAGTTTTGGGATGCTGAGCAATTTTCCTATCAGCAGCAGAAGTACTGGCAATTGACGGTTAGTCACTGCTCACAGAATTTTTATTGTGGATGAGAAGTAGCAATGCTTGAATGTCACATTTATCACCGGGCTTCTGCAGCTCTGTACAAACCATCTTGATGGTAACTGTGAGGCTGCTTTAGCTCTCAGCATGAGGCAAGGCTCTGCAACAAAACCAAGAGAAATGCTTGTTTATCAAGGAAAAAGAACAGTAACTGGCACAGACCACAGAAACAGTTATCCTACTACTGGGTTTATGACAGACCTATTTAATCTTTAAATGGCAGGAGTTGACTGGGAGCTGTAATTCCTGGCTGATGGTTAGAGGGTTGGTTAGAGCCTTCATTAAGAAATGGAAAATATTTGACTAAGAATGAAATTAAGTGCAATATAAAGGAATCCCCCCACACCTTTCAGCTGCACATCTGATACAAATCCTGTGTATTTCTTTCACAAAAGCCCTGATCCCTAATGAGGCCTTACCCTGGCCTCCTTTAGCGGAGGAACAAATAGAGGGATATAAACTGAGGGTACTTGAAGGGCAGCGTTAGCAATTGTGTCCCACACAGGCACACATGAAAGGCTGAAAGCTTTTATGTTTTTCCTAGCTATGGCTCATAGCCTACAAATATATTCTTTTGCCCTGTGGATAACTTAGATTCTTCAGTCATCATTATTACGGTGGCACTGCTACTACAGCAGGGAATCACACATACAGCTCCCACTGTTTTTAAACAGGAATTTGGTATCCAACTCCTCATCCATTACTTTAATAATTCACCATGTTTTTGTCTTAAGATTTTCAATACAATTATAGAATTAGAGAACACTTTTCAGTAAGTTGGTAGGTAGCTGCACCACTTGTCAGACATCAGTGTTAATGTGAACTATGTGGCTAAATGTTCTACCTACTATTCCGTAAACTTACCCCAGATCTTGAAACGCTTCCTCACTGCTACCTAGATAATGCAATTATGGTGAATTTTTTCCATGGTATAGATAGATTTCCCAATAAAAATAGTGGGTTTTCCTCTTTTATAGTGGTCTTATAAAAACATCCTTTGATGCAAAATACAGTAGATAACTACATATGATCTCAGTGAATGGTTCTTGTTCAGAGACTTCCATGAAGACTCTCAGTGGCCTCTTCTGATATTAAAGTATGCCACTAGGAATATTAAATTACTGTCCCACCTGTTTCCTATACTGCGTTATGCATTCTTAAAGCTCTGCCAGAAACATGAAGAGTTACTGTGTTGTCAATAAAAAGCCTATAAATTATATTACACAGAAACATACACAGGTATTGTTTTGATATGTTTATAAATGCCTTTTTCTATGCTGCTATTAGAGATTTTTTTATTATTACTATTTGGTAAACTATAAGGGTAGTATTGCTGCATAAATCTGTCACAAACAGTGAAAATATGCACAGATAGAAGTTAACAGCATTTCTCTATAGCTTGTTCTTTGTTCTAGGTGAATGCTAAGCCTTCACAGTATAGAAGGGCAGCTTATTCACTATAGCCAAATTGTTTTCATCAACATCATTTCAGGGGCAAATAGTTATCCTCTGGGTTAATCACCAAGTGCTGCCAAGTATTATCTGGCTGTTTCCCAAACTGTTTAGTTAGACCTCTGAACATTCATACGTTCTCATCCACAAAATAGTGAACATGATAACATCTAATCATGGTACCAAACAGCATTTTCAATCAAGTATTCATAAACTATTTTCCATTCTGCAAAGAACAGTGTGCAGGGCTGAGCTTTGCTTTACTGAGAGAAATGTGTTTTCTGGAAAAGCTGAAGAACTTTTTGTTTTTAACTCTCTGGTGCTGCTCATTTCGGAAAGCTTGCAAGGTAAGGACATGTCTTCACTGGATAATTTTGCCAACACAGTTTAAACAGGCCAAGTTTTGCTACTGATGATGTTACGCAATCGTTCAGTGGAGAGCAAGTTTGCACCTCTCTAAACCTGAAGAGAACCAGACTCAGTTCTTAATTTTCAATGCTATCAGCAAAGCAAACTTATGTATGGAAGAAAAAAACCAACTACTTACTCAATATGATTTTGGCTATCAAAGCAAGAATGTCAAAAGGAGCCAGAATAAGTACTGCTGTTGCCATGGAAACACAAGAATTGTAAAGAAATAGCTAGTCCTCTAAAAGCTTAAATGCATCCATATGCAACAGCTTACATATATATATATATATATATATATATATGTAATTTAAAGGATTCTTGGTCTTTTCCCTGATAAAATTACATGTCTCCAGTTGGAGGTCTTTTAGTATCTCTTCGTTTCTTTAATGGAAACCAGACATTCTAGAAAATGGCACATGAATTGCCTTCACCACATTATACCACTAAGAATTATATAACTAGGTACTAATTTAGGTCATGTAAGGTAAAAGAGAGCCAGAAGTGACGTCTAGTCAGCTTTTCTGCAGATATTTTGACTAGAACAAAGAGAGCCTGGGAAAATCTGTGTGGTGAGCAAAAGAAGCTTGCCAGGCTTGCCAGAGCTTAGGTGATGAACAGCATCTGCAGAACAAACAGGAGAGAGGATAACACTTCACCAGAAACCAAGGATAGGACATAGAGCAACAGAAAAAAACCCACACAATATTCTCTGATCAAACACACTGGCTCATCCCTCCATGAGCCATTTCAGGCAACCCAGCAAAGGAACTAATATACATGAGACCTTCTACAAAGGCAGTATGGCACTGGCCCATATACAAACACGGTTATTTGTTATGAAGGTATCTAATTTTTAAATAACAAGAAAGGTTACTGAGAGAATCAGACTTTTTATTTCTACAGAGCAAAAGCAGGCTGTAAAGTTCTATTCCACAGGAAGCTCCACTCTTGGTCCAAACCAGCTATTTCCTCTATTTACCCTTTTCTGGGTCAGGACTAGATTCGCTGAACTTTTCCACAGTTAGATTTAAACTAGCCAAAAGTAAATGGAGGAGATGCTACTTTCATTTTCTCATAACTTTTCAAAATGCCTGATGCTCTGTAGTTCTCATTACGCAGCTCAAGACTTTTCCACTCAGTTCAGCACAGCCTGTCTTCAAGCCTGGATTCACTCAATGGTAATTGCACAAATAGTCAGGGATGCTCAGTTAGGACAAATAGGCAGCAGGCTTATGGCAACCTGGAGGCACTATGGCATGTGGAAACTCAGGCTTGGCACACAGTGCTACAGTGGACACTCCAAGGTTGTGGAGATAGATAAAAAGTGTGTAGGCACCCCTATTTGTGTTTCATACAAGCAATAGGATATGATTATATCCCATCTGTCCACATTATGATCAGTAAACTCCATTCACTATGCTCTGCATCATATGAATCTTCCATCCCTGACCGAACTGGTATTCTATACCTTACTACAAAAGTTCTGCTCAGTAGGTTGTTTCCCTTTGTCACAGTGTTTCTACATATGCTGCTTCTTCCTCCACCCATCTGCTCCCTTTCATCCTTTTTCCCCAGTTCTCAGTCCTCCTCCTTGTACACAGCCCTATGGAGAGGATGAGCCCAAAGCAAGGTGAGCACAACTCATCTGACACCAACCCTGAGTTCAAAATTCTACAGCAGTCCCCCAGGTCCTGTGTTTCCATAAACACAACCCTCTCACCCACATCCCTCTAAGTCCCCTAAGGTCATAGGCAAGAGTCGCTGTTGGAAACCTGTATGTGGCACATTTTCTTTGCAGTATTACTTGAGAGAGTGGGTTATGGTGGTCATATATGATATATTAATATGTCAACCCATAAATGTAGATTTTTACATCCTGCATAGCTATTGATTTGATGTATTGAAGTTGAAAACGAACTTTACTAATTCTTTATTTGCTGGAGAGTTTTGGAAGGTACACACTGCAATGTCATGTAAAATATCATGTATACCTTCCAAAGAGTACATTGGAATCTCCTTATACTGACCAAAGACTTTTAGGTTGGGTTTTCTTTTTTCTCCCTGTTTTCCTACTGCACTCTTTCATGAATCTATCGATGCTGTGTTCCTTCCAGACCTCACTGTCAAGGTTTGATGGAGCATACTGTTCACCATTCTTCGGGGTTTGTGCTTTTAATCTTGTATTTTCAGGATAGGATTTCCAGGAAAATGCATACAATATCATTCATGTTATAATAGTGATAATCAGCTAATTCTGTAGCTATTTGCCATGCAATTGCATGGCTTGATCTGTGAAAATAACACAACTCAGACTATCCCTGCCCCATTAGTAGTATCTGAAGTCTTTCATTTGCTGGTTGTGGCAGGTTCTGTTACTACTTTTTTAATTGCATGGCTTCTGTTGTAGCTGCATACTTTTGTTGGTGTACAAGCATCAAGCTATATATATGTCTTCACATGATGTGCTGTATCATACTGCTGCTAATGCCTTGGGAGAGAATGTTTCTCCATGCTGGAGGTACTGCTGATACATTTTCCTTCAGCACTCATCAACAGAATAGGAGCAATCATAACCATCTTCTCACCTTGGTCTTCTGACCATCTGTGCATGTTGATGATGTGATGCGATTGATTTGCCATTCACAGGTAAGCTGTACAAATTCACTGGAATTACATTCCTCTGGGTCCTACTTTCTGGGCTATTTTAGCAGCTGAAAAGCTTTAATATTTTATTTAGTGGTAGCTGCAGGAATGTCTGTCAACTTGTCTGATTCCCTAAAGCTTAAATATGTGCATTATAGTGAGGATTTCCCACTTTTCCTTCAAAATCAGCTATGAATGCTGCGTATTCTGGGGAGAGGGAGGCAGGGTGTTCTGATGTGTTGGTCTGGATTTTCTCTGCTGCCTGTTGGCCTTCATTGCCCCAGCTTTGATCACATTTGGAGAGTCAGTAGTGCATCTGGCTTTGGTGAGAATCTCCTTTCTCTGGCCTGGCTTACAAGGTATTTCTGTGATTTGTTCCTCTTCCCAGTGATCTGGGTATGATTACACAAGTGCTTGTATATATGACACTATTTTGGACACTCAGTTTCTCTTAAGAGTTCAGTATCCTTAGGCAGTCAGTAAGGCTTCTCTCCTGCTGTCTGGCTGTTATGCCATGATGAACATGAGCTCTGGTAAATCTACTTTGTGTACTTTGCTCTAACATTCCTGATAATCACTGTGCAGAAACTTGCCTATACTGACCTTTGCTATGCACATTGTATTATGTATCGATTTTATCACATGAAAATCTCATTTTCCTTTCTTGTCACCATATTTTAATGCCACAAAGTTAATTGGAGAAAACCTGATAGGTTTCTGATGGCTCTTTGAGACGTCACATCTTTTATCTCTGCCTTCATAAATTAATTCCTCTTTCAGCTCCTCACTGCTCCTAAGCTGTGGCATTATCACACCAGTAGTCTGTAGTGAACGTGTTTTCTGCAATTAGCAGTGACTTCTGAACTTTGCTTTCTTAACAGCTTCCTATCTTCTCTTCCTTATATCATTTCTTCTTCTTGAAGGGTTCCAATCACATTTTTTGATTTGTAAACACTATCTTGCAAAATTGTATTTTTCTAGTCTGGACATGCCTGTTGCACTCTGGGACAAGTTTTATACCTTAGCACCCGTTTCTGCCAGACATAGTGTTCTCATTTTTGTCTTCTCATCTTTCTTTGCCTCTGGTCCTGGTTTGTTTTAAAAACCATTTGATGTGCTACTTTGCACTTCACTCCTGTCAGTTACAAGTAAAACCCACAGCATCCTGAATTATTCTCTTTTGGTGAGCTTTGACCCAGCTTCTGTTGCCATAGTTACATGACCTAAAAGCAAGGCATTTATCAATATCACCTTTTCTCTAAAAAACTTACAAGTCTTAGTTTTTCTCTTGCTCTGAATTGTTGATTTTGTTTGAATCTACTGTTTCGTGTAATTTCACGCTTTTCCTGTGCTACTTGATGAATTCCAGACACATCTTCTGCATTCATCATTAGCCTTTAGATGTGTTTTGTTCATTGACCTATGAACACATCAATGGATGCAGGTCACTGATAGGTTTCTGATGGCTCTTTGAGATGTTGCGTCTTTTGTCTCTACCTTCATAAATGAATTCCTTTTTCAGTATTTGTTAATATCACAAGACTGGCCTCAACCATTTAGCTTAGGGTGGCTGTTCTGTTGGTTTTCCAGACTTTTTTGACACCTAGTGCCTAAAAACATTTTTCATTTCATACACATGATGTTTCTTAGGAACAGGGACCTACAAATTGTCCTTAATTATTCACTGCTCAGTTCTCCCACCTGAAAGAATGTCCACACCTACCGGTGATAATCACAGCTTCTTGCCTCTCCCTATCATGCGGCAGTTACACTGTTTGAGGGACTGCACTGAAAGAGGTTAGTCAAAAGCAAATAACACATTTAAACATCTGGGAAACCCAGATTAAATGCTGCAATTTCCAGTGGCATAGTGCCTAGGGTCCTCTGTAGAGTAAGGCTGGCTTTCCTGTTTAATATCATACTAAAGTGCCTCCTAGTCAAAGGCTGATTGATTATAACCCTCTACATAATGCCCAACAGGAGTCTGAAGATAGTGTTGCACAACCAAAGGCCAAGTGCCTGTTAGCTGTCATATTCCACCCAAAACCCTCCTCGTTTTGCAGGACCACAAAGCATTGAGGATTGCACAGTCACCATACCTACATAATGTGTAAGCATATTTTATCCAGGTTGTTCTTGTGCAATTCACTCATGCTGCATGCAGAGTGAGGACACAACCTGGGGCACTACTCCCGGCCTTTTCCTACCAGCACTTTCAACCTGATGCAGCAGTTATCTGCTGCTTGCCAAGCAAGCACTGTTACAGCAGTTGTTTAGCTGCTCTAAACTAAATAAGCTTGAAATGACAGTACTTGAGGTGAGAAAAGATAGTCCAAGATGAAAACAGCTTTGCTGTCTTGTGAGTTCTCAACAGGCCTTTGTTTAAAACAAAACGATTTACAGTCATGAAATACCCTTGAGCATTCACTTTGGAAGCAACCCATTCAGTACTGAGTCATCTCCATTTGTCTGATTTGATGCTTTTCTTCAAGCTTCTTGGCCCCAAAAATGAGAGAGATCATAATGGAAGACAGTATTATAGAGGGCTGGTGTGTTTTAAATAGCTGCTTTAGAGGGGAAAAAAGAAATAATCCTGATTCTTTGCCTGAAGCTGGTGTCATTTTTAGAATAATGTTTTCAGCACAGTTTTAAGAGTTGGGATTTCATTTTGGTTTAGGTTGTTTTTTTTGGTTTGGGTTGGTTTTGGTTTGGGTTTTTTTTTTCTCTTTTTCTTGCTACAAGTGTCTTGTGATTTTTGGCAGATATTCTGGGCTTGTTCTTTAGCACAAACTCTGGACAATGAGCTTGTGATTGCAGAAGCATTTGCTTGTCTGAGTTGGGATCTCTGGCTTGCTCCTCATTCCAGTACTAGTTTTGGTGCCATACAGAACTTGCTGGCTGGTTTCAAATGATGACACAGACAACGCTATGTGCTTAGAGAAGAGTTGTTCCAACTACCCAGGGAAGAAAATTAGGCTGCAAAACTGACAAAAGCAGATCTAATCTGCAGCTGAGTGCTTAGGACCAGATCCTCAGCTAAATTAAATCATCATTAGGTAACTCATGTTAATGGAAGGATGTGCTGATTTACCTCTGCTGAAGGTTTTAGCTGGCCTGTGTATGTGCCTGTTGAAATGAAGAGGGCTTTCCAATAAGTGATGTGATTTTGAGTCATTTGTTTAGTACATTTTTTCTTTTATTCAATTTTAATTATTTGTCTTTTGCTTACTAGGGCACAGTCACCACCTCACTGGCCCACTCAAAGGTTATATCTTTCCCCTTTCCAGGTCTTGGATAACCAAGCACTGAACAATTGCTAGTACCAAGACAATATACAGATTATTTAATATCAAAAGTAAACCTTTCTAGTGCAGCTTTTAGTGCTTTCCTGTAAACAATGTGAAGTTTAAGTCCCTTTGTCCCAGCCACTGCCTAGGCAACTTACACAGAACTTAGATTGTAACTGCACAACAAGGTTTCAGTTGCAGAAGAGAACCAAACATTTTATTGCCATTCAGGTTATTGGTTTTGGCTTCTCTCTGCAAACAAGTATGAAGATAAAAGAGCTCCAGTAGGTAACTATTACAAACTGTTTAGAAAATAATGAATGCTCTTTGTACACTGGATGCCTCCAGCTTCCTGCTGGAGAACATCATGAGAACATGAAGAAGGGCAATGAATGGGAAGGCAACACATTTACCCTCAAGAAAACCCGTATCTTCACAATGCCTAATTAACCTGTGGAAGTCAGTGTCATATTACTGACATTTCAGGAAGAACAGTTTCAGTATTATAGCCAGACATTACTGAAACGAAAATACTTGGTACTTCAGAAAATGGCCGTGGAGCACTGAGCAGGCTTTTCTGCCCTCTGCATTTGCAATTTATTTCTGTCTAAAGTATTTGGTAGGGGCCTTCTTAAGAAATAAGTTTTATGCTATGATTCAGCCTGCCATAGAAAGTGTTATATGTCTATATTTTGATATGCTTATAGAACATGCCTTTGCCAACTAAGTAGCAGAACAGTATTCAGCCTTCATATAAGACTTTTTATTAATATATCCAAATACTTTCCAACTGAAATTTATGGATATAGAAAGTAAAACTTGAAGGAACAACTCAATTCTTTTGCTGTTATAGCTCATAAATAAAATACAGGTTTCTTAAATTAATCTAATGGCTTTCTCAATTCTTCCTACTTGAAGATTGACTTGGAAAATTCATGTGCATTCTTAATTAACTTTGCTTCGAAAAGTCACATTATTTTTAAGGAATTCAGTTTAAAATGGACTATTTTTTTTAAGAATAACATTCCTACACAATGCTAATGATAATGAATACCTTATTGTTTGACCAGAATGTCTTCTGAAAGCATGAATAGTTCCAACATAAAGGTCCAGTGATGTAATGATAAGAAATCCCTGAAAAAAATTGTAAGGTAGATTAACAGGCTTTTTTTCTAAGAGAGGTCCTAAGGATGTTAGAAAGTAAAAACAGGGGTTAATAGACTTCTGAGACTCCACAGACTATTGGTAATTAAGCCACAAGCTGTAACTAAGAACAATAAGCCTATTATCAGTAGGATTATATTTTCTATACAGCAAAATGCAGCTCCACTGGAAAATGTGTGAGGACCTGCAGATCAAATAGGACTGAAGGGTACTACTCTAAGCAGATAGCATGTTCCTGCTCCACAACAGGCACAAAATTTGAGAGAGCCATGACTTGCTTTTTTGTTGGTTTTGACTTGCAAAATCCAAACCCTGGCTGCCAAAGGCCGCATGAGTTTGAAAACATAACTGAAGAAATATGTGTAGAAGACACATGGAAAGCTATGAAGTTCAAAGAAAAGGGCAGCCAGCTGTAAACCAGAGGAGGTGGAGAAGGTGTAGTAAGGAGTAGCACTGTGTTTGTCCTGCTCTTGTGCTCTTTTCTCTATGCATTCACTGGAGGCCACTGTTAGGGATGGGATACTGGAAAAGACAAATTTCTGGTCTGCTGTGATAGACAGGCACTGCTATGGTAGTCCTCTTGCACAAGGAAGCTGTACCACCAGTCGTATCCTCTGTCTTCTATGTTCATTTTGGTTTGATTTGCTGCTGTTATAACATCATGTCTTGCTCCATTTCTTTCAAGGACTGGAGAAACAATCAGTGTTGTATGTTCGTGAATCATATTTTTGATTGTGGCAATTTCATAATGCTAAAAGCCTAAAAAGCAGGATGAAGGCAACATTTCTGGTAAGGAGCTCTCAAATGATACTGCACATAGTGGCCACCAAATCAGGAAATCTGGCAGCAGCCACCTCAGAGAAATTTGTTTGATATTACAGTACATGTATTTCCTCTGAGAACAGAGCCCATAGAGGTGCCGGCCAAGTTTCTCATCTTGAGGTAAGCCATTTTGTCACTGAAGCTGTTTCTCCACATTGGTAAATCAGAAAGTCACTGTCTCTGGACTATTCGCTGAGCTTTAGTCTAGACTTAGAATCAAAAGTCTTTAGTTTCTGTGCTGCTCTCATAAAAGTCATTTCCTAGAACAATAAATAACTAGTCCAGGGTCTCCGAAACTTTAAAAGCTACACTTACAGTTACAGTTGGACAAATACTGAACATTTTTAATGTAAATAACCATATAAAGTTTTAAATGGTGCATGGGTCAATCTCACACTCCTTTTACATTCACTTCTCTGGAAACATAAAATTGATGGAGTTTTAGCAGCACTTACGTTTGTGGGAACAAATCTTTGAGGTCATACATACTAACATACTAGGGTTCATGAAAACTAGACTGCATATGTAACTACTCAGATCAGAAAGGCCTTCGGTTCACATCCCTGCTTCAACTCAGTATTTGCGCACGCTAACCGTACCCAGCATTGCAAGTCTTTTGTTACCTCAAAGTGTACATAAGCACATAATGAGAACTCTAAAGCTTTAACAAAAATTTAAAAATACCACTTAGGTTTAGGTCCTTAAAGGACTGAGATATGTAAAGATTGATTTAGGCACTGAAGTCTAAAGTATAGATTCTCAAAATCCTCAGGAGGTGTTTCGACATTAAGTCTGTCAGTGCTCAGGTTTCTGATAAGAAAGCTTCACAGGTACCCAGAAAACCACCAGCATAATTAATAACTGTTCTCTGGAAGAATAGAGGGACTGCCCTCTATTCTTCTGAAATATGACCCCACACACCAGTCTTAAAGAAACTGCAGTGTAATGAATCCAAAGTAGAAAAGATCAGCTCATCAAAGGAAGGACTTAAGGCTTGCTGATGCCTGAATGCCTTCTTATTGGTAAGTTTTGTTATCTTCTTGATCTTAAGCTCCCAACTCTGTGCAATGAGTGAAAAGTCCCAGCTTGAACTACGGGTTCTGCTTGAGGGTACTCTTGTAGCAGATGCTGTAGCACCCACATTCTTTAATAGACTTGAATCCCTATACCCACCTGCATTCTGGGGAGCTAAGTGCCTATGTGCATCCAACAATTCTGCAGTGCCTTCCTGACTCTTTAAGAACCTTGCTATCTTAGAAAATATGACTAGCAACCTTGCCTGTATTTGATACCCACAAATAGATTTACGGGATCATCTTCCTACCTCACAGAGTTCTGTCACTTCATTATTTTTTAAAGCAGTAACTACATTTCTGATGAGAAGAGGGGCTGAGCTGACAAATACTGATCTGAACAGATCACTACTATGCTGCAGAAAAAAAAAACAAACAAGATTTTTTGATCAGATACATTTGTTACAAATTATTCCCCAACTATAGCTTGTTGTATAAATATACCAGTGCTTACTCTCTCCATAATTCTCATCTTGCCTCTTGGATGTTTTCGCACAATAACCAAAAAAGCAAAAGCAAAAGTGTAAGTAAGCTTAGGATCCACTGGTGAAATCACTCAAGTAAATATTTGCATTGACATTAACTGAGCCATTATTTTCCCTTTCAGACTTAAATCTTGACTTTTTGGGTCTTGACTTAAACACAGGATCCAAAAATGGCTGACTGAAAGGACATCAAAACTGTAAGATGTAATGGATGATCCTCAAGTGTTCTGTCTGCACAGTTTTCATACAGAATACAAAGGCTTTTAGCAGTTCAGCACCTTGCTGGATAAATCTGAAAAATGGAGAAGGAATATGATTCTACTGAATACTGTATTTTAGTAGGCATTTTATCAAATGGTAGAGGGGAAAAATTAAGAAGGACTGACTATGAAGCCATTGAAAGAGCAAAGTGAATGGAGCGTACACGTGCATAGCAATGGGAGGAAGGATCACAGTGTAGTTTTGGAAAGGTTTTCTAAATGTGCTGCAGACATTTTTGGCTGCCTGCAATCATCAGATAAAAGCCTACACACGGATGGTGAAAAGAAGAATAATAGCCACATTTAAAGGATTTGCATGCCTAGATAAGTAACTCAAGGGTAGAAGTTGTTGATCCGTAAGTGAGCAATATTTAGTAGGTGTGAGAAAGCAATTCCAATCATGTCTTGAACTGGAACATAGTTCAAATACATGAAAAGCAATCAATGACTCAGTACCATCAGCTTAGAAGTGAAATTTAACAAAACATTGAAGTTCAAAGAAATCTCCCAGCCATACTGAACAGATCAAGCAAAGCCAGAAATAGGCAATACAGCCTTGACAGAACTTTGTTGTAGACAGCTGAGCCTCAGCTATTGTCTGAGATTCTGAAGACAAGACAGTCAAACAGAAACTATTCTCTCCAAAGTGAAAACAAATGTATGTGTTTGTTCAATTTAAAGTGACACTTGGTTCCATAATCAAACAACATGAAACTCAAAGAGATGCTAGATGTACATACAGCTGGATTTACTACATGTAACAGTTCAGAATACCTTTAGTGAAAGAAAGTCACCAGTAAAGCTGAGAAAACTATTAAATGTGCATCACAATAATGGAAAGATTCTACAGTTCTTGTTATTTAACCATTTAGAGATATTCACCACTTAAACATGTAAAAGACTTGTAAAATGAATAAATGAGCATTATTTTTTCTATTCAATTGACCTATAAATTTAGGCACAGACAGGTTTCTCTAGTTTCTCTCAGCAGTAATGCTGAGACAAATGGCTTATCACAGGCTTGGCACAACTGGTTTTTTGTGGGAGCTCTTCAGTAAATTAGTAGCGTCATAACACTGATTTGACCCTGGTTATTCAATGGTTATCATGAACCATGAACTGTTCTGGGATATGCAAGCTAATAATACCTTCCCTAATCTCATTTGGCCTCAGCATTAGACACCTGAGCCAGCAGCTATTCTTTTCTGTCAGGAAGACACTGATCGAAATGAAAAATTGCAAATAAAGTTTGCAGATTTTTCCTTTTAAATGGGACCAAACCAAGTGCTCTGGGAGATTTTTCCTTTGATCTATTGTATTAGTCATTGGAAAGAAAAAACACTCTATTCCAAACTGAACATGTTGCTTCAAACCTCCATAACAATGTGAGAGAGATATTGGCAGAACCCATTTTGCTCCTGAAACATAATCATCCAAAGAGTGAAGTCCTGATAGCTCTTGTTTACATTTTTAAGTAGAAATTTGATTTGCCAAAAATTGCACTGCAGAAGTGGCCTCAGTTACTAAAAATTTAGGCTTGCATTCATTTAATGATTTCTCCTTTCCTCCACATGCCACTTTAAATGACCTCCATTCCTTATATTTTTAAGTCATTTCTTAGAACATTTTAAAATCTTATTCATTTAACTGGTTAGGATACGGAAAACCAGAAAGCGCACAGGGCAATGACACTGAGGGGCCATTAAGTTTGTTAAGTGATTTTCTGCAAATGCATCAGTTTCTGAACTCTTTTGCCCATGCTGAGGATGGCTGACTGGCTTCAAGCTTGATTGAAAACAGACTGGAAAATCAACAGGCAAGCAGGCAGGAGATGGGTAGGTGAGTGCTAAAATGCACAGAGGTGGGAAGGTAGATAGCTTACATTTATACATGTTTTCAGCAGTCTGGCCGAAAAGCAGTCTTGCTTGGAATATCCACAGAATATAGGAATCAATTTCTTTATACTCACACATACACACCCCTGTACATAAGTACAAAAGTAGTTTTTCATACTGTAGCATATTAGCATTCAGCTCTGATAGCAACTGTTTAAAGCAAACTTCTGACTTCTTCTCCTCACCAGGCTTGCAAATCATTTGCAGGCCCTCATTAAAGAGGGCTTTGTTTAGCACAGTATGCTAAGAAAGCATTGCCACTAGATGAGAGCATGCTAAAGCTAGAGCAAACCATTAGAATCAGGTATCACTTTTTCCATGTGCAATGCAAGATTTTCCAAGTCAGTGTCTGGAATTCAAACCCAAATATGTCTGAATCTCAGATGAGGCTTTTATCTGGAGGAAAAATACTCTCATGAAACAAGATTTCAAACTAAGAAGGGGACAGGCATAAAAATCAGGAATGATTTACCATAATCTCCATATTGACTTGGTTGCCAGGATAGCAAAGTCTGCAGTGTGTATCAGTACAAGCCCTCAACAACAACATGAATGCCATGAAAATACTGAATACATGAGATTTTTTTTGTACATGTGCCTGTTCCTTTGCAGCTTCCTATGGTTGAATTCTATAAAAAGCAGAGTGCTGTTGGTTCTAATAGTTATAAACCCTAAAGCTTGACAGCTGACTGGCTTCGTTATGGTGCCTCTGTATTTGGAAGGTAATTAACACAGCACAGAACAGATGCTAATGTTCAACCTGCTAAAAGGACCTTTAAGAGTCTAAGAGTTTCCCAGAGAGGGACTGCAGTATGGGAAACTCTTGCGCAGTGAGTTTAGGCATTTGATCAGAAGATACTAGCAGAGGAAGAGAGCACTCTATTCCTCAATGTCTCTGTCAGGTTGCTGCAAGGCTTTTTAAGGAAAAAACAAAAAGGCTGAAAATGTTCTCCTGAGCCTTTCCCAGCATTTCTCCTTTACTGCAATAAATTGGAAAGACACACAATTATACAAGGGCTACTTTCCAAAATTAAGAGACTCCTCTACAAAGGCTGCATGGACATGGGAAAAGTCCAAAGTCACCAGAAGCCCTTGGTAAGACAAAATAAGAATGAGATGAAAAGTGTTTCACAAATCCCATCTGTAGTCAGAAACTATGAAACACCTCAAATTCCTGCTTTCTTAATGTTTCAGAGTTTGCAGGTAAGAATTAAGATGAGAACTGAGTTCAGTGGGATAAAGATCCTCCATATTCTCCAGCGTATGAGGGAAATGGGGAGAGATATGTCTTTGGAGCCAGTTCCAGACAGTAGGATTCATCTTCTGGCACCCATCCAGACTATGTCAACCAATCAATTCAAATAAGTGAAAAATGTAACACTGTCTTCCAGAGGACAAATAGCAGTTCTTGGAAACACAGCAAGGAAGAGGCCACAGGGAGCACCACAGAAAGACCCAGACCCATTAACCTTCCCCAGCCTCCAGGAAAGAGATTTTTCTGTGGCGACAATCATGCCTCCATACTTCATACAGTTGATAAGGTAATCAACTTAGATAATCAACTTAGATGCCAAAATTAATAGCCTAGGAAGTCCCCAGGTATTTACAGTCAATGAGGAAACACCCAGAGTGCATAAAATGAGCTCCTCCAGTGCCATGCTCTGGAATACTTTTCATCTTACTCTGTTGACTACAGAAGGATCATAGATGATGAGCTGATTGACATCTACTGAGCTCAGACTAACTTTTCTTCTACTGCTGCTCTATCCAATGAAGACTGTGAAAGAAATTCCAACTAAGAGAGTGAAATCAATACAGAGTTTCATAAACATTTCCACACACTCAACACCTTCTTCCCTCCCCACTCCTCAATTTCTCAAGGATACTTCAGAAAGCTTCCTCCAGTCTCCTCCTCCAAGGAAACCATATGAATGTTTCTCTTCCAGCAGACTGTCCTGACCTAACACCTTCTTCAGCAGGCCCCAGGACAGGAAATGCAGAGATTTCTCACAAATGTCACTTTTTCAGACTGAAGAGCTTTTGCTCACAGCTAAGTGCAGCTGTTGCCCAGAGGACTCAGAGCTGCTGTCTGAGAGATTCTATAAACAATTACAGGTTGCAGGGAGTTGTGAGTCTGACTATTTGGTTTCAACTGATTTCAATTTAAAATACATAAAGCATAGCTTTATTTTAATGCATAAATACAAGGCTTGGAATTAAAGCAGAGTTTTCAAACTTCAATCTGCAGTTCCTTCCTACTTAACAGTCTTTGCTTTTAGTGTTGGTTTTGTTTAGAATAGAAACTGCTGTATCTTGCTTTGTCAGCCCCAAATTAATAGTTTAGACTTCTTCCCCCCCCACCATCCCAATCATATAAACCCCCTGTCAGATTGGTTTAAAAGAAAAATATTTTTTTAAAATAAAATTACATTATCTTTTCATCTGCCTTCTTAATATCCAAGCACTTAATGAGCCTTTCTCAGTGGGACAGGTGGCAAATTCCCGAATATGTTCTATGCTGGCTGTACTCCCAGGTGTCTGGAGTGTTAGGATTCACAAAGACCCATCAAGGACAAGTTGAAGGTTAGGAATATAGCAAGATAAAAGTAGTTCCTACGATGCTGTGTACTACATATTAGCTAGAAACGCACTCTGCAGGTTTCACATGACAAAAGTTAAGACAGATCTGGGTTCCTGGAAGCTGTTGCATGTTTAGGACAACATCATATTTCCTGTTATCAGCATCTGCTGGTCTTGGAAAAGATGGTGCATAAAAGGCAATAACAAATTCTAAAACCCTGGGGCTGCTGAGGGGATTGGAAAGCAAATCTATCTGAAGCTGCTTTTTTTTTTTTCAGGCATCTCTGAGCCTGCTTGGTTAGGTGAGTGAGGGCTGATAATATTACAAAGTGCCTGTCATCTTTTCTTAGGTCGTTCAGGCATCAGAGTGTTCTCTAAAACATCTTAGAAAGATATGAGAGTCCTGAAATATGATCATGGAAGGATACAGGTGATCATTTGGCACCCTTGCTGTGCACTGCATACCTCACAAAGTGCTGAAGCTACTTTCTGCAGTTTATTCCCATAAAGAAGAAAAAGAGGTCATTATAATCTGGACTATAACATACTCCTTTCATCTGGTTTTCTCTCAGAAAGGACTTCACTTGGGACACTTGAGAAGTGTCCTGGAAAAGACTGAGGCACTCTTCTTTCAGTCTCAGTTAGGACTGGGCCATCTAACAGATACTGTTCCTCTGGGATGAAGCAATTCTTACTTTTCCCAAATGACAGTTTGTATTAAATGGCCAAAACTATCCTCTATCACTAGAAAAATACAATGTGACTGTTCCATAGTATCCCAGAATGCTATTTCTGGACCTTGAAAGAATAGCAGATATACTCTGAAAAATATCTGAGATGGATTTTAGAAGAATTTTATAAAAAGATAAATCAAGAGGACAGCATTTGTCCATTCCATTTCTTTTTGAACTGTTTATGACATACCCATGACAAAGAAAGAACTGCATCTCTGTCAAATACAAATACTTTTCTGGCACTGTCTGTCTTCCACATGCCTTTTAGTCTAGAGAGCATCTTTCCTTTAATGAAATGAAAAGAATCTAAAATGACAACTTGTTAAGCAGAGCAAAAGGAATTGTTACCTGGGTATTTTGACACATTATATCTATGCTAAATTAGCTCTGGTGAAACAAAAATAGTTTTTTTCTTTTGAACTGTGGCATATCAGTGTTTCCCTGTCTGCAGCATGTGCAGACTGAATCTTTCTCTAAAAAAACAGGAAGAATAAAAAAAAAAACCAACCCTGCAACAGTCTTTGCCCATCAATGTTATTTCATTATTAACTTGGCCCTGTCTGATTTTTACAGCCGTGGTGTTGAGCTTGATTCTTTTGTCATCCTTCTTTATTTACTTCTCCAACAGTAGTTACTCATTGCCAGAAATTACATATGCTGGGCAGATGCAGAATCCAGATATTATTGTGAGTTTTATTTCTCCAAGACTCATATCTGATTTTACCTTTTGCTCCTTTTCTTGTTTGTTTGAAAACCTTCTAACACCCTTTTTGGCTGGCATCATGGCTTTGCAACAGCAATTTCATGTACAGTGCCAGCTTCTGGGGTCAGCTGAAAAGAATCAGAATGCTGTGACTTAAGATCATAGATGTAAAATATATATGTATAGCTGAACACCCTGCTTAAACACTTTCAGGAGCAGCCATTTTAGGATCTGATCTTGTTTAGACTATAATTAAGAGAGAATTTCACTGCTAATTTTTGGGAAACAGGATGATTCCTGCATTGTCTAATTTCAAAATTTGGGTACTTTCTGATTTAAAGAAATTTCAGAGGAACATAATTATGAAGGATTGGCACAGAGGAATTTAAACAGCAGTCTTAGTAATCTCCAACTCTGCTCTTTCCTTTATGGGCTCTGAAACAGAATAAATAAGGCACGTCCATATTCTGTCACACAGCATCTATGTGATAGTGCTAGACTATCATCAGTATGAAAAGAATCATATTAACATCTCACATTATACTCTGGAGGGTATCTAAGACAATAAATCATCTTATTTGGATTTGTATGTGCTTGCAAATACATTGTTTGCTCTTTATTAAGCAATATGGCTTACTTATCGTTCACTGATATACTTCATCCCAAGTAATGGGTACTGTTACAGCAGGCTTATCCTTTAATATTATTTGTTCCATCCCTTCACCTTTCTGAATTCTGATGACATTGTTGCAAGATGCATCCATGCTGTTCCAGAGTAAGAGCAATTCCACAATGATCCTAAAGTCCCACTGATTTTGACAGAGCTGTTTATACTTATGCTGGCATATGCTTCAGTATCTTGCTAAATTAAGACTTTAAGCCACTATATTCCCCCATTGCTTTCTTTTATCCATGCATAAAAACACAAAACCTATTAAATCTGGTATTTGAGCATAATTTTTAAGACACAGACATCTGGGAGAGCTTCTATATAAATGTATCGTTAAGCATTTCAGTGACTGGAGTATTATGCACTTATCCTATGCAGTTAATAGGTTTACTTAGCTGGTATGACAATCCATACACTACTCTTTACTAACTTTACTGCTGCTGAGTGAATATCATAAATCATTCATCTCTGCCATTGTCTAAATGATAAACAACTCATCTCCAAGGTGATGTTCTGAAGCAGGAGTGAAAAGATGAACTTCCTCACTGTATCCAGGTGTCTGGAAAAAGTTACGGCAAGATGCACCTGGAAAAAGGTTATACAGAGAGGTGTGAGGAGTTACTGATGTAACTATTGCATTGCATAATCCTTCTAATGCAATCCAATAACAATGCATAAAAGATCTGTATATTGTAGAGACAAGATAACGGGTTCAAACTTAAACAAGGGAAGTTTGGAAATAAGGAAGAAATTCTTTACTGTTAGGGTGGAGAGGCACTGGAATGGGTTGCCCAAAGAAGTTGTGAATGCTCCATCCCTGGCAGTGTTCAAGGCCAGGCTGGACAGAGCCTTGGGTGACATGGGTTAGTATGAGGTGTCCCTGCCCATGGCAGGGGTTAGAACTAGATGATCTTAAGGTCCTTTCCAACCCTAACTATTCTATGACTCTATGATTTGAACACAAATTTGAAAATTGTTATTATTAATGACATGTTTATAAAAAAATAACATAAATTTGAGCTTTCCAGATTTGTTTTCGCACAGTAACAGGTGTAACCATAGGTAAGTGTTATTGACCTTTTCACATGATGATTGAATCCAAGATATGGAGAAGTCAATTTGTCACCAACAGTGATGTTAGTTTTCCTGATTCCCAGTACAACCACTAAACACTGAAACAAATCCTCTGTGTCTCAAGTCCCATTGTGGTAATCAAAGTAGGGTAACAGGTGCCTTGAGCAGGCAAGTGAGGATCAGCCTCCTAGCTCCACCTCTCTCCTAAAGGACAAGGAATCCTGGATAGATAGTTTGGTCAGATGTTTAAGTAGAAAAGATTTTATGTCAAAAATAAACTATTAGTATTTATTTTGGTTTATACCAAAGCTTAGTTTAGGGTCTTCTAACTCACTCTAGAGAGGCTGATTCATCACCATCAGCCTCAAGAGCAAAGTCATCAAACTCCCTTTTTTAATTTTCACAGAAATGAATTTGACTGTCAAGAAGATTTTTCTTCCCTTTTTCACCCTCTTTTTATCTCCTCATATTAGAAGTCATTGCCTTCCATTTTCCTTCTGCTGATTTGTTTTTACACAATGTTTTGCTGTGCCAGAAATTTTTCAGCACTTTCATACCTTTGGAAAAATATGTGAGTGCAGCTCTGATAATTGTTTTAGAATTGGAGCAAGTTTGAAGAATTGTAGAATCGCAAAGAATAAAAGTAGTTTTGGGAAAAAAACCCCAAACCCCCAAAACCAAAAGCCACCAACAAAATAAAACAAACAACACCCACCCCCCCACCCACCCCCTAACCCCAAGTAAATCCTGATCTTTGTTCATTTTTTACGCAATGAACTCCATGGAGAAAAGTCGAAACAGGAAAAAATAACTATTTGAATATGCTTTTCTGAAATGTCACACACATGTGGGCAGAAAAACTAAAGTCTCCATTCTTAATGCTTCAGGATAAAAGATATTTCAGAACAGCAATACACATTTTGCAAAATTACTTTTCCATGGTTTTAACCAGGTCAGGACTAAATGTTCAATTCTGGACAAAACACACATCAACCACTGTAGTAATGTTTCATGGTTAGAGAACTTGTATGAATCATACTATGATTTATACCTTATTACATGCAGAGAAGTTAATAGGATGCTGCGGCAAGTGTCCAGAAACTGGTACTATATCTTTTGTGTAGCTTGCCAGCAGGACTTCAGAGTGGATGATATGTTAAAATACTCTTACTTTAAATTCTAAAGATACAACAGTAAGCGGAATAGCCCTATCCAAGAAAAAAAAACTTCCCAACCAGATATTAATGAAAAAATAGTATTGTGTGTGTTCAGTCCCAGAATGTCCTTTTTAATGAGCACAGATTAATGCAAGATGGGCAATTGTCAAACCCGGGATTTAGATTTCCTCAGTTTTGCAGTGTTTGAAATCCAGAACCAGATCTGAATTACACAGTTCAAGCCTAATAAAACAAACACAGGTGACATCCATGAACCTGAAAGAAATCAGTGGACGTTTTATTATGTGCTCCAATGAGAAAGAATTTCACTCTGAGATGCACTTAGAATCAGGGAGCCTCACTGTATTAAAGTTGCACAAAAATGTAACTGTTCATGACTGCAAATTTGTCCACAGTCGGAGAAATGGATGAAGAATGAAAGGTACTATTAACTTTGTCATTAAAGTCCAAAGAATATGTGTGCAGACTTCATCTGTTAGAACCAGGCTTTTCTAGATGAATGAACACCAGAACTAAATCAAGCTAAATTTCTAGCTTGATTTAAGCTACATGTATATATGATGGCAGGAATGCCTCTAATCATGTATTTTCATTACTAAAAGGATTTTGGAGTTCTGCCATTTCAGAA
The DNA here is from genome assembly GCF_012275295.1 of Melopsittacus undulatus. Taxonomy (NCBI): domain Eukaryota; kingdom Metazoa; phylum Chordata; class Aves; order Psittaciformes; family Psittaculidae; genus Melopsittacus; species Melopsittacus undulatus. The sequence goes on along the minus strand of NC_047527.1, from coordinate 68,189,495 downwards.
GGGTCATTACGCAGTAGTATCCCATGAGGACAAACTGCAGTTACTTGTCATTATTCCTGATAGGAACGCACAGGCAAACAATTCTGAATACAATGTCTAACAAAAAAAATCACGGAAAAAATGAGAAAAGAACATTCTAGAAATCAAAACAAACTGGGTCTGGCTTTTGGTGCAAATAACTTTGTCTGTAATCTTCTTTCTCTCTTGTAAATAATAAATGTATTTCTAACACTTGTAGGATTTGGATTCCCATTGATACAGAGCTCTAACAGCAAGCCATGTGTGACTCCAATAAGACATGATAATATTCTGTCAGCTCATCAGCTGGACCTTTATACTGGAAACACCTGGCTCAGTCACTATGTGAGAAATCATGCCAAGGCATGAAAATAACGTGATTCTTTTAAAGAGAAAAGTTGTTTAAAATGTCCTATCCCAGTTTATAAGGCAACTATCCAAGAATAATTGTAATACTTTGGAACTATTGGAAGGGAGATAAGATGAAAGCATGTTTACTTTTAAATGGTATGCTATATGAAAAGCCTTACGCATCTAGGTATTTTTGACACATTCCTGTTTATTTGGAGTAATGCCTTCAGCAAATTACTTTGTAGATGCTAATCAATGTGATGTTTTGAAATCAGTCAGAGCCAAGGAACCTAGCAGACAGCTTCAAACTGCCTGAGTGTCCATTTAACATCACTTTGTGACAACACATGTGCCAAAGCATTTTTTGGGAACACAATGTTTCATTCTATTTACCTATTGCAATGCAATAGCTAACAACCAGTATTAGGACTGTGCAAGAACCACAGCTGTTATAAGCAGGATGTAATGGGACCACGACTCAGCCAGAGTGTTAGTGTGAAGCTGTGTCACTGCCTGAGCCTTACCCAAAGGTACTGTTCAGATAAAAGGAGACTTGTATGGTATCTGCCCATCTCTATCTCATAAGACAATTCTGGCTTGCACTGGAAAAACAAGGAAGCATAGATAGTAACCACATGAGAGGTGTCCTACCTGAAAGCACTGACCTACCTCTGCCCTCTCCAGTGGAATAGGTATGTACTGGGAGAACCAGGTAGCATGGTATGTGGAGTGAAAATGACTTACCCCTCTTCCTCAAACATCAAAGGAACACTGGCTAAAAAATACAGTTAAAAACTATCTGTTCTTTTTTCATTGTACTTTCTTACATTAAAACAGAGCTAATAGGGAGTGGATAAATACGGGGAGGGGGGTTGTGTATTAAAAATACAGTGACTTAAATCCAGATTTCTTTGTACAGCTAGCCACAAAATCAGTAATACAATTCACATAAGTAACCTTAGTAGGATCTGGCACTCAATATTGGGTACAGGTAAAACCAAGTTTGTAAGTGAGTAATGTGGTTCAGCAGAATATATTCTGCAACTACCCTGTGCACACATGTGCCTTTGACAAGGATGGGATGTGCTCACTGAAAGTAGAGCATGTAACAGAAAATTTCCTCCATAAAAGGCAGTTCTTTTTCACTTCCCTGTAGTCTCACTGAAATGAAAGGAAATTGCACACAAGCAAATGGTAGAATATTTTGACTACAGCATCACAAGGAGGAATATCTTGTGAATGAGAGAAGAGGATTAACTCTCCCAGTCAAAATACAATATTTAATTTAAAGCAGTTACAATTTTTAAAGTATGTTAAAATTTGGAGGGATATTTTTCCCCTTGTTCATTTAAAACTGTTGTATTTTTGCTTATTGCTTTTCTAGAGAAAAATCCAGCTAAGGATATTTACAAGAATGATTACTCAACACATCATTACCAAATTATATATTTTCAGCTCAAAGCTAATGCTTAATGTGTTTACCAAGATAGTTTCTCTAGCAATGCTAATCCTGCAAAACCTCTTTGTGCCACACTTTTATCCACTCAGGTACATAAAGTCTTAGGAGCGAGCACAGGATTTATCTCTCAAATTGATTGTTCTGGAATAACTGTAGTGTACATCCTGTACCTTCAGGTTTCAAGTTGACAGATATATCTCGCAGTGTACATCATCTTATCCTTGAGTACTAGCAGTTGCAACATGGGAGCAAGTGTGAGCATCTAATATGATGTTACTGTTAAGGAATGAACTACAGGCCTGGGATAATGTTGGCATTAGCAATTTTTTAAACAGAAAAGGTAGTATTCTGAGGGGTTAAATAACTGCAGCTGTTAAAGGGAGTGACTTATTTAAAATAACTTAGGGTCTCAAGTGTAAATGAGTTGGAATTAGTCTTCCAGGTGGCTTGTGCAAAGTGAGTTATTTAGGTTACAGAGGTTTAGTATCATTTTAGTTTTTATGACAAAAACTGCTGTACCAGATGCATATAGGCCAGGATTTACCAGCCTGGAAAAGTGATGACAGAGTGGTGATAACAGAATTGCAAGTGGTGGAAAGAGAGAAAACGAGTAGGAAGAGATTATTTGTGGTTCCTTGCAATACAAAAAATTGGGGGGATTAACTGAATTTATCAGCAACTTAAAACACACAAAAGGAAGTATTTTTTAACAGTGAGTAAAACTAAACTCTGGAATCCACTGTTATAGGATAATTGTGGACATCAAAGTAAAATTGGGTTTAGAAAGGAATTAGAAAAATTTAAGGAAGGAAATGCATCTAACACAAGCATATAACTTCAGACAGAAAATATTTTGTTACTGAAATGGTATTTGCACACACTATTTTAACAAAGAAAATGTATTTCTTATTTGTGACTAGATTATAGCTGTTCCTAAAATTCACACTAGATATGGGTTTTTTTGCATCATACATTTCCACAGATCACCATTTTTAATATCTAAAAGAAGATATATCTTAAAATTGTCTGTGGGGGACAGGTTATTTTTCTTTCTTCTTTTTTCATATTTGCTACTGAATGTAAAGAGAAGAATATTTCTTATTCTTTCTTCTACCTGATTTTTGCCATTTTATTCCCTTTATTCTTGGTTTCAGTTTGGAGTTGGGAGGGGGGTATTTTATTTTTTTTCCCCAGAAATTTGTAACTGAGTAAAAACTACCACAAGGCAGCTGTGGGTGGCAGCTGTGTGAGTGGGTTTTTTTTTAGAAAGCTGAGGAAAATGACAATGGAAATGAAATATAATCATACTGATGTCAGGGGAAAGTCCTAGTGGACCATTCCTAACTGCAGTCACAAGAGAGGTGCCTAATTCATAGCTCAATCAATTGTTGACAGAGAAGAGGAGAGACAGACACAGTCAGAAAAACAAACCCCCAGAGAAGATGATAAAAGTCTGTGACCTGACAGGGTCCTGATCTCAGCCTCTCAGCCTTTAAACCTCTCACACTGTAGCTAGCCATTAGTAAACAGACTGCTCAGAAGAGACAGAGGAGGAACACCACAAGAACGGGGCCACAGGAGCCAGAAACACCATGATTAATGATGTTCTGCAGACATGCAAAAGCAAACGCACTCCATGTTCACAACATCAAACTCAGCTGCAGTCTAACAATGATTCCTTAATTGTTCTCTTGGCATATAGCACATGGCTTTTCTTCTAAAAATCATTTTATATTAAAATTCCTGGTAAACTTTTGATCCAGACCAGAGTGAACTAAGCAGCAAAGCTTGTCCAGGAGAAAGAAAGCAAAACAGCTGGAGAAGTGGTGGAGAAGGCTCTGTCTGGAACAAAGACTAAACATCATGCTGTAGCTAACTGCACCCCTCGAGAGAAGTGAAAAAAACAGTGAACTTTACACATGCCCTGTCTAAGGAGGGCACCATCCTGACAGAGAATATTTGTCTCTGCTGAGGGCAAAATTTTCTCCTGAGGCAAGCGAAGGGTAAGGCAGAGAAGTGGCAGAGCAGAACCTCAGGTGCTCTGACGGCCAGCCAGCAGACCTACTCCTCTGATATGAAACCACAATGCTGCCATGCTAGGTAAAGGCAAAGTCTGGTTTGCTTCCCCAGGGTTGAGATGAAAGAATAAAAAGGCTTAGTTCTACATTTATGTTAACCCTTTCCCAAAACCAGAAACGTCAAAAACTCTTGCATTTTTACTGTCCTCTTGGCAGTTACATACCACCAAGTCTTGACAGCTGGTGTTCAAGGCAGAAAAAGTCTGTGATGTTTTCTTGTCATGATCTTTGCCAGCATGGCTACCTCACTGTAATTTTAAGTTATCCTGGTGGCTCCTTTTGGAAGAATAAATTGAAAGCCTTATCACAGAGGCCCCAAACTGAGAACTTTCACCTTTCGCTGGCCTAGCTCTTGGGGCTTCCACCACCACAATTTAACATAGAAAACTATATAGTAGTCTGAAAATAATCTAGATACAGAATAGTCAGCAGCTTAAGCTTTCAAGTGAATGGTTATTCCTTATGTATCTTCAGCTGTTACAGCCCTGGTTCAAAAAAAATAGAAAAAAAAACCCCTTGCTTTTCAATCTGCTGACTCCAGAGCAGGTTTTTGCTTGGAAGCTCTTTGTTTCTTTAGGGAATGTTTTGTCCAAAGACTGCTTTCAGGAGCACTATTCTATCATTTCATCATGAAATCTTTTCCCTAGAATAGCTTTTCCCTTTCTTAAAGCATAATGTTGCATTGCTCTGCCCAGGACACAAAGGTTGAGAGTCTCTGAGGTCCAACTATGGAAGTGACACCCAGTCACTCTGCCAGTGGCACTGGCTACAGCTGGAATGGGATAGAGGAAACAAAGTCACGCCTTCTGGTAGAGCTGTACCTGAGATGTTTATATCAGAGGATGTTATTAATGGACAGGCTGTAATCCTAGTGAAGCTGTGAATGCAGGTAGCTGCAGAAAGCAGAGGTGGTCTCTCATTACAGGAGTTGCTCACTTCTCTGCTTTTTTGAGGTTGATGCTTTGTTCTGGCACCTACTTTCCTCAGGCATTCAGGACTGACTTTCTAGGCATGCTGCAAGATTTTGCCTAAGCTTTGGGATGGTTGTGATAGGGTCTGGAATTTACTGGTGAAGGTAATTATAGTTTGGAATTGTTTTAATCTCAGGCTCAGGGGTTTCTTACACTCGTTTGTGAAAGAATAAGGCAGATGACTTTTTCTTCAATGATTTTTTTTTCTCTATCAGTGTAGAAAAGCACTTACAAGATCCATTTTCCTATAAATGGAAAAAGGTACATAATTTATAAAAGGGCAAAATTTACAATCTATAAACCAGTATTTTCAGAACAAAGTGAAACACCAACTAGTCTTGCTACTGACATCAACTTTCCATCCAGCACTCCTTAATGAAAATAAAATTCAGTGGCCACATCTAACTTATCAAATGGAAACTCAGAGATTCAATCGAGGTTCTACCTGAGTAGCACCTGGTGACACACACAGCATTTATTTTAGATGTGTCATCAGAACCCCTCATTCACCACACACCCACACAGAGTAAAAAGCATTCGTTATACAAATAAGAGTAGAAATGGGAAGATTTATTCTGGAGACTGTTGAAAGCCTAACAGGAAAGCAGATTTTATTCTTATCAGCTGGGAAAACAATTGCAAAATATAATCTTGTTTTGCCTGGCTTACATTCTGCTCTCTCTCTTTTCGTTTTTAAGATGATACCAACTCTGACTTCTGTGCAATTTCTTCATTTGTTTCACAGTCCTTTTAGGGTTTTTTTTCAGAAATTCTTTCACTGTGACCTTTATGTCACTTTTAATTTCTAAGTTAAGGCTTAAAATCTATTCTGTGGCACCAATATAATTAGTGGCATGTTGACAGCTGTTCCTTCTTTTCTTTTAGTATGCTATCAGATATATTTTGCCACCCAAACAGAGATTACGGAGCTAAGTATAACCCCCCCAATGGCAGGGGGGTTGGAACTAGATGATCTTAATGTCCTTTCCAACCCTAACTATTCTATGATTCTATGATTCTAAGTATATCTTTTTACAGCAGACAGGAAGAAATATATTGTTAGCAATGTTCCCATGACTATATATATAATAAAGCTATATTTTAAAATGAGAGTAGTTTGCAATCAAGGCCAAAGGTAAATGTAAAAAAAAACTTAGTTTTATGTAGTCTGGACCTCTGGAAAGTATTTCTTTCAATGAAACTGCAAAACAGGAGGAAAAGAATCACTCAAACCAATCAGGGCTCATTAGAAAAGCTTGTTTCTACTTCCTTGCAGCTACTGCCATGAGCCAAACCAAAAGCTAGACTTAGTGTGCCTCAACGCGCAGTTCATTGCACTGCAGCATTCACAGCATCACATGCTTATCCATGTCCAGATCTGCATAATAATCTTGGGTGTAGGAAAAACTCCAGCAATGTTGGTTGAGTTCCATTTTATCTGAAATCTGGTGGGTAAGGATATGCATTTAAGTCACACTTGCCAGTGACTGACTGTACTCTGGTATCAGTGAGAGAAGCATGGACCGAACAAACTGGAGGTGAACTCCAAATACTGCTGTAGGACTGCTATACACTGGCAGCGGTCTGCTGAGGCCACTGATGGTATATACCCTCCTTGGTACTAATATAAGAAAGATAATAATCACTTTTGCTATAAATAAGAAATGAGTTTACAAGTTAAAAAGTGGGTAGGGGGAATAGTGACTGGGGACCTGAGTGTGGCCTTGACATGCTCAGAATGGATTAAATTTTACTTACTACACAGATTTTCCCTGTTCTGGCACAAGCCTGATGGCCTCTTGATACCAAATTCTATTTTCAGTGGTTTACCAGCCCTCAAAGTTAGTAAGACTAAAAGCATTTGGCTATGCATCGGAACATCACAGGGGTTTATAAAATTTACAGCCTTTTTAAACTTTTTTAAAATTTAATTTAATTCCTATGTTATAGGGTGAAAAAGGGACCTGCAAGTCGTGTTTCAGTGCCTGAGTGATTCCCACTCCAAATAGCAAATTAGGGTTAGGCTGGTAAATCTTCCACTTTAAAAGTTCAAAGTTTGGGGATAGAGAGGGCAGCATCAACTTTCTGGTATTTTTCATGCTGAACAGGAGTTGACCCTTTGGAATTTTTAGCAGGCCCCTTAAGTTTTGAAGCTGTGCAAGTGTGCAGCTGACAGGTGGAGAATGGTAAAGAGTAAATGCCATGACAGCAGATAGCAAAGACAAGCACATCAGAATGAGGACATTTGGCAGCCATGCATTTAGCTATGAGAGGTATTATGCAGTAAAATGAGGTGCTTATCATAGAGGTACAGGAGATAGTAACTCAGGACAATTATCTATGGTGTGTGGTTACCTTCAGTGCACATAACAAGCTTCAGATTTCATAAAAAGGCTTGCAGTCACTTGAATGGGGAGGAGAGGGATTTCAGGTCATTTTCAGTACAGATCATACACCAACTGGAAACAAGCATTGTCTGGGGTGAGCCAAATTTCTTCATCATATCATATGAAGTCTACTGCCATAGTCTGGGTACCTTATGAGACTAATGGAACTGACACAGCTCAAAGGTGCTCGAGCTCCTTCCTTATAAAAGAAGCAATACAGGCAGTTCTGGCAATCAATACCTCACTGTCCTGCCAAGTTCTTCTGATGCCATTTCATATTCATAATGTCCAGATGACTTTCTTGAGCTTTTTGGAATATCCAGGGTGGGAATGGATGCTGAAAAGATGTTCTGTTGAATACAAGCAAACTGAGATCTGTCTTAACATGGAGAAATAACCTGTTTTATGTGATCGATTGTTGTGTTTTGAAAACAATATTACCCTAAAGTTTTGTTTCATCTTATTAGAATATGTATTTATCTGCAGAAAATCTTATCTATCTGTGTCAAAAAGACTGCATTCAAACATACAGTTGATCGTCCTTCCTTCTTAAAATGCTTTGAGTGATTCCTAGGTCAGACAGCAGGATTATTTCATTCATTTATTCATGAAACAAGAATGACTTTGATCAAGGCTAAATAGGTTTGATTCAAAATACCAGGCAGTTACCAAGAAGTATACAATGAGGAACTGCTTTTAAATTATTAAAATATGCTTTAAATTTTTTTATTCTTTTTTATCTCAACTCTGAACAGAGATGAGAGAACTATCTATAAATTACTTCTGAATTGTTGATTATCAGTACCATCACCCTGTGCAAGCTTAAAACGTGAGGAACTGCTTAAATTTACATACTTTCTCCCATTTTCTGCCTGGGCTGGAGAGTGGTGTTATTACAGCCAGGTGATAGTAGAAGTTGTTGGGAGGTACAGATGTTTACTTCAGGTACTTCATAGAAGTGGAGTTCCTTTCTGCAAACAAAAACCAGATTATACACATCTTAACAGTGTGAATCACTAGTGTGCACCCACCCCTTGATCATACAGAAGAATAATCCAGTCCATAGCACTATTATGTAGACTTTATTGACTCTGCACATTTTCTTTGAGGAGTGTTAAGAAACCAGATTTCTACCTATACTATGAAACTTAGTGAAGTACATAATGATTACATGACAAGTTTGTTACTTAGAAAGACTATGCAGCTCTTGGATTTCTTTTAAATGACCTTTGATAAACTACCTTGAAAATGAGAATGCATTATATGAAGGGGTGTTTTTTGTTTTTATTTTCAGCACTGTATAGTACTGCTATTGTTGTGTGCCTGCTGAAAGGGCAACACAACAGGGTGCAGGAATCCAGGAAATTTCAGGATATTAGATATAATTCTTCAATACAGATGCTGAATGGGTCAAGTGCAGGAAGTATCTCTGCTTGATTCCTTACCCATGGATAAGGAAATACTGGTTGAAGTTGACTCAGTGGCAACCTTGGCTGTAATAGCCATGAGAGGATAGAGCCTAAGATCCCTTCATGACAGCTAAGAAGGGAGAATCTAGGGGATACCTGTTAGTCAGCCTAACCTCAGAATCCATGAATTTTATAGAGCAAATCCTCCTGGAAACCACATCTAGGCACATGAAGGCCTACCACACAGTATCCCACAGTATCTTTTTAGAAACAAAGCAAGACACAGGCTAGAGAAGCAGACTACTAGTCAGTGAACAATGGCTGGATCACCAGGCTTCAAGGTTTGCAATCAGTGTACAAAGTCCAGTTGATGGGCAGTCAGTAGGTGTGTCCTACAGGAGCTTCCAGAAACATCATGAAGCTCTAAAGAGAAAAGTTCTGAATCTTGGGATTCTGCAATACAGGTGCTGCAGAATCATGGGGCTGGGGCTTAGGGCTAGGCTGGCTGATGAGATGCTCTGAAGAAAAGGACTTTCAAGTCCTAGCAGCAGAAAGTGGAACATGTATGTGTATTGAGCCCCTGTGATGATGGAGGATCATTCTGTACTGGGCACTATTATCACACCACAGCCAGGCCAAGGGAAGAGGTTCTTGCCCTCTGTTTGTATTTGTGAGACAATGCCTGGGCAACTGTGCCTGGCTTTGCATTCCTCAGTACAAAGGGAAAAGCAAAACCCTGGGAAAATCTCACAAAGTATGGTTAAGGTGACACGCAGACAGGGACCTGTGTTTATTTGGTTTCATGTAAAGAAGGTTACAGAAAGATCTAATTTCAGTCTTCAGTTACAGAGAAGGCAGCTCTATGCTCTTTTGGAGGTGCATAGGGAGAGGCTGAGAGGCTATAAATGAGATGCAGGAAAAAAAAGGAGGTAGGAATGAAACTCTATCTGCTATTTCTAAACCACTAGTGACACCTAGTTTCCAAGAAAAATATCAGTAGCTATATCAGCACTGCAAGTTAGGAAAATGTGTTAGTCTACATTAGGATGCTACAGGTTCAGTAATTTGAAGGTTCTGAATAGCAAAACATCAAGCTAATAGACCTCTATAATAAAAATATATGCATTAAATCTCTGCTCCAATAAAGGACACAGAGCTTGGAGGTGTGGCCTCTCAGTAGAAGGCACTGATGCTGCAACCTATAAGAGACATTTCCAAGTCTGTCTGTGTTGTCATTCATTTCTCATTGAGGACTGGTTCCCTGATTGTCCACACGCTGTACATATTGTTAGGCACGGAGACAACCTTAAAGATGCCTCCTCAGATGTGAACTCTTGGACATCTTACTCACATGCAAGTCCTACTCTCACAGCTAATAGAGATGCAATTGTGCCGGCTCTGTCTTGCACTGCTCTGCTTACAGCACTCCAAAGACACTAGAGTACTGTGAAGGCCATGAGCCTCCTTTCCGTCACACTGGCCCCATTTCAAATTAAAACAAAAGCCAAGTATATGGACACTTTGAGCCCTGGAAGACTGTCCAGGGAAGGGTTGGGTTCTCCTTTTTGGGACAAGAGCAAATCTCTGGTAAGCATGTTGGTTTAGAAATTCTATTTCCTGGGGACAGAATATCACATGATATAGCATAAAGATTCTTATAGCCAGAAGGGAAATGTCTGACAATGCCTATGGGCAACCAGTCTCCCAGCACTGCTACAACACTCTCAGCTACAGTATCCTTACCTTGCTTCCAAATTTTCCTGCCCCCTGCTCACCATCTCCCAAGAGAAATAAGAATCCCACTTCCATAGGTATTCCACAGGTTTTACTATAACTGGGCAGCAGCTGTGGCTAGATGTGACAGGACAGCAGAGTCACACAGTGATAAAGCATATGGTGGCCTGGACCACTACCAGACAATGACAGCATGTCTGGTCACCACTTTATAAATCACAGATGCCTGGAGAAACATGGACTTTCCATTGCATTCACAGCTGACTCCTGCACACAACTGCTTATCCATCACCAATTCTGACTAAGTTTTGAGTCAGGTATGACAAAATGATGGCACAGAGAACAAGCACAGCAGAAGACCATGTCACTAATGACTACTGGCAAAATTACTGTGCTTGAGACACATTCCTGAAGATGTTGCAAGAGCAAACTAAGAACCTCTACTGCCTGCACAATCTTCCTGTCTACATATCCTCTCTTCATTTATCACTTTTTCCTCAAAAAGTGGGCATAAAAATACAGTTTTAGGCTGAACAAACAAACATCCCTTCGGAACAGCCACCTAGCATGCTGGCAATTCTCAGGTATACTTTCAGTGTAAGAAAGAGAGAAAAGCTGGTATGCATCAAAAAATACATGGATTTTGTTTATGGACACCCCATATATATGGGGAAACTGTGGCTACTGAAGTAACTGGTGGTTTTGGCAACATAACTGATGGCTAGCATGCAGAAGATTTGGCTGATGCCTGTGTAGTAGCAATTCTAATAGCAGACTTTTCCATCCCACTCAGCCTGCTCATTGCTCAGTAGGAGTTTGAGGGTAAGCACACTCCAGAAGACAAGTACCCTCTATACTAAAGGATCCAACTAATATGAGCTAAGCAAGCTAAGCCCTACAGTGTGGATTTGTACTTGAACTTGTACAAGTACAGACCAAGCTGTACAAGTATATTGCTCAACAAATGTGAATAGTATAGTATAAAGACTTCATCTAGAGTACTACTCCACCATTCTCCCTCTCAAAGAGAGTCACATATGAGGTCAGACCAGGGTGGTCAAGGTTCTATCCAGCTGAGTCTCAAAAATCTTCAAGGATGGAGATTACAAAATCTTTCTGGGCAACCTGTTCCACTGTCTGACTGTCCTTGTGGTGAAAAAACTTCTTTATATCTAGCTGGAACCTTCCATTTCAGTTTATTCTCACTGTTTGTCAGCCACTCATCATGCATGTCCATGAATCACTCTATTTTCTCATAGGTATTAGACAAAAGCCTCCACTTCTGCAGATTAAGTAAGGCCAGTTTCTTCTGTCTCTCCTGGGTTCCATGTTCGAGCCATCTGGCCATCTTGGTGGTCTTTTGTTGGACTTACTCAAGCTTATAAATATTTTTCCTGTACAAGGGGAGGCCAAAACTGAATGCACTATTCTAGATGTGTTCTAATGAGTGCTGAGTAAACATGAATAAGAGCTTCCCTGAATCCCCTGGCTATGCTTGTGCTGGTACAGCACAGTATGCTGGCACCCACCACCTCCAGAACAATGAGCTGAGTAGACAGTAACAAAAATCCAGTGTCTGCTTCCCACAGTCAAATGGTTTCTGGTACATCACATCCACTACTGGATCACAAAGGTGAATCAGCCTAGCTCCTTTGATTTGAAGTCTAATTTGATTTTTTATTTTCAGAAGTTTCAAGAAGGTTCTTCACACAGTATATCAATACATTGCAGAATTTTCCTTTTCCTTGCAAAGATAACATTATTTATTGTTAAGAATGTGCTTTATAACTTTTATTCTCTAAGATCTATATACACTCTAGGGCACATATTAATGATCCATTAATATACTGCTCAGATGTTTAAAATTACTCAGCCTAATGTTTCATGCCTTTCTGCACACCTGAATTAATACATACCCTAGAGTGCTTTCTTGCATAGTTACAGCACTCTTTCTACTAAGGAAAACTGGGACTTGATTGCATCCATATATTAATCACAGTGTATGTTTACATAGTATGACTTCACTTAATAGTGAAATGATGAAGAAGCTGGATGTACAGAGCTGTCTGGCTGAATGCCTGACTGAGGAAAAAAGGAAGGCTTTCTACAAACATTTTTACATCTCTACAGAGGGCCAAAGAAATCACAGAAATTCAAGAGAGCTTTTGTTTTGTTTTATTTTGTTTTTTTTCAATTGTACAATCTATCTTTCTCCATAAAATATGGGAATGCCTTGCTGGATCATATATATATATCGCAGTAAGTGGGTTTTGTTAATCTCCTAAGTAGCAAATAATTCCTGCCTTTAATGAATTACATTAAGAGGTAAAGTGCTTAGTGGCAGGAACTCATGTAAAAGCATAATTATTCACCCTGAGGTTTTTTGGCTCCAGCAAGCAGCTCCTGTAAGTTACTTCAGTGGGCTTCCTTCCATTAAAGCTTTCTTTTATTCTCTGCCTGCAGGAATTCACACTGTTTCAAATTAGAATTTATTTATTGATTGATTAATAATTTCTAACAGGGATATGCTTCTTGTTATACAGATAAAAAATAGTTTTTTTCTGAAGAAATTACCTATATGAATAATCATTTCTCAGTCAGGAATCATTTTACAGCTATATTATATCTTCTTTTTGCATTTCTCCATTTCTCATGCCCTTACTGGGATATGGGCAGTAGGATTATTTACACAGAATTGGGTTGTGAGATGCACAAGCATATTGTGACAGGTGGAAATATAATTTTAAGCATGAAACTTCAGAAACTGTTACACTGAATGGATCAGACATTGGAACAATAAGAACGAACTGATATGCCAGGGTGGTATTTCTGATATCCAGGTAGCAATAGGTATGCTGGCTAACATAAATTCTCAGGCAGGAAACAAGTCTAGAGAAACCTAATTTCTCCTTTAATATTATTGCATCTCCTGGGTGGGACTGTTTGGGAAAGAGCTGTAAAACAAAGATAAAAATGCTGAAGGTCAGCCTCATTCAGAGAAAGCTCTGGTTTATTCTGGTGCAAAAGCTTGTTTCAGCTCAAATCCCACATGGCTGATGAACAATGTATACTGGTAAACCAGCATATGTATGCATAGATTGTTTTACTACTCTATACAGTAGTGTAAAATAAGGATTCCTAAACAATTCTCGTGAAGCAGAGAATATTCATAAGGATAAATGAACCACTCAGTTACATCTTTCAGCTTCAAGAGAAAATGACTTCTAAAGGTGGCAGCTGTTTGGGGAGAATGCCCTGGAGGAAACAAAGTTAAAAATTACTTCAAGAGACCAAGACATATTCGTATCAACAAACAATGCAATGAGATACATAGGCTTGGTGAATGGTAGTCAGATGGTATTTTTTACATAGTCTACAACTCTTGATTTTGGCAGGGAGAGTGCTTTTCTGTAGAGCATAACAGCCTACTGGAGTACAGACAATGGCCAGTTTCATGTGGCTTTGCCTGTTTTCCCTCTCTGGGGACTCTATTAACCAACACAAGCTGCCACTTTTGCCATTCCTTTGGCCCTATCTGGGACAATCTGTCTTATCTATCTTGATGCTGATCTCATTTTAAGTTTTGCCTTTTCTTGCCAGTTTCAGAGAAAATAGCCTGTATTATCTTTTGTTGTCTTACCTTTCAAATGCTTATTGATAAGAAAATCATGCTCTTTGTCTTGTGGCATTTTCATTTTGATTGTGCCTCCAAGAGTACCAGAGGCTAGATTTGCTGACAGGCAGCCCAAGAAACAGGGTTCAATGTTGTGATGATCAGCTGGAGGAATTGAGGCATACATACAGGTTTATGGCTCAGAATGGTTGCTTTTGAGAGACCTATAGCAGATTCAAGATGCTGTGTGCCTTAACACCTCAGTAGAAGCAAGCCTTCTCTTTGACTTAAAACTGGATAACAGAAATTCTTAGATATTTGGAGGAGAAAAAGCAAAGATGTGGATTGATGTGTTTTGTTGGGTTGTTTTTTTTTTTACCTTTCCTACATTGTACCATAAGCATTGCTGCTTTAGACACAGATTAGGCCTTCTTGTGTTTTAACACTTCTCAGGTCTCCCTCAAGGTAACAGAACTTTATAAACTTCGAATTGCTACTAGGGATAAATTTCCCTTTTACGAAAAGAAATTTATTTGGATGTCCTTGAGAGAAGGGAACAGAGAAACAAAAAATCTGTGACCAGCACATGAAGTAAGGATGGGGTACAGCCTCTTGGTGATCAGAATCTGAAATGTAATTACATCTTTGAACTACCTAGAGCTTCCCAGTCCCATGTTCTCTAGAAACACTGACCATGTAATTTATTTGCAGTCATTGTATTTTACACTTGCACTGGGCTCCTTTCTCTGGGAGTGGGAGAACATAGCAGACTGCTACTAACCCATGCTGGCCAGACAGAAGGGAAGCAGTGCAGAATTTTACTCTTCAGAAATCATAGGAAAGATGCTATTTCAGCTTGTACACAGGAATGAGTGGAAGGGAACTTGCCATTTGTTGGCAATGCCACTCCTGTGGACATGGGTGAATTTTTTAAAGGCAGGTGAATAATGTATTAATTGTTTCTGAATGAAAGCCAAGGTTTTCAAAGCTCCAGAGCAAATGAACATTTCATGCATACCTCCTGTCTGAGAGTCATTTCACTTTGAATAAGTCTCAGGGTAAATCTCCATTCACTGATTGGATAAGAATAGCTTGTAAAATCAGATTACTGATGTAAACATTTACAATCACAAATTTAAAATGTGCTACAAAGATTTACGGGGAAAGTTAAATCTCAATTTTTCTGTATATTACACACAATGTTCTGCACAGATGATAAATCACTCTCTTAGTATTCAGTGTATATTTACTTACTGGAAAAAAACTATCTCAGACAATTTATTTTTGTTTGTAAAACGTCGTGATAATATGGGATGAAATATGCAGAGGAAACAGTAATGAACACTTCTACAATCATTACTAAAACTATCTACCAATTTCCTGCTCTTTCTCCTTATCTTTTTTGATTTAACACCAAAATTTCATGTAATCTATTCTTCTACATAAATGCTTCTTTTCCCATTGTTGCCCACAAGCTTCTCCTTCTAATAGCAGAATATATGCCTCTAGTAAACGGCATTTGAATGTTACAAGATTACCGTTCATATTTCACATTTCTAATGTTTGCATCCATGTTAGCTCTGTCTTAATTTTACTTCATTGTCCAGTTCCACTTAATGCCACTGTCCTCTCCTGTACACAGCAAAAAATAGCAATATATTACAGGTTCTTTCACTCATAATGATCAAAATGAACTGATAGAAAAAGAGACTCTGTAGGGCTCTGTGCAGCTTCTCACTGAATATCTATCAAAAGCGTTTCTGCAAAATGCTTCCTGGGTCCCTCAAAATCATTCATGGTACAGTGATTTTACAATTAGAATCCAAGTTAAAACCTCCTAACACACCTTGCCCTCACCAATATTTTATGTTTAAAGGGAAGAGTTCACTAAGAACCAATATTAAGAAAATTGCCTGAAAAGAAACTTCTGGGACATCTTCTCTGAATGTCAGACATAGGGAGAAAGATCTTTGTAAAGTTTTAAAAGGATTATTTTTCATAACAAGCTTTCTGCTGTTGGGTGACGACAAACTGGATGTGTGAAAGGTTACAGGAATACTATGTTCTAAAGGCAGATATTTTAAAGGTGGGTGACCATTGCCAGGATGTCCCAAGAGTAAGGTAAATTAAATTTTTTTTCCAATAGAAGAATAATTTTATGGAAATATTAAAAATACTATCTGAGACAGATAGTGACTGCAGTCATAATTATTAGCTACAGAAACATGATTCAGGACTGACCTGTAAGGGCTAAGGTGGGCAGTTCAGTTCTCTGAAAATGTCAGTGAGTTAGTGATGTTAATAAGAAATAAGAAATGATGTTAGGTATTTTCTAGAACAGCAGTAGGAAGGCCAGAATCATAGAACCATAGAATAGTTAGGATTGTAAAGGACCTCAAGATTATCCAGTTCCAACCCCCCTGCCATCAGCAGGGACACCTCACACTAAGCCATGCCACCCAAGGCTTCGTCCAACCTGGCCTTGAACACAGCCAGGGACGGAGCATTTGCAACCTCCCTGGGCAATCCATTCCAGTGCCTCACAATCCCTACAGTAAAGAACTTCCTCCTTATATCCAATCTAAACTTCCCCTGTTTAAGTTTCAAACTGTTACCTCTTGTCCTGTCACTACAGGCCCTAATGAACAGTCCCTCCCAGCATCCCTGTAGGCCCCCTTCAGATACTGGAAGGCTGCTATGAGGTCTCCATGCAGCCTTCTCTTCTCCAGGCTGAACAGCCTCAACTTTCTCAGCCTGTCTTCATATGGGAGGTGCTTCAATCCCCTGATAATCCTCGTGGCCCTCCTCTGGGCTTGTTCCAACATTACCATGTCATTTTTATGTTAAGGACACCAGAACTGCACACAATACTCCAGGTGAGGTCTCACGAGAGCAGAGTAGAGGGGCAGGATCACCTCCTTCGACCTGCTGGTCACGCTCCTTTTGATGCAGCCCAGAATACAGTTGGCTTTCTAAGCTGTAAGCGCACACTGAAGCCAGTTCATGTTCATTTCCTCATCAACCAACACCCCCAAGTCCTTCTCTGCAGGGCTGCTCTGAATCTCTTCTCTGCCCAACCTGTAGCTGTGCCTGGGATTGCTCTGACCCAGGTGTAGGACCTTGTATTTGGCATGGTTAAACTTCATGAGGTTGGCATCAGCCCACCTCACAAGTGTGTCAAGGTCCCTCTGGATGACATTCCTTCCCTCCAGCGTATCAACCGAAGCACACAGCTTGGTGTCATCGGCAAACTTGTTGGGGACGCACTCAATCCCATTGTCCATGTCACTGACAAAGATGTTAAACAAGACCGGTCCCAACACCGATCCCTGAGGGACACCACTCGTTACTGGTCTCCAACCAGACACTGAGCCATTGACCACAACTCTTTGTGTGTGGCCATCCAGCCAGTTCTTCATCCACCGAGTGGTTCACCTATCAAATTGATGTCTCTCCAATTTAGAGACAAGGATGTCGTGTGGGACAATGTCAAACGCTTTGCACAAATCCAGGTAGATGACATCAACTGCTCTACCCCTGTCCATCAGTTCTGTAGCCCCACCATAGAATGCCACTAAATTGGTCAGGCAGGATTTCCCCTTAGTGAAGCCATGCTGGCTGTCACCAAGCACCTTGTTGTTTTTAATGTGCCCTAGCATGCCTTCCAGGAGAATCTGCTCCCAGATTTTGCCAGGCACAGAGGTGAGACTGACTGGTCTGTAATTCCCTGGGTCATCCATTTTCCCCTTCTTGAAAATGGGGGTTATATTTCCCTTTTTCCAGTCATCGGGAACTTCACCTGTCTGCCATGATTTTTCAAATATGATGGCCAGTGGCTTTGCAACTTCACTCGCCAGCTCCTTCAGGACCTGTGGATGGATTTCATCAGGTCCTATGGACTTGTGTACATTCAGGTTTTTAAGATGGTCTCAAACTAGATCCTCTCCCATGGCAGGGGGGTTGGAACTAGATGATCTTAAGGTCCTTTCCAACCCAAACTATTCTGTGGTTCTATGATTCATTCTCACAGTCCCTGTGTCCACCTTCCAAGACTTGGTTGGTGTGGTCAGAGCATTTGCCAGTGAAGCCCAAGGCAAAGAAGCCATTCAGAACCTCAGCCTTCTCGAAATCCAGGGTAGCCAGTTCTCCCAATAGCTTCTGGAGGGGGCCTACGTTGTCCCTAGTCTGTCTTTTATTTGAAATGTAACTATAGAATCCTTTCCTGTTAACATCCCTAGCCAAGTTTAATTCAAACTGGGCCTTAACTTTTCTAACCTTGTCCCCAGCTTCCCAGACAACATCCCTGTATTCATTCCAGGCTGCCTGTCCTTGCTTCCACCTTTTATAAGCCTCTTTTTTCCTCTGAATTTTTCTCAGCAGCTCCTTATCCATCCAAGGAGGTCTCCTGGCCCTCCTGCTGCACTTTCTTCTAGTTGGGATGCAACACTCCTGAGCTTGTAGCAGGTGATCCTTGAATATCAACCAACAGCCTTGGGCCCCCCTGCCCTCGAGGGCTATATCCTGTGGAACCTTGCTAAGCAGGTTCTCAAATAGGCCAAAGTCTGCTCTGTTGAAGTCCAGGGCAGTGAGCTTGCTGCACACTCTTCTCACTGTCCTGAGGATCTGGAACTTGACCATTTCATCATCACTGCAACCAAGGCTGCTCTGGAGAGTCACATTTCCAACAAGCCCTTCCCTGTTAGTGAGCACGAGGTCAAGCAGGGCACCTCTCCTCATCGGCTCCTCTATTGCTTGCAGAAGGAAGTTGTCTTCCACACAATCTAACCTCCTGGATTGCTTGTGCTGGGCCGTACCGTCGCCCCAACAGATATCAGGGTGGTTGAAGTCCCCCATGAGAATGAGGGTGGGCAAATGTTAGGCTGTTCCTCAGAAATGTTCTCATAAACACTAGAAATTCTCTCATGCTGAGCAGCATACAGCACTTTTCATCTAAAAGCTAACTTGGATCATTCAGCTTGAAAAATTACTTAAGATGATACAAGCCAAAATCTATGAGAGAATGCAAAGGTGAGCAGAGAACCATTTTTCTTTGGTAGTGCCGAAACAGCAGGAGTAGCAAGAGCTTTGAGTGAACAGGTTTGAAACAACTGAGAAGTGTTTTTGCACATAATCTTGTCATTGAACAGTGGAATTGTCATGATACTGTCAATTCCGTAAATGAGAAACAAAATAAAGGCTTTTAAATATGTGACCAGGCACATTTGTGGAGTACATGTCCACCTGCAAATACATAATACCGCACACCCAGTGTCAGAGTTCTTAACCTGCTATGGCAGATGGCAGAAACTGGAAGGCCTGGATTGCTTTGGAGACTTATTTATGTCTAATTTTTTAATGTTATTTCCCAGAGCAACATGTTGCTATACCTGCACTTCTGCACCAATGGCCCCTAAGCCTGCTTCTGCTCTGTATGTCCTAGGGCCTGCAACAGCTCACTGAGAAACCTCTCCAAAGTCACTTGGTTAAGACTCGGCTGACCCTCACCGATTTTCAGGAGCACAGCCAGCCGAAAGGCTCCCGCCTGGCGCCCTAAGGGAGGACACCAAGCAAACCACTGCCCAGCCGCTACCCAGCTCCCTCAGGCGGAGCGGACCTAATAGCCGCGCCTGGGAGGCCGTGCGGGAGCTGCTCGCTGGGACACGACGGGGCGCACCCACTTTAAGACCCACCTCCCCGGGCCTCGCTCCGCCTCGTTGTGGGCCTCTGCCGGAAGTGGGGTAATGAGGAGGAGAGGGGCGGAGCGGGGTAGGGCGGCACTCCGGGAGGTTCTGTTGTCGCCATTTTGTTAGCGGTGGGCTGCGGGGGAGCGCGGAAGTAGCGGCCGGCGAGACGAGGCGGGAAGGGACGGGGCTCGTCCGGCTCCTCCCCTGCTGGGGTGTAGAGGCGGAGACTGAGTGCGGCCGGCCCGGGCCGGTAGGGGCGGTGGCAGAAGCGAGGGTGGGTAGAGCGGAGCCGAGCGCGGCCCGGCTATGTCGGCGTTCTCGGAAGCGGCGCTGGAGCGGAAGCTGTCGGAGCTGAGCAACTCGCAGCAGAGCGTGCAGACCCTGAGCCTGTGGCTCATCCACCACCGCAAGCACTCGGCGCTCATCGTCAGCGTGTGGGAGCGGGAGCTGCGCAAAGGTGAGCCTGGCACTGCCGCAGCCACCCTGCTGGGTCTTTCTCCGCCCTTGGCTGCCGGGTGCGGCCTTCCTCGGGGGCAGCGGCTTTGGGGGGTGCGGCGAGAGGAGGCTGCCTTCGAGTGTGCGGCTGCTGAGGCAGGGCTCCTCGGCCTGTCGAGCAGGGGAGGAAGGAGGGCCGGCACGCCCTGGTAGCTGGGGAGAACGGAGCTATTGGGGTAAATGTTGAGCCCCGTGTCTCAGTTGCTTCATGACTAGGGGATGGGAGGTGCTTCTCCTCCCTCTGTTTTTTCTCCACTCCCCTGGCTTCTGTTTTCTCCGTCCCATTCCGCCTTCAGTGAGATGCCTCTGAGGAGGCCGCTTCTGGTGTTTTACTTCAGTTTTTTAATAGAAAGTGGGAAAACGGAAGGAATGAGGCAAGCACAGGGCTTAAGGCTTTTTGTTTTAGTACTGGTAGTTACGGCTTTTCAAGATCACCCTTCTTAGGCCTTGTATTTCGTAATCTGTAATGATGGTTAGCTGTAATACCGATTGAGTTTCCTGACAAGGTGGGTTTTGTCCACTCATGCCAGCGACTGTTCTTATAGGGCAGCTGAGGATGGGAATATTCCGGGGAAAGATCAATTTAATATGTCCAAAGTGGTTTTTACTTCCTGTTTTTGTCAGATGGCTAATACAAATGTTAGCATAACAGAAACGTGTGTTTTTTTAGCTGTATTGAGTATCTGATATTGAGTGTGCAGACCTAGATTCTTCTTTGGCTTTCATTTTAATAGGAAAGAACTTGCATCTATAGGTTCAGGGTCTGAAAGGCAGAAATGGCATGTGAAAGTTACATTTGACCGGAATGGAGAATTATATGATCTTAAGTTGGCTCATCTAAGAGAAAGAAGTCTCTTGCTAGAATTCTGCTTTGCTCTAGGGAGTGTTACATTTTTTACAGGAGTTTCCTTTGGAGCTTCATTAATATGTGGCTCTTTAATGGGGAAAGTAGAAGGCTAGGTTTTTCAAGTGGAAAGGAAAAATAGGACTAAGTTGTTTCAGGACTTAAGAAAGAGGAACCACTCTCAAAACTAAGAGGAATAGCTGACTTGCAGAAATTATATGTAATGGAATACGAAGAGTGCATGGCTGGATCACAGTGACCCCTTGGTTGGGGGGGCAAAACTTCATAACAGATGAACTACCCTTAAATATCTTGCATATGAAGTAATAATAAACTGTACAGTGTAATATGGATATATGTTCCTATGAACTCTGTAGGTTTTCACGTGGCACATTATTGCTGTTGCAAGCATGCTTTCTTGTTCTGAAAACAAATTATCTCCCATCTGCATCTGAAACATTTTATATTTCTGGGCCTTCTGAACAGCCAGCTTGAATGTTTGGTGTTTGGGATGATATCACAAAGGTATCTTAAACTAATTGGAACAAAGCCAGAGTTTTGGTTGCTCATCTTAATTAAAATGCACAATACCAGTTTATAACAATCTAATACTAAAGGTCAGTCCTTAACTTCAGTGTTAGCATAATTTGCCTGTTGTGCTGTTTGACTAATTGAAAAATGAAATGTTTGAAACTTAAACAGGGGAAATTCAGGTTAGATATGACAAAGTTCTTTACTGTGAGGGTGGTGAGGCACTGGAACAGGTTGCCCAAATAAGTGGTGAATGCGCCATCCCTGGCCGTGCTTAAGGCCAGGCTGGACAGGGCCCTGGGTGGCATGGTCTAGTGGAAGGTGTCCGTGCCTATGGCAGGTGGGTTGGAACTAGGATGATCTTTCCAACCCTAACCATTCTATGATTCTATTAAATATGGCTTAAATGTTCTAAGGTGGCTTTGAGTGATAAGGATAGTGATCTTAAGAACTCTTGGGAATGCTTTGCTTTCTGCCAGTTTTCAGCTTATGGCTTTAACTTTTAAGCCTATTTTGAGCTTTGGATGAATATAGCTACTGCAATTGTTTTCCTCTTCAGTTTGTTGAAGTTGTTATCCAGCCTTTGCTTCTTCAAAGTAAGATTTTTCTGGTTATCTCTTTGGAAGCCAGCCTTTAAGAGTGTGTAGAAACCATTGATACTCTGTCAGGTAGGAGCAACTTAGGTGATTTCAGGGTCGTGCACCTTTCCTTCTGTGCTTTTAAGCCTAGTGCGTTTTTCCTATGTTCCTCTTCCACTTCATTTTGAAGTTGGCATAGTTAATGTACATAGGATGTATTTTAATTTTCCATCTCTGATAAATAGTACCTGAGCTTTATGAATGTTAGCTTACATTAGCCCAGTACTAACTGGTTTGCTAATTGCAGCATATAATTGTAAGGTGGTCCCTAATCCCCAAGGGGATTAGCTTCCAGCCTACTCCCTTTGGGGCTCATGGAATATTGTGTAACCAAGTTGAACATAGTACAGTGTGATACTACACTTTCTCTGGCTAAATAAAAAGATCACTTGCATCAGATCAGCTTGCATGAACCTTTTTGAAGACATCTTTAGTTATTCACGAGAACAAGTACTAGAATTGCAGCTCTTTTGTTCCTTCATGTTTGGTTCTGATTCTTTTATTTTTAAAATAATAATTGTCTTTGTATTATGTTAGAGTAGAGGTGAAGGGGCAGCTTTTCAAATGTGAGCATAACTTGGGCAACATATTAGTCCCTTCCTGTTTACCTGGATGAATTGGTTGTGTTCAGGACCTGTATTAGGGCACTTCTACAGATCATCTATTTCATTAGCCTTCATCTGCAGTTGAACTTTCACTGATTTTCTTGGTGAACCCTTGCACTTAGATGTAAACTTGGAGAATGATCAGAACTTGCACATCTTTGTCATAACTTGGAGTGTTTATACTGGATTTGTCTCCCTGAATTCCAGTGTTGCTAAGGTTGTAGCAATAGAGTTGATGTAACTGATTCCCGAAGGAGTATGCTATATGCTTTTTTTCTAATACTATGGTAACTTGTATATGTAGCTTCTAAAGTACTGGCATGGAGAATTCATGGGGTCATTCTTAGAATAAGGAATTGGAGTAAAGCTAGTGTAATGTATTCTAGAATTGACTGTATTGTGAAAGTACTGATACTCTGAATGTCCAGATGCATAAATACATAAGGAGAGGATGTTATCTTATACAGCCATTAGTTTGAAATTAGATCAGGAGTTGCATATTATATGCTTCAGGAGACTGAGTACAGGGACATTCTCTTTGATGACTGACCTCAAATATGTGATAATGAAAAATGCATGGGTGAATGGTGCCATAAGGGTGGGGCTGTGGTAGAGCTGGTGGTATTAAGTATTCCTGATTATGCATCTGTGCAAAACCACTCAGGTGTCACTCAAGATACTCCACATTTTAGTGTATATAGTGGTGGATTCCCCCCCCCCCCCACTGTCTATTATTATGATTGGTAGAGAATAGATTGCCATTCATTGATCTTTTGTTCACTGATGAGTAAAATGATGAGAAAAAAATAATAGAATGCATTTAACTTAAATTAAAACTGTAATGAAATAACAAAGATTTCTCCTGTTTTGACAGATAAGCAGAGGTCTACAATGACAACAGAACAGCTCCTTTTCCAGTCTGCTGTTGGTTAGCTATGTCTTTAAATATTTCTGATGCTTTTTTTGCTGACAGTATCTTGTGCTGTGCTGCTGATGAAAACCCAATAATTAGTTTGAAATAGATGAGTTCCCTAATGGAAAGCTGGTGGTGGCAGAAAGGAGACTGTGAGGATAGTATCTCCCCTGTAGTCTGCAGCCTGTATTAGCACTGATTCTGAGTTTGTGTTCTCCAGAATTTCATAGTTGACTTAGGGAATAAATAATTTGGTGGGGAGGGTATTCATCATTTGTAGTAAATACCTTATTAAAATGAGAATCTCATGCAGTTTGAATTATTTTAGAAAAGCATGGGTTTTTTTTTTTCTTGTGATATGTCACCTTCATAATTGCTTCAAAGTAACTTTTGTGAATTAAGTTCTGTGATAATGTTGCTCCATAACCTAACTATTTTACAGAGGCTTTTGAGTGAAAGCTAGGGAGAAACTTGGCAAAGGCTTGAAAAGTGTGCATTGAGGAAAAAGATCCTGTTGCAGCTAGAATTCAGATGTATGAAATGTAACACTTGGAAGTTAAATAGTTAAATACTTGCTAGTTGCAAGCTCACTGAGTATTTAGGTACTTAAGTAGTACTAATTAACTGTAATGTGAATACATCAGTCATTCCCAAAATGCAACTGGTGGACCCGTTAAAACTTTAATTTTGTATGTCTATAAAAGGGTTGACTTACAGGGTTGATTGTGTTTTTTGGGGTTTTTTTGGTGTTGTTTTTTGTTTGTTTTTGTTTTTTTTTTTTTTGTTTGGGGTTTTTTTGTAACTAAATAGTGGCATGACATGTGCAATTTTGTTTTGTAAGCCTGCAGCCTCTGAGAAAACCCTTAGGAGCCCCCTTG
Source organism: Melopsittacus undulatus (assembly GCF_012275295.1). Lineage (NCBI taxonomy): Eukaryota > Metazoa > Chordata > Aves > Psittaciformes > Psittaculidae > Melopsittacus > Melopsittacus undulatus. The sequence goes on along the minus strand of NC_047527.1, from coordinate 68,164,887 downwards.
AGGAGGCTTTTCTTAGATGGAGGCTGTTAAGACATATTCTTTGTTATTTGTAAAATAGATGTTCTATTGCATACATCTATTAACCGCTGGTTTCAGGATACTCTGCAGCTGTAGGGGATTGTTGTTTGTATGCGTTGAAATTTAAAATTTCAGTTCCAGAATTCAAAGCATCAACCTTCAAGGATGCATAGTAGGTGCTTGTTCAATGGTATAATAAGTGACTATTTTTAATTCTTTATGGCTGTTTGTCTACCACTGCTGCTGGGACATAACATTGTTGTTTATGTCCTCAGTCCTTATAGCTGTTGGCATTGATGCAATATGTTTTTCTGAAGCTAGTGGCTGTTGTGGCAGTTGCTCAGTGCTACTGAAAATTGGAAGATAGAGGCTCTTAGTAGGCAAATTGAGAAGATCTAGCAACATTAAAACCAGAGTTTCAAGTTATACTACATCTGAATTACTCTAATACTCAGTTAACTGATTTGGAGCAGAACCACAACCAAAAGTAGTGGAAATATATTGCTCTGCAGATGTGAAGTGGATTTCAGGAGAAAAGTTCTTGATTTAAAACAATTATTTTCTCTACTATATAGTGCAGTTTTTCTGCACTACATAGCAGAGAAGGAATCTTTCTTTATTGGTGGTTGTAATTTATTCTACATATTGGTGGTATAGCGTCATTGGCCAATGTGATATACCTGAGAGAATAAATAGATTTGGTTTTCTTTTAAAAAGAAACATTTAAAATAAACAAAACTATGGCGTATTGATTTCACTGGGTAGTAGGTGTTCTTGGGGAGGCCAGTAAGATACTTAAGATGGAGGTGCTTGTGCTTCTTCCACATGAATATTCTCATCTATGGAGAAAAGTTTGGAGATAACCAACAGCAGGCAAAACTTCAGGTGAATGTGAGTTAAGTCAAGTTAGAGAAATTTATTTATTGCATAATGATTTATCTGTTGCTCCTGACTATAGGTAATTTTATAAGCAATGTTAGAATCTCTCACTTAAAATAGTCACATTTGGATTGTGTAATCCAGCCTGACTAGTTGACTCTCTAATACTAGTCTTGAAAGAATGCAGTATGTACAAATCTGGATTAATTTACTGCTGTACCACTTGTGTCCTCGTATCTTACCTGAACCTGCCTATGTTTCACCATTCTGCTTTTAAATACTTCCTTGTGGTGTATTTTTTCTATCCTAAAACTGTTATTGCTGTGGATTTATATCTATCTTGGCATTGTACCAGCCAGGTGAGGCAATGAAAGGAGTTGGTTTGTGTCATGGGTTCAGGTAATTCAGGATATACCAACTACAGGGGGAAGCTTCTGCAGAGTTATTATTTTGGAAGGGTTTCCTTGGTTTGTGATCAGCTTTCTCTCATCGCCATGGTAATTTGATGCTGATAGCCTCTTTCCCAGCAGTGGCTATATGCTGTGTTTCTTTTGTCTACTAGCCTCCAGAGTCACTTGGATCCTCAAATATTGAACGTGCATTCTGTAGGCAGTCTCATTCCTGTCTTTGAAAAGGAAACACAGCAATTCTTAAACCTTGGTAAAATTCACCAGGAGAATTAGGTGACAGTGCAGTGTTGAACACTAAGTTTAACTTTTGCATAACAGAAGGTTAATGTATTTTAAGATGAAGTGCTTGTTGTACAACATGCCTTTTATGAATTATATTATTTTTGAATTGTCCTTTCTGGAGGTAGCCTCTCAAGTCACTTTACGGCAGTGTTACTACCTTCAGCCATATTACTAAAGATGCTGCACTTGATCAGCTTGCATAAAAACTCAGATTTAGTTCTCAGTGTGAAAGGTCAGTGATCTTGCACTAAAGTTTCAGTGCTGCTTGTCTTAAGATGAGTTGGGTCTTATAATAAAAAGCTAGAAAGCTTGTCAGGTGTTTACAAAGATGTCATTTAACTTCTTTTGTGAAGGTGTGAAGCATGTCGTGATACTGGAAATGTCCCAGGGATTTTGGAAGTTGCTGAGACTGGTATTCTGCTATATATATATAAAGTAATGTAATTGAAAAGCAGTTGAGTCAGATCTTTATTTGAATCCATGTTAAAGAACTTTAGTAAAAAAAAGAAACTGTTTAGTGCTGGTAACTGTTGTGGGATTTTAACTTACTGATGTTCACTTTCTCAGAACTTTTTGTTAAATGCTATTTTCATTCGTAGCAGAGCTAGCCTGTACAAAGTGAAAACCTGATGTGAGATTTTCAAATACATCAATAGACTATACACTTGTAGTGGGATGTAGGTGAAATCTCTTATGCTTGTGTGTCTAAGGCAGCAAATGCATCTCAACTCTAGGGAAGAGGTATAGAAGAGCATGACACTGATGCACATGTTTCTAGCAATCTTCATGGGAGCTCAATTTCCAATGCCAGGAGGTAGACCTGGGGAAGATGAATAGGATTATGATGGCTTTGATTACCAGAGTTAACCTGAGTGAAGATAACTTGCTTACTGCCTTCCAAGGTAAAATTCTAGAATTTCTTCACTAAAGTGGTGGCTCTTCAGCATTATAGTTCACTGAGTTTTGTGGTTTCAAGCATACAGTGTCAGGGCGTTCGTACAGGACTGGTAGAAACCTAGGAATGCCTAGACTGGACTAACGGGTATGTATAGCTTACTGGAAACTAAGACTTGATAATGAGAATTCTAAGTCTGTCCACTGTAGGTGCCTGATTACACTAGTTGCAGGTTAAATTCCATGAATGCCTGCAGAGTATTCATTGGTATTTAAATATGTCAGATACATTTTTGAGACAGACTTAGTTTCAGTTGCAGGATGTCATTCCTGTTTAGTCTCACTATGGATGTTTAATGTGCTTAATATGGCTTTTATATCAACCAACACCATTGACCTATTAAAATATTTCAGAGTCCAGTACTTCAGGGAGCTGCTTTTGTGGGTAAATGGTAAATAAAACTGAAACAAGCAGAAGAGTTACGTGAACATGATACAAGTGTCTGAAAAGATGATTCAGTCCAACACGGATGTTTTCGTTGCAGTTTTGTGTTTGCAGACTGTACCGTTAGCGTACCAGAGATAGTGTGGGCTAGCTACTTCTCTAACACTATATTTTGGCAGTATGTGCCTTTCAGATCATTCTTGCACTTAAGATCATCCATTTTTTTCTTTCACTTTCTTCTGACAGTAAGAGAGCTTTTGCTAATAGCCTTGCCATGTGTTGAATGCCATGTGACACTTTTCAAAAAATAGTCTGTAGCTGTTCTTTGATTCATTTTGGTGTTCTGAGGTATATCAAAGCCCAGGGTTGAAAAGCTGTTATAACTGCTACTGAAGAGAGACACTTTTTAAAGAGATGAATTTTTTTCTTTTTTCTTTTTTCTTTTTTTTTTTTTTTTTTTTCCAGAACAGATCTATCCAGTCTGGAATTTAATTTTGCATTTCAGACTTCCATAGTTAGTTTACGATCATAGTAGTGATAGAATGCTTCATGTTTTTTCAGCTAATGGCTATCAACCTGAGTTGCAAAATGTTACATTGCACCTTAGCTTCATGTGTAAGGCAGAGTGGTAGTAGGCCAGTATGTGACTCCTGAAGATTAGTGAACTGGACAGGAACACTTCTTGAGAACAGATGACATGTTTAGCTTTGGAATTCTGCAGAGCATTCTTACAGCAAGAGGAATTAAATTTTACTTCACATTTTCTCTGCAAAGATAAGAGTAGAATTTTAGCTGAATTTCTAACCAAAGCCACAGGTAGAGTAATAGTGTCTTGAGTGACTTGGGTTTTAGAATGCTTTTTCCAAACATGGTATATTTATCTGTTTAATGTACTGAATAGATAGTCAAGGCTTTGTGAAAAATCAACATCACCTGACTTCATGGCACTACATATATCTCGTCTTTACCATCAAGGTGGTTACTTGTTGGAAACAAGGGAGTTGGTTTGTCACAGATGAGTTGCATCTCTGAAGGTTAAAACATGATTATTTTTCTGTGAAATGGATAGGCAAGGACCTATCCTACATGCAGTTCAAAGGGTATAGTATAGGCAACAGCCTGCCTCGTTAAATTTTGAGTCCTAATTCTGGGCTTATTTAAGAAATGGGGGTAGAGGTCAGAGTCAGCTTTAACAAATGTCAGACATTTTGGCACACTCATGAGGCAAGATGCGTTTTCTACGACTGATTAATTCAAAGTTTTCTATGTCAGAGCTGTGATTTACCTGAAAGAGTAGGTAAGAGATGTGTTTGTCAGTTTTTAACATACAAATTAAGTAGCATAAGTTTATAAAATCTTAATTTTATTTTAGCCAGATTTTTACTCTACTAGATTAATTTCCAAGGTGTTTGCATGTAGTGACTTCATTGTTTGCAGCAGACTTTTAATAGAGCTTCCTTGTGTGCAGCACTTCAAAACTAATTCTTTTTGCCACTTTTTAGTTTGCCTTGATTCTGAGAGTTAGGTGCATTTTCACTTGTAACAGTTGTTACCTCCTCACTCTTCCCCTTAAACCAGAGCTATCTTAACTTGTTGGATATGTCTGTTCAAGAGGATGGAAAAATTCAGTACTCTAAGGATGAGTCCTTCAGGGGAATCTTTGTGTAGTGCTAAATTTATTCTCAAGGGCATTTCCTTAGAATGGAAGCATACCAACATTGAAATTTTTTCTCTTCTGTGTGAGGGTGGTGATTCTGAATGTTTGAGAGGTTGCAGTGGAAATTAACAAAATCAAATCATGTTGAGAACTGAGCACCTGTTCAAAGATCATGTAAAGGCTTTACCATAGTGCTGCTTTCCTCAGGAGGGCAGAAAACCTTAAGTCTGTCTTTTAAGAGAAATCTCATTTTTAGAGTCAGCATACGTACTGAGAGACTGTGTGGTTGGTAATGGAGCCTGAAATTTTCCTGGTGTTAACGCAAGGTTAGAAGTGTAGCAATAAGAGTTGCAGCTCTGAAAAACCTGTAGGCTAATGAAGATTGGATGAAGTGGGGTGAAAAATGAAAATATGTGAGTAGGAACATTTAAAATATGCAATAGATTTTCAAAAGCAACTTGTAAATTTGAAGCTTGTAATTTATTTAATGTTAATGGAAGTGGGCTAGCATGCTTGAGATGCTTGGAAAAGAGATATACCCCAGAAGCCTGAAAGTGATTTTTGGAAGTCTTTTCTTAATATTACAGCTGCACACACACAAGTGTGTTAATTATTAGAAGATAAGGGAGGGAAGTATCTGAATGGTGTGGAGAGACTGAGTAGGGGCTGACTGTTGAGTTTACTCAAATATGAGAATGAGGGGTGGTTTTATATAGGACTGAAATTAAAGCTGAAAGGAGGAGGTTCTTCATGTAAGTGATTGTGGGTCTGAAACTCCCTGTCAAAAGACTTCATTGGTGTAAGAAATGCAGGCTTAAGGGGAAGCTAAAGTACTTGGTAATCTTCATGGATTTCTTCCAAAGACATAAATCATATAGGGCTCAGGAGAACATATGGAAATAGTTGGGGACTAAAGAACACTTCAGAGTGTCATGTTGTTTTCTGTTTATTTTTGAAGATGGTGCTAGAAGGAACTCATGTCATATTATGAAGGAGGAAGAATCTAATCAGAGTTACAGCAGAAGGGAGGGAAAAGCCAATGGGTGACCAAAGTTTTCTCACATTTTAAAATAAAGAATTAGAGTGAAATGTTGTAAGCAGTAATGAGAATAGGAAAAACATGCTTGATTTGGTTTTTGTATTTAGCATAAATGTGGATAACGAGGTATTGAGTAACTAGGTTTTCTAATTATTCTTGTTTATAACTCTCTTTATTAGCAAAACCAAGTAGGAAGCTGACGTTCCTGTACTTGGCCAATGATGTCATACAGAACAGCAAAAGGAAAGGACCAGAATTTACAAAAGATTTTGCCCCGGTAATAGTGGAGGCTTTTAAGCATGTTTCAAGGTACAGTATACTGTTATGTGCAATGTCCTTCATCATACTATATTTGAGAGGTAATAGAGAAGTCTTCAGTGCATCTTTCCTGACCCAGCCAGTCTTCGTGTGTTATTTCTATACTTGGAAGTCCTGCTAAATTAATTTATTCAGTGTTCTTTTGATACCAGTCTTAATGATATTGGATGAAGTTGCATGGTAAATTCATCTGCATTCAGTCCCTTTTGCCTTAGAAAGCTGTTAGCTATGTCTTACATTAAGATTTGTTTTCAGTCTGTATTTTATGTGCTACAACAGTTTGGTGTGTTTCATTACTGGTGTTTTATTTTTTTTTTGCCCAGCAGCCATTCATCATGTTGCATGATGATTCTAGACTCTAGATACAGATTATTTTCACATGGTACGCAGCTGTTGATGCAACACAAACCTGTTTTCAGTGTTTGTGTAATAGGGCTACACACCTACAGATCCATGGGTCAGGCAAGCAAACAGAGAATTGGGTGCTGGCCTATTTTTTGTGCTTGCTAAGACCTGTTGAACCGGTCTTTGCTTTATTTTCTTTAAAATGTGATTTTGCTATTTTCTGAGATTGACTTCTCATACTTTGATATTGCTAAGGCATGTCACAGTTCTTACGTGACATAATCCTACAGCAGTGCTGTACTTTCACCTGGTGCTGATTTTTGCTTTTCTTCTTGTAACAGTGAGTCTGATGAGAGTTGTAAGAAGCACCTTGGCCGAGTGCTCTCTATCTGGGAAGAAAGGTCTGTTTATGAAAATGATGTGTTAGAACAACTTAGGCAAGCTTTGTGTAAGTATTTTATGTGTGTATGAAAATTCAGTCTTTTCTTTAGAATGTTATTTCCTTGACTGCTGTGCTTGTTTTCATTTAGATGGAGACAGAAAGGTGAGGAAGCGCACATATGAACAGATAAAAATTGATGAAAATAACTGTTCACCTCGAAGTTCTCCCTCTGACCCTCCTCAGGTAAAAGGATGTTTGTAAAATTCTGTCTGCATATGTTTTGATACAGAATTTGTCAGTTACTCTTGGTTTTTAATGGTCTCTGTTTCTCTTTTTAATGAGGTAACAGTTTCTGAGCAAGGGTGACTAGACTTGAAACTCCTTCACAGTACTTTGGGTTACAGGTGGAGCATGCTGTAACCCTGTCAGTTTGACACTAAACCAGAGTGTATTAACTAGATACCCAGCCTTGTCCACAGCAGGATTTCAGCATTAGTTTCTACAATGTTTCAAGTTCTCATTTGGTTTCCAGAGTGGTAACAAGTAACACATGTATTAAAATAAGGTTGTTGTGGATTTAGCAGTAAAATATTTCTCAGTGTTGCAATCAGGATGGTTGGGGAAGGTTCTTGTCTACCTTACATTGTTATGGCTTTTATAGTTCTTGTGGGTTTGGGGTTTTTTATTTTTGTTTTTTATTTTTTTTAATGGTACTGCCCCATCTCAGAAGGCTTTTTATTATGGCAAAAATGGCTTCCCTCAAATAATCACTATTTAGTATGTTTCTCTGTAACAGACATCTGGGCTTCTATGAACATCAGCCCTACTTCAAAAAGAAGTGCACTGATCTAGTCTGATGCAATAGTGAAGCAAAACTACAAGAAAAATAATGTAGAAAATGTATAGTAAAATGGAAGGTACTGTAAAATTATCACTAATGTCAAAAATGAAAGACTTAGAAGTAGTCTTGCATCAATAATTTAAATGAAAAATCTATTTTAGGAAGGTGACCTTTAAAACTAGGAACACTGCAGTGTTCTGAGAAATAATGGCTTGACTTTGTTTTATTTCCAGTCTGAGAGGGGATAAAATATTACTATGCTGACATTATAAATGCTGCTAAAATTACCATCAAATTTTTTCCATAAGCTTATTGTGAAATACTGTTTTGTACTAGGACCTGTTTATTTAAACTAGTTTTTGATCTTGCATGCTTCTTTCAGACCACAGATCTCATTAGAGCATTACAAGAACTAGAAAACGCTGCCTCTGGGGATGCAGCAGTTCATCAGAGAATAGCTTCTTTGCCTATAGAGGTCCAAGATGTGTCCCTGTTAGACAGAATAACAGGTGAGGGTTGGGGTCCCGGTGACTGAAATGTGGTTCTGAGAACTTAACAGTATATAACGAAATCATGCTTTACTTGTTTTTCTCTGCTTGCTTTTTAGATAAGGAGTCTGGAGAACAACTTTCCAAAATGGTAGATGATGCATGTATGTTGCTGGCGGATTACAATGGCAGGTTGGCAGCTGAAATAGATGATAGAAAACAGCTAACTCGAATGTTGTCGGACTTTCTCCGATGTCAAAAAGAATTCCTTGCAGAGAAGGAACATAAGCTGGAAGTGCGTAATGTTTTGTTTTAGTCCATTCTTCACTAAAGCTTGTTCTTGCAAATGTTTTTAGTTTGCCTAAACAACTTTTCTCTCCAAAAGTAAAGATTTAATTACCACTGTTAGGTCTTTGCTTCCAGCACATTATTAACAATGTTCTTGTGTTCCAAATCTTAACCCAGCTCAACATTAGGTAATGTTACAACTGTAATTGCTTCAGTGTTTGTCTGGGTTTTTTCAGCCTAATCAGTTTTCATTATACATACAGGCTTAGTTTTAGTAGTGCAGATAGAAAGCAGTACCTGTAGCAGTCTGTTTTAACGAGATGAAGTTCTAGGATGTTGAGGTAAACTGCAAGAAAGTTTTTAGGCTAATCAGTGTGGTATAAATGCAGGTTATTAATAAAGAACTGTGAGCCAAGGTGAAGTCACTCAGGGTACCAATAAAGAATTATGAACCAAGAAAGAACAAGTACATTAAAATCAAGTTTCTAAACTTGTGTTAAGATAAGTGGCTTTATGCTCTTTAGCAATAGTTCCTTTTGTTTTGGGAAGTTCAGGCTGATAAACATTCTGAAGTTTTGAAGTCTAAGATCAGGATATCTTCATGGTACTGTCTAAAGGGTCAGCTGACTTAGTTTACCTTTTTCTTTTTTTTTTTTTTTAAAGAAATTGCTATCTTCTGATGTAAATACAAAATACCTGTAGCCAGATGCATTTATTTTCTGAAGCAAGGACTCTGTTTTTACAGTCTTAGAAAATACCATACCTCAGATTGTGCCGTGCTTCTTGGCTTTTTATTTAAAATAGCACTGGGAAAGGGGCTGTCACCTAATTCTTTGAGACTCTGGTTCCCTAGGTTTTGCTGTTGTAAGTTTTAATTTCTTGTCAAATGAACTTGTTTTAGAAAAGCTTGTTTCATTTGTTAGACTTCTGCTAATTGATGTTTTAGTATAAAGTGGTCTCTGGGTTATATCAAGTCTTTATTTCTTTCTGAATTAATATTGCTAATCTGTAACTACATTGCTGAGATCCTACCTATTTGTCAAATACCCAGGTATGGAAAGAAACAAGTGATTATATTCTTAGCAGGAACTAGTAATGTTACCTGCTGTTGATCTGGTTTAACAATATTAGAATTTGAATTTCTTGCTAAATTTAAACTTAAGATGGGAGCCTTAGACCTAAATTTGCAGATCCTTTATCTTCTGAAGAAAAAAATTTATACGTAAATAACTTTGAATAACCAAGCTTTCCATGAGTATTTTTTTCATAATAAGTTTCTCTAACAGTTGTTTCTAAACAGAAGTGTATGATTCCCATCAAAATCAAGGTAATGTATGCATTAAGTCTTGACAGAAAATTTTGACATCAGATAAATATAAGCTATTATGTCTTTATCAATAACTAACTGTACTTCTTAATTAGGTGACTTAAGTCTGCTCTGGGTAAGTAATGTCATCTTTAACTCTTAAATGGTTTTCTTTAACATCTGTCTAGCTTCTGTTGCAGGTGGTGGACATGGACCTATCTTCTAATGATGTCACCATCCATTAGTACACACATCCTGCTAAAAATAAATTTAAGAATCAAAATCTTGTATTGTCTGTTGTTTTTGAAAACGGAACAGGAGGAATTCTATAACTACTCATACCAGACCTCTGCTATTTTCATCTATATTCTCACAAACATTACTGAGTTCATGCCCAAGATGGATAAGTATTTATCCAGCGTCATGCCCTTTTTTTCTTCAAACTTTCACATGGTTGTTCCTAAAACTCAGGTCCTTTGAGTTAGATCATTTGAAATTCCAAATGCAGAAGTTTGGCTGTCATTTGCATTGAAGCTGCCATTACCAAAAGGAAATTGCTGTGGAAACAAGACGTTTTCAGACTGTCACTTTGTAACTTACACTCTAGCTATTAGATTTACATGAACATCAGAAGTGAGAAGTGATGGATGTAGGAATTGTCCTTCACAAGCACAATAAAGAACTTTCACTTTATTAATGTACATCTATTTTACATTTTAAGTAGGTAACAGGGAAAATGTTTTTTATAATTGCTCTTACGCCTGTTTAGAGCCCTCCTCAAATTTAGGATTTTCCCTTCATTTTAAAACTTAAGTAGTATAAATAGTTGAGGCTCACTGTACTCTAGCTCTATTTCAAAACTTGTATGGGATTTATAGGTAGATATCATTCTGTCAGAGAAAACGTGAATTTATGCAGAAAGATTTTTGTAGGAACTCTCTTTTTCTCAAAACACTGAGAACTAATACCCTGTTTTCATTGCTTTGGCTGACTCCTCCCCCTGTGCTTCCTTATTGTGTCACCCTCCCCCCACCTGCCGCCTAGTTTTTGAACAGAAATGTTGGCTGATCTATTGATCTTACTGAAGGCTGATGAAAAGACCTTTCTGTTGTCCAGGCAGAGAGGATTAGATACACATAAATGAATATCCAGGTGTGTTCATCTTCTTTTGATACTGTCTGTAGACATTCTAGAATTAACATACCCTTAAAAATACAGGGATGACCTGAATAACAGAAGTAACTGATTTACTGTTTTTTCCTATTGCTCTGCTTTTGGCTCTTCCACAATCTCGTTGATAACAGTAAACAGACATACTGAATTTCAAATAAAATCTTTGATAGTTTGAAATCTTAAATGACTTATTAATGAGTGTGGGCAGGGGATTATATGGCCTTTGGAAAAACAAGACTGCCTCTTCTCACCTTCATTTTGATGCTTTGGAAAAATGTAGCATCACTACCCTTAGCATATACTGGATAACCCAGTTTCATTGCATAGTGTTTCTGTCAACTTGCCACTTTAAATTGGTGAACATCTTGTTAGTAAATTTAAATTTTTATGAAGGAAATGCTACTCTGGGAGACCTTCTGTGTTTCAGCAGCTTGCATTTAATTAAGGCACTTTTATTGATGTTGCTATCTTGCATTCCTGATTTTCTCCAGCTGTATAAACATATTCTTACACTTACATCTGGTTATAATTGTGGTTTCTTAGCATATTGAGAGAATATTATGTTCTGTATACTTTTATTTCATAATTGAGCTTTATAGCTCAGTACAGCTTGACTTGTCTTCCTGAAGGGTTTAATTTTGTCATGGGATTTTATGGGTAAACAGCAAGCAGTTGGTCATCCTAGTCTCTAGCTCTGGAGTCAAAGGCTTCTATTTTTTTTTTCCCCCCTGTGTTCCGGGTTAATGGTTTCAAACACAGACAAGAGTGTTAAGCAAAGAATTTGGGGATGACAGTACTATGACAGGCCTCTTGTGTTTGGGTTTTGTTTCTTGGTGCAAGACTGGAGAGATACTATTATCTGTTATTTCCCTCCACTGTGGCCTTCATATTGTCACAGGGTATAGTGCTTTTCTTGCTGTTTTTTTTTTTTTTCCTTTAGACCCCTTACACTTACCTTTGTATGCCAACTTCTTTCTTTCAGTGACAGAGGAACCTAGGGTAATAGATGCTGTCACGCTTTGTACTTTTCAAGTCCACTTCAAATAATTGGGATTTGTTTCTTTGTAATCTTGCAGCTAAGTAGCTAAAGTATTTTGCTGATAAAGTTGAGGAAGGTGATTTTGTAGCATGAATTCTATACTGCTTTTTGCTATGGGGCAGAGTTTGCAGCAATGTAGGTGATTTACAACTCCCTAAATACGGAAGCACCACTCAGATTAATTTTGAGTTAGAACTGAGCTGTGGTTTATCTGCTGCTAAGAGTTCAGTGATTGTAGAACTGGTAGCTAGGAAATACCAGCAAGTGGTAAATAAGGTTCATGTGTATTCGTAAAGTATGTAAGATCTCCTGATACATACTTAGCAGCAAAAGACTCTCTGTAGGTAGTGATACCAAACAGGCCATGCTCTATGGTCTCTTGGTTTTATGAACATGCACATAAAATTCTGCTCAGTGTTAGTATTAGAGCTTCAGAAATCAAGGCTGGATTGACAGTTCTTCCAGTTCAGGGAGGATATGTGCTCTACTAAAAGAAGTGTTTGAACTGATACAGATATTTTTGGGCTGATGGAAACATAACTTTGGATCCCTTGATAATAAGAAAAGGAGGATAGCCTTTGTCAAATTATTTCTTTTGTGAGCCAATTGCAAGCAACTGTCACTTTTTTCAGAGAAGTGTATGTCACTCAACCGTCAGGAGGGAAATGTATTCTAAGTTCTCTAATGGATAGGTTCTCTTCATTCTAATTCTCCCCATCCTGCCGTGTATGAAATGAAGTATGATTCAGAAACAGGCCTCTATTCTTAGATTTGTGTTGATTGTTTCAAAGTCCTCACTCATACTTTGGCTTTGAATGACTACTTAAGATGCTTTGTGTAGTGTGAATGCGTGTTCATGTTAAAGTCAAGTTGCACTGGGGTATTTCTGTCTCTTTAGAAAAACACACAAACACACACAAGACCCCCAAACAAACCCAAAAAGAATCATAATCCCCACCAAAAAAAAAAAAAAGCCATAAAAATGTCAGGAAGCTCAGTAGTTTGGATTATCTGCCTGCAGATGATGGGCACAATTAAGCAGTCACTGCAATACTTATCTCCTTAAGCTTTATTAGGTTAGAAGTTAAAGGATGTGAGAGGATGTTTAAAATGAGACACAGATTGCATCTTTTCTCTGCAATAGAAGTAGGCTTGCTAAGCATGCTTCCAGGTTCTGAACCTGTCTTTTAAATGTGCAGGTTGTATACTTCTTTGAGCAGTTTGTTTTTTTTTTTCAGTAGCAGGGATACAATCATAAAGGTCAAGTTTTGCAGGAGTAATTTGGTGGATTGGCATGGAGAACAGCAGCGCTTACCTCAAACACAGCAAAGTCAAGTGGTCAGTTCATTTTGTTCCTTTGTGCTGTGCCCATTTTATGACAATACTGCTTATTTGCCCTATTCCTTTCAACAAGCATATAAGCTCTCTTTAGTTGAGCAGTAAATATCCATTTTTAATTGTGGTTTAACGACTGCAGCCTCAGCTGCCATGGGGACATATTACAGTTTCTCAGTTCATACCTTGAAAGAGTATTAGACTTCAGAATTCTGTTGTCATTCAGAGCAACTGAAACACTTGAAGACTTACCCTTTCTAAATTTAATTACCAGGCACTTGAGTATAAATCCTGGCTTTTCTGACAGGTCAGGTTCTACTTTTCTCATCCTTGTAAAATAAGGATAACCTTTTGCTTCAGTTCATCACATTTTAAAGTGTCACTTCTCATATCGAAGATGCTCTGGCTTTGAAACAGGGTAATAAAAATGTTATTTTGTATTTGCAAAACCTATTACTGATTACACACCTTATTTTTGAATGGTGGCTTTTTGTAATGTTCACACTGCAACTTACCCATTTCTTTCTATTTGTGAAGGGGATGGGAGGGAACTACAAGATACAGGGTACTTTACGCTTGAGGTACCTTTTTTTTCCCTTGTTATAAAAATACTGAGAGAAGATACTAGTCTTCTCTAGGTAGGACTTGCTGTTGTTTGTGAGACTTTTAGGTAGAATATTTCTGGCTGTTGTAGGCCAAAATCTTCATACTGTTAATCAAAACAAATGGATCCGTTTGTGTCATCCTCAGAAGAGCAAGTTTTGCAGGTATGTAATGGATTCATTTTTTGTGCAAACATCTGAGATGATGGGAAATGGAAAACAATCATCAGTGCTTTATCTAGAGCCTTTTTGAAGGTCAGCTGTAGATTGGCAGCTGACTTTGCTTTCTGCAGCAGATATTGCCTTTGATCAGATGTTTGTTGGTCGGGGAGAAAAAAACTCCTACAACTGGATGTAAGAAATATCGAAACTGCAACACATTTTTATGTCAGTAGTAGCAATGCTTTTCACGTTAAGGCTACACCTTTTCTGCAAGCTTTCATTTCCCATGGTAATATTGTTGCTGTTTATACTTTTTAAAGTGTTGATGGTTTTGTCACTAGACCTATTAAATTTTAAGAACATATATTTTTTTTTTTTAATCTGTATTGTGAGTACAGAGTCAGCAGAACTGTAAAGCCTGCTTGTATCTGTCCCACAACTAGAAATTTGCTTTTGGAATTGTTATTTGTCAAAGCTACTGTAAACTCTAAATAGAAATGTAAGACTGCTGGAATGACAGGTAGTAACTACACAAAGTGATTATTGGACTTTCACACGCAGTTTTGAGAGTTACAAAGGAAGCATAATCTAGTTTCAGAAAAGAATGTTGTGGAGGGGAAAGGCGATGCTATTGCAAAGCTTTGCTCTACAATTTGAGGTGACTCTGACAAACAAACTGATTAGAAATCTGTTGTTTTAGCTAATGTCTTCTTGTAGTTTCCCTTAGCAGGAAAATAAGCCAAGGTGTATTAAAAGATAATTATGTTCAACTAAAATGCTATGATCCTTAGTGTTCTCTTTTAACTGTGGCCTAATTAAAGCCTATGTTGTTAGGCTAATAGCCAGAAGTTACACTTGGAAAATTTTTCTGCCATCATTAGGATCTAGAATCCTTATAATTTTTTTGGTCTACATGCTTCTAGTTAAGATGCAGCACCATGTTCAAGTAACTCTTTACTGTGACATATACTGGTAGATAAGATGATTTTTTTTCTGCATTTCTGATCATAATTTGGCTGGTTGGGTGGAAGGGCTAATCAGAAGTGCTCCTAGGAATCTCTGAGAGAAGAAAGAAGAGAAATTACTAGAATATTGGCTCACTTTTTCTCTCAGCTTTGCTGAAACAAGTGTATCTTGGTTACAAACTTTTGATGTCTCCACTTAGAAGCAGCATAGTGTTAGACAGAAAAGTGACTTGCATAGAATATGGTAGCAGTCATGCATTTGTGCACAGGGCTGATACCTTTTGAAGAACTTGTGCACAGCAAGGAAACAGTCAGCAAGTGGAGAAAATCTAGGTTTTTATGAGACATCATTTAAAGAAAATTTGCATCCAGTGCAGTTATGGGAGCTCTTGGGCAGAGTGCTCCTATTTACCTCTGTCGTCACATATACATAGGAAAATAATTCATCAGCTTCTGTGATAGTCTGAGGTGCAAATATTTTCAGAGTCTGTTAATGAAATAATAAAGTACGTTTTGTTACTAGTATTTTAATGTCAGTGTAGGGAAAGTAAAGTTCTTACTGGAAGAAATGCTACGTGGCACTAACGGAATTAGTAAATCTAGGTGATATTTTTATGACAAAACCTGTTTGCATTTTATTTTTAAAGCCTTTTTAGGGTAAAATAGTCTTGGTTTAGAATATTTCAGCATTTTGTGGTGTGTAAGGACAATACATTTTCCATGCTGGTTTGAGATTTTTTTTTGACATGGAGAGCTTGAAATACATGAATAGATGAATTTCATTTATTGCTAAGTCCCTCAGTTATGGGTAAAAAAAATAGAACAACATTGAAGAATTCATGTGAATCTCTCATGACGGAAAGGGTAGTTTTTAGTTTAATAATTCTGTTGTCAAAATTCTCTTGAGTTCATCCAAAACCAAATGAATGAGTTCATAGCTGAGCTTCTTTAATCAGGTACTGAATTATTTTATTTGCCTAGTTTAAATTCATCGTGTTCTTACGTAACGGTAATACGAAACCAATCACAAGGTTTATCGTGACCATTTTACGCATATTTTATGGTATATGCTTTTTTCAAATAGATACTGATCTGAAGACACATTTGGCTTTTCTGTTAATTATAAATTCTCAGTCTACAGTTCTTAATAAAGGTACAAGTAAATAGACAAAATGAGCCAACAGGTAGTTTTAACACATAGTGGTAGTGATGTCTTTTTGTTTAACCAGTAGCTCTCCAATGTGCCCTTATAAGTAAGCTCTGCTAATCCTGTAAGTAGCAGATTGTGGAAGTTAGTAGCTTTCCTCTCTCTTCAACTAAGGCTAAATATAGAGAGCAGAAATACTGTTCAATAGGACTCTAAACTAAATTTTACAGATGAAAAATACCACACACCAGTGTCTTAAGTGTAGTAAACCTGGGGAATTTGCTTCAAAAAATTAAGTTCAGACATTTTATAGCATCAGATACTTCTGGTTCTTAAAAGTAGTTCAAAGAATAGTAGGCTGTTTCATGGAGCAGGAGGCCAAGAGACCCAGCTGAGAAAAGGTTAAAACTTTTAAGGAAAATAAGGCTTCTCTTAGCTGGGCTGTTGCTGAAAAATCCAGTTCTTAAAAACTGTCTTTCTGTTAAAGCATGCAGGTGAAATAGAGTTTTGAAAAATGTTCCTTTCAGCTAGTAGCAGTTTTAATTTAGTTAATACTGGCCTGGTTATGAAAAATAATCTCCAAGAATAATGATAGCCTTTTTCCCTGGAGAAGCCAAGCTGGAAGTCTTACCTCCATACTGAAATACACATGTACACATACACTGTATGTGTACTCTGAATTAGTGTTAAGGTGGAATAGGAGGAAGGGAACTGGACTTTCACACCTTGCTGCAGCTACCTGGTAGAAATCTTTATGTTTGTGTTGATTATGATTGGAAGCTGAGATTTATGATTGTGTGTATATTTATACACACCCAAAGACTCTTACTTTTTTCTACAACATTATTTCAGAGTGGTCTATAGTACAGATGTTTGCAGGGGGAGAACAACTTGGAAGCTATGAATTAAAACATGGTTAAGGACAATGTGAAAACACTAGATCTCATTATTGACTGTCTCTTGAAGCCATATGTGTTAGGTTTTTTTGGAAGGGTATAATGGAACAGCAAGAGAGCAATTGGGAGAGGTATTACAGCAGCATTGAGAAAACAATGTATTCCACATCTGTTGTGCTTCCTGAGAATTAGCTTCTTAGGTGGGGAGAAATGGAAGTTCTTTGTTACAGCAGTGCTCACCACCACCCAATATAGGTGTAAAATGGTCCTTACCACTTGCCTTTAATTCTAGACCAAAGGAATGGCCAGAGTACATTTACAGCTGCATACAGTCACAATGTTCTTCAGTTCTGCCAGAAGTAAAAAAATACTGGATTAGTCTACTTTGGAGTTGGTAAAGTTTTTCTGCTGCCAAAATCTGGAATGCTTTGGACTAGCAATGGTGAAAATAAGGAGAAATAAAATGCAGTGAAACAACTCAGGATGATATATAAATTTTTTAAATAAAGTAGTTGTCTTGGAATCTCATTCTGCTAATAAAATATGAAGATACATCTCTGAGGTAAAAAGCGAATTAAGCTGATGAGAGGGGGCAGAACATTTTTCTAACACTTCTTGGCTATTGCTGGCAGTGATCATTGGAAGAGGGGGTGATGAATTGCTGTTACTGAAAGCTTATAGGTATTGTGCTATTCTGATTTCTTGGGAGATTTGACTGTTGCAGTCGTGCTGTTAGCCTATCAGTTCTTATTTCATTCGTCAGGGAAACAATAATTCAGTTCCTCAGAATTCCAATGATATTAATTTCTTGACCAAGTGGATAAAAGAGAGGCCAAAGTGAATGTTCAGTAGCTCTTTTTCCCTCAGTCTACTTACCCAGTCAGCCTCTGTAGCGTGGAACCAGCCATAACCTCCACTGCTCTTTGACACAATAATAGCTGGGCAATGTAGAAGACATCAAGGGGTATTGGGATGGTGAGGGGAGAGATGGAGGGGGCAGACTGGGTGGGAAATACTGTGGGATGGAGAATAAGACTAACTGGGACGGAGTTGAGATGTTTAGCCATTTCTTTACAAGAATCAAAAAGCATCATTCACTGAACACTTTTACCACTGTGCTGCCTCATCTTGAATAAATGCTACTATGGAGGATGTAAAATACTTGCATGTGATAATAGGATTGAAACACTATTTCTCTGAAAGTATTAGTCAGAAAAGCCAATGCTTTGAGCTGTTCTCTCCAATATCACTAGCTGCTTTATTTTCTTGACTGATCCAGTATGAGAACTTGTTTGTTCTTCACAAGGGCACCTTTCTGTTTGATTTTCATCATCTGTGAAAGTACAGTGCTCCATCAAGAAAAAAGAAGAAAAATCTGCTGTCATAACTTTTTTCAAATTGAAGAGGAGCTTCAGTATTTGAAGTGGGATGGTACACATTTAAATGGGGATATTTGGAACACCCTGTTGTCTTAAGTGTCAAAAAGGACTTGTTCTTCCACTTTTACACTACCAATTTAAGAAAAAAAAAACACCCAAAACAACAGAACACATTTTTTAGGACCATGAGAGTGTTATGTTTGAGGGGTATAGGCGGGAGAGGAATGTACTGGGACATTTGTGGCAGAAAATTTAGAGAACATAAGAGACAAATGTGTTTTACTTTTTGTTAATGGACAAGATAAGGACTCTGAGGAAATAAATTGCTGTTAGCAGTACTATTTGGTCACAGCCCTATCTCCCTGAATCAGACTGGTTTCTCAGTGCAAGAGCCATCAGTTCTCTCTCCATAGCTGGTTTTCTTTGCTACAGCACATACATCATTTGTTAATGGGGGCAAGGGAGGGAGTTGAGTAGGAAGAATGGCACGTGCTTTATTAAATAATTGTAGAAGTTACAATAGATGTGCACCAGAGGACTGAGGTATTACTATTTTTTATGTTAGCACAAGTCCTGAAGTATTTGAAGCTATTTTGCCGGTCATTTAAGTGTAGGCCAGTGCTAACTAATAGAAATCACTGTAAAATTAAGTCTTTGATCTTCCTGCAAGTTAAATGTTTCACTCTGTGTTTTGAGTCTTGTTGTTTGGGTTTTTTGAGTTTTTTTTCCCTGTTTTTTTTTCCTCCTCCCCACCCATCCAAACTAGATTTTGTATGCTGCTTCATTTTGAGTCCCTGAAAACCAGATGTGGAGATTCAGTTTCACAGTCAGCACATGCAGTGGTTTTAAAGCTCTGCTGCATGCAGAGTTTTGGGGCAGGAAATGTGTAGTGACTGTTAGTTACTACATTGCAAGAGAGAGTAAAATTGTGAAACACACGGAATTGAAAGTTGGAGACAAGCATTTCAGCTTTGAGTTCCACCATTCAAAAGATTTTTGTTCTGAGGTTACTTCTAAAAATAGCACACTAACAACATGTTAAAAATAGCAATAAAACAATATGCAGAAGGATGGAGAAGCAGGATTTGTATCTGTGGTCCTAGTGGTCAAGAAGATGCTTATTTTGCTCTAGTTGCTCAAATGCTGGGTTCTTATTACCCCTTTCCATTCTTAATTATGTATTTCTCTTTGTCCTTTGGTTCTCTTTAGTTAGTAGCACTCAGATAAGGTTAATTTTGCTTCAGTGCAAATACTGCATTCATCAGACGGCAAAAGAGGTAGAAGGATAGCATTGTGTGCAGAGTTGTGCCTGTGAAAAAGTTCTTGGTTTTTCTGTAGAGAGCTGAGCTCCTTATAACTTCTTTAAAAACAAAATTCAGCTGTCATGGTATCAATAAATGTGAACCCTATGATTGTGGAGATGGTAGAAGGCAGAAGACTTGCACAGATGGTGAAACTCCCCCAAGTGTTACACTTGGCAATGTTTCAAATGCACAAGGTTTTAATGCAACTTATTTCTAGGTTGCTAATAACTACCAGAATAGGAGGGGTGATTCCACAAGGACAGTAGATGGGAAATCAGGCATTTCCTGCATCACATCCCAATCGCTATTTGTAATCTCACCCATCAGTTTATTTCTTCTTTTTTTTGCGCTGTCATTTGCTCTGCTTTCTCAAACCACAGTCACTAAGAAAACACTGAGCATGTTGCATTTGTATAGAATAACCTTTCTTTCCCTCCCTTCATCTTGTCTTTGTTATCTTACACATCAAGACTTACATATCAAGACACATCACTCAAAGTGAACCTGAATCTGGTGCTATTTTGGTGGCTAAAACTTCAAAATATCAAGGTGAAACCTGCTTAAATTCCAGATGTGTTCTAGAAACATAATAAAATCTCCCATTTTAAGTTACCTGTTTTCTGATGGATATAGACATCCATCATCCATAGCAAACTAGTCAAAAGGTGGTAGCTCATTTGTAAGGTCAGCATATTTTGAGCAGACTCTACCATCATTGTACTGACTTTATTCTGGAGTATTTGACCTCCCAGATACAATAATTGTTTGGCATCCAGAAAAAAACAGGGGTTTAGTTTAACTGGTATTTCATTAGTAGTTTCTAGCCATATCTTTTCAGTCTTTCACTCATCTATGATTCCGTAATGACTAGCATAAGCAGCATGTACTGTATGCGTACCAGTAAATTATGTTTTCCTCTTTCCCTGTTTTCTGCCTTCTGCCGTAGGAAAGCTTTTTTGCTTGTTGGTGATTTTTTTTGTTCCTGCTGTTGTTTTTTAAACCAATGGTACATTAAACAACCTTTGGTTTCAAACTGTTTTGATCTAGAAGCTGCACCACTGTAATTAGTACTACAAACACTGACTGTTTAGCAAAACAATTTAGCATGCTGCCTTGAAAGCCAGGCATTTCTTGGGCTGCTGTCACAGGTCATGTAGTGAATTGAGTGCCATTTCCAGTAGAAAAACGCATCATTTGGCATAGGATGAATTAGATGCAGCCTCTGTAGAGAGAATTCGATTTTTGTCTATGTGTGCACCTATTAATTTGCTCTTCTGGCGATAACACAATTACTGTGCTTAGCTTTGGCATTACCTGAAGTTGTAGGAGTGGAAAGTCCCTATTTACAATATTCTTATCTGTGGAACAAATCAGATGTTCTTTCTCAGCAATGTTGTCTCAAACCCTTTTTATCCTGAGGTTGTGGAATAAAGCACAAACAGCGAGGCAGGCACACACCCTAGCAGAAAATGCAGTCACTATATGCCAGTTTGGTTCTGGAGAACCTGTGTGAACTTTTTCAGGCAACACGTTCCTCTGAAAAACTAATAATTCCTGGTTTTCTGCATTTCTTCTTCTGCAACAGTGCTGTCTTAGAACATTGCAGCAAGAAATTTAATGTGATTAGGCTATCTTACAGTAATCTTTAAACCACTACTCAGGTTTTTTGGCTAGCTTCTGCTTGTAATTTATATGGATTATCAATGCATTCTCCACCTGCAATGCCTGTAAGCCAAAGTCATCCTAATGGCATTGAAAATTTAATGGCCTGTTTCTTCTGCAGCCATCTTGTACCCATGTTCTCAGCATTTCTAGAAAGAAGCACCTTGAAAGTTCTATTTTTACCTCCTGGCTGATTAGTTCCTTCTGCATTACTGTAAAGAAGAATCCAGGCCTGTTTTGTGGAACACTGAGATCTTCCTTTATTCTCAGCCTACACTCTGGTAGAGCTGTTACACTTAGTGCTAATCCTTGAGTCATTGAGGGGTGCTGCGTTATTACTGGGCTAATTTGTGTTACTAAAATTGGACTCCAAAGGATCATACAACTGCTTTCAAGACAGGTAATTGAAAATTCTTGTTTTGATATATATGCAAACCATAAAATTATTATTATCATTATTTTATTGGTTTTTTTTTTCAAATCTTATGGTTCAAGATAAAGAAGCTTGCTATCACTGTGCAGACTAGAAACATCTCATGTATTCATGTCCTTGAGGCTATGCTGGATGTCAGTGGAAAATTAATGCTCTTTTCATGCAATGTGATCAGAAAAAAATATACACACTCAATAGCATCTGTAGGTTTTAACTTTATTTTTTGGTTAAACAGTAAGCAGTAACTTTTAGGCTTTTTTGAGGAAGAACTTTACTGTGAGGGTGACTGAACACTGGGATAGGTTACCCAGGGAGGACGTAGAGTCTCCTTCACTGGAGATATTCAAGAGCCTTCTGGACACAATCCTGAGCAATGTGCTGTAGGTAACCCTGCTTGAGCAGGGAGGTTGGACTAGATGACCCCCAGGAGTCCCTTCCAGGCTCAACCATTCTGTAATTCTGAGGATAATTCTGTATGTGGGCTGTAGGATAATCTTGATCACTTTAACTGCAGTTTTGGAGCTACCTGTATGTATTCTTTGTCTGAATAGCTACTAGCATCCAGTTAGATAATAACTAAAAGAACAAGAGAATTTACCGAAGCTACTCTTAAAAATACCAGAAGTAATAAAGACTGAGATGTGCAATCTAGGCTTTATCTATCTTCATTTATAAAATGCTGAGCACAAGCTGAGCATAAACAAAAATATTTGCATCTTTTGATAAAGATTTAGCATTTAAATATGTATTTGTTAATTTAAGAAATCATAATTTTATTATGTGATTTAGGATTTAGAGTAAATTTATTTCCTCTGTGTGTGAGTTGGTGACCAGGTTTAGTAGGTGAAAGTTGCTGGAAAATATTCATTAAATTTCATTAAAGCTCCAATAAAAGCAAAGCTATCAGTGAAAAGTGTAAACACACATGAAAAAAACAGATAAACTGTTATGAGGGATAGCAGGCAGGCTTTCTGTGCTATAGTGGGAGAAGGGGCACTGCAATTTTGACAGCTGAGAGGTCCAAAGTTGCACTAAAACCATTTCTACAGGAGACATGTTCTACAGAGCCTGCAAAATGTTTAATGGCAGAAAAGCTTTCTCTTCTACTGCTGCATACAGACATATTTGTTAAAGCATGTTGGCACGTGTGTTTAACAATACTTTTCCTTCCAACATTTGAGTACCTAGCATGCTTTTATGCTGCATCACACAGCCTTTGCCATGTTGCACAATGAACTTTGTCCACCAAAATTCAGTTGATCTGGAAATGTAGTGAAGTATGTCCTACACAGCTGCAGATTTCAACCTACATTTGGATGATGGTGGGGAGGGGTTTTTGGTAGTTTTACTTGGCCCCGTTTCCTTGACTCTTCTTGATAATGTAACTGCAAGCAAGTCCCTTTTCCTGAACAGTGGGAGAAGCATGGTTTTGTAGTTTGTTCTTTTTTTGCTGTGAAATGGAGGACGGTTGTGCTCTGCATCATCAGCACTTACTTGCTCTCTCAGTGAGGATTCTTGTTATGTTCTAATATCAACATGCTAGAGCTGACTGGGAGTCACTGAGGAATTCATTTGGGCTGCTAAGCTCCTTCTGCTTGTGCTGCCTGGCTAGCTTGATTTAATTTCACTCACAGGTGATTTTTTTAGGGTGCCAGTAGAGAAGTTGCCTTTTGCTTTACAAGGTGAGCCCTTTAAAAAAATGAAAATGAATGCATGGTGACTTAAGGCCATTCTTTAAGATGGTTTCTTGCTTAGGTGTGAGCTTTATATTTCATTATAAGTCATGGTTAAGTCATAAACCATTTGCCATAACCGTGCCTTGGATTTAGTGTTGTTTCCTCTCCTGCATGGGGGAAATGTTGCACTTTTGAATGATGGTTCACTGGAGAGTGAAAGCAAAGTGGCATACTCAAGCCTAATACTTGAGACCTCTACCTCATTGCAGGCTGGAAACATACACCCAGAGGGTGTTTATGTTGTTCATCATAAACACTTAGTTTGCCCTGCAGCTGATCATGTCCAGCAGACCAGAAATCTGAAAGCATGTCCCAGCAGGCTGATCTTGCCGTGCCAGCCAGTTCTTGCTTGAACTTCAGCTGCAGATTCAGACCTGCAGGTTTTGTTTCTCTTGGTGAAAGTCCCAGTTGTCAGATCTAGGCATAGCTTGGTTTTAGTTTCAAACTTCATCTTTGTAAGAGATCTGGAGGGATGAGTTTATGGACAGACCAGTCTTAACGGTTCACTGAACAAGTAGAAACGAGATGGACAAGTATTTTAAAAGTTCTTAAATTGCCCAGCAAGCTGTGTGTATGCAATTTGTATTCAGTTCAACTTGCCACAATGATAAGCCATTTTGGGTAGCAAGAAAATTCTTTGGGAATTTGAAGCAACTCACTATCAAAATGAAACAGATGTAATTATTCTGCATCATCAACATCAAATCTGATAAAACCCACATGCTTCCCTGCTTTACTGTGGTATTGTAAGGAAAAACAGAATTTTAAGAGAACTTAAAACTCCTGTTTTAGCCTGTATAAATGGAAGTAGACCCTGAGTTTTTCTCTAGAACCTCTGATACAAATTTCAAACAGTATTAAGTGTAGGAGAGTAGATTTTATATGAATAAAAGAGAAATTTGGATTGTCTGTCATACGAAAAAAACCCAAGGTAACGTACTTGGTGAAAGTTTACCTAAGTCACTTGCATACTGATATGCAGGAAGCATAGGGCAAAACACAGAATTTAAATGTAATTCCATTTTCTTCAACACTATGGAAACTCAAATACTTTAGAAAATACAGTAAGGGAACTCATGAAGAAAGTAATTGTGTTTAGATACATTATTATGCCTATTGAATAGCCTGAAATCTCAGTTGTTAGAATCTTTATCAGGAATATCTAAAATGCTGTACTGTGCAAACAGTTATTCTTCCCTGTATTCTTCCCCATTCCAGAATTACACATTTATTTAAAATTGGATGAAAGTTGAAATAATTAAAGAACTTTTTAACCTTATTTCTTCTGTAACACATCTCCTGAATTACTCATTATTACACTTACAAATACCTTACTAATTAATTACTCTAACAACCTTTAATTTACTATGTTCTCCTGATGATGTGATCTTCACTTCATCCATAATGGGGTAGAAATATAGACCTTCAAAACAGAAAAACCCACAGGTACTCTTAGAACTTGCATATAAACCAGGATAATAATTTTAAAGACCTTTTTAATGAAGATGGCTTGAAGGGATGAAAGTTGCTTTAAAAAGCTAAGACATTTTACATAGAAATGATTGCTAACCTCTGAAACATGTTTTCTTTTATCGGTAGATCAGAGATGGGTGTGCATTTGCAGGGTTATTGCAAGCTGTAGGCTTTTGGAGGGAAAATTATTCATAGTGATAAAGAAAACCAGGAAAAACATTGTAAATATCTTTCCTTATTCTATATTCTGCTTTCTTTCTAGACTTTCTTCTCTGGTTGCTTGTAATTTCTGTCCTGACAATCTCCTTCACACCATTTTTATTGTAAGTCTAGTTATTTGAGCAGTTTAGTATTGCATAAATAATGTAATAAGTGAGAAAGTGCAAAATTTTTACCTGAAATAAGTTTGGTAAGGGACTTTTACATTGTGAATTTTTCTTGTAATAGCTTCGTGCTCTCTATTGGTATCACTTCCCCTATGCAAAACTTTCTCATCATAGTATTTTAATACTAAAGTTTGAGGGTAAACATAATTTTTTAAATGGAAGAATTGGTATCCATATGCATTGTTAAGAAATTAAGATTCTGCTCCTTTCTTGTTGGCTGTAGAAGGGTTGTGATTGCTTGCTTCATGCATGATAAGGTTTTCATTAGAGATATTCCCACAGGACACAAGGGGCAGTTTCAATAAGTTGGTCAGAATATCTACTGCTGCATAACTCTTCCTTTCCAACTTTACTTTTCTCACACTCCCATCCCCATCACTGAACAATGCATTTGAAATATGTATTTCACACACAGAAGAGGAGAGAAAAAACAAAATTACCATGCAGCATGTCATCAGTTTCTCATTCTCATTAGTCACATAAACCAGTTTCAATTCTCAAGTGACAGTGAGCACTTTAAACTACTATTAAATCAAATCAGACTTGTGAATACTTATCTCTGAGCTGTTTTAGATCCTCTGGTTTTGAATTCATGTCTCTAAAACAAATGTGTCAACCTACTTAATGAAATTTTGAGAATGAGTTGACAAGTGTAATACGAAACTGCCTAACTGATGCAATTTATTAGAGTGTACACACATTGGATGATCCCCTGGCATTTCTTGGCTTATTTTGAGAACCATTCTCTAAAAATTTCTTTCAAGAAGCAGCCGCATGCCCTTCAGGTAAGACTGTTCTGGAATTGTAAGGTGATTGTTCTTCACAGCTGTCTCTTCAGGTTGAACAGGAGTCACTTATGAACTGGGAAAATAAAGAAATAAAAATTGAAAAAACAGTTTGAAGAGCTTGTTCAAAATGTCCAAGGCAGGTTTTGCACAGATAGACCTGCACTGATAGATTACTTGAATTAACAAGGTCAACAGCCTGGGCTCACCTGTAGCATAAATTTGAGGATCTCCATCTGTATTACTTTTATTTATTTCACTTGAAATGTAGCTAATAGCCAATCTCAGGTCAATAAAATACTTCTGATTCAAACACTTCTCATTCATTTCCTTTCTTGCTTACAGGTTAACACTGAGTGGCTCCACAGTACAGTTGCAAAAGCTGTATACATTAGCCTGCTTTAAGTTCTCTATTACTTGGATTAGACTGCTGCTAGTACTCAGCTTTGCTATGACAAAACTAGTTCTCATGCTTCTACTTTATGTAGATCTGTCTTTGACAAAATAAAAAGGTCTGAAATAGTTGTCTCTTGGCAAGGTCTAGATAAATCCCCTACCTAGTGACCTGCAGTGCTACTTTCATTCTCAGATTCACTTTTCATCTTCAAGAAGTCTTGGCTTTACTGAATATTCATACTTTCAGATGTGTATTTGTCTGTGTTAAATGATAAATGTCGAAGTCCATGTTTTTTGTGGTTCAGTACCCACAGCATTAGCTTTAGAGGGATGAGTTGCAGATGTGGAATTTAAAGTTGGAACTGAGACTGTTGCAATGGCCTGCAGGCAAGGGTTGCATGAAATGAGGAACGTGTGTCTGATGTACACAATTTTTACAGTTCCACTGTTAGGTACAGTAAATACTTGAGCCTGAAGACTTTACACAACTGTTCTGAAATGCACTCTTCAAGTTGGGTTTCTTTATAATAGACCATCAAAATTCTTCATTCATAGATTCCTTTAAAATTGAACCCTGATATCCTTTAATTTGTGTTTCCTTCAGATCATTTGTGAATAGGTGAAATTTTAAGCTATCATCTCTAAGCTTGCAGTTATTTAATTTCTTATTTTCAAAATTCTTCTGCTTTATCCCTTGTGTGTCTGTAGAGAGTATCAGCTTAAATATCTGAGTGCAGTTGCTCAGAATTGTTCTCAAGTGCCTGATTGCTTATCATCAGAAGTTCTCCAAAACTTCATTCTGTCAGCCAAGATTTGAAACTTAAGAATTCAGTGTAATTTAAGCGTCTCTTGGAAGTGCGTAGCTTTGAGTTTATTATGGTGGCTAATTTTACAACCAGATAAAAAAGCTTTATCAGATAATAAAACACAAGAAGGCCAAATTTAACCCCAAGTAGGCATCAGTTGTTTGAGCTGGTGCTCATATCTGCCATCCTTTAATCTTTAAATGAAATCATCACCCTATAGAGATTCTGTAATTAAATCAATACATTTTAAGTAGTAATTTATTTTCTACATTAATATTAATCACTGTGGACCTTCTATGATTTAATGGAAGTAAATATGAACTAAGTAAGCCTAGTAATACTCCTAGTAATTAAGCTTAGAAGTCCCTGTTTTCTTTTCTTGAACTTCCCCAAATATTGACCAACTTGTTGCCAACACAATCTTCAAGAATAAAGCTAAGGGAAAGTTTTGAATAATAAAACAGTCTTTAAAAATTACTTTGAGATGATATAATTCATGTTCTTTCTCAACGTATTCTGGAATGGGGAAATCCTTTCTGTCAGGAGCATGCATTTTTGATATAGTAATGAAAACCAACCTGAATTTAATGAAATTGCAAGCCTTTGGAAACAATATTACTTTAAATATACTCATCAGAGATGTCTTAAAACATTACTGTCTTCCATGAAGAGCTTCCCTGCTAGAGAGTTTTCCAGGTTAGGCTAAAGAAGACTTCTGCAATTGCAAATGTACACATTTATTCTCTAGGCCGAACATGGGCCAAGTACCTGATAAGAATGGGTGGGATGTGCATGGCTCCCATGAGTCTAAGCAATAAGGAGGTGGAAGCCGATGGGTCTGAATGCAAAACTTGAACAAGTTCCCATGGAACTTGGTACCAGAGGCTAAAGAAGATAAAGAAAGGATCTAGGACTAGACATTACAGTAAATGATGAAATAGATCAGCTGGTTGAGAAGAAAGGAGTGACTGGCCAGAAAAGTGTAATGTGGGACTAAAATGGGAGGAATTTGAGTTCCTTTGATCTCAGAGAATGGAACCAAAAACTGGTATGAGGTGATAGAAAGATATGATTGAGATCTGATGATACTACATAGGCAGAGAAGAGGGACAAATTGAGTGTAGAACTGAGGAGAATTTTGACATAGCCAGAACTAAAGACAAAGTGCAGATGAGGATTGGAGAGGGAGGAATTCAGTTATTGAGCCAGAAAGGAAGAAAATGGGACCAGGTAGGCAAAAAAAAACCCTCCAAACTTGTGTTGTAATGCATGTATGAATACAGACATAACAGGAGCATGAGAGGCATTGAACAGCCTTGCTGTTTAAAGAGGTTTGTTCTAAGAACAGTGTTCAGTGAATGGAGATAGAGGCCAGGAGTCATGATTGGCGTGAATGAGATTGGAGACCTAGGTGTAGGCTGGAAATAGCTGGACAAAGAAACTGCATTTTCAAGGAGTGGGAAGAATAGTTTGTGACCACTGAAGAGTTTCAGATAGGGAATGTCCTGGTAAAATGCTTTGTTCCTATTTACTGCTGCTGTACTCAGGAATATGTGATTTGAAGATCTGCATCGTATTCCTTTCTGAACATAACAGTGGCTGGTGGACAAAATCCTTTATCAAGCTTCCCTATTACTTTGCTGTACATTTTCTGCCATGCAGTATTTTAATGCATGCCATAGCCTTCATGATCATATGAGGTTTCAAAGTCATATTGATATTGTAAGGGGAACACGTGAATTTCCAAGTTGTTTAACCTATAGCTCTATGGTAATTGCAGAAACTCTCTATTAAGATCTATTTCAGCCTATTTCAGTTGAAAGGGAAGCTATTCTGTCTAGTGCACAGCCTATTTTGCCTGCCCACATTTTTATTATTCATGATGATTATAGTGTCTAATCAAAAATTATTTGGCTTTTTTGCTTGGTACTTACTTGATAGAGAATGCTGTTAATCTCGGTGTGAGTACGTATTTTGTTATCATTGCCTTCACAAAATATCCATATTCTGTACTGTCAAGTAATGGAAACTGTAGTAATCAGTGGGATTCCAATGAGAAAAATAAGTTCTTCTAATTAGCTCATAAACCTACTCTTATGACTGGAAGTATAAAAAATTACTGCTGGAAGGTAGTGTTATCTTAGTCTGCTGAAGAAATTGAAGAGGCTTTTTATGCTGCACATCAGATTGCCCATATATCCCAAGAGTAAGGTTCTCCACAGGTAGGAAAAAAATGCAAATTATGCTTGCTGTAGCAAAAGAAAACATCATACTTCCTGTCCTTTACTGTTTGAAGTAAATAGCCTGAATCTTGCCTCATTTACACAGAGGTAATTTGAAGGATATCTTAAAATCAACATAATGAAAATGGAATTGAGATTCTCCGTGAGGATTTCTGCAGTTTGAAGTGCCAACAATGTGGTTAAATTGTTACTCTGGTGTATAGTACACAGTGTTTCTAATGGAGCAACAGTATCAGAAATAACACCTAGATATCCCCATTCCTGCTCCTCTGCTTTGTCACCCTCTTGCCTTACATGCTGAGGAAAAAGGTTGTAGATACATGTTCGTGCTATTATGATAAAATAATAAAGGCTGTGCATATAATGAGTATTGCTGGTAATGAGTACTTGATACTTGTATTCCAACAGTCCAGGACTACTTAGGTAATGTCAGGACTATATTAGCAGCCTTGAAATACATAAGCAAACCCTTTCAGAAGTGACTACTGATTTTAAATAGAATCAAACTGAAAAGCAGCCCCCTTGCAGGTACCTCAAAAATGCCAAGTCACTGTGCTTGAAAGTCAGCTCTCTTTTGAATTTGCTCACCAGACATGAAAACTGGACATTTCCAGTGATTTCTAGAATGGTTTGGATAGTGTCATGGAAAATAAATGTGTCCTGGATAAAGTAATAATATTTCTATTTGTGGGGGAGGATTGTCATGGAAGTCTAACCCCCAGTTGCAGATATTCACATATGCTTTCAGTTACCAAAAGTGTATTAAAATTGCATTCTCTGGCTTATCTGCATTAATAACATCATGAACTCTAAAACATTATGTGTTGGTTTTTTATTGTTTAATCTAGTTTTATTGTAAAAATCCTTGAGCAAACTCTGAGATGTCTCTAACTCTGAGAAAGCTCAAGGAACAAGTTTTGACTCCCTGAGAGTGTGCATTATGTTAAAGGTGCTGGTGAGAGGAAGGTGACATTATTAGCACTGGAGACTGAATTTATAAGAACATTTTTCTTAGTGAGAAAAAGGAAGCTGCTATCAGTAATATTGATCAAGCTGATACTCACTAGGCAACAAATTCCAGGCAAAATTTATATGGAAAATGCTGCATGTCAGAAATGTGATGTTATTATGGAAATTATTTATTATCAGCTAAAGGGAATTTTAATGGTGCCAAGCAACTGGCAATCTAAGGTATATTTCAGCTTTTGGAGTGAGGTCTTGAGAGTATATAGCTGCTAGGTGTGATCTATGTGTATCTGCCTAGCATCACACTTCAAGCTTCTGAAGGGATACTGTCTGTCATATTCTTCATTGACAGAACGTACTTAGTCAGGATTAAGCTGATTCAAACACCATTTGCAAGAATTAATGGCTGGAATGATTTTATAGTTAATTTCTTTTCCTGATCTGGGGCCTTCTGAGTGTTTTGATTCTGCTTTAGTTCTATTCATCCTCTTCCCTACAGCAGTATGTTTTGCAAAATGGAGGCCAGAAGCTTGCCCAAAGCCCTCATTGGCCAATGCTCAATCTCCAGGCATTTTGCTTCTGAAAATAATGTGTCTGGTATATTGCCAAATTGATCTTACTGAACAATTTCCTCTTACATTGAAATCTATGCCCTATTGTAATAGGAGCCTATCTTTCTAATTTGGACTAAAATAGTGAAAATGGCAAGAAGTATTCTTTATTGGATTTTTGCCTACTTTCTCTACGACAGAATCAGCTCACAGAAGCCTCTGGATATTGCAGTAGTATTAGATATGAAACAGTAAAATGCTTGTGGTCTCTGGGTACTACTGTAAAGATACAGCATCAGGATACAGCCCTTCATTTCCACAGCCATGTCCTGAAGTCACTTGCATCAGGGAGAATGTTTCTACCAAGTGTGAGCAGGTGACAGTTTTCCTAACACCAAGGGACTGGCTGTTGTAAGACTGTTTTGGTCATCTGCATCATAACAGGAACACTGCTTCGCCTTGTCTACTGTCACCAGGTGTTCACAGTTCTTCTGCCTAGGTATTTGTAGTACTTTGTGCTTAGTACATCATAAGACTCTGAACTGTATTTCAAAAGTGGTATCGAGGAATTGATGACCCTCATTCAGGGGCACCTTTTTCTCTCTTTCTATGTAAAATAAATAAATTAATTTATTTATTTTTAACTATGCATTGCCTTTTCATTAAGAATTTAAGATTCCGTATAGGTCTCTTACTGACATTGGTAAGATGGCTACACTGCTGCTAATATCTACAAACTTTGTTTTTGTGTGTGTTGGACCTTGTCCAATAATCTTGATCATGCCTCTGGTATTTTACTTTTGTACTACTGTTTTGGATTCTGCTACCAAAAGGTCATTTTCATTGCCCTTCCTTTTTACTCCATGCTATTAACAGCATAAAGAAATGTTTAAAGCTATGTTTAGACCTTGTAAATAGCATGATTATTACCTTTTATAGACATGTGCAAAGTGTTTTTATATTTGCTGGAATGTTCAAGTGTTTATTTTTGGCACTTGTACAGGATATTGTAGGGTTTTTTCCCCACTATTTAGAAGTGGTTACAATCATGAGATCTTTGTTATCAATTGCCTGATTATCCGAGTTGTTAAATATTTCTTTTTATTTCCAGCTATTCTGAGGCTGCAGCAAAACCTGCAGCCACACTAGAAAGCATCTGCATTTGATGTGTTGTGAATTACAGTATATTTTCATGAAGTGCCTCTTTGCCTGCTAATGCTCTATCTCTTCTGCTCTCCAAAAAAAATGTGTTTCCAAGTTTTTGAAATGTAAATATGTCTATAAATTGTACCCTTTTCCTACGTTTTGGAATAACTTTTCATTTTATACAAGCTGGTATTCTCTGCATTATGTCTCGTACTCCTAATAGGTGAGCACTAACTATATTCTAGTGCACTTGTTTGCAGTCTTAAATATTTTATCAGGTATAATGTTGTTTCATGTGAAAAGTGCCTCATAATCATTAAATATATGAATTATGAGTAGTTTGACCTGTATTCCAACACAATGTGAAAGCCTAAGTCCCCAGTTAAAAAAAGTTTCTGTGAATGATAGTAAAGTATGTGTATCTATTATTCTCAATACAGTTTCTAGGAATAATCCCATTCTACCAGTTGCGTGGAGAAACACATGTAGTTGTGTTGACTGGGATTCTCTTCTTTGTTTAGCATTTATATACTTACAATTCAAAGCAAAATAATTCCACAGCTATACTTTCAAAGTCAGGTCCTAAGAAAATGCTGGCGCTGATGTCTCTTGCCTCTCCTTCTCTGCGTTCTCACCTTTAAAAGGATCTTAAGTCGTCTACCATTCAGAAGGAATGTTTTATTTGGAAAATAGCAAGTACAGTAAGTAGCAGGGACGGTATTAGCAAAAAAGTCTCATGTTGAATTCTTCTGCATTGCAGGAGTACAAACGCAAGCTAGCCAGAGTGTCCCAGGTACGGAAAGAACTCAGGTCACGCATCCAGAACCTGCCTGATCTCTCTCGACTTCCCAACGTCACAGGCAGCCACGTACACCTACCATTTGCAGGAGACATCTACAGCGATGATTGATTGCAAGAACATCCTTCCATAACCTCTACTTTTCTGTGAAATGAGGGGTAGGTCTGACTGATTGGTACTCTTGTAGTAGTATTTTTGTATATTGTTGGAGAGTGTCAGTAAAAATACTCTAATAATTTATAAAAAATTGTTTAAAAAGTTGATTTGTTTACTATTTTATTGGCAAGTGAACATAAGGGTACATTTATAAAAGTGGCATCTGTGTCTATTACACTGAAGAATGAATAATTATCTTATCTTTTGTAAAGATTTTAGTTGGGTACCCTGTAAAAAAAAAAACTGTTAAGATTTTTCTTATGTACTCTGTATTTAATGTAGGTCAACATATAATCAACAAATACTTCTAACTCGAGACATTTCAGTTGCTAGTGAGGGAGTTAAATGTGGAAATCCCAAGGTTATGTTTGCAAGAAGGTTGATGCAATTTAGGTGAAAGTTAAAAGTGATCTTATTGTCCATTACATATAAATTACCCACTCTCAAAACAAGTCAGGTGGGTTTTTTTGAAGTAAAAGTTTGTAACCAATTTTGTACTGGAAAATATACATCACGTTACACTGAGCAGATCTTTAAATTA
Source organism: Melopsittacus undulatus (assembly GCF_012275295.1). Taxonomy (NCBI): domain Eukaryota; kingdom Metazoa; phylum Chordata; class Aves; order Psittaciformes; family Psittaculidae; genus Melopsittacus; species Melopsittacus undulatus. The sequence continues at coordinate 68,131,214 of NC_047527.1, read as the reverse complement.
CTCAAAATACTGCAATATTTTAGTATCATTTAAAGCTCTGCATAAGAAACTGTACAACTGACCAGTTCAATTATGTTTAGAAATTGTAACTATCTTTTTACAGCTGCTTAGTTTCTAAATTGAGGGACCATTCATTTGTACTCTAATCCCTTTCTGCAACATCCATCTCCATCTAAAAAGGTTAATCCCAGAAACATGAAGTCATTTTACAGCTTTAATTAAATTGAAAGGTCATTCTCCAAACTGTCCCAATTGTTAAATGCCCATTATTAACATTTGACAGTGCTGTGTGCTACATGCAGCAACACAATGATACAGCCATGTTATACATCATCTTTCACTGAGAAACCCCAGAGGCCTGTGTGGGCTTCCAGCCCCCACCTTGACCAGCTTTAGCAAACATTTCTAGATCTTGACTGTCTTTCACACAGAACAGGAGAGACAGTTCAGGCCTGTGTATGAGTCAGACAGTGGAAAATTATTGCCCAATGTCTGTTTTTAGAAGTTTTTTGCATGGCTGTTACTTATACAAACCCCAGATGTGATATTTATCTACAGGTAGCTGAATTTGTGTTATATTTGTTATACTATGCTCCAGCTTTTAATTCATTTAAAGATACAGACAGGAATCTAGCAGATTGCCAGCAACTTTAGGTTTTCCAGTCAATTGGAATTAGACATGTAATTGTTGAGGAGTAGCTTTAAAAAAAGCCTACCTGTACTGCTGGCATATAGATTAGATCGCCTGAGTATGTAATGATTGCAGTTTGTTCATGGGTTTGCACTTGGCAGGTGTTATTTTGCATCAGCTAAATTCACAGTTTACAAGTTTTAATACTCCTCCTCACATGAAAGCAGGGTTTCTTTAGAAAAATCTATTCTTCAAAACTCACAACAATTCAAAATAATCCTGGAGCGATATTGTTGAAGATAGTGATCTGTCACTTGTTATTGACTTCTGCAGGGCTATTCGCTAGAATGGAGAATTATCTTTCTCTTTAAAGTAGATATACTTGGACATAAGCACCTCAGTCCAGTTATCTTTTATCATGGAAGCTGCCATGAAATAGACGTCGGTTAAGTAGGACAAAACCACCAAAAGATAAAACCAGGAGCTGTTGATTTAGCATTCCATAGCATGCACTGTACAATGTAGAATATTGATTTCATCAAAAATTCTTACTGACAGGTAGGAATGCTGAAAATAGTTCATCAGAGCTCACTAGCTGTCCAAAGAATGTTGAGTGGCAATTTTCCACTCCATAGGAAAAAAAGAGCCCACACTATATAGAAATGTTGCTTCAGTTTAAGTCTAATGTGAAAAATGAAGTAACACATGCTGGCATCTTTTCAGCATAGATTCTTGGTAAGAAAATGAATTTTCAGGTACAATTTTAATTTTTAAATATTTCTGTTCTATTACATTAAATTCTGCTCATAAATTCCAAAATACGTGTATGCGCATTACAGTTGCAGTTAAACCTCAGTCTTGCTTAAAGAATAGAGCCAAATTTGTGATAAATATTAAAAGAGCATAATCTATTAAGAATTATAAAACAAGCAATAAGTCAAGAAGGATAAATAGTGAGTTCACAGTTGAATCCCATCTGTAGAAAACTTGCTTAATTTGTAGCCAGCGGTGGGTATAAATGCAGTGCCATGGCTTGGTTAGAGTGTATACTTGGATACTCAAAACCATAGGGATTTGAGTTTAAACAGTCTTTTGGTACCATAATTAAAAATAAGTTGAATGCTGGATTTTCTTGATCTCTCAAGAGTATTAAAAAAGACACGACACTCACTTCACTAGACTTGTTTTTCCTATTCATAACTCTTAGTGATTAATGTTGCTTATCTACAGATAATGTAGAACTGTTAAAAGAATGAGGAAAAATCTCAACTTCTTGATGTATATATAAGTTTTAATTTTGAGAGAGTGCTATTTTCTGGATATATTTTTCTTTATTTTACTGTGAAATTGTTTACTTCAAGGAGTATTTCATAGCTGGGATTTTGAAAATGATCCCTCACCATTTGTTTGGAAAAGAGGACTTGTGGAAGATAAAGGTCACTCTTACAGCAAGTGTCATATATTAGTGGCTAAATGGTATGTTGTTTTCTATTTATGTGGGAAAGGCATCAGGTATCAACTAGTTAGAAGATTTATATTGTAACTGTAATAGTATAGCAAGAGATAACATGGTACGATACAAATGCAGCCCTGTAATGTCAAAAAAATACCTCCAAATTCTCAGGTTCTAAAGCTTAACGTTCGTACTTCTGATGTCTCAGGAAGAAAAGAGGCTGGGGGGGAAAGGAGGGATGCCTAGGAGCTGAAAAGGGGAACATGCTTGGGTGGAAATGAAAAGCAAAACAAATGTCAACTTTTGTCAAAACAGAAGTAACAGTGTGAAACTGTGCAGCACAATAGTACTGCTCTGGGGCGTTACCACTCTGGGAAAGAGAATGAGGGTGTTCCCTGCCTGTCTCTTCTAACTTGGTCTGACAAACCAGAATGCCCACTTTACAAAAGGCACAATTGTAAAATATCTGAACATTTTTCGTCTAATAATAAAAGCATAATAATGAGATTATTTGCTTCACTGTACTGCACTTTTATTGAGCATTCTCTGGAAAAAAAAAGCAGAGATTCCTGCAGCTCTTTACTATACAAGTATGCTTACATTGGAGGTCCCTGGGACTGCTTGTATATTCTAGTGTTTGCAGGCTTAAACTGTGTTTTTGCAGAATGTTTTGAAAGATATGAGGAACATTACCCCACTCCTGTGGTTTTAAAAATAAATGTGAAGTCCTTAGTTACAAAAATTACCGTGCTTAGAAATGGTGTTTCATTTGAAAATTAAACTCCAGCCTGCAGTAACATTAGCTTGTCTGTTTCACTCTGTTAATGTTTGTATTAATATTTCAGAACACCTCCATAAAGCCATAGCAGCACAGCCCAAGCTACATGCCTGTTGTATTTTATCTGAGTAGTCTTCTGAATGTCAAACAGAGAGCTTTCATTGTGATAAAATTACATTCCTATTTACCTGGAGTTTAAAAAGACAGTGCATTAGGACTTCCACAGACTAATACTGCTCTCATGAATCAGTGGTAACGCAGTCTGGTACTTCACGTGGTGACTCAAAATACAGACATAGGATGCAGATGACCATGGAAGACATGGAAATCATCCATAGGCTCAACTGGTCCTCTGCAGAAGGGTCGGATTTCAACCTTTTGAAATGTAAGCGAACAGACTCATGGGTGTGGGGTTTTTTTCCAGTGGAAAACATAGTGAACTAGAAAACCAGCATGTCTAAAATTTGACTGACATTTTAAAATATTTAGGCCAGTTCTGCTCATTATTCATGCATATAATCACAGTAGCTATTCCTGCAAGTAGAGGAAGCAGACTCAAATGTAGTGTCTGAAGTGGAATTTTTTTAATGAATGACCAATTTTGTCTCAGTTTCTACTTCAGTGTGTCATTTATCTTGATTAAGTAGTAAATCTCTTCCATCTTGTTATTTAGAAATCTAATTCTGATCTCATCTTTACAGTATTTAAAGTATCCTACTGAGCATGATGTTTTTGTGGGAATTTGCAAAAGTTCAATAGCACTCGTTACTTGTATGCAGCAGAAATAGACTCATTTGTTAAAAGCTAACAAGAAAAGTTTGAAATGTAAAGATGTTTCATTATTGTGCTTTTCTGACAGAATGTGTAATACTTGTGTAATTTATGTCCTCAGAATAACACCTGTGTGTACACTCTTTCGTATTTAATAGAATAAAACATTGTTGTAAAAACACCTTTGAAGTCATTGTTTATTGTAAACAAATCAAAGTTTGGGTGAAATTCTGGCGTCTTCGGGATCAGTGAGACCGTTTCCTTTCCCCAGAGTTGTCCTTCCGCCTCTTCAACCACAAACCAGTAATGCTGCATGGCAGAGGTTTGGTGGGGAAGCTCCAGTCGTAGCCAGTGGCAGCCAGCAATTAACTTTCACTGTTTCAGTGAGTACAGGGATGTGATGTATTCTGAAGGAAAGAACACATCACATGTTTATATGTAGGGTGTATATGTGTATATATGTGTACATACATGCATCTGATGTGAGTGTATGTATATACTTATGTACATCACATATAGATATGTATCTACATAGATACCTGCATATGTGTGTATCTCTATACATGTTTTTCAATACATTGATTCTGTGAAAGTCTAGTAACAAAGACTGTATTAGAGGCTTAGGAATAACACAAAAGCACTTCAGACAGAAAATGCCAACACTACTTCTGCCCATCATTTTGAAACACACTTGTAAACAAGGAATGGCACATACTGAATGTATTCCTCCCCCCCCCCCCTTTTTTTCACAGTGAAGTCTGCTAGCATGCAATAGTCTGAGAGCAAGATCCCTTATAACAACACATCTAGACATGTCTGACAACTCTGGTAATTCTGAAGAAAAAGATGTTGTTTGGAGCATGACAAGACTCTGTCTATGTTAACAAATAGCGCTTTACAATGGTAATACACCTGGAGTGCAGAATACCTGAAGCTCAGGACCTGCCATCCACAATACACTGTTTTCGGAGCTGTGTACCTCAGAGCTCTCCTGTGGTCCTGCGGATAGATGGTGCCTATTAGCATCCGCAGCACACTGGCTGTGTCCCAGATCATGTCTTTTATCCATTAGCTGTAGTTTTAACCAAAAGGAATGTCACTCACATACTCTTGAGACCAGTTGGTATTGCATAAAAAGCACAGTAAACATGGACAACTGAGAGATCTGCTTAAAGAGCATACTCTTCTTTTGATCTAGCACATTAATGTTGGGGCACCTTAAAACACAGCAGATGCTCATGCTGGTTTCATGTAAGCCTCACAGGAAGCACAGCAGTAATGTGTGTACTTCTAATAGAAAAACTTATTGCAAAACTTGTTTTTCAAATACTTTTGTATAATGCATATTTTCCATCAACAAGATGATTGAAGTGTTTTTCCAGAAGACTGCATCATGAACACAGCAACAACAGAATTAATGCCAAGTTCTACATTGGAAAAGGCGTAACTCCAAGGTCTGTACGTTGATCCAATGACAGTTATTTCAATCCTACATGTACGTAAGAAACAATGACAGTGAACCTTTCAAAGTTATTGCACAAGTGTACAGGAGATACAAAAAGGTTACATGCCAATCTTTGAGACTAAGTAGAATTTGCAGCAAACTCTTCTCCACTGCCCTGGATTGCTTTCAAGTTTGACAAGTCTTAATTTGCTGGTCCTATTTTGTAAGCAGTGTTCATTGAGTATGAATACACTTAAAGGGACTATTCATTAGAATACAAATTTTTTTTCATAGATTCTCTTTTCAGAGGGGAAATCTGAACCACCATTTGCAGAACTGTCACTGCAGACTATAACCTATAAATTCAGTCCTGAATGGTGAATTTCTACTCTCCTTTCTCCCCTTTGTGCCGAACTGAAAGTGTAAAATCTGGCAGTGAAGACTAGTTTAACCTTGACAATCATCTATTTGCATCAAAATACTTGGGTGCAATGAATCACTACTGTCCACGGCAAACCTGCTTGTCCAGATTGAAGTCCAGGAAAGAAGCAACTCTTGTATTTAAGAAAGGTTCTCTCCTCAAGTCATTTCTGAACAAGATAGGACTGATTTTGGCAGCACCAGAGTAACTGGAAAAGAAGCATTCCCTCTGTTTTTTGACTGTGCCACTCTCGTATCAGTTTCACATGAGGGTGCTGATAACAGCCTACCCCGGAGCAGAAAGTCAGCATTGACATCATCCCGCGTTAGGGTGTTGTTTTACAAGTTCTGCATTACCATGGTCTGCAGTCAAAATCATAGGGAAAATCGTTAAGAAAATGGAGGAACTTAATCTGGTGATACACTGGTTTAGTGCTCTCTGTATGAGTGCTGTTTTAAAGTGTAAATTATTTTGGAACCTTTGTAAAGGCTGTGTTAAAGGCTGTGCTTAAATTACCTCAGGTACCTAAAGACAGCAATGCTACAGAATACTGCATTAGACCCCTGAGAATATTGTACCTGTAGAAAGTACCAGTGAGTGTTGTTGTTCTACTCAAACATCCAAAGCAGGGATGAGATCTTCTAAATTCTGCTATGATGCATTACCTCAAAAACAGTGGGAAAGTGAGGTGGAACAAACTGCAACCTCCCCAGCTCCAAACTGCTTTCAAGTCTGGCAGCTGATGTGCTGGTTCTGATGGATCCAATATTGCCAGTTTCCTCAAATGACAGATCCTGGCTTTCAATTCTTGGGTCATTAGAGACTGCAAAACATGTTCAAGATTCCCAAGTGTATCAGACTGGCTGTTTTCTCACCTCCTTCTTGCAGACAACCAGTCCTCTCAGAGGCAGAGCTTGCTTTTAAAATACATGGCCTATCCTTTCTCAGGGTACATTCTGTTGGCTGGGGTTGTAAAGAAATCACTTTGTTGATTTACTAAAACTGAAACAATGTTATTGCTGTAAACTTTATTACTCTGAAATAACTTGTAACTAGAGTAAAGTCAAGAAGGTTTTCAAATCTGCCTTCTGGCTTTTGTCTTTTTCTTCTAGGTCAAGCATTCGTTTCAATTTAGAGAAGTGAAATTTGGAGTTTCGGGGAGTCCTGGAAGCAGAGCTGGAAGCAGAGTGGGTTGCTGCACATCCAGATACACGTGTTCTGAAAAACAAAAGACCCAAATGTTGTAAAGATGAGGAATGAGAATTAGCATAAAGTAACTATGAAAGTGCACATACATAATTTGAAAAAAACTGACCCTAAATAGTGTATTTTCATGAGAAAGTCAGCAATCAGAAGCATAACTTTTTAATGCCAATTTTAAGCCAGACATTTCATATTCATGCCAAAACCAGAATTAGACATTCTTTGCACACAGTCGCTTTTCATTAGAATCTTCAATTTTAAAGGTCGGAAAGTTAAAACTGATCTCCTTAATCAGAACACTGAAGAAAAATAGTTATCAATTTAAAGTTTATTAAGTGATTGATCTGAAATCAGTACATGACACTCATTCCCACAAGACATAACTAGCACACTCTACTCAGCAAAGTGCCCCTTTAAATAGGAGAGAAACAGGTACCTGGGAAACGATGACGGACTGTTCCCTTTAGATCCCAACCTACTGCAGTTGACAGGTGTTACTTTGTTTGCAGACTGAGTTTTTACACCTGATGTCCTCAGGGTAGATTTAATACTTGGAGTGCCAGAATTTTGTCCCATGGTAGCCAGAAAATCCCTGCTTTTACCATAATGCCTTGTTGTTTTGTTGCACGATTTGCAAGTAACCAGCTATGGAGAGAAGAAAAGAAGTATCAACCATTCTTTCAGCCTTTCCACCTTTATGTTACAAAGCCATTGTGAGAATTACCCAAACTATTCTCCAAATATCATTACACAAATTAAATATTAGCTTGAGTGAAACATGAGCTATTAAAAAGCAACACATACTCTACACCTAGCATTTTCATTCAGGCTTTGGAAGTCAAACACATCCTATGGGCTTATCTAGAAATGACTCCAATTCCCTAGCAACTAATGTCAGGAGACCTGTACCTCTGAATGGAATGTTGTACAGTGAAATATAGAAAACAAGCCTGTCAAAACAGAAAGATTAAACAGCACCTGAACTGGATATAGGGTATCTTAAGTATACATTAGGTGTATTCATATTCATTTCTAAAAACCCATGACATTCAGTGTGATCTAAATTCATTAGTGTATTCTACCACTGATGAAGTTATATTACACACTTGACAGGGAGTCTTAAGATACAATACTTAAATTACCAAACTCTCAAAACCAGTCATCCACAACTAATAGCAGCAAATCTTAGTGAACAAATAACTCGGAGTTACATTCTGAGTCCCTTTCTGTCTTGCAGTGCAAAAATACTTGCTACAACAAAGGTTCTAAACAAAGGGCACTTTCTCTTCTCTCTGTTTACTTCTAGGCTGCAGGGGACTTTGAGCAGCACAGTAAATTGCAAAGGTGCATCAGAACAGATAATGTCAGGCAGCCACAGAGACCATCAGATATTCCTAACATCTATTACTGCCATGGCAACTACTCTTACAGAGACATGAGAGTAATATAGTGAGAAGACTTTCTGAGGCACACAATTACACTGACTGAAAAACATGGTTACGTGGTGTTTCTGGTTAAATTAATGTATTCCAAAGAACGTCAAAAATGTCTAAGGAGTTCTGAAAACATCTATACCAAATCACTCTTCATTTCAGAGTGTGTGTGTGTATTTCCCTAAATCCAGATTGCTTAGAAAGAATTACATCTAAAAATGCCAAAATTAAATGTTTTCAGTTATTGTGACTGTCTCTAGATGTTGTCAGCCTAACAAAATGAAAAAGAGAAAGATCATTAACTTATACAGCTCAGGTATTGATGTATTTTTCAGTTCTAAACGAAATTCAGATGGAAAAAACCCAAACAAACAGCATCACATGATGATTTAGCACCCCACAGAATATAAATGGAGGCAAACACTTTACAATGCAGGAATTGATGAACTAATCATAGTACTGTGCATCTAGTTTCCATTCCCTGAACTGCATATGCAGTTACCTCCAACAATTTTTAACGGCTCTGAAGTAGTTCCTTTGTTATATGCCTTTTCATGGCAGAAGCATTCTCAAATCAAGCTCTACTTGCTAAGAAAGGTATCAGAGGCACAACCTGTCACATTGTTGCTAGGTTTAAGTTTTCAACCACACTCCAGATTTTCATTTTTGCAAGCCTCAGGTATTCGATTACAGGGATCTACATTGCTGATTTTGAAAGCTGCCAGTTGCTGACAGTGTTTTAAATACTTAAGATCATAAATACTTAAATCATAACCCACAGTGTAAGTGCAGGCAGAACTGAGAACACAAGTTTAGCAAACTGTAATTACATGCCAAGATGAAGGCATTATCCAGAGATAAAACGGGATCTATTTAAAACTGAATTGTAAACTACTCATATCAATGCTCAGTGTGTCCTGTAAACTTATCCAGCTACAGAATAAATCTAAGAACCTATTGTAATTCTACAGGACAATGTTCATCAGTTGTCTATAGATACAGTTTTTCATGTATACTAAATGTTTGTGATCCCAGAAAAATAAAGCAAAGATTCCAGATTCTCAGATGCCCTTTCTGCTGCTCAACTATGATCTATAATTTGGATAGAGCAATAGCAAAGGTACCTTTCTAGAGCACCTTATTCAGCCCCGACAGCTCAGTACTTCTGTGATATTTCCCCAGTTTAATTTTATGTTATTGACTCTAATAATTCTGGGTTTCACAGCTTTTACTCCCCAAACCAGCAGACTCTCACCTGAGAAAATGCCACATGTGCCAGGCACAATATGGTGCCGTCCCATTTCTCAAAACATGCGTTCATACAACCCGTTTTAATAGTAGTGCATGGAGATTTAATACTAGATTAAATGTATACTATTATTCTTCAAATAATAGTAGTTAGTATTAAAAATAGTAATTAAATCTTACATGCCGGAGTGATTTTAGGTAAAAGAACTGAAACCTCAGGAGCAACATTAACTTGTTTAAATTACCTGCGTGGTTTGGTTTTGAAAGACTTCCTATAAACAGCAATATTCAGACAAATGTAAAAAACCCAGCTCGTACAGAAGGTAACAATAATCTGATGTAGCTGTGACAGTCTACTGAAATAAATGAAGTAAAGCTCATTGAGCCGAAGTATTTTTACACAACCGATAAAACTGGGAAAAATAATCACAATCTGTGACTCACTCAAGCCCTTTAGAGCTGAAACAAACGCAATAAATGGTCAAAAGCTATGCCTATTGAAAAAAACAGCCTGACTTCAATCAACAGCATGCTTTTCTTCTTAGGTATGTTTTGGGGTATTCAGAGCAATGGATTTCTAAGGATTCTAATGGATTTTAGGATGTATATTTGTTGTATTAAGGCTCTGCATCTTGCAGAGTTGAAAATTCATAGAAATTTAATAGAAATTATAGCCAAAAAAAAGCAACAGGCAAAACCCTGGAACTTCTGCCATTTTTTGCAGTTATGCTGATGGTGGAAGCCAACAGCTTCCTGGCAGGAAAATATTACTTAATTTTCAGCAAGATGTTACGATATCTGCAGAGACTCCCCACGCTGCTGCTAAAGAGATCACAGGGAAGGCAGAGCTTTTTGTGTAGCTTCTCTGACATGTGGGGTTGGCTTGGTTTTGTGGGGAAGGGAAGCTTACTGTTCTTGTCACTGTGCTCATGATCTCTCTATTGTAGAGGGGAGAGTCTAAGAATTTTGATTATGAAGTTATCCCAAAAGAAAGGAAGAGTTACATGTTCCTGAAAAAAAGAAAGATGTGTAGGTGTGTGCTCCTCTTCTAAGAGAAGGATTTCAGGGTTTCTGAAACTTCAGGTTTCATGGAAATATCAGGTATTTGGCAGCTCCAAGTAAATAGCCTTACCAGAACACTTCTTGACTCCCTGTACTTTTTCAGAAGCTTTGTCTGTTTCATATTAAGTTTGTGGTTCTTCGCCTCTCGTTTCAGAATCTTCTCTATCTGTGGGGTCACTTTCATCTTTGGTTTGAGACGCACCCGGTGGCTATCAGGAAGCAGGAACTGGAAGCAGTAAAGGCATACCCTTTCTAATCCATATTCCTTACCTATGGATTAATAAAGGTAGACTTAAATCTACATGAAATAATTATGGTTTACAGGCAGACACTAAAATTGTATTTCTGTTTTAAGATTACCCAGGTTGGTATGTTTTTATGTTTCAGGCACAACTAGAATGCAAGAGCACCAGTATATGTACCAATACGCGCTCAGCTGAGCACAAGTCATCCTAAGTTTAAGTTTACACAACATGTAATGGCCAATTTTCCCGAGAAAAGATGAAATTCCTTCCTAAAAATCTTTCATGACAAAGGCTCACAATTCTGCAAGGAGCTCCATGCAGACACACTCTCCTGCCAAATCAGTGACACCAAAGCCTCATAAAGCTGTCTGCCTGTTTTAAGTGCAAGAAAATGACAGCATCTCAGCCTGGGTTGGATAAATGCTCTGGGATAAATTTCAGACCTAAGAGAATCATAGAATAGTTAGGGTTGGAAAGGACCTTAAAATCACCTCATTCCATGACAGTGACACCTTCCACATGATGCCCAAGGCTCTGTCCAGCCTGGCCTTGAACACTGCCAGTGATGGAGCATGTACCACTTTGGGACAACCTGTTCCAGTGCCTCACCACCCTCACTGCAAAGAACTTCTTCCTTATATCTAATAATAAGAGGCATACTTCTCATCTACCTTACTACTTCCTGCTGCCAGAGCTGTCTGTACTCGAGCACCCCTCTCCAAACCAGCAGGTATCACCCGGACCCTGCTGTCTAGCACACTTGCCATTCCCACCAGCAGCCCCGAAGCCCACGCTGGGGCAGAGCAAAGGGGGAGATGAAGAAGCAGAAAGGAAAGCCTGTGCTCTGCAGACCCCGCTGTCTCCCCACGGCACAGCAGGGCCGGCCCTCTCCTCCGCTGCGCCCGGACCCCTCACTCGCCTCGAGAGTTGCGGAGCGTCCACCTGCAAGGGAGAAGGCACAGCGTCACGTCACGTCATGGTCCGCGGCCACGCGGCGGCGCGCCACGGCAGGCGCGAGGACACGGGGCGGGGCTACCCACATGCGTCACCGTTTACCTCTGTTCCCACCCCCTCCAGCCTCGTTCCCTCACCGCTTCGCTTTCCCCCTCCCATCCCATCCCTTAACTTCCCTTCCCATCCATTCCCATCCCTTCCCTTCCTCCCCGCAGGCTGCCGCGTCACGCCGCGGGGTGCTTACAGCAGGAACCGTGCCTGTCCCGGGCAGGCGGCCGCCAGCCCCTCCGCTGCCACCTCTTGGAACCACCGCTGCCGCACCATACCGCCGGAAGCCGCCGCCACACAGGTCCGGCGGGCGGGGAGGGAAAAGGGGAGGAAGGGGGGAGGATGTGTAGCGTTTCGCCGAGGCCCGGCGAGTACTGCGGTCGCAGCACCATGGTTCCGGGCTCGGACAGGCCCGCTCTACCCCTCTCTTTGGGCCGGTGGATGGGGAAGGGGAGCGGCCCTTGCTTCGGGGCGAACCGGGAGGCGGTGGGGCAGCCGGGGGTGGGGTTTGCGCCCTGCTGTGGGGCTTCGCTAGGGCTTGTGCTGCCGGCGGCCGCTGGGGAGGCAGCAGCGTCCGTTTGGCTGTGAGGGACGGGGCGCGGGCGGCCCCGGTGGTTTGGAGAGCGGCGGAGGAGTGGGGAGGGGAAAGAGGCGCCCGCCCCCATGGCGTTGCCGCCCGGTGAGAAACGGTACCCGTGTTGCTGAGCCGCTCAGGTCTTCAGGTGGTAAAAGTTGTTTGGGTTTTTTCTGTCTGAAAGAAAACTTTTACCTCAGGGAAAAAATTGGATGTCTTGTCAGGAGTTGTGAAAAAATCCATCCCGCAGCTCCGGAACGCCGCTCGATGGTCAAAAGTGCCGAACTTCAGGGATCTCCTGCTCTGTTTAGATGACCTCTGATGAATTTTGGCAACTCCATGCTGATACTCGACTTGCTTGGACCATAAAGGGTTAATCTTTACGCACTGGGCTAGTGAGTGAGCTGTCTCCTATACATTCTGTGCTCAGTTTAGCAGGAGTAGAATAGGTGTCCGTGTAAACAAAGTAAAACAGAAGGGTGTCGGCCTTTGCCCTGTTGAGCAAACTGGTAAAACAGTGGTAAAAGAGAAGAGTTATCCATGAGTTTCAAAAAATTATTTAAATATATATATATAAAACTTTTCTGGGAAATTTAATGCATATGTGTGTGTTACGGTCGTATAATGCCTGCTTCTCAGAATGCCAGGCAGGCACGTTTGGTGGAAGGGATCCCCTGTATCTCCAGTGCTGCAATAAATGCCTGCTTTCTAAGGTTTGAACACAAGTCTGAGAGAGTGTTATTTGCCGACTTTTACAGTATTAGTGCTTTGCTTTATTATTATGGATATGTGCTCCTATTAAAAAGAAAAAACACCCCCAGCTTTTCAACGTTTGATGTGTGTTTTATTAATTCCCTCGGCCCCATTCATTTGCTAGACATTCTTCTTCTTTGATCTGTTGGTAATGGTGCTCATTTAGGAGAGGTATTCATCTGAGCAGGCTTCAATATTCCATCAAGGAATTTGAATAAATATAATAATTTCTTATTTTCTAACATGGAGTAGCTGAGGGCATCAGGAGTAGAAAAGCATACGAAGAATTGGATTTCTGGACTTCCTTTAATAAGAGAGCATTACAGTGCAGTCAATAAATCTGGGCTTATTAATGAAATGTTCATAATAGCTACAATTAGGGCCTCTGCTGACTTTATTTTTGAACTAAAAATGAATTTTCCAAGGGATCCTCCAACTTCACATTTTTTGTTGCCAAGTTGCTGGTGTTGTTGATGATGGGGTTTGTGTGAACTCTGCCTTTCCTGAGTGGGAGAGCAGGGATGTCACTTAACAGCTATTTAAAACACAACCAGTGTTCATCAGTCAGCAGAATTTTGGCAAATGAAATATTCCCATTTACTATTAGTGGTGGGGGAAAAAAACAGATGTGTTTTTTTGCATGCAAGTGAGCAACAATAATTTCAACACGTTTTTTTTGTGGGGTGGGCCTGTTTCTGTCGTTTCTTAACTATGCTTTCCCTATAGGAGACTTGGTTGTAGAGGAGGAGGAATGGCAAGGCAGGATAGTGCCAGCAAAAGAAAAACATGCTGGGGATTTTAGTATTGTTTAGAGCTGGGACCTGACCTCTCCCTGCCCCTCAAGTGGTGCAGGCGTGCCACAGCACCTTGGGATAACTTTCTGTGAGAGCAAGTACCAGAGTGACTTGGTTAACAAGCACTGTACCGTGCTACTTATGCAGTGACTAATCGAAGGTAAATCATGCGGTTTTCTTTCTCTCCTCCCCTCTTCCCCCCCAACCTGTTCTTACAGTCTCTTTACCCCTGGTTTTCTTTTCCCCACAGTCTTTTCCAGTCTGTCTGAATGCTTATGCATTTTTTTCTTCTGTTCCTGGAACTATGCTGGGCAGTTCTTTATGTTAGTTCACTGGTTTCTCTGTTCATTAAAGATTATTTTTGTCCAACAAGCAGTGCGCACACCACCTCTCAGTGCCGTTTGTATACAGTGTATCGTGTTGTCCCAGTACCTGTCTCATGAGACAGGAAAGACAGGAGCTGTGTTTCTTGTTTCAAGTGTGGTGCTGAATATACGAAGAAGATAAAACTCTAGAGACAAAAGGAAAATGAGCAAGAAACCATGGTCACCAATTCATGGCTCTGTACGAGCCCCCTTCTGCAGAACTCCCATCAGAAGTCAGTATTTCTGTGCATCCAGGGCTGGCAGGGCCGGTTCTTTAAAACCAGATAATCCTCAGCTTCCTGGTACAGTATTTACGACACCGGTGGGGTGAGTTCGCCCACATTTCAAGGCAGAATGTGTTCGTCTCTACTTTTTCCTGGCTTTTATTCACCAAAAAAAACACATTAGCAGACCCGTGTTACTAACTGCTTCCTGCTTCTGTTGCTTAGTGTTTTGTAGTTACCACGGCTGGCCAACAAGCCGTAAATCTTGCCTGGTGTTTTGTAACAAAGGAAAAAATAGAATGATTTGTGTCGACTTTTGGTCATCGTGTATCATTATTGATTTGAGGGCGGGCGGTGGAGGAAAGCGTACTGTGTTGTTACTCGCCAATTCTCCGGGAAGGCGGTGTTAGCAGGCAGTCAGTAGAGGGCAATAGAGAAATACAGTTTGTGGTACCTAAAGGATTTGAAGCACGGATTATGTGTTTACAGAAAAGAAAAAGAAGAAAAGAAGAGCCAGGAGGATAGGTTGTTCAGTTTACTACTGGAGACCTGACTGTGACAGACCACCAAGAACGCAAAATTTTCAAAGAGGACCTTCTGCAGCATCCACGACTCTCTCCTGTTTTGTTTGGAGTTACGCAGGATAACTTAGCCAGAACTTACTGATGACTGCATATTCAGTGGACTCAGGAATGGACTGGGAGATGCGGGAAGGCACTCTTTGGGAGGAACAGAAGAGGAGGCATTTCAAAGATCCTGCAGGTGAATGAGGTGAGCAAACTCACAGCTTCTCTTTCAGATGAGATAATAGATGTTCAGTCAGCTGTAGGAAAGTCATGAGCAAACTGAGCAAGTGATTGAAATTGTATGAGAATTCTGCGTTTTCAGGCATGCTGGTGCAAGACTAATTTTATCCTGGGGAAAAAAAAAAAAAAAAAAGACCAGAAAGAGGATAGTGATGCTACAAGGATAAGCATTTCTAAGCATATGTTATTTTGGAGACAGGCTAAAGCTAGTAACTTCATTTATGTGTAATATTTTATATTAGAACTGTTTGAAACATGCTCATCATTTTAGAAGGTTTACATGCTATAGCTTTGAGACTCTGCAGATAAATATATAAAGAAGATGTGACTAGTGTTGTTCCTTTCTTAGACGGGGATTTCTGGTAAGCTGTTAGACAAATGTGACTTGGAGGTTTGCAGAAATTTATTAAGAGATTTTGGATGCATGGTGGGAGTGCCCTGAGATTCTTCAAAGGCTTTATTATCAGAGAGATACTGAGAAGTGATAACAAAGAATATAGCAATAACAAAAGGAGTTAAGCCACAGAAATCAAGGGGTTGACAGAGGGTTGGGAAAGCAGAAAAAAACCCCAAGAGACTAAGTTAGGAAATAAGCATATGAAACACTTTTCTGTTGCCAAGATTTCAGCTGGTGTCACCATAACACTTAGAAAATATCCTCAGGATGCTGGGAACCATTAAAGCAGTACAGATTATCAGAGGATAAACTTCCACCTCAGCTGTCACCAGTACCAGAGGTGACCAATAAGAAACGTTTGGGAAATGAAAGATGAAGAATTGAAGCATTGACATTCAGGGGATATCACAGAGAAAGTGCAAGGGTATCTAGAGGTCAGTCAGACAGTACCCATCTGAAACAAGGCAGGCTGATAAATAAAAGGAATAAATCATATTCTAAAAAATACCATAGCTTTGAAAAGCTAATTGAAGGGAAAGTTATCTAGTGTTCCTCTTGAGCCTGGTTTTATTTTGTAAGTGGTATGATAGATAAGACCACTACACAGTGAATTTTCTGTGCTTTGAGTGCCCAAATATATGAAAGATTAATATGATGATTGTTTAGACATTGTTTAGAACACAACTTCATTGCAGTATATACCTGAGGGAAGTGAAAGATAATATATATAAAGCGTGTCACCATTTTCCATGGGTTGGCAACATCCATCTGACTGGGAAGGGACTCAATGAATATCAGAACCCCCCTAAGCTTGAAAGCTACAGGTTCTAGTTCCAGTCTCCAATTTTTTCTTCCTTTCTTTCCATTTCCAGTGCTCTGAATCTTGTATACTCACAAATCAATTCTCTCAAAATATAATAGAAATTAAAGGTTGCATTGAGCAAAACCCTCAGAAACATGCCTGCAGTTTAAGGAAATTCGTACTTTAGTACCAACTCCTCTTTAAAGTGATCTCTGGTAGAAATTATTAGTTCTTTATCTCAAATGTGAAACTCTAAGGTAGTAAACATTCTCTTACAGCTGATGCCTGTTTTCAGTGAAATTAGCATTATTGCTTTTCCATGTTTGTTAAATTGTTCCTTCACAGATTATCTCTCTTACAGATATAATCAAAGGGATTTTTGTAGTGGGGAACCACACAGGTCAGAGACTGGAGCTAAGAAATGGGGGTTACTTCTTGTTCAAGTCTGGGCTTTGCTCTGCCTCTGTGTGTCTTTGTGGTATCATAGGCCTTTTATGGTCACCTTATGAAGTGGCCAGCCTGGCATCTTGCCTATGCTAAGGGCTAGGTTTTGAGTGGCAGGCTGCAGATGTTGTACAGGAAGCTCTCCTTGCATAGAAATTCTGGGAAAAGCCATCATCTGGTTCCAGTGTTCCTCAGTACATAGACCAGTCTACTCCTGTGCCAGTGCTGGATATGAGTCCTTGTCAACTTGAGTCATAGGAAACTATGGTTTCTTTTTCACTGATGAAACAGTTGTCTAAAAATGTTCAAATCTCAAACCAAAGTTCCACCTGTGAAAAAAGATGCTGCTAATTAATGTGTTAATTGTCATGTAAACCTCTGGCTTAACGAGATGTGAAATAACCCCTACTGGTAGGGATATCCATGTGCACAGGAGTTTGTCCCAGGTGCTCAGGGTCATTTATTGCTGTGCTGCAGCGCAACCCAGGGCTGCTGTTTCAGCCTCTTGCCAAAATAGGAACATTCACTTTCTGATGAGTCATCTGGGTTTCGCTTCGATCTCAATCTCACAAGGTTCCCCCACCCTGTTGTTCTTTGCTGTATATTCCAGACCCTGCCCTGGAGGCCTTACTTTCCCAGCCCAAAGATGGGGTGGAACCCTCTTTAGCAGCTGTCCACTCCATCCTGTAATTAACTTGGAGGGGATTGCTAATGAATGATACGGAGCATTTTCTCTCTCACTGAAGTTGAATGTGCAGCATTCCTAGCCTTTTCTGGCCTGGAGTGTGGCAGAGCAGTGTTGGCAACTGAGTCGGTGCTTGCCACACACTGTGCTAAATGTTACCTGCATCAGACAGAAAGGGAACAAGGTCATCCAAGGGAGGCTAGATATTTTCCATATCGGTCTTATTTACTTATGAAGAGCACAGAAGAGCTGTATATTTCAGGAAAATTTTTCTTGATTTTTCTTTTTTTTCCTTCTGGTGCAAAAATGGGATGGGGAAGTCTTTATTTTTTTATTTATTTATTTTTTTACCTCAAATGATTTCCTTTTAATTCTGAAAACCTCTAGATGTTTTCCGACATTACCCTATAATTTCAATAGTCATGCTGTTATTTTGGATTCTTCCTGGCTCCAAATTACCTGGGAGAGAAAAAAAAAACAAAACCCTCATTACTATTTTAAGATAATGTTCTTCTTCCCCTAAGTTATTATTTTATTTGAAAATGGACCATAGAGATTAAACCAACCCCAGGTGCATTCAATAAATGTGTCATGGAACAGTTCTTTGCAATTGTTGGTTTCAGGGTTTTGTGTGCCTGGGTTTTGCCATAAAATGCTTTAGCTATCATGTTCAGGCTGCTTAACAGAATTGCTGTTAGTCAGCTGAGGGCTAAACCGTTGGAGGGCTGTATTCCCTGCTGCAGTCAAAAAGTGGCTTCTCACTGGTTATGGTACCCAAAGTTGGTGTCACATCTAAGAAACTGTCATCATTGCTGATTCTTCCAGTTTCATGCTCGGTAAGTCAGATGGCAAGAAGGGGTGGAATATTTATTGCTAAAGTATGTGAAATAATATGAACTTGAAAGACTCATATAATTTATTTCCAGTAATCAGTTTTGGGTAAATTAATTCAAAATTAAACTGTTTGCTCAGCTGACATCCTTAATTCATCACCCTTGCCAAGACTGAGATCTTCAAGGCCATTTCTAACAGCTAAACAAATGTATATTCCATTAACTTTGATTATAAAGCCTGATGAAGCACGCAGAAGATCTGAATCTTTAGAGATGACAGTGATGGATATAATCTAGACAGGAGTGGTAACAGAGTTGAACTGATGCCTAGCCTGAACTTTACACCATTTTAACAGTTGAATATGGGTGGGTGGTGCAGCGCTTCTTGTCTGCTTCAGAACTGCTGCTGAGGTGTTGTGGTAGCACAGCATACCTCCACTGGGAAGAGAGAACTTGAGTCTTCACTGTTGGTAATGTGGCATTGTCCCCAGAACTTAGTCTTTTAAAGGAAAAACTGGAATGGAGGGGAAGTAACTGCTTCATAATCTGAAGCAGCTACAGTAAAGAGGAAAAACTTCACAAGACAGTAATTTAATTAGACTCCAGTATTATTGCCTTGACTAGTGATGGAAAACAGGAAACTTCTTCCATGAGGGCTGTGTTATAGCTGCATAATTCACCAATACTGAGAGGAGCTTGCCTTTCTAAAGTTGGCCTGCATGCAAGGCCCTCAGCTTTCCTCTCCTCCTCAGAGATTTTGTACAGAAAACAGAAGAGCAAGGGGTAGATGATTCAACAGAGTATCTCCTTTTTCTGAAAACCCCAGAGGCCTCTGCTTAAGCATCTCAAGCCAGAAGAAGCTCAAAGAAGTTATATGCACCAACATCATCAGAGTTGTCATTAACTTGCACCTGGAGTGTGGGGAGGAGGGGATGATGCAATCTCCAGGCTTTTTACAGAAGACCTATAGCTGTAGGTTTTCATGTATTCTTTTCATTATTATTAGTAATGCTTAAAATAGTGTTCATGTATGGTCTGCATCAGTCTCCTGAAACATCATTTTGGCCCTTAGTGAGGAAAAGACTTGTTTTCCCTCTTCAGAAAAATCATTTTAAAGTGGCCAGACTGATGGCATGGCAAACATAACAAAATTTGTCAATTCATAGTCAATTTGTGTAAATGAAAAATACATTTTTCCTTACTGTGTCTTTAAGTGGTGTTTACCTGGTGAAAATATTTGGGGGTTTGGTTGTTGTTTGGGTTTCTTTTTTTTTAATCTCACCCTTCTCCCTAGTCCAGTCTGAGGTCTCTGCGTCCCTTAGCACTGTTTGAAAAAAAGATCTGGTTCTCATAAGAGCGTGATTGAAAGGGCAGTGGAAAGCCTGAAGGAGTAAAGGTCCAGATAGAGATGTCCTGGCAGGTGTAGGAAGAGCTTGTCAGGGTGTCTTTTTCCTCTGTGTTACTGTTTCATTTGCTCTGCTGGTTAATCATTTGCTTGAGTGCTCAGGTACCATGGTGATGGACACACTACCAGTGCCACAGACCCTGCATACTGCATATTCATTAAACCACTATTTTTGAAAGGAAACATGAAATAAATACAACTTTTGAAAATCCTCAGCGTAGCAAACATTGCTGTTTACTTTCCTCCCTAACAATACAAATTAGCATGGTAGGATGTAGGCTTTTTGCTTGCATTTTAGGTTTTTTGTTCTGCTGTTGATATCCACAGCTTTCTCATGAAAACATAAGTGATTTGAAAGGCTTCAGACTACTTCCATATGTTGAGTAGGGCATGTTTATGCATCGGTCTTTCTGTGCAGCTATTGAGGTGTTTGTTTGGTTGTCATCAATGTTAAAATCAGGGAAAGGGCCTTGGAATAAAGACAAAATGCATCTTTGGTCTGTTAAGTCCCAACGGTTTGCTAGTGTGACCTTTGTGAAACTAAGTGTATAATGTGCAACTTTCAAAATCCTGGCCAGCAGCTAACCACTGGAATGCCAACTGGCAAATTGTTCTTCCTTCTTCTCCAAATATGAAGCCTTCTGCCAGAATAGCTTCAGTGCAGCATCTCTTCTGCAGTGTCACATTGTGAGGTCTGATCACCATGCAGACCTCTGTTGCCATTGTTACTTTTTATAGTGCAGTGCTATATATGTATGGTGGCCACCTCTAGAAAGTTATCACTTAAGCAATCGTTTCCCACAGAGGGCATTACTGTGCTAGCATCCCTTCAAGATAACTGCACAGAATGCAGAAACAAATGATCTCTTTATCATGACTACCTTATGAGTTTGCTCCTGGTTTTGGTATCTTGGATTGCTTCACAGCAGTGCTCTCTGAACAGTGATGCCTGGAGCAGATTGAACTAGCATACTGGAAGTCTGTGAACCCCCAGCACATGACATGCCCAACAGGCAAACTGAACCACAGAGCAGGGAATCAGATAGAGCTAGATGTAAGGTGTGCATCCGCAGGAGCTGGATAATTGTTCCTCAAACTCCACTGATCACAAAAGCTTGCTTTAACTTTTGTTGCATCCCTCAGGAAATGGAAGAGACATCCTTTCCTTCTTACATTTCCTTCACATGATAAAAAAGCAACGACTATTTTTTTTTTTTTCAGGTCTATCTTACCTTCTGCTCTGACAGCAATTAGCTCACCAATTTGTGTGGGCTGAGTTCCATTAATATATGGTAAAAGCGTGCAGAAAAACTCAAAGCTCAGACAGTGATGCAAGGATGCTCTTTATGTCTCTCTGGCATGAGGTAGGAAGCACCTGTGATACACTGCTTCCCAGAAGTCAAAGACACAAGCAGTGAAGAGAAAGCAAAACAATTTGATCTCCCATATTACTGGATTTTTATTTTTTTAAAGTAAAATATAGTAAAACCACTAAATATGGCACTCTTGTTAGCATTTCTGAGCAAAGTGTGAGTGAGATTTGTGAGACTTTTGGGTCAGGAGAGTCCCTAGCCTTCTTCCTGTAAGATCTGGGCTGATACTGCAGGGGGGTGGGAGAGAAACAAGGACTTACCCTTTAAAGATTTAGTTTGGAAGGCATTGGAAGCAGGATCACTTTTTCTCTGTCCTTCTGCAGTATGGGACTTTCCAGCTTGGCATCATCTGGTCCTTGAACTCTCTAGGGTCCACCAATCCTGTAAAATGAATAGGTACACCAGCTCTGCTCTGTTCTGGTGTTTTACTGGGGAGAAAGAACAGCCCTTGAGGAAAGTGGAAAATGCCTCCTGTGACTCCAGAGGCCAGTGCAGGTGGAGTTGCACCCCTCTCCCAAGTGGAGGTCAGGCTAGGCTGCAAAGGAAGGCAGCAAACAGGGTTCAGGCTAGTATTGTGGGGTATCAAAGTAATACCATAACAATCCTGTTGCAAAACTGGGCTGTGGCATCAGAATATACACTACTACTGAGATGGCAAGCATCTACAGTGCAGAATCTATGAGTTGTCCTTTAAAATGCTTTTGTTGCTGTGATGTTGCAGGTTATGCAGGCAACCCTTCCAACCATTTCCTTTTTTCATTAATCTGCAGTAATTTCTTTGCATTAAATCATTCATGGCATTCACAGGTATGGTTCAATTAAACCCTTCATCCTTCTCTTCCTAAGGGTATTCCATTTTTGAGAACCACCCTAGGAACACATGTGAGTTGAGCATGGATAGAGGCATCTCCTGCCAGCAGAACTCTACACTTGTTTTTTTCCATGGACTATTGTCTGGAACTTGGCAAGCCTTTGGAATCTTTCCTGGATGAGCAGTTCTGGATTATTCACAAATTTTTTTGTGAGCTGAAGTGAAAATAAACATGAGCTTAGGACTTTGAGCTCAAACTGAAACCTGGGTTTCCCAATTAAGCCCAGAACTGAGAGTTCTAATTTGGCCCTTTGTGGATTATGATCCAGTGACAGAATTAGGTTTTCAATCTGAATGGCATCCAGGTTCTGTGATACTCATGTAAACACACTAGCTTAGTGCTTGCAGTATGTTTACAGCCTGCTATTCATTTCTAACTAGTGGTGTTTTTGGCTACAGTGAGAGAAGCCGTGGGCTTTACTGTTGGTATTGGGTTTGGTACCTTCTGATGGTAACAAAATCTGGAGATGTACAAGCATGATAAATGCTCAGATATGAGGGTCAGAAGTGAGTCCATTTCTAAACAATCTTAACGTCTGTTGGAATGGGCAGAGAGAGTTTACGTAGGTCGCTCATCTGCAGCCATTGACTGTTCACTTTCAGAAAATCAGATGCTGGATTTTTCTGTCCTTAAACACATGGTAATTTTGGTTAAAGCAATAGACCCAAATCCAAACTGAGTTCAAGTTTTCAAAGTGTCTGATTAGCAACAGGTATTGGTACACCAGGAAAGCAATCACCTGGTGTTGTGTTGAAAGGGTTAATGTGGAATTAAGGAGAGGAAGAAAAGGCTGCTAGAGTTGTTTAATTTTTCTGTCTCTTTGCTGTCTGCCAATCCTTTACATGAGTGCTAAAAATTTCATAAAAAAATTAAAAATGTATTTTAAAGGCCAATTTAAGAAACTGAACACGCAATACTAACTTTGGAAAATTGCAGCTCTATTTTCTGACACAGTTTTACATTTGTGACTAAGGGAAAACTCGATAATTTCAGTGGATTGCTGGAGAAGTAGATGGGAATCTCACTTTATCCATTCTCACCTTAACAGATTAACTTGGAAACCTTCCTTTTCAAAGAAGATAAAGGTGTCAGAGTGAGTTCATACGGAACAGATGGGTTTTCTGGAAGAAGCCTTCAATTTGATAAACTTCCAGAAAACATTCACATGACTGGCAGGAGACAAAGTACCTTTGTTGTGAATGTTTGCTGGTCACACTGAAATTGATTCTACCTTGGGAATTGACTTCAAATGAGATTAGGACTTTGGTTATAGACTGGTATGAGTGTTAAGAATGAAGACACTGATCATTAAAGCTGTGTCAGCTTCTCAGCAATGAATTGATGTTCTTTTTGGCTGAAGTTCAATGTTCTTTGAGTGAGAACCCTTGATTTGCATTAAGTGTTTCTCAACTATTCTTGGGGGGGTATTAAGCTGATGTGATGCTACTGTTTGTGGAGCCACCAAAGAAACAAACAAAAATCAAAGAAATCCCATAGAAAATAGTTTAGTGGCTTCTGTTGAACAAGCTTTTTCTTCCCTCTTACAGCTGTAGAACATACTGGCATTGAAGGTAGGTCATCTAATAGCTCCCTTTCAGACCTTTGCCAATCCAGCTTCATGGATCAGCCAACAACTGCCTCCTGAACTGTGCTTGCACCTGTTTCCTCTTCTGGAATAAACACTTTTGTCTGAAAAGAGCATGGACAAAGGCTAAAGTTGCACACCCAGCCTGGCCTGATATAAAGGAAATAATATTTTCTTGATAGCTATAGAATGAAAGTGGCAGCTGTTACCATGGGAATCGTCAATTTATGAAAGAGATTTTGAGGAGGCTGAACATCACCACTAATCTAGGAGATTGCAGTCAAGACAAAAGGTTAAAGTTGGAGATCTGCTGATTAGGAGATAGCCACATTTTTGATAATGTGAGGATGGATACAAAGGAATTCTGTTTGATAAAAATACTGTTGTCCTGGCTAATCCCTTGAACCTATTATTTTGGATACACAACACGGATTAGATTAATCCCTAGTGTAAATCCAGTGATTTGTTTTCAGACACGTGTAAACTTAATGGGTATAAACAGGCACTGTGTCCTGGAAAGGTTCTTTCATCTACTTTCTTAAGATCTATTTTAAGAGTTATTTTTTTACATTCTCTTCTTGGAGACATTTTCCTAGGTTTTGTTTTGTATTTTGCAAGTACAAATGTCTTCTCTGTCCAACACATTTTCTGGGGTGTGGAAATTACCATGCTTCTTCACATTTCTCCTTAAATGTGCTACAAATGCTATCAGCAAATAGAGAAAAGGCTTTGTTATTTCCGCTGCACTTCCTCTGTTGATTGACTGTGGCAAGACAAAGTGAATAAAACATCATCTGCAAACAGGAATGTTTTGGGCAGATCCTCTCTACTCATTCAAAGTGCCAAATCTTCACTCTCTTCAGGAGAAATGCATCTCTCCACAAGTTCTGAAAATACAACATACTATTTCTTTTAAATTTCTCAGCTTTAGAGCACTGAGACCCCATCTGCCAAACTTCATCTGAGCAGCTAATAAGGATTCTAAAACAATTCCACAGTTTGCTCTCGATTATTTCAAGAAAGACTTAATTATTCTTAATTAAAGCTCCTGTTGATTGTGTTTGTGTGAGCCCTAGCTATTCAAGTAATCCTGGGCCCTACAGTCCTCTATTTATTTATTTTCGCTTACAAGTAGCCTGCATTATCACAAAAGCCTTTATCTGTGTAATTAGTTTTACATGGATTTTGTAATGAAGACTGTATGTGAAAAATGGAATGGTAAATATTTCTTGATATGTCCCCCAAGGTGGCACCAGTAATGTCAAAGCAATAAAAATATCACCACTACCGTATTCATTGAAAAGCTGAAGGACATTCTCGGACCAGCAGACACAAGCAACAGGTCTAAGCAATTGTAAAGAGCATTATGGCATGTGATACTCCAACCACATGTAGTTTTGCCTTAACTCTTTTGGCTGGGAGACTGAGAAACTCATGGGCTTATTGTTAAGTCCCTTCTGTATAGCCTAGAGGAAATCGTGGCATATATACTCCCTGCCCCCCTCAGCTCCTGCCTCCCCACCTCCTCCCCCTCACTGTTGTTGCTCTTTAATGTAAATAACATTCTTTCACCTGGAGGCATCTTTCCCCAGGCATTTCTAGGCAGCAGTTCTATCCTTACTTAGCTCTTCTATTCCTAGGCTAAACAACTCTGTTAGTGTTTTTGCAGGGAGGATCTCAATTTCTTCACTAATTTTAGAAGCTACTCTGCACTGAGTAAGTTCATCTTAATTGAATGTATATAGGATTTCAGGTGAGGCACAGCCTGCACTTTGGGTGTGATCACAGATGTCTCCTGGGTTCTGCTGAAAATCTCCATCCTCATGTCCTACAGTCACACTTGTCTTTTCCATTATGTTACCTGTTTAGTCATCCTCTCGTTGGCAACTATGGTCCTCGTTTGTCTCTACCTGGCCACCTCCCAGGTTACATTTGTTTTTTTTTTGCACATAGCCTAGCTGCTTAACCCATTTCTATGGCTCTCGGC
The DNA here is from genome assembly GCF_012275295.1 of Melopsittacus undulatus. Lineage (NCBI taxonomy): Eukaryota > Metazoa > Chordata > Aves > Psittaciformes > Psittaculidae > Melopsittacus > Melopsittacus undulatus. The sequence continues at coordinate 68,105,624 of NC_047527.1, read as the reverse complement.
TTGAAGTTGCTTTATTTGTATAGTTCCACTGCTCTGCTGGATTGACAGTATAGGAGTGCTCAGGCACTCTTGTACCTGGGTCACAATGATCAAGAGCTATAGAAGGACAGCAGAAGCACCAGGATGGATCCTGGTGACCTTCACTGTTAATCTCATCTGATTTGGCTCGTCCCTCCTTAATAGCACTTATCTGTTACTATTTCTTTAGCTGTTTTTTAACCACCAAAAAAGTACTCTGCTCAGTGCTTAGATTTCTTAATAATGTATAACAAGGAGTCAAATTCCTTCCTAAAGTTCTGAAAGATGAGATCTATTACACTTTGTCCACTCAGAAAATCACTTACCTCGTCTAAGAAAATTATATTGATAGTTTGTATGTTGTTCCTTGCTGCAGTTCATTCAATTTTTCATTTCTCTTTGTGTCTTTATATGTTGTCTTCCTTAAAATGTATTTTAAGGCCTTTCATACTAATAAGGTCAAATGAAATAGTTTGTAATTTCCCAACTGCCTTCTCCTCTTATATTCCTTCACAGATTTTGTTATTTATTTATTTAAGTAAAGAAACCATATTTATTACTTTATTTATTACTATTTATTACTTTACAGTTTCACTCCTAACTTGATGGTGCTATTAAAAATTTTTGTCACTGAACCAGCATTACACATGTTGGAAGATTTTAAAAGTCAGAGATAGTGATAAATCAGACACAAGACTGATGCATTTAAATTTTTTGAGTCAAGCTTTTAGCTGTGGTTGTTTCTCTTTGCATACCCACGTTCTTGTTATTCACCCTGTTGTTGTCTCTAAATTCAACTGAAACCTTCTGATTAAAGACTGTGGCAAAATACATATTTGAGGCCTTTCTTTGTGTTGTCTCTAATCTCTACTGCACCTGTCCTCCACAGTGGCACAGCATTTTTCCTTGTCCATTTATTTTTTTATTTATACTATCAAAGAGCCTTCTTCTATTTATTTTCATATTCTTTGCAGGATACAACTCATTTGTTGCATTCTTGGCAGTTCAGACTTTATGACTTCTTAGATGTTTCTAGTTTGTGGACCCTAGCTCTGGCATTCTGTATGGACTCTGCTTCTTTTCAGTACCTTTATTTTTGACACTGTTATTCACTCAGGTTAGACCTGGGATCTCTTCTTACAATGCCCCACTAGTTGCTGGCTGCAGCTTTGTAAAAGCTACTTGTTCAATTTACTGTCCTTTATCTAAACTACAGAGTAGACATAACTTGAGAGAGATTAAATGCCATTTTTATCGACATTTTACAGTAGTTTACTATGTTCGTGCAGTTCTTAAGTTCCTATGCCTACCTTGCTTCTCTCTTGTATAAATAATCCTACTCATGTCATAATAAAAGCTGTGAAGATTATTTGTGTGAGAAGAGGGTTGCAAATCAGGGTCTACCTTCCTACAAGTGCTTTTACCAGGTGCAGCATTTTAACACAATGGTACCTTTTTAGCTGAACTGTAAAAGCTGTTGAAGAGATGCGTGTGCAGCAGCAAAATAAGTGCTTGGAAACTGAAGGATGCAGGGGTTTGTCCAGATGCCCAGTATTTCTTCAATAGCCTTACTGCCACTTGACTGAAGTTTAATTTCTGTTTTTTAAGTATTAATAGATTTTAATTTGCACCCTGGTGATTTGCAGATGTACAAGTACTGTACTGAGTGCTCAGGAAAATGGTCTTTCACACAACTAAATTTTTGCATGGAAAGAGCTTCTTGGTAACTACTTATTACTTGGATTTTTTTCTGATCTCAGGTTATATCATGGCTGTATTTCGTTAACACTGGAAAAGCATATTCAGAAGCAGGCACTGCCCCAAAGAACTTGTAGCTGAAGTATATAAAATACATTGAGCCAAAGGAAGCAATCATCTTTGTATGATCACTGTGAAATGTGGGAAGTAAGCCAGTGTCATCCTCTAGGGCATGACCAGTAGCTGAACCCAGTCTCCGTGACTCTCTTCCTATCAGTTGCAGGGAGATTTTTCCTATTTTCACCCATTACAGTCATTGGTAGAAGGAAATATCAGTAGGATATTGGGAATGAAAAGAGACAAAATTTCATTTTGTTTTCTTGCTGTTTCACTTATTTTAATAATCTGTCACTATTTGACAAAGTAGTTGGTAGAAGGAGAAAGCATAGTATGCTCTCTACATAGCGTTTTTTATAATCATAGAATCATAGAATAGTTAGGGTTGGAAAGGACCTGAAGATCATCCAGTTCCAACCCCCCTGCCATCTGCAGGGACACCTCACACTAAACCAGATCACCGAAGGCTCTGTCCAACCTGGCCTTGAACACTGCCAGGGATGGAGTATTCACAGCTTCCCTGGGCAACCCACTCTAGTGCCTCGCCACCCTCACAGTAAAGAACTTCCTCCTTATATCCAATCTAAACTTCCGCTGTTTAAGTTTTAACCCGTTACCCCTTGTCCTATCACTACAGTCCCTAATGAACAGTCCCTCCCCAGCATCCCTATAGGCCCCCTTCAGATACTGGAAGGCTGCTATAAGGTCTCCATGCAGCCTTCTCCAGGCTGAACAGCCCCAACTTTCTCCGCCTGTCTTCATATGGGAGGTGCTCCACTCCCCTGATCATCCCATTTGGATGGGTCAAAACCTGATCTGGCTGTTAATTTACAAATTTTGAACAATAGCATGAAATGACTGAGACAAGAAGTAAATGACAATGTAGAAAATATTTTTGGTACATGAAAAGCTTCCTTTTAGGTTGAGACTATTCATAAGTAATATGACACACAATTCTGAGAAGATATTAGGGAGTCTCTTGTACATTTAGATTTTCAGATTAGCTGATGAGCTGCACAAATGTGACCTGAATTATGACTCTCCTGTGGTTTCTACTTACAAAACCTTCTTCTACTAGAAATAAATTATGAAATACATTTAAAGTAATGAGGTCATGAAAAAATAATGTTGTTTTTTTAAAACCTAATGGACACAGCTACTTTGAATAGTGTTGTGGGTTTTTTTGCTGTGGAATAAAAAAAACACAAACAACCATTCAGGTCTCTTTCACATCCATTTACTTCAGCAGCATCTCAGTGAATCTAAGTTTGACCAACAAAACTTACCTGGAATGTCATTCCTGGGTAGTCAGAAAGATTCAGTGATGATGAGTGAGGAATCTGGGTGTGATTCAGTACTTAAAGCTGTGTCACCTTCACAGTAAGGCAGGATCCTGGGTCATAGGAAAGAAAAGGGAATCATATTTGTTTTGAAAAGTGTAATTTCATGTATGTACAAAGTTATTACTTCCCTCTCTGGCAGCGAAACTACATATTTACCAAAAGAGCATCAACAAATCTCATAGAAGTGCTCACATAATGGTATATTAAGGAATTTCAAAGGAATTCTGATCAAGAAGGTACTCAGGCTATGAATACCTACAGAATTGTCAGGTACCTGCGCAGTCTTGTAAAGAGGGTTTCCGCTGGCATGAGTGTTGCAGTTACTCACCCAACATATCTTTTACTCAGTAATTCTTCTTAACAACAAAAAAATCTAAATAATTTTACCACTGGTAGTGTTCTTTTCCTGGTCTCTGTTCTAAAACAGCCAACACAAATCTTTGTTTTGTTCTCTTTTTCTGATTGTTGGGTTTTGGGTCTTTTTAGGGAAGAAGTTGGTATCCAAACAATTAGAAACTTTTCCATCAAGAATGTGGAGGGAATAGGTTAAATGGGGATGATAAATCATGGTAATAAAAAGCTGCCCCTACCAGTGTATGTGCTGATTTTCTGAGCAAGTTTTTCAGAAAGCAGGATCTTAGCCTTAGTATTTTTACTCCTCCGTGAACTTCCCGGGAAAGCAATCCTACTAACATTAAGGGCACTCCCTCTGTTAACAGCCTGTTGTAGTGATGGGGGTTGATTTAAAACCAACGAGGCAAAAATAACTGGTTTAATTTTCAAATGTGTGAAATGTACAGATCACTATTTGGGAAAGCACATAATTCCTTTTAATGTTTATTTGTTAAAAATAATACATATTTTTGACCTAGCTTATATATCTGTGTTGATTTTTCTTAGCTCTGGAGAAAAAGCTGCAATATAAATAATGTGGCATAGCTATTTACTCAGCAGTCTGTCCAAACAGACTGACCTGATTAAGGTGAAACTTTTTCATTGCAGCAGTTTCATATTTGTGCATTAGGAGATTTGTAGTGAAAGGCATGTTTTTTTTTGCAGATTTATTTCAATAAAAACAAAGCCCATCTCAAAACCCAAATATTCAACCACAAAATCAGATTATCTGTAATTCCGAAAAGGTTCCATAATGCCTTCTGAGTATTACAATTTAGGTGCTTCTTACTCCTGTTCTACTTTGGGGCCTGTTTTCCTGTCTGGACCTAATCTTCTGTGACGTGCTGCTATCTCTGTTTTATGGCTATGGACATAATCTATTCTCTGATGAACTGAGGGAAATACAGTGTAATAACGTAGCTACACGAGGGAATGAGAATATGAGTCACTCAAAATTTAATATCTGTGAGGGCCAAAAGCTTGTATTTAAAGCTCCCCCAGAAAATTGAATTCTTCTCTGAAAAGGGAAACCACCCCTCCCACAAATATTTTTAATTATCTCTAGACACCTAGTTCTCATTTACTGTTGAATAGGTATGGTGACTTCAGTAACATTAGTTCACAGGAAATGAGCTGAGAATTTGAGCTGTACAGAAACCTCATGATGCGCGTGAAATGAAAGGCTCAGTCTGAATTTATATACAAATGACTTAAACTGATAAGCAGAAGAGAAGGGTAATGATGAGTTAAGAGCATGTTGGGCTGTGGGTATTTTTCAGTCATACTCTACTTGTACAGAGAACTTTCTTGCTGATGGCTCTGTTAATCCTTTCAGTTTTTAGCATCTGAGACAAAAAAGCACAAGGGGTGTGCATGTGGCATGGCCCACACAACTGAAATTCATCTGTGAACTACAGTGTCAGCTTGGTATCTATTACTGTCTGAGGCTCCAGGATAGGTATCTTTAAGCATCCAATAACAAGCAGAAGTTGTATTTCAAAGCCTTGAAACTAGCTGCTGGTCTGAAAGCTTTCCAATTTGGCTAGAACATTCTCAGCTTGGATTGCTTAATCAATGCTCTGTTTTCACTTCATCGGCAAAAAATAATACAAAAATAAAGCTTCTCTATTAACAAATTGTTTGTCATTTCCAAGCTGGCTGCAAAGGTCTGTGCAGTCATCCCTACTGAGTCACTAAATCTTTTATGCCTCCTCCTCTTTGGAGAGTCATTAAGCTTAGAAGCATTAGCCTCTGTAGGGCTGATCAGGATGGCTTGTTTTAAAACAGATCAAAACTGTTGGCCGGCACCTTGTTAAAAACTTCCACATTATGGATCATTCTGATTGACTGAGCATACATTAGTGCCAGTTCTGTTGTTATTTTTAACACAAGTTGCAAAGATCATCGTAATTTAGCCTAGAGTTGGCACAGGTATTTAGTGCATGTGAGCTCTTCCAATTTTTCTTTTTATTAACCCAAAATCTTTAATATAGTCTGTCTAATAATTAGAAAGCTGAGTAACTGTTATTCAGTGCATCTACAGGACTTGAGAAACTGGGTTTCAGAAAGTCTGTTTGCCTGCTTCTTCATTAGTTTTAGCTCAAGTCAACAGTGTCACTGCTTCTGAAGCTTGGATTTGTACAGGGTACACCACAACTCTGCAGTTAACCTATAGTTCTGCAATAAACTGTTCACTACAAGTCAGCTCCGCAGACCAGCAATTTAGACGAAACATGTTTGCCAGAGGTTCATGTCCACACATAGAGCAGATGACAAGTGTGCATAGATTTGGAGGGGGCCTGGAGCAGACGCACGTTTCAGCTGACGTGGCCACTGACAAAGTGCAAGTGTGGGCAGCCATTTGAAAACCTTTGCACTAGAATTCACTTGAGCTTTTCCATTTGGTGAGTACAAGGTGGGTGGAAGAGAGGAGAGCAACTATCCTCTTTTCCTCCCATTTATTTCAGGGGGATTAGTTCCTATCAGGGAGAAAGGAGGAACAGTCCTTGCCCACAGGAAAACCTTTGTATGCACTGTGCGAGGGTGTTAGCTATGTCTTTCGTCTCATCCCCTTCATTATCTCACAGACTCTCCTCTTCTGTAACTAGGTTTTCAGAGCTCATCAGCAAAGGTGCAGGTCCACATTTTGCCAGAATATGGCTTGACATTTTGTTAGTGCCAGAGAGAATTGGCCTCTGGTATCCAAAGGCAGATTTTAGGTCTTTTTTTGAAGACTACACTCCAAATTAAATAATTTTGCTGTCTGATCAGTTCATAGGGACAAATTACATCTCTGTTTCCTGCCTTGTATGCTATAAATATAATTTGAACATATTATATTTATTGTACTTTGAACTTTAAGTGTTTCCTGCAGTTTCAAGGAAAACTTCATTTAAAAAAGCACTAAGCTACTGACCATGATGTAGAAATGATTTAGCAATTATTTTTAGTAATAAAGTCCAGAGAAAAAAAAATTCGTGGCCTACTGGGACAATTTATAAGAAAAAAATTAGGGTGAAAATCATCAGATAAATGACATCATGTAATTCATCCTGGCCTAATTTGTGACTTTCAGATTTTGAACATTTCTTAATTTGATTTGCAGGTGATGATCTGCTGTCAGAATAAATAAATCTTAGAAAGTGCCGAGACTGCTCAGCCATTTGCTGTGGTATCTCTCCCACGTGAGGAACGTCTGTTAGCATCTTTCTTCAAGTATCTTCACTCCTGTGGTAAGTTTTTCAGACATAAAACCTTCCTTCTGTGTCAGGAGTTTTAAGAAGAGGGCGTGAGGCGAGTTCTGGTCCTTGATTTTGTTGGTAGAACTGGAAGCTGCAGTCAGTAAACCTAGTTGTACTCATGTTGAACACATGTAAGGCTGTGGAGTACAGCGAATACCACAGAACTTGATTACAGGTATCACTAAGTGTAGTTTGTATTTCCTTTGTCCCCATTAAGTGAATCACATTTGCACAGTGTGTAAGATTTCACTACTCATCTTATTATTTGAAATTATCTTTTTTAAATAGTGATAACTGTATTTGCCACTTACTACTTTCAAAGTGATGTCAGTCCCTCTAAATAATTAAAAAAAGAGCCTGTCATCCAGTATTAGAAACAAACAAACAAAAATCCATGAATAATTCTGACAACTAGCCTTTAGAATGGAGACCTAATTAGTACTTACTGAGCTTGGTCCAAAGATCATCAAAGTAATATGGAGTCTTTCCATTAAAGCTAATTGACTTCAGAGCAAAGTTCTTTCTTGGACACACTGGCTTAGCCACACAATCACCCTGCTACCCATCAGCAACATCACCCACAGGTAGGGTGTGTTAGGTGTCCTATTTGACATTGTTTCTGGTAAAGATGATGCCTAAGTTGATGATGCCCCTATAGAGGAAGTTGAAAAAACTTTGTGCCCTGAGTACCTGTTTATTTGGCAGTCACCAGAGCCTGCAGCTTTCACTCATTCCAGGTTCACTGTGGAGCTTTCATCAGAAGTGTCAACATTAACAAGATTTTAAACTGCAGGCGAATATAGAACATCGTTTGATCCTGGCAAAGAACTGTTTGCCTCAGCACTTGTGGGATAATGTAGAGTAAGCAGCAAATCATTGATGAATCTGTAATGCTACACCAGTCTCAGGAGTGCTCAGGCAAAATTGCTGCAAAGAAGGAAAGACACCAAAAGTGATTAAATGTGGCGGTAGATTCAGACCTTGGGAGACCTCTAGGGAGACTCTTGTTTTTAAAAAAAGAAAAACAGAAAGGAGAAAAGGAAAAATAGTACAGAATTATGTGCTTAACCCTTTAATTCCAGCTTAATAAAAACCAGAAGCAAAGCACAGATGCTGAATGTTTACTAAACTTTAGTTGGCCTGGAGTCATCCTTGCAGTTGACTTCTGGACATTATCCACAAGTTTCTAGTGAAACTTTTATATGTGCTAGGAGGCCATTCATTCTCATCACTGTTATTTGTTTTTGCTGTCTATGGAGATAAATAATAAACATAGGATAAAATCTGTACAACACTAACAGATCAAAGTATTTAATCTTTCTTTGCGTTTTTAAAACATGGCAAATTCACTTACAATACTTGAATGGTGATGAGAGAACATCAGTGGAATTGCACTGTCAAAATGGTACAACACATCTGTCGATGCAGACAGTTGGTCCTCAGAGTAGGATTTCAGTGGGTGTTTACTTGCTCTCCATCACTGTTTTGTCTTGTATCTGGCTGACATAGTTCAAGTATAGATCCAGTGGGGTCAGTGGAGGTTCTTCTGTAGTCATGGCTGGGTCTTGTGCTTCAGACCTTGGCACTTGGGAGATCCCTGCTCAGTTTCCATCCCTGTTATGTATTTGCTCCTGTAAAATAGGTGAGTTGCACTTGGGCCAGTCATACTAGGGTTTACAGAGCTTCCTTCTTTCTTACACCCTGGCTTCTTGGATGGTCTGCTTCGTGACAGGGCTTTGTTTCCTAGCATGTTTCTGTGCCTAGGGACTAGGGCTCCAATTTCATTTGGTGCCCCAGATTACTTAGCAAACAAATTTAATTTAGTCAGTTTCAAATAATGACATCAAGGTAAAAAAGCTCCCTATCACATTAATTATCGTCAGAGTATTCCACTCCCTTTGCAAATTTATTTTGGAGACTACGAAAGGTTATACTGCAGTATTAAATACAGTCATCTGTTTGGATGAAAGCAGTTGTAAAGTTCCGGCTGATACTCATGTGAAGTTTAGATTAGAGCATACATTCCACCTACTGATACCAAAAATACCAAGTTAATGTGCCAAAAATAAACATTCATTTCAAGAAAACAAAGTTTTTAAGTGATTATTCTGAAAATTTCAATGGCATTTTACAGCCATTTGTGTTGCATGATTCGTGCTTGAAATATTGTTTCTTACTTTCTCTTAAATATACTTTATTGTTTAAAAGGAAGATGCCTTTTATTTTGCACTGGCTGTTGGTTCTGGAGGTAGATGGGGATGACTGTTAGTCTTTCATCATTTGCAGCAGTGAGGATATCACTTCAGACTATATTGGGCTTAGATGATGTAAGGATTTTTAGTTTCATGCTAGTGGGCATGCTTCCAGGCAAGTGGACATCCAAAACAATTGTAGTCTCTAAGGTACAATCAGAAGAGTGCTGGCATCCTGGATGGGCAAAACAGCCCCTAAATGGGCAATGTAGGTCTGCGTGTTCTGTGACAAAAGGGCCTGAGGAGGCTTTTCAAGTCTGTCATAAAGCACATGCTCAAGGGATTAGGCAGGTCTTAAGAAGAGAATCTTCAAAATGGAATCATTATCTCTCAGACATAACCAAGATGGAAGTCAGTGTCTTACTGTCAGAGAAACATATATGGAGCATCACGATTAGTTGGGAGTGTTTGTACTTGTTTCCTGAGTAATACATAGAGCCTCTTGATAATGCTAGATGATAGGAATCTGCCCTGTGGGCAGATGTGCACATAATAGGTGGTGCCTAAGGCACATTTGCCTATGTTTGGTGAATTCTCCTTTTGTGTATGTTACTATATGGTTTAGTTTTATTGTGTTAACTGTTGAGAACAGTATCTCCATAATGTCAGAAATCAATACCTTATTTGTAAGTGTCCGGATTTAATAATGTAATAACAGTAATGATTTTTTTTTATAAGTGTATGCTAAATATAGTGTGTTGCTATTTTCCTGTGGTTGCAGATACTTTAAAATTGGTGGACTGGGCATACAGATTTTGAAATAGTCTATTTTTGCTGTTGTTCCAGATGATGTAAATTCATGGAAAATGGTTACAGAATCTGTCTAGGCCATGCTCTTGCTTGTTTGAGAGTCTATGCACTACGTTTAAGAGTCTTGCTCTGTGGTCTCAACTGAGATTAGACTAGGTCATTTTCTTTGAAGTTTTGTTGTTAAGGTTCCATATCAGGACAGGGCTTATGTTAGCATGTATTCAAGTATACAAGTGGTCTTTCTGAAATCACTGAATAAAGAACTGACTGCGTTGATGTCAATGTCAAAACTCCCACTCACATCAGTGAGGCTAATCGTGTTTTTCAATGCAATAGTTCTGGGGCAGGGAAAAGGAGGGTTGCTTTATTTTTTCCCAGTGAATGAAGGGTAGTCAATATTTTAACATTTTATAACAACATGGTGCAGATATCTGTGGAGAACTGCCAGAAATAATTATTTCAGTTTTGTGAAATCTTCTGGTTTAGTAATGCCATTTCTTTATCTTGTCCTGACTTCTACATTATATATTAATGTTAAATGTATTGCTATGGTGACATAAAATGTAATCTAAAGTGGTTTAGATAGCATTTAGATAACAACTGATGTAAAGCTTACTGCGTCAAACTAAAACCATTCAATCATATAAAAATAAATTGTTTTGTTATTATCAAAATGCTCTTGTTTTAGATTGATGAATCTCTTCAAGACATTTGTTTAGTGGGAAATTCTGAAGTAGTAACATTCTTTCTGATTTAGAGCATAATCAGTTTCTGGAGGGTCGTGATTTCCTGCAGAGCAGAAATTTCCATTTTGACCATCTCTCAGTGCACAAGTACTTAATTCACTGTGACTGTTTGCCAAGTCAGTGACAAGCTGGATACTAAAGTGCTGTGCAAATGTGGAGCTTAGCAGGTTAATGTTATTCCTGATCAAAATGACATGAACATATGATCATACTGCTGGTCAAATACATTGTGATGCCTTGATTTTTTAATGATAATGTTAGAAGATAATGACTTGTTATGAATTCTCTTAGTCAGACATTCCTCCCCATTTCTGGTTGACAAGATTTTTTTAAATAGAACCAAGCTTTTGTAGAAAATATCACATTTCTTTTACCTTCCATCTGCTTTCAGAAAACAACTTCATGACCTATAGTCAGAAATAAGTTATGGTCACAGATAAGTTGTAGTTTTACTATTAAAACTTTTGCAATGGATAGATGTGCAATATATTCTCTTTTACTGACCCTTTTTTCACTTCTGCTGATTTCTTAAGTTCTTGGTAGTCTTCGTTTCTTGGCAGAGCACGATACACTAACAATAACTCTTTATCCACCTGCCTGGTAACTTTATCTACAGAAGCACAGTGTTGTCTTTATTTTGGTGTAATGGTGATTGGCTGTGGTTGACTCAGTCTTTATTTTATACAAATATAGTGCCCTCAGTTTGAGTGGCACACACTCCAATTTATACATGTGGCTGCAAAAAAGTACTTGTGGACATTTCACCATGTATTGAAGGTGCTGAACTCTTGGGTAATGCAAATGCTTGGCCAGTAGTAAAATCCTTAAAAGGTTTCTGCTTGTTTCCTAAACAGCTGCATTTTCAAAAGTTTTGCTCATAGACAGCCGTGGAGTCCTTTGTTCAAATAGGGCTGACTGTGGTTTAATAACTATCTCCAGCTGTTTGAAGGGAACCTTTCGCATACAGGCTGGAGGACATAAACCTTCCTTCACTGTTGTAATAGCTCTTGAAAATCTGTTAAGCCCAGGAGGACAAGGGAGGCAGGATGTAAAAAGTAATATTAGCATATCATAAGTGGAAGCAAACATAGTGAGAGTTTTGCATTAAATGAAATTTTATATACTCACAGGAAGCATCATCTAGTGCTTAAAGTATAGAATTGGGAGCTGAGTGATGCCGCTTCTATTCTTGGCCATGCTGTTACAGGTTTTGCTCCAAATAGAGAAGAGCAGAGGTCAGAAATATACCTGTATAAAAGAGCTTTCCATTTTTAATAATAGCGTGAGATAAGGCCATATCCCAGAGCATTAAAAAGAATCAGAACTTTGATTGTAGATAAGATTTTTATGAAAACCAGCTCAGAATTTCAAAAAAGGGACAGATCAGGTTTAAATGAAAATGGTTATGACAGGAAAGTCATATTCAGTCTGAAATCATGTGAAAAGAGGTATGTACACATAGTCTGGGGTCAGCAAATGCAGAAAGCACCAAGGGTAGTAATAGCACAATAATTAGTTAAGGGGTCATAAAATGTGGTTATCTCATACACCCATGAAATTTTAATAGCTGCCTAGCAAAGGATATTAAAAGCCTGCTTTTGTAAAGATGTGAAATTACTTACATAGAGAAATTTGTACAAAATTCATGGTAGAATTCATGGTCTCTGCAGGGTTTGTGCCTGCAGTTGAATGGGAATGGATTCAGAAAAGTTCAAGTCCAGCTGTGCTCAGCTGCACGGGTAATGCCCACATGTAAAACTGCCATATGATAAGAGAAGCTGAACTGAAGTTTGACCCCAGGTATAGAATAATAGAATTATAGAATGTTTAGGGTTGGAAAGGACCTGTGCAGAGCTTTGTCCTCCTTTTCTATCTCCTAGCCTTCATGCCATCACTAGGTTCTCTGTGTATATGTAGTATCTAGAATTTCATTGAGCAGTTTAGATATTAACTTCCAAAGCCCAAATTAATATACCCTAGATTTCTCTTCTGCAAACAGCCTGCTGCTTTGTGTTCTAGGTTTGGAAGCTGGTGTTGCTTGGATATCCTGGAAGTGTGAAGTTATATATTTTCAAGATAAGACTATATAACTGACTTTGCAATCACATATGTGCAGAACCACTTTGCTCTGAATATCAGGTGTAGTCTGCCTAATGTTAAGATGTTGCTGATGCACATGAAGTCTTCTCTACGTGCCCAGAGTTTCTAGCTTTGACACTGCTGAGTTGTTAAGCATGTCTTGCACTGCAAATCTGTTAGGATTTCAGGCTTAGAAATGGATGTTTCACCTGCAGGATCCAATGCTATAGGCATTCTTCAAGCATGATATTGACACCCTCAGTCTTGTCTAGTTGCATTCATCAAGTGGTTGGAGGATCCCACTTCCAATACCACATCTGCCAGAGTAGGTACAAATTTGCATTTGCTGCCTCACAAGGGAAGCAGCTTAAATACCAAGCTATAGAGTATGCTTTGAGAAAGGGTAGTGGGACATGGAATCATTATTGTCCTTCCCTCAGTTGAAGATCTTCCAATTTTTAAAAAGTGAGTAAATGTTCATTGGTTTGAAGGGCCAGAAGGACAATGAACAAACTGTACCAAGATCCAAGGGAGGGAGGAGAAGAAGCCAAACACCTTCAGGTATTTCAAGGATTTGAAGCTGGAGTTTGAGATCCCAAGTGAGAGCTCCAGGTAGGTTGGAGAGGATCTTGTCTGTTTTGTGAGAAGGGGATGACTTAAGTGACCATCTTCAGAAGGGTGTTCACTATGAATGGCAGGAGAAGTGTCAGCTGCAGCTCAGGATAGCAGCTATGTTGGGAAGGAGGGAGGAAAGAGACTGGCACCTCCCTCTTCAGCAGTGCCACTTAGCCAGCCTTAGGAGGTTGGCCTACCATATGTCCCATGCTGAAGCACCTAACTGTCCCTATGCACTATCTAACAGCACATCAGTATCTAAGTAAGGGTATGGATTGTAAAGTGTCAAGAGTGTCAAGGAATATTTGTCTTTCTGAGAATTTAGTCCATTATACATCAGGAATCCCAGTGATATCTGAACCCAGGACATCTCTTTAAAATCTCCAAATGAAAAATTAAATGGCAGTAGTTTTTCTATTCCAAATGGATTAAAAATCTAAGAGAGGCAAGGCTTTAGAGGAAAGGTTATCTTTCCTTATATCATCTGCTATACCTGGAAGAAGCAGGCCAGCTTTCAGGCATAAATCTCTTTACTGTAATCTTTGTCACTGCTCATTACCACAGGGTTTTGCAAAGTCAACCTCTTAGTTTGTCTCTGTCTCTGTATCTCTTCCTGGTTTTATTGCGGGAAGTTATTTTTTCCTTTCTGTTACTGATTTTGTGATTATTCCAGTTAGTCATCTTGCCTAAAGTATAATTTTCAGAAGCTGGACTGCATTACCTTTTACAGCTCCACGGACTTCTTTGCAGCAGCAGAATACCCATCTGCCGTGTTCCATCTGCTTTCCACTTCTGTCTCTGCCACCTGAATGCAGAGAGCCAGAGAAGTGGGCACAGCATTTTATATTTTAGCATGCATGCAAGCAGGAAGTATATTTAACAATTAAATATTTAATAGTTAATTAATGAATTTTTAAAAATGGAGCTCTGAAAAGAGCAGCTGGTGATTAATTTGTTGAGATTAAGTTACCCCAGTACACTTGGGCTCGTGGTTAAAAAAGCCCTAGGTCTTTGAGGGTTAAAAAGAAGAAAAAAGCTGGGGACAGAGAGGAATAAGAAAGCCATCATTTTTTTTCTGTATTTCCAAATGAGTGTCAGCTTTTAGTGGGAAGTCAATCTGCAGTGCCAATCTTGCCCTTCTTTGACTTCAGAGATTCTAGTCTGTCATTCACGTTTCTGCAGATGCTCTGCAGAGGTGACTGAAGCTGCTTGTTTTCTGGTTTCTCTTTAAAATCTTCATCAGGCTTTCAGAATTTATATATGGATATGCATTAATGAGAAAGCAGAAGCTGTGTGAAAAAATAAAGTAGGTTTTCAATGAAGTTTGAATGTACCATTTATTCACAGTAAACTAAACATGCTGTTGTGCTCTATTTAAAGATGTTCCCAAAACCCAGTTCAGTTTTGCATCTGTCCAAATTCAAGGGGTTCTGAGAGAAGCTTTTTTCTCAAGCCGAGTCCTCAGGCTGGGGTTCAGCTGCTCAAGTGCCAATGTCCCTGTGTATTTTTACCTTGTAGACAGCTTTCCTAAAGTTTTGGCTGATTTATATTCAGCTTCACAAGACAAGTCTTCTCCCAGTCCCCAAGGGTTCATGAATACACTGGTTATATCCATATGAGGCTGAACTGTGACAAGCTAACACCTGTGTTTTACACTGTGAGTTCAGTGAATTATTTATGGAGCAAAGCATTATTCATAGGTGTGAATAACAGTAATGACAGACTGGCCTTTTGTCTTCCCATTTTCTTCCTGGTCTTTCTGATAAGTATAAGAAATGTAAGGAGGACTTAAGGAAACTTGACTTTATGGGAGGAGTCAAAATTAAGAATTGTGGTGATACAACCTGAAAATTGCCAGTGTGAATAACAGGGCATAAAAAGTCAATTACTTGCAAGGCGTTGGGAGCTTGGGAAGAAAGTATCATAACAATATCACGTAATGGCTTCATTATAACACTATAGATGCTTTGCAGAGCAACATTAATGAGCTCCTCTAAAACTTTGGGGAAGGTTAAACTAGTCTAAAGTCACTTGCTGCCTTTGTCTAATTTAGGCATACATTAATGTCTTTACAGTCCTTTGATGCTGAGTAGTGGAAGGAAACCTGCTATAATCCACTAAATATGCTGTCATGTTGTGTTAACAAAACTATCAGAATTAATAAAACACTCTAAATGCATCACAAAATATATAAATTGCAAAATAAATTTAAATACTATAAAGCAAAATAATAGCAAATGGAAGTAAATGAATGACAAAGTGGAGTATTACATTTAGAAGATACTGAAACATTAACATTTTATGTTGGTTTGGTTTTTAGAAATTACAAAAATGATGATTTAGGATTTGATGCAAAATTTATTGGCCAAGAATTGTTTCTGGAGTAAAGCATCACTGTTTGTTCTAACAACAGTAAATTCATTGCAAAGAAGCATGAGTATACAAAATTTATTGGTATTACAGAGTGCTCTGAGAACAGACCGTATTACCAATGGAGCCCTATCCACCCATTCTTCCATCTCCACTCCTTTCAGCATTATAGATATGCTTCTGTACGTCACCGGGACATATTAAAATGTAGCACATTTTTTAAAAGCTATTCAGTTCCTTCTCTTTTATGCAGGTGCATGAAAAATGCTTTTGTTGGCTCAGCATTGATAAAGTAATAGCAATTTCTGCCAGCTTAAATATTCAATTTCATTATTTATTTGGAGAAATTTCATGGAATAGGGCAGGGGGAGTGGAACTGAGGGAAATTTATTGCAACTTAGAGTTTAAGAATTTGGTAATCAGCGTGAAATAAGCAAAAGAAAACAGAACTTTCCCGTGTTCAGTTACTGGTAAGGTTTTGGTGTTTTTTCATGTCAACGTCCTTTCCTTTCACTTAGCAGATGTTTTTAATGTATGACCCATACCTATCTGAGAGTGTGACCACCGCTCCTAAGGTGTCTATAGGAACTTCGCTAAGAAAATAAAGTCTAGTAAGTAAATTTTAAGGAGCTGCAAGCAAAAAGATGTTGAAAACTGATGCTATATGATAATATCACTAAGTATCAGTAAGAGCTTAATCGTAATTAAGCTCTTAAGATCTTATTCTAAAAACCTTGAATTCAATAGAAAAACTGTTACTGACTTCCAGGGACTTAGGACCACAATCGCAATTTATTAGAATTTTGTTTGTCTTTAATGTCTAAAATGTGTGTAAGGAGATGCTCAAGTAGCAGTCATTAGAATTTCCTAACTTGGTCATACAGCAGACAGGGATAGGTTGCTAGAGATTTTCACTACTCTTGTATTGATGCTTTTCTATTGACTGGCTGTATGACCTGTGCACACTGACTTGCCCCTTCAGCCCACAGTTAATTTATTGTGAGGAGCCAGAAAATATGAAGAACCCATTTTTTCGCATTCAGAATCCAGCAGCTGTGAAATTTAAAATAAAGTGTCTTCAGGGGTTCTTGGACAAGGAAGGAGACAGAATGCTTGAAGGCGGCAAAGCAGAGGTTTCTGTGCCTGCAGACCGATCCACAGTGGTTGGTAGCCAAAAAGAGGAAAAAAATTGCATGTGGAGATACCTGCACAAAAAGATATTTCCTCATAATAATGTATTCTTCCAGGTATAATGAAGTATAGAATAAGTGCACTGAAGATGATGCTGTTACTGAAGAGCAGAGTTTAGTCCATGAGGAGCAGACCTCTTTCCTCTTTTTCCTTGTGGAAACTGCTATTCACAGGAAGAAGTAGGGAAGAAAGGAGAATGAAGGAAAAAGGAAGTTATAGGAGTGGGAGGCTGCCATGGTAATGACCAACCTTCCACTGCTTTAAGCCCTATATTACATTGTGTGTTCTGGGTTTAATTATGGTGCTGGAGCATAGTGCTAATAAAGCTGCACAGGTTTGTCTTCTCCCTCTCTCTGAGGCAGAGCTAATTAAAATACGCATTAATTAATATGCGCTTTGAGGTCCCTGAACTTTAGGTGATTAAAATATTATAAATAATATATTACAACTTATAGCATGTGGATCACTATGAAAGAGCTTGGTGTCACTGACTGTAAAATGTGGCTAACCTTTAATGCCCTGCATAGCAGGGAACAGAGCAGTTTGAAGTGACCACCTACATCTCCATGTCCCTGGAAGAGGCCAGTTTAACTGTCAGTCCCTGGGCTCCCTTCTCAAGCCAGCCATGGGGTACCTTAATGGCAGAAACTTTCTGTCTTTGATCTCACTACCTTTTTCTGAAGCAAAGACTCTGGCTTTTAGTCAGGTGCTTAAGAGGCTACTGCTGGGTTTATATCTGCTCTAGGTAAGTTGAAAGTTTTGAGTAAGGCATTTTTTATGGCTTTATTGTTTAGCTCTCTAGTTGTCCCTCAACATCTTTGTCCTCTTGTGGGTGACACATAGGAGATATTTAATTAAATATTGAAAACGTTTTTACTAGCTTCACAATGGCTCTTAAAAGTTTTCTCTTTGCATCCATTGCTGACTTTTTATGATGATTATGATCAAGCATGTGCACTGTCAGCAAACAAGACCCTTTGGTCTAGAATACTTATTTAGAGTGTAAATTCAGTGGGCAGTAAATATAGCAATGAATGTGAATAAACTCTGTTAAGACTTTGCATATGCAAGAGTCAAGACTACCTTTGTGCTGAAAAGGGAGGTCCTGGTCAAATGGGACAGCTTTAAAATGATCAGCACAGTGGTGCCACCTTTACAGCCACCTTAGGGATGACGATGCCTTCTCCTTCACACCCCTTCTTAGAAGAAGAGGTTCACCTCTGTATTAGGAGTGATCTCCTTTAGATCTCCCTCAGATAAGTTAGTAAGTTAGACACTCCTCTCAGTTTCAGGAAAAGGCTTAGAGATCTGCTTTTCAAAATGACCTCTTTGGTGCAGCTTTCCGCCCCCTCCATATGTAAGTTAGAAAAGGACTCAGATCAAATACCCTGGCTACTGAGGATTTTGAGTCTGTACCCAGATTTCTAGGCCACTGTTTGGTGCCAGTTTCGTCTTATAATCACCATGGCAGCAACACTTAACTCGTTCTGTTAAAAAATGAAGCTTTTTAGATGCTTTGTCTATGAAGCGCCATGCCAAAAAAAAAGGGTGGGGGGAAGGGGGAAGATAATTTTTGTAATTTATTATATGACAACACAAAATTGGAAGGCTGAATCAGTGGGAAGTAAAAGCTTTCAAAAATAAAACTCCAGGTGGTAAGTTAAAATTGCCGGTTGTCACATCTATCCTACAGCTTTCATCCATAACTGCTCTGTTCCTTATGTAAAGCCTGGCTTTATTAGCACCCAGTGGAGGCCTTCATATAAGCCCTGTGGCTTATATGCCCTGTGCATATAAGCCCTGTGGCTCCCAGGTTAATGACTGGTATTAATTACTATCAGCATATAAATTTCTAAGGCCACATACCAGTTGCTATGTTTTGTCTCTGGTGCATGTAAAAATCCAGTCTCTAACTTGATGTAATGTCATTGGCTTCAGCACCGAGTGTTACTCTAAGAAAAGGCCATTTACAGGTAACATGAATAGCTGTATTTGTATTTGACTGTAAAAAGGTCAGAGTTCATTGCAGCAAAATGGGCCTTCACACAGGTTTCCAGGGGAAAAAGGGAGCTGCTGGTTTGGTCTAGCCTCCTCTGTGAATGCACAGTCATTCCAGATTTTGCAGAAATGAAGGAACAGGATGATTGATCACTTACATAAAGAATAAGGATTGCAGGTAAAACTCTTCGGACTTCTTCCTGGCCTAGCATTATCTGTCTTGCCTTGTATTTGAAATTCAGCCTGACACTACACTGCTCTTCCTAAGCCCATCTTCAGTGCTATATTCACAGAACCACCTATTCTGGGAAGGTCTGAAGCAGCTATAGGTACCAACTTCCTGCAAGTAACTGGATAGATTGGTCCAGCCTATATGCCATCTTCCGTGGTTGCTAATGTTTGCAAACAGACACTTCTGTGCTTTCTCCTCTGATGTCCCTCGTGCGAGGGGACTACTCTCTGCAAATACCCATCAACATCTACTACTTCCATCATCACACTTCAAAACTATTTTCCTCTGTAGTTCTGTTTATAAGTTACCAACAGAGCACATGACAGCACTGACAGTCAGTGGGCTGACAAGATAACTTCCCACTGGCTAGGGGTGTCTCATTCTGTTCTTACCACGACAGACAGATGACTTGTGAAACTCCTTGCCAAAGTATAGGTAGATACTAAAGATTTACAAGGCATGACTGAAGCTCATGAGTATTGCGAAATACATGAAGTGTGAGAAGCTAAAACCCACTATTGGTTTTAGGTATTTTGTCCAGTGCAGAAATTTAATAGGATCATTTTCTGCCTTTGAAATACTAGATTCCATATTGATTTTTCTCTTTTAAATGCTGTTATTATGGATTTTGATGCCTCCCTGCTTATAACAAGATACATGTTGTAAAGCATGTTTCTGTGTATGTTTTGTAAATGAGTGTAATTTTGAGTGATGGAGATTGCTTTTCCTTTTCACTTGGGTTTGAGCTAGAAAAACAGTATTTACAGGAGGAAGAATTTTTTGTGCTTTTGAACCCCAGAGAAGGCTTTTATTTAGTAGTTAATTTATCCTTTACCTCCATTCTTTTATGTGGGACTACAAAGGTGATCTGTCTGAATATTAGAACACCTGCAGGGGCTAATTCTACCTCTCTGTGGCCTCTTAAGAAGAAATAAAAGTCCTCATTTACTGAATACTAGTATTCCCTTTACTGTAGGGTTTTCTTGTTGCTTATAAAATATGTTATTTTACTAATTTCCCAGTGTCCCATCTTCTACCACTTCTATAAGCACCATTTCCCAAGCTGGAGATGAAGACTTCCTTGCATGGACTGACAGATGATGACAGTACACTGTTGTAACACACAAATCCTCAAAGATAATTCAAGCACATATTGTTCTGTAGAAGTTGACAAGAGGCTGGTCCCTGGTGGTGTTTAGCCCTGCTGCACTGGACTGCTGGCAAAAACTGAAGCAGTATAGCTCACCCCCAGCTCCATCCCAAGGGTCATCTTTCAGCATCACATTCCATTGCTGTATTATCATACACACCCACAATCTCGTGCTACTTCTCACACACAGAAACTCCAGACTACTGCAGATGCCTCCCTGAAAACTACCAGTTACTCTTGCTGTCTCTCATATATGCATAGCTGTAAACCTCCAGATCTGTCTTCTCATCTGACTGACTAGAAAATGTACAGAGCTCCAAGTTCATTTTGCATCCAACAAAAAACTTCTCTGCTGTCCCTTGGCATCCAGCTCAACTGCATCTGCTATCACTGGACAGTGTCTGCTCTGGAGCTCAGCCCACACTGAGCCAAGTATTCTTAGCATGCTCTGATCACCCTTTACTGTCTTTAAATTGATTTAGAGCCAATTCACTTGAATTAAAATCAGACCACATGCTCTAATCTAGATTTACTCCGAGACACTTTACACAGATGGCACATTCATTCTCTGTAAATGTATGATCCTGATTAATTTAAGCCATTTTAATTAACTTAAATACAAAGTCCAACCAAAGTATTTTTTGTTGCAGCTGGTTTTTTATTAACAACATTGCAGAAGAGCTGGTGGCACCTGTAGCTACCAAAAGCTATACTGCTGAATAATTCCTTTAAGGAATGTATAGAGACTTAATTCCTTTTTTTTCTGATTCCCTTTTCCCATTTTCATCTCCACTGCTATCTTTGGGAACCTTGTATTCTGTTTATTTCATTCCCAATATTGAACATCATGATGCCCCCAAAATTGCCCAAAATTTGAAGTTTTCCACTCAAAGCACCTTTGACTCTGTGAAATGGGAAAAGAATTGAATGATATACAGAGCAAGTTCAGTGTCTTTGATCTATCTGCAGCACTTTGAAAAGGTTGTCTACAGAGTAGGTACAAGGGTGATGTCTTTTGCCTCGTCTTCACCTCCTTCCATGTGGCTGTCTTGGGGGCAGGCAGCAGGCTGTGAAAGCCATGCACTAATGTGCTGGTCTTGCTAGGGCACATGTTCTGGAGGGCATTTCCCAGCTATACCAGCAAATATGCTTTCAGGCTAACCCCTCTACAGAGGATATATTTGATTTTGGGAATATTTAAACTTTGATGCTTCTCTTGCCAGACACTGAGGCACAGTCTCTGCGACCTCAGACTAGTTACTTACTACTTTGCATGTCTCTTCTTCTTCTTTTGCAGCTAGCTTCAAGAATAGTCATTGAAGTATATGAAGGGCTCAAGTACTCTACTTCAATAGTGTGAACTTCAAAAGATGCCTCATGTGTTATCCCTTCCTTAAGTGGGTGCATTTGTTCTCCAAGAGGGCTGGATAACAGAAGGACATCAGTGGACAGAATGGTAACATAGTCTTTTATGTTTTTAAGAACTGGAGTGGACATACTTATGCTCGGTCAGAGTCAGAAGGACATTGCACAAAAATTGCATTGAATTAAAGAGTAATCAAAGACATGGAGAATACAGCAGGATAATTCTCTGGTAGCTTGTTTCATCAGGCTGTATCCGCCTACATCCTTCACTACCAAACACATGCAATAAAACAGGAGTTCTGTGCTGAGCAGACATGTATCAGTCGTGCCCAGTGCTGTTTCCTGCTGACTTTGACCTTTCACCAACATGTTACAGTGGGACCCCTTCAAAAGCAGATACTATAGTCAACTGTAGTGTAAACACATTAATAAATGGCTATGCCTGAGTGCATTACTTAGTACCAGTTACAGCCTAACATGCCTAAGCAGCAACCAATCTAGAGCTAATGTGTGCCCTATGGGTAGGATTCCAGGTGCAATACTTGTATAGTGTAATAATTTAGTATAATTTTGTAAGTTCCATAACTTGTTATATTTCCACACAGTTCAGTATGGCTGGCACGAATGGAAAACAGAAGGATGTGAGCTAATGGTGTTCGATGCTATTGCACTGAATTTGGTAGTAGGTATCACGTGGGTTTGCCATAACATTGCTGTCAAGTCATTGTGTAAGCAAAAATTACCAGCAGGGGTTCTGTTCTTAATTGTATTGATTGGTACATGGATAAACAAACAGCCACAGTCTGAGATGTGGCTGTTGGACAGGTCTAGGGTGAGGCATGGCAGGAGGGTTGGAACTAGATGATCTTAAGGTCCTTTCCAGCACAAAGCGTTCTACGATTCTAAGAATCTACTGTAGTGGAATAAGAGGATGGGAACGCATATGCAGCAGATCCCCTCCTTGGCGGGACATTTCCAGCTGATAGGCATTCCGCAATCCTAATCACACTTTCCAGACTGTTGAACGAAGCACAGCTTAGAGAATGGAGTTAGCCTTTTTTCTTTAATCTTGTCTTTTTTCCCTTATTTGTGCATTTCTGCAAGAAAAGTATTTGCAGTCCCAAGTTTTGGAATGGATCCAGCTCTCAAAGTTCAATGGTATAGTGGCAACTAACTACTTTAATTCAGTTTGAAGTTAGAGTAATTTAGCAAGAAGGGAATGTATCACAAAGAGCTATTCAATCCCACACATACATTAGACAGCAAATGGACTGTACATTATTATTATATCATTTCAAATTTCTGTCAGTTGTGCTGTGGGAACAATTTTTTCATATAGAGTATTTAATTCTGGAAGCAATAGTCAGTGCTTTGTACTGGAAGGAAGTAGCAGTGGACAAAACCACCTACAGACCAGCAAATTTAGAACATCTCTAAATCCATCATCGGCTCCATTATTCACCATGTTTCAATTACATACCACAGGCAACACTGACAGGGGCTTAACAGTGAATATGGAAATAAGTTCCTGGGGAGGTGAAGTTTACAGGGTTATTTGCACTTTGAATCTGGGGGCTGGCTGGGAGGAGCTATGTGGCAATTGCTGCGTGAGGCTGATAGCACCTGGGAGGCTCGTTGTTATACGTTAGTGTAGCACACCAGCCATGCTGTGTCCAACCCTATTTTGTGGTGCCCTCTGGACACCAGCTCAAAACCTGCAGAGGACTTTTACATCTCCCAGCAGATGCCTGTTCAGTCCCAGCTTTAAAACTGTATATTTTCACTGCTGATTCTGCCCCACACTGTATAAGCGTAGGTAAGCTAGAAAAATGTCTCTAATAGGTGCCCAGTCCTCAAGGAAGCAGCATTCAGTGGCATGTCTCCAGAGATGTCATGTGGAGACGTTTGTCTGAGTGTCTGTCAGTGAAGAGTACTGCTAGATGAGACCTTTACATCAGTTCACAATTATAGTCAACATGCCTTTCCCCAGTCCTGTTTTGTTTAATGAATTAGGTTGGTTTTAATAAGTGACTGCCTAACTTGGCTTTGTAAATTGGTACCCAGAAAGCAATGGAAAGACTGTTAAGTGCACAAAAGCAGGACATGGATGCTGTTACACAAGCACATTTCTGTGGGAGAAGGACAGCTCAAATCACAGCTGAGTAAGAAGTGAGAAAAAAAATT
This sequence comes from Melopsittacus undulatus, assembly GCF_012275295.1. Classification (NCBI taxonomy): domain Eukaryota; kingdom Metazoa; phylum Chordata; class Aves; order Psittaciformes; family Psittaculidae; genus Melopsittacus; species Melopsittacus undulatus. The sequence goes on along the minus strand of NC_047527.1, from coordinate 68,081,881 downwards.
ATGGCCTGTCATAATGACAATGGCAGTCTCCTCGTGCATCCTCATGCTGCAGGAACAGAGAGACAAAGGAGCCTGAACCATGCAAGCCCATGGGAAGATGTGCACATGTGGCAGCAGGCACATGCTGGTGGCTTTCCAGCAAGGAGAGCAGGGCCAGGCAGAACAAACCCATGGCAGGACAACACTGCCTGACAAGACAGGGCTTGTGGTAACAGCCTTTCTCCCAAAATCTGATCCTGGCATCAGTTTGGCATGATCTTCTTCTGCAGTGAGTAGGAATGCTGAACCCTCTCTTTTTTTTTTTCTTCCCCTCTCTTTTCCTTGATTTAGGAAGGAGACACTTTTTTGTTTAGGAATTAATGCTTGGCTCGGTTTTGGTTTTGTCCGTGGACATGCTTTCTCTGTGCTACCTGAGCTGCTGGATAATGAACTGCAGCCTCCTCACAGCATAAAACAGCTCTGCCTAAGGAGGGAATGCTTGCCTAGGGACAGATTTGCTAAATACTAGTGCTGCAGAATCACTAACACAGACATTTGTACCTGGACCCAATGTTCCACCCTTCTGGACTCCTAAAATAGCTGTGATCTTGACTAATTAATGTATTTTATGCATGTTTGCTGTACAGCTGGAAAGCAAGTAGCAGAGCTTTTAATTTTCAGACTTTCTTTGGAGGTTGATGAAGAATTTGGACAAATTTTCCAGAAACACAGTGGCCAGGGTGATTGAATGCATCAAGCATAACAACACAAAGAGATATCATGGAGATATGATGCAGACTTTCTCAGTTTAGTGATGAGGGCTGTCAGCAGAAGCCTCAAAATAAACATGCAATTTGTTGAGACTGTGGGCTTGTTTTGGGCCTCTTTCCAGGACTGAATATATACAATGGAAATAGTCAAGCAACCCCCAAAACTTTGCAAAGTCACGATGTGTGAACTAATGGGAAAGAATGGGAAGGCTGACTTCATGGAAGACAAAATGTTTGGAAAATCATAATGGATACAGTAAAGTAAAAGTCTTTCCCAGATAGGAATACATCTAAATCAGCATAAAACAAGCATTAGCTTGTAGTATCTTGTCTGGTAGTGCATCAGCTCAACAGAGTGTAAACCATGGCAACTGCAGGCCATCTCTGTATCATGGTTTGTATGTTCTAGTAGGGACAAGGCTTGGAATCTCCCAAGTTAACACTGTACTGCAACTCTAGAGTAACTGCAGTGTTCAACAAGAAATATCAAGCATAAAGCACTAAGGGAAGGAAGCTCCTTAAAATAAAGGCCAGATGAGACACTTACCCTAAAGCTGCAAGAGCCATTGAAATAATTGCTAGCTCCTTAACCTTTCAAGAAAAAAAATTACCTGAACTATAAAAAAATAAAGAATTAAAAAGTGAGGTGGGGGGAGAGAGAGAAAACTAGGAAGAGAAAGACTCTTAATTTGCAGCCTGCTCTCTTCATCAGAATTACTTCAGGATAATCAGGCAGATGCGGATGTTTCTTGGAAGGTAATGCTTGAGTGGTGAAGGTAGAATGCGATGGTTGGATAAAACATGCTTGCAAATTTGACAGGTTACATTATCTTTTATTGACATCAGAACAGAACTGCCAGACTCTGGAGGCTTTATTTTTGCATCATCCTCTTTTTTTTTATGGCATCTGCCATCTTAAGAAATTAAACAAACTTTTTATTGCTGAGTTTTAGCAGATTATCTCAAGCAGTCTTGACTGCTTCTTGGTAAAGACTGTGATATGTGATATGCTTCTGACTTTGACCTGCATTTTTTTCTCCTTTTTCTTTTTTTTTTGCTGTGAAATCATTCAAAATAATTTATGAAATTCACTCTGTGTTATAATCTACCTTTGATCTGTGGAGACAATACCAAGGTGAAATAGAAAAAGATGGGTTGTAGTTCCTACATTAATAGACTTGCACGAAAAAAAACCCTTACACTTTATGAAACGAGAAAGATAAGAGCGTGAATTAATAATGCTTTAACAGTGGTGGCACAAAATCCTTGAACGGTAATGCTCCAAAACTACTCATATTGATTTAAAATCTATATGTAAGACAGTTAGGCCTAGAAGGCCCCCTTCAGTCACATCAGAAATAGATTTTCAATTTACAGGATTATTTTAAATCGCAGTCTTTAATTCAGAAAATATCATGTAAAGCCCTCCATGTTTAAAAGTAAATGCCTTCCTTTTACTCTCTCAGATTATGCTAGTTAAAGTTTAACAGTCATCATTGATAAATACTTGTGTATGACCATGCCAAGGAGAACTGCCCCATGTGCTGCAGATGCCTCATCCAAGTTGCATGGTTATAAGGCTTTGGAGTCTGGAATAAGGGAGATTTCTCAGTGAATGTAGATTTGAAGGAGACTGGGCTCATGGAGAGCATAATGTCACTGAAGGACAAATTCTGCCTGAGCTGATGTGTACCTATTGAGTACCACAAGAGTTTGTGCTCATGCAGGGGCAGAGTTTGTCAAACATGTTTTACTAATAATAAACAGACATTGATGTTCTTAAAAATAAAGTCAGGCAATTATTTGTGTTATATCGAAGTAACAGCAACAAGAGACTTGATTATTGCTTTCTTGCATTCCAAAACAGTTCTTGAGGGCTTTGCTGGAAGTGTGCACTGTTCATTCAAAGGGAAATGATTACAGCCTGCAGCTACATTAATGTGCTAATATGTAATTAGTATAGTGTCACCTTAAACACCAAATTAATTCACAGTGGTTAGGTAAATTATAACACATTCTCACATTTCTGTTTTCTATAAAATGACTGAATTTTTTAGTGTGCCCCAGTAAGACTGTCCTTCCAAAGAATAAGTTAAACTGGTATAGAACAGATGTGAAATTTAAGTAGAAGAACAAAAGGGTATTTATCACAAACTCAGAAATTGTAACAAAGAACGGGGGCTGGGAAACAAACCTGATTCCAGCAATGGCAAGAAATGTCTCCCTTAACTAACAGTCATAATGGGCAGAGAAGGCAGTATCCAGATCTAAAAGAAAGTGCTATTTTACATTTAATGGCTGGAAGATGAGGACGAATCACCCTGGCTCTAATTCAGATTCATATTCTGTGGCTTCAACATCCCTGTGATGTGTTTCTGGAGCCGGATAATAACCCCCTTCCCACTTTGGGTCCAGCCACATCACCAGATTTTAAGGGTGATGTTGGTGGTGGAAATCAGAATTCCTCTCAGACCTCCAGTTTAAAGTTTGATTTGATGGCTGGGTCTGGAATAGCAGCTTGGGGAAGGAACACTTGTACACGTCTGTAATCATAAGAGCACATTATATCTGTTCTTGTTCCTTATGCAAACCATAGAAGTAATGACTGTCTGGCCAATGATATTGCCAGTGATTTTTCTCCCCGTGAAGATTACACTGACCAGCTCAGCTGAGAGGCTAAATTTCAGTGATCGTTCACTGCAGCTTGCTGTACCAGCTTCCCACTCTTGTCAGGGAAGAGGGGAGTGAAATGCCACCCAAGAGGTGACTTGTAAAGCTCTCCCTCACTCTCCATCCCATCAGTATTCATTCATGAGTCAAAGTTTATAACCATGGAGTGAAAGACGATTGAATGGTCAGACTAGGGAAATGAATCCTGAGGAATGAGCAGGTTTCCCATTTATCCATAAATCGACTCACCTCTGTTGGTAGTATAAAGCAGGTAAAAGGATGCATTATATAGAGCAGGCTGGAGTGCAAATGTATCCTGCTTCCTATTTGGAACGTCACATGGAGCAGACAATGAGACTGTTCCAGAGACATTTTTGAACTCAGAGTAACTTGAGTAACTCCTCTTGGAAAAGCCTTTAGTGAACAAAACCAAGGAGACACAAAAGAAGGAAATATGGACTAATTAAGCAGAGTCTTCTCTAACCCAAATTATTTTCATGCTTTTTCCATAGGGCATCAGCAAATCTTTAAGGATGCAATTTCAGAAACCTTGAATTTCGTTGCTGTAATAGGGATGCAGTGAATCTTTTAGCTTTATCTGAACATTCTTTCTGTAAAAAGCAGATTAATTCTGGGTCCCAAGGTTCTAGTACGTTGTATTTTGATTTCCTTTTAGTGCCTATATAGGCACAATTCAGGGAATTGGTAAGGCAGATGGAGCTTGGCATGATTTTTTTCATGCTGAATGTAAAAATGGTTGGGTTTTTTTTTGCTGAGCAGCTGAGATAAGAAAGGCAGGTGGCTGGAAATAACTGATTTCTATATAAACTGTATAATTTATAGCAAAAATCTCAGAATACATGCACATAATGATTGGAGGGGCCTTCAAGTTGCAGACTAATGGCTCAAAACTGTTGTTGCAATGATCATTAGACAACTTTAAGAGCCATGTTATTGTGCAGCACACTGAGAGCATTCCTTTTGATGTGCTTGTACAGAGAGATCTTTTAATTCATAGCTTTGTCCTTTGCCTAATATGAGGTGGGACTGGTCAAATGTACTTTCTTCCTTGCAAGATAAGTCTGGAAAGGAGCAAAGCTGATAGCTGTGTGTTTTATTTGAAGTAGATAGGAAAGTAAAAAAAAAGGTAAATTAAAAATCTTTTGAAAAGAAGTTCAACATTTTAGAGCGAACAGCTTATATAATTTACTAAATTCTATTAATGTGAGTACTTATCATTGGGGTGTCTGAACAGGCCTTCCGTGGGTCATCTTCGTCAGCATTGCAGCTAAGTACACCTCATTTTCTCTCCCACTTCTCTGAATTTGTTTGAAGAAGCAAAAGTAGCAAACAAAGTAGTGACAGCACAAAAATGATATGTAGAGAGTCAGGAACAAAAAAACAATAAATCTGCCAAGGATATTTTGAACACAGATAGTGATAATCTGTCTTGTATACCTGGCTCCAAGTTGCTGATCTTTATTGTAGTGCACAGCAATGTACAGTCCTGGATTGACATTTATATATATTTTATACATATATAAAAGTCTTTTCAAGCTCTGCCTCTCAAAGCGTTTCAGTTGGGAATGGTTTGTAAGTCCGGAGGGAAAAGAACACATACAAGTAAATACTGCGCTTATAAGATATTCAACAACAGTTCTGAATATTTTCATTAGCATTAATTTATGACTTGAGTTGAGCAAACAGTACAAAAACATACTGTGTTACAAATATCCACTTGGGTTCATAAGTGAATTTCAATTTAGCTTTTTGAACCATTTCTAGGCCTTGTTTTCTGTGAATATTTGGCATGGAGATTTGTTAGCAAGAACTATTCTCTACAGGGCTCATTTTAGATTCAAAAGTTTGAATGCTTACCAAAAGCGCTTTCTTGACCACCGTGTCAGTTAATTAGGCAACTAACCTCATCAGGAATAAGTTTTACATGGTTTGTATAATTAAGAAATGCAGTGCAATTTGCAAATGTTCACAACTCCTTAGGAGTGATCTGCAGACCTGGAATTATTAATTGTGGAGGCATTCATAAATAATTCTGCATAACAAATTTGGAAATGTTGTGATCTGTGTAAGGGCAATTTGCAAACAAGAAACAAAACGTAGGGTTTTTTATACATGCTCAGTTGTTAATTATTTGCTCGGCTTTATCTGCCATTGAAAGATTAGGTGCTGGCAAACTTGCCAAAGAAATGCTTTCAGTCTTCCAAGTTCTGGAGATCATGCTGGAAAGGCAGTAGGGTTAATTCAAACCGCTGTGAGCTGGCATGTCTTTGTTGAGGTCAAGCGAATGGCAGCTTTTAACTCCAGCTCTGAATCTGACCTTTCTGCCCCACGTTGGCAGCTACTTGGGTTGTTTTTCCATTTTCAATGTTGACAGTGGCAATAGCACACAGTGTTATCTGCATGCTGTCCACAAACACCTGATTTCCATTCTTTTCCCCTTCTTTTTTGCAGATTGACACATAGGTTGAAATCAAAAGTGCAGGAAAAGAGCTCTGCCTGCGAAAGGAGCCTGCACTCCAGAGGGTTTGCTCTAAACTATTGTGAGACCTCCGGCTACAACACAGGACATGGGAGCTTTTCTGAACCCTCGTGTCTTGTGTTGCAGCCAGAGGGGCACATCTTTTCAACCGAGTCTGAGACAAGTAGAAGAAACCAACATGAAAGAGGTGTAAAGAGAGAGTGAGAGACGGGTACAGGCATGGGACTTCACTGAACATCTGAGAGAAGCAGACTTGGGAATGAGCGTGACCCTTGGCATTAGGCACTGAAGCTTTCTGCTAGATCCAAAGATGTCAGATTTCTGCCTGTTCTTAAATGCAAATTGAAAGATCTGAATCAGGTAGTAAGAGTTACTGTGCTTACTACGCCACTGGCATTGGTCTTTTGGTTTCTCCCTGTAAATTTGACTAGAATAACTGAATTAAACACTAAATTGTTTGCAAGTATCTCATGATCTGCCTTTTAGAAATTCAGCAGTTTTGCTTCTGTACTTCAGCAGTTGTGGGTGTGAGTTTTCAGTAGAAATAGAATTAAGGACCCTCACATATTTTGAGCAGAAAATATGCATATGGTTAGCATTGATTTTTATTTATTTTTCCACTGGGACAAATTTTTCACTTCTTCAGCAGCTGACTTCAGGGTGAGCCTCAGCTTGAATAGGAGCTGCAACACGATTTCTTTGTTTTGGCTTAACTTTGCCACGTGTTTAAAACATTGCATGCCAGCATGTGCCATCTAATAAAGTATTAAAGAATACTCAACTGAAATCTTCCTCTTTAATACTGCATTAGGCTGGATATACTGGGATATAATGTTTTGAATGTTTCTATTAAAAAAGTGTGTGTGCCACTGAAACACTCTGAAGAGGACTCTGGATTTTTAGTTTGAGTTGTTAAAATAGCATGGGTGATTTTAAATGTTCTAATTCTGGTCCTTCCATTTTAACTTATTTTAGGAAGCTGCAAAGACATGTCTCCTTGTGTGGCAATAAACACAGTTAAGTTCTGGGGTAAGATTTGAATAATTCAGACTATGTTTCCAAACTGTCTGTGATTATTCAGACTTTGACCCATTCTGTGTTCAATTGATTTCAGAGGCAATACACACAAAACAAAGCTCTGCTCAAAGGATTAAGAATAGCAGGAGCTGGTTCACAAGACAGATCTTTTTTGCAGATTCCTTTACCTGATAAATATTGTGCATTTATAGTCCATTTTAGATTGCTGTTTCCCATGGGAAAAATAAACAGGTAGTTATAAGAAAGATGAATAAATATTCTCACCTTCATTTCTCTTATCACACTCAGTTTTTCCTGCACACTTGGTGTAGCTGTCATTTAAATGAGAGTGCTTTCATTCAGAAAATGGCCTTCTGGGTCAGTACTCCTGGCTTAGTTTTCAATGCCATTTACACTATTCCATTTGTCCTCCCAGTCTTTGGCGCAAGTCAGCAGAAAGAAGTAGCAAAACAGCCCAGGAGACCGACACTCGGTCCATTGTCCTGTTAATTCCCATTGGGTCGAATAGCCCAGTTGTTGCATCTCTGTGTGTGCGTGTCTCCACCTCCAGCATTTCTTTCAATCCCAGGAGCACAAAAGCTGATAATTGGAAAATTCTTGCTAGAGAAGCTCCATCTCCCAGTATTCTCACATACAAGTCATATTCAGATATTTTTTGGGTGAAAAGGGAGTGAGAAAACCTTCCCAGTCACAGTGGAAGACCTTGGAAGGCACAAAACTTCATGAGAAAACACTTGTATGTAAGAGTGGAGGTCTGGGTATAAATCTCTGCAGTTTACTCCAGCTTAAGCATTTTACATAGCAATTTTCCCCTTTCTTAAGTATCCCATATGGGCTAGTAAAAATTACAAGATCTTTCTAAAATACTGTATGTGAAAAATGTACTTGGGTTTTTTTTAAGTGATCTTTATTAAAATTCCTTGCTTGCTATCGTATATGTTAAGTTTTATACTAGAAAAACAAAGCAAATGCTTCAACATAAAAATGCGTCTGTATTGTGGGTGAGGGGTGTTTTGTTGCTGTGGAATCTACCAGCTAGACTGTACCAATTGGGAAGATCTTTGCAGGTAGTTAGCCATCAGACTGTAGCCAAACCCCTAGTTTAAAGAAAAAGGCCCCCAGGAGTTAAATGTAATTTAATTGTATTTTTTTTTCCAGGAAGTATTGTCATTATAAACTGTAATTAGTGGTTTTAACTCAGCGATATTTCATTTCTGTTACAGGAGAAAAAGCTTCCTAGCTGAGCATCTTTGTTAGAGCTGTCAGTGTCTGCATTCATAAAAGGAAAAGAGCTGTGATCAAAAATGGGTAATTTCTTGGCAGTTTGGATGCACACCCAGCCAATCAAGAAAGCCAAGGCCTCCTAATGATATTAAAATAACAGAAAATGGAATTTTGTCAAACACTCAGGTGTTTTTTTGGAGAACCCATTTGCTCAAGTGAGAAGTTTGTTGGTGAAGGCTGAATATTTAATTACAGTAGCTGTGCTAAATATCACTGCTGCTGCTTGAGATATATTTAAATTCAGCTCCCTCTGTCTCAGAAAACACAGCAATTAAAATGCAGCACTGTAACATAACGCAACTGATAATAGGTGTAGGGCTGAGGAAGGTTTAAGATGTTGCCAAATCTGCTATGGAAACCATAGATGAAGCGTGAAAATTGTGGGAGCTTTCTCTTCCTGTGCTAGTCAGAGCACTTACTGCTCTCCGTCAGTGCAACATACATCAGCACAGGGATTTTCAAGGGAATCTGAAGGAGTTAGGTGCCTTTGACAGTAATAATCATTATAGCATTAGTCTTGCTGTCTATAATTTATCTGCTTCAGGAGATTTGCTTCAAATAATGGACCAAAGCTTAGTCCTGAACAGTGCTAAAGTATTTCTTTAAAAGGCTTTCTCTCTCCTCTCCTTTCACATAAGGTGTACACATCTTTTTGGTCCTGAATCGAAGCTTGTGATTCCCACCTGGTCTGGTTTCTTGCACAGATCAGCAGAAGTCGATGCAATCATCCTAAGCTCTCCTCTTAGGGGCTCTGATTTCATCTTGTGTTTCCAGATGGTGATAGAGAAGAAGACTGAGTATGGGATACAAAATCTAAAAGTTTATCGCAAGCATGCCAGAACCTTTTGTGATTTCATCTGTTTTCTGCTTCCCCTTTCTCTGAGCAACCTCAGTCCTCTCTGATTAAATGAGGTTGTTGATCCCTATTAAAGCTCAGATCCTCAGACAGTCCTAGCAAAGAGCTTGTAGCAGAATTCAAGCTCTAATATGTAATTCCTGGCTATGTTTTTAACACTGTGTGCTATGTACAGGAGCTCGGGCGCAGTACATCTTGAAGGACAAAATAGGAAGGCATTGTCTGCTTGGCACATACTGTTTGATTTTGCTGGAGAAAACGTGCTTTTCAACATGTATGGAAAAAGCCTATGCTCTTGCAGGCTCTGAACTTTCCAAGAGCTGCATTACCTTTGACAAAGAGGTGTAATAAAGAACTATTCTTGTCCTCATTTAAGCTCTGTTTATGCTTTGAAAGTCTTAAATAGCTCACTGAGTTTCTCCATCCCTCTTCAAAACATGAACTTATTGTCAGAGCTTGATACGGACAAGCGCTATATAAGTTACTTCAGCCAGTGAGTTGCTTGGAAAGCAAAGGGGCTGTTTGTATTTGCAGGCTGAGTCAGTCTGTGATCACTATGTAGAGCATGTAAATGAAAGTGGCAATTCAGTCAAGCCACAAAAAATTCTAATTTCTTATCTGTCATTTACAGCACCATTCTTTAAAGCTCCTTTTTTCAGTATGTTTTCTAAATTGAATTATTATGTGTATGGTGTACGTGGTTTTGTATCACTGCGAATTTAATTGACGAAAACCTCATTTTTGACTGAAAAAGACAGCTTTGCTGGGAGCATAATAATCCATGCACCATTAGCCTTGATTATAGTCAAAAAAGGAACAGTAAAAATGTCACCTTCTAGCTCAGGTCATCTTCCTGAGTAGATCACAGGTGGTGTTTGTTCACTTTACTGACTAAAATAAATCTTATTTCTCTTGGCTGCAAGAACAATGCAGTTAATGGAGATTGAGGTGGGCTTCAGGCTGTGTCGCATATATTCAGCAGAGATTAATTTAGTACTTTAATGAGGAATGTTTTTCAGTAGTCATGATGCAGCGGAAACATTCATTATGAGCCTTGGGTGAACTTCCAGTAGTCAGGAAATAGAGTATCCCTGTAAATTAAGCTGAGGCAATGCAGCACAGTGAGCATGAGGGTCCCCATAGTGCTCCTTGAATGGGGCCAGGCTGGGCAAGACAGCACAGTCGGGGGCATTTCTTCTCCCTGCAGTTGAAGCAAGGGAGCAAGGCAAGATCTGGCAGAGCCATCCTGTCACTCTGACATGGGGTTGACTCAAAATCCCAGTGGGAGTGACAGCATGAGTCAGATTGGTGCCTGTGGCAGCAGAAAAGCAGAGAGGAGATTTCTTCCCTCTTCTCACTGCCCTGCAAAGCTAGCTAGCTGTGGGAGGACATTTTTCCCCACTGCACTTCTGATGCTTTTCTTTCCTGTTTCTGTTCTCCAAAGACAAGGCAGAGCCAGCAGCACCAAGGATATTGGTAGGATTTCCTATGTGATGCCATTGGTAAATCTTTTCCTCACCATCACCGTGCCAGAGAAGAGGTCTGAGATACACGGGGCCAGAGGAGGTCTGTGGGTCATGCAGTGCAGCTGGAGCAGGAGGGGAGCGTGCTGGGGTTAGGGCATCCACAGCATGGGAGTGGGCAAAGGCCCTCAGCACAGGTTATACTGCTCTAAGAGGGCTGGGAGGGAGGGAAGAAAGGAAGGAGGGAGGAAGTGTCAGGGATTGAGGGAAGATGTGAGGAAGAGGAGGGACCCAGACCCACAGCCTCCAGGACTGCATTGCTTCCTCCTCCAAAAGGTTTTGCAGTTTGTACTTGTACCAAGCTACTATTTCAGTATGAACTTTACTGTTTGGCATGCTGTTGGCCCTCAGCATTTGACGCAGAAATGCAAAACCACCATCTCTGCCGTAATTAGAGAAGGAGGCTGGGACTGTTTTCAATTTTGAAGCTCTGACAATCAAAAAAGATTTGGAAAGGAGAATGGTGCAGAAAAGGAGACAAAAACAGTGCATGTGTGGGTGTTTGCAGGTGTACTCTAGATGACGGCCTGAGGAGAGAAGAGGTGCAAACATTTGGGAACCGATGCTATAGATGCCTGTTACTCTGGTGTTCATCCAGAGCAGCTCCATCAACTTCTGCTGAGCCACCTGGCTTCCCGTTTGAGTAATAGGTCATGAAAGTTTGTTCCCAGTCTTACGTGAGCCGTTTTAGTTTTTGAGAGGAGTTGCAAACCCGCAAGCTGAGCTTGAATGTCACTCACAAAAGCTATCCCCTGTACCTCTTCCTCCTGTGTGGTGTGTCACTAGGTTACTCAGGCAGTGCTACAGTTCAGCACTCTGCTTTTGAATTTGATATTAACACCACTAAAAGCAAACATGGTTCCTCCCACTCTGATAGCAGGGGAAAAGCAAGGAGTGGAAAGGGCATGGAAGTGAAAGACGTAACTGCACATGGAACACATCCACCAGCTGGTGGACAAACAATACTTGGAATAGATGGAAAATACTTTCAACACTGTGGCAAGGCAGGCTTCCCACACATGATGTGCAGTTACAGCTGTGGCTGTCATGGGCATCCTGAAGAAACATCAAATCCAGCTGGCTGAAGATTCAAGACTTTTCATGGTGTCACCCTCCCCAGAATGACTCCATTCTACATACTGGGGCGGCACCAGGCAGAGAGCTGCAGGGTTCCCATGACAGCCCTCCAGCTGGGTTTTGAGCTGAGTATCCACTGGACACTGGCTCACTGCAGCACACTGCGCTGCAAGGTAGCAGATTTCAAGGCCCAATTGGTGGTAGCAATGTTCTCCCTATGCACTCCCTGCCAGCAAAAGCCTCTGTGTGCTGGGACCTCAGCCTAGTTACTCTGCAACCTGCATCTCTCTCTGCTGGTGCGAGGTAGGGAATTGAGGCGAAAGGAGGAGAACTGGTTATCACTGCAGGTTGCCACCACCCAAACCACCGCTCCCAAAGGGCTACCCATCTGTGCAGGTGCTTCTGCCCTCTGTGAGGAGTGGAAACCCTCAGAGATGCTGGGGAAACTGGGTTGAGTGGAAGCAGCTGCCTTTGAAGGGTTTGTGGAAATTAAATGCTGGGCATCTCTGCCAGGCTGTCTCTAAAGCCCTCTCCCCAGGCTTCTTTTACTTGTGGATTACCCTAACCTCCCCCAGCGTACATGGATTCCTGCAATAGAAATTAACACTAATGTGGCAATTTTTAATCTACTCAACATTTTGTCAATGTTGTTAAAAGAAAAACTAAATTCTCTTTCTTCCTGGGCCTTGTATGGGCTCTGTCCATAGCAGGAGGCCTGTGCTGAGGAAGTAGCTGGAGGATGCTGGGTCTTTTGCTCTTTGCTTAGCAGTTGACTCCAATATAACCAAGTTAAGTGGCCAAATATGTTAACAGTGGTGTACATTGCTGCACAGGCAAGGTAATATAGTAAGGCCTGAATATAGTAAGGGCTAAGAAAGGGCTTACAAACTATTTAAAGGGAGAGTCAATAACTCTTGTTACATGCTGCCTCCTTCTCTGCAGCAGATCCATCCACGCATGTTATAAGAAGAGCTGAATCACCTCATTATAAATAGACTCACTACGTATTTTTTTCTCCCTAAAAATTATTTCAAACTGAACATGCCTACTCTATTCACTTTGAATTACTGCTTCTAAGAAAAGAGAAGGAGAGGACATTTTCTAGCTCCACTTTCCCTATTAGCAGTCTTGACTGTTAAAAAGCCTTGACTATCAGCCTTTGGGATGCAAACCTGCTTCCATTTAAGTCAATGGGAGTTTTATCATTGACTTAATTGGAAGTGAGACTGAGCCATTGGGCATGTGAGTGCCTTTGTGTAGAGCTCGGAAAAAAATAATAAACGGGACTGAGGCAAAATGTAGTGCCAGTTTTTTAATCACAGCAATAACCCAGCTTTGCCCAGCCTGCCCATAGTCATGCTGAAAGGGAAGCCTAGCCTGAAAGGAAGCACTCATAATATTATAGCTTAATTAGTTTATGAGGAAAAAGTGCTGAAGGGGAGTGAGGCTCCTGTTGTTAAATATTTTACCATTGCAACACTGACTAATGTTGTCTGCCAGACACTAGCCAGAGTCCTTGCCCTGTTCCACAGCAGCCTGCCCGTTTTTCTGTGCTGCATCCTCAAGCCTCGATTTTGGTTTAATGATAGTCATTCCGGGTACTTCTAAAAGAACAGAAAACATTTCTGTGTATGTAATTTGCCCATTATTAACATTATCCTCTATCTTTTAAGTAGCTGATTATTAAGCAAAGAACTAGCAATGAAGCAAGGAAAAAATGTGATAGGGAGATTTACTGTGTGGGAGGCAGAGATAAAATTAGATTTCTTTAAGCTATGTAGTACAGTTATTAGGAACTTAGTCTAATTTTTCAAGGAGCTGTCACTTAAATAACCTCATCTTATTATTCATGCTGAGGTATTTACTACAGAAATTCTTTCCCCCAGGTCATCATTTTTTTCCAGCAGCAGAAGTTGGGAACTCAACAATTGTTTGCATGCCCAAATAATGCAATACCATGTTATGGTAATGCAAATAATAGATTATTAAAGGACACGATTTTAAAACACTCTGCTGGTTCTAATGGAATTTGTTTGTTTGGCCTCTGTTAGTATTTTTACCATCTCTCTCCAAGTTTTCCAGTCTCTCAGAAGAGAGAGCAGTAAATTTTTCCCACTTTGATTTGTTCTTAATGCTGTTTCTCATTACCTGCTGCCTTTTCTAAGGGTGCCCCAGCATCAATCGCAGTGACTGCTAGTGGCACCCACTATCTCCACTACCACAGAGCTCTGAAGTCTATTTCCTGTTGATTGCTTTCTTTTTTTCCCCAGCTCTATTTGTTGCTCCCACCTCCCTGTTGCTCCACATCCTGGCCAGTGTGTGAATTAATCAGAATGACTTTTAGGCTAAACTATGGGCTCTTAGGAGCATGTGTAGCTCCTTAACACAGACTACATTTTCCAAGCCATGAACTGAGAGGTAGTCTCAAATTGTTTGTGGGTTTGGCAGTCCCACACCGCTTGGCAAAAATTTCCACTTATGCTCCTTCCGGCAGTGTTTCCAGCTCTACTCTTCTGTTTTGTTTTGCTTTACAGGACTACCTCAGCAGCTACTTCTAACTCCAGGTTGCTGGCATGCCACCCTGCGTGTTCTTGCTGGCATTCCCAGTGAACCAGGAGAGGTCTGTGTAAACCCATGCGACTCTTCACTGTAGAGTCAACCCCTCAAACCTCAAGGGGACTTTAAGTCTTCTACAAATGAGGAAGCTGATGGACAACATCAGATTATTGTTTTTTTTATAACAGTAAACATAATTAAGGTGTTGAGGAGGAAAACAAAACATATACTTTTGTCATGCTTTCATTATTTACAGCCTCAGCATAATCTCTTGCAGCTGGTGGTTTGCCAGTAAAATGGGTCCTTCCTTTTTTAGAGGACACTTTTTAATCATTGCCCTCTGCTGTGTGGTTGGCCAAGTGTGACCTCACATGCCAAATGCTCAAGGTTTGGAAAAATAGCCAGCCCACCATTCAGAGCTGTGCTAGCTGTGTTAGGCTGCTCGCAGCATGTGTGGTGTAATTTGAGCAGAGGAAAACCAATGATACTGAAATGAAGATGATCCATAGTCCCTCAAAAATAGGTAAGATCTGGGAATCTCCTGGAAGTTGCAAATCTGTATGAGCCCAAGACCTCTCCAGCTTAGGCAGGGAAGAGACACTCTTGTTTCCACCAGGTATTGGCTGCTGCTCTCTTGCCTCAGAGTGCATATTCCTCTAGGAGAAATTTAGCAAGGCTGGGGCTACCACACATCTCAGTTTTCAAGACAAATGCTTGCAGTTCAAAATGAGGTAGATATGAACATGAAGGTGAGCAAAATGTGTCTTTAAAATATGGACTTTGTTCTACCAGGGGAAAAAGAAGATCCTAACCAGCAATTGAGGCCATTACCTCCAAAACAGCAGCATTTGGGGAAAAAAATCAGCCTTTAAAGCAACCACTTTGATTCATGAAAACAGGTGTAAAAAATGCTGTGGAAGCTCTGAGGTAAGAAGAAAAAAGTTTAATGTGGACTGGTCGAGGCTGGGTGGGAGGTGGTGCAGTTTTGAAAATGCTGAGAATAAGACAAAATGAAAATAGGGTTATTGGGGGATGTATTTGTCCCTGAAGCTTGAGAGACTATGGAGCATTTAAGCAGCACCAGGGAACTTATTGTCAAGGCAGGTACAGAGCTGGTGGAGTGCAGAAACATGGACAGTGTGTTGCTGATGTATATACTGTTTTCATCTCCGCTGCTAACCCCTTGTACTGCTCTTGGTCTGTGTTTCCTACCTTCCTCTCTTCATATCTCTCCTTCTTTTTTATTAGAGCTGATAGGTTAGGAAACAGAGGTTGAATCTGCCTGCCAAATTTGCATGCCAAATTCACAAGACCATCAGGCTCTTCTCATTCTCAGAAGTATCTGTCATTAAACATACTTGTAACAAATGACACTGTGTCCCCAGTGGGTGAATGAAGTTTTCAGAACTAAGTTTTCAGTAAACACATCAGCATTCAGTCAGTTGTTTTTTTAGCCTGACTATGGCACTGCTCTTCTTGTAACAATAAATATTACATTAGTTTTGTTCTTTTACAGGAAAAGAAATGTGGGAACTATATAAGGAACTATAACATGGGACTACGAGTACAGGCAGGAAGAGTGTAACTGGGACATGGATTCGAGGCAGAATGTTTTGAAAACCTTTCAGATTTGTTTTCCTCTGTCTTAGTGACCTTGTTCAATTCCTTTAGTTTTCTTTTCCTGCAGTACGTGTAACTGCAGGATATCAGGACAAGCTCCCTTTTTCCACCATGTAAGAACAAGAGACACTTCCTTACAGTCTCCATCACTCATATGCATGCATCCTTGCACTGGATTCTACGTTGCATTGACACCAACATGTGCGTGTGTGCCAGAGGACAGGCCCACTGTGACTTGGTTTGCTCGCTGCATGCAGGTGATGCAAGTCATGTTTGACATCCGAGTTCCATTGAGGTTTGTGCTGTGACTGCATTGCCAGGGCTGACACTCACTGATGGGTGTCCCCTTTTGTCGCCTTCATTGAGTGGCACCTTCTCATCCCAGCCTCTCAGCTGCAGGAATGGGGATGACTCTTGTTTTTCTCCAGTCAAGCCCAGCCTCATGAGCCTTGGTGAGCAACCCTGAACATGGAGCACACAGTTCAGGGCTTGGCAAGCACCCATCTGTGTTTCAAATAACTGTTCATTTCCAGTCTCCTTCTCTTTTGTCTGGCTTTTGTGGTCCTTGAAGTGCTGTGGGATTCCTTTCCCTGCCCCAGATTTTCCTTTGTGTCCCTACACAACTCCTGGAGGCCAGAGGTTCAGAACTTTGAGCCAAACTGTTCTGTTTTTGTCTGAACCCTCTGTGAAAGCACATAATATTTACCTAGCTGAGAGGCACATTGTAAGGCCTAATGAATAGCTCCACAGTACCTGGTATGATGTGAAAGCCTAGAAGAGCCTGATAAAGAGGTGAGCTTTACTTAATTAAGTTAACCTTCAGATTAATAGAGCTGCTTTCTAAAAAATGCAATGTGAGAGCACTCAACTCCTCCAGGGCTCTAATTCTGCAGGGCTCTAGTCTCATTTCTGGGTCTGCGCTCAACAGAAACAGCCAAACGCAGTATCTGTCAGAGGGTATGTACATTGCTGGTGGAGCATGCTGATCCTCCCTGTTTATTTATGCTTTACAAAGTATAAGTTTCAGAAATAAACAGTTGATGCACTCTGCATGCAGGGAAACTTTGCCCAAGGCTGAGCTGGTGATGGTTTTTCCTGTGTGTCTGCTTGCTCCTTTGGATGATGCCCACATGCTGCTATTTCAGTTCCTAACCTAGCAATTATCCAGCTACATGTATGTGCAGCAAGTGCACTGAGCACAGCTGCCCCCCTCACAGTGAGTTCAAGGAAACTTAGATAGTTCTTTCCCTCCTTTTATTGAATTGACCCTTTGCATGTTATCCTGTAATTCTTTTCCTCTAGCAATTTATAGCTGTAAAGGTATATAATTTTAAACCTCTCTTTCTTATCTTGACAGATTACAGTTCTGTTTTTTTGAAGACTAATTAACTAGGGGCTTTGTGGGTAAGCTGTTGGCTTTAGTGCCTCACTTCAGGGGCCCTTCCCATTCAGTGTAAAAGACAGAGAGGTCACCATAGCATTGCTCAGCACAAATCCCCCTCCCATTGGAAATCTGCCATCTGCCTTTTGACATGAAAAAAAAGGAAGAAAAGAAGCAAAATGCTGGAGAATTTCTGGTGTGTTGTCTGGCAGTCTGATGTGTTAATGTTTCTTTTGCCAGGAAACAGCTGAAAAGAGAAGGGTCTTGCTGACTTGCTTCTCTTGCCATCCACGGTCAAGCAGAAGGAGTTGCTAAGTAGGAAACTAGAGGTGGTGCGCCAGCATGCTGTGCAAAAGCAGCCATAAATCCCCTGTCAAGGTGCAGATGAAGCTCAGTCAGCAGAAAGTTCTCAGGAAATACTGGATACCAGCCTGGGTGGAAGAAGACAGAGGACAAACAGTGTCACCCAGTGAAGGTGGGGCAGAGGAGAAGGGAGCCCTTAATGATAGGGGTGTAATATGGGGCCCCCAGAATGCCTCAGCAGAAGACCAAGAGCACTTCTGAAGAGGGAACTGCAACAAGGGCTCCTGCTGAGTCTCTGCTAACTGAGACCGATGGGAAATTCTTTAATACTGCATAGCAGTGTCTCTTGGAGGGGGTTCTTTTGTCTTCCTGGGGTGAGAAGGGTGAATGGAGCCAGCATGATTCTAGACAGTGTTACCTGGCATCAGCAGGAGCTGCTTCACATGTTTAAACTGTTTAAGCCTATTGAGTAATCAATAGTTTAAACATTAGTTGAAGACAGTTAACAAAAATTGCTGGCTTTTTTTTCCCTGTGAAGAAAATAGAATTCCAAGAATGATGAAGGTTTGCTTGAGAGTTGATCTGAGTATCTCTGGCTTTGGGTGATCTGTTGGATTTCAGAAAATATTATGGTCTTTAAAAAAACAAGCAGATATAAAATGGAAAAGTGTTTTACCTTTAAAGGAAAGATCTGTAGTTTAGTCTTGCACACAACTAATTTATGTATGCATATCTTTTTGAGTTTAAAGATTATTGCTTTCAGTTCATAATCATCATGCTTGTAAGATGTGTTTCAGGGGACAGAAAACATGTAAGCAAAGAAATAAACTGAAGTCATTTCTTATTTGTTGCTTTTGATCACTTCAGCTAAGAGGAGAGTGCTTAGGAAGAAACCTACCAGAAATATTTGCAGAGGCATGGATGATGCTACACAGGCTGGGGTTTGGCTCAGGCAGTGAGATAGCCAGACAAATCACTTTTTCTTGCTGGAGTAACAAAAGTGCATTAAAAGGTGTCATTTAATGCATACTATAGTGGTAGAAATGTGGGTTTTGTGGGGGGGACCACTGATTTATTTTCTTAAAGCCAATATACATCACTGCAAGCCACCCTGCCTGTTTTATGCTGTGTATCTGTCTATACAGCCATTTCCTATTCTAATTTAATTTCAAGAAACTGAACTTCCATAAAGAGATTTATTATGGGTGTGATGATTTCAGAGTTTAGAAAGGAGCCACAGGTGATTTTAAAAGATGAGATAAACTTTCAAATACATCAAATGTCTCATTGGATGAAAGATTAAGATGAGCTTGATTTTTATCTGGATTTTCGGCAGATGTCCAAATTAGCTTTCAGACTGTCTGAAGGGGGTAGGGACCTGGGGTTTGCATTTGTGGATCTGAAGGATGAGGCTGGCTTGGTGTCTGAATGGGAAGCAGGCTTTTTTGACTTTGGATGCAGGTCTGATTTCTCTAGAAATTTCCTTTTGTCTAGGTTTTCTTTTCAACCCAGAAATTTTGTCCACACACAGTCTGGAGACTTTGGCTGTTTGTCAGGAGTTTGAGTGCTAAACAAAGCTTACGAGGGGACAACACTGCACCTTGTGGTTCACCCACTTCACAGCTGGGGTGGAGGTCTGAGGCTTCTTTGAGTTTTGCTGCATGTGTGCCCAGGCAGCAGTCTGTGAGTCCCAGCTTAACCTCTGCTCAGAGACTGTCTCTTGAAGGCCCACTAGCTGGGACTGGACCCTCTTTCCCACTGCCTCTTCAAGTGTATGGATAGCTATGAATGCCTGCATGGGAAATATCCACGCTACACAAAGAAGCTTTCTGTTCCCATTTCTAGCCAAGATTAAGTGACAGTGTCATGCACAACTACAAAAGGAAACGGTCCAGGAGGGAGTATGTGACCTATTGCTCCCACCTCAGTTCTGCTATTAAATCAAAGCTATCTCTGGAAAAAAAAAGGCTACCAAGAATTTAAAATCTTATTCCCTACTTGCTAGTGTTTGTCACTTAGTGGTAAGGTTTATGATCTCTGATCTTTCCTCCAATGCCCAAGTTCCTTGAGTCACACAGCTTGGAGAGAATTGTTTTTCTCATATGTTAATTTCTAGAGAAAAGTCTGAAGATGTGACCAGAGTCCTTCTCCTACAATGAGAAGTGACAAGAAAAATGGTCGAACTTATTGTTCTCAGCAGACGTTTTAAAATGTCAATCTTTTCTGAGATCTAGCTTGTAATTTTGTAAAGCCTAGCTGTGACAACAGCGTGTCATGATTATCCAGCACAGTGTAACGATGCTCAGGGCTTCCTACCACCATCACTACCTCCTTCCCTTGCTAATCCTTTCTGCTTCTCCATCTCCTTCCTCCTGGAAGCCCCTGGGTCCCCTCTTCCTTGCCTCTTCCAGATTTTCCTCCCTCCTCATCACCTCCCTGGTCTCCTCCAGTCACTGCGAGCACCCGGTGAGCACCAGCACAGCTTTAGTCCCTTGGTTCCCTTCTTGCGTTCCTTTCCTTGAGTGGCACCTTTCTCACCCCAGGCTCCTGATAGCTTGTAGGGGTGGTGAAGACAGCATGATAACTCAGCCCTTTGCTGCCTCGTTCAAGCCAAACACAGACCTGGTAGAGGGCAGTTTTGATGCTGAGGGTTTGGTGATTCTGACAGATACTATTCCTAGTATTATATTGTGTCCCTTTAGAGTGTTCCATCTGTGTGATATTTTAATGTCATATTGTTCCTTCACTATGTCATGTATTGAACAATGATTTACAGCATTTTCTACATAGTATGTAAGAGTTATTGTAAATAATCATAACGTATTTTATCAGCAGGTGTTTGGGTTTCAGCTATCAGGTTTGTGTCATTGTCTGCTTAATAGCAAGGTGGCTTATCTATAGCAACACAATGATTATTGATTTTCTGATTGATGATTCATTTGAAACAGGTGGGCATTTCTGGGAAAGCATTACCAAAAACTTTAACTGCAGCAGGATGATGTATTTTACTTTCATCGTTGAGGAGAATGCAACACAAAAAATATAAGGCAGATTTTGTTCTTGGTGGGGTTTTCCAGACAGGTTACCCTGTTAGAAAGAAGGAAAATCCACTGTGCACTAATTCTATGTTTTGCACCACTGTTATCAGCAGCTTCCCAAGTGAGTGGGCCACAAGGTTTAGTTACAGTCATAGCCACAGTTCCAGTTTGGGGTAAATTCAAGTGGTGAAGTACTTTGGAAAGTGGAGTATCTCAGTGGCTTAAGGCTCTTTTTCAATAATGCTCTAGCTCTTTCTACCATCTCAGTTGACTGGGAGTAATATGGGGTGTGGAGCACCCATTAAATTTCTTCTTGGTTTGCCCATTCTTGTACCTCCTTGCAAAAGAATTGTCATCCATTATCACTTTGGATGGTATTAGGAGTTAGGTAGACTGGAGAACCAAGATGAGAGCCCTCGTACTGTATTTTGTCCATCAGGCCTTTCAGCATTCAGTTGCCGTAAGTAAGCCAAAGGCTATTGCTACTCCTGTGAGGATGTACTGATATCCCACAGAGGGTTTGAATGACATCATATAATCAATTTGCCATGTAGGCCACAAAGTTTTTCCTTGATTGATATGTAGGGGTTGTGCTTTAGCACAGTGACTTTTGTGTAATTCTTATCTACGTTGAAGAGATTTTGTGAGGATAATTTCACAAGTTTTCCTATCTAGGGGCCAACCCTTGCTTTATGCAGCAAAATAAATTGCTTTTTTACCTATGTAACCTAAATTTTTGTTGTAGCCATTCTCCCAACTGCTACCACTCAGGATTTAGGGAGCTCCATGTTTTTTTATCTTCACAATTTTAATCAATTCATCCACCTTTTGATTCCAGTTTGTGGCTGTCTTATTGTCCTTCGTGTGAGCTTTCACCCATCCCATCTTGAATGGTGTTATTCTGGCTGTATTTAATAATACTTGCCAGCCTTGAGTTCTCCAAACTGGAGGTCTGTTTGCTTCCCAGTTCAGGGGTTCCTATTGACAGAGCCATTGCATGGCATCAGGCCACAGAGCCTTGGAGTCTACATGTATGATTTTTGCTCCAATCTGTGCCTCTAAAACAACTGCTTGTAATTGTCCTACTTGTGCACTACCTTCACCTTCTTCTATTATTTGTTAGCTAGTGGTAATGTTTAGTGCAGCAGCCTTGTATTACCATTTATCATTTATCCTTTTTGCTGAGGCATCAGTGAACAAAATGTCTTCTGTTGGTGTTTGCTCGGTGAGGGAGGTGCGTTTAAAATTGGTGAGGGTTTAAAAGGTTGTTGTAATGCTATAGTATGTCCTCTGGTTAATTTAATTTCCCCTGCAATTCCTGTCAAGTAGGTATACCATTTTCTGACCATAGGTTTTTGTGCAAATCCCTCTGGGTGAGCAGTTCCCTTTACAGCTGCTTCTAGCAAATTAAATGGTCCTCTGGTTTGCACAGGCTGTTCCTGGTGTATTTTCTTAACTTGTTTTACTGTTCAGACTAAGGACAAAAGTCCCTTTTCCACTCAGGGTATCTCTGTTCTGTCTCTTTAAATGCAGTTGAGCTGAATAATAAATATCTCTTTGGTCCCCCAAGGCCAGTTTGAAATAAGTTACAGTAAGTACCACGTTCAACAAAAACCCATTCTGCTATAATAGGGTCGTGGGGGTGTACCGGTCCCAATGACTGATATGTTTTTCACTCCTGTATTAGTGTTGACTGCCTCCTCATGTTCTGGGCTACATCTCCATGGTTTTCCCTTTCGTAAGAATGAGTACAGTGGGCGAGCAATGACAGAAAAGCCAGGTACATGTTTCCTCCAATATCCTGAAGTTCCCATTAACTATTGTACTTCTTTCCTAAATTAGAACACCTGCAGCTGTTCTATTTTTCTTAAGGTGTCTGGAGGAATCGCCACACTGCCTACTATCCATCAAGTACCCCCAGATTTGACTTCTGTTCTTGTTCCCTGACATTTCTCAGATGGGATCTGAACTTCTGTTTTATGCAGTGCTTGCCAAACTGCTGTTGCAGCTTCCCCTGTCTTTTTGGGGGAATATCCTCCAATTAGAGTATTATCTACATATTGGTACAGTTTCACATTCTGAGGAAGTGAGACTGCTAGAAAAAGTTCAGCAAGCGCAGAATGAGCAATTGTGATGAGCTCCCTATGGGAGTCTGTTAAAGGTATATTGTATACTGTCCCACATAAAAGCAAATTTCTTTTTATCCTCCTTTTGTAAGGGGAACATAAAAAGCATGTCTTTTACATCTAGTGCTGCTATCCAGGAGCATGCAGCTGCTTGCGGTGGCTGTTAGGGTTGCAATAACTGGTACTGCAGCTGTTAGTGGGGCTGTGTTGGCATTTAAGCACCAGTAATAAATTGTTAGTTGCCATTTCCCATCTGGTTTCGGACTGGCCAGACTGGTCAATTATGTGGGGAGTAGGCTCTGGAGATGACTTATCATTTTTCTAAATCAGTTATGACTTCAGAAATTCACTTTCCTGCAGCAGCAGAAATCGAGTATTGTGATACGTTAGTAATCTTTGAATCAGGGAGTGCAGGTGCTGTGTGGATACATGCACTGTAACCTCCCAGTTTCTATTTAGGATTAGGGTCAATATCTGAACCAAAGGACCACATGTGCTTCCCGCCCAGGAGCCATAAATTAACTTTTGCAGTTTGGCAAATAGCACTTGCTTTATTCACTCCAGTGACTTTAAGTCTTTGCTGTCCGGGTCATACGTCCCGTTGTATTAATATTGCAATATGTGCTCCAGTACCTATTAGAAATTTCATCAGTTGTCATCAAAGACCAACTGGACTCAAAATATATGGGCCTTCGCTATCTATCCATTGAGAGAATTTCACTTGTCTGACAGAGAAGTCCAATTGCTGTCTTAGCATTACTTGCTATTTGGCCTCATGCTTTGCAATTCTTCCTTTAGGGGGAAAAAAGGGTTATTGCTCTTCATTGGAGCAGGTGATGGCACTGGAGTATTTGGGGCATCCATTTGCCATCATTGTGTTTCCCAAACACTGGAATTAGATTTAAGATAGCAGCCTTCCAGTATCTGAAGGGGGGCTACAGGGATGCTGGGGAGGGACTATTCATTAGGGACTGTAGTGATAGGACAAGGGGTAACGGGTTGAAACTTAAACAGCAGAGGTTTAGACTGGATATAAGGAAGAAATTCTTTCCTGTTAGGGTGGTGAGGTACTGGAATGGGTTGCCCGGGAGGTTGCAAATGCTCCATCCCTGGCAGTGTTCAAGACCAGGTTGGATGAAGCCTTGGGTGATATGGTTTAGTGTGAGGTGTCCCTGCCCATGGCAGGGGGGTTGGAACTAGATGATCTTGAGGTCCTTTCCAACCCTAACTATTCTATGATTCTACGATAATGCCAGTAGGCTGTCTCTGAATCCCATCCCTGGGAATGCCTAGTGCCAGTGCTTTCTTCCACAGTTCATTTAGGCTTGTTCTCCCGTGGTCTAGCTCTAGCTGTTGCACTTGATGATCTCCTGTTTGGAGTTTTGGTTTGATTTTCTGGCTAGCAGATCATCCCACCCCATTTCACAGGCATGGTTTATAATGCCATGCATTAATTCTGCCCAGGCAGGAAGTTAGTTATGTAGATCATCATCACCTAATCCCTCTTTGTGTTCTGTATCTCTTTTAATTTCATTACATCTTGCAATTAAAGGCGGTTTAAGAACTTCTGGGGCTTCTCTAAGTAGGGGGTTTAGCATTGTATAATCAATTGCAGCAGATATTGGAATATCATTGGATTCCCATTTATGCATGGCTTGTATGCAGGCAGCTTTTGTGATGGCTGTGGAGAGCTTGTTTAGAGATCTGACTGGAGTTACAAAGGGTTGGCCTCACTCTGCAACATTATTCCCCCAGCCCAGAAAGCTACCTTGCTGGTGATAGAATGGGATGCATTTGCCACATCTGGTCCTAGATTTAAGAAAGCTCCTGGACCACAAAAGCTGTTTGCTTCATTTCTACTTTGTATTATTCGATCACCACCACTTAGGCAGGCTTGTCACAAATACTCTGTTTCAGTTTCACCTGGCTTTCTGTTAAAGCTTTCCTGTAAATTGCCAATTGTAACAGATACCAGTGAGTGACTTGTACAATATATTGACAAGCACCACCCTGAGGTCCTTCAGATTGTTCTGCTTTAATAATGGGTCTAGGCTCACATTCAGGGGGATTTGAGGGAGACAATGAATCATCTTCTCCCAGTTCGCTACTGTCAGGGTTACCCCATATGTTTCCATCACATACTTCAGGGGATGCAATTAATTTCCTAATCTACAGAAGCATAATATCAGCCTTTTCTCCCAACTTTGGGGTTTTATTTTTAACCTTCTCTTCCTGTAACTGTTTCTGCAGCTGCTCAGTTTTCAAAGGCAGTATTAATTCAGCTGCCTTTCTGCCTTCTATTTCTTCCTTTAGGTCCTGTTCTTTTTTATTGTTATTCTTCCTAAACTGTCAAGCAGCTTCTAGGAAAGTGCCCAGCATTTTGTAAATAATTCCTTTCCTTTTCCATCCTTTATATGTCCCCTTGGCACCTTTAGCTCTTCTTCCATTACTTTCCATCCTGCCAACTGCGCCAATTTGTCATGAACCCTGATTTAGGATCCTCAGAGAATCACCATCAAGAGTATTAGCAAGAGTGGTTTTAATATGAATTTATAAAAGTGTGACTTTTATAAATTGCCAGTTCGATGGCAAGGTTCACTCTATTACTTACTACATGAATGAAACACACAAAGGAAAATCGAGGTGGAATCAAGCTAAAATGATTCACACAGAGACCAAAGATGCGAGAGGGTAAGGGACACCCTCCTGTTCAGTCATGAGGTTCAGAGCAGTCCCTCCCTTGCTTTCTATATTCCTGATGGAGTATCCACTCCTAGGTGTGATTACATCCAGTCTTAGTCTCAGACTTGGACCATGGTGTATGTCTAAAGGAACTAATTACAAGGATTTCACTATTTAGCGTACTATAACAACTTATCGAGGATCTGTTGAGAATGAGGGGTTGCTCTGCCTTGGGTAAAGAAGTATCTCTCAGGTAAGAGATCTCAAACCCTGAGAGGCATCCCAGCTCTAGGGGAAAGTCACTGAGGCATGCAGTCCAACTGCAGTTCAGAGAGAACTCGAACTGGACTCATCCAGAGATCTGTTGTTAGTAGACAGGTCTCTACCTCGAGGAGCAACCTTGAGAGGTGTCCCACCTCAATGGGAGGTCACCACCATGCAGCCACTCAACCTATCAGGGAGAGCTCAAAGAAGGCACTCTTATGTAGGCTTCTATTTATGGGATAAAGTGGTTGGCTTATAGTCAAATTGTGTATGGTGGGAAAGGTATGCGTGAAACTCCTTGTACCCACAACTTTCTTTGTTCCTTGATAAATGAGTTTTAGAAAAACCACCTGCTATCCATCTGCATGATTGGTGATGTACTCTAGGTTACCCTGCTCTTGCGGGGGGGGTTGGACTAGATGATCTTTTGAGGTCCCTTCCAACCCTTGGGATTCTGTGATTTTGTGTTCCAAGATCATATGCATCAATGATCATTGAGTCATTCCGCTTCTTTGTGGGTTTCCTGGAGGAGTTCTTGGCCTGGTTACGGCTCAAGCCTTTATATTTGGAGCGCATATCAAGCTACTGCTGGTTTGGTTAAGGGGATCAAATGCATCCATCACACTCAGCAAGGAAGAAGATACAGGAGAAACAGATGGTGCTGGTGGCTTATAAAAGCAACAGAAATGGAGAGGGGAGAAAATGGTTGGATTTTAGACCTAATGTTTTATAGTGTTTTGCAATTTATACTTATTTTTTTTTAATCCAGTCAGTCTGTGGGACTGTAATTGCTGCCTGCTGAATGGAAGGCAAGTGAGGCAGCAGCACAAAGAAGCTTCTGTCCATGATGGCCTGTCTCCCTGGGGTCCCGTGACATTCAGTGGAAAAAGCTGAACTCCTTTGCAGGGCAATTCAAACCAGAAAATTACCTCCATGTTCTCCTTTTTCCATCCAATGCCAAAGTTCCCCTTCCTGAATAATGCCCTCCCTGCTTTACTTAACATGTTGCTTTGTTGGATTAAATGGGACTCAGCATGCGAGTTGACCTGGACGACTGTTGGCAAACGTGTATAAAAGCTACACCTGCAAGGAACAATTGCAAGGAGCAGTCATGCAGCTCCATAGGCTGCTCTGGCTCAGATTAGGGGAGGATTGGCAGTAAAGAGCGATGGCTTTATTTGTACACAAGCTTCAGGTGTAAACAACAACTGCTTGATGCAAAACCTTCTGTCCATAAAGCTTTTCTCTTGCTTACAGAGCCATTTAGCAATCACCAAACCCTGTTCAGGTGCAGATGCTGTTTTTATTCTGAAGATATATGTATCTATTTCTTTTTGATTCCTTACTGTTCCTACTAGCAGCTATCACCAACATCTGCTTGAAATAACTCTTCTGGCCTATTTCTCTCCCCTGCTGTACGTGTTTTCAATCCTACTGAATTTCAGTGTAACCATGGGCAGTGTTGGCTTGTGGTGCTGTACTAACTGTGAGTCAAGTGTGAAAGCGTGCCTGTACACAGACAAGTAACAGTCACGTATACCATCAGGTGCAGCTGTAGAGGAAGATCAGCTCTGTGTGTCACCACCACAGAAGAGCCTCTGCTGATACTCAGGTGTAACTCCCAGAGGTTGCTGAGGTGAGGTACTGATCATCCTTAGTTTCAGAATTCCTATAGCTTGTGAGGCCAGGAGGCTTCATTCCCCATGGAGGCTTTACCCTTTGTACTACCCTGCTCCCCTAACCCTCTTCTATGCAACTTTTGCGAATCACTCTGAGCCATAGACAACAACTCCAAAGGGGCACCCACTGGTGTGCAAGCACTGCAGGGCTTAGTAGTCCTATTATGAGGGCCAGAGTTTGCATTTCGTTTATGCATGCAAGAAGTACCACCTTCACCAAGGCCCATTAAGGTTTTCCTGTCTCCAGCTGATGCTAAATCTGTCATTTAGAGTAGAGGTGACTCTCAAAAATACAGCTTATGTCCTGTGTAATTTCCGTAAGTGGCAGCACAAAGGCCCTAGAGAACAGCTTTCCAGTTGCTTACAAATCATCTTCACAGCAATGCATAAGGCCAGGAAAAAAAGATTCCTAAGCTCTGCAGAGCTATGTCCATACTTACAGGCAGTACCAAGGGATACCAAAGCTAGGCACAGTCTGTACAAATGATGGTGGGAGAATGAGGGAAACTCAGCTGTGTGACAGGAGCCATGTGTTCATTTGCCAGTTCAGAGTTGAGTTCAGCTTGCTTTGGAGGAGGAATGGAACCCACCTTCAGAGTGAGGCATCCCACCTACCAGCCTATTGGAGAGTCTCCAGATCGCATTTATTCACACCATCCTCCTTTGAGCACATGAAGAAAAGCTTGCTAGGGCATTCCTACTGTTCCAGAGAGTGAGCTGATTATCACATTTGGCTTCTCTTCCTGGCTGTCCCAGACAAGGCAGAGGAAGGGTCAGGGTTCATTCAGCTCTGAACAGCAGGTTTTTGAGGAATCTTCCCCTTGCCACCTGACTCCTCCTTGGTTTAAGGGTCCATAGCTGGAGCTTTGCATTTCCATATGTGCTTAGTGGCCACTGCATGGAGTGGAAGTGGAGCTCTGGCCAGATGGCACTGGCAGGGACTCATTTATTAAACCTTACAGTGAGAGACTATTGCCAGCCTTCTCCCCATTTTTCTGTCCCCTGGACCTGCCCACAAAGCCATTTGCTATTAGCAGGCTACTGTTTTCCCTGTAGCAACATCAGCACAATGCATCTGAACACCTCTCAGTACAAGGTGGCTTTTTGTAAACCACAGCACTTAAACTATGATATAAGCATCAATGTGGGTGGGGAGTGGGTGTTCCATACCCTTTTTTAAGTTCTTTCATTCTTTGGGAAGGAATGTCATCCAGAGGGACCTCGACATGCTTGTGAGGTGGGCTGATGCCAACCTCATGAAGTTGAACCATGCAAAGTCCAAGGTCCTACACCTGGGTCAGAGCAATCCCAGGCACAGCTACAGGTTGGGCAGAGAACAGATTCAGAGCAGCCCTGCAGAGAAGGACTTGGGGGTGTTGCTTGATGAGAAAATGAATATGAGCCAGCTTCAGTGTGTGCTCGCAGCCCAGAAAGCCAACTGTATTCTGGGCTGCATCAAAAATAGCGTGACCAGCAGGTCGAAGGAGGTGATCCTGCCTCTCTACTCTGGTGAGACATCACTTGGAGTATTGTGTGCAGTTCTGGTGTCCTCAGCATCAAAAGGACATGGAACTGTTCGAAGAAGTCCAGAAGAGGGCCACGAGGATGATCAGGGGACTGGAGCACCTCCCATATGAAGACAGGCTGAGAAAGTTGGTGCTGTTCAGCCTAGAGAAGAGAAGGCTGCATGGAGACCTCATAGCAGCCTTCCAGTATCTGAAGGGGGCCTATAGGGATGCTGGGGGGAGACTGTTCATTAGGGACTGTAGTGATAGGACAAGGGGTAATGGGTTAAAACTTAAACAGTGAAAGTTTAGATTGGATATAAGGAAGAAATTCTTTACTGTTAGGGTGGTGAGGTACTGGAATGGGTTGCCCAGAGAGGTTGTGAATGTTCCATCCCTGGCAGTATTCAAGACCAGGTTGGATGAAGCCATGGGTGACATGGTTTAGTGTGAGGTGTCCCTGCCCATGGCAGGGGGGTTGGAACCGGATGATCTTAAAGGCCTTTCTAACCCTAACTATTCTATGATTCTATGATTCTCTGAAGGTGAAGGTAACCACTAGCTGAGGATGGCTGGCGGGAAGTAGCATCTTACATGACTGCAGTTTGAAGCTAAGTGAATAGGAGGTAAAGCCCTACATATCTCTGGGGTTTAAACTTAAAGTGCTTTACATGCTCCTGGGAAACCAATTTTATGTTGCTGTTGGCAAGTTTCATAGGTAAGTTTTTAATCCTTGTTCTGTTAATGAGTCAGCTAATGCACAGACGATGTGATCTTCCCCTCTGTTGTATGATGTACCACCAACCATGCAAAATGTCCCCAGATCAGAATGGCAGTGTCTTATCTACACCTCTGGGGATGATGCATGCACAGCAAGATGCTTGGTGGTGGATAACAAAGATCAGAGAGCTGCAAAGCTTACAGGGACCACACAAATTCCTGCTGATTTTTGTTTGGCATGTGGTGTTTCAGGAGTGATCTGCCTGGAGCCAATCTATGCAACTCTGAAACACATGACTCAAACTCAGGTCTCTGAGCCCTGCTTCTGTGCTTGGACTGGGTTCTGCTTCCCTTAGCACACACAAGGAAGCATAACAGGCTTTATTATTCCATTTCCCTAAGAATCACAAAGTTAATGCTGGAAATGCTCTTTTTGGAATCATTTGTAATTGGCAGCTCCTGCCAAGTATTAGCAGGCCAGTAAAATCTTTCTACATAAATTGTGTTGTAATTAGTGTGATTTGTTTAATGTCACCTTGTCTGGCTGGCTGAGAAACTGTCTCAAAATGTAAAAGCACCGCGCTTTTCAGTGGAGGGAGTGGAGTCTGACTGCACCAAGATGTTTTGTTTCTCTCTATTATTTTACAATGGCCTTTTCAAACCACTCAGGTTGGTGAACTTAAGCTGAGTTAGTCAAGAATTCCCAGGTGAGGAAAATTACAGACATAGGACATGGTAACAAGGAGCATGAAAATAAAGGTAATATGCTAATAATAATTTATGGATATTGTAGTCGGTACACAAGGCAACACAGTAAAAACCTCTTAATACCCCCAAAATACTTGGTACATGTAAAAAGCCATTTTAGGGGGAAGCAATGGAAAGGGTGAGAGGACAAAGAAGTTTGCTTGCTGGAAAAAGGTATTGGGAGCTGACTAGCTTTCTTGGTGTCCTCAGCTCCGTAAGAGTCGCACCCAGGTCTGAAAGGCAAATGTGAGTGAGTGATGGCAGTTTTCCTGTTAGGTGGATAAAAGGGGAGTAACAGGAAAGCAGTCAAGGGGCACTGATAATACCAGAGTGCAACAGGGGAGCTGCACTGCGCTTCTCTCCGGACTCCAATACATTAAATAATGCCACAGCTTGAATGTGGTTCCATCGTTGTCCATCAGTGCCCAGAAAACACTCATGACAGGCACAGCAGGAGGAAAACCAGTCAGGTCTTACACACACCCGGGTGCTGCAACCTGACAAAATGACTTTTATCTTCCCCATCCCATGAACATCAGCATCAATCTGCGAAACAGAAAGAGAGAAGGGAAAAAAAAATCAGGAGTCTTTTCAAGCATAAGAAATGATTTGGGGTGAGAGAGGTGCAGAAGGAGCTCTGGACGCCCGGCTCACCACCAGCATTTTTCACCTTTAATCTTCCTTCCAAATGTTCTGCTTTTATTCCAACTAATTGAATGAATGTCTTAAAATTCATAACACAAACTGAATTTGATTAAATCGAACTTGGTTCATATGATAAAGCACTGCAGTTAGAATGCAGCTAGAAAAATACATTATGCTAGGACAAATAAGTATGGTTAACTTCAATAAGAGGAGAGGTAAATTGCATTCTGCGTGAAATGTGCAATTTCACCTCAGTACAGCTTTAATCAAAGTAAAATATTATAGGACACGGGGGAAAAAAGCCCCTCACAATGTAACATTTTGTCTGCTATCCACTCAGTAAGATTTAAGGTAAAAATTGCTAAATAAAACCAATGCTGTATGCTATCTGTCCCCTGTTAGTATGTAAACAATTAAGGCAATATCTGGCTATAAACTAATTCATATTTATAACAGATCAAAACTCAGTGGTAGTCAATGTGAATGCAAGCTGTTCATCAGAAGCTTCTCTGACATCAAAAATTTCACTGGAAGAGGAAGAATAGAACTAAATATATGTATTTAGTGGAATTTGCGTTTACATTTATGCCAGCATTTTCACTCTCTTGTCTTTGCTCTTCATTGTCCATGGTTGATGTTATCAACATTGAGCGCTCCAAATTCCCACTTATGGCTTATTGCAACCCACCGTCTATTTGGAGAGGACCTGCTCTCTTCTGAGGGGCTGACATTAGTATGCTGCTAGCATTCCCTGCTTTGGCTGTATGGATGACTTCTTGTGGCAGAGTGGGGTCACCTGTAACCCCTTTCTCATGGGACCATAGCTGAAGTTGTACCACCATTTGGGACACAGCAGGAGGCTGGGGTACCTCTGACACACTGCAGTGAGCCCAGATGCTGGAAAAAAAGCTTGATCTTTGATTGCATCTGGGCCTTCTCTGTGTCCAGGATGGGAAGACAAGGTAGGTTCCAATACAGCCTCAAAAGGGTTTCATGATCCCATATTTCAGTGTGCTCTAGGAATGTACTGCCTAACATGGGGAGACCCACACACTCCAAGGGGACAGGTGACTATATTAAAAATGGAAGCCACAGAAGACACAGGCTTCCTTGTTCATTGCAAGACTCCTTTGGCTCCAGCAAGCCCTCCCTTTGAAGGTTTCCTCCTTTGCTTGCCAGCTGGGCACCACAACCAGCCAGTGTAACGGTAGAAGAGGAAACAGCACTGGACAGTAGGAGTCATCAACCCTTGTGCTGGTGAATCAGCAAGCTGCAGGCTTCTGAGACCAACAAAACCTCCCAGACAAACCCTACACATGTGTCTGCCTTGGAGGAAACCGAGGGAAGTTCTGTGGCACAGTTCACGATCAGCATCATGCTGCCTGTGGGCTGCCTGTCTGCACAGGGATTGCTGAACTAGCTCAGACCCGAACATGAGCAGAGGTTGTGCAAGGATCAGAGGTACCTGCTGCCCTTGTCATGGTGGTCAGTGTAACTCTCCTGACCCCCAGCCCCTGGTCCAACCGAGGCAGGGCAGAGGAGCTGTGTTTTGGCCACCAGTTCTGAGAGCATCTGCACTGTGGGTGACACAGCAACCTGGAGAGACATCAGAAATACCTTGAGAAAACTAATAAGGTAGTTCTCTTCCACACCGTGTCAGCTGGAATACAAATAAATTAAAGCAAATGTGTAAAGCCTCAAGTTTAGTTAAATGTTTGGTAGAGGCAGAGATGAAGTTCATTAGGTAAAAGACAGCATGGACAGTTTAGCAGCAAGTACCACATACAATCATTACTCAGAAGATGTAAGTGGTTTGTTGCCTCATCATTCAGCATGCTTTTTAATGATTATACAACCAAAACCATCTTAACTTGAATTTTATGTGAGAATTTTAGCTTCTTGGAGGCAAGAAAAGGACAGACATGCCACCCTCTAATCTCTGCAAGTTCAAAACTGTTTTGCACAGAAACGAATTCTGGTGTGATGGAAAGGTGATGTGTGCTCTCAAGTATCCTTTACACTTAATGCAGAGCTCAAAAGAGACCTTTGCATGGCCTAACTTTGGGCACCTAGCTTTAAGCTTGGGGTGTCAGGCTAGATTGGCTGTGGAGAGAGACAGTCACTTCCTTCCAGCACGAAGGGCAGAGTCCTGTGCTGGGTCACTTGACAGCCAGAAACTGCAGCCTGGGAATCAGGCATCCTCCCCAGCAGATAGAAGATACAGAGATGTGAACAAGTTAGTGCCTCCATTACATGGAGAGGTCCTCCTCATCAGCTGGTGGCTGTCTTGCCAACAGACTGCTGAATCTCCTTTATGGCTAGCCCTGGCAAGAAAAGGGGTAGGGGAAATGTGACCACAGTCTCTTTGCAGGGGTAGGTGAACAGCTCCAGTTACCTCTTACCATCCCCTAAAGCTGTGGCATAGGTCTGGGGACCCTGGAAACCAAACCCACTTCAATGATAGCCTGAGGTGAGGTCATAGCCCACCTGAGAAGATAGGAGAGCACTGAGGGGAAATTGCCCATTTCTGCTTCGAAGGAGACTCCCTCCTTTGAAATGGACCGAATGCCTCTTCATATGACCATGTGCCCCTGATTTCGTAGGGACTCCTGAATCAGTTCCCATGAGGGCAATAGCATTTTCTCTGCCTTCTTTCTCCTCTTCCCTGTGGCCACATCCCTGGCACATTGTGAAGCACAGCCCCTGCCTCTCTGTGTGAGAACTCCAGTAGGGGGAAGAGGCAGGAGCTTCAGGAAAAGCATGGTCTTCTGGTGCTCCTGGAATACAGGGTGAGCACATCCAACTGACCTTTGGGCATGATCTTGGCCAACTTTACCTGGCCAGTACTTTGCCTTGAGGCATGAATTCATCCCCCGCTGAGGGAAGTGTTCTTGCACAAGGACTTGGACTGAAGCTTTAACATCCCACCTTGCTTCTACTATTTTTGGAGACTGTCTAAAATAGGGAAGCATGTGACTCCAGCTGAAATTCAGTAAATCTTACTAGCCTTCAGAAAATGAGCCTTGGTGCCTATGGGATAATGGTTAATCCACCACATCCAATGACTCAGATGCTTCTCATGTCAGGACCAAGAGGTCTTGAATGCAGAAATGAATGTTCTCTTCTGTGTAGCACCTCCCTTCTTCCTCCTCAGCCACCTTCCTTCAGCAAAGGACCTACCATCTCTGTCTCTTGAGGATCCACCAAGGTTTTCTGCTCCACGTTTTCAACTGTGATTTAATTCACATCCTTCCTCTTAGACCCAGAAAGTGAATTTTTCTCTTTCCTCAGTTTTATTGGTGCACAAAGGTTGCACAGAGCCTTGCAAGTGATGTGATTTAACTGGGAGCGTTTCACCTGGCCAGATCAGAATTTACCTTTTCTTGACTGCACACAGATCAGTGCCTCAAAATGCAATACTTCATGTAATTTTGATTCTGTCAGTAAAGGCTGCACTGAAAATCTCATCTGGGTTTGTCAGTGATACATTGGCTAAAAATACCAGGTTTAAAGGAGGTTGGGAAAACAAAGGAAGAAAGACTCTAATCTCCCAATGAAAGCTAGTCCTTTCAAGAGAGAATGAGAAATTTGGGGAATAGAAGTCATTTCAGTGCAAGGGAGATAGATATTGTGTATTTCAACAAGCCAACATATTAGTTGTGGATACTCCACCCCTGGCAGTGCTCAAGGCATACAGCTTTGAGCAACCTGATCTAGTGGAAGGTGTCCCTACCCACGGCGGGGGGTGGAACTGGATAAGCTTTAAGGTCCCTTCCAACCCAAACCATTCCATGATTCTATGATTTCTGGATTAAGCAATGGTATAATTATTCAGTTTCTAGTAGGT
This sequence comes from Melopsittacus undulatus, assembly GCF_012275295.1. Classification (NCBI taxonomy): domain Eukaryota; kingdom Metazoa; phylum Chordata; class Aves; order Psittaciformes; family Psittaculidae; genus Melopsittacus; species Melopsittacus undulatus. Next base: position 68,047,071 of record NC_047527.1, on the reverse strand, counting down.
GTTGTTAGGCCACAGTAAGTGTAGTTCAGGCCACAGTCTGAAACCACATCAGTATAAACTGATCACTTACCTTAAGCTGCATCTCCCAAACAGTTTAAGCTATGCCAACTGTAAAAGGCCTTAGATAATTTCCCCAGTGCAGGCAGGCTTGAAGAATCATAGAGTCATAGAAGAAAAGTCTATTGCATTTCATGTAAGTGAAAAACATATGACATTAAGTTGCTCACCAGAGCCATTGCTAAATGAATAATGAATAAAAAATGTCAGTTATCCCCATGCCCTTAACTCAGGCACAAGAAAAACCACCAGTGGTTGAAGGTTTCATTCAGCCTGGTGTGAAACTTCCCAACAGGAGTCCCAGGAAGAAAAAGGTATCTGCCGCTGCTTTATATGTTGATTACTTTCCCCATGGCCACTCACTCCACTGTAAATTTCTTCTGCTCTGTGGATTTATACACTAAGAATATGAAATGGGGAAGGAAAATAAACTCTCACTTTGTAGTATCACTGGCTTGCATATTGCAGCTCAGCAGTCATGGACAGCATCCAGCTTTAACGCTCAAAGGGAGCTGCCATATTTATGACTTCTCCAGTCTCACAAGAGCAGGGAAGGCTGACGAGCAGTGACTGAAGCACAGCTGAATGAAATGCATAATATAAAGAGGACAAAAGTCAAATACATTTTGAATCTAAATTCCTAAAAAGTGCAGTTTCTGCAGCCCTGGGTGAGGATGTGTGTGTGGCAGGTTGCTCCTTCCACAAGCCCCACACCAGAGTTCGGTCCTGCTGACCTGCTGATGATAACATTTGACAGAGGGGTCAGCAGCCTTTGAGGCAATTCCATTTGCCCATGCTGGAAAGAGACACCTATGCCTCACATGTGGAAAGGCTAATAAACTCACCCATTGTTAGGCATCAGATTATGAAGAGAAGGCAGAGGCTTTTGAAAATTACCTGCTTGTTCTGCAGCCCACAGAAGTTCCCCTCCATGGCTTAAACTGGCAATGGCCAGGATGAAAAATATTTCTGCATGTATTTAACATGTGTTTGCTGGGTTCTTCATTAAAAAAACCCATTTCTGATGTGCAGGTCACCTGGGAAGAGGTGGCTACAGTCAGAGTCTGATTCTGCCACCCACTGGCTTCTGTGAAACTATTGCAGATGCAGATGCTTGTCTGTGGGAGCAAGGCTGCCATCACCCAGCCCAGGCTTTGCTAAGGGCATTATACATCACATGGGGTAATAGTTTCTTCTCTGACCAGATAATGTAGGCAGCACTCCGTGTGCGCTGCTTCTTCTGAATTACACCAGTTCCTGTGCAATGTGAAGTGGGTGCTTGACTCTAAAGTATCTGTTCTTTCATTTGTGGTGAAGTTCAGGCTCCTCAGTAAGTGGAGAAAGTGTAAGTGCTGCATCTGCAAAGTGGACAAATAGCATTGGAAAGATTTTCTGAGCCACTCTCTGCTACACAGTGAAAGATGTTTGCATTTAGGGTTGGTCATATTGGGTTTTGGGAGGCGGAGAAGTTTTCCAAGATCTACATTTAGAGGAACGTTTTGCAAGATCTGTGATTTTATACATATCCAAATGGCACTGCTTCCATTAAGATCCCCAAATATACTGATTTCCACGTAGGCAAAGAAATTCATAATAATGGATGCAATGACATCAAAGACAGTGAATGACCTGTATTTATAACTAATGTGTTTATGTTGCAGCAGTGGTAAGTGGATATTCACTGCTTATTGCAAATGATAGCATTGCTTAGCTTTTTGCATCCAATGTTCATAACATAGCAAGAGGGGACAATTTTCAAAACAGTGGCTAATATCAAATGCCTCCATCCAGAGAAGGCTGTGAGCACACTGTCTGATGTTCAGAGGTGAAAAAGCACCAGCAGCTTTCATTTCATCACTTTGAAAACCAGATCACTAGCTCTGTGGCTGCTGTGATTGATAATGTCAGTACTTGCTTCAGAAATGTCCATGCTCACACCTCTGAAGAATATCCAGAACAGAAGTCCAGGACTATGAAAGAAGTTCTGGCCTACAGTGCATCTGAACAAAGCCAAGCTTGCACTGGGGTGCTGATTATTTCAGGCCTGTGGGATGGAAGCAAGCCCTCTCTCCCCACACGTGGTATCAACCTCCACTCAAAAAACCTCCCAAACAGTAAAAACTTTTGACTCGATTGCAACCACTAAAGCGAGATTAAACGTATAACCAGTGCATAAACTGAGATCCCTCTGACTCTGAAGAGAGCCCGAAGCAGTGATTACATGAACTTTCAACTTCAGCTCATTCAGTTGTGAAGCTGTGTTTTTTAAAGGGTATTTTTTCTCTCTCTGTCTTTTTTTCTTTTAGCTACAGGGTTCATTATTTTGCAGAGGATGGGTCTTTCTGCCCTACAGGGATCTATCTATCACTGCTGACTCTCTGCATCTTCTCCACATGGAAGAAGTAATTGGATTGTACTTTCTGCACATGATCAGAGCTGTAGGCTGGAGAACTAAGCTGTCTAGAGGGTAGGAAACCATATGATGCCTAGGAAAACTAAATGTCTGAGTCTATCTGCAAGGCCTTTTCTTTCTTTCCATGGAAAAGCTAGAACATGCTGAGCTGTACTCACCAAACTGCACTAGAACTTTGGGAAGGTCCGTGAAGCCTTCAGGAAGCAGGGAAAAACATAATCACCCAAATAATCCCTGCCCAGAGGTATTATATGTCTTTGAATATAGAACACAATAAGCCATACTACGGAATGTGAACAGCTAGGGACATGTCTTAAAAATAAAGAAGCATTACTGCAAAATGAAATGGTGTTTTCATAATGCTAGAGCCTCCATGTGCTATCACATAGCTGGGGTATTTGATTACATAGGCGCAACTGCAACCCTTCAAAAAATGCGATTTTTCATATATATCCAGATAGGGTCATACTTATTGCTATTCTGTTACCAAATGCCGTGCTGTAACCTTAAGCAGTGTGCTGTTTCTCTATTCTTAAAGACACCAGAATCCTGACATCATCACATTCTTTGGCGTGATCTGGGGAAAGTGACAATATTGACAAGGCTTTATGCTGTAAGTCTTTAAGCACTTATTTTCCTTCAAACAAATGCCTGCTTGCCACCATCAGCCCTGCACTCCTCATCCCCACCTCCACCCCCTTAGATCCAAGCTTAAAAAAGAAGCTGTTTGGAGCCTGATGTGTTGCTTGTAGCTATGTTAGAGAAACTGTACTATTCTGGGAGCAGTCATACTTCTCCAGCTGTAGCATCATACATGGTTTTCATCTCAGCCATAAGAACTGTCACTGATCTCCTACCAAACCCCACCAGCCAAAACCCAAATGCTGGCTGATCATCTGCAAGGCCTAAGGAATATATGTGTACATGTGTGAGTCTGTGCACATGGGTGTATGCACACACACACATTTATTTGTGTGAAGGAGAAGTTTGATGGTCAGCTTTGATACTACCCCGACTCTGTTACAGCAAGATTCATCCTGTTGATCTGACTTTGACCAGTGGCTTGTTCTAACGTACAGCACTGACATGGATTTGCAGACCTGAACAAACCACTGATGAAAGGAATACCAGTGGGATGTGTTGCTTTTCTCTGGACAAACCATCATTTCCTTCTGTCGCTGCAGTGGAAGCAGAGGAGGGTGGTACATGCCCATATAAAGGTCTGTGCCTTGGCTTTGCCATGTTAGATACACATGAGGACTGTTTAGCACAGGGAAGGGACTGTGCTACACCAGAATGGCACCCCAAAACTCAGCAGCAGCAGCAGCAGCAGGGTTTCTTATGCAGGCTGATTCTTGCATTTCTCCTTAATAAATATTTGCATCAACCTTGACTGGAATAAAAGCACTGACACACAGGGAAAACTGTTTGCTATTATCTTCTATTTATAAAGAACACAAATCTGCAAGATGAACCCAATTCTCCTACTGCAAAGATTATTTGCTACATGAAACAGCTAGAGCAGAATGGCTGAAAGAAGCCATTCCTGAAATTTATGAGTAAAAAGATTGTTCTTTACAGCGACAAAACACCCCATTGTCCCACTCAGTGTATTAACATTCACAGTAAAAGATGGCAGCTGCAAAATGTAGCAGAGTAGGATCAAATCAGTATTTCTTAAATGGTGTTGGAGTGTGCAAACTGATGTTTTGGAATAATAAGAGAGAACATGCAATGTTCTGAGTTGTCAGAGTTTCTGAGGGGTTAGATTCTAAGGTCGACCTCACTTAATGCCTTCCAATCTCCAGCTGAATGGAAGATGTTCCAGCACGACAGCTCAGGGTGTTGCACTTACCAGTTGGATGAGTTATATTTTATTTTCTTTTTTATTTTTAAGCAAATCCATAATTTAATTGGTGCTGTGCTGGAAAACTAAAATTATGCAGTGCCATGCACTAATCTGCTGCAGATACAGTATGAGTTGGTGCATATGTGCATGCCTGTATTTGTGTTGTAATTTAAAACATAACATCATCCCAAGCTAAAAAGGTTTAGAGACTTTCTCTGAGACAAAATCTCTTCACTTCAGAAAGAGGAGCCAGGGTAATGAACATCAGTGTGGCAGCCAGAAACAACACAAACCGGCAAGAGATGGCAAAGAAGTTAAATAGATCTCCCTGCCTTCCATCCCAAACATCACTGCACCAAGACCAGCCTCTCTTTCTCTGTGCTGACAGCTACACAGTGTTTCTTGTCCCCACCAGCATATACAGCATGCTTGCTTTGAGACCACCCTCTCTATCTCCATGTGTCTGAGCGTAGGTTTGGATTAACAGGAGCAGGATTTTGCATGGGCCATGGTGCTGTGAGATACAGTGAAAACAAAGAAACACAGACCTTGAGCTCATGAGAAGCCCCAGACACCAGGATTTCAGTACGCAGTATGGCTGAGGCTAAACTTGGTATCATAACAATACGTGGGTCTAAATAAAATCTGTCTTAAACTCCCAGGAGGTTTGCTTCTTCTATGTGATGACAGTCCTTAGAGAGTAGCTCTCCTACAGAAACAGCCATGACAAATATAGCGTACTGGAGTAAAAGCAAGACTGGAAAGCTGGAAGTAAACTAAAGATGCTTTCCTTGCTCTCTGAATGCAACACTGTTTCTGCAGGAGGTCATGGATGTGGTATCTGAAGGTAGCTAGCCCTCTAGCTGTGTGATTCCCTCAATTATTAATACAATGTAGCCAATCTCAGAAGCTCTAGGTCTTTCTTGAGGCCATGGTCTGAGTTGGGAGACTCCTTTATGCACCAGCCCCAGAGAAGCTGGTGAGCAGCTTTTTCTCCTGGTTGACTGCCAACTGCTTCGAAGGGAGGCCACTGGGAGATCCTGTGTATATCACCTTTTCTGCTGGTCTGCTATTGATCAGTTGCACAGCTAGCCTTGACTTAGATGCAGTCAGCAAGATGCAACTAAGGAAAGGAAGAAACCAAACACAGATGTTTGCCCGCTTTACCACATTGGTGTATTTTCTGGCAATTTCTGTGCTGCCTTTTTCTTCCTGCTCTGCACAAGGTGGTGTGTGGGTCCCTCATGCAGCTGCTGGGACCTGCAGGAGTTTTGCAGGCATGTACAAGCTGCAGGACCCGGAAGACAGAAAAGTGATGACCTTGTCTGGAAACTTAGATATGCCAAAGGCAAAGCTTCCCCTTTCCTCAGAAGGCCTGGATTTCCAAGCATCAACAGCAGTTGCAAGAGAGCTTCTAAGAAGATTCATTCATTGACCTTTTTATTCCACAAAGGCTTTCTCCTCTGCATCTTCTTTCTGATTGTTTTAATGTTGTGCTTGTAGCTGCTCGAGCTTCAGCACACAGAGGACAACTCCACAAAACCCCTTGTATGTAAGTTCAAAACCCAAGCTAGAAATGGTTTCAACTGAAGCCAGGCCAGCTTTCACCTGCCTCATCCATAGCCCTTTCAGCTACCCTGAGGAGCAATCTTGTGGGAAAATGCTGCAACAGGACGAGCCTGCTGTGTCTTCTTGGCAGGTCAGATGAAAACACAGCCGCACTGCTAAGTGCTGCTGCTGGGCTCTGTGAGGGATGAGATGTCCGAGCACTTTTGTGTCCCCATAGTGTGTTACCACACTGCAGAATGGGGGTCTCACTTGCTATGGGGCCAGGACAGAAACTGCAGCCTCAGTGAGAAGTACCTTCCCTAATGATCCCTGCTATAAAATTCCCCTATGTGTGCCAGCGGGAGTTTTGCCTAAATAAAAACCAGACTTTGGCCTGCTACAAAATGGGAGATGTCCTAGGGGAGTTTGCATGTCTCTAAGTGATGGCTGGGCAGCCCATGTAGCCTGTGGCTGCCAGTGCTATGGAGCTCACTTGATACTTAAAACATAATCAACAGTCTAGGCTATAAGCCCACACCATTTAATTTTAAAATTAAAGTCATTTTCTGAGTAATAAGAGCACATTTGTGCTTGGAAAACATGGAGCATTTAGCATCTTTTTTGATTTCAGTGCTAGAAGAAAAGAGGGGGCACAGCGCCAGGAAATATTTTTTCTTGGCTGAACTCTTGTAGACCAAATTTTAGTCCAGAGTGGGGTTTTTATTGTGACTCAGTGGTAAATTTCTGAACAAAGAGCTTAATGATGTAGAGGCAATACATAAAATGCATTTAACTCTAGCTGTGCTGGAGGTGTTTTTGATAACTCCTGGCATCAATTCTTTCCTTCTCACAGCAATGTGAGAACGCTTGTAAGTAAGTGGATTGAAACCTTCCTTGGGGATTTCTGTAACAAAGTAAAACTTTGAGTGCTTTGTAATCTCTGTGGGAAGACTTAGCATCAGGTAGACTAGATAATTTGAATTACTTAGAGGAATCACGCTTTTGAAAGCTTTACTTCATTCTTGCAAAAACTAGTTTGCAGCAAAATTATCTTCCAAAAGCTTCTTTACATGCTCCCCTAATGAAGTTCTGATTTACATGTGGTTTGTAGATATGACTTCTCTTCACTAATGTAGTTTTCTTCCATTTATTCAAGGCAGATTTCTGGTTTAAGGGGAAATATTATGTAGTGTGGATAGCTGCTCTTGGAGGAATTACTGCAAATATCTCATTTGTAGCGCTTATGTTCTTCCATTCAGAAATCCCACGCCTCACTCCTCCATGGAGGAGAGGATATTGTGTTTGAGTTATTACAAAGCCTAAAGCATTCTTAACATTGACTACAACTAGCGACATATATCTTATATGCCTTCTCATTTTGGGCACGTTATGACTCTTCAACATGGGAGAGGTGCTTCCTACTTCAAAATCTATTTAACCTCTATTTCCACACCCTCCTCCCCTCCCCAAAGGTCTGGGCCTGTGCTCTCTCATCAGCGTGCCCATTAATGTCACTAAGACTAAGGACGTGATGAGGATGAGACCTCCAGTGCCTAATAGTGAATGCATGGTAGTGCAAGGGTCGAAACCAAAAGTGAGCAGACTTCAGACAAAGAGTGAGCAGGGAAGCTGCTGAGGTCTCCACATAGGTGTCTGACATCAGTCCCACCAAGGCAGATGTGAAACGGTCCCACAGCTCAGCCTCTTCTCCCCAGTCCCTGAGGATGCAGCTCCCACCACAGCACATCCCATTTTTGTTTCCCCAGGTAAGGCTGGAATATTAGTATGAGAGTTGTGTAATTTTTGTTGTGTTTTGACATACAGCAACTTTGCTATTTTTTCCATTCTGGTTTGGGTTCTTTTGTTTTGGTTTGGTTTAGTTTGGGTTTGTTTTGTCATGACAGCAAGTATCTATGTTGCAACTTATTTATGTAGTGTTTTCAGTTTATACAGGACTAGGGGCAGGCATGAGTATCTTTTTAAAGGATAATGGTGGAGAAAGGGATGTCAGATACCATGCTGTGGTTTAGGAAACTGACCACTAATCTAAAATTATTTTCCAATGAGCCACTATGAGTTACAGGATGGAATAAAGTGGTCTCAAAAAAAGAAGTGAAATAAACTTGTGCTTCAGGGCATAAACAAGCTTCATAAAAGGTTGGGATAGGAATAATATCCCCTTCTGGCACATTACCTTATAATTACAGACTATAGGACTGCTCGCATCTTTCTCTGAGGGGTCTGGTGCTGGCACTTTTACACACTACGTAGGTAATTTTTCAGATGTATGGATCCTTCAATGGAAATACAGGCTTTCAAGGACATTTTATAGAGGTCAATTGCTATGTAGAGACCAAGAACTTAATTTCCTCAATCACATTTCATGACCGCATTAGAGGTAGTCCACAGACGCCCAGGGACCGATGAACCACATGATGGAAACCACAAGACAGCTCAGACCAGGAATCAGATTTTGTCTGGCAGTTTTCTAACACCTCATGTATCTAAATCACGGATGCATTTCTTTATTTAGTTTTTCCCTTGCAGAAGGCATGCTTCAGTTCAGCTGGAATATATGAGGAAAGAATTTAGAAGTCTGTGGCAAGCCTGGAAGGACTGGTGTACAACATGATTTTAATGTTTAATTCTAGACTGAAAAATCAATGAATCTACAAAGTTCCATATTTCTAAGAAAACAAAGACATAAATCTACAGCTATGTTGGCAAATGATGTGCAAGCTTCTCTTGGGGAATATCTGCAAAGAAGTCCCACATGCTGGGAAGGGGGTTTCCAGGATGGTGGTGCTTATGTGTATCACAAAGGATACACATCTCCTTCACTGACGAGGGTTTTTGATGATTGCCTCCCATTTATTCCACAACATTTAATTGCTGAGTAACTTGAGACTTCTTCACGTGGTTTGAGGCTGATGGTGTGTGCGAGTAATGCAGAGACCTTTCTTTCCTGGGGGAAATTAAGAAAATAATTCATTCTTTCACTCAGTTACTCAACTGAATCCAATCTAGGTTCATTCTTTTAGGAAATTTGTTTGGCTAATTCTGTTAAATTAAAATATGAAAGGAAAAGCATCAATAATATTGACTATCTTAACATCGTGATTCTTAGTTCTTCCATTCCAGTCTTCCTCTACTGAACATTTTATTTTGCAGAGGAGGAAACTAGCATAAAGTCTGAGAAGGATTAAGTCACATCTGCAATTTCGGCATATTACTAAACACTAGCATGTATATATGTTCATGAAAAAAACCCTCAGCAATGCATGTTTCATGTTGATTTGGCTTTTTGGTTTCATTTGTGAGCTTTTGTTTTGATTATTTTCCTTACATTTACTTTACTGTTTATTTGCCAGATACATTGTATGCACAGAAAAAGGCCTAATAAGAGAATGGGAGTGTCAGCTGCGCTCTGTATCCTTAAGAGACAAAGAATAAATATTTGGGAATTTGTACAGTACAGAGCCCTCCCAGCAGCTACTGATCTCATTCCCATCCCTCACATAGGGGTGTTAACACAGAGACACATAAGGGAATAGCCAAGGACTGGAGAGGCCAAGACCAAAGTGCCTATTGATTCCCTTCTTCCTCGGTGGTACTGGCTGCTTAGAAAGCATTGATCACTTCAGCAGCCTTGAGAGAAGGCTGGATGAATTCATGGAAGAGGAATGCCACTGAGAGCTACTAAATACACAGAAGGCGAGTCTGGCTCAGGATGTGTCTGGGCCACAGATGGTTGCAAAGTGCTTGGAGGAGATGGAATGTGCTGCTTGCGCCTGTCTGGTCTCATGCTCCTCCCTTCAATATCAGCTTTTGGGTGTTGGCAGTAGCTTTTCTTACTTCATTAGGCTTTTATTTACTGTTGGAAGGAGGTGAGGGCTGGAAGCTTCCCAGGACGCTGGCTGCAGCCTGCCAGGGGACCCCTCTTTCCCCCAGGGCTGGCTGCAGCACAGAGTATTGACTGGCATTGCAGCGAGCTTCATTAACCAGAACACATTTTTCAGAGTGCCTAAATAGCTTGAAACTGCAGGTTCTGCAGGCAAAGCTCGAGTGACTTGCACATATTGGGAAACTGCTACCCGTTAGCTTTCTCTTTTTGTCTCTTTTCCTGTGCTTGTGCATTTTCAGTTATGCAGAAATATACCATTTATCTCAACTTCTCTTGATTTAAGCAGGTGAGGAACAATGAGCTTCAAAATTCAACAGAACTTCACAATACCTTGAATTATTTTGACTCAAGACACTTTTTCTCTGACAGAAAAGCACATATTTCCTTGTTAATTCTCAGAGTCACATTAACTGGAGATCCTTTGTCCCCATAAGCATAGCACACTAGATGGATAGACTGCAGCAAAATGAGTTGCATGTTGCATTTAGAAGCACCTTTAAAAACTTACCTTCCTGCCAAAACTTATCAAAACAACAAAGTAAGTTCAGCTCAGGTCACAGAGTAGTTCCTCGCTGCCTGACTCTCCTCTTGGCTGCTGGGAATGCCTGGGAAGTCAGGTAACACATGGTGAGCAACAGACAAAAAGTACTTCGTTGCTTGTAAAAATGAAACATGCTCCTTATTGAAAAAAGCTATTTTCTGAGGTACTGCAGCTGTGAATGACATGTAGACATGCTCAGCCACCACACAGAGGGCAGGCACCCGGCAGAGGCCAGGTTTAAGCAGTGTCAGTAGATATGTGTGTAACAGGGACCTCTGCAATCGTCAGGAGAGGTCCAGCTGCCTTGTGACTGAGCATCCTACAAGCACCTTTACTCACAACTTTGGTACCCCAAAAATAATGTTAACAGCAAACATTAACATGAAAGAAGTATTAAGAAAATCTACTTATTTAATTGCTCACAGCCCTGGGATGCCCCGTGCTGTTTTGACCTCCAGTTCTTCCCTCAGTCATCAGCTATTCTGTTGTTGGTGAATCTTTCCATTTTGGCTCTGCCCTGCTGGTAGCATCCACAGCACAGGTGCTGTTCACTGCTGGCTGAACTGCAGCTGGCTACCCCCTCGTGAGGAAGAGTACTGTGATGATCTGGTGCTACAAGTACTGTACAGTCTCAGAAAGGAGGTCTCAAATAGCAAAGTCTCCTGTCTGTTCAAGACCTTCCCAGCTCAATCTCTTTGTAATTTTCTCCTCTGGCATATGAAGGTGGCATCAGCTGCTTGGGCTCTTCCACGTGACATCTGGCCAATGCCATGGATTATAACAGTAAACAATAATGCTTATAACAAACATGTCCAGGGTTTTCTTGGACTTTTCAGTCTAAATGGTTTTCAGGCTTCCTGCATCCTGTATCTGTCTATATCACCTTAGAAATTACAATTCTGGTGGGTTTGGCATTGAAGGTTCCTGTAAGGCTGGTGCAGAGGCGGCTAAGATGTCCTGACCCTCTGGGCCAGGAGCATCACATCTCTGTGTTTGGACTGAAACTGGAGAGGCTTTAGAAGGGTCAGACCAGGCATTCATATGATCTGGTTTCCTCTTTGTCTCAAGGGACTTTGTGCAGAAGTAACAATTATAGATGTGCACCTATAACTCACACCAAGCTTCTGACCTGTTGTCTCACACTATTTTATACAGCATATCATATCAACATGACTGTAATCTGTTTTCTGTTCTACTCAGACCCAGCTCTGCCTCCTGCTGTTTTAACTCCCCTTCCAGGAATTTCTGCTAGACAGACTTTTCCTTCCATTCTTCAAGCTCAAATCATATTTCATCACTGTTTTGCCCCAGACCAAAACCTGCAACCTCACTCCCTTTTCCCCTACAGCTACTAGAAGGCTCTTTTGAGGCAGCTGGTCTCTGCAGAGCTGAGGCAATGAATGCAGTGGCTGTACATGTTCCTTTTATTAAAAGCAATCAGACCTATGCAGTCATTGTTTTGTGTCAGGCTTTTTTTTCCAGGGGTCAGGCTATGCTGCCTCCCTACCAGCTTGCTCTTTTTTCTGTCTGACAGTGTTCACCATGGGCATTCATGCTTGGCCGGAGGATATGCTCCATGGGCCTGCTCAGGCAAACCTGTCTCCCACATGTTTGGTGTATGTTGGAAAAAAGATGTCAGATCTTTGCTGGAACTACTGTGTGGCTATTGAATTAAAACACTGAGAGTTAGGACAGGCACATCCTGCAGTGCTCATCATGGGCAGTAAGTTATAGCAATTGCTGGAGCTTCCCTTCTGAGCTGTAAAGGTTTTGCAAACAGACATTTGTGTGGTACTCTGCACAGCATGCCCTGCTTGGTGTATTGCCAGAGACATTGCTGGGCAGTACCCTGTCCTCACCTGTGAGCTTTGGAGTCCCAGTGACATGTGTTATAGTTGTCTGAGCACTCAGCGGTGACTTCTCTGTGATGCTGGCTAATTTCTCCAGGGCTGGATCTGTTTCTCTCAGTAATTTCACTTGCAGGCTGGAATCCCACAAGCAACTCTATTTTTAATTAGGGGCTCCATAAATGTCTCCAAAGATATGCATAGTGTCAGAGATCTTACATCTGAAACATAAGGCTCTATTGCCCTGTATTTTTATTCTCAGTTTCAAGCACAATTGCCGTATCCCTCTAGAGTCTTATTCTGTCCAGGTCAAGTCTTCAAATAACTTTCTCAATGGTTCAATTGTTCCAAGTATTATTTTGAAAATAGTCTCTCTCAGGTCACTTCTTGTCCACCTTGCTCAGTGAGACAGTGAAAAGTTTTACTTCCATGGTTTCTCACTGTCTTTCATGGCAAACTCCATGTATCAATTCAGTTCTTCCCTCTGCTGAATCCATGCTCACATGAAGGCTTCAAACTGGCTATTTGAGCACTCAGTGACCTGAGTCCCTTCTGGCAGCTTGCCTGCTCTATTTCCTGGCTGTCTTTTTCGCCTGGACCATGGAGCAGTTCACTAGTGAGGCTGCTGCTGCAGTGATGCACATACCACACTGACTGATAACATAAGCTCTGTCCTGTGTCTTATAAAAGGACAATTTATCTCCAGCTGCAGGTCATTCTCTTGCTCCGTGTGTTCTAATGCCATCTCTAAGGGCTTCCTGCAGACCCTGTGCCTGGCTCTTCCTCCTCCAGAACTGAGCATATAGACATAATTGAGTAAAAGAACTCGTAAGCAGTTTCTACCATCTTTTATCGAGTATCACTGCTACTGGTCTTAATAAAAGAGAAGTCCTGCTATGGTCTGTAGCAAACATCCCTCAGGCAGCTGTGGCAGATTGGAAGCATTTAAAGATGGTCTATGTTCTAATACAATCTTTTGGAAAGGACTTTATGTTCCATATATTTTGTGCTATTGCCATGAAAGACTAAATGAGGAAGCACGCTACCAGCTGAAGTGCTTATGGAAATTAAATCCATTTTTAAATGAATTTAAATTTTTTAATGTGAAATTCAGCAGCTAGAAATTTTGCACCAACTTCTACTTAATTAAAATGAATAAGGTCTTGAAGAGTTTTAGTTGGGATAGACCAGGAAAGAATTTGTCTTTAAATGTGTAATTAAAATACAATTACATTGGAAGGAAGTCATTACTAAGATTGTACCTCAAAAGCATACCTAATGAGCTATCAGGAGGAAAGGTACATCAGATATATGATATAAAACGATGTAGTCACTGAAAGAAAGAGGTACTCGTGAGATCATTTTTGTAGACAGTAACAGTTCTTTTATGGTCAAATCCTTCTGGCTATATTCAGGAAGCTATCTGCTTCATCTTAGTTGGGGACGTACAAGGCACCTCCACAAGTTTTCCTTCTGACACATCTGGTTGTTTCCCCAAATCTCTTCTGGGAATGTGAGCAAGGAAATCATCTTTCAAGTAGACATCTCTGGATGAGGGAAACCTTAGCACAAATAGAGCTCAGTTGCCCAATTTTGGGAACCATTTGACATAGGTATATTAAAAATCTATTAATATTCAAAGGGCCTAATCTAACCCTGGTTGAAACCAGGGAGAAAGCTCTTCTCTTGATCCCTGCTCTAGTTCGTATGAAGCCCTGAGCGAAGCACCCAGAAATACGGTGTTAGAGTAATGCACATGTCTGCACTCTCAGGTTTTGTTGTTTACTTTATTTCTATGGCAGGCCTATAAAAACAGAGTTTAAGTAATATGACATTCCACAGGGTGCATTAAACAGACAGGTTTGGGAAGTTGGGTGGAAGTGTGAGCATAAAACTGAAGCCACTTTGTGCTCTCTGGGGCCACAGCAACCAGTCATTCATTTGATTGTTTTGGTTTGCCAAGGTTAGGTTTGGTTCTGTTTTTTTTGTCAATGTGATATGTTTTGGTTCAAAGCCCACTGAAGTCAGTGGTGAGGTTCCTGTTGACTGTACTGAGGTTTGGGCTAGGTTCATAGCAATAAATACATTAACATTTGTAATACACCATGTAGGTAGTCAAAGATGGAAAGTTCACAATCCCATTGGGATCAGCTCTATTTCAAAGGTTCAGAGTCACAGATTGATTTGAAAGATCTGTAACACCTGGATGTAACCTTGAATTCAGATCGCATCAAGAGAATTTGCTTGTAAGCTTTTGATTTAACCTCGGCTCTTCAGATAACTTTCTGAGGTTTTTGACTGAGATTTTCACAAGTACAGTAGCTCTTGTAAGAGAAATGTGGGAGAGGAAATGTGAATCTGCTGAGCAGTGTCCCCTTTGATACAGTACAAAAAACGGTCTGAGTAGCCTCATGTTTTAATGAGCAGAAATATGTTCTTGACAAGGAGGTGAATTCATCGCTTAGTGAAATGCACCCTGCTGAACTGGTGACATTCAGTTCATAATCAAAGTTTTATTGTTAAAGAGAAATTGCGGTCACACCCTTTGTATTGAAGATTTAGTTCAATAAAATAAAATCCTGTGACAGTAATTTCTCTATACCCTTAGATTCCCTACAGCAACGCTTGTTAAATGGATAAGAAACATGCAGAGCTTGACCTAGCCTTTCTCACATGGAAGTCAGATGTCTTCACTAATACTCAACAAAGATGTTTTCAAGCAACTTGTTTCATTTTTAATGTGATACCAAAAATGTGTGATTGTCAGTGTTTTGGTACTTCATCTAAACCAGTTTCCTTGTCAGAGCTCCCAGTGAAGCCTGCGAAGGGGTGTTTCATATACAACATTAACAGCACTTGTCAACAGGGCATGCCTGAGTGAAGTCAGCCTTCTGTAGCTATAATAAATAGTACAAGTAATTCTTTCCCTTGAACAGTTTCTTTCTTTCCCCCCAGGGTCTTGTATTAACTCACACCTGAAAAAGCATCCTTTATATCTTCCTCAAGGTAATTAAAATACAGATTCAAGCAGATGAGCAATGCAATATTTCTAAAGTGTCCGTTTGTTAGCTTGTCAGTCTCTGAGGAATTTCCTGTTTCAGTCGTGACTGGAGTAAGTGGCAGCAGAGTACTTAGCCATGGAAACCACAGCTGGAAAAAAACCTCACCTCTTGAAATCACAGAACTCACAAGGATTGACATGGGGTGACATTAACTAACAGGATCAAATAAATAGAGTAGAAACGTGCTCCCAATCACAAAGGTTACTGAAAAGCCACACTTTAAGCTTATAGGAGCTTTGCCTTTTTGTACCAGTATGAAGTGGGTTTTTTAATACTTTAGGGGTGGATGGTGAAATTTAGCAGAGAAACGAATGGCTTGAAGTATACAAGGGCCACTGCTCACATCCATACACTATCAATATCAACATGTTGTGAGTGTGACTTACCCCTGCAAGCCACCACCACTGCTCCTCTCCAGCCAGAGGCACTGGTCAGGCAGGTGCTGTCAAACAGAGAACATTATGATGGCTGAATCCCATGAGGTGTGGACAGAGGCTGGATGAGGCCATTCAACCCTTTTCACTTGTATTTTACACCAGGTTTGGAACAATATAGCTATTCACTGACTGACATCTGTGCTATTCAACTCACAGGATTGCCCAGGTCATTTTGATTTATATTTTGTATCTTGTACACAGCTTTAAAGATATATCTTCTGTCTAGGCCATTAATTTGTAAGCTGTATAACTAGAATGCATGAGGAGTTTATGTCCAAGAATTTCAGGATCCGCCATCACTTTTGAATAAAGACATGGGGTAATGCCCGCTTAATTTTTCTTTTCTTTTCTTTTCTTTTCTTTTCTTTTCTTTTCTTTTCTTTTCTTTTCTTTTCTTTTCTTTTCTTTTCTTTTCTTTTCTTTTCTTTTCTTTTCTTTTCTTTTCTTTTCTTTTCTTTTCTTTTCTTTTCTTTTCTTTTCTTTTCTTTTCTTTTCTTTTCTTTTCTTTTTTTTTTTAGCCATTAACAGCAAAACACAAATCTGTGTGTTTTAAAGCAGCTCTGAAATTGCATGGCCATGTAATTGCAATCTATTGGACTAAAAATTAAATCTAAAATTAGACATAAAAACCACAACATTACCAGTCCTGGATTTAAAGCTTATAGTGCTCTGAATTTCTAGGAAAATAATTAAGAATCAATTTAAATGCTAATGGACTGCTTTGCCATAAAATTAGATAGTAGTCATACTCAATAACTGCATCAGAGCCATAGTATTGCTCTTTCCTTCGTCGGACTTCACTTGTGACATTGTGTACATAAATTCACAAGCATTACTGTGTATCATGGACCTTTGTACAACACTGCAGCAAAAAAGGACTTTCCAGAAATCCTACAGAAACCAAGTTCTCAAAAACGGATTGTAGAGCCAATTGTGGAAACCTGAGGGAGAGTCAAAGGCAGGAGTATTTGTTTCTCTCCCCCCATACCTGGTGGCTCGCTGTGTTCCCCAGCTTTGCCTATATGAGGTCACCAACAGTTTGGAGACTTTGAAACCATCCTGCTCAGATCCCTCTGCCAGCTTTGTGCAGCCCCTTTGGGTTGCACTTCTTTGGGGACCACAGGTGTTTCCCATTGTGGCTGGTGGTGGGGTTATAGTCCATTAGAGATTATACAATTCTATGATTTCCATTTAGATTGGGGGCAGATTCATTATCACCTCTGAAAGGCACCAGGACTGGGCCCTAGACCATGTCATAGAGGTGATGATGAGGCTGCCTCTTTGCCCAGCACACGACCAGTGGCTTTGTTACACGTTTGAACTGAAGGCCTGGGAATAGCACTTTCCCACACATTTTCTGAAGCAGCCTGTACAGTACTGTACAAGCAAATGGCCCTGCACCAAGCCATCCACATAAACCTAGAGCCTCTGCTCCACTCAGCCAGTCACTACCAACTTATTCCTGAACTGATGAAATATAGTTTGTTGTGGAGTTGTGTCCTGTGGCCAGGCTCTCCAGTATCAGAAGAAGGCTTGGTGCAGATTCCTAGCTGTCTTCTATCTGTTCATCTCTGTTCAATTTGCAGGAATTTCCACTTGGTTACATCCATCCTGAAAAACTAATTCATATTCATGGGCACAGTTACCTACAGTGACAGATCCCAGAAGTCATGATGATCCCTTGCTCCTTGCTGGCCTATGCTGATCAGCATGATGTGGAGTCAGGCCCAGAACCATGCACAGAATGGGGAGAACAATGTTTAACAACAGGGGCAAGAACTGTTCTATGACAGGGCACAGCTCCAGATGCAGTTAATTCTTTGCTATATTCATAGCCACTTGACAAAACTTGTTTGGAAACTACCTAGCAAATCCTAAAGTTATTTCAGGAAGCTGGCAAGGAAGAAAAGAGGGAATGAAGAAGCAAATAAACACATTTTCCAGTAGTATTTTTTTGCTAAATAACTGAGCTGAGAAAGAAAAAAAAACAAACCAGAAAATGGTAGTACCGTGCCATGTGCAGTGAGACAGAGAATAAAGCTTCCCTCCTTGCACATATGGATTGGGTCAAAATAGGAGAACCAATTGCATATTCATTATCTACAAAACATGTGCAAGGGAAGAGAAGACCCAGGAATGACAAGCTGAAGGAGAGTGAGAAGGTTGTCCCAGTGGAGCTGCTGATGGAGGAAAGATGTTCATGGCATGTCTCCACATAGCAGAATGCTTTCACTGAGCCTACTGAAATGCCACCTGGTTTTCTGCCAGAAGGTGAAACATGATTTGAGATGCAGTCCAGCTTGATTGAAGATGGAGGGGGAAGGCAAAAACTCAAACCCTTGTTAATCTGGTGGAAATATAACCTGTAAAACAAAGAAAATAGGACAGTTTTGAGAACCAGGCACTCTACAATCCCAGCAGCTGTGCAAGGCACTGTACCATCTTGTTTATTCTGTATTTCTGCTAAGGTCATGTCCAAGAGAGCTGCATCATGGATGTGGCTTCCCTGTGCTAAGTTTCCAGATGCAGCAGGGAAATGTGGTTCTTGCCAAGGGGCACTTGTGCCGGGGAGCAGAAACACCCCTGCTCCCCTTCTGTGGGCAGAGGGAGGGATGGGGCATGATGGCAGTCACCCTCTCAAACATCTTGGTGAGCTCAACAGCCTCAGATGGGACCGAGGTGTGGGGACATCTGCCTGCACCACTCGTGAACAATCGGAAGCTCATTTTCATCACGCTGATCATTCATCATGTTGATTGTTAGTGGCTTTGGAATTTAAATATTAAAGGACAGCCTCAGAATTAAATAGGCAGAAACCCCAGTCCTTTTTCATTAAGAAAACATCTGGGGGCTTTTTTTGCCTCTACCCTGAACAAGGTTTGAAAAGACAAGTTATCCTCATAAAGTCTTATAAACGCCCACGAGACAATTTTGCTTTGAAGTATCAATGTGACAGGGCAAAAGCAGAACAATTTGATACTAATGATTTCAGTCACCATCCTAATGCTTCATGTTTTAAAGATCATTTTGCAATAAAGACATCATGATTTTACAGTCACATTAGAATAATAAACCATAGCACTTATGGAGCACTTTTCCTCTAAAACATGAAATAAACTGGAGCAATAAGTGTTTTTCTCATTTTAGGGTTGGAGAAACTGAGGTCCAAGGACATGACCTTCTCACAATGAAGTCTGGGAGAACTTCACCTGACTCCGGGTTCTGGGGCTGCCCCTTGGGCCATGATGTCCCTCACGTGCTAGTCCAGACAAGATGACTGATGACAACTCTGCAGGAGAGAGCAGATGCAGATTGATGTTTTCACTTCCTTCCTTGTAACTTCAGGCACTTCACTAAGACATCTCACATAGCAGTGCTGAAACTCCTATCAGGAAAAGAAACTAAAGCAGAAAGAAGAAGTGACAAGATCTATTCACAATAGACAAGACAAATACAATTCACCAGACCTGCTGATAATCTCTGGAGGGAGGCGGGGTGGCCACAGAGTCACCTTTCCCCATCATTTTTGCTAGCACATCCTCTGCCCTTTCTTCTGCATGAGAGAGGCAGCAATGTCATCCCCAACTGTCACCCTGCTCCAACAAGAGGCTCCATTGCTGGCATCATGGTCACCACACAGCTGCTAGCTAGCATCCCTTTGAGTGCAGGGAGCACGAAGATGAGAGGCTGCCAATATGTCAGTTTCTAATTAAGATTCACCAGCTTCCAACCTGGCTCGATTCATTATTCATCCGGAAATTTTCTTCCCTAACTTTTTTCTGTTCTTCCGCTGTCACCCACTGAGCAAAGGTGTGTGTTTCCCTCCCGGAACCTCCATCAATACCTCTGCAGCTCTCAGATTGAGACAGAAGAGAAAGAAATGGTTACAAACCAAGTCCTGGAGCGCTCATCAATATTTACAGGCATCTAACAATGACTTATCCTAGACCATCTACATTTAAACTACAGAAATGCAAACGAGGTGCTGTTTGCATTCCGAGTAGTAAGGATGGGATATTCTCACATACAACCATGCTAGTAGAAGGCAGTTCCTCCTCCAGAAATGTTTCCTTTCAGTGCTGTCCTGGCATGTCACTGTAACATATAGTCAGGAAGTCAGTTAGGAAAGGCATTAAAAGAGACAGAGTGGGTTTCCTAGCTCAGAGACTGGTGTACATCGCTTAAAATTTTGGCAGAGGAAAGAGGAGAAGAAAAACTCTTTTCAGCAATCATTCACCATGGGAGCCTCTGCTGCTCTCTTTCATGGCAGTCACCCAGTGAGGTGTAAGCACCGAGCTGATCTAAAAGACTGATTCAGATAAAGCATGTGAGGATTCACATGATTAGAGATGCAGGGTTTGAAATGAACACTTCACCCTCCACCCTCCTTTTCCAAAACACAATCGCATGCGTTGCACACTGAGGGTGCAGTGGGAGGGGAGGGTGAAAACAGAAAGCAAAATCCTAAACTGAAGCATTCAGAGAGAGCTCTCATCATGAGACTTCAGAGGAAAGTAAGCTCATACTGATGGGGATGTGATCCCTGAGTTGAGGTTTCGTTGCAGGGTGCATGCTGAGGAAGACGAGCACTGCCTGCCTCACTCTTGCCCTGGGGAAGTACCCACGGCTGCTTTTGCTATGATGGCTGTGCTCCCTCACCGCAGCAGCCTGGCCCTGGGACACTTGTTGAAAGCCATCCAGAGCATCAGATGGCACATCAGAGAGCAGAAAGCAATTTCAGCCATGGCATTGCTTCTGGCAGCAGTGCTCATTGCCAGTTCAAGGTTGTCAGCTTCACAGACTGATTTTTACTCTCTCCCAGGCAATTTTTTTAATTTATTTCTTTTTAACCACAGCAATCTTTATGCTAGGCACTGTTTGCAGAATTAGCCGGAAAGATATGGATCATCATTTCATCAATTTGTCTTCACATGACTCAGGAATGCACTCCATCTGGGAGTAGAGTCTACCCTCAGGAATAAGGAAAAGTCCCATGGGTGTAGAGACAATTTCACTACATCTTGGATGTGTGAGATGTGGGAGGACAGCCCCCCTCTTTTTTGCCTCTTGCTTATGATGCTGTGTATGAAAAATTATTTCCAAATTATGAAAGTGCTTGCCAGGAGTAGACATGTTGTTATGAATGGCATTGCCTTTGAATTCAGCTTATAATTAGCCTTCTTTCTTGTGCACTTTTCCCTCTTTTTCATTTTATTTTTTATTTTTAGGGCCCATATCTAGTACATTTCTTTCCCTTATGTGAAAGACTTAATAGTCCATTGCTTGATTTCCATGTTAATTTAGCACGTGATTTCTCACAGTAACTGCCATCTCCTCGCCTACTGAATATGTACTTTTATACCCTTAGCAATGATCTGATAATGCTATCAGAGCAAAATACATAGAACAAGAAACCATGGGGATTAGATATCAAGGAGGACACTATAGGGACTGTGTTAATTGAGGCGATCAGCAAGATTAAGATAAGTCTTGCTGCTTCCTTATATTGGTCATAATAACACAATGCAGACCCCAAAGCACTTTACCTGCTGTACAATACGGTTAAGTCACTTTCTTCCCTAGGGTGTATAATCTAATCTTCTAGATAAAACACTTAGCAAAGTAAAACCAGCTGGTGTTAAAAGCTGTATTTCTAAGATACAGCACCTATGTAAGGTTTTAAAAGCTACTAAAAATAGTGAAGGCCGATAAAAGTTGTAATTTGATGTGTATGTACATACATACAGAGATAGACGGAAACGTGTGTTTGTTTGTGTTGTGTGAGTGCACAAGCTGGCCTGAGCTAGGTTGATGCTGCTCCAATTTCAAGAAGAAGGTTTGCCCAGACCATCTCCAGAGGTCTCTCTAAACAATATTTCCCTGATTTTCTGATAGAATCCATGGGAGTGTTGGTGTCATAATTTAACATTATATTTTTTTTAAAAGATTATTTCTACTTTAATAATATTAATTTTTTTTCTTTTTTCTTCTTTTTAATTTTTAAGACATCTCTCTGCAATTAAAATGAAGATACCTCTGCAGGAACTGATTTTACATAAATAGACTTTGAATAATGGAGCTGTTGTCATGAAAGGAAAAAAAAAGGCACTACCCAAAGCTTTTTCAAATCAGCTCTTGACAGAGTTCTTCAAATGGAGATAAACATTGCTGGTGTAATGACTTGCCACATGACCTTGCACTTGAAGTGCCAAACAAAGTGAAAAATAACACACTCAAACAAGAAAAAGTGCTGATTTTGATTCTCAAAATAATATTTTTCTAGATGAAACTATTTCTGCTATGGGCTAGCATGCACATACAGAGAAAAAGTTGAGATTTTCCTTCAGCAATATCTGACATTTCCCTCTCAACTAGATAACTGAGAGGCTATTTGGGTTCACTAAAAACACTTCTGCACATCTGGGAGCAATAGAGCTCAAAAGCAATTTGGAAGGAAGGATAAGTCTTGCAGTCACGGCAGAGGATTAAGGAGAGTTCAGTTCAACTCTGCCCTGTCTGACCTCTGAGTCAGCCTCTTACTCCCCTCAAGCATCACATTCTCACAGGGTTATGTGGATCAGGATCTTCCCCTTGGCTATAGACCCTCTCCTACCTCCTGAGTCACCAGAGCACTTTTTTCTCAGTGGTTTATAGACCAACATGAGGAGTTTGGAAAACAAGGAGGAGGAACTGAAAGTGATCACTGATAGGAAGAAATTCTGTATAACTGGCCTACTGAAACCTCCTGGAGGGTTTTGTACAATGGCAGTCTTAAAAGCACTGGCTAAAACTTGTCTAGGCAAGGCACAGGCTTTAAAAGGGGAGGTGGCACACTCTTCACTATTACTGGTTTGGGGATAGCAGGCGTCTCAGAGGCAGCAAACCTCCTCTGCCTGTGTACCAGGGAGCTGCTTCATAAGCTGTACCCACCTATGAAACCAAACTTGTGTCCTTCAGAGGAGTGAGACCCTTTGCAGTCTGGGTCTGGGTGCAGACTGCTGTCCTCCTTTGGCATTGGGCTGTGTGTCAAGGAAAATTGTGTTGAAGCAGAAAGCCCAGGCTGCCTAGTAAGAGCTGCCATTACTACCCTGATAAGCTGTGTAACTCCAAGTAACACATACACTTGGTACTTAAAGACACTAGTTTCCCAAACTGAGGAAAGTTACAGGTGAAACTGAGTGTAAAAGTTATTAGGAAGAATCACATATTAAATGGCCAAAAAGCCATTACTTCACGGTAAAGGAGCTGAATAATATTGGTGAAAAGCCCATTCTCTTTCAGCGGAAGAATGGAGGCAGGAATAATGAATTAAAAAGCAATGCGCAACATATGGATAAAAGGGGCTGGTAATAAAAATTTATATAAATAAGAGTTTATGAAGTGTAGAAAATTGATAAAGAATACTAAAGATATTAGAAAAAGTCCATGGTTGCTCAGGCTTTGCTTAAGATGAAGAGTTTCTAGAAAATTTAGGAATAATAGCAGAAAAACTATCAATGCTGTAGTCTCATTGCTAGTTGGAGACAGCCTACTCATTAAAAGCAACGAAGTAAAACCCAAAGTTGTTCAACAGTTATTTCTGCTTTCTATTTGGAATAAGGTATTTTTTGACAAGTTAGTAATGAAGAAAGATATTGAACAACTTGCACTAGTGATATGATATCACAATACAATACCTCTCCTGAGGGTGTGAAAATGGCTTACTGCATGCTGAGCATGAATCCACTTTTTGGGCAACACTAGGGCGAATCGTTCTTGAAATCTGAAGGTCCACGAAAGTGGTCCCCAAGACTCAATGCAGGATATTTTTAGTTTGTGTGTTTAAATTTTTAATAAGTCATGAAATAATGGAGAAATTCTGAAAGGTTAATGTCAATATTGAGCAAGAATTCCAAGTCAAATGAAACCACACAGGTAAATACAGTCTAGCTTACTTGGTATCAGTCCCAGGCAAAGTGATGGAGAAATTGATGGAAGATTTAATGAATAAAGAATGACTGATCACCTGAGGTGGGAAATGCAATTGTTTAATGTGCAAGGGTCAACTGTGCAGAACACCCAGGACCAAGGCAACAAAGACCAAAGCACCGCTTCCCCTTGGTGGCCAAGAGAGATGCCATTATTTCTGCCTTCAGCTGTCCCCTAATCCTGCAAGGGGTGGGTAGCCACTATAGCTGAAGCCATGTGGTGATGTGAGGCATAAAGTAAAAGCTGCAAGAACCAAAGATAAGGAGTCTGAAACGTCCCAGGGTGGCGGAATATTGAGGAGCCTAGTGGCTCCTGGTGGTAGAGGTGGCCTAAATGGCCACAGTAGGAGTTGCAGAGCTGTGACTGTAACAAAATGAAGGACAGTGAGACAGGGACAGGGAGTTATAGAATCATGGAATCAGCTGGAAAGGACCTTTAAGGTCATCAAGTCCAAACATTACCCCAGCATTGCCAAGTCCACCACTAAACCATGTCACTGAGGACCTCATTATATGTTTTTTGCACACTTCCAGGGATGGTGATTCCACCACTGCCCTGGGAAGCCTGCTCCAATTCTCCTGTGAAGAAATTTTTCCTAATGTCCAATCTAAACATCCCCTGGTAGAACTTGAGACCACTTCCTCTTGTCTATCACTTGTTACTTGGGAAAATTGACCAGCCACCTCCTTTCTCTATCTTCTTTTCAGGTAGTTGTAGAAAGCGAAGTTGGTGGGGCAGGAGGCAGGGGTGAAGGCAAGAGCAGCAGAAAGGCAGATGGACAGGGAACTTAGAGGTGGAATAAGGAACATCTGACATTGGCAGTAAAGTAACCTTTCTATAAGATCTGTATCCTAAGCAAGGGGTGAAGCAGGGTCCCATGGGAAACCAGTCTGCTGTTGTGCTTTGACCTACTGCATTGTTATGTGCATGTAGTTCATCCAAAAGATAAACATTGAACTTTGGCCATTGATTTTTGCAATCAAATGGCTTCTCTGTTTTGATTTGTTGTTCAGAAACAACAGAAAGTCATTCAGATAAATAAACAAGGTGATTATGCAGCAACCTGCAAAGAAATAAATGCAGTGGGGGCAGGAAACAGGGTGCCAAAGATTGTTTCAAAAGTGAGGTGAGCAACTGGGCTGTGTCTTCAGCTGGCAAAGAAACAAAGGATGAAAATGAGGGAAGGAAAGGGGCATGCAATATAGACTTTAGAGGCTTCATCAGATGTCCTTAACCAGCTTTCATGAAATGATGAGTGTATGACTGAACTATCCTCCTAAAAGAGTGCTCCAGCAGATTAGCAGGGAATACAATGAAGGATCATTTTTCTCTTGCAGCTGTTGAATTCCTTTTATTGAATCAGTGAATTGCAGATTTTGCCTATCAAAGGTCCAAGTTTCTTTGGAGCTGTTTGATGATGAGCCATATTCTGCCTTGACTTCCATCCCAGGCATCCCCACCAAGTTCAATGGCAGCTCGTGGAGAGTAAAGCAGGACAGACGTTAGCTTGATGTTTTTAACAGTGTTGTGGCTGCTAATGAAGCATGATGTGATCTGATACATGTTCAGAGACTGTTGTCAGTGTCTGCAGCAGAATAGACTGCCTATTCTGTGAAGATGCAATTGATTTGTCAGTATGTTATGTATACAGGAAAGTACAACTAGTATTCTTTTTGGTTTTCCTTCCTGTTGAGAAGGAACTCAAATAAAACACACAAAAAATAGTGTGGGCATTTTTGGCAATGAAAGGTTTGCTTTTTGCCTGCCCTTGGCCACCCAAAAGCAATGGAGCTCTCCAGCTTGATAGATAGCATGGGCAAATTTTAAGACTCCCGTTATAAAATAAAGGAATTTTGCTTTTATAAGGAAGAATTGCAGAATTGGAAATGATCCATATTTGGGACATAAATGCAAGCTGTTATGCAGATCAAAGTATCTATTTGGAGCTGAATTACTCAACAGCATCTATCTATGCCTCTTCAACACCTGCAGATTAGCAATGTAATCGTGTGGAGGTTGCTATAGCTACATCTCTAGAGCAGGTGGAGTTCTTCATCTCTTGGAGCATTATGTTCATTCTTTGCAAATAAACCATAGAAAGTGTATTTAAAATGTCACCCTAGCAGCGTCAGCCCCTCTCTCTAGCTGACACTGTCATGTCAGATCTGTCCTTATCCTATTAGTCCTGATTGTTTTCACTATAAACAGTGCCATTTCCATCTGAGCATCATGCCTTCACCAAAACCTACATGTGAATGGGCACCAAGGTCATAAAGCAAGTGTCTGAGTTTAAGCTGAGAAGAGCTGTTCATCTAGCAGAAATGTAGTCTTGCCTTGGGGTTGAAGGCATGTAAGACTGTGAGCTGAACACATAATAAAACTGCCAGCCTTTGGCTAGAACACTTTCCAAAGTCTGACCAACTGTTCAGACAGTGGGAGTGCTGCTTCTGATGGTTTTCAAGCTGGTTGTTTGCCTAAGTCTTTTCCAAACAAGGGAAATATTGCATCAAATACTTGAGCCTGCTTGTTTGGGCTCTTCCACTGCTTACTATAGCAAAGGGTTGCTCAGATGACCCTTCTTTCTAGCTCTGTCTGCAGTGACTGGCATATGCTGTAACCCTTAACCCTCTGCCAGCAAGCCCGCAACATGCTAACCTGTGTGAAAACTCAATAGCAATCCCTGTACAAAAAGCCAGTAGCCTAAAAGAAGAGCCCTGACAAGTAGAAAAAAATAGACAAGAAGGGAAAGCACCAAAAAGTAAATAATCAAATCAGGATGTTTTGAATTGCCTAATTTCGTAATTTTGCTTTAGGTCTGCAAGCCTTTCATTGCCCAATGAGGGCAGGTGAGGAAAGATATCTAACTAAAAACTGTCAACAGCACCAACATCAGAGGATGGTTTGTCTCCCTGGCAAATTTTAGTTTCCATACTAGAAAGCTGAATATCAGAAAATGGTCCAAACATAGTTATACTTCAGTAGCTTTTCAACGGAGAGCTTCAGTTCTCCCCAGACAGCAGATGCTTTTGAAAGGGTATTCAGCAAAAAAGTAGAAAAAAATGCCAAGCAAAGTAGAATCTCCAAGTTCGTCCTTAGCACTCTTTTCACTTATTCTGTATTATTCTTGTTTGGTTTTGTCCTTTAAGTTGTGCCTCTGATGCGGACTCTTTAGCTTTTTCTAAATTCCTGAAATATGTATGCTCCTTGGAGCCTGCTAACTTTTGTCTGCCCTGAAAAACAGTGCTTTAAAATTTATTTCCATAAATTCAGGCAGATAAGAATATGTCATGTTTCTCTGAGACAGATCCATCTTCCCATCAATTGGTGCATTACATGTCATAGAATCACAGAATCATTTAGGTTGGAAAAGACCTTTATTTTTCACTGTCTTCAGACTGTTACCTTTCAGGCAGTTTCTTCTATATGTTCCCCAGACTTCTGGTACAGATGACAATAATGAAGAGGCCACTCAGCAGAAGAGAGGTTTTTTTAGTCACTGGTCTTTCCCTCATTTTTTGAATGGCTGTTGAAAAATGTGAGCTAGACAAAGGTAGTATGGAGGAAATCACATCAGCCTCACCTTTCTTCCGATGCAGTTTTGGTCATAGCTGGCAACCAAAACATTGCCAAAAGCAAAGATGTATGTTTGAAATGGGTATAGGTTTAAAGCACAGAAATGAAGCCAGCTACAGCACTGTGTGCTGCAAGAGATGGTCCTTCTATCTAGATGCCAAATTCCCATCAGCACTGCGTCATGACAGAGCAGGAATTAAGCCTTGGTGAATGTGCAGCTTGGGAAAGGTGTACCCAATAGACAGCTGTGAAAATGGATTGTTTTTTCAAGCTTCAAGTCCAGAATAGGGTGTTGGGGTTTGTTTTGCTCTTTGAGATGTTTGTTTTTATTCTTCAGGGCTTATTATAATTTGTAAACCATTGATTTTGTACTACACCAAATTAAGAGTAACAGTTGTTCGTGATTTAGCTGCCAGGAACTTCAGTTTGCTTTTTGTGGCCTGTCTGGCAAAAAAAAGGTGCACACAAATTTTCTATAATCATTCGGAACTGATGACTTCCAGAAAGATGAATGCATTGACAGGATATTTTTGCATCCTGTTGTTCATGAATCATCCTGTCACATAATAACCATGACCAAGGCTTTCAAAAGCAGCTGGCAATGTGGGAAACTGTGGTCCCCCACCTTGAGACTCCTGCAGCAGTCTTCCTTCCCTGAAAGCAACCCTTCCTGAAGACATCTGCAATCAAGCAAATAAAATTTCAGATATACCCTATATCATTGAAGCAAGTAACCTTAACCATCAGAACTGAAGAAGGTGGTGTTAGTAATTGCCAGTGTGATCCTATTGCCCACGGCATCTGCAGAGCTTTTTCTGAAGGGTAAAAAAATCTTGCTTGAAAGTCTCCTGGGTGATTCTATTATAGAGAAAATAAAAGAAAGTCAGTCCTTTTGAAGTGATAGCAATCAGAACATAGGCTGAGGTATGATCTCTTTTCTTGCCTAAAAGGAATACAAAGGGAAGTGAAAAGACTACAAAATATGGCATCTACTTCTGTCTTAGGCTGGCCAAGGTCAGGGGAGGAAGCTGATCTCCACCTCACAGTACAGCACCATGCTTGCAGCCCCCAGGTTTAATGATGGACATGGCCTGTCTCATGCCCTGCCATGGGGGTCTATCAGTGGAAGAGCAGTCCCATACTAACCTGATACATCCACCACCCACTGCTAGTGGGAGCCTTGGGTGGGAGCCTCGGGCACTTGCACATCACTGCTGGCAATTCAGAGCTGAGTATCTGTGACGCATCACCCACAATTCACAACACAGCTTCCTGTCTATTCCCATTGCTATGGAAATTGTTTCTTGAGGCAGCCTTGGTTTTCTTTTCATCAATCAATTAGGGGCAGGCTTAGCACTGGTTTGTCTGTTCCCCCAGCACTGCTCCATTTGATATTATTTTCTCCATGACAAATAAACCACAGCTGGAATGAAAGAAAAAAGAGAGAGAGGGAAAAAAAAAAGAAGAAGAAGACATAGTAAGCACAAGAAGCAGGAATAAAGAGATATTTTGAAGGGGAAGGAGTGGCAAGAGCAGAGACTTGACAGCTGCCCTGGGAAGAGAATGTTCTCTGGTTGCCCATCTGGTCAGTTATGCCATCTCTCAGGGTGAGGGAGGCTAACAGTGTGGTGCAAAATCCATAGCTCCCTGGTGTATTAATGGTGATACTCCTTGTTATGCTGAGATATGTAACCAGCCGGGAGCTTTGTGGAAAAGTCTGGTAATGAGGTTCTCCTTTATCCCTTTACCACAGACTTGGTCAAACCGAGACTCCCATGTTCTATATAGGGATATGTTCTCTCAGGGAATAAAGGAAAAAAACAGAAAAAGTTCTTTTTTTTCTATACTATAACAATCTGGTATCAGGAGCTTTGAAATTCCCACATCTTGTGCTCCTATAGTTCAAACAAACTTATTTTACATTTTCCCTCTGCTTTCCCCCACCTTCTATGCTTCATTGCTGCAACAGTCTCCCATAACACATTAACAGATTAAAAACAACTTTCTGCCACCCTTCATCTACTTTGGCCAATTTAAAACTAGGCAAACTACACTAGGCACTACAGAGTAGAGAAAGCAATATGTGCATATGGGCTCTGACCTAAGGGGAACAATTCTAATAGAAAGAGGCAGGAGGTTATTTGTATTTCCAAGATTTCTGATTTTGCACCCCCCTTTTCTGTTGCTTTTTTTTTTCTTTCTGCTAAAACAGTCAGCCAAAGGTCCAGAAATGTAATAATTACAGTTACTGTGTGATAGGAACAATGCTTCATGAACAACAGGACACAAGAAAATCCCATCAATGCATTCATCTTTCCTGAAGCGATAGGGTCCTAATGATTAGAGCTGAGCGAGCAGCAGGGAGAGTGATGCATGAAGAGCAGAGCTGTGTTTTGAATTGGCCCTGAGTGCAGATGTTTCTTGAATAGTTCTTGGGCTATTAACCGCCAACTTGAGCTGTATTTTGAGAGGACCTTTGACTCACAGACATTAGCGAGGAGTGAGCACAGCATCATGTGCAGTAGCAGGTATGACCCTGAAGCAATTGCAACCTATATGCTGGCTATACCTGCCTGCAAGGAAAGGTGTAAGGAATATGAGGAATGCAAGGTCTTGGAAATACACCTTAATATCACAGATGTTCTTGCCAAATTAACTGCAATGACTGTATGAGAGGAGAATGTTGGACAGGAGCAAAAAACCTGTGGGTTATGGGAGAAAAAGGGGCTGGGAGATACATCCTCTGCCCATCCAATGGCAGACGGCTCAGGGTGCCTGAAGTCTGGCTGTGCAGTGGGCAGAGGAGGAAAACTAGACAAGAGCAACCACAGCACCCCACTGGTACACAATACTGATCTGTAGAAAGAGCCACATAGTTGAGCAATTGCCATCCCAGCTCACAGCCACCACTGACTTTCTGCTATGATACATCTCAGTCTTCACACAAAATGTTTCGTGAAGCAACTTAACATAAAAATCCCTTTAGCAAGAATGTGGAGCAGGCTTTTCTCAAACGATTAATAATTTGGTTTAAAGATCACTTGTGCTGGCTACTAAGCAATGTTAACCAGGTTCAATCAATATAGTGCCTGGGCTGGATGGCAAATTATAGAAATTTCTGGGTAACCTGAGCTGACATAAAATCTGTTTCCCCATCTTGCTCCCTTGAGCACGTGCAAAAATCAATAGCTCAGGAAGCCCTTCAATGCCTCTGTCCCTGTGTGAACTCCGTTTTTTTCCCCAGCTGCTACTCATTTACTTACCAAGGCAGCCAGATGCTCTCCTGAGGTTGCTGCCAATGTTGCGTCATCAAAGGTGAACTGATGTCAAGACACTGCAGAATACACGCTGAGAGACTGAGCTTATTCAGAAACCATTGTTTGTTTCCCCAGATCTTCACACACATCTGTACTTATTCACCCATGCACATAATGCCTAGAAGACCAGCTGTTATGGGGAGAACTGCCTCAAACAGATGCATCTTGTCTGATTCCCCCAGCCTGCACCTTCTGCCTCCCTCCCTCTGTGAGATGCACCACATTTCAGGGCAGACCAAAAAAATCCTACTTCTTTGTACCTATCCAGGAAGTGAACTTGATCAAAAAGGCATCCCTGCCAAAACGATAAAGCAAGGAAGGTTTGGAAGATTGCTATCTCCTCTGACTTGATATAGAGCTGTTCATCGCATGTGGAAAAACATAACATCTTGTTAGACAAGTCCTGGAGCACTCTACTCTTGTGTTGCTGCATGGCTTCATGTCTGGCATAAATCAAGGACCCTAAGCTGATCTAATTTCTACTTAATATGCACAGTTTTTAATGATATGTTTAGGATTGCTTGTTGTTGTTTTTTCCCCTTCATCAGAATTTGAAAGCAGTTCCTGGCAATGGAGTATTGAACAAAAACTTTGAGATTGATGGATTTGTTTGGTTTCGGGGGGGGGGGTGGGTAGATAAAAGATGTGTCAGATATGACAATTGTGCTTTAGATCCCTACTTAGTAGGTAATTTTCTTTAAGATTTAAATACTCTCCCGGATGGAATTAAAATTGTACTTTTCCAATTTAGTGTGCATTAGGACTTGTAAATTCTCTGGTGGTACAATAGCCTGGGGACAATGCCCATTAATATCTGTTATTTTCTTACTATTGTAATTCTTAAGGCCTGTTCCACAAATACTTTGCATAAATGCTTAGTGGCAATTCCCTCAGAGCACTTAGGATCATTAGAGTGGCAACAGAAAACAGTTATAGCCTTGGCTTTTTTTATTTGCTTTGCCAAATCATTTAGCAAAAAATATTACCATCAAGATGGGAGCAGTCATCTCCCATTCCCCTGCTCTGCAGCTCTGAACCAAGAACTCCCATGTTTTCTGCTTTGGGACCAATTATTTTGTGTTATTATACATTCTTTTAAAATTCAGCCTTTCTTTCATGCATGAAAATTTCAACACAGTCTTTCTCAGCTTTCAGGGTTACTGAGCAGCAACAAGAGTTCCTGGCTACACTGATCTGCACAACCCTGCTTGTGTAGGGAAGATGCTCCCTGCTCCGTACTGCCTCTCTCAGGGGAGAGGAGGCTGTTGTGGGTGGGGGTGTGGAGAAGACATGCCCACTGTCCTACTGCTTCCCTGTGCAGGTAAAGCCTTCAGCTTGGCTGGAGTCAATAGAAGAAACCTGGTCTCCATGCCCACACTAATTACACTGCAGTCTTTGGGTTTAATTCTGGATAAACCAGAGGTTTCCTCCTTGAGGCACCCTTATGCTCTCCTTCTTCAGTAACCAGCCCCAGTTCAGGAACCTTTTCACACTGGCTGTGTGTCAACTGATTGGTACAAGGGTTCTGGAGACCTGGATGATGAAATGCCCTATCCATAGCTGTCCACAGTCTCATGCTGCTTCCTCTCTGAAAAAACGCTCCAGCACTGACATCCACTTGCTTATTTAACTACAGGCTAACATTTTGTCTGTTTTCTCTGAGCTGCTGTGGGTTTTGTTTCCAGTAGGCGTATTACTTGATTAATGAGCTCTCTGTTAACACTTGCTCATATTCCATATGGGATCTTCTTGTGTTATCTAAATGCACAAATACTTACAACAACCTTTTTTTTTTTCGTCAGTTCAACTGTTTTCAGTAGCACAATATATTTCTCCCCCCCCCCCCCCCCCATAGAAAAAAGACCATTTTCTAGCTTGTCCAAACTCACATTGAACATTACTTGTGATTCATGTTGTCACCTAGTGCAGTATTCCAAGAAAACAGCATGGACAGGCTCTGTCAGGAAGGGTTTTATAATGTATTTGTCATTTCTCTTCTGTCTAGATCAAGGGCTACATTTTGTGATGGTAGATGAATTCGTAGACCCCATCTCTCTGAAATCACACCATCTATTCAAAAGAGGGACACAGCGTTGCTTTCAGCCAATGATAATAGCCCTTTCCTGGATGCAAGTCGAAAAATATTTACATCAGTATAAATAAGCAGTGTGTAACTATAAATAAAAAGCACGGGTAATAAAGTGTTATCATTGGAGCTGAAATTAAAATTGAATCCTGCCAAGCCCTAAACATAGATCATGACAGAAAAATCGAATACACTTCTTTTTGGAGGTGCTGTAATTATAGGCTAGGTAAAGGAAAAAAAGATTATACAGCACACATAATTTGTCATGATTTCAGAACAGTTCTGATGTAATGCCAGGAAAGGAATGACTTCTTGTACATAGCATCTACACATGCTTCTACATGACATTGCTGAGAGGTGTCATCCACAGCATTTACCTGTGGAACAAGTGATGCTGTGGGCTGTATGACCATGGGCTGTATGACTGTGGGCTGTATGACCACATGCTTGTTTCTGAAGAGGATGCACCAGGACCTGCCAGGGCTCTTCCTGACCCTGACCCCCTGCAGCCTAATCCTTCAACATGGGGAAGCCCCCAAAAACAAATTGGGAAGAAGTTTCCAAGCCTGTGGAGAAGCGCCATGTAACCAACAGCGAGGTGACAGCATGCTGACTGTGACGACATGTGGTTGTCGCATGGGACCACCCCTCCATCCCCACAGGCAAGAGATTCCTCTTACCCCACCACAGGGTGTCCTGGGGTCCTTGCTCTCAGCACAGGTCATTCTTGCCCTCCCTGTGTCTCCTTTCTTGCAGGTAACTAACTGCTTTCTGCCTAGTGGTTCTGCAAAGGGAGATAAACTAAGCCCTGGGGCAGAAGCGTATGTATGTTGTCTACACTTAAACCAAGGTCTTTTATCTCAAAGAAAGTTACTTCTTTATCTCAAAAGCTTGGGCTGAGCTTTGTGCTGTTCACTGGCAGAGCAGGAAAAGATCTGTACCCTCTGGGAGCATGGACTGGGGTGGAAAAGCACAGGTGGGCTCAGAAAAGTCCCCAGAGCTGTTGACACCAAAGTGGAAAGCATTCTCTTTAAGCTATCAGGAGTGGAGTCTCTTGTCACCTCTTCAGAAAGCAAGGCTTGAGGCCAAAAGCAATTTATTGTAGTTCAATAGCTGAAAATAAAGCTTTAAAAAATAAGAACATGTCAGGAAATTAAATGAGAACCACAATTTAGCAGGGCTACTGGTTGCCCAGGAGAATATTGAGGAAAACTGCATAGAAAAGAGGAGTTTTGAGGCACAGTTAAGTGAATTACTGGTCCCATCCGTAACATTCGTTATAGTTCTGGCTGCTGGATATTCACTTTCAAAGAAATCAGCTTCAACTACTGTCTGTTGAGGAACCCTCAATCATATGTGCAAATGCAATTACTGAAAACGAATCTGCCAGAGCAAATCTCACATAATGAAGGAGTCCTGTTTGGGCTCCTCTTCAGAACTTATTTTACCTCAGGGATAACTGAAACCAATGTTCCTCAAACCTACTGGGAATGAGCAACACAGGTAGAAGGCGACTTACTAAGAAGGTTAATGAAACTCAAAAATATTTGCCATGAGCTGGTAATGGCATCTGGGAGTCAGCCATCCACAGGGAACATCGTATAGTGTTACCTTAGGATATCCGTACAAAAATCAGGGTTATTATAGTACCAAACAGAAGACATAGCCTGATGCCATTTCAGAAGCACAAGCAGCCCTTGTCAGACAATGTATGCCCAGAGGTCCTTGCACCTTCTTGCAGTAGCAGGTACTTGACAGGGCTTTGGTGCACAGCACATGACATGATTTGTAAAGTGAATACAGCTGAGGAATGGGCATGAGATCTTCATTTGCTCCTCTGAGCTAAGCCCATAGACTTGGATCTCTGAGGTCTTTCTTCATTTAACTAGACCTCTATTTAGTTGTGCCTTTCTTATTACACATGGGATTGCCCACAACTTGTCTTTTCTCTTTGATCTATACAAGTTTCTGTAGGAAATTATGCCTAAATATATCAAAAGCTATTGACAGTGTCAAGAAAACAGTATGCTGATATTTCTGGGCTTCAGACATATTTTGGAGGCTTTAGGTTTCCTGTTACTGTTGTTTTGGGTTTTTTAATAAAACTTTGCTCAAGGGACTGCTGTTGACTGAGGCTCCGCAGCATGTGCTTGCTTCAGCCCCTGCTCTACACAGCAAAGACTCATGGAAGCCCACTGAGCCACAACTGCTGATTAACTTCAGGCAAATGTTTCAGAGTTCACCTGAAAAAAGATGAACTGTTTTTCAGATCAATGACTTCTGTACTGCAGAAAACAAGGCAGGTGTTGCCTCCTCACAGCCTTTGTTAGAATCACTGAGAACACCTTTGCCCCTAAGGGCTGTATAGCTCAAATGAAAATGCCCGCATCAAAGTTTAGATTTTACAGAGACTTCAAACTTTGTTAAAAAAAATAAAAAATAAAAAAGAAAACAATATTACGGTTTGTTTCTTTACCTTCTCTCTTTTTAATCAAGTTTGGGCAAGAGGGAATATTTTAAATACAAGTCTAATATTTCATGAAAAAAAGATTGCATTTTTCTTACTTTTCCAAAAAGAAAATAAATCCTACTTTCAATTATTTATCCTAATATTTTCATTCCCCTCTGTACTCTGGACATTTGAACTATATGAGGCAACTATGTGTTTAACCTTGCTAACACTGAAAGCAATAAAATATGAAATGAATAGGTGAAAAGGGATAGTAAATCCCTACTGCAGAATTATCTGGCAGGTTTCAAGTCACATGAAGATGTCAACAAAATAAAATATATTTAATACTGATGAATGTGACAGTAATGCACCTGGAGAGAAATAACAATCAACACAGACATTTAGAAAACGTTAATATAGGAAAAGACCTTGGGGTTATAGCGGGTAATGAAAAACGTAAGAGCTCACATTGTGAGGAGAGCAATTATATCCCACGGTGTATAGAGTAAAGAGGGACCTGTTGTGTGACAAAAAAGGAGAGATGAGCGCTGCATTATGCAGCCTGGGTAAGGCTGGAGCTGGAGCACAGCACGCATTTTTAAGCTTCATTTCCTAAAAAGGACACTAAAAAGTGGTAGAAGTCTTAAGGATGAGCAGTGGGAATGGTGAAGGGAACTGCAGGTGATGGCTGTGATGGAACGAAATTCACAGGGTGGGCTGGAGCCCCAGGTAGCACCAGGACAAGAACTAATATTTGTGTGCCATTAAGATGGACCTTCCCTGCAGCAAAGATGGCAAAAGGATCCTGTATTAAAAGTGGAACAATCCCATTTAGATACAACAGAAATGACTTAATAATAAGGGCTGCTACACAGGTAACAGAATAAGCTGTCTGGTGAGAAACTGAACATGAGTCACTGTTAGTTAAATGTTTCCGAGGAGAGACTGGAAAACATAGCAGTGGGATTACTGTAGAAGAGGTCTCTCAGCATTGTTTGAGCACAGCTGATCTAAAAGGTCCTTTGCTGTCATTTTCATTTGTGATTCTGGGAATGCAAAAAGTGACTTTACACGCAACAGGAGAGGTGATACACTCATTTTATTAATTAAATCCATCTGCCACACATGATAAGCCTATACCATGATACAGACAAAAGGTCTAGCCCTACAAGGCTCACCCCAGCTGTCCCGTCTGCTCTACAAGTGCTTGTATGTGCAGGTCCAGGAGCTAGAGATGCTGTTTTCAGCGTCATTCGCAGAGGTGGCTTTTACCACATGCATTTGCAGCGGAAGCTGGCACAGCTCCTGTCTATTTCGAAATGTTTGCTTCTGGAATTTGCAATGCTTGTACCAGTTAAATACTAAATTATCATAAAAGTAATTTACATGCTTCCCAAATAAGGGGATGTGAGTGGAGAAGAGGGGTTTTGAATGTTCGTAGTTCCAAATTAAAGGAATGTAAATGAGCCTGCTGTTCAATTCAGTGTGTAATGTGTTATTTCACGGTTGTCTCCTTGATATTACAGGCCCCTTTTACATTAGACAATGTCACATCCCACCCAAATCACCATGAGATAAAGATGTTCCCCTTTAATGTAATAAGGGACAAGAACAATATTCCAACAGAGAAAACAGCATGCATACAGATTTGGTACAAATGCATCATCTCCTGCTGGAAAGCCTCCATCGTGTCCCCTCCACCACAACATGCAGCGTAACGTAGCACCTTTCATCAAGAAGCCCTACATGGCAAGGCTCCCGTTGGCTCCTCATCCCTTCCTCCAGCTTCCTGAGGAAGCAGCTTCTTCAGCTTTCCATGGAGTGGTCCGTGTCCTGACAGCATGGGCGTGATGCTCAGAGTACAGCTCAGCCTGCTTCTTGACAGAGGATTTTTTCTCTGCTTGTTTTTCTCATGCTCTTATAGCCAAGCAGAGAAAGATTATAGGATGGCTCAAAATTAATTCATTAGGGGCTGCAGACAACTGTTCCCTCCCATCCTGGTTATCTTTAAAGGAAAAGCAGGCACTGTGTGTAGTGTGGTTAAAAGGCCAGTGGGAGGAGAGCAAGGGAATGATTTATTAGACTTTAAGTCAATCATAGCTCAGTCTGGACAACCATAAAACATCTTTACTTCTACCAATAGGTGAAATTTATGGGGCTGTTCACTGCAAAATGATATGCTCCCACGGGGTGAGGGGAAGTATCGAGAGTTTCCTATTCATTTAAGGGGAAATGTGTTGCTCCTTGCTCTTCCCTCAGCAGTTTTACTTTCCAGCAGACAGCCCCATAAATCTGTTTCACTGACAGCCCTTTGGTGGTGTAGTGAAGCAGAGCAAGGAACAGTGCATTAGGGACCAGGCAGAGCTCACACCCTGCTGCTCATGCAAAGGCCAGTGCTGCAGGGCAGTTCCAGTCCCTGCCACAGCCTCAGGGTTTGCCTGGGTGGCTGAGCACAGCCCAGGAATCTGCTCTGACCGTTTCCTCACTTCTCTGAGCTGTTGGACCTCTTGGGATGCCCACAGTGCCAATGGCATTGCAGCTGCCCCTGCTTGTCCCCAGTATGACATGGCCACCTTCCTGCAGGGGCTTGAGAAAAGCAGGAGAGGAGCCTCAGGTTCCCTTCGTATTACAGTTACTGACTCCCACTATTTGCACTGTTCCTTCGGCGGAGATTTCTCCTTCTGGATCTGCCGTCCTCTACACTCAGCTGGGCAAGGATGCATGTGTCTTCCTCAAAGGGACTGACCTAGCACATTGAGCCCCCATGCCCTATGGAGAGTTGTCAGACACATTGTTTTGGGGAGGAGGGTGGCTTCCTCACCCAGGAGTGTAAAGAGCACCCAAAGCATGATGCTGTCACCCCAGGAAACGTTGGAAAGTCCTGCACCAATCCTTCAGCTCCTGACACCAGAGGTAAGCTGCATGAGGCATTTTCTTGGAGGAAAATAAGTGGCCTCCCAACAGCTTCCAGCTGGACAAGATCCTCCTGCTGCCACTAGGAGCTTTTAAACTGAGCTGGTGGAAGAGTAACAGTTTGGGGGAACTGACCCTTTCCTGTGCCTTATTAGAAGCCAGCTCAGGACAAAATGATCCTGTTATCCTGGGTCCCTTTCACTTTTTAACATTTGCTTTGGCTGTGTATGTCTTTACACAAAACACAACTCCTGTGTGTGATTTTCCCATCTTCCTTTGACTATATTAACAGCTAAATGATGGGGACTGCAAGGGGCACATCCTGCAGAGAGGCAAAACTGCATGACACAGCACAGGCCAAATTATGACTGGGTGACCCTGATGTAAAGGCAGCCCCATGACACTTATATTCAAGCATCTTTCAGATTCATGTCATTATCTCTGAAAACACCCGCTGCTTTTAATACTGCAATATCTCCCCACAGACAAGGGTAAGGCAATGTGCTGAAAGCACAAGACACTGAGCACTTGTGTCTTACGCCCAGCTCTGCTGCTAATTTCACGTTAGCTTGCGATGTCTTGTCTCTCCTGTCTGAGAAGATGATGTTAAGGTGCTGACTTGCTTGGCTGGTTGGTAAAATAATTTATTCTGGCTGCAAAAGGTGATATGACATAACGAGCCTTTCCTAGGAATGTAACTGTCATAACAATTTCTGTGTGGCAGGCAAGTTTCTCTGGTCCATAGGGAGATGTCCCATTTCATCAGAGCAAGTGCTCTGCATCAGCTGTGGAGGAGTAAGTGAAAACAACTGCTTGGTGCTCCATGCACAGCAGTAGGGAGTTGCACATCTTGTAATTCACAAAGGAGAAGCAGGTGAAGATCATCTGCTCTCCACAATGTCACTGGGATGGGTGAAGGGGCAGCATAGCCTCTCGCAGAAGATGGCAGACCCAGATCAAGCCTGCACAAGCCAAAAGAGGGATTCAGAAGTGCATCTTTCATCCTTCAGGCAACTTCTGGGCCATAAACCCACAGAACTCCTCTCATCTAGCCAGTGTGAGCATCTCTCTGGGCAAGAGTAAAATGACTGCAAGCAACACAGGAGTTAGGGTACATTTAAATGCAAGGCCTACTCAGGGCTTGAAGGCAAATCCCCCTCAGCTTGATTATGCTTAACATATGGTGTGCTAACGGTCTTCCAGTTTTTATTAGCATTTTTGAAAGGCTGGATTTTATCCTGCTCCAGAATGGAAAAACCCTGGATTTTGTTTTAATGAACCTATATGTGGCTAGCCCTCATTCTGATCAGCATAAAATGTTTTGCAGGTTATCAATGAAGAGCACTGTTTAAGAGGTGTTATTCCTTGGGTGTCCTGGAAGATTTAGCATTTACTCCATATGCTCTAAAGCGTCTTTAGTTTGCAAATACAAAATACCAACTATTTCAGACAGAACAAAGGCAGTCCTCTTCAGCAAGTACTAATTTCACAGGAAGTTTTAACTTCCAAGATTCATCCATATTTTAGCATAAGTTTCATTTGCAGTTATTTCACGCAGTTTTCTGCTTGAAAAAACAGTGTTAGCTTTAGGAGATAGTATATCTTGTCAGCCTTCATAATGCAAAAAAAAACAGTTAAAGCTATTACTTGGCTTAAACGCTTGGGAAGAGAATTCCTCCTCAAAGAAGTTTTGCAAAACTTGAAAGACAAATGGGAACTGAAGCTCAGAATGGAAATAACTTTGCAGTCTGAATTGCAGTGGAGGTGAACGATATGGGCTGGAACATAAAATCCTTACTTCTGCTATTGCAATGCTGGAAGGCAGAGGTTATTCACCAGAAAAGACAAACATAAGTTCCAGCCAGTCGAAAACTAAAAAGGCTGGTTTCTGGAAGGGGGCTCTCTTTTATAAACAGTACTATCATAGATAAGTTATTCTGTAGTGCCGATTGACTGAGGCTCACAATTGCTACACTCTCTATGGCAGAATGAATGCTGACAATCAGGTTAAAGTGAGCAATTGCGAGTCTAACCCATGAGCCACCATTAGCAGCAGTTCCCATTGCAGCAGAACCACCTTGAAAGTCTTCCTCCTGCTCCTGCGAAGTGGCAGCAGGCCAAAGCGGATTGAATCTGCTGCCTCTCATTGTTCTGACAAAATTGAAATAAAGGTATCCAAACAGAAGAGTGTCCTAGATCAATGCCTCCTGCTTTGAAAATAAACATTCCAGCTTTCCTTCTGTATTCACTGAATTTGCCATTTATGCAGCAGCAGGAGACCATTATCCTGTGACAATGTTCTGCTCTACTGACATTACCTCTTAATTATATCTTCATTAAAACCAAATTAGGAAGCGGTCAGGAAAGTTAAGCCAACTGAATTGCTCATTTGGCTGAACATCCCAACACCTTTTTTTAGAAAAGTGATGCTGGCTCACGCAACAAAATGTTTAATGATCCACCTCGCTGCTGGGAAGTGTTTATTTTCACTTTAAACGGTGAACTTGCTGCTCAGTCACACCACATTCCTTCTGAAAGGATTATGCTTAGTTAAATACTAGCATGGCCTTAGAGCTGGTTTTACCCATACCTGCAAGGTGGTGATGTTAGATTACATTTGCCACTGTTATCTCTTTACATCATTTCTTCATTAAAGCTGAAATAACCTATGCCTGATGAGTATGGAAAGAACCAGGAAATTTCCCTCCCCAGCAACAGAGAAATTGTGTTCCCCTGCAGCAGAGTCGGTACCTGCCTGTCGCCCTTCCTTCCCCTGCACTGTGAGGACAGCTACAGAGGGATGCAGGGACAGACATCAGCTGAGCCAGCCAGCTGTCTGAAACCTCTCCTTCTCCTGAAGGGCAGAGCTGCCTGCCAGGCCAGCTGCAGAGGTGCTCCCTGCAGCCCACTCACAGGAGAAGGTGCCACACACTGCCAGCGACTGGCTCCTATGGCAGGCTTTTGGGCAGCCCTCCGTCCTGTCTGTGTGGACAACCCCTCTTGTCCCTCAGGTACTGTGGGAGTTGAGTGACAGTCACCCACACTTCACGCCCAGGACTGGACAGACTTGTGTGATCAACATGGGAGGCCTCAGACTTCCAGCCCTTCAGCCTTAACACCTTTCAAGTCCTGCTCCTCTACCCAGAGCTGCGGCATCCCCTAACAGATTCCTCCATAACCTGCAACAGTCAGACTCTTTGGGAACAAGTTGCAGCATTCACACCTACCAGTTCAGGTATTACCTGTCAAGTGCATTCACAAGACATCTCACAAATATCGTAAGCCACATGAACCTCTCTCCACCAGGAAAACAGAGATAATTATCCTCCATGAACCTATAGCCTCAAAGTGCCACAATTTCCAGTGTTTGGCATCACAGGGACATGCTCCCTGTTACCCAGTATTCTTGTCATCACACTTAGCTAAATTTTAGGGAGCAATCAAATAATAGTTATGTATAATATGGGGAAAAAATACTTACAGAGGAATAGTTTTTCTTGAGGACCTTCTCTACACAAAGCTATATAGGAGAGAAAAAGAAATGTTTCACCCTGAGCAGATAACAGAAATCAGACCCCTTATAACACAGGTCTTCAAGTTAAGAGAGTTTGCAGAGTTTCAGTGAAGAAAACCAGAGGCAAAGTCTACCTGTGAACCTGGACAGTTCAGCATTGTTCACTCTAAGCAGCTTTGACAGTCAGAACTGCACAGGAAGATAGGAATTCTAAAGTCATGGATTCCTTGGTTCAGGTGTTCTGCAGCTGCAGTAAAAGTAAGGGAAAAGATTCCTTTTTTGTCCGAAAATTGACTGCAAAAGAAGGAAGAAGGGGTACTAGCTCCTTTATGTTCAAAGTTTAGAGTAGGAAAATTTGTAATTCTATTACATGGATGCTATCATGTCAGACCACAGGGGAAAACAGCACCCAGCTCCCCATTACACCTTTGGAGGGTAATTTAATATGGAATTTCCAAAGACAGTCAGTGCTGGCACTAATGTTGGTGAATGTACCACATGCTTACAATGTCTGACGCATGTAAAGAGAAATTTCGGCAGTTTGGAGCTCTTGGTCCAATCCTGCTTGTCCCTTCACCTCTCAGATGCATAGCTGCAGGGCAATGACTTCACCTGACACGAAGTGCAATAGGGAAGTAATTCTTA
Source organism: Melopsittacus undulatus (assembly GCF_012275295.1). Lineage (NCBI taxonomy): Eukaryota > Metazoa > Chordata > Aves > Psittaciformes > Psittaculidae > Melopsittacus > Melopsittacus undulatus. The sequence continues at coordinate 68,004,945 of NC_047527.1, read as the reverse complement.
AAACAGGATAATCTGCCCAGGATGTTGTGAATAGATTGTGTTGTGTTTGGGGCAGAGAAAATAATCTGAAGGAAAATGAGAACAAGGACAATACAAACCTATCAATCAAGGAGCTATAATGAATCTCACTGGTTTGTGTAAACTAATGCAAAGGAGAAACATTGTGTGTTCAGCCAGGCTATTGTTTCTGTAAGGGCTGTACCTTACATTTTGTAGCTGTAATATATAGTTAATCTATGATGCTTAATTTCTGTTCAAAATAAACCTGAATTAGAAAGAAAAAAGGCAGAGACATAGAGAGCGAGAACATGCAGCACAAATGAAGCTGATGCAATCATTTCCAGTTCTAAAACAGAGCAGGTAAGATGAGGATGCGGCTGGTTTAGTGATCACTGTAATCAGCACAATTGACTGCTTACAGATGACTAATTTTCAGTTCTAGGGAGGTAAATTGAGACTTACATATTTCAGCTTTATCCTAGCACTACAGGTAATGTAAGACAAACAGTCTGTGAATTCCTAATACCAAAGACATTTGTGGATTATAAAAGAGCACAGAATGCAGACATGGGGTAAAGTTATGGAAATACAGATTTGTATTCAGATGAAATTTAAAACAAGCCTTGAGGTGAATTTTCTTTCAGTTTAATTATTCCTTGGATCCATTCAGACCCATCTGTATGTTAATCAAAAGTGATCATAACGGTTTTGTTGGTAAATGGAAAGTGGATCTCAATAGATGCTCATTATACCTAATTTTGTTAACAGCTGAAGAATCAACAAGAGGAATGAACTTAATACAGCAAGAAATGAGGTTCTGAAGAAGAGGAATGAAGAGCAAGATAGAAAATTATTAAATTAAAGAACTAAAGCTATGCTGGACATCCTAATTAAAGCATACAGAGAAATGATGGAGCAGGGGACGTATGAAAACCGACAGATGTGGATAAACAGCAGAGGAGGAGAGCATGGGAAGTTATCCTAGGAAAAGAAGGATAAGACAGGACACAGAATGCCTGGACAGAATGTATTCCTTCTGTCCAACAACAAGGACAATGATGCAGGGAACGGAAGATACAGGACAGGGTGCAAGCTATGGGAGTGTGACCCCGAAAGCAAAGAGATAGGCGGCAGCTTTCAGTCAGGATGAAGCAGGTGGGAGGTAGGTCAATGCACTGGCAGCAGCTTGCAGAGTCCTCTGACTAAGATAAACCACCACTGCTATTTTGCTCTCACTCCACACTGACATTACAGCCTTCTGACTAGGAGGGGTGACCAAGTTCATCCTAGAGAAAGGAACACATTCAGCTCTGTGCAAAGTCGAAGCACTTCATGGGAAAATACACCAATGTATTTTTATATTTGTATATACTTTTACTGAAAAAAAACCCAACCCATGTTGTCTGAGTGCCAAGAACAATTTTGCTAACATATAACAGGTCATGCCTTTGAGAAATCTGAGCCTCCCTGGGTTCAACAAACAGCACCGATGCATCTAAACTAGTCTTCTAGGCAGCTTTTGACAAGGTCATGTCAAGGAAAATCACCAACATGTGCTGCTATTTACAGTCCCTACTTCATTAAGGCAAAATCTAATCTTACCCAAAGCCACTTCTTAGCAGAGGTGACATTATGAGAAAAGGGGATTCCTGCTCCAGCCCTTATCAGGTGCTTTCTTGCATGGCTTGCTGGCAATGTGTGCTTGGTTGGGCTGTGTCACCAGTGAGCCACAGAGGTACTGAAAACACAGTGGTTTTGAGCTCTGAAACTTCCTTCTAAGGAGGAAAGGCACTGTGTACTGCAACAGCCATAGAAGGAAGGACATGACACTCACAGCCTTCCAGAAAGATGAAGGTCAGACAAGGAGAGGAGGTGGGGAACAGTTCTCCTCAAAATCAGAGGAAGTGAGATGGCCCATAGTCTGAGGAGGATGGTGTCATCAGGTGTTAGACCATGCAATGATGGCACAGTGGAAAAGAACCACCCCAGCTGCCAGAACCCTGCAGTGACCAAGAGATAGCCTGAAAAGGAGCATCGAAATAGTGATGAGGGAGTAGAACTTGTCCACAGAGGACATCAGGGGACAGGACTGAGGTAGAAGAAAACAGGCTACCATGCCTTTGTCTTATGGCTGTTGTCCTTATCATGAGATACTGAGGGAAAATGGGCAAGAAGTTATAGAGGAAATCAGATTGAATGGGTGATCTATATCAGTCCACGCTGAACTTCCAGTTTTATGGGGAGTAGAGACAAAATCCGCTGAAGAGAAGGGATGCAGAGAAATGGCAAAGCAGTGAAAATGGCACATAATAGTTCTAGGTGAGAAATTAAAAGAATGAAGTGGAAATGAATAATGTTGCAAAATGATGTTTAATGACTCCAGCTTTTGAGTTGAAAAGACAATAGAGCCTATACACAGCTGATAGGTAAAAAATCTTTAATTATTAGCACATCTTTATCATAGGATGGCTCTGCAAAACCCCTTTTTTTCCTCTACTGTCTTTCCCCAAATCATAAGAATGCCACTAAATCCTAGCCCCCAGGAAAAATAAGTAGGTTACATATGCCTAAATTTTAGCTGTTGTTAGCACTGATGTCACTGAAGTCAAAGCATTGAATTCTTGATGCTGAGCAACTTCCTGACCATGCTGATTCTCTTCTGTTTTGATGTGAGGTGCTTGAAATATCACAGTTTTAAATCAAAAATATTAGTATATTAGTACATTATAGTGATAAATGTCTACATTATCCTCTTTCTTGAGGAAGGCATTGCAGCCATGAATTTTTCATGTCAAAGCTAATATAGTCACCCATGGATTAAATTACACTGTTGACGAAAAAAAAAGATTAAAAGAAAACTATTTTTAGCTTTTTAAAAACAAAGTTATCTTAAAAGCCGTGGCAAAGCTGAGGGATGGAGTGATGGGACAACATCACAAGCAATTCTCTGCACAGTGGGTGACTGAGATAACCACTGTTACTATTTGTTTTATCTATCTACATTGAGCATTTCACCTTTAAAGAACTGCATGAGAAGAGCAGTGGCAGTACCATGATCACCATTCTCAGTGGATGACACATATCACAGACATATCAGTCTGGCAGTAGGATCTCCTCTGCTTTTGACTCAGCAGGGTGTCTTACAGATCATGGGGAGATGAAGGCTGGGACAGACAAGGGGCTCCTTAGTATCACCTTTGTTTCAAGCCTGTGAATGTGTTGTGTTCTACTGGGGATGGAAACTAAGGGTTCAGAGCAGGTCCACAAGAAAACTCTCTGAGCTTTGTTCTGTATCAGCTTTGCTTAAATCAAATGGGCAGAGTGAAGCCTAACCAACAGCAGAGCAGACCCAATGGTGGCAATATATGTATAAAGGACACGCAATCCTTAGTCCTTGGCTTATGATTCAAAGAGCAACTGAAGGAACAGAAGAAACACACAACTTGCCCACAAACATCATCACAGAAACATGGAGGGATAGCTCCTATGACTGGAGTGTTGGAATGGAAGGTTACAGGCTTTTCAGAAAAGACAGGCCCGGCAGGCAGGGAGGGGGAGTTGCCCTTTATGTTAGGGATAGGAACTCAGTCTGGGGACAGGTGATCAGTTCACAGAAAGTTTGTGTGTCAGGGTTAAATGGAGAACAGATATGAGGGACGTTATTGTGGGGATCTGTTACAGACCGCCAGATCAAGAGGACTCTGTGGATGAAGCACTCTATAGACAGACAGGAACGGCCTCACGCTTGCAGGCCTTTGTCCTCATGGGGGACTTCAACCACCCTGACATCTGTTGGGGCAACAGTATGGCCCAGCACAAGCAATCCAGGAGGTTCCTCAATTGTGTGGAAGACAACTTCCTTCTGCAAGCAATAAAGGAGCCGATGAGGAGAGGTGCCCTGCTTGACCTCGTGCTCACCAACAGGGAAGGGCTTGTTGGAAATGTGATGCTCCAGGGCAGCCTTGGATGCAGCAGTCACAAGATGGTCGAGGGAAAAAAGGGGCTTATAAAAGGGGGAAGCAAGGACAGGCAGCCTGGAATGAATACAGGGATGTTGTCTGGGAAGCTAGGGACCAGGTTAGGAATGCTAAGGCCCAGTTAGAATTAAACTTGGCTAGGGATGTGAAAGATAACAGGAAAGGATTCTATAGGTACATTGCAAACAAAAGACACACTAGGGACAATGTGGGCCCTCGCCGGAAGCTATCAGGAGAACTGGCTACCCTAGATTTGGAGAAGGCTGAGGTTCTTAATGACTTCCTTGCCTTGGTCTTCACTGGCAAAGGCTCTGACCACACCAACCAAGTCTTGGACAGCAGATGCAGGGACTGTGAGAATGAAGACCTTGGGCCCACTGTAGGAGAGGATCTGGTTCGAGACCATCTTAAGAACCTGAATGTGCACAAGTCCATGGGCCCTGATGAAATCCATTCGTGGGTCCTGAAGGAGCTGGCGAATGAAGTAGCTAAGTCACTGGCCATCATATTTGAAAAATCATGGCAGACAGGTGAAGATCCCGATGACTGGAAAAAGGGAAATATAACCCCCATTTTCAAGAAGGGGAAAACGGATGACCCAGAGAATTACAGACCAGTCAGTATCACCTCTGTGTCTGGCAAAATCTGGGAGCAGATTCTCCTGGAAGGCATGCTAGGGCACATGAAAAACAACAAGGTGCTTGGTGACAGCCAGCATGGCTTTACTAGGGGGAAATCCTGCCTGACCAATTTGGTGGCCTTCTATGGTGGGGCTATGGAACTGATGGACAGGGGTGGAACAGTTGATGTCATCTACCTGGACTTGTGCAAAGCGTTCGACACTGTCCCACACAACATCCTTGTCTCTAAATTGGAGAGACATCAATTTGATAGGTGGACCACTCGGTGGATAAGGCTGGATGGTTGCACTCAAAGAGTTGTGGTCAACGGTTCAATGTCCAGCTGGAGACCAGAAACAAGTGATGTCCCTCAGGGATCGGTGTTGGGACCAGTCTTGTTTAACATCTTTGTCAGTGACATGGACAGTGGGATTGAGTGTGCCCTCAGCAAGTTTGCCGATGACACCAAGCTGTGTGGTTTGGTTGATACGCTGGAGGGAAGGAATGCCATCCAGAGGGACCTTGACACACTTGTGAGGTGGGCTGATGCCAACCTCATGAAGTTTAACCATGCCGAGTGCAAGGTCCTACACCTGGGTGGGAGCAATCCCAGGCACAGCTACAGGTTGGGCAGAGAAGACATTCAGAGCAGCCCTGCAGAGAAAGACTTGGGGGTGTTGCTCGATGAGAAAATGAACATGAGCCGGCTTCAGTGTGCGCTCACAGCCCAGAAAGCCAACCGTATCCTGGGCTGCATCAGAAGGAGCGTGACCAGCAGGTTGAAGGAGGTGATCCTGCCTCTCTACTCTGCTCTCGTGAGACCTCACTTGGAGTATTGTGTGCAGTTCTGGTGTCCTCAACATAAAAAGGACATGGAACTGTTGGAACATGTCCAGAGGAGGGCCACGAGGATGATCAAGGGACTGGAGCACCTCCCATATGAAGACAGGCTGAGAAAGTTGGGGCTGTTCAGCCTGGAGAAGAGAAGGCCGCGTGGAGACCTCATAGCAGCCTTCCAGTATCTAAAGGGAGGTTATAGGGATGCTGGTGAGGGACTATTCATTAGGGACTGTGATGATAGGACAAGGGGTAACGAGTTAAAACTTAAACAGCAGAGGTTTAGACTGGATCTAAGGAAGAAATTCTTTACTGTAAGGGTGGTGAGGCACTGGAATGGGTTGCCCAAGGAAGTTGTGAATGTTCCATCCCTGGCAGTGTTCAAGGTCAGGTTGGACAGAGCCTTGGGTGACATGGTTTAGTGTGAGGTGTCCCTGCCCATGGCAGGAACGTTGGAACTGGATGATCCTAAGGTCCTTTCAAACCCTAACTATTCTATGTTTCTATTATTCTAAACAGGAAAATCATGATTTTTCCTTCTCAGCCATATATCAGTCTTACAAAGAGAGCTTGCCTAAAGTTTGGGCAAGATTGACGCAGCAATCCACTTTTGCTTGCTGTCCAACAAAGATCAATTTATGAGTAAAAAATGAGAATTTGTATATATGTCACTTCTAGGTACTCTTTTTCCACTTTCCCCATCATCCTGTTTCTTCAAACCACAACTCTTCCCATGACATGCTCACCCAGCGCTTCCCATTTTTCAAGCTTGCTGCACTCTAAACTCATGCCTTGATCCTTCACCACATCATGCAGTTCTACTGGGTTACCTACTGGTTAAAGAAGCACTGTATTATTCAGAAGCAGGACACAAGAAAGCAACCACATAATTGGTGCCAATTTCCTCCTTTGACACTCTTTCACAGGGCTTGAAGAGATTCAGCAAGACCTAGGCATTCAGATACATGCTGTGTCTTTTTTTTTGTGATAGGCAGAGACTTCCCAGTGTTCACAAACACACTTGAAAATCAATCCATTGCTCTACATTTGAGTAAATATGTTGCATTTTCAGCCTTGCTGGAACTTAGCATTGCTGCTTGCAGACAGAAGGTGCTGTCATATTCCTGCAAGCATTTTTATTCCTACAGAATTCATTACAGCATCAAACAGAATTTGACTCTTCTCTGGTACCCGATTTGCTCCCATAAGCCATCAACTAGACATGATGACCCAAGTGAAGGGACAAAAGCCCAGCTACAGTTGTAGCTGACAAACAGAAACCTGCTGTTTTGAAACTGCCTATCGCAGACAACAGCCCTGTGATCCTTCTGGCAAAGGAAACCATCCTGAGAAAGAATTTATCTGGTGACTGACAGGCAGCAGTGGGCTATGAGCCTAGAAGATAATATTTTGGCTACATCATTTCTCCTCCTCAGAAACTCGCTCCTGAAGAGCTCTGTGCTGCACAGCACTTACCAAGGTAACCGGTAATGAGGTTGCATTTTGATCTTGTTTATACTTTGTAGAGATTTTCCCTGTATATAAACCTACTTTTAAGACTACAAAAGGTGAGTACTGTCTGATCATTCAGATAAGAGGGTGAGCTTTTAACACAGAAACTTCCTGTGGTGCTCATGCTATGTCTGGTCAGGATCCAAACTTGACTCTATGTTTGGCTGCCCTGGAACATTTATGCTTTAAACATCACCTCACTGTTGTTAGTTAAGCTGACAACATTGCAGAGCTTTCATTTGTAACATCAGGTGGAAAAACTGAGGCTCACTTCAATAGCAGAGAAGGATATCTTCACACCTGCTCATTTTGAAATGCTTTTATCAGAGGTCCTGATGTTATTACCATGCTTGTGCCACAATGAGCCTGGAGAAAGAAACAAGATAGGGCAGGAAACCCAATTCAGGACTTCTGACAGCAAAGCATGCATCACCACTGTGTTGACTTTGTCCTTAATGAGAAATGAGGCTGGTGTTCTGAAGCTGGGCACTGCTGTCAGATGGACTTGACTGATGAATGGTGGTTAACCAGGAAATGGCAACTCTGCACTAAAAAACTTCCTAAGCTAAAACTGTCTGCTAAGTTTCTAACCAAAGTATTGCAAAGATTTAAGGAAAACAGACAGGTGGGAGTAAATAGACATTCCTTGATTGACCCATTACCTACATTTAGACTGATAAGAAAGCTATTGCCAATACAGCCACATTGAAATCTGGGCAGGGGTTTCCAAGGGTTACACACCTACCCAACCGTGCTTTCATTTCCTTCTTCAAGGTGAGTCCTGAGCAGGCAATATGGGTTGCCCCATTCTGTCTGTCCTATGACCCAAGAGAAATGAGGTTAAAGATGCCTGTAGGAACTGTTTATTTTCTTTCTGTCAAAATGCTAAGTTATTAGAGCTGTGTTAATAAAATCTGTCAAGGTTATCTGAACAAATCTTTCAATAATTTCATAATCGCTTAACAAATATGTGAACTGAACTGTGCTATTCCTTAGTTAAAACACACAACAGCTGACCAATACGCAGGCAAGTAACACTTGTTTAAACACAAGTTTAAATCCAGAGGGCATGTGGGTAAAGAAGAAGTCATCCAAGAACCAAAGTCATTAGAACAAAAGATGCCCATCAGCTGTCATGAATTTATGAGGGCGTGGGAGTGGATTAAGAGAGGGATTTAGTCCCTTCAGAACATCTTCCATTAGCAGAAAATAAAGCCTGTTTGAGTGGGCACCACAGCAGCATCTAAATTGCCTGATCTGAAAGTGCTGTTTCCTCTTAGCTGTCACCATTTCCTCCAGCTTTAACTCAGCAGCAGGTCAGCAGTGAGCACAACCTGATAGCCATTACCAAGCTACCTGTGACTGTGAGTGTGAGCATTTATCATGTGTTTACTTCCATTTACTGCCATTTCAGGACAGGGAGTAGAAGAGGAGGAACACTGACAACATTTAGGCCCCCAGTCTGCCTGGGCTACAGTTTCTCCCACTAGATCACAGAGTACTGTTTTCTCCTTGGGCTCTCTCCAGCTGTATCTCAAGAAGAGCTGTGCCAGCATAGAACTTGGCCTATAGACTGTGGCAGGTAGCACCCCAGTTTCTGGTCTGGGTTCAGCAGGAAGGGGTTTACATGGAACTCTGGTTCACTAAAGGGAAGACAAAAGGCTAGTCAGATAATTCTTACCCATCCCTTGATCTTGTTCCTCTTCCTTCCCTCCCCAACTGATAGAAAGCTCTGTGATGATGGATTACAGAAAATATAAACATTGGATGGAGAGAGCCACACAGAGATAATGTTTCAAATGCCTGGTCTTGGCACCAGCCTCACCTCAGAGAGGTGATAATGCAGAGCATTATCTCAAAGTTGAACTTCACTGTAGCAACATGCAAGAGAGCGCTAGCTGTGTACCCCCACTGAAAGGGAAAACCCTTCCTTTCAAATACTGTCATCCAGAACAGTGTCAAATCAAGGAGAGCTCAGATGCCATCATCTCCATGTATACAGATGTACTGTGGAACAGCAGGTTCAGTGATTTTCCAAATCCCACTTCAAGATGATGTGAATGAGCCAAGAGAGCTGTGCCCGGGTATGCAAGCGTAACACGGTATGCTCAGTGTACAACCAGACAGCTGGTTTCCTGAGGAAGGTTGCTAAATTGGACAGAATGAAGTGAAAAGAAAGAAGATAGTTTAGCAGCTGGCAAGGGGAGAATAGGAAGGCAGACCCTTTGGCACCATGCAGCAATGCCTCAGTGACAAGATGGTTCTTGGTTGGCACTAAGAAGAGCAATATGCTCTGAGACAGGCCCACACCTCTTCTACACCTTTCTGCAGCCAAGAAACTGCCTCATAAAATTATTATTGTACACCTGCATAGAAGCGATTTGGGATATTATTAAGAGGCTGACTTAATCATCAGGATTTAGGGCATGGCTAGGACTTCTCCAAGGTGATAAGTCAGAGCATACCAATTAGAAAGAATCATGTGCAGCTCCAGCTTGATTTAAAAATCATCTTAAGTGAATCAGAAAGCAGATGTGCCTTTAGCTGATAACAGCAAGGAAATTAAGTCTCTAAGACCCAGCTAGGGAGCCTGAGTGGAGGAGAAACAGAATTAAGTAGCAGCAACACCTTGTGGTAAATATCTAGGGCAAAACCTCTTCTTTCAAAAGTAAATTCAGTTATCAGGAGTTAAAAGCAAAGTCTGAGGGAAGCCCATGTGGGACCTGAAATCTCCTATAAGCCTGTGTACACTTTGTTATACCGGATTATATACACACAAGGGTGAACTTGAAGCTGGGTCCTCACTCACTATGGATCCGTACAACTGCCCTGAGGACCTGTGATGACACATAGGGATCTGCTTGTTTGCCTGTGTAATCTGTGTTTCAGTGTTAATGACTGAGCTCATTTTTACAGATATTTCACGGAGGATTGGATTTTTTCCTTGACTTCTAGGTAGAAGTGCCAAGGCTTCCTGCTGCATAAGGTTTCATCTGACTGCGCGTAAGCAGTATCTTCCACTTTTGGTGAGCAGAGTACTTAAGCAGTGTTTGCCATCAAATGGGAAAACTCCAGGAGTCTTTTGCTTTGCAGGCATTGTTTCTTCAGTTCATTATCTATTTATAGTTCTTGCCTTTGATCGATGTTTGTATTTAACCTTCTATTTCTTAATTTGTAGGTCAGTCCACATTTACCATGGTTAATTTATTAGGGCAGATTCTTCTTCTCAGTCAGCTTGCTGGGGGAGAAAAGCGTATTTAGGAGCTGTAAATCATTCTAAGCAGATCTCTTCTAGTAACCTTAGTAACCAAGTTACGTACTGAAACAAGTAATATTTTTATGGTGATATTTTTTCAGTGTGAATAATAGGAAAATAATGATAAAACAATACATTTGGGGATGGACTTACCAGTAAAAATTGCTATACAAGCAGCAGCCTTGTTTCAGAGAAAAATTCTAACCAATCCTTTTCTACAGCCTCTGTAAATTGTCCCAGAGCGAAGCATTTTTCCTGTGTACACAGTAAGCTAATTCCTCTATTACTGGATCTTGTAATGCAGAATCCAAGCACATTTTATAGAACCTTGAGTCACAAGCGTCATTAAACTGCAATGCACGCGGATTGTCACTTCCATCAAATACCACTTTCTATGACAAAGAACACGTAAATGCTTTGAAAGACAGCAGGAATCTTCTTGACATACTAAGATAATCCTGAAGGTCTAGATAAGCATGTTCCGTTTCTCTGCATGATGCCAAATCTAAAACTGCCATTAGAAAAATCTTCATCTGGCCAGGAAGCACCCAGGCTGCTGACTTCAGAGGTGTGATTCCTTCCACACTCAAGTGTTGCAGATGTCTGGAGTTTAGGTGTTTGCGAATACTCCTTCCTTGGGTTTAACACCTAGTCTATGCCCAGCTGCAATCCCTGTGGTGAAACTAGACCCTTAGCTGTGATCCTCAAGATAGCTGATCTGAGAGGTGGTTGCAGAACATGTTTAACTCATGTTGCATGCTCAGACATCACTCTATCTTCAAACCAAGCAGTGGGAGAAAAATGGGGACTTCTTTTACAATAGCAGGTAGCCAGACTCCCTCTTCCCCCAGTCACCAACCTAGGAGACACAAGACCTTATCTGGCTGGGAGGCAGACCCACACATGCCATGCCTCACATCCAGTCTACACCTCCTAATTTGTGTGGATTTGGTCCCTTCCAGACAAATGATGGAATAAAATCTTGCCTTCTTCCCTCTTCAGGAAGCAGCTCTAGCCATTGCCACCAACACCTTTCTTCATTTCTTTTAAGGAAAAGCCAGAGATGCAGGTTCTGGTCCTGAACATGACAACTCCTGAGGGATGGAGGTGCCACCCTGCTGCCCCACAAGCATACCCCTAGGCTCAGCTACCTTTTAGGTTAGCATAGGCCATCTTCTCAGCGTGCTGGCGTGGGAGCTCAGGTGCAGGACTTCCCTTGCACACAGGTTGCAACACAGGGCTGTAGGTCCTGGATTGCTTATCTCATTGCAACATCTGACTTTTAGACACATTGGTACCTTCTTTGGGTCTAGTATGCTGGAGCTTTTCTCGGCATACTGTGAGGTTTTGAATACAAACCATAGCCATGGTGACCTTTCACAGACACAAGTATTCTGCTAAATCAGTTCTAAACTAAGTTTCATCACACAACCTGTCATACTGCTACATCTGTGCTGAAATGATTTGCTATTCATTACTGTGGCCCTCACAAAGACTGAAGAATTATTTGGGCCAAGAACAGCAAAATGCCATGGAAACTGAAGTGGAACACAATGTGTTCACACAGGGCAAGAGTCATTGGCTTCCTCTGCACAAAAGTGCCATCAGCTCCTGAATAACAGCAGTCAGTCAGGACTTCATCTCCTGCCTCCTCATAAAAATAGGCTAATTACATTTTCTATCACTCTGCTCATTTACTCAGTTGTCTTTGCATTCTTCTCTGGGTATACAATGAGCATCACATTTGAAATCTGAAGCTTGCAACAGGCTCTGTGTCCTATCTCTGTAAGCAGCAGGTAGCAGATGGGACTAGCAAAAGCACTCAGCAAGAGAGGCAAGGCAGAATGAAGCAGGACTAAGGGTAGCCTTAGAGCTAACACAGTTTTTCTACCTGGAATAGTGTGGCATGCTTGGTGGCAGAAGTACTCAGAAACATCTCTGCTATTTCTGAGGTGTTGTATGATGACAGAGAGAAATTGCAGGAGCTGAAGGCATTCAGCACCTGAAAAAAATTAATTCTTCAAGATTCAAAGCCAACTATACAGATCTTCCTTTGCCTAAAAGGGGAATCACAGCACTTCTTTCAAAGATCCTTAGGAGAAATGAGGGTAACTTTTAAATGTTGCTCATCAGCCTTGAAGCTTTCCCAAGAGATCTTTTTCTGTTTACTTCCCCCATCCCACCTTTAAATATGGGACTGAATTGTTTTTCACCATAAAAATGTCAGAAAAGCCTTGCATCAGACCACTTGAAGTTTAGCTCTCCCATGATATCAAGACTGTGAATTAAAGTTTGCTTTTGGCGAGCTCAAAGTCTTGGCCCCTATCTGCTAAATACATTAGGTTTCCAAAGAATTTCACAAGCTGTTCCAGATAAGTGCACAGTAAGTAGGTGAGGCAAATAGACTTATGGCTTCTGTTTTTTCCTGGCCAAGTATTTCATCTCAAAAGTTACAGCACAAAATCACTTGGACATTTCTGTTACCAGTGACTTCTAGACTGTGCTGCTTTACAGCAGCTAACAAATTACTGGAGAAGGACACAGCAGAACTGATGTGGCCACAGCACCACAAAACCCAGTAATGCCCTCACACAACTTTTGTGGATGGGGCAATGGAAAAGCTCACAAAGTCAGGCTGGAATATTTCTGGTTGTTGAGTTACTACAACTGGGGAGCCAGAAGAAGGGAGGTGGGAATTAAAGAGGGGGTCATTTCTGAGCCTGAGCTGACCACAGGTGCTGGTGCTTTTGCTCATTGTCTAGCAGAGGATGCCAGAAACAGGGAAAGAGACTGCGGCTCTGAAATTTTAGTTCTTAAATTCACTCACTCATGATCGGTCCTGAGAGCACAGAGGTTACATTTATATTTGTTTAATATTTATGAGCCATGAAACAAGATGTTTCTGGTGAATAAAAGGTGAACTTCTATGTGAGCATGTAAAACTGGCCTTGATATTTTAAAGATAAAGTGCTGAATTTGAACCCAGAAGAGGAATTTGCCCAGACCCTGTTGACCAGAAAGGTGGCAGACGCTTGCCCAATTGAATTAAATTACTGCCTTTAACCTCTCGGTGCTGCTGTCAACACTGACATCACCACTTTGCTGTGAACAGTCCATCCCCTTCATCAAAAAATTCCAGCTCCTGTCATCAAGGGGTTCGTTAGTTTGAAATGAGGAGCTCTGACCCAGTTCAGACTTCTTCATAACCCTGACCTTATCAGTGATCCCATTATTTTAAGTGCTTCCTTCTTGTCAAATTGCCTCCCCCATTACTCTGATGTGTCTGTTTTCGAACATGTCCTTCATGTAAGGAGCCAAATAGCTTCTGTAAATTTAAACACATACTATGATCTCCCCTCCCTTTTCCTTTCACATCTCCCAGAAAAATCAAAACCAAAGAACAGCAAAACCCATTCTGTCTGGCACAGAGTCCTGTCCCCCCCTGCAATCATGCCACCTCCCCAGTGGGAGAGACTGTAATGTTACCTGCCACCTTGCAGTACCAGAGCAGCCAAGAGCTCAGGCCACCCTGAACAGCACAGTGGTGTCTGATGCAGCTCAGGAGTATGTTACCAGCACACCTGCACTGAGTTTGGCTTCCCAAGAGCAACTGGTGGCAAAATACAAACAGATATAAGTCTTATTAAGAATGGCTTCTTGGTCACTGCTTGTTTTTCTTGACGTGAAGCTAATATTAAGGCTGCCATCCTCTATTCCCTGTGAACACATGCTCAGATAGGTGTGGATCTCCCACTAGAGCTCACTGGCACCAGCTGGCAATGACTGTCAGCTGCGCCTCTGTGCCTAATCAGTGTGGCAATTGCAGAGTATTTGCTGTGGGCACTCTACATCTAATAATACTTCAGCACCTCTTTAACTGCTTTATCCATTTTTACCCATTCACAAGCCTCAGGCTCCCAATGACAAGTAGATGGTAAGTGGAGCTTGTAAATTAAAAACCTACCTGCTACAGGCTTTTAGCATTAAAGGACTCCAAAGTTCCCTTAGTTCATACCGTCTTCCATTAACATCAACTCCATTGTCAGCATGTAGATCTGGTGGTATTATCTGCCTATTAAAAAGTCTATTGCAGGTTTCAATTTGCTAGCAACTATCACTTTCCAATGTTAAAGAGCAAGTTCAGTGGACTGCAAATACCCAAAATGTTCTGCCCAAGGAAGATAAACGTCCATTTTTAAATCAATGTTTGATGACAGAGAACTAGAAAGACTTAAAAGAAAGAAGAAATTAAATTTGTTTGTCCTGAGATAAACAGGTTGCACTTAATGGGCTTTTCTGATAGCATAGAGGAAGCAGGGTGTCCAGCCACAGCCCCAGGAGGTAAGAACAATATTCTTATCTCAACTTATCTATTGATCTACTGGGTGGCCTGGAGCTTGCTGACAGCTGTTACTCCTGGATCTCTCAGCTGATGAGAGGACCAGGAATCAGAACAAGCTGAATGTGTTTGAACAGCAAAGACAGTCATTCAAGCAGCCCACCTTTAAAATATACATCAAGATCTTTGCTTTTTTCCAGCTTTGTTCCAGCCTATGATGTTCTCTGGGAGACTGTTCTCACTGCAAACCTTATACAAGTAAGCTTATGATGGTGAATAAATGGATGGTTCCATTCTCATTTTTGTCTCAATCATGTTTTCAAGAAAAACAGAGAGAACACATGTAACAGCTTTGAAACAATGAAAAACTAGTGCTACATCGAATGCATGATATGCAAACCTTTTTATGCTTTGTGCTTTAAGTCTTACGTTTTCTGACCCAATCCATGGGAATATTACTTATCCCACAGGAATATTGTGAAAAGTAGCAAGGGAATCACTGGGGCAGTCAATCATTTTTCAGGGGATGAAGTTGGGCCCAGGGGATGAAGTTGGGCCATGTTCTGTCAGGGGATTTGGGAGAGCTCAATTACCATGTAAGTACAAAGTCCTTTTGAAATGTCAAACCTGGATGTCAAGCCTGGCAGGGTAGACTGATTCAAAGGCACAAGGCAGAACACTTCTGGAGTGCTGAGGTAATGTTCACTGCTTGGGTGCATATAAAAAGCATAGAATAAAACCCAGTTCAAATAAATAAGATCATATTTCTTATGAAAGAGAAAGTGATATTTAGTATTTCTCCCTCAAGGCTTATAAGCAGCTGCCACTCAGGCAGAATAGATAATACAACTTTCAGACTAATCCATGAAATCAGGAATTGGAATACAAACCTTTCCAAATGTTTTTCCTTCTGGGTACCTTCATTGCTCATTGTGGTGGCTCCACTGCAAAAGGGGGCTGTCAGCCCTATGCAAGATGCATTCAAAATTGCAGTGGAAGAGTCTAAGAATGGAAAGTAGAAGAATATTTTAGATAGAGATGTGCATACAAAAATCACTGAGGATCAGTTTATGAATATACTCTGGTGTTATTAAAGTTTCCTTAGGCATTAATGGCATCCCACACTAAAACCAGGTAGATTTTATCTTTGTTGGCAGGGATCAAATTCAGATACTGAGCAAATTGAGGCTTGAAAAGCCAAGCAGGTCCTTGCTAACTGCTGGGGTTTTTCTCAGTAACTTCACAAATTCACTGGAACTTCCCAAAAGCCTGTAGCCGTGGTAAATGGGCAGGCTTTGGACTCCTCCTAAGTTGGGTATGGAACCCTCACATCAGGCTGGCAGCCCCTTCTAGTTCTGGCCTGCCCTCTGGTTACCCTACACTCCTAATTGCTGCCACCATCCTGGCACTGGGAGCACACCATGTGCTCAATCAGGCTGGGAGCACAAGTGCCTCAACAACAGGCAATGTCAGGGACAGTCACAATGAGTTCTACATTCCCCTGAGCTGTGGAGAACCATTTTCCAGGGTCTTCTGAGCCTTAAGCTTTGGGTGGGATCAAGGAGGGGAGATAACAAAGCTTGTTTTCAGTGACCAACCTACTTATGTGTGTGGAGAAGTATCATGGCAGGGACAGCTGTGATGCTCATGTTATCACTCAGGCATCCGAATTCTGGCTGCTTCTCCGTTCTAGGGAAAGGCACGAGCAGAAAACAGCTAATTAACTTTCTCAGTTGGCCAGGGAACCAGACTGATAGGTTTTGGAGAGAATCACAGCCTTCAGGCAGAGACCGTGGGTGAGAAGAAAAGAAAGTGGTGAAGTAAGGTTTTCCATAAGAAAACTAACTTGCTGATGTACTGTGAAAAATTGATAATGAGTAGTGGTACTGCAGCATTCGGCTGAATTGCTTCCCAACAAGCTCTAGAGTGAGCAGAAAAAGGTTGAATCTCCATTTTCTCTACCAATAGGTGAAGACTGAGTTTCTTCCTAGGTCAAAAGTGGAGAACTGAATCACAGAATTCCCAGGGTTGGAAGGGACCTCGAAAGATCTAGAGCAAGGTGGGATTTAATTCATTCTGATGAATTTCTTTTGGTATCAGAGTAGCTACTTGCTTTCCTCTGCTTCCTTCCTCTTTCTCTCCACTCTGCAGTAGCACTTAATTGACTGAGATTAAGTCATATGGATGTTGAGAAAGGTCTTTGCAAAGCCTGCATTTGTGTAGGAGCCAGCATACTTATATATGGGAAATGTCATTCCTTACAGAGTCATTCTTTGTCTTACAATCAAACTCAGGCACCTGAAAACACACATTGACCAGTCACAGCCTGGGCAGCATGAATCGATCAATGAAGTCTGCAGAAAATCTGCTGAAGAATATTTGGTTGGACTTTCCAGCAAGGAGAGACTAGAGATGCCTATAGACTACAAATTACTTCATAAAAATAAGCCTGTGCATAACTCATGAAAAAGAAGATAAGTGAATAATTCATCATTATTTGCATCGTAGTTTAAACAAACCAGATTCAGTCGTGTGGAGAAAAGGAAACCTCTCGTCTCATGTTTTTTCTTGCAAACTAAGCAAATTAAGTCCAGGAGTTATGGAGAGATTATACATGCAGAAGCCAGGGTGGCATGGGATAGGAGAAATATTAAATATTAGAATTGTACTTTGTGTATAAAATTCTAGAACTTGAATGTTTTTCTTTCATTTTTATGTTAAATTTGGCTTGGAACTTTTCATTACCTGCAGTATTGTACTGCAAGCCAGCAGACAATCCCTGCAGCAAATTTCCAAGGGTCTCCTCAGAATATGTTCCTCTAAATAAGTGAGAATTTACTTATAAATAAGCATTAGCAAGGCACAAGTCCTGGGGAGGTCTTTCAAAATGAAATAATAATAAAAAAAGTTGTTAACACTATAAAAGTATTTGATACACCCTGGTTTCAGATGGCTTTAGGAAATAATAAATAATAATAAATACCCTGCACTTTCATATGCAATGCATGTCATCTTGACTATACATTGAGAGGTGTCCCTGAGCCCCTTCCACTGCTATGCCCAGCGCGATGACACTGCTGCAGATGGCAGTAGCACCGTAGGGACTCCATGTAACATATGCTAGCCAAAGGAGAGGGGTGTGCTTACTTTGACTCCAAAGGAAAACTGACAAGGTTTACTGCAGTTGTTCTGAGGGGGAAAGGGAAAAGAGAATCAGGGTGACCAATTGAAATACAAGTCAGTCATTATCTGCAGTGCTGTGTGGTGCATTACTGGTGCAGATATTGCACTCACCAGTTCTGCAGGAAAGCATGGCTTCAGTAGCGCAAATGTTGGATACTTTGGAACACACTCAGCCGTGAGGAAGGGAAAGGTGTTTACTATTGCTGGAGAAGGTCCTCAAGTGATGCTCACTAACAGATTATTTATTTATTTGTTTGTTTATTTATTTATTTATTTTTAAATTAGTATTATTTTCTTTAAATAAACATCCTCAAGTAATTAACTTTTAGATGAACAATTACATAACTCAAATAAAGATCGCCTGGACCCAAAGTTTGAACCCCAAACTTTCAATGACCCGTGTTCATCCAAATTTCTAATTGAAGCAGGAATGGATACTACACTGGATGCATTTAAAAAGGAGATAAGAGCATGCTAACTCAGTATGTTTCTTTTTGATGGCTTAAACCAGGTGTGGAACATCTCTATAGCATAGTTTGCCTCTCCTATCTGATGTGTGTTTTCTTCATGCTAAAGTTTTCTGGGGCACATTCCTTAGAAACAGAGTTTTAGAGACTAAGAGCTCTCTGCTGGGCATATCTGAAACTGCTAGGCCTAGAAACAAAATAACTGGGAATTCATATTCATTGGGTTTGCTGGCAAACCCATGCTAGAATTTGTTTTGCTGTTTAAACAAACCCACACAACTTGTCCCAGGCCTGGAAGACTGGTTTTTACCTGAGTTGTACATGTTTTGATTGCCTAGGAAGGATCTCAAACATAACCAGCTGATTTTGGTAGATTAAAAAATACTGCATTTCGAGCATGTGAAGCTGCAGCTCTGTTTCAAGCACCTAAGATTACATGCCAGCAGGTCCCCTGCTCTTGGTAACACTCTTATTCATTATTCTTCTGATGTGTCCAAATTCCAAGATAAAATTATAAACTGAGTAACTGGTATTTAGAAAGGCCTAAATACCTGAACTCATTATGCAGGGAAGATTATCTCGGAACGGCATGTCATCTCTAAAGTGGATTTTTATGCAGCTTGGGATTCAGAACCGCATTAGATTTAAGATTATCTCACATTGGACCAACACATTGTTTCAGAATCTATTTTAAGCATTCAGAAGTGTCATTATCACTATTATTATTGCTCATTACCTAGACTAATAGGAACTCCAAGCTCCTGCCAAGGTTATAGAGCCAGTACAAAAGGAACTTTACAGTGATCATATATTTTGCAGTTCAAAACCTCTAAAATATTTCAAAAGGAGACAGTCCATTTTCTTCCAATTCAGCTCGGAGGGTTTTTTTAGCTTTGTTTAAAAAGAACAAAGCATCATATTTTAAAAGATATGCAATCAGACCAGGACTGAAAACAAATGTAGCAGTATGACCTGCTGGGTGTTAGAAGGTACAAGAAATTATTTTCTGAACAGTGTTGCAACAGAAAACAGATTTGGAAAAGATAAAGAGGAACTTTCTCATTAAATAACAGGACTAGAGCAGATTCTGAACTGTCAGGGCTCGCCTCCCTTTTCTGTCTTTTCTATACTTTGTCTCAGCCTTAGCCTTGGCAAAACACCTGCATTTGGTGTGGAGTCGTTATCTTTCAGGCAGCCCATAGCTACAAGGAGAATTGGGAAGATAGACACAGATGTGACAAGATAAGTGTCAAATGGACCCAGCATCAGTGAGTAAATGGTGTATGAATGCATCCCCCCTTAGCTGCAGATTTGGTTATGCAGGGACTCTCAAACTGATGGCAATGTCTAAAGAGAAAACAGCTGACAACCAGCTTGGCACTAGTGTGTCAGGCAGGCAGAATACATCCACCTCCCTGTCTGCAATGACCTACAGAAGGGTGCGTCTCTCCATTGAATGCAGTTTAATCATGAGCAGCTTCCTTGGGGCCTTCACAACCATACTGTGAAACTGTTGGTCTAGCTAGGACTGGGACAAAAGCTTCAGTCATGCACTTCACATGCCTGAAGAGACTGCTGAGCTCCTGAGCCACAACAAAGATAGGTATGGGGGGCTGCTTGCCCTAGACATTCACATTCAGAAGTATTGCCAGGCGGTTTAACTGAGGAGCTGCTATGTAGGAAGAATGTGTGGTGTCTGCAGTAGGAGCTGAAGGGAGCTCCTGGCAGATGGAGCACATCATGGAGTGAGGGGGTGTCTCAGGAGCTGGTAAGGGGGTGAAAAATGTTTGGGAGTTGATGCTACCAAGAAAAAGCATAAAACTGTCTTGCTTTCATTGCATAGAAACCCATACACAGGGACTATACTAAATTCAGTGGTGCCACAGGACACATTTCTAGAAAGGCAATAATGTGGATTTAAAATATGCAAGCAACAGGGAACTCACCACATAGGCAAAGACATTCAAATGGTTAACTGCCCTCATAGCTAGAAATGTACTTCTTATTTCTGATCCAAACTCACACCACTTCACTGCCTCAGTGCTGAGTTTCACTTACTGATTCTGTCTGCTGAATTTAAGAGCCTTCTATTATCAGCAATTCTATATGTAACTATGAAATAGTTATCAATAGACTATGTTAAAGTCACCTCCTAACCTCTTTGATAACTAAATTCTTGGAGGATGATGTTTTTCACATTCATATTGTCCTTTTTTCCATGTTTTTGTTTTGTTTTGGCTTGTTTAGTTTTTTTGGGGTTTTTTTTTTACATTTCTTTGCAGCTTTTTGTTATCCCTGCATCATCAAGGACACTAGAACTAGAGACAAATGGCAGGGCTCTCTTCAGCAGCCCTGCACACAGGGATGAACCTCAGCTTCCATGACAATGGTGTGCATCCTCCTAGGTGTTTACCCAAAG
Organism: Melopsittacus undulatus; assembly: GCF_012275295.1. NCBI lineage: Eukaryota > Metazoa > Chordata > Aves > Psittaciformes > Psittaculidae > Melopsittacus > Melopsittacus undulatus. The sequence continues at coordinate 67,984,335 of NC_047527.1, read as the reverse complement.
CCAGTGTCTGCTTGCTTTCTGAGCCCCATTAGCATTTGGGAACCTTCCCTTCCCTTGACCATCCTCCAAAGCACCTCATACATTTCAAGTGGGAGTACTTAATGAACGGGTAGGTTTTCAAACCTACCTGATGGTTGAGTATGAAGCAATGTGGCAAATATTAATTGGGAGTCTATTCTTGAACATATGAGACAGCAGGGAATAAAGAACAAAGTCAGTGTGGGTGAATTGCCTCGAAGCAGAAGACTGCCACTGACTACAGCAAGTCACCTACTGTGTTAACATGCTGGACTTCTATTATTTCTTTTGGGTTTAGGGGGAATTTCTTCCATACATAAAAATATTTTCAGTCATGCAAGAAAGAAGAGTCCAAGTTCAGCCACTTTTTTCATGGCAATACAGAAGCTTACTGAATGTGAATGGAGTCCTGCTCACAAAATAGTAGAAAAGCAGAGATGGGTCAGTATGTCCAGGGACCGTCACTGTGATTCTTTTAGCAGGGTCCTTGAAACACTCATCTTTCTCTTTTGAGTAGTGACAGGATTTAAAAAACATGAGATGAAACATGCTTGTTTCATCAAAAATATGGAAAGGTTTAACTGGGGACATGAGCTGCTTCTGTCAGAGCAAGATGCACAACATGCATTAAACAGAAAAATGACGAGGGATGAACTTCTGGAGCAGTATGGTGATAGAGGTTACCCAGAAAAATCAAGACAGTGAATAAATTGATAGTTGGAGCTTTTTACTTTTTTCTTTTTTTAATTTTCTTTCCTTTTTTTTTTTTAATTAAGCTCCTTGTTTCCAGCAACACCATCTGTGATATCCTGCTTGGTCTTTATAAGGTATTCTCTAAAGACAGATAATGATGAATTTAGTAACAAGATAGTACTTTTAATATTTCCTGTAATGTGTTTCTGAAGTCACCCATGTTTTCAGAAGACTGTATCAGAGATAATCAGTGGGAAGTCAGGAAAGTGGTAATAAATATGTGTGGTAGAAAAGCTAATCAAAGGATCTTGAAGAGAAAGAGAAAACATAATGGTGTTCTTCACCCAGCCCCCTTTCCTTTACTCGTCTAAGAGCTGGTAACAGGTTCATGTCCAAATAACCGGTCACAGGAGCAATAAAAGCAGTCTCCACCGTGAGGAAAATGAGCAAAATAGAGGTATGTGAACATGAAACAACATCAAAGAAAAGAATAAACCATTTCCTGCCTTAAAATTTTAGGATAGCAGTGGCTCTAAATGAGAAACAGCTTGTGCGAGCTCCCCAGCACACTATATTAGATCACCTTACTCTGAGGACAACGCAACAACCCACTCTGCAATCTGCACAAGCCAGTCTGAGAGGTGGTACCATGAGGAGCAGGACAAAGAAAAGTCTGCCCTAAATCTAGAGAGTTTGTGGCAATTATCTATTCAGAAATACTTCAAGCACAAGAATAGCGGCCAAAGCACAGCTTGTAAACTGTCATCATTTATTAAAGTGAGAGTGTCTTGAGAGCTAGGAACTATAAAAGTGAGCCTCTGGGAAAAAGAAATGACCAAGAAATGAAGGAGTCAGAGGGAGATGTTGTAAAAGGTAAACCATTTCAAAGAAGTTAAAGATAGAAAAGTCCTGCTAGGTCATGTAAGTCAGTGCCCTTCTGAGTGCATGAGAAAGAGACAACAACAGAAGAGCTCTGGGCTCGAACATCATACACTAGCCAAGGTCAAACAGTAACAAATTAAAGAGAAAATGGACACTCACCTCCAGGGACAGTCTCTGCCATGACCTGGGGGGAACTGGTGACACAGGACTTGCTTAATCCTGGCACCTGTCTATTATGTCTCTCTTGGAAAGAGAGAAGCATCTTGGATAGACAGTCATAAACATCTGCCCTAAAGCTATTCTTTTTCCTTTGCTGATAAATAAAAGAAAGTGAAAAAAAGTCCAGGTGTGAGAGGACACAAGGTCAGTGCGGGAGAGGTGCAACAAAATTTTGTGATGGATTAGGTCCTTCAAGCCCAGCTCTCTTTCGAGCTATTTGCAGAAATACATCAGTGACTGTGATGCAAGCTGCTTCACTCAGAGGGAACAAAGCTCAGAAATGAGCAGCAACAAATAGAAAAGAAACTGGAGAAAACAGGAGCAAGGAGAAATGGCAGTGACAGCTGAATTTATGCTAACCAAAGTATCACTGGGGAATAAGAATGGCTTTGCAAATGTCTCGTAGGGGGAAAGAAATCCAGCTAGAAAGAAGTTTCATTAACAAGCCAGAAGAAGATGAAACAACCAGTTTCTCTTCAAAGGCCAAATTAACCCCTTACTATTTTTGTCTTGACTAAAAAGGAAAAAAAGGATGTAGCATTCGGAATAACAAATATCCTGCACAAATAGCCATTAATGTAATGCAGGTTAAAGGAACAGCTGGAAATTTTGAATATCCACCATACATGTTGGCTGAGCTGGTTGCACTCATCCAGGTGATGAGGGAATTAGCCAGTTAATTTACTGAACTATTGGCAATTATTTTTGAAAGTCATGGAGAACTATGGAAGTCCCAAAGGCTGGAAATAAAGCAAATATAGTATTGATTTACACAGAAAGGAGAATGATATTGGCAATTACTGCCCTCCACTTTTATCTTCAATCTCCAGTAAAATAATTGACCAGGCAGTACAAAAAGAGCTATTAGAAAACTTCAAGAGGGCATTGGAAACACAAGCAACAAGTGACATGGAACAAAGAAAGAATCCATTCTAGAGGGAGTTATTGATGTTTTATGCATATAAGACTTGAATCAAAAGGTAAGGGATAAAAATAATGAAATCGAAATAGAAGCTTCCCTTCAGCAGAGCACTTAAGCACATGCTTAAATCTCTCCAAGTAAGTCTTGAGCAACCGCTGGATGAAAGGACAGGCTTGTTTGCCTTCTCTAAGTTCAGCAATGAGTATAAATGATTCACGTAATCAAGACCTACAGAGGAGCAGCGGCGGAAGGGAGACTGATAAGGAACCGTATGTAAAACTGCAGGAGAGACAGACTGAGGAAGAAGGAGTAAAATGTTCACAGGGTTCCCTCCAGTTTTGACTGTGGGTAATACCTTCTTTAGGGATGCAAAGGAGGTTGCAAAGTTCACACTCAGGTACTGAAGAGAAAGAGCAAAAACATGGCAACACATAGGTATCTAGAGAATTACGAGCAAGAAGTAACAAAAGGCAATCCACTGTAAAACAAAACCTGCATTCTACCAACACATCCAGGGGGAAATAACCCAAAGCAGAGTTAAGCAAGAAGGAGAAATGTGGAATAAACAATGATGTCAGGTAGTTAGGAAGAATAAAACTGGCCAGCAAATTGTTCACTGCTTGTAACTGATGAATAAAAAGACACTGTAAAGCCATCAGATCATAGTGAAGAGGGGTGATGGACTTGCTCAGTGCAAGGGAAGGGAGGCCCACCCTGAGACCCCTCATTAGGTACCAGGCCACTTAACTAGAAAAACTGGAGCAGGAGCAAAGAACAAAAGGCAAAAATTATTAAGGTGTCAAGGTACTGTGTTTGAAGAGAGATTCTGACATTAAAGTTTCATTATACAGCGTGGCTGTGTTGTGATAAGACTTCAATCGTGCTTTCCACTGCATGTCCTACACAGAGAAAATTGCAGAAAGGATGCTGGGGGCTGGTCACATATGATCACTTTTCATGATGCCTGTAGCTCCATTGCTAGTACAGAGAGAACTCTAACAAAAATTCTGAGTTTACCACAGCCCAAATACCTCCTTTGAAAATGGAAAAAGGCAAGGAGTGAGACTCTGTTTTGCTTACAAAAGTAAAGCTCAGACTTAGCAGCTTAGAGGAAAGCAGAGCGATACAGATTTAAGCCACACATTCATGTTTCTAAATCTGTATGACTCCAACATTTTATATGCATACGACAGAGCTACCTTTGAGATTGCTGCACAGAGAGCATAATCTCCAAAGCCCTACCTGAGACAGAAGCTAACTGTACATCGGATATGTTCCTGGTATTGGAGATTGTGACTTCTGCAACTATTTTCTTACTTTACTTTGTCTTACTGAAGGTAATTCCCCTTTAATTATTTCCTTTATTTCTTGTCATCTTTCACTCAGGTCATCCCAATTATTCATCATTACTCCTTTCTTTTTTAATATTTAACATTTGCTTAAAGAATGTTTACTTCAGCTTTGAAAATGAATGACAAGGTAATTTTGCAGTTTATTGAAGAAAATTATAGGTAGATAATTGTGAGAAAATAGTGACAGAATACCACAGAAATCAGGGAACATATATGGGTGGAAAAAATGTGGTATGTTAAATAGTGATATAGCTGCGTGGCAGGAGGTCATGGAGGTGGTCAGCTATCATTGCTACACCCCTGATTTAATTCAGTTACAGGTCAGAGTTGCTGGAAATCTTCATATCCATTAATAACCTCGTGCTGTCAGTTCAATCTTTGTTAGCAGAAAAAAAAAGATGTGGTTTGACACACGTGCCTGGTTGCCAACAACTAAATATGTCAAAACAGGTATGTAATATGCTTTTGGCGGCTAAACATCAGCTCCCAGTTCAGGACTGAGACCTGTGCCTGAAAGATGTGGAGGAAGAGCAATCTGGCTGCATTCACTCTGGTATTTCCCTTTGGAAAAGGATTTACCAGGGAGACTACAAAAGACACAGAAGCACTTTCTTTTGCCTGCCCATTGCTGAATGTTTGTATCTTGACATGGAGCTGGAAAGCAGCTGTGCTTCTACAGGGTCCCCCATCCTTATCACAGCTGCCAGCCCCATTTCAGTCTTTCAATAGTAACATCAATCCCTCAGCTTTTCTAAATATCTAACTGCATCCTCCCACGTAATAATTAAGGCCACAATAGCAACGTGCAGCTATGGCTGCTGCAGGATTTTGTTTCCAAGATCTTGTTTTCATTTTCTCACAAATACCTGTACCTTGAGCCAAAGCTTCCCAAGATTGTCTTATGCCTGAGGGAGGATTTTGTTTTGTTTTTTTCCAAAAGCTTGATCAAATGCTGTGCAGCCAGGTTTTTAGAACAAGGAGATGAAAAGAAAATGGATGTGGCTTTACATATATATATATATATATATATATATATACACACACATATATAAAATAGTTGCAACTTTATTTGATCCTTCTTTTCAGCAGCAAAGCGATCAACCTCAAAAATATTTAATAGGATGGTAGCTTTTACAGAAGGTATTATAGGGTTTTGAAAGTCATATTTAGTGACGCAGGGAATTTTGTGCACACGCTCTCCTGTCTCAGCGCTACCGCTTCTAAATGATACCAGTGCCAAACAGTGCTCTCTGAGAGGGCTGCTCACTGAGTCAATCTTTCTGACTCTCCCTTTTTTAATTTTGAAGTGCTTCATTTTGGATTCAGACAGCTTTTGTGAGCGAAAGCAATGCTTGCACCTATCCGCATTCAAAACAAAGGAGTGAGAACGAGAAGAAGTCCAAAACAGCCATGTCACAGTATATATATTCAAATCCTCCAGCATATTTAAGGTAATATTATCCCAGCGGGTTAGATATTTACTTTTGACACTTTTTGGTTTGTTTTCTGCCTAGATGAAGCACTAGCTTGTGACCAGTTACAGTTCTGTCCTTTTAAGGAAAGAAAAAGTAATCAGGCAATGGTTAATAAAAGCAAGCAATAGGATATTTTCCATCAACTCAGCTGCAGTATTTCTTCAACCAAAATGCCTGACACAGCAGCCATCACATTTCTGAGAACTCTCCAAAGATTTACAGCAGTTTATTCTCCAAAAAATTAAAATCTGAAGAAATGAAATCTGATTTCAGGAGGAAGGAGATGGGGAAAGTATTGCCTGAAGGATTAAAAGCAAAAAAAAGCACCTCAAACCCTCACTGAAAGTCTGGGTAATAAAGTCAGAGTCTTTCAGCTTTGGCTGGAAATAGCATTCATTGGTGGCATTTTTCAAATACATACATGTTTTAATATTATAATATTTCTATTGCTCTGTGAGGTCTTACTGACTTCACCATAGTCTGGCATGCCTGAGGAAGCAGTCTCAGGTCCCATCAATGGGCTTTAACAGCTACAGCAGGAAAGCTTCTAACTCACAAGGTGAATTAGAAGCCAGGCAGCACTGTGTTCAGTATCCCCCTTGGAAAGGTGAGTATCTGTTAGCAATATAAAATTCAGGAACACCTTCAGAGTCCTAGCCTGAAGATCCCTAGGCCATCCTATTTCCTCATACCCTTCTGAGCTGTCTGCTCCCGTCCCTCAGATGCCCTGAGGCAAGCACACCTGCACCCTGAAATGGCTCAGAGCTGACTTCCATACCTGCCATGTTGGCTCATCCCGGTGGTCTCTGATGCACGAATGAACCAGCAGTGCTGAAATAAAAGATGAGAATTTTTTAATACATTCAATGAACTATTATGATTTTTAAACCTTTTTACCTCTTCAGCAATTTTTTATTAGCTTTGCTGCAAGGAACATTTTTTTAAAAAAGAAAAAGTAGTTCATGGATTTTTTTGGGCTTTACTGTGATTTTAGGGTTGAGCTAAATGTTAAATCACAAAGGACTAAAAATATTTCCTACCAGATTTCCCTTAAATTTAGAATGGTGAAGAACAGAGTCATTTAATTCCTCTTTTCTTGGCACTTGTCAGACTGCATGGTAAATACTGCGTCCAGAAATTAGGATGCTGACCAAACAGAGTGAGCTAAGCAAAGGGCCACTGAGATGTCTGGGATGGCAACACCTGGTGCATGAGATGAAGATGAAGAAACAAGGCTTGTTCAGCCTGGGGAAGAGAAAAGAAAGCTTTGATAAACCTACTAGAAGACTACTAGTACTTACAAAGGGGTAATTGAGAAGATGGAGCCAGGCTCTTCACTGAGATGATTGTAGAACTGTATAGCAGTCGTAATCTGAAATAGGGGCTGTCCAGACAGGATGTAAGGAAAAACCATGAGGACAGTCAGACTTTGAAGCAGATTACCCAACAAGGTTGTACAGGCTCCATTCTTGGAGGTTTCCAGCACCTGACTGAGTAAAGCCCTGGGAAGCCAGGTCTGAATTCAATACTGACTCTGCTTGGCACCAGAGATAGGGACCTCTCTAGAGTCCTTCCTTTCCAGACTGTGTGGTTCTGCATTTCTCCTAGGCACTGCACACTACTAATTGATAGACACTGTGGCCACTGCATGTGGTGAATATATACAATGGTTATCTTGGTGGAGCATAAGGAATGGGGGGAGCCAGGGAAGTTCCCCTTTTGTATGCTGCACACCTGGGGGTTTCAGGAAACATTTCATTCAAACCCCAGTGCTCCTGTAGATATCCTTGATGAGTCTGAATCACTTTGGCCCTCAGATTCTCTTTTGCAAGGCAGGAAGACCCACAGGAGGAAGCAGAAAACTTTCAGGGATTTTTAAAATCTAGTGTCTCCCTGCTGAAGTCTTCTTTGTGTTCTTTTCCATTTACAATGCCTGTTTTAGCTGGCATACTCTTAGAGGCACGGCTATGCAGCTAGGGCTCACAGGTAACAACTGTTTCCCTAAGTATTTATTGATGCGCTTTGTTGCCCTGTTTGGAATCACGGGACATTTAAAAACAGTATTATTGCAAGGAGCTGCTTATGCAGTGATCCACTTCCTCAAAAGATGCTTCTCCAGCTATAGCAATTCTACATCAAAATGTATAATGATGCGCACAAATCATTTTTGTGGTTACTAAGCAGACACATGCAGCACCACACCTGCCTGAAACTGCGTGCTGAAAAGCCAGACATTTCCTCTTGCTTGACTCATTCCACTCATGCCTGCTTTCAGAGAGGAATGGGAAACATCAGAGACTTTTCTGTTTAAATCAGGAAAGTTATTTTCAGCACAACTACTCTCTGCCAGACCAGGCAGTGGAGGTGATGGTCTTCAGGGCTTAGGAACTGAGCTCCTCCATGTTCCCCCTTCTGGATAGAACTCAGATGTTTTATCATCCTGGCCTCCTTGTCCATCCAAGCAACCATTTCTCCATGTAGCAACACACAGCTCTCTGTTATTAATTTAACGAAAGTCTGAGGGCTGTGGACAAAGTCCTGAGGACCCCAAGACCTGCCCTGAACTGTAGGTAGATCCATGCCTATACCAGCAGATGTGAAACAAGCTCTCCCCCATCTAAGCTCATGCTCCTATTTCATGTGCACACGGAGCCACCAGCTGACTGTTGGGACAGCCTTGTTCATCAGTGCCGAGAAGCACACCTCAGGCCAAACCCAGCCACTGGGGATGGGGCCACAGAAAGGGGGGCTTAGGGCCAGTTTTAGCACAAGTTCCCAGCATTTGCTGCTGCAGCAGTCTCCCTGCCAGGGACCATGTACAGGGGTTGGCTGGATTATTTTACTACAAAGTTTGAAGCCAAAGAGGACCATAACATGGTTTGGTGTAACCTCCTATGTATAAAAATTACACTTTTTGTGCAAAATACAGAACGGACCTGGACTTAGTTAAAGACACCTGCTAGAAAGGCACTCATGGCACAGAAACCTCTGTACAGAGCCCAGGCTTTGGCACCAGGAGCTGCACTGCTGTCTGCCTGGGGCAGAAAACCATCTGCAGGATCTGAAGGAGGAGGGAATAACAGCAGCCTTTTCTTTCCCTCTGCCGGCAGAGAGGAGAGAGGCACCACAGCCTTGTGATCCTGGCCCTGCAGAGCTGGATGTCTCGTACTTCCCTTCTCTAAAGGATGTGTAACTAAAACCAGCCATATGGGTTTTTTATCTTGTTTTTTTAAAAGAAAAAAAAAATTACCTCCTTTAGCAGACTCTCTCTGTGCAATTGTTTAGATTAGAATGAATGTTTACAGCCCGGTTATATTCTCTTGACAACAGGGTTTTATAATGAATAGACTTCACAGACCTCTAGCTACTGACTCTCACATTAAAAAACTGGACTGAGACTTCCAGCAGAATAATTATACACATGTACAGTCAGTGATTAATGAGCTTTTTGAAGAGAGCTAAAACCACTGAATCATAGCATGCGACTTTGATATTAAGGGCAACAATCACAGTGTCAGGAATTTGTAGCTTTGCATAAAAACAAAAGGCCAAAATCTGTAATCTTTTTACAATCCATGCAAGCTATCAATTTCTCTGAAGTGGTATGGGGTGTGTGGCAGGGAGAATTTGTCCTGCACAGTTTATATCACTTTAACTATTACATCACCTCTGCGTCATGAGACTGACAGTTGGTCCAGATGTCCCCATACTAATAAGCTTTCTCATGTAAAGTAATTATTCACCTCTGAGCACATCCTCTGCCAACTTCCAGAACTACCCAAAACGTTCTTGTAAGGCATAAAAAGGATACTTTGGTTGGCTGGGGTTTTTGTTGTTTGCAGGCTGGGCTCCTTGTTGTGCTGATGGACAGAGGACGGGGGAGTAGGGAGCCTGCCCTTGCCTACTGGAACCATCATGTGCTTCTGACACTTCTTGCTCACAGCAGACAGGAAGGCGAAATATGGAAACAGTGCAGAGAAGGTCACTCTCAAGTTACTTCAAACCCAGCTGAACCTCTGATCTGCTAGATGTCTTACGAGGGAGTTGAGGCTTTTTGTGACACTCTGTCTCAATTTCCACACCAAAGAGGCTCAGATAAGCTTATGCCCCTGCCTGAACCTCTGAACCTTTTGAAGTTTTCTATCACTGTCATTTTCCCTGTGTACTGCTGGTTTCTCTCATGCTGACTGAGCTCTTACAGAACTACCCAACCCTGAAGGAAATTATGGGAAACACAACTCAAAAATAGACGCAGAAGTAGTGTTTTCACAAATTACAGGCTGGTGCATATAGAAGTATGGCCAGCAGTTCCAGGGAAATCCTAACATAGGGTATCTGGTAAGTATGACTTTGAGAGCACATCATTAAACCCAGGCAAGCAGTGCTAATGAACACAGACACTCACTCGTGTTATTTTATGCTCTGCTCACACCAAGCTGTCCTGCACAACCATTTAATCTGGGATGACAGAAGGAAGACATAGAAGCAGAAGACTGTGGGCCTGGAGGTCAGGAAGAGGTTTTCTATTTCTGGCTTTGTTACTAGCTTCCTACTGCCTTGGGCAGGTCACCATACATTTGCTGTCCTGCCTTTACACGGGGGAGTCAAAGGACTTCACAGGTCATGGTGAAGTTTTACTCATCAGTATATGTGGAGTATCTGAGACCTTCTTGCACTGATGTCCTTGTGAGGGATGCTAGCATCCCTCTTGAGAAACATGAAGGTGAGCTTGCTTTCGTACTTTTATTCATCTTGGAATTTGTGAAGCCCAGTTTCACCCCCTGCAAATCTGGGACCATTGGATGGCTAGGATTATCACCTTTTCCTTTAGGACTGTAGATGGTGGAGCAAACTGAAAGTGCATAGGTGAAGTTTTGAATATTGAAAATTAATTATGAGGTTGGACTGCTGCCTGCAAACTGGAGGCACATTTACCTACAGTGCCTTTTTCTGGGGCCAGGAGCACAACAGCTATTTGTTATCAGCAATAGCGTACTGCTGCCACAATAATTGAAACAGACTGCTCTCTCCAGGAAACACCAGGGAGCTGTGCTTTTACCATGAATGAGGGCTAGACAAGTAGGAGAAAAAAAACCCATGCAAAATACAGATAAATACGGGTAAGAGTACCCACATACAGCTGAAAGCATGACCTCATTGTCTTCAGCATCACAACAAACACAGCAATGTTACAGGTGGCAGATCAGCAATGCCTATTTACCTATAGCAAGCAGCAGTTTTCCTTTCAGGAGAGCAGTGCTTGCCTTTCACTCACAGAGCTCTCCCTCAGGCTGGTAAGCTTGGCAATTGCAGCTTGATCACTGTAGTATTTTCCCCAAAAGGTATCTCCTGCAGAGATGTGTCTACAAAGTCCTGGTGTCTCCTGGGGTTCTCCAGCTCTTCCTTGCCTAGCTATAGCTCTGAGCAGGGGAAACAGTTAGCTGTAGATCATAATCAAGACTTACATGGTCTGAAGACAAGAGACAGATTTGCTTCTGACTTCTTTATAGGCAGGAGAAAGATAGACACTGTTGTGTTGGTAATAATGTTTTGGTTTATGCTCTTTTACTGTATTCCCTAGAATGGTCCTATGTAATTTCTCACATTGTAGAAAAAGGGCTGTGAGTTTCCTTCAACCTTCTGCTAATATCTACATAAAACCTTCAGATACATAAAGGGATGTGGACAAGGCACCAAAATAAGCACTCTTGACACTTTCTTTGTTGTGACTAATTGGGAGCACTGTTACTGCTCAGTATCACAGAGGCATCCAAAACATGTTGGATGCTGGAGAATGAAAAGTGAGAGCACACTTCCCACCCCAGGTGAGCGTCACCTGGGGTGCTGTGAGACTTCCTGCAAAGAGACTCAGAACTGGGCTTTGATGAATTGGTATCTCTGGGCCCTATGAGCTGCAGCCTAGTGTTAGATATAGACTTCATGTCTCAAACTGTCCCTCTTGAAAAATAATCTTTCTGGTGATATTTGGACCAAAGAAACAGTAGCAAATAGTTACAATTCTGCAATCCTTTTTCTTCATGCCTACAATATTTCATGAGATCTCAGAAGGGGTCTTGGATGTTAAATTTCCATTTCCTTACCAAAGACTGTTGCAGGAACCCACTGGTGGAGGGATGATAAAAGCAAGCAGTTCATTTCATCATTTTGACTTCCAAAGCAGCAATAACAAAGCTCTGGGCTTCTGTTTCGTGATGTTTCCAAATGAACAGCACTTGTTTTGCAGTCACTAAACTGGGAATTTGCTGCCTCATGCTGTTCTGGAAACTCACCAAGAGGTTGAGAACCACTCTGGGGTTTTTCTTCCCTTTACATCTTTACTAGTCATAAATGTTTTACAGGCCAGATTCTGGAGTGCTGCTTCCTTGCTACCACTCCACCTGTTAGTTCCATTACAGAAGTGTGAGATCTGCAGTGCCAAGAGGAACAGGCAACAGCAAAAGTTGTTTTAATTACCAAAGGTATAGCACATTTGAAGGACAGATCCAAAGTCTACTGATCTCTGTGGAAGTCTTTTTCCACTGCCCTAAGCAGGCTTTTGATCAGATCCCCAGCCAAGGAAATTTTCTGCTGCTGCTTAGCTGGTATTTTGCTGTAGGCTGATTGACCACTGCACTCCTCACTTGCCTCAGAGTTGGCCCACTGACTAGCCTGGAGAGAAATGCTGGCTCCTTGCCTACTCTGGTCATGATGCCTTTTACATCCCCTCTCAATTTTCCCTGATTCTGTTCCTGTTTGCCTAATGCTGTTTCTGCCGATGCCCAGGAGAAGAGATGGATGTTTTACAGAGGAGCTATGAAGCCGAACGCTGCTACCGAAAAAGAAGTCCCTGGATCTCACAGCCCTACAGAACCACTGAAATGTACAGTCAAAAGGAGAGTGGTGAAGAGTATATATAAAAATGGAAATAGTTTTAAAGGGCCCACAAGACTGAAATTGCTCACAAATTATAAGGGGTCATCTCTGTAAGTTGCAGGGGTAGTTTCTGTACTCTTTGAGTGATCCCCATCCTCCCCAGGACTTCTGCAGGAGACCATTTCTGCAAATTCTGATTCAAAAGCCTGTCACCTAATGTGACTCTGGGGGGCAAAAGCAGGATTACTTCAATGCAGCTCAGCATGAAAAAGTTAATGAAATATATGTCACTGAGAAACCAATTGTACCTGCAGGGTAAGAAAAGGTCACACATGAACGCATGAAAACCGGGCATGCTGCATAAACTGTTGACTGAAATCTCCTTTCCACGCATATGTGAACACATTGAGCGTAAACAAGATCGGCACATAAAAAGAAGTAAGGCTGATGATTTTTCAGATTAATAAATTGGCTGGATTTTCTTTCATTTTCATTTTCCTGCAGTACTACTTAGGTGTTAGGAAGTTCAGATACTCTTTCTCCTTCCTCTGTGAATTAAAATACTCAGGCCAATATTTTCCAGGAGAAATAAAATAACAGGCATTACCAGATTCTTCTTTCATGATGTGAAATCCTGGAAGAGTTTGAGAGCCTCTCCTCAGATTTCCAAAACAAATGTAACTTGGTGCCAGCAGTTGGATCAGTCTGCTGTGTAAATGCTCATGAGCACAGTGACACCATCATTGATTTCATTAGAGGATCTCCTATGGAACTGTATCATACACCTCATGGTCTTACAAATGACAATTGCTTAAGCACAACCTGCAGTGCCTGCTGTTATGTTATCTTTGGAACGAAGAAAGATGTGTATGGACTTAATGAAGAGAAAGTGAAGTATTTGTTAGGACCGTAAATGAAATAGGAAATTATTCCATCTAGAGCAGCATATTGGGTGCCATTGCTTTGTTATCTGTTTTCCTGTAGCACTAGTAGAAACTGTGTTTTAATTAAGGTTTCACTTAGATTTTGTTGAAAAAATACCTATGGAATCAGACTCTGTTCATGTGGTTTTATTAAAACCAAGGGGTTGTGTGGAATTGCCTAAAAATTATCCAGAATTTCCTTTTAAAAGAAAGCTGTGAAAAAGTTATGCTTTAAAAATGCAGATATACCCTGTCCATATTTTTAAATGATACTTCAGTCATTTTGTCATCCTGTTCTGAAATAATTTGTCATTTAACTTTTTAACAAATTTTGTGTTGTATAATATAGTAGATTATACATAGTTAGGAGCTTATTCATAGCACCTCAATTTGCCTTTCTAATGTTCTGCATGTAGCGCAATATAAAGAAAAACAAGCCAAATTTGTAAGAAAACAGATATAATGGCTTTAAACCCCTTTGTTTCTGTGGGGAATTCAAACATCTTTTATATAGCTTCTTATTCACAAGAGTGATGTTCTTTGGCAGGTCAGAGGTTCATCTTCCTCACAGCTTAGATTAAAGTCAGATGAAAAATGAAGAATGGAAAGTCAGGAAACCCATTTAAGAAGACAGGAAATGTAGAGAAAGATTTTTACCTCAGCATCAACAAAGCTAGAAAGGGACAAAAAATGTTACTTGAGAGACTGTGCACATGCACATGGATATATACATGCACATACATACCCATACAGTACAGGATAACTTGTACTCAGTTTTGTATACTTAGTCACTGACTCCATTTTGGTAGTAGATGAAAAGACACACACTAAGAGAAAATGCCTTTTATCCAAAGCTTGCAACTGTAATACAGAGGATATGAAAGAAGTATCATCACCTGGTGGAGACCAGACTCTGAAAGATGAGGCCCACATAGTGAGTTTAATCCATGAGAGCTGCATGCCTAAATGTCTTTGAATATTTGCCCCTGAACAACACCTTCAAGGACCCACAAAAAGTATATAGCTGAGGAATATAACATAGACCATATTTTTTTAATGTCCTAATTGAATGCTTTATCCACAAACATCACTTTTTCCTCCCTGCCTGTATGAGAATTTGCAGCTCATGTGGCATTCACTGCCTTATGTTCCCCTGCGATAACAGGTTGCAACTGTATGCACAGTAGTCTAAGCTGCTCTCAAATAACAAAATTATCAAAACCCAAGTAATGCTCACTACCACAATTTGCTTCAATAGCCATAACAGCAGGAACAAAACAAATCCTCTTTCATTTCTTATTAAATGCTTTGACAGTATTAGAAGAATGTCCTGATTTTCTTTATTCTGTTACGTTAATAAAATGGAGAATTTTAAGGAAGTGAAAAGCTTTGAAGAAAGGCCTTTCAATCCCAGACCAGAAGAGATTACTGGGAGGAAGCCTAAACTCTTTACAAAAAAATGTAATTTAAAATGACCAAAGTAGAGTCAATGTCCACTCTTAAAGGCTGCATCATTCATAGAGTGCAAGGCAACCACCGAATAATCGAAAGCTGTTAAGGATCAGATTTTGCTCAGAGTAAGGTCTTTATCAGACCTAGCAGAAGAAAAATGTGCAAATACTGCAAAGCACATATAGATGGTACGATACCAAAGAGGCCCTGAAATATTCCTCCTCCTAAACTACAAGTCATGTATTTTGAAGGTCAGCTTACTTTCCACTAACAGCAAAAACTGTAATTCCTTTAACAGAAGAACTAATTAAGCTCCAAGTGAGAGGTGAGTTTTCATTAATCACTCTGAAACCACTAACTTTTCCTCAACCATCCTACTGGTATGTGAAAAGGTTGTTAGACATTTCTTAAGTCAAAATTGCTTAAATTGGCTTCACAACAGTGACAGGACCATCCTGAAATCTCTTTTTATAAAGCACACTGTTCTTTCTCATTGAATTAGTGCCAAAAGTGCATGGAGTCCTGTCCAGACAAATTAAGCAAGAAAAATGTGGAAGTCTTGGCCACTTCAAAGTCAATTGAAGCCCCTGCACAGGCATCAGTGTGCCTAGAATGGTCTTTTGCCCAAGAAAGCTCCAGCTGAAAGTTATATTTATTCTCTCTCAAACGTAACGGAAAAAGAGCCTTTCCCAAAGCAATTATTTTGCTCCTAAAGGCATTAAATACATAGCTGAGTTTCTCCAGGACTTGAGCCCTGGAAGCCTGATACAAAGCTACTTCTTGGGCATGGTGTCACCCAGTTGTATTTTCTGTTTGGAAATCAAAATGTTCCTGAGGAATAAATGTTATGGCTGTCACATGGGTGAGCTCCCCACACCTTCCCCTCAAGATGCTCTGTGAAGGGTTGCTCCTGGCATTACAATGACTCTGGCTCTTGTCCCCTCCATCCTGAGGAGGAGAACTTTCTCCAGATGTGATCCCATGACTGCTGCAGGGCAACTTTAATCACAAAACTGAGATGTCTTCACTGGGAAAGCACTTCTGTTTCAGAGAGTAGAGTCAAGATGCACAAAAGGAGGATAACAAGTGACACAGAAGTGTTCTAGGCATAGCAGCAGTAGAGTGGTGCTCAGGAGGGACACTGCAGCTTATCTCTCTTCACCAGTAATTCATGCTATTGCTATAGTTTTCAGCTGTGCAGGAATAGCAATAATAATGTACAAAGGAGTTTCAACTCATGTCAGCATTGATGGGGAAAGAAGGGAGAAAAAATATTCTAGCTAAGCCCCAATTAAAATTAGATTTTAAAGTAATGCTAAGTTAGCCATTTAACCAAAATTCGGTGCACACAGTTAAGATGCAATCTTGTTTCATGCAAATGGACTTAGGAAATAAATTAAAAACCTTCATATTTAGGGTCAGCATTTTCATCTGTTAATGAAAACATCATGAAACTACAAGGCAGGGGACAGCATTTTCAAAACCCTTCAGATCAATGGCTGAGATACTTAAGACTCCTTTACTCCAGTTTTCAGTGGTGCCAATTATGCTTTGCTATGAACACATATTAAAATCTGCATAAATTCATCAAGTTATTCATGCACATGATGAGTTTTCAGACACAGGAGTTACAGACCTTGCTGCATCAGTATCACATAGCTTCAAGGAGAGAGTATGGTGCTCACAGGAGACATGAAACAGGCGTTTAGGAATAAGTGTTGCTGTATCTGCCAATCACAGCCATAATATATGAAGCACAGCAAACTGTGTTTTATCTCTCTTCCCCCCTCACCACAAAGCTTTCAGCTCTTCTGTCAGCAGCTTGGTGCCAGCGCACAGCAGCCACACAACAATGTGCTGGATACTGCTGACCACCTTGCAGAAAGCACATTCCTCAATGCTGCTGCCTTCACTGTCCCTCCTCCGCCTCTTGCTAACCCCTAACAAGCCCAAGAAAGGAAAGCACCACACCACTGCTTCACTGCTGAGATGTAGGAGAAGCAAGTTTTCTTTCTTCTCCCTAGTTACTCGTCAACACATATCTTGTGCGTGCACCTCCTACATCAATGGGACAGAGCCCCATGGTGCTGGGGTGAACTGGAGAATGAAGACCAAGAGTGCTCCCTGCCACCATGGCTGCTGGCACATCAGGGCTCGCCCCTGCTGTGGCTGACTTCACCACTGCTGTGACTGATAGGCTTGAAAGAGCTGTTCCAGTGCAATGCAGGAAGTGAGCTGGGACAACCTGTCCAAAAACCACCCCATGCTTCAAAGCAAAACCAAATGTGCAGGACAATGGTCAAGACTGGCTTGGATAATGTGAGTTTAAACACTGAAAAATCCTAGTGTATGCCTTTCCAAAACAAATGCCTTTGACCTCTTAATTCAGGAATTACAGCAAGCAAAACTGAAATACACAATCTTTCCAGACCTGATATACTAAAATAAAAGAGAACTTTAATCAATTTTTACAGCAAAAACACCTGTGAGTGGCTTTAGGGCAGAAGTTTTCCTTGAAACATCGACTTCTAAGATGTTGTTGGAAGTTGGGACTTAAAATGTAATTGAATAGTTACAGAAGAAAATAATCTGGGAGGCTGACATTATCCAATCAGAGTACAAACAGAGGCTATACATTTTATGAATGCAAATAAAATTCAAGGAAATTTGAATATCAAATTCACCCCATGACTTGTTTTTGATTACCTACCTATAGCTTGAGACTCTCTTACATATTATTTTCCTTACATATAAAAATGGCAAAGAAAATAGAAAATGTAGATATAGAAAATATTTTGAACACCTGTGGGTTTCAGATAATATTTTCTTTCTCGCAAAAAGCAGCTCAAGGATATCTACATCTTCAGGTGCTCTAAAATTCTCTTTTAAATTCTGTATGATGATTACACATTTTGTTAAATTTGATAATTCTTTTCCTGGTCAGATGATTTACAGAAATTGTTAGTCGTATATTTCAAACAACTAAATTAGTCACAACCTATTAGTAGACAAACTGGCAAAGAGAAAATAAAAGAGAAATTAATTGAATAAATTATTCATTAGAATTTATTCAGTCAGCTTTAATTTAAATGCTTGTTAATCCTTTGTGGGTTCATGTAGTACAATCTGATAGTAGCCCTGGTCAGGAATTCCAATATGTGAAGTGTGTTTCCTTTCTTCTAAAAAACTGCACTTTCAGATTTACCATGCAATGCCAAAGCTGAAAGAAAAAAAATCAGTTTGAAGCCCTTGGAACATTTCTTTCATAAGTTGTTTTCTCCGGTAAGGAAATAATCATTTGTTTCAATAATGCCAAAACACATACAAAATACTAATACGAAACAATAACATAATGCAGTATCGCAGAAAACAGACATATAACCAATGTGTCAGATTTCCTCAAATACAAAATGTAATAAAAGCGATAGCTCTTCTGTGAAAGATTTGAAGAGGCTGAACTGTCTCCTGACCTTTCTGGGCTGTGCCAAAAGCTCGTGCCCACTTTCCATGTCCATACAGTATGCTGAGAAGCCACTGTTCAACAGTAATTGTAATCCATGAATTGTCGTTTCCAAACTTCTGTGAAGCTTTGCCAAGAAACCTCTCCAGTTCCACAGGCACCCTAGAAAACTGGCTTGGGCGGAGACGTGTAAGAATAAATAGCTTGCTTCTGTGAAGGCTGCCTCAAATCTGCACATGGAGCTCCTAGTTGTGGGTCCATTGCCATGACACCACTTTACTGCAAAACACCCAAGTGTCCAGGTAGAAATAAAGGAAGACTCACATTACACGAATTTAAATACAGACCACACATTTTAGAGCCCCCAGAAAGTGTAAGAAAGAGCAGAAAACTAAGTTTACATATCCACCATGGGTTTTAATGAGCCGCAAAAGGACTCACTGGCTCTGTGTTTCCTGCTGTTAACAAGCTGTCTGAACACCTGGAAAGCCTCACTGCAAGAATTCAGCTCTTAAGCACAGTATCTTTCCCTGAGGACTCTCTTGATCTGGGGATATATGTTGCCTATCATAAACTTTCTCTCAGCTGTAGTCAGGCAAAGCTCCTACCTCTGATTTTCTCTAGTCTATAACTTGAGCAAGACATGAGTTTTAACTCTCCTTCCAGAGGCTTATTGACTGCTCTCACCTAAAAATGAGCAATGCTCTTGCCTCTTGGGTCTGCCCATGTGGAATAGCCTCCTGTCAAAATGACTAAGGGCTCAACTAACTACAGGCACACCAGTGGCTTGAAGGGAGGTTAAGCACCACCACTGACCCATGGTAGCCCAGCTCAACTCCTACAAACCAGCGTGCCAAACAGACATAGAGAATAAAGGTTTGCAGGAGGCCTTAGGGGAAAGCAATGCATGGTGTTAACAGCCAGGCTCTGGATGCTGAACATGGTATGAGTGAATACCTGGGAGGTCTGGGTGGCACAGCTCCAGATGGGGAGTTACAGGGGACTCTAGCAGAAAATTGCCCCATCCTCTTCTTAAAAACAAGGTCTCCTGGCTACCTGAACCCTATAGAGAAAGCCAGCAAACAAACCTCAGTGGCAGCCAGAATTTCTCTCCAAAGCTGCACAGGCTTGGAAATAACACTCCTTTTCCAAGGAAATGGCATTTCTCCCTCCTCCTCCCCTTCTGGGCCTGCTTATGGGGTCCAACAAGGATAATGCAGGGTGGTGATAAAAAACGGTTAGTGTAGGCGAGCCCTCACCTTCTGCATTCATAGCCTGGCACCAGCTGGGACTGTGGCATGAAGTGCTGCCTGCTGGGCTGAGATCGGGATGGAGGTAGTGCCCAGACCCCCACACAGACAGAAGGGCAGAGATGCTAAAGCTTTCATGCGTTATTGTATAATTGGGGGCCTAACAGAGTCTGGTATTTGAAAGCTCACTCATGCCGTTCAGTTAATTACAATAGCTAATTTATATCCTTTATTGTTCTATGAACTTGAAACTTCTATTTTAGTGAGAATGGAGTAACAGCTGATGGAAAATGTGCTCATGTAAATAAACATGGGTTGTGCCAAATGGAGAAAGGACGCTGAACAACAACAATCAGTCTCAGTTAGGATATTGGGGGAAAAATTGCAGCACATTAAGAAAGCAATAACACTCAACAGGGTGTGCATTCATCAGTCAATATGTATGCACAGGGAGCATGCAGAAGTATGGAGAACAGACAGCCATGCAGGCTTAGGTAACAATTACTGTGGTGTGACAAGTCAGGTCCTGCTGATGGATCACACAAACTGATAGTGAGAAGAAAAATCCAGGATCTTGGCTCTTGCAGGCACCATGTGCCACTATGGATTCGCCAGGCCAGCCTGGGCAAGTCACACACCACTTCTGTGATTCTCTTCCTTAAGGGTGAAATGGATTATACTGACTGACTTTCCCAGGGGAGTCACTTGTTCTGTACCAGGGAAGAGTGGCAGTGCTTCTGCTGCTGCTCACCACTAAATAAAGATAATGTGTCCCTGCAGAGGATGGTAGGGGAACTCCATGTTAGCACAAGTAAGTCACTGTGCAGGAGTGGTAAGAAGGGGAAGCCAGGCCCTGGAATCCATCAGACTGGAGTCCTCAGTACAGGAAAGATATGGACCCGTTGGAGTTGGAACACCTCACCCATGAGGAAAGGCAAAGAGAAGTAGGATCGCTGAGCCTGAAGAAAAGTCTGGGAGAGTTTATTGCAGCCTTTCAGTTCTTAAAAAGGGCCTAAAAGAAAGATGAAGAGAGACTTTTATCAGGGCCTGTTGCAATAGGATGAAGGATGATGGTTTTAAACTCAGTAGGGGAGATTCAGCCTGGACATGGGGAAAAAATCTTCTACAATGATGGGTAGTAAAATACTGGCACAGGTTGCCCAGAGAGGTGGTGGATGATCCCTGGACACATTCAATGCCAGGCTGGGTGTGACCTGACCTAGTTGAAGATGTCCCTGTTCATTGCAGGGTGTTGGACTAAATGACTTTTGAAAGTCCCTTCCTACCCAAACTATTCTGCTTCTATGATGCTCCATTTAAGTAACAGTGGCTGTAATGCCTAGAAGAGACCTTTGATATCTACCCAAGGCTGATCAGTCCTATAGTTGCCCAGGACCATGCCTCTTGGTCAACCCCAGAGATTAGCTCTGCAACAACATGGTACACAGGGATGTGGATTGCTCTGCTCCCCAGCAAAGATCTATCCTGCAACTGTGTAAGGAGGACCTCTGAGACACAGGGCAGCCCTCTCCACAGCCCCATCCCTGCCCAACGTACTCATCCCTGACATAGAATCATAGAATGATTTGGGTTGGAAAGGACCATAAGATTATTTAATTCCAACCCCCCAGCCATGAGCAGGGATGACTCCCACTAGACCGTATCACCCAACGCCCTGTCCAACCTGGCCTTGAACACTGCCAGGGATGAAGCACTCACCACTTCTTTGGGCAACCCATTCCAGTGCCTCAATACCCTAACAGTAAAGAACTTCTTCCTTATATCCAATCTAAACTTCCTCTGTTTAAGTCTGAACCCATTCCCTTTGTCCTATCACTACAGTCCCTAATGAACAATCCCTCTCCAGCATCCCTGTAGGCCCCCTTCAGATACTGGAAGGCTGCTATGAGGTCTCCATGCAGCCTTCTCTTCTCCAGGCTGAACAGCCCCAGCTTTCTCAGCCTGTCTTCATATGGGAGGTGCTCCAGTCCCCTGATCATCCTCGTGGCCCTCCTCTGGACTTGTTCTAACAGTTCCATGTCCTTTTATGTTGAGGACACCAGAACTGCACACAATACTCCAAGTGAGGTCTCACGAGAGCAGAGTAGAGGGGCAGGATCACCTCCTTTGACCTGCTGGTCACGCTTCTTTTGATGCAGCCCAGGATACGGTTGGCTTTCTGGGCTGTGAGCGCACACTGCAGCTGGCTCATATTCATTTTCTCACTGATCAACACCCCCAAGTCTTTCTCTGCAGGGCTGCTCTGAATCTCTTCTCTGCCCAACCTGTAGCTGTGTTTGGGATTGCTCCAACCCAGGCACAGAATCGGAATTCACATGCAAAATTCACATCAGAATTCACATTCAAAAATAGTATCAGAATTGAAAATAATTAATTTTGAAGTTCTCCACCCATTGCATTTGCAATCATGCTTGTTTAGAAACAACTGCATTTTCTAGGTGCTGGGTTTTCTCTTTTTATAAGCAAAAAGGAGAATAAAATTAGCAAGGTGCCCCTCAGGGAACTGGGCTGGGAATCCACAAACAGTTTCAAATGCTCCAGTTGATTATTTCTCACACTTATGATGTATGCGCACATCATGTGCACAAATCCACTTGCCTCACACAGACAAAACAAAAAAGGAGCACGTTCGTGCACTACTTTTCATTCATTTACCATAGACATGTTTCATTGCTGACCGTCTATATGCACAGCACATACACAGAGAACAGCAACAGCTACATATGGTGCCTACTGCTGTTAACAGCCTGTCACACGGCACTTCCCAGTGTTTGAACCAGGGTAGGCTCATTTGAAAAGGTGTTTCAAACCACTCAGACTTTCATTT
Source organism: Melopsittacus undulatus (assembly GCF_012275295.1). NCBI lineage: Eukaryota > Metazoa > Chordata > Aves > Psittaciformes > Psittaculidae > Melopsittacus > Melopsittacus undulatus. The sequence continues at coordinate 67,961,968 of NC_047527.1, read as the reverse complement.
TGGAGATGGATAGGAGAGGGTTATAGGACAGCTTTAATGTTATTTTTATGCACAATCATGAAGCTAACTTCCTTTCTTTTCTCTCTCTCTCCTCCAGCTGACATCTCAGCAGCTACTTGAGTGCACAAATTGACCAGGAGTCTGCATCTGCCAAATAACTCTCCTTCTTAAACTATATTCATTAGCCATTCCTTATCCTTCTCTCCCCCCACTCTTCAGGAGTTATTTCAATATATTCCTTTCCACAAACCACATTTCTTTTAGCTTAATGTAAGCCAACATCTTGAACCACAGAGAAGAAATTACTCCTTCTAGTCCTACCAATGGCTTAGCACAAGCAGATCTAATATACAACAGTGGGTGCAAATACAGATACAGGTTCTGGAATTAGCAGAGCACCAGGTTAAAATCTGAGAGTACAATCTCCATGTGTGCATCCATTTCACTGCTCTATTCCTTCTCCTTTCCAGCTTCCAGTCTGTTTTGACTCTGTGTTTTTTCCACTGGCCAGTTTTCCACCTGCTCTGTTCTGAGGCTGGACACAGCCTCAGAAATTCTTCCACCAGCTCATGACAAGGTGAAGTGACATTCACCTTGCTATGATACAGCCAGATCCATAAATCACTGAAGGGGTATCCCAACAGAGAGTAAGCTGGTTGCCTTTGTCTATCCCCACAGAAATAGCAGTGATACACTACAGCAGATGTCAGGATTGGCCCTAAAGTGCTTGTCCTATTCTTACTTCCAAAGCGTATGTAGGCAGATTCTCACCCTCTTCATCTGTGCATCAGGAAAATGACAAAAACTGGTGCAGAACATGAATACAGCATTTTTTTCTTTAATTTTAAACAGATGTAGCTATTGCCTTTTTGTTAAAATAAATAAATAAATGAAAGCAGTGTGAATTAGAAGCCTCTGTATAGTCAGCACATATTATGCAGGAAAGCTAATATCAACATAGTTAAGTAGCAAATATCCTGTCACTATAAGCCTGATCTTGTCTCCGTGTCGCTATTTAGCTTTGCAAAAATGAAACCAGCCTTCTTGAATTTCACAAGCTAGATTTGATGAGAATGTGTCATTTTATTAGAAAGTTTGGAGGCAAATGGGACAAGACATCTAGGTGAGGTGAGCTTTTGTACTTCTTTGCCATCTTTGTACTCTTTGGCCATGTTTAGATGAATTAGCATGCTGTGAAAAGATGCCATTCTCTCTTTTCCAAGGACACCCTAGTACCTCTTGAAAGGAAAGAAAAATAAGCTGGTCCCATGCTCTGCAAAGATATTTTTATTCTGTTCAGGGAATGAGAAGCACCAGTTTGCTTCTGTGAGTGTTACGGACTTTCCGTGTGTAAAATGCACATTTGCTGTATGCATTACGGAGACATTGCCCCAGTACAGACTTCAGAAAGGTCACACAGAAGCAGACAGTTACATAGCAAGCAGCTGGCATCAAGGGGTGCTACTGAAGGTGTATCTAGCAAGGAGGGTTTGACTAGATAAGTGACTGCTCCATACCTGGTCACCACTTCTCTTTGGTGAGCTGTCATGACCTGCTCACACAGTGAATGTTGGTAGCTTGGCTTAGGCTGAATTCAAGATGAAACACAAACGTTATTTTGGTGCAGGGACAGGCACTTATGATAGTCGAGAGGTTGGCAGCCTCTCAAGATCTCAACCCCAATCCAAGCACAGCTTCAGCGGATGGGGCTGGTGTAGGTGGAACAGAAGAGGGAAAGCCACATGAAGAAAGAAAGCAGGCCCATGCTCTGATGCAACTCTGTCTCCTTTCCTGTATTTACACAGCAACGGGGATCCCTTTATCCCTTTCAGCTTTAGATAAGGTTGAGCTCAGATTTCTGTTGCTGCAGGTCAGGCCCTTGCTTTTTGCTTCTCAATGCAATAAAGCACAATGTTCTACTACTCCGTAAGCATTTTAAATTACTTCACATATGGTTTTGAATGCTTGACAGATTTATATTAAATATAAATGGTTTTTATGACAAAAATACGTAAAAGTGTATCTTTGTAAATTACTGTGCTGGCTGTGAGCAGAACTTAAACCCGGGGTTTAAGTATACCAATCATAACTTCAATTTTGTGTGAGGCTTTCTGAAAAACCTCTGAGGAAAAAAGAAAACAACCAATAAACAAAACCAAACCAAAATAAACCCTCAAACATTTCATCTTATGGTCTACCAAGGGGTTAAGCTGAAGGACAAGAACAGAAATGTAATTTTAATTGCGCATATTTTTCCTAGCTGCTCTGGTAGCTTCTGCCTCATGAATTCTCATTACAATTGCATAATGCTGAACCTATCTGCTGGGAATCCCGAAGGGAAGTCTTAACCCTTTTACTTTCTTGAAGTTTATAATTAATTCTATTTCTTTAAGCGATAAGAGACAGCTTACCCAAATGACCAGTCCCGAAACAAACACTGACGTGGGTACTGTACTGTACTGTACGTGTTCTGTACTTTCAATTTCCTTGTCTGGGTCACAGAGGAATACGCAAACTGGTTCACGTTAAAATTAGAATTGACCCAAACCTTGCTACTTAAATAGATTTTTGAAACATTAGGGCCTATTAACCACTGCCTTGCAGGGCAAATTCAGGGACTTGCATTTAAGCTAATGTCCCACTGAAGTCACAATATGAAAGGTAGAACTCAACCCTGGGTTATTTGCTTTCCCCAGCAGTGGCTGCCTTCTAATTGCAACTGTTGAATGTATGCATATTCTTTACACCATGGAGCTTGGGAAGCTGCACAGTCTACAGCTGATGTGCTGAATCAGAGAGTAAATCAAACTGATTGATTCTTAGGTTTAAAAGACAGTCTAATCACACAACCTTGTCTTTGGAGCTGTCTTTCAAATCATAACACAAGGGATTGCTGTAGGGAAGACAGGGACCTGAACAGGGGTCTAATGGTCACCTCCAGCAGCAGTGGGGCAGGTGGGGGAGGCTGGGTGCATCCTGTAGGACTGATAACCAGCACAGCCACTACAGCGGGAAGACTGAGAGTGCTCCTTGAGGAAACACCCAGCATCCTCTGTTTTCCCACAGCCTCTCCTAGTTGCTACCATGCTCAAGCCATGGCTCAGATTCTCCCATCCTATGAGCAGATATTCTTGGAAGGCTTCAGCAAGGATCCTGCAGGGCAATATTTGCCAGCTAGGAGCTCACCCGGGCCAGCGCTTGGCACTCCTGCTATTTGTAGTATTACTTACCAGGATTTTGGATGTGACAAAGCCTCGCTCTGATAAGCTAGAGGAAACCAGCTGGAGGTTTAACCCTATCACAGTATAACTACATCAGAAAACAAGCACATAGCTGACACTATAAGCCATGCCTAGTGCTTGGAAGCCCTGGTGACCTTATGGTATGAGATTTTGGGTAGTGCATGCAGACACAGGTATGCTGGGACCTGTCTCTGCTCCTTTCATTCTGTGCCTCAGCAGACAGCATGCATGAAGCTGCTCTGCTGTATGCCAGCACAATGGGGCTCCTTTTCCCCTTAATACTCTTTTCTTTATTCAGCTCTCAGGTACACTGTGGGAGTAAACGCTCTCTCAAGAGATGACTGTGAAGAATGCTTGTGGTTTCATTATAGAGCACCTCTGGAATAATATCTGCATTTGGTGTTAACCATTTCATGTCTCTGCCCTATAAGAAAGGAGCCCTTCCTTACACAAGTTCTATATTTGCCTGGAATCCAAGCATGGGAGAAGAGCAAAACCTCTAAAAATGCATTCAGTGAGTTGTTTGTTTTGTGATAAATAGCGTGCTATGCTGATACCTTCAAGTGTTTAACATTCATGATTCACAATTTAAAGCCTGAAGCACATAGTGGTGTTTGCTTTCAGATTTAACTTTCTGAAACCCCCTTTGCTTGTGATCCAGACTTGTTTAATTTGAGAGTTATGTGAATCCAGCCACTGGGCTGAAATTACCATTCAGGTCTGCATGAGCAATACCTCCCCTTTGCACAACAACAACCTCTAAAAAAGGTGCATGCACACAGAAAAGGCACACTCTGATTTCAAAATCTGCCAAATGTTTGCAAATACATCTCTTTTTAGTCTGGTTTGCTCTCAGCCTGCTCTGTGCAGAGGTGAAAAGAGTGGGATGAAGCATTTCTCCCCTCTTTGTCTCTCTGGCTATGCCATCACACAAAGGCCCTGAAATTTGCAAGGTGGGATTTGGAGGAGACAGGGGGACTTTCTTATTCTGCCTTAAGTTTCTGCAGACCCAGCAGCTTTGCCTTACCTTCCTCTGGCACCCCTACCACACAGATATCCAACACAGCATTGTGTCTGCTATGTTTGTGCAGAAGAGTCTCGTACAAATGCAAACGTGGTAGTAAAGTTCATTTCCAGGAGACATCTCCAAAGAAGCATTAAAACCACAACAAATACTATGAATTAAACCATATATCAAAAGAATCTGCATTTGGGACAAACTTGGATCTAATTTGGATTATTAACCATTTTCTTTAGACTAAGTTTTTGACATGAAACAGCAGTCTTAGCCACCCTTAAAGCCTGCAAGAGTTTGGAGCTGTACCCTAGCACCTCAAGCCTGTGTCTATCAAGTACTACTGCTCCTGGAATACTTCATCTTCCATCTTCGAATAACCACCATGTTCACTGCCTGTATGTTACTCTCTGTCATTTGAATTACCCATAGAGTCAGGCTGGGAAGACAGCAGAGATGCAAGTAAATGAATGTGAGAAAAAGCAAGTCCACTGAACTTTTGGGCATGTTACAGTTTACAGTGAATTCATTCTGGTAGCTGAAGCAAAAGCAATGAAAGCACAAGCTCAAACTTTTCAGGCAGTGTCAGCTTAGCAATCATTTCTAAATGGAGACTGGATTGCACTGCAAGAAGATGTGCAGATGGTAGCCTCAAGGGCATACAGAGGGTCGAAAGCTAAAGCAAGAGAGGTAGTAGACACTATAGTTTCCTTCCTAGTCTTAATAGCACCAAAGACAACTTTGTAACGAATTCACCACCTCTTCCTCACATGCTTTTGAAGAAACTATTTGAAGCTGCTTTATACTGTTAAGTGACCATAGTACACACATAGAAGCATATTTTCACCCAGATTGCTAACTACATCAACATATTGAAACAGATGTAATATATTAGTCATCCTAATAGTAATAACCAAGGGGTAGAAGTACTCCATTAGGAAGCAGAAGTGGAGAAACGTATTTCAGCTGAAATCTGAATGCACAGGACATGGGATGGTATATGTCTGAGACAAGACAGACCTCTCACCAGTCAAAGTCAGGCTGTATGGCAGGTCGGAGAGATGGTCAGGAGCAGAGTGGGACAGAGAAACAATCCTGGAACAATCCAGAGAGAGCTTTGAAAAGGATGAGAGCAACTTCACCCTAAAACAGAGCCCTGCTGGGCAGGCAGTGCTGCTGTGGTCAATCCCAAATTGACAGAGAGGTCAACAGGGAAAAGTGTGAGCATGCCTTGAAATAATACTGGAAAAAACTGGCAAAAAATGGCAAACAGCAGCATACAGCACGTCCTTCAGTGGCTGCATGGCAGGCAGCAGGGACAGTCAGAATGGAAAGACGATGGGAAATAATGCCTACGCAGCAGGCTGGCAGAGTTGCTCACAGGAAGGGAAGGAAATCTATAGCTCTCTTTTTCTGTCAATGCTGCTTATGCCACCAAGCAAGAAAAAAACTCATGACTAGGAGGGGGATGACTGCGGTGAATGTGAATACAAAGAATGACTGAGCGTTCCAGTTACCTCTTGACACCTGTGTTGTTAGAGACTCTTTGTAACGACCAGGAGGTGCCACTACTGATGCTTAAGCTGCCATCACCACCACCTGCCATCAGAGAGGATTGCCCTCTTTATCAGCTGCAAGACACCTTCCTGCGCCTGTAGTTTCAACACCTGCTGCTTCTTCAAAAGGAATCTCAGTGCTGATGTCCTGAATATTCCCTCTCTTCCCCAGTGCTCACACCCTGAACTGCAGCCAGAGAAGAAGGAACAGAAAGCACTACAGGAGTAGCATTTGAGAGAGAACAAAACAGATAAAGGACATCCTTTGTGCCTTTAAAACCTCTCACGTAAAGTTCTGCAGGTTTGTAACAGCCATTGCCAGATATACCTCATGCTGCAGAGAAGCTCTCCCCATGTCTTGCTTGGCAACAGGCTATGCCTCCAAAGCAGATTCTTGCACTTGCTTGCATCTGCCCTTTACAATCAGCTGTTGCAGTTAACAGGTCACATTTAGGGTACCACTATATTAAACCATGCAACCTCACTGCCCCATGCAAAGCATATCTGTAGTAGGGAAAGATATCTCCTTAAGGAACCTAAAGAGCATGGTATCAAACAGGCAAATACCACTTCCTTTTTAAGATGAAAACAAATGAGTGCTTCAGAGGAGTTGGCTTTCAAAGTCTGATTTTCAAAAGCATATTTTGTAGGCTGAGGCAGCTAGCCTGTGTTAGTCAGAAGATATAGTCTGAAGCCCGGGGCAATGGGAGAGGAAGAAGCAGCATGCTGCATAGGCAGACCCCTTGACAATGGCAGAGATTAACTAGCAAGCAGATATACTTTATAAGGGTCCAAATGGATGTTGAGCCACCAAGAGAGACTGCAGTTAAGTGGAAATAAGCTTTGCTGAATACATGAAATGCCAAAGGATGTGCAGAGAAACTCTTAGCAGAAAGAGCCATTAATCACTGTAGCCAGCTGCATCCCATATACAGTGCTCACCTTCTGAACCTGAAAAATATTACTGTAATAAGAAAAAAGATGCCCTTCAAAAGCTTCTTCAGATGCCCTGTGCAGGGACTGCAGTAACTCTTTGGGACAGACTATTCTCTGGCTGTATTTTTTAGTAGGTGGATTCCTCAGCTCCACTTCCAACAGCAGCTGACATAACTAACATCATTTTCATCTGTCGCAGTCACCTTCCCCTATCTTTTTCCTACACAAAAGCTCAAACAAGTGTGGGAATGGAGAGGGAGGGGAAGCTGAGGGGAGAGAAATGAATTGGCTCGTCTACTTGTAAACTTTACTGCCTCCCCCCTGCCATAGGTAGAGCCAAAATTTCCAGCGGCCTTTCATGAAGGGCAAAAACTGTGCCTCCTTTTCTCTCCGATGCTTCTGATGTGGCTGTGATCCTAATCAAACAATGAAAAATAAAGCCCCATGCATGGAAACAAGATCACCTCTGGCTTCAGTCTGGCTTACATTTCCATCCCCTGGAGTTGAGTCAGCATCGGTCACATCAGCTGTTTAAAGAAGAAAAAGGTGAGCTGCAAATATTAGTCACAGGCGGAGGCAGCAGCAGGCAGGGAACAAGTGACTCAATTCTCAGTTGGCTCCAAGAGTTCCTGTCATCCTTTCCACATCAGCATATTTTTAAGTAGGTTCAATATGACCTTGTAAATTCCCCCCTATGTCACCACAGGGGCTTTGAGGACCTCCTTCTTCTTTGCAGTTCTGTTTTTGTCTTTCTCCTGTTCTCATGTATATTGCACTTTATAAGACGCTCATTCTATAAAAGCAACAAAAAGTTGTCCTGTGTATGTCAAGATGTCTGCAGAGAGGGGACTTTTGTAAGTGAGGGTTCTCTCTCCGGGACCATTCCCATTAAATCAGAAGCTAACTCCTGAGGACAGCAGGACTGCTGCCCGGAACATGCACTTCATTTTCTAAATATAAATTGCCATTATCGCAAGACTGACTTCCAAGTGAGGTGTGTCTGGTACAATGGTTCAGACACACCGTACAGCGCAGGGCTCAGCTGCTTCTGAGATTGCCTTGGGATAATCACATTCACTGAAATGTTCCTTATAAAATGGCTGGGGCACTGGAAAAGGTGAAAAAACCTGGAATACCTCAGTCACCTCTCATCCAGACTAGGTGTGATCAGGGTGGCTGGAACTCTGGTGTACTCCACAGCTGCACAGCCCTTGCTGGAAAAGGTTGGAGATTGCTGACAGCTTTTATTCTTTCCCTGTGAGGTACTGTGAGCTTGTCTTCTCTTAAAACACAGGTCGTCAGCTGTTGTAAATTGCCTGAGACCCTCTGGTTTTCATAGAACAACTCCAGTTTGCAGCAAGTGAAAACTGAGATGAGTTTCCGTGCTTTTCACAAAAGAAAAAGAAAATCGAGATCAACAGCTTGCCAAGTGGCAGACACTTAGAGAATGATAAAGCTTAGGATGTCTCTGTAAGCATATTTATCTATCGGGTTTTATAGCTTATGTCATACCTCTTGACCTATACATCTAACGTTGTCCTCTGTCTAAGGCAGTCCTTGAAATGTCTTCTGCTTCTTGTCAAGTCTCCCAGAGAGATTTTGCTCTAAATGTGCTCTGCAGCAGTACAAGCTCTGTATCATAGGAGACCAGAACCCGTTTTACTCACACAGGTACTGGCAAAGTTGTTCATATTTTCATAAATGGAATCCTTTAGTGAATGCAGACCGGGTCTTGTTTTCCTTATTGACAGGTACCCTGACAGTTCATTAATCAGTTGCTAATTTCCCTCCCTCTTATTTATAGTGCAAATCCTTCAGGGCATATGCTATATCATGTTGTGAGTTTGTTGGCTCTCCTACACACCTCTTTATAACAAGCAGTAACATAAGAAAGATCAATCTCTGTCCACTGACTTTATGGTGATGACTTTGGTAGTAGCACCCCAAGGAAAGTAACAAATGTTTTATACACAAGAATTATTTCACACCTACTAATGATGGGTTGCAATCACAGCATTGCTGTATGCTTCCCCTAGGTGAATCCTCCCCAGCAACTTAATAACCAAGGTGATTGCCTCCAACAATTAAAAACTCCAGGATACATTCCAAACTCATTTTGTTGCCAAGTTAACAAAACAGTAGTGAAAGTAATTTAGAAGCATTAAATGTTCTTCACTTACCATTTTCCTTTGACTCTCCGGCTTCACAGCACTCTGAGGACACCTTGTTCCAACACGGGAGGTAAGACAACCAGCTGAAGGAAGAGGTGAAATAGGTCTTCCCTCATGGATGCACTGAGGGGCACCTGGTGCAGGCAGGGAACATCCTTCCCTCTGGCACAGCTGACACATTCCTCCCTTCACACTGTTCTGCCCTTTATGGATGCAATTTTCAGACTCCATGTTGCACAACTAACATGGCCTGATCTGGTCTCTGACATTAAATTGGCCTTTTTGTCTTCCACAGGTGCACACAATTTTTGGGAAAAACAACATGGGTATCTAAAATGCTTCATAGAGCTAAAGAAGGAAAATCCTCCCCCCAGGTGTGGAAAGTTCCTCTTCTGCAAAACTGGAGTTGCTGACCAACACACAGGACCGTGACTTCTGAGATGTGTCCTTACGGCCTTTGAAGTAAGGCTGACTTCCAAATAAATAATGCGCCTTTCCATAAAAAACCTCAGAATGCACTTTTGGAATGGGGTGCAGTAAGAATGGTTTTGCTGAAATTAGCAAGTTTTGAGGGGGGATTAATCAAAGCTGGGGAAAGCTTAGTCCTGGGAAATGCCCATCTTGGTTTGAAATAAGACATTCCTGGGAAAAGTTTAAAAAACCCTAAAATTCAAGTAGGTTTACACTTAAGCAATTGGAAAAGTCAATTTAACATGGAGACCTGCAAGGTGATTATGACAGTAAGAATTAGAGGTACTCAGACTTGCAATTTTTCAACTAAGTTTCCACATCACATAGACAAAAGAAAACCTTAAATCTTTACATAAACATTATGCCACTTGCAGTCAGCTGTGGAAAAGGCTGGAAAATTCTCAAGCTTTTACAAAAATGTTATAGAAAATATCATATTTAATAAGGAAAAACTTACTCTTCTGTAACTAAGCTTTGCAAGCTTTGTTGAGAAAAACGTGTATTTTTATATGCACAGCTTTGTCAAATCAGTGAAATAAAAACTCCCAAATCTCTGAAACATCTGTCACATCTGTAAGTCAATTATATTTTTAACACTACAATGGCCACCAGCCCTCACCCTTTGCCATCCATCTCACCTTCAGCAGGTTTTCTAAAGTGGTAAACATCTAGTTGGTCTGCTTTAAGCTCAGTACTGTGGCATAGCATTTCCACAAAAATTAATGACACAGCTAGGTGAGTCTGCTCACTTTTGCAAAGCACAGTACTATTTACTTCAAGGCAATAGTAACACAAAGTGGACATGGGGAGCATATAAATACAGATACAGTTTTACTCATTTCTCTGTATTTACCCCCTGCTATCAGTTTCATTTGCTTTCTAAGTCACTGTATGGCTTTGTTCTTTAGGCTGTTTGAACCAGAGCAAGCAAGCACATATATTTTCCACCACTGGGACAAGATATTTGGACCATACTATAGGAAAACAGGGAATAGGGTATTAATTGTCATCCCTGACTCCCCTCCCAGTCATTAAAAAACACAAGCTGTCTGTTATACTCCTATAATTGAGATGAGTCTTTACGGAATGTTTCATGCACCAATATAACATACCACAGTGTAATAGCCTTTGACATCTTCTTGCTTCTGTGGCTTTATGAAGGCTAGATTTACACTAATTTGCAATTAAAAGAAGGCCAACTTTATGCCAAATGTGCACTTTTGAACCCCAGTCGTGTCAGTTCTACAGCTGTTCAAATAAAGTTAAATATCCCTAATAATTGAAAAAGTGCTTTAAAAATATTCTAATGGCAAAATGTCTTCACTGTAGGCCTGGGACTAGTTAGACTATAAATGAGTTAATTAGTAAAAATTCTTGTAACAGGAAAATGGAGTCATGCAGTTGATCTGATAGATCATACATGTGAAACAAAACATGAAGAGCATCAACACAGGCAGATGGAGTATTCCAGGGTAGGAACCAGCATTAATGGGATACCCAGATATCCACAAGCTCAGCCAGCCCTCCCTCTACTTTTCCAGAAATCAGGGAGAATAGCTTTGTGAAGGGGTGCCTACAAGAGAGGAATGATTTGCCTTTGCTGATGGATGAACAAACCCTCTGTCCAAAAGCAAATGTAAATGCAAACACATGCGGCATACAGTAGGGGAGAAAAAAGAGCCAAAAGCCTTCTGCCAGTTGGCCTCTATCCCTACTTGTAACAGGGTCCAGCAGTAGCCTAGAGCTATGTCACTTGTAATAAAGCTCTCCCCAGCGTAAGCCCTGGAGTACTTCTGGTGACAGCCCAGCTTGTGGTTAAAGGAATAGGGGTCCTGAATAGTGGGAGGATCTTGCTCTGGAGGAAGAGCCAGCATTTGCTGTCACTGCTCAGAGTTCCCAGGAATAAATGAATGTTTCCTCCCACACTGAGTCCAAGGCAAGTTTGGACACCAATGTTTCCTCCCACACACCAGGGTACCCATTTTTCATGGAGTCTTGTGATTTGGAGTACAGCTGTTCTTTGCCTGAAGTATCTTAACGATAGCTGTTTGGAGTATAGATGCTCAATATTTTTCTGCAGCTACTTGTGCCAAACATCATTAGAGATATTTTAAAATGAGGCTAGACATATAGAATGGTTTGAGTTGGAAGGGACCTTAAAGATCATCTGGTTCCAATCACCCTGGTTCCAACACCTTCCACTAGACCAGGTTGTTCAAAGGCCCATCCAGCCTGGCCTTGAACAATTCCAGGGATGGGAGAGCCACAGCTTCTCTGGACAACTTGTTCCAGTGACTTAATTACTCAATTACAATGGCAATATGCTCAATTCCAGTGTCTCAATTACTCGATTACAATATACTCAAGTACTCTTGACGAGAGATTATAATCCTCAACTGTTAGATGCAGAACAACAGAATAAACTAATTTCTGCTACAAGGGTGTACATGCACCACACAGCAGCAGATTACCAACTGGTAAGATCTTCATGACAGATATTTTGTGTCTGCAAATTCATTGACTCTTTCAGACCAAAAACTGAAATGTTCAGAAATGTTTATCCACATGTAAACATGGAGTATTTTGATGCCATCCACCTACAAACTCACAGCTGAGGACCTGAATGGAGGGCAGTTGCCCTCAGTAGCCAGAAAACAGAAATTTAGACTCTGAGTTATTTAGCTCCCTCGAGAAATAAATGACCTTGTGCCAGTGCCCCGTATGGATGTTGGATAAACATCAGCCAAAATTTAACCTGGGACACCTTAGGTGTAGAAGCCCATTGCACAAGCATGTTGGGAGGATGACAAATTATAAATCCTGAGGCAGCCCACTCAATGTTTCTTTCCTGATGTCCAAGTTTGTCCCACAGCAGCTCCTTACAGGTGTTCATCTTTCTGCCAAATGTTTCTGAACCCTTAAAGCCTGCAGGTCATGAATACCTGATATTTCAGTAAGAAAGGCATGAAAACATTGGCAGCAGGAAGAGGTAGGCAAGGACTGAAACAAAAAGGTCTCTCATACTTCATCAATCATCTGTTGAGAAGACATTTGAGAGAGTCTTTGTGTGCCCTTCGCCCTCTAATCCACTACTCAAGTCCAGTATTGACATGAGCTGCTACCAAGGTAAGTGTGTGCAATAGTTCATTTAAGGAGAAATCAGCTTGTATGGCTTCCTCCTGGCACCATCCCCTGCACAGGAACGGCTGCAATGCACATTTTATGAGCTAGGAGGATGCCAATAGAAAATCATCTCGGCTTCAGGCAAAGGAGATCTACACATGAGCACTATGTGACCAGTTCTGTACAGTGCAGAGCCTTTTATGCTGGGTGTGAGTGCTATGTCTTCCTAATGTAGTAAGAGTGATATGTAGCAACAGCTGATCACAGTTGATGTATTTGCTCCATCTACTAAGCACATGTCTGGAGTAAGCTCTTGCTCTGTCACTTATGGAAAGAAATATAATGGATCTTATTCATTTTCAGCTCAACTGTACTGACGCCAGTCAAGTTACAACAGGATACGCTACTCTGTGTATTCATTCTTGGCACAAAAGATATCTTAGCAACTCCAATAGTACCATGTACATAAACAAAAAGGGATGCAATGTAACACAAAGAATGTCATTTCCAATAATACCAGTTCATTTTTCCTGAAGCAGAAAAGAATGACATAGCTGTGCCTACTCTCTAAGAAGGCAAGAAACAGCTTTAACAACCAGTCTAAGAAGGAGTTCATAATAATACATACAGTATCTCAAGCAATTTGACATTTTATCTAGTGCCTCAAATGTGTCTGTAGTTTAGGAGTAAGCTACCTCTAAACTTAAAAACCTCCAAAGCTAAACACAAAAGTCTAGAACAGTAAATTCATGTAGCTTCCCAAAACAGTCTGAAGGTCAAAAAAAATAAGGTGCTGCAACTTCTGTAACTGTACAAGGTTCCTACATGACATACAAATGAAATAGAAACTATTAAGCTGTTTGATATAACGTTTCTAAGCCAAGTGTGTTACCAGGACAGAATCTAGCGAAGTTCCCATTTTGTTCTGTTGATGGCTTTCAAATCTGTACTGCAGAGGTATGATAAAAAGACAGACTATGTTTTTTGACACCAGGACAAAGACTTCCATCAGCAGTCATCAAGAAAAGCCCCTGACAAGGTGCACACTGCAAGCTTCGACATGTTTTGTGCTGTGGAACGTTCCTCAAAGGTTAAATCTGCTCAAGCTATAATGTGCACAGAGGAGCACTGTCTGTAGAGGTAATTTACATCACAACACCACCTCAAGTAGATTGCTCGCCCACAGAAACTTACATAGGTTAAAAAGCCGTCAAAGATCAGGACCCAATTCAGAGGTTTGATTACTCACTGAAATGCTAATGCTTGTAAAGAGAGTCTAACTCCAGGGCAACTATGCACTCTTCCTCTCCTTCTTCTCCGACTCCCACCCCTTTCAGTTTACTATAATTCTGATAACAGGAACAGCTAATTTTGTCACTAGTAATTAGCCCTTGCAGAACAAACACAGAAGTCTGACCCTGAAATAATAATCACTCTTTCTAGCTTTCCCCCCCACTGATACATGCTGCATTCAATGTGTAGGCATAGATATTCCCCTCTCTTGTTTCTTTCATGCTTCAGCCTTGGAATGCTATTTAAATATTGTTGTATGCCAGGAATCTTCATCACAGAACTCCTTATTGCTGTTCAGTCCAAATGAGACATTTATTTAACTATCCCTATGCAGTAAAATGGTTCCTGTTACCATTCAGCCAGTGCTGCAACCCAAATGCTGGAATAGTAAGAGTAGACTGTGGCTTTGTGATTTAATTCTGTCTGTAAAAGGTGCATGAATGCCATGCTCTAGCATCGCTTGGATAGGCCTGAGACACAGAGGCTATTTGTCAAAATTCTTCAAATCACAAGGGGTACAATGAGAGAAACACTTAAAAAGATGTCAGAGGTATTTACTGTAAGAGTCAAGGAGTGCTTGTGTGCTCCTGAACTTGATGGGTAAAATCTGCTTTCAAAAGAATTCCACAAGAATAGTTGACTGTATTCTGGGCATTGCCATTTTCTTTAAGAATAGAAGTTTCTGAAAATTACTACATCAGAGAGAAGAGATTTCATGCAATTTAGTACGAGTTCCTCAGATTTTCCAGCTCAAACAGAATTATATGCCTTTGTCAAGAAGAAGGGAAGGGAAGTGAGACAAGACTCTCTAGCAACAGGTCACCAGCAGGTCCTGAAACACCACACTGGAACTGAGCCAGTCCCTCTCTCCTTTAGATAATCCACAAATACAACAGAAGAAACTGCTTAAGCCTGAAAGGGAAGCATCCGAATGGTGCTTGGAGCAGGCTGGGGATCACTGAAGGCCAAAAATTACCTCAGTAAACATCTCAGCGGGAATGTCTCATACATAGACATGTGGTTTGCAGTGCTAACGCAGATTTGCTAGAGTGCCTTAGCACTCACCCTCCTTCCCTAACCCACTTCCCCATCTGTACTCAGAGCTGGGCTGCATCCACCCTGTGCAAGAGGCACATCTTCTGCTCAACAATATTCAGCTAATCTATTCCTGTCTTAAGAGTAAAGGCACCTGCAGTAGTTTGGATCAAAAGTCCATTTAGCTTACGTTTTTATTTCCAACACTGATCAAAAACCATCACCTAGAGAAGACAATAGGGACTGGCCACAGGACTTTCCCTGAACACTCTCCCATGCACCATACATGATACAGGAACTTCCTGAACCAGGCATGTGTCTAGATGTTTAGATCTTCATTGTAACTTACCAACATCTGCCTGCCTTGTTGGCATTCCTCCCTCTTCTCTGTGATATAGGAGGTCTCCCCCGAGGTAAGTTAGCATATGCTGTGCTGATTGACTTTGTTCATTCTCTGGAGGCTGAAATGAGAAAGCAGATTAAGTGCCTTGCTTACCAAATATTTCTCTGGGTTTTCCCTCATTTAAAAAAGATCTTCCAGAAGTATCTAAAAATGGGGAAAAACCTTGACTTCAAAAGAACTCCCCAGGAGAAGGGTAAGGAGTTCCCAAGTGAAATTTACCCTGAAACATAGATGCAGTGCCAGGTAGGATCAAGACAAATATTGTAGGGTGGCAGTTGTAGGAAAAGAAGCGCTGGTGTGAGTAGACATGGCTGCTAGCCATGAGATGGCAAGCAGTTCTGAGAAGAAATAAGTTTGAAATTCAGCTATTCTGTGCTTACCACACAAAGTACTGAAAGGTTGTGCTATGAGAAACCATATGGGGGGACATGATATATAGAGTAGCGATTTTCAAATTGGAAATGAACTAGCTCAATGTCTTAATGAGCAGTCTGGAGAAGGAGAACAAAGGACTGTTATTCAGTTTCATAATATATTGCAATGAAATAAGTAGGAAGAAACTGGGGAACTTATCAGGTGGCAGGTTTAAAAAGCAACACAAGGAATTGCTCTTTCACACATGTATACATAAGCTGCGAAACTCTCTGATCTGAGACATTGCTGATGCCAAAAATAAAACTGGGTTAAAAATAAAATGGTTAGACAAAAAATAAGTTCAACAAGGGCTCTTAAACACCATGATGAAAATACATGAAGTCCATGAACTGCAAACTGCTAGAAGGTAGGACAAGATCAAGGAAAATATCATCCCTGCCCTCCCTTGCTTCTCATATGTTTTCCTTAAACCTTTGCCTCTAGCCATTATGGAGAGAAGGTATTGAGTGAGATGAACTTGCCGACTGACCCCAAATTGCTGTTCTTATTCCCTAAATTCAGTACAGTTTTTCAGCAACCACTTGTAACAGCATTTGCTTCTGCTGTCAGTGTTCTAATGGAGTGTGCCAAGATGTATGGAAATTAATTATCCTCTTTTATTTCTGGAATGTAGGCTGTGGGGATCTGACATTTAATGCATCAAATGCTCTGCATACATTCTATATCTGGTAAGTGCACTTCTCACAACTTCATCAACAAGTTATGGTTCACAGTCCTGATATGATTATAACATTAATTCCTACTGTCAGAGTGTGTTTACTGCACCAGCTTCATGAAGATGGCTTAGAGCCACCAAGTGCTGAGAAGTTCTGGTTCCTCTAATCAGCAACAAACCACAGTCTAAACTTGGAGGAGAAAGTCCTACTTTCTCACTATCTCACACGTCAAGGGAAAAAATAACACATTCGTCTGAAATAACTGTGTTTAAGAGAACCTCCATCAGAATTTAATAATGGAAAGTGATAATATCTTTATCTTTTTGTTGAGCTCTGGTCCTAGATAATTTAACAAATGTTATCCAGGAGACGGGCAGGAGGAGGTAAAGTCCTATTTTTCTGTAGGCCAAGCTCTTTGCAAACCTAAGTGCATTTGTTCTTCTTAGGGCATGCTTTTGTTTTGTCCCATTCATTGCCACTTCAGTCCCCCCCTCAGCCACTTCTTACTGTGACCCCCAGGCTCTACATCATGTGCCCCCTTCTGCCCTGTTCCTTACATCTTCCCTCACTATCTGCTCAGGAGCATGTCCCTACCTCTTTCACCACCACCTTGCCCCTGGCTGGGTCTCCTTTCTGCCTGCCCCATACAAGTGTGTTTGGGCCACCCCTTCAACACAAGGCCAGCAGGAGAACTGTGACAGAGCAGAGGTCAAGATGCTCAGGCCAGGAGGTCCAGAGCATCATCCAGCACCAGCCACCATCTCAGTTAAGTAAATCAACTCAGGTTTGGGTGCCAGAGAGGAGCACCCACATTGCAAGAAATCTCTCCTTCAGTCAACTGCAGAAAATGCCTATTACTCTAATCTCATGTGCTCTCAGTGTGCCCCCTAAGCCTAGGTTGGACACCTGAATTTGACCACATTAGAGGATTTCTATTGTCCCTCTTCCTTCCCCACTCCCTAACTCT
Organism: Melopsittacus undulatus; assembly: GCF_012275295.1. Lineage (NCBI taxonomy): Eukaryota > Metazoa > Chordata > Aves > Psittaciformes > Psittaculidae > Melopsittacus > Melopsittacus undulatus. The sequence continues at coordinate 67,944,665 of NC_047527.1, read as the reverse complement.
ATGAGCTTCGCATATCATTGCTGTGTCTCCCCTTCCTTTTGGGAGATCCTCCAGTTCTCTTCCTTTCTCTGCTGATGGCTCTGTAAACCCCATTTTCCCCTAGCAAAATTATTTTTCCTTTCCCCATTGAGAGGGCATGCTTTATACATTATGATATATGAATCAATAGACCTTAGATAAGATGGGAACAGCACTCCGAGAGGGTCAACTGAGGTAGCTACCCACCTCCCCCTCATTTTTTTAAGCTGGAATAAAATCAAGAGAGGCTTGAAGCAGTGTGCGTGCCAAGAGGTTTAATCTCTTTCCTTTCTTCACTTAGTGGTTTACCACCCCCCAGAGATGTCCCTGCATTCAGGTTGTCCCTGGAAATCCCACAGTTAATCAGGTGCAACACTTAAAGCACATCACCACCACCATGCCTTGCAGGCTGGGTCACTTCGTCCTAACAAACACTCATTGGGGTGCTCCTAGAAGCAAGGTTACAAGGAAAATAAGTCTGATGGAAATAAGTCAGTGCTCTACAGGGGCCCTCATCAAAGATAGAAACACAACATCAAATGTCTTTTCTTCCAAGCCAGTGTTCAGCTAACACCACCTGCTCCAGCTATTTTCAAAAGCTGGGCCATTTGCTGATGAAATAGCTACAGACATTTTGTGCACATTTCATATTTATCAGCAGGTTGCTAACAACGCAGAAATGAGCAGAACAGCAATTTGTAGCTGTGCTCTGGTACTGCATCCCTCCTTTTGATTTATGATCTTTTTTCTGTATGGATCTGTCTTAATGACACTCATTTATTGACAAAAGTCTGCCTTCTATAGACTTGGAATTATTTAGAGGTCAAAAGAATAATTCTTTTAATAATACAGTTTCTGCTTCCTCAGCAATCGTATTTATGAATCCATCTTTCTTTTGCTAGGTTATTTCCCTATCTTTAGAATAGCCCATTTCCCTTTCGCTCTGTTAGGCATGTTTTAGCAGAAGCAAATGGATTATTCCCTCATCACACTTGATCGTTCCCCTTGACCTGATCTCTGAAAGTAACAAAGGGATGAGCAAGAAGCCACTTAGAGTTTAACTGATAATCCTTGTCAGAATGTCATTTTTACCTGTTCTGGAGCTGGAATGGCTTAGAAAGTTTAAGTAAACCCTCCACAAGCCCTTGAAGACATACAGAGCATGCCTATGCTTCAGTAAAATATCCCCATCTCAGCACAGAGAGCTGGGCTGGCTGTCCCCAGAGCTTCGAATTACCAAGATTGGTTACACCCCCACTTCTTGAAAGCTCATTATCACATTATTATCTCGCAACAACAGATATGACCCAGAAGCACCAAGGTGAATGCTATGACGCGCATGAGAAGCAGCAGAAAATTTATGTTAAAACATGTTTTTGGTACACTGTAGAGAAAAGCATTTTTCCTTCATTTCAGTCAGTTCAAGTTTCATCTGGTTTTTGGGCAGTCCTGGCTGTGAAGCAAGCCCCACGGGATGAAAAACGCTATTCCCAAACAGCATGGGTCAAATTGAGTTCAGCTGATGGCGCTGACCCACTGTGCTGACTCTGACCAAGGGCTTCAGCTCTCTGCTGCTCCAGATCATGGACTCTTTGCATTATCACTTCATCATCTACATGTTCACACTTGCAGGAGTGTAAGCTAGGAGACCTCAGACCTAAATTTCATAGCAAATAATTCCATAAAAATAATATTGTCACATAAATAATGATTTATAACAAGCACTATGTCACACTAAAGAGAATACGCCCATTGCTTGCAAAATAAGAAGTGGAAGGATTCCAAAGAGAATGAAAGCCTCAAAAAATGTCAAGAGCCTCCATAAAGTCTCCAAATTACAGAAGTAACAATCATGCAAACAGCAAGCAAACCACTCTTGAAAATAGCATTTTAATTCCCAGCTTTGGACTAGCAAAACCTGCCTCAAGCTATAGGGTACACTACCTAAATTCTTAAGATTTCCTAAGACCCTTATAGCTTCTACACAAAGATTACTATTTCATCTGGAAGATTATAATTTATCAAATGGTAATATTTTTTACCATCCCTATTTCAAGAGCTGTCATACCAGAAGACAGGCTTAAACAGGCAGACTCCAACTTTCAATGAAAGAGCTGCTTAAAATTAAAGGTTTTGTAAAATGTAGGTTTTAAAATAATCCTAATTATTTTTGGGGCAGGTGGCTGTTTCTCAGAACTTTGTTTTTTTATAAAGATAGACCAAAACAAGGGTAGCAGTTACACTTTCCGACTGCCTTCCCAACCCAAATCAGTTTCCTTTTCATCATAATTTCCCCTTTCCTTGCTTTGCTTGTTGTTTGCTTGTTTGAGGGGTTTTTTTTGTGTGGGTTTTGATTGGGTATTTTTCCCCAATTTTGTTTGCTTGTTTGGTTGTTTGGCTTTGGGGGGGGAGAGGGGGAGTTTTTCCCCAAGAAAAATGAAACAAGGAAGAATGAAAAAATCAAGAAAAAGTTGTAGCTGGTTTGCACTTGAAAACTTGTGATAAATCTACTCATGAAACTTTCATACCATCCAACTCTCCTTTTGAACTTGAAGAATGAATGACCTTCATAAAATAATTGCAGCTTGTTTTGTTCCCAATTTTTACTGTTTCTAACAACAATTTTTAACTACCAGAGAGTCCAAACAAAGTGTGATGCAAGGTCAGAATAACCTGTAACCTCTCCAGTTAGCCACACAGTGTTATATTCACAGCACTATTCATACCTGCTTATTTGTACTGTTGTGCCAGGGAGCAGTGCCAGCAGGGCTGCTATGGGAGGGGGGCTGAGCATAAGTGACCCCATTGTGGGGTGCTGTTTCTTGGAGCCTGAGCCATGTAGCCAGAGCTGTACACATTTCAGTGACAGTCCTGACAGTTAGGTCTGAGTCAGATCCAGGGTCCATCCAGGGTCCAGCTGGGAGCAGCAGGAGATGGGGCAGGAGTTGGACTCTCCTGCACAATGTGTCTAAGGTATGTCCAGGAGAAAAGGTCCAAGACCATCCTGGAAGCAATCTTCCCACAGTGAGGATATGAAGCAGGACAATGCTGGATGGGGTGCCCTAAAATGAGCTGAGCTAGAACCCCCAGGCCTGGGTGTGGTGGGTTGTGGTCCCCAGCAATGATGCCTAGGTCCACCATCACCTAACGAGTGCCTTCAGGGCACCTGGCATTTCAATAGAGATGTTGAGATGATGCTATGATTCACATCATTATCATGACTCAGTTTTTCCTTATGTTGCTTTTGCTGGAGAAAACTGTAGGGAAAGGTCCCAACTGGCTCCACCCTGGCCACGAAATGGAGTTCAGAGGGCTTCAGTACATTAAGACTGGAATTTGGGTTTAGGCCTGTCTCTCTTGCCTGTTGACTTTTCTTCAAAGGCTGTCATGAGCTAGAGAGGAAAGAAAAAAGCAAAACAACAAGAAACTCTGAAGTTACCTACCTTCAGTCTGAATTCAGATCTAATCACGCTGCTCTCTAATTTTTCTTCTCCATTATCTGAAAATCCCTTCCTTTGCTCCTAGTATGAAACAGTCTAATAAATGCATTGTTCACTGATTCTTTTTTCCCCCTCCCTGTTAAACTGTGCCACTTCACACCTGCCACCTTCTGACTGAATGGCCATTCTTAGCCTAAAAGTTAGAAAGGGAATCAGAGAAAGAAAAGGATGAGAAGGGGGGTGGATCTCAAGCACTGCAGTCATGCTAATATAGCATGGAACACAATCAGAGCTGCCACAAAAGAGCTGATTAATAAGAGAGGAATATAAGTCTTAATTTTGCAGCTGCACGTTATTTCTTACAGAGATTTTAAAATTCAGGCCTCAGGGCTGTAGAGTAGCAGTTAAGGGAGCAGAACAACCCATGAAGCAAGCAGAGGTTATAGCTAGTTATTGACAGCACAATCATCATAAGCCATTATAAAGTAACTGAACACATTCATAAAAACTCATCCATCATATACCCAAGGCCACAGACCCTGTGTTAGGATTATATTGAAGGTGACATGTGATGATGCCACAATGTTTCCAATTTTTATTGACATCCTGGCTTTGAGGATTAGGAGATGTCAGGATGCATCTGTGTATTCAGAGAAAGACAATGATATCACCTGCTCTATCTCAGTTATACTTAGCAGCTTACTTGGACCGAAGTGCAGGTGTAAATGAGAAAAGCAAAGGAATGCCACGTCAGAGTAGCAGTAGCCCAAATAGGACCAGGCAGTCCAGAGCACGGACCAGAAAACCAATTATTAACTACATGACAGTACAGTATGACCTCAATTCACAGTAGCAGATACCACACATGGGTGTAACACAAGCCAGCTTTGACCCCCACAGTTTGAAATACAAACGTTAGAGGACAAATAACAGGTGAACATAAAGATGGTGGAATGCAACACAGCAGTAAGATAGTATGGACCTAAACACTAAGTAGCATCAGCGTATTTGCTGCTCACAGGATTATTGAGCATCACAAACATCAGTGCAAGTTTCAAGCAAGTTCTTAAATGGTGCCAAGGAGGAAAGCAGTTGCTCTGAAAGTCACTCTGGTCAAGACGATGTATCTCTGCTACTTAACTTTATCTCCAAGTGTTGCTAAACCCCTTTCATTTTAAGTATTTTTCATTTGTAAGTTCCCTCCAGAACTATTTGCAATACTTAAAGACTCATCCTCTGCTGTTATTCACTAGAGTACATCTCCAATAAGCCAGGGAGATCAGAGCCCACATTACACAGTACCCATTCTCTCCAGAAACCACAATTGTCACATACCCTTTGCAGAGAAATCAAAATACAGATTTAAATCACTTGCCCACAGCCATTAGCAGGACCAGGCACCAATCTATGAGTCCTGCCCAGCAGTTCAGAGTTAAAATCATTTGACCACACTCCCTCTTGGAGGCCGGGGGTCTGTAATTATTTTCTGCTTGCAATTACTCCAGGCCTCTTGCTTCTTTACACAGTATTGTGGTCCACGTGTGCAGAGTGAGCTGTGACGCTTTTCTTGGTGCTCTCATTGCTGAGCGGGCTTGGGTAACACAACTCATTAGTTTTTGTCTGATGTCAGAGCTGATGAATGCCTTTTCCTTCCGAAAAATTGTAATGAGGAGAGAAAGCACAACAACATAAATCTACAGCAGTGACAGTGACTGTGGCCGGAATTGGGAACAGCTCACGCTTAACCAAAGTCTGAGTGAGTGTTCGGGATTGTTCTTCTGAAACTCACTGCATGGTAGAGATCTATGCACATCCCAGCTCCCATCACCCTCCTCAGGTTATCCAACAAGATGAAAAATAACCTTACTGACCCCAAAGACCTCTCACTGTCAGCAAAAAATAAAAAGGGGGAAAAATACCCAAGCAAGTTTGAGTGTGCACTGGGACATTAATTTTAGAAAGACTACTTCAAAGGCATGCAAGCACACTGCATGACCCAAAGTAGCCCATTTTCTTTTGTTCTTCAATGAAATTGCTAACCCAATTTCAATCCTGCAGATAAAAGTATTTTATGGCTCCAAAAAGTCTCTCTTTCAAGTTGGATTTAAGCACAATCATGGGAAGCTTTGCATGTTATGTTTGTGAGTACCGAATTCACACAGCACCTCTTTCACCTCTGAGTTTAGGAAACTTCCTTGTTAATCTCAAAATTGAAGCTGAATAAAACTAATCCCAAATGAAACAAGGCCCTGAGATTTGGATAGACAAGTCTGGCACAAGGACAACGAAGGCAGTGCTTCTGGCTAGAAGGCTGACTGCTGAGGCAACATTTCTGTAACTTCTAATATGAAACAGCCTTCTCCAAGTAATTGTCTAGTGTGCAGTACATGAAACACTGTGTTACGCATTGGTAGTTTTTGAGGCCAGGTTGCTGCTGTAAGAAACCCACAGGCAGATCTGGGGTGAAACAGAGAATATAAACTAATTAATTCTTTTTATTCCTGAGGTTTTTGGAGCATTGCCCAGCCCCTGAGCTGGGACAGGGTCTGCCACATCGCAGGGGCACGGACGTCCATCTTCCTACTTGGAGCTGTTCGTTCCAGGAAGTAAGGTCAGTTTTAGAGCCTCAGGGACAAGCATGTTCCTGCATAGATGACTGCCACCTCCTTTTGTGGTCCACAGCTGGCTTTAATATCTCAGTAAAATAGTTCATGAGCTGGGACATATCCTATGGATTGTGAAAGGGCATAATTGCTGAGGAAAAACTCAATGTAGAGCAGCCCTAGAGGGGAGCAAAAGGTTATTAAATCCCAGATTCTTTTCTCCTCTGCTTTTGGATAAAGTAAAGCAAAAACTATTCATCCACTCATGAAAAAGAAGTCCCTAAGAAAAGCTTCTTGTGGGCTGTGGAGCAGAAAACAGTGCTGTGATAAATGGCCATGTGGCAGACAGACCTAGCCTGTGCTTTTGTAGTTTCTTCTTTTCTGATGCTTTTCCTCTTTCATGGACTCCTGCTCAAAATATGCCGTATAGAAACACATCTATAGCCCTGCTTTTCACAACACATTTCCAGAACCTCCAGCCCACAACTAACATGGAAACTTCTAGTCCCCCTCTCCTTGGGATGGTGCCAGAGCACACCACACACCTGATTCCTCAGCCAGGTGTTTTCTTTCACTCGGACCAGGTCTCTTCACCCCAGTCTTGTTCTCTGTAAAATGCTCCCCCTGCCTTGTTCTCCTGTCCCCAGCCAGTAGAGCTGCTAGCAGCATCCCAGTGCTTGCCCTCTGCCTGGAGGCTGGTACCCCAGTGCCTGCACCCTGTGCTGCCCATGCATACAGCAGGGTGCCACAGCTTGCATGTGAGAGCAGTTATTCATTTCCCTCCCATTTACCTCAATTCCCTCATCTGTAAAACATAGATAACATTTCTCCACCTCACCGGAGACGATGATCATATTATTTATATCCAGATTCACATTAAGACTACACAGCTATAAACACCCAGTGATATTACATAAATGTCATTATTGTAACTACTCATGAGCGTGTGGGAGGATCTGTTGTAAGGCCACAAATGGGGACTTTGAGCAGCAGAAGAATGCATTTCTATTCTGCATGGATCTGAACACAACAGTAAGAAAATTAATCCTGGCATGCCTTTTTATTAGGTCCTTCCTGCCAACTATTGCAAGAAATCATTTCTGTTGGAAAGTTTTAACATTTGCATTAGTCTTTGACTTGAATGAGAGACAGAAACAAGATAATGAGAAAGGCAAACGCTTCTCTGGTATTTGCTGCTTCTTGCTCCCAAAGTCTTCTTTAGCTTACAATAGGCAAATATGCAGATTTTTTTTCTTCCCCCCTCTCCTTTAGAAATCCCATGCAATCCTGTAAAACTGCAGTGTTGACTGGTGAAGGTTTGAATCACAGACTGTCCCCAGTCTCACGGCTTTCGGAGCTGCTCAGCCAGAGCCGGGTCTATCGACACACCAGGCCATGCCCAATTAACTCCAAAGGTTTCCTGCAGAGAGTCCAGAAAGGCAGGAGTTGCTCTATTGGATCAAACCAATGGGGCATGCAGCCCAGGATCCTGTTTTCAGCAGTGGACACCACCAGATGCTCCAGGGGTTAGATGCCATTTAAGACCCAGCAACTTCTTTGTACAATAAATTTGAATGGTGTAGAATTATACTACAACATGCTGAGAAGAAAATTGAAGATATGGAAATTGCATTTTGTGGCTGAAATGCAATCCAGACCAAAGATATTACAAACTAGAAGGCTGTGAGAAATGGTTTGAGGGTCTGGAAAAGAAGAGATGTGAAATCCTGTGCGCTAGTGTAGCCATCTAGTGATCATTTCCAGAAGTCTTCCTTTTTCTTGGGGAAATGTGAAGCAGCACATTGAGAGACAGGGCAAATGTTGCTGTTTCAAATAAAGAAGTGAGGGTGAAGATCTGAGAGTAACAAGAAGCTGTATGCGTAGGGGTAACGTTTGCAAACCTGGAAAACAAGATTACAAGAGGTTGGTGATTCCGAAAGATCAAACGGCTTGTCTTTAGCATGCCTGCCCCCTGCAAGAATATTTGCACAATACAAGGAATCAAAAAACTCCATCATCCAGAGAAGGGAGAGCTTACATGCCAGGAGATATCAGAACTGCTCTGCTTGCAAATTGCAAGTGAGCACCTGAAGAGCGAGACTGGCTCAGCAGGACCAAAATACTCTACTTGGCTACAAAAAAAAACCAAAACCAAACCCACTCAGAAACAAATACTTTTTTTTCTTGTATCTCTGATGGAAGTTTTTGGGGGCTTTGGGGCCTTTTAATGGAAGAAGAAAATATTCCCCCGAGGGCAACCTCTTCTTGGGTACTGTGAAAAAGACTCTATGTTTGACTGATGTAGCAGGGATAGTCACCATATTGATGCATTTATGTTTAGGCAAAGCATGGGGCAAATCTGTAGCATGCTGCTGAAACAAAAGCACTGTGCCTCTTTACACCACCTGAAGAAGCAAAAACCAGCAAGGGGAGTCCAGAACTAAGAACTGAAGATGATAAACCAGAACCAAGGTGAAACAGTCCCATTCATTGACTCTGGTCATAGCCTGCGTTTTACCACACACAGCTTTTCTCCAAACCATGTTCTGTCCCCAGCAGATCTCTGGTAGCTGAAGATTAGTTTAAGCCCTGAGGCAGGAGACTTAAGAAGTCTGTCTACCATTCAATGTTTTCAACAACAGTCATTATGACCACCCTCGGTATTCCTGATAGGCAGACATGAAGATATGAAGAGAATGCAGTGCGAGCTACAGTAATTGCCATAATAGAATACAACCATACAGGCTTAATAAAGTATTTCAGTATCAACCTGTGGCAATCTGTTTTGTAGTTTAATTATAAGCAGACAGAGGAAGTATTTCTTTTTTCCAGTACTGAACTCCCTTTCTTAGTCTTAGCATTCTTACTTTGTGAAAGAGGGAAAACAGAAGTGCTAAACTGTCTTACATCTGGGCCATTCTTTATTACATTATCATTTTAATAAATGCCTTTTTATTCATCCTTTTTCTAAGGGACATACTGTCCCATTTGTGCCACTTTCCGCTTGCCTTTACGTCAACACATTTGCCATTCTTTCTCTCTTTCTGCACTTTAGTGTAACATACAGAACAAACTTATCTGGGACTTAATATTACTGGCTATGCTGGTGCTATACTGGATATGTTGCTGCTATACCAGACCTCTCCCTGTCAAGACAGCATCACAAGTCACTTGTGGGTTATGAGGACACCCAGGTCTAGCTGCAGCTCTGATTTTTCCAGGCTTATTCCTAGACTACTCTGGGTTCAGGCCATATATAACAAAAGCACTGAAGTGACAATAACAGTGTAGCTTCCACTGCACAGTCACAACATTCAGAAGATAACTACTCCCATGGAGTTCTCCGCTACTCAGGTGGTTGTTGCATCCTTTCTCTTTCTGTCATGTCTATAGTTCTTATGATCTAGTAGGGACTTTGTGAAGCAAACTTCCTCAGCAGGTTGTGACAGGCACTGAAACTCCTGCCGGTTAGTCAGGAGGGTTTGGATTTTCAGCTATTCTGTAGCAACTAACAGTATCTGGGCCCAGCCTTGGAAAAAAGGAAGGAAGTAGGTATTATAGACAGAGTCTGGAGATAAAAAGAATAATTGTGTGTACAGTCATGTAGGCTTTATTAGAATTAGAGTTAGGGATTGTATTTATCTGCTGCTGAACAATAAAGCAGCTAGCAACATTAAACCAGAGATTAATTTCCTTGCTTCTTCTCTCCCCAAAAGTTACATTAAATATGTGGAGCAAAACCTTGTAGTAACAGAAGAAAAATGATAACCGGCTATAATTCAAGTTTTAAGCCAATCCTTTACTTTTTCCTTGTAAATGCCTTCTGCTTCCTCAGGATTTTCCCAGAAACATTGCTGTTCACAGACTTTCCACGAACTGCCTTGCTGGTCCTGTACATGGCAGTAGAAACAGGGAATAGGGCTCTTAATTTTCTCAGTACATATTCAAAGGCAGCTTTCAGCAAGAAGATCCCATCAGGATCCAGTGGATTACCTACCACATATCTTAGTGCCACTGAAGATTCTAATTACAGGTTAGCAGTGGGTAAACTAAATGTATCAAGCATTAAATCCACTAAAATGTGTGCTATGATTAGTTTACCCAGGGCAAAACTTTAATTAGAAGCTTCCATGGCACTAAGTCCAGCACCTTGGATAAGTACATCATGTGAACTGCTATCATTGTGAACTAAATCTGTAATTCCATAAAAAAGCTGTCTAAATTCCAGAAGACATGTTCTCTACAAAACAATATTGAAAGGCATCAGTTGCCTTCCTTTCTCTCTTTTGTTCTAATTATGTCTCTTTTTTTTTGGACCAAATTTAATGCTAGGTAAATCATCCTTTATTACCTTCGGTTTCAAAGTATCTTTAAAACAAATGTTATAATCTTATGCAATCCTGCTGCCTCTCAAGTTGCTGTACGTGCACACCTTTCTCTGATGTGTTTGCTCACAATGTGTACTCTTCTGGACTGCATCTTTCCTGAACTCCTAGGTATGATTCATTTGGTCATGTATATTTTAAGATGTTCAGTGATAGCAATGGCTCTCTAGCATTTTCATTACCTGCTTTCAAAACAGATCTTCAATATCACTGTGACTTCCAAATGTATGATAAAGCACCTTTCCTTATCTGTAATGAATATTCGTCTAACAGTTAACTTTTTTTCTGCAGTCATACCAATTGTTTCAAGTAATGAACCTATTTTTTCTTAAGGGGTGGCTTTCATTTCAGTATCTGAATTCTTACTGTCTTCAACCTCTTTGGCATATGTACACAGAAATGTTAATTACTCTGCACCAATTTTGATTGAGGTAGCTGTATATAATCCAGACAATTCCAAAACTGAAGCAAAAATCAAAGTCAAAACGTACATGCTTCTTTTCAGCCTTCAAAGTCATTTTTTCATTGCACTCAGAATACCTTATATTCTAGCTATTTTCATTTCAAAGCAGTGTATGCACTAGAGGTATTTTGCTAGCGTCTCCACAGAAATGATGTCATCCTAGCAGGAAAATTAAGTGTACCTTTGCTATTTTATGGTGAGCAGCACATTTATTTATTTGATTTGACTCACTCATGGGAAGCGTTTTTCATTGAGAATATCCACTAGCATTAATTCTACTAAAATAACTATAAAGAACATCTAACACATGGCCCTATAAATAGTTGGAAGTAAATATTCATAGGATCATGTCGTTACTCTAGCTAATCTGACAGCTATGCTCAACTGTCTTACCATCCCCAGACCTTTTCTTTCCAAACCTCCTTGAAATTCCAGCTTTATTCCTCAGACACATCTGCCTTGGAGCCAGCAGCTCTCCTGAGCTGTCAGACACAGAACTGGCCTCAGCTCTTGGTCCCACATGTGCCATTTTGCACAGGGTATCAGGAGCTTCCCCAGCAGCAACCCCTCCACTCGTTTTTGCTGTTGCCATCCTTTTACATTTCACACTTCTTCCGCTCTGCATCCTTATTTTCCTGACCACAAAAGCAGGCAAAGAAGCTAACCATCAGAGAGGCCTCAGTTCATGTACACCATGGTGGCAGAGGACACTGAAAACTGGGATGAACCAACATGACACAGCCACAGGGAGATCTGATGTGCAGCACAGTATAACTAACAGCACACTGATACTACTTTCTGGGTTAACAGTTTGGCTATGGGCAGTACTTCTCCTAGGGGCATGCTAGGGTACAAAAGGCAACAGATTGCATAGCAGTCATATTACTTCCAGCAACAAACTCAGAATGATTTGATGTGGAAGGCTGGCAAACGTTAATGATACATAACTGCTTCCAGTGAGGATCACTCTTCTGCACCCTCTAAGGGACACTTTACAGTCTGGGGAACTGAAGGTTAAGTTTGTGTGTTTCCCAACCTGCTAGCAGATCCCTCTCCCTTGAAAAATAACTCAAGGAAATTCAGGTGGGCAGCTCCTGGTCACCAGTTTCCCATCTGGGCCACACTTCCCTAGTGTGAGAAATGACATACTCTGGTCAGCAAACCCATTTGTCAGTGGTGAGTGATTCAAGGTAATATTTGTCATGGGCACAAGTCTCCCTTTTCATCTCCTGCTTTTGAGCAGATATATTAATCTCTTTTCTCTTCCCTTCACTGCTTCAAGCCCTTTTCCCAGCTATTCACCTTTAATATCTCTGTCTTGCCAAAGTAGGCCATGAAAACCCAAAAGGTGCTGAACAGAAAGGATTGTTTCTATGTTCCGTCTGTAACGACATCCCAAAAATCAGTCTTTTTCATTGACCATCATCACATTATTCACTGATTTTATCAACTTATGATATTCCTTGTCTTAAGTTGTGATATATACAGTTCTGGGGAGCTATTATGCAAATTTATTCCTCTTTTGGCTACTAAGAGTGGTCCTGACTGTCAAATTTGGATGCAGACCCCCAACTCCCCTGCAGTTTAAAGGGATCTGTTTTCCAGGCTCTGGCTCAGGTGTTTCTCCTATATAGTAGGAGGCTAAACCCAGCAGCCTGTTAACAGCCACTCTGCTTTCTATACAATACACAGAAACATTCCCCATTCCCCCCACCACCTCCCACAAAAAAGTGAGAAAGAAAAATCAATGTGATAATTTATTTACACTGTCAGAAAACTCACTACAAACACACACAACAAATAACCAAGTGAAGACAGAGAACTTTACAGTGATAGAGAAACCCATGTACAATTTAGCACAGACTACTTTCTGATTTCCCTCTGCAGCACAAGCCAACATATCAACACCTTGGTCTGGCCATATTTCCTCATGAAGAGTGCTTTCTCTTCAAAACGCAAACCCTTCTCCTTTCTTTCTCCTCTTTTCACTTGCATTTGTCTTTCTCTTGGTTTCTGTGTGCTCATCTGCATTCATTTCTCTCTGATTTGCCTTTTTAAAGAAAAGTCAATGTCTGAGCCTACGTGTATCTGTTAATCTAACCCATCTATCAACAGCTTCTGAGCCATCTCTTCAACCTATGCAGCCAGGGATTTTAGCCAGACTTTTATCATTTTTATGTGCGCTGCTGCCACCCGTTGTCACAAGGTCACCCTTGGAAATGATACTATGCCTCAGTGAGTACTTTTTCACCTAATAAAATATATGGCACACTATATATCAATCATATCATCTAGGGACCAAATACTGAACAGTCAAAGAGGGGTAAATGCTTCCCTCTGGATCAATTTTTGACTGCAAAGCAAGGGTAACCTCTTTGCCAATGAGAGAGACAGAAAATCCAGCATTAGACTAAGATGAGCCTCTCAAGTGGTTTTGAAAGCGCAGTTCCCTCCTTTCTCTCAAAGGCTCAAGGAATCAAACTTGAAGAGGTTGTGAACAAGGCATGTGAAAGACCCAGCCATGTGAGCAAATTTCACCACCATCACTCAGGGCAATTTGATCCATCAGCAGCCCTGGCACATGAGGCACCATCTGGAAGGACCCCTGCAGGGTTTGGAGCTGAGGCTTGCTGAGCTCAGGATGGAAAATTCACCAAGCAGCATGTTCACAGTAAGCCAGCCCATCCTGAGGAAATGCTCAGCAGTTTGGAGCTCCCACAGCACAACTCTGGAGCTGGCCCCTGCTTTTCATAAGCAAAAAAGCAGTAGCTACAGGCAAACTGTCTTTAACTACTGTTGGTTGCATAAACTCCCTGAACACAGAAAAAGCACCTGGTAGATGTACAGTCAGGTTTTCTAGTGGCTTCCTTTCCCCCTAAATTAACACCTGCCTCTCCTTTTCTTTCTTTTTTGGCTGTAATGCAGCTCTAAAACCCACTAAGGCATAAAGAACGCCAGGAAGCTGTGCCTCCCAATTTATACAAATCACAGTGATAGGAAATCTTTTAGAGTGACAGAATTAAAAAAATAAAAGTCCAGATCTGTGCGGCATTTTTGGTTCAGACTCAAGTCAAGTCCCACACCAGGAAGAGAAAACAAGAATGGAGCTTTTATTGCCACTGCTTATAGTGACACATTGTGGCTTACATCAGCATCAGGACCAAGCAAGCCTAGTAATACAGTGCATCTGGTCAGCAGGTACAAGACCAACCCAGGTGTCCCACAGAGCTCGCCCACACTTGAGCAGCTGTTTGTGCTAACTGAGCATACACTAGACCGGAGCTGTCTTTACAGAATCAGCTCTGGACATGTAGCCCAGATGATGGCTATGGGTGGTGGTGGCTCTGCATGCCTGTGTGAGCCCAGCTCCATTCATCACCTACCCCAACCCTCCCATCCCTGAATCCACATTGCTAAGTCAAGAACAGCGAGGAGTCCGCATACAAGACTTTTCTCATTCTCTGTCTTGCTGCCACCTCACTTCTCCCATTACTTCTCTACTCCAGGGAAGTAATGAGCTCTCTGCCTCCCAGAGCCAGCAGAATTGATTTACCCCCTTCCCAGCAGGACCAGTGCCTGCTAACAGCACGAGAGGTTTCTCATAAGCATTGGCAGCCAGCTCCATGCTGCTTTAAATGAAACACTTCCATTAGTGCTACAGGTGGGCTCCAACAACAAAGTCAGCCTCTGGATCTGAACGTGACGCAAACTTGGGAGCAGCTTGCTACAAAGATGGGACCAAACTAATAAGACTTTCCCTTCCTTTCTATTCAAGGGAGAGGAAAGGCCTTGATGAACAAGGAAGCCAAATCCAAGTTCATTACAGCATGACTGCTCTGCATCACTGGCTCAATGCTGCCGAGGACTTTAGTATTCAGTTAAGGTCTCTAAACAGAGAGTGCATACAGACCTTTCCTATGGCATAATCCAACCAGGAGGTAGCCTAAGGCAGCAGCCTGATGGAGACCAAAGAAACACTGACTTAAGCTCAGTCAGTGCCAGGTCTTTGTTTTTCCAGGGCCTTCAGGATGGCAAAATTAACTCCTGCAAAAGTACATCTGTAAGGTCACCCCCTCCCTGCTTGGCCCCACCAGTATTTTGTTGTGTGCTTAGCCAAAACTTACCTACCTCCAACACTGCTGGCTAGCACAGAAGAGGGAGGACAATCAGCCTTCATTGCAGCTGGCAGGAGATGCCACATAATAGATCAGCAGATGGGAGGGCAGGGGACAGGAGCTGGAGACTGGATGAGCTCCTGCTTACCTAACTTGACACCCAGTAGCCCTGGTATCCCAGAGGATGCTCAGCCAGGACTGCCATGGGGAAAGCAGAGGTCCACTTCACCTCCCTCATCTTCCCTCCACCACCAGAAGCCACAGGCAGACAACATCCAGTGATCGGGCACATAGAAGTGTTGAAGATGTTCCTCTTGCTCAGGCTGCTCTTACTCTGGATCAGAAAAAGAAGGCAGCCTGAGTCTAAGAGGGATACTGAGCAAGCAGCAGATGTTTGTCTCAGATGAGGTACTAATAATAAAGATGCAGAGAAGAAAAGGCATTTCTATGTGCTGAAAAGAAATGAAAAGCCTCACTTACTGGTCAGACACCACAGGGGTGAGTTTCAGAAAACAGAAAACAAGCACAAAACACAAATTGTGACTAAAGAAAGCAAGCAAACAAAAAAGTCAGCTTTTTAGCCAGGCACTTAAGCAAGAAAATCAGCATAATGCTTCAAATTCACCTCATGCAGGCATAAACTCACTTCTAAGGACAAGGTTAGATTATTCCCATCTCACCATTGTTCCCCTCCAAATAATTGAGTTTATTCAATGGATTTTCTATAAACATCTTAAGAAATATAAACTCTTTGAAGTGAGGAACACAGCTAAGTTTGCAAAGCGGCATGCAAATCCACAGTGCTATAAATAAGCTTTTATTAATACAAACAAATCATTTGTCACACTCCCTACCCTAGATCTCACAAGACACAAACTAAAGAAATGGCGCAGGACAAAGCAGGTCACCTCCTTGGAACTTTATCTGTATGTACTGAGCACTGCTGACTGATAACTTCAGCCCCTTGCACCAGTCGTTAGCCATCAGTCTCATTCCAGTGAGCAGTTCTCCTCTTGTGCCAGCACCATGTCTCATTGTCCTGGAGCTGCAGCTCTGCTCTCCACTTTCTCTCCTGTGACCTGAAATGAGATGTGCTAGGATGTTAAATCAGCACCTCCCTCTTTTTCTCTCTGGCACCAAATCTTATTCTAACATCCTCTTCATCATGTCTCTGAACGTAACCACAGAGATTGGTTTATCCAGACATCAGCCAATACAAAGCATTAGAGTGTAAGAGGCTAGGACTATGGGAGGAGTTCCACCGTGAGTGTCTCTCCAAGGGCAGGAGAAACCACTGTGGACTGCATGTAGACCAAATATTTGCCAGTATTGCAACATTTTAAATCTTCTTCTCCCTCAAAAACATCAGGGACCCCTTTGTCCCCTCCCATACTGGCCCTAGGAGCATTATAAAATGAAATCGAAGATGCCTGGATGATCCCAAACCTGGCTTCAGGTCTGCCAGACTAGAGAAGGGAGCCCAGATTCACAGCATTTCAGGAGAGTGATGTTAAACCAGCACAGTTCTGGGCGCTCAGGGGTAAATTTTCCTCATTTTGTCCTCCTGCTGGAATTGATATAATTTCCACAAAGACTAAAACATTCAATGAGCCAGAGCAGTTGTCATCTGGTGAGGGCACCCGGCTCAGAGGAGAAACCCTTATGTTCCAGACTTTGTTCCAATAAACATTAAAGTGCTTTATAGATACTGGAAACCATCAGCAGGAGAGATGGCATTTCTCTATCCCAAAATACTGCCTGATTTGTGATGCTTGCCAGGGGAGTCTCCAGGAACATCAGAGTACAAGTGACCTCTCATGAAAGATGAAGTTCAGCTGAGTTCTCCAAGTGCTCCAAGCACCAGAGGAGATGAATTCACATGAAGTTATATGGGCTAAGAGACAGACATAGTCCACAACAGTCTGCAAGATGTGCCTAAACACAGCATTTGCTGTGCTTTTGCCAAGGGATGCTCTGATTAGAAAGAAAATCAAATTATTTGAGTAATCCCTTTCTTCCAATCTGCCTTCAACAGTTTTCAGTTCAACAAGAGTACAATCCAACACTGTCATTCTCAGTTGGATCAATCTGGGGTTTACCTTCTTCCCCCTCTGCCCTGAAGCAAAAGCCTCACTATTCACAGGAGCGTCTCCTGCAGAGGCAGCATCCTCACCAGCTTTTGTAAAGATGCAAAGTAAAGCACGGTGTACTATGGATGCTTAAGCAAACAAGACAAGACTTCTCTACAAAATAGATGCAAAAATGCTTTTTGTTGAAAACTAAGATATTTTCAGTGGAACATGTTAACTTCAAATACTTTACTTCAAGAGAGAGGAAACTTGGGTATGTAGGGCTGCAGTTTCAACTACCTCTGTTTAGATAGCATTTAAATATATGATTTTGGCTTCATCAACTTATTGGGCTACATTCTACCTGCTGTCATATTTTAGAATTGTACATACCCACTTTATAATGAATATGGTATTCAATATTGTGATGTGATCAAAAAAAGGGAAAAATATAAACAACAAAGTAACCTGAGATGATCAGAACTTACAAGTATTTCTGAACTGGTTTTAACTTCATTTGCATTCCACTGAGATAGTGACAACTTTCTATTTTTCTCTCCAATTTGAAACAGAAGAAATTGTGAACTCTTTCCCAAGGGATAGGATTGCTATAATCCATAATGGTTAATCCATAATGATTAATCCATAATGATCTGCGTGGCACTAAGACCCTTTATCTTGCAGATTATGATTTGTTCTAGCTGCCAGCATTATGGGGAATGTTCTAGAGGCAGACTGATAGCCAGGAGTGATGCTTGTGGACAAGGCGGAGAGCTGTGCAAGCACAGATCCACACCTTCTGATAAGAAGGATGTGACTCTAGGTGGCTGGAAGCCATCTCTGCAAATTCCTGTGCCAGTGTCTGGCCCAATGGCAAAGCACACCCCTGCACTCTGGCATGGGAGTAACACCTACAAATAGCCATACAATGGAGCAATCTTCTGGTATCTATTTCATCACCCCTCCATAGATGCCAAGACCAAAAAAGCTTCAAGAAATCAAACAGCAGCCTCAGCTCCAGACCCTCTAGCCAAGCCTTACTGTGCAGTTATACTTTCTCCCTCTGCAACAAGATAGGGCTCTGTGCTATGGCATCACTAAATGCAGCCTAAATGCTTTTAAAGAGCTTTCATTTTAAAGCACATTAGCTTCTTGTCCAGGTCTTGGCTTCCAGAAGAAGTTCCTCCTGAAGGCCAGACTAGGATCTTCTGGGATCTGCCTTCAGTCACCAAGAGCTCCCAGATACCATTTTTGGGAACAAAACCAAAAACAAACAAAAACCCCAAACCAAATAAAAACAAATCACACCCCACAAAATACCCTACTATATTGATGTGTGGTAGGATCATCCCCAGTTTGACATGATCTTCAGCTACGGCACAGGAATAGATGCTCAGGCAGCCTCCTCACCCCAAATCAGAGGCAGAGTATTTGTGCAGGTGGGGGCAATCCAGCTCCCAGGCCACCTAATCTCCCAAGGGGACCCACAGTGTATAGAGAGGCTCTGGAGCCTTGGTCTTCTGTCAGATGGCTGCAATTAGTGCCACGCCTGCCCAGCTGCTCCTTGATTTCAAGACAGATGTTATTTCAATATGAAATCTGCCACAGTTGATTCTGTGTCAGGACTGGAGATACAGCAGGAGGGTGGGTTGTTCTGCTTTGCTTTTTTCTCCTGAGAACAAACCCAGTCTCTGAAACGATCTGCAAATGGCAATGATAATCACAATATACATAGGGAATAGTAATATATACCATTTTCTATGCCCAGCGATTAGACATGAACTGAGAATGCAGCTGTATTTGCTTCAAGTTTATATTATTTTCAACTTCCCTCTCGACTGCTGTTCTGATACGGCTTGTGAAATCCCATTACCAAGCACATGAGTTGATGTCCGAAAGGCTGGAACAGAATCTAGGAAAGGTAATAGCATGCAGCCGAGAGATCTGGCAGAGTAAGAAGAGGCATAAATGAGGGCTGGGGAGGTATTCGGGGGTAAGTGAAAGGGGAAAAAGGGAATGGCTGGAAAAGAAAACCTCTTCATCCTAAGTAACAAGCAAACACAACAAGGGGAAAACAAACAATCAAACGTGAGAGGGATTTTGAGGGTTTTTGTGGAGAGTTCAAAGTTTTGAAGTATTCACCAAGAAGAAAATCACTCTAATATTATAAGGCGAGACAGGGATTGCTCTCCTCCTAAACTGGAAAAGTGGTAAGCAAAGGGCTTTATGTTTGTGTCTAAAAATAAATTTTATGCCCTATTTACATTTTCATTATTTATGGAGGTTTTCTGATAATCCCTCCTGTTGGGAAGGAGATGACCACAGTCCCACATCTGTTTACCTTAGTTTACAACTGGGAACACAGCCACGGATTTGTTCTGCTTCAGCGAGAAGGGAGGCTGATTTGATTATTGCTTTCTAACATACACAAAGGTTGTTGCTAAGAGTCTCACTTAGGAAAGAAATGATGGAGAGCTGGTTCTAGCACATTATGAGAAAAGTGGCAGTGGGAAAGCTAAGGGCCAAAATGGCTCTTTCACCCTCAGGTCCCCAGGATGCCACCGCTGAGCTTGGTCAGCCAAGGTGACAGCAAGGGTGGCCCAGTTGTTCCAAGCATAACTCCAGGTCCCTGATTTCAGCAGAGATGGTATCTGCACACATCACTCAGATTTCTCTGTGCTATCATGCTCCCCCTGGGCATGCTCCAGAAGTATGTATGGCTCTTGTTTAGCTTGTCCAAAAAAGCTATAGCCAAGACTCTCCAGTGAAGAGAGTCCCTTTCAGAGCTGGCACAGGCAGATGCAGGCAACATCTGCCTTTCAGTTTGCCTTTGCCCTCAAAAAACCCTGTCCCTTCCCTGAATTATTCAGTCAGTCATATTCCATCCTTGCTCTCTCAGGCCTGTTTCAGTCATCCCGATTTGTGTGGGATGGTTTCTGTTCCTAAAGGAAGCCCAGTGGCACACACTCAGGAGAAACCACGAACTGGAGGTGAGATATTACACTGGGATTTCTTTAGCTTTAAGAAAAGTATATGATCTTCCCTAAGATGACTGGGAAGCGATGCAGCCTTTCCAGTGAAGGCTCCTTTGAATAGCCAGGAGAGAGAAGAGAGAAATCTTAAGCACTCCCAGTTCAGCTATCATTTTCTACACTCTTACATTGCTAGGACAAGCGGTAGATCAAAACCTGCTAGACAGTTTCTGGCAAACTGACAGGACTTCTCCTAAAAGCTCCCAGTTACGTTGAGAAGCAGGGGCATTGATCCACATCCTGCAGCTAGGGCTGACCGATTCTCCCCTGCTCCCCCTTCTCCTTGTCCTACCCACCTTTCACCCAGCCATGTTTTAACTGCAGACCCCTGTGAAGGTCACGCATGTAATAGCAATTTGCCTGAGGATGAAACACTGCACTGGGAAAGGGCACGTACCACCGCACCAGAGCAATTCAGAAACATCATCAAAGCTTGATCTAGCTGAAATGGCATTTTTTCTGGTGACCTAATTTGCTTTACTTTTGTTTGGTTTTGAATGATACAAGACTGACTTTATATAGATCACAGTAACAAGCAGTTTTTCTATAAAGAATTGCATATTTAAGGCTCTAATGTAATGATGCACTAGAAAGAACAGAGGCTTTGAGAGGAGGAAACACAGGAAGTGGTACAGAGGAGCACAGGCATGGGTGATAGTGCAAGGGGCACAGGCTGGCACTGCGGCTCCACAGTTATAAATGACTCACCAATGGCCAGTTAAAGAAGTGCAGACGTGGACCTGGACAAAACTGGTTCTAGGGTAAGGAAGATAAGAAAATGCACAGTATCTAATATATATAAAAGGCAGCAGAAATAGTAAATTTCAATCTAAGATGGAGCTGTAGACAATGAGAAAAGAGCAAAGTCTAAAAGTTGTCACACTCAAAATAGCAAATCAGAAGTGAGGGGAAAGAAGGAAGGAAAGAAAGAGGAGTGAGGAAGAAGAAACCATCAGCACCATGTTTCTCCCAGGATAGGACTCCAGATGCAGATGGTGACCTTGACACTCCCATCATGACCAGACTGGAGCTAGTGATCTTGGGCCCAGAGGACAGTTGAAAAGTAAGCACAACACCAAGAAAAAGATGTAGAAATTAAGAAGGTATGTAAATAACAACTTTAACTGTATTGTTGCTGTTACTGAGACTTTCTCTGTTTAGAGGCATTCCTTCTTTTTCTGTAACCAGATCAGCACTAATAATAACTCTTGTATTAGACTATTAAGATTTCAGTTACACTAATAATAAACTTTAGTCTTTGTCTACTAGGCATGTTTGCTTTTCATCCACTAAAGCTTTTTGAGTGTAACAAGAGGGAGGAGTGAGAATCACATCCTAGACTTGGTCCTCACAGGGAGGGAAGGCAGTTGAGAAAGACAGCCCCACCAAGCCCTGCCACCAAAAGCATCCTGAGCACTTCACTCACAGCTTGAGTTTTAGATAGCTATAGCACAGGGAGGGAAAGAGAAGCCAAAAGAAGTCTTTAGTTCAGAGTAACAGCTGCAGTGATCACACTACAGGTGTACCTGTGGGCATGCTTTGGCACCAGGTAACTAGCACTGGTCAAACGAATGTTTTGTTTCCTTCATGGTTGTTATTTACATCATCAAAACTTGGTGTCCAAATGCTATGTAAGCTCAGAACAATGAAGCTTCTCTAGAAAGTTTCTTTAGACTCTTGAAAAATTCTCAAATCTGACCCAAATTCACAAAGCAGCCTTGGCTGAACTGAGCTGAAAAGTTGAAAAGAAATCATATTTTAGTGAAAGCCAAGGATAAGACAACTGGAGGAATACTAGGCAAGAGTTTGAAAGTCTACAGGGCTTTGTCTGGGGATGTGAGATTGGGAAGGGAGCTGCTGTTGGAGCTTTTTGTTTAGAGAAAGCAGACACTTTTTTTTTAGTAAGTAGGTAATGAAGAGCCCATGTGTTCCTCTAGGATATTTACTATTCTAAAGCCTTACACAGGCTGCTCTGAACACTGTATGTCTGCATGAATTCTAGGGGAGAATAGATTAAAAAATCATTTTTAAATACACAGAATTTAATACAGAATTTAATAAATACACTATTAAAGACAGAGAAAATACATTTAGCCCTACAACAAAAATGGGGAAAATACCATATGCTTGTCCTTCACCATTGCCTCAGCATCCACCTGAGGCCATTGCCAAAGGTCACAATAGGAGATGGGGCCTTCAGCCTGACCCAGGACAGCCAACACTTACATTGTATGCTACGTCTTGAACAGACTGGAAAGAACTGTTACCCCTTCTCACTGAGATGAGGAGCGAGAAATAAGGCCACACAACAAATCTGTGGTAAACTGGGATTACAAATGTTCTGTCCAAAGCCTACCCAGGGACCCACGTTATCTTTCCTCTCTCAATGGAGCACACAAAACAGATTTGAGGAAAGGAGAGTATCCATAAACACACCACCTCAGGAGGCACCGAAATCCTTAAAGCGAGTGAGTCAAGCATCACTCTTGGAGCAACCCCACTGCAGTTCGTTTGCTCAAAGGTATTTACTGCCAACCCCATGTCTTTGCACACCAGTTGCTGCTGCTCCTTCAGGCAGTTAGTCCCTTGTCTGTTCTCCAAATACTATTTATTACTAACTTGTTCCCAAGGTGATTCAATTAAGAAGTCAGAGAAGCAGCCACATTGCTCACAAGGCAGTAAAGAATTTCTTTTACGGTATAGTTTGCCATGTGTTCTCTCCTGTATGTAAAAGGAATAATAGGATGCAGTAAACGGCACTAAGCAATAAACATCTGTTACAGTTATTTAAATGCCTCACACTGGCTTCATTGTTTAATTGCCTGCAAAGAAAGACATTTAATGCCCTTCTATATTTTTTCCCTTGCCAGAAACACTATCCTTTAAACATACGATAAAACATTTTGAAATGCAAACATTTCTTACAATCTCGCATTATAACTGCCATGCTGTAAAATACATCCTGACTTCAGGTTTCCTGTATTCAGCATCACTCCCTCCTGCAGATGCACGCAACTCCACGGCCTCGAATACTACAGTAGTGGGGTGGGGGGTGAACATCATTTGCTTTCTCATCACCCTGTACTCCCTGCAAGAGAAAGAAAGATAAATTATATATTGCAACCACCCACGGCTGGACAAAGATAATACATACAGAAAAAAAATACACAAAAACCCAAACAATTGAAGTGGATTAAATGGGAGGATCCAGGAGCATTTGAGGCAAAGAAAAAAAAGCCAACCAACTGATCCCCAAAAAGGTAAATGTATTCTGACACTCAGGGCTGACTTTGATAGGGTTCGTGCTCAGCAAACACTCTCCAGTGAAATACTTGGATACCACAGAGGCTTCAAAACCTGGGGAGAGAGCAAGGCTGGCAACCACAACATCAGCTATCAAACTGCTAGCTGTCATTTACACTGCAGCCTGCTTGTGTGCAGGCCCAAAGGCAGGGGACGGGAACCTCAAGTGCCAGGTCATTGGTGCTGGCTAAACCTGTGGCTAACCATGACGACAGCCCACGCATGCTGTCCCAGAGAGCACAGAGACAACAGCAAGGGGTACAGAAGAGATGAGTGTCAGGAAAAGAAGGGCATGACTTGGCTTATTAAGCTATGTCTGGTTTAAAGTAAGATGTGTGCTTTTAATGCAATATTAAGCTTATGTTATGAAACTTATTACTATGTCATTACATACACAACTACATCTGAAAAGCTATCTATAAAAGCAGAAACGCAGTTACTATATCCTTGGTTTGTTTTCTTAGTGGCTGGTGCAGTGCTGAAACCACCTACGCAGCTTCAAGTTAAAATATAGCTTTTAATTATATGATTGCAGACTATATTTTTATAGAAAGCCCCTGTTTTCCTCAACAAGTGGCTAAATATTTCTATTTACTTTCTGCTACTACAATATGCATCCTTTATCCTTATTTACTTCACATCATCCAGGTCCTGCCTCAAACAAAACTGGTATTTTCCTCCCAGTTGTTCCCATTGCAGCATCTTATACTCCACAAATACTAAGGATTCCTCTCAGTTTAGTGTGGAAATACCTAGGAATTACTTTCTTCATTTTACAACAGAGGACCAAAAGATGGGGAAACTTAAGTGTAGGCCTATTAAAAGCAGCTGCAAATTTTCAATAATGAGGCTGCAACCCTCATTTTTTGAGAGCACTGAGCTTTGCTATAGCTCGTCATCTAGACAAAGCTCCTACCAACTGCCTCTGCAGTTAGCTTCTCTCTATAAACTAAGGTCCCATCTCCCTTGGACATGCAGAAAACAAGCAGCATGCACTTTGTGGTCAGCTTTTCAGTTTAAGGGATAGAAACCAAGCTTGTGGTTGAGCAAGACACAGAGCCCAGTTCTCCACAAAGGCATTGAGCCTCCCCTCTGAGACCATTTTATGACTTTCTGCAGCATCCTGTCTCATTCATTATGCATTTCCAGGCTTCTCCAGCAAGCAAAGCCAGGGCCTTCCAGGCAACAAATGCCTCCAACCACACAGTCCTGCTCCGTTTCATTAGGTTTTTCTGCTGTTCTCTAGGGCACCTACTGAGGCAGCCATCTGCAGAAAAAACAACAGAACATGATATTTTAATTAAAGTCTACACTACTGTGCATAAAAAGGACCAAGTTACAGTTATATTATATTGCTCTGTCCTAGCTCCTGGGGGGGTTAGCATTTGAGCCCAAAACAGTCTTCCCATCCTCATTTGTGCACAGGTAGGAGGGCATCCTCTGGTTTTTAAAAGAGACAGAAAACCAGGAATCTGGCTATGCAGAAACATGTTAGCACATGCATGACCCCTCGGCCTGCATGAAGCTGCCCGGCACACAAAGGATTTTATACAGGAGCTAACATTCTCCCTGCTACTTGACAGGGAGAGTGTTACATGGTATGTAACTGGGAGGAACTCACCCAAACACAGATGTCGGCAGTGGATTTCAGATACATCTGCTGTCAAGCATGTGAGTCCAGGCAATAAATGCCCCATGTTCAGGGAATAAGACATATGCTTATGCACAATGTGAATATACACAATGATAATTTTCAAGTGCATTAAAAACCTGCAATGGTGGCAGCACAGCTGCATCTTAAATTGCTAAATGAGCATCCACATGGTCCTGGGACTGCTGTGACCTTCTGCCCAGGTGCAGCTTTGTTGTAGCTCTCACTTTTGTTCACATAAATGGCTCCAGTCACTGAAGAAGACCTTCTTCAGCCATTAATTTGGCCTGAATTTTCTATTGTGAGCACTTCATGGGAGAGGTATGCTATCCAGAATATGCAGAGGGGAAAAATCAGTGGAAAGAATTCTGCTGCTTTGCTTGACTTTACTAGCAACTTTTAACCCTGAATCAATTAAGCAGAAAACAAACAAGCAGAACAATTCAGAATGTTCATAAAAGTAAAAAGCAACTGAATACCCAAACTGGTCTGCGAACAGCAGAACTAATGAAACTCTTTCCTACAGATTTGCGACATGTCCCATAAACTTTCTTCTTCTAGGTGCATTAACTTCTACTGCCTATTCTCATTTGCCTTTGATAGCAGCAAGAAAAGGAAACATTTGTGGCAGCCCATTTGAAAACACTTGGAAGCAGGTCAGCCAGCAAACATGCACTCCGAGGCAATGCCAGTTGCTGATGAAGAAATTCAATGAAATCTGACATCTTCTTGTCTTTCTCTCATTGGCTGCCCCTAGACCATCAGCAGAGACATTACTTTTAGAGGACTTTTATGTGCCTTTCTAATGAGATTAAAACCAGCCAACAGGTCAGGGACGTGCATCACATAAGCCTTGGGAGAACTGGCCAGCCAAGTTCCCAGAACCATTCCTTTGGTTCAATACTGTATGCGGGCATCCACATGGATTAGCTGGGGAGGTGCTGATACTGCAACTATTAATGTCATGCAAAATTAATAAACCCAGGCTAATTCCCTTGTCTTTTTCTCTCCTATAACCATAGCTTAGCACAACATGCTTGAAAACTAGCACCCATAATACTGGATTCGTGTTATAATTGGGACTCTTATTTAAGACTTTTTTTTTAGTGACGCAGTCCTCAAACATTTTGGATGTACTTGGCAAGGGCCCTTTTATGGTGTCACATTTAAATTTGCACAAAAGGCATAGCATTGCTGCCTAGTCTGGCTTTACATCTCTCCTAGGCATCAGGGTTTGCTTCTTTGCTTAATGGACCTCGTTCTTTTTATCTCATCCTTAGGAAGCCTTGGGCTTTCAAAGGGTACAGACTAAAACAGTCTCCCTGCACATTGCAGGACCTTGGAAGCCATGCAAGAACCATAATCAGAGCTTGTCTGTTGGTGAAATCAATACCCCAAAAATACACAGTAGAGACAGATCCAAATCAGAGGGAAAATAACTTGTCAACAAAAGCAAACTCTGTGAAAGCTACTGTTTTCAGAAACACAGAGGAATTACTGCTGTGCTCCCCATCTGGTAGAAACGATGAATCGACAGATATTCAATTTGCCCTGAAAAAGGGAAGAGAGAATGGTTTCCAGCATGAACATGGCCATTATTTCATCAGCTATTCTGTTTGCACATTTCAGATGGAAACTTGGCCAGAGCAGCCTGGGAGCTCTGAGCACTGTCAGTTTTGCTAAAGTGCATTGGAGGGGGGGAGATCAACGAAAACCCCAACAAGCCAACAAAAGAAAAACCACTGACAAAGCAGGATCCTAATCTGCTAATTAAATCAGGTTGCCATGTTTAGAATAGATGCAGCCCCCAAAATGAGCAAAACCTCATTGAGATAGACAGAGGCTCTAGACCAAATGTTGTTTTTCTCTCCCATCTGTTAAAAATAAAACCTGCAAAATGGCATGCCAGTTTATCAAAGCCCATCCCACTAGCATATTAATCAGTGCATTGTATTTGAAATATTTCTCTGCCTATAAACATTGCTTAGCATTTTGCCTGTCTTTGTGCATTTTCTGCTGTTGGAAGAACTCTCACTTTGCAGTCTCATCACCTTCTTCCAAAAATTATCTTTGCTACTAAACAAACATAGAGCTTTATAGCTTGTAAGCAATATGGTCTCTGGTCCTAAGTGGAATACAGTGAGGTTTCATGGATGCGGTTAAACTGACCACAAAGAGAAGGGAAGAAGGGTTAAGGCAAAAGAAAGTGAGCCACATCGTACTGTGGAGACAGCAGA
Organism: Melopsittacus undulatus; assembly: GCF_012275295.1. NCBI lineage: Eukaryota > Metazoa > Chordata > Aves > Psittaciformes > Psittaculidae > Melopsittacus > Melopsittacus undulatus. The sequence continues at coordinate 67,917,349 of NC_047527.1, read as the reverse complement.
ACATATTTGCCTAGATGCTCACTAGGAGAAAAGAGAAGAAAAAGCACAGCAGGATGTATGCATTCCACTGGAAGGCTAAAGCAGTAGAAATACAGGAAGGATGTGGAAGAGGAAAACACAGAATATCTAAGGAAAACAGATTTCACTTGTGAAGCAGCAAAAGAAAGATGAGGAGAAAAGCTAGAGACAGTGGAGTGGCAACACACAGAGGTGTAAGTGAGCTTGAGTTTTTGGTAGTGGCAGGAGTCTTTGATAGTGCCAGAAGTGGCCAAAGCACTGAGCAAAAACCAGTGTTTTGGGCAATAAATGCTAGCCAAGTAAGAAACATGGCAGTTGGACCAATGTAAGCTTGACCTATTGGTGGTGTGAGAAGCTATGGGGACAGGGAGAGAGACAAGCCGTAGAAACTTGTGAGGAAAAGCAAGATGCATCAGTGTGGTTCAGTGGTTGGTGTAAATGAGGAACTATGTTGAGCATGATTGAACCCTCTGCATCAGAAAGACCAGCAGATTTACCAGTGGCCATGAGCAGAGATGTCAGAGAACTGTGGAGACACCATGTTATCCCATGATCAGCCTGCTCTCTGCAGTCCTGCTGGAGATTAACAGCAATGGTGGGTGAGGAGAGAGTAGAGCGGGATCCAGGCCACAGAGACGTCAATACTTCAGCAGCAGAGCTGAGATGGGATGTGTGCAGGCTCCCCACAGGATCCGCACTGACTCACAGAGAGCTGCTTTGCCTCCATCTGAGGAGTCTGCCTTAATTACCAGTTTTCCCATAACACGATCAACTCCTATATCATTCTTTAATTAATGTGCTAGCAATTGTATCAGGGGAGCAAATAACAGTTACAATAAGAACCAAACAGCCCATCTGCCTGCTTTGCACACCTCCAACACCTGTGCATTAGAATTTCTGATTTGCACTATGGTATCATTATTGGTCGTATGCCATCCATAGAAAATTCACAAGGTAAAAGAAAACTAATGACCATCATTGAATTTTAATGAGAGTCAGTCATCTTACCCAAGCTCTTATTTCCTCAGTCAGGCTTGGCTTGTCAAACACTCAAAGCTAGCTTGAAGCCTGTATTGCACCTGTAAATATTCAATCACAAGCATAAGCTCCCCCACACTTCCTCATCACACTCCTAAAACATTCATCATATCGATTAGTTTGAAGAGATGGCCAGGTCAGAATCAAGATTAGAAGGAATAGAGGGTAATAAAGTTAATGCAAACTAACGAAGAAGCCCACCAACAAACACAAAAATCAAAACACAATCCCCAAGGAAAACCCAAACCCACAGCCTGGCAGCAATGCAACAGGAAAGGAAAAGGAAAACCATAGGATCAAACTTTTAGAAATATCCATGATTCCTCAATCACTGACAAATTTAGGAGGCCAAGTTTCATTGTAAATTCATGGGAGCTGGTCAAGCTAGACCACAGTCTTCCCCAGTGACACCATTTAGCGTGCCCAAAGCAATGGTGCGCTTGCTTTGAATTCCATAGTGACAGGCAAGGGGCCACTCTTACAGAGCAAGTTTGCCAGTGGGGACATATGGTGTGGCACCCATTGTCAGCCTGGCTGCTGCAGGTGTGTGAGCCTCCAGAGATGGCCTCTGAGGGGGTACTCTGAAACATACCTAGGAAAAGGCAGTAGGTTTAAACAGAAGCCTGCACACCCTGTGCAAAATGCACACGTTCTGCAAGCCAGGGAGGGTGGTGGAACGTTACTGTGCATCACTGACTGGTGGTTTTGACATTGCCCTTAGGTGAAAAGTCTTCCTGCACAAAAAATGATCAGGAGAGCAACATCCAGAGGACGAGAAGGGCAGCTGAAACAGGTCCATATGCTAAGCCTTTGCCTTCCCCACCCGTGTAGGGCAGGAGGGAAGGAGAGGGGTACTAATCTCCACTGATGCACAACCAGGACCATGTTAGTGTCTTGCCCCAGGATGCTCACCTTCCCTCTGCTCCTCCCCAAGGACTCATCAGGGAGCTACTGTTGTTGACGTAGTATGCTACTGCAGAGGGAAACCTGAGCCTAGCACACTGTCCCAGGAATGAAGACCCATCTTTAGCCAAAAGGTATTCCCTGAAGGAGTTTGGGATTTTCCATGTGAAGTGCTGCACTAGATGCACACGCAGGCAGATAGCTTACGCAGGGCCCAATGGCCATGGGTGCTGGTGGAGCTCACAACCAACCCTGCTCAGCCTGGGGCTCTTCCTGAGCCCAGAGCCATGTGGGCACATGGGGCACCTATCAGAGTTGAGTGGGCCTGCAGGTCCAGCTCAGTCTCACTGAACACTTCCTCACACCACACCAGACATTCTAGGAGCATCCTGCCATCTCCCAGGGCTGAACCATCGCAGAGCTTCCCCAGCTCAGTAGGGGCAATATCATTGTATTTCATCTGCAGTTTCAAATGCTGCTAACACTGATTTAGTGCTCTCAAAAAACAGACCTTGACCCCCGTTTTGGGCTGCTTGGCTCTGAAGGCTCCACAGTTTTAATGACACTTGGAAGAGCCCAGCTGGGATTTTGGAAGTGATATGGGTCCAGGAACAAGGTGAGTTTCACCTGGGTACCCCACAAATGACTTTTTGTCACTTTGTTTTTAATCAGGGTTTAAATACACTGAGCAGGCACCACTGAACTGTATTTCATACTGCAGCCTTCCCTTTCCCATCAATAGCAGCAAGAATGTATTTAAGAAGCCCACTTCAAAGAAGCATAACTCTCAAGATTCCTCTGACAAGAAAACCACCATGAAAGAAGTGTGTTATCTATGACAGACATGAGGAAAAGTCTGCAGGAATCTCTGTCCTTCCTGTGCCTCCACCCTCCCCAAGAGGAGGGAGGGACAAAAAGCTGGGGATTTTTATAGCTAGATGAAGAGAATTTTGCTGAACCTCTGGGTCATGGCAGGGGGGTTGGAACTAGGTGATCTTTCTGTCCTTTCCAACCCTAACTATTCTATGACTCTACGTTATTTGCCATAGTCCTGTGCTGGAAGCAGAGCACCAGCAGTTTTCATACAAAGCACTAGATGGGAGTAAAACATCAAGCAAAGCCTGCTTGAGGAGCAGCAGGAAGGTTTTTCCACCCCGGTCAAGCGAGCAGAAGGTGCTGCTGGGAAGATGTGTGTTATTCTGATGCAGCTCCAGAGCAGTCTTAAGTTAACTTAAAATAAATGTGTCTGGAAGTGCTGTAATAAGGTTCGGTGCGCAGACAAATAAGCAGAACTTCCCTGACATGATGCAGAGGGTTGGCCATCTGTCCAATGCGGAGTTGCTATAATTGGAAGGACATAGAGGGGCTGCTTCATAGACTAAATATTTTCCTTCCTTAGGCAGTGCCCAGGTGATCTCAGATGGTTCCCAAATGTAGATGCTATCTATCATCTAGCTGGCAGTGGAACTTGCTGACCAGAAGTCACACACCTGGGCCAGGAGGCTACCAACTCAGCAATATTGGATTTTTGCAGGCTTTGCTTGAAAGGAATAAACAGCATTTGCAAAGCAGAGAGATATTTACAGTCTTGCAAAATATTACCAATGCAGCCTCCTCCTCCTCCTCTTAAGCCCATTACCAGGGGACAGCAGCACTTCCTTTACCTTTCTGAAATACTGAATGATTATTTTTAATGAATCCTCTCAATTCCCATTTGCACAGAGGAGGATGAGCTCATCCCCCAGATATGTAAATTGTGTTTGCAACACTCCCCCCTCCTCTTTCCCCCTTCCTTCAGGAGGAAGCTATGTTTCCACACACACACAGCCGCTCTGAGGATGTGAGAGTGTGTCACATACCATACACATCACTGCATCCAAAATCATGCACCTGGGCTGCACACAGCAAGTACTGGCAGGGTGATGTTATTTCTGCTTTGATTTCCTCTCTCCCTTAAAAATAACAACCCACAATAACTTCAGGGCTGTTGATGTGCCTTTAGAGCTGCGGAGAAGTACCCAGGGCACAGTCCTCTGACAGATAAATCCCCCACATCACAGCAGCTTAACACCTCTCTGCATGTAGGTGCTCTTAGCCATGCACTGAAGTCAATCAGGAATGAAACCCCAACAACTTGTCCAGGCCCTGTGCTGTTAATGACCCAAGGCAAAAGGTCCTGTGGGTATTTCAGCTTCCTTGCCCTTTTTCTTCACTAGTTCAGTGAAGAAGGTGCAAGGTTAAGCAGGACCTCCCATTAACTCTCCAGACGGACCCACCCCCTGATGAAATCAGTCCCAGGTCCCACTGGCACAATGTGCAGGACTGTTTCATCACTTTGGAAACAGCCAGCCCCACTGTCATTTCCAGAGAGGAAACACAACAGTGTTTCATCGATGACTGACCCAGGCTGGGCTGTGTAAAAACAATCTCAGAGGAAAAGGAGAATCATCTCTCTGGCCCATCACCTGCATTTCAGAGCCTTGCCGGCAAAAGCCAAGGATAACACCTACAAAAAACAGAAAAGCAGGTTGGGGAACTGTGTTGTGACCCTACCATGCAACAAACCCTGCACAGACCCAGACTAGGACCTCTTGGGACCCACCATCAGCCCTGCCTTAAGAAGTCCCCAGCTTCAGGGAAGCTGAAGGGTGGTGCCCATCAGTAGCCAAGTGAGGTTTCAGTAGGAATAAGCCAAGACACAGCATTGGTGCCCTTGTGGATGGTTTGAAGCCATTACACAGTGTGAGTGGAATAGAAGGAGGAAGCTCTCTGGTGACACAAAACCACTACCCATCTCCTGGCATGATGAAACGTGTGCCAAATTGCACCCCCCAGGAAAGGCAGAGCACGATGTTGCCTCCACATGTTCATCTCCAGGTGCCTGTTGGCACCCCAGGGTAATCCGTGCTGTTGGGAGTATAGAGGTCATGGAGAATTACTCCTCCTTCCCTAGCTACTGCCTTCACTGCTGCTTGTTCCTCTCTCCCTCAGCACTTTTCTATCCCTTCCTCTCCTTCTCTTTGCTGACACTCCTCTTTTTCTCTTGCATCTTGGCTCCTTTCCTATAGTTTATCCTCCAGAGCATCAGCCTCGGGTTGGCCTGGTAGTGCCATTATCCCTGGAGAGGGCACCATGCTACAGTCTGCACAGAAGCCCAGCAAATTACTAGATCAACACTTGCCTGCAGCTCCACACTTGCAGCACTGAAAAGCTGTCTCCCTTTCCCACTGCTGAGAAAAAGACAAAACCTGTTTCAAGTGAAAGCAGCAACTGCTGAACCAACAGCTCCTGTAGTCAGTGATATCAAAGACCACCTCCAACACCAGCTGAAGGACAGTTTTGCTGCAAAAATTCCCCTACTCTCACTAGTAAGCAACACATCAAGTAGAGAACAATACGTCATTGAGAGCAATACTGGACTAATGGGTGGGTGTGCAGGAGCAGTAACTCACAGGAGAGAGAATTAAAAGCACCATAATTAAATAAGCCTTCAACATCGAAAAGGCATACGTCAAAGAGGGCCAGCATGGTTTTATTAAATCAAGGCCAGCCTTTCCCAAAGAGGTGGGTCAGTAGGTAATTCATTCTGCTTGTTTACTCAAAGTTCAATTGTGTTCCACAAGTATTAAATATTTATTTATTTTCTTTGTGCATAAACGATGGGACACACTAGCACAAAACAGTGACACTGAAAGCTATATCCATTAACTGACACTTTGCAGGGAGAGGGAGAATGCTACCATGTATCTTGCATTATCATATTAACATAGGAAATAGAGAGGAAATGGCCTTTTCAGTTCTCCAAAGCATGCAGTTTGACAGTTCTCAGCAGCCTTATCTTGTGCAGAGATGAAGCTAGGCAAATAAATTAAAGCAGTGTGATCAATGCATGCATTCCTTTTTCCTGTTTGTGAAGAAGGCAGGGGAAGGTGGGGTAACATCAGACAGTCAGGTTAATGAATGCGTTCATGGGCCAGAATTACAGAGAGTATCTATGCACACACATATACCCTGAGCTATTGATTACACATAACCCTATTTGCAAAGAAAACTCATTTGAATAGTTTGTAGCTCTGATTAGACATTGGACCTGTGAAGCTAACTGTAGAGACTGCAATTAAAAATACCTGTATCAGCCTATCTTACCAAGTTTATTGATTTAACTGCACCAGCATAAAAAAATCTCTCTGCTGCAGGGTACTGAATGTGCACTACAGGTTAGTGCTTGTATCATTACATCAGGTCAGCTGAACACAGACAGTATTGTCCTACCTGCAATCTGCCTGGATGAACTGTCTTCATGGATCACTTGAAATCCTAGCTAAAACCCTGAGAAAATCAGTCTCAGCTACAAGATTTAAACATTGCAATAAAAATGTTTATCAAACATTTTTAACCAACCAACCAAACAAAACTACACAAGGGGAAAAAGCTGGAAATAGGTGTACAACCCAGGCAAATATCCTGGCTGAAGAGCTGCTGGCATGTTTGGGAACAAATTCTTTTTCGCAGCATTTGCACCATTGCTTTGGCTTCCTTGATGAGCAAGGTGAATTGGGGTTAACGTAAACCTGGCTTTAGTGCAAATGTTCTTCCAAAAATAAGCATTTCTAGATCAGAGACTCAGGGTTGAGACCCTAAAGCTGTCTGCACTGCTCCAGGCCCCCTCAGGGGCACGATTTTCTCATCAGTAAACTCAGAGAAGCACACGGGGCTGTCTCAGCTCCCAGGCACCATGTAACTCCAGGGTCAGACCCCTCCGGCAGTCAGGCAGTAGCCATCCCAAAAACGCACACTTTAACCCAGATAGCTAGCAGAGATTTATTGCCATAGCTGAACTATCTGATCTGGCTAGTCTGTGTGCCTCCTCCCCTGGGAGTGCAGATTATCTTCTCTCTAATCTCCTCTCCCCTTTCTCTAACCTGCAGACTGCTACCTGCAAACACGCACTGTTTGGTCTAGCCTTAAACTGTTAGCTATCTGCCTTAGGGCCCTACTTGTTATTCGCTTGCAAAGCCCCTGGCACGCTTTGGGGAGACATAAATAAAGGGAGAGTATTTTATTTGCTTCTCCTGTTGGCCGCAGCTTCCTCAGGTTACCTCCTTGTTCAGGGATAATGGCTCTTTTCATACCTTAGATAAATACAGTCAATCCTCTTCTAATATTTTCCCCACGTCTGCATGTTCACTTCATCTGTTTGTCCTGGGACACTTCTAGCTAATTTCAGTGTTTTTCTATAGGCATTCATAGGCATGCCGCCTTTGTCTCCTACAGAAAGGTGTAATGCAGAGCAATTTCTGACTGCACTGATACAGGAAATAGGTAGGTTTTCAGATTACCAGAATGAGCAGAAGGCAAGAGAAGATACCATAACACCAATAAAGGCCAATTTCTTTCCTTCCCAGGGCCCTGGTGCAGAAGATGGAACCAAACTGCAAAAAGATCCCCTCTCCACACCATTTTCAGGATTCCTCCTCCAAGACACCAGCTTGAGTGAAGCCACCCAAATGCCACACAACAGCCTGCTGCATCCACCATCAGCACCTTGCTGCTCCCCATCACCCCTGAGCTCAGAGCAGCACCCCTGCTCTACCCAGAACGAGTTTCCCACCCTCCTCCGCAGGTGAAACCTGCCACCCCAGGCTCCCTCCACCACCACACCAGGTCTTGCAGCAACAATCTGAAGTAGCTGAATCAATTACCAGGGCTGTGCAAAGCTTTAGCACAGAAGCGTGAACTCTGCTCTTTGGTTTGTAATAACATGTGATGTATTGCTAAAGGGAGACATTACAGTAGCACTTAAAACTGACCAGCTTCTGCCCCCGGCAGATACAAGTGCTACAAGAAGAAAGCCATCAGGAACAGTTTGGTTGGGCACCAATGATGTTTTTTCCCACTTTGCATTGCAGTTAAACCTAACTGAAAACTACTTCATCCTAATATAGGCTTTTCCGAACATTCTGGTGACATCAAGGGTTACTTGCTGTCGTTTGCCTAGCCCTCAACTGTATTGCCACGCAGCCAGCTAAGAGAGAGTCATACTGAAAAGTAGTATTTGATGGTATAACTTTGAATAGTGTAACAGAAAAGAAAACCCAAACCCCACAGTGCTATTCAAGTGAATTTCTTATGTTCTATAATGCTTTTTTTGGGGAAAAAAAAATGCAGGGATAAAGTAAAAAGGAAATCAAAAGCACACCACAGTGTGCAAGCTCCTTCATTCAGTCACTCTGAAGCAGCAAGAATAGCTCATATTTGTATGAGTCAAAAAGTAAAGGCTGCCAAACGCTTTCCTAGGAAATCATTTTAGGGAATACTACCGAATAGCAGCAGCGCTGTTATTTAACTTAAACATGGAGCACATTATTTTAGTTTGATTTTGTCCTTTGCATCTCAGATCAGCCAAAAGGCAGCCAACCCTGTGAGGGAAAGTAGCAGTGCTTAGTGACACACTAGAGAACCTAGGGAAAACTTTAGTTATCTATTCACAGACAAAGCTGTGCTCTGGAAAGAAGAACTTTAAAATACCTTTACTAGAGCAGGCAGCCTTTGATTAATAAGGTCTCCTCCAAATGGATGTTAACTATTAGACCCATTAATAACTGAAAGCAAAGATAAAAGCACAAACACACCCAGGGTGTGCCTCTCTATCTGGAGATAAGAGACCTGCCCCTGCTCAGACTCAAAAGCGACACTCATTCTTTGGAGCAGGTATAAGAACAGACCACAAGTCACCTGCATTGATTTGTGTTTCTCTCTGAATGGGAGAGAGAGCTTGGAGAAAGAGGCAAATACCAAAACCTTCTGCTAAGATGATGCATGAATCTAGCTGTTAGTGCTGACCTGCCCCACTGCTTTCTTTCTGCAGTACCAGCTTCCCTGAATAAATTATGTCTCTGGGTCTTTTACATCTGATTTTACTCTTCAGCACCCTTTGACTGGGCTTCTGTCTTTGCAAACAGAGTGCCCACAGTGTTGACAGCCCAAATCTCCTCCCACCACCTCTCCAGCTTCCCTCTGTACTCAAGGGGCACGTGGTGGGGTGCAGGGACTCCTGCCCAGCACCCTTCTAACACAGCAGCTGGGAATTATTGCCTGGGCTCAGCCAAAGTGCTCTACCAGCTTTGCTTTGAGGCTATAGAGACTCACTGGCTGCTACATTGATTAACACCAGCAGCTGAGAACAGAGCTTGTGGTCCTATGCTTGCATGAATATTTTATGGTAACTGTGCCCTGACACAAGCTGATCCACCTGATAGGGGGATGCCTTTTGAGATGTGTCCTGCTGATTGGAAACAGTACCAAAATAAAGGGTAAAAAACAAAATGAAATACACATTCAAAGGCAGAATTAGGCAATATCAGCCAGAAATATTAAAATCTTACCTCATTCTCTAGAATTAGCAGCAAGACAGTGGATTTACTTTTTTTCTTCTTTTAAATCTAGTATGTCCTTGCTCTGTAGTCAGGACATGAAGGTGAGGGAAAAACAAAAGAAGACTTGGTGTTTTGTTGTTTAGCTGGGATACTTCAAGAGCAGATTTTTTCTTATGCTAACTATACATGAAACATTATTGTAAGAAACAAGTTGAGAAATGTCCATCAAAATCACTATAGTTTCTGGATAGAAACCAGCATATCTGTTTCATTAGGCCTTTAAAACATGCTTGCCTGAAATCTTCCCATAAAATCACCTAAACATGACACATGCGTAACAATGCTTAGATTGTTACTAAAATATAAAATCTATTACTATTATATGTACAATGTATGATATGCATATTATGCTATATACACATCAGAAATATATATATTTCTGAAAACTCACTGTCTTACTGCTGTGTTTTGAGACACCTTTTCCTCCATATAACCCCAGTAACTAACCCAAGCAGAACCTTCTTTTTTAAGCTCCTGGTTGCAGCCAATCTGAGATAAGAGGAGAGCAGGGAGACCATGGAGAAATTCTCTCTAACTAACTGAAATCAGAGCACTTGTCTTTATGGGTGATTTCCCTGCAGAGCTGTCATCTTCTTTCATGAGAAAAGAGTATTTTTTCACCTGGGTAAACCTCAAAGCAAATCTGGTTCTGGTCTTCCTCCCCTCCTGAAACAGTGGGCTTGATGGCCTGAATAGTCATTATGATGCTACATGCAGTGTGTGGTTTCTCTGTATTTCAAATGAAGGCTTACACTAAACTAAAGTGATGGGAACCTGCAGGTTGTCCAAAGGACAATACCCCTCTGAGTGCTGAGGAGAGCATCAAGGGAACTAGTGGACCCATGCTGGTGGTGCACTCTGGCTGTGAAACTCTGGCTGTGAAAGGTAACGATGAGGGAGAAAAGAGTGAAGGGGTGGTTTCAGGATGATGTATTTCTGGAGAAGAATGGCAGACAGGGAATTTGAAGGGAAAAAGTGGGTATTAGTAAATGAGAGCAGAAATGGTTGTCAACAGTCCTGATGTTTTTAAATATATTTTAAATTTTAGGGGAAAAAAACCCCAATATTTGAAATGTAAAATCATTATGGGCAGCTGGAGAGATCAGTGATGTGGACAATCAAGTTCACAGATCACCAGAAGAAATTCAAGCCTATTTATGAGCCCTGTCAGAATACAGAGCATGTTTTCCATGCTGGCATGGCTGTTACTTTCCAAGCATGGCACGGCTGTTACTTTCCAAGCATGGCACTAGAGCCACTGCACTCATTTCCTCCTCAGTTATTTTCCTGGAACTCAGTGGAGTTTTTCTTCCCTTTTTCTCCTCCCTGACAGAAAAGCTTGTGATGTTATTTAATGTGACAAGCCAGCTTTCCCATCATTTTAATTTCCTTCAAGGAGAAGCACCCCACACAGAAATACACAATGCTACACAATAGTGTGCCAAAGGGTCCAAGTGGGGAGAGAGAAACTCAGAGTGTTTCTAAGAGGGTGACAAGTAATGAAGGTTTTTCATCATTTTCTGTCATTTCCCCCCTCTTTGCAGGCTTTCAGTCAAGTGACATTTTGTTTGATAGTCACATCATTTCCCAATTACAGTTCTTCTGAAATTCTTGTGAACAGCTGAATAATTCCTGCCGTGGCTTTGTTACAGCTCATTTCACTGCATTAGCTTCCACTGCCTCTCCTCTTCAGAGCCTGAACCTGGAGAAGTAGTTTGAATGTCCCTCTCCACTCCACTTTCACAAAAGCAGGTTTCTCTCATCTAACCTCCATTTTGCAACATGTCTATTACAACCTGGTTTAGTGTAATTCTCCCAACCTACAATACCTAATGTAAAAGAAAGGCTAAAATGTGTCTTAAAGATATCATTGCCCCAGCCGTTGAGCACTACATACCTGAGGCATTTCTGAGCAGGCAGAGCACCTATGAATGAGAAGCATTAGGAGCCATAACGTGACTTTGGTACGTTCAAGACTCTCCAGCACACTTTCACAGTCGAAGGAGAGCAGTAGATTCAGGGCAAGATATTCAGAAGCAGTAAAAAAGGAGCAATCTGTCCTTTTTGCCTTTGAAAAGATGGATACTCGTTGAACATCTCTCCTGCAAATGTCTGTACTCACCAGCAGCTTCACAGATATAATGCAGCCCACTGAACACCAGTGACAGTCCTTTCTCAGATTAGAATATTCACAGGGGGAACTTTTTGTCCCTCAGGCAGAGCAATATAGAGTTTGTTAGCTCAGAGGCCATCTTAAATGGATGGTGCAGTCCTGACCCTGCAGACCAAATGCTCACCAGTCTGGCTTCTAACCTTTCCCTGCACCCCCCACAAATTAAAATGGCTATGCAAAGGCAGAGTCATCCCATGCCCTGCTGTCATTCAAAATAACACGTGCATCAACAAGAGCAGGAACTGGAGTCCTAATGTAGAGCATGCAGGTTCAAGCCTGTTCCCCAGCCCACCCATGCACCTCGCACTTGGACCATCTTCCTTGTGTAGCTGTATGAACTGATAGTGGGTACAAACATTGCCAAGGAGTGGAGCTCACTGGGGCCACTACATGAAGCCAGGCTACAATGCCTACACTTGAGTGAAATTGCAGGTAGAGCTTTTGCTGCCATCTGGGCCCAGAAGAGAAGGCACCAGGCTGGGGAGTCAGGATCCTTCAGCTGCTGTCTTGGCTGTGCTGTTGATGGTATTCAATGATGAGCACTGCAATGACCTTGTGCAGACAGGATCCTGCACCTGCAAGCTGGTCTCAGAATGGAGGTTAACACCAGTTTTTTCACCCTTCCTTCCCTCACTACAGTCAGGGAATGCATTCCTCCACCCAGAACCTATGTCCCAGCTCACACCTAATCCCTAACCCTAACCAACACACCTGAGCCAGGAGGTTGCGATGTCCTTCCTTCCCCAGCCCCAAAGCTGAGCAAAGATTATTCTGAGGTCACCTTTGCCAGGAGCAGCATATTTCTGAGAACATTCCTGACCACAGAGTCCCCACTGTGCTTTGCTTCTGCTGCACTGAGCCAAGAAACGATAGATTTCCTGCTCTTAAAATACATTAATGTAATAAAAGTCAGAATTACACAGCCTGGTGTTTGTGATTTACAGCCCTGGGCCAAACACAACAAGTAAGAAATAAGAACATCCTGTGGCAACTCAAACAATCCAAGTCTGTAATAGGGGGGTGGGGAGGGTGGCATATGTGAACTTTTTACCTGGAATAGAGGAGAAGAGCTATTGTGTCCATTACAGCCAAAACAAATGACAGAGAAACATCTGCAGTACTTTTTTTTCCGGTTTTCAAGTGAATAGATCAATGTTACTAATGACTGGCCTCGGCAGCAGTCCTGTCTAATTACCAGCTGTGCTCGGACATTATCATCTAATATTAATACCACTGGAAACCCTTATTACATTCAGTTTATCATGATGTCATGTCTGGCTTCTTGTCTTTCTTCTCCAAGTCTGCATGGTTAACCTAGACCCGTATCACCCCCTGCTTCCAGGCTGAGCTGGAATTTTCAGTCTCTTTGCTGAGGATGGTTTTAAGAAAGACATCACAGGGCAAGCAAGACACTACAGACATTCAGTCTCTGCTCTACGATCAGCTTTGCTCTGTATCAGTATTTTATCTTTATGCATAAGCACAACCCCAGTGACCAGCCAATGAAGCTGAATTTTAGTTTTAATGTGTTTTGACCTGAAGAAAAGTGCTTTTACTGTCACTGACAAAAAGACTCAGATGAACAACCAGTGGCACTCCAGCACTGCACCTGTGGCACCCAAGAGGAGTGATCCAGACACAAGACCTTTGCCTTTCAGGCCTATGTATCAATGTTAAAGTCATGCTTTCTGTTAACTTTAACAGGCAAAAAAGGAGAATTATTTGTATTTTAATGACTCAATGTTTCTGAAGGGAGACTGAGAAATCCAATTTAGGAGAAAATTTAGGCTAAGCATTACACAGTACTATGTGAGGTTCTGCAGTACTAAAATATCTGCAATAACTCCAAGTCCATGTACTCTCCTGGGGACAACATAGTCATTGAAGGTTACATTGAACCACAGAAAACCATAATAGTGTGCTAATCTGTAGGTTAAACAAGTGGCAGACAATAGGGGCTTGTCTTTTCTTGCTAGCATGCTGCAGCAGCCAGATACCCAGAGAAACACACCTGCAGGAATGAGGAAGTGAATAAATCTTGCTTTTGAGGCTGAGACACATTTGGGCTTCGTGTTGGTATAATCTTCTAGGAAATGGGCCCTGTTTCCACAAAAATGAATATGAACTAGGTATTTTCCATAAGCCAGTTGGCTTCTTATCACTACTTAGGAGCTTTCTTCTCCCCTCCTGCCAGATCTCTGGGGAGATGAGCATCATCCCTTCAGCATAGCATTGCCACCTTGGCTCCCCTCATCATGCTGGCAGCAGTTACTGTGGCATCACTTCAGAAGCCAGGTACTTCTACCCCAGGGGTACAAACAGTATGACCCTAGTTTGTATAAAAGGGCCACATTAGTCATGGAAAGTGCTTCCAGGAAGGCTAATGACAGGAAATGGACCCAGACACTGATGCTCTGCATATTAAGTGTCTATGATTGCAAGGATCCTCAATTCTCTTCAGTTAAATATTAGAGGAAATACTGGTCACAAAACTTCTCCACCATTATCTCTAATAGCTGATAAAACAGTTACTTTGACTCCTTAATGATGCTGGGTGACCACAAAAGAATTGGAAGAGTAGATGCAGTCTTCTGGCACAGTAAGTTAGAAATGACTGTGCATGCATGAAGTTTTCTCACAGACATCTGCTTTGAGGTCCCTTGCTCCTGTGCACCCTTAAGCTGCCTTCCATTACGGTCATCTGCAAGAAAAACAGCAGTTATGTCTAATCAGAACTATAAACCAAAACATGGAGTTGGTAGCAGCTGGGAAGTTCAAACCACCAAGTAAGGGTCTGAGTAGGGTAAAACTCACATGGACTTCAACAAGACAAAGCTGCTGAGTCTCCAGCCAGTGCATGGCAGCTGCCTGGAGCTCCACCATTGCCCTGTGTGTTGAACAAGGCACTCTCAACTCAGGCATTCCCATTTTCTGCCTTGATTAATTTGCTTCCTTTTGCTGGTTGGTGGTCTTGCACACATCTCTGAGGGGATATCAGAGTGTTTGTAATCACCTGTTGAAGTAGCTACAGGAGTTAAAAACAAACTAAAACCTTTTGCTCCTTCCAATGAGATGAGATTTTCTTTAAGTTTCTGAGTTCAGGAGGGCAACTGTGCTGCACAGTGAGGAAGATCATTTATTTTCTTGCAAAGCAAGTGGGAGCCCTAAGCATCTCTGGAATTACTGCAGGCCCCATCGCTGCTGTTTTACATGATTATCAGCCCACCAGATCTTTCTCAGGTGAATATTCTTACTGCTGCCGGCTGCACTTTCTCAGGACTAGCAACCCACACCTTTGTGAGAAGCCTCACAGACTGCAGCTCTCCCCAGCTGGCTTCTAGCTCCTTTGGGATGAGTGTGTATGCCTCGTGTCAACCGAGCTGTTCGCAGTCCACCTGTGAGGAGGAATTGTTATTTTCCTATCTGAAGCAATACCAGGTGAGAACAACAGAATATACCAGATGGGGAGGTCAAGGCAGCACAGTCTCAATTACAGGACTTCAAAGCACATCAATTTTTTGTCTCTTCTCAGCACACGAGTCCCAGCTGTGTTTCATTTGCTGGTGACAGAGGATGCCAGCAATGAGAACTGGGACATGATGCCAGCTGGGATAGAACATTTCACCCCTCTACCCAAGCACAGGTTAGTCTAACCAAAGGCCAAGGTGGCCCCAGCAGGTCTCAGGTGATGAAGGAGAGCAGATCCCCTCTTTGAAGTCTGGTGCTCTCACTAACCTCTCTTCACAGCCCCCCAAACCAGTGGGGTGAATAAATCAGCTTCTTCCCACCCCCAGCATCGCAGGCATCTTTCTGGCTGCTATTCACAATGCCAGTCCCTCATATTAGGCCACAACATGAAACAGTGAATGAGATCATGAAAAGCAGCAGTGTGCATGCAGCACAGCTAAAGGTCACTGCTGCATGTGAATTCACTTTTAAAAGTAATTAATTGAACAACAGCCTGACATTTACCCTGCAAAGGGATTTCTGAAAGTTTGCTTGCTGAAGCCTGATGTTCACAGGCTGCAGTGTTTACTGCTGGGGAGCAGAGGATCATTGTTATTCTAGAGCAAAGAAAAGAAAATGGATCAAATTCAACTCTGAGCAAAGAAAAAAAAACCAAACAAACCTATAGGCAAACCTTGCACTGGAGTCTCTCATCTTTGCTCTTTCTCCCTGCTTTGTTTCATGGGACCAGTGAATACCATTATGGCTGAACAAACATTCCTAATGCAAAAAGTAATTTCCACTTGCATGTAACATCTTTCCTCAGGGCTGAAGCTTCACACACCTTTTGCTACCTCAGAAATATTCTTATTAATGTTATTTTCAGCAATGAGAGTCTGAATAATGGTCAGGTAGGGTTTTTTTTTAAAGATATAGAGTAAGAAAGAATAAAAGAAAGGAAACCACGCTGCTCTCCTTCCAGCTTCTTTTTAACTGGTAGCTCAGTTGCAAGTGTCTCATCTTTCAGTTTCACAGACGGGCTGAGCTGGGTGGCCTGATCAGCATTAGCTTTGAGGCGCCAACAACCTAAAGCCAACTCCTTTTACACACTTGGCTCCTGCATGCCCGTGGGCCATCCATTTCCCTCTGACTATGCATGCCCTTTTAAGCCCTGGAAGGAAGAGGCCACAGACTCATTATCGATGATGCTGAACACAGTGGTTGCTCACCCAGAAGCCTGTTTCAAACAATGTTCTTCAAGTATTTTGTCTCACAAGGAAGCTAAAATGTGAGTTTTTCATTGTAGACTTCAATTTTCAAAGCGTCAGAAACGTGAATGGAGTGGGTATCAGAGCATCTCACCCCCTCCCCAGAGTCATGTCCACTAAAAATAACAACATAAAAACATAAACAAGTCTTTCCTCCAGTCCCACAGCAACTTCGTTTCTTTAGTAACCTCTAGTGTGGACCCTTGCCTAATGCTGTTTGAAACTCCACATACATCGTCTCTGCCAGGGCCTCCTTATACACATACTTAGTGACACCCCCATGCTAGCCTGGTAGGGCATGCTAATCAGCTTCCCATGGGCTATGTTCATATCTACCTGTCCAGTGTGCTACTACCAGTTCTTTCACCTTACTGTTGCTAGGAGTCAGACTCATTGCCCTGTGATTCCCAGGATGCCCTTTAAAGCTTTATTTATAAAGGGAGTTTATAATTAAGGATTTCAACTTTCCGTTAAAGAAACAAACTCTTTATATGCGATGATACTGATTTTAAGTGTTGGCAATGAAAATCTCAGTCTGGTGTTTGTATGTTCTTCTAGTCACAGCCAAGCCTGTGATTCTCAGCATTACAACTGCAAGCAAAAGCTTAATTCTTCTTTACATATCATGCAATCTTCTGCTGTTTGTTGAGTAACACACAGCTTAAAGGGAATCTCATACACTTAGCACACTGTAGCACCTAGCATTAGAATGCATATGTAGAGACAACACATGCATCTCCCAAATCCCAATACAAGTCAAACATTAAACATTTTCTAACATATTTGCATAATTAGATTTTGTATTATTTATCACATAAATCACAATTACAATCTGCTTTTTGAATACACACCAATATACACAGCTTCCCACTGCAGGCTGGGTGGAATATAAAGAGACTTAAGCCAGACTTTCCAGCTCTGCTATTGCATAGGTACTAGGAAAAGAAAGAAAGCTTGCTACTGTGTCAGGGTGGTCCCTGCAGTCACATGAGACCAACTGGATAATTTACCTCATTAGTTTACAGCTAGCTCAGAAATTAATGGTGCAGCTCTAACAGGCCAAGCTCAAGAAGCAATAGATTTGCAGATTTATTGCAAGTGCATTTAGGTCAATTATTTTAAAAAATTATTTTAATTTCTTAAAAAGTACATTATGTGGCCAGTTAATCTTATGTCTGGCAGGGCAGATGTGGCCTGGGACCTTTTGTACATCTTGGCTTTGGATCCCAGCTCTCCTATCTAATGGCCACAGTTACTTATGCTTAATGCCTGAGACAAATCTGGGTCCATAAAGGCTGGAGTCTTCTACAGGCTGCTTACTTCTCAAGCACACCTGATGCACAGTCATATGTGGCATGTTTCTCAACATTCAATACTAGCATTTCACAATGCCTTTATCTATATACTTCATTGGCAGAGGTTTTCCTGTTGACAAACTCTGATCATGATGCTGAGCTCTTTTTTGCATGTGTTAATGGCAAAGAATTTCAAAGGAGCCGAACCGAGCTGATCAGGCAGAAAGGTGGCATGTGAGCTTGGAAATACACCTAGGAAAAAAGAGCCTACCTGTGCCTACATGATGTGAATCTTGGAAGATGCAGTTACAATAAAGACATCTTGGAGTGATCATTGACAGCTCTCATCAATTTCTAACTCGGTCTACAGGAGCAAAAAGAAAGAAAACACCAGCATATGTTGGGCGTCATCAGGAAGGGTAATGAAAACAAGACAGAAAGGAGTGCTTTGCCGCCACATAAGATGAAAACCTACATCCTGAAAATGGTGTGTGGCTTGCCTCTGCTCTGCATAGCTAGGACGACATCGTGAAATTGTAAGGAACTGCAATTCTTCAAATTGCAACAAACAAAGCTAAGGGATATGCAATATCATTATAATGCAATCTCATTGCAATACAATTAAATGTGATATCAATACAATGTGATATCAATATAATGACATAATATCAAAGCTGTTGAATACCAAACTGTTTTTTGTCAGATTCCATACTTCAAGAACTCAAAGATGTTCAAGGAAACTGGGTGAAAACCAGGTAAAAGAAGCTAGAAAACCAGTTCCTTACATAGAAGGTAGTGAATTTCTAGGACTTGCTTCCACAGGAGACTGCGGATGTCAATAGTATCAGCCAGGTAAAAAAGGTATTAAATGAATTTACAGGCAATATAGAAATAATTTCTGACAGGACTAGGCAAGGCTGTATTCTGTATAATATTTATGACAGTAATTGTAGATGAGAGCTACAAAGAGCAAGGACCAACAGAAACAGCAGGGCTTGTGTAATTTCCTTAAACAGCCACTCCTGTTCCCATTAAAATCTATGAGAATTTTGCAATCATCTTCAAATGAGGCCAGTATACCACAGAACCAGCGTAAGCTCCCGTGTATCATCAATGGGACTTATTGGTAACCCAGTAGATAAAGGCTGTGATGGACTAAAATCTGCTGGGTAAGGAGTCTCATTCTCAGGCTCAGAAACTTCAGAGGTCTTTTATAGTTTTGGCTGAATAATCCAGTCTAATCTTGGAATCCACACAGTGCAGAATGGATTTCATCAGATCATAAGCAAAATCTGAATGCAAACATTACTACAGATTGCTTATCAGAAACACTGTTAACACTCCACAATGAACTTTGTTGCAATTGAATGCTGTGGAACCATACATTTTCTGTCAACATCCTATGGATACAGCTTCTTAACTTCCAACTTTTATGACAGAGATAAACAAAACAACTCATCATTGGGAAAGAGCCATGAACACACCGGGATTCATTGGGCTGCATCAAGGTTTATCGGAGCTTTTTGTTTTCTTGATTTAGAGGGTTCTTTGGGAGTGCTCCATAAGGACACTCTCAAAATCAATGTTCCCATTTATAAGTATCTGCAAAAATTCCCCTAACCTCCCTGCCTTTCCATCACATGTTTTTAAACAGCAGGAAATCCAGACTACAATGAAAACCCTTGCATATTCAGCTCTTCCAGCAAAATGACAAATCACATGATAGCTTATTCATATGGTTCGAGTTGAGTCTGTCACAGAGAATGAGCAAAGCTGAAAGAAGGGGCCATTCATAATGGCTTACTAAATCTCTCCTATGCCGCTTTTCTACTGGAAGGGTTATATTAGCCACAGTAAAGAGCCTAAATCATGCCCTGTGTGTCAACTGATAGTGAGTTATCCTTTACACAAGGGAGACATTGACCCTTGAAACTACTGATGAGACAGAAGTCCCAGGTTACCGATGGGAAAAGAGATGTCTGGCAGCAAGACAACAGTAAAAAACCCTCAGATAAAACCCCCAAGAACTTGGTAACCCCATACTTAAAAGCCACAATACATTAACTCTGCTCACTAGGGTGTCTCAGTCTCAGACACTTAGTAGGCAACTCCGAGTCTTCTTTAATTCAGGTAGGTTAACTGGAAACTGTCAGGTTTGGTTTTGCTATCCTAGAGCCTGTGAGGGTTGCAGGAATTTTCTGGGTCTAATCTATGTGTGCCAGCCTACAGTTTGCCACCAACCTATGTTGATAACAGATCTGAGATGAGGCTTGAAGGAATGCACATGAACAGTATATCTCTAGAATCAGAGCTTAAATCATATGCTTAATCTACTTACAAAACCTGTTTCTCGTTGCAACACGAGCAATCACCCCCATGACTCTGCTAAATTGACTGATGTGTCCCAGTTAACATCTTGCATGACCAATTCTGTTTGAATTCTTACAGATTAACTTCAGTTTTGAGAGTTAGAGACAGCAATAGCTACTTCTCAGTTATCTTAAACACTAATCAAAAGTACTCGGTACATGTGAAACTGTATTGATATTTAGCTCCAGAAGCTGTAACCTTTTACCAAGACACAAAGACACTTTTTACTCCACATGAACTTGTGAGTTCTGGGAAAATAAACTCAAATTGTTTGCTTCATTCCAACATTTTTTTTGCATAAATTATAGTTACTGATTGGCTACAAACAACCTCACCTCCTTACCACAATGATGCATTTGTGTGGGAGCAATATCGTCATTCCTATTTCAGGTTCAAATTACAAACTCCCCCTTTACTCAGCAGCCAAGATACTTTCTGAGGAACTTCTTAGGAGAAGAACAAAGGAACAGGTCAAAACAGGCTGCTGCCCAGTGCCATCCTAGATAAACCTTGGTGTACATACTTACCTAGATACCTAGATAGAAAAGATCAGTTCATACCACTAAGGCTTTTTTGATGTGGTTCTGCATTACGACACCCTGAATACTCTCTCCCCATTTCAAAGCCTCAGAAGCAGCAAGGCTGAGCCACAACATTCTACTCTCTTGATGGAAATTTGGATCTGTGGGTTTTGTTGGGGGTGAGAGTGAACTGCTGTATTAAAAAAGCGTTACATCTGTGGTACAGACATTTTCCATCTGCAAGCCAAGAGTCTTTGTATTATTTTAGTTCCTTGAACAGATTAGCTCTGATTAACCACTGCTTTATAGAAGCCTGTGTTGCAACATCAGTTCTTCCCAGCTTTTTGGTTTGGTTATTCTTATCCATTTCGTTTACAAAGATATGAGCTCATGTCTGGTGCCAGATTCTAACCTCTGTTCACTTCTTGCTCAGACAAAAGATTTCATATACCTTCATGGCTCCAGAGGTACCTGGCAGAAGGTCAGCTCTGGAGCACATCATATTCTTCCACCATGAAACTTTCTGTCTCTCCATCACGCTATACCAGGGCTGTTGGGTGTTATACATTCTCTTCAAGCAAGTTTGTCCATATGAACTCTGCCCAAGTCTCTCTTTTTGATAACAGATACAGCCTACCCCTTCAAGACACTACTCACAAGACGAGAGCTTGAATGGAAAAACATAGTGGACTAAAGGAAGAGCCTCTAAGAGCTGAAGCCAGCAAGCAACACAGCTGCACACACACAAGCCAACACTGATCCTGACTTCAGGAGCTTTCTTGTTTTGGTTTGGATTTAATATTAGCTAGTCAGCAGAATAGAGCCATGAAAGATGTACTTGTCACTGCTGCTCTGATTTCCTGCACTTTGCTATAACTCACACCTCTGGAGAAATTGGATGCTTCCAAACCTGAGCTACTTCAGCTGAAAAAGAGCCAGAACGCAGCAATCCCACCATGTATGACAATGGTCTCTTTTATCCATAAATGAGTGCAATGTTGGCTGGCACAGATATCCAAGTGATATATGGATATTATATTAGTGTGCTGTACAATAGCTGTTCAGAAGACATGAACTTCAAATCTGGCCTGTTTAAACAAAACTGAACTCACAGTATGATACTATACCTGTTCCTTATATGTCTCCCTCTATTTCTGTTCCTACAACTGCTTTTCCCAGTTTGTTAAGCTTCCTTTGCCATTTTATGCCTTTTGTCCTGTGAAGGACTTGCCCAAATACTTGGCAGGCTACACCAATGTGCATTTCCACTCAAGTGAAGGAGCACCTGGGCAGGGTAAAGAACTTGCAAATTGCAGATTGCCTAAAAGAGGAGGTGAAAATGAAAAACAGGCAAAGAAATTGTGTTTTTTTCCCTATAAATGACTGTTGTCAACACTCGGACAACAAAAATAAGATTCATGGAGGTTTTTTGGGGGGAATAAAAAGAAAGAAAATTGTGGGTGCTGCACATTAGCTAAACAGAAATACACATTATTGATCACTTACATTCATACACACAGTCTGCACGAAGCAGATGATGAAGCTCTACCTCCAGGATTTGACATCTGATTTCAACAAGACTTCTGAAAGCATTTAATTAAGGATTCCTTCTCTGTCCACATTCCTGCGATCACAAAATATTGAAGACACCAAGTGATGCTCTCATTTAATTTTGCCCTGGATAGATAGCTTTCAAGAACTGCTCCTTGAGCTGAAGGCCTTTTGCTGGGCCCTGGCAACAAGACCCTAATAATGGCAATGATGTGATGTACGCGTGTTTGTCTCTGGCATATAACAGAAGAAGCAACTGTAGCTCCAAAGCTTTGGGGCACAATAAAGAGGAAAAGGCCATTCAGGTCCACTGCTTACCTGCAGCATGCAGCAAGTCTTCTGAGGTTGTGATATTGATGTAATCATTCATGAAAAGCAGAAAAGATTTTATTTCAGCTGAAGCCAGTAAACATCTAAACTTAAACATGTAGACAAAGAGAGCCAACACTGACATAACAAACTTAATTTAACCCAGGATTTTGCTTTTTCTGATATTTTTTAAAGGGACAATTTATAGTTCTGACAAGGTTAAACACTATGCCTGACTTGGTAGTAGTTTCACAGAAACAGTGAAAACAAAGGGTTACAAGGTCCAAGACACGCTGAGTGTTAAGCTTGCATGCCACCCCTCTGCTTCAGTCTAGGGGGTGTTTGCCTCCTGGCTCTTTACAGCCCACCAACAAATCAACTGTATGTTAGCAGCTGCAAATGCCAGCACACTGAGAAGGAGAGCAAGGACAGGACGGAAGATATTGGAGCAAGGAGGCTCCTTAGGCTCTTTATTGACAGGGACTACCAAGAAAGACTGTCAGGAGACCCATATTTACACCCTGGTAAGGCAATTAATTTACTGCAAGATGCACACAACCTGAAACGAAGCTCAGGGAACACAAATAGGACTCCAGTGCTGCAAATAGGGCTGTTCATCTATAAAACAGAATCACAGAATCGTAGAATAGTTAGGGTTGGAAAGGACCTCAAGATCATCTAGTTCCAACCCCCCTGCCATGGGCAGGGACACCTCACACACTAAACCATATCACCCAAGGCTTCATCCAACCTGGCCTTGAACACTGCCAGGGATGGAGCATTCACAACCTCCCTGGGCAACCCATTCCAGTGCCTCACCACCCTTACAGGAAAGAATTTCTTCCTTATATCCAGTCTAAACCTCTGCTGTGTAAGTTTTAACCTGTTACCCCTTGTCCTATCACTACAGTCCCTAATGAATAGTCCCTCACCAGTATCCCTGTAGGCCCCCTTCAGATACTGGAAGGCTGCTAATCCATTATTGCTGCTAGACTCCAGAGGACCTATCAAGCTCCCTCACCTATTTGCTCCCCACCCCCCCAGTGTCTCTATGTGAAAAACAGGAGCAGGTTTCCTCTCCAGTGATGATCTTCCAGAGCTCACCACAGATACAATACTGACTTAATCCAAACTTTGAGAAATGAGATTCCTGCCTTGTATTTCTCAGGTACAATAAATCAAATCCTATTAATCCATCATCATATTGAAAAAAATCAGATGTATCTGAACAGGCAAAAAATACTGTCAGACTTAGTGAATCAATACACTCCTAGATATAAAGGTCAGAGTTAAGTGAGTTTCAGCCACTGCTGACCATTGAAGTAGCCCAGCATCCAAAGCAGAGGGTTCCCTTCTCCCTGGCCCGGCTGCTGTGGTGGTGCCCAGCAAGACTCTGCGGCACCCAGCTGTTGGTTGCAGCAGGGCCGGTAAGCCAGGGGACAGATGGCTCTTCAAAACAATGCACTTCCCTTTGCCAGGCGCATAAAATGTCACTGCTGAAATCCACAGATGAATGAACTACACACAGAACATTGATTAACAGTAAAATAGCCTGTTTGGATACATCTATGAAATGCCTACTTGGATATACTTCATTTTGCAGGCCATTTATCTACACCCTTAAAATAACTTTATTTATCAGCATACAATTCTCATCAATAAATACAGACAGTGATTCAATTTTCTAAATGGAAAACATGGTCTATGTGACCCTAATCCCTCTAAAATATCTCCACCAAAATCACCATATAGACACACATTAAGGTACTTTCATTATTTTTATATGTGCATATAGGCATATTTAATTTGCACACAGGAACTTATACTAAAAATAGTGTTCTCCAGCCATTTGCCTTGTGGCATAGTTACGGCATTCTCCAGCCTACTTGTTAGGCTTTACTGCACACAAAAATGGTTTTGGAACTTATAAAATAAATGATGTTTCCACCATAGTCATAGAACAAACCAATTCCTGTCAGAAAGTAGCAGCTGAAGCCATGCACGTAGAGTGGCCACAAGGAAAGTGTGAGTCCACAAGCAGGTGACTTAGAAGGCAGAGGTCCAAACTGAGCAAGAGGACCCAGCAGGCAGAAACACACTTTCTGGTACTTGGGTGCCCTGGGATGTGCTGGCTGGGTGCAGAAGACATGTTTCCAAGCACCTTTTGCCCCATGCAGGTCTCAAACATCAGACCCTGAGAAGAACTGATGCAAGAATAGTTTGGGTTCATACACCCCTGGAAGAATGAAAAGAGTTGAATGCCAGGGTATTGAGTATATGCAGTCCCTCTGGAATAGAAATATTTCAGCAGCATTTCACCCTGAACAAAGTAAGAACTTGCTTAGCAACAGTGGAGTGGCCTGCATTTGGCAAAGTTATGCATGTGGTATGTTCAGCAGCTTTCAGATGAGTCAGCAGAGGAAGGTAGTAGGAAGGGTACAGGATGACATGAGCAATGCACCACACTTTTGAGTTTGTGACCAGTCCAGAGCTGATCTTCAGCCTCCCTGACACTGTCAGGGCCTGGAAAGAAACCAGACTTTAGTAGGAACTCAAAGCAGCAGTCCTGGAGAGACTACCAGGAGACCTGTAAGCATCCCTGCGTAACTCAGTTCCATTTCTGCAGGTCACACACAACCTAAAATGAAGCTCAGACTCCGATGCTGCCATCGGGACTGTCTGCAATAGGAAGTCACACTGAGCTTCAAACCAGTCAAGCAAGCTGTGGTGAGCCCCACAGGTCAAGACAGTATTACTATATGGAGGAGAATAAAAAAGACATGCCATGGGTTGCTCCATTTTTGGCAAACACGCAGTGGACAGAAATGATTGCCTCAAGCACAGCAAGCTAAGGGGAACTGACAATCTGTCCATAGCCTGCTGCAAAGCACTCTGAAAAGCAAATAAGATTATTAAGTGTCAGTTGGACACTTGCACAGTTACAAGTCAGCTGCCAGAAACAACAGTTTTAAATGGAACAAAGAAGTTCCAAACACTGAAAACCTGTCACGAGTCCAGGGTTTATGGTGAGGAGTCTGTCCTGTAAGCGGAGAAAGGAAACTTGACATGCTTGTGAGTGAACCACCATCAATATTAATGAAGAAGAAAATATCTGTAGCAGTGCTTGGTAAAAAAAGTACCTTACCTTTGCTGGATAAAGGATGGGAATGCTTGCTCACTGCCACAGCACAGAAGCAAAATTTGAAGTGTCTAAATATATAAACCCTGAAGACCTGGTGAAGGCAGCTACAAACTTACATCCTACAAAGCTTCACCTCCAAATACTTTCCTCCTACGATGACCACTTGATTTGGTTAAAAATACCAGGAGGCATAAACAGTGACAACTGGCACGTCAGGAGAGAGCCAGAGCAAACACAAGTTTCATGTAACAGGAACTGTATTAAATAATGAAGCAGCAACTGATAATGGATGTTAGGCTGAACTATGTTCAGAACAGCTAAATTTAGAGCAGATTTGCAATAGAACACAAATTTCTGGTAAACAAAGTGTTTTCATTTCGAGAAGGGTTTGGCTCCAATGCTGAAGTCTTATCCAACAGAGATGGGGATTTATGGATATATAAGAGGTAGATAAAACTTCATAGAAAGCTCTCTGATTTTTGATTCTAGGTCCCACCTCCACTTTGTGCAACACAAGCCCACATCTGCTGGGGACATCAGTGACTGCAGCCAGTGATGATGCAGCCAGCAGTCATCACACCAGCCTGCCCTCCCAGAGGAGCTTGTCTTGGGAGATAAGAGGCAATGCCACCCCCTCCATGTCTGGGCAGAAGGACACCAAGAGAAGGGGAGGACAGGACTCCCGATCCCTTGGAAGGCCTCAGGCAATGACCAAAGCAGATTGATCTAGTGCCTCAGGTCAGGAGAGTGCTACAATAAGCAGATAAGAATGTTTTAATTGCAAGCCCAGGCAACCACACAAAGCAGCTCACAACTTATGTGAACACTGGTAGTAAACGCAGCTGCAAGCTCCGGATCTTGCGTTGTACTGCAGCAGCCTGTGAGGTTGGGTATAGGTAGGAAAACATGGATGTGCTTTGGGGACCACCATTCTCAGGAGCCCACCTACCCCTTCTTCAAAGCCCCAAGACAAGAATTTTGCTTACAGCTTACTTTTGTGTTGTACAATATTTTCTTCCTTATAAGAAAACTCAGGATACAGGGCAAGGAGGGAGAAAAGGGTCAGCTAACACATTCTGCCTATTAGAAGGAGACAATAGTGATACACTCCCCCACCAAACCCCTCATGCAAAACCATCCGCAGCCTGATGGAAACATTGCCTGACAGAGCTCAGGAGGCTCACAGGGAGCAAACTGCTGGTATCAGCACAATGCAAATAGATGGAGGACAAGTTCACCAAAAGCACTGCTCAAACAGAGGAACAATAATGCAAGTTTATTCAGTAGCTGGTGGTCAGGCTTTTACTGGTAAGTTAGCTACTCTGCGAGTGGCTCTTGAGACTGAAATACCACAAATACTCCCCTAACCCCTCTCATTTTCATTTTGGTAAGAACTAGATGTATAATATTTAAAAAATAACAGAAACGTATCCAAATAAGAACACAGCCACTGCACTCCAGATTATTTCCATATAAAGCCTTAATTTCAAACAGATGATCATTATGTGAAGCAAACAAAAGGAAAAAATACTGAGTAATCGACTCTGAAATGGAATCATTTTAAACAACCTACTTAAATAATAACTAGCACACTAAATCCACACACTGGCATTTGAGAAAGCAGAGCATGAAAAGCTGAAGACTCATGCTTCTTGAGGCAGCACCGAAGGTGCTGGAGACTGATGGAACAGCCATGTGCTGCTCCTTTCCCCTTTGAACTCTGGGATCATCCAAACACAGCTCAGGAGCTCCTGCAACAAAACCTTGAACTAACTTTAAAGTAAAAAAGTCAAACTCATGATCTGAAACAGTTTCCCACCTTAACTCTTTGGCACATGGCGCAGTTGTCAGAGGATGACATTTATAACTGGGCATCAGCAAAGGAGTCCTATTGTATTGTAGTAGAAATCCATTGCTCTCTGCAGAGAGTTTTGTTTAGTCTTAGCTTACAGGTTCAGAGCAGTGTTACTATTTCTAAGGTAAAAGCAGTCTTCATTATTTTATTCAAATCCTCTCCTGCTCTCTCCCTCTCTTTTCAGCATTCTCAGCTTATTGAAAACAACTGAAATCTTAACTTGCCTTCTTCAGCTGGATGATATGATAAATCAAGTCAGTTCTAAGTCTCTTATTGAGATACAAGAAAATATAAGCACAGAGAGGAAAATTTCCAGGAATTACCACCATTCCCATCCAGAAAAGTGGGGTGAAAATTACATGAGATTCCGCAGGTTACTCATTTAGGTTTAGAACAAACACAACCTAAGGCTAAAGTACAATATTGTACACACACTGATCTTCAGGACTGAATTTCAGCCCTATGTAGCTAAGCCAGAAAGCAAAAGAGCAGATGACTTTAGATTCACAGGGAAGTTGTAGCTCTTGCATTCCCACTTTCCTCTCCTGTGATGAACTGGGGGGAAGGACAAAAGAAAAGACAACCATCACGGATACTTTGAATTTACTTACCCATACAAGCACAAGAGAGACCCTTTATCAACAGTACAAATAACCGGAGCCACCTCTTCACATTAGAGCACTTGCTGTCTGTCAAAGCAAAATCTGCAAACTAGATAGAAGTCTTGGATAACTGTCTTGAAAACTGATTAACACTGTGCACTGGATCAAATTGTGGTGCCAACAGCAGGCTGGTTTCACATGGCCAGCTGTGAACAGCTTCAGTGTCATCTAGAAAGCTCCTTGGTACAAGTTTGAAAGGTCTGCTTTTTCATTCTGTGTATTCCTCCACTTTCTGTAAAGGGACTGGAGCCAAGTACCTTGGGTGGGTACTTGGCTTATGTATGTTAGTACCACCCTTACGTACCAGGCTTACCCCTGCATTTAAGCCAGCTATGACAAAGTTTGACAGGACAGCTGGTAATGACTGCTAACACTACAGGATCCTAAAATTTCAGATCACAGAACTTACAACATTATTAGGCACAGGAAAGAGGTTTTAATGTCTTGCACATGATTTTACAGCTGTCTGTGGCCTTGCACAGTTGTATTCATAGTAACTGATGCTCCTCCAGGCTTTAACTA
This sequence comes from Melopsittacus undulatus, assembly GCF_012275295.1. NCBI lineage: Eukaryota > Metazoa > Chordata > Aves > Psittaciformes > Psittaculidae > Melopsittacus > Melopsittacus undulatus. The sequence continues at coordinate 67,888,839 of NC_047527.1, read as the reverse complement.
CAAAAATGGGGACGCCAAAAACAAGTCTAATACAAACACTTCAAATGTGTTTAAAACAATTGTAAAATGGGTTTCCTGAGAGCTGATCACTTGATGCTATGCAGCAGAATTTGTTTGCAATGCTTTGAAGTTTTCTGAAAGGCTTTCATTATACAGAGGAAAATGACTGCACATCCTGGGAGAAACTCCCAATACAACTCACAAGCAAGGAGACTGCTAAAGAAATAGATCTACCTTTGGCTGGTCTACATCTCCTGATTTTAAAGCTAGCTTTTTCCAGGTATTACTAGCTGAACAAAAGCCATGTTGATGGCTAACAGCCACCAGTGAGAACAGCAGCACCCCTCCTAGCATCAAACCAAAAGAGCACTTTTTCCTCCCACCTTTAAAACATTTGATTTTAAAATCAGGATGCTCACAGGCACTTTATACCCCATCCGGAACCAAGGCTGGCATCAACCTATTCTGCCTTTTCCCTTTGAGAAGGGCTGTATCTCACAGGGATGCCCAGCAGAAGCCATGCACACCAAGAGCTGCCAAGTGACCTGAGGCAAAGTGTGGTCCTTGTGGGAGGTGGTGTGGATGGCAGGAGCTGGGCAGCCACAGCACCCCAGGGCCGATGGGGAGCTGGTTTAGCTGCATCTGTCACAGTGATTCAGTCAAAAAGGTGGCCAGATGAAACCACAGATACTGATCTCCCCACTGAACAGGGTTCTGGCTTCAGATACGTGATACTTTTGCAATGGGGAGGGAAAGCAGAGGGGAGATAACATCAGAGAGATATACCCTGCATAGGGAAGGTTTTGAAATTTAATGGTGTCTTTGGTCCCTGGTTTGAGATCAGAAAGAGGAGGGTGATGATTGCTCTGATTTGGTGAGTGAAAAGCCACATGGAACAACTGCAACAGCATAAACAGTGGGAGGCAGAGCTGCAAGAATAATTACAACTGGGAAAAGCACAGAACAACACAAGAGCAGCAAGACACCACACCTGCCTGCCTCCTGCTCTGCCCAAGATTGAGCCTCTGAGGTAACCACAGAGTTGCCTTTTTGGCATTCAAGACAAGGGGAAAAACACAGAAAGTGAAAAGACATGTTGTGATGCCAAGAAAAGGTGACTAGGCCTAAGAAGGGAAAAGTGAGCTCTTTCAGCTGTCTTCACCTTCAAAATACTCTGCCAGTTCTGTGCCAAATAACGTGTTGTGTGCTCATCTCTAAGCGTAAACATTTCAAAATATTCAGTGTTGGGTTTTTTTCTGCTAAAAAACACTTTATAAACAACTTCTCTTCTCAGGAGCTGGCCACGCATGCTGACAGCCACAGAATCCTGCTCCTGTGTGCAAAGCCTTTCTCTGCAATTCACTGCGGATGTTTAAAACTAAACATAGTACCTTCAGGTTCTCTGCTTTCCCATACCTGCACCCTCCCTTCCCACATAAAGGGAACCTATCCATTGTTTTTCATTTGACTGTTAAGCAAAGCTTCCTTTTCTTTGAAAAATAACCTATTTTACATGAGAAGAAGAAGGGACAGAAAGGAGAGCATTGCCTTTTCAATGAGGATGGCTTTTGTGGGCTATCCTTTTTGTGAATGAAAACTGAACAGGGCATGGAGCAGTGACGGCCATTGTGACACAACCACCACTGTTGTGCTTCAGAGAAAGTCCCTGTTAACGAAATTCCAGTCCTGTGGCTGGTGCTGCTTTGACCCTTAGAAGGGCACTTCCCCAGCCTCAGCACGCCCACCTCTTTCAGGGTACTAGCTCCTGTGAAGCAGACACGAGTGATGCCACGAGAGCAACAAGAAGTCAGATCTTCAGAGGGATGCTTCTTCAGTTCACAACGTTTCATGTTTGTTTCCAGCTGTCATCCTGTTTCAACAGACCTGTGCTCTTGTCTTTCAATAACCTGCCTCTGTGCCAGCCAGAACACTGGAGCCCAGATCTCTGGGCTGTGCCCTGCAGCTGCAGCCCAAACCAGAAGCTCCCTGTGCATCTCTGTGGTGGCAGTGTGCAGAACTAGCCTTTCTCACTGAGCTAGTACCTCCTCACAGAGGTCACAGGCACGAGTCACCTACCTGTAAGAAGCATGTGAGCTCAGCCGCCTGTTTTAGGGGAAGGATGGTAAAATAATAGGTTTAAGTTTAGCTAAACCTTGTGAAGACATTTCTTTTCCTAACAGTGATCCAGATATAGGTTTTGGCTCTCCTAACTTAAAATAATTTGTTTTTCCTATGACTCAACTATATCTATTTACAGTAAATTACTTGAACCAACAGAATGACTCCTGGGAACACATAACTTGCCCCTGCACTGACCCTAACCATTTCCCATTAAGAGTGGTTGCATAGCACTATCGTGGACTTTAAAAGAACTGCTTTCAGTAAGTAGAGAAGCATTAGAACTTAATCCTTGAGAAAATCAGAGAAGCAACATATTTGGTTGTTCACTGAGGTTTTTACTATCCGCCTAACTGTGAGGAATTATTAAGACACAGTATGGTCACTAGCAGGGCTGGCTTTTTTGGTACCTTTTTTTCTGATGTGCCAGCCAGGAATAAATCTGTTCCAAAGTTATGTTTACCTCACTACATTTTAATCCAAACCCCATCAGGTAGAACATGAGCTGCTATTCCTTCTCTCTTTGATTACATACAGCTGTATGAAATCTATTTTAGCTAGTCAACACTCCTAGCCCAGGCACGTCCTAAAAAAACCTAAGCTGAACAGTACAGTCACCAAGCTACATCCACAGGATAATCTCTTCATTAGCCTTTTGCAACAGCTTGGTTTTCAATAAACTTCATGCTCTGAGCAGTCAAGCTGGTCAGAAGTCAAGGCACACTTCATAGGGTTTAAAATATCATACACAAGTTAGCATGAAAGTGAGATTACCTTCAACTGTGTTTCTCCAAGCTGCAGTCTGCTTGCATGTTTGCTTCTTGGTTGTACATATATACAACTATTCCTTATTCTAGTATCCACAGCAGGAAAAGTCACTCTTCCACTCTTCATATTTGGGGTACAGACATGCCCAGCAGCATCTAGCTACTTGACTAATAGCCACAAACTGTAAGGACTCTTACGGAGAGCAGAAGGAGGAAGGCACATGAGCATGCACATATGAATTAATTCCAGTTGTGGAGTTTTAACTATTCTACTATCAAAAGATATATGGAGTCACAATGTTAACATGAAGTGCCCAACACATCGGTAACTACTTGTCAGAGGCTTTCTTCTCACAAACAGCAACTTCACAAAACCCTGACTGATGCCACATTGGTTCCAGGTAACCACATCATCTACTTGATAAGTGGCAGGAGCACTTAACGTAACAATATAACCCAGCTGTAGTGAAGCACTCTGCAAAGGAGGACGCTGCATACACAGAGGTGACCATTACCCCAGCTTTGTCAACTAACACTACAGACAGCCTTTAGTGGGTTTGTCTATAAAAAGCCTCAGATCATTGACAAAGGCAAAACTGTCTGTGGTAATAGGACAAAGCACAGCTTTTGAGGTGAGCAGTTAATGAAAAAGCCAGGTACCTTTGTATCACAATTAAAGTGGACTTCAGATCACTGTGGGAAGAAATTGAATCTGAACTACTGTATCTCAGATAAGACTGGGTAAAACTCGGTGCAGGGTAGGGGAGTTATTGTGCAGAAGTGCTTTCATCTTCTCTATATATCTCTATATAGAATGTTTCCTTCTTGCAGACATCTTCACAGACAAGTTCCATCATGGAAGGGGTAGGATTCATCTAGCTGTAATATGTAAACACAGCAAAGAACAGTAAGCGAAAAAAAAAAACCAACCCCAAACCACAAAACAGAACTAAACCCCCTTACAACATGAGGTTGGAACATCACTGATCCCATTGGACTAAAGCAACAGAGAAACACAGCATGTGTTAGGGGAATGATCTTGACACATTCAAGAGATCCAGTCTCTGGCAAGTCCTTAGCAAGAAAAAAATCCCCCAGACTTTAGTGGTCTGGTTTCTGCTAAACCCGTGACTCAGAAGAAAACACAATTTCCTCTGGGAGGTGTTTCAGCATGGTCCATGGGGCCAAAATGCACTTTTCAAGGCAAGAGAACACAGAGAAGTAGAAATGGTACATGATGCATCCTAGCAGTCCAGAAACATGAAAAGAAGGGGAGAATGGAAGTGCACCAGAGACCTGACTGAGCAGGCTTGAGCCAGCACTGACTGCATCATAGGTACCAAATATGACAAGCAGGGCTAAGCATGCCTGCAACACAAAATACAGAAGTAAAACAGCTTCATAAGTGATAGGGTGTATACAGTGCTGCTGTGGGGCACAACTTCCCCTGTAACTGGCTGAAGTGGTTTAATGTGTTTTGTCTAAACTACTTCACATAAATATGCACATACGCACAATCTGTAATTAAATAATTATTCGCTTTTTCTTTTAGCAATTCACATTCAAGATCACAAAAAATCCCAGGCCAGATCAGAAGAATGATTGGCGTTGACTACAAAGGGTAATTTTGAGAGCTACCACATTCAAGCAAGCCATAAATACGGATAATAGAGTTGGTTCCTGTGGTTTTCAGCATCTGGGAATGAGAGTAAGTATTTTGGGGTTTGAGACTTGTCTCCAGTTCATTCACTGTATTAGTGCAGCACATCTGAATGGAATTACATGTGCAACTTGATCTTACTGCCTCAAGGATACATTTCTTTCTTCATTTCACATGGGTAGAGGTTCTTTACTCTGGTAATGGAAATGACACTTTCCACTCCCAGCACTTCCCTGACTTAAAAGACTACAGGAGAAATTGCAAGCAAAGGGTTCACTGGCATTCAACAAGCCATCACTTACCACATCATGGCAGTCACCTACAGAGACAGCTATTGTATCCTGAGATATAGAATATTTACCATCAGAATTGGTCATCTTTGCTGTGTTCATCTAACCGGCATAAATCTGAAACTACCACCTCACTAATCTGGTTAGCTACCTGCAAACATCTTCAGACCAAAATGATCCATTAGAGACCCAGTCAGACACGCTGATTAATCAATTCATGCACATCAAAACCATGACGGAAAACAGTAGCTAGAAAATTCTTCCTGTTTTCCCTGAACCTGAAACAAGGTCTCTGCTCTGAAACAATCCAGATCTCCTCATTGTGCAGCCAAGGCAACTACTGAACTTATCCTCAAATTCTTTGGTCTGAATATTTCTAATGCTGAAGCTGCCGCAGCAGTGAAGGCTGGGCTCCTTTCCCACTTCCTGTGGACTGGACACAGATCCAACAGTTTTTCTTGGACCACTTAACAGGATAGGTGCCTCCCTTTGCCAAAGTTAAGTTTGTAGGAAAGACGTATTTCTAGAATTTAGAGGAAGCAGAGGCAAATTCTCTTAAAACACAGTTCACTTTCAGCATATAAGCTATACATGGCCATCTGTTTAACAGTCCCAGAAATAGCAAAATGACAGAGCAGACAGAGTATCTGAACTGTAAAGATGAATGATCAACTTTGAAATGCACAGGAAAGGATGAGAGGCAACAAACAAGTTGCAGAAAAGGGAATTCCAACTAGGTACTGGGGGCAGTGGGAAGGAGGGGACTCTTCACCATGAGGGTGTCAAACAGAAGAAAACTGGGCAGAAGATTGTATTTTTCAAGATACTGAGAACTTGACTGGACAAGGCCCTGAGAAACCTGATCTCACTTTGAAGTCAGCCCTGCTTTTGCATGGGTTTGGCCAGACGACCTGCAAAGGTCTGTTCCAACCAGGGAGAAAAGCAGAAGTGGGAATGTCAAAAGTTTGTAACTGAACCAGTACCATTAAGTGCAAAGAAAGAAGTCCAAATTATTTAAGATAGCAAAATAACCAAAGCTAGGTGATTAAACAGCATACACTGAAAGAAAAAAAAAATCTATAAATTCAACTATGAAAAATGGAACAAAGCATTACTTGTATAGTCCTGTGTTATAAGCTAATGTTCAGAACATTAAAATGCCACTGAGGATCACTTCAGGAAAACATTTACTTAATGCACTATTAGAATGCATAATGTATCACACAGAAATAATGCACATCTCTAATGGCAATATGTGAACTTATCAGTGCCTTAAATATCATAATCCAGTCTTTGAAAGAACAAAAAAAAGGAGAAGACTCAGAGAAAGGTGATAAAAATGAGACAGAACTATACAAGAGATGAGACCAAAAAGCTTTTTCAAAGAGTACAAAGCATGAATAGTATCAAGGCTATTAGAGAACTCCTACAGACATCTATCTACTGAATGAAAGATGATGCATTTAAAGCCGAAGGAAGGAAACTTCTTTGTGTCTTACTAGTTGCTTCAGAGGCAGAGGCAAAGAAACCAGCAATGATCATTTCAGAAGCAGGTTAAAAGCTATGCCCTGAACTGGTGCTATGGAAATTGCTTGATTTATTGTCAGAAGCAGCAGTGTACTTTCATTTTGACATGGAGTAGCATCACCTGGCTGAATGGCTCAGCATGGTAAGGATCAGTTGACGCTGCATGAAATGCAAGCAGAATGCTACAAATTCATTCTTCAAGACTGAAAAAGAAGTGAACAATGTTGTTAGTTTTCATCTCAATGTTGTAATTTCTAGTCTCTAAATAACCTGTTAGCTACGTGCCAATTTTGCTTTCTACATTAAAAAAACATTTATTACATAAAAAGTGCTATTTTATTATTCAAAGTACTGTAGACTGTGTGTATCACCTTCACATATCATCACAGCTATATTTAGCTGAATGATTCTCAATTATTAGAGTAAGACACAAAATTGGGAACTATTTGCTTTAAGATGATTGTAAGAAATGTTCTCACAGACCTGAGAGCAAACAGCACTCTGACATTGTGCAAGTTCAGTGATTTTGACATATTCATGCCCTACCTTAAATCTTAAATTCAAATAAGATGCAAGGCTACTAAAGCTATTTAAATCTATTCTGCATTACTTCAGATTTCTCCTATTTCTTCATTTGAAAGCACGAAGGAATTGTTAATGTAGTGAAGGAAATCTTTGAGGACCTATTTCTCAGTCAATCTTTTGAAGCATACTTCCATCTCCTTACTTAAATTGAAGGGGAAATATGGCAGAACAAATCTGCCAAGGTTCTGCTTATCTCAAAAGCACCTATCTGAACAAACAGAGCAACTAAGCAGCTTTCTGAAGAGTAAGAATTAGTAAGATTATCTTACTTTTGCTGGTAACGTGTAACACAGATCCTCTCTTTTGCTTACTGTATGTATGTCAGATTAGGACCACTGCACAAGTATATGAGAAAAGATGGAGAACAGAACACTCTTTAGAGCATGCATAGGAAATTTATGCTAAATACACTGAGCACAGGGAAGAAAAAAGACAAAAAGAGAATTTACCAGTTCTCTTCAAAGTATGATTTTTCCCCCCACCTACCCTGCATGTATTTACTATCAAGAGAAGTGGTTTGTATTTTTTTTCCCCTCCTATATGTGATCTAAACAAAGCAGCCATAAATGCAGAGGCACTGGAGAGCAGAGTGGGATTTCTATTAGAAATTATTCATATGCCTACTAAGAGAGGTAGGGTACACATAAATAACATGATTTTCTTTTTAATCATAAAAGATAAATAAAAATAACTACAAAGGTTCTAAAAATTCCACCTGAAAACTTCAATATGGTAAGACGTTATTATAGACTGGTTAGAGCTGGAAGAGACCTTAAAGATCATCCAGTTCCAATGTCCCTGCCAAGGGCAGTGGCACCTTCCATTAGACCAAGTTGCTCAAAGCCCCATCCAGCCTAGCCTTGAACACTGCCAGGGATGGGGCCTATTAGATAGAAAATAATTAAATATGCCTGTAACTCTGAAAGGAGGGAGTCAATTACTATTCCTAATTCAAAGCTGGGACATAGAAGTACTATGTTTGTAAGTGGAGGACCACCCTTGGAGACTACAGCTAAACAGTTACCAAAGAAGCTCCCTTTCAGGAGGGAACTCTGACGACAGCCACCACATTTGTGGTAACAGAAGCTAGAAGAAAACTGTTTGGGGGAAACTATTCCGTGGCCATGTCTGAAAGGCCCTTAATACATCAGAGTATTTGAAATGCACATCACCAGGAGCATGGGGAATCTTTCCAGAAGTCCTGTGCTGTCCACCATGATACAACAGCTGAGTATGTGCGGTGGCAAGATGGGCAGGCTAAGGAGAGCCCACTGCCAGTCAACCAGTAGCAGTCACCCCACCACAAGCCTCTCTGAGCTAAGGGGTTTTGAGGCAAACAACCTAGAGGCTGAAGACACTCTCCATGTGCTGCTTCCCCACCCCACATTCAGCAGGTAAAGGACAGTAAGGTACAAGCTGGAAATCAGACTGCTGCTTCAGATTTCTGAAGCTGACAACTTGATGCATTCTTTCCTGTTAGGGTGGTGAGGTACTGGAATGGGTTGCCCAGGGAGGTTGTGAATGCTCCATCCCTGTCAGTGTTCAAGGCCAGGTTGGATGAAGCCTTGGGTGATACGGTTTAGTGTGAGGTGTCCCTGCCTGTGGCAGGGGGGTTGGAACTAGATGATCTTAAGGTCCTTTCCAACCCTAACTATTCTACAATTCTATGATTCTATGCATGATGATTTTTACCGCAGTTTTCTGTGACCAATGTATAAAGTGACTTGTGGAATTAACAGGGTTAAAGTCATAGTAACTCCGAGGCCTGCCTACCGGCTTAGTCACATTACAAGCCATGGCACTTAAGTTTGGTTAACAGCATATCACAGCAGTAATCATAACAATTATAAAGTGAAAATGTATTTGGGTTTGTGTGCCCAGTGATGTGCCATATACTTGCGAAAACTGAAACACTAAATTAAAAAATCTGAAAACTTACCGGATTTTACACTCCGCTTCTGATGCTCCTGCTCCTCACTCCACAAAAGGTTACCCACATCTGATTTATGGCCTCTTGCTGGCAATGTTTTTAAAGGGATGTATTTCGAGGTTAGGAAATTGTTTCTGAGCTAATATAAACACATTTTTACACACCAACACCTCCCCTGCCCTGAAAAGTGCTAGTTTGCTAAGATAAACTGAAGTAAATTCCCAAACATGATCCAAAACATCATTCCCTGGTACACAGTAGAAAACTGAAAATAGTATTTTGCTGGCTTGTATCAGACAGATGCAAACTATACTTGAGAAACAGTATAAAAGCAGGAGGGACTACAGAGCACCTAAGGAGCAAGAAATGCATCAATTACAAATGAAGACATTGTTACCCACCCTGTCTTCTTCACTATCAATATACCCAAGGAATAAGTCTTCTTATGTAACCAGTAAGTCCTTTTTTTTAAGTCATGGTGGTACACTTCAATATCTTTCTGGTAAATGTACCACACCATTACTTTCATAAATCCACTTCGACCTTGTAAGATTTGCAGGGCTATCCAAAAACCGGGGCAATGAGACAGGTAGATAGTTAGATGTTTTATCTGAAATCCTACATCATCTCATTATGTTGCTAAAGTAGCAACAGAATGCTTCAATTTGTTAGCATTTCCTCCGCTTTGTGTACAAAACACTTGCATACTGCTGCAGAAATAATGCAGATAACACTGACTAAAGCAACTTGGAATAGAAAGTCTAAAATGGTCATAGCAGCCAAATATAATTCCACACAAATTTTGCATGAGTCTAGGTTTAATTTGCTTTACAGGACAGTTGGCCAAACAACGACATTTATCATAAAAATATCCTCTCCATTAAGCAAATCTCATTTTTCTTTCCAAAAGAAAATTCAATGTATACTCTGAGCATTCAGTGGCTCATTTTCAAGATCAGCCCACACAGATTTTTCTTAACAAAACAAAACAATTCAGTTAAAAAATGCAGACCAATGTAATGACATAGTCATATTGCTTTTGGCTATGTTAACTTTAAAAACCATGCCAATTTAGCTATTTTTCTTTAGGTTTTATTAGAAAAAAGTAGCAGATCAACATTACAGTTCAGAGTCTAATCTAAATATGCACTTGACAATGAAGCACATCTGAAAATGAAGTGAAAAAGGATCCCAGAAAACCTCCAGTTTGCCAATCCCCTGCTACCCAATTTCACATATCCTTTCTTCTGGCTTTCTGTTGACTGAAATCAAACAAGGAACAAAAGATTTATTGCTAGGAAAATAAAACCGTGGTACAGTAGTGTGAGTCTTGGGCGCTAAGTGTGTTCCATCAAGATAACTTCATAATTTCAAAGTGTACTTAAATCTTTTGTTTGGCCATGAAAGTCCGTAAGCTGACTGACCCAAGTATAAACTGAAACGGCAGGTTTAGACCAAAAAAAAAAGTTAGACAGCATGTTAAACCTCCAGTTTTCAATCAGTAATAAAAAGATACAATTCCAACAGCCAAGAAATTAAAATAAAAAAAGAAGAAAAATGTTGATCTGACATTCGAGAGCCAAGTTTATTCTTATGCTCATCTTTGTTTGCGCCCAAAAGAATCTTAGACTAGCCAGAAAGAAAAAAAACAATTGTATTTATGGACTATCACACAATTGAAAAAGAGAAACAATTGCCTTTTGACATGGTTATTTTCCCCCACTGAGGTATAAAATCTACATATAAATTTGATACTTCACTATAACAAATTGTACTTTTCATAGTTCTGATTTAGTTTCCATTAAACCCTGTTTGCTTTTTGTTTTTAAACCACAGAATTCTTAATTCATGTTACTGAATCTGGTTTCCAGCTGTCTTTCACTTTTTTGTGTATCTATATTTAGTAAGTCTGGTTACCACTGCTAACCAGGAAAAATATATTCTTGGAACTTTCTTCATTACAACAGCACTTTCAGCAGAGGTTACTGATGTGCAAGCAAACTACAATGATATGCAGCTCTTCAGAGAAACTATTTCACTGATTATGTTTCCACTGTCCAAACATTCTCTAAATTATCTTCTGGAAGAAACTCTTTCGGATCTTGTAAACATCAGTGGGTGCAGTTTCACTAGTATGTGTGGAAGTTTCACATCCTTATACAGGAAGGCTGGTTCACAGCTACTTAAGAAGCTGCAGGAGTTCTAACAGCTGACAAACTGTGGATTCTGCCACGCAGAAGTTTCTTCTGTTACTACTTAACAGTGTAGTCAAAGTATCAGCCGAGGTAGCCCAGTCAATCTTTGCTTTCCTTTAGAACCTCTCAGAATATTTCTGGAAGGGTGACATTGCGAAGCAGCCACTGCTGGGAGCGGCTGCCATTGCAGTCTCTGATGCTGGGTACCTGGCTGTCTTCTTCGGTGGCTTTGTCCAGGCACTGGTTACTGTTCACATGCAGCAGGGTTAATTTCTTGGAGACAAAATAAAAAGAAATTAGTTTTACAAAAATCTCCAGGCATAAAGTAACCGACTAGTGGCCATTAGAATTCTTCCATAGGTAAGTAGGAACTAGACGAGACCCCATGGTCACTGACTCCAGATCCAAACCCCCAAGAACACTTAAATATGCTATCTGAAGTTGTAGATAATGAAAGCATTATGAAAAACAGAAAAGTCTGAACTTGTAGATGACATTCTTTATCAAGCAATACCCATCATTCTTTAAATAGGATTATTCTGGTAAGATACACAATATCAATCATTAGTTATAATAGTAGTTTTCATCAGATTAGAATGAAAACATTGACTATTCAAAAGTATGTTTTTTTCTCAGTTAGGGACACAAAACTGACCACACGCTATGTTCTTTTAGTACTATGGGTTTGTTTGTTTGGATTTTGTTTTTAATATTTTCTTTTTTATACAACAAAAAAGGACATGTAGAAATTCACATACATATAAATCTTTTCTAATACCTACTAATCTTACTTATGCAATCATGTTTTGCAACTGCCTTTTGCAATAACTGATTCTGAGTTAACAAGCCTGAGAACTATTTTTTCTAACTGTCGGAGTTCTTGACTGCACTGCTTAGTAACAAAATTGAGTTTTAGGGCTTGCAAATCAAATTCATGATGAATAGATCAACAGTCAATGACTTCTAGATCTGGCAGTTAAACACAGAACCTTCAAAGTACATTTGAACATTACGTACAAGAAAGAGAATGATTAAAATAAAGCTGCTTTAAGCATCTCTACCTTAAACACATCACGATTTGGAATACAAGATTTTCTTTATAATTTTGAGATGCTGACTTTCTTAATTACAAAAGTTATTTCCTTTTAACCTTGTGTAAGGTAAGACACCGTGTGTTGAATTTATCACAAGATTGTTAGTACTACCTTTTACTGGTCCAGTAGATACCTGGAACACTTTTCCAGCATTGATCTCAACACTACACTAGCATACTATCTTTCTCCAGTTAGAAAATACTCTTCTAAAAGCTGTCCCAACACTCACCAGCTAATTAAATCAATACACCCACTGAGCAACTACATGATAAAACAGTAGCAGAAGGAACGTAATCCTGACGTTGTTTCCCATTTTGATTGTCAAACAGTGGTCTCATGCTGGAATATGTTGCTTTATAGGCTCATGTAAAAACTCAGGTTGTCTCATTCTAATGTCACAAGTCATTAGAAGACTTACCACTGGATCATATTCCCAAAGCTGATTTCCTTTTAGATGGTGGCACTTGAGCATTGTTACTGGGCCATTAAGTTTGGACACGTCTAAACACAAATCATCTGTTCGAATTTCTTTATTGGCAGTATATGAGAAAACCTAGACAGAAAAAGAATGAGAGGAACTGAAAAAAAGAAACATGAGGATCCCCAGTGTAGATAATCTCTGTATATTGGAAAACAGTTTAAGATTTCTTCACAAAAGTGCAACAAAAACAAAAGGGGGAAAAAAGGGGGAAAAAAGGGGGAAAAAAGGGGGAAAAAAAAGGGGGAAAAAAAGGGGGAAAAAAAGGGGGAAAAAAGGGGGAAAAGGGGGGGGAAAAGGGGGGGGAAAAGGGGGGGGAAAAGGGGGGGGAAAAGGGGGGGGAAAAGGGGGGGGAAAAGGGGGGGGAAAAGGGGGGGGAAAAGGGGGGGGGAAAAGGGGGGGGAAAAGGGGGGGGAAAAGGGGGGGGAAAAGGGGGGGAAAAGGGGGGGAAAAGGGGAAAAAAGGGGGAAAAAAGGGGGAAAAAAGGGGGGAAAAAGGGGGGGAAAAAGGGGGGGAAAAAGGGGGGGAAAAAGGGGGGGAAAAAGGGGGGGAAAAAGGGGGGGAAAAAGGGGGGGAAAAAGGGGGGGAAAAAGGGGGGGAAAAAGGGGGGGAAAAAGGGGGGGAAAAAGGGGGGGAAAAAGGGGGGGAAAAAGGGGGGGAAAAAGGGGGGGAAAAAGGGGGGGAAAAAGGGGGGGAAAAAGGGGGGGAAAAAGGGGGGGAAAAAGGGGGGGAAAAAGGGGGGGAAAAAGGGGGGGAAAAAAGGGGGGGAAAAAGGGGGGGAAAAAGGGGGGGGAAAAAGGGGGGGAAAAAGGGGGGGAAAAAGGGGGGGAAAAAGGGGGGGAAAAAGGGGGGGAAAAAGGGGGGGAAAAAAAGGGGATGTAAAATAAATTCCAGAACTGACACCCAGAAAATTGTAGTTTGGGTACAGGCGTTTTGTTTTAAAGTAATGATAACCAATCACATCTAACTAGAAGACCGTTCCAGAGAACCTATGGAGATGAAGTCTAGTTTATAGCAGTCATCTCCTCCTCTCAGTCCCTTTTTGATATAAAAGCTGGTCTAAAACCTATTGCAGTCATTAAAAAAATGATAAAACCCCAACAAATCTTTTCATGCTTTTCCTCTTACAGTCATCTTCTTCAATGAGGGTTTCATAAACTTTACAATTTAAGCATATTTTAAAGATAACTACTGAAAGAATCAAATAATTGTTCCAATGAGAAGTAATGTTCCAAATAATTCAATACATTAAGGTAATTAAAAAATAAAATTATCACCTGATTGCCACCCATTCCATGGCAGTTAAAGATTCCAACTTTCTCATTTTCTTTTCTTGCCATGTTATCCAGACATTGATTTGTCTCTACATTTCTTATCTAGAAGTGAAAAGAGCACATCACCAAAGGCAGTTATTTTTAGAAAAGAACTAGTTCTGTATCAAACCAGCTCTCTCTGCTATACACCAGAGGTTGCGAATGAAATATCAAATACAGGAACCGTACTACAACAGACCACTGTCCAAAACTCAAAAGCTAATTTTCAAGCTCCTGGGGTACAGAACTATGTTGTTTCTTTGCTTTCTTCGGGGGATCTTTCCATGTTGGGGACTCTTTTTGTGCAAAGACTCAGCTACAACAGAATGGACACAAGTAAGTCTCCAGCACAAAACCTTCAGAAGTTTTAAAGCACTATCCTAGGTGACTGGGTTCAATTTCCTCACTTCTTGAGTTACAGCCTTAATCCTGATATTACTATATAGTAGGCGGCATGAATATCAAGTCTCCTGATAGTCATGCAGCAACACAAAAGCCTGCTCCCATTTTGTTAAAAGCATTTCTTTTAAAAACAAACATATAAAATTACTCTGTAACAGGCTCAATATTTTGCTCAATATAACTTGTAGGGGACAGCAGCTGTCCTAAATAAATAGGCACCATCATCTGTGCTACTTGTACAATCACTTAAAAAAACTTTAAAGAAACAGAGAAATGCCCAGCAAGGCTTAGGGATCACAGAAATTTGCTGGTCACTGATGAGGGGTTTGGGGATAAAGCCCAGAGCAGTTTTGAGGCAAAGCCCTGGCTTAATCTGGTCTAGTTGTTTTAAGCAAAAACTCTGCACATACTCTACGCAGAGAATGTTATACCGAATGTTATCCATAATAATACATTTCTGAAGGAATATTTCTGAAGCCCTTTTAGGTGGCATTAAATATTGTAGTAAACAAGAGAAAACAATCAAATTACAGAACTGTATACTAAAGTTCAGTTTTCTGCCCCACTGAAAAGCCAGATGTGTCATTTTGCAGATCACAGGAGCACAGGTGCAAGATACCTGAACTTTGCTGAAGATAATTTGTTTGCACAACTCAGTTCAGAATACAAACAACTTCCTGTACATTGTCCTTTACACAGGGTAGATAAATACACAGGATAAAATCTTACCTCTCCCAGAGAAAAGTAATGGCGTGGAATTTGGGAATCAGGATAAACATTCTCCAGGTACCAGGAGAAAGGCTTGCACTGGAGCTTGCGTCTCAGTCCAAGTCGTGATGATATGTCTCCATAGTCAACTTTAGTAACACCTGTAGAAACAAAGTTTTATTCTTCAATGGCTGCTAACAAACATTCTATAATTCCACTTAATACAAAAATCATCAGTATAATTCACTGCTTGTATGAAACACTTTCTTAGAGAGTCATCCAAACACAAAGGAATGATTTATTTATTTAGTTTTCATATAGCATTATGCTGTTTATATTCTCAGAGAGTTTATGTCAGTCACTACCTGTGACTTTTCTTTCCAGATAATTACTCAAAAGACAGAATCACTACATCTGTGTTCACATGACAATTTCTTACCTGTGGTTTCTGGAACAGTTGGAATGCAGTTACTTCCTAAGCTATTAAAAGGGAAAGGCTGAAACTGTTATAGTCACTAATGCCATTCTATCCCCTATGGTAAATGTGGTGGATATCTCTGTAGCATAACATAGCAGAATCCCTCTGTGGAGCAAGGAGAATTCCATTCTATTTAATTATGTAAGCCAAGTACCACCTGCTGGACCCTTCATCATCTATCTTGCTGGCTGATACTCAAGGATCACTGACTACAAGCTCAGGAGTGTTGCATCCACACTAGAAGGAAGTGCAGCAGGAGGGCCAGGAGACCTCCTTTGATCGATAGGGAGCTGCTGAGGAAAACTTGAAAGAAAAAAGAGGTTTATAAAAGGTGGAAGCAAGGACAGGCGGCCTGGAAAGAACACAGGGATGCTGTCCAGGAAGCTAGGGACCAAGTTAGGAAAGCTAAGGCCCAGTTAGAATTAAACTTGGCTAGGGATGTTAAAAGATAACAGGAATGGATTCTATAGGTATATTATGAATAAAAGACAGACTAGGGACAATGTGGGCCCCCTCTAGAAGCTATCAGGAGAATTGGCTACCCTGGATTTGGAGAAGGCTGAGGTTCTCAATGACTCCTTTGCCTTGGTCTTCACTGGCAAAGGCTCTGACCACACCACTCAAGTCTTGGAAGGCAGATGCAGGGACTGCGAGAATGAAGACCTTGGGCCCACTGCAAGAGAGGATCTGGTCTGAGACCATCTTAAGAACCTGAATGTACACAAGTCCATGGGACCTGATGAAATCCATCCGCGGGTCCTGAAGGAGCTGGCAAATGAAGTTGCAAAGCCACTGGCCATCATATTTGAAAAATCATGGCAGTCAGGTGAAGTTCCTGATGACTGGAAAAGGGGAAATATAACCCCCATTTTCAAGAAGGGGAAAATGGATGACCTGGGGAATTACAGACCAGTCAGTCTCACCTCTGTGCCTGGCAAAATCTGGGAGCAGATTCTCCTGGAAGGCATGCTAGGGCACATGAAAAACAACAAGGTGCTTGGTGACAGCCAGCATGGCTTTACTTGGGGGAAATCCTGACTGACCAATTTGGTGGCCTTCTATGACGAGGCTACAAAAGTGATGGACAGGATTTGTGCAAAGCGTTCGACACTGTCCCACACGACATCCTTGTCTCTAAATTGGAGAGACATCAATTTGATAGGTGGACCACTCGGTGGATAAAGAACTGGCTGGATGGCTGCACTCAAAGAGTTGTGGTCAACGGTTCAATGTCCAGCTGGAGATCAGTAACGAGTGGTGTTCCTCAGGGATCGGTGTTGGGACCAGTCTTGTTTAATATTTTTGTTGCTGACATGGACAATGGAATTGAGTGTGCCCTCAGCAAGTTCACCGATGACACCAAGCTGTGTGGTTCTGTTGATACGCTGGAGGGAAGGAATGCCATCCAGAGGGACCTTGACATGCTTGTGAGGTGGGCTGGTGCCAACCTCATGAAGTTTAACCATGCCAAGTGCAAGGTCCTGCACCTGGGTTGGAGCAATCCCAGGCACAGCTACAGGTTGGGCAGAGAAGAGATTCAGAGCAGCCCTGTGGAGAAGGACTTGGGGGTGTTGCTCGATAAGAAAATGAACATGAACCGGCTTCAGTGTGTGCTCGCAGCCCAGAAAGCCAACTGCATCCTGGGCTGCATCAAAAGGAGCATGACCAGCAGGTCGAAGGAGGTGATCCTGCCCCTCTACTCTGCTCTCGTGAGACCTCACTTGGAGTACTGTGCTCAGTTCTGGTGTCCTCAACATAAAAAGGACATGGAACTGTTGGAACAAGTCCAGAGGAGGGCCACGAGGATGATCAGGGGACTGGAGCACCTCCCATATGAAGACAGGCTGAGAAAGTGGGGGCTGTTCAACCTGGAGAAGAGAAGGCTGCGTGGAGACCTCATAGCAGCCTTTCAGTATCTGAAGGGGGCCTACAGGGATGCTGGTGAGGGACTATTCATGAGGGACTGTAGTGATAGGACAAGGGGTGATGGGTTGAAACTTAAACAGGGGAAGTTTAGATTGGATATAAGGAGGAGGAAATTCTTTCCTGTAAGGGTGGTGAGGCACTGGAATGGGTTGCCCAGGGAGGTTGTGAATGTTCCATCCCTGGTTGTGTTTAAGGTCAGGTTGGACAGAGCCTTGGGTGACATGGTTTAGTGTGAGGTGTCCCTGCCCATGGCAGGGGGGTTGGAACCGGATGATCTTAAGGTCCTTTCCAACCCTAACTATTCTATGATTCTATCTAACTGCACAAACAGTCAGAAATCAGCCTTCTTAGAGGGATCTAAGCCTTTAATAATTCAGTATTTGTTCAATATAAGTGCAGCATTTGCAAGATGTTCACCATTAGGACTGTTATCTTTTTTTGGTGGTATTTTCCTTGCCTTTTTTCTGCTTTACTCTTCATTTACCAAAGTGCTCATTCTTCCTGTATCTTCCCACTCCTTGATGGTTATTTTCATTCCTTATGAAAATTATTTTGTGCAAGTTCCATCTGCATATGGGTTGGGGAAGGTGTGCATGATCAATAGACACTTTCGTCTCACCAGAATTAAGCAATATTGTCATGAATATTCTAATAACATTAATTAATTAAGGGTAAGAATTTCTAGTTTTCAGGCATCATGTTCTTTATGTGTTTTCTATGCTAAACTCCATCTACACAGGCCAGAAGTAATACACTTCCAGAAAACCCAAACAAAGGAAAAAGAACAAAACCAAGTCCCAGCAATTTCAATTCCCCTCGCAAACCACAAATATGGCTCAACTGGCCACAAGACTATAAACCTCCAGCTGCATACATTTTTCAGGAACCCTTCCACTTAGAGGACTCTGAATTATCCCTCCATTTTTTGACCTTTTGAAACTGAGTTTGAGTAATTTCTAAGTTGGCACACTGTTATTAAATCGACCTGCCAGCAGATGGTGTGTTTCTACTCAATTAGGAGAGATAATGACATAATTTCCTCTAAATGTTTGTAAATATCAATAAAAACATTAGTATTTTCAATATTGCAGAGGAAAAAAAAACTTAGCTAGGCTTTCAATTTAAAAAAAAAAAAAACAAATAAAAAGCAACAACAAAAAACCCCCAACAAACCAAACCAAAAAACCCCAAACAAAACCCAACAAAAACAATTCCAAATCATTCCAAACCCTGAAGACTTTTTAATAAAGATGCCAGATTAACATAAAGGAAAGCTTGTTTGTTAAATGAAATCTTGAATAGTGTGAATGAAATATCTCTCGGAACAGAATCCCAGAAAGTTTCAGTCTGTGCTTTTCAGTCACAAAATAATTCCCGAAACCAAAAAACAAGAGACAAACTGCCCTGCAAAACACTGCCCCATCTTCACAAAAGCAAATATTTGCTCTACACCAAAAGGAGCACTCTCTCAAAAAGTAATGAAGTAAGGAGAGAAATGCTGTACCAATCAACCACAGCTAAGTATGGAGTTCTTAATTTTTCAGTGATCAAAAAGCAGCTGATGGATGAAACAGTTATGCCATCCTCACAACAGCATAAAGATATTCAGAACTCATTCATCAGTTTGCTATAGGTTTTAAGAAAACAACACTGTTAAGGCTTTGTCACATCACTGAATAGCAGTAAGAATTAAAGTCACACTCAAACAATAAAATGCAAAGTGATACTTGACAGCATACAAGCATTTTGTTTCTTAAAATAAATGTCACTGCCTAGAAAGAAAAGTGCCAGCTGCTTTCCCCTCCATTACAATTGTATATTATATTCTGTTTTATCATTTTTAGACTAAAAGACTTAAAAAACCCCAAACTCCTCTCTGAAGTTAGATCTGCACCAAACCATATACTGCACATAGACTACAGTTAGCATGAAGTTAGCAGATACACTGAGTAGCAAAACCGGAATAGCTGCTGTAGGGTTCTCCTCTAACAAGGCTAAATCACTCTATTTGCTAAGTTTTTATGCATACTACCTGATGTGTATTACTCAAAAGTAGACTGAGTGCTCCTATACATCTGCACTATACAGTTACATATGGGTAACAGTTCTTTTTGGGGACAAAAGCCTCAACCCAAACACAACCAACTCAAAGCAAACTAGGAAAACTGCCAAGTATAAAACATATAAAAAATAGTCCATGACTAAATCATGATTCCATCCACAAACCATTAAAATTCATATACACAGTGATATATATGTTCCCGTGCTTTAGTACACTTTTAAAGGCTGAGAAAAACAAACAAAGTGACGTGAACACCTAAACCAAACAAGCAAAAAATCCCCAACAAACCACAAAAGAATGAGATCAAATCTTCCTCCCAAGAGACAATTATGCCAGACTCTTACAAGTATGCGCATCATGAGGAGGAATCATGGTCACCAGTTGTTCTTTCAAATACTTGAGTTTGGTTGATTAAAAAAAATAAAGAATCAGAAACAGTATTTAACAGTACTTGTCACTGTTGCCTTTAACCAGCCAATGTTGGCTTTTTCCCCACCTCCCCACCCCTACCCCCTGTCCCAAACCCCAATTACATTAACAGCCTGGACCTCACCGATGATTCTGTATCTCACAGCTGGCTGTTTGCTGCAGGACAATTTTATGCCTTTTCTTCCAACACATATGCCTATAGATGCACTCTGAAATATATACTGGTAAGGTAAAAACCCCCACATCAAACTATCAAATCACACCATCAGCAGTTCTTTTGAACAAATGTTAAGATCTATCTCAGCATTTGCTTGTGCTGTCGGTATTCTTGAAGTTTGGTATGCAGTATTAGACTGCTCTGATTAGTAATATATAATTGTCTCCTTATACCTTTACAAAAAATACATCTAATACTGTCTCATGAGTACTCTTTCAGTTTCATTTTCTTTGCCACCTTATATTTAAGCTTCCCATCAGCTGTGTTGCAACAGATCTGCCATCCTCAAAATCTCAAAAGGGCTGAAGATTTGCTTGTTCACTATGTGGCAATATATTTATGCTAAAGTGCTTTTGGGGAAAAAAAAAGGATAACATGTTGTTTTCATCATGATTATAAATTGCTCAGTCATGTTCAAAAACACAGAAAACTTTCATCTAAAGCTACTGTTTTGTAAAAATCATAGAATCTCTTTTTATTTAATATTATGAAACTCAATAAGCAATAATAATTTTAAATCGATTTCAATGCCTACATTATTTGCGTTCCCAATTAATGCTAATATGGAATACAAGCTGAAAACAAGAACACATGGAATCATTCGGTAAGTATTTTGAACATAGGCTTAACTACACTGCAAGATGTGGTCTCAATCCCTTCTCTGTCCTCATCAACCATGAAGAAAGACGTTATCCATTTGCAGTCTGTACACATTGAACTTTGACTTACCATACCTGGCTAGAGACAAGTGCATGCAGCATTAGAAGCTAGGCATACTGATGCAGTTTTTAGGGTAACATGTTTACATCTCTGTCTAGATGTCTCTTGCTAATTCTGCAATGCTGTTTTCTCAGGCTGTCTGCCTGTCCACTTAGCCCCAGTGCTATGGAAGATGACTAGAAGTTTGCCCAGAGGCTAACTATAAAATTATTTTCCCTACAAGTTAGAAAGGCTCTACCCAGGCTCACCAGCTGGGATGCGAGGGGCTGCTGAATGACAAAGATGCATGCTGAACAGGAAGGTGCATGTGGGAGCTCGAACCCAGACTCACACACAGCACGGGGAAGCCACACAGCTTGAAAGTATCCACACTTCATCGTTAGATTAAGGATACCAACAAATTCTACAACTGCCCGTTCATCATTCATTACTATTTAGAAGGTCAAGGTGAGGTAGCTGTGGGATGCCAGTCTAATGCTTTGCAGCTGCTGCTGCAGAAAGGGGCAGCTTTCTCCTTCTCAGTCACAGACTCCAGTCCTGCACACAGGTGCTAACATAACCGGTACAGAGCCAGCCCACAGAACAACCAATCCTGACAAGTTCAGCGAGTCAAAGCAGTTGACATAGATGAACAATCAAATGACTAAGGACAGGCGAATCCCTGTCACCCACCATGAAAAGCAAGGCACTCTGCCCTCACAGCAAGCTGTTAGACTGACATCATCAACTCATGAAGTCTCACCATGGATAATCTAGTCCTAGTATTTCAGACTGGAGAAAGTAGTGAAAGGCCAGCACTAGAAATAATGAAGTGGCAGAGTCCACTGAACAGGATGACTGGAGACAGGAATCAGACTATTCACCTGCACATGCTGGATCTGTTTTCTGAAAGCCTAAGAGGAAATGGTCTGGGAAACAGCTCCCTGCTGTAATGCATGACTGTGAGGAAAACTGTTGGCTAATGAGAAAAGACTACAGCTAGTGCCATTACTGCTGCAGAGAATAGCTGTTTCATGCAATGAGATAGGCTTGATTTTGGCTGAGCAACAGCTGCTGCAACACTTTCCTGCTCAACCTCCATCTGTAGCTAACCACTTTAAGCAGAGAGACGGCTTCTAAAATGCATGAAAGCTTAAAACAGACAAGTAACAATTTCTGCTAGGCTGTATTTACTATAGAGAAAAAGGATTACAGGCTTACTTTTCAAGAGGGCAGCTTTCCATTTAACTACATTACATCAATAGTAAAAAGTCTCTTGAGTTCCTATCGTTCTAGCAGTAAGCCTTTTGTTTTGTTCTTTTTTCCACAGACAACACAGATTACATGAAGTGGGAAAGCTACCTGAGAATCTTAGGTTTGCTTTTCTGGACCAGTCCCTCTGTGATTCAGTCTTAGGGGAGCAGAAGAGAAAGGAATATAAAGGAGGACAAAAAAATCTCCTTGTTAGCTAGGCTCAATGATGCCTGTCAGTATATTACCTCCTCCAAAATCCAATTTTCCCATCCATGTCAACTTACAGGAAAAAAACTGGGTGCACAGAGGATTGGCTGTTCTCCTTGTTCATCTGCACCCTTTCTTGCAAACAAGCATCAGCTTAAAAATCCTCACCTTGCTCCTTGCAAGAACTTGTGACACTGTCACAGTAATACTGAAAGTACACATTGTACTAGCAGAGTCTCACAGACTGCGTACTGCCAGAGCATCACTACACCATCCTTCTGCAAGAACTAAACATTTACATTTTTATATTAGAAGGATACCTGGAAAAGCACAGTATGGGTATATCAGCCAATATAGAAGAAATCCCCTGAGTTCTTATTGGCCAGAAAGACTGAAATTTACACTGATGTTATTTTGCTGTCAAAAGGTTAAGATCAGGGTCTGCAAGGCTCTGATAAGACTGGAAATACTAGAATAACAACAGCAAGGTGCTTGTGAACTTCCCCAAATAGTAGTCTTTTCTAGCTAATACCTACTGGCTCTCACAACTTAAATGGATCTGGGGAGAGGCGTAAGCAGCATAGAGTACATTTATCTGTTCGTTCTCCATCAGAAAGAGCGATCCACACTACTAGCCACTCTCTTCACAGCACAGGAAACAAACCAACTTCAGAATAACCCAACTTATTCAGGTATTATACGATCCTGTGCTTCAAACACTGGGAAATTCTAGTATCTTCATTGCAGTGTCAATGTGGATGTGGGTACACAAATGAGATTGTGCACCAGCCGGCAGGCACAGATGCTCTGAGAGAAGCTTGGCAAGCACACATCCCTATCCAACACTCATTCAGGCTATTAGCATACAAACTATGCAGACAAGCGTCTTTTGAAAGAAAAGAAAATATACAGTGCAGTTATAGATAATTGCTGAAGTTACTTTCACCATTTCAAAAATCTTACCATATTCTATTTTAAATTAAATTCCTTTTCTCCAACAAGAGAACCCATACATATACCATTATACTGCAAAGCTATGAAATAAAGTCCCACCAAAATAACAACCCTACAAAATCCAGTGTAACTCTTTCTGTAGCTTACACTTACCACATGAAATTGAATGACTATACAGATTATATATAAAGTAACAAACACTGATCATGGTGTTCATTAATTTATATTTGTTTTTAAGAATTAGATTATTTTTATAGTTAACCATTCCAGCTACTCAGGACAGTTTAGAATCTAGCTTGACATGGATACATAAAACCAATCTTAAACAAAAATGACTGCATCTATTTACATACAACTTTCCCGAATATCTGTGTCATCTTTGAATTTATAATGCTTCATTAATAACAACACAGAGCAGTAATCACAAGCTGTTAGCTTCTGATTTCACTTACAAGGCTTTGACTAGTAGCAAGAACATTTTTTTATTAAAAAACACTCATATTTACAGTCTTGAGCAATGCATTCTCCTAAGACAAAAAAACCCAACATAAATCCACACAGGCACTTGTCCTCATAAGTATTCTTAAAATCTGTAGTCTAAAATCTGACAGTGCTAAGACTCATACTGCATTGTATTACAGCTTTTAAATTTCAATACTACTGCAGGTTTAATAGGCAAGTCAAAAGGAAATACTAGTTTTAAAGATGTCTTTGGAAAAGCAGACATGGCATATAGAACTACAACTTGGTACGTAAGGTCAAATGTCTCTAATGTCTCAAGTACTTAGAAAGGATGTCTGATGCCACCCAAAGCTTGTCTCTCGTCTTTTCAAACAACGACAACAAAAACATCCTGTAGTGGAAAGTAATAATTCAGTATCTCCCAAGGTTCCTTTCTTTTCCTGATGGTTTTTGGTTTTTTTCTCACAGAAGGATTGAGTTTATCGGAAATTCAGCTGTGTTGTTTTACATCCTCTTGTCCACTTAACACCAATTTTAAGAAACATAATAAATACCACCATAGTCAAGTATATTGGCAACTCGCTCCTATACTCTGGATAGTGAAGTGCAAACTCCACCAAGTCAAATGATGTTAACTTCTGCTACTCCTGCTACAGAATTAAACTTCTGATCTATTCAACCTGGAATGCCTACAACACAGAAGTCAGAGGGTGAACTCTGGCACATTATGAAATATATTAGGATGGCTAGTTTTTAGAACTGTGGTTGAGCTCTTTGATGTTCCACTGAGCTTTAATTCTATTGCATAGGAAGCTCATTCATAAGTTATGTGCATGTTAAAAAACAAAGACTACTTCAAGGCATATTTTCTGGCTAACAAAATTATTTTTCAATTAAGACCTTCCTTTTTGTACATCTTACTTGAGCTTTGCCTGACAAACTTCAAAGCAGTAACATTTACTCACGTTCCTTCCCAGCAGTAATAACATTTAAATTCTTAACAGGCATTTCTCCTAACCAAAGACCTGCTCACCTGGGGAAATGATGTAAAAAAAGTTTTTGAACTCATCCATCCAGACTTCTGCAAGCCGCCTGTTATTTTTGTTGATTATCTGTCC
Organism: Melopsittacus undulatus; assembly: GCF_012275295.1. NCBI lineage: Eukaryota > Metazoa > Chordata > Aves > Psittaciformes > Psittaculidae > Melopsittacus > Melopsittacus undulatus. The sequence continues at coordinate 67,863,966 of NC_047527.1, read as the reverse complement.
TGTACCTCCTGGAAATGTGTACGGTGTTGCTTTCCTGAACACGTGCCCGACATGTGAACAAGTTACAATTTCCAAAGTGCCACCACACTGCCAGATCTGAAAGTGACAGAACAATTACTGCATAGCTTCAAGTTGTTAAAGTTTAAAAATGTTAAGCACTTGCTTCTGCTCAAGTTGAAGAAACAATACTAACTGCAGTCTAGAACAAATACATATTGCACAGGAGAGGAACGTATGCCTGCTCAACAGGTAAAGATGCTCATAAGACTGAGTAAGGTCACATAAGAAAGAGTACATCAGGCCTCCCAGCAGTAAAGCACCAGCAAGAGACTATTAGAGAACTGGGCAAGCTGACAGCGAAAGAAAACGCTCACATGAACCACAGGAAGTAACAGGTGGTTACTGTTTCTGTCCAGAAGCATCCATTATAAAATAGAATCTCTATGTAAAAAAACCCATACACTTCCTAACTAATTTCTGAAAGTCATTTCAATTTTATTTTAGACCTCTAAACATGACAGATTCAGAAAGCTCAACTACTTCAGAGGTACCCACCTACACAATCTGAGCTGATAAGTAAAACAAAAGGAAATAGGAAATTTGATAGGAACAAAAGTGAGAACAACTCTGGCTAAATCCACATCCAAAGGAACACATGCAATCATTCAGTTAGGAAACAGCAAGGAGCGGTGGTACAGAAGCAAACATTTCACTGACATATTAAACCATGCACTGATGGTATCACCCCTAACTTATGCTCCCCCATTAGCTTTTCTAACAACTCCTTTTAACACACATACACTCATTCTTCAAAATGAGTACCCCAATTTTTTGATCTCTGTGAACTATTCACCATGCACTTTTCACTGACAAATAGAATCTTCATGTATCACCACTGGAGGAACTTGGCAGGAAGTGAAGTGCTGACGGCAACAGGAGAGGACACTGATGCAGGCAGCAGATAAGATTTTTTTTGCAAAACTCAAGATGCACTGTCCCGAGTAACAAAACACTGAAGAGTTTTACCTACCCTGAAAGAAATTTCTAAGTTTTCTCCACCCCAAATATCCATTCCAGCATCATATGTTCCAATTTCCTGAAAGTAATCTCTGTCTATTGAAAAAAGACCTCCTGCCATTGTAGGTGTCCTGGGATGGAGGGAAAGAAGACAAAAAAAAAAGTGTCAGTCACTAAAAACAAAAACACATTTGACACTTTCAATGACAAAATAGTTTTTTATTTCTCAAGTTCCCAACACATTCCTTCTCATTGGCTTCCATCCAAATTCAGTTACTATTAATGTACTTCCTAGCTCAAAATTTTCCAGAGATGGAACCAGTTAGTGACAGTTCTCCTTATTTTCTCAATTTAAATTGGAGTCCACATAGGGAAATAGCCCATAGAAAAGCTGCTGCCATGCCTGAGAAAGACTTCTGCCTCCAACAGTGATCGCTCATAAAAAAGAAACCAGTTTCTTACAGGAAATCTATACTTCTGGCAACTGCTCGTGAAAGTTATGGGGGGCCATGAAGTGGCCTGCTTGCTTTCATTATTACTGCTTTCTACAAGAAAATTATACAGTCAGGGTTAAATCTAGATTTTCTTTACAAATTCCTTAGTGGTATGAAAAATAAAACTGTGCTGATTTCCCCTGTGCTGGGTTTCTCCCAGATGTCTATCTTTTTTTGGTCAACAATTACACACTAGCCTATATATTAGGCTTCCAAATTTTCTGAATATTCTCTGAATCACAATACAACTCTGTGGTTCAATGTACAAGTTATTTACACTTTTAGCATAAATTATTTTCTACAACTAGCCATTTTCCTGAAACACTTTGTCCTTTTTCTGAAATACACCTAAAAGACAAGCTAGGTCACAACCTAAATAAAAATTTATATTACTTTCCTTCCCCTAAAAAGGAAATCAGGGTGCACGTGGGTTGCAATATAGTGAGAAGACCTCTTGATTTCTTAAATGAAAGTCAAATAAAAACCAGTAAAGACCATATCCTCAACTTTATGGTAAGCAAGGTTTGTCCACTTTTCAGAAGTGGCCAGTAAGGACAGAAAATATAAGTCTGCAATTGTTAAAAAGTACACATTACACACAAATTCTCTTTCTTACTACCTTTGTCATAATATTCAAGTATAATTCCACCTCCCACCCATGCACTTTGAAGATGCTAAGTTTATACACGTATGCACACACACAAATATACAAACAGACCATAAATGGATGCATCTTTCCAAAACATTGTTTAATTTGTTAGAAATTTCAATAAAAGCCCATGCATCAGTATAAAAAAAAAAAGCTAGTTAAAATATAGTAATTCATTGCTACCAAAAGTTACCAACAAGGCCAGGTTGGATGAAGCCTTGGGTGATATGGTTTAGTGTGAGGTGTCCCTGCCCATGGCAGGGGGGTTGGAACTAGATGATCTTAAGGTCCTTTCCAACCCTAACTATTCTATGATTCTATCAACCAAGCCATGTAAAAGAACTTTTATGCTGTTCCTTTGATCAGTCAAAAATGATGCTACAACAAAATTCAAGTAAGTACTTACAAGATTAACCTAGAAAGAATATGAGCAAACACCAGGTGAACATTGTGACCCATTTAATAATTTCTCATTACCTAACAGGAAGAGTTCGGTCTCCTTTCCGTCGATCCATCTCTCTTTGAGGAACAGGATACCAACGAAAGTTCAGCTTCCAGTTGAATCCACCATACGTCATGTCAGAACCTGCCATATATTCGAAGGTGTCATCGCTAATTACATCAATGATCGGACACACTACTGTCCTCCTAGGAAAAAGAAAGAACCAAAACCTATTCATTAAAGTGTCAAAAAAGTTGGGGCTTTTGTTGCTTTGGTTTGTTTGGGTTTTGTTTTTAACATATACAGTTTAAATTTTTATAATGCCATCTCTTAACAACAGTACTCAATAGATTATTGCCATGAAACACAGTCTAATTCTGTCTTGCTAATTAGAGTTAATTAGTCTAACAGAAAATGTGTTTTTCTAATAAAATTTTGGCAATACTAGCTCTTTTTTTAAATAGCATTTGTATTATTACCATAAATAAATATTCATCCCTTTGCAGATGGAGAAATGGAGCACAGCTCTCAGAGCTACACAGTGATTGTACAGAAAAGGAGGTTTTTTGTTTCTAGTTAAGTAGTCAAAGTAACTTACATGTTTTGAAATTAAAACTTAGTCATTAGCTCTGGGAAAGTATTCTTATATGCTTTCAGGAGTAAGAAATTTTAGGCATTACTAACAAAGTAGAACTGCTGCATCAAGGTTGATGGAAAGAGGCTTTTTTGTCCACTGTCCTGATGTTACTAAGACACAAACTCACAGAAACTAATTCTAATCATCATAAAAACACTTAAGTAACCATCATCAAGCAGGCATCCTCTCATGGAAAGCACAGTAAAAAGATTCAGTGGTTGCAACTAAATTGAAAGGACTTATTTAGTTGAGCCATTTGCACAAATTGTAAAAATTTATGTACTGTAGTCTCAAAGAAAGTCTATTAATGATAAAGGTTAGTGTTAAGTCTCAGCACAATGCTGAACAAAGATTCTTTACTAGCAGCTTTTTCATTGTGTAATGCTATATTATATAATGTATCATTTTATAGTGATTTTTATCTACAACCATAACAACAAAATGGAGACCTGTAACACCAGACTTAATATCTAGTCTATTTAGTATGCTGTTTACTAACAGATGTTAGCTAGGCAACTACAGGGTTACTGTTTAGATATATTAATGTTTTATAAAGCAAACCATTCTTTCTCTTTTTTCCCCTCAACACAATTTCTATCACACTATCATGGATATAAGTTGTGAGTATTGAGTTATGATAGAAATCTAAAGCTATGTTACTGCAGTAGATCAGTATGATTATAGTAAGTATTCTAACTGTAGAAAATACACGCCAGTAGACTTAAGACACAGCACAGACTTCCACAATACAAGTATGTTACAAAATAATCAAATATGAACCTGAAAGCAGTAAACTTGACAGTTCTTGCCAACAGTGTTGGTGTTACATGAGATCAGGGCTTCATTTCTTCCTCAAAAATATCCTCCCAAATTCATGAAGGAATGAGTTGGGCTGCAGACTGAAGACTCAAATGCCATTGCTTTCTCAGCTACATTCATGCTTACACCTTCTGCTGTGCAACACATTATCCCATGCATCCCAATGTAAGTTTCACTTTAAACCAAGTTTTACTTTTTAAAAGTTGTTCTGAATTACCCTTTTATCCTTACACCAATGAGAATTTATCCAGCTGTTCAGAAAGTAGATATTGCTTGTAGGCTGTATTGTAATCCTTAGAACATTTCTTAATAACTGAGAAAACCAACATGGACCAAGAAGTGGATAATTACCTGTCAGCTTTGATCCTTGCCAGCAGAGGTTCAAGCCAGCCTACTGTACATTCACAATGAGCATCTAAGAAGGTGATGACCTGGCCTTTAGAAGCAGCAGCCCCCTTTAACCTGGCTCTAATCAATCCAGAACGCTGTTCCATTCGAATCACATGAACAGGTACTTTTAGTTTTTTCACGTAATTCTCCAATGGTCTTTTCAAGAAGTCTGTAAAGAATGATCAAAAACCATGAAAACTGTCAGTCACATAGTTCAGCAATTCTTTTTTTTTCTTTTATTTTTTTTAATGAGAAGAGAATTAAGAGACGTTTCCTCATTTCTTTTCTATCCTTTTCCTACTTTCTTACTTTCTCAGCTAGTTTCCGCTGATGCTTATTCTACACTTTACAATATGCCCTTCCACATCTCCATGTGTTTCACTTGCTAGAGCAGGAAGTTCCTCCTCCTCTTCATTTCTTCACTACGGAAAACACAAAAATGAAGAGAGTGTAGAATGTTTATACAGAAAGCAGATGGAATAGACAAGTCTTTATTATGGAGTAGATGTGACTCTTACTTTCAAATACATGCATAAGTGTTCTTGGACAAGACACTTCTCTACCAAGAAAATACAGAAAATGATCCAACTAGCTAAATATAACAAGTTACCTCCCTCAGGACTGTAACTTACAGGTAATTTCTTCACAAGCAGTTTAAAACATGACCAAGTTAATTTTTCAGTTGTGTTTTCTCTAGTTTTTTCTAGCTAACATTTTTTTTGTTAAATCATCACTGCAACACCTCAAAACATAAATAAGGACAAAATTATCTACACATAAATGATTAACACCAACAAACCTCAGCTTAACTGAAGAACAAATTATTCAAAATAGAACACCCATAACCAACTACCATATGCCTAGAGACTTAAAATTACTTGCATTACAAAGAGTTATTAGATTATGATGGATGATGCCAAAGGAAGAACGAAGAATGAAAGGAGAATGCAGTTGACAGTCATAGAAACAAAATTCTGCAATAACTTGCAAATTTCAAATCTTAAAAAAAAAAAAAAAGTCAAAACAGTCTTATAGCTACGGAATATATTCGATTATACGCTCGTAGCACATGGGAGTTGTACAACAGTGCAAAGCCTGTAGCATGATTTAGCATAAGACAGTATTAACTCATACAAGAATAAACTGGGCAGGGGGAGAAGGAGGGGCAGCGGGGGAGAAGAAGCACCACATGAACTCTTAATGGCTGTTTTGTAAATCTCAAGAGGCAGACCTGACCAGGGGGTGATTACCATTCCTTAGCACTGCTCCAGATGAATGAGTTCTAATTGCCTCCTCATTTCTTCTTTTGTGCATTTTTGGACTGTCACTAAATCCCGCAGAAATAAGTTCTGACATCTTGAAAGCTGAACTGTGCTAAAAGAGCCTAAGCAGTTGATAGATCTTAAATATTTGTCCCCAGAGAAACTCAAAACAAGTAAATTCTTATTTTGCATATTAACAGAGACTGAAATGAATAAATGTTTATTAGTACAAATCAAGTGTACATGTCTGAGCATTTTGTAGGCCTTCTGAAATTGAGCACAGAGATAATTTGGCTGAGTATGTAGCAAATATAATCCCACCTCTTACAGGGTGGCTTTCCAAAGCATTAATTTAAAGGAACTAATACTATGGTAGATTTTATTGTTTTAATGTCTATGGCTTTCATGATATACAGAAAATGAATAAAACAGTGAAGCACCCCTCTCTATGCTAACCATCTCATGAGCAAGTCACACAGATCAGCATGTTTCTCTGCACATTTCATGTATGGTACTGACAAGTTTTTAAAGTAGTTTTAATTGCTTTGAGCTGAATGAATAGGGGCTGGGATATGGTTCTTGAATGCACAATTAATGGTAAAATTCTGCCAGGAGGAAGAGAGAAAGAAAGATTTCAATAATACAACTGCAGCAGTCAAGAACTAACAAAGCAGAGTTACACTTTTCCAGCAAAATAAATAAAATAGTAAAGCTTGATATCTCATCCCTACAAAAGCATGGAAAAATAACACAGGCATCAAGATTTCTGATGTTCCTCTGCTACCAGCAATCAGGATTCAATGCTCAAATTTAAGCAGCGTATTTTCTCTCCAGAGCATCGTCTCTTAGAGCGACACACATCCCTCACCAACTGCTCCCTTAGTTTAAATAGCAACAGTCTAGAGACTTGGACTAGTCACACATCCAGGAACTAGTAATAGTTTCTTCTAAGGTGGCACTTTTTCTTTGAAAGAAAGCATGCCTACCAGTAATGCCAGAATCAAGGTGCAGAGATTATTTTCAAGACAAACCTACTGCTTCCTGTGTGTACTACATCCTGTATTAAAAAAAGTAAATAAAAAGAATAAAAAATTTGATGCATTAGAGTCAGTTGTTTACAAGTGACCTAAAATGACAGCTGAGTAGGATTTTAGCATTGCTTCATACACTTCCAATGGAGCAAGCTTTGATGGTATTTAACAAAAAAACCAAACAACTAAACAACTAAAAAACCACCAAAGAAACAAAACCCGACCACCCTTCCTCCCCCAAAAGCTTCTACTTGGAAACAATAATTTTAGTTATTTTCAGAGGTATAACTTTTGTTTCATTTAACTTATTGTTCTGGATATTCCTTTCAAACTTTTTCTGCATCAAAAGGGTGCATAATTTTACCTAAGACTATGGACAGTTTAAAGAGCATCCTCTGTGTCAATAACAGAACTAAGAAAGCCAAAGAAAACCAGATGTATTCAGTCCAAGTCAACTAAGTGCTAAAGTTGAAAAACATCTTACCAATTCTGAGCCATATTTATATGAATATAAATGAAAAATTAAGTTTCAAACAATGCCTCTTTCTATGAAATGACAATAAAACACAGATTTATCACATAAGTATACAAACACAGTTTTCAGTATGAATGTTTTATAAGATATTACTGTCAGCAATTTCTTTTTTGTTATATTGCCTTGATCTGTATCTATGTAACCAACTTCTATGAGTGTATTCTATCCTAATGTAATCTGCCTAAAATGCTTGGCCATTCAGTGCTGACCTAGTTTTAAGTACTGACTAACCCTGATTTCCCCTGTTTCATTTTTTTTTTAAATAGTTACCAAAGATCAATACTTAAAACCATATAATTCTGATCAGTAACTAGAGAACAGGTTTACAGATAGGTCTTGTTTCCCCAAAGTTTTTCTTTTTGGTGAATATAACTGGGTGATATCATGCAAATTCATTCTTCTAAGGGCATGACACTAGCAGGTACAAAGTGTGCTTCAGGCAAACTGAATGCTTATTTAATTCCAATTAAATTGCCTCTGATGCTAGAATTCAAAATACACTATCCAGACTTACCATATTCTTTTTTCTGGGAAAGTCTGCTGGTTTAGTTCAACACAAACAGAATGCTTAAGTAGAATATGTTAAACCCTTCAAATTTTGAGGCATCATACCCTTCCGTTTCGTTTAATGCAAAAGCATGCATGCAAAATAACAAGTTTTTGGAAAACAAAATAAACCAAACCCTTTCAGTAGCTGTTGAAAATAACTAGGAATAAAAGATGCCTGAGTGATCTGAAATGAAGATCACAGATTTCAAAACTGTATGCTGGAACAGGTTCAATAACAACATGGAAAAAAGTTTGAAATGTTGTATTTTTCAGCCTGGAATTAAGTTCCCTTGCTTTTATTACCTAGCCTAAACTTGTAAAACCTATCTACCTAGAGAAAGCCATGGGCTTTTTTAACTGGACTGTAATTCTGTAATTCATAATGACAACACAGCTACTGCTATGTTACAATTGATTTTTTCTAAAACAGAAATTGAAAGGCAAAGACATTAATACTATGTCTACATTATTTTAATATTAGTTTGCTCTATTTATAGGTCATATTGAAAGCTGGCCTGTCACAATTAATCATTAGCACTGATCTGAATTACTTCCAATGACTGTTTTAACAGATGAAACAGCATACTTGCAAAAACCTTTGTCTTCCTAGCAAAAGTCTGTACACAAAATGTACTACCTCTTTTCCATTAAGGAAGCATATACCTGCATAATAACCTAGTATACGCATTCAGAATCCAAATATCAGCATCCATTAAAAAGAGGATTGTTCCCTGGGAACAACTCCAAGAGAAATGAGCAGTTTCACATAGATCAGAACCAAAGAAATATGGATTTTTTACATAAAGGTTGCAAAAGGACAAGAAGTTGAGGGGTGTCATTAAAGCTTCCCCACAAGTGAAAACAATGAAAATTTGATCTTGCGACTTTCTAAAAGCAAAGGTTAATCACATCTCTCTCATCTAATCTGGGACACATTTATGTAGTAGCCTTTTGCACAGGCATTCCTCCTCTGCTGCCAAAGCCTAACTGTATTTAAGGCCTCTGTAGCTTCTTCCAAATTGCACTGAAGTTAGCTGAAGCAGTTACAATCAGGTAAGAAAGCAAAAACAAGAGAGGGTGCCACAGAGGAAAGGAACACAGGCAGATACAAGTGCAAGCGCAACCTGAGTGCATGAGCTAGGCTTCCTTAGGAAAACAGGTTGGTCAGAGCACCATTAGTTGATACAATCTTTCTTTAGTTCACTCGCCTAGTCCCCAATCAGCTATACTCTGTACCAACATATTTTGTAATAAGCAAGCTAATATGTTAAGGCATCATACAAACAACCTGAAGAAATTCATTATGCTAACAGGTTAGACAAAGTGCAAAAATCCACTTCTAAAGTTCTTCAACTACAAATATTGTAATGCTTACTGACTACTATAAAACCTTCTGTTAACCACTGCATCCATGTTATCATGATGCTACTTAGACCATACAGTCTGAAATCCAGTGTCCTTCTTCATTCATACACCTTATTTGGACAGATCTTGTTATTTCGACAACAGTCAGCCTTCTTATTATAGAATCATAGAATAGTTAGGGTTGGAAAGGACCTTAAGATCATCCAGTTCCAAACCCCCTACCATGGTCAGGGACACCTCACACTAAACCATATCAGCCAAGGCTTCATCCAACCTTGTCTTGAACACTGCCAGGGATGAAGCATTCCTGAAGTTGGGATTACCATAAGCAAAAGAATATGGATTTCGCATCACTGGTAGCATCAGGAACATGTGTCAGCATGCTTGGTGTAAAACCCTTCCATGACTAAACCATGGGAATCCTGCTGATACAGATAATAGCCTATAAATGGTGGTTGCCAAGACTTTTTTCTAGTGGCCTATTAGCTATTAGTCCTAGTGGAAAACTTTCAATGTAGAAATACAGAAAAGGAGGATGATTCAATCTAAAAAGATAGAAACATTTTAAACAAAAAAAAACCATAATACCTTCTCATTTCCATTTAAAACAAAACAAAAAAAACCAACCCCAAAACATCTCTCAATTTATATTTTATAACCCATACCACTGAGGAAGATTAAGCCAGGAACACACCAAATACCAACTATTAACCAAAACGAAATGTCACATATTGTCCAGAATATTATTTTTATTTCTACTATACTGTAATTTACAAAATATATGAAAAGAGTAAAATCTGAATAAAGTTATTTTAAGAAAAAAAAACAGCTTCAAGCTTCACCTGTTAATTTCATTATACATGAAAAGTTTCATGCTGCAGCATGAAGCTTTCATTCAGAGTGGAAGCTCTTACAGGACAGAAACTGAACTTCAGCTTCCCATGAACTGAATAACCAAAATGAATCCCTCTGAAGACCAACTTTAATGGTGGTAGTGATAGCAAATTTGGATGCGTGTGAGGAACAGTCACCTTTGCCACTATTCACCAGGTGATTCAAGTATTAAATACTCTTAAAAGCTTTAGGAATGTGTTAAAATTCTAAACACAAAATATGAAACCTGTGATAGGATAAAGCCTCTAGCAAACACAAACTCTATACTGTCAACCAAAAAGTAAACAGACAAACTTACACTAGTTTTCAGTAGAGAATGACCCACCTGTGTTTCACAATGGGCACTACTCACTCAGCCTTCCCCTGCCTCAGCTACTGTGTTTTGCAGAGGAAAGCTAAGCCTGTAGAAAGTCAGTCTCAATTTTTTTAAGTATAAAGAGCAGCAAGCTACAGCACTGGTGTTATCATTACCTCTTTCACTGGCATCATCAACGAGGACGATCTCTTCCAGCATGTGTCGTGGTGACCTGTTTATCACACTGTGGACAGTTCGTAGAAGTGTGCTCCAAGCCTCATTGTGAAAAACAATGACGACGCTTGTTGTGGGAAGGTTGTCTGCGTACACCTTCGTTTTACACCTGTGAACAAGAATAAGGTATACCATCATCCATTTGTAGAGGTCAAGCCTTCAGTCAAAACTGCAACTTTGAAGTTTATTTCTGAGTGTCAATACTAACATTCACAATACATCAGTTGTATGAAAAATATGACAAAGGAGCAAAGGTGCACCAATTTATATTTTTACCTAAAACACACCCTTATGTATAGTTATGTATACATCTATGTATTCCATCATACCACTAAAAAAGGATAACCTCGATTTAATAACCAATACTAGAAGAGACATCCATACTGCTAAGACACAGAGATAACATTATGTGTCTCCACTACCCCTGTTTTGTGAAGAGTAGTATGCCCAGACAGATTAATCCAATACCCTAATTTAGGCTTGCATTCCCTTAGAGCGCAAGGGCAAAATCATAGTACTGTAATGGGTACAGAGGGAGAATGGAAAGAGACACAAGAAATGGCAAACAAACTATGAAGTAAATGCAATAAGAAATCTATAATGAACAAAACCAAATAATAAGAGAATGAAAGAATCCTGGGCACAACTGATGTTTGGAAAAAAAAAACACCACCTGTAATACTGGTGAGTTAAGTGTCTTTCATACTTTAATGTGTTTATATTACACAAACAGGGCTTTTTTCCTACTTACTGTATACATGTTAGAAGTACTATATAAAGGCTCACCAAGTTAAAAGAGAATTACATACATTCCAAAAATAGCACACAAAACCATAGGTTTAGTTCTCCTAGCAGCAGATGTATGATACATGCTCCAAGGAATCCCACATGCAGCCAACATTTTACACTCTATAATACTATTTTAAAACAAGTGATATTTTCAGTATCTCAAAAAAAAAATCAATATGCTGTACACAAAGTACTCTTAACAATTCTGCAAACACAATTCTGCTCTAAAAAATAACCCTGCAAACTGAAGTGTTCTCTGCATAGATCTGTTCCTCCTGCACATTCAAAATCACACAGAGACTTACATAAGATTTGATGGTACAAATCCTTTAAGAATCAAAGATAGAGATGTACGCAGATCACAAACACAAGGAAAACATTGGAGAGGGAAAAGAAATACATCAAATGGACCTTCATTTAAAATGTTTTTATTAGATCCCAAATTTTTTAGTTGATTTGCTGTCCTGTAACCTGATCTAAATGTTATTAAAATATAGAAACAAGTATTCATGACTATCACCTTAACAGCAGTACAGTCTGAAAGCTGGAGAAGTATATAGTATGTATCCTCTATCTTAAACATATAAAACCAATGCTGAAAGAACAGCCTGCCAATACAGGATTATGGTGTCGGCATCTAATCCCATCCAAACCAGTGACACCAGAAATGTCAACCAAAACTGGGCTCCCAAAAGGAATATTTCATTTGCTGGATAACTTGGTTAGCCAGAGCTGTTTGAAGTGAGAGCAGCTCTCACAGCACAGTCATTTCAGCTCTGAGGTGGAGACAAAACCTCAGTGTGCATAGAGATCCCAGATCTGTAAATCCAGATACAACTGAAGAACTATCTGAAAGACCTTCTGTGGCATCATTTTTCATTTCTGAGAACTGATGCTGTAGGATCAGGCACTACCTGTCTTCAATATTGTATATTAATGGCCAAATATAATTAATTGTTGCACTGAAGTGATCATGAAAACTTTGGGAAATATGATAAAATCTTTAGTGAAAGTAGCCATATATCCCTATGTTTTCCAATTTAATTCACACTTGAAAAAAAAAATTGCAAAGCATGCCAGCTGAAGAAGTTATTTCTGTGGTATCAATTGGAAAATAAAATAGCCTTTTAAAAAGATGCTATGACTTTCAGATGAAATATTAAATCACAAACCAAATAATCTTTCCCTCATATTTGTTATTTGTTCAGCCTATTTTGCTACTTTAAAACCAGATTCTTAATGTTTTATTCCTTCTGCTGCACTGGTTCCTAGACTAGAAAAGAAGCATCTGATTGTAGACCTTCAGCTACAGTAGGAACACCGATCCACCTATTGCTCCTCTACTTTTTGGCAGAATATTTGTAAAAAACCTGAGGAGCCTGCTAGCAGTTCTCTGAAAAGCAATAACAATGTGTCATTCACCAAGAATATCTTGCCGAGGCGGCCACAGGATCTACTATTGTGATATGAAATCTCTCATCTCCAGCCTTGCTTTTTTTGTCATGGTCTTACAGAACATTTTATTTGAGCTCAAACCAATGAACTGGTATAATAAAAGCTAGCCAAGTGATCAGGGACTACCATGCCTATAAACAATTACGCTGTCCTAAGTATAAATATATCAAAACATTTAAGACCCATCTTTGAAGGGGAACTTTTTAGTACTAAGAGGCAGGCTTACAGGTATCTTCTTCTGAGATGCCAAAAAGGCATTCCCACTGCCCTGTCGTGCAGAAGGTGAACATCCTCCTTTCCTTAAGGGGAAAGCCTAAACTCAGCCCCACAGATCAACCCTTTCTGGGGTAACAATTTAAGAGCCACCCTAGACTGGCTTGTTTAGCAATATGTAAAAGCGTATCATGTGTAACACAAGGGTATTTCATAATAAAACTGGCTTGAAATTTTTGAATGCTATTCTTAAAGGGTTTGGTGTGAAGTTATTCTGGAAAGATCCACTGACGCAGGTAGAATAAAGGAAAGAATAGTATGATACCTGATTTTTCATATTCCTTTCACCTCCCTTTCTATAAATACCTTTTAGCTATGTACTCCATTTTTAATTTTGAAACCACTGACACACACTCCTTCCTTCCCCCCAAGAATGTATTGCTGTAGAATATCAGACCAATAAAATAGAACAGGTGATGCCTGTAATTAGAGTATTAACTTTTTATATAAACCCCGTTTCATCCTTACTAATATATAAATTAAGAATCTTTTTTTTCTTTCATTTGAAAACACATTACTCCAGAAAGGGATTACTACAGAATTTAAAATAACGTATTAGTTTCAACTGTTATGCAACATTAGTAGCAGAATATAACCATGAGTTGTATGACACATAGTGTATGAATTAAGGACAATTTGAATTTTAATTAACAACTAATATATTACGTTCCCTTTGTTGGAGCCTGCCTCAAACAGTTTCAAAATTGAGTGCATAATATTAGGAAGGCATACCATCTCCAGGAATTTAATGAAGACTCCAAACAGCAGCTGAGAATGTCTACTTCACATCAAATGCATCATTCTTTCCTAAATCTACAGCATTCATGATGCAAACTCTTGGCTAATGTGACTCAATATATTATTTAAACTGTGGAAAGTCCCCAGAAATGTCAGACATTTAAAATGCAAGCAGAGACTTACTGCCCTATTACCTACAGGCACAGGAAACTAATATGCCAGATTGTTAAAATATGATCAAGACAGCCTAATTAGTCTACATTTCTTCATGTACACGTTCCAATGCTTAAAACAGTAATGTTCTTTATTTCATAGCAAGTCTCCATCTCACGCACTGAAATCTCCACCGTCAGCTGCATTAGCCTTGTATTCTTCCCTAATTTTTTATTTTTTGCTTTCATGTAACTAGGAAATAAAATGGAAAATTAGTTAGGAAATGAAGTTATCCAAATTTTTAATGCCCAATCAAAATCAGATTTCAGAAAAACAAGTTTAGAAGCTAGACTTTTAGAAGTTGCTCTACTAAGGAGCCACAGAACTATAAAGACATACTCTGCTCTGACCCCTCTAAAACAGTCATACACAATCTTCACAGAATTTCACCTTTTGGGAATTTTGCATCATGCATTCAGAATACTTCAGGCTCAGTTCTTTAGAACTACGTAGGTACTCTTAGGTCCGTATCTTGCCAAGGGCACAAGGCAGTGTAAGATGTCCAAATCCTTCACAACTTAAATTCAAAGTTAATGGACTGAAAGTAAAGGAAGGAGAACAGATTCTATCATATATAACATTGCTAAAGAAGAACAGTGACAGCAGAATAAGCTTAAGTTGTCCCTAACACCCTGTAGCCTGATTTCAAGGGTTTAAATCCACGGAACTTTTTAAGATGGAAGTCTAAATAATCAACTATGGGTTGTGTTATACTTCTCTGTTATCATGATTTTTTAATGAAGGTGTTAATTGAATCGTATATAGAAGCTCTGCATGTTTTAGATATGGGATATTCAGAAAAAGAAAAAAAAAACAAACAAAAACAATCTCAAAAGAGAACTGTATTCAGCAGGTTACACATAGCCACTTGGAAAGTACCTGATGCTACTTCAAATGCACCTGAAGAACTTCTGAACAGGCTGCTTTCCTACTTTCTCTTTCAACACAGGGTACAAATAGTCCACAGAAGATATTATGAAAATAACCAGAAGAGACAGCAAGTAATGCGATTCTGTCTAAATAAAATTAAGCCATTAATCTCAAGTTTAATTGCTGCTTCAGCACAATCTTGCACGGAAGGAAGACAACTCTTCATTTTGCACTTCCTGCATCACCACAACCATATAATTTCAACCCCTCTCCACATCTAGCAGAACTGGAAGCCTCTCTCTCCTCGGATGCCAGTGAAAGAATGAGAAAATTGTACTTTACCACTGTGGGGACAGAAGTAATCTACCAGGTGATCTTACAAGATCCTTCATTTGAATTCCTCAGAAGGTAAAATTCTTCTGATACCTATCTGCTCTGCTCAGTGCCTGACTGGGAGATTGACAAGGCTTACCCACTCTAGCCATCAGCACCCCAGACACAGAAATGCCAGGGACTCGGGACACCACCCTTCACTATCCTAACACCACGTCTTTCAGTTTGCTGTTGGAACTTTCACAAGCACTTCAAATTTATCTTAAAAAAATGCAGCTGTGCAGCAATCTTAATATAGAACAGTACTTGCTTGGCTTTCTATTGATACTATGAAATTGTATTCATAGATCAATTTACTTAGAAATTATACCTAAAACCAAAGAGATTGAACGCTACATGTGTAATATTCTCAAATCTCAAAAGACAAAATATTTACAATGTTAGTACACCCTTCAAAGTCATGCTAAATAATTTCTGAAAGTAACATAATAAAATGGGATTTAATATCCCAACACCTACTAAATGCTTTTGTTTCATAGGCTAAGACCCATGCCCCCTCCCCCCCCCCCCCCCCCCCCCCCCAAAAAAAATCTAAACAGGGTAGAGGTTTTGTAGGAAATTAATTATTCACTGCCATAATGTTTATGCAGTGTGATACAATTGAGAAAAACCTCATTCATTGAGGCAATAAAAAACCCCAAACAAACAACAAAACAAAAAGGTACTTTTTATAAAGATTTTGTCATAATTATATTCTGTACTAGAAATAAACATGAAATTTCTAAATCCTACAGGGCAGATCTCTACCCCTTCTGATGCTGCCAACAGGTTATTCTCCACAGAGGAACAATGAGAGCACAAGTTAACACTGAAACATCCTTTTTTTTTGGTTTCTAAACATAGTTTTCAAAACAAAGTGTCTTATGCTTACCCGAATCACAAAAAATAATAAGACTCAGACACTGCGTGAGCCATCATTCACTACACCTGATACCAACTTTATTCCCGGATTCCACCAGCCTTTCATAGGTTCAAGGCATGACCAACAATTTACAAGGACTCAAAAACATTAACAGCAGTAAATCACCTATGCAATCCTTGTTTACAAGCCCAGTGCACATAGCCCTGAGCACTGTGATAAAGGACAGAGGTGGAACACAAGCAAAAGTGTCTCCTGTGCACTAAGCAGCTCAGCTGGGAAACCCCAGTAGGGCTTAGAGTTCATATGTGCAGTATGATAATGAAGTGCTGATACATTTTTGAAAGCTGTACTAGCAACAGATTGGGGAAGGAAGGGAAGCATATTTAGATATTTTACAAATTTACTACAATCTTTTATCTTGCATACTACAAACAAGTTATAAATAAAGGCTGAATTTACAAATAAACTGCATCCCAGAACAAATTTGTAAAATTTGACAAAGGAATAGTCCAAGTCTAGCTGAAAATCAGGTTAGAGCTGAAACTTTCAGGAAATACTATACAGTACAGCCCCTGTATTAAATCTGTTTAATATCACTGATGTAGTACAAACAGTATACTCTTGAGTATTCAAATATATTTGAGTCTCTGGGAAGTAAGCAACAGTATCCTTAGATCTTGAAAATACACATTCATTTTCTACTGAGATTGCCAAAATGAATGCCAGATCAATAGAGAAGAAAAGCAGAAAATCTGGACGCCTCTCAGGCTTTAATTACCGATATCTGATGAATATCACCACAGTGCAATAAAATGTCAGTAATCCATTGTTTACCTGTCCACTTACTGTAAGTTACAGCCTGCAATAAACACAGCTATGTCTAATGCAAAACCTCCTCTCTACTTAAGTCAAGGATGAAAATAGTTTAGAAATAAGACACCTTAAGCCGTACAGACTGACCTACATTTCCATCAGAAGATAAAGCCCTGTAGCAGGGGTGGCAGAGAAAGTGTCAAAACACTACAGCAAGAACCACCACCACTCAAGTGGTGTGTTTCTGACTTATTTTTTCCTGTTTATAAGCAGCAGCCTCACGATATCATTATGAACAAGAGTGTCAATAAAACTGTTCCCAGTATAAAATTTAAGAAAACCCCAGCTCCCAAATTGAAGACAATCAAGATGAATAAAGATCTCATTTTCACACAGAAGCAACACAGCTAGAAGGGCTAAAAGCAATACTTCTGAGAAAGATCGAATTGCTGACTGTCATAACATGCCAAACCACTTTTCACTACACAGACTGCATGCAACCACAGTTCTAACTTGTGGCTGCACAAAGAGAAAGCACTGCAGATAAGGTTACAACAAAACTTCATGCTACCCTTGAAACTGCTTCTTCCAACCAAATCAAAGCAATTTGGCTTACAAAGAGGTCTTCATTTCTGCAATTCATATCACAACTCCAATTAATCTTTCTGAACAGGTGACTTGAATGCAGGCAAATCCCTTATTCTTAAGCATTTCCATCCAGCCTGCTTAATGTCTGCCTTGAATAGTATTACGTAATTTACCTGACATCAAGAGTATGAAATTTTCCTTTCTTCTGATCTCAAACATTTGGATATAAGAAAGGTCGCATTATCTCATGAGTCAAGCAGAAATCTTCTTTAGACCCTGGAAACAAAATCCAAAATGGTCCTTAAAACCATTGTGGTTACAGAATTCAAGCAGAATTTCACAAAAATAATTAGCTGCAATTACTATTTTCCTTATCCTGAAAGCAGTCACAGGAAAGTGTCTCTTGACAGAAGCAAACACAATTCTGTCTTCAAAGACTGAAATTGAGCCCTAAGTTCCCTAGCCAAATTATTCTCCATATTTGACCTATCAATTTGAATATAGTTCAGGATACGTCTGCTTATCCAAAATAGAAGACACTCGTAACTAAGAATGAGATTGCGAAGTGTTTGTGTATATATGCACATACATGTATATATGTATGCATATACAGGTGTGTGTGTGTATATATATAAATATATATATTTATGTATAAAGAAGCAAGCTGAATTTTTATAGTGACTTTCTCCCCACCTTCTAAATTTTCCAGGAAAAAGATTTATAGGTAATTTCTTCCAGGTTACTCATTAAGTCAACATGAACAAGAATATTTCCAAATGTTGATTCTACAGTGGGCCAGTAACGAGCTATAAGCACCACAAAAGCCAGATGAAAAAATACTTCTGCTTGAAAGAACTGCAGTCTTTAATACCTCACATGCTTTCAGATCTCCAGCGTGACACTGTTCAATGTTACAATACTGGCCGTCAGATCAGCAGATTTCTTTTAGAGATGCCAGGTTAATGAACAGCCAGGATTTCTAGCTTGTAACAAAACACTGAATAAACTTCTGAAGTCTTCCACCTATGTTGCCAACTTCACTCTTTTTTATTATCTCTTACATCAGTACGACCTGACCTAAATGAATACCAAAAGTTCACACAGTGTATCACAATTTATGGAGATATTTAAATCTCCACGACCTTATGGGTAATTTAAGATGCCCTTTCTGTGTGTACACACAGAACTTTTAATACAAACTTTTTTTTGTAACAAAGTGTCTTGTTGCTCCCCTTTCCCTCCCCCTTCTCACATGTTCCTCCTAATTTTGTGGAACTGTGGGCTGCTGCCAAAAGCAGTAATCCCACTTTTCACCATTACAGTTTTGTACCATCCCCTTCTTTGCACCAGCTCTGGTAATTATACAGCTGCTGGGTGTGTATTGCTTCAGTCTGCTGATTCAACAAAGTATACTTCTTTTTCCTTTTTGATGTGCAATCCTCCATCCAGTCAGTGAACATGAAGGCCACACAAACGTGAGATCAGTATCAACAGAAGCAGTGAGAAGACTTCTTTTAGTTGAAGTCTACATTTACACCAGATTTTATATATAAGAGTATATGAAAGTATCCCTTCGCTATTCTCCTGAATAGTTAGAAGCAAAGAGAGCTCACCTTCACTAGCCTCACACAGAAGCAAATACTTCATGTACTGACATTTAAAGCCCCAGCGTTACACATTTGAGTTCCAAGAGCATGTTCTTCCATGTGTGCCTTTACTGTTTTTCTATGAATAGGTTTACTCAAACTGTTTTCCTCACACAGGAATTAGTAAATTTTGTGAATGCATCATACTATGATTCAACTGTAGTATCCTGAAGTATACAGCAAATCAATTTGTTCTGAGAAGTTAAAAATACCAACTCCAGTGTATTCTTACATGCATATTTCAGGCTTAAAATCAACAATACATTTTTAAGCACATGTATGAGAGCCACACTGCATTCCCATAACTAAAAAGCATTATATTGTGTCATAAAATTATAGTGCCTAAATCTAAATAGGGTTCTTTGAAAGCAAAGACATAACAGAATTATTCCTTGAAGAACTTTTTCAGAAAGGAGACCAGTACAACTGCAACAAATTCCACAACATTCATGTAAGTTAGACTTAGAAGAATGGCTTTTAACCCAGAAAAATAATTGCCTACTTCCTCACAATTGTGAAAGCAAGCTTGGCAACAGGAACTGAGCACGGTAGTTTAAGTCAGCAAAAAAGCCTTCATCTGTAACTTAAACCGAGCACATTAGTGTATTAGTGAAATATTAAGCGCTCAGAGGTCTGCATCTTATTTTTCTATTAAGTAGCTGAAGTAACAGCTTGTATGAATTTAGACCCAGTTCACAAATACGTAGGGCAACCTGGCTAAAAGCTTTGATTATACCCTATCACTATCCATACCTCTTAACTCTGGCAAAATTATACCAACTAAGGGACAAAATAAAAGGAAGATTTTTATGGTCTAGATTCTTAAGTTCTAGAGAATCTATAGCCTTGGAAAACAGGTTATTAAGGTATCCCAAAGCTATCCACACACCTCCTTGCTGCAGGTCTCCTTGGGGAAGTCCACCCCTTTCTAAGAAATCACAATCTGCAAAATATGACACTCTCCTAGCTCCAGTGAGAACCAAAGCTGATATGAACTACACTATCATGACACGTCTAGTATGTCATGACAAGACTAGTCCCAGCTATGACTTGTTTCCAGCCTTGGCCACTTGTGCCTGAAAGACAATAGCATTTTAAGAAGCTCTTTTTTACTGTAAAAACAGTCAGAATTGAGTTTAAACTTTCACACCAGGGACCCAAATGTCTCCTTAACATTTTATATATTCCACAAATTATTAAATAATGAATGCAGCCTGGAAAGCTCTGCCTTAGAACACAGTACTCATTCTTCATTTTGCAAAGCAGCTTCCAAGTCACCTCAAAGAGCATGAGAGCAAAACCAAGTCTTATGACACATACAAATTCCACGCACTTAACAAACCACTTTCTGGCCTGAATACTGGCCTAAGACACACAAGCACAGCTGAACACGGATTTTAGTCATTCACACCTATTTTATCCATTGCCTCCCTCATCTCCAGCAAAAATCAAGGCAACACTCTAGTGCTCCTAATCACCCATCTTTTACTCTTTACTGTCATGTCAAGCCCACAGCTGCGTATTTTCCTGGCAACTGTGATTCAACTCCCACATTGATGACTGATTCACAAACCAGAATAAGACACGCTTACAAAAAATTATCCTACTAACAACTTTAAAACCAACCTGTTATCCCCAGCTGCTTGCTCCTACGCAAAGGCATCCCTCCAGAGGCTGTGGCCCTGTCAGTTATTAGTTACAGTAACATGCCCCAGTCCAGACCGGGAGAAGTATCCAAGCTAAAAAATTACTTCTGCTGTAGCTCTTTCTGTTAAGCAAATCATTCAATTGAGATAAAGAATAAGTAGAATAATATTCCTGCTTACAGACACAAAATGACTAGCGATTCAGGCATATGTCAGTGATTTTAAATGCATGTATGTGCCTCAGTAATTTTGTGCCAAATAATAAAAATAAATATAAACCTGTTAATACCACTGGGGCATGGCTCAGCAGAACACAGATTTCAGCTTCTGTAGAAGTCTTGCACTGAGAAGTTCCCTGAGCTGGAGAAGTGCCTAGAAGATATTAAAACAGCTCACATTTCTGTTCTTCTAGTAAGGAAACAAAATTTCTCGGACAAAACATAAAAATGATGCCTGGACTGGGTCATCTATAAAGATTAACCTATGAGCACCTAAGAACCAAGCAGGTGCTTGCCGTGATACAGGTGACAGGGAGGGTTGACAGAACTAGAAATTAATGCAAAGGATAATGTGGACTACCTAAAGATCTGATGTCCAGCTGACAGGTTATGCCATCCCCATTAAATACGTATGGCAAATTGGTCCTGGCACACCTAATTCCACCAGCTTTTCAACAGTTATCCATTAGGCAAAGATTTAAAGACTTCAGTATTTCAGAAGAACTGACATGCCACACAATTCCAGGACTTGAAATCTTCCCCCCATCACACATTAAAGAAAGCAACCCAGAAAACCTGCAAAGAAAATAATTACATGGTTGAACAGCTAAGTGTGCCTTTGAACATATCCCTCTTTCTCAAAACTATGACTGAAAGTGCTACTGGCAGCTGCGCTGTAAGCACAGAAATGTGGTTAGGAATGATTAGAAACTACCCATTCTCCTTCTCCACAAACTATTTCTATATTAGCATGAATATTAGCATAGATAGAACAGGTTATAACAGAAGTGAATCCACTAACACAGCAGAAAGCGTTTCTGACTAATGAGATAAACACCTTCATAAGACATACGTGAGTATATTTATAGTTTTCACAATTCTGAAAATAGCTAGTGTTCTTGAAAAGTAGCATTAATCCACACATATAGATCAAGATACCCATGCATTTTAAACGCAGTACTGTTCTCAAATTTGCTGGGGAGTTGTTAACACACTCCCCAACTTCTACTTTAGCATGACCTTACGGGGTACATACTGAAAAGATATAAAAAAGACGATCTTTTTGGAGACTATTTCTCTCTCAAAATGTACAAAAAATGTACACAGCAACTGAATGTTAAAATTCTTGACAGCTATTTAGAAAAACAGGAAATCCAACTCCCTGTGATGTAACCTAAAATTCTATTCTAAGATTCCACTTTCATGCACATAGCATAGTCACAGTATTTGTGTCGATACAATGGAAGAGAAAAATTGCAACATTACCAAACTTACAATGCATCCTTTACTGTGAAACACTGCAAAGCACAGCCAAGCATACAATACAAAGGATTACAATTTTAAACCAAAGTTGAGCTATAGTAATTTCATTTGTCTACAAAAGCTTGAGTGATGCTTATGTAATAATTTGTAGCAGTTTATACCAATTTCTCTTTCCATTTTTTTTCTGACTTTGAAGTCTGGACTTCACAAAGCTCATAATTAATTCAGCTTGTTAGATCCACAAATTTACTTTCTTATGTTTGTACTTACACTATAAAAATGGCGAATATATACATACAAGTTTTCCAGTATGAATACTGATGAACAGGTGATGCTATTTAGTTTCTTCCAGACTTGAGGATCATTAAAAACCAAATTACTCATGTTTACCTATGAAATAACTAACTGTTGTAACTATTATTTCCCAAAAGTTTTGTTTATTCTTTCCATTCAGCTCTTCCAGAAAAAGCATATAGGAATAACCCCAATTAGCATCCCAACTTTGACAAAATGCCTCCAATGAAACTCATAATTTTCTCCACAGCTAAAGCAAGTTGAGAATGCTAACTACAAATTCTTAACCAGTGGAAGTTACTACTTTACACATTTCTTATCATATAGAGCGTATGAAAAGGGTGCAGACATTGCATATGTATCTGCAAGAATGTCAAGAAATTCCATTGGAAAGTTACAACCATGACCAGAACAACAACATAAGAGAGAAAATGACAAACACCACCGCCCATGCCCCCCAATCCTGGCCACATCTGTTAGTTTTGAAAGAAAACCCTACAAGTTCATGATTCACATTCTTCCACTATACTGAGAAATAGACAAGTAGTGACCATAAAATCTGACTAACGATATATCTGAAAATCAATTGAAAAGTTACATTAATTCAAACTTACGAGATCACATTCTGAAAAATACATGGCTCAATAATTAAAAACTTCAGCACTACCAGGAACCTGTGCACTATAGAATCACATTCATTACAATAGATGAAGGTACCTACAAACCAGCTCTTTTTCACTCATTAAAACTGAAAAGTGGTCAGAGCTTCATCTTACTCTGCTAATACTACCTTCTGAGATAGAAGATGAAAACAGATTAATCCAGCAGCTAGGTCTTGCGTATAGAGAAGCAACAGCAGAGCTATTAAAGATGTGGAGTTTCCATAACATCCAATTCTTGCAAGAGAATGCAGATAATTGATTGGGAAAATCTTGTTTCATGCGCTTTATTTAACTTGAGAGTCCCTTTCATAAACAAGAGGAGCTGGGGATAGAGGGACACATCAGCTACCCTGCCAGAGTAGCCCCAGGAGAGTAAAGCAATCTTAGTTTTATTTAAAACTAGGCTACAATTTTCTTTCTAATTACTTATGACTCAAATAGCTCTGAAAGGATCAATATTTCAGAGGCAAGATCAAAAACAAACCAGATGGGTATTAGAAAACATTATAATGCAATCTAAATGAGGCTTTGCACATTTCATCAAGTAAGAAATTTTTTAAGTATTTCTCTCATCATCAAATCTTTTCTATTTCATATCATACAGAATTTTACTCTGCCTCATTACAAGCAATGCATGAATTTTTCAAGTAAGTATTTTTTCCTGAAATGCCAAGTCTTACGTTAACTTTGTTTTCCTTCAACCAAATTAATTTCTATTCCCCGAACAGGCTTCATACTTGTAATCATATGCAAAGTTAAATAATGCTAAAAAAAACCTGTTCTGCTGTTCAATCTTGTTTCCCAGGTAAGTACCATATATATAGAAAATCATCCTACTTGTTACTTCAGCAGTAATATCTTACAGAATTGAACTTTTGTTTTGGATCACTCTTTGCACATCCTTCATTTAAGTAGAGTACATTTTTAATACAATATAAAGCACTTACCCTTCTAACCTGACATCAGGTAAAGATCTGTTGAGTGCAATCATTTCACTTGCCATTAAATTAAATTGATTAATTTTAAACATTTCTTTCATTTTTTCTTGCTCCTCTTTCGGAATGACCACAGGCTTCCCCATCTCTCCAGGTCCTTCATGTGGTTTTTGTATGGGTTCTGGAACTAAGAATAAATAAAATATTGGTAACTACTTTTATGCTTGCTTTTGTTTGCTTATAGTTTATTTTACACTGTAGGAGTGTTCCTGTTTAAAACAGAGTTCTAAACCCAACAAGGTTTTGGAAGTGAAAACAAATCTTCATATTGGAGTTTAACAGAAGTATCTAACTGCTACTCTTGGACACAGCAATTCATGGGAAAAAGCAGTAAGGGTTTATATCTATCCATCATCCAGTCTTAATTGATTTTACTGTTAAAGTTCTGGTACAACAGACATTTATGTCCCAGACTGCTCTTGTACACAACAAAGTTTCCAGGAAAAGTTAAATTTTCCTTTACAGGCATTTTAATCTTATGCCAAAACCAAATAGACACATAAAGAATGAAGATAAAATTAAAAGAAAAAAGAAAAGCCCAAGCCTTCCATACTCGCTGAAACAAAACTTAAAATATATACTTACTAATAACTGAAACATTTTACTAGTTTGCATTTAGGGTTAAGCAGTTACAAGCACAATGTGTTCCTTGAGAAACTTTAATTTTCAAGCACCTGAAGCAATTTGCATTAATGCGGTAACATTTAGCACAGAAAACCCTCCCACCACAGAGATGTTTTGTTTTTTACCAAACTCCCTTTGACTGCCAGTTGAACTATACAATTCTAGAAGTCACCAGCCAGCCACTTATACACTGAAAACTGATAGATATGTCCCAGCAGATCCTGAGCAGATTGACTTGGGCACTTGTTTTAATCACTGGTTACAGTGAGCAAGCAGTTTTGCTTTGCATCTTTGCCTCCTCAGAAAGGACGGCTGAACCCACATTGAAACTTACTAATTTGCAATTGCATAACCTTTTAATTACAATATGTGCCTTTTGGGGGATAATTAACATAAAATTATGGTATACAGTAAGGCAATTGTTTGGGCTTAATTTAATATATTCAGCTTGGGTTTATTACATGGGATTATCACAACTATTCTTATTAAGTGTATGGCAATTAGTATACAGGTTCAATTGGACAGAAAATGATTAAATGAAGAGTGTTCCACACACGTAAAATGAATGAATAAAAGCAACCAGAATACAGTTATTCTGATGTTTTTCAGCATTCTGAATAGTGAATGTTTTATCCTATCATATTTGTTATTTAGAGGATTATATAGTTTCCTGTTTCATTTACACTTCCAGTTGCTTGTTAAGTTTGACGAAACTGAATAGCTAAAATAACTGAAAATTTATCTTTCACATTTGCAGATCTTGCTGTTCCATGCTAGTTCAGCACATCAGTGAGTTGTACCCAGATGTACAAATTCATCAATTGAATTTTTAAATTTCATCAGCAAATACACATACTACTTGATTACACATTTTACCTAAATAAAGTACTCCCTTCTCCTGCAGAAAAAATCCAGCAACAACTGATTAGAGCCATAGATATTTTATGAAACTCCATAAATACAAAGCCATGCAAGATTGGTGTGCAGGGAGAGATGACTTCCAAGAAAAATTAGCCATTGTTTCTCAGGTTTCTGTTTATGGTCATCTGTTTTTCCCACAAAAGCATACAGTTTTCACATAAACACAAACCAAAAACATTCTCCCAAAATGACTAATACACATAACTAAAAATTCAAACTGCAGTGCTCTTTTGTCAGTTAATTCTGAAAAGAATACTTCCTTTAGAGGACTGTAGACATGTACTGATGACATACTTCCAACAAACAGAAATCAAGTTTACAGCTAGAAGTTTCAGAGCTAAATGAATATATTAATCATCACCTTATTCAATGAGAAATCTAGTAATGTTTTTCCAGACATTTCTGATTTGTACCAGTAAATCATTAGTTTCCAATAGGGCTTGATTTCTTCCAGATCTTTGTTAAAATTCAGGAACTCTTCACATCTGTGGGCTGCAAATTTCTTTTTACCAGGCAATATGCTTGATGAAAACCAGATACTTCAAAACCTAAGACCATCTAAGCCAGAAAAATGGACAGATTCTTTGACATGTCTTTAGGGGCCACAACAACAGTAAACTGATAAAAACAAAGTAATCTGTAAAGGAACCACCATAATTACAAGAAAGCTGTTTGGATAGGTAAAAAAGTTTAGAGTAGTTTTGTCTTTTGATGCTTACTAATGTTCAGTGATTTTCTTTCCAACTCTTAATAACCTTTAAACTTACAGCAACAGCCTTCCATCAGCAATAGTTACTCTTTGAATTTCCTGATAAGCCATCAGGAACGACAGAACGGGAATGCCACCTAGAAGATGTACCGACAAAAAGAACACCTGTAACCACTGAGGCAAAAGGTGCACACTCTGCATTACTCAGAATAGGAGCGAGACAGCCTCAGAGATGAGCACTGGAGAGAGCTATGCCCAACCTACTCTCACCTCTGGAGTGGTCATGGTGGGGAAAAGAAAGAGCAGCACTATCAGCCAATACAATCATAGGCTCCCCCCTAGCTCCCAGATTGATGTTGCAATCAACACTGCTCATTGCTCTGATCCCACTTCCCCAGGCTTCTCCAGCCATGGTGGAGGGGATGGGCAAATGCTTAAGCCTACAGCCAGATCATCCCACACAACTACAGTCACTAGATTCCAATTATCCCTCTTCTGGTATCATTTTAGTTCCCCAGTTCAGTATCACCCAGACCTCATGCCGGTCCCCCTTTTCCCAAGACATCTCCACCTCAGTTCTCTTACCACCCAGGAAGTACCTGTCCCTTTTCCACATCACTTTTTGTCCCCCATTTCCACTCTCACATCATTTCAACTACCAGCTCCTAACCTTTCTGAGAGTGTACACAAAGACCTCATTCCGCTCTTCTTATAGTTCCCTTTAACTATGTACACAGATTTTTCTGCAGATTCACATTCTCATTATTTTACTATTTCTTATTTTGTAAAATATAACAGCAGTATACATTCAATCCAAGATTAGATACATAAGCTAAAGCTCATGATTTAAGATGCTAGTATCTTATGCCATCAATACCAAGGAGAGATTTTTCCCAAAGGCAATTTAGACCATAGCTATAAGTCTCATTCTGGAAAAGAAACTTCCTCCATTTTCTGTATTAAAAAAAAAAAACAAACTAAGGAGAGCATCCTTGTAACTTCATCAAAAGTCTGAATTGTCCAAAATTATCCTCAAAATCCTTTACTCCTGCAAAATATCTGAAGACTAATTTTTTCAATTAGGCAAGCACAGCCTAAAATAAACTTACAAACTCCTCAGAAAAACTTACTCATATGTCAAATAGGTTCATTAAGTGCTATGGAATTCTTCCATGAATTGCAAAGAGAACCTATATACCAGAGTGACATGGACAAGAGACTATAAAATTCAGCACACTTACATAATTTATGCTGAATCAAGAAAACTAAATCAATTATGGAAATAATGTGGGGGGGAGGGGAGGAAGTGACATGAAAAAGCATATTTTGATGAAAGTTTCCCAGAAAAAAAATAGCTTCAATGTTATCTAAGGAGATTCTAGATATTCTTAGTACTCCAAGTGGCTAAACAACCTGAACAAATGAGAGTATCTAAAATCAGAAATGAAACTAATTTGCAAGGAAGCACCACAGTGTCAACTACTACCATGGTTTCTAGGCAGACATTTCTGCACATACCTCAATACAAATCATCTGCTTACAAAAACCAGGAAACATATAGAGAACTACAGACAAAGTTCTGTGTGGTTGGTTGATTGGTCTGGGGTTTTATTTATTTGCTTAAAAGCCAACTATAAGATATTAAAAAGATATCAATGATTTTAGTAAACACATGTTAGGGAAAGGACAGAGAGAGTTCCTATAATCCTATAAAAACATACTTTCTACATAACCCTAATTCATTACCTCATCATGTTCTTTTCCATTTATTGAAAAAGAAACGCAAAAGATTAAATGTAAGTTACTGAAAATTTAAGTCCCTTCTACAAAACTCATGTGAAATAGAGCCTCCCAAAAGTGTTTGCATCCAGTTGTGAAACCAACAGTTCAGAGGTACTAAGCACAGAAATTCTACATTCCTATATATGGTTGTTCTCTGAAGAGCTTTATCAGCCTGTTTCCATCATAGGGAATACAAAATAAAACCAGCATTGGGCATCACTGCCTGTTTCCTATAGCAGCAGTGAAACATACAGACACAGCCTTTCCAGTGAGAGAGACACCATACTACAAAATTTGATGTCTCACAAATGAACTGGAGTCAGCAGCTGCCTGCTGTTTTAAATACCTGTGCTGAGATATTGCAGGGATTAGAATTCTTCCTGCACTAACCCCTTCTCCCACAGGATCACCTATGATGACTTACCTAAAGCAAAGTTGATACTAAATTTATGAATATAACTACAATAAACTTGATTCTCATTACAACATTAACTGTCCCTTATTGCTATAGTCACAAGTCAAATTTTGGCCTTTTTGGTTTTTACTTACCTTCTTTGTTATGTGTTTTTTGTTTGTTTGCTGTTTTGTTTGTTGGGGAGGGAGTGTCACATTTTTTGTGTGGGCGGGGACAAGTAGGCTTCTTTGTTGATTTGTTTTACTACCAAGTCTAGTGAAATTAATAGTGCCTTTACTTCCTCACTGGCAGAAATTTAGAACATGCTTTAGACTGTACTAACATAGGTTACAATCCTGAACTGCTTGTTGTGTAGTTTCATTATTTTTCCATATGCATTACTGCTTAAAATTCTTCATCTAAACCATTTAAGCATGCAACATAAATCCCAGGCAACATGCTTATTCCCTAGCCATCCAAAGAACATCTAAATGCTGATGGAATACTACATTTGGGGGGGGGGGTGGGAGGGAGGAGGAAATATCAAATATTTAAAAGCAGTGCAATTTTAAATGAGCATAATTTGAAGACTACTCAGGCAGAAAACTTACCATCCCCAGCAGGCAAGCCTCGCTCTTTTTTCTCATCACATTTGTTGCATTCACTGAAGTACAGCAATAGAAACATATCCAGAAGGACCCAAACCAAAGAGGTGGCAAGGACCACCTTGCAATATGCAAATTTTTTCATGGCACTTTAAGTCAAATACAAAAATAAAAAAGTATAAATAAAAATATCAACAGGTTGCTTTAATCCAGTTTGAGACACCACGTTCTATACCTAGGAAAAAGAAAAAAGAAAGAAAAATGTCACAAAAAGCCACCTGAGGAGAGCAGCTAAAAGTAGAAATTTTAAGTACTTTTTAAAGGTAACAACTGTTAAATGCTGCATGTATGAAAATGAATGCTCCATGCACTCCAATGAGATTAAGAGAACAGGGTCAATTAAAGCAGCATTACTCCAGTCATTTCCTGTGTTAACATTCATCACCTGAAACATTAAAATGAGTGACCAAAACAGAGTACTCTGCTGAACCACTGGAGAAGAGGGCAGGCACATCTAATTAAATTAAAAGAAACATTCTGGGTCCTCTGGAAATCAGGGCAAGACAACTGAATAAAAACCAGGAACACATCAAGAAGCAAGGTATCAATTTGTGCTGTGTGAAACCCATGGTTAATATTCCTCATGCTCCTCCTATGTCTTACACACTTTCTGGTGCTATCACTAGAAATGGTAGTCTGCAAACGCCTGCATTTTACATGAAGCCTAACAGCATATTACAACTTTGTCCCAAAGACAGAATGGTTTGCTTTCGGCATATCAAAACCAAACATACCTTTTGGTCAAGTTAAACAGTAGGCAAAGTGAGGAAAGTATCCACAAGACACTATGATCACCTACTACACATTCAAAGCTCAAGATATCAACTAATAACTTTAATGGTTAAAGTAACTTAAATGGTTTATTCATAAGCCATGATTATACAAAAGCCTCACCAAAAAGACTGTATAATTAAGACTACTTTCCCTTTAGTATTTCTCTGCCATAATTTGATTCCTGCCCTCCCTCTCTCCCCCTCATCCTGCACAGGATGCCAGATGTTTCGTTTTGGGAAATCTCAGTTTGCATCTACATAGTTTTGGTACACAGGGATAACTACATAAAATTAGGAACTGCAAAAATATCTGTAATCAACAACTTGCTGATAAAATAACAGATGAAATTACCACAACAAACATTAAGTGAGGTATGCTAAGAAAAAGTCCTATGGGTTGTTTGTTTGGTTTTTTTTGCGGACTCAAGATCTTGAGTGCTGTATGAATATCCAGTCTTGTCATTTCAAAAAGGATATAAAAGTATTAGAGAGGCCAAGTGAGAAGTGCAAAAGGATGAAGACAACAAGGAATAACTTCATTATAAGATGTAAGTGAAAAAAGCAACATTCTTCCTGGCTGGACAAGATGTAGTCTAAATCAAGTGCCAGGTCTACAGCTGCATGGAGATGGTAAATAGATTAACAACTGTTGCCTGTTACTCCTACTTCTTGTATGGACAGAAAGCAAGTGAATTTAGTAGTAAGGGGTTAAAAAAAAACAAAAAAGCAAAGGAAGGTATTCCCCAGAATGTGTAGTTATGCAGGGGAACTAACTGCCACAATATACTGCCAGTGCTCAAAGTTTGTTCACTGGCTATTAAATACCAAGTCCTCACCCTTACCTCAGACAGTCCCTGACTGACTTCTCAAGTCACTGCATGCTAGGAGAGTACCCTGAGGAAGAATCATTATGGTTTCCCCTGTTCTCTTCCCTAGATATGCACTCTCAGCCATTGGCAGAAACAAATAGTGTATACAGATGAAATATGTCTGACATGGTATGACTATACTTACTCGCCATACAAAAAGTTTGTTCTTTTGTTCTAATTCAGGACACCATAGAAATGATCTTGCAAAGAATCAAGCCACACCACCACCTTGCTTGGACTTAAACAATACAAATTGTAATTCAAAATAACATGTTTTAAAAGAAAACTAAATAAATTATTATAATCTCAGACTTCTTGAAGTTCAGACTTGTGAGATATTGGGCTGTAAAAGAAAGTGTAAAATACACAGAAGCACAGTGCTTAGGGGTCCTAAAATTAGTAAGACACCAAGAGAACCGTAATCCAACTTTCCGCCCATAAAAACACCAACCATATTACGTGTTTTAAAACACACAGGCTGGTGCTATATCTGCCTCTGATGCAAAAAAACTCCTTTGAGAGTTCAGTGAAATGTCAAAGAGACACTTCTTGCACCTTCTGCACCCTTTGAGAGTTCAGAGAAGTGATTATGAGACGGCAATGTAACAGTGCAACACACACTGGTTATCATTGACAAGGCCCATCCCTGTACCTTTAGAAAAAAGCTCTCGCTCCCTTAGCCATTTACCATCTCATGAATTACAATGTATTATGACAGCACTTCCACTGTCAGCCTACCAGCAGGAATTCAGAGAGCATAGCAGTGAAGAGGAGCTCAGAAACTGCTGAAGCAACTGCTCTTAGCATATCAAAGCCTTGGCCCAGACAGAGCTCCAGAAAGAGAACTCCCCCATCCAGGACTGAGGCTTGACCACCAGGCTCTGTGGGTTTTGACCAGCAGTACAAAGTCCAGCTGACAGACATTCATCAGTGGTGCCCTTCAGAGGTCAAAGCTGGAGCTTATACTGCTCAGTGTCTTTAATGAGAACTAAGCAGACAGAACTAAATGCACACTCAGCATGGCTGCTCGTGACACCCAGTAGGAGTGTATCATACAGTTTATACCCTGTAAAAGTACCTTGGAATGGCCCTAGCTGGACAGTCCAAGGGACATCCAAGGGCTAGAAAGAGACAGAGTGAACACCTCGAGAAGTTAAAGTCCTGTTTCCAGTCCTGCTCTCAGTCCATTCTCTGCCCAGCCTGTATTTATGCTTGGGATTGCCCCAACCCAGGTGTACGACCTCGTACTTGGCCTGGTTAAATGTCACGAGGTTTGCACTGGCCCACTTCTCAAGCACGTCTAGTTTCCACTGGATGGCATCCCTTCCCTCCGGTGTATCGAATGCACCACATGGCTTGGTGTCATCAGCAAACTTGCTGAGGGTGCACTCAATTCCACTGTCCATGTCACTGACAAAAATGCTGAACAGTGCCAGTACCAATACCAACCCCTGAGGAACACCATTCATCACTGATCTCCACTTGGACACTGAGTGCAACCATCCATAAAGCATCCATAGTGCAACATAAATTCTTTATCTACTGGGTGGTCCATTCATCAAATCTATGTCTCTTCAACTAGAGTGTCAAATGCCTTGCACAAATCCAGGTAGATGACATCAGTTTTTCTTCCCTTATCCACCCGAGCTGTAAACCTGTCACAGAAGATCACTGAATTTGACAGACATAATTTGCCCTTACTGAAAACATGTTGTCTGTCATCAATCACCTTCTTGTTGTCCACGTGCCTTGGTATAGTTCCTAGGAAAATCAGCTCTATGATATTGCTGTGCACAGAGGTGATACTGACCAGCTTTGTAGTTCCCTGGATATTCCCTTTTTCCCCTTTTTAAAAATGGGTGTTATGTCTCCCCTTCTCCAGTCAGTGGGGACTTCACCAGGCTGCCAGTTTCCACAAGGCCCACTGAATCATTTCACCAGGTCACATGGACTTGTGTACCTTCTGATTCCTTAGACAGTCTCAAACCTGATCTTCTCCTATAGTGGGTGGTTCTTCATTCTTCTAGTCCTTGCCTTG
The DNA here is from genome assembly GCF_012275295.1 of Melopsittacus undulatus. Lineage (NCBI taxonomy): Eukaryota > Metazoa > Chordata > Aves > Psittaciformes > Psittaculidae > Melopsittacus > Melopsittacus undulatus. Next base: position 67,830,860 of record NC_047527.1, on the reverse strand, counting down.
GCCTTCTGCAGCTTGGGCAGTGTGGCTGAAACACTTGCTGATGAAGACCAAGGCAAAAATCATCCAGTACCTCAACCTTCCCCATGTCCTGGATAAAACTAATTCTCCTGTCTCCTGGAGAGGGCCCACACTCTCCCATACAGCCTGGGTGTCAAGAGGCTAGAAAGCTACTCTGCAGAAAGAAACCTTTGGAGCCTGATAGCAACTTTAATATGAATTGGCAATATGTCTTCATAGCAAAGTTAACTGCACATATAAACAAGTCCAGTAACCACAGCAATAATCCTCAAATGCATAAGTTTAATAATTGCTTTTGCTACAGAGTAATGTAATAAAACCAAAGATTCGTAAAATCAGGTATTTTTTCCTCCCTTCAACACACTGCATAATAGATAACATAATCTTTACACCATGGAAGTAAAAAGTATTAAAAATACCTTAAGAACAGCAGAAACAGAGGCTGTAACTTACCAAGAATAAAGTGAAAGGAGGAAAAATGGTTATGTTCAAGTCCTGTTACATCTGAAGGTCAAGTGATTTATTCCCCCTGCCACCACCTCCCAAAAAATACATTATACACTTGACACCATGGAAAAAGGTAATCTTTAAAATTACTGCTCATATAAAGTGCATTGTTTTACTTTACCACCTCTTTCACCAACAGAGTTGGTAAGAGAAAGAATGCTTATTCTTCAAGTATGACACAGGACTACTCAGTCAATTTTATCTTTGGACCAACTTCATCTTTGTTGATACTAGCGATCAGTCTTCAATACGGCTTTCTAACAAGACTTCACAAAAGACTTCGTTGCCATTATTCAACTAAATCAGAATTCTACACTGGATGTGGCACGTAAACAGACAAAGCTGATGCAAAGTTTGCTTTTCAAACTTTCAGATATGAAACGTTGGCAAAGTAAGGGCTCACCAAAATCTTGACACAACATTTGCTGTTTCTAAGTTATTAATATAAATTAAAAAAAACGGAAAGTAATTAACTAAACAGCATCTAAGAGAAGACTGATGGCATACATGAAATTGGTTTTTCAGCTTCTCAGTCTACATAGTAATGATGGAGAAAAGACTGGCATATTCTAAGGTAACATATTAGGCATTTGTATGAATTTTGCATGGATTAAACTTCTAAAAATTTAAGCAAATGTTGTCATGTGAACGCTGACTAAAACTTCATATATCTGAACTATTAATGAAACTTATCCAGTTGAACATGTCTATATCTGAAAACAGAACTGATACCAACACTAGAATCATGCTCCAAAACTAAACTGCTATTGTGACGGTATTTTGTTTTGTTGGGGTTTTTGGGGGGGTTGTTTGTGGTCTGTTTTGGGGAATTTTTGTTTGGGTTTAGCTGTTCTGGGTTGGCTTTGCTTTTTGGTTGGTGGGCTCTGTTTAACTGTCTTTAGTGCTTGATTGCACAGTGCTCATCATTTCCATCAGCTCATTACTAAACAAGTCTGAGGAGAAAGAAAGCATCACCTAGTTTCAATACTGTAAAAGCAACTACAGGAAAAAGCTACTCAAATCAGAAGGTCAACCCATCACCTGTGGAAAACAGGTGCAGTCAGTATTGTCATCACAGAAACATGAACACAACTGGTAAATTTCATTAGACAAAGAGGATTTTCATGAGCTTGAAGATGCCAGTACTCTCTTCTGCGCAGAAGTTAATGCAAGACAAACACTCTTTATTGGGCTACACTGGTTTGATGGATTTTAAAAGGTTTTAATATTCAGAAGTCATCTATTCAGTATAATTCAGCAACAGTAAGTTCTGAAGAAATGATGAGAGAAAACAGATCATACTAGTCTAAGCAATATGAAAACAATTCATTAACAGCAAGCCTACTCTTCAGGAAAATTTGAAAAATGTAGGTCAGTAAAATTAATTTCTATTCTTCATGCTCTGTGCAGGAAGAATACATTTGTAATTCATCAGAAATCTATTTTCAATTCAGAAACCAATTTTTTTAATTGACAATTTGAAAAACCCCTATAAATTCTGTTTCTAAAGCTGGCAGGCCTCAGAATGAAGCAAGAATAAAACAGAAACCTAGAAGTAGCTGATTACATTTGAAAGCCAAAGACAAACTTCCTACACAAAGGCAGAAGTTACTGGTTCATGAAGGTTTTCCTCCAGATAAATTAGCATGCATAAATATGCTTATAAAAGTAGAAGCTCTTGTAAAATGAAAATCCAGCCAATCACATGGAAAAGCAATACCAGAAACTGAATAGCTATGCAAGCTATCCACAGTTTTGTCAGACGGTTTATAATCAAATGGAACTAAGTCACTGCACTTGAACATCTGATTCTTCGGATTTAAAATCATAGAATAACTTGGGTTGGAAAGGACCTTATCTAAAGAGCTTTCAATTAACCTCTAAACTTGCATTGTTAACTAACTACTACAGACATGTAGTAAGGAAATACATTTCTAAAGTGAGTAGAAACAACATAAAAAACAAGCTCTTTCAGTTACTGTAAGAGAACTGAAGATATTACTATTTTACTATGCATACTTTCTAGAAAATATCTTTACTATCATTTAACTTCTGAAAACAGTTTACCATTTTGCAAATTAGTGCTAAACAATTTCTCACATGAGTTTGTAATCAGTATGTACTATCTTGATTAAACCTCCTTAAACTTCTCCAAGAAAATAAGCAGGCATTTGGTCAACACTTTCAAGTAGTTCCCACTACTACACAGTCCTTCTTGATTCTCTTCCTAACCAGCACTACTCAAATGAAAACGCTAAGAATGACCTAGTAGTGCCCAAATATTATACTATTTAATAAAAATGAAATATGTGAAAATTAATTGCAACAGGGACAGGACATACAAATAATTACACCCAAGATGAAGTAAAACCAGCTGAGATCACCTAGCCTGGTAAAACCAGGATGGCTTGTCTAATCCCTTCTATAGGGCCCAGAAAGAACTGCCATGTGACATTTCAAAGTGTGATAGGAGTCTGGAAATTTGCTATAGATACTACCTGAAAAAGGCATTAAATGCAAGGATATTCAGAAGGGCAGCAAGTTGTCCAGACATATACGGTTAGCTTAATAAAATAAAGTGTATTAATTGTGTTTTAACATAACACACATTAATGTAGTAATTAATACACCATATAAATACTGCAAATATTTCTAGAACAGACTGACTGAATAGTCAGCTATATAATTAGATCAGAGGTTGAATAAAAAGCAATGCAATTTTGATTAAATTAGAACAGCGTATCTTTTATTCAATCTATAACTGACTTTAAAGTTACTGCTGTCAGACAGTGAAAAATGTTGTAAGTACAGCTCTCACAAGGAAAGTTGCTATTTAAAGTGAGGAAGATCAGAATACAAAAAATAATGTGCATAAGTAAGATGATTATAAGAAAGACTGTAAAGGCTTATAAAAAAAAACAGTAAGCAAACAAGAATGCACCTTTAATAATCTGGCACCTATTTTCTTTAGTTATCTTGGTCCTAGATCTAGATGGGCAATCTTAAGACCTATTGCTGTTAAAAAGGAACAAGTGATAAGGTAGGAATCAAGATGGGTTTGTGGACAAGAATAACAAAATCCAGGTGACATTTAATAAAATATGTTCAATAGTATGCTTGGAGTATGTAACTTTGCTACCAGCTGAAGAGTTTCAATAAAGCAAACACTCACAAGGGTGGCACAGTAAGCTGCCACTGTCACCCAGTCATGGATAAAAGGCCAGTTACATTTTTGGATGCATCACTTAAGTGTTCTCCTTAAGCATAAAACCAGAAACCACTCTATGGTGCACCAGCATTTCACAAGGGAAGGGCAGAAGGAGAGCTATGTATTCAGCAAAGATGTTTCAAAGCAGAGCCTTGTGGATTTATAAGACCACTGCAGGGGACTGGACACAGTGATCAAGGCAGTCCTTCCTACTACCACTCCTCCAGCCCAGAATTCATACAAGAGTAATGAACACAAATGAAAAGGCCTAAAGTAATTGCTTCCAGAAGCAAACTCAGATGCCAAATCTTTGTCATAAAACAACTCCATACCAGCTCAGTGTTGGGGGAAGAGAGGAAGGAGGGCTGGGAGAAGGGAGGGGAAAAAGGTGTCAGCCTTTGGTTTTAAGTTGGTCTTTTAGAAGGAAAAAAAACCCCAAAACTCACCTCAAACCAAACACAAACACTCATGGATTCCCCTAATGCCAAATTCTCCCAAGGTACTGTTTTCAAGAATAAAAGACTATTTACAGAATTCCTCAAAGTCTCTGAAAGGCTTTCTTGGGTTACTTGTTATTCCAGCTGTAGACAATGCTTCTTAGACTGGTTTTAAGAAAGCCCTATCCTGTTTGCGGGAAAAAACTGACATGGGCAAAGTTTCAAAGGACCAGATGAACAACACTTTAAGCAAATAAAAGCTCAAAACCAATTTAATCAACAGATTTTTGATTTACATTAATTTTTATGATGATTTTTTCTATACAAGAATAAATTGATCCAGGAGGGACACAAAATATTCCATATGAGAATATCACTGTGAACATTACAAAGGACTCAAGAGGACAGCTAAAGTTTGAAAACCAATAATAAAATAAAAGTACAAAGATTACTGCTGTCATATAAACAGCTGAGATTCACTAGACACCTGTTCTTCCATGACTTTAAGGTAGCTTTCAAATGACTGAGGCAACAATTTCATTTGTCTGTCTGCCCTTCAAGATGAATGAAAATGACCTAAAACCAGACACTTACTCATGAATCCTTCAGACATTTCCATTCTCTCAACTGCTTTGAGATTTAAAATATGCTTCTATTATGCCTAACAAACAATCAGTATACGTTACCTAGTATTACCAATCCTATACAAAAAAACCCTATACATCTTTCTATAGTACAGCTTCAAATATTAAAAGTACATCCTCAGACAAATTTAATTACAATATATAATAAAATGAATATACATATATAATACCTTGAAGCCAACAGCAGTACGTTTTTGCCCAGGTATTAACTTATTGGGTATTACAGTACTGGCAGGTAAGTTCAAATCACCATTATTCAAATCTTTTCCTTCTTACACTGAACAGCAGATATTGCCTCTCCTAACAGCTACAGAACAGGCAATCCTTTTTGGAAAGCAGATTTATAAGACAGTAGACAGTTATTTCTTTTCCTGAAACAACTACAGTCTTAAATTGGGCTACTGACATCTCAGATGCTGAAAGAGGCAAACATCCTTCTTCAAAGCCATAGCTACTTCACATACACACTCTGGGAGAGCTACTAAGTGTGCCTAACTTAGAGTAACAGCCACCTAGATTACAGTATTTTCATCAGTGAGTATCACAGGCAGCATAAAGGCAATGAGCAATTCACAAGTGAAAAGCTTTTGTTACTAATAGCAGCAAGACAAGATTTTAACATCATTGCTAGCAATACACTAAGCTCACAAAGCCCCACCATACCATAATTAATGGCGGAGATACATCAGTAAGACCTATTAGAGCCTTCTGCTACCCTTCACAGAGGCCTAGGAGGTTGAGGAAATTTTCCTTGTTTTTTGGTTTTGGAAGATCCATGGTTGGTGAACCAGCACTTAGCTTTTTCAGTACAGAAACACTTCTGCCAATCAGCATCCCAGAGTTATAAACTGACTCCAGTCTTTAATAAATCACTGGAAAGCTGTGCTAGCTGGTCTTCCAACCCCAACACTACAGGACTAGCAGAGGAAAACTCAGGTGTTCTAGGTGAACATCTCCCATTTCCTCAAGAAAATGAATTCTTGTCATGTGAGCTACAGATCTTGCAAGCCCGCCACTACTCAGAAGAAAGGTTTTTTAAAACTAAAATTCCCTATCAGAGATAAATGCCAGTTCCAAGGCTCTTTTAGGAAATAAAAGCTGAAGTATGCAAGATGCGTATTACAACTTGCTAGTGTCAAAGTTGTAGAGATTAGGCTATTAGTATAATATATGCTGTCTGTAGCAAAAACTGTAAACACCTCCACATATTTTAGATGCTTAGGCTTGTGACTTGATGCAACATTGATTGAAGGCTTCTAGCCAAAAGCAGCATCACTTGGCCTTACAAAGCATATGTTCACTAAGACCAAATCATGCAAGCAGTCAAGAATTTCTAATTATCAAGAAGTCACACATTCCAAAGACTATTTTAAATCATCTGGCAGGTGGAAGATGAGCTATAAGTAGAACAGACTAGATGACAGGGCGCCTGTTAAAGTTAAAAATCCTGCTGAAAAAAATTAATTTACTATTGCTAGCAATCTCCTTTAAGAAATCATATGCACTAGGTAAGGCTATATGAAGTAAGAACACAGAAAGCTGTTCCATATTCAAGGCTCATATTTTCCATCTTCCTTCATAATGTTTCTGCATAGTCCAGAAAAATAAAATTTAGTTTCAAATTTTTTTTTAAAGTTCCACATTAAAGTGTCAAACTGCAAACTTGGTTTTTACCAGCTGAAATTGAACTAAAATGAATACTATCCTTATCAATAGATCATTCTTCATACAGATGTGTCAATATTCAATAGAATTTTCTGCAGATGATACTTTCTTCAATCTGCACATGTCAGGGAGAGTTTACAAATGTCAGGTAGCATTTGCTTTTGAAGCGTTTTAACGAAATAAGGAGATCCTTCCTGGAAACACTGATGAACACAGAAAGGGGGTTGGAATTTACTCTCTACGCCTGCTATTAGAATAGAAGTTAGAAGAGAACTAGCAACTCAGGTGTCAGCTGGACAGGGCTTTGAACAACCTTATCAAAGTGGAGGGTGTCCTTGTCCATGGCAGGGCCCCTTCCAATCCTAACCATTCTGTGATTAAAGAATTACAAATCTCAAGGAAAAAGTTTTATCTACTTAAAAGGCAGACAAATTCACTATCACCAAGCTAGTTATACATTTTTCATAGACAAAGACCCACGACTGTGAACAATGAAGTGCATAAATCTTTTCCAAGACATTCTTGAAACCTTCCTCACATGTTAGGAACCATTGTTACAATCTTGTAAGCTACGTCTCAAATGTTCTAAAACACCCAGCCTTCATACAGCTTCTAATTATTTTTTAGATATGTATCAGAGCCAAAAGCTGGAGTAGAATAAAATTGTTCATTAATTCTTCAAACAGTTTTAAAGACAGCAGAAAATTACACAGTCAAATAGTCATCATTAAGGATGAATCACTAATGGGCAGGAATTTGAATTAAAGAAAAGCAGAATCAGCTAATTAAAGAAAAGATTAAAAAGGAGATTTCTGAAAACAGTAAGTTGCAGTGAACAGATTCAACTATCCTTATGTGAGTAACTGCAGAAACCTCGAATCCTGAAAACTTCCTACTGTAGATTAAAAAAAGAAAAAAACAAAACCCGAATAACAGAAGGGGAAGCTGAAGAAACACCAGATATGTTCAAAGGACATTTTTTTCTCTGCTTTCAATATATGTGGACAATACTAAAAATGTTTTAAGTGTTCTAGAAGGAAAGCTTTGAAAACAACACAGGTACAGAAAAATTTATGTTACATATTGGGACCATACTGGGTGTTTGCCCTAGAGAAGCTTGCCAACTTCTGCCTCATGTAACTACAGGACTTGCTGACAAATCAAATGCAGGCAGATACCAATTTAAAAACTGTTGAATTAGGTAACGCGTGTGACTAAACATGAAGACTTCAAGAATTAGTTAATATAATTTGACAAGATAAGGGTGACAATCAGTTAACACATGCTGAGTTATATTATCTCTAGTAAAATGAATAATGGTAAAGAATTCAAAGGTTTGTTAACAATTTTTACTTCCTATCCCTCTAGCAGTGATGCTGCAGACAGTTTAAAAAAGAAAACAAATTAAGAATCTCACACAGCCCACCACATCCAGGGAAACTCCAAAATTCTAACCAAAAGCAGCTCAGCAGTTTTGCAGGGTGAAACATTTTTTGAAATACAGAGAAAACATCAGATCTCTATCCAAAAAACCTTGTATAGGGGGAAAAAAAAGAAATATTCAGAACATATGTTTGTTTCTCCTTCTCTAAAAGGAAAAGCCTGATCAGATATGGATTAAAAAAGAAAAGCTAGCATGGTGCAACTTTGTGATACATTCATGACATTGTTGCAATGTTTCTCGTGAAAACTTGTGCCCCTTTGCTGTATCCATATGGATATATGAATTCTATACAGAAAGCAAATGGCTATATTTATACAGACAGGCCATATAGTTCTTAACCATACATTAACACATGAAGTCTGTTGTCACATTGCAAAGCTGCTTGCTCAGCAGGTAACTTCTGCTAACAACTGTTTAGTACTTAATTAACACATGCAGTATTGCACTACAGATAAAAGATTCTCCACATCCATCCTTCACTTTCCCTCTTACTCATACTTGCTTTAGATTTTTTTCTTAATTCTGTCTTCCCAGCAATCTCTAAAAACATAAGTTTGAGAAATACCATGCTTTTAAGTTCTTTACTTCCATAGTCAATCCATGCAAATGCACATAGTATAAAAAATTATGAGATTTTCTTTAAGGACGCATAAATTCGTTCATGTAAATGAACATTTATTCATGATTACTTGCACCTCCATGGGAGCTCAAAACCAAGGTATATTTACATCCATACTTGCTGTTGCTTTATGCTGTACCTTGTGATACTAAATACTGTATTGACTCTCGTTCATATATAGATCCTGTAGTTGTAACATCTTTGTTTAACATTGAAAAACTTACATAACATGCTGAAATTGTGTTGACTCCTTTTCTTAAAGATTCTAGAATTATTCATGTACCTTGGGGAGATCATTATCTAAATTTAATAAAAGGATACTTGGGACCAACAATTGCTTTAAGTCAGCTGTCCATCCCTGCTAGGCAACTGGATGGTTCTCCAGCAACTCCTCCTACCAACCTTAGTGACTATTACAACCCTCAGGGAGATCGAAAACCTTATTTGCTAAGATTCAGGAAACTATTTCTAACATTGATCCGAATTTTCCTATTCTGGGAGAAGTAGCTGTATTAACACAAGAATTATTTAAGATACAAGAAGAAAATATTCAGAAAGCAAAACAATTGCTCTGGTGGCATGTTAACGCATTAACTTGGGCTAAATCAGTAGAGGCAGAAGATACTGCAAAATTACAAACTTGGCTGTTGATTCTCTCAGCATATAGGGGAAAAGATGCCCCAACCATTGAAGCAATCACTAAGAGCATTAGAGTGGCACTTGCAAGCAGAACAAGTCCTTCTAGATCTAAAAGAGAGGCTCAAAAAGGGGGAGGAAATGAACCATCTTACAGAAGAAAGAGTATTAGACCTAAAACAAAAACAGTGTTTGGATCTTCATCCAGACATGCTTCTTCGGGATTACATACGGCATCCCCTTCCTCTAGTTCTAGAAGAGGTTGCTCAAAATCCCCTGTTCACAGGTGACAATAAAAATGGTCATCATGCCCTGGGTCCCTTAAATGGACTGCACAGAATGGCAGACTGTATATATAATCCCAGCTGCAAAGCAGGGAATCCCTATTCCCATTGTAGGCAATGTCTGCATTATGGGTGTTACTTTGATTAGGTAAATAAGAAGAAAAAAAAAGCTAAAACCTGTCAGATAAAAAGCTAGATTGGCAGAATAATAAAGCAGATTCCAGAAATCCTTCAGAACTTGGGATCATTCGAAAGACTGGACAGGAAAGAAGAAACTGAAAAGGAGAAGTTGCTAAACAATTTGCAATCAGCCCAATACAGCAATGTCTCTTCTTCATGACTAAAGTCCTGACTACTTCCTTTGTCCCCATGGCATCTTGGTCTTCAGCTCTGGTACTGATATTTCCACAGGACCAGAGCTTAAACTCTAGAATTCAGACTTCAGCTGAGCTACAGGGGTTTAAATGCTGAAGAACCTGTGATAGAACACAAGAATGTATAGATGTACCAGTACTGTCCATTTTGAATTGTTGCAAAGGCCACTTTCACATTGAGGGACAGTTTCACAACACAGGTCTACTCACTCTCTCCCTTTAACTACATTTTTCCCTTTGATAGTGAAACAAGCAAACTATCCTTAATTCTCAGGCAGGTAGAAGTTCTGACCAATTCTGTTCCACACAGAATGGAAGCAGATGCACTCTCCTTCCCCCATTGCTCTTATACCTACATCTCCTAGGTTGCTACCATGCAAACAAAAATTAAGATAACAGGCAAAGTAGAGACAGGATGAAAAAGTAATCAGCTGCTGCTGCTGCAATCAAGACTATATGACAAAAAGAGGAGGAATGATGAGAAGTTAAGACACCCCCATCTAAGAAATATACATCTACCCATATGATTAAAAAATATGACGCACACAGTATGCACCTATTCACTGAATGTCCTTCTGTAACTGCAGAAGTAAACAATTGTAAATGATGGACCTAAGCACAGAAATGGTAATTGACCATAGATGTACAACTAGCTTGTGATACATTATCAGCAGACAGAGCTTCTGTATTTCATTAAGTGTACGGGAGAGAACTCAGTTTCATCCGCCCAGGTCATAAGCTAGTCCTAATGCAAATAAATTAAACCATTTTTATATTAGCAGTCTCTTCAAGTATGAATACATGAAAGAGCCAAGATTAGTAGACAAACAAAACAAAAAGCCCAACTGAATAGCCATGAAAGATTAACACAAGTTTGGTAGGGGAAAAAAAAAGAAAAAGAAGATTTAGAAACCAAGACTGTATTTGCCAGTATATCCAAATTAAACATTGGCTACACTAAGACTTTTCTTAGACTCATCTCTGATACTACAGCAAACATTTTAAATGTCTTCATGTTCTCTGGAATAGTACTTCCAAACACTTCAGCAAGGAAAAAAAAAATCCACTACTTAAACTTAGTTTGCTGAACATGGAAACCAAGAACATGTTGTATTTAAATCCAGCCAAGTATGGTAAAGAACATCTTGGTTTTATAGTTTTTCTTCTGCATTCTGGACATACCACTGTAAAAAGCATTCAATTATCAATGAAAAGAAATATAATGAGAAAAAGGTCAACATCAAACAGGAGGATATAATTTCAGCTATATCAAGTAGCTATATCAAGTCACTGTAATCACAGTATTTGTGCCCGAATCAGATGCACTGTTTGGATTTCCAAAAGTTAAACTAAGCACTCCTCCCAACTTTCAACTTCAACAAAAAATAAAAGACACTCAAGTTCACATTCAATCAAAATGCATAACGGAAACTATTGTAAGTTCATTTCTGTAGCAAACAGTAATCCTGTTTTGTAAACAGCTGCAAAAATATCTTTTTTTTAATTATTATGTTTTCGGCTCATTTATAAAAGAAAAATGTTAGAAAAACGAAAGTTAATAAAACTACAAAAAATAGTTTTCACTTAAATCATGAGAAGTGTTTAAATAAATTAATTTTCATGAGAAAATGCTACATTTTCAGCATTCTGTAATAAATGCTTCTCAAATGTTGCTGGGTTTTGTCAATTTTTTAGAAGGAATATGGCAGATTCACTCATGTTAAATTTCAATACTATACTCTCATGGCTAGTGATTCCAAAAAAGGTTTTCCATCTGGCTTAATTTGTAAGTTTTCTTCCTAATGTGGAAAAGGTTTGGCAAATTTAAATAGCCATATCAAGCAAGATACAGGTGTTGCATCAGTGAGAGAAAGAAGTAAATAAAATTTAGAATTTACTCATTGCACTGTGCAGCAGTCCAGAGAAATCTGAAAAGTGGGATATGGAAATTTTAAGGCAGAAAAATCATTTTTGAAAGAATTCACTTTTTTTCCCCTGGTCACCTGTAAGACTGGTACTAACAATTTTCTGCATAGTTGAATAGAGGAAACCATCAGTAGAACATTAGGTATGGCAGAGATATATTAGACTTCACTAAATTAAGTTTCTTCAAATACTTAGGTGCTTATTACTTTGCCAATTTCTTCCAGAAGTTGTCAGGCACTTTTTAAAAACCAGCTAATGTATTTAATTTGACACATCATTTTTGAAGGCAGCAACTTAAGCTTTTTTACAATGCAAAATTCATACCTGACTAGAAGTCAAGAGAGAAACATGTCACCATAAAAAAAAAGGTTATCTGTCAGAAAACATTAAAAAAAGGGAATGTGATGGAACTGCTTTGTAAATTCAACTATACATTAATTGGAGAGTACAGCTTCTAATATAATCACTTCTTAAATTTAAATTAAATCAGATTTTTTTAAAGCCTTTTTTACAAGTCTGTGCTACAATGCATTTAAAATTCTTTCCTGAAAGATTTTCAGCTTCTCTGAAAATAACAGAATCTTTACAACATGAGACAGTAGACATGCCTGAGAAGCCATACCACACGGTTAGACAATGATTAGATTCACCAGCAGACTACTGGGTAAGTAGCTGCTACTCCATCTTCTCTTTTATTCCAACATGCCAGCCATTCTTTGCATGGTCTGCTGGTAGGTATCTGCCCCACCATGGACCTCCGTGTGCTGCAGGGGCACAGCCTGCCCCACCATGGTCTGCACCATGAGCTGCAGGGTAATCTCTGCTCCAGCACCGGAAGCATCTCCCCCCCTTCTGCTGTACTGACCTGGGTGTTTGCAGAGCTGCTTCTCTCGCAGTCTCATTCCTCTCTCTGGCTGCTGTTGATGCTGCACACTAACTTTTCACCCTTCTTAACAATGTTGTCCCACTGCTGATGGGCTCAGCCTTGGCCAGCAGAGGGTCTGTCTTGGACTCAGCTGACATTGGCTCTACTGGACATAGGGGAAACTTCCAGCAGCTTCTCACAGAAGCCACCCCTGCACCTTCCAATTACCAAAACTTTGCCACACAAACCAAATGCAGTGATATAGTGCATATGTAATCTCTTAAGTGCTCCCTTTGCTCTAAGGTACATCCAAAGCAGACAGACCCGACCAAAATGTCAAAAATTAATGGATCACATTTTGTACTAACCTCTTCTGCAGGTTTATAGCCATGTGGATGGTCCACTGGCACTGGTGTCAAAATCCCAACACATTGTTGTAGAGTGCCTGTGCTAGGAACCATAGACCAACAGACTGGCCTAGGCCATTCTGACGTGACCGTAGAAGCAAAAGAGGTCTTCCATCCACAAGGTCTTAAGGCTGTCCTAGAAGATAAACAGAAATTCAAATAAGTTCTGGACTCAGCTCTGGCAGAGCCTGAGGTGGAAATGAAGGGCAGGAAAGTTTTCCCAGCATTTAAAACTTAAAAAATCAAAAATCCTGTCCAAGGGAGAAGGAGCCAAAAGAGTGCTTCTAAAAAGAGGCAGTGAACTAAGCCTGTGAGGAAAACAACATATGCAGGATAGAGTGGAGAGGTGGAACAAGTCATCAAAATTTTTTAGCCTTTCAGATGGTATGATTTAAGTGGGAGGACTGCCTGTCCTCCCAAGTAAGCAGTTATCTATTTTTGAGTTCTATATATGTCGCTCTCTATCCAATCATCAACACTTAGCACAACAAACTATGAATTGTTTTGGATAAGGCTAGGAAACAGCCTCCTCAATGGCACACATTCACATGAGCAGCACCTCAGATGATCATTCTTTCTATTCTCTCAGACCAAATTTTCCCCATATATATATATTCTAGTTTATAGAAGTAGGAGTTTGTTACATTCTTTCATCTCTTCTCCACAAGTTAAACATTAACATTTATAATGACAACTTTAGTGGGGAAAAAAAAAAGGTGTTATTAAACTAACACAGACATGATGCTTAAGTAATATATTCTTCACTTGTAAAAAGCAAGTGTCACCTGAAAATGATGCCTGAGCGTTTTCAAGTGTTATCTGTTAAAATGTTAGCAATACTGAATGAATACCTTCAAAGCTTTCTTTACCCAGTTTATACAGCAATAAGTGAAGGAAATTCTAAGCAGCTTTAAAGTAAACAAAATACCATAACAGAAAAGCAGGCAGATTTTCCCTGTTTTTAATGCAATTCTAACTTGACTACAGTGAAGTAATATTTGCCATATGTTATGAGCTTGTGCGTTGCATTTGCTGTATTATATATGAGCCTACTAAGTTTTTCAAGTTTATGCATTGCCTGTCCAGATGAAAAATTACATACAAGGGAGATGCTGACACTGTGATAACATGACAGTATGGAGGAAATACATGGTAAGGAAAGTAAAGACTGGCAGTACTAGAAAAGATGTTTGTCAACTGCTGATTCTGAAGCAAAATATCACCCCAGTACCAAGGCAGGTGAAGTGTAACACTTGGCAGTTTCACTTTTTTATTGTATATCAAAGAGGAACGGGAAAATATCTAAATTCCTAGTTTTGTTCTCCATTTGAGGACAGATTACCAAGCTACCAATAACACATACTGATTGAATAGGTATCGTAAGTGGTTTTACACCCACAGAAGTGGCTTACAGTCTGAATTTTAACTGGCTAAGGATCTCCCAGAAATAATACCAAGTTTTACTAAATCTGGAAGGCAAAAAAAAAAAAAAGGGACATTTTAAAGGGCCAGAAAAATATGGATTCACACAATGATCCAGGACATACCCAGCACAAAACCTAACTCATTGCTACCTTTCTGAAAGTGTTAAAAATTAAGAAATCAGGATGTAATTCTGAAGACCTAACTGCCTTTTACCAAAGAAAATCAGTCACAGCCCTCAAGAAGGTTAAACACAAACTTCTATGATATATCTGACTAGGCTCCACACATTGCACTGTAACATGCAATACACACACAAAATATAATCGGTGTTGCTTATGTTAAATTTGCTTTTTTTAGTATCACTTTTCCCAGTAAAACTCAGGAGCCTTACAGAGGTGTGGAACATGATCCATTTTTTTAGATGAGGAATCTGGTTCATTACTGGCTAAGCGGCTGGCAAATCTGAGGTCAAGTTTTATTCTATCTGCTCAGCAGTTTTAACTGAAGTATCTATATACACATCCCTCTGGTTAGAAGAAATCCATACTTTAGTGATTTTGCTAATTTATACATTTCTTCAAAGAACCCTAAGACCAGACACTGGACAGAAACAGCTCTTACAAAACATACAAAAAGTGAACAATGAGAGCAGGACACAGAGAATTAACCATGTTGCCATTAGTAAGCAAGGCACATCTACCAAGGGCAGATGTTCACTTTTTTGTAGTGAACTGCTACACACTTAAAAGCTTGTAATTTCCCTTGATCTTTTCCTTGGGTTACAAAAATACTAATTCAATCATTCCTTTTGCACATACCATCTTCTCTAAATCACCAGTCTTTACCACTACCCTCCTGAGGCAAATTAACTGCACCTACATCTTTCTTGAAATACAATGGCCAAACTGATACAGTACTTCAACCTTACAACACAGAACAGAGCAGGAGATTCAACTCTACATGCTCTTCAGATTATACCACTGTTTACCCATGCCAATATATACACACAACTCTTTATGAACAATGCTGCATTGTTAACTCTCATTTTACAATCCATGGCTTGCCCTAGGTCAGGGTAGGGAATAGGGTGGCAGGAGCAATTTAAACACTTTTTCTCTACTTTTTATTTTTATGCTAAATACAAAGCATTTCACTTACTCTTCTAAATCATATCCTATTCTTTCAGGCCAGCTTTCCAACAGCCAAGATTCTTCTGCACTGCCATCACCATTTTGTGTACCTGCATCTGTTTCCAAACACGTCTTCATATTCCAGCACTATATATTAATCCATTACCCAGCTCCTGAACAACAACAGTAAGCTGAAACAACTTGCACAAACTCCCATACAAGTATGCTTTCTCTTGCTGAAAGTAAACTACTGAAAAATAAAACTGTCTGCTGTTAACATAATGATTTTACACATATCCTAAAATAGCTTTTTTTATCTAGGCCATGTTTCCTTAGCTTGCTCTGTAAGAGTATCACATGTGGCTTTCTCCAGTCCACAAGCTTCCTGTTGTAGAGGATGTTAGATCAGCTTGATTATGCATTTCTGATCTTCATAATAAAGCTTCCAAATCTGCTTTGCTAAACTGCATGTTTAAAGAGAGGACTGTCTTACCTGTAACTACATCTCTTTACTATGTTTCTACTCTAGCTGGATTTTCCATTATAGCCTGTCAAGAACAAAAATTAAGGCACAGCATGCACACAGAACTAGCTGGTGATTTTCTCGCGGTTCCAACTCAAAACAAAAGGTTTTAAAGCTAGAAACAAGCAAAAGAAACCAAGGTCAAGAAGATGTACTGTGCCCTTTTATTTTCTTGATATAACTTCAAAGTAACCCAGACAAAAAGCAACAACCTACACACACTGTTGATGTGGACAGGCAAGTGGATTAGCAGACCTGGACACCGATAACCAAATATATAGGCAAAAACAATATAAGAAAGCATCTGCTGCAATAGCAGTTATGGCACTGAGATTAAGGCTACCAGTAGCCATTAGCTTTCAATGCTCACGCTACTAAACAATTTAGACTGAAGACTACTTCAGCTTTAAACCATGCATACAAATGGCCTACTGACTTCAAATAAAGTTGTTGGAGCTGGGGTTTTGGAATTTGGAATTCAAGCAGCTTCTGTTAAGAAGTTCTCACATCAACTCCAAGTATTTCACAGGATGAAAGTTAGGTGAGGATAATCTAGGCAGAGATCTCCACTGTCAATAGTTTTTACTGTCCTATTTTATACTCTATTACCACCATTCTGCCATCACAAGCACCAGAACCGCTGCACAGTGGGTGCTTTAGCTTTGTATAAAAGTAGCATCTAGCAACAAAGAACAGTTTCTTTGAAAATTGAATTTTCAGGAGAATCAAATACTGAGTCTTTATTTTCACATAAACATTTTAGCTAGCTACTCTGACATATTGACCAATTCACTGACACATTTTTGTAGAGTTCAAAATATAACTGTCTCATTTTCAAGCATCTCAATATTTGATTAGTCTCAATATTTGCATTCCCCTTATTCAGAGACCTTCCTTCTGACACATTTAATGTTAGTAACAGCAATAATCATGTAGAGCTATCTATACACAATGACATATCTATTCCTAATTGTCACTCTTTAACCCCCTTACCACATTCACCTCTTCCTAAATATAATATGGATTGCCTTTATAATTTTTACTCATGCATGATATTCCCAATCTGTACAGCCAATTTCTGTTTATTCAGTGATACACCTCCCCACAGACACAAAATCATACAGCTGCCAGAATGTATGCAGCCAACTCCATTTCTTCAGCTTATTTTAGTACCAGCTCAGTCTAGGGGTATGATCCTGCACAGGGTCAGCAACATCAGAGTGAGCAGGAAAGCATGACAAGGACAAAGTACTATTAGCTTGCTATGAACTCCAGGAAAAGAGATATATAACACTGAGAAAGCCACATTTTCTACCTGTTGGTCTTGAAGTGACCAACAAATGTAAAAAATCCAAAGCACACACCAAAACCACTACAGTTTTATTCCGTAAGTCTCCAAGGCTTTATCTTATATAGCAAGGCAGCAAGGAAATAATAATTGGATAAATCTTTCTTAATGGAGGCAATCCAAAGATGTTTTTCCTGCATGCAATTTATCAAAGGGAAAAAAAAGACTCCATAGACATCATTTTAATGCAATTAGCAAAACCATAAACAGGTTTGTGTTTAATAGATGTAAATTATGTACCGCTATCATGCTATTCCCCCCAAATTTACAAAACCAAATCATCAAGGTAACAGTTATTTCAATCAGACTGACATCTAAAGTTTCGCTCTTCCTTTTCTTGGCCTTCACCAATAGGCTGTTCACCAATCCATCAATGATTCCGGCAAGCACAGCAATGCAAACAATGCAACAGTGCCTCTATTTCACAGGCTGCCTGCCTCCTTCTGTCTTCTGGGGACATTGACTCAAAGCAACACAAGCCAACACTAGCAGTGTATGAAAGAGACCAAAAGTAATTGAACCTTTTTTTAAGTAAATATTATTTTTAGAATTCAGCTGTAAAATGCACCCTCCCACCACCAAATCAAGACTGCAGCAAAGCTCATTTTCACTTTGCTTGAGAGTACTACACTGCTGAAAAGCACAAGAAAAAATATACAAGGCAATCTACTGCTCTCAACAGTAAAGTGTCTACTATCATAATCAGCACCATTACTGTATTTCTTTGGACTGTAAGAAATACCTTATTCATAATTCAAACAGTACCTACACAGCACTGCACAACTCAAAGGAAAAAAGCCATCTTTTGTACCTTCACAACTGCTCTCCACAAAGACAGAAAACCAAACTATTTGCAAATCAGGAATAGCACTACAGGTCTGTAAAGACAACAGCAGTCTTTCTCAATTATCATGATTCAGAAACATTAGTAAAGCAAACAGCAAATGCAGTTTCATTTGACAGCGTTAACATGCATGAGCCTTAAGTATGAGCATAGAGCATCAACGGTCTGGGCATGCTTGCCTTCAGTGGGACTATCAACAAAGAGCGTGTTGACCGCTGCGAGTTGGCAGACACCCTCTGCACCTTCTCTTCAATCACCAGAAAACACTACCCTCATTGTTTTGCAAGTATGCAAAGCAACCAGCACGGATTCGTATGGAGGATGTGAGGCACAGTGCAAAATGCATTAGACACCTCTCAGCTCCTTCAGTTGACAAAGCACTGCTATGAAGGAATGCAGAAGTTAAAAAAATAAGATTTAGGGTCAACCACAAGTTTTCTGTTTGTTTTGTTTGTTTATAAAGAGTGGGTAATTAGTTCTCCAGTAATATTTCTATTGTAATGGGTTGCTGAAGGACTGAACAGTATTTCGTTCTCAAAATCTCCATCTTTCTACACTATTCTGCTACAGTTTCACCTCTTTTTGTCTTCTCTCCCCCTGCTCACAAGAGCTCAGGTGGACCCAACAGCGGATGTGCATCCCTGACATTGAAGAGAATGCATTTCCTGTATACAAAGTACTGACTTGGACCTCACTGACAACTCTTCACCACAAGTCACATGAGGCTCAGGAGACATCAGATTAACTACTGCTTACAATAACAGCTTAAGTAGTCACCTTCCTCAAAAAAAATGTGAGTATGGTAACAGCCTTAAACCAGGCAGCAGCAATTCGGCAGAATCAGCAACCCCCTCCAACATACCAGCTGGCATTAACCCCAGCTACATATACAGCTGTGTGCATGTGTGCTTGTGCATAGGTACACAAAGTGGATTTCTTAACTTCTATGAATGTGGCTCAACTTCCACTTCCAGAATATTGCTCTTTGCCAGAAAATGTGTACGTGACATTAACACTGGCAAACAAATACAGGATCCCTTCAGCTGAGAAGGGCAACGCTTTCTGTTTAACCTTTTCTAGTCTTCCCTGACTCAACAGAAAAAAGTTCCCAGACCTACCTACTAACGAAAAAAAAAAAATCCCATTTAATTATGAGTACAAAATGTTTAAAGTAAATAACTGCATTTAAATCAATCAGTTGCCCTCCTAAACATTCAGTAAAAACACATGCCCTATGATGATCAATGCTTTCTTTAACAGTGAGCAGCACAGGGCTTCAGGAAAGCTGCCTGCTATATTCTCAGGTATAATACCTAGCTGAATAACCTGTAACCTCTCAATTTTTTTATCTGTTACAAAAAAAACAAAAAGCAGGAAAGATTACAGTGGGAAAATGTGGGACAACAGCGTCTAGAGGGGAAAAACCCCAACACACGCGAGTTAATGTTATACCCAGTTTCTCCATTTCCACTGATAATTTTTAATGGAAATATAGAGAGTGAGGTAACTACAAATACTTCTCATTACCTCGGAGATGATCAGAGGGATACAAAATCATGGACATTCAAACATGCTGCTTTAATGTTGCTTAAAGGATCACAACCTCAGCCTTCCAAAAGCCAACAAATCAGTCTGCAAGTGGCAACAGGAAACTGTGGGACAATAAAATTGCAGCAACTCTGCCCTATATGAACAGAAAGGGTACTACAAAATTATACTACTTCTAAAGAAAGCCGTGGCTTTTTTGGAGATCACACATACATACAGTATAATAGTGTGCACTGGGGGAGTGGAGCAAACAGCTGCGTGGTGCTGGGCTTAAATCACAACATATAACTTAAAGTGCAAAAAGTGGGGGGCAGGGAATCTAAGCAAGATCTTAAGACTTGCCATTCACAACAGGCAGTACTTGAAATAAATCAACTGGTAAATCTGTAATAGCAAATGTCCAATTTACACAGTGCTTCTCAACATTTATTAAAGGATCTCAGAGATATAGTACTTTCCTGTGAAGATAATAAAGTGCTAAGTGGTAGAAAATCCCCAAAGTAAAACCACTCCTCCAAGCATCTAATTATGTCTCTTTAGACATTAAGAAATCATTTCTTTCAGCACCCTGGCATGAGTGACAGTCTACTGCCTATTCAGCTCTATACCTCCATTGCAAAAGATGTATTAGACTCCTTACTCCAAACAAAATAATTTATGGCTGTATACAGAGCTAAATAAGGCTGTTTATATATTTACTAACTTAGGAACCAAACGTCACCATAAAAAACTGTCACAGAACAAATAGAAAGTATTCTCTTCCAACTTGTAATTAGCAGTTGTTAATCAAAGAGGAAAATGAGAAAATTCTGTTCTTGCCCACAAGCTTTTACGAAGCCCTGTATTATCACATATTACAACACTAATCCCCCAGTGAGTAATGGAAATATTAGAGACAGCTGTTTAAAAGCTGAACAAGCACATCACAACTTCAAAGTCCACAATGACACACTGCTTATTAGGAGGACTTTAACTCAGGGACCAGTAAGTTTACAGCACATAAAAGTAAACCTTCAGAAAAATCTAGCCTAGAGCACAGCAGTAACATGTAGAATCTCCCCTAGGAAAACAGCATGGCCTGGGACTCAGCGCTTCGAAAATATGCTTGATTTAAAACAAAAATTTTGTGGTGAGGGAAATAAACAACAGGGAATCATTTGTTGCCTTCTGCCAGATTTAAAGCATTTCAGAAAAACTGTCTGTCAGTGTCAATGGGAGAATAGATACCCTAAACCAACAAACTGCTTGACTGAGCATATGTCTTCATACACAAATACTAACCCTCCCACAGAAATCCTCATTTCGAATATCTTCATCTGCCTCCAGGCAAAGCTCTGCTGCTTGCAACAGTATCTGAAATTTGGCTGAGCTGACAAATGACTATCATTTCTCATTTGCAAGAGAAGGAAGGTCCCTAAACGAAAAATTCTTCCATTCTTCTAAGCAAGCAAACATTTTCTGGCTTCAGGTGAGATAATGGTCCCTATTTCAGGAAGTTCTGTTTACCACAAAGGAACACAGGAAACGTTACGTTATCAAGTTTCCAAAACAATGGATTTGGTTTGTAATGCGGATCCCAACTTCTTTCTTGTCCCTTTCTGTAAAAATCAGTAAGAGTTAGTTGAAACAGAATACTGAGTGCTATTAACACTGTCATAACAAAGATGAGGAAACTGCAACAATAAACCAATGAATTAGCTTTTCTAAAAAAAGCACTGCTGTTTTAATGCAGCCTTTGGCAGTGCAGCAATCCAGCAGAGTTTCCCAAATCCTGCTGCAAACCTTAAGGCTTCTTCCTAGAAATACCCTGTTTCACTCAGTTTAGTGATTGCTGAGTCAGTCAGCTGTTAGCAGTGCCTTTCTTTTTCCAAGCTCAAACTCAGAAGACAGTTCGCTATGCAGGAAACAAGGTAAGCAGTTTACATATACATCATGCCTAAAGTCAAGTAGCAAAAAAATCAGAAATACTGAAAATCAGTACTGCAGCTCAAGTAACGCATAATCCCCTACTCCCTAAGCATTTGCTTTTATCCCCACACTCTGCTCTGACAACATCACATTTGGGTACAGGTTAGAGCTAATTCAGCATGTGCTGTAATACAAACAATTTTGCAATCTATGTCACAATACGTGCCTAAGGAAGGGAAAGAATAGCCAGGAAAAGACTGTTTACTTCAGCAGCAGTGGCAGACTGGCATGATCATGAAACTAGCAACCTAATTCTTAAATTTTGACACATGTTGATGTTACACTAAATCTCAACAGGCCTTTTATGTGATAATTATGTCTTCTGTTTTCTCGACTTGCTTTTTGGAGTTTGGCTCTGGTTGATTTTTGGTTGTTGGGTGGGTTTTTTTCCCCAAAAAAAATTATGTATCTGTTTTCTGTCTCAATTTATAAATACCTCTTTAGCAGCTGGTCCAGGAATATTGTGAATTACATCACAATATCACGAGAGAAGGATTATTAATTTGATACTTGGCAGAATGCTTCAGGGTATGAAAAACTTTCAGTACCGGAAAACTCTAATAGCTATTAAAATATAAATTCAACCATCTAGCGTTTTCAGTAAATGCAAAGACATCAATTGTATAAATTCTTGTTTTCCTAAAATACCTGTCTGGTTCAGGGTTGAGGAATAATTCTTGTCTGAATATTCTAGAAAGGAACAAAACAGAAATCTTCTGTATAGAAGCTCATCCTATGGTACATAAAAACTTAGGAAGCAAAGAGAAAACATTCTGAATGTTTAAATTTCTAATCAACCCCTAAAATCAAACTTACTAAAGATAAAATAATGTAACAAATAGGCTAGGTATTCGCTATGTTGAAAGGAAGGTCAGGATATAGAAAGAACTATGACATTTTATCTGATAGCAGGTATGTTACGTTATGAACACTTCAGCAAGCACCAAAGTAAAAGAAGACACCTTTTAAAATACAGTTAAATATAAAACAATAAAAATATCAATGTATCACTTTTGTTCAGTCAACACAGCACTATTCTCACTCCTTTAGACAGATGGGGAAAAAAAATCTTTGGAAATACTGTACTGTCTTAAACCACTTACCCCAGAATGTTTAACTTGACATCAAGTAAAGAAAGCAGGAAACTCTCAACACTTTTGCACACCTCATGATAGGCCAAAACAAAGCTTCCCAACTCATTCTGCTTTCAGCTAAACTGTTTGACAAAGTCATACTCTTAGCAAACCACTTCTTAACACTGGCTCACATGGAAATAATCAACTAACTTTTTTGTATACATTAGGAAATGTACTATGTTTTTTAAAGACTCAACTTCAATTTATCATTAGTAACTAAAGTAGAGGAGAAGTGCAGCTGAAAAAGCAACCTTCCTCTGCAACTGAAAACTGGAGGCTTGTAATTACCTCCTTGTGGGGCTCCCACCAAAACAGAAGACCAGCCATTTGTCAGGATACCAAACCTGGATTTCCGTAGTATGATACATGAACAGTTAGCTTCAAATTACTTTGATATAAAATTAATAAGAACCAACTTATAAGTACCAGCTCAAGTACTTCATCAGCTTCAAAAGAAGAGCAAATGCTGAGAACAGTTATTTGCTTTGCAAGATGAAGTGTTCTATAGACCAAGTATGCTCAAACCACTGATTTGTCAGCATTGCTCCTCTATTTGCACCAAAAAGCATTCCATACTTCCAGAAACTAAATTCTAAATAAAAAGATGATGACTTAAATATGACCCTTTCAACAAAAGCCTTATCAACTTTCATATTCATGGAAAAATTATATACAGAATAGATAATTCAATTTTATTTTTCCATACTGTAACAACATTCTTCTTACTCATCAAGAATTAATATGACAAAAAAGTCTGCAATAGGCTTAAAGTTCAGTGCTATCTCCAGCGCATGTATATGAAAGAAAACTACAAGAAATTAGAGAGCTGTTTATACAACACATTAAATTAACCTATCTTGCCTGTCTGGCTTGGACTACCATGTAATTTTTTGCTCAGGAGACATCATATCTTATCCAAATACATCAACTGTCTTGTCTACCTCCTCAACAATTATTCATGCCCCAGGGCTCTAACAGTGTGCCCCACACTGTAAATGAAAGCAGACATTATGCCTATTTTACATTTTAATGGGGTATATAAATCCCTCCCATTTCTTGCAAAGATCCCACAACTATTTTTCTGCTAATCATAGCTTATCCTCATTTGTTGGAATTATATCAACACCTCTAGCTTTTCAAACTTAATTTTTTGTTGTTAATTTTATGCTTCCATTTCCCGAAAGCACAAACAAGCACAAAAAGGAAACTACGTCCTATGTGAAGAGTAAGTTTTACCCTTGTGAAAGTCAAGAGGGGTGGGAAAGAAAAAGTCAAATTGATTTTTTCCTCCCTCAAATTAGCTAGACAAGCTAATGATGCTAGTTAAACCTTAGGCCCATCAATAGGCAGATTTGTCCAGTGAACACTTCTACATTCTCTTAATAGTTCTGGATTTGCAAACTCTTTAATTAAATTGCTATACAACCATAACTGTTACTATTTGCCAAAAGAAACTGTGAGATACTATTTAGCAATTTATGTGTTTTATCTTCTTTCAGTGAAATACATTTACATTTTATTCTCTCTCCTCCCCTTCCTCTACCAGTTTTCTGTTGCCCATTCCTTTCCTGCCTGCCTATACTTGGAGCTCCCAATGCATGCCTTTAGGCAAATCACTGACTCAGAGACTCTCCAGTGTTGCTCATAGCCGCAGTAAATCAAGAAGCTGAAAAGAGGAATATCATTACTTCCTTCACATTGCTCAGTACAGTTGTCCATGGGAGGTTGATGATTAAAGCTTTAGTCTCATCAACAGGACCTTGTACAGAAGTTCTTATTTCAAAGCTGTTCACATGCTACCAAAGCCTTTATCTGACACACCTTCAACTACTTTTTATCATTAAAATGCTTGGTAACATGACTTATGCACCTAGTCCCAATCTTCCTTAGTCACAAACATTTGCTTTTTGAGGAAATGGTCTTCTGAAACAGACTTCAACAACGCAATGTCTCATTATTTTATTTTATTTTAAGCAGAGCTCTGGCCTTCGACCATTTACAGCTTACATACTGAAATAATTACAAGCTGAGTAGCCAACGGTACAGTATTTCAATATTGTGACCCAGTGATTCACTTACAATGCTTTGAATGTCAGTGACCCATGAATATTACCAGAATGAAGAGAAGTTTGAGTGCAACAGACAGTATTACATATAATATATTAACAAAAATTTGCAAATTACAAGAGAAAAAAAACACAACAAAACAGATCTGCCACCAGGCAGATCAACAAACATGAAACTGAGACACCATTAGCAACAAATGAAAAAAATACACCTTAAGAAAACCTATGCTTTTTATTAGAATTTTGAGGCTTGAAGCAAACAACTCTTGATTATCCTTTTTTTTTATGCTGAGAAAATTGTTATATTGTTACATATTGCATGTAGAAAAAGCAGACAATTCAGGTAAAAATTGGAGTAAAAGTATAAATGACAAAGTTAAAAATTTGTCCATACTTAACATTTAATTTCTTAGTAAGTCAAATCCTTAATATCATTTAGCAGCATTCATTCGAGAAAGTGAAAGAATACTATAAATGATTATACTATTGCTCATAGTATAAAAAGTCTTTCCTAGTAGTTTCTGTGACATTACTATGTAGAATACATATCCAAAGAAACTGGTTCACAGCTGAATATTCAACAATTGAACTGGAAGGAAGTCTGAGCAGACAGTTGCTTTATTATTTTTCTCAAAACACCTTTTTGCACAAGTAGCCGTCACAGTTCAGAAATAAAGCCCAGTTTTCCCAATGCAGTAAGGTGTCCAGTTTTAGTCTAGAAAATATGAGCATAATGACACTGAACTGAACATCTTTTATTCCTTTTCCTCATGGTATTCAGAAAGTAAATAAACTACGTTATCACACTACCTAATTATATCAGTTTACGTATTTGACATGTATGAACAAAACATTAAGCTTCTCATCTTGTCTGAAATCTGCTTTCCTGTTCTGTTTTTTTTTTCAAGAGAACAGAAGATGGTATACTTAAAGGATAATCACTTTATAAGCTAATTATCTCTTATATGAGTTTATTTCAAACTATGACCATTAAAAAAAGAAAAACATTCAGTAAATTCAGATTGAAAAGTTCTTAAGTGAACTGTGGAAACCTGGTGCCAGAGAGAAGAAACATGACCAACTACTCATTAATACAGGCAAAGTAATTTAACCTTTACCACTATAGTCTTCTAAAAAACTATCCCAGAGCAGCAGCTGACTACACATTTATAATTTAAAATGACCAGGAACAGGGCAGAAGTAGCAGCACACTGAAAAATATCTGATGGAACGCTGACACTTGGAAATAAATTACAGCTTATCTGCAAGCAACCCTTGATTGACAGCCTGAGAGTTATCCCACCTTGTGGAAAGCAGAACTTGTGGCCTGACCTCCCACAGTGAACAGCAACAACCTAAGCATCTTGCTGCTGCTGCCCCTTGCAAGTTCTCCTTTATTCCTCCACCCCAAAACCAGCCATTCCCCACATGATATTATTATATCTTCCCTCTTTTTCTTAGTTACCAAAGCAACAAGAGGTGTCACATGATAGGATTTGTTCCAAGGTTTAGGTATGCCATCTGATCAGTTAAACCATATCTTTGGTGAACTGGCAGGCTAGGGAAAAAAACAGGCAACTGTTGAGCTGTTCACTTTTCTTCCTCAGAATCTATTTTCTCCAAGCTTATGCCAATTCAGTATTTTGGGGATTTCTGCCCATCAAGTATGACTAAAAGCAGCCTACAAACTGGGGGGAGGCAGAGGGGAAAAGAAATGAAAGGCTCAAGGTTAACAGAGCAGGAGATCAAATACTCAAAATGCAACTCTTCCTCTCCTGCAAAAGAGGCTTCTGTTGCCTGTGTGGGGAAAGCATTCACATAAAAACATTATTAGCTTTTACAACAAGGACTACCACAGGGCACATTATTACCATATTTGACATGTGGTGAGAAAAAAGACAAACTGGGTAGAGGGCAGAATGCTGCCAGTGCTGCTACCACCACAGTAATGCCCTCCCATTACTTGAAGTATGGACATTTGATCCATACAATGCAGCCCCAGCAAGTGCCTTCAAGTTTTCCCCAAGGTGCATCAAACCTTCTGTGAATTTTGTCTTTAACTTTCTTCTCTCCTAGAAGACCCATGTAAACAAAATATTTATAAATATTAAACAATATATCTTTTTGAAGCTGAGCAGAAAACAGTATTGTTTCCATAAACCTTCATTTACAGTAGATACAGAGATTTTCAGATGTACACATAGTTTAAAGATACAAGTCTCTTAAAATTTCCCTCGTCTATATACGGTTGATTTCATGGGCTTGGAGGTTTTCCAGTAATGTTCCTCCATAAGCATTCAAGCTTTTATAAATACTTCTTTCCCCCTCCCCTCCGCCCATCTGAAACAAATCCCTTTTGGAATAGGAAGATAATTCTTCAACAAGTATTTATGTAAAACTAGCTAAACTTTCTCCTTCTTGGGCAGGAAAGTGACTGCTCAGCCCATAACAAGTTTCACGATGCCAAAGCAGTAGCAGTTCCAGATGCCACCGAAGAGCCAAACTAATCCTCTTTCCTCCAAACCGCAAGAGTCAGATTTGGAAATCTTTAAACACAGCGTTTGTCACTTGGGCCACTTTGTTCACTTCCTCTTCAATATGCCCAGGCATAACCAGACTTCAATTTACTGCAAAGATGCCAGTCATCACTCTTCTCTTAAAGAGATCTTGTCTCTCTCTCCTGACACATCCTACTTTATCAGGAAATCCAAATTACTAGCCATTTTTATTATTTTGACTCCTTTCGGATCCATTTCTCCCCTTCCATTCTTGAATCATTACCACATCCTTCTGAATAAAAATTAATGATACACCCAACCGTGCATTATACACCCAACCAAATGGAAAAAATTGAGAAATCACAAATTATGGGAAACTGCAAAGCTGATATGATACAGCAGTAATTGATAAGAGCTGTTTTAAACTAACAATTAGCCAACATTCTACAAGTGACAGATATAGAAGCAAACACTGTCTCTTAGAATAACAAGAAGTTGTTCTTGTTTCTGCTCCATAGAAATAGACTGTACAGCTCATCCCCACAGACGGAAGCAGTAGTGAATCATAATTCCATTAGCTTCCACAACAAAAGGTTGCTTGATTTTAAGAAAGTTGGTATCAAATGTTTTTACAGTCCCAGAGTTGAAAATGTAGCTACAAAGATCCCAAGGTCAAACATTTGCTTTGGAAATCAGTGTCTGGCTTGCATGTCATTTAACTCTGGGCACTTCTGCATAGAAGCTGCTGATTTTAAAACACATCCCATTCTGGATTCTTTGTTTAAATGCTAGTGACCCAAACCAGTGGGTTAGTGCAAACTAGTGACTGCAACTCAGTGCTATTCAACTCCACTGCAAATAACCTGAGGTATGTGACAAAAAAATAAAAGGCATTGTTTTCCTGGCAGAAGCCAAGATGTTTTATGAAGTTTTCAACAAAGGAAAATGTGGTCAAAATGAGTCCTTAGATGTTTTGCAAATATACATAACACTCATGAAATATAGAGAAACCATTGTTTCAGCTTTAACAAGTTCCGACTGTGTTTGGGAAAGAACAGTTCTGGAGAGAAAAGGAATAGTCATGATAGTCTAAAACTGCATAAGAAAGCTTTGATATAATCCAAAGCAAGAAAATTACATATTATTGTACTTCTTTGAATCAGATCACAGCTGAGATAGGGACAATTGGTTTCTTGCACACAGCAGATTTCAAGCATTGACTGGCTGCAGAAGAGTGATTAGTTTTCTTGGACATGGAAAGACAAAAGATGTGATTTGACAACTTCACAAAGGAGGCAAGGAGGCAAATAACACTCAGAAATATGGGACTTGGTCTTCTGGGGTTTTTTTATAAGGTTTCTTTTATAAATATTTAACAAATTCAGTATACAAGACTACTTGGTTTCTTTCGGGCATTGGTTAATTTGCATTTTTTAAAATAAACTGCTGTAGACAAAGTTTTTATGATTTAGAACTGTGATGCATAATTGGATATATAGGCTGACAAGCATATTTTGATAGAGAAAAGTTTTGTGCTGGGTCTGCATTCACAAGATGCACATTGCTTTAAAATGTTTGAACCAGTCCTGGTTACTCGCCAGACTCCAGGAATTGTTCATAGCTTTTCAACACCTTTTTTTCACTTGATGGAATGACACCATAGCAGAATAATATTATGAAATAATACTTGCAGTTGAAATACCAAAACCACCCACCCACTTTCAACTTTAACAACTGCTCTATATGACTTTTGAATATATAAGTTAAGATTTTTCCAGATGCTTTTGCCAGAGTAACTCAGATTCTGCTGTACCACACTCAGGTATCTTTGTTTTCACTACACTTTTACAAGAGTTGATGCAGTGTTCAACATTTTCTTCAGGAGTCTGTTAGTGTTATTGACAGTCACGGTACTGAATTTTGCCTCGTTCTTTAACATTTTGTACAACAAAGTAGTATTTCAACTACAAACATACAAATTATTTTAGATTTGATAAAATATTAATGCAGCTCCCAGCAACTCGATGAACCTATTCACAGCTGAACATCAAATACACATTTCAGAGCATGTAAAACTTATAATGAACATTATTTTTTTCTCAAGCTATACCACCAATACTTCTTAAGCTCTCAGCACAGTTATTTTGAAAGCTAGATTATCGACCGTTTACTTCTGGAACTCTGCATGGCTGAAGCAGTCAGTCCTTAAGGCTGATATGTTGATCTATACACTTTGAAAATAAAACCTGCGATGCCACAGGTTAAAACCAATCTGAAGCTGAAGAGGAAAAAGAATGAGAACACAAACCAAACAAAACATTTTTGATGAGTATGCCATCTAACATATCAGCAGTTGCCCCATTCTGTTCTGCTTTAGCAGGGAACTTGAGCTTTTACAAATAATAAAGAACTCCTGTGTGTCCTTCCTGCCACATTATTCCCCCTATTCACTTCAGTGCCCAAGTAAACCACAGCTGAAGTTGAAGAAAACGGGCTGCTGAGCAGTTTGGAGTTGTGTTCCCCACAGCTATCTATCCCACATTTCCAAGAGGCTACCAGTCTGTTCTTGAAAGAGGCCAGATTTTAAGATTAAAGGCAAGTCTCAAGCAAATGCAAGTTCAACTTCCTGGACTTCCCTATGCTACCTGTAACCTTTTTTATACATACACAGCATTGGAGCAAGGAATAAGTCATGGTAAGAGTCTAAAGGCCTTTCAAAGTTTGTGAGAAGATACAAAAGATGTATAACTTCTAATCTTCATTAAGGTTGTCTGAAGGTGGTACTGTGCTTTCCTACTCCCTAAAGTTACTGAATGATTGTGTATTTTTCATGCCATTTCCAAGACTTTCAGTTCAGGAATATAAACCACAAAATCAAGTATTTACCAATGTCAGTCTGAAAAAGGACTTAACATTTATAACCTCTTTTTGCACACAGAGGGCCTTAAGGGGCAAGTTTCATTTTTCTTGAAACATGTATTTCAAATAAGCGTATTTAAATTTTAGTACCTCTGCGACACTTTAGGAAGCTTAATAATTGCAGTATGACATGTAAATATCTGCAGTATAGCCATGATTTGAAAATTGGAAACAAAAGGTTTACTAAACTCTTACTAAGTTAAGTACCTATATTTCTTAAACTTCTGATTGCTGAGCCCTGAAGAAAAAAAACCTTGTAAGAGTATCATGGGAAAAGTGGTGAAAGAAACTACACACTGCTTGCAGGGGTGGTTTTTCTCTTTCTTTCTCTCTTGTCCTCTCTCTAAGTATACCTGTTATTCCAAGTACCTCTTGGGAACCGGACTGCTCTGTTACACTGAATGGTTGTTACACAACCATTTTCCTAAGATAGAAATATTCATTCCATTCACATGGTACTTACTACAGGGAGCAGAGTTTAAAACACCAAAGTAGTCCTAAAAAAAAAGTTCTGTGGAAATGTGTCCTTAGCCACTTTACAACAGTCACTAACTCATAAACTGGACACTCAAAGTAGGATTCCAATCAGCAGAAATGGAAGTAATTTCTTACAGAAGTATTGTCTGGAGACAACAGTCAAAGCTGAGTTTTGCATCTAGAATTAGGACTCGGCTTCTGTGTTTGAAAAGTGTATCAATCCTAATTACCCTGAGTACACAATGAACTGAAAATTAAATAAATCCATTAGTTTAATTTTAGCTTAAATGAGTCCTTAAAGATACTTGAAAAAATGCCCCATCAGTGAATGTTGAAGAGAGCTTTAATGTATTTAATGCAGAAACATCATGAACAGGATGTGCACATAAGAGCCCAGATTTTTCTTACTGATAAATTATTCATAGTGATAATTAAACTGATGAACTTCACCACAACTCTCACCAATCCTATTTTTTCATCTACAACTAATTTGCACTTGGAACTTCTGAAGATTCAGAAGCCTATTGTACTTGTGAGGGTTTTTGCTCATAGGTCGGTTTGTTTGTTGTGTTTTTTTTAAGCATCACCTAGAAGAGTTAACTGAGCACATGAAATTACATCCTTTGGTCACCCACTTTTAGCTGGGGTAAGACATAACTTTATGCTTGATCTTAGTCCCTGCTCATCCTGGCCACTCTAGTTAAACTCTTCTAGAACACTGTTGTGGAGACATCTGATTAAGATCAGTAAGGAAGTCTACAGTAAGTTCATTGATATTTCATTCTGCTTTTCAGCCAGCTTCTCTATTCAGATATGTAATAAGCCCTTCTAAATCTCTCTCTACACATTGACAGTTGATTAAAACCCATTACCAATATTCCCATCCCCTGGTTTGCTCCTTAAGGAGACTTCAAAAACAAAAAATCCCAAAAGTCATTTCCCTGTCCATGGAAGAATCCTGGCATTATTCCTTTCAATTTTCAGTGCAATTCTGGTTATCACCGACAATTTACACTAAAGCATTGCTAGCATACAGAATGCAGGCTTAAAGGCATGGAAAAAGATAAGATATTGATGACCCATAGCCTCAGAAAAGTAAACAGGTTCAGATTCAAGTTCTTCAGGCTCAGCTGACCTTCATCATGTTGGGCCTGTACAGTGAGGCTAGTACTCCTGTCTCCTGTAGAGCTACTTAACGCAAGACATCTATGCACTGTGATACTATCATAATTCCAGTGCTGACAGGAAGCACCAGCTGAAGCTCTGGAGTCTACTCTGATGCACTGCAGAAAAAGAAAAGTCAAGAATCCAACATATCCTCCCTCTCACTTGCCTGTAACAAGTTTCCACAGGCAACTAGGTTGTTTAACATAATCCTGATTCAATTGTTCCACATAACTGGGATGACAAATTTTGTCATATGACTTCACTTACATGTCAGGAATTCCCTTCCATGATGGGATACTGGAACTTAACATGAAAAAAGTATCACACCCCATCATAAAGAAATACTACTACAAAAAAAATTGCAAGAGTTTCTCTATAGTCAGAAATCTCACCAAGAGAAAAAACATAAATCCTAGAGATTCTATCACTCACACATCTTAAACAATATTAGCACTACTGAAAATAAAGTAGACTTCCCAAAACGTTTACAATATTACACTGGCTTGCAATTTACAGGACAACGTTTTAAAAAGCAAGATGAGCATTATGAAACAAAGAGTAGTTCACACGTTCTGCCTCCAAAGGATGCTAATGCTCTTTCAGCTAGAGAGCAGAACACTGAACTGGCTTATCTTTGGGGTAAGTTTTCTAACAGAATAAAGTTTCTGAAAGTTGATACCAGCACGGCACAAGAGGGGGAAAAAAAAGGCATTAAACACTTCCCTCCTTAACTAGGAATGAATTTCACAGCAGCTGTACATCAGCTGGTCCCACAGCCTGAACCTCCACAGCAGCAAACTGCTGCTGCTTTATACCATTCTTCTCCAGCAGTAAAACTTGTCACAGAAGAACAAACAAAATGTCTTAGAGACCATCAGGTTATGCAGAATAGCAGCCTGCAACATAAATTGTGCTCAATGTTCCTACCTGTATATCTTTCAAATGCTAGAAAAGATCTGATAATGAAGGAAAAATACACGAGCTGAAACTATCAATGAGAGTTGCTGTGGTCATTAAACACTGATTCCAGTGAAAAGATGTCATTACAAAGCTCTGACTATTGAGGGTAACTTTTTAATTCCACAGAAATGAAGCTGACTACTCCAACACCAAAACTAAATACCTTGGATTAAAAAAAACCCAACAAACCTAAAGTTGTGAAACCACTTCACAAGTGCCATACCATAGTTATCTGCCACTTAAAGGCACAAGAGAACAAGAAAAAAAAAAGTCATGGATTTTTTCTTCCTGACTGAAAAAGAAACCCTGGATCACAGAAGCAAGGGTGGTAACTGATAGCAAGAGGCAACCTAGGGAGACCACCCTGCCAAGGGTAACTTCTCTTAACAGACCAGTTCTCCAAGCACATTTGCTTTCACTGACAGCTAAGGTTATCAGCTAAGCATACCTTTTCGTGTCAATTTCTCAGTTCCACTGGCCTTTCAAAGAAAAATATGAGGAAGCAAAGTCATGTATCCTACCAGAAACTACAAACCACAACTCAGTAACCTGCATAGTCCAGGGCTTTAGAATTCAAGTTAATTCTCTGTAGTGGATTATAACAAGAGACCTTTATGTGAACCTAATGGTAAGAAAGCCTCAATCAGCTGGGAGTTACTACAACAGTACATGCACTAGATATTTATGCGGTGCTCAAAATCACAAGCTTCTAATTCAGCCGAAAGTAAACGCCCCTTAAGAACCTTCATATTTCATAGTGCAAAACCATAGTTAAGTAATCAAAAAGTGAATAATAGAGCAGTTAGCCAGCTCTTTAATACATTAGCTAAAAGTATATCAATTCCATTGATTTTTATGATGGGTTGATTTCGCATAATGGATTAAGCTCACTAGGACTGTAAAGGGGAAAAAATGCTTTGCCAGAATTAGTGGAAGATGGTGTCAAAATGCTTTTATGACAAGCCTACTGTTAAAACATTTTATTTGGGGATGCTAAATTTAGAATACAACTGTCAAGAATAGATTTGGTGCTAAAACTTGAGTAAAAGCTATGATTACACCTCTGCAGATTTATCTCACAGATTTCAGTCGTATTTTGCTTTAAAGATTTCATTTTCTTCCTAGCTAAGAAACAGGAAGCTTGGGCTATGAATACATAGTCAAGCTTCAACACAGCAAAAGGTTAACAACAGGATGCTCCAAGGATCCATAAAGCAAGCAACATTTAAAGGCATTAATTAATGATCTGGAAAGTAGAGAAGTTAACAGTTATATAGGTTAGCCAAGTACAGAAGACGAAAAATGTAACCAACTGGGAGCTAATCAACTATGATGTACAGGTGTAACAGTGGCAGATAAATTCAACGTTAATAAAGGCAGAAGAAATGTCACTGAGAGTTAAAGGCAGAATTACTAGTATGGTCAGCAACCTTCTAAATTAAGTAGACTTAGTGTAAATGAGAAGATTACAAGCATCCCTGTGAAACGCGAGGAAGATCTCTGTTCAGTATGAGAACATAGCTGTTGAAAATTAAAGTATGAGGATTCAAAAGCAGCAGTGGCAAGCACTAGCAAAACTTTATCTTCATACTAAAACTAGGGCTTATCTCTCAATCATTACCTGCAAAAGGTTGCTGCAATATTAGATTAAGTGAAGGATTAGAAATTAATAATGTTAATACAAAGAATCACAAAGCAAAACATGAAAAAATACATAGTTATGGATTAAAAATGTAAACAGAAGGGAAAGAGGTTACACTCAGAAATTAAGATGCTGCTCACTGAAAGGGGGAATAATACAGTTCAGAGGTACACTCTTTTGATACAATGCATACGCAAGGTAATCTCTAGTGCATCTTTACAATAAAGAAATTGCCAACAGCCAAAGGACAGAAAACTGAACTGTGATGAGGAGCATCACATTTAAGGATCCAGGCCCACTTCTATTAAGTACTCATGTAACTGGTGCAAGTCCCATACTACATCAGAAGTATTCAACATTGGCCTCCTGTAACACTACTTACATCTTCACGAGCTATTCATCTAAATGAACTCCAAATAAACATCACTGCCATAATTTCAACCCTAAAATCACAGTGATGGCACTCGGGGGGGGGGGGGGGGGGGGGGGGGGGGGGGGGAGAGGGGAAGGGGAAGAGAGGAGGGGAAGAAGTGGGGGCCCTAAACCACCACCTTACAAATAAAATTTAAAAATCGAGATCCTGAAGAGCAACACTGGAATGCAAAACACACACTGTAACTGAAAGACTTCCAGGCTTTGGTTAATAATTTAAGACAACTAAAAGATCTCTGAAACTCTTGATAAAGCAATTGGTTTATAAACATGAAATAGCACTATTCTCAAAAGCTCCACTCCAACTGCTAAAAAAGAAGCTATATTTCAATTTGTGGGTCAATCCTTCTCCTTGTAAGCACTGAAGGCTCCCAATACAGGTCAATGTGCATCTAGAGATGGTTCCGGCATTTCAACATCAAAGACAATTAAAGAAACAGACTGTGGATGACTGCAGAGACAAAAACCTTCCCATTTTGGCCCTGTGAATCAAACTTTTGTGCCAGGTGGATCATCTGAGACTTAGCATGTGCACTAAAAAAAATAAATCACTGAATATATAAAATGCAAAAACTGTCAAGAAGCTCTTGTCTCTTGAACTAAACATAATGTAAAATTGCATTCAAATGATTTAAGTATTTGGAAGTACCCTATTTTTAGATGAGTGTTCCTGGAGCTACTTTTTGTTCTCATCCCAAAGACAAACATTACATGCTTTCTGCAACAGCAGAATGAAAAACATTTAACAAGTTTACACCTAATGTACAGCTTATCCACACATATGCAACCAAGAAAGGGCAGCGGGGTACTATTTTATTAAAGCAGCAATCTGGTACTTAAATCTATTCTAAATTACCTCTATTATTTCTCTGTATAGCTTATTCCTGAACTCATTCGAACAAATGCAGCCTAAGATGATGAGGGAAAAGGAACATACCATTGTATAAAACTGAAACAGTACCACCTCACCACTAGGCTAGGCAATGACCGTCACATGGCAGCTTTAAACCATTATAAATAACTTTCATTAGTGTCTTTGAATTGCCCTGTTCCCCTAGGAACGAGGTACATGAGGAGTAAGGTATCTGCATTCACACAGCTTACAATTCTGAAAAGCCAGACAGCATCCAATAATAGTCTGAGTGTTATCATTGCCACCTTGATCTGAAGGGTGACTTGTATGTGGCGTCCTTGACAGGCATCATTCGTACCATTTCCGAGATGACCACGCTACCACAGTCTCCCTGTTGCCAATGATTTTGAGATCTCTCTGATGCACATTCATGCTTTACAGAGAGATTAAGCCTGATATAAAGTGCTGGCACTACCACTTAAAAAAGATCAACACCATAGAAGGACACAGACAAAATTCCAAGTCACAGAAAATGACAAAGCTGGCAATAGAAAGTGAAATGCTCTCTCCAATATAAGCAATCCTTTGTATTCACGAGAAAAACGAGTTCTGTGGTGTTCCAAGCGTTCAGAGCAACATGATCTTCACTGCTTTTGCAAAGGAGTGAAGCTGAGAGCAGCAGTGTATAAAAATACATGGTTAGCTACATAGTTTTGGTTTGCACAGCTGTTGGCTATGTTCATTTACAGTTCATGTAGTGCCAACATCATTTATATAAACAACAGAGGCTGGTTCGCTCCTGTTCATAGCCATAAAAGTTATTTCTCTCAGCAGCTGCTGCACAAAAATTAGTTTCTATTTCAGTTATCGCACACTGTTAAGTTTACAAAGCTGCAGGTTCTGAACACCGCTGAAAACAAGTAGGACCTAAAGAAACTTGGCCGTACTCAATCACGAAGGGGAAGGAGGGGGAGACGGACGACATACACTTCTGCTTTCTTAGAGTGCAAGGAGGTAGTAACCCTCTCTTAACACGGATGAAGTCACATGAAAACTAAGTTGCTTTAGGCAACTACTTGGAACGAGAACCTTAGTTTCCCTGACCCTCTCCAGCTTTATGAATTAAAAGGAAATATAGTAAGGATTATCCGGATTCCGGCAGATAAGAGAGAGTCTAAAATATTAAGTGATACATTATGTAATAAACATTAACTGAACGAACTCGATGTGACAGCGGTGTAGAGAGGTAGCACCGAGGATGCTGCCCGGGTACTCTCCCCTCCACACACACACATAGACAGAGGCAGGCTCCCGGAGGCTGCTGCTGACACACAGCCGCTCCCGACCCCTGGAACCAGCAACAGGACGTCCCCAGCCGGCCGCCCACCCTCCTGCCGGCGAGGATGGGCCCAGGAGCCGGTTGTGCGCTCCCGTGCCCCCGCCCCGCTGGTCGTCCGGAGGAGCAAGCACCGCGGCGGGGCCGCCCCGCTCCCCCAGCCACCCTGCGGGGAGGAAGCGGTGCCCGGCCGAGGCGGCGGCTCCCTCGGCGGCGCTGGGAGCGGGGAGAAGCCCAGCACAGCCGCCTGAACTTGGCGCTTCCCCTTCCCTCAGCTCCAGCGCGGGGCAGGGGGAAGCGGAACCCGAGGCGACCAGAGCCCGCACTCACCTCGGCCCTCTCTGTCGCTGCGGGTCGGCCGGACGGCCGTTGTGTGTATGGTGGGGGATCACCGTGCGGCGCCTGTCCGACCGCTCCTGCGCCTGTCACCGGGCGCTCGGGGAGGAGAGTCCCGCAGGGTAAATCCTCCGGGCGGCGGCGGGGACGGGCACCAGCCGCGTACCGCCCGCTCGTCGCGGCGGCCGCTGCCTCGCACCAAGTTGAGGCGCGGCCGCCGTTGCCGCTGCGCGGCCGGGCTGCCGGCGGCGGCCGCTACAGCCGCGGGGAACCGGCGCCTCCTCTCGCCGCCTCGCTCCGCAGCCGGGGAAGGAGCGCTGCTGCACCGCCGCCACAGCCCCGCTCTTCCTGCGCCTGCCGGGAGCCGCGCTCCGGGCGCAGCGGCGCGGTCACACGGAGCCCCGCAGGGAATCCTCCTTCCCCGCCGCCGCCGCCTCCTCCCTCAGCGGCCGGGAGCCCTCAGCTGCAGCCCCGCCGCGGCGCCCGCTCCGCATGCCCCGTCACTCCGCGCACCGCCGCTCCTGCTGCCGCCGCCAGCGGCGCCCCCACCCGAGCCCTCTTCAGCTCCTCGCCTCCATCACCGGCGCGGGGGCGTCAGCGGCGGGCGCAGAGAGAGGGGCGGTGACTGCCCGCCTCGGCCTGCCCGCGCCCCGCCCCGCCACTACCCCGGATGTGAGTGTGGTGTGAGGGGAGAGGTCCGCACAGCGGGTGCGCTGTGCCCCGGTACGGCAACTGCGGTCCCGCTTGGGGGCTGAGGGGGCTGCTCGTTAGGGCCGGTCCCATTCAAACACGCGGGTGGAAGCGGCTGTGCCTGCTCTCCCCTTCACACACGCACATTATGGTGTGGGTGGGGTGTGCGGTGCTCGGGCTGCCGGTGCGCGGCGGCCCGCGGGGACTGCGGTACAGGGTTGTGGGCAGTGAGCAGGTGTGGTGTGCTCCTGTGTCAGCCCGGCTCCGCCTGCGCCCGCCGGACCTGCGCCCTAAAAGGAGGTCTGGCCTAGGAGGACGTATAGGGGCTGCGCGACTGAATTGACCTTGCAGCGCCTTTCAGTGGGGTCACCAGCATCCACCAGTCCCGGCTCCTTGCTGGGGCACGGGTGGCATTGGCGGAGCTTGTGTGCTGCGCACCATGGTGGACAGAAATGTTGGGTCGGCTTATTGGGCTGTAGCAAGCCGCCACGTAGCAGTGGACCCCGAGCAAGGCAGTGCGGTGTGAGTATGGGGCCCACTGCGGCGGCAAAATGTTAGACGTGGACTGAGCCTTAAGCCGCATGGTTTAGTGTGAGGACTCCCGGCCGGTGGCAGAGGGGTTGGAACTAGGTAATCTTAAGGTCCTTTCCAGTCCAAACCATTCTATGATTCTAAGTGCCCTGTAGCTGTGTTTGTGTCCTAAGATCATTTAGTACAGTTAGAAGATCACTTTGACCCCACCCCCAAAATACACTATTGACACTTGAATTCTGGGAACTGTTTTATCTTTCCCTACTCTTATAGTCAGCTTTTTAAAGTCTATGGACCAAAGTTTATATTCCCTCTTAAAAAAGTCTAACTAGCAAAGTTTCAGTGAAGAAAACCCTGTGAAAAGTCTGAAATGATCTGTAACTTTAAAGAGGTATTTGTTTGCAGAACCCCAAAACCATGCTGTGCTCATTATAAACATGTTTAACACATTCCTTGACAGAAAACTTAATTTCTAATTAGAATTTAAACAGGGAAATGAGAAAAATAGAAAAAGAAGATGTGCAAAGTTAGGTGCATGCTGAACACTGTCATGCGGACACCCTGCAATTCTGCTGGTGCTTCCATCTATTTCTCTCTTTAAAGATCTTTCTGTTCAGACACTGACTGGTTCTAGTCCTTTATCCACCACATACTCACAGCTGCCACTAACCCTGTGGTATGTTTGTCTAACCATAAGGCAGATTTTTCAATCTGTTCGACACATATGCAGGTACCATTTGCTCTTGCTTCCCTCAGCAAGACATTTTTTAAGAGCACTTAGTTTTCCCGACCATTCCTTTGTGATAGTTTTTCTTCAGACAAAACCAGTGAGCTCAGAATCCCTGTGTGCCCCCATGGATCTGTTGAGGATGAGTACTTAGTTTTCTAGTTAGAGTGCATACAGAATCCTGCTACTCCATACATTTTGATGTATGCGTAGTCTGACAGCCCTATACTTGCCTACTTTTGCAAGCATTAAAGCTGTTTCAGTCTCAGCTTCTTCAGGCAGGAGAGTGCAGGCAGCAGCATGGTGCCTGTGCTTGGACTCCATCTACCTGTTGTCCCCTTGCTGGGAAGAGTCAAAAGTGCAGGATGGATTCCTGAGGAGAGGAGACATCCGGCCAGGGTAAGCTGAGGATTAGACTAAAAGTGGCTTTGACTAATGTTGACTGTAATAGTTGGAATAAAAACCAGTTTGAAAAATGCTTAAAATTGTAGTCAGGTGACAGAGTAAACACATATGTAAAAATACCAAGGTAGCCAGTGCATAAACAGTAGGACAAGGAGGCATTCTTTGCCCGGTACAGGACTCGTGAATACATTCATCTCCAACGAGCTGAATGGGATTCCTTGTGTGCTTAAACAACTTAAATGTTTGAGCTTTGCTGCACTGCTCAGCTGATACACTCACCTGGGACTGTGTACTGTGACAGGCATCTTCCCCAGGAGAGGTAATACACACCACTGCAGGAACTGTAGAGCTACCTTCATTTAGCATTTATAGGCTGGGGATTGAATACGTGTGTGTTTATACACAGGCAAATAATATGGGAAGTATCAGGCTTTCCTATGCCAAAAATGTGTGGTTTCAATTTACACTAAAAAGTTTCAGCAAGAATGATCTATTGTTTGCAAGCAGTTTACTGTATGAAAGCAGCTTAAAACTTGTTCCGTTATGATTGATGATGCCGTAGAATGTATCCCAAACCCCTCTGGTGGAATGTCTTTATGACACCTCGATTATCTATTCTATTGCATTGCAACTGAATCTAGGAAACTCACTTAGCAAAAATGTTATCAGTTTCATGAAAAGAAGAAGTCAGCGTGAGACATCTAGATACATACAGCCTAAGACACTTTCAGAAGTGATACGAACTCAGTAAACCATGTAGGAGAAAAAAAAGTAATTTTTGAGTAAGTGTACATTTGAAAATGTAATCTATAATTTAAGGACCAAGTTTATGGCATGTGTATTAGAAGAAGTACATTGAGATTCAGGTTTATGGCTTGTGGAGCACTACTAAGTCAACTTCGTAAAATTATTATTGGAGGGATCTTTTAAAATACATACATCTTCAAGTCATGGCAACAAAGAAATAGATTTTTTAAATCTTTGGATGGTTTGTAATTATGGTCAATGCTATCCTTCTGATTGTCCTGGGGGGGGAGAAAGGGGAAAATAAAGG
Organism: Melopsittacus undulatus; assembly: GCF_012275295.1. NCBI lineage: Eukaryota > Metazoa > Chordata > Aves > Psittaciformes > Psittaculidae > Melopsittacus > Melopsittacus undulatus. The sequence continues at coordinate 67,789,811 of NC_047527.1, read as the reverse complement.
ATTTTTCTTGCTTTGGTTACACGTTTGTCCAAACTGTGCCACCCCTCTGATGTTCCCAGAGCCTTGCAAAATGCCAGGTCAGGGGAAAATAGTGCCTGGAGAGGGAAACCCCCCTGCGTAATTTTTACTGTATTAGGCACTCATGGGTGCAGTCTGTCTCCTACACCAGCAGCCCACCTACTGCTGCCGGTAGATGAACTGGCCAAGACAAATGCCAAAACTGCCAGGCTTGGGGCAGATGAGGAAGTGAAGTTCAGGCTACCTGCAAGGTAAACAGAGGCACTAGGGGCCAGAGCCCACAGACAGGGTATGTGTCAACATCAGTCATGTCAGCAACATGGCTTAGGGCCGTGAGGACAACAGCCAGCAGCAGCCTTGCCAAAAAATCCTCACAGAACCAGGATTAAAATGTTCCCCAGCTGAAGCAGGTCACTGTGTCAGGATTTGGCAGTTTGCTGCACTGGAATATGAAGCAGCATCCCATCTGAACTGAATGCAAACAAGCAGTACCTTGGTGGAGGTCATTTTACACTCAGTATCTAAATGGTGTTTTTAAAAGAAAACCTCAGAAATAAAAAGTATACATACAAGCCAGATACAATCTGCTTTTGTAAAAAGAAAAAAATATGTAAATACTGTCTTCACGTCAACTTTGGGGAAGTGTCTGTCCCACCAGAGCTAATTGCCAATGAAGAAATTGGCCTTTATTGTTGAGGTTGTTACAAAGGGTGTCATAAACTAACTTTATTACAGCAAATGTTGAGCTGTATTTGCATTTTTTTCCATCACATTGTCTTTGTTTTACAAGCTGTCTGCAATAGTTGTTCTTGGAAGGTCTCCAACAAAGCATTCTCTTTGGGGCATCTAACTGCAAATAAGATTAAAGCTTAATATGTCTGGTAATCAGTTTTCTTTTAAAGAGCACAATTCGATTTCTTATGGTCAGCTGGGATCCCACATATCTCTTCTGTTTTTCAACTTGCTGTTCTCAATAACCCAGAAAGGCAATTTGCCAACAGATGTCCTTTCACCACTTTTCCTGAATTGGAGTGTCATCTGAGAGGTAGTCATACATGGCTTCTATTCCAGAATCCAAGACTTCTCTCTATTAAATGCAGCTTTTTTTCCCCTCCAGCCTGGGCAAGAGCAAAGCACTTTATGCCCTCCATTTGTTCTGGTGACGTGCAATGAATAAAGATGGGTAAAGCTTGTTTGCTCAAAATGAGCAAACAGGAGCAGGTAGTCTATGTAACTCCTCGCTATACCACTGTTTGATCCAAGAGAGGTGCAGCTGTACTGGGAGAATTGTTCTTAATAACAATAAAAATACCCTTTGAGGAAATGGCAAGAGAGAATCATGAGAACTTGACTCTCTTTGATGAACCTGATCCCACCCCCCAGCTCATCTGATCTCACCTCACTTGTAAGGGTGGGAGAAAGGAACAGCTGGACTCTCTACTGGCACCTTGGAGGGAAGGGTGGAGCAACTTCTTCTCTGGTGGGGTACAAGGGTTCCAGCACTTTCACTTCCTGTGGATGCTCCCTGAGCCCACGACTGCACAGCTCTTTTCTGCTTTACTCCTTTGCTGGAGAGGAGTAAGAGGGAGAACAGCCCTCCGTTACCCCATTCCTTCCCCTATCTTGGACCGCAACTAGGATGCTGTCCTGTATCTGTGGAGAAAGTTTAAAGACATAGAAACAGCAAGACTGGACCAGAAAAACTGGACTAGGTAACCCTAACCCTACGGATACCATGAGTATGAGTTTGACATGAGTTTGATGTGAGTTTGACAACCAAACAGTTACTGGGTCATTTGATACCAAATGCAAGCTGTAATTGCAGCCACACTGTACAACTGCTATCTATGCCGCACTGTTGTACTATAGTCAGGAGTGGCAGGAGACCACGAATTTTAAAGAAAGGGTTTGGTAAAAGAGAATGCTGTTGGTGCTCCTGCAGTTTCTTTTTTTTTTCAGTATTCCTAAAAGGCATCTTGACTGATAACTATACTTATCTATCCTACTGGGCATATGGAGCAAACCACTGGAGGCTTCCTCATCAGAAGCTAGTTTCTTAAATCCCATTCCTTAATTTTAACTTCTGTTAACTCTCCTATTGAAAACAAGCTTTAGAACAACATTAGAGCATAAAGAGATTCATCAGTTTGGTTGTCAGAGGTCCAAGATGATTTAAACTCAGTTTGCCAAGGAAGGAGGTTGCTTCTAGATATAAACATTTCAAAGAATGTAAACACCAGTTTTCAAAATGTTGTTAAAAGGCTTTGGCAGGTATGAAAGTGCTTCTATTTCCATCTACATTAAACCTGGAGCATATTCATCATTCTTACACAGCCTGTTGTTATTCCATATGTCATAATTTGCCATAATTTGTTTTGATACTTATTCTGAGTTCTGTTACAGGAAAAAAGAAGAGTGCTGTGTTTCTAGGATACTTCTGTCTCAGCAATGACATGGTTCAATATATGACAAATCAATATATTACAAAATACTTAGTTCACAACTACAAAATGTGGATGATTAAATCACAAGAGAGAAGTAACTGCTACACTTCAGTCAAATAGACATGTGACTGCAAGGACTGAGGATTTATCACAAACAGCTCTAGCCTTTACAGAGTGAAAGTGACTGGTCTCATTCTGGGGGAAATATGAATGAGCTTTCTCCCAAGAAAAACAGAAGCGGCCTGAGGGCAACATAAAGGTGCAGTAAACCTCTGAAAGATTATGTCTATTTTTACTAGAGTAGCTTTATGTTATGGATAAGCAAAGACAAGATATAATTTTATGTGTCCATTTGAAAGTTCATAAGCCTAGTTAAAGCAACTTTTCTCAGATAGTCTTAAAAATAACAGTAAAACTAGCAACTAATATGTTTGCCTGATAAACTGTCACGTCTACGTGATAGTAAGTTCTAACACCATTCGTTCTCTCTGCAGATGGGATCCCAGTGTTCCTATTTCAGCAGGATGTTTTTGTCACCGACTTAAAAACACTAAGCTATTAAAGTGAAAGCAGATACTAAATGTTTTCACATACAAGTCTGTCACAGATTTCTCACCCAAATCTATCCTTCCATCTATTCCACCTATCCTTCACTACTTACCATTGCTGTTAACGCACTGGGTCAGTGATATAATTTGTTGCCAAATGTGAAACAAGGCAATTTTTATGGGGTGCCGGAGGCCACTTGGAAGCCAATTGCTTGGAGGAAAAAGTACCTTCTGAAAAGGAACTCTAAAAATGGCATACGAGGGTTTCAATTTTGTAGCTCTAGGGCTCCTTTCATAAATAGGCTCTGTCTATCATATACAGAAGAGCAAAGGAGAGAAAGAGGGCTTCCCACAGACAGGTCTGCAAAACCTTCTGCTCCTTCTGCTCCACGCATCATAGACTAACCACAGTAAAAAGGCTGAATTTATCAGTGTAGAGATACGCTGCATCATTAAATTATGCCTTCAGTGACAACTGTATAGTCCATTTGCCTTCAGCAGGTTTCTAATGGAGGCAATGGTTGGAACTTAATAAACAATTGTGTTAGAACAGCACTATTTGTTATATACATGGCTTGTGAAGAATAAGCAGCAGAAGAAAGCAGTAACATTTCTTTTTAGTTACAAGCATCAGAAAAAATTACTGGCTGGTAAAGGAAGTGGACTGATGTGATGAAAATACACTAATTACCACTCACTTTTCAGGTAGAACAAGGCTTTCCCATTAGTCTCTACCATGAAGTGTGTGTTGATTAGCATTCCCACATATTATTTCCAGTCAGAGGACTCCACCCATAATCTAGATTCCAGTTTTATTGCCCAATTAAGGTTTTTTAATGGCCAACACAAACTGCAATTCAATGATGTAATTACATCTAAGGTTTACCTCAATGACACTGCAAACAAGCCACGCCTACATGAAGGGATGATTTGGGTGAGACCAAAGGTCTGTCTAGCTTCATATCCTCTCTCTGACACCTGCCAAAGTGGGTACCCAGGAAAAGATTACAAGGCCCACTACAAATATATGGTGGCACCTCCCCAGCTTCCACCTGAACTCGGGTCAATTTCTCTTTTCAGTACAAAGGTGTTTTGCAGTTCACTTATTTTTGCAATTTGCAGAAGTCCACAGAAGCAATAGTCCTGAAGGTCATCTTCAGCTAGGTCTCTCCTTAAGCATGTGCTTAATTGAAATGTACTGGCAGTACATAATTGCTGCAGGTGAGCTTTGTAGACATGCAAGTGGCTGGCAAAACCAACAGGCAAGTATCACCTCTATGTCTTCATTTGGTTTCTCCCTTATGATCTGGCCCAGACCATAGGAAATCACATACTTTTCCTAGGGTTTTGATTTCTGAATCCAGGGGACAACATGGAGGGTGTATGTGTGTGTCAAATAATTTATCCAAAGTATAAAGAGGCTTTCTTTAAAATCAAGGAATAATGCATCACTCAGACTTCTTTGCTAACAATTTTCAAGCATTAGGAAATTGTCTAACATTCTTACAGCACTGTTCTTATTCTTAAATCCTTCTGCCCCACAATCTCAAAGTATATGCAGACATAAAATGGTTCACCCAGGATACATTTGAGTAATATGGGCATACTAACAAGTTTTCTTCTATCTTGCTGCACAGCAGTGATTTTTTGATAGTAGTACATTCACTGCCTTTCTTCCAGGGTTGCACTGTTTTTAGACAAGGTGGATAAAAATCTCTGTCTGGAGCTGTTTCAATGCTTACTGCCCAATTGCTAAATCCTGCACCATAACCAAGTACACTATGGCTGAGCAGGATCCCAGCATGGAGGGATTAGAGGAAAAAAAAAATCCAGCACTTCCAGGTAGCATTTGGCAGCTGCTGTTTCAGCCCTAGAGCTACAGCAGCTGCCACAGCCAAAGCAGCGCTGCTTGGAACAGACAAAATAAGCAAGATCTGCCTGTATTGTTATCTCCTTCCCACCTCACAGTTTGCCTGCATTTTTTAATTCTTCCTTTATGCAGTGCAGACAGTTCTACTTGGAGGTTAATTTTGTACATCTACGAGAAAGATTAGGTTTTCATCCCTATTACACAGTGCAGCCACAGAAACCTCCCCTCCCTTTCTCCCATCCCCACCCAAATATTATGTTGTTGAATTAAAAATAAGCCTCATTATTTTTTGGATATATGCTCAGAAATCCTAGCACAGGTGGGTAGTACAGAAAGATTATTTTATTGAATGTGACAAGCATGGAGACTGTGCGAGCAATGAGCTACACACCTAAGAGGAGATGAGAAAAAGATGGCATATAGTCTAGAACCAGCATAGCATTATCAAATTCATGTATTTAATTTTGTATTACTCTATTTTCATACCTTTATTTTCCTCCAGTCTTTTCTAAAAAAAAGAGGTTTAACTCTCCAGAGTGCCATTTCTGAGATGGTTTCCCAAGATGCAGAAGGGAAAAGTCTATGAGATTTCCAGTGTAAGTGAGCAGCAGATGTGTGTGAGCAGAGCTCAGCAAGCAGGTATTTCCACAGACCTTAGATAAAGTACTTAATACAATGTCCAAATACCACAAGTTCCAGTGGGATCTTGAAGCTTGCTATGGAAAAGAGACAATGGCAGAACGTCAAAGACAGGGCAAGAATGTGACGTTTCCTTTTTAAACTTTCAAAGTCCAATGACCTTTATGTGAATCTATCAGTATGATAAAGTCACCAGCATGACACAGTGTGTGGCAGTGGGTGTGGAAGGTAATATAGTACCTGCTTGGAGTTATAAATCGCATTCCAGTTACCTGGTACTAATCCTGGGGCTAATCAGTTAATCAGAGCCAAGAGTAAGCACAATATCATTTCCAAAACGCTGGTTTACATTTGCACCTTTACAACTAAACAGCGTCTTGCTTTTTGTCTACTTATGTGAAGGTACATAAGATCTGAGTATTATTAAATATTGGGAACACTGGCACTGTGGTCAGTGCAAGCTTTAGGTGAGTAAACACGTTGTACATCCAACACACTCTTAACCTGAGGTTCTCAGGGCTTTTGCTGATACAACCGTCTCAGTCCCATTGTTGATAGACGAACAGCTTCGCTTACACCAAGGCCAATAGACACCACACAGTATGTGACCCTGTAATGTAAGTAAGGTTGCCTCTGCTTTTTGGGAGGCAGACAGGGGTCTTGCCTCAGGCTGCAATGCAAGTCAGTGACATAGTGCTGAAAGGATTCAAGGTCTTGCCTCCCTTCCCATTCCTGTGCTACATTATTAAGTTGTGCTTCTATTTTGTTACATGTGTCTCACTTTTCACTACAGCATATCATGGTTTAGCACAGTTTTTAACAGTAAAACTTGCTTTATGATTTGAAATATCCTTATTTGGATAAAAAGAATACTTTGGATAAAGAGAAAAGCATTTTCTTCAAAGAAACACTCTGTCTTGCAAAGTAAGTGTTAAGCCTCTCTAGCTGAAAGACTATTTATGGTTTGCATAGTTATTCTTTCAGGGTATGACATCATCCTCAGCACATGCATATCCCAGAACACTAAATTATTCTCCCTGAAAATTCCTTTCATTACTCTCAGATTGTTAAACATCACCTACTGGCAAATTGGTAACTGATGTCTGTGGCTTGAAATGGATTTGCATGCTTATTTCTTTTGTTACACACCCGGGGTCTCTTACCTTTTGTGTCTACAGTAGAATTAATGATGTAAACATTTTAGAATGCAGGTAATAAATTATGCTAGCCTATTTTCTTTTTTCTAAACCTGTATTTATTTACTTTTTAAAAATGACTTTTTGTATTGCAAACAATATGTACTCACACAGTTACACATCCTCCTGTATTATCTCAGCTTCAAAATATAATTTTCTACCCAACCTCTGATGTGAGACTTCAGCCTTGTGTGCTGCCAACTCCTGCCCATAGCCACAGTCTGACTTTGCAAAGTAGTGACCTTTTGAAGTTAACAGTTTTATTCATTCATTACCAGTACTCCAACTAGTTGAACAGTTATCACTCTGCTCTGAGGCCTCTGAAAGAAAAAGGTTTAATCAGAGGCCCTCATTCAGTCTTTGGGAGTATTCTTCAGAAAGACAATACACACTTAAAATTGGTTTCTTGCAGGACCTCTGTGTGGCTCTGTAAAGAATAAGGAGATGGCATTGATACGAGTCCCATGAGGGGAATCACTTTAACCTGAAGAATGCTGGGATTCCCAAAAACTGAATGGTGTTGAAACCAATTACCTGAAAGCACAGGCAATGTTTTGATAGTTTTGCTGTTGCCTTTTCTTCCTGGCTTTTGAAGCTGTTTTTCTCTTAGTTCCAGCAGTAAAGTCAGCATCTGCAGCTTGCTGCTGTCTGTTCAGCTAAGCAAGTGGCAAGTATTACACTTTGTTGTAGCAGATCAGGCCCTCAAACTGAACAGTACTGTCTGTCATAAATCAAATAATCTCCAAGGCATTTCTCCTATATATGACATAGTTATTTACTTCCATATAAATCGTGTTCAGGCACAAAGTGCTCCACTGCTTCTAACACCCAAAAAGTGATGAACTTGGTCACGTATTCAAACAGAAAAGGAAATGCCCCCATTCCTAAATTCCGTCTAGCTCTGATGTCAACCAACCACAGTTTATGTTTCTATTAAACAGGCAGGTTTTCCTTTTTTCATGTGTCCAATGTATTTTTGGGGGGGGTCTCATAGTTGCTCACCTTACCCCAAACAACAGATCCTGATGTTCTGAATAGCACCTTTATTAGTATGGTAGTTCTAGAAGCACTTCCCTGGAAATCTGATTGAATTTTTAGATGAATAAAGACGCAGAGGTGAAGAAAGGAAATGTACAAAACTGATTATTTTTCTATTTGAAAACTAGTTTTCCTGCTGTTCTAGACAGATGGAGAGGAAAAAGATGATACTTAATGAGGTGGGACATATTGTACTTCTTGACAGCACTGCTGAGCCAGAATACCATTTTTTAACATGAAAACCAATGCAGTAACTAATGTGCCTTTCAAATATGGTTTTAAAGTGAAAACCAATACACAAATCAACTTGTCTCACCTAATTTTCTCATAGCAATGATAGAATAGTTTGGATTTATTGCCTACGTTTGTACTTATTACTGCTCCCTCTTCCTCCCATTTCCTACCCCTCTTTTTTTTTCCCCCAAAGAGAAAATGAATAGATGCTAGCAAAGTAACCCCTCAAGATAAAAATACCTAAGAAACCATACACATTTTTCCATTTACTTTTTCTGAGCATGCTGCTAAGGACTACAGTCATGGACTGTAACCCTCATACTGAGCTCTGGCCAGCGTAGGACATTGTTTTACACCACCGGCATAGAAATGCTGTTCTAACAAAATCAGAAAACTTACAAAGTTTATAAACTTATAAAATCTAGAAATTCTCTGCTGGCAAGGTTAAATTATCCTCTGCTCTGAAGCTAAAGATTGAAACCATCTGGGAAGAAAAAAAATGATGTGTCAATTATCTAAAATGAGCTTGTGCTTTACATGTAACTTAATCATAAATATATAGTCAGACCACATTAATTCTACTGAGCAAATCCAGCCTCCAGGAAGCTTATTTTAGGCATGTGATTTGGGAAGCATGCAGAAGAGGAGGCTCATCCGGGCCTGGTGTAGTCAGTTGGAAAAATGCTGTTAACTGGAATGGATTTTGAGAGGACCCCGATGGGCAACTGTCAGATACCTCTGGCTGTCAGCATCAGTGTTAACAAAAGCTGCGGTTTTCTACACTTACTCCCAGCCACACAGAAGCCAGAGTTACTTTGACTATCAGCATCCATCTGTAGGTTGGTATGTTTACTGAAGTCTACAGTCCTTCCCTTCTCAAAGATCCCAATGGCTGTAAAAGTCTTTTTCCAGCTAAGGCTAAAACAGACAACCCCTGCAGCAGCACTCAGAAATGCAGCTTCTGAAATTTCACAAAGCCAATTCAGATTCTTCAAATGTAATTTTGGAATAATTCTAATTTAATTGTTGTCTTTTGCCTTGGAGTTTTTCTGCCTATGTGTTTGAATTAGCATTTTCAAGCCAAAAACTAAAAGCATTTTGCTGTAAGTAACAGTAGATGTTAATGTAAGAGCTAATGGAGATTGTGCTTACCACTGAATAAGGCACAAAGGAAAATAAGAGCCCCAAAGAATTTACCGTCTAAGGGCTCATTAAATTCAGTGGGACTACTTCCAAGATTAAATGAACACTTCTGGGCTAAGTATTTGTGAGATCAGTTTCATTTTGCAGACATAAGATACAAAATTGCCCCTTGAGACTGGGAGAATAATTCTGCATAACAGAAGGCATGTTCTCACTCTCATTATACTCTACAGCAAAACTTTAACGATGGTAGCAAAGCCCTCTGAAGTGCTTTTTACGTACACTCACACACACACTTCTCTATATGCATATGTTTTATCTCATTTTTATATGTATGTATGTGTCTGTGTATGTGCCTTCCAGTTGCATAAATACTAAAATTTATGTTCACATATATTAAAATCCAATCTATCAGTGCTGTATAGCACATGAAAATACATAAGTTAACAAAGCAAGGAGGCAGTCAGAAGGCAGAAAGGATTTCATACAGGCTGTGACTTCATTCTCATAAGATGTTAGAGGTTCTAATTCCAATTTTAGTCGCATAGTCTTCTTAAGTATATATATGAAGTATATATATATGAAGTATATGTATGAAGTAACTCCTGTTTCAGGAAAAATTCTAGCTCTTACTATGGTCAATGGAGTTTTCCTCTGCTTTCAAGAGGAATCAGCCCAGGCCTTGTTCATCCAAACAGAAATTGTTCAGACAAGACTATGATGTCACTGCTGATGCAGAAGTTGGGTTTTGTAGTTACGTATTTAGGGCACTGGATAATTTATAATCACTAATAAAGGAAAGAAAAAAAACCAAAAACCAAACCAAACCAAAACCAACCAAGCAAACAAAAACCCCACCCAACCAAACCTATTTCTTAAATAGATTGTTTCAGATGTAGCAAAATTCTCTCTTTCCAACCTATGGTACAATTTTAAACAATCAGTTAAGAGCTGTATGAAAGTGGGAAAGTAGATATTGACCACTGTTTTGGGATTAGGTGGGTTAACATCCTGGCAAGATAGAAAGAAGTAAACCTAAAAATTACAAAGGATTCTGATCTGCAGGAAAACCCCTACATCTCACCGTGCTGTTCAAAGTAGTTGCTGGTTTTAACACTGAATTGCTACCAGGCTGGTTTTTTATTAGTTTTAATACTAAATTGGGATTTATGCAAACATTCCTGAAAAAGGATGAACTTATTATATCTTTTTAAGTAGGAGATTGAAAAGTGCCTACCCGCCTACAAAATCATCATTGCTTCATCAGTTAAAATTACATCCCATATTGCTCTCATGTAATCAAAAGCCAATCTTCTTAAGTTATTAAAAAGAACTGACTTCTTGACATTAGCTAATACCGAAATTAAACAAAAAAACAAACAAAAAAATTAATAGCTCATCCAAAAATTAAGGCAAGTGTGAAAAGGAAAAAATATTTTAGTAGAATTGGAGTAGCCTCTTTTCTCCAAGAAATAAAGAGCAAATATTGACAATTTTCAATGAGCATTGGCAGACCGCACATTAAGAAAATCATTTAAGATTTCATCATAGTAAAAGTATGATAACATCAATATTTTAGTTTTTGCAACATCTGTTTGCAGTCATGATTTTTCTTCTGAAGTACTATAAATTGGCAATTGTTTATCTACAGTAATGGACTCAATTACTGCTACCCCAGATTATGCAATGAGCATATTCAGTAACTGATATAATTAAGAGATAAACATATACTTTGAGCTACAGTAAAGCTTTGCCAGCATTAATTCTGCCAAATTAGAAGACACACATTGCAATGTCACTATTTGCACTTCATTTTTCAATAGTTTGTCCTTCACTATTCACTTCTGTAATGCTCATGTATTACTGCTTTGAAAATAATCAAAATTGTGGTCTGACCACATGCAGTCTGAAGAAATCAGTGTGTGACCTTCAACACTATATAGAAACACATACATGCCAGATAACACAGTTATGCAGCATTAGGGAAACGACTACATGCAAATTTACACATATTATAAACATAAATGCACTAAGTACAATTTTGATAAACAGATTCTGACTGCACAAAGATGTGTACTCTACAGGCTTACATTGCAGAAATAGATTTCTTTTTACAAGTCTCCCTCAAAATCTCTGTTTAACCACTATCATTTGTCTCCAGCCTTTAAATCTGCCAGGAATATTCTTTATTTCCATTAATTATTTTTAATTGTATTTTTGTAGGACAAATACTTAAGTTGGTGATGGTTGCCTTTGAAGGTCTGAACCTCCTTTAACCTTACGAAATCCATGGGATGAAAAAGGAATGTTTCATACCATCAAACTTGCATTATCTGACATCTCTTAAAACTTGCTAATTGGGAGAGACAAAACGTCACTGCAGATTAATGCACCTTCTTTCACTCTGAGCACCTGAGTTGAATCTAATCTGCACAAAAGTGACTAAAAATCAATCTAATCTGACAGTGGTGGAATGATTAGATATAATTATATGCATTCTCAGATCCTTAACTGGAGAAAACAGATTCCTTGGAACCTTTCAAGAGAGGAATTTAAATGATACATGTAGGGTTGTTTTTTTAAATTGAAATCTGGCAGAAAACATTTGCTTTCAGTCATGGAAGATGAAAGGTGATCAAGCCAGTATCTCCTGTTCTTATCAGCCCTTAATATTCGCTACAGGAAACAACACACCCCCATGCCAGACATGCATTGGAGGAAGGAAGGAATTGGGGGAAGGGTAAAAACTTTGTAAAGTACTCAGATGCACCATTTTTAATTACCCAAAATGTGCATTACATTTCTAATTATGGTCTTCTCTCCATTAAAGGACCAGAGATCTTTAGCTTGCTCATGCAATGAAGTAATAATTAGTAAAATTCCTCATTTGCAAAGGACTGTCTACATCCACCTAACGCAAACAAGTAAACTCATCCCTTTTGCCAAACTTTGACATGACCAGTACAGCATAACCCCAGCTTAAAGATACTTTTTATTTTTCCTCTCTCTCAAGTTTGCTGAGCCATATTCAACTACAGAGTAAGAAATAAAAAAGACACTACAACAGGTTGCCACCTATTTTTTGTCAATAATCTCAGCAATAACACAACACTAAACAGTTCTGAAATAAAAAAAAAAATCTAGTTTGCTTAAATACTAATCATGGCTATTGAAAATATTCAAATGGATTTGCACATTTTTTACTGTATAACATGACATCCTCAGCAGCACACAGTTAACAGTGTTCGTCCTCAAAATCTTTCTTCAAGTGGTAAAATACATCCATTCATGATTCCAGTATTCCAAAAATGAAGACGCAGATGATGAAATCATTGTATTCTAATAATTGTATTCTTCCACAGCAAATCTATGCATCAGAACTAGGAACTTAATACTGCGATTAAACTGACAAATTTGTATTTGGTGAAAAGAATAGTTTCTCTGGTACAAGAGAATCACACTGCTTGCCACTACTATTGCATTTTTATACCCATAAGCACAAGGACAGTGAAAATCCAGAAAGATTAAGGAAGCTAAGTACCTACCAAAAATAATGAATGTTCTCACACAGGTAGAGAACTTGTAAAAAAATTGAATGTAAACATCTAAAAGAGTTTTGGAAGTAAACAGTCCTCATAAAGATCTATCCTGGGACTCGTGCTGGTCATTGTATTTATAAGCAAGTTGGAAAAGTGGTGTAGCAAGGTGGAAAAAGTTGCTGGTGCTACTTCATTATTTACGGTAGTGAAGGCAAGGACTCATAATGAAGAACTATACACAGACCTTATGTGACTTAGCAATTAGGCAATAAACCAGCACAGGAAATTCAATATAGGTAAACGTAAAAAGATACACAGGAGAATAAAGCTGTCCAAATTTCAAACACACAGTGAGTCAATTGGTATTACTCAGGAAGAGAGACCTTGAGGTTAGGACACACAGATTATGGAAACATAAGCTTAGCGCTCAACAATAGTCAGAAAATCACTTATTCAAAAAGGAACTGAGAGTAAAACAGAGAACATCTCTTTGTTACTTATAGAGTGACTGCATCTTAAATACTGCATGCAGTTTTCTCCCTCCATCTGAAAGGATGTAGAGCTGAAAATGTGCCAGACAGGGAAACAAGGAGAATCCAAGCATCATCTTCCGTATAAGAAATAGGTAAGTAAGCTAGAAGCCTTGAGTCTAGAAATGGGAAGTTTTAAGACTGAATAAGGTAAAGGACTATAAAGTATTTAGTGGCAATGGAGAAGATGTGTCTTTATTGTCTCTCCAAAAAACAAGAGCCAAAACCCAACAAATGAAGCTAGAAGGGAATCGGGTTCAAAACAGAGAAAGGTGGGTCTTCACACAGGTGATTTAGCCATAGTAACTTCTGTTTGTGGGATACCATGAACACCAAACACCCAGACTTGTTCAAGAAGCACTGAGCAAATTCATAGAATTGAAATCTCCAACAGCAACTAAATATATGAACAGAAACCATCTACAGAACAAGTATAGTCCTGTGTAGCTGACTTGTTAGTAGAGTATTCCCCACACTTTCAGGTCCCACTGAGGATGGTGTGCTGGGTTAAACCATGGGACCCTGTACAGCCAGCCTCACATTCTCATTTCTCTGTGTGAAAGCACATGCCTTTCATAAATAACAATAGAATTGATGCAATCACAGAAAACAGAACAGGAAAAATTCTTCAGAGGTCATCTCTTCTACTCTCCTGTCTCTTGGTAGTATCAGTTGTGTGTGACCTTCTGTGGGAGATGTCTAACCTGTTTTTCAGAACCTTCAAAAGCAAACTATTCTAGTGAGAAGCTGGCCTTCTCTGAAAAAAGCTCTTTGTAATACAAGCTAAATCATCCTTGCTGCAAAGTTAATCCTTTTATGTCTTCATTGTTACAGACATGGAGAGAGATGGTCCCTCCCGCCTTGCAGTGACTTTCATGTCCTTCGACTTTTCTGCCAAAACCTAGAAAACAAAACCCAAGCGCTCCCGATTTGCAGTCAGTCACTGAAAGAAAAAATGCAAACATCACCACAAACATCCTTCCAGTACCAAAACTCCTCTACGTATCACTGATTTGAGTGCAGCACAGAAAGCAACCAAACAGATTTTTCTAGTTGGGTCATTACTAGTAGAAAAAAAAAAAGAATAAAAATGTGTGGAGTATGGTTAGTGCATAAAGAATAGTCTCTACTGCTCAGTAAATTGAGTTCATCTACAATGAGAACAGACAACAGTTCTTCCTTTTCTGCATAAATCTCTTCCACCTCCCTTCTCCTCCCTATGCCCAAATCCTCAATCATTCTTCACAGATCATGCTTCCCAGACCTCAGAGCATCCTCTAGCTCTCCTTGAGAAAGATAGGAAAGGTTTGGAAAGAGTCCAGAAGCGTAATGCCTAAAGCTAGACACAGTACTCAAATTGAGCCTAACCAAAGCTTTGACAAGTGAAGGGATTACAGCATGTGCCTCGCAGGCTTCCTGCTTGTGTGACGCCTGTTTCACAGCACTGCAATAACCCCGATTCACATTTAGCTCATAATTTACCCAGGTTCTGCAATGCTATGACTGTTACCCACTCATTTTTACTCCAGTCCATGACTTACGTAGTTCCAATTATTTTCTGTGTTTTTTTGTGTCTTGTAGACAAGACACTTTTTACTGAAAAAGAGATAATCTTTTTTAGGAATGTCACAAAAATTACACTGATGCTAAGCACTATGGATTTGCTTCTCTTGGTCACCTCACACAGACTCCAGGGATTTTTCAGGATCAACAGACAAGATTCTTAAAACTTATTGGCTGTAGAAATAAACTATGGATTTGTGCTTGTCTGTGCTGGTTCCTACATATATGCATATATGTATAATATATATATATTTTACAAAAACAAACCCCAACTTTTCTCTAAATTCTAATCTCATGCTCTGCCTACAGTCTCCACTTGGATTGGGAGTATCTTCAAATTCAGTTAGGGTGATTATTGCCTATTCCGTTTCGGCAGAGACCTTGGCTAAGACACTGTGGTTTACCTCACACTTAAATTCCTAGTTTGCATATGGAAAACAAACAAGAAAAAGGTGAGACTGACAGATTACCAAGAAAGTCAATATGTCATCAAGCAGGCATCACACAGTGGTTGCACTCTGCGTCCTCATCTTTTGTGGGGAGGGTTTTGTATCGAGAAAATAATAGTGAGCAAAGCTTTAATATTCACAGATGGCCCACTAGTACAGACACTGTTGACAGTATTAACTTAAATTTATATCCTAATTGCAGTAAAAATATCGCAGACTTAATCTACAGGCAAATGTGGAATTACTACAGAACTAAAAGTGCTTTAGCACTGGAAGACTTGTCCTAACAAGCGAAGATGCATGAGCTAATCCCTGTGAGCAGTTTATTAAGTGACTTCAACCCCTGTTCTGTTAAGTAACTCAATGGGACACTTTTATTTCTGTGAATTTATTCTTTATATTAAATTATTAATAAATTAATTCTATGACCATGCTCAGTCTCCAGATTGCTCACAAACTATTTGCCATTCCACAGAGCTCTTATGTTCATAAATCAGATTACTTACTCAGCTAATCCACATTTTTTGCAGTCTACAAACCTACAGCATTTTCAAGGTGGTTACTGTATTAAAGATTATGCAAATGAGTATCATGGCATTTTTATCTTTCTCAGCTGAGCATTTCAGAAATCAAGAACTTGTTCACATGAATAACTGCGGAAAACATTCATCAGAATCTGAATGCAAAGTAAATAGGGAAATTCTTAACCTATTTTCACTTTCAAAAAGATAAGATTAAATCTGGTATGATAAATTAATTCATAAATCTTTTGAGACAGTGGGTAAATATGTTAAATATTGCATAATAAATAATTATCCAGAATATAAAGAATACAGGGTTCCATTAACTGCACAATGGCCAGTTTCTTCCTCTCTCAGTATACACCAACAGTGTAACATTTGAAATCAAAGTCAAACACTACATGTCACTTGTTTTCCAGTATAGAACTCTATTTCACCATAACAAAACCTGTATTTAACCTAACATCTTGTGTTAGATTTCTCTTGCCTACACAGTATTTTGGTTAAACTTGCCAGACACAGCATGCACACAAATTTTGGTCAGATGTCCACACTTCATGTAACAACACTGATAAGTGGCAAGCATGCTGCCAGACTAACTTTACTATTAGTAGCAAAAAAATTCAAATTAAGCACAACTAAACTGCAAACAGAACAGCACTTTGACTCCTCTCTTACTGCTCATTTCTGATGTGACAAATTCATCACATTTTAAAATAAACTTAGAGAAGGAGAGGCTACCAGGAAAATGGCACAAAAGGCATTTCTAAAGACCTGCTTCTCTTTTTGTGCTACTAAGAATACAGAAATATCTTTTTCAAAACTTCTAACAGGAAGATTGCACTGAAAATTAGATATTTGATGTGTGCAGTAAAAAGGCCTTTAATATTACACAAGTAGTCTCCTTAATCCAAAGTTCAAATACCTATCTTAAAGGCACTTGGTATTATATTTAAACAAAGCTAGTGCAGTGCCTGCAGCTGCAAATTGCAGGGAACAAATGCAAATCACAAGAGTTCAAGCTGCAGGCTCTGAAAAGTCATCAAAGCCTCCAAGTACTTTTAAAGAATAATGTACAAAATGCCACCAGACCTCACAAGCTACCCTGCAGGAATCCATTGCTTTTTACCTGATAGAGCAGCAAAGCTGAGAACTTCAATCCTTCCTTTTTCCAGAGCCTCTATAAAAATGCAAATGATACCTGATAGACACATACACAGCTGAAAAAAAATAAATTTAAAATAAAATGTCTTTAAAAAGAGTTAAAACTTTACAAATTATAATAAATTGCATCTGTGCAATGCTGCTAAAGATGGCTCAATTAACAGAAAAGTTGTCTGATGCCACGGTCACTCGATTGCAATGGTACAAATCACTACATAACCATCACTAGACAATGTATCTCAACTGCCACAACTTCCTACATTGAGTTCAACTTACCACCTAGTAAAAACTTATCCCCACTTTGTAGATACCAAAAGAAATGCAGAAGTAGGTTATGTGAGAAATTTAAAGCCTTCCATTTAACTCAGTGGTATACAGAGGGATTATGTATATGCTCTCACATCATTTTGGATACTAAATCACTTTATAAACTGCAATATGGCCAATGAGTGAAGCCACAGACAGTTTAATTTTTAACCCCATTTTTCTGGTAGTACAGAAGTAAAAATAGCAGGAATGTTGAAAGCTTAACAGGCAGGTGGGATGTAAATTAGGTACTGACATAGATTTAATTGCAAAGCTTAGAGCAGAATAAATTCACAGTTGCAGATACTGGCTTTTCCTTTTGATGAAGCAGAAGAGAACCAGTGCATTTGGCCCAACAGCATCCAAGGCATTTGGTCCTACTCAGCCCAAATGTGGCAGTTGTAGGGTGTCTCTCTGCAAGCAGCCACTTGCTGGGCCAGTTCACAGTACAGGCAGGAAGGGAGCTGGCATAGCTCTCTCCTCACTAGCAAGCTGCTCCTGGGGCTGGGACAGGGAGCTGCTCTGATAAGGTGTGACCTGTCCCAACACTTTTGGCCTATGGATCTTCACCAGCTGCTGCTGCACCTCTAGGTACACACTAGTGACGGTCATAATGGCAGCATCTTTTTCCACTTCAGGTCAGTCCTTGCTGATGTGATGCCTCTCAGCCCACAGCAGAACCCTTCCACAACCCCCACAGCTCACAGACACAGCCTGCACAGAGGCCTTGCTCTCTACTCTGCCTTAATTCATGCTAAAGGTCCTTCTGCTGGTTTTCTAGACATTTTCTGTTGTCATCGTATTTTCCTCCATGAGGGAAAAAACAAAACAGAAAATCTTAAATTATCCTAATCATGAAGCATCCCCCACCCTTCATATGCATCAACAGCTTCACAGTAGTCCCCTCTGTGTGATGAGAAAACTATTGTTTATGGCCACTTTTGATTCAGTGAAAGGAAAAAAAACCCACACACAACAAACCAAAACACTACCTCACAATCCTGGGGTAGGAGCCTGAGATCTTCTTCCCTAATTCAGGAGACTTCTGCATTTTTTCCACACCTATCATCAAGAAAAGCACAAGGAGCCTTTCCAGTTCATTGACACTATTACTAACAGGGAGATGGGTGACTGCTCACATCAAAAAGCTTGCAGGGTTGTTGCTGGATGGTATTTAATTTTCCTATTAGCCAGGCGGCATATAAAAAAATAGGCACTGCAGTACTAATGAGGGAAAAGGTGTTCACCTCAAGCCAGGTTTAGAATAAGCAGCAGGAAAGCCATGCCACACCAAGGCAAACTAGCAATTGCATGTGCACTTCTTCAGGCAAGCCCTCATCCATATGACAAAGCAACTGCCTATTTACGCTTGTAACAGGAACCTAGCAAGATACATAAGCACTTACTCACCAGAACACCACCTCTCAATGTTCAGCAGGGCCGGGTGTGGGCAGCCACTCAAGGAGCAGCGAGATGGCTGCCTTGCAACCCCACAGCCCTTCCCACATCCCTAATTCCATTACTCATCCCCTGCAGACACTCTCACCGTTTACGTTGCCATTAATGCTATTTTCCAATGAGTTGTAGGTCTCCTGGGATTGTAAAGCATTTGGTACCATGTAAAATTGCATTGCATTTAATATCGCTGCAACACACATGGGCCTTGTGATCTTGTTTCGAGACAACTGATTGATAAAAATGGGTACAGATAAGAAAATGCCTAGGTAAATGCTATTTAAAAACTTTCACCGATGCAGCATGTTCATTCTCTGCATGACTTACATGCAACATTTACTATGCAGTGGCATTAAAGTGGCTCCTCTCAGTAAAAACATTCCTCGGATAAGGTACACTTTCTTTTTTAATCAGGCATGCTGGGAGCTGAGCACACAGCATATGAGTGGGAAAGGGATGGGATCCAGCCCTGGGAACGAAAAAAGGCTAAGATCAATGCTCTGAGCACACAGCACAGCACATTTGGCTTTGTCCGGGAACACAACTCCCCTGCAATTCCCAGTGTTCCTGCTAATTTCAAGCTCAGGTCACCATGCTGGGCATGCGACAGGAGGCTGTCACCTGAAACAGGCAGAAACACATACTGTATCACATGCAACAGCTAGAAACAGTCACTGAGCGCAAACACAATTGGCTTTGCAGTGCTGTTGGCAGCCCACACACTCAGAAAGAAAGACAACAGCTACCATTGGGGAGGAGATGGGACTTGGAGGTTTGTACAAGGCCTTGCTTACACCACTGGAAAGCAACTCTTGTCCTGCTTTTCTGCTACATACACAGGTACCTGGAACACAGCACAGAAGTCCAGGCTTTTGTCTCCAGTTCTCTTTCGGGCCACCTTCAGAGCTTTTGTTTTATACAGCACTGCCTGGCACCCCTACTGTGACCAAGCTCAGCCCTCATTACAGCACTATCTGTAAATGTGACCTAATTTTTATGCCTGAATATCAACTTGTTGGACCTCTGCCTCCCCACAACGAACATGCTGGGGCAGGATCTCATACAGCTGCAGCTAGGAACCTAGTAGTGAGCCATTGTATAGAGGTGCCTTAAACAAATATGGAAATAAGTTGACCAGTATGTTGAATGCAGGTGTATGCAAGCATAATGAAACTACAACCAGTTTTAACAGCCATCAAGCAGCTCGAGAACTGTCTGCAACCCCTTACTGCCACCAACTCCTTCTCTGGAGTAGGGTATGAAACAGCACCAGACAGCAAGAGCACTGCAAAAAAACTTTGGAGTTCTGCCCAAATGATCACAAATCTATTCTGGCATGTTGCTCCAGTGCAAAATTACTCCAGATTCCAATAAAAGAAAAAAAAAATTGCTGGACCAGGTCACTGGTAATGCCAAAACAGCATGGAAGCAAACAAATCAGTAGCAATAGGACTTAACCAGAAAGACATTCACTATCAGCTCTCTGGCATACTCAAGTCTTTAATGACAACTGTAATTACTTGCAACTTGCATTTTAAAGGTGGTACAGTTTAAGTGTGGACAACCACATAGAACACTTATGGGTAAGCTTCTCTGAGCTCATGATCTCAGAACCGAGGAACGCGATTAAAACCAGATGCAGGTTTTACCAAGGCAAATGGAAAAAACTGACACATTTGGGACCCACAGACCCTTCTTGTGGTCTTTAAGTGGTGTACATAAACTACCTCACTTTGGGGAGGCTTAAGACAGCAAAAACCTGCAAACACAGCACTATACTCCAGAGCTCAAGCTGTGTATGGGCTAGGTCCCACATATTCCAGACTAGAGATTGCATTCATTCAGTTGAATCTTACACAGCTTTTTAGTTTGCACTTCCAAAGTGACTGCACAGTGCAGAACTGAAAAGCCTCTGTGATACCTGAGGCTTGGTCAGAGCACCCTTTCCAGCCTTGCACACTTCCTGCCTCTGACAGTTAGCAAACCCCAAGCTCACCACACTCAGTTGTCACCACCTACACTCGAGAGCACTAGGGCTATGCAGCCAGCCGAGGTGAGGTGAACTGAGCACAAAAGGGGCTTGAACTACTGCAGGCCTGGTGGGAGGAAGAGAGTTAGAAGGCAGGCAGCTTCCTGCGAGGTTCGCCCCCGCTGCTGAAGCACTGGTCTCACACACCCGTGGTGGAAAAACTTGCGAGTGGGGCCAAACCGCCATGACCTGCCTGAGAATGCTGAGGCCCTGGCAGAGGTTGGCCAGAGGCTGGGCAGTGTTTGAGGCCAGGTTCGACGGGGCTTGAAGCAAGCTGGCCTAGTGGAAGGTGTCTCTGCCCATGGCAGGGGGCGGGGGTGGAACTGGAAGATCTTAAGATCCTTTCCAACCCAAACCACCCTATGATCCCCTCACGACTAGCACCTTCCCTCACACAGCCCAGACGGGAACGGAAAGGCGAAGGTCGCGCAGCGGTTACTGCGCATGCGCGTCCCGCCGCCCGGTACAGGGAACCGGCAAGCTCTCTTTCTCGCTTCCTCCCCTCCGGTGCGCTCAAGCCGGGCGCGGAGGAGGGGGGAAGAAATGGCGAATGTGATCCCAGCGGCCGCCTCCTCTCCCGCCGGAGGCCCATCCCGTACCAAGAAGCGCCCGGCGAGCCCGGGCACAGGCGGCGGCCCAGCCAAGAAAAAGAAAGCGACAGCGGGGCCCGGAGGCTCGCAGGTACTGAAGCTCGGGGCTGGCAGGGCGCGTGCGCGGGGGCAGCCCTTCCCTGCTGTCCCCATCGCGCATGCTCCTGTGCGATTGGCGTGCTGCGAGCGGGGCGGTGCGGTCGTTACCCTATGCTGAGGGCATCGCTGGCGCTCTCGGTAGTGCCACGGGCCCCCTGTCTCGGCCTGGGCTGGCCGGCAGCTACCAAGGACCGCCGGCTGGATGTCTACCGTTCCGTTATGGCCGTTTGGGCGCCGAATTTGAGGCTGCTTTCATCCTCCTTTAGTGAGGAAGCTGTGTGCCCTCCGTCTACTAGAGCTAGGGACTAGCGCTCGAATGAGCTGCTAATTCTCGTGTGTGCAGCTCAAATACAGTTTTGTATTATGGCCTTCTCTTCGTTAATCTCAGTAGACCTAAGAGTTAAATGTGAAATGAAGATGTAACGTCAGAGCCTGAGTTTTGGGGAACAGGGTCAGCGGAGAGCTGTTAATGTGCGTTTCTCCAGACAACTACTCCTGCATTGTGACACCACCGTACAGCTCCACAGACCCATCCCCACCCGATGACAGCTGCCCCTTGATCATGACAGAGCACCTCATGCTCTAAAATAAGTCCAGGAAGAGGGTCAGAGTTAGTGTGTATATGGCAATTGTACAGACTTTAGATGCAGTATGTCTTGGATTACTTTTAGAAAGATTTTGGTAGCTAAAAAAAGGGGTTGGAAAGAAAGTGGTTGTTTTTTTCTTGTTATTCCTTCCAGAACGATTATTCTCAGTAATGTTTTATGAACTACACTAGTAATATACCTACAAATATGCCCAACTGCCACTTAGGTTGCTCATTTTCACATGAGCCGTCAGATCAGGGAAGCATTGTTGCATTTTTCATCAGGTCTCTCCAGCCAATTAGAAGCCATTGTGCACACACTGGAGCACAGGCACAAACCTTTCCTCATTCTGAATGATGCTCTTGTAACACTTGGTTTTCACCTTGTTACATAGTTCATAGTCTGATTTCCTTTCCTCCTGGGCTTATCCCTACTAGAAGACTTGTGAACGGTAGGGCTGAATTTAACTAACAAACTGCACTGCAACCGTGAAAAGTTACTGCCTGGCATGATCAGCGTTGACAACTTTTGAAGGTCTGCTAGGGATAACAGTCTGGATTTTCCAGTATGGAGAGGACTGCTGTGTACATGTGTGTGTGTCTGTGTATACAGATATAAAATATAATATATATAATTTAAATATTTAATATACAATATTTTATATTTTAAATAAACCCTCCAAACCCTTTAGCCTCTAAAACTGTCTTCTTAAGTTCACACCAAACTTAAGCTTGTGGACAGCTTCCAGTATTCTGAGACAATCCATGATTTCTTACTCAAGCTGGGTTTTGGTAGTGTGTGATAAACAGTTTTTGTAATTCTTCTCACAAGTGATTTCAGTGGGGAAAGGAGTTCAGAGTTATGTCTGAGTATGTGTTCACTGACTTCAGCAGTGCAGATCAACCCCTAAGGAAAAGGAAAAAAAATGAGCCTCAGGAATGGGGCACGAAACAGCTCGTTGATCTTCTAGTAATCACATTCAGTGTTGCTGACTAGCTCTGGAGCGAGCCAGTTCAAACAGAAATTAAATGGGGACTTTGCATTTTTTGAGTGAGAAGCATTGATCATTGCGCAATTTCTTCTGCAGAAATCTTCAAAAGTCCTTATAAAGTCCTTAGCTAATTGCTGAGTAATGTACTCTTTCTGGATAAGGAAACCTGTGACACAATGAAGCACTCAATAATTCTGGTCTGCTGAGCTGTTCAGAACATAGACAGTCAACAAGCACTTAACACTATTTTATAACTTACCCAATCTTTAGGTGGCCAAGCCAGTGAGGGACTAGGTCATCCATGAATTTTAAATACTTTTCCTAAATATGTTACATACCAAGTATCCAGTCATTGTGGGATTTTTTATTTTCTTTTATTTTTTTAACTCCAAACAAGGAGTCTAATAGGTACACACCTTTAATACATACCCCTTTCAGCACAGGTTTGCAAGTAGCACTTGTTAGTCCTCCGACTGTTAACTTTCCTAATTAACCCTTTTAATATTTTTTAATCTTTTTAATATTTTTTATATTTTTTAACCTTTTTAATATTTTAATATTAATTTCAGCCTGTCAGAAGACATATAAATTGTGCTATTGCTCAGCACCAAATGGTTTCTGTTAGAAATAAACTAACATTGTGAAACAGAGAAATAGTGAATTACTTCCTTGGCTGACTAGCAAACTGTAGGCAAGAGGATTCCTGTGGAGAGTTTTGTGACTAATTTCGAGGGTCAGCTTGGGATCTGGGGACTCAGATAATATTCTCATGATATTAACTGGTAACCTGTGCTGAGGACCTAGTGCCTGGCGTACGTGAAAATACACTTCACATTGTGCCAGCTGTGAACTTACCCACATCTGTGGTTCCATCACTGTGAAATTACACAAAAAGGGGCTTTTGTGAGTTTCACAAATCACACAGTTTGTTTTTCTTTCGCATGCTTTATGTCACAAGTGGCTCTCTCAGTGTTCGCCCTGAAAGACATGTTGGTCTGGTAAAGCTGTAGATTTCAAAAATGTGTTTATTTTTTTATATATAACAAATTTGCTTAAGTATAGCCATGTAATCAAGTAGTTTGTGTAACTGTGTGTATCCTATAAGAAGCTGCAATTATCACACAGCATACAAATTTTTATAAACCCAATTTTGATTATGTTTCTCCAACAGATGAATTGCTACTTTCTCTAAGATACACTTTAGGAATGTTACCAAAAAACATTCTTCATCATTCGTATGAGTTACCAACCCAAAGGTATTGAGTCATGTTTGTTTTGGAAGCATATTGCACACAGGCCTTGTCAGTCATGTCTGCAGAAGGAGACACATGCTTTTTGGATATAATGCCTGTATTTGCCAAATGTAAAATCAAAAGCGAGTTTACAGGAAAGCATGATTGCAAATTGATTACATCATTTTCATTAGCATTACAGAATTATTCCTCCCATGCAGTTGTGTCACTGAAAAATACCTCAGTCTTTCCTGCAGGAGAAGATTTTAATGTTGAGGATTAGTATATATATATACTAAATGGTAATATTCCTGTATCAAAAACAATGCTGTTGAGTTGTTTATGTAGCACCCTTCAGTTAGAGGTCCTTGTCCAATGGTTCCCAACAGCTGCTGTGCTGGCTCAGCTCTGTCTCTGGCTCTTGTGCAGACTTGTCTCCCGGTCTCCTGTCTTTTTGATTACTATCACTTAACTTGGGACAGAATCTTGACACAGATCTTAAAATGCCAGCAATTCTTCTACTTTAATGTTCACACCATGGCTTTTATAGATTGTACAGCAACAGGAACCTTTTCAGAGTATATGCCACATCATGATGTAATTGATGAAACAGAATGCTTGCCCATGACAGACAGCAAGCTTTAAAGATAAAATTTGCAGTGAGATAAGACAGTGATTTGGAAAAAAAAAGAGGTCTCTTGATTTTGTTGGATGACAATTAAAGAGAGAAAATATGCTAAGTACTATAGTAAATATATATCTACTTGCATGATTTATGAAACAGCTTCAGAGTTCCGTGATGAAATGAGTGTCTCACTTTGAGAATGACACCATGTTTCATTTTACCTTTTGAATTGATATAATCTACCCTGTGGACTATGGAAATGCACAAAGAATACCTTCTGCTTCATTCTTCTCCGTCACTGTAGCAAGGGCAGGTGTTGGTACCATTTAGAAAACAAATTCTGAACTTGCAATGGGATTTAAGAGTTAAATTATCAAATATGCTGATTTTATCTGTAATTGTGAATATTGCAGTAGTACTACTGGTGACCTTCCATTTTATGTATCTGCTCGTGTGTATACTTAACACTTTATGTATTTCTTGTTGTATGCTTAAAAAACAGAAGCTATACAGCAATACTGGAAAATAAAGTCAAAATGGTTTTAAGTTATTGTCCTCTAAAATAAGCTTCTCTCAGTCACCACATGAAAATAAAAGGAGCTTAGAAATCCATTTTTATTTTAAATGTAACTGAACAATGAAGTTTTATGTCATAAACTGAAGAGTAGAGTTCAACAAGAATAATGAAATACATAGGCATTAAGCAAGGTTACTGTTAGGTATTCAAAAGCTGTCTGCCAAGACAGAGAGCTTACCCTAGTACATAAACAGCATGCAGTTGGACTGCAAACCATCAGTAAGTTTAATCAATTCTCCTCCTGTGCTGGTTTAACAAGCCTGTCCCTGTAAGTAGGAAACCATCAAACCGATTTAAAAAGAACTTCATTTTAAGGAGTCCATTTGATCTGGCTGTAATTTCCTGAAAAATGAGGTTAGGGGGAATGAGTGTAACTACAGAATCAGTGAGTACCACTACAGCTGCTGAGCTGAACTGCTGCTCTCACCATGTTCTGGGACAAGTACCTCCTCTTGTGCATCACAGTATAATAACTTTCCAATCTGAAATTAAAAATTGCCTGCTTAAGAATTCAGACCTTCTTTATTCCAATCATTATAACACTAAACCTATTCTAATTATTCTAACACTATTCCATATAAGACTGTCTGTAACAGAAAAGCATGATTTTACTTTGTAGTTGGAAATTTAATAAGTTGTGTTTCTTCCCAATCCACCTTCCTTGGAAGAGACATCAGGACGCTGATACAGCATGATAGTAAGCATATATAAGTGCATAAGTATTTGCCAGTTTATTAAAAAGCTACCATGTCATTATACTCTAGACTTCTATACTTCTATACACTACACTTCTTAGTTTTTTTAAACATCTCACAGCCCTTAAGGTTATGACAGTAACAGAAAATATATGAATTTAACCAATGCAGCAGTGCCAGTCTGAAGCTACTGCTTGCCTGGAATGATATCTTTCATAGGTGTAATGTGCTCCCAGGGGATGTTAACTCAAACCTAATTAAATTTACTTAAATGACACTTTCATTGGATAAAGTACAGATATCATAATACAGTGCAGTTGCTTGGTAGTTACTGATAAGAACTGCTGAGGTGAGCCCTTCAAGTTCAGCTGCTTACACACTTACATCCCAAGAGACTTGTCTCTGACAAAACTAGCAGCCAGTTTAGAACAAATTGCCATGTCTTAACAAGAGTTTTAGCAGGTAGTGTTTAAATTGGGGCATCTATCCCACAGATGGGTAACATACTCTGGCATCACGCTGCATGTCACCAGACCACAGAGCACAGAAAATCCTCCAGACTTGCAGTTCTCTGAATGTAGACTCAGAGGGTCATCACTTGGTCTCCTAATTCCTTCAAACAAGACCAGAAAGATACTTTCTGCAACAGAGCAGATAGTGAACAGCTGAAATATTAAGCGTCTTTTCTTCCATGGGTTTTTGTACTCTTCCAAAAACCAGTTTATATTTAGGCAGCCCACTAATGAGAGTCAGGATTATCCTCAGGTACCAGCTTTTGTATCTTGCACGTTTGAAATCAAACCTGTTAACGAACCAGAATCTCTTGAGTCCCTGATGGGGGAAAATGACAATTAAAAGACAATTAACAGATTTCATAGGGAAATCTGGTAAAATGTATGTGTGCCCTAAGTTTACCTTTATTTTAAAAAAAGGGAACTGCTGTTATAGAGAAGTCCAGATTGAAAGAGAAACTGTCAACACTGAGAGCTAAGAATTTACTTTGCTTGTCATTTATCACATACTGAAGACTTTAGATGATCTGTAATCATGAAAGTATGTGAATTTCCAAAACAGACTATGCCAGGCTCAGAGAATTACCAACCCCCCAACCAAATGTGATTAGATTTTAGATTTAGAGTAAACACAGATGTGTTCTGTTGTAGAAAGGCAAAAGCGTATGTCTATTGACTTCTACTTTGGGTGTCAATATGTTGGTGTCATGAGGGTTTTTACCCTTCTCCCCTTATCCTAGTAGAGAATTTTATTTTTTCCTTTAGCTAACAGAAAATAGAGAGTTCGACTTTTAAGTGATCGCACATAATTTCAGGATTCATAATAAACATGCAAGAAACTTAGGAGAGATAATAAAGATGGTTTACTGGTTCTATCATAAGGAGATAAAATAGGATGGGTTTTTTTTTGTGAAGTACTATACACATGTACTTTAGCATGAGAATTTGAGGCATAGTGCTCCTAAAAAGCAATCTCAGAATCCACTTAGCACATAAAAAGGCTCAGATTGACAAAAGAAAACTTGGAATAAATTAACTGTCTAGATATTGCAGATCTGAAGAGGTGTCAGACTGTGTTTATGTTTTTGTAAAGTGTAATGCTTATGTTAGGTAATAACTCCAGTTCTTGCTTTAGCAAGGCATTAGTAGTTCCGTAAATATATTAGTTTTGGATTAGAAAGGCTAATAGAAATATTAATTTGGTAGCCTGGAATGGTTTTAAACACATTTTTAACATTCCAAGAAAACAGAATGGTGAGATTGGCTATTTATGTAGACCTGCAGAAGAGCTATTGAAAGTTGTGACACTCCGTGTTGTGAAATATGCTTGATCCTCACAGAATTCATATCCATGAGCAGCATGTCTTGTCTCACTGTAAAGCATACCTGCAACTTCAAGAGGCTCAATTAGGCAATCTATAGAGTTCCAGTCTCCTGTCTTCTTCACTCTTACCCACCTTCACTAGTCTCAGCTGCATGCTCACAGCCAGCTCTGGTACTCACCAGATCTGCTCAGCCACTGATGGAGGGCAACTTCACACCTCTCCCAGGAAGCTGCATTGTCTCCTGCTGCTCTGTTGAACCCCACTGAATCACAAGGAGGTCTAACAGGTGTTGTAGGTAGTACAAGGAAGTAACAGGACCATGTGACAAGGAAAACCATTTCTCTACTACAGGCAACTTACTCTTCACTGCGATTTCATTAGTTTACTGTAGAAAAAGAAATGAGTCAATCTCTAAGTACCTGAACTGATTCTACAAACACCAGCAAGCCCTGTGAGATGCCACCAAAATAATCTAGCAGGAAATCCTATGGACTAGTCCTTCTTCTCCCCGAAGATTCAGGCAACTCTTTCCACTTAGGAAAGAACCATGAACATCTATCAGCCTTCTTGAAAATAGGTACTAAATTCCCTCTTTCAAAAATAGACCAGAAGGCACGCTTCTGGCACCGATACTTGCTTTTTATATCATGTATCCTTACGAGTGTTTGCTGTGTCCTCCACTTCAAGTTAGTCCTGTTCATGCCACTGCTTGAGGGCATTCCAGATCTCTTTTTGCCCCATGTGTACCCTAACCACCAGACGGAAGACAGTCTGGCATGGTGGGAGGGGAGCGTGGAAATGTTTTCTCGTATACAGCTAAGGATGGAAGTTCTGTCCGTTTCAAAGAGAATGACTCGTTAGTGTGGTATTGAACACCTATTGAACTGCTGTAGTTGTCAGAATAGTCTGCTTATGTATTTTAGACATTTATTTCTGTAGCACATTTTATCTAATAATTTTAATGCCAAATACACAGTTGTGCAAAGAGGGATCAGAAATATTTTCCATCCAAAACTGTAGCCAAAAAGCTACATATTCATGCCATCTAATAACACGCATTTATGTTGTAATGAAAATGCATCACTGTTAATTCAACAAATTTGAAATGGATAGAAGGAAACTATTTTGTGAGTAATAATGTAATTTAGCAGAGTCTATCATGCTGGGAGGGGTGAGTATCTATAGTTATGTTGTTTGTAACAATCCTGCTCTAGAAGAGCTGTTCTTGCTGATTATAAGACCCTGCTGTGGACAAGGAGCATTTAGGGAAAAAAAATCTTCACTCTGAGGATGGTGAGGCACTGAACAGGCTGCCCAGAGAAATTGTGGCTGCTCCATCCCTGGAAAAGTTCAAGCATGGCAGGGGGGTGGAACTATGTGGTCTTTAAGTGCCCTTGCAACCCAAACCAGCCTATGTTTCTATATGTCCTTAAATTTCATTAAACAGACAGAATGTTGCACTACCATGTGCTTCCTTGCACAACCTGCCAATATGTGAATTACATAAAAACTGATATAACTTATAAAACCCAAACCCAACTAATTTTGCAAATATACACAGACCTAGAGGTGAAAGCATCTATACAATTTTAAGCAAGTTAGTTGTTTTACTTTTCTACTCTTACAGTAGTGTTGGCATGCTTGTAGCATTGCTTACTCCTATGTTCATAAGGATGCAGTGTGCTAACAACTGCCTTGTTTACTGCTTCCTCAGATTTATGCTTTTCTGAGTTAGTGAAAGAATGAGAAGAAGGGTGGAGAAGGTTGAGAAGCTTATAGTTTCTGCATAAATTACACAAGATTTACAGGTATGGATAGTGTCATTTAAGTGGTACAGATGGAAAAATAATACAAGCTTGCAAGCATAGAAGTCTTTTTTTTTTTTTAATCTGAAAATGAAACAGCAACTTCCCAAGCTAAAAACAGAACTACTACTTAGCGTTTGTTTAGGTGTGTATCACGTAGACCAACTTTGAAGAAAAGGTTAGTGGTATTCCAGAAGTACAGGAATGTTAATCAGGGGAGAGAGTATTATGAAAATGCTCATCATCTAGGAGAAAGGAGCAGGGAGTAAAAACCCCATTGAAAGCTTCATGAAAGTTATGTAAAATAAAAAGTCTTTCTCTTTAGTCAGTAGTGTATTGATATGCAGTCCATCCAGAAGCTTCTCTTAATTTTCCAGGTAAACAGGTGCATTTAATAAAAGGTGACCCATCTACCTAGAAACTTTGTTACATTTATGCCCTGAAACCATCAGGACTACTGCAAAATACAGCTGAAATGGAACATGCAGAAATTAGGGCAGTAATTAACGTGAGTTATATGACTGCTCATGACCAGAAGAGCTTTTTGTTAATAAACCCAGTATTTTCTATTTTATAGGATATTGATTTCTAACTAGGGAGATGGAGAGTTGCCCAGAGAGCTGTGGAATCTCTGTCCTTGGAGGTGTTAAAAAGACCTGCTGGGACAAAGCCCTAAGCAGCCTCCTCCAAGGTCAGTTCTGATCATACTTTGAATAGGAAGTGGGCTAGTGACCTCCAAAGACACCTTCCAGCCACAATGATTCAGTGTTACCATGTCTCATTTCAGATGTCTGATTTATGTGATTAAGATGGGTGCGTCCTCTCCCTAGACAAGCAGTCAGGCACTCCTGCAGTAATAAAGCCCCAAATTCAATGGCTACATTCAGACAGTATGTAATTCTCCCTACACTGTAACAATGCTTCTGTTTTAGTAGAAAACTAAATAGTTTCTAATAATAGAAACTTCTTTCCCTGGAAGAACAGCATGATGTTCTTACAGCAAAATTAACTCTTAAAATCAACATATTTGAATAGGAGAACTTCATTTTTCCTTGATATATGCACAGTGTGTTCAGGCTTCTCAAACCAAGTGGTTTGCTGGGAAGTCCTTATTCCTTAAGTTGCTTATCTTTGTTTACACAGTCTAGAACAAGCAATGCAAGTTTGAGTCTCACATTAACAACTTTAAACTTTCTCAAGTCAGAAATTCCTTTTTCTCCTTAATTTTATTTGTTGCAGCCGGAATTGCCTTTTGTTGCAGCCTCAGAATTGCCCTTTTTACCCTCCTCCTTTCCATCTGTCCCAAAGTTATTTTATTTGCTAAATAATTCATTGAGGGAAACTTCTTTAAAAACCCTGTTAAAGCTATCACAAAATATTCAAATACTATGTTTCCCTCTCACCTACAACTGAGGATATGATACCAAAACTTCACTAATTCTAATGTAGTGGAAAAGTCAAGTCTTCTAATAGTTCTGTTCTAAGTCCAGCAAAAAAGGCAGTTGGGATACAAACTGATACGCAAAACACTGAACACACTTTTCAGATGTGCTGCAGTTTCTGAACTTCATTATATAGTATCAGGGCAAAATGTCTGGCCACGGAACTTACACAAGGTGATTAACCAGACACCTACTTGTACAAATGTTTCTGCAGAAATATTTCAGAAATGTGCTTTGAAATTAGTATCACTATACAACTCTGTCCCCCCTTTTCCTCCTGAGCAACCTCAAAATAGTCTACAATAGATACCTCTATTACCTTATTTTCATCTAAATTAGAATTTGCCACTCTTTATTTTGGTTCAGTCATCAGTTTTTTTCATTATCCAGTTAAATGTAGGTATCCATAGGATAGTGGACCTACAGTTTTGCTGACTTCAGGAGACTTGGTGTGCTATTCAAAACTCAATGGTTTTGTTGAGTTTGCTAGGTGAAGGAAAGTGAATGTAGTAGTGAGGGCATGCCAGACTTTTTTTGTGCCATGATGGGAGACAAACAGTAAAGATGACATTTGTAGTCTGAATATTTTTTAAAACTAAAGTCTAGTTTATTTTCTTGTCCTCTTTCAAAGACCTTTGGGGCATCTTATACAATTACTGCTCTCTGATATGTGATGCCTTTGATAACTTTTTGAAGATTTGCTGAGAGAACAGGTTTATTCTGAGTTGCTTT
Organism: Melopsittacus undulatus; assembly: GCF_012275295.1. NCBI lineage: Eukaryota > Metazoa > Chordata > Aves > Psittaciformes > Psittaculidae > Melopsittacus > Melopsittacus undulatus. The sequence goes on along the minus strand of NC_047527.1, from coordinate 67,757,913 downwards.
AGAAGTGAAATGTTCCATATGTCAGTGTACCTAACATTTATCTTTCTGACATGGTTTTTGGTCATGGCAGTCTTAGGTACCTGTACAAAAATGGAAAAACCTTCTGAGCAACTTTCAACTGCAATGCTAAGCCCTTGCAGTACAACTGCCAGTGTTAACTAATGCATAATGGCAGCACTAGGTGTAGTTAACAGAAACATAATAGAAATAGAATTTTTATCTACTTAAAATGACAATTAAGACAGAAGGAAGTGTTAAAATTTGCAAATGCTAAATGTACATTTGCAAATGCTAAAGTTAAGTTCTGTTTTCTATATCAGTTTACCAGTTCATAACATCCAAATGTAAAATTTGACTGTACTAATTCAGGTCTATTTTTCCTAAGAAAAAATAGGTAAAACAGGAGCACTGGAAGAAAGATACACCCTGTCTTTACTCAAAACTAATTGCTTTCCTTGAAGAGATGTTTTTTATGTTTTTGTTTGTTACTCAAATGTTGTTTCCTGTCAAAATGGTTAACATTTTACAGACTAAATTATAGAATCAGGAAACTGAGTATTTTTTTCAGAATGGAGTTGCTTTTGTTTCAGCCAGAGGAGAGGATATCTTTTTGCTTTCCTTGTTCCTGGTTCAGGCACGTTCAGATGAATGGACTTGGATCCTTCTCCTGGGTTGGCTGTTGTTCGACAGAAGGATTTTGATATACTCCCTGAGCAGCATTACAATGTTAACAGCACACGATCATGTTGTAATCCTCCAGTCTTTTCTCCAGAAATACTTTGACCTTAACTATTCTATATCAAATGATGTATTTTAAACTTTAAGATGCAGTTTAACCAAAGTCCTTGACTGAACTGAATTTTTCTGATAAAGAACGTGCTGATAGCTTGTATAAAAATTCAACTGTGATTTACTCTGGTCTTTTTTTGCCAGTATGCTTCCATCAATTTTCAGTCTTAAGGCCCATCAGTTTAGAAGACTTTTTTTCTCTTGGGTAATCAAAATATTTTGTTAGCTGGGCTCAGTTTTACCCTTTGTGAAAGTATGAACTAGCATGTGCTTTTTCATTGCATATATACTGAAATTGTTAGCTCCAGAGCTGCTTCAATGTGCCATTCAGCTCATGAATTCGTCCAAGTTACAATTTTATTAATAAAGAAAACTGTCAAATGTTATAAACAAGGAATAGTCCCAGTCCACCAAAAGAAATCTAAAAGTGAGAGATCGTTTGCAATTATTTAAGCAGAAGGGAGTTTTGTGGCAAATGCAAATTAAACCAAGCTTTTCTGGGATAGTGAGAAGCTATTCACAGTTGTGTCCCAATTACATTTTATTTGAGGCTTTTCCCCATAGAAAATAGTAATTTTTTTTTCCCTTGAAATATCTGTAAGTTATAAAACTTTGTCTATCACAGTTTTTAAATGGAAAAACATGTTTGGCATCTGAAATCTCTTGAGAAGAAATCAAAGCGTTTTACTGAAGCTTGTTAGTATCCTTCTCTGTTTGAAAGTTTAATAATTCTGAAGAGAACAAAGTAAACTTGAGTTTTTCTGGATTATTATTTTTTTTTTCTTAATTGAGCAGTATACCAGTAAGAAGGGAGTTCCTGTGTCATGAAATTCCTAGGTCTTTTTCCCCTAGGTTTTGAAGAAATGTTTGAGAGCTGGGGAATGTAATTAAAATCTTATTCTCCCTTTAGGCTGCATTTTTAATTTTGAATTCAGACCCTCACACAGTGTAATAGAGCTTTGCTTTAGGGTGTTTTATACCTCTATCAAAGTGTCTGAAGTAATTAGTATTTTATACATTTTGGTAAGTATTTTGCCACTGGACGCACCAGTGTGTGGGAATGATAATGGTTTGAAGCTCTGGCAGTGACAGGACCCTAAATGAGAATGTCGCCTTTTAATCAAGAGCACTTGGAGTCTATGGTATTGAAATGCCCTACAGAGAACATAGAAAAGCCATCCATCACTTTGTGACAGTCTAATCTTTTAGTGCATGAGTAAAATTTTATTCAGCCTTTCTAAGGCAGTTGGAATGTAAGATGTTTTTGCTTACCTCAGAACAGCAGTGTAAAAGTTCGAAAGCATAATGTACAGATTGCTTTCTGGACATCGTATGTGTCTTTATGCATTATCTTTATTTAGATTGCGGTCAAAGCGTTTTCCATGTCCTGCTTCAAACATCTCCTCCCTCCCTGTAATACACCCAACAGATGAGATTATGTCTAAACTTTGGTCATATATTTGGAGCTAATTTGCATAGTTGATTAACTCTTAATGCTCAGTGGAAATACTCAGCAAGTTAGAGGGAAAGAACTGCTGCTTTAGGAAGGGCAGATTTTGTAAGTCTCGCACAGAAAAGTGGTTTTACACATGTGTCAGAAGTCCTCTGGGGAATGCTTGGAAGAAGCTGAAGTACATTTAGCAACACACACATGGAATTATAAACTATTATTGTAATAATTCAGTGATCTGTTTCGAGCTTTGTGTTGTTATGTTTGTTTTCAACAGCCCTCCCTCAGCTTTCTTTGTAAGTGAAAGGAGCAGCATTTGAGAACAATGTCATAATTTTTATAAGCAAAAATATTTTTGATGTTAGGCATTTGGGAGATTAACTTTTGACGTCAATGGAAGCAGAAACCTGATCCAGGAACCCTGTCTTTTAAGATGAGTTGGCAATGACGAAACGATGAAATCCATTGACTTAAATGGATTTCCTCCGATTTACACTGTATGCATGCTTATCTTGCCCACCCTACTAGCTGCTTGAAATCAAGAACATTGATCTGCATATTATACTTAATGTCTTTTTTCAGGTGGCTACTACTCAGGTGTTTTGGTTAGTAAATTGAATTTTTCAGTATGCTGTGGAACAGAATTTGCAGTGAATATGCAAGTTTAGGGGTTTGTTCCTTTCATTTAAACATTTTCAAGCTGAAATAATATTTTTTTTTTTAATCCCAAAATAAGGCAGGGCCTTCTGTGAAGGGTGAATGTTCCTAAAATGCTACCATGTACCAGAGTGCTGAGAGAGAAAAAGCGGGGGAAATTATATTGGGCTTCATTTTAGTGAGTGGAAAGGAAGAGAGAAAAAGGTTTTCCTGCTGTATCCAAGAACCAGTAAAATGCAACCAGATGGGGAAGACATGTTCATACATGTTACAGAATAAGTCTTCCCAGCAAACCTTCCTTTCACCAACATGGAGAGAGTTAATCTTGTTCAAGAAAGTGCTATTTCTTCAGTCTTGCCTCCTTACCTTCAGTGAGTGTGCTTTCAGAAATACACTATGCTAATAACACTGGTGATGAGAAATTTTTTAGCCATCATATTTGCTTCAGCTTAAGCATCTCTAAGTCTGACACCTTTCTATGTGAATTTTTCCCAGTGATGTGAAGAGCTGCATTTTTGTCTGCTAGAGTGTACGTGTTCAAGTTGTAAGGGCTCCTGTCATCATGCAAAGTTAAATGAATTAAATATTCAGAATGTGCAAGCACCTATGCCAGGCTTGTTATACAGTCAAAGTTACTATATTAATCAAGTGGTGAATATATGTTCCAGTATGAGCAATATTAGCTGGGACTCTGTTAAAAAGCTGACATTCAAAGTCTACTCCAATTTTGAAAGTCTGCTCGTATCATTGCTGCTGTCATCTAGTGACATTCGTGCTATGTTTGCACATGGCATTTTCACTCACTGCAATTGGCTGCTAGTGAAAATACAGGTATTATCCATTGATTTTATAAATTACCATTTCCTTTCCTGGCTGCATGCCAGAGCTTCATCAGGATGTCACAGAACTTACAGCTAAAAGCTGAGAAAGTTGCTACAAGTTGGATATTGCTGCATTAGACGTAACCTACTACAGGAGTAATTAGACATATGCCATTAATGAGGCTGAGTTAAAATAACTGTGTCAATGAAATGAAGAATGTCATTGTAGTATTCTTGTAATTATGAAAATCAGCTGCCAAAAGTAAGTAGAAATAATTTAAAGTAGTTACTGAATTTCACATACAAAAGTTGGAGACAAGTGGGTTCCTCAGCAAGCCAAACTGGGATCTTGGGGCAAAGTTGCCACCAAGTGTGAGGGCTTGACTTAGAACCAGGATGCTTTTCTTACTTTTCAGTGGTCACATACAACCTCCTAATCATCACTGTAAGACATAGCAAGTGTATCAGAAATACTGAATACAGAAGCAAAACCAAACCAAAACCCTGCGTATGTAGTCACCTTCATCTACAACTGCTGTACTCAATATAGTGTTAAAACTCACTACTGACTGGTTTCCAGAAAACAAAACAGAGAAAATAAATACTTACAGTACTGGTTTTGTTCCTTTAAACTAGAAACTCCCTTTCCAGTTCTTCCAGAATTTATTTATGCATTTAAGTTTTCCTTTACCAACACACTGTTCAGTTTACCTTCTATTTGTAAATCCTGTTTTGCCATGTAAAACCATAACATCTACCAAAAAGAGCCTCTGACAAGCATAGTGTACTTTAAGTGATGTGCAAATGCATTCTTTTTTTATGCCATTGCATGCATGCTATGTAGTAGTAGGATGCCAGAAATGCACAAATTTACATCTCTGAGTTTTATATTTCGTATTTTTATGGTTTTGATACATTGTAAAATCCGATTAGTCTAAAACAATAAAAAAAAGGCTATAATCCAAAAGTAAACAGGTAAGAAATAATACTTCAGCATGTATTAGTTACTCAGTTATGCAGCTTTAACTCTTGCTGGGGAAAAAAAAAATCCATGGAAAAAAGTGAATGATGAATCAGACAAGCAGTTTCATAATCAGCTAATTCAACCTGGTATTTAGTCCCATCACAGACACCCATCCCAAACCCCACAGTGCTGATTCCACCTAGAAATAGCCAAAACAAAGAATTCAGCTTCCATGGTCTACAAGTTTTGCTTGTCCTCTCCCTAAATAAAACCAGACAGATGGAGCAATATTTGGAAATCCTGTGAAAACTGATACATCTGCGGTAGGGAATTTGGAACAGACTATATTTAGAAAAACTAATAGATCCACCAAAACCTAAGATTGAAAGTAGTACGTGAATAGGCCGCCTCGCAGTGTGTTTTCTCCCACTACAGAAAGCATATACAATAGGGTCCAAACGAAGCTCATTCCTGGGGTTTGGCTTTATTCAAAAGAAACCAGTGTTAAGGTAGCTAAGCTTTAGCTCAGGTCTCTTTCCCAGACGTGGCAGGTCTTATAACAAACCTCTCAGGACAACCAAGTGTTTGCTACAGGTCTTCACTCCCTCCAATTGTTGCTGTCTCTTCACCAAGTGAAGTCCTCAGCCAGCTTCCTTCCCTGATGACTGTCACCCAGGCCTACTGGATAACAGGGAGGACAGTGTCCCACCCACCAGGATACGCTGAGTACTTGATACGCGGTCTTGGGAAATTAAATGCAAAAAAGAAGCAGCTCCCATCACTGTTGCTCCTGTTAATCCCAGGAGTGGTAGAGGTTGCTAGTCTGTCACACTGTGGTTGTAGGTAAAATTCAGGTAAAGCACATAAACTCAGCTTTATAGAGGGAATAAAAGTGCACACATGGTCCTATAAGAAGCCTTTGACCTGCTGTCTACAAATTTAAAATATGCCATTGCAGTCAAGGTTGCTCTGCACCTGGCTAAATAGGATGCTGGGAGAAGGAGAACAGTGAGAGGTAGCACAGGAAGAGGTAGTAGCATGGATTTCTGTGGAGGTTAACAGCCAGAGGAAGGAAATGATGAATTTACTGATGGCTTAGCTGTAGTCTTTACTGTAGTGTTTTTATTGTTATTTGGAGTAAAACTAGCATAAGCTGTACTGAATTCACACCTTCATTTGCCAGTGCAGATGTACCCTGTAAATGTAATGCCGCTCTAAAGTCCTTGTTGTAATCTTCAACAGCCTATGGAGAAAAATACTGCCTAGTAACTATTGTAGCACAAATTCCCCATATCCCTAGTTACATAAACCACCATTTAAAAGGCACAATTTAGTTACAAAGTGCCCATGAAAAGCTGCTTCACTTACTCTTTCCTTGCGGTGTATACTGAGCTCCCCATAAGAGACATTTACATGACAAGATCAGTTAAAAGGAAACTTTAAGGAAACTATTAAGAGTTTCATCCCATGGTTACACTTTCTTTCTAGCCCTCCTGCAAAGCTTTTGGGATTATCGTAGGACACTGGGAGTGAGTAAGTTAGATAAGAGACTGGCCAGGTACAGAAAATGTGCTGGGGACTGGTTGTGAGTTTGGCAGGAAGGGGAAATTGCCCCACACGTGACTGGGGGTTACGGCACACATTGAGCTGTGCATGTTCCCTGGTGACAGGCGCTTCCTCACTGTGCTCACGAAACCGCCATCACTTCACAGGACTACAAAAGGGAGTTGAATTAATTCCTGTTTGTTTGCCCTGACACATGTCAGCGAAGAATGAAATATCTTCCAAACTAAATGACCAAGCACATTTGGGAGAGATTTGTTCAACTAGTGTTAAAAAGCTAAATGTTACCTTTACTGTATTGCAATTGTTCACTGAGCAATCTTCTTTCAGGCTGTAAATAATGTTTGGTATTATCACTGTATTACTGACTTTCAGGAAATGGGGTTTGCAGTACAAAGGTAGATCCATACTGGTTAAAATTAATTTGGCATATCCTCCCCCCCCCCCTTCTGCCTTTAAAAAACTTTCAAAAATCAAACTGAAACATTAAATGGTGTTTCTTTGCTTTAAATACGAGCATTTTTAAACACAGGCTGGATGGAGTTATAGATTGTCAAGACACTTTCAGTTTGTGGCTATAAGACTGCTGAGTCTTACTGGCTGAGACTTCTGCAGGCTGCATGGAAAGAGCATCCCAAGCTCTGCACTTACCAGAGTTCACTTTGTGCAGTAGCACATTATTTGGGAAGCAGTGCTTCTACTGCATTCTTTAACGTTTTTCCAGGAAGAAAAGCACATTAGCTGTGTACCTTTCTTCCATAGTGCTACTGCTGAAATCAGAGTTTTCATACAAGCGGTGCTGAATGAGGGAACTGGCATGCCTCTACAATATGTCTGTATCTCAGTTCCCAGCATTTAACTGGGACCATGGTATTCAGTCTTACTTGTTTGCCAGTCTGTCACAGGGCTCTCAAGTCATGGTATCAATTGCCTACCACTATGGTATGCAAGCTGCTCTACAGTTCTGCACACCAGCCTGCACCTTTTGCCTTGAAGAGGAAACCACTGCTGTCAAATTGTCCATGACAGATACAGAAGATGCTGCTGGCATTATGTTTCAGTGGGACTGGAGGATGACTTGCGTGTTCATGTGGCCCTGAAAAGCAGCAGCTGCTGCTCCGGATCCTGCTGCCTCTGCCACTGTGCAAGGAATACAGGCACAAACAAAATTAACATCTGGTCTGTAATGTGAGTTATCCCAGCTCTTAGCAGCACTAATACCTGAAATCCCTCAGGGGTTGGTCTGGAAAATAAACGATGTGTAGAATTTTCAGTCAGGAATTGTCCTGCCAGGAACTGTTCCTTACTTTCCTTCCCAATGTGCCAGCAAGACAAATGCTGAATCCACACAGAAAAAAAACATCGAAGACAGTGAGTGGAATATGTCAGTGTACCCAGCTGTAGAAATCAAGAACTGTATGTGTAAGGAACCTTCCTCCCCTTTATAACTATTTTCATTTGCTCTGTCTCGAAAAACTAGGTGCTGTTTTGAGATGTTGAAATGCTAGTCAAAACCCAACAACAGAATACTTAGGAGAAGATCATTGAAAAGGCAATGTTTTTCTTCCTGGAAAAACATTAAAGAATGGAGTAGAAGCACTGCTTCCTAAATAATGTGCTACTGCACAAAGCGAACTCTGGTAAGTACAGAGCTTGGGATCCTCTTTCCGTGCAGCCTGCAGAACTCTCGGCCGATATCCTTGGCAGTGTTATAGCCACAAACTGAAAGTGTCTTGACAATCTATAACTCCTTCCAGCCTGTGTTTAAGTAATTAATTAAAAAACTGAAGGATTGCATTTAAAACTGACCAAATTGTACCAAATAAAAGGCAAGAATGCTTTGAAGAGTAACTAAGTGCTGATTCCTCCACTTAGAGATTTTATAGTGATAATGAGCCATATCAGAGGTAATTTAGTCCTCAAAAATAGTCTTATATCTTAAGCCTTATCTTTCTTAAGATTGTCTTTAATGTTTGCTACTGAAATCCAAAGTGTTGGAAGCATGCGTGTGCAAGATTATAGTTTGAAACCTAGCAACTCATTGTTCAAAGCTACTTTACTCAGGATTGCTGAAGGTATTTTCTCTGCTTATTATCACGCAATGCACATATTTCTAAACATCCATCTGCATTTCTTCTGTTTCTTTGACAGCCACTGCCTTTTAATGTTGTCCTCAGGAAGGAAAGAGTTGAGTTTGAGCTACAGACTTCAGTGTTCCTTCCACTGATATTGTTACAGCAGCATCCCCTGTACTGTGAGCTTACAGAGGGCTGACTTGTTTTGGAAATAGATCATCATATATTTTATTTTAATAAGACTCTATAAACATGACTATTTTGCTTGAATACTTCCTTATACCATACTGTGAATATTTAAGACCTCTCTTTGCTGTGTTAAAAGCAGGCACTGTTGAATAACCAATGTATTTCCCCAAAGAAGAGTTCAATTTGCCTAGTTCCTAATCCTGCAATTACTTATGCATGTACTTAAGAATACAAACACTTCCCTTGTAATCACATGGGGAAGAATATGCTGAATTATGGTCTTTGCTGTATAGTCTCAGTTTCTAGAGGTGCTCCCATAATTTAGTAATAAGAATGGTCCTTTTTTTCTCCTACTTAAAGGAGTATTGTATCAACACAGAAGGATTTGCAGTGCAGGTTTCCACAGGAAAGCGTTGGTTATTTTTTGTTCTAAGAATTATCTGTCTGAAAGTGAAGAAACATTTTAACCACCCATTCAGTAAATATTGATTTAGCTTTTAGCCAGGCTTTGTGTTCTTCAAGAAGAAAGAACCAAGATATGAAATCCTATTGCCTGAACTGCCAAACTTAATGGCGAAATTCTCATTAGCTTCCGTATAGGTCAGGATTTGATGAGGAACATTTATGTATGTCACAGAGGCCAGTTCTGGTAGTGTGGAGACTTACAAGGTGCTCAGAAAATAAAACCCAACATAAACTCAGACATGCAGAACTATCAGAAATTGGTTAGACCACCACACAAATTTTTAGCTTCCCAGTCACACACACACACCTTCCCTGTTCTTCCTGCTGAATAAATAAACCACAAAGAAACGCCTAGAAAACACCAACTAGTACCCAAGTCGATTTTGTGAGGCTTGTATATAAAACTAATATATATATACTATTTTTTTTTCTCTCAATCCTCATTCAGGCATGATTGAAGCCAAGGATGGAGAATAAACTGATTAATCAATTCTTTCTTCAGAAGCGTAAAAAAAACCTTATAAATAAGTTTTATATATTGCTATTAATGCTCTAATATTGAGCATTCTGAAATAGATCTGGTGTACATTTCTGCTGTTTCAGGTTTCCCATGCTGTCTTGCATTATGTAGAGTTGGCTTTCATTAATACTGAAATCTGATGCTGTTTTTACATAGTAGGCTTTGGCCACTCTATTCCCTTCCTCCCTTTCTATGTCAGTTGTAAACTGCTTGGCAAATACTCTGTTTCATGCTTCTCCACTGCTGGTATACAGCATCTTTAAAGATTCAGAAGAGGTAGGAAGACTAAAAAGACAACAGGTAGGTAATACAGCAGATGGCTCTGTCTCCAGTTAAGCTTGCTCAGAGTAACAAGTATTTTTTTCTTCAGAGTGCAGGTGGAGAGGCCATGAATGAAAACAAGTTTCTGAACACAGACTCCGGCACAGGATCAGTGGAAACAATTGTCAAGCCGTTACCATTTAAAGATCCAAACTTCATTGTAAGCATATGATTTTAACAACTTGAAATTATAAACTCTTCAAATAAACCATTAACTAGGATTCTATTTAATCGTATTGCTAATGTAAATATGAAGAAAGTCAGCTTAACAGCCAAATAAAAGGTTGACAGTTTTTAAGAAATTCACCTCAAGCCCATGCCACACTATGGTCCAAAGCTCATGGTGTGGTATCTCACAAACTTCCACAGCTAGAGTTGTGGTAGTTTGTGGGATAACATTCACTGCTGTGAATGTAGGAATCCCATCTCCCAGTTACTAGCCAAGGCTGGCTGCAATGCAAAATGAAATCAGACAGAGAGTCATTAGCAAATAGCATTTTGGTCCTCTCCTGGTCCCTGAAACTCTTTAACAGACCTGTGGTGTCTGTTCTTCCAGTAATTGCTAGATTTAGAAGCAAAGGCTCCATGTTCCCCAGAAGCCCAGCCTGCTCGCTAGCAGAAGTCATGTAAACTCTGACAGCTGATGAACTACTGGCTTCTAAAACATTCTGAGCTTTAAACTGGGGGGGAAGGTGAAAGAAGACTACAGGTAGTAATGCTGTCACTACTGGGTTTTTTTTTAATATCTTTTTATCTCACTGTGCCAAGGCCAACTCATTGGCACACTGTACAACTGCTTTCTAGACAAGCAGACTTCTCAGACTGCTGGCCCTAAGCCAGTACTTAGAAAGAAGGATTTTATCCCAGATTTCATTGTGTATGAACAAGATACACTATCCCATAGCAGAAAACCTGAGTAATCAGGCATCACACAGCTCACTAAGCACAGGTTTGGCAGGGGATATAAAATTAATCTCTGACTTGCAAGTTTGTCCTCTGTCTGCTTTGCAGAAGACTTCTGTCACAAGAGGGGCATTCAAACAACCGTTTATTTTGCTCACTCTAATGCTCCAGTGAGTACCAGTGTCTTTGAGAAATGGGGCTTATTGGAAAAGCTACATTTGTGCCCAGAGGCATTCCATATAGCTTCCGTAAGGGATTTAAATAGCCGTGATGCCTTGTGCTTCTGTTCTTGGAGGGATGTCACCATTTCCAAAGAGGCAATACTAATGCCTGCGTGCTCAAAATAATAACGAATGTACAGGGCCTTTGGCAACTGCTGCAGAAATAATAGACAACCATAATAAAAAACATGAAATTGTCTTCTCCAATACTGTAACTAATTTGAGAAGAAATGTATTGAGTTTTAACTAGCTTTTTGTCAATATGAACTGGTGGTAACAATTTGGATGATGTTTTGCATCCTGCCAGCCTAACTTGCCTTTAAAGGAAGAAAATAAATCACATAATGTCTATCTCATAAACATACCCAAGTCTGAACCACTGCAGAGGATAGCCTTAAAAGCAGAGAAGAAAGCAATTACCTTATTCTAACCTGAATGGAATTTGCATCCCTTGGCAACGGGGATGGGGAAGGAGACCTTCCAACTATTGTGCAGAGCAGTGAGTAGCATCACCTGTCCTAGTTCCAGCTTTCCCTGAACTTCGCTAGTGCAAAGGTTGCTTAGTTCATTTGCACTTGGCAGTCATAGCCTTTTGACTGTAGGTATGTGAGGTAATACCCCAGTTCCTAGGAGGTATAAGTTCATATAAACCCATTAGTTGCTTTTGATAAACCAGATCACTAAAAAAAATCATTATGCAATGATTTGAGGGAATATTAATATGATGAATTTGAATTACTATTGTGGTATTACTATTTTCATTTCATATTCTAGCAGTCTCTATTTTACAATGATCCCTAGATTACTAAGATGTTACCCTCAGAGCAAACAATTGCAAGTACTTTCTATACTGGATATTCATTGCCAAAATGCAATATATCATCAGCTCATGAGCATCTTTTCTGGATATACCTTGCGTCTACAGAAAAAAGCTTTCTCATTGAATTCTTCCATCATCTTCAGCAGTTTAACAAGCTAATTTAGAAACCAATCACAGCAGAAGTGTTTTTGCAGAACTTTGCCGAGTTCTGATAAGACTGATGTGGCAGGTGGTAATTATTAACAGAAATAACAACAACTCCCCAGATGTAAGAACATTTTCTTTTCTGAAGTAAAGCTGTAAATCCGTGTCCTTTGATCATTTAGAAGTAGTACAGTATGTTGTGCAGCTTCTGTCTCTGGAGGGACATAAATAAATTACTCTGTAGCAATCACATTTGATAACTGAAACTACTATTATAGTACCTGTGGCAAGCTTTCCATTAGTGTACCTTTCAAAATGCAAAATTGTCTTGGCAGCCAACATTCTATTTATTACTCCTATTCTTCTGTCTTCTATCCTTTGAAAGAAAAATAAAATTTCCAGAAACTTTCTCATAATATTCATTACATTTTGCAAGATCAGTTGTGTTTTCTAATCTGTAAAAGGCCTAGAGCTGCCCTTGTAATATGCTGTAAAGAGAGAAAAAATTTAGCCATGTAATCACAACTTTAGATACAACTTCATAGTAATAAGTTCCAATAAAATGGGAAGTACATACAGAATCCTGTAATCTCAGGCTAAACCTGACTGCATTGATTTTCTATTTCCATGTAAAAAGGACATTTTCATTTCCTTCAGTTAATCGCAAGCATAGTAGCTTTGACACAGTCCAAAAAGCTTTGTTTTTCTTGCAGCCAGGATTAAAGTGTACAGTATCTTAGCCTGCTGATGAAATAAGTGAGGATAACAAATGGTTCATGACAAGATAAGACATATCAGAAGGACTATGAAATACAAGTGTCATGCTCTGAAATAACATTCTTCATTTATTTTTTTTCTCTAAACACCGTATCTTTAATTCTAGCACTCCGGCATTGGTGGAGCAGCAGCTGGCAAGAAGAACAGAACTTGGAAGAACCTAAAACAAATTCTTGCTTCTGAAAGGGCATTGCCATGGCAACTAAATGATCCTAGCTGTAAGCTGCTTAGATGCTTTGCATGTATTTATAAATAATAAAATCCACACAAATAACTTTCTTTAAAACAAACCTAAATTGTTTCATCAGTGCATGCAGTATCCTGCTTGAACAGGGTCCAGTAGTACATTTAAGACTGGTCTAATCACACTCATCAGCCCTACGTGGAAAGTAGGGGGAGGCATATAATTTGGAGTATTGTGACAAAGTTCAAATACATTCAGGGAGAGTTTAATAAAGGGAATGTATTTATCCAAAGCAGGTCAGAAACTTCTTATTCCCATCAGGTTTTGATCACCTCTTTACTGCTGAGGAGCCTTCTCCTCTGCATATAGCCCACATGTCTTCTGATGGGTGACTGCTGCTTGATTACCTGTATTTGAACAATTTTCAAATAGATTCTGGTAAGCCACATACCTGCAATAGCTTAGACTTCAGCCCAAGGCTCCTATCCAGCTCCTTATCCTAGATTCTTGGGAGGTTTAAATCCTACATCCCCTGTTTAGTTCAGCACAGCTGAAACTACACTGCTAGCAGTCCTGATTAGAAGCTCCAACTGATGCACATCTACAGCAGTAGAGTTACAGCAGTGGTCTTAATCTAGATAGACTTCAAATCTACTCATAAAGTAGGATATGACTGAACACAGCTAGAGGAGGAATGTGATCCTCAGATTCTACTTGAGCAAGCGGAGGCATTTCAGAATTGAGCATATGCATACACTTTTTGTCAGACTTGGTGCTTTACCCAAAAATAGCTTGCCATTTTTTGAAGTGCTTTAGACACAACTGTTACAGAAAAATGCAAGCTACTGTGTGTTCCTGGCTATTGTAACTGACAATCTGCTGATGTTGCTATTTCTTGTTACGTTCTGTTTGCAACCATCAATCTACAGGATTTTTGAGAAGGAGGGAAAAGAAATTCAGTTGCATATTTAAAACCAGCTGTCTGTGGCATTAGTGTCGTTTGAATTATGAGATGATGAGTTAGAAATTTGGTATGCATGGAGCATTTGAATTGATCATAGTATCTGAATGAGGTGCAAGAGAGATCAGGAAGGAGGAAAGAAATGAATCAGGTACAAGATATTTTTGTAAACATCCAAAAATGGCTATTTAACTATTTAAACATATCAAATGTATTTGAAAATAGTTTATGAATGAGAGTTGCTATCTAAAGGGCACCAAAGAACAGCAATTTCCATCATTTAATTTAAACATTCAGACAATTTTCTAGGTCGTTGGCTGGGCTTAAAGTGGTACATGCTTAAAGATTTAACTGATTTAAAAGATTACTTTGCTTTTCTGGATTATGGTATTTCAGAGCTGCAATCTTGAGCGATGTTTTGTGGCCTTAACATACAGGATGCTTATGATAATGGCCTTTCTTTGCAAATAACTGACTGCAAAGGAATTCATTGAGACTTAAGTCAACACATTTCAAACAGGGGAAGGCAGTTCTGCTTATTAAACTTATACTTCAACAGGTGAACAGAACCAGGCTGTTCTGTACAGTGCTAACAGGCTAAATATCTTCTGCTTCTTATTTCTTTGCCTTAGTGTCGCTACTTAATAGAGACCTCAGATCTTAAAGGCAGCCTTTTAAAGAAGTATTGTTACCTATTTACATTATTTTGGGTTATGTTTCAAAATATACATAGCACACTGAATTTACCCCTTTGTTTCTCTCTAGATTTTAATATTGATGCTCCTCCTTCCTTTAAGCCTGCCAAGAAATATTCGGATATTTCAGGACTTCCGGTATGTATTTTGTTTTTCTCTTCAAAATTGGCATCTCACCTTCCACAATGAAATAAAGCTGGCGCTTGCTTTTGTAAAAGATGCACTTGCTGAGGTTCCTATTCAGCCTTGTGCTTAATAGCTGTCCAGTGATTTAGGGCCAAACCCCAAATACTGTCACTACATCACAAAATCCTTTGGTTGTTAATAGATGTCAGGACAGATTAAATCCCTTTTCCTGCCAGGAAATGGGTGATAGATGGCTCTCCTATCACACCATGTTCCCAGCTGCAGAGGCTGCATTGCTCCCCATCATTTCTGATTCTTTAGAGTGTTACAGGGAAAGCTGGTAGCCCACAGTCTCCATGAGTGCTAACTTTGTCAAGCTTTAACCACACAGACTGAAACTCGCCATGCTGAGAGTTTGCCTGAGGCTGATTTATTTCATTGTATCCTTTAGAAAAAAAGTTTTAAAAAGATGGCTAAGTGATTTACAAACATGAGATGAGGCAAAATCACATTGATTGGCTCAGGTTAAAAACCCCCAACCACTTGTTGTCATTGCTCTCAAACTTTCCCTCAAACAAATGAGCCTGAGACAGACACTTGGCATGGACTTTTGAGAATGTCAAATACTCCCATGCTTCAGAGCTGGAACTTGGATTTTGGCAGATAGCCTGTGTGTCACAGATGGGCTTTTTTACATGGTTTTGTTAAAGAAAAGAAAAAAAAAGGAAAAAATAAAAATAAAAGGAAAATGACCCAACCCACGTTTGACTTAGATATGATTTTCACATGCTTCAAAAGTCTCGGTAGTTACAATTTGGCACCTGAATTCCCCAAAGATTCTGTTGGCACAAAACAGGAGTAAAGACGTTGAATCCTTCCCAACAAAAATTTTGTATCTGCTGCAGACACTGTTCCTATGTGACATGAATAATTTAAATAATATGTAAAACAAAACAGGTGTTGGTAACAGCATATCTTTTCACTTCTCACCCTCAGCCCCCAGTGATTTATTTTGTAGAATCCTATGCATGTATTACAATTGAAATGAATGGGAATGTTGTATTTTGGACTACAAAAAGCGTTAAGTAATGCTTACACTAAATAACTCCAATAATGAAAACTTTGTCACATCAAAGAGTGTTAGACAGAATTTCTGGGTCCCTTCCCACAGTTTAATCTGTTTTTCATTCACAGGGCACTAGCCCATCTCACAGCATTGGTATCATCCCATAGAGATGCTTATAAAAGTGCACATTTATTAAGTTGATGCAGGTTAACACACCTTGCATTCTGTACACTGAATTAGGTGAAAAGCTCTGTTGGGAAAAAAAATAGGATGAGAACTTAATAAGGACTGCCTTATAGTGGGTACACGGTGGATACACCGTGCAAGGCATAAAGAATGGCTATAGCGCCGACTGCAATCCTCACATCCTAGCATTTGAGTTCTTGATCTGTAGCATATACTTTCTTTGACTTCTTTATTTTTCAAGTAACACATTTAAATGAGGCACCTAGGAGGTGGCATGTTTCCAGCCTGTGCCTTTGAGCATGATTTGGAAATGGAGCAGGTTGCTTGGATTGAGGCTGCTAACCCTCAGTGTTCAAGAGGGAATGGAAAAGCAACATCTCCCTTGCAGATGAACTAGCAGACGGCAAATGGAAGAGACTGCTAAAAAACTCAGGGAAAATAATTCCCTTGAGCCAGGCAGACTTACAGTCTTGTACTCTTAGGATACTCTTGCTTTGATGTAGTAGCAGCTTGTTTTCAGACTAGGAGCAGGGGTCAGCTGAATAATACTTGCGTAAGTACTCCTACTCTATAAGATGCAGTGCATGGAGGAAAAGAGATTAGATGGACATGTGAAACAACGAGCAGTTTTTACCAAAACAGCAAAACTTCTATACTGGGTCACTTAATGGTGTTTATCTGTTTCCTGTCCTCTCCCCTCAGATTTGCTTTGTAAGTATTAGTGGCATTACTAATACTAATTAGTGGCATAACCCCAGGTATTACTAGAATTGCTGCAACATCTGTGACCTACGGGGGGTTTATGTGGGGCAGAAGGCATAAGTGTGTAAGTCCCTTTCTCTATGGCATCTCCAAGGAACCAAATAATGCTTTCCAGCATTGGCCTTTGATGCATTTCAAAACTAGTCAGCCCTTGTACCTAGCAAGATGATGGTGCAGGTAGGTTATAGATGTGTGTGAAGACCGTATCCCTACCAGCTAAGGGTCAGTTTAGCCATAGAAAATAAGCCTTCCTCACAGTTCCTGATTTTTAATTTGTCAGCTTCTCCTTTCTATCATTGATTTATGTACTCTTAACTTCTCCAGCTCAGTATAAATACTCTCCTTCCTATATGAATCCATTCAGTGCTGCTTTTGTTTCCTTTTTTGTCTACTTTCCCCCCCCCGCTTAATTTTCCATCGTCTAATTGCACTGTGAGTCAAGTTTCCTATTTTACCTGGCCTGCAAGGTTTCTCCAGACTGTGATAAAAATACCATGTTTAAAAAAGATCTTTTTTATTAAGATAACTGAGACAGTGCGTCCTTTAAATTGCTAAGCTGGAAATGTTTCATAAGAAGCACTAGATATATTTTCAAGCTAATTCCCTAGCAGGCAGATATGTGGGATAATAGAATACTTTAGAAATATAGTGTAAGAAAAGTGTCCCTTTATTTTCTGTGTAAAATCTGGAAAGATTTGTGTAAGAATGTATTTTCTGTGGGAATGCTGGATTCCCCATGGGTGGAAAAAAAATAGTAAAATAAATCCATTAGCATTACCTAATACTGGAAGAATGAAATGGCCTAACATGCACAAAAAAAAGGAAGTGTACTAAAACACTCTTGTCAGTATACCTGCAGTTATATTAAACCCCACAATTAAATTCTACTGATCCTCTTCTCTTTCTGTGTGTAACACAGCTGGAATTAAATTTACTAACGGCCTGAGCAGAGCTGCTGGTTTATATTTGTAAGGCAACCTAGAATTCAAAAGCTATTATGTACTATATTGACAATGCAAAATAGAACTATTCTTTCAAAATTTGCAAGATGAGCATTTAGATATTTTAACATGCAAAACAGAGTAATTTATTGTAAAGCAGATAAAAAAACCTCAAACAACCAAACAGTCAGATGTTTATATTTCTCTTCCTTTTTTGAAAATGGATCAGCCTTGTTACTATAGAAACAAATCGAGATAACTTATTTATTGTATTTGGAGAGCGTGTATCTGTGGCCTTTGACTCGGTTTCTAAACACAGCAGATGTTTTTTTTCTTTGCAAAATCACCTCTCTAAACTGTTGTAATTATTGCTGAAGTAGCAGTAAACTTTGTTTTTAGACTGAAGTCATGGCATAAATGAGTAGTTAGGATACATTAAGGTGTGCAAACAGTACAGCCCGATGTGAAGTATTAGAATAGTGAAGAGTTCTGCCATAATATTTTTAACCTAGATTGATGTGCAGTACAAATTGCAGATGTTGCTTGGCTGGTTTATTACAGATTCATGCACATTTGAAAAGCAGTCTGCTTGTTAGGTTTTTCTTACAAAAGGGCAGAATTAAAGTGAGAAATAAAGATAAATTTATATATGAATTTATACACAGTAACATCAAGTTACCGTCAGGAATAAATTCATTCCTAATGCCCTAACTTTGTTTGAAAATTAATTGAGCACTTTTGACTGTTAGCTCACTACATTTATTTAACCTGGTGGCATTTCTTTGTAAAGGAACAAGCTACAAATAACACTTAATTTACTGCTAAGTCTTATCAGGGTAGATGATTAACTGGATTGTTACCATGGTCAACAGATCCTTTCCAACATAAAAGTGGCAGAGGGCTCTGCACTTGCGAAGCGAACGCTCTGGCTCTTCCTGGCCTTTTCTTTTCTAGTAGCAATGTCTTAAGGGATATAAACTGCCTGTGCCTTGCAGCCTGCTACTATGTCCTGATAAAGAAAGTTACAGAAGACACTTCGAGAACCTTGGCAGGCACTTGGCAATCCAGTGCTGAACAGGCAGTGATTGCCCTGAAGGCTGAAGGTGGAGAGGCAATACTCTGAAGCTGCCTTCTTGCAGCCCAGCCTTCTGTGCTGCCCTGGAGCTCAAGGTTTCTGTAGCAACATGGAATGGGAGAGGATGAAGGAAACTGGCACTGCTTCCAGGCACCCAGGGTCCAAATATAGCAGGGGATACAAGCGTAGCCCAGGGTGAGCTGGCTAGGCTGCTATTCTGAAAGCAGGCATCTGTAGCAAAGCACTATAAACTGAGTTCAAATTTCTTATCAGTTCAGTCACAGAACCGTAAGCTGAGACTCCCTTGCTTTAACAGCCACTTTAAAGTAAATTAAAAGCTAAGTTGTATGCAGGAAGAGAAAATCAGTCCAAAGCTATCGGAGCACCCATAATTCAGCCTCTTTGTGGGTAATTTATTGGCAGTAGCCTGACTCTTTGGAGAGCTGCCTTGAGAGAGACTGCACAAGGCACAGAGTTGCTAGGGTGAGTTTAGAAAGTTGAGGAATTTCTTTTACACAGTGTTTTGTATGAAACTATTTCAGCTCTCTGTTATGTTTAATGCATTTCTAATGTGATTTTATAGGGGTCTGTTAACATCTCTTAAGTTCTGACACGAGGAGAAAGAAAAAAGTACAAACCCTTGGTCACATGGTAGAACAGCAGTGCTGTTACTGGGAAAAGAAACTCATTATTTTGTAGTCTTATAATTAGCTACTTTTTAATATTCTGTTTTGAGCTTTTGTTTGAATAGTGCCTCTTCCTTTGTTTCTTTTTCAGGCAAATTACACAGATCCCCAGAGCAAGCTAAGATTTAGTACTATTGAAGAATTTGCCTACATTCGGATGCTCCCTTCAGATGTGGTTACAGGATACCTGGCTTTAAGGAAAGCAACAAGTATTGTTTCCTGAAAAGACCAAATATTGTTGTGGATTCCTTGTGAACAGTGCTAATTTTGCAAATCATGGTGGAAACTGGCTGCGGGACTGAGGTTCCTTAAAAAACTATCCATGGATTTTTACATCTGGAAATAGTTGATACGTGGATTTGAAGAACATATGGGTTTAATTTTGACAAATGCTGATATTTGTTAGTTTGCCAATTTGTAAGCAATTTGGTTTGGTGAACAGCATAACTTAGACCTTAAGGGTATGTATGTGCACCATAATGTCTGAGTTTTATTCATTTCTGTAGAGAGGGGATTTCATCTCCACCCTGTATATTTTATGTACTGCTCTGGCCCAGAAGAAACAGTCATTTGAGTTAAGGAAAAGGTACCAAGATACCCAACTTCTAAACCTGCCTTGCCAGATGCACTTGCCACTTGGCTGTGAAAAAGGTTGTCCCATTTGTAAAATAAAGGTAAAATATTTAGTAAGTGATGCTATTGTGATGACTGTTTATGGTACTGAGCACTGTGGAAATGAACAGCCTCACCAAATATTTGTGTTTAAGAACTGTCACAACCGTAGACTCTTGTTTTAATCTGGAATCCCAAGTTCAGGCTCAACCACCCCTATCCTCCAACCACACAACCTTCACACCCATACTCCACCAACTGCCCTGTAGCTGTGGCACTTGCCTCTCTTATCTCTCTGAGCCAGTGGGTGTTAGTCAGAAAAGCTACTAGGCAAGTTACCACTTGCTGTGGGAATGCTTTCTTCCCATATGCAAAACTGCCAAGTGGAAGTTGTCCAGTAGTTTGTCAGTCCTGAACTGCCCTGGTCACTGAGGAGGTGAGACACTGATCATGGGACAACATTCCTGTCTCACCCAGGCTCCACCATGGACATTGGGATCTTGTTCAAGGCCCCTCTTCTCTCTGATTGCACAAGCAGCATTCAGTGGTAACTGATTAGTGTCTAAGCTACACTTTGAATGTACTTTTCTATAGACATGATAACTATTAGACTAGATTTCTTTCTCTCATTGAAAGAAAAATATATATAGGGTGTTATTAATGGTAGTTTCATTTCAGTTCCAAAACAGGAAAAAAACAATAATGGAACACATTGTGTAATGAAAGTCTGTGGGACTCATTCCTCAGTTTTTGTGATCTAATATTTACAAACCCAAAGTAATTTAAAAGGTCTTTGACATGCTTACAATAGATCCTTCAAAGTCCTGGATACCAGATAATGCTACAACTGTATCACAGAACAAAAAAGAATAAGACAGGATATCTCTCTTCATGCCAGTAAGCATCCAAACCACATTCTCTTTGCATCCGAGTTTTAGAATGGATTTTTAACTTACTTCATGTACTGAAGATATGTTTATAAGATAAGCTTAACACTGATAAGAAAACACATAGAACTGCTGTAAGATCATTTATGCTTTAAACAGGCAGCAGCTCAGAAAATAGCATTTCACCAGCTTGTTCTCTCCCACAAATATTTTTAACGTTCTTTGGGAATGACTGTTTAGGAACCCAGACTCCCTCACCATCAGAAGTGCTCTGTGAACTTCTGTGCTGTGTATTAAGATGTTGCTTCTCAGCTAATTTCTACAGTGTGGTGTTTATGCATTCCCTTTTCAAAACCTAAGTGTCTTACTGAGAAAATGGGCATCAGGAAAGTTAATACAGCTTAGATTTGGCAAAAAGTGACTTGCCTCTCAGTGCTCTCTATCCATACCACGGCTTCTACATTCCCTTTTCTTTTGTTCCTTGTTTTTTGCTTTGTTAGCTACTGGCCCTTTTTTCTTAGTGATATCTCAACTTTTACTCATTAGGCTGTGCAGTAGTCAAGCCAAGACTGGTGAGTCAGCCACCAGCACCATTCAGCATTACGTTGGTCAACAACAGTTTACTGTGTGAAGCAATCAAAATGAATTTGTTTTAGCAGGAAGCTGAGGACAGAAGAGATCTAGCGGCAAACATGTACAACGTTGTTCATTCCTACTAGGCTCTCTTTGGGAACAGCATGTGGACCTGCTGCCCTCATCAGTGCTTCTATGAAAGAACTGAGCAATACCTCCCTTGCTGTATGTAAAATATGGATAGGTGAAGAGCTCGTCTGTGTCATGGAGTAATTTTAACCCATGTTTTATTGACAGCTTTAGAAGAAGTGAAAACTGAGAAGTACATTTATATTTAAAAGTACTTACAGGATGCTATCAAGTTAAACACAAGTAAGTTGAATTAAATTGAAAGGAGGACAAAAGAAGGGCATTTTAAAAGACAAGCAGCAACAAATACCATTTCAGATTTGGGGAGAATATATTTTGACTAATAGTACTGTCACATCTGTAAAGCAGAAAGCCAACAGTCAGGGTGAGGACTAATTTGTTCGAGTACAGCTGTTACTATCTGTGAAGTACCACCTGAATGCATTATTTAATACAGACCACAGATGGCTTCAGCCTCACGTGCATCTGCATTAATATGTTCTCCTGTCATCCCCCTTCATTACCCTTATAACAGCTTACAGCGTACCAGTTGCTAAGCTCCCACAGCAATCTCACTGACATTAATGGGAAGTGAGCTTCTCCAGCAACTCGTGAGGTACAGTCCAATTGGCAAAGCTTTACCCTTAGTCTTTTTGTCAGGTAAAAAGCATATTTTCCTTGCCTTATCTGTCTTACCCCTCAGAAAGAATGAGGATGTTCACCAGAGGCCAAGCTCCTGTTTTCCTGTGCAGCTACCTGCCCTGCTCACTGCTGGAGATAAGGAGTCGCCTCCAGCTTGCTGTGGGGTTGTCTGTTGTGCTGTTGTGCTGTATTGGTTTTAAAGACTGCAGTAACTTGTATTTACCTCGTGCTTGCTCTGGATGTACTAAAGTGCCTGGTACAGCCAAAGCCCTGGTGCTGCTGTGCTGCAGCTGTGGCAGGGACTGGGCAGTGTGGGGCTGTAGGACTGCAGTGCCAGCTGCCCCAAGGAAGGGGTGTGCTGGGGGCAATAACAAGAATGAAGCTCTCAACAGCTGCAGCTGCTGCCTCCATCCTTCAGATCCTCTGTAGTGGATGGGACAGCAGGATGCTGGAGCTCCAGGGCTCTTGCCCTGATTATTCCCTGCTGGTTCATAATGACAGGTCTGTGCCAGTGGAAACTTCCTGTCCCAGCCCTTCCCTCAGGGGCATCTGTACTAGGAATGACCTTGGCCTTATGTCCTGGAAAGCAGCAAAATTCAATTTAGAAAGGCCTTGGGACAGCTCATTTCAGAGCCCATGCATTTCGCTGTCCTTTATTTCCCAGCTTTCTCTCATCATAGCATTCTGGATCCCTACAGAGTTGCTATATATGGGCTTTCACAGAGGACAGGAGTAGCATGTACATATGGGGAGATGTGCCTTAATCTCCTTTAACAGAGGACTGTAAGCATCAAACCCCACCAGAGCACAAGGAAATGAAGGTAAGCAAAAGGGAGGGCTTCTTATTGGTGAAGAGTACCGAAGTAAACTTAACTAGTATAGGCTAAAAAGATTTTTGTCGATTCACCTCTCTTCAGAAGAAAGCTCAGGCTCCTGCAGGATTACAGTCTTTTTTCCTGAAGGGCTAAGTAGTCTTTAATAAATTAGTACGATAATTTATTACCAGAAACGGGTTTTAAGGCCTCTTACAATCTGACAATGTACGTGCTTTACATATTTGAGACAAAATGGCACATAGATTTTCTTTGTGAATCACTTCAGGGCAGTGACTTTCACAGACTTCACAGATGTCACATTCCGGGAGAAAACCCCTGACTTGGTGCTCTTTTAAACAAGAAAAGTCAAGTGGCATCTGTGTTGTTACTGAACCCTTCAGTTGTAGCAAGATGATGACACCACTAATATTAGAAGGCACAGAAACCCTTTCGTAGTTTTCTCATTTGAGTATGTGTGCCCCAACAAAAAAACACTTCCTGTTGGAGAGTGGAGGGGTGGGACATAATCAAATAATACATCTTCAGGTAAGAGAAACATTTTATTTAACTCATTTGGTATCTGTAGAGATTGCTGGACTTGGTCTTTTATTATCTGAGAAGCTTAAAAAAATCCAGTCTTTTCAGATGATTACACTCCTGTAAATCACAGCCTACGGACAGCAATAGCAGTAATCTCTTGGGAGAATAACAACAACACTGTTTACTGGGAAGTAGTGCTTGTGTAATTGTATACAGTTTATGACCTATGAGATCACATGTGTTAAGTACAGAACGTTGCTTTCTTTGACCCTACAGCCTAAAATCAATAATCTGTACATAAAAATGGTAGTACTAGTGGACTAGACAATAAATTGGATTGGGGCTGGCTGTGGTTACTGTTTACCAGTGTGTTCTCTGGGCAAGAACTCCTCCCATCTGCTTGCACACTGACTGCTGCAGCTCTGTTCCTTGACTCCAGTACACCAGCACAACACTTCAGAAAACTGCATCTAGTTCATGGACTATCTGAAGTCTTCTCCAATGTCCCAAATCTGGGATGCAACAATTATTCTTCCCTCAGGTGAAGAAATCATGCACAGCACATATGAACAATGCCCCTTTTCTCTGCTGGTCTGAAATCCAAAGCATACTTTGTATTAAAGGAGGATAGGTGCCCCTTACATGGGTATTTGTGTTTCAGCACCGGACATGGAGAAGAAAGTTCTCAGCATCAGGTTTTAGAAGGACTGAAGGCAGCTGCCTACCCATGCATGGGAAGAAAGCATTTCCTGCCTCATCCCATGAAAACAGATTGGTATCCTTATGCATTTGGTGCATCCCTATAGATCTGAAAATCTACTGCAATAAACCCTTATGAGAGGAGATACAGGCCTGGTCTGCTTGGTCAAGAGTTGGTGGGCACTGGACACGGAGTAAGGAAGGGTAATGGGGAATTTTAGGGAACTATAGCAAATAGTTTGAATTTTGGCTGTGATCCCATTTATACCCTGAGGGACAGCAGATTTACAAGACAGCTTCTCTTGGTTCTCTTCTCCCAGAAGGAGGAGATGACTTTAAGAGAACACCAAAAGCATGAACACACATTGCCTACACACTGTGTGTCAGGTCACTAGTTTCACAACTAATGCATCAAGACGACATAAAGGGGACAGAAGTAGGACCTTTTAATATAATTGTCTGTTGGCCCAAATCTTCTGTCATCTTCCAGCTTGCACAATTTGGATGCTGGTAAACCCTGCATGCTCACAGAAGGGCATGAAGGAGTGACCCCACGCACACAGGAGTGTTCCTGGGGTCTGACCTCCATCCAAGCAGTTAGAGCAGTTAACTGTGTGAAACCCTCAGGCCACGGCTGCTCACCAAGACAGTAGAGGGCTGGCTGTACAGCACGTACCCCCCCTGTCCTGTGTCTACAGCTGCACCCTTCACCAAGTGGCTAGGCAAACATGGTGGGGATGAATATGTGCAGGCAATCTCGTGGGAGTCTGCCTTCCAGCTCAGGCATCCACTTTCAAACAAGTGGGAACAGCCAGCAGCCTCTACGAGCGCATCTGAATATCAGTTCTTGCATGAGGAACAACAGAGGTAGCGTGGGGTCTGATAATAACCTTAATAAAGAGAAAATCTTGGGAATTTCAACAAGAGCTGCACTTAGGCTAAGATGAGAGGACTGAAAGTGGGACTGCAGAACCAATTGCCCAACATTGTATGGCTATGCTGAAGAGAAATAATTTATAAACCACTCTGCGGGTGATTCTTAATCCTCTGAAATAACATGATGGTGGTTTTATATTTGGAATAAAGACCATAAAGAGAGCATAACTCACTGCTTCAAATTGTTCCTTTCCAGAAGGTATGTCATAGCTGGTGATGTGGAGTTGATGGCTACCATCAGTCTTGTGTGCACAAGTGACAGCAGCTAATAGGCATAAGCCTTGTTTTCCTATTAAATGGGCTTTTGTTACTGAAGACGATGGGAAAGCACAATCAACCAAATATTTCTGGCCTCTAACAACCAATAATTTGTTTGTTACCCTTCATCTCTTGTATCAGGCTGTACAAAACCAGAGGACTAAGAAATAAGTAACAGCAATTTCTTTCCAGTGTTACATGAGCCCTTCCCAAGAGCTTTGTAAATTGAGAGTTATTACCACCATTTTAGTGAAGTATGAGTTGTTCCACATCACTACCGTGGTTTGCCCCCATGCTTCCTGAAACTTCGGGAAATGGCACATCAAACACCACTGTGAACCCTCCCTACCCCCAGCAAACAGTTCAATTCAGCAGCTGTTTCCACACCCTTATAATTTTCCTAATAATGCATTGGAAGCCAAATTCTCTGTGGACCTTGAGATGTCCTTCCGAAGGATCACACTGGGACAGAGCATGCAAAAGCCATTCTTCCTGTATGTTTCCTGTACTCAATGCCACTGGGACACGCAGATCTCTTCAGAGCCTTTGGGCAGTGACTCTCACCCCAGTGTCTGTTTATATCTTTCATAAAAAATATGCATGAGCATGGCTGGGTTTTGGAACAAACATCTGAATCCTGCTCTGTAACCTTTCACACACGGGCTCTGCTTACTGTGCTTAACAGCGTCTCAATTAATTCCTCCAACTCTACAAATCATGGAATTGCACCCACTGCAAAACAGTCACACAGACCTGGTAGTTCTGCCACTCTCCAGAGAATGAGAGAGGTGCTTTGTGTCTGTTAGGTAAAAGAGTAGACTGAGGCCATATCAAAAGGCTGAGGGGAAGCATCCCCACACTGGGTAGTTGGATAAGGAGAGCAGGAACTGCAGCAGCATCCTGTACTGGCTGCATTTCAATAGCCTACAATAGCCTTTTTGCAGCATGTGATCTGGAAGAGCACTGCATCTGCTCCTGCAGGACAGAACATGGGCAGGCTGCTCAGCTCTGTTGAGGCTGACATGTCTTTGGGCACGCTCAAAGGCAAAGCTTCAGATGTCTGGGTAATCATCCAGGATGAAGCCAGCAGCTGTGAGGCTATGGAGGACTGCAGGTTTGAGCATAGACTACTGAACTCAGTTCAGATCTCTTTTGGGGATCTGCTCCGCTCTGAAGACCTGGGAATGAGTTTTACCAACTCTGGAATTTGACTCAACACTCATATCATATGACCAGCTCACAAAACATGTGCTTCTTGTCACCAGAAGGTACCTGGAGTTGCTCCTGGTACTGGATCTGAAGTGGTGACAGCATGAGCATTAGAAGAGGAAAATTAACCAAGGGCAGGCAAGGGGCCCTCTTACTCTCCCAGAACTGCTCTGCCTTTCAGGCCACATCTCTATTACTTTCATGACCTATTTAGTGCTGTCCTCTACCGTCAGTTTTTCCAAACTTGAGAAAGACACTGGACAAGGTTAAAAACCCTGTCCTAAACCCCACATCTCTAAGCACTTTTCAAAAGACATAACCAGGATCCAGCAGTTACAGGTGTCCTGAAAGTCTTCCTTTGCACCTCTGCATCACTTTAGGTGGCAAAGTTTTGGTAGGAGGTGGGCTGCAGGGGTGGTCTCTATGGGAAGATGTTCAGGGGGTATAGGACGCATAAGAATTACAGATACAGTTTCCTGACCCCCTAAAGATGAGTATTTGATGATGCATTGGTTTTTGGGTCATGCTGAAGGATGGGCTTTATTTTGTCCTAAATAGCACATACAAGTTTGACCAAGTAGTAATTATATCTGAGCCACTAAGAAATAATCTCCAAGGCATAATTAGTAACAGCACCTTCCCTTGGAGATTTGGTTCCCTTCACCCTCCGCTTCCCTTCTCTGCTCCAAAAATACTCAACAAGCAAACAACCAAAACCCTGCAAACAACCACAGCCCTGTGATATTCATCTTAAACATGAGACTGAAAAATATATGACCAAGTTAATCAAAGGAAGGCGTTCATATGAAATCAGTAGAATTCACCTGCAGATCTGCAGATACTGCTTACTGAAAACAGAAAAGAAGCACTACAAGAAGAAAAATTCTAAGTGGAAAAGCAAGAAGAAAAGCTGAAACCACAAGAGGAAAGTTAATGGCCCATGTTGCAGAAAAGGCAGCCTTCTGCAAAGGATAATCAAAACGCCAGGGTGGGCCAAAGCTAGAAGCATCCTTTACAGCAGGTCTTCTGTCAAAAGGGCCATTGAAGCAAAGCTTAAAATGGAATGAGCTCACCAGAAAATCAAAAACAGCCTGACATGAGGCCAGCCAGATATCCTTATGTACAAACCCTTTTCCATCAGCAAGCATATGTCTGTTTTTCAAACTGTAGGGCTACTCAAAGCTCCCAGTTACCACTTGAGAAACTTAAAACAATTAAAAAGACACACACCCCCTAAAACCATTCAGATTTCAGTCAAGCAAGCATGTGGGCACTTCTGTCTTAATACTGTCTCTCTCCTGCCAACTCATCTAGATTAGGGGTATATATCACACTGTAACTCTATCTACAAACCCTGAGTGTAAATAAATGTACAAACCTTTAAGGTAAATATATGCACTGGAAAGATTTTGCCAGGAACTCAGTGTGTGTGAGCACTTCAGGCTTATCTCTGGGTAGTGACTCCCACTTGATTCAGCTAATGCAAATTCTCATCAAGACAAGCCCACATCCAAGCCCTCATGGCAGGCACCAACCTGCATGTCATGGCCTCAGGCTCCTGTTAGGAAGCAGGGCTGGGGATGGCACGGTGATCTCCATCACAGGAATGCCAGGATTTACTAGGAGATCTCTTTATTTTTCTTGGCTCAGGCTTTATATACATCTCTGTACAGAACACACCCCACACGTGTGTGTTTTAAATGGTGCTCTTATAAAAACAGCACAACTGGAAAAACCATTGCACCTGCATACACATGAGGCGCACCTTATAAATACTTTATTGTAGTCAAGCAAATCCTAAGGGATAAACTTCGATTTTGTTTGCTGAAACAGAAAACCTGAAATTAATAACAAACCACTAGGAGCTATTCAACAGATTGTCTATTGCAGGAAGTCTTGCCAGGACGCTCAAGTGGTTTACAGCCATCTCAGATATCTGGGGAAGAGTGAAATGGGTCTAATGTTTTTGAAGTTCAGTAGGGTTTTGAGAAATCCAGACATCTGCATTTTAATCTTTGGAAAATCCTGAGATCAGCAAGACTATCGTCTGCCGGATTTAACCACAAGTTGGGCCCACCTCTTAGCAAGTCTAGAAGTCCTATGATTGCTGTAAAAAAAAAACCCCAACAAACTCTTTATTTCTAATATGCACACATAATGATGAGGTTTGTGCTGCAAAACATTTATCTTTAAATGACAGGGTAAGAACATGATAATTCATACTTTCTGCATAACCAAGTTAGCTGGAGGTGTCTTTGCTCCTGATTTAAATAGCTGCAGCTTTTCACCTGCTTCTTTGTCTGCAATGTGTTTATTGCAGCTGTGTGTGCCAGCAACACAAAAAGGGGTAAGAGCAGCTCTGCAGCAAGACTCAAAGACTTACAAAGCACTCCTCCTGCCTTTAGATGGTCCCATTACCCAGCTGCCATCACCTCTACCTTTCACATGGTTAGTTGGGTTTTTTTAACAGAGGGTATATGGTTTGACCAAAAGGTTCCATGTGTGCACACCAGCACTTTCTGCTGACAGGCACACCTTTGAACGTTTCACTTTTCCTCTCCCATTACTTGTCCTTCCATATTTGCAAGTCAGGAAAGATCTGAATGCAGGCCCAACTTTTCATGACAGTTGAGATTTTGAGTTGAGTGGGACATTGAAATAGCTCCAACCCATCAGCAGGGGCCTCCAAATAAAAATGTACTAACACAATGACTTCTCTTTTGATGTAAAATGAATCATGTCAAGTGCTCAGATTTACACATTCCTCCATATGTACTAAGCTACACCACCTTAACTGCTTTACACATTTCTAGTATTTACTTTGGCTTCCTACATCCTCTGTTAATCAAGACTTATTTTTCCATGACACAGGCAGCTATCCTAAACTTTCTCAAGAAGCTGATATGACACAATCCCCTTTGGAAAATGCAATAAAATATGGGCGCACACCCAGTGCTATATCTACAGTAATTAGAGTCACTGCTAATTAGAAGTGAAAATAGTGTATTGTGCTGTACAGTGCACTGGTGCTGTGGCAGCAATAGTGCATTGCTTCATAAGCAAGAGCAAAAAAATGCCATTAGAGCCATTTATGCCACTTGTCTCCAACAAGGACACTAATTCCAGGTTATTTGGAACAAAGAACACAGTGTGTTTTGCTCTTTTTTCATCTTTCTGCTTCTAGACTAGGCAAATTAACATTGCTTTCTTACCACAAACCTCTGGAGAGACTGTGCTTTAAAAAGCTTTTCAAACACTCACACTGAAAAGCAGTCAGCCAGCTACTGAGCTTTGCAGGAAGGAGGTAGCTTCTCTGTTCATGCACCCACCTTGAAAACAAGCTGTCTTTCAGGGAGCCAACATGGGTAAGCAGTGGTAGGCAGAAGTACTGAAAACCTTCTCCCCTCCACCCAGAACCAGTGTAGCTCATTTAAACTGCCATTTTACACAAGTCACAGTGATCTTGGATGAAGACTTCCACACTCCTTCAGGGTGCCCTATTATTATAACCACCTATATGTTGATTTAGACAAGTAGAGAGGCATGTCATCCCTCTTCCCTCCCACTCCAAATAGCGGGAATGCAAAGGCCAGCTCCTATCCCAGACAGCTCACGGCTACAGTGCTTCATGATTGAGGCTGCTTAAAACTGTAATGATGGGAACCCCACCACAGAAGAAATGTGTGTGCACTGCTAAGAGTGAGAAATAAAGGAAAGAAATGTGGCTGTCATCCTATCTGCAACTTATTTCTATAAAGCAAATTCATTTATTATATTAACCTTTATATTTTTAGACCTTTTTCCACGGTGGCCAAGTTTTAGTGGAGAAAAGCTTTAGTTTAGTTTCTGAGAAAAGAACCAGAGTTTTGGTGCCTCAGCAGGGCGTGGGGAAGACCTGGGAAAATAACTAACTTCTGCAATAAGCTTGCTCATGACTGACCTCTAAGCCCTCTGCAAGCCCAGCAGCTGGGTAGCCCAGGAGCTGAACCTGGTGTGGTGTGACACGTCTATCTGAACTTCCCAGGGCACACAGATGCTGGCCTTGATAGCAGCCAAACAGATAGGTTTCCGGGGAAAAACTGCCACCCTCCCCCTCTTCCGTGCCTCCTGCCATCAAGCACAGGAACGAGCCATCTGCTGCCATTAACTCACAGGAGCGATGCCTACATCCAAGCCGGTCACAGCGTGTGCTCTCTGCAGTGCTATCCGCTTTCCGCTCCAAGCCGTGACGCACCGCGACATTCCCTCCGGCCGGGGACTCCAGGAAGTGAGCTGTTTGACTTGGACACAGGCACAGTGACACAGACACAGGTGGCTCCATCTATTGCGACACGGGGTCAAGCCTGCTGCAAAGGGCCCTACTTTCCTCGGTTGTTTCCCTAGGGACCAGGAAGCAGGGTGAAAATCCGGGCCCTCCCTGGAATTAAACTATAATAAAAGTTCATTGCATGAGTACCTGTGCAGCTCCCTGGTGTTTCTTGATAAATCAGCCCAGGCATCAATAATGGGGAGAGGCACGATCTCACTTCTGTACTGCATTTGGGAAAAATTACAACCCAAACTTGGAAGCTAGTCTGTGGCTGATAAGTGTTTCCAGGGCATACTTGTCCAAAATCCCACTCCCAGCCAACTTCAACTGTGAGACATTTGGTCTGGTGCAGAGCTGGATGGGTACCCATCCTCTGTGGTAGGAAGTTGCTTTTGAAGTAGGTGGCTGAAAGATGTATTTGCTAGGATGAGGGACGTCTCAGGATGCATGCACTTTTGATGTTAAATTCCTCTTCCTCAGCTGTATTTTTCACCTCTTGCTGCCCAGAGAGGTGGTGAAGGCACCACCCCTGGAGACACTCAAGTCCAGGCTGGATGTGGTTCTGGGCAGCCTGATCTAGTTGAAGATGTCCCTGCTCACTGAAGGAGGGTTGGAACAGATGATCTTTGAAGGTCTCTTCCAAACCAAACTATTCTATGATCCTGTGATTTTCTGTGTAGCACACAGTTTAATGTGTTTGCTGCTTTTAGCTGGTAGTATTTTCCTCCAGGGGGAGAAAGAGTAAACTTTTTAAATGTATATGAGGGTAAAAGAAAATCCAGAAGTCAAGCTCTCTCTCAATGATAGCAGGTCCTTCTTCTGTTCAGTCTACATGTCTTGTTGCTTTTTGTCATTTTATCCTGAATAAAATTAGATGGAGACCTCTACCACCAGGATTGAAACAAGAGATTCATTGGCTGACTTGTCCGGGATGTCAGATGTCACTCTGAACATTGACTCTGCAGTGACAGCATTGTTTGGTTAGGGTGCAGGAGGGAGATGCTCTGATGAAAAATTGTATCTCAGAAACAAAAAGCACACTTATTCCTAATGGCAAGTAGGGTAGGTGAGGCTGCAGTGGTCACTTCCCTCCCCTTTCTGTCTGTAAACTCCTTGGCCATCAAAAATGGTGATTCACAACTTGGAGTTCGTGTCCCCCTCACCACCTCTCTTTTTTCACCACTGGCCTGGCAGTGGAAAGGCTTTCCACATGATCCCCAAGCCAAATCCTGTTGGAACTTCAGTTGTCTCATGGTGCTTTCATCCCAAATAGCTCAGCTGCTAAGCTGGCTACTGCTATTAGGATATGTTTACATTTTCTGCTGCCTGAAGAGAATATATTTCTTGGTAGGAATTGTGAATCTGGGACTGGAAGCAAGACTGTGGCATAAAGGACAGAAAGCCCAGTAACGCATGATTCGTTTGCTAAAGGTTTCATTTGCAATGCTCTTCTGGAGATAAAGCAAATTCACTGTCAAGTACAGGAACCGAAGTATTCAGCAAGAGTAATCTGTGTACTTGATACTTCTTCTGACCACAAATGGATAACATTTTTTGCAGCCTTTTTTTATAACCATGTCATGAATAGGTTCAATAAAAGCAATTTTTTGCCTAGGGGTTGCTAATGGTACCAATACCTCCAAGCATTTTTGTTCAGGATTGAAATACACTATGTGACTGGTCACCCATGTTAAACAATATGGTTTCTATTCCTTAACCAGATTCTTAAAGAGGCCAGGACTATCTGAAAATGATCAAAAAAGCACTGAAAGGGGATATAGGGAGAGAGGCAAAATTAGAAAATTCAGCAATCTTCTCTCCTCTTCCAAAAGAAAATACCACATATAAGGCTGTACATGTGCAGTCCAGACTTTGAAATACCCACTTTCTTTCTTTACTTGCAGATATATCTGTCTGGATGGTATTTTACTCAGGACAGCTACTCCGAATCCTGCCTTGTGCATCTGTGCTTTGATTTTTCTATAGCAAAAGGTGCAGACAGGTCTCAGTTTGGCTCAGTTTACTGCTTTCAAACCTAAATGCCAACTTGAAGGTTCACAGAGATAGTTTCTTTCATACAGCACATATATTATTTCACATATTTAGTGGTTCTATGAATGGGTCATGCCTGCTTTATATCAAGGTGCAGCTGGCTAAGTACAGTGCCCCATGTGTGTAAAGGGCACAAGATCATCGAGGAGCCTGTGAATCTTCTAGGTTCCTGGGAACTTCAGGCCTAAGAGAGCTAAAAGTCCTCCTCTATTGCTCACTTTTTGCTGCCACATAGAACCATGAGGAGATGGAAGGAATTGAGGCCCTTTGATGCTGTGTCCAGAGAGACATCTCCAGACTGGTGAGAAAGACACAGGGCCTGTGCCCTCTGCCTCTGGAGGTTTCTGTCCTTGGTGTTTTGCTGCTGAAGAGCATGTGTTGAATGCTCGAGGGAGAGGAGACCTACCCCATGCTTTTAGGTAGAGGACCTCTCTCTTTTTCTCCTCCACAACCTTATCCTGCTTTTGTACACACTGGTACTCAGGCTAACAAGTTTTAAAACACATTTTAAAATGCATCTATTAGATAGCAAGAGTAATGCCCAAATTCAAGCAATAGCTATGTCAATGAACTGAACTGTCAGCCTGTCCCCAAAACCTTATCAAAACAAACTGCTTGTTGTCTGCGGCCTGAGGTAACTTTATATTTCATTTTGTAATACGAGCTGTGTGACTTTTCATGCTAGAGACTGCCTAGGATGTTTAAATTCACAGCTTCCATTAGTCTAAATCCACCACTTAGAAAGAAAGAAAAAAGGCACCTATATTTTGAATGTTAAGGCCTTCACTCTGCATTTATGACCATTGAATGTGTTGTTTCTTAACTCTGATGTAATATAAGTACTTGGCATTCATAAAGATATTGGTTTCAAAGTCTCTGAAAAAGTCTGCAGCATGTACATAAGCAGCTAGCAGTGCTGTATGGCATCAAGTTTCCTTTAACTTCACAGAACAGATAAGGAGGATTCATTTTAATAGAACACCTAGAAAGACATTACTGTTATTACTGGTCTTTAAATGGTTGTTTGCTCTCAGTGCTGACTATAGTTATACTGTGTCAAGCTCAGTGAGTACAGATAACGTTTAAAAGTCTACGTTTCACGTATTTAAGCTTGCAGAAGCTTACTTAAAAAATTATATTAGGCTCTTATTTTAGCCACTCTTAGCTTTATATTTTTTACAGTGGAAACAGTTTTACACCTTTAGTATAAAGTCTCCTCAAAGCTGCTGCAGAACTTCAGCAGCAAGGATAATACGTGCAACCTCTCAGAAACCAAGGCAAACAAGAAACAAAGGAGAAAATATGCAGTACAGAGAGGCAAATACAGAAATACATAACCTTGCCAAACCTTGACTTATGTAACTGGCTGTTTGAGAGCACTTCATGGGTTGGAAAGAGATGGAATGCGAAATGCTAAATCCTGTCTGCCTCTCCTACTTATACAGGCAATCTTCAAGGGGGGCTCCGGTGATTTAAGTACTGTGTTGCATAAATGCAACTGGAAGTTTAAACACCCCATGTGGGTTTCAAACCCTCCATCACAACCTCTACAATGTTCTAAATGGTTTCTCAGATAAATGGTATGGTCATCCTAGAACATTATATCATTTAAAGTTACACATTTTAAATGAGTATTTGGTTAAAAACTCAAATAAAATCTCTTTTGCATACCAGGTAATAGAATACATGGATTAAACTCTTTAAAAATTGTGAATGAAGAAGAAACCAGTAAGAGTGCACATTATCTGTGCCACAAATTCAATGACAATACAAAATGTGACATAGAATGGAAACCATTAGCAAAATACATTTACTGGGCACCAAAGCAGAAAATATGTTATCATTTGCTTGAACCAGCCTAAATAAATATCTGCCAAAGAATAAAACAATTTACAAGGAGACCTTCCTCTCTGTAATGGGGCTATGTGTTTAACAATCTTTTTTCTTCATACTGGGTCTGAATTGGGTCACATACATTCCCCTTAAGATGACATTTTAGCACCTATTTATAGAATCTCATCCTGTCTGCCACATCTTGTTTCAATTAAAATTTGATCTTGAAACAAGGCAGAAGGATGGAGGTGGGTGGACCCTGTGGTACTGGCTATTGGTGAACTATTACAAGTTTATACTGCACTTTGAATGAAAGGGAAGGCTTGCAGGGAAATCACCGGTCAGGAACACTGCCCCAGAATAGCCTCCTGCTGCAGCAGGACAGTCCAAGACACCTCCTATCATGCTACTGGCCACTGTGATCCTTTACAGGAACACTCAGCTTTGCCAGCCCTGCTGTTTATGCACCTTTTGCCTTTTTATGCCATGCTTCTTGCCCCATTTCTCTGGGCTTTTTCATAGTGTGAGACCACTTTCTAGGTTAGAACAAGCTTTCACATTTCAGACTTTTATATAAGCAAGGATCTTTGTAGATTCCTCTTTCAAACCTTCCTCTGGGACATAGGTAAGTTCTTCCAAGTCTTGATGAACTCAGGAATCCTGTCTGTCTTTAATCAACTTCTGCATCCCTCCCTTCCACCTCAGCAACTCCGGTTCACCTTTCCCATCCCTGGTGATCTCAGCCTTCATAGTATTTACTGCCACTTCGCCTTTCCACAGGTCTCCTGCCTGCAGCATTACCTCTGGCTGCATCCCAAGTCACCTACATCCTTCCTGAGGAGGAATGAGCTCTATTCCACATTTCTGGCTGGTTCAGAGTGGTGGGTCTGAACATAAGCAGGGTAAGAAATGAGGGAAAACTGGGAGAGGAAAGACAGAAAGAAAGGTCGAAAGACCTAAAGAAATAATCTGTGAGTGTATAGCTGTTGCACTCCTCTTGCAAAATAAAGCAGGCTGCATATGGTGCAGTTCAGACTTTAAAAGAGCTGTGCTTTTCTAAGGGCAGAGAGATCTGCCTCAGGGCAGCTGGAAACTCCCTCTGGTCGACCTTCATTCACACACATCTAGGCAGAGCCTTAGTATCTAGCGACTCTTTGCCCTCTGAAATGAGAGTGGAATCAGCCAGCTGGTTCAAAACCTGCTGGAGAAATGGTAGAGCAAACTTCCACAGTATCTATGTAAAACCTCCAGCACTGTAGCTGCCTCTACCTTTGCCCAGCATTAATGTGAAAAGCAGCACAAGTCAAGAGCATTGCCCTGGGCTGCCAGAACACAATCCTGGTCTTGAAACCACAGCTGCACCTCATCACAGCAGAGCTTCCAAAGCACACAACACAAACTTCATACCTGGCCTGAAGAACAGAGAGATGCTTTGGGCATCTCCGCCCTCAGTCCCCGCGGTCCAGCTGCCCCAGGCCACACACCTCTCCTTGGCATGTCCTACCTTCCAAGGTCACAGCAGCCCCAAGTCGTCCTCCCTGCTCCTGCATCCCCCATGTGTGTGGTCTCCCCATCCTGACTCTCATAACAGTGCCCATCCACACGTTGACCCGAGCCTCTGGTGTCCCCCTTCTGCCTCTTCCATTACCCCAGACTGCTGTATTCCCTCATGCGTGCACACACACACACTCTCACATTTCCTTCCTCCATTCTTCTGTCTCTGAAGTTAGACAATTTTAATGTTTTTATGTTAATTGCTTTTGAATAACAGCCTTTGTGGAAAACAAAAGGTTTCCCAGAGCACTGGTTTCTTTGGAAACGTTCCCATGGCCAACTACAAGCTGAAATAATAACAATAATAGGAAAATTTCCACAGAAGTATATACAAGTTGTGGGTTTCTCTTTGGTTGTTTGGAATTTGGTTTAGTTTTTGACATTTTCAGGCCAGCTTTGCCCTCCAGCCTCCCCATCCCTCACTCAGCCAGGAGAAAGGCATAAAGTGGAGTCTCATTGCAGCCTGCTTCAATACAAAGAGAGGCAGCAACTCTGTTTACTGAGGGCACCCTTGGTGCATTGGGGCAAGGAGCTGTGTGGAAAGGCTGTCTGGCTGGTATTCCTCTGTTGTTAAAGAGCACAGGAAATGATGGTCAGTTCTAAACCGGAAAAATGTGCAAGTAAGCTTCGGCTAACCGCAAGGAACTGAAGTACACAGCAAGAATTACAATGCTTATGGCAGGAGGGGAAATCTGACAACTTCTGATTCATGGGCTGTTAAAGGTTATG
The DNA here is from genome assembly GCF_012275295.1 of Melopsittacus undulatus. Taxonomy (NCBI): domain Eukaryota; kingdom Metazoa; phylum Chordata; class Aves; order Psittaciformes; family Psittaculidae; genus Melopsittacus; species Melopsittacus undulatus. Next base: position 67,720,775 of record NC_047527.1, on the reverse strand, counting down.
GTGCTGCCATATGCCATTATGGTAATGAAACCACAGTTTTAAACACTAAGCAGGTAGCTGCTTCAGCAAATAAATGCAGGGTTCGCTCTATTTCATGTGTTTGTATGGGAGGTGATAGTGAAATTAGGCTTGTCCCAAAGAGCCAGTGACCCTTTACAGATGGGAAAAGGGGTTGTGAGGGCCAACTCACATGCAGAGTGGTACAGCCCCTCACTAGCTTGCCTAGGGCCAAGCCTGTTGAATACAAGCCGAGCGTGCATGTGGAGTACAAGCATGCTAAAGTCTGCCTTAATCATGCTCCCATCCCCATGGTCTTCTGTAGAGTTCTAATGTTCCCTTCTACCATTAGAAAGCGAGGGTTCAAGACAGCATACGAACACTGGGACAAACTGAGCCAGTGCCTACCTTACAGCCATTGAGAATGGGTGAAAGACTAACAACAACACAAATGCAAACCTACCTTTTTGCTTTTTTGTCTGATAGCCACAAACTCCAAGATTTCCCTCTCTGTTGCTTTTTTGCTCAGCTTGTCCCATCTTCCTGTTACACTCCATTCCACTGGCTGCTTAAAAAAGTAGTTTAAAAGGTGCTGTAAAGGCAGGCATATGTTACACACTATCATGTTTCAGCGTAGGATTTTTCTCACAGCATGCACGTAATGTTTGTTAACTACTAAAATATCACAAAAAGTACCACCATCTCATATGGTGAGTTGGCAAAAAAAGAGGAAAATCAGATCAAATCCTAGCTTCCACCAGTGACTGGCACGCTTGGGGGCTTGGCAAGGAAAGCCACTGCTGAACCATCTTCTGCCAGCAGAGATTTCCCCTGTGGCAGCACTGTCACATCTGTGCCTGGGGATGTCTGTGCCTGGGGCTGCCAGCAAAGAGTGGGGAAAGGGAAGGGTGTTTTGCTTGTGGCCCACCTTTGTACCAATGACACCGTGGCATGTGTAGGATGGAGGAAGATAAAGGTGAGACTTGGTGCTTTTTACCTTCTGAGAGGGCTAAAGGGCTTCACAAAGGTTTTCCCCACATACTGCCACAGGGAGGGTGCTGTCAAGGATATTGATGGGGTCCTCCACCCAGCTTTTCTCATGACCAATTCCTTTAAATCCCAGAGGACATGAAAAGGGGACGCAAGGAAAGGACAGGAAAGGAACACTTGCAAGTTAAAAGAGAGAGAAACCCAGCAAGAAACAGCTCTTAAAATATAAGCCCCCAAAGGCTGCAGGTGCTCGTTTCCTCCAGGTTTAAAGCAAAGTTGCAAGAAGCATGCTGTCGATGCTTGCAGGGGTTCTTGGAGCCAGCTGGAGACCATCAGGTATTCCCAGCCTAACCTATCAGCTTGAGGACAAAAACCTGGAGACATGTTTTTACCCCTTTAAAACAGCATTTCCTGTGTTCAGGATAGCCTTGCTCTGCCTGCTAAGTAAAAGTTTCATGAGGTTTGTGCAGCTGCCTATGTTGATTCTACCTGCAGCGGTAAAGCAGCCTTCCTCCTGAGCCAGGTGAAAATACGGTTGCTGAAATGGGGATCCATACAAACAGCATTTTGAGACTGAGCCAGGTGTTAGAAAGGAGTTTGTATTTCTTCAGGCACACATTGCTTGCACTATGTTAAAAATGAGACAAACAGCTTGCTTTGAGCCCACCGTGCTTGTTTCCTACTTACTGCCTGTGCATGCATGCAGTGTTGAGCCACTGAAAGGATGGTAAGATGCAGAAGGATCACACCATTTCAATGCTGCTTGAAATTGTTTTATGTCAGCTCAGGCCCTGCTCTCTTCTAATATGTGCAGCTCTGCAGCCAAAAGCTGGCTCTGGAAGCCTTCAGTAGAAAATTCTTTGCCCAGATCTACTCATCTATGCAGTCTCTGCTTATTCCAGCAGAGGTTTGGCATGGGTGGCCAGAGATGACATAGGGTCTGGTGCTGGTATTGCAGCAGGCCACTTACACAGACACCAAGGTCCACATTCCCAAAGGCACTCAGATATTGCATTTCATACACCTGCAGCCACAGGGATCAGCTTCCTGACTGCCATGGACTCTTGTCCCTACAGTGGCTTTCTCCTTTCAGATTCTAGCAAACAGGGAGCTGGTATCAATCTGTATCTGAATTTTATGTCCCTGAGTACCATATAAAGGGAGGTCCCCCGTATGCGACAGGTAAGTGGAAATAGGAAGGATCAACCGTGAAGACAAATACTGGTGAGCCTGAGGTTATGAGCCTACAGTTGCTGAGCAAAAAACATTTATTCCTTCAGAGATGGGAAAATAAACAGAAAAATCAATACACTGTGCCTCTGTGCTGCATATATCCAGATGAAAACTATTAAAATGCATCTCACTGCCTGTCATGCAGACTTAACGAAGCATAAATGAACTCTGCTACTCTATTATACTGCAGGCGTGGAGGAGGGATGTATTAATGTCAAACACTGGAATGGGTGAAGTAGCCAGTCTGGTTTTGCAGGCCAGCATGAAGCAATACAAGACAAGTGTCAGCCACGTGTACACACTGCTGCAGAGCACAGGCTGCCTCTTGGCTGAGCCAAGGTTCGGTGTCAAGAAAGCACAGAGGAACAGGCTGCTCCTTCAGACGAATCTGCACAGTGGCAATGTATGCCCACTGCAAGGCAGAGAAATGTGGAAAGTGGTGAGCATGCCTGAAGATGTGTAGAGATTCACAGCAGAGTCTTCAATGTGATGATCTCCATCACCATAGGATTCTGCTCTTAATCACCCTACTTGCCAAGAGAAGCTATAACCAACTCGAGTTATTTCAGTTGGGGCTCCCTAGATGCTGTCAGCAAACTGTTTGAAGTTCTTGCAATTGAGGGATAAGCAGCTTTTACAGAGAAAAAGCTGGCACTTCAGAATTTTTAAAAAACTAAATTCAGACATCAAGAAGGGAAGTCTTTAAAAGCTGCCACTGATGCAGATTTTGTGTAAGGAATGATTGCTTTTCCCTCAAAAGGCAGAAAGGTAAAGAAAAGCACTCTTCCCTCCCTGTGTGCTGAAAACAGCTATGGGCTAAACGTGTCACTTCATACTCAGTTTAAAAAAGAAAAAAGAAGGCAAATGCAAAAATACAGAAATATGTTGGATGACATACAGGTTGGCAATACTCTCTACTACTGACTGTTATATACAGCCAGTAATGAACGCACAGCTCCCTGATTGCTGAATCGTCTTGGTGGTAACACCACCTTTTTTCCTTCATGTTATATTTCCTTCCCTTTGTTGCCCCCACCACTGCACACACAGCAGTGAGCTCCCCACAGCAGGGGCCAGACCTGACAGTGCATGTTGTCTAGCTCGCTTGAGCTAGGTAGGCACTAAAGGGATTGTGTTAATCCTTCAAGCAGGTTATTTTACTGGGGACAGCTTTGGACATCCACACAACAGTGGTCTTTTAACTATTTGTTACAGACAGCATGAAGAGTGCCACCGTGACCAGCTCTCCTGCATGCTCTCAAATGCTAGAAGTGCCAAGTGTCCACCCTATGCAGTTACACTACTGTAGCTGAACTAGAAATCAATCCATTATTGATCCAGGGAAAACCCAAATCTTTTCAAGGACACACATGAGTCATGTTCCCCCTGTGTGCTATGTATGTATAGTGGTGTTTCATTTACTGCACTTTCACTTAGTATTGCCAGCATTCATATGTTACAACCAGGAAAACTGAGGGAGGAAGTCTGGAAACTTCTTTTATCTCATGGGTTTAAGAAAAAACCCTCTTAAACAGCACATCAGTTACTGTATTGAACAACAGGCTAATAAATTCTAGTATTGCATATGCTATATAGTAAAAGTTAACAATCCCTTATTCTTTAGATTAAGTGTCTTCCCTCACAAAGCACACCCTGAAGGGCTCAGCAACAATATTTTTATCATCTATCTAGGTACTTATATGGCTCCCATCACTGCTGTACCTGCTTTTATAGTAGCTGTGAAATATGGAGTCATAGAATCTGATATGGAATCAGAACCAGGAAATGTTGTTTGTCCAGCTACTATACAAGCCAACAAAGGGAACAAAACAAGAATCTCAGTGCACTCCAAGCTCTTTTCATGATACTGGACCACTTGACTTCTAATTTATCGATCACAAATTGTTGTTGTTAAGATTAAGTATGAGCATTGCCTCATGCCAGAAAGAAAGCCACCACTTCTCGAGAGACTGAGAGATGAGCTACAGAGAAAGGAAGAGTATGATTCCCATTTCTTCTCCTATGAAACTCTCAAAACACAGAATATTTGTTTTGCTGACAACGATCAATTCACATCAGTGACTCAACTTTGCTTCTGTAAGAAAACAGGAAAGAAGAACAGAAAAATACACACAAGCAAGTGCCCATACATGCCATCTGTTATGACCTGCCTCTCAGAGCAAAATGGTATGATCTCCTCAGAGAAGACCTGCTTCATTTTGATCCAACCGTCATTAGCATGTTCACAAAGTAAATACAAGAGACAGCTCTGGGCACTGTTTTGTACTTCTGCAGGGATATGATTGATAGTACAAGGCAGTTTACTGTGGAAGAATCAAGACTGTGAGAACATAAAGCTTTCATACACCTTTTCTTCTTGTGAATGTGGCTTACCTCTAGTAATGAGCATGGCCAGGTATTTTGATCTCATACAGAAGCAGGATCAGGGGTTTCACTTCTGAGGAAAGAGCCATTCAGGAGATCAGGCTGAAGCAGGCAATGCCCAGGGCTGACGTACAGGACTGCCAGCAGCAGCAATGCAGCAGTGACCTGCTACTGGGAGTGCAGGGAGGCACACACGGATCCCAAGCTGGGAGACCTGGTGTACAATATGACAAGCACCCCTGGAGCTGAGGACAAACTGGGTGAGGGGTAAAGCAGGCTGGTGTTTAGAAGGACGTCCCTTGGGCATAGGGAGTAGTATGTGCAAGAGAGGAGAGAAGTTGGTTGGAATATAGACATGATTTAAAATAACTTGTGAACACTCTGGCTGCCTAAGGAAAACAGTTGCCATGTGTTTGTAGATGCATTCAGACTTTCCCCTGGGAAAGGTTCCACTGAACCTCTACAGCAGGAAGGTTGTAGCTGGCGGCTGTCTGACCAGTAGGTCAATGGAAATGCAGGAAGTTCCCCTTCAAGTTTCACTTCACTTAGCTACAGGCGAGTCCCACAGCCAACATTGCTCTGTCAAGGATCTGTCTTGGCTTTCATAAGAGTCTCAGACAAACTCTTAGTCTGCAAGACACAAGTCTAGACAGCAAGACAGAGAAAATGTGAGGTTTCAGCTGGGAGGTGTGCAGCAGACAGCATCGTGGCTGGCCAGAAACATGCACAGAAGCGAATGTGTGGCTTGAGACAGAAACTGTTTGTGAAGTCAGTGCTGGGTTTAGGTCTCTATTTCAGATAAAAATATCTCTCATATGCTGTAGTGAGCTCCAGGGCGACCAGCCTGTGCATGAAATCTGCATTGTGCAATTAAAAGAGACCAGAACCTTCTTCGTTCATTCATTGAAATGTCAAGGAGCAAGCTGCAAAATAGGTGTTTCTTCACAGAAAAGACATCTCTCTGAGGCTGCCACTTCAAAGATGTTGAAGTGACACATGGAAAGCACCTGCAGTGGTGTCTGTTCTCTGTTTCTGAGGCAGGGGCACAGGGGGAGAGAAAGGGTGGCCAGATGCCATTTTGAAAGCAGCTTTCCTGTGTCTGATGATATCAGGCTCTGGACCACCCTCGGGTGTAGGTGATGCTCTTGCTGACAGACCTCACTGAAGGGTAAAGCCAGGGAAGGAGGCACAGGTACTGCAGCACCCTGGATCACACAGAATCAAGCACTCAGGTTGGGGGAGCATGTCAGAAGAGGTCCAGAGCCACTGTGGCTGTCACGGTTCCCTCTTCTGGGGAGCTAGGTCCCACCTCTGCTCCAGGGCTTCCAGGAATGCCCTGCACAAGCAAGGAGGCAATCCACACAGTTTACACAGGCCCGTAACTTCTTCACCATTAATGCTTACTATTCCTTGGCTTGGTTTTGAGGCTGTATTGCAGCACCCTAGGCAGATGTAGTGATACCTTCTCTGAGACTCTGTAAGGACCTGTGTACTAACCCCATTCACCCCCAGCTCTGAAAACAGCAGCTTCTGGGTGGGTTTGATGGGGAAGGAGGAGCTGGAAAAGTAGATCTCCACTGCAAGGTGTCTGCATGGTGGCAAAAAGGGAGCTCATGAGGTGTCTGGGGCTCTGGAGCTGGTGAGGCGCAGGTCATCGCTTCTAGGCTAGTTCTAGTAGACTAGACTGTCAAAGCTAGAGTCTGCTTTGGAAGCAGTGAGCCACGAACTCTCTCCTGCCCCTCACTGGGTCCGGTAGCTGCCTTAGCCAAGCTGACCAGGAACAGTCTTCTTCTGACCTCAGGTCTCACTCTAAGTGGCAAAAAGGACATCAGGTGACAGCAGTACCTGCTTCTGTTAAGGCATGTGTCAGAAGAAGGAAATCCAGTGGAAGTCTCTCTCCTGCCACAGGATGCTGATTCCTCTCCTCACTAGAGAATTCAGGGAGGAAAAAAAGATCAGAACAGTCTGGCTAAGCCTGTGTGTATTTTTACCACAAACACCTTCTGTTCTGGCCTATGCAGTTGCTTTCACAGCTGGAAAGGGAATATTTTTTACCTTAAATAAAAGGAAAAAAAGGCTGGATTCTTTTCAGTGTGCTCTGGGGAGCATCAGGAAGCCACATGAAACTTAAATGCTCTCTATCACACCTCTGGCACCTCTCCACAGCTCCCTGGGTGTCACTGCAAATTAAGTTATGTTGGCCACACTTACAATATTTTGCTGAACATAACTCATCAAAGGTAAACACATGGAAAAACTTTGGCTTTGGTTGCAATTAATGGAGATGTCTTGATGACAAAACCACATGTTCCCTCAGGGCTGGCCCTGGGCATTTTGCATGAGTGTGTTTGCACCAGGTTCACAATTTCGAAGTGACCCTCAAAAACCACTTTCCACTGCCTGCCTTAAAGGCTGGATGGGAAGATCTAAGGGGAAGGTGAAACCTTTTGCAGCAGAGGTTCTGCTTTAATAGTAGGAGATAGAAGACTCATACCCTGTATAAGGACTAGGCACAGAAAGCAGGGAGCAGAAAGCAGGTTCCCATTCCCTATAAAACTCTCCTCCTATTGAACATTTCCCGTGATGATGTCCCACTGGAGCAGCTAATCCCTGCAGCAAGCCAGGTGACCAGCATGGTCCTTCCAGCCAGATTCCCTTCACCAGCTCTTCCCATATACAGCCCAGCCCCTCAGCCTGCCTTCCTTCAGAGGCACTGTGCAGCTGCCAGAGAAGTTTGTCTGGGTTCTGTTTCATCCAAAGCAGGCCCCCCTGAAAGGCAGTAACTTGCCCTCATAACCCCAGCCCCAGGAGCATCCCAGGTCAGAGCATGCACAGGACCCCTTGGCAAGGAGGGGCTCTGAAGAAATGACATGGCTTATTCCTGAAGGAAGAAGGTGAGGAGGGGAGAGATGTGGTCATGGCTATGGAGATTCAAAGAGAAGACTTCCTTCCCCATGCAGATGGATGGTTAACATGGCTTGCATTAAGTGAGGGCCGGGTGGCTGAGCACCTTACACTGTTTTCCTCCTTTTCACACTCCCATTTTTAAGAGAGAAGTGTGTATATACTTCAACAGTGACATTTTAATATGCTGGGTCTGACCTGACCTTACACCAGCACAACTTTGACTTCATTGACATACATTTCTATTTACACTGGATGAAGAAAAACCAGAATCAGTTTCTACCATGGCAGCACTACAAAGATGAGAAGAAAAAGGACTGTGAGTGCCGTAAGACTAAGTTGTCATAGCAGCATAATTGCATTTGAGTCTACTTTGTACAAAAACAGACTGCCAGAACTTCATTTTCAAGGGAGAATCTCTGTCGGAAAAAAAAAGGAAGTGCTGCGCTGCTCTGCCTAAATTGTATTAGACAGCAAACAGCAAGCTGGATCTGCATCTCCCTGCAAATGAATCTCCTTGGATGAAACCAGCCTGGCCGTTTTCATCTGTTGTGAATTCAGAAAGAGATGACATGTAACACTTCTTCACAGAGTTTGAGGAAAGTATATCAAATTGTAAGCTACAGTGCATAACAGCCTATTAATTATAGATGCAAACAGTGTTTTCCAGAGGTTACATTGTCACTGAATTAAAATTTAACAGATGATGGATTGGTTAGGTTGCCTTCTTGTTGAATAAGTCATTTCAGTAGCCATGTAAACACGGCTTCATCAACCATCAGCATCCAGTCCCTTGTAGATGCACCAATTGTGTAAAAACCCCAGAATGCCCAGAGAAAGACAAATCAAAGCAAAACACACCTTAATTAGTTATTCTCTGATATGCTAGCTGCTCAGTTCACGTTTTCATGGAATACTTCAAAGCAACATTCCTTGTGGATGCCCGGTCTGTCAGTTCTCCTGGCAGACTATCCTAAGTTGGGGTACTTTCCCGTTGCTGCATGGCCATATTCACACCACACTGGCAGCATTTCATAGCTGTTAGGAACCTAACTTTATCCCACACATCTGCATGAATATCTCTCCAGCAATGGCTGCTGGGGTGGAGGTTGCAAGCAGCACATTCTCTTTTCTCTGAAGGACCTCACTCCCTCCTGTACCGATGAGTAACCCTGAGTCAGTGGGGCAGGACAATGGATGCTTGCTGCTGTCAGGGCAATTCCCTTCAACAGTTTTATTCAAGTTTATGTATTGCATGATTAACTTGCAAACTGGTTTTGAGAAATGGACAGTAAGAAATGCAAAAAGTAAACAGTGAACATGCTCCAGATGGCACAGGATTACTAACCTGAGACAGGCAGACACACGATTTCTGCAACAACCTGGAGCAGCTACAGAGCAAGGCAATACCATACAGACAAAGTTTTAGGTTGAAGGTCGCAGAAGTGAGATGTGCCAGAGAGTGTCAGCAGGAAAGCAGACTTGCTAGGAGAGCATTTATTATAGCTAACCAAAATTTTTATGTACAGTAAAGGTGAAGACCTCAGTAAACCTTCCCCCCCCCCCCTCGTTTGACACAGTTATTTCTTGTTTTCAAATGTAAGGACCTTTTTTCTTGATGTTTTTTGTAATCTGTATGCTTTTGCTTGTGAGGAAAATACCTTAAGAAAATGTATAATTCATGTGGTGTCTGAAAACAGTACCTATCCTATGCTGAAATAACATTTCTGAACCATAAGCAGCTTCATTCATCTCCAGAAGACATTCATGCTGAAGCTTCACTGTGACCATTTGAATGTCTCCATCCTTAAATATCTTGCAGCCACTCAAAGCTCACATCCAAGAGAGAAGTTTCCTACTAATCCTTCTTCCTATATCAATAGCTGTGGCTACATTTCTGGACAGCCAATATTGCTATATTTTATTTTCATGGTATAAGTAAACACTAGATAAAAGAAAACACTGTCAGTTGACTCTTGAATTCTACCAGTCTGGGAAAATATTCTGTCATAGGCAGATTTCCTGTTAGATTCTGAAACACTTTCCAGATAAACATTCACTTTATAGCACATCTTATGGGCTCCTACTTTTGTTATTCATGTAGTTGTGCAATCATTAACATTATCTAGATGATCTGGATGATGATTATCTAGATTTACTAGGTGATCTTTAAGGTTCCTTCCATACCAAACCGTTCTATGACTCTCTGATCAACCTCTGAGTTAAAATTTCTCTTCTTAGGAGTGACATTCAAAAAAAAAACCCTGTAAAAGCCAAGCTTTAGCTCTATCTTTTCTGTATGTTTATGGGTTTTGTTTGGTTTGGGATTTTAACAGAACATGGAAATGAAGCTTCCTAATTGTTAGGCTGGATGTTGTGCTGCGGTGGAGTAGGGTGGTATTAAGAAGACAACACCGGCAGCCAGCTCAGCTGCCAAAAGAAAGCAAGACCTAGCTTTCATCCATTCAGTTCCTTTTTCTAAACTGCTGTAAGCCCAAGCTCCTCTCAAGAGCTGATGGAAACCTTGGGATGTCCTTGGGGCCCCAATGGTGTGAGGAGACCCTGCAGCACCCATGCACCCACCACCCTGTGTCGTGGTGTCCCTGAGAGCACAGTGGGCGGAGGGAGGTGGTGGCACCACATCAGAAAAACAAAACAGATGACAGAGAGAAACTCCTCTTTAGATCAAAGCAAGTGCTCCCATCTGTGGCAAAGGCTGTTCCTATTCCTTCCTTGTGTTTTCAAGGAATTTCTCTGATCATGTTCCTTCTTTCTTCTAAATGTTTTGCAGCCTGAGAAAACACAGTGAAACCAACAGCCATGCACCCTAGCAAGAAACAACAGCTCCCCCTTCATATCACAGGGGCAGCAGAAAAGCCACTGGCCTCAGGCAGGAGCCAAAGCACAGCCTCCTCCCATGCAGGAGGGCTCTAATACATCTAACTCCCCAAGCCCACAGCTGCACATCCCAAGCGGTGACATGGAGACAAGGCAGTGCTATTTAGAGCTCCTAATTGAGATCACCACCCTGCATCCGAGCCTGTAACGATTACTGAGTCTCCCAATGAGATGTGTCTGCTCACAGAGCTGCTGCAGGGGAGTCCTGGGATGATCCAGTGCTGTCACAATACCCTACTTTCCCCCCAGCCTAGATCTGCTTCTAGGTCCAAGGACGCAGCTCAACCTCCATGTCTTCACGTTCACTTTGTCCTTTTCTCTTATGATCTTGCTCCCGCCCCTGCAACTTTGTCCTGCCTATAATTGTATTGTTGCAGCACCTCAACACATTAGATTATGAAACTGGCTCAGCTGGAATCAAACACAATATGATTTCCTTGTTATCTTTCAGACAGATCAGTTTCCCAACTTGGTCCATTGGATGGCCACAGGAATACTTCTACTAGTATTAGCATGGGGTTACTCTGGGATCAGGAACAAGGAGCTATGGGCCAGTGGTTTGGTTTAAGACAGAACAACTCCTCAAAACAGGTTTCAAAGATGTCCATCTCTGCACCAGTGCCTGCACAGTGGAGGAAGCAGGAATACAAGGAGTCAAGGGAGGAAGAAAGCCTGGCCAGCAGGCTGGGCTTGGATTGACTTAATTACACCAACTCGAGTTACCAAGGGAAAAAAACAAAAAAGAGACTTACCAGTTGCTTACATTTATTCTGTTTACTGGAAAAATCACTTAAAAAGATTGGATAGCTGGACACCCACCAGTGAACATGAACATGTAAACCTTTTGGGGCTTTCTTTGCTGTTGTTTTGTCAGAACTGATAAAGAACCCGAGGCTTGTCTACCTACATTTACACCACCTGATATAACAGAAGATGCTACACCTTCTTACAAAGGTGGTCACTGTGTAACTATTCACACTGATGGAGAGGACAGAGAGCCCAGTTTTGCTTGTGGGCAGAAAGACTGTTCCTGGCTTAAGGGGTTCAGGACCTAAATAGGCTAGGAGAGGGAGGTCAGGAAAATTATACTGGATATCAGACTCCAGAGAAGAACAACAGCAATTAAAGACTTAACTGAAAGAAATGGCCAGAGTACCATCCAAAGCTGTAATTGCTCATCATTCAGCTAGTTTAATGATAGAGGTTTGACAGACGGACCGGGGAGGAGAGGTGCTGCCAATCGCACCTTTAGCTAAACGCACTGTGTCAGGGCTAACTGCAGCTGGCTGTTACTACACTGATCCGTGGCATGGAAACGGCAGAGAGCAAACACAGCAGCCTCCCAAACACTGATCATTAGTGGAACTCAGGGAGGAACGAACAGAGGAATGTCCATGCTTCCAGAGCTTTCTGAGAGTCCCACAGAAAGCTGATCCTTATTTCTCACAATCTGAATTGGATCTTGAAATAACTAAAATACACCCAGTTTACCAAATGTCCTCTATTAGTGTAGTTAATTCTGAGTCTCCTGGGTTTTTCCAAGTCAAACAAGCTCTGACATCTGCTCGCAATAAAAGCAGATGACAGTGCTTCTACACATATGGCACGAGCTGACTCCCCTTTAGAATAAAAGCACCCCCCTGCCCATTAAATGAAGCATAAATTTTCACTTGCTTGATACATACATCAGTAGGTGTTAACTCAGAGATCTGAAACAAAACAGACTGAAGATGATCTTTTAATAGCCTGTGCTATTAGAAGTGGGGTGCTTGCCTGCTATGCCTAAGTATCCAGGTGAGTAGAACGTGCCCTGCTCCACAGCAGACAAACCCACACAGCAGCTAGGTAGATTTCAGGTGCTGTAAGTGGTACAGAGCGGAGCGCAGTTATTACCAGCCAGCTTCACCCTGCCCGATGATGAGTTAACATGCCATTCTCCCTCTGCTGTCAAAGCCTTTGTCATGGTAATGGCCCGTTTCCTCTTTTTGTTAATATCTCTGTCAAGAGAATGAAGCAGCAGAATTGGAACTGCCATGGTGTGTGATAGCACCGCTCTGCTCAGGTTCCGCTGGCAGCCTGCTGTGTTTTGATTAACTGGATGTTCCTCTAAAATTCGCATGAAATTATTTTTCCATGGAAGCGCAGGGTGATGAACAGGAAGGACTGGCTGGGGTAGAGCTGGGGTCGGCTGCCTGGTCACTTGGGCTGCAGCCATTTACCAGTGAGAGGAGAAATTGCTCTTGTCCTTGCAGGTCAGTCCTAGTTTCTACTCACCTCTCCGAAGAAAAGCCTGTCAATAAATGTAACTTGTGCTTGCAGATATGTGAAAGGCAATTTGGAATGAATCCCAGAAGCCTTGAAGTTTTACAAAATCTTTAGATACCTGGCAGGCAAACTCAGCGTATCAGCTTGTACAGACACCCACTTCACCTCCTCAAAACATAAAGTCCTCTGGTACAGGGGGAAGATGTGCTGACTTTCAGCCTTGCTCTGCAGATGGCTCCATTGACCCCAGATCGTGCTGGGATCTGCCATGCCCCTTGCATGTCATGCCTCTCTTCTGCCAGTAAGGCCAGCAAAGATTTTGCTAGACAGGGTCTTTGATTTCCTTGCATGTCAGACTGGGCTATGCAGCACAAACAAAAAGAAAACCATTTGACTTTGCTGTCTCTTGGTCCCCGTAACTAAATAGGACAAAGCTGATGAACAGGGAACTCTAATTTAACTTCCTAGGACACCTCGCCACTCTGAAAACACTGATCCAGAATCGGGGATTCCATTTCCTAGATTAAACACAGCTCTCAGGCAAGGTGTAATGAATCTAAATGCCTGGTGTAGAAACTACCGGTGTATCACATCCTGTGATTCTTGCTGCAGCTCTGAGTGGACAGAATAATCCAAACTGTGACATTTCCATTCTGACTTAACACCAGCGAAAATAACACAGGAAACAAGGTAGCCAAGACTCAGACATTGCTTTTGTCGGTCTCTTGGTTTTACTGCTAAACTAAAACTGCAGAGGGCTTGTGTGTTACAAAACAATCTGTTTTCTGCTCAGAAATCATTAGTAAAACCGTTCTGGCAAGTGCAACATCCATATCGTTCCTGTTACAGACTTTGCAACACCATTGCTCTGCAATCAGCAGCAAGCTGGTATGAGATTAACTTTTCCAGCACTCACAAATCCAAGATCATAAATGTTTTACACAATACTTCAACGTTTTTTCTAATGAGCTGTCTTTGCAGTCTGCACACATATTACAGAGTTCTCAAAATATTTTATGGATTAGTGGACTAATGAAAAATATATCTGTGACAATACCTCCCTTCCTCTTCTTCCCCTCTTCCCCTATACCTAGTACACAGCCTTGATAGACTCTATTCCAGCAGGTTTGTAACACATATAAAAAGTCTGCAGCACAGATTTTGTTTGGTAACTCAAAGAACTATGTCAGTAAATTTAAATAATTGAAGAGACACCACAGAAACTTGATGTCTGATTACCCCAAGAAAGTGTGCTGCTCCACTTAGGCAGCTCCCAGTTCAGTATGGACAGTCCTTCTGTGCCCTTCCCCCTGCAGAGGACTCTGAAACATTGAACATAGCTTAGAACTCTACAACTCACTGCAGCAGGGCAGATGATTTTAGCCACCAAATACCCTTTTCATTGCCTATTTCAACTCAAAGGAAAGGACTCCTGCAAAACCTTCCTGTCTTAAAGCAGATATTAGAAGTTGTTGCACTGTATGAGTTTTGACTACTGGTAACTTACATCAAACTCACTGGGATCTGGTTTTGATTCTCTTGGGGCTTTTTTTTACGTAGGTTTTATTATTATTATTATTATTATTATTTCTTTTAAAGGACAACAAATACTGGCACAGAATGGAAAAGCAAGATGCCATTTATATGACAAATTGTACTAAAAGGACTCTTATCATAGCATTGCGACATACTGCCTAATGAGACAACATGCCTGGAAATCCAACCATTTCTTAGTCAGATAATACTGGGCATTTAGCTGAATCTTTACTGCAATGCTTGCAAACCATTTTTTCTTACTGAAAATTGAGTAGACAAAGATAGTAGTGGGAAATACACTGAATAAGGCTGCAATGTAAAAATAACACAAATGGCATCTGGAAGAGGCATGACCCATGGGTATTTTGAAAATGAAATATGACAAGTAAGACATAGGAAATGAGGACTTGCAGGTATTAAATCCAACAGAGGTGCAGCAAAAAAGAAAAAGAAGGAAAGGTTTACAAGCAATGGGCTGTTTTAGCTTTTCAGAACACCGGATAACGGTGCTGGATAAGAGGAAACAAAAAGAAAAAAAATGGAAAAAGTAGGAAAATGACAAAGGAAGTTTTGCAAGAGGAAACTGCTTTGGCAGGGAATGGAGATAGGATAACGTGTGTATACAGAACATAATAGTTAACTGCTATAAAGCATCCACTGCTCATAGCCAAAAGCAGCAAACTTCCATTGCTGAGCTGGAGCACACAAGCCAGTGTTTCGGGTCACAGCAGGAAACACCACACTGTATTTTGTTAGGCTGCTGCAGTGTTTTGCAAACACACAGGGGAGGGGGGGGGGGGTGTTGCAGATATGAAAAGGCAAAGCAGGTTATTTCATTTGTTTATATTAAAAATAAACAGCTTTTGAAAATATGACCAAGTCAGTAAAAAGTATGAAACACTATCCTCAATTTGTTATGATTTAACAAGTAAGAAGTGGAGACATGTAAAATCCACGCAACAAAGGCACACAATAGCTTTCAAAATCCCACACAGTCCACAGAAGTGCTTTTAAGAGCTGGTATCGGTCTAAGAAGACTGGCTAGCTTCAAAGCCCAGCCAAAACAGGCAGGTTTTTATAAAAGAAGCAACTGCCCCTGCCTAAGACCAGGCACATCTCATACCCCAGGAAGAAACACTGCATAGTGTGATGCCAAACAAGTTCACTGGTAGGACATGTCTGGCAGTGCATCGTGTCACTGGATGAAAACAGAGCACACTCAGGAGCTGCAAAGCCCTGTCAACTACCCGCTCCATGGCCTTAAACTTTGTATTGGTTTAAGAGCATAATTCTCAAGGTATTACTTCTGATATTGCCATAGCTTTGCCTAATCTCAAAGAGTTACTCTCTCTGACCTCCAAGTAGAAGAGCTGTGATAATGCCCGGATATAAGCAAGGTAAAACTCAGAGAGAGAATATCTGTTATTAGTCTAACCAGCAGAGGTAAAGAAACCTGTCAAGTGTGGACAGAACCTACATTCATTAGAAGCAGATACAGTGATTTCTAGCTCTGTATGCTGCAGGAATGCTGAGGCTGCAGTTTATATGGGTCACAGGCAAGCAAGCCAGCTCAAGCATCACACCCAACCTAGCTAATTCCTTGTGGAGCTTTTGGAGCCAAGGTTTGAATGGCTGGATTGCTTCAAATACTAAGATGGGTCAGTTAAGGCTAACCTGTGTGCTATGCTTTCTGAGAATGCAGACTGGAAAGCTTTTGCTATGGAACAGCAGCAACAGCATTGTGCAGCAATGGGGTCTTACCCAGGAGCCCACGGGAGCTGCCAGCAGGTAATGTTTGGGATGTAGAGGTCCTGCCTGGCTCTGAGTTCCCCCACTCCTACCCCATGCATCAGTAGTAGTGAATCAAGGCTGTTCCTCTGAATTCAATCAGCTACTTCTTTTCTATTAGTGTACCTTTCAAAAACTCCCTAACTGTGCTCGACCTATGCCCCAACACCTAGCATTTGGGTAGCAAAGTGAGGTTGGAAGTTCACTTTGCAGAAATCTCTTTTTTCCAGAGGATGAGGGTGGTGGACACTCTCTAATAGACAGACAAAACTGTGAAGAAATGAGACTAGAAGAAGAAAAAGCTACATAAATGCTTTATTAATAGAAGCCTTTGAAAAACTCCAGAGCTAGTTTTTTGAGCCAAGACTAAGAGAAATTTGTGGTATTTTTGGTTTGTTTTCATTTACATGTTTTGATTTTGAGACTGTGATAATATGCATGCTAGGTGTTATGGTCTTTTTCTAGTTTCGTTATCTGAAGTCCACAGACCTTCATCTTTTCAGCATCTTTTGGTGCAAATATATGTGTACAAACTTATATATATTTATACACAGAAAGTAAAACATATTCCAAGAATAAACACATGATATTACAAAAAGGGATGAGTCTTGAAAGACTTACATGACAGTAAGGGTTTCTCTCTGTCCTTTGCAGTTCTAGCTTTAAGGCATGAATAGCCACCAATTGCCTTCTTATCTTTAAATTAGAAAGCACAGCCTTAAGGTATGGCTTCCTAGAACTGCCTCTGGTACTCCTAGGAAAATGACTTCTTGCAGGCACACGAATTATGTAGATGAAATCACATCTCTCATATATTAACTTGATGATAGACTCGGGCCAAGATCTTCTTACCAGGATCACATAAAAATGGATGAAGAATTTCCCACAAAGGGCTTTTGAGCAGTGATTCTGTGTTTGAAAGGAGGAAATGAAAGTGCTCAGTGCTACCAAGCTTCAGCTTTAAAAGCCTGAATCTTCTGTTTAAGCTCCATTACACCAGTAAATGACTAAATTGTGCTCAGACTATGGGAAACAACCTGCAGCTTATGGTTATAACCAACATAACTGCAGTGGAGTAGAAGCGAAAGAGGGGCACACCATGTTAAGAATGATGTGCTCACTTTCATTTCAGTTTATAAAGTCTTAGTTGTACCGAGGTCAGCCTACAGAGCAGATGTGTTGGTTACAACACTCATTCTGAATACAAAACTGAGAGTGCCTTCCAGAATACGAGCTCATGAAAGAGTGGGTTTGATTCCTTAGAGCTTTCTCCCAGCTCATGGAGCTTGCTCTGCAGGTGTTTAGCTATTTATTACTTTTCCCCATAATGGAGATGGGGTCAGCTGCAGTCACTCACAGAGACTTGAAGTTTTAACTTTTTGGAAATCCTGGCCTTTGGAGGATATCTGGATGAGCAAACTTTTGAATATGTAAAAGGTCAAAAGTAGAATTAAGGTCAATCCACCACAAACATACATATATATATATATGTATATATATATCCCCAGAAGAGACAATCCTGGCATGATATTTTTTCTAATCACTCATCTATTTTAGTGTTGTTAGCACTGTAGCTTGAATGAAAGCTAACACTGCAATAATAATCATGAGCTTCCCTCCTCTCTTTTAATACTTTTGTTAATACCTGTTTTTAGACTAAATAATGCAAACTGTATACTGGAACATAGCCATAAATTATAAGTTGGAGGCCATTCTTCATTTTAAGACTGAAGAACTCTGGAAGGTAAAAAATGCATGTTTTTAGCTCCGCATAAGTCTGAGTTCCTGTTTTAAACACAAGAAGATAATCTCAACTCCCTCAACCCTCCACCCCCGCAGTGATGTAGATAGGTGCTTGTATCAACACCTCATCCTTTAGGGAGTGCCACATTGCCATTTGTGTTGTTTTGCGCCAAAAAACCGCAATCCCAAACCAAACAAGTTTTTCTCCTGGCCTCTTGCAACAACAAGCCTTTGCTACCTTTTAAGCAGATTGGAGGAGCAGAGCCTTGTGGTTATCACTGAGGGTCACAAAGGGCACAGATGAGGTCAATTCTTCCCTTGAAATATTTTCAGAACAACAATGTAAAGAGTCTGCATCTCAAGGATGCAAAGCAGCTGAGGATCTGCTCTTTTGTGGCTTATCATCCCTCTTCTTCCTCTCTTGACACTTTAGTGAACAATCAGATGTTCCCTGACTCACAGTCTGTAGCCTTAGAGGCAACATTCCAAAGTACCTTTTGTATAGTTTTAAAAACATGCTAATTTTGTTCACTTAAATAAGACTCTCTGCTCTTTCATCATTTGATTGCCTCCCTACAATAAAGCTCTGGTACTACATGTATCATCAATTGAGTTCTGTCTAAATAAAATTTTCAGTTTATTCATAGGGATGGCTGTGTTTCAAAATCTGTAATCCACACCAGTGCTGACGTCCCAAAAGTCACACAAACACACATGCAATGTGACTTTACTGGTGAACATACACAAAGCAGAAAAAGTGGCTTCCAGTCAGGAAGAGGAAGAGGGTGTTCACAATATACCCCTGTCCCTATCATTTCACTGGGTTTAGTTAATAACCAGATCCAGCTGAAAGATGGCTTATCTAGTTTCCAGGTACAAGCACATATACACACTTCTTCCATCCACTGCATTTCTCAACCTATTCCATTCTCTTTTTCAGTTGCATAGGCATAGGAAGAATGTGTTGAAATAGAAAACCCTTAAAACAAGTCTCTTATAATGTCTGCAAACTGATGATGCCTGGTTTTGAATTAAGTAAAAAAACCTTACTAAATGACTGTTACTAGTATACTGCACTTAGAAAGAAGTCCTAGTGTTTGTGGTCACCCTCCTGGAGCAGATGTAGCAGTTAGATGCATCTGCTTTCACTCACCATGGTGGCACCACAGCTGTCACTCTAAGAAGTAGCTGCAAATGGTATCTAGAATAGCCAGTTCTGTGATGTCTGGAAAGGGACCCAGGACTTCTCTCCCTTGTTGCCCTTATCTGTTACCACATCTTTGCAGTGGGATTCTGTAGCTATCAGAAAATTAAAGACAGCTATTCTTGTCAGGCTCTCCACTCCTTAAAACAAGTTTGTGCTAGAAAAACCCCTAACGGATGAGTGAAGATACTGTTGTCCTAACATTTGCCCTAATGAAAGCAAAACTTTTACCTTCAGGAAGCATGGCTAAAAACAATGGCAACACTAACCTGCTAGGGATATTAAAAGAAAGTCTCAAAAAAGGTGCCAAACATCAAGAGGTTGCAGAACAGTTTTACTTATAAAGCCCAGGCAGAAGCAGTACAAACAAAACCAAGGTGCTGGAGGACACTGAAGCAGAAGCTGTGAGAATACAGACAGGCAACCCACAGCCTAACTAAGCTGTGTTTCAGCACTGCTCCACAAGATGAGGACAAACATTGCTTTAATCAGTCTATATGATTTATCATTTATGCTGCTTATAGCTCCAGCTGCGCACAGACCATTCTTCTGCCTGTGGTCTGTTAGTGAGGGACAGAAGCTAATACCCAGCTTCTGCGCTTGCTGTATCGGATGTAGAGAACTTCCATGTGTGAAAGCTATAAGTAAAGACTAATGCAAAAGGGACTATTTGGGGTCAAGTGACTGAGCCGAGACCATGAGAGACCAGCACCTACTCTTTCAGTTTTATATTATGGGCAACACCACAGTGCATTACTGAAAAGTATCTGGATAACATGAATTTGGGGGGATCAGTGACTGATTACCAAAACTAGAAGTGTTTGCTTGACACATTCAAAGGGTCAAGTCTTTCTGAAATAATGGGATAAGCAGAACCATGCTTAGCTGTAGACTTTCACCCTACAGATCTACAGAAGTCTACCTACAGAAGGCAGTTCTGGCAGGTATCACTGCTCAGGAAGACTTAGGGTCTCTGCAAGGTAACTTTCTTTGGGATTGTAGTGGGAAAGTTTTGAAATTTTGAGGAGAAAACCCATTAGGTTGACTTGACTCTAATAGCACAAAAAAAAGATGAGGAGCTCCCATTAAAGCCACCTTTTCTTGATCAGACAGTCCTGCCTTCTGTTCTTTTCCCTTGCCAACCCAAGTTCCCACCTTGCCCCCCACAACTACGTTCACCTCTATCCTCCCTCTCCTACCATCACAAAACACACTGCTCCTCTGTTTCACTCCACTCACTACCCTCCCTCATAAAAGGTCAGTGTTTATGATGATAGCTGCCCACTGCTCTCTCTTGCATTCTTGCTGTCTGCTGTGTATTCTGGTACCATATGGGCTACCTGGCCAGAACATCTCTCTCCACAGCCATCCTCCTCATTCCTGCTCTTCCAAGAGGAGTAAAATGAGTCATGGAAATTATTTAGCCCTCAGAAACTGAGGTGCTTTGGCACCTGTGAGCATTACTTTCCTCTCCCCTCTCTAAACAAACCAAAGGAAACTAAAATGATTAGGAATAAATGAGAAAATAAGCAAGACCTCTCACTTGGATAACTGCTGGATTTTCTCCAGCAGTAACAGCAATGGGGTTTCATAGGGTAAAAGAGTGAATCAAAAGTGTTTCCAAAAATCCTAACTTGCTGAAGTTTAGTTTAGTTATGGTTATAAGCTTATGTGATACATGAAACAAGAAGCTGGCTCCAGAGGAGCCCATTTGCAGCTATTGGCAGAGCTGATGCACGTTAGCTGCTCCGTTGAGCCAGGGTCATGCAAAGTGTCAGTCTCTGCTCTTGGGTTTCACTCCTTCCTTCTCCAAGGCCAGCTGCTAGCTCAGTGTAATACCCTTCTGGGATATGAAGGACTGGAAAAGCTCAGCACGGTTTTGTTGGCTGACAGGGCTGAAAATGAAACGCTTTCTTTTCAGATCCAGCACATTACACACCTGCTTCCAAAGCTGTCTGACAAGCATTTATATTCTTTTCATTGGCAAAAGAAATATCCTATTAGTGGCTCTGAAGGCTGTTAAATGTACAACTGGCATCACCATGTTTTAAATGCTGTGGGATTAGCTGTTACTGTGATCATTGACAGCAAAATAAATAGATGAAAGTATCCACTTTCACCTCTCAAAAGCACATTTTGGAGACGAGATGGAAGCAGGGAGGTCAAGAATAGTGGAGGAAAGCCAGTAGTAGGCCCAGTGGCCTCAGAGGGCTACCTGTGAACTATATTCCCCTTGTGACAAAACCCTGGTTTAGCAGAGACCCTCTGGGTAACTGTGAAATCACTTTAGTAGTGAACATACCCAGGAGAAGGCTTCAAATTGCTAAGTATGCCTTTCCCCAGCACACACCCTGACAGAGGTCAGTTAGCTTGTGCAGTCACCTCTGAACAGAAGGCAAAATCCCAAAGGCAAAACCGCATGAACTTCTACTGCCTCTGACTACAAAGCCAACTTTCCCGCACCTCTCCCTGTCCTGAGGAGGAAATGACTGACCCTTCAGCCCTCCCTATTCAGGAAGATGTTTTCCTAGCACACTGCTGTCTCCTGCCTCCCTCCAGCACATGTCAAAGAGCTGAAAAACAGGCTATGAGGATGTGTCTTTGTGAAGGGGGTTTATGCAGTTCATTTGAAGAAGCACTTGTTCGCCGGCAGGTTGAAAACCTGGCTGTGGGTGATGCAGCCCTTGTAACAGTGCAGGGGGAATACCAGATGTGGCTGTTCTGCTTAGTAACATTTCTGTTTGCCATTTCTTTAAAGGTAAAAAATTACTGGTTTTAACTGAATATATCCAATTAATGTCGCTTTGTGTCAGAAGGACTTTGGTATCCTACAAGTATAACTTGTGTTGCTTCTATCTCATATAAACTAACCAAATGCACTTGTTTCTTTCCAGCAAGCTTTGTATATCTATCCACATCTCATCATTCATACCAGCTCACTTAGTACGATTTAAGTCAAAATCCAACCCCATGTACCCAAGCCCTCTTCTTTAAATGAAAATATTCTCTCCTTTTTGCCTTTAATAGGTTTAGTTTCTAAATAAGTCTTTATTGGACCAAAACATCTTAAAACACAGCCCTCATGGTGCTGTGAATTTATACTGTGAAGAGTCCGCCACTGTTCATGTTTAATCCCAAACTTGAAAATTAAGACTCTAAAAGAATGGCACAACAGTTTAATTGATTCCACATTAACAGTTACAAAAATCCATGGCACTTTGCAAGGGAAGTAATAAGTTGTGAATAATTTATTTTTTTATTCCTCACTCACGGGTGATGGGGATTAACCCGGCTATTTCAAAAGAGGTTTAGATTATTTTAGACTGCTAAATAATATCCTGTTTGAAGGCAGCTATTATACATCAACAAGTCAATGTTTGTGCAGTAGGTCATTCAGAAGTGAGAGGAAATTCTGACCACATACTCAGAGTTCAAGCGCTGGGTATTTTATGAACATTCCCTGTAACACAGGGAATAAACTCAAAGAGTATTTCTTCCTCACAATTCTCTTCTCCCTTAATTCCTCTTTCTTCTACAACTTTAACACTGTAGTGTTGCACTAGATGCTCCCCTCTGGAAACAGAATACCTGTATCATCCCTATTTTAGCCAGAGCAGCTGAACATCCATATCTGAAGCAATCCTACATGACTGTAAGCCTGGGAAGAATACAGGGATGTTGTCCAGGAAGCTAGTGAGCAGGTTAGAAAAGCTAAGGCCCAGTTAGAATTAAACTTGGCTAGGGATGTTATAGATAACAGGAAGGGATTCTATAGTTACATTGCAAATAAAAGACAGACCAGGGACAACGTAGGCCCTCTCCAGAAGCTATCAGGAGAACTGGCTACCCTGGATTTGGAGAAGGCTGAGGTTCTTAATGGCTTCTTTGCCTTGGTCTTCACTGGCAAATGCTCTGACCACACCAACCAAGTCTTGGAGGGCAGACACAGGGACTGTGAGAATGAAGACCTTGGGCCCACTGCAAGAGAGGATCTGGTTTGAGACCATCTTAAGAACCTGAATGTGCACAAGTCCATGGGACCTGATGAAATCCATCCACGGGTCCTGAAGGAGCTGGTGAATGAAGTTGCAAAGCCACTGGCCATCATATTTGAAAAATCATGGCAGTCAGGTGAAGTTCCTGATGACAGAAAAAAAAGGGAAATATAACCCCCATTTTCAAGAAGGGGAAAATGGATGATCCGGGGAATTACAGACCAGTCAGTCTCACCTCTGTGCCTGGCAACGTCTTGGAGCAGATTCTCCTGGAAGGCATGCTAGGGCACATGAAAAACAACAAGGTGCTTGGTGACAGCCAGCATGGCTTTACTAGGGGGAAATCCTGCCTGACCAATTTGTTGGCCTTCTATGACGGGGCTACAAAAGCGATGGACAGGGGTAGAGCAGTTAAAATGTCATCTACCTGGACTTGTGCAAAGCGTTTAACACTGTCACGCATGACATCCTTGTCTCTAAATTAGAGAGACATCAATTTGATAAGCAGACCACTCGGTGGATAAAGAACTGGCTGGATGGTCACACTCAAAAGAGTTGTGGTCAACGGTTCAATGTCCAGCTGGAGATCAGTAACGAGTGGTGTCCCTCAGGGATCAGTGTTGGGACCGGTCTTGTTCAGCATCTTTGTCGGTAACATGGACAGTGGGATTGAGTGTGCCCTCAGCAAGTTTGCCGATGACACCAAGCTGTGTGGTTCTGTTGATACGCTAGAGGGAAGGAATGCCATCCAGAGGGACCTTGACACACTTGTGAGGTGGGCTGATGCCAACCTCATGAAGTTTAACCATGCCAAGTGCAAGGTCCTACACCTGGGTCAGAGCAATCCCAGGCACAGCTACAGGTTGGGCAGAGAAGAGATTCAGAGCAGCCCTGCAGAGAAGGACTTGGGGGTGTTGGTCAATGAGAAAATGAACATGAGCCAGCTTCAGTGTGCGCTTGCAGCCCAGAAAGCCAACTGTATCCTGGGCTGCATCAAAAGGAGCGTGACCAGCAGGTTGAAGGAGGTGATCCTGTTCATCTAATCTTGCTCACAGAACACTGCTTCCAGGTCACAGCTAGGCCCATGCCACAGAGCTGATAAACCCAGGTGAGCCCTCAGTACAGTTTCTAGCAAGGTAAGCACATGGGGCAAAATGCATGTAGAAAGGTCCTTCTCGGAGGTCTAAATGTTGATGAAAACTATTTTCCTGGTAGTTTTGACATATCTGGTAGTGCTATCCATCCTGCTCAGCTCATGTTAGGAAACAAGCACTCTAAGCTTGCTTTCTTTCAAAGAGCTGTTGAATGTCAGATAAGTTACTTGAGCAGCGACAAGTGGAACAAAAGTTTCTGCAGTGCAGACTGGCAAAAAAAAATTGCTGTTACTAGTGGCATTGGTAATCTAAGCCCTCTCTATCGCATTTGCTAAAACAAAGAATGTACAAGGGTCTCCACAGAGCTTCTGAGGCACATTTCAATGCATTAAATTCAGCTTGCATTCTATCAAGTGACCTATAGCAGCTTAGACTTCCATTTAACATAGTAGCATTAGGTCTGTTTTTGCTGGTAGTGTGCATGTAATTAAGACCATTCAGAGATGGACTGCTCCTTTTCATTAGCTAAAAATACAGGAATGAGTAAGGAACACTGTGCACACTCCCATTATAGGAAACTGCTATTGAAAGAGAAAGTGGTGCCTCTTACTCAGTGTAACAGGGAGAAGTAGCAAGCCAGCCTTTTGAGCCCTTCTGATTGTGTCAAATCCTGCTACTTCCCCCCTGATGATTTTCTGACAAAGAGATACTGTTCAAGCAGATCCAAACTCCCTTTTTGGCCACCATAATTGACAAAATATTTGATGGAGTCTTACTTCCCTGAAATGGAGGATTCTTAGGCAACCTTGAACCTCACCAGGCTTCCCTCGCCCATACTGTGAAGCAGTTCTGCCCAAGGACTATGCGATTCCACAGTGATGTTAATAGAAGTATTTGTTACTGTTTTCTGGGCATTAGGTTGATACCTGAGCAGGGACAGAAAGTAAGTCCTGTTTTCTCATGGCTCAGAGTCACAGAGGGCTTTGGGAGTGGAGACAGGACTAGACTCAGCATGAGCCACATGTTGACTCAACATGTGCCACAACCTTAGTGTTCCCAGCAGGCACAGGAGAGCCTGATGAAGCACTGTTCTCCATGAGGAGCAGCCCCTGGAGCCCAGCCAGCCACCACACCACTGCCTGTACACACTCGTCTTTCAGTGGCTTCATCCAGGCCAGAGGTGACAAGTGGTGAGAAGAGCATACATGGGAGTTAGAGGTAAGGTGTGGCACTGAGTACATTTGTGTTCATCTTGTACAGGATGGCACTGGAAGCTGTGCTGTTTTGAACTGCCTACAGGAAACTGTTTCAAGCAAAACTTGTCCCTTTGCCAACTGATTTGGCATAAGGTGTGACACGCAAGTGCTCACTGAAACCATGCACATGCAAGACTTCTTGGCCTGTATCCCACTGTTTGTGGGCCACTGTCCCCATGCCCTGAACTGAGAAGAATCAAAGACCCTTCGGGAGCAGTGGAAAGGTAATTTCAACAGTAGTGAAAAGGTAATATCAGCTTGTTTGAAGAAGACTTTTATTTTTTTCAAATGCTTTAAATGCTTTCAGTGCTCTAAAATGAATACAGAAACATGTATTTGTATCTAGCTATTTTATATATATATATATATATATATATACAAGCATACATTTAACTCATCCTTATGAATCCTGCCTGTGGGCATAACAGCAGTAAATCAGTTCAAAATGAACCAGTTACTTTGCATAAATAATTAAATGTGCTGTAAACTATTTTGCTTACAACAGGTACTAGACCTATTAGGGACTATCTGTAGTATGACACAACATTTTCAAAAGGCTTTTAGTCCTTGAGTGTGGGTCAGACCCTGCTAAAGGCTACCAAATAGAGGAAATTTAAAACACTCTATAGCCATACTCCAACAAAAATCAGAAGGGAACATTTTAGACATTGCCCTTACGGAAACAAAAGACTTCTTTAGAGCACTGTGTTACAGGCACCAAAAAGCAAAACCTTAATAAAACACAAAAGCAAAACAAAAATAAATGTTACGCAGAAGCCCATCCCTTCAAACTCGGGATTCAGACAACCTCATCATTCCACAGGGGAGATGGTGATTTTGTAACCAGACACAGTTACAAGCAGTGCCAACAGCAGAGGAAAGAAGATGTATTTCATACTGAGGAGGGAAAAACAAACACACGCAAACCCTCCTCTGCCTGCCCCCTTTCCTGGCAGACACCCAGGTCAGCTGTGTCAGTGAACAACAACAACATTCCTGATCTTCAGAAACCTCTGGAACGGCTCCAGAGCCATACATACACATCTTGGCTCTCTCCCGTTTCCCGGTGTAAACCTTGTTATGTATTAACTACCTGACAGGTTTCTTGGATTTCTGCTTGTCCTTTCTCATCTTTTTACTTCTCTTGCTGCAACTGGCAGACATCCAGAGGGAAGGATAAAGTGGAACAATAATGCCCCACTGAATCTCAGAGCAAATCTTGGACAAAAAACATTCATGGCGTTCTCATTCATGACAAGCGAGTTGTTCTTGACTACTTTACCAGCTCATCGGTATTCAGTACTCTAAAAAAGCTTTCCCTGAGAACTTTGCAGTTGTCCTTCCCAAGCCCTGGAGAACCCCACCCAGAAAATGAGCTCGTTTGTCAGCTATGCTGAGTGCTTCACAGTGAATTTCAAAACAAAGCAAGGATCTCAGACCAACTGCTCCACACAGACTGTTCCTTATAGCCCTAAAACTAGCCTCACAGAGTCACAACTCATTATGTCAAGGTTGCATTTCTATTGGTCACATCAGGTGCTGCAGCTGCTGATGCTCACAGTGATTACACCCAGTGAAGAGGAGTAATCCATTACCTTTATCACAACACTTTTGATCATGACAGACAGAAGTGCACTGAACACAGTACATGATTTATTTGCAGTGCTTTCTGATTTCACTACTGAGTCAAGTTGGTTACTGGGGCTGAATATCAAGGGTATCTTTCAGTGATAGGTCAGTCTAGAGAAAGAAATTTTAATTTCTAGAAGGTAAAACTTTTGGGAAAAAAAAAAGAAAATCAGTGACAATTAAGTCTCTGTTCACTACTTTGCTATTATCCCCAATTATCAAGAGATGTCTGCTAATAGATGATCACATCAGGGACTCCTGCTGCCTAATACTACCGAGTTCCTACCTATCCAAACAAAACTATTTAGAAACTGTTCACATATAATCACCCAGTTTGTATCTAATGGCTTAGAAGTTTGTTGGGGACTTTAAAAAGTCTTCCACAGTTATTATGGGGAAATGATACTTCTTGAGAGAGAGAAGAGTCTTCAGGTAAAGGTTCAGAAAATACATGTTATTAACACAAAGTATTTTCCTTTAATTCCTCCTTCAAAATGTGACTCCCTCAGTCCTAAAGTTCCAAAGGTAAGCTTCTCTGCTAGTTCCTTCTCTAAACCATGTATAAACAATGTATAACATTATGCATATACATATATTTATATATAAACACAGACAGATGTTACGGCATCTGACTTCTTAAAGGTGACTTCAAACTAAGGCTAAATACCAAGCAACATTTGAAAAATGACACACCATATATTTATAAATACCTTTAGTTCTTTCAGCAATCTTATCTGATGTCTGAAGTTTTGGCTCCCATAAGGCTTTATAATATTTCAGCAGTTATAACTTAATATGAGAAAAATGCTAGTAATTGCTGCCTGTCTGTGAACGTGTGTTAACTAAGCACTACATGTGTTATTACATCAGTAGTTTATTCTGCTGTGAAAATGTCTTATAATTCCCCCTCAAGGAATAAAAAGAAAAGGAAAAAAAAGAGAAGACCTAATTTTTTAAGTCCAGTGGGAATAAACTGAGTAGAAGGGCAATCAGGCTCCCAATAGGAAATAGCAGTTACATCAATTTTGTGGTTGAAAGAAATGATTCTCTTTTCTTTTTTTTTTTTTTCCAGTTTCATTTTAAAAACAATTTCTGTACTTTTACATTTTTTATTAGATATTAATATATAATTTAGTGTCTTGGAAAAATCTGTAACTATGAGATGGAGGTTGACCTTCAGATGCTAAAGTAAGAACACCTGACTTTCGGTATTTCAGTGAAAACGCTTAGCAGAGATGGT
The DNA here is from genome assembly GCF_012275295.1 of Melopsittacus undulatus. NCBI lineage: Eukaryota > Metazoa > Chordata > Aves > Psittaciformes > Psittaculidae > Melopsittacus > Melopsittacus undulatus. The sequence goes on along the minus strand of NC_047527.1, from coordinate 67,692,618 downwards.
TACATTTACTTTGGAAATAATTGCTATAAAGCACAAAATGCATTTTTTTTTACCATATTACATAACCTAAAAAGGGCAAAGGAGGCAGCCAGCATTTCAAACTGCCAACAATTTCATTTGACTTCAACTGAACTTCCATTCTCTATAAAATAATAATGTCTAATGAGGAAACACACACAACTGATGTAAGCCCACAGACAGGCATTCTCTTCCTCACAAATATTAAAGCTGAAGATGGGTCATCGGAATTCAGCAGCAAAGTAGCATATTAACTCACCAGTCCAGGCTATTCTTCTGTGTAAGAGGAAGGTAACCTCTGTCCAACTAAAATTATACCTCTCTCACTGTACAGTTCTATGGAAGGTATTTTTCTTCATTTTACTTCCCAGAAGTGAAGTTTATTGCCCAGATTTTGATGTTTGATATTAGTCGTATAATTTGTCTGCTGTAAAGCTGTTAATGGTAGCAGAATGATCTAATCCTTTAGATCTTGCAAACCTTGCCTTTTATGACATGCTGTTAGCACTGAATTCTGCAGAATTATTTCCTTTCATTTGTTTTAAGGATATTCAGATTGTTGCTGCATGTGACTACAGCTTTCATTTTATGGAAACCTAAAGCAATACTTTCTCATTGCTCTGTTTGTCTCTGTGAAACAGGCTGAACCACTGTCAATAACCACTCCTAGATCTCTGCTTCTGAAGGAAAAATTCCTTGTTTAGGTTTCTCACCATCTGTGAAAAACCCAGATTTTTCTTTCCATTGTACATGGGTCTGTACGTATACACGTTAAATTGTGCCTGCTATTTAATTCACTGAACAAAATAGAATTCACTGAATTCTTTCTAGATTTTGTGTGCTGGTTTGTTCTAACATGGATAATGATACGCAGTGACCACATTTTCTACCCAGTCTTTAAATCATCAACAAAATGGAACAAGAGCAATCCCAGCACAGATCTTTGCAAGCCACTGTTAGGTCACCTACATTTTGCAAAACAGCCTGTACTTTTAAAACATTTGATGCCTAGCCAGAATCTAATTAGGGACAAAAAATGTACTTCTCTAGCATAACATCAAGTCCCTTTTTCTTACAAACGTCATCAAAACCTCCAAAAAACCTGGATGATACATGCCAGATTTTTATTCCCAATATTTTTAAGACTTCAGATTTCTTCAAAGACAAGCTGAGGACTTTATGCAGAAACTGTGATGTGGTCAGGTTATGTAATTGCTTTTCTAAGTATATGTTTCTGTTCTGACTACCCTGAAATGCTTTCCCTCTAGGTAGGATATTGCGCATTCACCTGCAACTCCCAAGGACACTCTTCACTGCATTTTTGAAGTGATGCTCCCTGGTGATACTTTTACAGCAACCACGAAGAACTTCTATTTTAAGGAATATATTGCATGTGTTTGTCTAAAGCTTTCCAGTTCTGGTGCTGAGATTCCTCACGGCTTAAGATGAATGCCATATGCTTCTAGCAGTTCACTAGAATTAAGATTTCCAGGTTGTTCCATGAATTCTTCCCTTGAGATTTCTCACTTTCTTATCAGCATGCTATGAAGTAAGGTTTCCCTTGGGTGAAATCTCCTTGGGGTGAAAATTTCAACACTGGACATCCTTAGCCTAGTTCAACTGCTCCAGGCAATTAGCTTTTTATCAGTCATGTCATCTGCCTTTAAATTTCCTTTTCCCATTGATCTCTATGCACCAAGAGTTTCACAAAAACAAGTGCAATCCTTCTGCCTCAGACACATATTAGTACTTCTTCTGTGGTAGTAGTATCCATCTCTTTACTGTAATTAAGAAAAATTCTTTATTCATGGGCTGTAGAAGTTAGAGTGGAATTTTTCTTCAGTCTTGGGGAAAGAAAACATTTCACAACTGGAAAAACACATTGGTACAGTTTGCACAAATACGTGAAATCTTGGAGTCTAAAAGAACCAAGGCCACTCGTGATCAGCTGATTTAGCTCCCTTGCAGCACAGCCTGAGCTGATTTCTGCTGTCTGAGCTTACTTGTGAATTCATGTTTGGGCTGGGGTAACAAGGTTCAGAAAGATACCCAACAGAATGCCCCCTTCTATCCCACAGGCTTTGTCCCCTAGAGTGAAGAGATGGCTTATAACTATGTGGATATTATATAATATAAGCTTGCCTTGTGCACATCCTGTAGCACAGAAAAATGGAAATGAAAAGGTTGGAAGGAAAGAGGCAGAATCTGAAGAAAGCTGGCACTCAAAGAGAAGAACATAGCTGGTGAGTGGATGCACATAAGAAAATCCTTTTGGTTAGAGAGACAAAAATGTTGGTGGCAAGGCCAGAAGAAAGGGAACTGGAAGAGGTTAATCAAAGCATGAACAAGGGCATGTGCAATAGGGTAGAAAGGCAGAGACACAACTTGACCAGATGGGTCTGCATGCAAGGTAGCCAGCAACATGCTCTGTGTAACCAACTTCACATTAAACATACTGTATCTTCTTCAAAGGTGAGAAAACTTCAGAGGAGGCCTTGACCCAGGAAAAAGAAATCTGGAACCTTCTGCTTTACCTTCTCCCAGGGATATGAACATGGGCACTCATAAGCTCCACTTGGCTCTATGAAACTCCCAAGTTTCTGAACACTGCAGTTGTGGGAACCCATGAACAAGATGTTCTGATTATCAGGGAAGCTGACTCCTTCTTTTTTCTTGAAAGTCAAGTCAGGGATCAGACCAATTTTCTCTAATGACATCAAGCCTGCTGCTGAGTCCAGATGCTCCCATAAATGACCTTGTAAGACTCAGATACGACAAAGTGAACTCTATTGGAGTCTGTCTTTGCAGACACTCTGAGCACTGGTCTCCTCTTCAGGCCCGGGTTGCTGCATGTATATGAGGGTACCTGTCTCCCCTTTCACATTTAAGAACTCCAGTTTTCTCCACACTCACTCCTTTTCATCCTTTTTCCTTTCACTACAGTGACTCATACACAATATTCAAAACGATTTTCAAAGCTGCTGAGTTAAATGAACAGTCTACAGCTTACCAAACTCTGACAGAGAAATTAGAGGCAAGCTGATAAAATCAAAGACACATACCAAAGGTATAATGGAAACACAGAACCCTCTGTGTGAAAGTACTTTTGAATAAAGAAGGCATTTTAGGAGAAAGATAAACTGCTCTCCTAACAGTGGATAGTCTTTTATACTCTTCAGCATTTTCTTCAATACACCTTAATTAAAGCCACTTAGAGCAAACACAAAGCTTTCCTCTTCTTTGAGTACCAGTGGGACAAAACTACAGGCAGCTCTGAATTCTATTCACATGTGGCACTGACAGAGCCATGCACTTCCCAGAAAGCCCTATTAATACTTGTACAGCACATGCCACCAAGGATATTAATGGGTTCTAACTAGCAGCATTTCATTCAGCCTCATAATTCCCTTTAAGACCAAGATTAGATACCTCCTATAAAGTCCACATCACTATCCGACTCCAGATCCCCAGAACAGCTTTCAGAGATGTCAAGCAATTGCGAAGTTGGAACAGGTGATTTTAGAGCTGGTGTTCTGAGAGGTAAATGACACAGAAAAACAGGTCATATGCTCCTGGAGCTGAAATAAAGAGATGCCTTGTTCTGAGGTGTTTTTTTTTTTTTCCATTTTTTTCTTTTTTTTTTTTTTTTTTAACTTATGGTACAAAGCAAAATAAAAGGCAGGTTCATGGAGTCCCTAGCAGAGAAAGATAATCTTGTGCCCTTCTCCCTGTGCACTGCATAACATGTTCTGCTTCTTACCCACACCCACAGCGTGGGGGCCAAGGCAGTTGTTTTGGTTATGTGCCACTAAAATGAGGTTGTTCCAAAGTGACCTGCCAGAGGACAAAATTACAGTCTGTAGAAGCCAAAGGCAAGGATCCCCATTTCAGATTAAACCACAGGACCGTTTTTCTTTCCACATGCGATTGTACCTTATATGAAGATATCTCCTCTCAGAGACACTACACTCATTCAAGGCAGTGGTTTCACAGCTGAGATGGTGCTAAATGCTCTTTAAGCAGCAGGGTTTCAATTAAAGTAGTGACAGAGGTTTTGGCTCTTGGAGCAGCATCACGTCAGTAAGTCTAGGGGCTCCAGATGTTTATCCAATGAAATCTCATAGCAACAGCCTCTCTGACACAGCTCCTCTGTGCTGCACCATGCTTATGGGGTTGTCATCATAACCTTTTTATTGCTGCCACTCCTATCCACTCAAGTCCCTAGAGGTTTGCAGCTTTGGCTGACTTAGCCTCTTCTCAGTACTTCTGAGACTTCATCATAGCTCCTTCAGTATTGCTGCTGTCCTGTTCCAAAGCTTTGGTACAGAGCCCATTTCAGGTAACAAGCTGCCTGCTCAATGAATAATCTCAACAGCTCACTATAAGCTTCCTGGGGACTGGATGCTTTCAACTGGAAAGTTGGGCTGCCAGAGATTTTCATCACCTCAAAATACCCTTTTCTCACTGGGCAAATGGTACCGATCAACTGCCACTTTGATACAAGGATGCTCCCTTACTCTGGTTTACGTAGTTCCTTACACCCCTGACTACTCTTGAATAGGTCAAAGTCCAGTTCGTAGACCTACATCAGCTCTCAGATTAGAGTTCTCTAAGCCAAAGGGACTTTTTGCCACCTATTACATAGGTGAGAGGCTGGGATAAGCAAGGAAATGTTTTCTACACTTCTTTTGAATGATCTAACAACCCAATAATATTCACATCTGAAGTTTTGGTTTATGCCCATTTCCGCATAAAACCATCTTACTTCTTGCGCTTGCTTAGCAGTTGGAAAACAAATGCGTCCTATTGTTCAGTGTAAACATTGCCAATATCCCTTGGCACAGCTTTGAAACATTCCCACCTATCCTCTCACTGGCTACCAGGGAGAGGAGATCAGCACCTCCCTCTCCGCTTTCCCTCCTCATGAAGCTGCAGAGAGCAAAGAACTAAACCTTTCATATTAGGGGCAAGCTAACATAAATAGGAGCTGGAGCAACTAGCTAGAAGTGTCTGAATAATTATTCTGAGGCGTACCATTTATTCTTGCAGTTTGGTCCCACATTTTGTTTTCAGGGTGGGTGGCCTGTTATAGAAATAAGCAGTTCATTTTCTCTAAATGGGTCAGTTTTGCAATCCCATGATTTCCTACTGTTGCTCATGCACCAGTGGCTTTTCCACCTGATTGCCCAGCGAGACCTCAGAAGTGCAAATGTATTATTCAGACCAGAAAGTGTAACTTCCAGTAACAGTAACTGATTCATCCTTTGAGCAAACATTTCCGTGGGGATTGGGAATCAAACTTGCAGCAGCTACAGTAACGAATGCCATGTCCTTGAGCACTGTTGATGTGGTACTGTGTTTCTTTTACAGTCATCTCACAATGTACTTATCTTTCCAGATAAAACATTTTTGGGCAGCTTTTTAAACTCACTTTCACTGAAAGCTCCTCTAGCTCAAACCAGTACCAAACTTAGGGTAGGGAGTGGGAAGGGGGATAAGGGGAGGGAATCAACCCACCTAAGTGTGTCTTGTGTCTTTCTGATCTTGAACTAGACATTGCTCTTCCCATCTAGTGAGCCTGCAACAAGACCCTTTAGAGTCTTCTGCTCTCCAGAGTGTTTCCTCTGAGTTTCACAGAACTGTGAAACAACCATGTAGACAGGAGGGAAGCAAATCACTGACCCCAAAGCCTCCTTGCCAGCAATTATCACAGAGCAAATGGGCACAGTAATTTTGTCTACAAGCTCTCCCATAGTCGTTCCTAGCAGTCTTTTTCAAATAACAAGGAAATTGCTTCTTAGCCACAAAGTGTTCTGCTCCCTCTCTCAGTTTTCCATGCAGCCCCAAGAGGGTGCTGGGTATAACAGCTGATATTAATGGGGTGACATAATGTCAGAGGTCAGTTAAAGGACAGAATACATGAGATGCACAAGTAGCACATTCTAGATAATAAAAAAGGCACAGCATGGGCCCTAATTTGTTTGCAGAAGAATCAGCTGATGCCTGAGTATAAAAGTCGTAAAATGCCCCATACCATTGATTAAGAACTGCGGAGGATTAGCTAAGACATCTAAACATCAACTAAAACCAGCACAGCTCCTCTGAAGGAGGGTACCTACTTTTCTGTTATTTCACTGGAAGCTTAAAACAATCTCTAAAGAGACCATATTATAAACCCCAAAATGATACCATTATCCAGCAAAACAAACACCTGAAGGACAAAAAGCTAAAACTGACAACTGAGGCTTGACACCTTAGCAATGACAAATGCTTTCAACTCCTACCTGACTTCTCATGGAGTGTGGTGTTGCAGGTCAGAAATGAAGGGCTCAGGATGCCCAGGAGAATAGACCAAACGCAGTGCTGAACTTCCAGGAAAGCTGGTGGGATACGCTGATGGGAATGAGATGGGCTGTCAGCCTTCTGCACAAGGTGAAGAAAAGGAGTGCAAGTGTCAGAAAAGAAGCTGTTTCTTCTCTAACTTGCTTTAATACACAAAGCCTTTAAATCCAGGACATCTTCATAGGGAATAGAAAGGTACAGTTAACGTCTCCGAGGACACTTCAGGTTATTATTTCTTTTTGCAGTTAGCTGTTAACTGTAAAACTGAACTAGTTAAAATAAGGGGATGTGTTAAAAATTTTGGATAACAATGGAAATACAATATTAAAAAAAAAATGCTTGTTTGGAAACAGATTGGATGATCACGCCCTGCAAACTGTATTCTCAGCTCCTCTTAACTCACCCACACCACTTTCCTATCCAAACACAGAAGAGACATAGCAGTTCTCCAACCATGCTTGGGAAAAAGACAGTATTTTCATGTTTACTCTTAAAGAATATCTCTTTGCAGGCCACAGTTTCCTGCAAGCTACACTGATATCTCCAGGCTTCTTAAAATATGCTAGAAATATCACTGTTTTATCTTAATTACTATCTCAGTTGGAGTCACCAAGCTGCTATCTTCTTGATTCTGTTGCCTCTGCAAAGACAAAACAAGTAAAAATGTACTTCATTGATTCTCTACCACAAACCAGACGATACGTGCATCTACCTCTTGCACAAAGAAAGAGTTGGCAGACACAGCATTCAGAAAGTATTACTTCACCAGAAGTGGAGTGGTGGGGCAGAATGACAATAATACACAAGCCTGTACCTACACTCCTGGGATTGTACAGAATTTGCTGGAATATGAAGAAAGTTAAGATCACTGTGTGGAACAAGTTGGCTCACTCCATATTACTGTGAACAACAGGAACATTTTAGTAAGTGCTCTTTTAAAGTTATATGAAATTTCAGGTTTACCTCAATTTGGGTTCATGAAAACTGAAAGTTACAGAGCAAAAATAATCTAAAAAGCTTAATTTCTTCCTTTGACATGAAAAAGGCTTAAAGGCCACGTAACAGCCTGAGACTTCTTTGAGGTGTGACTCCATTTCTCACCTTACCCAATATGTACTATTTCTTTGCTATGTCAAACTATCACCTCCACTGTGTAGAGCCTTATTAATGTTGTTTGTGAGTTTTATACTGCTCCACAAAATGGCTGAAACAAGTTGTTTTGTTTTGTTTTTTTTTTTTTGTTGTGATGGACATCAAAATCACTTCTACAGGTTTGCTGGCAAAGAATGCTTGGGCCTCAGCTCTCATGAAATTCCTCCTAGCTTTTGTGATCCATTCCATCCATCCCCAGCAGCGGGAAGTTGTTCAAGGAGCACATAGACTGCTATCCATTCTTTGATGTAGCTGAGGCTTGGCTGCTTTGAAAAGCTTGGCTTCTCTTTCTTTCCTCCCTCCCTCCCTGTTCATTCCCAAGTTTAAACTTAAAACATAAGCAAAATCCCCAACTCCAGCATCCCACAGACTCCTGCTCTCAGGTTCTTCAATTTAGAAATGCATGCAACTCTGTTTTTAAGATCCAGGTTGTAACTGATGCTATTCAGATTACACAAGTGCAGCCAGAGCTGCAGGGCCTTGCCACACTCCCAGCTCACAAAGCTGACAGGTAAATGAAACTTGAGGATGTTTTCTAGTGTGGATTTTTTTTCATACTTATTTTATATGTTTATTACTGATACCTAGTGAAATCTGTCAGGTGATCCTTATGTTATCTTGTTGACTATCTCAGAATGCTGTGTGCATCTTTGTTACTCGAGAGCCATCTTCAAACCTTGCATGTATCCGCCTTACAGCCCACTTTCCTGAGGAAAAGTGTTTCTTCAGTCACACTGTTTGTAAGCCTCTTTCTCCTAATAACTTTTTTAGCCCACGGGGCAATATCAGTCAGATCACAAAGACAGGTGAGCTCCCAAAGATGGGAAAATTTTGCAAGTTCTGTGAAACTCAGAAGTATTTGTATCCCTAATAATTATAAGACTGGCAAAATTCATCACTTTACAGAAAAAACCAACATACACATATTCATACAGTAAAACATGCAGGAAACCTGCGGAAGTGTAGGAAACACGGGGAAGAACTACTGTTTGTACGTGCACCTGCATCAAGGTCTGTAGAAAAAGAGAGATTAACAGGAAAGATGGAAAAAAAAGATGTATGGTGGAAAGTAGCATTCAGCACTCTGGAAGGTTACAGACTTGCAGCAGTGAGAGATGGTCCTGAAAGCCCCTACTTGAGCAGGGGTTGTTCTGAAGGGCAGATGGTTATATGGTACTTGGAACACAAATCTATAGGTCTTCAAGCTTTGTGGAGATCCACTTCATGAGGTTACAGAAACCTGTTCATGCCCCACCTGTTATTTCTATTTCTGACATGCTCCTGTCAGAAGAGCATAGCAGAGTGGTATTAAGTGACCGGAAATGTGGGTTATGCTCTCTGCAGTGTTACATCCTATGCATTTCTGTCACAGGCCAACCACTTTGCCAGCTGGTGTCTCTGTGGCTTGAGCAGACATCCATCCTGGATGAACATCATGCTGGGTAACTCTCCCCTAGTGCCAGGTGCACACGAGAACTTCTCACTTTGTTTTCTGATGGGTCTGAAGCAAAGCAATAGATTAAACCACTGGAAGGAAAGGCTTCCTTAAGCTGAAGAGCTGCAAAAGTGCAAAACTGGTGTGAAACTGCAAAGGCAGCATAATGAGTCAACTCACTTTGAACAAATATCACTGACTGAAAAAGATCCTGTGTTCTAAAGGGGCCCAGGAAATGGCAATTTCCTGATACCTTTGTGTTGTCACTCTAGTACACATTGTGTGCTGTTTTCAGGCCACCTAGAATTCTACAAATACACGGGATCCATTTTCCCACCTATTAATAGTGCAATTCCTGGCAGTCAGAGGAATTTATGTTTTGTTTGCTATAGAGTGAAATGTAAATCACTTTCACTATTATGCTGTCACTGGAGTTGATTTAAATTATTAGAGAATGATTAATTAGAGGTTTTTTTTTTGTTTGTTTGTTTTTTTTTTCTTGGATGGCATTTGCATCAAATACTCTTGCCAGAGCCAATTTAAGGAATACACAAATCTCAAAGCGTGACTTGCCGAAACTGATTTTATCTTTCTGATAATTTGCTCACTGGACCATTTTTCCCTTCAGTATTATCAGGATAATTACTATGACCTGGATTTCACAGAAGGAAGGTTTGTGATGAAAGGTAGTACCTTACTATACAGGGTTATAGCTGAAGATGTGATTTCAAAGGTAACCCTGATATCACACCCAATTTCACAATGCTGCTTCTGCAATCTGAGGGGCAATCCTCTGCCACAGACAGCAGGGATATGGGACAGATGCACAAATTCTCTTATGAAGCCAGCAAAAGTTTTAATCCCCACCATGGTAGATACCAATGCCTGAATAGGCTTTTCTTTTTCTTACAGAGGGAAAGAGCTGGCATCCTACATAGAGTTTTGGGTCTTCCTCTCAGTCATGTTCTCAGTCAGCTTGTTTGTACTTCAACTCCCCTTTAAAAGAGCCACAAGATCACAAAACACCTCTCCTTCCAGTAGCTTGGTACAGACCTGCAAGCTAGCAGCACCAGTAGCGCTCTGTCATACCAGCGTTTTTATCCTAACTTCCCACTAACTACAGAAATCCATGAAAGAAGCAGCTCATGAGCCAGCCATGCCTGATGATCCATCCACATGGTGGCTTGTCTCTTTAGCCCAATGTACTGTAAAACCTACTGCTTTCACATTCTGGGCCCTCTTGTTGTTGACTCAAGCACCACAGTACTGGATCTCCCAGTTGTTAGTGTGTGGTTCCTTAACGAGCAAGTAATTTTGTCACATTAACAGCATTTTTACAGCATATGCAGCTTGTAAAAGCACTGGCATTGAGGAAAACAGCCTTCTATGAACTCAATGCTTTCAACAGAAAACAAGCTCTGCGAGTTTAATAGAAAGATTTGCAGTACATTATCTAAGGACTTCTAATTGTAAACTAAGCTGAGGCATGAATCAAAACTGCAAGCTATAATTTTCAGTAATGGTGTAAAATGCATTAGGCTTTTAAACAAAGTTTAGCTACTGCAGCAAGGTAGGAAATGAGATTTCCTTACCAGATTTAACGCATGCTCTTCAATTATGGGTGAGTATTAACAATTCAGCTTCTGACCTTTGCTATAAATGTACATGTCTGTAGCTTCATTTAGTCCAGGTTTACCTGAATCAAAAGGGAAAGGTCCACTCATGCTCCTATTTCAACCAACAGGGAAAAATGCAGACTTGCTTCCATCTTGTTGAATTTAAACTTTGAATTCTGTGGAAAGACAGAAAGAAACATCATTTCAGTGGGTCAAGGGGATTTTCATGCTTCTGCAAAACTTGAGCAATGTATTTTTATAGCATGAAGAAACCCATCATCTTTCGGATAATCTGTCTGGATCCACTGCAAGACCTATGTTTTTAATCCTACCTAGTGAATTCTAAGCTAGTCAAGTGTTTTCTCATCAGGCATCTGCACACTTCCTTGCTCAGAAAGCCTCATCAGTTTTTGGTTCTGCACCCAGCTTTCTTATGGCAGATGCACTCCTCTGCCATATGATTTACTGAACTTGATTTGCTGCTGATGATGATGAAGACTCAGTCAAAATGATAAAGGAACATTGTCACTACATTGTGGATTTGGAGTGAATTTCCCTTTTCTGTCTTCCTCCGGGTTGTATGTATAATTTCAGGAAAAGTCTCAGTGATATTAAAGTTCATATTTAGACTCAGCTAAGTCTCTTTCAGAGAGAATTTCTTTTTCTTGCTTTTCTAAGCTATTCTTTCCCTCTAGCAACAGCAGCTATTTATTTGTGAGTTACTTTAAATCTCTTCCATTTTATAAGGCACTTCACTTTTGACAGCACTGGAAAAAATGCAGCTTTGCCTTCTATATTTAGTAGAAGAAGAAAAAAACACCAGATTGTTTGTTGGTCTTTCTGCTTCTATTCTTCTGTTCCAAACTATTTTCCGTAAGTTCCTGTCTATCGCCTTTTGTAAATAACATCTGCTTTTCAAACTCCCTGTCTGCTAATTAGTCTGAATCATTTGTAAGAGTACAGTACTTATTTGGAAACGTACAAATCAAATGCTAATGGGTAGCAACAAGAATTTCCCACTCACTCAGCATTTACATCAATTTCCACATTATAACTATGTAAAAAGCCCAAACAAAGCAAAACAAAACAAACCCAACCAACCAATCAAGAAAAAAACCAAAAACCAAACAACCCCACAAAACCCCAAACCTAGCAAATTTCCTGGAGGAAAATATCTGTTTCAAAATTACACATTTGGGTTGACAGTGCCAAATACTTTCAGTCTTGAGAAAGATTTTTCCAATGATATTAATTTATGAATTGTCCATCTTATCTCTTTTCTAACACATCAACTGGTTTGGGGATATCTCCCCTCTGCTGTGGAAAGCTTCAGTCCACATTCTTTCTTTCTCAAGGGAATGTCTCAATTCCAGGCTACCAAGTAACCCCCACTCAATTGCCTTCTGTCTCCATGACTATTTAGAAATTTCATACAAAACAAAATAGTGCGGACCAGCTCCATCAACTGACATTGGAGGAAGGAAGACCTGAAGTACTTACTTCCTGATTATTAAGGGCTTGCTATTAAGAGACTAATATAAACCTACTTTGCCTATGGCAAAATATGGCTTTGAATCAAAAATGTCTACTTTCACGAGGTAAGCTTCCTAAACTCCAGGATCTTCATAATAAGATCTGATAAATCCAGTCCTAGTGGTATTTCATATGTAAATTCCTTAGAAAAATTAACAGACTACTTTGATTAAAGCCTAAGTTAATTTCCCAAGAACCAGCTGGAAACAGAACCATGAGCCAGAGCCATGTCAGAAGGGATTCTGCATATCTTCGCTCCTGGATATATGTTTTTTTAACATGTTCTATGAATGATCTGTAGAGAAATGCAAGTGCTATCCATGGAAAAAGAAAACCCAAACAAACCCCAAAATATGGCTGTACGCCACTTGTTAAAAGCCACCAAATCATTTCCAGAGCAGCCAGCTACTGGATTCCCATCCCTCTGGAACCTTAGGGAGAAAATCGGTATTTTAGGAAAATCCTTGAAAGCTGGAACTAACATTAAACACTCCAGTTGTGGTCCCTCTGAATCTCACCCTTCTGGCTTACAGTTGTACTGCTCAAGAGGCGCATAAGCAATGGTGTCAGACACATACAGAAGCCAGTAATAGAGAAAAGCACCTGAAATTGGCTGAAAATAGCCCAGTTGCTGCCACAGTATGACTAGCCAGGCCATCTGACAGGTAATTTTACTGCTAGGGTGATCCCTTGACACCAAAGGAAAAGAATGGTTGTAAGCGTTCAGAAGAAGAGTCCTTTTAACCCAACATCCTAACCCTGATGCTTCTGGCCATGAGTGGTCACCAAGGGAAGAAAAAGAACAGGGTATACATACATCTATTCTTTTCCTGAGCGCTTTCCCTACTTTCAGCTCTTACTGGTTCAGTCAATTTCCTGAACATAATGTGGTCTGTCTACTATTTAAACCCAAAAACGTTTAAAGTGGAATACTATTCCAAGTATTCATCAAGCTTACTTGACACATGCAGAAACTGTGCATTTACAACAACCTTCATCAAAGTCTCTATGAATCAATTCCCTGAGTTGGGAACACAGTGCAATGCAGACACGTCAGAGCCACCTTTAAACCTGCTAGTGTAGGTGCTGACAGAAGTTCAGCCACAGCCTGTGCTGACCACCATGGTTATTTGAAGAGCTTCCCCAGTGAGTTTTGCAGCTCCCTTAAAGCTCTGTGGTGCTGCAGTGACACTGCTCAGATCACAGCTCAAGTCTACGGACACTGCTCTACAACTATACTGACTGTAAATACAGTCGTCTACAACAGCTTACTCCTACCTAAAACCAGTAAAGAATCACAGATTTCCCACTGGAGCACACTCTGTAGTGGTGGAAGTCCCACAGTGATATAACAAGGAGCAAGAGTGACCTTCTAACACCATCGTCTTCACGCACTTAATGAGTAAAAGACCTAAATTCGCTTCCTATCCTCCCCAGCTACTGGTGGTACTCTTGAGAGCAAAGTTTGACACTGAATTAGAAACCACCCAACTGCAGAGTTGCAGTCTGCAGTTTCTTACGGGTCCTTCTCAGTCAATATAGCATGAGCTTGGATTATCTCCCTGCTCACAAGTTTCTAGCTGAGTCACTTACCAATTTCACTCAAACTATGCTATTTCCATCTCTGTTTTTCATGCTTATGGTAACGTGTTTACTACTTAGTGTTCATACAAAGCTTGGAAGATAGAAATTGCTGTCTAGCTGCTTAATGTTGTCATTTATACAGTTCCTAAAATCTCCAAGACAAGAAATACATGTACAAGGAGACAGCTTGCAATGCCTGTCTTTCAGTACACTAGACTGAGGGGCAGTTACAGAGGGTCAAGTGCTGTGGTTAGCTAAGATAGTCAAAGACAGGGTCGCATCCCATACCTACTGCTACTTTATGGCTATGTAGGCAGTCCCTTAATGAAAGCCAGGCTGCTGAAAGGGCTGCTTAGAGCCCCAGCACCACTCTGTTTTGCAGTGGCTGCAGGCAGGAGAGCAACTCCCATTGTCTCCACTGTAGGCTCCACACTTCTGGCACCTGAGCCAGCACTGTTTGGCACACAGAACATACATTTATGCTGCCATAGAAATGATTAATAGGAACACACACCTTATTAGTTCAAGAAAGAATGAAAGATTTCTGTTCGCTGTGGTCTATTAAGTAATAGTAATGGATCTCAATTACTTGAAAGACCTCTAATTAATTTCTATATTGGCAATACTTGAGTGAAGAGGTCAGTCAAGAGACTAACTCCTTTTCCCTCAGAGCTGCTCAGCCTTTTAGTACCAATTTCCATCAGCCAGGCAGTGCTGCAGGAGTCAAAAAACTAGAGAAAAAAGAAATCTAAAATAGCTATTTTCATCACCACCTCCTCCTTCCCTCACTAGTTGACAAGAGATACTGTAATGCAGAAGACCAATGAAGGGGAAAAAAAAGTGCTTTTGCGGTCTAAAAGATACCTTTCTCACTCTGACATAAGCCTCCTGATCTATTTAAATAGCTTCCCTCCTTAGCCTCCCTCTCCATTTTGGCTGCTCGTTTATTTTGAGTTTCCTTCCGAAGCATTCTCCTGCTCTGGTGCTGACTGAAGAGTTCTAAGCATTCACAAGTGAGATATTTCCTGATATTCCTGTGCCTAAAACCAATTTTTCCTCTAGTTTTCTGAAAAATCTAATCTGTTGTCAGCTGCCAAGCTTGGTCTACAAGGCAAGCTGAATGCTGAACCTCTTTGTATGTGCTTTTTATTACAGAAGCATACATCAACATAGAGATGACAACTGAAGCAGTTTCAACTGGCACATTTTCATTCTTCGTTGCTGAAGTACTTACATCCTGCTTCTAAGTAGTTATTACTCTATACGGGGTATAACATACACTTACAGTGTAAGAACTAGGGCTATAATTTTTAAACAGCGGTTGAAATCCTCCGTCGCTGGTATGGTTTTGGCAACACACTGGCTTTAATTTTTCATATTGCTAACTCCAAAAACTGTTTTCTCCTGATTTCAGTGGTTACGTCTTAGACATTTCCTGTACCATCTAAACTGAAGTATGAAAATTCATCAAGATCCAGGAAATCTGTCCAGATGCACAATGCAATAATGAGACTTAAATCCTGCTCATCTAATAGAGATAGGTTGAGAGTTACATTAAGTCCAGACTCCCCCAATTCCTAACTGAACCTTTGACTACATCGAAGGTCTGATACCTGCTGTCAAAAAATGTTCTTTGAAGGACAACTCAGAAATGTGGCAGCAATAATCAGCTAATTTTTCCAGCCTAAAGCTGTCACTACGAGGTTCCCAAGCCTGCACTGACCTCATAAGATACAGACTAGCAACCTCATGGCTTCCAACAGATTGTTTGGTTAGAGTAGGCATCAATTTTGCAAATACCTCTTACAATGAGCCCAGCCCAGGTCAAAGACCCCAGCTTGTAAGCAACCTCAACGGACACGAGCCTTGCTGGGCACAAACAGCAAACACCACTTTGATCAGCAGTTCAGGAGATGTAACCACCTTCCTTTTCCATACCCCGGTTGATTCCTTAGTATCTCTGTCCTCTCTGTCAGTTATCTTAGCCTCACCTCCTACATCCTTGCCTCATAAAAGCAGCGCAGTGAAAAAAAATTAACCCAAACCAATGAGCCACATAATAAGCTCTTGAGCAGTGCATGTGAACATGTCAAAGCTGGGCATCTCATTAGGATTCTGCACCAGACCCTGGGCAGCCATTGCAGTGAAGCAAAGTTGGTTGTTGGAGAAAATCACAGACTTGCACAGGGTCCAGCCCAGCAATTCTCACACCTCAACAAAAGCACTTCTCAGATGAGCAGGATAGGGGCAATGATACAGAACAGCTTAGGAACGGAAATATAATATGGTAGAGTGATTTGTTTGTTTGTCTGTTTTTAAACATTTTTTTTTTAATTTGCTTTTATGAATAGCTTTATTGTAAGGTCTAAATTTAGCCTACTTTACAAGTGGTATTTCTTGCTGGCTTAAAATGTTTGGTTTATTATATTCAAAAGCTTTATATTTTAGGGAGAAAAAGGGAAAACTTCATATCTCTTCTGGCCAAGTTTTAAGATTGGGGCTTTTTTTAAGTCAGTACAGTAAAGAGCTTGACTGTGAAGACAGAATGTAAGGAAAATAACCTCTGAAAAGATTTTCTAAGGCAGAATAAAGAACAAGAAAAATCTGTTTCTACTCAGTTGTTCTTAATGGTGTGCCTGTTGAGTCAGTGTATTTAGAAGTCCTTCTAGGTTATGGCAGCTTGTCTACTTTCATGTTTTGATCCTATTTTGATTTGGCTTTCTTTAGATATAAATGCTATAAACTTGAAAGCCAACCTGAGGTCAAACTCTGATGACAGCAGTATATACATTACTAAAGAATAATGAAGTCAAGTGTTACAACTCTGTGAGGCATAAGCTGAAGGTTTAGATGGTCACACTCCTGCACCTTGTGCCTCCTTGAAGGCTAAAAACAGGCCAAGACCTCGCGAAACAGAAGTCACGGCTCTGAACCAAGAGCTGATAAAAACACTATGTGGAAAGAATAAAAATCTATTACCCCTACTAAAAAGTTCAATAAGGAGCTGTAACTCAAAGAATCAGAAACAGTGCTTTTGGAATGACAAAACGTAATAAACTTCCACAGGAGGGAAGATCTTAAAACAAACTAAACAGTCATTTCTTGCCCTGCAAATATCAGAAAGGAAATCAGATCCATTCATTTGAAAGCAGCTACTGCTGCAAAGGAGCTGGGATTTTGCCTGTTGGTCTGGGGGTTTTTTTGAAAACCCAAGTCATGCTAATCAATCCCAGCTATGATACAGAAAAAAAATTATGTGAAACTCTTTCCATGTGGTTCTCTCTATAAACAGCAATACTTCTGAAACAAATTTTGTATAAGGAATTCCAGAGAGTAAGCAGAATAGTCTGCAGTTAGTTTCTAAAAAAGCACTTTTCAGAATTATTTAAAACATATGGAAGGAAGAGCTGGTCTTTTGCTTAAACAAGGTTCTTGCATCTGAGACTCAGTTTTATGCCTTGAGTGGTTCTTGGTAGATTTTCAAATAATTTTATTTTGCCTGCTTCACCATTTCTGAATTACAGATCCTTGGAACATATTTTTTTTCTTCAAGACTAACCATAAGTGGAACAGACAATGTAAAATCCCCAGTTCTGAGATGTTTCAGGAAGTGAAGAGTTCAAAACAAATTTTTAATGGCCTAAAGGGTACTTTTATAGTTTGGCTGTTACATAAAGTACTGTCAGAATTTTATTATTATTCTTATTTGTTCAGACAAAATTTGTAGCCAATATTAAACTTCAATTGATATAAATAAGCTTGCATGACACCAGCAGTATTTAAAAGTGTGCTTAATGCCTGTTACATGTACCATATTCACAAGTTCTCCCTGATAAGACTTTTAGAACTTTGCATGTATATTCTACAGTCAAAAGAACAAATCTGCATGTCAATTATTCAATGACCTTAAGTCACAGGGCTTAAGTGTGGAAAGCTTTGAGGTTTGAGCCCTTCCTGCTTCAGGAATTAAACTCTTTTATGAATTCACACATAACCAAGGTAGCCAGCAGGTTTATGCAATATTTATCTTATTTAAATTCACCAGAATGTACAATTTCTTTAAAGTCTGCCCATTTCCTTCTGCTCAAAGCCCAAGAGCAAACAGGTTTGCCTCCCTCGTGCTTGTGTGCACAGTTCAGAAGACCACTGTGCAATACAGAACCTCTCAAAGCAGGCTCTGTGAACCAAGTGGAGACAGATTCCCCAGACCAGGTAACTGGTTCTGCTCTTTGTCTCTGGCTGCTGCCCGTGAATTGAAAGATCAGAGAGTCTTTCATACTGCTATTCCAGGTAGACCATTGCTGTAATTGCCATCAGGGAAATGTAGTCTCATGTGGGAGGGGATATAAATAATCTTGAATGGGTTGTGAAGTATCCAGGAGACAATTTGTCTGTTAAGACAGCTGTGCTGTGAGCCACACGTAAGCTAATCTTGTTTGGCTGCTTATGACCCTTAAAGATTTTTCTTACTCTTAAAAGTAATGCTATTGCTAAGAATAGACAATGTTAACTCTTTTTATGTCAGGCTGTATAATAACTAATCTGCTTATATCAAAGGCAAACACTTCAGTGTGCTGGGCCATCTGCCCCATTTCACATTGAAAAGCTCAAGATCTATATGCAGCCTGAGGCCTGTGAGTGGCAATCTTTAAGGTTTAGCACATTTCAAAAGATTACCTTCTTCTGTTTGCCTTCTTACCTAGAAACATCCTTCAAGTTTATATTCAAACAGCCTATATCTGATACAGATTTTACTAATATTACTATGCGACTATAAGGATGAACCAAGACAATCAGCACTGCATTGGCTCGAGACTTGTGAAGTACATTACTTTTGACATCAGGGAAGACCAGAGGTGTCTTCAACTACTGCAAAGAGCCTCTCAAGAGCAGCTGAGCTCTTCAAGGGCCCATACTCAATCCTGTCAGGGCTCTGCATACTGGTATAGGGAGTACAGGAAGTAGGAAAGACTTGGGAAGATCCCAGTAAAGGTCTAGAAGTACAGCAGCCAGGGAGGCACTGAAATAACCAGCAGCAAGTTGTCACAGACTGCATTAACTCAGGACCACAGGAAAAAGATGAGCAGGAGACCAAGATACAATAAAGTCAGAGGGAATACAGAAGGACTCACAACCAGGTTGAGCCTCCTTGTGCAAGTTTTGCAGGGTCACAAGTCTGTCCCTCACACCTGAACCGAAGATGTACAGCTTCCCTTCCTCTTTTTCTACCCTGGTCAAGGAACCAAAGGTAAGCACTGTTTTCTCCTATCACTATATTAAGAAACATAGTAGTCAGAAAGGAAAAACAACCTCAGCTGCAAAATTCCCTCCTTAGTCATAGGTATGAGAAAATACTTCACTGTGGGCAGGAAAAGTGAACACCCGTTCTCCACCCTTTCACCTCCTCATGGGACACTGGGTTCACTTAATGGAAATATCAGGGGAGTGTCTTCTTAGGGTTTAAGTAGCAAGTTATTACAGGGAACTGGGGGAAATAAAAAAACCAACAAACCCACAGATTGCACAACTTTTCTCACTGCTTGTATTGGTTTAACTCTTGGCTACAAAATGTATGCATCCAATAGCACTAAGGAGATATGTAGTGTATCCAGTACCCTGAAGCCCTAATTATCAACATTGTATGTTCCCAGCATCTCTGTGTTTGTACAGAAAATCAAATAAGCAATATACACCAGGCCATATTCTTCCCTTGTTCACAATGGTGCAACGGTTCCTGTCTTAGAAGTAATGCATGGGATGCACATTCAGTTTTTGCTCTGCCTTCATGTAAAGTTTTATGTCTTTTTTAAGTACACATTTTATTATTAGGTCTTTTATTTCCACCTGCTCATATTGACTCACAAACAAAAAAATCTCTCTTTAGGGCATTCTATAAACAAACTAATGAGATGAATGCAAATTATAGCCGGCATTCATTTTACCACAGCCTTCTCAATGCAAAAGCCTGTGTATGCAGAAGGGATAGGCAGAGTTAAGTTTCCAAACGGGAGCTGCGCATTTTGTTGATTTAAACAAAATATTCACATTTCTTCCAAGAGAGACACAATGAAAATTTGCTTGTTACTTTGACTA
Organism: Melopsittacus undulatus; assembly: GCF_012275295.1. NCBI lineage: Eukaryota > Metazoa > Chordata > Aves > Psittaciformes > Psittaculidae > Melopsittacus > Melopsittacus undulatus. The sequence continues at coordinate 67,672,845 of NC_047527.1, read as the reverse complement.
TACCCACATGCAAATTTTTGTTTCTTTTAAATTAAAAACTTACTGACCAGTAGTAGACTTTTGATGGCATTAAATGGCTTTCTCCACAGCAGCTTCTCAGGGTCAGCCTTAACTGTATTCTAAGTATGTGCTGCTGACAATTGCTGATCTACTGTACCTAGCTGTATGGGTAATACATGTCATTTTTCCCACCCACTTACAGAGCTGAGCAGTGTCTAGTGGTCTGTGTGACTTTAGGAGCAAAGCCTGTGACCACCCTTGTTTTTTCACTGTGGGTATTTTTTGTATTCTCCTGAACACTCCTTTGCAAGGACTGCAAAGCAACAGCCCGCAGCTTGTCAGAAAGTTCCAGAAATCACTAGTACAAGGCTTTCACCAGAGGTAAAAAGCTGCAGCCAGAGAAGATGGTATTTGGAATGATTCTTTGAGATGCAGTATGTTCTCTCATTTGTTCTTCATCTATGACATCCACATATTACTGCTCATTCAGAGCAGCATATACTGATGTTAATGAGATGCCCTCAGCAATCTTCAGTTCCTTTTCTTCAGCAGAACAATACCCTTTGACCTAAATGTTCCTTTTTAGTAGAACATCTAAAGTATAAAAAAACGTATCTTTTTCACCTTTTTTGTCTTTTAAATCTGAACAGCATTAAAAAGGTAAGTAGCAACCAGGCAACTAATTAAATTCTTCCTTGGAAGAACAGCAGCAACAGCACAACCTTTTTATGAGCCACATGTTTTTAAATTGGCTACTCCATTTTCCAATTCTTTAGCCTCCCTTCTTTCTTCTACTTCTAATATACAGTTCACGAAATACTGGAATTAATTATCTCTGCAGCAATACTCATCAAAGCACTCCTGCTTCTATGGAAGCCAGGGATGAAAAGTTACTAGGCAAATCTGAAAGAAAAGTGCACCCATTGGATTCTTACATGCAGACAAAATGTTCACAGGATAATATAAATAAAACTGGAATATTTCTTTTAAGATGCATTTTTTCTCAGCTGATGTCTCTGAATGGTGCTAGTAATACCTATCTTGATGATGAACATATTTTCAAGAGCATCTTTCTGCTAACAAATAGACATTCTGAGGGGTAACCATATGTTTAAGTGATCCACGGAGCTATGGTCTGAAAGAGGAAAGGTTCTTACAGAATGTGTGCCAAGACAAAATCCTGGCCCACAGAAGCCAATAAGAATTTTGGTTTTGATTTTAATGAAGTCAGGATTTCACTCAAGAGAACTGCAGAAGGGTCAACCTATTTAGAGAAAAAAAAAGAATCCAGATGTCTCACAGTATTATGGGCTCTTAATCAGAAATTGCTGTAGCACCGTGAAACCTTGCCTCGCTTTACTCTGTTTATTGCAAGAAATAAAATGCCTTATTTTTAATTAAAAATGATGTTTTCCCAATCTAACTAATACACAAAAAGAATTTATGGGAGGAGAAATGCAAGTCTACTGTATTGTGAGACGTACAAATACCTGTTGTGTCTTGCAGTATAATCCTTCTGCAGAGTTAGATTTCTTATTTTTATGTTGACAACCACATCTATTACTACATTATGGATTTATACCAGAGTAAAAACAGAACAATAAACTTTCAGATTGATAACACAAGTGGTATTTTCTTTCTGTTGGTTTTACGCTTTTTTTTCCCTGTTAATAGGAAGGTGATAGATTCCCCAGCACTCAAAGGTCTGCCTGTCCACAGGGCTAGTCAGAGATATGAATGGCTATTTTTACTCAGCTGTCTTAAAAAATACTATCTTAAAAATCAGACACGTGCCTTCGATTAAGATCAAGTTGTATACCCATTTCAGAAGCCAGGGGAATTTTAATCATCTTATTATAATGTAATTGCATTCAGCCTCTTTTTCTCCTCCCAGTCCCTTCCAGACACTGCTTTTTGGTTGTGTTCAGACAGTATCCTGTTGAGATGCTGACATTCTGCCATATCTTTGCTTGGAAATATACACAAGAACATAATTCTTGCCAAAGCTCTCACTCGTAAAGCAAAAAAAAAGTGTCCTCAAAATGTTCCATCATATAAAATTAGACAATGCTGTAGTCAAGGAATCTTCATGTATTAGTGTGGCTTGTATTTCAGTTAGTGTCTCTTGGTGTCTCCTCCCTGATAGGAATATATAATGAAAGATTGAGCAATAACCTCAGCGTTACGACCCAGCCTTTTGCTTGAGAAATCCAGCACTTCCACCCCAGGCTCCTTGACTCACTCAGTCTCGAGCTTCTGTCTGACAGTGCAGTCTGTCACTGTCAGCCTACAAGGAGAGGCCAACAACAAACCGTGTAGTAAGTAATCAACCCACAAAGACTTCTACATCCTTTCCCACTGTAGTTGCAAACCTTTGAGCTTGAAACTCATCTCAGTTACATCAGCATAAATCCTGAATAATACCATCAAACTATGTAGTTCCCAGTAATTATTTTAAAGGAAATGAGACCAGATTCCAGTGCAATGAATCCTGAAAGCCAGATGAGGCTTAATATAATCATATCATTTAATTTTATGAGGCAAAACCCAAGTGAGCAGCAGCAGTAACTGACCCTCAGTGTACACTTTCAACACAAGTAATTTACAGACTATTACTATTAACTTTTTCATTAGTGTTGCAAAGAACTTTTAAAATTTTATTTGGAATCAGCTGAGTGTAATTACTGTGTAATCACCAAAAATAAGTGTCATCTGTGCCCAGTGCTGGTTATGTAATTACAGATTAATAACGAGGGTTCCTGTGCTGCAGTGCAAAGCAACACTCCCTAGGTCTACTCTTGTAACCAGAACACTAAGAGACTGAGAAGCTCTCAGATTCCAGACTCAAGGGTATGGCTGTATAATTTAATCACTACAGTGTCCATACAAGACTGGAGAAAGAGTTCAGCTCCTCAGTACCAAAGCAACTCTGATCAAAAGCAGAAACACATTATTTAAAACAGGCTTCCTATTTTAATTGATCTCTCACAGGCTTGATACCAACTTTCACCATGTAAGTGAGCATTACCAGAACTTCCAAGGGGCAAACGTGAAAAGTTGTCAGGTGCATCTCAGCGCTAAGCTGTTGTAAGCAAGGCAACAGAGGTAGGGCTGTATTGGGCTCGTCCAGTCCAACAGAGACTTCAAACTGGAGAAAGCCTGAACGAAAAAGCCAGCCTGCAACAGCATCACTCTTTTTCTTGGAGAATGACTCAAAGAGGTTTGCTGTCTTCCTCCTCCTGTCTACTCAGCAAAACAAGTAGTTTTCCCAGCAGGGCCTCAGCGTATGTCATTTATCCAGAAAAAGGAATCCTGGAGCAGACCTACAAGATTTTATCCAAAGATGAAGCACAGACCTCCTTCTTGGCAAAACAGCTGCTTAGAATGTGTTTAAACATAAGACTCCTGAGGGGAATGTGGCAGCAGGGATAATTGCTGTTTTCCTCAAGGCATCCTTGCATCAAGCAGTCTGTCATGAGATAGAGGGAGCAGAACTCCATTCCTGTTTCTGGTCTGGTTTGAATGCACACTGCTGTAGTTTCAGGCCCTGAGGTGGAATTTCAGTTGCAGGGCATAAAAAAAACCCATACGTGCAATCTACAAGGCTCACCTACCTATTCTTCCATCCTTCATACAGGAATCTCCAACCATACTGTTGAAAACATATTTAAAATCCAAGAGAGTGGTCAGCACAATGGGAAAAAACATTCCAACCATGCAGCTATGGAATTCTGCTCATATTATCTAAGGCTTTAGCAAGATCCTATTATGCCTGTAGTTTAGAGGACAGATTGCTCCACCCAAGTCTCTGCTCTCCATCTTTTGACCTCTTCATGGTAGTCTCTCTCAAATTGCGTACACAAAAGTAGAAGCATCCAAAATAAAACAAAGCCATAATTATTCCCCTAATTTTTACAGGAAGGTAGTAATTAGTTTACAGTCTGTTGCAATGAGCTCCTTTGTGGCTTGTGTAACAAATGAGGTCCCTTCAATTAGATGGTCATTGCTAGCAGTGTCTTAATTGCCAGTTGTAAGTTATTTTTGTTCCAAACACATCACTAGCATTACTTTGTTCACAGAGCTTGTCTTGTGCTTTCAAGATTCAGTGAAAATGTGTGTTTGCTATACTTGATTGGTACACTTAGAAGCAAGGACTAGATTTTCTTCTTCTAATTACTTCGGTGCCTGGCTCCCATTTAAATCAATGGAAACCTTTAGAAACCTGGCCCCAGGTGACCTGGGGTTTGTGTGCTCTGCCTCTCTCTAATACCTTTGGGCACATGCTTAGCCAGTTGGTATACCAACTGCTACAAGGAGCCACAAAAGCAGCACAGTACTGAGTCATCCATGCCTGCAGCTTAACCATATTCCACATGGGAAATTAATGCCTTGGTCTGTACAGGTCTTACAACAAAACTAGTTTTTCTGACCTGATTTTACTAATTTTAATCAACGGCAAAATTGTTGTTCACTTTGACATGAGCAAACCCAAATCTAAAGCTATGTGTTGGCTATAATCGAAAGCCAAGAAGATGCAGTTTTACAAAGCTGTGATCTTACTGTTCATTTACTAACCTTCACAAGTGTCTCCTTTCTGGAAATGATAAATAGATGTACTCAAAGTAGAGCTACAGTAAGGAATGTAAATACATATTAGGTTTAGACTAGACTTTGGGCCCAAAATCTGGTTAAGGAGCTCTTGAATCTAAGCTGGAGTGTGAACAGCAGAACCAAGCTCTGATCTGACAGTCCAATTCTACCTCTGTCAATTTTCTAAAGTATTCAAGTACAGTCAGTAATAAAAGGATGGAAACAAGTAAAATCAGGACTATTGTACTAATTGTGAAAATACCACAATAACCTCTGATAGAATGACTGCTCAAGAATGTGAATAGACTTCTTTTTTCCCCTGTTTTTGATACAACTATCTAGAGACACAATAGTTCAGATAGTATTTTACTGAATATTGAGTAAGAAAATTTATTGTCCCATTTTACTTTCACAGTAATCAAGAATCTGCATTGATACAGATGTGAATCTAAATGGCAGAACAGCAGCAGCTGAAGGTACAAGAATCCTACTGAAGAAATATATTTTTTGCAGTGATGATCGGTATGATTTTTTTGACTTTATGATAGTGAGCAGAAGAATCACAGAATCCCAAGGGTTGGAAGGGACCTCGAAAGATCATCTAGTCCAACCCCCCTGCAAGAGCAGGGAAACCTAGAGTACATCACACAGGAACTTGTCCAGGCAGGCCTTGACTATCTCCAACGTAGGAGACCCCACAACCCCCCTGGGCAACCTGTTCCAGTGTTCTGTCACTCTTACAGTAAAGAAGTTCTTCCTGATCTTAACGTGGAACCTCCTATGCTCCAGTTTACACCCATTGCCCCTTGTCCTACCACTGGATATCACTGAAAAAAGCCTAGCTCCATCATCCTGACACCCACCCTTTACATATTTGTAAACACTGATGAGGTCACCCCTAAGTCTCCTCTTCTCCAAGCTAAAGAGACCCAGCTCCCTCAGCCTCTCCTCATAAGGGAGGTGTTCCACTCCATCATCTTTGTGGCTCTGTGCTGGACTCTTTCAAGCAATTCCCTGTCCTTCTTGAACTGGGAGGCCCAGAACTGGAAGCAATATTCCAAATGCGGCCTCACCAAGGCAGAGTAGAGGGGGAGGAGAACCTCTCTTGCCCTACTAACCATAAAGGGGTTTTTAACTTCTGCTGTGTGGTTTTTCAAAGAAAGATCTCTCAAAGAGACCTCTGCATATCCATGACACTTGCTACTAAAGTTTCAGGGAGAGCAAGCAGGACAAAGTGGAATTCACAGAAACTATACCATGTTTCCATCTCCTGACATGCTGATTTCCTTATTAACTATATAGACCAGTGGTGGGGGACAAGGAGGGGAAGCATGGAAAAAAATAGAGGTAAATAGCTATAAGTACTCCAAAAAAGGTGAAGAAATCTCTTGTCTGCTCTGGATCTGTCATCCTGTTGAAATAAAAGCTTTTCAAGGAGATCATTCCCTAGCTGGCAGAGGTCTGGCTGCATTCAGATCCCTGAATTTTTGCTCTGCCTTTTTTCTCTATTCCCAGATGTCACATTCTGTTTCTTCACAACTAGTGAAAGACCTCATCTTAGTGACAGATCCATGGCTTAGGAGGATAACTATCCTTTGTGAAACGCATCTTTATAAAAATGTCAAAAAGCAGAGAAAGAGTCTTTCAAGGACAGCAGAAAGCATTGTCCACTCTTCCCTCACCAACTCCCCAGAGTACTACTGGGAACACCAACATGTCTGCGGTATGCTTGCATAAATCATTGTTCCATAGGCCCATTCAACACACCAAAAAGTCATCTTCATTCAAAGGTGCTCATAAAAAGAGGGAAAATCCTAAACAAAAGCAAGCTAGAGTTGCTGCCGGGGCCAATACTCCTTCCAGAGGCTTGGCACATTGCTCAGCAGGGACAATCTTTGACCAGGAAGGATGTGCTGTCTGGTAACTGGCCAGTGAGAGACAAAGTCAGGGACATCATTCCCTGTACTTTGGAGAAGCAGCTGGTCTCTCCCGCCAGGTACTAGCTGATGTGCAGAACAGTAGCCAGCATGGATTAAAAGCTTCTGAGGAGGATGCTGCCAGAAGATAAGTGCTGTTCATTTGATACCTACAAATATTCTTCTGATGTACTTATGTTTTCACCACTATATGAAAAGTGGTTTTCATCAATGAAAGCCTACAGAAGACATAGATTAAAATAATAATACTAAAAATAAAGCCCTGCTGGCTTAACATCATTTTTCTTAGAACCTGATTAATCAATCATGATGAAAGGCACTGAAGTGCTTTGCTGACAATGTTATGACAAAAAAAGACTGTGTGCTCAGCTCTAAGTCAGTGTAAGAAGGTCGTTTTCTACCTTGCTGCTTTTCTCCACCACTCTATGATGCTTGTGCAGAGATGGTTAGACAATTGTAGACTTTATACTGTGGATGTGTTTTGTGTGTTGCCTTCCCAGCTGATGACACTTCTGACCAGTTTACTTTCCTGAAAGCCCTCTCTTTTGCTACTCAGGACGATGCATGAGGTAAAAACAACATTTTTACTGTCTGACTCCAGCACTGAGTTCACCGGATGGGCAGGTAGGAAAAATACTATTAGTAGAAGTGAGTTGAGCAAGAGCTAGGATCACTGCCAGGTAGTAAGTAAACATGCATCCCCTCAAAGCAACAATAAATAGTATAAACTGGCTTGAGTTCTTTCCATAAAGAAAGCCATTAATTTCCTCTGACTGTGCATAGCTGGGGCTTAGTAACCCACAGGCCACAACAGCACATTCTGGAGGTCTTCTGTTAAAATTCTTTTCTATAGATTATCAGGTCACCACCATATCTCATAATTAAGAGAGAGTTTGATTGTCAAAGCAAATTATTGTACACCTGGCATGTCAGGTTTTACACTGGGCCCTGGGCTAAAAACAAGATACAGAGCCCCTATTTGCAAAACTTTCTTGAGCATGGATCGAATTATACATTGCGTGCAGTTCTTTAAAAGCTTGTATTTGAAATGTCTCAATTAGCATCAGAAAAGTCAAGGTACTTGTTACTGTGAAATTAAAGAATTTCTACTTCAGATCTCATTTTGCACAAGTGCAGCTCTGTAGCTCCTAAACTTAAGAAATCCTTTTTTGGGACTTAAATATTAGTCTTCTAGCCCACATGGTAGTTAGCATCTGAGCTGGCCAGATGCTTACGGAAAAGGCGGTAATGCTTCTTCCTTTAGCACAAAGCACCCACTGAAGAACGTTAGGAGACCATTCTTTCTATCACCTCTATACAAACCTGGATGGCACTGCAACATGTATTACACATGTTCTGTTAATCCCTATCTTCCAGGGTCTCTGTTCAACCTTTCCACTAACCCATAACAGCACATCAGGATACAGCTGATACACACACCATAACTGACTGCTGCAGAGCCTGTTCTTTCTCTTGCCTTCAAGAACCAATCTTAGTCAGCCTACCCAGCCCTGCAACTAGGCTCAACACTGGATCAGCTGCACATGCCAGCAACCAAACTGCATACAGTAGGGTCTAACAGTCAGCTAGAATTCAAGTATTTCCACCTCTGACTGTCCCTGATAAATATTTCATCAGTTCCTTACACAACACATTGTGCAGCAGTTATCCTCTACTATGAGCTTTCTAACTGAAAAGTTACTTCACATGCATACTGAGCATGAGTCTCAGACATTAGCAATACCACCAGTTAGAATCACAGTTTTTCCTTCTAAGGATGATCTCAATCTACACAGCCATCATGGTGCCTTGGTTAGAGCTTTAATAAGCCTTTGTTAAACGAGAGACACCCTACTTGTCAATGCAGTGTCTAATTGCTCATCAGTTCAAACTTACTGAGTTGCACAGCACCATTAACTAGTCTTTCCCTTTTTTGAGATATTTGTAGCACTGCATTAACTTAAAGCCCTAAGAAATACTAACAGAAATATGTTTAAAATGCTTCCTTATTCTCCTCTGCTACAGTACCCTGGTGTTCAAGATATTGAAGAAACATTTAAATGTAGGTGAATAAATCTTCACAACCAAATTGTGAAAGCAAGTTAGACAAGAAATATACAGATGTACAGAAAAGCAAATGGGCATGCTTTGGGATACATAGTGAGATTAATATCATTCTAACCGCTAGTCTGTCTTCTGTTTCACCTGTTTGTCCATAAATACAGAGAAAAAGCTACTAAAAATGTCAAAAAATTAAATATTGTTCAAGTGAAAATATTTAGGAAAATATAGCAGTCAAAGCAAATATTCATCTGCACATTTATCTATGAACTATGAGTCATGAAGAGACATGATTAAGGTCATTTCTGCATCCTTGACTCTGCTCCTGTCCCACTAATGCTCAGTTCATCTGTTTATCATAGCTAAATAGCCCATGCCCTATAGCCACCTTAAATGCACTAAAGTTATTTTGTCAGCATAAATTTCCCAGTGAGCTATACTCTAGAAAACTGTTTATGATTTTGGCTTTCAAGAATGTATGCCAATGATAAGCAAGAATGAGACTGTATACCTCCTTTCTACTTGCTCCAGTGCTTAATTCCTTTTTTAGGACCATGTGGAATTCATCAGCACTGTGAAGCCCTTGAAATATGCAGAAACCATGTTACTAATGCTATTAGTGCTAATTAATTCTGCCAACAGGGCCTCTGCAACTAGTCAAGACATCAGTCTTTGCCAAAACCAACAGATTAAATAAATTTAAAGTTCTAAAACAAGCCATTCCATAATTATAATAAGCCAAAAAGAAAGTTAGGGAAACACTGAAAAAAATGAGGTAATTTTTTAACTCCCACGCAATGCTAATGCTTTGTCTAATTTGCTTCAAATTTGCTGTGAATTTGCAGATGGGTTTCTTTCAGTACATATGTGTCCACAGAGAGGTTAGCTGTATAATGAATAGCTGTTGCAAGTGAACAGCAACAAAATTAGGATCATCATGGTATACATAATATTTTAGTTTTGAAGGTATTGCAACACATCACAGTAAAATAATAGCAGTTCTCTAAAGACACAGGTTTCTCATAAGTCATTACATAGAAAACTGTACAATGGTACATACACAATGTACACATTGTGAACATGCTAGATGAAAGCATACATAATATAAAGCTCTCGGTTATGAGCATGTTCACTGTTTTTTTGTACAGCGCTCACGTTCCTCTGAGACAAGAAACAACAGGAATGATTTATATTTGCATTTCCACACCTCTGCAGCAGATTATACTTGCAGTCTGAGGAGGTGACTTTTAACTGTACCTCACCACCTTCCTGAGCTATTCTCCCAAGTCCTGCAGGCCCAAGGCTCTCTGTTATGAGGAGCAGTTGACTTGATTCTCTTACCTTAAGGACCCTGACAGTTGGCTTTAAATATGCAGTTCAGCAATTCTTCAAATATTCAATTAACTCAATTCTTCTTCTAGAAGTAGGTAACTGCACTGGAGGAGGCAAGCACATTATCCCAGAACTTCTCATAGCACCCTGCAAGCTCACCTCTACAAACAAAGATAAACAAAGGAAAGCTATGCACCAGCCAGGCTTATATTCAGGTATAATCCTCTACTTCTTCATAAACATAAAATTATAGCAGACTAAATGAGTAACCAGAGAATGGTTCACCCTCCATTTTCCAACAACTCCAAATCAGGTTTGAAGAAGTAATGGAGACAAGATAGTGAGGCAGTGAAAAGGGAATTTCCATCCTATGGACAAAAAGGTCAAGATTCTCCTGTTCATTTCTGGTCACAGCTAACATCAGCTTAGTTTGCACTTATTTGGCTTGGCACTACTAAACTAACCGTGGGCATATGACTCTGCTTAAGGTACAACTTAGATAAAAGCTTGTAACTCTGTTAAGGTGGAACCTGGCTGCCCTTGTTCATGTGCAGCCCATATAACACACACTTTCCAAACAGTTTATCTCCATCATTTTGGCAGCTTCATGTTTCTGCTCTGCTCAAATAAAGGAATGCCAATATCAATGCATCTAAAGTGAGCTGTGCTGGCCTGAACATTCTGTTATGAAAAATTTCTAATTTTAGCATCAGGTTGCTAATGTGTGGCTTTTTCTGGAGACCACTTTAAGCTACCTGTAAATCTGTGTGTTACACATACAGCAATGTACTAAGGGAACACTGATACCTCTAAATACAAGATGTCTTGTTATGAAGTGTTGGCTAATCAAGGAAACACTGGAAAATTCAAGCTGGTCACGATCCAGCCACCACTTTAACTTGTAGCCAAGTTTTTCACCCCCAAAAAAGAATTCATGTTTCCTCATAGGTGCTACAAATATGAACTATAAACAACACTATTTTCACTCATCTGAAAATACAACCTACATTGGGCAGGGGTACAGAGATACTGTCCTGCTCAGTAAAGCTGCTGAGTTTGTCTGTAGAGTGATTGCAAGGTACTCATACTGGCCTACCTGGAATGACTTTATAATGACTCTTGTGCTGCACTCAAGCCAGCAAGCTTGGCCTCTTAATGCGACAAAGGCCTAAGGTCTATGTGCCACCATTCGAAGTAACATTTCCACCTCTACTCCTAAGCCTAGGAAAGACCATGCAAGTTTGGCATCTCTTTTCCGTATTTTATTACCTAGAACTGACAAGTGTCCTCAGAGATCACCAATGCTACAGTGTGCTTTGGAGGAAAAGGCAAGAAAGGAAGAATCTTCTACATGTGCTTGAAAGTTTTTAATCTGTTTGTCATTTTTCCCCCTCTGTTATGTTCAATCAAGAGTAGTGGACTATCCTGAAAGGACAGTAGGACTAATCCTCTCTTTGTAAGTAATTGAGCCCGCAAAGGGAAGAGAAGGCTGGAGACTGTAGGGTAACTTGGGAAGAAAAAGCTGCAGCACCAAAATGGGAGCCTGCAGTAACACAGGAGAAACTGCTGGGAGGAGCAGAAAAGACAGACTCCAGAAGCAATAGAAAGACCTTCCTATGGAACAGAAGGAACTTGGCATAATTTAAAGCAACTCAAAAATCACTGAATTGACTAAAATAAATACTGGGAGCTGAGACCTGATTGTGAGATCACAGTGGGCAGAGGGAGAAAGTTATTTAGAAATCATGCTTCCAATTTCTATGCTGACTTAGTTACTTGGAGTTTGAGAAATCCTTAGAAGTTTTAAGTTCTTCCTAAAAACAAATCACAGACATTCTAATGAGACCTGGTTTCTCTCACTGTGTGATGTGTACATACTTTGGTTCCCCTCAAAAAGTGAAATGGCAAAGTCAGAGAGGAAGAGTAAATTTATCCTGGCTAGAATCTGAGCAGGACTTTGGAAGTTTCTGCAGTCTAGGAAGTGACATCAAAACAGAACCATAGAGAGTTGAGGTTCATGTCATGCTCGTAGTAGACCATCTTCACCCAGTTCACTCACTTGGTAACTACTGGCTGTTAGGTATTCAGGTGATTGCCAAGAATCAACAAAAAGATACCCAGTAAAAACTGCAGACAATTTAAAAACACTGAATGAAAGGAATTCTTGTAAATTCTGGGTGAAACACCATCAGACCCTATGCTTTCAGTACATCCCATAGGCCTCACAACTTAGAATAAACCAAGGAATACTGTACCTAAGCAGGCAACTAGCCCAACCAGTTCATAGTCTGGTCTGTGACCCTGATCTCTGATGGTGCTTTAGAGAACTGGGTTTTGGACTTGATCAAATTCCTGTGCCTCTGGCTAACTCCATAACCTATGATGATACACAAAGCAGCAGAAAATCCTTTCTTCTCAGTTTATGCCCTGAAATGAAAGACTTGCCATGACTGTTATAAAACTTTGGTCTACCCAGTAAAGAATCAAGTAATACTACTATTCATACAAGTACCCAATCCTTTTTTTGAATCTTGCTATTTGTCTCAGTAACATCCTGTGACAGAAAATCCCATGAGTTGATTATATGCTATGTTAAAGAGTACTTATTTTTAATGTATTTTAAAATTGGTTTTTATGTCATTTGCTTTGCAGTCTCACTTCATTCTGTGCCTTCCCAGACATGTTCCTCTTTCCAAGTACGCTGTGCAGAGAGCAGAGGATGCTCATGTTTCTTCTCATCTTCCCACATCACATTATTTCCACTAGGTTAGGTTAAGTACAGGAAAACAACCAAGAGTTGTTCCCGATCTAAATATCAGTGAAATGGGACTCTAAATGACTGAGTTGTATGGGCATTAAGGTACACATCCAAATAACCTAAAACCAGACAAAGCGAAGTGGCAGAGTTCTTGTGTATTTGTGCCTAGTGGAAGTTGAAATACTCAGGGTATTTATTAAGAATGACATACTTTAGAGGAAGTGTTATAACCCTCAGCTCTATTGCTCTGTTTCCCATCTGTATGTTGAAGCAGTATTTGCTGGAAAGTGTGAAATAAGATACTAGTGAAAAAATACCAAATATTAATTCCTCACACAGCATTCATGTACTTGCTGCTGTCACACAAAACTTTTAACCAGCATTCATTTCAATAAAGTAGAACCATTATATGACATGCTGCCCTTATGCTTTATATAGATTTTTAAAGTGTATGAACTTATCATTTTCTATGCTTATTCTTTTTATCTTGTTGGCAAAAAAGACAGACCAGCGATTTTAATTATGTGGCACCAGGCACAATTTCTCAGCTACATTTCTGTTACAACAATGTGAAACAATAACTACTTCATTAAAAAGTGGGTCATAACTGAGAAAAATGCTAGATTATTAATATTCCCCTGATCAGCGTTTCTATAGAAATCTAAGTATTTCCAGAAAAGCCATATCATGCAATAAAATACACAGGCTTTTATATCTTCTTTGCATCAAGGGATTCTGCCAAGAGATAGAAGAAATATTCCTTACCATCCTCTCTGCTGAGTTGCCAGTCAATATTTAGTGATCATGGATCAGTGATGAAACAGGATGGCTATAGTGGCCACATACTGAAGACTAGATCAGATAGTATTTTGGGATGTGGGAAAGCTACTTAAAAGACTGTTCTCAAAATCCATAGTTTCATTAATTGGATGAAATAAGGGCCTAGGAGAGGCTGAAGCCTCATAACTTGATCTGAAAAGCTGGATTTTGCATTCTAATCTCCAGAGTGAAACATGCAATGATGCTAATTAATCCAGCTTTAAACAAGAGAAAAGCTACTTAGACAACACATACAACAATCATCTAGGTAGACAACCCACAGACTTCATAGCAGTTGTGAAAGCCAGCACTACATTGGCCTTTCCTCTCCTTTGAGATTTTTTATTTAGAGGACAGCTTACTCCATTGCAGTTCTGATTTGAAGTAAACAAAGACATATATGTCACTCCTAATCAAAATTCTTCACATCCCATTTTTTAAATCAGTTTTTAAAGAGAAAATCACTTCTGAAGGATGGTGAGAATCTATCTTCTGCAAGATTTGTTTGACTCCTGCAGATCCAGATGTTTCAGTCTTCAAAGCATTTTTCTCCTGAAGAGAAAAGATGAATAAATTCTTGTTCTTGCACAAAGAAGAAGGACAGGGGCTAAACCCCAGAGCACCTGCAATGCATTCACAGATGAAATATACATAAAAAGGAAAAATGTTAGGTGAAAACTGAAAAAGGGGGCAAGAATCTATGCAGAGACAAAGAACAGAGGTCTTGCCTTTGAAAGATGGATTCATAATATAACTTGTATTCCAAAAGGGCATTAATCTTTGTTGATCGATTTAGCAAAATTCAGTTAAGTATTCTAAGAAACTAAGTATATGCATTACAGTGCAAGTTTTCATTTGCCTTCTGTAGTCTTTAGTACGGATTGTAAACCTTAAGTTGCCCAAGTGACAGCCCCCACTAAATCCTTTCTCTAATGATCATTTCTTATTAACCTCTGGCACTTACAGCTTTAACTATACTTATTACGTGCAGATGTTTTTTCATACAGTACCCTAGTAAACATGTTTTTAAACTTTGTTCTGGAGGATTCAATTCAGTACTGCTCTAGGGTCAAAACGAGCAGTTATATTCAACTGTGAACAGGGACTCAGTGGGATTCCAGAACTGATGTGGCTGCTCATGCATATCTGATGGCTCACAATAAAGTAAAAAAAAAAAAAAAAAAAAAAGGGGAAAATAAAAAAAGTATAGAGCATTTCTGGAGGAATAAAAACCTTTCCTTAAGGAAATAGCAGCTTTGAAAGCAGCAAGCAGGATTCAAGTAACCTGACATTTTTGGTGTATCCTCAGTTGAGGGGATAAAAGATCTCTTTCCTCTATTGTTTATTGTTCTTAGTGTCAGCAGAATGGCATTTAAAAGTACATTCCATACTTGTCCTTTTTTCCTTTCTGTGCTTCGGAATTGTTTAAGTTCCCAGCTCCTTCTGCTGAGAAGTCATTAAGACAAGTGGCTAACGGTCAAGCCCATTACAAGTGAGCTGAGTTTGTTTCCATGGGGTTTGGCTTTTGTTTAGGATTGATTAAAGTTTGAAACGACCACAGCAATGGTGTGAAGGAAATCAGCATCAAAAAAAAAAATCAAGCAGGAAGGACATCAGCCATCAACCTGTCAAGATATCATGAGGAAAGGGAGGCTGGAAAAATCAATGGAAAGAGGGAAGCACGGTGTGAGGAATAACTCTTACACCTACTTTGCCAGGATCAGACACTCAAAGTGTGCATTTGAGATTGAGTTTTCCAAATAACATTTTTTTAACTATTCACCTTTTAATCACTTGAGCCTATGAATCATCTAAGCTTTCCTTCAGTTCTCTTGCATTTTTCAGGGGCTTGCTTGTGCAATAGCTACAAGGTCCTTTTCAACACAGAACCATTAAATATCCACTGCACTTACAGCTTAAATGGAACAAATCCAATTTAATCTGAAACATATAATCCTCCCATCCACTTATTCTGAGAGGCTCATAAGTATTTCTCATGAAAGAATGATTGCCAGAGCACAAGACTTTTGCAGCGGTGTAGTAGAGAATCAACTAGCTATTCACTAGCAGGCCACAGGGGGAATGATGTGCTTGCATCCGTCCGCAGCACACACATCATTGCTAGGTGTCCAGCAGGGCAACGGCAGGATCCTAGACCTCAGGTGTCAGAAGCAGAAGAATGACTTCCAAAGCCCAGTCCAAATCTGCTCTCTCTCAGTTTCTTTGTCAATTTTTAGCTCAACACTGTCCTGCTTTCATCTGAATGCCAAGATAAACACAGACAAAGAAGTCATCTGAGGCATGCTCTGAACCATTGCATCGCTACTATGGGACATCTGCTTCAAAACATACAGGTTTTACAGTTCTCTTGCACTTTTACATCATCTTGCTCTTTTTAAGTTCCCAGCAAAACATAGAACCAGACATACCAAATCATGCAGCTCAAAAACATTAGGCAGCATTGGCAAGTAGATAGGTTTAGAGACTTAAACTATTCATCTGATTTAATCCCTCGTTTTTCAAATGTGCAGATACCTCAACACCTCTTTTTTCTACAGTGGTACATTATAATACAATCAAAGGGATGATTACACATCACTACAAAAACAAAGGGAGCACTGCTTCCCCACCCGAGGCATTGCAAAACACAAACAACAGATGTCTACTAGTCCTTTCTTATTCCCCATTTCTATGCAGAGGACTTGCTGCGAACATAAAATGTGGAGGTCTTGGGAGGCTGTGGCAATGCCATTGCTCTGTTAATCAGCTTATGTGTTGTGTGCTTAGAGAACAGGAAAACAGACCACAGCACAAACTCCACCAGCCTGCTAGGGAAGATACTGCGTTTATTAATTCTTTTGGGCTTCTCTCTCTTTCTCCTCTCAGCAACCATTGATAGTCATCTGCACAAATCTCTTTGTTATTGGTTATGGCTGATAGTAAAAACAATGATAGAGAATCACACAGCATAGACATGTATCTTTATGTGTCACTAGTGATCCATATCCTAGGCTCAGTGCAGCAGAAGAGGCCACAGGGAGATACTTCAATTGTCTAAAATGCAACAAAAATGACAGCTAAAAGTTTTCTCCGTCTGTCTGGATCTAAACAGAATTGTATGCGCATACAAATTCAGAACTAAAACAGCAACAACCACCAGACAAATGCATTTACTGTAGACACCCATTACTTCCCTTTTCTCAGGACAATCCTGTTAATCCAGTGCCTGTGATAAAATTATTCAGTGGTCACACAGGGCTCTGAGCAATCCAATGCCTGCCATCCTTTTGGTCACTGCATTGACTCTCTCCCCACTAGAAGGTAAGTCTTTTTACTGGAATTGCAAACATTAATCCCTTGCCACCAGATATAAGTCAGACATTACACAGAATAATTACTGACCAGCACCTACTTCCCATGCCACACATCTCATAAGATACCCAAGTATCCCTGCTTTTAGCTTGATCTCAAGCCTAGCATCTTCAACTTTCTTTTCTGTTGAAAACAATTCAACTTCAAGAAGCTTAAAATTGTTTCATATCCTCCTTCCTGTTCAGGCTATGCCGCTATGCTTATGGTATTAAGCAGCACATAGATTTACAGAGAGTGATTTAAAAATTATTCTTTCAAATGTCTCTGAACTGTATCTTAAATTACTTCATTCTAAAATAGATGACACGTACAGAATACATTTATTATGGCATAAAGGATTCTTGGATCTTATTTAAGATGACTGGGATAATTCCTCCAAGGCTTTTTCATTTTTTGGTAAAATACCTATTCCAAGTGACTGTTGAGAGGGCCACCTGAAACATTTAACAGAATATATTAATTTCTTTTTGGTTTTGGAAGAGAATTATCAAACATTTTATTACGATACTTAAAAATATTTTGCATTATGAAAGTTCAGAATAGTCAAATCAAAATGAATGGCAAAAAACAGATAAAGTGAAAATAAAATTAATACAAAAATACTTTTTCATAATATTTTGCTTAAAATATTCTGCAAAATGTGCTTTTTGTCCTCTGTGCAAAATCTGTTTGTTAGTTAAAAATTTTCTTCTGATGATGTTGTGGATCTTCTCATGTTCTACATACAATGTAGCAATACATATGCAATCTCAGTATGCAGGTACACTTTCAACACCTTTTACATTCACATTTGTTCTGGGTCATCTTCTCTGCAGTTACAGAACATGGTTCTAGGACACCTGAGAGAAAGAAGACCTAATGCTGCTTTGCTTGTTCTGTGGCCCTTGGCAAAAATCCCCTTGGGTAAGTTTCTTACAGGTCTACATCCATGGCACATGGCAAGGGAGAATAGCAGCTTCCTTAGAAGAAGCAATCTAGTATTAACTTTTAAGGTGGCCACCCATTAAGAGACTTTCTGGTTTATGGATGCTGCAGAAACCATGTTTTCCCAGGTTAGCTGTTACCATATCTTGCATTGTGCTGCATTTCCATAGAAGCCTCCCTATGGCACAGATTTGGTTATGACAAAAAAGAGAAACAGAGCTTTGCCTCATGCACTTATACCGGTATTCACATCCTCACAGAGAAAGAGGCCATTGCCCAAGCAAAACGGTTTTCTGCATGGGAACTTCTGAGCACAGATTCCCTGCAAGGTGAGACTACATGGCACAAGCTACAATTTAATTTATCTAATGAAAGCCAGAACTTGAAAAAGGACTTTGGGGACACTTAACTCTGTTGTTTAGTCCTGGTTTTGAGCAGCACATTTTAATGGGTGTCTCTTGGTACTAGGAGACAAGTGCAGGGAATACAACTAGTGACAATAGCTTTGTGAATTATTAAAGACCCTTCTTTATCCCAACTGAAGAAACAAATGACTCCCAGGCCGAAGTGCACGCAGTTCCTCCCCTAGCAGCAGTGGGCTTCTCTTACAGGGAGAACAATTTCATTAGTTTTTCAAAGGGCCTGGTATAATAGTGCTGCACTTACCTCTAATGTACTGTAAAGAGACTGGAACTGCTGCCAGCACTAGGGCTGTGAAGGGATTTCTGAGGCACTGTGACAGGCCTTCAATTGACTTTACTAGCAGCTTTTACACATCTCTTTGGAGTTCCATTAAAACACTTTATTTAGTGTTATTCCAATTGCTTTCATTAAACACTTGTTTTGTGCTGTTCCAGTTGGAGTGCTGTCATTCTCGTCCTTCTCTGAGGTTTCTGACTGGGATGCAAAAGCTATTGCAGTGTTTATGCAGACTGTGGACTGCTTAGTTTTTATGTAAGTCCCTTATCTTCATATACTTTGAAGTACTTGTTCTTTGCATGGAAATCGTTCCTACCCCAAAATTAAATCTGAACTGTTGTAGCAATGCTGAAAAAGCAGTTAAGTAAAGAATGCATTTTATTAGACTTTGGTATGCACAGTCTGTGGATCTGCTTTAATCACATCAAAGACAAATACTCTTACCTAGAGTCAACTCTGGTAAACTCAAACCGAAACTGTAGGACATTTAGGACAGAGTCAACTTTAACATGGGCCCTTCCGCTCTCAAAGGAGGCCATTCAATGAAAAAGGAGGAGCAAAAGGCTGACCCGAGTCCTCCCTAATTTCACCACCACCCAGCATGTCACCCTAGAAGTGCCAGGGTTGGTATCCAGCCACTTCTGCCTACGATGGGGCAGGGCTGCAGCTCCTGGAAGATGCAGCTCTGAAATTACTCCCTAGATGAGTTGCTTCTGCTTGGGATCTGCAAAGTCAACATTTGTTCTAGTTATTTCTCCCCATCTTCCCCAGCCTTTGCTTTCTTACTTCTTAAATGAAAGCAAGCCTTAACTTGAAGAAAGGACAGGCCTTTTAAACATCTGTAAAACATCCATCTCTGCCCTAGATTTCCACTAGAAAGCTAGAAGTTCCTTGGAAGTTTTCTACAGTACAGTGCCCATGTTCATAACTCATAAAAGTTTCACATGTTTAGGCTTTCATGTTTAGGCTGTTTTTTCATTCTTCTTTTTAATAAATTCACTCTAGGCTCATGAACCTAAAGAATCAGGACAACTTTTCTTTCTCTGCAATTGTGTTTGTCTATCTTTATATAGAACAAGCAACTTCTAAGTCAGATGCAGTTTTTGAACTAAACTTTTTCACAATATAAAATAGCATAAATATCATCAGTAAACACAGTTGAATTGCTGCTCTGGGCTCATTCCTTTTATAAGATTTTGAAGACTTGCTTTCCTTAGAAAGATCCTTGCAGCAACTTCTGAACTTGTTTCCAATGACAGCTGGCATCTCCCTGCCAAAAGCACTGACACTCCACTTCAGGCTGTTCATGTTCTTTGCCATTTGCTCTCCCATGAGTGCATTTGTTGGGGGGAGTACTGCAGCTTGACTGAGTATGTGAGCAGCCAAAATATTTGAGAAGCTGAGCAATAACTCTGTTGTCATTTAAAGAATTCCAAAATCTGGGTTTTTACTCTGCAGTTCAACTACGAAACGTGCAAGTGATGCAACTAGAAAGGAATATTAAACCCTTCTTCCTCCCTCTCAGCTCCCTTGTGTAACATTTAAGGAAACTCAGATGATTTTCCAGCTTAAGAGAAAATGAGGCACTGCTTACATGACAGGGGCCCAATCCATTACCCCAGGACATGGGGATAACGCCCACTGACGTCACTAGAGATTACTCATCTGCAGGGTGGGAGAACAGGAGACAGATACTCTGTGCAGACTGCATGTCTAGATCCCAGAGCTTCTCCTAATTTGTCTTGATATTTCCAGCCATCAAACTGCTTTGCCAAACCACCCAGTTTCTTGGCCTCTCCTCTCACCTGCTCAGCTTTTTACCCTCACAGTCTTGCTTCTTCACCATTTCATTAACTAAAGGTTTTAAGTTAGGTTTTGCAAACTTTATAATGACTCAAGGACTTAGCAAAGAAAAAGACATAAAAATTATCATGTAGTAGATTGTTTAAAAAAATTATAACCACAAAGACCTGCTTATAAAACAAATTAATATATTCTTTTAAAAGTGATGGTGAAATGTGGACTGCTGCTTTTTAAGCAGTTAAACTGCAACGCTTTGAAACAGCTTACTAGTGGGTATCAGAACAGTTACTTTTCCACATATGTAACAACAGAATTTTTTAAAATGGGAGAACTGAACTGGAAAAGTGCCAAGACTTAGAAATGCTGGGAAGAAGGCTGAGGAAGCAAGTAACATTTGGCTAGAGATCCACTTTCAAAAAAGAAGCATAAGTTGAACAAGGTGTCTAAAAAGACAAATAAAAATATGCTTCCTTCTAAATGTTTTCACCTGCAAAACAGGTTATAGAAGGCTGATGACTCTTTTCTTTTTAAAAACATGACATAATTGTTGATCACATATTTTGCTCTTTTTTTTTCTAAGAAAACTCCTAAAAGTTAGAAAAATATCAGGATAGGGAAACCAGAAAGAGCATAAAAATAAGTCCATATTTTTTTCTTGTTTAACTCTCTTTCACTCGTGTTCTTGCCTTAGTTCTCTTCTTCTCACAAACATCTCTGCTACCTTCCCCTTCCCAGAGATGTTTACACCACTTCCCCAAACTCTGTTAATTCACTTGTCCTCTCTGATCCTCCTCTCCACCACCCTTAATCTCTCACTTGGTTTCTCTCTGATGCCTGCATTTCTGACACAGAAAGCAAGGCTGGGCCTGTCTCCTCATGCTCATCAGTCATGGAAGTCCTGCTCTACCAGAGGCAGCTGCATTAAATAGGGTGACACATTTTCATTGTTTCTCCCAGTGAAAAATGCCAGATTAAGTGATGTGTCAGGGAGGACACTTTGGGAAAGCTTATGGCAGTTTCTCTTGCAAAGTTCACAGCTCTGCAGGAAGCTCTTACTCATGCCTGCAGATAACGCAAATGGATCAGCATTTCTGTAGGCCAAACAGGATTGCTTGATTGCATGCACAGTAATGTAGATACCAGGTAGGTAGCCAGTGGGCTTGGCTATTGATCCATAAAGGTCTCTTGATAAGGTGACAGACTCTCCCCTACAATTTCTCATTCTGTTTGGTGGGGTCCGTCAAGGGAAAGGGACCGTAAAGAATTCAGCCCAACTAATAGCAGCAGAAGCTGCAAAAAGCACAGGCACAGGCTTTTCAATGTATGCCAAGTACTAAAACACAAGCATGTCAATCTCTTCCATGAGAAAAATAAAGTAAAACATTAGCACCTCAGGCTTGCAGATAAAAAAATATGATTTTCATTAGAAGTACATTTTTAATAGTAGCCAGTTAAAAGATAACATGATTCAAACAGTGCCATTCCTAAGCAAAGCAGTGTTAGAGGGCAAAAGCTCAATAGCTGGAGAGCTAACGTTTACCACACTAGGGCACAATTCCTTAGCACTCGCGGCTTAATACAGAAACAGAAGTTCTTGATTCAGCACTTTTCCAATGAAAATTTTTCTGCAATCCTATCCTTCAAGCAGAGACAGAGAAGAGAAAAAGTAATTAAAATAAATGAACCCTGTGGAGAAACAGGCATTTTTATTCATAGAGAAATCTTACTGAATCAGTGATTCTAGGACGTGAGAAGGCTTGCTAAAGTCAAGGTACCAGGATGTCTTCAGCAAAGACACAGGAGCCCAGACAGCCTGAGTGACACCACTGTCTTTCTATCCCACAGGTTGGCTCAGGGACCAAAGTAGCTTTTTGTCCACCTGAATCTCAGCCAGAACAGTGTTCCTCATTGACTGAGCTACGTGTTGACATCAGGTCAATAATGATGACCACTAACTACTAAAAGGAGAACAAAATCAAGTCTTCTCTTCACCCTAACAGCACTTCTTTGTCTGCTTAGGGGTAACACAGCCACATTTGAACAGCACAGGATGTAAGGCGATACTCCAGGCAGGAGAGACTAGCAGCCTGTTAATGTTATTATGGGAAATGAGGCCACTCAGAGCTCATGGCAACTTGTCAGTAATGCCATCAGCTTCAGCCAGGACAGCACTTGCCTGCAGATCACAGAACTGGCTGATGGCAACCACTAGCATGCTGCCTCCAGAGTAACCACTCTCCCCTCCCCACAGAACTGCAGAGCTGGAAGAGATGCCCTGACACAAAGCAGGTAAAACAAGCCTGCCTGACAGGCATCTTTCCTGAGACAAGTTCACAGTCTTCCTACTCAGTCTGTTCCACCGCTTTGTTACCCTTATAAATACAGATTTTCTAATATAGGACCTAATCTCTGCCACAGACTTGTTGCTTTTTTTTCCCTTCTCAGCAAACCTGGAGAACAAATTGCTGGCCTCTTTATAACAGACCTTGCTATACTGGAATCCACTAATGTAGACTACCTTCTCTTTTTTTGGAGGGGGAGAGGAATAAAAGAAAAGTTTCTCATGTTTTCCTCAGAGGTCACTTTTTCTAAATCTCCTGTCATTCCTACTGTTGCACTATGGACCTCCTCTTATTTTTCTACATCTTTGTCACAATACCAGGAAAAGCTGAACACAGTAATGCAGCTGAGATCTCAGAGGAAAGAGACAAGTCATCTCCTATCACATGACTCTTGGAATGTTGCTCTCCCCTGATTTTTGTTTTTTCTATTTTTATTTGCTTTTTAATAGAGCAAACCATGACAAAAACTTTAGTGTTTCTGTTTTATTATCCAGACTCTTAATGAAAAAGAGTTTGGAGTATCAGGCCCAACACAGACCAATGAAGAGTTTAATTTGAGGTGTCAATGATGGGACAGCAGAAGGAGAATGTTTTGTTTATGCGCTCAACAAAAACCCCATATCTTCCAGATGGCTGAGATTAGCAAACATGATGACATGATAACACAGAGCTCCTGGCACAGATTGGGGAATGGCAGAGAGTCAAAGGAAGAGACAAAGATGAGTGAGAATCTCACTGAGGAACTGAGAATGAGTAAAAGAAACCCCTGCTACTGATAGTGAGCATGTCCTAGAAAATGTGTGAGTTTCTTCCACTGCACATGAAGTCATTAGCATGTGTCCTGGCTTTGGCTGGGATAGAGTTAAAGTTCTTCCCATCAGCTGGTACGGTGCTGTGTTTTGGATTTAGGATGAGAATAACATTGATGACACACCAATGTTTTAGTTGTTGCTGAATAAGTTCAAAGACTCTTCAGCTCCCCTCACTGCTTTTGCAGTGAGTAGGTGGGGGTGCACGAGAAGCTGAGAGGGGACACAGCCAGGACAGCGCATCCTAAGCAACCAGAGGGACATCCCATACCATATGATATCATGCTCAGCATACAAAGCTGGGGGAAGAAGGAAAAGGGAGAGAATGCTAGCATTTGTCTTCCCAAGAAACACGTAATGGAACCCTGTTTTCTTGGGGATGGCTGAACACTTTTCTTTCCATGCAAAGTGGTGAATGAATTCCTTGGTTTGCTTTACTTGCATGCATGGCTTTTGCTTTACCTACTGAAATGTCTTCATGTCAACCCAGGAGTTTTCTCACTTTTCCAGCTCTCTGTTGCACTGGGGAGGGAGCGAGTAAGTGGCTGTGGGGAGCTGAGTTGCTGGCTGGGATTAAACCACAATGGCATGTACTCTCATAAAGATGTAACAAAGTTTTTATGGAATATTTCGGCCATTCATTGGCAATGAGAGACTTCATTATCCAAGATGAAATTTGGATCAACTCTTTCTAATATTAAGTCTGTAGAGAAGCGAGAATGAATGTATTAAGTACCAGCACAAATCAACGAATACACACTAATTTACAACCACAAACGACTGTGAATTTTGAAAGCATGAGAATGAGCCGCACCTCTCATTTAGGACAAGCCCCCATACACAAGCATTGTGTTAGTCACTATAAACGTAATTTGACTTTGAAGAACTTGCCAAAGGGCTAAGAGTCTGGCAAGCCAGCAGTGAAGACTTACATCTAAAATTACCTCCCAAGAAAGAAGAGAAAGCTGGGAATGAAAAGTAAGCAAATAAGACATAAAAGGTGTAGTAAGAAAATAATTGAAAAAACACACACAAAAGGAAACAGATTATTACAAAAAAGAAAGGGAATAGCCTTTTATCAACCACAAACCAAAACCTTTCTATCATTCTGCAGGTAAAGAGGCCCACCATATTTCTACTGTTTTACAAAAAGCATTTTTTTATTTTCCCCTTTTTTGTCAATTTTGCTCTCCCTGTTCTGTTGATACCTTTCCAACTTGTTTTTTCCCCAACTTAATGTGTTTAGAATGACTTAAGAAACCAAATATCATGGAAATAAAAGTGCAATAAGAGAGCTGCCTAGTGACACCTTCAGACTTCAGATTTTGCTGGTGATGAAAATGGATTCCGATACTACTCAGAAAGCCTTAGACCAAAATAAACAGATTTACAGAAATAACTGTTTTCATGGAAAGTGTCTGCCATCTCCAGACTTCTCTTGACTACTGTCAAAAGCTTAATCTAAACCTTTTTGGCTACAAGTAAGAATGAAGGAGAAAGTGTTAATGGTTAATTTACCTTTAGAGGAAGGTGGGTGAGGGGCAAGCCTGTAAAACAGAAATGAAGTTTTCCAAGGAAACAAAAAATATTACAACTTACAAAAAAAACCAAAACCAAACTTTCATAAAAGGCAAACTGCAGTGGCAAAAGGCTTCCAAAGTTGCTTTTGTTTAAAAATGCAGCCAACTACAGACTTCATCAGCTCTTCCCTCAGGCCATTCGCAATTCCCTTTGAAATTCTTAAACTACAGTGCATGTTTTTAAACAGTGGGATATGTAATGCTTTGAACAGTTTATCACAAGGTGTCAGATTTGCCCGCAGTAAGTATGTTTAAGATCAGGACCAGATTGTTTAAGCAGAAATACTGTTACTCTTTTCTGACCCAAGAAGTTAACAGAAATTCAGGGTCAAAGTGTCATTTTATTCCAAAAAAGGAGTTGATACAGAGGATGCACATCTCTTACATGATCCTTGTATTTACAATGAGCATACACAAAAATCTATTTCCCTGAGCACAGTAGGAGATAGCTTATTTGCTCACAGTGCTCAACTTCCATCTAGCTGACAATGAACTCAAAACCCTCTCTTTGTAAGTTCCCATTCACCCCTCAGGGTTCTCACTTAATGTTTGCTTTGCTTAACTTCTTGCTGCTTTTCTGTCCAGTGGTCTGGAGTTATAATTGCTTCTTTTTCATGGTGAGACACACAAATGGAAGCACATATACATTGCTCAAGTAATGGCATATGCTTATGCTTTGTATGGAAGCTGTTACAGTTTAAACAGTTTTGTTCAATGAAGAAGATCCACTGTTCATTATACTTGTGAGCATCAAAAATGGACAACAGTTCATCTACTGGTTACAAAAAGATTTAAGCTGGCCCACAGTATACATCTGCATCCTACCACAAGGTTTTAGGATCGATATAGCAATTACTAACTCACATTCCAGAGCCATAGTGTCCCCCCAGCCTTAACAGCTATGAATGTCTTTAGGCAAAAGATAAAAGACACCATCAGGACAGACATGAACTGTTTTAAAATCCTATTTATATCTGTGATTTTCAGGAAAGAAGAGCTGTTAGAGTGACTCCACTGTCAGGCAAGTAAAAATAATAGAGCAAAAAGTAACATTTGTGAGCATCTGCATTTCTGAAGGCTGACATAAATGCCAGTTGGAGTTAGCTGCTGCACTATGCAGAAACAAAGCAGGTCTTAGACTTTGAGAGATTACAGACTGCCACAAAATAGGCTAAAGCAAACTAAGAAAAACAGAGTGGTTCAAAGTATCAACAGAGCTGAAATACTCTCAAAGTGGAGAAGACAGGGATTTAAAAGCAGAGATGTTGGATTTGTAAAGGATGATACAAACACACACAAGGAGTTGTTTGAAGATGATGTGATTTTTGACAACAGCACTTGTAGGAGGGCTTTTAAAATTATCGGCTTCCTCAGAGACTGGCTATGAAGCTGCATCATAGGAAGCTGAAGAGCCTTGTACTTCATATAAAAAAAGAAACCTATGACAATATATGAGAGTTCTCTCTAGGAGAAGACAAGAAAAAAGAGGGGAAAAATGTTGAGCTACATTACTGGCCAAAGTCAGGCCACTTTGATCACTTTGCAAAAGAAGGGCTTTGGAGGAGAGTGAGAAAGACACTTGGACTCTAGAAGGAAGAAGCTTTTGCTGTAGGTGATTTATCCCAGTTCAACAGAAACGGCTCTGAGAAGCTGTTTCCATAAGTGATCCTCTCCATTGCTTCTCTTTCCCAGCAGAGACTCTCTCAGACTGGTTGGCAGTTGCCAATACTCTGAAAAGGATGAAGACATGCAACAGTTACTATCCATTGTATCCATGGATTGTAGCCATCCTAATGGATATTATGCAAAACCCACACACCTTGGATGAATGATAAAGACAACACAACTGACCTGAAGGGACAGTGGTGAAAACTGCAGTTGAGGTTTATTAGACTATCATCACTGAAAGCCAAAATATATTTCTTAAAGTTCAACTTGCTTTCAAAATGTAGATACTTAAGTCAAGAATTGTCAGAAAGATGTAAAGCAGGAGGGGATAGGAAGTGAAGGAAGGCAGGAGAAATTAAAACAAAACCACAGGCAATGAGAGGTGGAGAAGTAAACCAAAGATCCTATGGTGGTGAAGTTTTCCCCTCATTAGAGAAGTTTGTTTCCAACCTAGCCAGATAAATAAATGGAAAAAACCACAAACTGTAGCAGCAGAAGAGGGGAAAAACAACCTTTCAGTGAAGAAAAAAAAAATGTTAGGCCTCTTAGCTGGGCTATTTAGCAAGATCAAGTGGGCATCTGAAAGAGGCTTGGAGTTTCAGGTCAGCTTTCCTGGCATACCTCTCAAGACTCAAGGACCCCCGTTGAATGGAAGCTAGTCAATTGGTTCAGGTAAAAGCATATCTGTGAGCAGTGAGGAAAAAGCAGATTGCAAGTGTCTTAGTTTTGATATTACAATACAAACCTTCTGCAACTCCCACACCAAAACAGCAGCAACCACAGTTACACCTTCAGGTCCTGGGGGCTGTCATCCTCCAGGAACAGCAGACTGTGGTGGGAAAAGAGAAGGTGCTCAGAAGAAGCATTCTCAGTTTTGCAGAGAAGGCTACATCTCTCTTATCTGAGAGACCTTTAGTTCTTGCAGATGAGAGGTGCAACCCCAACTGCATTGTCAGGAAATAAAAAGAACTGACTAAAATTCTCAGTGTCTACATATCTGCCTGAAGTAGTTCACAGGTTAAAAACCCTATGCATTGCCTTATTCTCATATGATACTTCCCTTGACTTAGCAAAGCGCTTTGCTGAACTCAAATCCTGGAAAATAACTCAAGGAAAAAGACCTAAGAAATCCTGGCTTGAACTATGGAACACTGCACACAATAGATGATATACTTAAATTTCTATAGTAATGCGGTTATTCTTTGCTAGTTCTGTTTCTGTTAGGTACCACTGGCACGACAAAACCACACCAGGGCATTATTTAGTGGTTGCAGACATATTTTTCAAAGCACTTGACAAAAACCACAGGAATGTAAAGGTCACTGTATTATGTGCATGTCAACCTGATTAAAGGAAAATATAAGAAATTCACCCAGCCATAAAATAAAACATCAGAGATAATACTGAGAAGAGGTTCCACATAATATAATCAGTACCTAAGGTAGCAAAAGGAGGTGTGTACAGACCTCCAGAGACAATTTTATTTAAAGGCACCAAAATGTCTCACAAACATGGATTAAGAGGACATGTGAGGATCATTTATGAACTGAAAAACCTAGACCCAGAGCCAGACATACTTCATAATAGCCTCAAAGGTGCACTGACAGACATTAAGGAAAGTCTATACGTTTTATTGCGTGCATCCAAAATGTAATGCAACTCTAACAAAAGGATTCATGTCTGTGATACAGGAAAGAAGGAAAAATGTTTCTCCAGAGCAAAGGTGGGGTGGCCTTCTTGAAGAGCTGAAATGATCTAAGACAATGCTCTTAGCCACTGGTGCAAGCCTTTCTACAGGTACATCAGCTACCCCAGTCTTTCATGAATCTGAGCATTTTTTCACCTGAGGAAACACACTTTCTTTCTCACATACTGCTTCTTTTGCTGAAGTAATCACTGAAGCACAAGTTCAGCAATATTGGAACTGCTCTCGATTGCCTATAAACTTAGAAAATATAATCAAAACAGGAGAGGCAGCTACAAAAAGTGCATACACCGAGTGTGATCCATATTTAGTTTTGATAAATTGCAGACTGGCTAAAATGGAGCAGTAAGTGTTACAAGCTACACCTCAATAAACCTATCTTAACTGTAAGGATATATTTTATCTTTTACCCAGACTGGTGCTAGGAATCTTCAGGTGAGATAGAGCAGACTTGTGATCTGGGGCTTCAGGAGCAGCCAACATATTTCTGTGAAAATCTGCATCAGAGGAATAACTGAGAAGCTCTATACGAAGGAGGAATGTCAGAAGAAATGGACTGCAGTCATGGGAGCTTGTTACATGGATGGTCACATAATGGGGGACACCTTCTCCAGATCACAGAGAAATCCGGATGCAGGCTCAGTGGTGATAAATGTAATAGTCTCAGAAGGCTGAGCCCTCAGGCACAGGTATAACCAGAACCAGCAGATCTACCACCACTCAAAAAACAGATATGTCCATCTCTCAGCAAAGCCCCACAGGGGTAGTGGAGCTGGACAACTCATTGCCAAAGGGTTCTGACAGATTTTCCCTGGCAAATCTCTGCAGGGCTGGGAAATTGTTTAAAGTCCAATGGGAATACACCCTTATCCCTCAGCTGCTTCAGTCCATATTCAGCATCTCAGTTTAAATCCTTCTTTGCAGGATGCGGGTCTTTGCATAAATCTTTCCTTTGCTAAAGTCTTCATTGTCATTGTCACTTTGCAAGGCTGTTTATGTCTAACTGAAATTCTGTATTGTGCTAATGATAATCATTAAAGGGATTGAGGGTAGCCCTCACATGTTCTGACCCCTGGCAATATTGCCAGACTTTTCTTCTCACTACTTTATTGCTATTCTGCTGAACACACATGGCTGCTGTTAAAATCCCAGCCAGCTGCTAACAACTGCTGGGGTTTTCCCAGTTCATTAGGAGGCCACAAATAGTTTTAAATCATGAAGCTAATTAAGCAGAAATAAAACTGCCAAATGGTTTAGGCCTCAAAATACACATCTAGAAATTGCTGACCTGGTAAAAGACCACAGGAAAGAGCTCAGCACCATCTGCAGACTCTGCCTCAGCTCATCAGCTTCCCCTTGCACATGTTTCAGTATTATTTTTATGAATCCCTACCTTGGTTCTCCTCAGTGCTGGCCAGGAGCAATAGCTTTTAGCATCACAGTTTGCTGTTAAAAGAGGGCCATCCACAAGCATGTTCCCAGTTAGCCTATCAGACGAACAGCCTGTTGTGAACAGCATTTCCACATCTGCACAAAGCCTCCCCCCATTCCTAATAGAATGGATGTCCTGAGGCAACTTCTCTGATCACCCTGGTAAGAGCAAGGTGCCGACCAAGCTGTCCCTGTATCAGCAGGTAGGCAAGGTAACCAACGCTTTGCACTATGTAACCAACAAATTTTCATCTTGGCAATATAGACAAGGCCTGGAACAAGAATCTAGGTCTGAGGGCCAGTTTTTAAGCAGGATACAGTCCCCAGTTCTTCAACACTGGAAGTTCCACAGTACAAACAGCCACACAGAGACATCATCCAAAAGAGCTGGAAGCCAGCTTTGATACCTTGGGGCTGAGTTTAGCCCAGTGGAAGAAGCTTGCCTGAGGCTGTTCCCAGGAGACTGTGTGGCTTGTGGCAAGAGATGTGTTCCCTGCAGGTAATGAACACATCTCCTTTAAGCTGCATCCGCAATCAGAAATGCAAGCAATGATGTGCTTACATAACAACACGCTGTACTACATGGATTTCTCCTAGGCATCTAATACGTTGGGGTTTTTTTCTCTCTGGGTTTGGCTGGTGGTTTTTTCCTCCAAATTCTTTGCCCTGTTACAGACATATACTGGAGCCAACTTTGGGAGAATGCCTTTCAATTGGAGAGGAGACTGAATGCGTATTTCCTCCTCCCATATTTCTGTGGGAAGACAATGGAGCTCACTTATTTCACAAGTGATAAAATAAAACTGACATGATTCATACCTGCTAAAAAGCAGACAAAAATTAATTTAATGCTAATTATAAATTGTATTATATATTAAATAAAATTTAAGAAAAAATCTAGCATTGTTTCAGTAATTTGAGACTTCAAATCATTTAATCACACCACACCAGAAAGCAAAAGATTTTTTTTAAGGAACAGTAGCTTTTAAGAAACCAAATAGAAGTAAGAGTTCTCAAGTTGAGAAAGAACATTTCTTCTATTTTTTTTCTAGTCCTTGCAGACCTTCCTTGTAAGAAAAATATGGAATGTGAAATGCTTGGGGATTTTAATTTCTCAACTGCACCAAATTAAGAACAAAAATAGTTCTATTAAAAATTTTAAATAATGTATTTTAAATCACATGAGGAAAGAAATACCGTACCATCAGCATTTCTAAGAGAGGCGAGAGACTGTAGACTGTAAAATATAATAAGTAGCATCTCACTAAAGTCGATGAGAGTCAAACAAAGAAACACCATTGGGAAACAGATGCTGGGATTCTCCTGCTGTCCCAGATTTCCAAATGCATTTCTAACTTCACTCCTCCTTTAACTACTCCTTTACAAACACAAAAGTATTGCTTAAGATCATCTGTTGAGCTGTGCACAAGATGAGACCCCAGAATGATCCATAGATAGGATTTGTTTTTTATAGGCTGGTAAACAAAGACCCTTCAAAAAGTGACTCAGTAACAGTGGGAAAGACTAACTGTGCCATGCACATCACAGCGACCTGAAGGACAGAAGGGTAGAAGAGAGGATCTGTGTCACTTAGGAGGCTTAATGCAAGTTGCTGTCCTACAGAAACACATTATAATATCCATTTATCAAAAACTTTTGAGTGAATACAAATCTTACCAGTAAATCTGCTCCCAGTTTGATTAAACAAGCAAGCAAACTGCTCCACTAGTCAGAAGCCAAGACCCAGAAACAGCTTTTCCTGGACCTGCAACCACCCAGTCCTGAATTTCAATTTCATTCAGGGGTGGAAACGAAAGCTTAGAGTAATGGGAGAAAGAAACTTCCATCTTTCTCCTGGGATAAGCAAAACATGGTTTAGGTTAAGGAGAGTCCTGAGATTTTCAATGTTATGTTGTTTTTGCAAAAGTGAGCACGTTTTAAATTTATGAAACTGGTTACCAGCTAGAAGTAACAACAAATGAGAGTGCTCACATGAAGAGCGAGAAGCTCCAAGAGGTTTTTTTCTGCCTTGCAGGAATACAGCCTGTCCTGCCCAGCCCTCAGTTGCTGTCACAGGTGCAGAGGACCACCGGGTTCCTTGTGACAGGCCATAGAATGTAAGTCTCCACTCAGCCACCTTTGGATAGATCAGTCCTTGGGATTTTAGCTCAGACAGCACCGATTTACCAGAAGACCTTCAGTTCTTTCTAAACTGGACAATCCATATCCTCATGCAATGCTACTCCAGTACCAATGAACAGATGTTCCTGTGAGATGCTAAGTAAATAAAATAAATTAATACAGATGCCTGTATTTCTATGACAGCCTCTCCTCCTGTTCACCTACCCTTCCCATATCAGGGCCATGCACTGACAATAGGAAAAGGGCATGGACACAGCTAATTTTCACTTTCTTTTTATGGGTGGGGTGAAAAGGGCCAAACCTAGCTTTTAATTTCTGTTTCTCTCACTGCAGGCATTGGGACAGGAGTCATGGTGCTCTAGATTCTGGCTTTGCTAGCAGAAGGTTCCAAAACCAAAACACAGACACCTGTTTCACAGATACATGTTTGTTGTGTGCGTCACACAGAGGCTGGATAAGTATGCCACAAAGTTTTTGTGACACTCATTTGGGAACAACACAAGTAAATCCTTCTGGCTTCGTCCACTCACAAGCACTCCAATTGTCACAGAAACACAGGCTGATAAAATCTTCATGCTGGAAACCCTTCTTTCCCTCTGGGTGTATCGTACACAGATAGAGAGTAAGGTTACAGCGCCGGGATATTGCTTGAACCAACCTAATTTTCTCCTGTGGATTTCCATCTTCCTCCTTTTTCACTAGGGCAAAACTAATGATTCCTAAGCTTGCCAATTCACACTCATTTGGAATAAGATTTATTTATTCTGGCTTCACTCTTATGGTCTTCTTTTCCTAGCTCCATAGTACTCCCAAAGAGAGGAGGCTTGCAGTGCATTTTAATGGCAATTTTAGAGGTTTTGCAAACTCAGGAGGAGAATCATATTCACATACAAAAGGCAAGCTGAGCTTCTAGGTGCTAGAGGGGACGCCTCATTTGTGTGCTTGCCAGAGAATGCAACTGAGACAAAAAAAAACCCACCAAAATTCCCAAAGATTTATCAAAGCAATCTGTCTTAGCTGAAGTCTGCTGGTCACTTTTCAAGCAAGTAACATAAATAAATAATAAATAAATAAATAGGAAATCTTGTTGCATCCCTTGGTGATTATACATTAATATGAATACATTTTCCCCTGGTAAGTTCCCCTCTATTTTAAGAAACTTATGCCAGAAATGTATTTTTGTAACTCTAATCGCAGTAAAATGTTAACACTTAAAGGAACTCTTTCTTTTACATCGATTTCCTATGTGATTAGAAAAAGAATTATCTTGAATATCTGTTGCAGGCCAGGGACAAAAGCTTACAGAAGAGTTAAAAGAATAACATGATGTTCAGAAAACATTAGAATCAGAGCTAAGAGAGAGGAAAAATAAATTGTAATAGGGCAAAGGAGATAATGTGGCAGAACAGCTAGACAATTTCACTGAAGTCTTTAAAGATTGCAGATAAATACCAGGAACATGGTAATAACACAGGGAAACATGTCTGTAACACAAGCAAAGCTGTGACTGTGGGACTTCATGGGGTAAATAAATGGATAGCTGTACAGGTGTAGAAATAAAAAGGCAAAGGTTGTATCTTGTATCTAAGAAACGAAGAAAAGGAGGAAAGAAGCAAAACAGGACAGAAAGAAACTTGCTCAAAAGGCTGCAAACAGACGAAAGCCTGATTTTCTGAATAAGCTTAAATAGGTTGATGACCAAGTACTATGCTTAAAGGTGGACCTCCTAATCAGAGGAATAAGGCAGGGAGACTAAGTAGCTGACAGAAGCATCGCAAAATCAAAATCTGAAGTCAATGGTGGGCTTTACATCCCCAGATACCTTCCAGATAACCAGTACTCTAGGGTTTATAATGTCATTTGGGAAATGTTAAGTGATTTTAGACTTATTTCAGAAGGCAGAAGACCCTACTATGGAACAACTATTCCAGACTGGCTTGTATCTTCATCTAAAGCTTTGAAGCAACTGAGTGAAAGTATCTAGAAACAGTAGAGCTTTTGTTTCTTTGCCTAAGAAAGGGAGAAACCCAAGAATGACAATAAGATTTTATTTCAGTTTCCTATGCAGAAGCACTTATTTAAGCCAGTTGTGATAAATAGCCTTGAAATTTTAATCCATTAGCCATTCCTTCCCTTCCTACTTTGCTAGCTTTTGAAACTAGAATAGGAATCAAGCTTCCAGATACATACAATTCCTCCTATTGTGGCTGCACTCTGGTAAAAAGACAGAAATTTTCATCCATTTACCAACACTGCAATGTTCACTCCAAAAGTATGAGCTAGCAGTTGTATGGTGGCCTTTCTACTGGGGGTCACAACTCACATTCACTGTTGGCAGATCCCACTGATATTTTTTGTTACCAGTGTCATTTCTCCTAAAGTCATCTCTGCTGCACTCTATCCAGGCTCACTGACCACCCTGACCTGGAGTTCACTTCTCTAATAACTCCCCCTCCTGCCATTCATTCTGTTTCTTCTGCCTTTGGCAGGTTCAAGTGCTTTCAAAACCTTTTAGCTGCCTATCCTTAGAGGTGTGGTGGGATTCATTGCAAGTTCAATAGCTGTGAGGATTTGGCTCCTGTGCTGACAGTTTTACACAGCTGCAGAAGTTTAACCTGCTATGAGAATCTGATAACTAGCCCCAGGACTCCCAGGAGTCAGAAAATTTGATGTTCAAAGACAGATAAGAAAAGGGTGTAACTCTCCCATCCCGAAACTGCATCAGTAGTAAACCTACGGAATTTAGGTGCACCAGGACCACCTCCCATTTCCGCACGAGAAAGAGCCAACATCCAAAGCACTAAGCTAAATTGTAACTTCCATAAACCACTGGGTAACACAGGGAAATATAGTTTAACAATTCCTAAAACCATCCATGTAAGGAACAGAGCCCAGTGGGCAGGCTGTAGAGAGTAATAAAAAATGAATGGAATACAGAGGGAAAACAAACAGTAAAATCAAGGTGGCAAAATACAATCTCAGTCTACCAGCCTGTCCAGCTTTTGTTTGCTGTTTCGTCGAAACCTCTTCTATAAAAGAAAGCTACTAAATATACCACCACTACCTCTTCCCAAAGCCTTCAAATTACAACCCAAAAATGTGTGTCCAAAGAAGTACATAAGTACATATACCCCTGTTGAAACTGTGAAAAAAGGGAATAGCCTACTTTTGCTTTTTGCCCTCTTATAAATGAAAATGAATCTCATCAGAAAAGGCATAAGCAATGTAAGGAAAGAAATTTTGGAAAGCCTTGTTTTCTGCAGCAGTAAGCCAGAGCACACCATGCTCAGTTCTCTTCCACCCTGCAGCATACTTGTCATTTCCAGGAACTTGACCCCAGATGAAAATTCCTCACACAGTTACGTTAGTGGTAGCAATTTACTACCACTTCCATTACATATAACTCACAAAATGAAAAGGAAGGCAATGAAGGATTGAGCTGACAGTTCTGAGTTTAATTTTCAAGCAATTTGGCAGTCATATGGAAGGTATTATGCGCTTGAAATCAGTCTTATTTGTTGTTGATATCTTTGTTTCATTCTTTGCAATGTTAAACACTAAAATCTATTACAGTTTTGGAGCAAGAAGAAGCCATCACACTTAATTTAGGGTTCATGAGTTCCCACAAACTGGTATTACAACTATACAAATAAATACAGATTAATCCTACTGTGCATTAAAAAAGTGAAAAATAGCTGATATGTGTTTTTTCTCCCCATGCATTGCCAAGTTAGTAAATGAACAATTCACATGGAAATAGATGCAGCAGCTGAAAAAGCAGCTGTGTTAGAAATTACTTATGTGAACAAAGCAACATAACCTCATAAAACCTTCCCCAAATCTTTTCCGGGCACTCCTCAGCTGTCCTGAGTGCATTCTTCATGTATTTAAATTTAAAAAATATATAAAAAAATTAATAAGTCAAAGTGAGAGGGAGACTGAGAAAAAAGGAACGTGACAAGTGAGAGGACACTGAGGAAGAGGAATGTGACAGCCAATAAATAGGCTTATGTGCTCTAGAAAATTCAATAACTGAGAGTACTAAACTAAAAATGATCACTCTAGAAAGTATGAAGAACACTGTGGGAAAGCAGCTAGTAAGCTGATGAGGTTAGAATTGAAAGCAGTTGCAGAGGATGCACATTAAGCTTGGCTCAAGACAGAAAGGATCTCAGAAAGGTACCTTGCCCTGGTGCCAAACCCACATGGATATAATGACATGCTCAGTTTATACGAGGACATAGGATCCAAGAATGCCTCCTAGCAAGAAACTTCTGCCCAGTTGTTCTCCATTCACACTGGTGACAGAAATTGTTATTACTGTCAAAACTGCAATTGCAAGATTTTTCAAATTTAGATTTATTCAAACACAAGGCTTTTCGTAGGTGAATTACAGGACCTATTTACTTACTGTAGATGTAGAATTTATCTATAGACATGTAAAAGCAAGTAAAATACTCTAAAAAGCTAAATATTCCAGGAAACTTTGGGGTTTTTTTGTGAGCCCACAATGAGGATTGACAGTGGCATCAGTTACATAGGGAACTTTGCAAAGCTGGAAACTATGTAAGAAATTATTTACCATCACACGTCATCTTTAGCCAGCGAAAATGAAGTGACAGACTGTTACAGGATGAACTGCCAACGCAACCAACATCCTTCCTTCAAAGTGTCTCTGCTCAACTATATTATGTATCTGTGTAATGGGAAAAAATTCATATTGCAGTAACAATTTAGCAATGGTAATAACAACTCACTTACAATATTAGTCCCAGTAAAATCAGCTGTCAGTAAGCGTGAGAAACAGTTGTTGCATAAGCAACTTCTAACTCATCACTGAGAACTCAGCCAGGTTGAAACAATTGGAGCTGGCAATGATTTTTATTTACCTGGGTGTTGTGGTTTAAGCTCAGCTGGTAACAGAATCATGCAGCCACTTGTTCACTCCCCACCTTCTTCCTCAACACCATACCTGCGGGTTTATGACCAGGTGTGGACAGACACCATAATCATGACTTCAGTGCTAGTGCTAGAGGGACCCATGGACAGCTGAACCCAGGACACTGCGACAAAGCAGCAGTTCTTTTGCCTGCAGGAAATCTGCTAAAGACCAAGACATCCTCTGGCACTGGGACCAGACAGGTCCCAAAAATCAGTGTCCACAACTTACGCTGAGATCTGCCAGAGCAGTGGAGCAAGTTTCCACTGACTGCACACTGCCATCAAAATATCTCAGGGGGAAGAACAAGTTACTATTGTAATTCACATCTGAAACATGTCTCATTGCCTAAAAACACGTCAGGATGGTACACCACTAGATACACCACTAACTAGGTACACCACTAACTCCTTCATCCTCAGGGAGGACTGTTTGACACAGATGCTAAGGAAGGTAGACATACAATACTGTAGGTAGACATACAATCCTGGGCTGTAGCTAGCTCAGAAAGCAACTAGCAAGGGAAAAAGAAAAACAAACCAAAACAAAAAAAACTACACCCCAGCCCCAAACAGGTTGAAATGAGTAACAGGGAAGTTAGGACTTGGAATCACAATTGGGAAACTGCAAAGTGGCTTTAAGAAATTGCATCCTCTTTTAATTTCACTTCTCTCTCAGTTTTCTGGTTCTCTTAAGGAACACCTCAAGCTGTTTCTGCTGTTACTGAGCAGCAGTTTACAGCTGGGCATACTTAGATAACTTCACTTGTGTTTCAGCTAATTTCCACAGAGCTCTAACTACAGAGGCTCAGGAACGTTATACAACCATAAGAACCATCCTATGCAAGTGGGAACTTCTCCACAGAAGTAAAGACAGCTGAAGGCAAGAACTACTACAGTTGTCTCAGGTTATACCACTCAAAACTCCCACTCAAGGCCTTCAGATGGCATCCCTGTTGTACAGCAACTGCTTCAAAACTGTCTCTGACTGAAACAGATGTGGCATATTATGGGTCAAGATGAACGCAGCCTGTCAGCCATAGGACAATGTACATACTCAGAAAAAATAATTCTCCAACAGCAAGCCAGTTGTGTGGTTAGCTTGACCTAGGTAAGGTTTTCCCTCCCCAAAATATGCTATGATTAAAGCCTTGTACAGTTTCCTTTTATGCCTCTCTCCTCCCAGGCTGCCACTACATGGATAATGCAACAACCTTAAAACAGAAGTCTCTGGGTTTCAGACCTTATTAAAGGTTAGAACTCACTCTGAGTCAGTTCAGTCTCATGCAGGGATAAAACAGATTATGGTAGAAAACATGCCAATATCTAAGCAGGGGATGGAAAGACAAACTCTACCATTAGAAATCATAACTTATTCTTTCAGTCAAGCAGATAGCACTGTTTTAGACAAGCACCTCCTCACTTTGCTTTCTGTTTTGACTAAGCAGTGAAAAGATTCTGTATATATAAAAATACCTTCTTAATATATCTCTTTCAGCAGCCATTGCTTTCTTTTTCCTGCATATATTTCTTTCAGCATCACTAACCATTATCTGAAATGCAGGAAAGGCACAGATGTTTCTAAAACTGGAAAGAAACATAAAAGATGCAATTAAACTTAAAAAGAGGTAAAAGAACAGTTGAAGCATGTTCAGTAATAACATCATGCCATTTCATGGGGTCCTTTGAGTAGAGACTTATTAAACCTAGGTAAGTCACAGCGACTTTTCTCCTAAATTGTGCATGGCAGTTGGGATATCAGCAATATCCTAAAATGCAGTAAACTGCTAAGGAGCAGTGAACAAGAGTGTGAAGTTCCATTTGCAATGTTACTCTTCTCTGCTTTCAATGTTATTCTTTCCTGAAGGTTTCCCTTTCCAGCATAACAAACACACCTCTGGATTCCCTTCTCCAGTATTCTGATGTTTTATTAGCATTCTCCAACGCATACTAATCAAATACAAGACTCATGCTTTCAACTTCAAAACACTCCAGAAAAACTTATTACTAATTTTTTTGTATTTTCAGTTTCAAAGCCATTTTGGCTCCTTCTGCACCGTCCTACATACAAAGAAAGCTTCCCATACTCAGTCATAGAATCATAGAATAGATAGGATTAGAAAGGACCTTAAGATCATCTAGTTCCAACCCCCCTGCCATGGGCAGGGACACCTCACACTAAACCATATCACCCAAGACTCTCCAAACTGGCCTTGAACACCGCCAGGGATGGAGCATTCACTACCTCCCTGGGCAACCCATTCCAGTACCTCACCACCCTAACAGGAAAGAATTTCTTCCTTATATCAAGTCTAAACCTCTGCTGTTTAAGTTTGAACCCGTTACCCCTTGTCCTATCACTACAGTCCCTAATGAATAGTCCCTCCCCAGCATCCCTGTAGCCCCCCTTCAGATACTGGAAGGCTGCTATGAGGTCTCCATGCAGACTTCTCCAGGATGAACAGCCCCAACTTTCTCAGCCTGTCTTCATATGGGAGGTGCTCCAGTCCCCTGATCATCCTCATGGCCCTCCTCTGGACTTGTTCTAACAGTTCCATGTCCTTTCTATGTTGAGGACACCAGAACTGCACACAGTACTCCAAGTGAGGTCTCATGAGAGCAGAGTAGAGGGGCAGGATCACCTCCTTCAACCTGCTGGTCACGCTCCTTTTGATGCAGCCCAGGATATGGTTGGCTTTCTGGGCTGCAAGTGCACACTGAAGCTGGATTGGATTATGTTCATTTTCTCACTGATCAACACCCCCAAGTCTTTCTTTGCAGGGCTACTCTGAATCTCTTCTTTGCCCGACTTGTAGCTGTGCCTGGGATTGCTCTACCCCTATTCCATCAGTTCCATAGCCCCATCATTTATGTCGCATTCCTGTTTGTCTTAAATGTTGTGTGCCCTCAAGGAAATAAAACCAAGAACAGTCAAATCAGTCAAATGATCCCTCAGTCCCATCCTTTTGCAATCTAGCCCCTTAGAGGGTAAGCTTTCAAGTCAGAAACAATCTAGCTGTCATGGTTTAGGCCCATAAGCCCCATACATCCAGTTCCTCACTCCCTCCCCAATAGGATGGGGGAGAGAATCAGAAGAGTAAAAGTGAGAAAATTTGTGGCCTGACATAAAGAAAGCTTAATAGGTAAAGCAGTAGTCATGCATGCAAGCAAATCAAAACCAGGAATTCATTCACCGCTTCCCATGGTCAGGCAGGTGTTCAGCCATTCCCAGGAAAGCACGGTTCCATCATGTGTAAACAGTTACTTGGGAAGACAAACACTAGCACTCTGAATGTCTCCCTCTTTCTTCTTTTCCCCCAGCTTTATATGCTGAGCATGATGCCATATGGTATGGGATATCCCTTTGGTAAGCTGGGGTCAGCTGTTCCAGCTGTATCTCTTCCCAGTTTCTTGTGCACCCCCCGCCAGCTCACTGGTGAGGGGCTGTGAGAGGCACAAAAGGTCTTGGCTTTGTATAAGCACTGCTCAGCAGTAACTAAAAGGTCCCTATGCTATCAGCACAGTTTTCAGCAGAAATCCAAAACCAGCCCCATACTGGCTACTGTGAAGAAGCTTAACCTTATCCAAGCCAAAACCAGCACACCAGTGCACACCACTCATCTTGTGTTGCACTGTGTTTAATGCTTCATTTCTTCATAAGACATTAGCTCAGACTGCAATATGAATATTAAAGCACAAGCCTCAGCTTCCTGAGTTTAGATAATTAGACTGAAATGGGATAGCATGTTACCATGTATGTCCCAGAAAGTCACAGTTCTGGACTGAACAAGGGAGTGCTTAGTAGCCCCAAAAGCCAACACTGATTTTATTTGGACAAATTTCTCTTTCTGAGACATGACAGGCCTTTGAATGACAACTCCTCTCAGTTGTAATGTGGCAGGACATTTTCTATGTCAGGGCCTTAAAACAGGAAGGAAAATTAATCAGAAAACTAAAAGGAGTGAGCACAGAACCTTTGAATTTGATTAGAAATAGGGTAGCACTAATCACACTACAGCAAGCTAGAGAGAAATCTTTCCAGTACTGTCACCAACACCCAGTGGCCAGCATGACAGAGAAACTGATGTGGTGACACTCAGACCAACTCTCTGATGTTTGCTGTTCAATGAGCCAGGATTCTATTGCAAGCCAGCCTTGGTCTGAGAGGTGGTTGGCTGCCAAATTCAGCACCCACATGGGCATTCCTGCACTACTCTTGGAACCAGCTCTAGTGAGATAAAGTACAGCATCTCCCATGACAAGGGCAGAGAGTTAACAGGCTGTGCTGGATTAACATTAGCTTCACACTGAGCTCACTCAGGTATGTCTGCACTGAGTAATAAGGAGGAGGAACAT
Organism: Melopsittacus undulatus; assembly: GCF_012275295.1. Lineage (NCBI taxonomy): Eukaryota > Metazoa > Chordata > Aves > Psittaciformes > Psittaculidae > Melopsittacus > Melopsittacus undulatus. The sequence goes on along the minus strand of NC_047527.1, from coordinate 67,631,579 downwards.
CTAATGACTCAGTTGCTCCAGATGGAGCCAGCACAGTAAGAGATCTGAAACTGTCTATTCAGCACCAGGCTTGAAGAGTCACTTGAAAATGGGAGCAGTAGAGAACAGGAACAGAAATCTGCAACCTCTTAATAAGTCCTTTCAAATCCAAACTATCTTCTTGTATATTGTACTCCTCAATATGTCCTGCAACATCCCTCCCATACAGGTAATGGGGACACCAGCTAGCAGACTACATACTCTTACAGTGCACAAAAGGGTACACACAGAGGGATATGTCCACCCTGAAGGCAGTTAAACTTTGGGATGTACCTCGCAGGCCTGCTTTGTCAATCTGCCCATAAGGATAGTAGCAGTGTATGCTGTGGGTCCTCTCCTGCTCGCTTTTTCTTCAAAAGGAAGCATAGCCATACAAGGGCATGATGTGCACCTAGGGATCACTCTGTGATGAGCAAAGCATGACCTGGGTGCACACCAGATGACCATAACTACAGGCACACAAGGAAGGGCACCCATCTTGCCATAGAGGCACAGAAAAATGCAATCTTGAGGGTGAGATAGTGGTGGGTGTTGGGGCAAGAGAAATGTAGAGACATACAGAGCTGCCCACTGGTGTGGTGGGTCAGCAGGGTGGTCAGGGAGCATCTGAAACAGTGGGGAAAAGGGAGGGTAATACAGCACATGGAGCCTGCTGGGGCTACCTTACTGTGAGTAAAGGACACAACACTTTCCCACAGGAGTGTGGCACTTGCTGCCTATGCAATTAGAAATAAAAGGCTGTACAAAAGGCAGGTGAAACAGCCGGAAGCTGCAGTCACACAAAGGGATCTGCTGGTGGAGTTACACAGCTTGCCTGGGTGAAAGAGCCATCTCTATGCTAAGGCTCAACAGTGTGGATAGCCAGCTGGCCCTACCTGGTTAGGTTAGAGCTACTTCTGCTTTCCTAACCAGGGAAGTGGAAGCCATGCAGACACAGATCCCTTCACCTATTTTATGAGTATATAACAAAGGAGCTCAGCAAAATGTGGTCTGAAATACACACACATCTTGTTAAGTAACTCTTGCTGGTAACATCATTCACTCTACACAATATAGTGCTAGGGTCACTTGCATAACAAACTGTGCTTTACCATCAAATCTCTGATACTTTACTAGGACAGAAAAATAAAGCCAGATGGCAAGAAAGTATCCTCACCAGGACCCTACTGCATGATAAGAACACACATTTCTCTTCCTAGCCCCTCTACAAACTGTTAATGACTGCAACCTTATCTGCAAAGATATGCATTGTCACAAGACGGGTAGAAATTTACCAAGAAAAGGGCAAGTTCTGTTCAATTATCCTGAGCTGAAAAGCAGGAATCAGTTGCAGTGTCAATTACAGATCCCCTTTCCCCCTCCCAATATGAATAAGGACATGAATAGGTCATTCATGGAATCAGCCTCAGAGAAACAAGGTTCTTACTACAGATGAAAGAGAATGTTAATTAAAGTTTTAGCACACAATACATGAAATAGAAAACAATAATAATAATAATAAAAACCAAGATACAAGAAATTCAGGTATTACAGGGAAACTGAATGCACAAAAATTGTGATTTTAAATTGAGGGGGGGAAAGCACTGAAGAAAACAATGTTTTGTTTTTGGTTTTAAAACCCTAACGGTTTTAAACAAAAATGCTTATTTGAAGAATACTATCGGGTAGCTAATGGAAAAGAAGTCTTCCTAATTTCAGGATTCAGATTCTTCAGTTTTAAACTGTTAAACTTTTAGTTTAAAATTGAATAAGGTTTTAGGATATTAGGAAAAAAATCTTCACCAAAAGGGTTGTCAAGCACTAGAACAGGCTGCACAGGGCAGTGGTTGAGTGACCATCCCTGGAGGTAAGAAAAAGGCATGTAGATGTGGTGCTGAGGGACATGATTTAGTGGTGGACTTGGCCATGTTAGGCTAACAAGTAGGAATTGATGATCTTAAAAGTCTTTTCCAACTACCAAAGGAACAGGATCTTTTCCTCTCTATTATTATCCTTAACACAAAGTTATCTCAGTCTACACAGGGTAACTGTGTAAATTAAGAAGGTTATTAGTAAATAAATTGTCTTTTGTTCTTCTACTTGTTAACAAATATATTTATTAACTGGTTTGTGACCTGATTAGTAACTTTTGTCCAAGGAGAGGTTTGACTCATTTTTTATTTCTTCTTCATCTTCTTATCTCCTGCATTTTCCAGTCATCTCATTTCCTACTAGCAAAGTTAAAGCTAAATTGTTTATGTGCTGTCTTATTATTCACATTTGCTAAGCTGCCACTCATGCAGCTCTTTTTCTTAAAACTATCTTGTAATATTTATTCTATTACCATACACTAGACAATACATTTTAGCTTCCTAAAAAGTTAGGCTGAAACACCAGGCTTATACTCGATTCTCTGGCCACTGAAATAGCACAAGGCAGAGAAGTCTGGGAATTAAACCAAACAGTACCAGCTGCACATGTCCTCACTAGAGTATTTATCAAGTAAAGGCACTTCTCATTACACAACAACTAAAAGTGTTTGTAAATACAGTGCTCCCTCCACTTGTGCTCAGACAAAGGAGTCTTCAGATGCAGCTACTGTTCCTAAAATGTGTTTATAAGGCCTCTCCAGAGCACAGTTATTTGCACTTCACTACTCACAGAAACAAGCATGGTCACTTTATTCCCTCAGTAAAAGCAAAACTCACTCCATAAACCAAATGTCCATTCTGCAGTTGTTTTGGATTAAAATAAAAATCGAATTGTCACCAAAGAATGTCAAGAGGCAAATACAAAAATCCTCAAACTCTGAAGCAATTATATGGAAAATCACCAGGATAGAAATTTCATTTTGTAGATACAGAGGGTGGTGGTTCACCCCCGACCCCAAAGAAAAATTATTTTGCTAATCCAGATAGCAGCATCTGTGTGAGCTCAGGATAATTCCTAGTCTCATGGGTGCCCTCACAGCTCTGCCACCCCTGTTACCCGAGTTCTAGTGAAGAGCAGAACTGAAACTGTCAAAGAAACTGTTTCAGTCAAAAGCTGCTGGGATCCCAAAACCCACTTCTCATTTAAAGGGTTTGTATACACATATTTCAGTGTTTCGAATGGAAAAGCTCCAAAATTTCTGTTACTCCTTTTGGCGGCTTATTTGTTTCTTTCTCAAGCCAGTTAGAAATTGCAGCTAATTTCATCTTTCCACGTACAGTAATAACAGTACATCAGCTACTTATCACTATCTGCTGTAAAATAGATGATGGATCACAGCTTCAGGAGTCAGAGTGTCCAGGAAGATTTAATAGTGCTGTCTTTGGCTAGCTTCCTATCTTTTCCTACTCATTAGATTTCTCAGCTTCCCTTGCATTTCTGAGCAGGTGATCTGGGATACTCAGATCTGTTTTCCAATCTATGCTGTTGAGCAATCCTGGACCAGGAGTTCCCTCAAGCGACAAATGCAGAAGAAATCAGGAAGAAGTCTGTGGTCTGATGTTTCAGCACAAGAGTGCCACCTGCCCAACAGCTGTGAACAGCCCATATTGAGGACAGAAGTGGGATTGGGCTGGAAACAGGATTTCATAGTTACAATGTCAGTAAGCGACAAACTCAACCATATTGACCTAGATCAGCAATTCCTCCCATTACGTAAAAAAGTCCAAAGTGCTTGAATTTGCTAAATAGAAGCAGAGTATTATTTCTTCCAATCTCCAGCACTACAGAGGGTAAGCAGCAGTCATCTTGGCCACCACACAAATAGAAAAGGCTGTTCTATCTTCTTTCCCACTCCATGCCTCTCCAGATTACACACAACAGTTATCTGTTTGAGCGCTTACACACCTGCCCTTTTTGCAACCAAAACCACAGGTGGCTTCAGAGAAAAGTGACAAAGAAAAGTCCCATCTCCTCCTTTCTTCCAGACACAATCTTCAAAAACTGTTGGTAGCTACACCAATCTACCCTTGCTGCTTTGAAATCCATATAGAAAATTGGAGGAAAAATAATCTCTCCCATTCCCTTTCTTCCTCACACCCACATATCCACACAAGTGTCTCTCCATAGTACCCACACCTCTCATAATATGACATAAGAAAAAGAAGGGTTCCTGTGATCTCTTCTTTTATTGTTTTTGAGAGAATACAGTATGAGAAAAGCTCAGATCTAAGCTCAACCATAGGAGACCCACATCAAATGTCACTAGGTAAGAAAACTGCTCCTTGTTTTAGTTTACATTATGTGGACAGTCTGAGGCAGACTGAGAGACCAGATCAAATCCAAGGGGCAGAAAATAAAACTAAAAAGCTCCATATGAGTAAAGCTGATGGTCCTGTGGGGCTGGCTGAAGGTTTAGTGATTTTGGAGGTGCAGGTAATATTGCAAGGAACCATTAAAAGCCTTCTGATTCACCCTGTACTTAATTGTTTTAAAATTCTTTGTGGGCTAAGACCAGGCTAACTAAACTGTTTAAGCAGTGTCCTAATTCACACAGGAGCAGCTGACATTGTCAAACCAATGACAGTGTATAGCTAAGACTGTGGAGTACTGTAGAACTGTAGAATATAGTAAGGGAAAAGCCAAGTTTCACAAGCCTAGGAGAGATTGGTAGGAAGAGCAATTTTCACACATGGTTCTAGGCTGCTAGCTCTAAACATCTGGAGAACTTACCTTAGCTACACAAGCAACCCAGGTAAGAAAGCTGTTTTCTGCAATGGATGTGGGGGAAGCATACTGCATTTCCAGCAACACCCACATCCATCTTTGATTAAAGATATCCATGTAACAGAAGCACCATCTTCAGGGCAGTGTATACAGTGGGAAATTTCATTTTGGAAAATATTCAGAAGCTTGGCACATATTATTGCAAGAGAAAACTAGAACAAAGTCTGAAAGAGATGAAGAGCTGAACCTTCCTCAGGCCCCAGTTAGGAGAGTGAAAAGCTCAATCTCCCTTTTCTTTAGTTCCTTCATTCCTCTCCTTTTGGACACCTGTCTTTGCCACCTGGAATCAGCAGAGATAATGCCAAAATAAGCCTGGAATGCACATGGGAGATCATCTATTTCACTTGCTTTCTATAGAGAATATGAACACACTGTTTTCAGAAAACTGTGGACTCCAAAAGGCTGAACTATTCCAGCACATTCACTGAAGGCTTCTGTCTTTAATGTAATCAATGGTATTAACTACCAAAAAGCTGCTGGGATTTACTGACCAAGATCTTCTGCATAGCATTGCAAGGGTTCTTAAGTGGATGTTTTTCAATACACTGTTGTGTAACATTGAGGTTTTGAGTGAATTAAAAGATTCAATCCTTGCAGTAACTAATAATTTAAGTAACTGGGTAGGTGAACAAAATTAAATGAGTTGTAGGCCAGTTAATACATTCAATACTCTCCTTTTAGCACAGAAAGTGGTGCTTGTTTTGTTTCTATTGGGCAATAAAGCCACACAAAGAACTAGGCTGACAGATCAGAGTGTGCACTGCTTGGCATCAAGAAGCTTGATCAGATAATATCATTTACTTTACAAGTGTCATATGACAGCCCAGGTAACAGTACCAGGCCTGCGGTGATGTAAGGAAACTTGCAAATAGAATAAGGTACCCACATATGCCATGGAAATAAATGAACAGGCAATTTTTAAGATCTATGTATAAATTAAATTATTTAGGACGTTTAAAAAAAAAAAAAAAAAGGCAAAACAACCTCCAAACCAAAACCAAGGCAGAGGTATAACTTTTTGTCATTTTCCCCTTCTCCTTTCCACTCCAATTCTTCAACCCATGATCATCTATTTTTGTCATCCACTGAATCCTGCCAAGTCCAGAAAGATGACAGTGTAATAAAACAGTAGACCTGCAAACACATTTTGCTTTGTCTTAACGTGCTTACTTTGCTTGTCTGTATTTGACAAGTCAGTGTGTGTCCCATTGTGTTTCTACTGAGCAAGCAGAGACATTCTGTGCTCATTTTTATGTAACTTTTCAGAGGGTAGAACTAATCACTTCTACCTTTATCCGCTTTGCAACCACATCAGCATATGTTGCATTGTTACCTTACAATGCAAAATGATTGTTAGCTATATTTCCTTTAAATAGACCTACACATATGATGACTCCCACTTAAGTAGCATGGCAGCACTAAAGCAATTCACAGATTCTCTTCCCCCCTGCTTTATTTCTACACCTATGGACTTTACCCTCAAATACTCTACAATTCACGGTTTAGACTGGAATTTGAATAGCATGCTGACCTATTGTTATCTAAAATACACGCAGCTTAAAAGCTGTACTGAAAAAGACAATTACATTGAGACTTCCTGTTTCCCTTCTGTTTCTTCTCCCTCTGTGTGTGACCCATTATGCCTTCCCCTGCTCATTCTCATGCAGTTCATGTACTCAGAAGGATTAGATCCTCAGAGAGAGGGGAGTTCCAGGCATATTTCTTTCAGCATTACACCATTTCAACATATACAATAGAAAATATCAGACTGGCACTGCTGCTGCTCCCCTTGCAGGGCTGACCTCCCACATACAGAATTCTGGATTTAGTGATATACACTGACTGATACACATACTGACAGACACATGTAGCCCTCCGTAAAATAAGAAAGTGAAATAAAAAATAGAAAATAGGAATTCAGAAAGAAGTTTTCTTTCCTTCTTTCTTTCTTTCTTCCTGAGTGCTTAGAGGAAGAACGTTAAAGAAATAACTTTTCTCTAAATCCTCCTTTGCATAGTGGATTTCTAACAGACCTGAAATAGGTCAAGAGACCCAGAACCTTGCCTTGCATGCAAGGCATGCCTAGCGTGTTCTAAAAAGAAAAAGGTTCCTCAATCGTACACCTTGTTTTTCTATTAGGATGTCAGTATCCCTCAGTACCTTCCTTCATCTTCTCCATTTCAGAGAAAGAATTCTTGGTAAACAAATAAATGAGCATCTCTGTAGAATCTGCTAGTCTCCCAGATCTAAGCTTAAAGAAAATGTCAGTGATACAGAGTTCTACATTATACAGTATCAAATACTCCCTTAGTCTGACTAAAGCTGTGATTTTTTTCTTAGACCATATGACTGGCAGAGTCATAACTCTATCAGTATTGAAAAGATGAGGGCTGTGCAATTTTCATCGTGTGATGAGACAACAGTTATTCCATAAAAATAAAAGTGCCAACACTGTAATGGATCAGCAGCTGAGAGCAGACCCTCTGTTCCATTTTAGCTCTGGTTCTCCATGCTTATCTTGGGAAATATTCAATATCCCACTCACCTCTTCCCTTCTCCCTCTCACTTTCTGCAGTTTTTTTTATTAAGTATGTGCTCTACACGTACAATCTGATAGCTAAATCCCATCCCTCAGTGCAGCTATACTTCTATTAAAACTATGTCGTCCAGCTACACACTGCTCCCCCTTCTATCAGAAAGATGTCCCAGTTGCATTAAAACCTCTTCCTACAAAGCCACATCAGTTCTTTAGGGCCTGGATCTTTAATCCAGCCAAGGAAACATCAGCTGCTCAACACTCTTAGCCAAGTAGCAGCTGGCTACATTAAGGCCAGCTAAAAAAGCTACTGTAAAGTGCTCAGTCACAACTATCTTGTTAGCTACAGCAACAGAAAAAGAGTTCTGTTTGATCTTTGTGAAACAGGAGGAAATTATACTGCAGCAGCATATCGTCAATGTAGCTTGCAGTTCATATCACCCCTTACAACCCTACTTTCTTTACAAGAAAACAGAAAATAAGGATCTACAGTGTCAGATTCTGAATCATCAATATAACCTTGGTACTGTCAGAGTTTCCACAGAAGGAAACCAGGAGAGGAAAGTTTAAGTAACCTCCACAAGGTCACTAGCATCCAGCAAAGAGTGAACCCAGAAATAAGAATCTAAGATCTCTAAAAGATATCTCCCCCAATGGAGGCAGAAAAAGTCATTGATTAATGTAACCTTACTCAAACGAGGTATCAGCCCTAAACCCTTGTGCAAAATAGAATCCTAAACTCTACCAAATACATCTGGACCATTAGATAACAAAGTCAGGAAATTGAGTTTCTTCTGATATACTAGACACATTTAACAGTTTCACACTGCAGCTGTTGATATCACTCTGCTGGTAGAAGCATTAGCAATACCTCTCTCATCCCAACCATATTCATTATTTTTCCACTATGGTGAATGTTTCAGCTCTTGAAAACTCACCCACCTCTATCTCAGTGGCGTTTTTTCATTGCTACTCAACAATCAGAGTGCAATATTTATTATGACTTTTTGCCTATGTCTTTGATAGGAACCCTGAGCATATGAGAGCAGTGCGTATGTCACTCTGGCTCATACTGATGACCCACTTTGTTTTTACAACACATCTCCTACTTCATCTGTAAAAGCTTCCATTTTTGTTCACAGTATCTCATAACCCAGCTGCTACTTTGTCTCAGAAATGGGGATTTTTTGACATTTTCTTTCCTGTGCACAGTTTCTACTCCTTCAGTCATTTAAGTGAACCAACTACTCTGTCAAAATATTTTGCCTCCTGCTGCTCTCTGAGCACCTCTATAATGTAACACAACTGGGGTTAGATCTACAAGACTATAACAATAAAAAACACATTCCAGATAGTTACATCTGCAAGACATGTCTACAAGCTAATTTTGCCACATAATACAACCAAAACACTTACTCACAAATGCAAAATGTACTCAGTACTCCAATGGCCTCTCCTCCCATGCTCCCCTTTCCACTGCCCCCTGCAGAACTGCATTTGGACACACAGAAGTAACTGCAATGCCTACCAACAAGTTAATAGCCCACTAGTGGTCCCACAGCAGTACAGTACTCAGAATCAAGTACCAATGAAGATCAGGGACTTGGGAACTGGGTCTTGCTACTGCCTCCTTCTCCTCACCTCTGTTAGCAGGAGACATTAGTTCCACTCTCTTTTAGCACAAGAAAGCTTTGAAACAATACCTTAACTCTTCACAGGCTGTGTAGCCGCAGTGCAGGAGGACCAGTGCTTGTATGACTGCCCTACTAGAGTATGCCCCAAACTCCACTCTCTAGTCAGGGTCCACAAGGACGTGATGGCTCTGGGCAACTTGGTTGGGGACTCCCCCTGCCAGCTCAGCTCAGATCAGGGCACACCATCCAGCCCTGCTCTATTTCAGGCCCTCATTGTGGACAGCTTCTCTCCAGGCTAGCCTTGGGTTCTTTCTCTTCAACAGGCCTTAAACACACAATGCAGAAGGGTCCAACTCCAGCCCTGCTCTCAGCCCCGTCTCCTGCTGCTCCCAGCTGGACCCTGGATAAGCTCTGTCTGTCAGGGCTGTCACTGGAGCCTGTCACCCACACCTAGCTCTGCCTGCCTGATTCAGATCCCGTGGGATGGCACCCCATCAACAAGGGCACAGCCTTCAGTGGGGTCATCCCGGCTCCGAGCACAGCCCACTCCACAGAGCATCCCTGCTGGCACAAGAGGGAGGGTGTGGGAGAATCATCAGAGGCAGAGATCATAAGGATGAAGACAGTTTGACAAAATAGCATCCCAGTTTCCAGTGGCTTCTCCCTCTGAGGACTAGCACACTTGACAGCTCCTTTGAGCCAAGCATCTGTTAGGTCCTGTCTAGTCCAAGAAAACTTGCAAACCCAAATCCAGCTATAACTCAGAGGCTAATGAATTCTCTAGCACTTGCTGCTGCCAAAACTCAGGGCTGCCTGCCCTCTGCAGCATTATTTTTTCCTCTAATGCTAGATCACCCTGGAATGAATTGTGCTACTTACATTAGCCACAGGACTGCTCATGCTGTAAATTAAAGATCCCTTCCTGTAGCTTTGCATGTTCTGCTTCTTGTGCCACAAATCCCCCTTGCTGTGTTGTTGATGTACCAAGCACTTGGCAAATAATTTGTCTAGAAACATTTCAACAGCTACAGCTGTGTCCATAGCTAACTTGCTGTCACAGCTTGTGTCCGTAATCCTTCTATGCTCTTTTGAAGCTAGCACAGGCTTGTCAAATGGCTTTCTCTTCTGATCAGTTCTACAAGCAAAGAGTAGGGCACTTTTAAGAACTTCTATCCTCATAGTCTTTTGTTCCAGCTTTCTGGCAACTACCCAGTCTACAGGGCTTGGCATCCAGAGTGGCAATCCCTAGACACCCAGCCACTGGCACAAGACACATAGGTGAAGTGTCTTGTGCTCTTGCTCTGTCCTTGCACAACACATGAGACCCACAGTCCCAGCAGCTGCCCCTTTTCTGTTCTCAGCTTTAAAACCAGGGCTGTGACAAATCCTTCTCTCTCAAGCAGTAAAATGAGTGTCCTGTCATAGGCAACAAACCTGAGGGTTGATTACTTTCTCTCACACTGAAGATTTCTCTACTCTGGTGCTGCATTTTTGGTATTCTCTCTTTTTATTTTGTTTTTGGATTGCAGTCAGTACTTCTAATAACATAAAATAATGAATGAAATCAATCATAACGGCTCTGCTAGCAAGAACAGCAGCAGCAACAACACGATACTTGACCTTTATTTTAATAGGAAAGAAGTTCGGTTACAAAAGTACTTTATTTTTTTTTCCCCAGAACACTGCAATCCACCTCTGAGCAAAACTAGCTTTTTCAGTAATTTCAGCTGTTCTATTAAAGGAAAAGTAGCATACACTGTGGAGACAGTGTTCTCACAGGAAAATTAATATTTGGTACATGAGCTCTGAATAACTCCAAGGGATACAGCAAGGCCGTGGGAGGCCCAAGGAAGCCTAAGCAAGCAAGATAAGAAGAAGCTGGGATTCACTGAGTTATGAGAACTGTGGACTGTTGGCAAGCATTCGAGGTCAAGTTCTCACACCTGTGCTTAACCAGTTATGTGTTAGTCACTAAGGGTCTTCAAGACAAGTATCCAATCATGATATGCAAAATTGTTGTAGGTGTGTGTAAGCAATAGTATATAAGGAGTTAATGCTTTGCAATAAATGGCTTTTTGTCTGATCATATTGATCTCTGACTGAGTCCGTTCCACGGCAATACACTTTTCCCAACTGCTCACTTTGAGACCACCATCCACAGAAACCACACAGCACCTCTCACCTTTGTACAGAACATCCTCCTGTCAGTGGGCAAACTAATTCAAGATATGTAAAAAAACATGCTGACAGTCCCACCACACACCCTTGAGATCATCTCCTTCAAAAACTCATAGTTGGAGCAGGCTATGCATTCGCAAGGCAAATCATGGAGATGACCTGCCTATCAAATCACTCCAATGAAGCATCCTCAAGAATGTGCCATCTGACCATTGCTAGGTAAACCTAGCTCATGTTTTATTTCTGGTCACTTGGTATCATGTCAAGAGGTATGAATATGGAAAAGATGTTCTGATATCTCCATCTTCCAGAATGGTTCTCATGACATGAAAATGACAATGCTTGTCAGCGCCTCCTCTCCACCCACACCACCTCTCTCTGTCACCTAAATGCCAGCCAATATAACCTAAAGAAATAACCAATCCTCAAAGGATGCGATCTGCACAGCAGGCTTGACAAAAAATGACAAGCCATGGAGAGAAAAGAAAGTATTAAATAGCTGAGAGAGGATGCCTTTCCTCAGTAGTCCAATAAACAGCTCACCAATGGGTATTACCTTCTGTTTCAGTACAAATCATAAGAGCAGGAAATTGAGCCACACAGGAGAAAGGGGCACCTTGGGACCTGCCATCACCATGGTAATGCAGTGGTGAGGTTTAATCCCAGCTGGCAGCTAATCCCCACACAGCCGTTCACCCCCTTCTCTCCATGGGATGGTGGAAAGAACTGGAAATGGGTAAAACCTCATAAACAGAGGGCCTGGCTTTCTTTGAGCTGCTGCCTTTCTCAGGTGGGAAGGGACACCAGAACCTTGTGGAAAGCGACCTGTCACACCACCATCTAGGCTGCTACTTTAGATGATCACTAGCATCAGCTCCACCACTGACACGAGGCACATCAATCCTGGCTGCTGCCCCATGGGTGGGACTTCTCCTACTGAGCACAGGGCAGTGCTCCTTCCTGTACTGTAGCCCCTTCTCCTGTCCATACCTCACCCATCTGGACACTGTGGTAGGCTGCCACAGGCCTTGCTACACTCAGAATAAATGGCAGTCACTGTTCTCACCTTGTCCTACTCAGAAAATCACCTCCTCAAAGCAAGGCTCACATTGGCTCTGAAACAGCTTGTCCTTGGTGAAGCTGTGCTCTGTGTGTTCCCTGATGTCACCTTGTCCTTTCTGTGCCTTCAGCGATCTTCTGGCAGATGCTGTCCCTAGTCTTCCCAGAGAACAAAGGGAGGGTGATCAGCTGTTTGTTTCTGGCATCCTCTTATTTGCCTGTCTTGAGGACAGACCTAATGTCTGCCTTTTTCTAGGCATGACCTTTAAGGGCAAAGTCACTGTGAGAGCTGCTGTCCATCACCAACTCCATCAACACTCTTGAATGCAGTGCCCTTTCATCGTTTGGACTTGTGTACACCCATTTGGCTTACCTACTCCCTAACTCTTCTGTAGGCAATGCTTCATACCACAGTCTTTGCTAGTAGACTTGGGAACTGGGAGGCTTGAGGACACCTTACTCCTGGAAACTGAGAGAAAGCATTATGCCACAGTTTATAGATCTGGTTTCTTCCTCCTGATGATTTCAACTACATTATATGTGCTGCTGGAATTTTGCTTCCCTTCTGACTTGGACAAATACATTTCCTTTCAAAGGGGGACAGACCATTTAATCTCCTGGTTACAGCATAGAGTTACAGCATGTAACTCTGCTTCCCTTCAGCGCCTTCAGAGCTGCTATAATGTCACAATAGCTGCATCTTATTTTCTCACACTTCAGGATATTTGCAGACTTTTTTTACCAACAGTACCCTAGTCACACACACAGCAACCTTACCAGCTTGTGATTCAGTTCTGGTGTCTTTGCCATTACAAAAATGTATGGTTTTTTAAAGAGCAGTATAGGGATCTCATTCAAAGTCTTCCATTACTTCTGACCAGACTGCAAACAGAGCAAGACGTGTCTTATGGAGCTGCTATCTTAAATAGCTATTTCTATATTGATCTTTCAGATCAATTGAAATTGTTTTTCTCACCCAATACCAGGTAGAAAATCATCCTTTTTATCTCCCACATGCCCTTCACTATTACTAGTTTTGATGTTCAGAACAAGAAATGCCCTTTGTCAAGGACAACTAGAGCTTGATTTCTCCCTAGCTTGTATGCCTACTCTCCTTGGTGCAATACAACCCACAGTCTCATCACTAACTACCTGCTTCCTAAATACTAATGAACAAAAGAAAATTTTAAAGCTGAACAGCTTTTTCTAGCTGTGCTTCTCTCACTTCAAGACAGGCATCACACGCACAGCATATTTTCAACTGCCCACTTATATACATGTAAAAAGCCCAAGATGGACAGATCAAGCTGGGATTAACAAGGGGAACGATTTGTTTTTGAGCTGAGTCAGACTTCTAGTTAAATGCTAGCAAGTTCTTGCAACTAGAAAAGTTTCAAGCTCCATGTTATTTTAGCAACTACATATTAATTCCACATGGGTTGCTTTGCTGTCCTTTTCCTTTTGAGCAACTAGGATCTACTACAAGACAGACATGGTAAAACTAATTCCCTAGTCACACACTCTGCAGGGATAACCTTATTGACATTGTTCAATAGTATTGCCTGAACATTTTGGGGGTCACTGCTGGCCCCAAGCTGGGTAATTAATTAGCTTATTTATGGCGATAATGTATTATTTGATTTCAAAGTTTCCTTGTGAATAGCATGTATTTCCAAAGCATGATAACAGTAGAATGATTAAATAAAAACACCCAAAACCCAAACAACTCTCCAAAACAAAACACTCCCCCCACCAACAAACAACAAGCAAAATCCCCAAAACCCCTGAAGTCCAAAACTGTTAAAACAAGCAGGCACACAAAGATTATTGTAAGCTTACAGTGCAACTTGGACAGCTTGTAGTTTGCTTTCTGGAAGATCCTGCTCTGATTTAACATGCACAGGAAAGGCTCTGTGCGTAATCACACACTTTCCAGTTCCGATCAACCCACTGACCTATCTCAACTTTGGGAAAAGCATCCTCATCTCTGAGGAGAAAAAAGAAAATCATAACCCATTACTGAAGAATCCTAGGGATCTTCCAATTAGAGCCACAATGTGATTTTTTTTATCTTGAATGGCAGAAATTCCTGTCCACTGAAAGAAAGAGAAAAAGACACTTGATATAACGTTGCAAGAATGTGTTCTATCCTTTGTGTTTTACTCATCTAGCTTATACGAATATGAAGGAATAGCTCATTGTTCCTTTGGAGAAAACATCTAAAAAGAAAAGTTGTCATGAAGGAGACTGATTTCTGAGGAAACAATGTAAAATATGCCTGGTGAGGGAGTTTTGCTGTTTCTGTGAATGACAATGTTATGCATGCATAATGGAGATACTTGCATGAAAGGAATGGCACAGAAGTTTGCTGCAACACTGGTGATCACTACCAGATCTTCTTACAGATTTGAGACTGTAATATGGGATTCTAAAATACCTTGCTCAGCTGACACCCACGACTATAGATATGTAAGAACTCTGCAAGCCCTGATAATATTTAGGTACTTGAGAGTTATTTCTGTACATCCATAAAAGTATAAAAAGTTTCAAGTAGACTGAGCTTTTTGGACCATCATTTATGCATCAACACAGATCAGAAATGACACATTCTTATGCCTAAATCCTTGAGCACTCTGTCTTGTCACAAATCTCAGAGCTGACTTGATATTCCTCAACAACATCCATGTCCCATCAGATTACACCTTTTCTGAGAGGTAGCTCACAGGAGACGTAAGGCACAAAACACTGCCATCACACCAGGGCATCAGGTGACGGAGCTCTAACCTAGGAAATTACATCCACAGGTTCAACTTCTTCCCCAACGTTTTGCACAAGTAACTATTTCTCAGGCAAAGCCTAAATAATCATTTTTCATGATACAACTAATTTTAAAATGGCAGCTTGAGCTCTATGAAACTCAAGTGCGGAAAGAATACCATTCAGCAATTTCACGAGAAAGACATTACAAAGCAATACAATCCAATTCAGGTTTTTGGAGTGTACACATGTAGAGGTTTTGTTACAGTATTAAACTGACTTAGTACAGCACCCGTTAATTGCTTCTGTAGTTCAGACTTTTAAGGAAAACAAGAAAACCCTCACACAACCCAAAAATATCCTTTCTTCACTATACCAGCACAACTCCCATAAATGCAGGGTATAATTTAAATACTAGTCCCCCTTGGAATGTTTGTATCCTCTGTCCTCTAAAAAGCAGATGAAATTTGACCATAATGAATTAAGCTAATTGAATTTATATAATAGATACTTATAAGAGGCTACTTCAGCCATTTCCAGATGGTAGTCATTGGAACACTGAGATTCCCTCACTTCTCACAGTGTCAATCCCCACACAAAAAAAAAAAAAGAGGAAAAGCAATTCATTTTACAACGCTTTAGTTTCATTTTGAAGTATGGCAAAAAGTTATTTGGAAGATAACGGTTACAACAAAGGTGGCAATTTCTATTCCTAGCCTTCCATGTATCACAAACCAACTCATATGAGATTCTTATTTCTGGGACATTGGCCAAAGCAAAGGATGTAGGCCAGTTTGTTTCTCCCAGTTCTTCCATATGTCACATCTAAAAACTTCTGTGGAGGAAGTAGATAGATACAGCTTAAGCAGCATTTTTAAGCTGCTTTCATTTCAGTCACCCTTCTACTTGGAATTCAAATGGAGCCAGACTACCAGTAAAATCCACAAGTACTTCTATCATTCAGCTCAGAATCACCCAGTTTTTAAATTGGTGATATCCACATTAAGGAGGAGGCTTTTCTGATTAAACAACATGGATCAATATAATTTCTACAAGTAATGCTGCTGCAGGTATTCTTTCACTCTTTCTGCATCAGCTTCTTCCACAATCACCAAATATAATGGAGAAGGACCAGGTTAGTTTATCACAAGGTCTCAAATAAAAGCAGGTCAGTTCATAGTTGAGTGCTTCCTGTATAAAAAGTTTTACATGATTCAACACCAGTTTTTGATGAGGCCTTATCACACTCTACAGCTACTTGACAGGGCATTGTAGCAAGGTAGGTGTTGGTCTCTTTTCCCAAGTAATAAGTGATAGAATGAGAGAAAATGGCCTCAGGTTGCATCAAGGCAGGTTTAGATCGGATATTATGAAAAACTTCTTGTCAGGACGGTTGTCAAGCACTAGAACAGGCTGTCCAGAGAAGGGGTGTAGTCACCATCCTTGGAGATATTTAAAAGACATGGCACTTTAAAAGGTATGGCATTTAGGGACATGGTTTAATGATGGACTTGGTTCTTCTACTCCATTTGCTCCAGAGGCACAGTAGGATATCTTATTGTGAAGCTTTCTCTAGCATGTGCCAGTGTATGAGCATTAAAAATCAGATTCACTTGTATGTGAAGAGGGAACAGAAGGACAGATTTTTTTCAGGCCAGAGAAATGCTTCCTTTCTTCCCCACTCACCAAAACCCTTCAGACTCTGCAACATGATGTTTTACCTAATGTTATTTTTCAAGAGCCTAACCTAAGAATTTCCTAATTGCATGCTGCATTTCAGACTGAGCGCTCAGATTTATTCTGCCTCCCCCATTTACTCTGCTAGTGGGATATAAACACTGCCTCCTACCCCAGCAGCTGTACCAGCGGTGTAAGGTGTACACAACAAAAGTTCTGAAGCATCTCTTGAGAGATGAAATAGGCAGGTCTGTCATATTTTGTCAAACTCTACCACCAGGTGTTTATGATTTTTGTCTCAGGTCTTGAGAATTTTGTTGGTTTTTAAACCCCAGCCTCGAGAGAGCAGGATCAATTTGGAATGGTACCTTCCATTCAAAAATAAAGAATTACGTTTGTGGATAATTTGGGCATATCTGGAAGAGGATGGGAAAATTCTAAAAAGTGCTTAATGTTTCATTATTTTATACCAAAAGTATATGATTATTTCTGATTCAGGCGATTGTGGATGGCAACACAAACCACAAAACCCAGGAATTTATTTCTGATTAGCACCAACTTGGATCTACAACCAGGCAAAATGCCAGAAGTGGCAGGGAGGCTGCAGTCAAGCTGTGTACCTAAGCTGTGTATTCCTTAGAGCACTGAAAATCCAGTTTTTCTACAATTTTGCCTAAGCTTCATGAAGCCTTAGACCAGTTCTGTCTGCCAGCTCTTGCTGAAGACAAAAAACCCTCAGTTACAATGAAATTCGGTCCTGCTTTTCAATGCCTTGTAAAAACATCACAAAACAGTCTTGATGATGTGCACACAAATTAAGTCTTGCCTCTGTAAGGGTATAACAGAAGTTAAACTGAAAGAAAATAAAGGTGACTTCTCAAGCTGATGGAAAAGTTCAGGACTAGGGTCATCACCAGAGCCCTGAAGTTTTTAGTTTTGCATTTTGCACTTCCCTGTTTGTGGCCCCTCCAGTTCCAGGGGCAGCCATGATGCTAATATCTACTCAGGAAATGAGCTGGGATGTTCAGCAATAGATACTGGTTAAAGTGTTTTTATACCTCCTTGTCCTGGGAATTCTAGTAAAGAAGACCATCTCAGTTTGTTTTTACATCTCTCACTAGAAAGTACAATAGAGTTTTTTCACAGGAAAAATAAATGCTAGAGTAAAAGTGACCAAGCAATCAGCACATAGCAGCCAACACAATAAAAAATATAGTCTGATTTAGAAGTACTCATTCATATTTTTCCAGTGTAAGATGAAAACCAGTGCCAGCTACAAACTCCACATTGCAAATGGTACTCAATTCATCCCACAGGGAGTGAGAAGTCTTACTGAAAAATACCAATATTGTTGTTCTAACACTGTAACTAACATTACAATATGCCCTGGTTTCAACTGGGATAGAGTTAATTTTTCTCCTACTAGCTGGTACAGTGCTGTGTTTTGGATTTAGTGGGAGAACAATGTTTATAACACAGTTGTTTTAGTTGTTGCTAAGCAGCGCTTACTCTAAGTCAAGGACTTTTCAGTCTCTCATGCTCTGGCAATAAGAAGGGGCACAAGAAGATGGGAGGAAGCAGAGACAGGACACCTGACCCAAACTAGCCAAAGGTGTATTCCATATGACAGCACATCATGCCCAGTATATAAACTGGGGGCAGTTACATGGAAAGGACAGATCACTGCTCTGGTCAGGCTGGTGATGAGCAATTGCATTGTACATCACTTGTGTTTATTGACCTTTATTCTTCTCTTCATTGTTATTGTTGTTGTTACTATATTTTACTTTATTTCAATTATTAAACTGCTCTTGCCTCAGCCTGCAGGTTTTACCTTCTTCTGATTCTCTACCATCCCAGTGTTACAGGCAGGTAGACAGTGAGCAGCTTGCATGTTACTTAGTTGCTGGCTGGGGATAAACCATGATGCAATAATACATTTTTTGTTGCTCTTCCAAGAGACAGCAATGAAACAAAACCCAAAGAATTAAAAAGATGTTTCTAACTTTTATTATTCCACCACAAAATTTGAAAATCCCTTCCTTAAGTTAAAAGCTGGCACCACTAATGAAGCCTGAGCAAGCTGTGATGATGGAAAACATATTCTATCCAACCTTGTCAGAGGCTTATTGGTGTGTACACCAGATTCCTACCACGACTGTTTAGACAACAGAATAACAAGAGTGATTTGTGCTCAGCCACTTTGATTTTGTCTGTGTTCAAACATGGTCCTCTGGTTGCAGCTCATATTATAGGATCAGCAAACCCAGGTGGTACTCAGCTGCTGTCTGCTACCTATCCCAGCCTGCTTTCTCTTCCTCCTCCTCTTCCTTCTTGAACAAGCTGGCAGAGCCTTGCAGAGCACTCAGAAGCCTGAGCTGGTCAAAAGCATAGGCTCACATGGGCAGAAACCCTGGGAACAACTGTCCAACCTCAGCCTTGAATAGGTTAGCCAGCAAATAGGCCATATGAATTAGAGTGGGTTTCATGGGATGGCTGACTGGAGCTGATGGCTTGCTAGTACAAGAAAGGATCAGCCCCATTCCCAGTCATAGATTCCCACCTATTCCATTGGACAAGGTCTGGCAATGAATCATTTTACTGCAGGGTTAAAAGAGCTCAATAAAAAAACACAAACCTGCCAAAGAAGTGGAGCGTTTTCTGACAAGTGGTGCGAGGTGGGGAGGCATGCAGCCAAGAGCTGGGATGAGCAGGTATCAGGTCCATCATTTTTAGTGACTAAGTGCTGTTAGACCAGCCTAGCCTCTCATAGAGTAGCATTCTGTCTTGATGCAATCTATCCTCCATAAAGCACAATGTATTCACATAACAATAATAACCAACAGAGCAGAAGTTTTGGACTTACAGAAGAGCTGTTATCCGTATAACTCAGAAACTCAGGCTCACCCTTCCTTGCACCCTTTCCCATGTACTGGAACCACTGTAAACTGCTCCCTGTGAGGTTCTGCCACATCTTCCCTTAAATTTTATTTGAACAGTGATAGGTCTTTGAAACTCTTCAAGAAGCCTTTGCTTCCTTTAGTCACAGCCAGGGCAGCCAAACCATCCTGGGGGAATATTTGCCATCTGTAGTCCATCGATGACTGAATCTGTCTTTGTTGCTTGTCAGAAGATGTGAATATCAGGACAAATGCATGCTATCGTGAACTTATCTCCTGGCAAAACCATTAGCTAATTAATATTACGTGCAGCAAACAAAAACTTGTTCTGCACATGGTATTTATAAACTATTCTCCACAACTCTGAATCTGTCACACTAACAAATCAGTAAATTAAGTCGTTTAGTGATCAGAGCCAGGAACTCTGATCAGAGACTGCTGAATACTGATCTAATCAGCAACTCAGTTTGCACAGGAGTTCAAAACACACATTCATTGCATCTTGGCAAAACTCAACATACTCATCTATGAAAAGGATGTATTGCTTGCTTTGCAAGCATGCCTCACTTTCAAACAAATTATCCCTGAGATTAAGAGCACCTAAGCACCAAGTGTTTCTTAGACCCACTTCATCATATTTTGTTCTTTAAACAGAAGAAAGAGATATCCTATAAGAGTAGATTAAATTTTCCTACACAGTTCCAACCTGGTAACATTCCATATATTTTCCATATGTTATTCTTTAAAAAGGCCATTTGATGGAAACAAAACAGTTTTTCAAGTAAATTGATAATAGTCCTACATGTGTAAAAGGTAATGACATAAATTTTAGATTATATTATCAGAATTTGCTGTGAGGACCATGCTCAAGCTGCTCAGTAGTCAAAAAAGAACTACAAAAGAGCCTTGGAATTTTCTCCTGATGACACAGTAAGGTGGGTTTCACTGCAGAAGCAAGATGGCCCAACTGCCAGAAACTGTAAGCAGCCCAAAATTAGTGTGTTGCAGCTGGTTGTCAGTACCATGTCACATACCTGATAGCAAGAGAATGGGAAGTGACACCAGTGGCCTTGCAGCTGATCAGAGGTGGTGATGAATAATAATGATTAGCATGAGAGAACAGATGTTACAGGAGGCTGGTGGTTTCACTTCATATCTGCCATTCACTGGCAAAAAATTATGTGTATGCTTGGCAGATGAAAGAACAGAGATGCATAGGAAATTTGGCAATTTTTCTTATCTCCCCTCCCATGCACACTGTGGCATAGGTCATTCCCAATTTTCATTAAGAGAAATCGATGCCATAGGGCTGTAATGTGGCCCACTGTTAGCTCTCTCTGTCTTTGGTACCAGAGATGCTGACATTCCCATAAGCAACTGGGGAAAGCTAGATTTCACAGCTAGGACATGGTCTGAAGACAGCATTTCACACTTACAAGGTCACAAGAAACAGCTTTGCTGGATTTGTGTAATATCCACCTCCCATATGGAAGTGTTCAGCCAAAACTCTCCAAGTGGGGAAGCTGGAGGGGTAGGGTGATGAGACAACCAATATAACTTCTTACAAGTGTTGCTATTTACACCTTTATACAGTTACTGCTGTCTGCAGGGAAAAATTCACACTGTTTATGTTCACACATCCAACTTAGGTGTCTGAGTGATAAATCTAGACTTTCTGGTCACGGAAACTGGATTCAGAACAGGTCTGTTTTGGCTTGTAATCACAACTACAAATCCAATAGGAAAAAAAAATGGGTGAGCAACTTTTCAGCAGTGTGAAGCTTTAAATCCTCACAGAATTAACACTCCAACACCTATTTTATTCCAGGTCGCCTCTAACTCCCAGTCCCAGTCTCACAACCTTCCTCCAGAAGCAGTGTTCCTCCTGTCTCTGCCTTTTACTACCCCAGCCAGCTGGTCCCTTTTCAGGGACCATGCATTCTGGGCTTACCTTCCTACGTGCTCCAGTGTGGTCTATGACCTAAAAGTATCCTTGGGAGGAACAAAGAGGAACATCCTGAAGATAGGGAATGTACCTTGCAGCAGACGCAGTTCTGTCAATCACAATCCACTTACAGGAAAACAGGTTATCTATCGGTTAATATTATGGGGGATGTTCCCTGAACCACACAGGGAACTTCACTGATGGGATGGCCTAAACTCCTACTTCAGGCATCTAAGCAGAATGATTCAATGTAGAAACTGTTGCTAAGACCAGTCAGTATATCCCCCTGCCAGAGCAAGCTGTCTCCTTTCACTAGTTTATTAATGTTTCTCAACTCTGATTAAATAACCTGAGAAAAGGCCTCTTGGAGAGCATCCCACTGAAGTACATTCCACAGCTGGGAATTTTCTCACAGGTTGACTAACATATTCCTAGTCTTTCCATGATAAGGAGCTCAGATTCCGTTCTTCTTCAGAAACCATCTCTATCCCTACCCATACCTATACTCTTTCTTTTAAAGACAGGCTTTTTTTTTTTCCCCATCCCATTCCTATATGGAAACTGCTTTCCCATCCTTTTGTGAAGAGCCGTGTTATATGACTGTAGTGCATAACTGGACAGACAGTACCCTGTTCCTATTTTATCTAGAACTACTGAAACTTAGAAATTCATAATGTGCTTATTTTCATAATGCTACTCTGAAGTAAGTGGGCACTACCCCTTTTTGCTGAGGCACAGGTAGCTACTGCAGCCGTATTTAAGTGGCTGGGCCCTTGGAATTTGTTCCACAGTTTTGGTCCTCTGTATGTTCCTATCAAAAGCCCTAAAAGCCAGACATATTGGAAAATGCTGCACCACACCTTTTGTCTCAGCAGTCACGAATGCTCAAGACTGGCAGCTACACTTGGGAAGTGTTGCTGGTTTGAACATATCAAGTGTGATCAGTATCCTCTGAAATAGATGTCAGGTGAGCCCCTAAATTCTTAGGGGGTGCTGCTTTTGAAGTTAGGTTTGTACACTGGGTAGCTGACAAAGATTATGTGGGGTAGTCTCTGTCCCACACTGTTTAGAATTTATCCCGTACAAGCCTTTGTAGGTTCTATGGGAGGCAGCACACACACTCTTGCTCTGCTCACTCTGTGGTGGTTTCCCACTTCACAGAGGATTCTACCTCCACTTATTGCTGTTATAATTTCATCCTCAGTGGAAAACTGGGGGACTTCACTCCTATATGGGACAGAAACAAACAGACCAAACACCATTCAGCATGATTAAGAAGAGTTGTGCTCCCTTTTTTCCAACTTGGAATTCATAGAGTTGAAAAAGCCTGGAATGCATCTGCGCTGTTCCGCATCTGTCTAATTCAGGGTTATGAAGGAAAATGGGTAAGATTTCCCTGGAGGAGACACCACATATAAAGAACCATACTCCTGTGCAGTCTTCCTCTTTTCATTTTTACTATGCCTGGCAGAGTTATATGCTAAAATCATCTAACAGCACAAACTACTGACTATTTCTCTCCAGCAGACAAGTAATTCATTCCCCAAGGATCACACTGCCAAGACCTGGGGAGTAAAAAGCAATTTGAGACGGCCCTTGAGGGCTGGAGAGACAATTATGTACTTGGAAAACAAAACCCAGAAATTTTCCTATGCTGCTTGGGGTCCAAGCTGTGACTCTCTTGATGTCTAGCCAGGCGAAGGTCTGACTCTTCCTAAAGCTGTAGCTGAACAAGTAACCAACAACACCTCTGCTACTTAGGGCAACAATTCAAAACCAATTCATTTGTTCTGACTGCTCCAGCTGAGCTGCTCATCATGGGGAAGATGAGGAGGCAGAGTAACCAGTCAACCTGATTCTCAGCCTTCTGATGCACACACTGATGCTCAATGAACATGCTCAATGAACATGCTCAAACTCTTTAGGGCTGTAAATCACATTTCCATAGGCATATTCTCATGTGCATGTCACTTTGCACTTCACAGAATCTGAAAGCATAGACCGCAGGCAAAATGAAGACAAAGGTGATGGATGATTCTGGAGAAAGTAGTAGAGCAGGGATTTTCTTTTCCACAGCTACAACAGGTCACACAGGGACTTTAGGCAGGCTAGGCCTATGCAACCAGATTTGGAACATACCTAGCTTTGTATTGCTTCAAATGATGCCCTGGAATCCCTCATTCTGTTCCAAGCTACAATTCATCTGAATTCACCCCACTCTTTCAGCTTTCCTAGAGTTCCTATGTATTTCTTACGATGTAATCTAACACTGAACATGCAAACAAACAGGAATTCATTATAGTGACCCTGTACAAAATCCACCCTTACTGTTTACCTTGGAAGCTTGATCTGTGGTTAAATATTCAGTAGCTATGAATATCTATAACAGGCTATCACCATGTTTTCAACCATATCTCAAAGAGGTTGTTACGTTACTTGTATTTTCAAGGTGATTTCTCACTTGCAGAGCTAGGTCAGAAAAATACCTTGCATCTGAAGAATCACTTAGTGGCTGGAAAACTTTATCAGAGGCCATAGACAGAAGATTCCTAAATTACTGGTACTTTTTAGAAAAAAAATATGGTAACAACTTTTAATTATTTCAAATCAAACGTGAAGAAAATTCAACTTGATCAGATCAAATAATTCATATTTTAAAAAGGCCACAATATAGAAAAAGGAATAAACAGGGATGCCACAGAAAAGCAACCTCTTCAATCAGTTATGGAAGGCTCATTTTGTCCGTTGCTATTTTTCCTCTGGGAAGCCCCAAACCCAGCTTTTTCATTCGAAGTTTCTTGTGGGGAAAACTTCTGGCTTCCCAAAACACGCATTTAAATTACTACAAAGATGATCAATGCCTTCAAGAAGCTTTAGAGAACTTCAAACATATAAAAGCTGTGGTGCATCTTCCTATTTTTCTGCCTGATAAGAGTGAGAATCCACTGATAAGAAAAATCTAAGACTGTACAGAACTTTGCTCCATACTATCACTTATCAAAACATTCTCACGCAGCTTGGAAGGAGACACACTGGGGAAAGCTCCTTTGCTTTGTTATGCTATGTTTCTACAGAAATAAATCAAAAATAGAATAATTTAAGTCTTCCTCAGCTAGCACAAAATCAAGCCATTCTAAACTAAACACATGCAGGACATATTTGACATTTAGCACTTAAAAGATTGAAATGCAGCTCTAGCTACCCTATGTCTTCCTAGACTCCAAGAAACATTCTTTTTTTCTACTTTCAATGCAAATAATGTAAGCCCATGGCAGGGGAATTGGAACTAGATGATCTTTAAGTTCTCTTCCAACTCAAACCATTCCATGAATGTAATGAGTCCAAAGTCACACAGATGAAATTTAAATGGGTATTTGTCCAACGGCCATACAAATTCTTGCTGAAAACTGTGATCATATCACAGAAACTGGCTAGCATGTTTTGAAACATACTTTCCTCCACCTAAAAACAGGTTAGGACTAAGAATAGCCGTTTTTTTATATTTGCTTAAATTTAGATAATAATTCTTGAAAATGTGAAAACTAACAATATTATATTTAGCTAATTATATGAGTCACTGTGTCTCAGTGTTGCACTGAGAAAGACTGAGTGCCTCTGTTCACCTATCCTATTTCCTGACTTCCTCCTGAAATCCACATGATTCTTCTCAGAACCAGATTCAGATCCCAGATGAAAAGACACAAACTGTGTTTCTCTCAGTACAGCTGCCTCCTCAAACATGATCAGCTATCCAATGCAGATCATGGGAAAGAATTTTTCCATGGTGGAAGGAGCATTTAAACATTGTGAGATCTAAGGTCCATTTCACTGGAATATGAGCATCACCTGTTTGGTTGTTGTTTTTGGTTTTGATTGTTAGCGGTGTGGTGTTGCATGAGTTGTCATGTTTTTTAGTCATCTCTGCTGGTATCAGCATGCCATTCCTGATTAAGCCTTATCATCTAACATGGTCAACTTAAATCTTCTCTACTACATTCTATTATCTCTCAGGCTTGATGCTATTATTACCCACTTGATTTTATGACAAATGGGAATGATTCTAGCAATCACTTTTGTGGGTCTTGCATTCTCTATCAAAAGCTTTTAATTTCTAAACATTGGAGATAATGACCTGGTATTTAGCAATATATACCTAGCTGCTTAGTAACATATACCCAGTTGAAAATTAGTTGTTTTTTCTCAGCTAGGCTTTCAAAACCTGCAGGCCTAATACAAAAAAATGCCAAACAGTATATCACCCCATTTGGATCAAATTAGATTTAAAAACTTACATGAAGTTGATTCATAAAGCAACCACTGAAGGTACCGTGCACTTCTCTTTTCCAAGTAATGTCCCATTCATCAATGCTAGAAACCTGAACTCCGTTTCCTGTTGAAGCTGTTTCAAGAACGTGGACAGTTTTTTCCAATAAGGTCAATGTTGAAGTGTCTCATGGAATCATGGAATAATTTAGGTTGGAAGTGATCTAAGGAGACCATTTAGTCCAACCTGCTGCCCTAAGCAGGGCCAGCTATGATATCAGACAAGGCTGCTTGGAGCTGTAACTTCATAGGGGAGAAACTGCACAACCTCACTGGGCAGCCCTGTCCACTGCTGATCATCCTCATGATGAAAGAACATTTCCTTCTATCCAGCTGGACTCTCATTTGCTTAATTTTATTTCTTTTGCTTCAATTTAATTTTGTTTGCTTCTCAACCTCCTACCATGCACCACTATGAAAAGCCAGGATTCATCTTCTCAACGACCTCCTCACGGTATTGAGGAAGGCTACTATTAGGCCTCTTCAAAGCCCTCTACTTCAGGCTAAATACCAGCAGTTCACTGGGCTTCTTCTGAAAGAGCATGGCCTCCAGATGTCTGACTATCTGAATGGTCCTCTGCTGAGCTTATTTTAGTTTGTCAGTGTTTTGTTCATGCTGAATGGCCCAAACTGGATACTGGTATTTTACATGTCATCAAATAAGGGCTCAGAAAAGGGGAAATAATCCCTTCCTTCAGTCTGTGCTGTGGAGCACTGGCTGTGCTCCTGTTAATACAGCCCCAGATGCTGTTGGCCTCCTTGGCTGCCACAGCATCCTGCTGGCTCACATTCAGCTTGCTGTCTACTACAGGTCCTTTACACCAGAGATGCTTCCAGCCTATGCTGTTGTAGGAGTTCCTTCCTTTTCAGGAGGAGGACTTTGAATTTATTCTCATTGAATTTTGTAAGGTTCACACCAGCCTGCTCCTCAAACATGTATAGGTTCTTCTGAATAACATCCTCACGATCAGTCACCTCAGCTGTTCCTGAATTTGGTGTCAACGATTAAGTCCATGAGAAAGCATTGTTGCCTCCTTTAGGCAAGTTATTGGGAAATGATTTTAAGGATGTTGTCCTCTCAAAGACAGTAGTTTTCATCTCTAGAGGGAATCTTAACTGCAGAAAATTGTAGTAAATTTTTTGAAAGCAGTAAATCCTAAACAAGTGACAAAGTAAATTACAAAATCATTTACTGAAATAAGGTCCAGACCACCTAGTTCTTGCTCAGTTTAGTAATTATGTTATGTTTGGCAATGAAGAACCAGTGCTTGCAGACTCAGCAGTTACCGCTGGCATAAACACATGGCACAGAGCATTTTATTTCTGCTAGAGAAACCCTACTCACCTTCCCAGACTCCTGCCAACCATAGGGGGCTGGAATATACCATTCCTTCTCTTTGCCAGTAACAAAGGATTGATAACAAAACTTATCTCCAGTCTCATTTTCCTTTTGGAGTCTGCTGAGTTGAGAGAAATAAAACCCAGACCCATACTGAGGACAGAAAATGTCCTTGAACTAGAATACACAGAGGCTGTTATCTTCCATCCAAAGAAGAAATTAGGGAAATGATATAGTGAAGATCGCTTCAGATGTAAGGATGAAATAACCTCAGGAGTTTCCACCCCATTGTAACACCTTTCCTTTATGGTTTTATTGTTCTACTGGTTTTTATTGTTTAACTGGTGGCACCTTACTATTTCTATCACTTTTCTGTTTTCCCTTTTTGATGCCACAAACAGTTTTACAAAGCAATATACAAAACAGAGATCACTTCTTCATGCACAGAACCCTCACTTGTAACAATATTACTACCCACAAAGCACAGTGCCAACAATACACTTTGAGAACTCAAGCCCTTGTATCTTTTCTGTACCAGAACAAGAGCTGCAGTTGCCAAGCACGTTGTGGTTGTGACTTGCATAGACTATTTTTTTTTCTCCAAGGGTTTTTCTGCAACTAAACGTGCATTTCCCAGGTTAATAATCTGGGACCTAGATGGCTCCTCCAGGCTCTGGGACATTTCAGTCACATCATACACTTTATGCCTCTCTTTCTTCTCTCGTCCTTTGTCTGTTTGGGCTGAAGATGTGTGACAGAGTCTCTTGTTACATGAACAGGTCACATACAAACAATAGGGCTTTTATTGTCAGCTGTTTTGCAGACCACAGGCTAGTGAAATAGTCTTTCTCCAGAGACTTCAGATCCACAACCACTTCTGACACAGAAATGCATTAGCCCTCCTGAAATTACAGTACTCATGAAAGAAAAGAAAAAACCCTACCTTTTGCTTAATAATTCCATCAGGTTACAGATTAGGGAAATGGCAGAAAATGTAGGATGCATCAGTCATTATTGGCCACAAACCAGCACTTTTAGGATCCCTTTCTCTCACAAGGCACAAGTAGCAGCAACGGCATCTGCAAAGTACAGGCAGAATAGGACACATCCAATCCCTCCTCCTCTTCCCTCAGGAATAAAATAAAAACAGCAGCTCCAACAGTGCAATTCTGCAGTATACCAGAAAAGATGCATTTTACTACTTGCAATTAATCTTCCTTTTTACAAAACATTTACCCAAAGCGTACTAACTAGGCAACATCTATTCAACCTCTTCCAGTCATGTCTGTGCCCACCCTACCTCCTTCAGAACCCCCAAAACAATTATGTAGGACTTCAGGTCCTTTTCTAGTAGCCAACACAAGTAAACACAAATATCAACTCCTTATCTGAATTCAATGTATAATAAAGCAGGCCTCCAAATAAGTGTTTTGAGGTTACCTTGGAGGGTGGTATGGCTGAAATTTTTTGCCAGTCTAGCATTTTGCTGATATAGATCAAACATTAGGAAGTACTAATGTAGACAGACTGTCAAGGAGATGGTCAGCTTAGCATTGCAAGCAAATCTGTGTATTTTACTATTACGATAGGTTGTGTGATCCCTGCCCATACTGCAGTAAAACTGCAACCCCATGCAGTTTGCTCACTTGCACCCCAAACGAAAAGAGGCCTTCAATTATATGCTGAATTTATATGTTAAAAGTCTAAACACAGCACTCAGCTGCTGGCAAGATGGAGTATTTATTTTCTCAGAAATGATACATGCTAAAGGATCACAGGAAACATCAACAGGAAAAGGCTAGATAAGAAAATGTATACGCAATCAACATTTTTGTCTCTTTGAGAAATGCTGTTCTAAAGATACACAAATCTCCGAGATCAAAAGTATTGTCTACAAGTCAAAATATTTGTTGTGACACTATTTCAATCATCAGGCAAGGCATAGACCTTACTGTGTCTAAAAAAAATGGCACCCTGCCTTACATCAGCTCCAACTCAATAGCATGTAGTGAATGATATTTTCAGTAGCCAGCTCTGTCAAATACTATGGCAAGTCAGCAAGATGCAAAGATGAAGACCTACTGAAACAGATGGATTTGCTAAAAACTTCTGTACACAGAACTGTCCTCAAATGATAGAAACAAAACTGGAGGAAGTAGTAAACATGAAAAAGAAAGCGAGTATACAAATGTCAGGAGATAGAAGAAGTGCAGCACTATGAATATAACTAGGAGACTAGGTGGCAATCATGGTTGAAGATAGTGAATATGAAGAAGGCTATATTACCATTCATCAGATCTACATGACTTTACATTAGCAGCTACTGGCATCCATATGTAGGAGCTCTTGTCATTTGGTGCTTTTGATTGCTTAGACCCAAAAGCACCAGTGTACAACACAGGTAATATTTGAAAAATAAAAATGGTATGGGGGTTAGGGATTATGCCTAAACATGAAGTGTGACCAGCAACCTGTTCCATTGGCCATAAGCTTAAAATGCATTCAGGGGAAATGCCTCTGACACTTGTGAAACTGCATGCACTGGTGAAGTCACCAAGAAGCTCAAAAAAGTACAGGGACAACCGAGTGACACTGTTTGGTTCAGTCCTTCATAAGCTGCTCAGCAGTGAAGGAAGAGAAATACAAGTGGAGTACTATTTAACATTTGTGGGGCAGCATGACTGACAACCCAGCTGGCCAAGGCCACATTTGAATGACACCACGTCCTTCTCCTGTTATCACAACAAACTGTAGAAGACAAACAAAAAGGTTACTAGAGATTGAGAGAGGCAAGAAAGCAGTAGCACTCAGACACTCTAGAACCCAGCATCAGAAAGGACTGAAGCTGGGTGGTGTGAAGCTTCACCCACTGCTAGAGAAGCAGAGAGCTCGATGGGACAGGGGTGCTCCTGAAACCTCACAATCATCTCTATTGAAAAGTAGCAATGGAGACTAAAATAGCATTCTAATGGTACCAGATATGCTGGCAGGTGGCAGGCCCTGCCACCTAGTGACTCTAAGTCAAAGATAACCGCAGACATTTGCAGCATATGACAGCTGCTTTTAGAATCCTGTGTGGAAGGCAGCTATTGACACAACTATATAGCCTCTCTTTGCAGTAAATGGAGAGAAGCAGGCCCGTATCTCCACAGATGTTTCTAAAGAAAGTCCTAGTGACCAGCCCTGGTGCAGTTAGATGAAACAATCCTCATCCTCAAAAGTTATATTAAGCAAGAACCAAAATATTCCTGAAATGCATACATTTGGATGACTTGGAGGAAAGGCGGCTACTACCCCTGCTCCATAACATGTGCCTACCACATGGCAGATATGGGTGAGAAATCAGGAGCTACATGAAAGTTTGTTACAGCTTGCACATGTGCCAGAAACTAAGCTGCCAGGGAGCCATGAGGGAGCAGGATGCTGAGACAAAACAGACCCTTGCCATAGAAATGCAAGATCCGTGGGCCCTCCAGACTGCCTGCTATTGCTCCTTTCTATGTCCTGATGGAGAAAAATAAGTACTTATTAAGAAGACAAAGAAGAATGCCTGTTAAGTATACAGCTAGGCTGCACTCATGACTTTTTCTCTGAGGTAAACAACCTTCAGAAGTCCCAGGTACTGCCTGAGTATTGAAGCCAAAAGGGCAGTAGCAATTCACTGGGCAACTGGTGCATAAAAGTGTGCTTATGACAAGTTTTACTGTGACCTGTGTGAGTATATTTTTACCTCTCAAGAATTTCTTGTTGCTGGTCTTCACAAAAGTGCTTTTGTTACTGTTAGTTGACATTCTCTGATGATGCCAAGAAGAGGTAAGTCTGCTTCAAATGTAAATTACTTTAAATGCAGAAACTGAGATTATTCAGATAGTGCTTATTCACTACATGGTGATGGTGGAATTCACCACCGTATTAAAAAAGTGATCAAAACACAGGAAGATGGGATGACTATTAATGACAGTTTAAATAGCAAAATAGTTAATATTTGTTCTATTAATAATTAATGCCTGCAGTTAACAGAGCTGTGCTGTGCAGTAATTAATCTTCCTAGTGGCATTGTGATGGACAGCATTTCTACTAGAGAGCTTTCCCAAACACTATATAAAGGGGAGTTTTGAAATCTCGGTTGATATAGTGGAAGCAATAGCAGCATGATTAGATTAGGAAAACACTAGCGTTTCTTAGTCGGCCTGTTAGAATTTAATTGTATTAGCTTATACTACAGTGGCCAACATCAACTTCAGTTAAAATAAGAATAATTTGACTTAAATGTTCTATGCACAGTACTGTTTGCGTGAATAATAATTGGCCAGGACCTGCTAAAAATATTGTTAGACCTCTCTGTTTAAAAGCCAGAAATGCATATAGGAAATGGCAACGATTATAAGCTTATTTCAGTGATTCGTACAATGCACAAAATACTAACCAAAGCAATGAAGTCTGAATTTACTTTACCTAATCTTATTCCTGCGGAAGTTAGGAATTTAGAAACAAGATTTCTAAACAGCGATTAGGGAATCCCTGTTTATCAAATATACTTTACTGAAAACACTTAACTTTAAAATCATCAGATCATCATCGGGAAGTACTCACTAGGACTTTGTTTTTTATACATGTCAAACTGAGATTTGAAAGCAGATTCTGCAGATGAATAACAGAGCCCCAGTAGTTACCAAAGCTTCAGTCTAGCAATCAAGTTTTTTTCAAATCACTAAGATCTAGAGATCACTTCTCTCTCTTAACTGAAATCAAATAACTGATCTGACAGTGCTATTGATAGCTAATGCATCTGATCCTGTGATAAACAATTACTGAAGCAACCACATGACAGACCTAACATGTAACAGCGTTATCATGATCCACTGCAAATTATAACATAGTGAGACAGATCTAATGATTGTTATTTCCTATGAGCAGCTTTATATTGACAACACCAGGAATTTAAGAGCAAATTCATCTGAAAGCTACAAAACCAGAATCTTATCTACACGCACTGTAACAGTAAAAGAGCTAGAAGCAAATGAAACATTTTGTTCTTGAACAAGCAGAGCATGTCTCCATCATGGTGGTGGAACTCCATTAGGAACAAGTGAAGATACTTAGATAATTATCATTAGTAATTTGGAAGACCACATAAGACAGATGAACCAGAGAAAATTCTGTGGTAGCTGCTTATTCAAATCAAAGCACTTCAACTATCCCTGAGATTTAATAATATGAATGAATTTTCCTTCATTCAATAGATAAAGAGATATTCCTTCCCTGGATAACCCTATTCATACTCAGGGGAAGTAAGAAATGATGAGCCTCCATCTTATGCTGAATGTGCTTACAACAGGTCACTGAGTAAAATATAGTTCTCATGATTCTGTTGAACTAGATTCTCAGACTTAAAAGTTTTCGGGTCAGCTAGTTTTTAAACAAAACAAAAAAACCTACAGTCACCAAAACTCAGCCTCTTTCATGACAAGCCAAGTCTTGTCTCTGCATTTATGAGAAGTATTTTTTTTTCTCCAAGAGGTCATCACTGCATTTTACTTCTTCGCCTTAAGATGACAGCCACTGAATTTTACCTAAAACCTTGGGTTTAGGCGGTTTGGTTTGGGGTGGGGTTTGTGAGGGTTTTTTGTTTTTTAAAGTTACTAAAAAGTCATAAAACAAAACATACAGGTCTGTCATGAACTTTTGTATTGTGCTTCCTATAGGGGGGGAGATATGAAAAGTTCTGTTGGCAGCAGTTTTACTATTTCCAAGCCAAATTCACTCAAAGACAGGAAAAACACCAGTACATAATTTCCTTCAGCAGCTACTCTTCTGTGTCCTTTTCTAGTCATCATCGTCATTCTCCCAAACCATCTGTTTTCTCTTCCTTGCACTACCTGGGATTTTTGCACTTCCCTTAGAGTTAAAAGTGTCTTTAAACTTGCAGCCCACAGCCTCACAGTGCATCTTCCTCCTTGTATCTACAACCTACCCCATGTTTCCCCCCAGGTCCATAGACCAGCTCAGACTCAAAGAACAACTTCTCACGATTTACATTTCCCTCTCGCACCAAGTCATCCTTCTGCGTGTTGCCTGCTACGTGGCTATCCTTCCTCAGGTTCGTCAGTTGTGCTCCTTGTGCTCCAGTTCTTACTATTTCTCACTGCATAATGCTAATAAATCCCATTCTTTGACTTCTGTAGCCAAGCAACACTGATCTAATACTGACCAATGTCTTGCCACATATCTAATAGTGTTAGTTATCAAAAGATTGCAAGCTGTATTGTTCTTCACATCCTCTGCTCCACCCCAAATACCTTCACTGACTTACAATTGTACATTGTTCTAAATCATGGAATTATGAATTGACCATTTTTTATTTTTTATTTTTTTTCTTTACCTTGTATCTACTTAATTCCTTCAAAAAGGGAGACAGGGCTCAAGCTCTGCAAAAATGTATTTTCCCCTGTGTTCCATGACTAAAATCACTGTTGTTGAGATAATTCAACAAGTTAGACCACTGGCTGACAGGATGTGCAATGCAGTCATGCTGTCAAATTACCTGCATTTCCCCACACTGCGCAGTACAATTTCCATAAATTCAGTTTTCACAAACTCAATTCTACCTTTTCCTTTGTGGTACATCTCATTAGCACCAGCCAAACCAGAGGAACTGAGCAACTCTGGGGACTTGTAAATGAAAAGTGAATAGTGAAAGTAAATTATGCTGTGAAAAAAAATTACAAGATTGATGGAGACTACTCATTTTGATAGTAAGATGATTTGTATGATAAGGAGCTTCAGAAGAAAATATGATTTTATACCATGGTAGTCTACCCATAGCGTTTGCACACTGAAACATGTCTATAAGTTCAAAAAAGGTTATCTGAGTGTTGATTAAATGGCCTGGAAATTCCAGTTACGCTATAAACTTGTTTATGAAGGCATTCATTCTGTGCTTGCAATGTTCTCACTGCAATTTTTATTAGCCTTTACAGGATGCCTTCCATGTCTCCTTTATCAGGAGACCACAGGGTGACTCAGAAAGCAGTTTGTTGCAACCCTATTGCCCATAATCCCATAGTGACCTAATCAGTTTAGCTGTAACTACGAAGTTGTTTCACTGTAAAATCCCTGAAGGCACCTAGCTCATGAGACATTGAGAATTCATGGCTCAGGCTTTTAAACAGTTACTGCATCTAAGATTGAGTGCCTGGAGCATTATGGGAACAGCAAAAATAATTATAAATAAAATAACTGTAATGAAGATGTAGATAATTGCTGGGGGGTGTGTGGAAGGTGACACACTTAGTTTTCATATCAATTCTGCTTCCAAATCTTTCCAAATCTGTAAGAATAGAAAGAAGACTGCTAACAATCTCTGACAGAAAAAGAAATGCAAATCAACTTCTTTATCTTCTTATCTCCCAGACTCCTAATAGTTGTGGGGGAAGCACTCTGTCATTCAAAAACATGCATAGTTTTAAACCTTGACACTGACTTGAGCCAGCAACATGCCTTTGACCAGGGCTCTGTTATAACGCATATTTCTGAAGGCAAATTTAGACCAAAACCAAATGTTTTCTTCTTCCTAAAATACACTTGTTCTGTATTCTCCAGTTTCAATTAAAACTGGTTTCTCACAGGCCTAGTTGCTTCCTCAAATAAAGGCTCTATGACCTATTACGCATTCAGTGTTGTCAAACGTCTACTATCAAGGGTATGACAAGAACACATGGCCAGTACAAGACTTGGCCATATCCAGGTCAAAAGCCTGATATTTATCAGAGAATGACAAAATGTTTGGGTGCCTTAATTTTAGCCTGAACAGGATCTGGTGGGGAGAAAGGTTTTGCAATTAAAACATACTATAGGAAGACAGGTTATCAAGCTCACCTCTGATACAAATTGAAATGCATGAGTAGTACCCACATATCTTGCAGAGGCTGGTGCAACTAAATGAATCACCATTTGTCACTGCTTGGATGGGAGGTGCTTTCTATCTATTCTTTTTATTTTTTATTTTACTTTGAAGTATTCTTGTAAATGTGTTTCACTTTTAAACAGTGTTAATTTTTATAGTATTAGAAAAATTATCTGCAGTATATTTGCTCTAGTTCAAATAACCTAATTTTGCTAGGCAAGAAAGGAGTGGAAAAGATACATAAGATATACAAGTATATGCAACTAAACATTTAAAAACCAAATCATATTGCACTAAAGAGCACAGTGCTTAGCGTACAAATAATTGTACAGACTACAGAAACTGGAGCCAAATTCCACCAAATACTCTTCATATTCTGCAAACAGCTTGAAATCCTCTCTAAATTCTCCGATGGATTCATTGCATTGTATCAATCAGCTGTCTAATCCAAAGGCAGATTTACATTTCCACAATATATTATGTGTAGCAATAAGACATGCTTTTAACAAGAATGACTTCTGCAGCATACTTAGCGACATGAGGCTTTCCATGTCTTGTAAAGCTCAAAATTGCTGCCATTAAGGAAAAGTGTTCCACTGCATTCAAGCACTCTCCCCTCTAGAGATGCAGTTTATTAACACTACCCCAAAAGCTCTCAAATCCCCGAGGTCTAACGCACATTTCAGCCCCTAATCCTAGCTTTCAGGAAACCCACAGATATTTATTACTTTTATGTGAATTAATTTAAGCCCTGTATCCCATAACGGCCATGTCATGATATGATATATCCTTTGCCAATTTATATTCTCAGTTTCATTGCCTGTGCTTCTGCAGCACTTTACTTTTCACTGAGCTGCTTAAGACATGGGAAGGTTTTATAAATAATAAAGAATAGATGTAGAGTATCTAGCTGCAAGCAGAAAATAAATTACTACATGAAAATTTGTTCAGAATTCATTTCTGCCTCATTAGCTGATTACTCCGAAAGCATGCCTATTTGCAAACATTTCCAGTTATCGAATTGAAACATATTGAAAGCCATCCCAGCTTGCTTGAATAAAAGAATCTGAACTAACAGAAACATTCAACTCCCCTCTCTGTTAGGATGGCACATAGGTTTTTGGCTCTGTGTATTAAAGGCTAAGTTACCAAACTGTGCTGAAGAACAAAGTTTTACATATTCAGTAATCTTCTACAGATAGATTCTCCAAACATGCATATTATCAACTGGCTGTATTTTACATAACATTCTTGGCTACAGAGACCTACAGAAACAGTCTTCTTCCCTTCTCCCCTGCCAGCTATAATAACTAAATGAAACAAAATCAACCTC
This sequence comes from Melopsittacus undulatus, assembly GCF_012275295.1. NCBI lineage: Eukaryota > Metazoa > Chordata > Aves > Psittaciformes > Psittaculidae > Melopsittacus > Melopsittacus undulatus. Next base: position 67,595,258 of record NC_047527.1, on the reverse strand, counting down.
AAACTCATCCCAAATTCACACAGTGTTACAGAAAGGACCACTTCATTGTGATCTATTCATAACAAAATACTTCACTACAGGCTACACCTGCACAAAAGGAACTAAAAAGGTATTCTATTAAATGGCTTTCACAAGCCTCCTGGGACTTCTGAGTTTCACTGAACTGTGTTGGATATACTGCCAAAGAGTGGTGGGAAGTGCAAGCTGTGGAAATCTCAAATAAGCCTCTTCCACAAACAGCCACTGTCTTTACCCATGTGAACTGAGAGTGGCACTATGAGTGCCCACGTGTGACAGCCACTTCTTCAGTCCACAACATATTCTTCCCAAATTTCTGAACCAGCATCCTAGCCAGTGTCAGAAAATGAAAGTATCATCCACACAGATATCAAGCCTTGACCTAAAAGCTTAATTTCCCATGCCGATTTGTTCCAATGCTTAGTTACCATCTCTGTCAAAAAATTTATACTTTAGCTACACCACAGCTCATCTTGAGTATCTGAAACAGAGTAACTTCTTTTCTTCTAACGGCTTCAGACAGCAAGTCTGATGTGAGCACTGAATTGAACAGTCTCCTTTGAAAGCTTCCCGTTTTCATCAAATGTTTTAAGAATAGCAGTGAAGTTTTGCTGTATTAAGCTCACATCTGTGCCTGGGAGCTATAAGGAGTGAGCCTCTGTACGCACAAGGTAACACCCATGTGTATGACAGGCATTGACCTCTGTCCTCAAAGAGTCCCACCCTAAACAGGGAAGGTTATCAAGTAGTGTGAAAACACATGAAGAGATCCATTTAGGAGTATTTTCCTCCCACACATAAACATACTGCTGCCTTTCACTCTCTAGAGACCATATTGGCCATTACCCTTTAGGAGTAGAGCAAAGGAGGAGACCCCCCCACAATCTGCCATGCTTCAGGACTGGGGATGAAAACAGGACCTTAGTTAACTTCTGTAAAATGCATAACATTACCAAAAACACCTACATGAAACATCTAATTAACTGTACCAAAAGAAAACTGTCATGACAAAGATTCACATCCCTGAAAAATATACAGCAGAAGATCTTATTTATTTTTTTTTAAATAAAAAATAAAATGGTTGTATTTTCCTCTTTCTTCCTTAAGAATCTTAGGTTCAGGGCATCAGATCACTACCAGGAACCTAGCATATAAGAAATATTTCTGCACCCAAACACAATGCTATATGTGAGTAAGATCTGCATGCTTTAAAAAGCTTATTCCTAAGTTCAGGATGAATTGATAGTTCCAGTTAACTCAGTTAAAATTGAATGCTCATGCATGCATGCAGATAGCTAACCTCATTCCGAACCAAGTGTCTGCCAAATGACCTCAGAATGTCATATGTTAGAAACATGGTTTCTTCCTGCTCTAGAGTAAGCTTAGGGCTCACAAGAAACTTTTAAAAATAAATTCAATCTCTGTGTCAATAGCAATTGAAAAAATTAGAGATAAAAGGACAACAAAGTCACAAAATGCAATGATTTAAGAATAACAGTTTACAAACACGTGTACCTCAAAGACTGATAATAAAAGATGTTTGTCTTTGTTAAATGAAATCAAAGTAATTCTGTTCTGAGCAACTTGAAAGGCTGGATGCTACAAAGCACAAGCTGAATATTAACATCAAGGTTACAGTATTATATGCTATGAAATAAAGCTATAAAGTACATTGACATGAGCTGCCGTCCCTCCTTCAGAGTTTCAGCAATCACAGAGTAATTATATGAAGAACCAATAACATCAATCCTCATTTCTTTAGCCACGTGAAATGGAATGAGTATCAACGGGAGAAGGAGAAACCACTTGCGGTACTGCAGGCATAAAACAGAGAGGCTACAAAAATAAATTTTGTTATCATGGGGATGTTGGCAGCAGATATTCTTTCTTCAATAAAATATTAACCAACTAAGACAGAGCTTTATGTTAATTATCTGCAGACAGAAATAAAAAATAAAGGGCTTAATGTTAAAGCCTCAGAATGTGAAAATACTCAGCTGTTTATGCCAGTCGGGACTGTCTGCAGCTCACCTTCAACAAGACCACCTCAAGAAGCCAGCTGATGCAACCGTCTGACCATAAACTCAACTGTGAGCAACCAGAGGGCAAAGTACACGTTTCTACTGTGCCTTGGCAACACAGATGGAGCCTCTTGTGAAAATATCTTTAATTTATAAAACAGTAATTTATTTAAACCCAGGCAAACCCCATACTGTGTGCTTCCTTCTTATGAAGTGAACTGCATACAGGAGAGGTTGAATCTCCCATGACAGCTCTGAGTTACATCTTTTTAACGGACAACTTCAAGGTACACAAATTATTGTGGGAAAGGCTATAGAAGAATTTATGTGAAACCACATTTAAAGTTTGTTTTTCAGAGGCTTTTAAATGACAAATGGCAGGGCAATGAAGATCAGGGGGAAGTGGGGGTGGGGAAAGAAAGAACTAATCACCTGGGCTTGGAATAAACTATCCTCTACCAGAACGCTGTACTTCTGGCATATTACCCAAGCACTGAAACATGCCAGCCAGGTGCTTATTAGAGTTACTCATTTTAATAGAATTGTGCATATGAATGAACACTAAACATATAATTTGTTTATCTGATTAATCTCTACAACACCTGTTGCCATGGCTCTTTATTAGAGATGGTAATGTAAATCTGCAAACAACAACGCTGGGGAAAAAAACATCATCAACCCAAAGCAAAACAGCTGAATTAAATGGCAAGCAGATGAGGACAATCTTACAGAGTGTATGGAAAATTTACTGCCGAAGCACTGATGGCCTGCCCAGGCAATGCAGTTCTCCAAGTATGAAGCCTTAAAATGAGGACATCCGGCTGTAAGTCATGTAACTCGAGGTAATGAGTTCTGATCTTACATCAGCATGGGATCCTGAATGCCACGAAGAACTGCCTGTGAAATTCTTCATTTTCTCAATATATTGGTGTGCTGTTCAAGGGTTTATGGTACTCTAAAAGAATTTTCCAGCCTCAGCCACAAGCTTGCAAACTGTACGCACACAATTTCCTTCAAACAGGAAACATGACAAGAGTAGCATTCATGGGTGAGCTACATGCATTATCTTCTACTTCCTCCTAACACTTCCCTGGGACCTAAGAAGTGCTTGCAAGCTAAATGTGAAGTTGATGTACAGGCCAGCATCTTGGCTTTAGTTGCCTTTTCTGTTTCCAAACTCTTGGAAAGGCCAATCTAACAGATCCACTAGACAAACTGCACGTGAAATATTTGTCTCACCAAAAGTAATTGAAAAGCCAGAATTTCACCTCTAACAAATATGTTGTTATGTGTGTGAGGTGCCTTTTATAAATATTTCTAGACAGAGCTTATATGTAACACAATCATACAAATTCCTAGCATAACTCCGAATGAAGATTTGGGTAGAACTACATGCTAAATCCCATATTTTAATTCTATCACCTTGTTTGGTTCAACTGAATGATCCTCACAGCTTTCTGTGAATTCATTTCTTGAGCTCCCAGCTCTTTAGAGCAGAAAAAAAATCATAAGGGATTCATTCCCCACCTGTTCTTATACCTTATAAGTGCAGGATATGTATACAGCCCTAGAGTGCAGACTGCAAAGCATGTTCAGTCCTGTTAAGCACTGAAAGCACTTAGTCCTGCCAAGCACCATGCATTTGACTGGTGTGGATCTCTGCATTCTGCTGCTGCTGACTGAAGCAGGAAGCATCCTTCATTGCTCAAAAGAACAAATCTTCAACATAGACTATTTTAGAAAACTAACTTCTGCATGTGAGCCATTCCATCTCATCTGACCAAGATCAAAAGCAGCCTATAAAATATATTCACAAAACAGTTGCCAACTGTGTCTGTTCATGAAACACTGTTTTTAATGTTTACTTACAATGCTGGAGTAGCCATTGATTTTCCATGGAGTACAGTAATTACATTCTACCCAAAGTTTTAACATTAAGCATCTTAATTATTTACAACATAATGTGTTTAACGAAGCACAGCATTACTTACTTTAGGTAATATATCTCCAACATTATGATACATGAAGCCAGGCAATAAAATTACTATGCAGAGACAGACAGCTTAACACTTATCCTTCTTCGCCAATGTCCCTTACTCATTTTCTAAGCCTGTGAGTAATTCCTGTCTTTAATTTAGTCATCTGCCTGGAGGGTTTTCTAGAAAACTTTGAGGACTTCAAACTGAATGGAATATGCAACAGAAAGTTCATGCCATGCAATTTAGGTTTAACAAGTTTATTACTGATATGCTGGTCCTTTGATGGGCCATTTTACATCAGCAAACAGCTAAAAAATGAACAAAAAAAACTAAGCCTTTTGACTAAAAAATGAAAAGTTCTATATTCCAGTAGCATGATAACTTAGCAATTTATATTCTCCTTCGGTAATTTAAATTTGTTTTTCCTTTGGTAATCTAGATTTGTAGGTGTTATTGTAAGAAAGAAAGAGCGAACAAGATTTGTTTCTAGTGAACACATAAGACTTCTCTAAATCATATGTTCCTGCAGTAACAAAGTGTATAGAAATGCACTACAGAATCTTAAAGTACTCAAACAAAAGCATGGTTAGGTTTGGAGTTCAGGTTCCAAACATACTTTGCAAAGTAAAAGGACAATGTTTTCGAGATGAGTAATTTTTATGCTACTGAAAAATCAAGGATTTAGTTTTTCTAATAGGATGCCACTAGTCAGAATAATCCACAAAGTCCATGTTCTGAAAAAAAGGAACAGTGAGACAAAGTCACTATATGCTTAAGATATCATCTTCCTTCCTTCTCCTCACCAAATTCACACTCTCTCTCATGCCACTCTGATATTTCTCAGGTAAGTAGCACTCCCCAAATGAGAAATGTGTGCACACACAGTAGAGGCAGCAAGCCCAAAACACAAAGTGTGTGCAGACATGTGTGAGTGTATGACAAAGAATTTGTTGAAGGAAACTTGTCTCAGCTGCCCAAAGATGCCAGTCCACACTGAAAGACACGGAAGCCACGTGGAAGTGGGACATAGGGAGGCAATGGGGAGGAAACAGTGACAGTGCATCCTACCTACAAAGAGCTCAGAGGGAGTGAGGTCATCATACAACATGGAAGAAGATAAGGGGGATATTATTTGTAGCCATTATAAACAAAGGGAATGAGTAGAAAATTCCATCTCTGAAATAGAATATTTTCCTGACCATACTCACTAAGTTACGCAGTTTATAAACTTCAACATTCTGAGGGTTGTGTTTATGCAATCATGATTTCAATGTAAAAACTAAAGGAAAGAAAACTCTTCAAGAGAGGAAAAAAGCCTGATAAGTCATCAGCTTTTTGGAACCCCTCACTAGTTTTGTTGTGTATTTTAAGTCTAGCAATACTTAACCACTCTCCAAAATCAAAACATGTAATTCCTAAAAGGTTTGGCTGTTTCTGGGGAAGTAAAGGTAGTAGATGATTGCAACAGGAAACTTGCCCAGACATGAAATGTACAGAAAAAAGCTCATTCTGTACTAAGCATTAAATGGATGAGAGACTAGTGAGACCTGAACAACAGATACATTGCTTGCAGTGTTTAAATAAGCACAATAAATATTCCTGTGTTCACAATAAGATTCCAGTAAAAAAAAAAAAGTAAAGCAGTATAAAATATTGACAGAGGTTCTCTGAGATATTCTACAGAATGATAATATTAATTCTCTTCTCATTTTGCCTTGAAAGGATACCAAGTAGAAGCTACAATGCCATGCAAACACAAATCATACGGAAATACTATCTTGAGAATGACTGTAACTGGCAACCCAAAGTGACAGTATGACGGTTCTGCAATCCGAAGTAAAGCAAAACAGGGCATTTGTGTGAGCTACGGTGGTGAAGTATCTAATACACATTAGTGTGTATGGGTATCACTTTTTTCTGTGACCTTAGTGGACAACACACTGGGCTCTGTGACAGAAAAATGACCACGAGAGGGACAATGGTTGTCTGTGTGCCCTTCTACATGTGTGTGCACACACATTCCTCCTAAATCTCACAGCAGTTCCCAAGTGCTTCAGATGGCCTGTGGCCCAATCTCATTCAACCATGTGTATGCTTCCACCTTTAGAATTTATCTTTCCTTTTCCACCCTGCTGTAAAGGGAAGGAAATGAGGCAATGCAGTTCCTCACCTTCCTCTACACTGCCATTCTGGATCAGCACCCATTGCAGCTCCTGGGCAAAAGCAGGAGGGAAGGATGAAACAACATCTGATAGGGGCACTGCCTTTCCAGGAGAAGTAAGAAATTCTGAGTAAAGAACCCCAACACACAACTGTGGAAGCAATCGATAAAATACAGGGGCTCTGAATCAAAGGGTGAACTGCAAAGTTAGGTGGCTGCAAGGACAAGAATTCAATTATATTTACCTTTCATATAATTTCTAATTGCTAAGAATCTATGTTGAAGCAAAGCATGAGGTACTCTGATCTCAGATGTATAAATTCATGCTCTGATAAATAAAACACCTCTGAAAAGAGGGAAAGTTGTAAGATAAGTTTAAAGGGAAATAATTATGCCTTATTGCAAAGCATGATAGCAGTATGCTAAATAGGAACTCTAAAAGCAGACACTGATCAGGGTGGTTAGGCTTTTTTTGCCTCCCAGAGAGATACATGGAATTGGAGATAAAAAAGTACAACTGATGCTAAGTGCAGATGGAAATATCCTAAGGTACAAAAGGAAGTATTCCTGCACAATGCAGCATAGTGTGATGAGATGATTGTTATATTACTTGCAAATCTATCATCTACTCAAAATCCCAGATAAGACAGAGCAATGACTCTGCTGCTCATTCACTACCCTGAATCCTTCCCATTCCCCACTCTCCTCTGCACACATAAAAGTCTGTCCTCACTCAGCCAAGACCACAGCCTCCACAACACTGCTGTAAGATCGGCTGAAAAGACTGGTTAAGAGCAGTACTTTACCACATGCTACCACCAGCACAAGCCTGCCAGGTTTTAGCCAGGGTCATTTGAATTCATGCTGTGCCTACCTTCCCAGCTGCAAGGCTGCAGTTCAGTATCAACAGAAGAAAGAGGAATTAGTTTATTTCTTTTTCATTAAGCATGTGATTTAGTTACTTAGGAGAACACAACACCCATCCCGAGTGGCAACACCGCTAAACCACCACAGCTAGCTTTCCTCTCTCCTTCACAGAAGAGCAACCAGCAGCAGCTTCCAATAACCACTTCCATGGGTAAGGAAACCTCACGCTCTGCCCCCTGGGGTTGACAAAATTTGTCCAAATTATTCTTCTTTTTTTTCTTTTGTGCCTAGGAATGTCTCTTCTAGAAATGAGCTTGGATGCTGGACTACTTAGCAACTGAGATCTAACTTGCTAATAACAGTAAATACCTGTTGTCTGTAGACATTTATAGTTTTTAACCAGTTTTTCATATCAGTGACAGAAGCCTTGCTCTCACTGACAGAAGTCTTCACTCCTTTCCCCACCCACATACATCTATCCAGTCAGACGCCTGGAATTTTCCTTGGGGTACAGAAGTGATTACATTTGCTTTATGCCTTTGTGGGGCAGACAAGAATTTAAAAGGTTTAAGCAAAGTTACAAAGGAAAATGTAATGGTATTTGGAACTTTTAAAACAATTTACCTTTCATGTGTGTTTCTGAGCCCAGCTCAGAGACTACCCTTTCACAGTCAATCTCCCCCAGCCATCTCTCAATACACTGCAAACAAGATTAAGCTTTTGTTACTGTCTCAAAGTCAATCAGGGTCATCTGCAGCAGACAAGGATTGAAGGTGTTCTATAACTTACTCCTTATCGTTTGGTGATAAGGTTCATTCTTTTTCAACTGCAGTCCAAATGGGGAAATATTTTTCTCTCACACTTCTTTGCAAATTTTGGAAGCTTCTTCACTTCCTTTGGAGGCAATTCACTTTCAAGAACGTTTGGTTTGTGGAACCTAACTTTGAAATATTTACAGTCTTTTACCAGCAGCAATGGATCCAGCTCATTATAGTTATAGTAACACACATCTATCCAACTCTCAGCTTTCAAGAGATTGCTTCCTTTCTTTGCTACTATATTAATTCCACTGATGTTCCAGTTCCTTTTTGATGGTGGTGGTTTCCTTTTTGCTAGACTTTTTTTTTAAAGGATCCTGGTTTGCTTTCTAGATATAGAGCTCACTCACTGTGTATGGTGCACTGTTTGAAAAGAATTATTACAGACACAGGTATCTCTCTCACAAAGGGGATAACTGAAGATAATGGTTTGCCTTTCAAAGGGATGTTCAGTGACAAAGAGATGTTCTCTTTTCTGAACAAGAGGTTCAGGGATGACTCTTCATTGTGCAAACATTTCATCATCTTTCCAATCTTGGGAAGTCACATAAAATGCACATTGTTTATGTCTATCTATTAGCCCAAGCTGGAGACTCACCTCTCTAGCAGCTGTCATACACCTCTGCCCTAATGGCTTTCATTCACTGTGTGGAATCACAGCTTCTTTGCACTTCTGTCTATGCTTGGCATCAATGTTCCAGGGCCAGTGAGATACTACCACACCAAGCTGCATAACCTCATGCACAATGTGGTCCAGCTAAAAGACTCATTTTCAAGCTGCAGACTGCCTTGTAGTTTCCTGACATACTGATTCTTGATGTACTGATGTTAGCAAAATGCACATCCCGTACCATGACCCGAAGTGCAGGGATAGTCATGTTGGGTTTAGGACAGAAAGGTTCAGTGAAAGAAACTAGGGTCTTGTCCAGACTCTTCCATGAGTGGAATCAAATTTCTGTGATTAAATGTCTAATAAGACCTGTTGGTGTGTTCTCTGACCCTGCTAGAAGTTACACACTTAACACTCTGGGACTTACTCTATTGGCTTCAGTTGGCCATAAAGCACATAAAGCTTTCGATGAAGTTAAACATTTTTACTGTGATATTGTGACTGTACGTTGAGGGCTCAAGTGCTAGATGTAAAAAGCGAAAGGAACCAAATTGTGTCAGCAAAAGCCATTCAGGCTGCAAGAAAAAAGGTTGTCAAGGTTTAGATCTTGGAAAAGGGAAAATGTTTGGTTTTGCTTTCCTGCACATACTCTGAAATGCTTTTTCTTGAGAAGATTAAAGCCTTAGAAGTGAACTCTTGCATGGTTTGCATGAGCACTTCTTCATTCATAGCAACATGCTGACTTGAAATATACCTCATTCTCCTTCCAGGGTACAGTCCCACATGATGCAGTTAACATAACTGATCAGAAACACATACACCCTGAAAATCCACTTATAAATAGAATGGTAACTACATTCATGAAAGCCTATGTCTGCCCATATGTCTATGAAAGCCAGCAACAAAAGAATCTTGATTGTGTAATCATGCTTTATCTCACAACAAACCACCTAGACACATTTGGCTCTTACCACCTCCTTCTTAGCCCTAACTCTGTCTTCAAATTGATTTTAATAGGATTGTGAGGGATAGCTAAGCACGAATGCATGAACCATAATTTCCCAGTGTTTCCAGTAGCAAATGGATAGGCATCAGTCTATCAGACCAGATCAGGTGCTGAGTAGCAACAGAGGGGAACTACAGTCCTCTTTCATGAAGCTGTCTGTGCCTATTCATGTCTTCCAAGGGTTTTCTGTAGCTTGTGTTTCTGCCGTCGTTTTACTCTTAATTCTTCTGTTTTCTCTATCATTTTTAGCCATAGATTTTTCAACAGCACATCTCAAGTTGAAGTGACTGAAGCAGCATATATAGATAAAATATATGTACACACTCAAACACAACACGCATAAACACAAGTAGTTTATAAAGCTGTACAGTATATACCATGTTTTAAATTATTATGGACCAAAGACGATACTTGGCATTCTATGCCATGCTCTTCACTCTGCCTCCTGAAGAGTTTTTCAGCCTTTCTTCCTTTCTGAGCATATACATATATGTGCGTGTGTGTATGTAGAATTAAACAGCACGCATTTGCAGAGTGTAGGAAAACAGAGGATCACAAACTGCCCTGTTTGCTTACAGTCCTGCTTTGATGCAAAGCAAAGGCTGAGTACATCCCTTAGTCTCTGAAAGTTCCTATATGGAAGCAGTGCACAATTGTGAATCCTAGGAGTAAGATTTGTCAGGTTTTCTAATGAAAGAAGCTGTCTGGCAGAGCTGCCTGAGTTACTGCATCGCTGCTTTAGATCTCTGCTACTTCTTCCTGTCGACTTTAAAAAAATAAAAAGAAAGATCTAAACAACTTCAGACTCAGGCAAAAGTTAGAACTATCTCTCATCCGCTCACGGCAGTGTGGTAGCAGCTCTGTTGCATGTATAAGAAGGGATATTGGGTGGAAAGACAGTTAAAATGAGCATGTACAGAAGCATTCTGAAATGAAGAGCACAAGTAGGAAGAATTTTAGCTTATGGTTACCTTTAGCTTTGATTTTCTTCAGCTGCAGCTAGCAATTACACCTGGTCTACAACCCAGCTCGGCACCAGCAGAAGCCACTTGCAAACCTCCTTCTGATGTAGCTGTAAAGTAAATTCATTCCCATTTAGAGAAGAAAACAGAAGAAAACAGATATGGCAGCATTCAAACACAGGTTGGACAGGGTGTTAAGTAACCTGGTTTAGCAGATGGTGTCCCTGCCCATGGCAGGGCATTGGGACTGGATAATTTTAGAGTCCTTTCCAACCTAAACAGTTCTATGATTTTATGAGTTATGTTTCACAGGTTCAAAAAAAAACCCAACAACTAACCAATCAACCAACAAACCCCAACAAACCAAGAGCAAGATTCGACAACTAGCTGGGAACTGAGGGATAACTTTCCTCACTATGCATCTCTCAGTCAAAGTACTGGAAGGAGGTACAGACCCTGACGGTACTTCACAAGTCCACCTCTTCCCATTTGGGCACCTATTACTATCACCAAGTTTTGCATCAGCTAGCACAAAGGGAGTTGATGGCTATGATTTGCCTTCACCTACTTTCTGAAATAACTAAATAATAGCCTTGAATAATGACAGAGAGAGTTGCCAAAAGAAATGTGATTAATTGCTCGGGAACATCCATCTTTACTCATTACTCTCTGAAATTGCCCTGTCAGTCAGAACAACACAGTTTTTCGCATGGAAGATTTAGAAAAATCGTGCTGAGCTAGAACCAAGAGACCTTCTCTGCTTGATTTATAGTTCATATTATTAGAAAAACACTTCCTTCAAGGAACAAAACCACTATGAGAGAAGAGGACAATGACAGGTTGCCAAATCTTTTTACTCCTCCCAATCACTGCTGCGGGAATTAGGAATTTAGTCTCTTGAACACATTTCACTGCTTAAAAAATGCTGCTAACCACAGGCTAAAACAAAACTCAAAATCAACCAATCAACCAAATAAAACTCCACATCTACAGCCTCTGACAGATTATACCAAACAATAACATCACTAACCAGCCATCCTACCTCAACACGTACTCATAGCCATCATAACACAAAGATTTTAAACCTGAAATTAAATCCTTGCACCAAACAAATTTCTTCTATAACACAACAAAACAGGGAGCCTTCACATTTCGCTGTCTGTTTGAAAAATGAGAATGGGAAAAAATTAAAAAGGAAGAAAGGCAGAGACCGAAAGTTTTTTATTATCTCCTCTTCCTCATAGCTCCTTGAGCAACATGACTGCATTAAGCCACTGCCTTTGCTAACTTTTTGTATTATGTCCATTGTCCACATAGCTGTTAGACGCAGCACGGTGCATCTGTAGGAGAGTGTTACTAACGTACTTGTTTACACAATGCCCAGAGCACACAAAATGTCACACTAGAATAGGTAGGCTCTTTATCTGAGCTGCAGAAAGCTGGCAGGGGTGAGTAGATTTGGGTTTGGGGATGAGTGGCAGTAGTTTCCCTTTTTTAATCTCTGGAAGCTCCTGTTCAAATTCCCTGCGTTGGCTACAGACACCTACAGGGACAGTGCACTAAGGGAGAACTGAGTCTTACAGGTGTACACGCAGGCATAGCTGGAGATAACTTTCCCAAATATGCAGCTGTAAAAGCCAACCCATGATGCAGGAACCCAGCAGAGACAGAAAATCTACCTATGTGATTCTCTGCTCTATGCCTCATAACACGCTGCAGACATACCCTGACTGTGGTTCTAAATGGTGCTCGACAGCACAGTTTGAGGCATCAGTAACTTGCTTAGACGGATTGATCACAACTGAGACCAGTGTCAGAGTTTTAGTGATGCATTATTATAATGAGAAGTTTCCTAAAATATTCAAAAATAAACAGTCGAATGTGAAGCTTGTGTCTGCTTTGGATATACTGATATTCAGTGCAGCCTGCATAAAGACATTCAGCAGTGGCATAATGCTTCACACATTTTTTACACAGAGAGATAAACTTACAAAACATGAAATATAGATAAGTCTTCACTGGACTTTCTTTGGATAGGTTTAAGTGCTTAAAAACATCAAATAAGATGCATTCTTAATGATGATATTACAGAGAGCTATCAAACACTGTCTGATTCAGTTCTCTGAGAAATTAATCCTAAATGGACACTTTAAAATATTTAAAAGCTTATTTTTCCCTTGGCATTGTCTCTTTGTGCAAAGACACAAGACAAATTGTGAAGAAGAAATAAGGATCTGAGGTGTTGCAAACCTCACCTAGCTACTAAAGCTCCTGTAACATGCGCAAAATGTCAAAACGATCTTTTTGCCTCCCCATGTTACACTGTTGCCTTTGAAGACAATAAATGTTTGCAAGATATTGAAGCACTGTGTGCTCAAGGATGCTGTTCAAAAGAGAAAACAGTTTGTTATTTTTGGTTTCTATCACAGTAGAACAGCTACCTGCTGTGAAAGCCTATATGGCAGTCATTTACAAAACATAAAGACATACCGGTCTTTTCAAAGTTCTAAGTTCATACTAGTCTGGGATGCTCCAGCACCCATCCCATGGCTCTCTGCATAAACCAATCTCCTAGAAACAAATCAGAACATGCATTTCTTAATTAAAGGCAGCATCCCTTAGGATTCATATTCCTGTGACAAGAGTACACCCTTTCCCTGTCCTGGGAAAAAGACCACATCTAAAGCTGCATTGCAGCCTCTTTCTCAAAGTTAACAGCTGAATAGAAATCTGCAAAAATGACAGTGGAGTGGTTTTGCAATCAGAAATACACTGCAGCTCACCAACAGGAATAGCTAACAGTCAGACTTCCAGCACCTTGCCTTTGCAGAAATACATCAGTTCTCAGTATTCCATTTTATTGCACAGATACATTCACTGGAATCTAATTGAGGTTGATGGGACTGATCCATATTATATTTTAAAAGTGGTAAGACATTTCACCTAAGCTAATGTCTTGGGTAAACCTAAGTCTATGAGGGATTATAAATTTCTTTACTTTGTGCTTGAGGTCAAGAGAACCCCAGTCAGCAGTAAAAAAATGATCCTGAGTGAACAAATACTGACTATTTGACCTCACAATGTTTCTGGAAAAAAAAAACTAAGTAAGGTATTTTGGAGAAGCGTTGCATTTTGATACCAAATGGCAAAGCTATTACAAAGTAGAACAAACATTCTGATATCTGGCACAAACTTTTGGGTCTGGATGTGTAAAGGGAACACCTGCAGCTGGTGTAGGTTGTGGCAAACTCTGACAAATATAAGCCCTCTGGAGACAGCAGTTCCGAAAGGTGGTAAGTTAGCAGAAGCAGTACCAGAGAGGACTGGATGCTGAACTTTCTCTGTCATCCTCCTTACCACAGTTAAATTCTCTGACTTTGACACATTTAATTTTGAGATACTTAAGAACCTACTGAAAGACATTCTGAGGGAGGGTGCTCAGTGTTGTTTATTTCTTCTTCTTCTCTTAAAAGATCTTAAAAGCAAATTTAATGCCTGAAGTGTCCTTACTTGAGTGTGAGCAGCTGCACTTTAGAGCTAGAAATCAAGAGAAAGCAAGCTTGAGATCTGAGGGCAGTATAGATTAGAACTGCACAATGAGAAGAGTCATTACTTTCCATTTCAAGAAGCTGTGTGTATCTAGCATCCTATTAGGCAAAACAAGAGGTAAGAAGTGACCTTTAAGCAGAGCTAGCTAACATTTAAACAAGCACTCATATTGGTTCTTACTCTCAGCTTAATTGCTTGACACACATTAAGTTAGTATCACTCCATCTGTGTGAGCAAGGTCTGGGCTTTTCACTGCAAACTTTTCAAATGAAGGTGGTCGAAAGGAAAGCAAAGTCATTTCTCTCTTCTGAATATCAAGTCTCTCATTGAAGAAATCAGCTTGTGCAGGTCACCAATGACAGCAAACATTTATGAATGCCCCAGCACACTTGGCTCTCCTAAGAACTAACGAGAAATAAACCAGAGTCCCACATGAAATGTGCTGGACAGCAGGAAGTCATGATATGATTCAATGACATGAGCCAGCAAAACTGTTGGGGTGGTGAGGTACTGGAATGGGTTGCCCATGGAGGTTGTGAATGCTCCATCCCTGGCAATATTCAAGGCCAGGTTGGATGAAGCCTTGGGTGATATGGTTTAGTGTGAGGTGTCCCTGCACACAGCAGGGGGGGTGAAACTAGATGATCTTAAGGTCCTTTCCAACCTTAACTATTCTATTCTATGATTCTATGAAGTAAATCCCTCAAACGCTTGGTCAACTATGGAGGCAAAACCAGCTTGAAAGTACTTGTGTCTCCATGAGGAATTTGAGAAGATCTTGAGCAGACTGTAATGCTTCTGTCTGCTGACTGCTCTATCTCCCTGAAGCTTACCTGCACAGTGCAAGAATTCTTGACTGAGAAGTTCTAGATAGCAAAAGGAAAACAACTATAATGTTTTGGGTGATAACAACCTTCCCACAAGGGAAAATAAAACTTGTCTTAACTGACAACAAACTTTTATTTTTCCAGAAAAATACTACTTCAGTCATAAGGAAAAGTCCTACAGAAAAATCCAGTGGATGACAAGAAACCCTGAAAAGGGAGCCGGCATTCCAAATCACTTGATCACACTAACAACTCATCTTCCTTTGGTCAGGTAATGCCTGGGAGCTCCCTGGACTTTGTGGATTTGACAAAATTTCAGTGCCTTCATTGTTCCAGACATTTTTCAGCTGTGGGAGTCCTGACATCAAATCAGAATCAAGAAAGCCCTGAAGTCGTGGCTCAAACCAGGCCTCTTAGCCTACCTTCCGCACAGTTCAGAAATCCTGGGGTGCCCAGAGCTCTTGGGTGGTCTTTCTCACAGAGAACTGATACGGGGAGCAGCTTCTTGCTTTACATACTGACATCCGGCTTCTGAAGCAGCCAGATGCCATCAGACAATTTCAGATTTGCTGGTGTTTCCAAAAAGGAAAAAAGTTTTGAAACATAAATGTCTGAAGGTAATCGTTTGGACTGACTCAGAGAACAAAATACACCACAAACAAAACCAACCCACCCTAGCTCTGAAATGTCAAAATTCCATTTCTTGAACATCACAGAGTAGCCTTAAAACTTGGCAGGAACAGGCTAGTTCATTTGGTCTCATACTTGATGTTTCTAAAAAGAAACAAAAGATTTACTGAGAAGGGTGTTTCTCTTGATTTCATGGTTGATCTCACTTTTTTGGATGCTCATATTTGCATATACATTTATGACCATGTTCTTTGTGCACTGTTAAGGCAAGTTATCTACACTGTACATAATTTTCATCTTTTGATGATGTCGTCTCTAGGGGAAAAAATTAAAATCATTCTCCATTTCATTAATTCACTGGCAGGTCCCATTAGGACATTTCCTATAATGAGAAAAAATTCCCTTTGCCAAGGAGATACAGTGAAGAGACAAAATGATCAACACAAAAGGCAAGCAGTTATCTACTCCCAGAAAACCTCAGAGAATGTCAGGCATGCACAAAAAGCACAGTGACTGCCTAAAAGTAATGATATTCTCAGTCTTGTATGATCATACAGAGCTGATAAAGACAATCCTGGGAGTGTCTTGCAACAGGGAGATTGTATAATGGACTTTAATTGAATTTAATGCTTAAAGAATTTTATGTACCAGGGAAAAATTCATCCCAAAGAGCTTTTTAGAACTAAATTTTCAAAAAAAAAAAAAAAAAAAAGATCATCTGTATACTCACAATTCTGAATTTTCAGGCAGGAGCAACAGGATTTAGTTCCACAAACAAAGGTTTGTGCAAGGAACCCATAAAACTTGGTTATATTGTTTCTGCCACCACAGGTAGGTGCACAGGGTAAGGTTTTAATGCAAAACATGCAGGAAAGGGTAGGCTTACTCTGCACAGATACCCACACAAGGGTCTGTTTTAGGGTATGCACTAGGTTTGTTTCCTGCAAACACAGGGAGAAGTAAAGTAGTTAAATGTCTTATTCAGTGATGCAATGTTGTTCTCTTGCTCCCTTTTGATTTTTGGCTTTGACATTTCCTGGCTCACATTTAACATGTCCACAACTAATCAAATGTTCATTAAGACATCAAGGAGACAGTTATAGCCAGAAATTTCAAGGGAGCCTGGTTTTGTCCATGAATTATTTTAAATCTGCTCATTATTAAGAAGCAAGCACAAGGCTGTCACAATGAATCCATCTCTCTTAACATAGGATGATTATCTATTATATTTGGAAACAACTCGGTAACACTGCAAAGAAGACCCAAGGGGACTAGGGCTGGAGCATGACCTAATGCTTTTTAATTGCTGAGGCAACAAAGGCTAAATGGCTTTGCATTCCTATTAGGTAAAAACAATGTAGTGAGCCAGCCACAGAAGGAGAAAATAAAACCACAGGATAACCACAAAGAAATTAGAAAATCACAACTATTTTTTGCTACCAAAATTTGAGAAAACAAAATACATTAAAGAAAATAAATATTGCATTTTGCAGTAAGAATCAGAAGTTAAAAAAAAGCTTAAGAAATAAGCAAGAACACCAGAAAACAGGACACTCATAAATAGTTATTTCCTATTCCTGTAAAATTCCAAAGCCAAAGAAACAAGTTTTCAGAAGTGGGCATCAATCTGAGCAGTATTCACAGTGGGGGTTTGTGACTCCAGACGCCCAAATTCCCTGCCTTGCATACATGTGAGCATTAAATTCTGAGCACAAATGCTATGTAAGTGTGCACACATGTGCACATACACAAAGGACTATCTACTTCTAAGTCAGGGTCATCTGTAGACACAGGCAAGGTAGCCAGTTTTCAAGAGCAGACGTCTGCTGGAGGTGATAAAAGGAAAAGCAGCACAGTAGGTCTGATTCCTATTGTTGGCTTTGGAAAGCTGAATACAGCCGGTGCTACTGACAAGGGTACATCTAGTGCAGTTTTCTTTAAATCAAGTCTATATAAAAATAATTACTTAAAAATATTGACTAGACAGTCCACTGTTAAGTCTTGGGCCTATACCAATTTGCCTGACTTCCTTAATGAGAAACCTGCTTCCTTTCTCTTTTGTTCCTCCAGAATTACCTATTAATGAGATCAGTCCCTTACCGTCAGAAAACTTGTCAAATAAAAAGATATTGCCTGGTGATACATGTGATCACCTCCCTATTATGAAATATCACTTCAGAGGTAATTGGACTCAGTATAAGCTCCGTGTGGCTCCTGAGGGTAGCAACGTCCATATCTGTGGTGAAGAGACATCCAGGATCCACATAACTGACTGCTCTTTGGTCCCTCATTTTAAAGAAGGGTAGTGCTGAGGTCTGAAGCTGGCTGACATTGCACTCTGCAGCACTGACAATAAACTAAGGCTGAGAAGGCACTTTCCATCACTTGTGTACTGCAGTAACGGCCTCCTGTGAAACAAGAATTTGAAAGAAAACATGATGACAGAAGCTGATTTATGCTCACAGTTTATTTTTTGATAGAATAAAAATGAGCTGGCAAACTCAGAGATGCTGAAATTCTCTACTTACTTTTTTTCCTCAAAACTTTAAATTTCATTCTTTCTCACTGCCACAGCTTCTTTACTCAAAGTGGGATACTGTGTATCCCAGTAAGTTCCAAACTTCTTAACAGCATAGCTGGCAAGGAAAGGAGGAAGGAAGAAGGCATCTTTCACTTACTTTGCTGTTAGAGGCAAAGGGCTCCCCATATGCTGGACCAAACCACTGGAGTAGTGCCAGTTCCTTTCCGACAAAGAATCACAAAGCCATAGAGCAAAACACAGATAAATTAGACCATAAGTGTCCAAGCCTGACCAGTGCCAGAGTGCTGCAGCTGGACTGAATTTGAATTGGGCAGGGAAGTCAAGCTCAGGCGCAAATTTTCTGGTCAGGCCTGTTTGCAGAGATAACATTCTAGTTATCTCTGCCTGCCCTCTAAAAAATACAAGATGTACAGAAATGGACATGATATGCACCATGAAGCCGTCTCAAAGAAAAGGCCATCATTACCACTTCACTACAGCCTTCTGTAGAGGTCTGCTTATTCTCCACCTTGCACTAATTCAAGCCTGCTACAAATACAATGATGCCTGTGTAGGTACCTCTGATGAAACTGCAAGAAAGTGTTCAGAATCAGACCAAAGTTGTTTGTCATAACCTGCAGGGAGCCTGTAACATGCTCTTAAAAAAATCCCAAACACATTTCTTTATTGTGATAAGACACAATGAATGAAGTACACTGTAGTAAATCACATCGGTTTATGTACAACTTTCAAGCCAACACAAAGCAGCAGCAAACCTGCTAAGAAGGATGACTCAAACACCAACTAGGAGCTTTCCTCACTGCTTATTTTAAAGCACGCAAGAAAATGCTGAAAGAATAATCTTCCCCATACACAACGTGTGCAAACTGTAGCTGCACATACCAAAATGACTGGGAATTTACTTCTTCACCTTGTCCCTACAGTCAACACTTCAGAGTTTAAACATTAAAATTAAAAAAAAAGGAGTTCTAAGAACCTATTAGAATTTTGCAAAGCTGTATTAAAAAGTCCTCATCCTTACCACCCTAGTGTTTTCCAAGTTCAAGGGGCCAGAAGTGCTACAGGGGACCTCAAGGCAGCACAGAGGACAAAAATGATCCCCATGGGTTCCCCCAGGTCAATCATTCTAGCTAAGAGAAAGAAGGAAGGAGTACTTTGCCAAAGCCAGGCTCCCCAGGTCCATAGGCGTGAAGGATCTGAAAAGCATGAAGGGTAAGCTGAGAAGAGGCAAGAGAACATAACTGGAGAAGAGAAAGTGCAATGTTTGTATTCAGTGACTGACACAGGGATGCACACAGAGAGGGATGAGGACAATTTCCAAAAAATTCTCTTCTAATATCCATAACATTACCTATAAATGGACCTACCCCAGCTTCAGGCTTAGTCAGTAAACCCTTGATAATACAAAAACCATAGAAGATTTGTATTAGTACCAGAAACATACAATTGCAGAGTGGTAATCCAACAGTTTACCATTTAAAGCAGTATTTCAAGCAGAAAAATATTTTTCTGCTCCCCCAGGAGTTAATTTTCCTTTGCTCTTTAATACCCTGTGGACATTTTTTTCCTGCAAAGACACTTCATATACCCAAAAAATTACAGGTTTTAGAAAAATGGAAGGTACTTTTGGTCCATTTTTCTCCCTCAGTATCCCTTCACAATCATGAGTGCCCCTTGTATTAGTGCCATCAGGTTTTGGTCTCAATCTAGCTCAACATGCAATCAGAGACAACATTTCTACCACTTCTTTTATTTATCCAGTAGACCCCATTGCTAGCAATGCCACATACTTTGTGACTGCAAACCTATGAATTATGTATAAATCTCACATTAGCATCTGCATGTTTTGGAGAACTGCAAAATTGGGCTTTTCCATTCTGCTCCATACCTCATCTAACAAAACGAATGCTCCCTTGCATGGAACGATGCTTGGGCTCAGGGCATTAGTCTCTTTCTCAAATACATTTTGGGTATAGTTGTAAAGCATTATGAACTAAACATAAGTAGGCCTGGTAGGGCACACGTCCTCAAACAGCTGCCCTTTCTGATCTGCAGGAACCCACCAGACCAGGTACAGGAAACCCATACAGAGCCAGTGCTCCTTATTCTACCAGTAGTTTAACTTCTACTAACAGCACAGACCTATTTGCATGCCACCTCTGAAATATCTAGAAAATTAGTCTAGGCTTTCTCAAACCTTGAGATTTCAAATGCACTTCTTACCAATAAATCTTCATAGTCAATGTTATTAATTACTCTTAGCATAGTTCTGATTTGTTGTGCCCAAGTCTTTTCTTTTGCAACAAATCAATTACAATTGATCCTATTTATAATTTGTTTTCGTTGTTTTAGCATGTTTGTGTTTCTTCCTCTTCTAATTTCGGCTGTTCTATTTGTGCAACATTTCAAATTATACGTAAGCTCTCCTGGGTTTTTATCTCTGTAAGATTTGGTCTTGAGCTAAAAGGCATAATAAGCATAAAGGATTTTATTTTTTTCCCTAACTATTGGTAATAAAACTATTTCGTTTTTTTCAACAGACATAATGGTATAGCTCTAGGGAATAACATGGGGTAACAATTACATTAAATTATTAAAAGTACCCTTTTAAATCTGTCTCAAGATCAGTAAACTATAAATTATTTTTTTCCAGGCTATTAACTTTATCAGAACAGTAATACCTGCAAATATAACTAACTTTAATTAACACCTCATTATGATGGCAACTTGTAACTTGTGGAGACACACTGTGTGTATAAGTATGCCCATTTTTCCCCTCTACAATTAATATGTGTTAGAGACAGTTTGGGGGAATCTACCTATGTACAATTCATTAATTTTAATGTGATTTTATGAACCATCTCTATTTTTAAAACTTTTATACTGTGTTCTGTCTGCTACTCCACGTGCTTTGGAGAAGGAGGAAGAATGTTGGAAGGTGTTTCTCAGAAACATCTGGTTATTAAAGACTATCACTACCTGAACCAATCCTACCTGGGGAAAACAACTAGTAATGTCCTTGAAAAAGCTGTTTTTCTCTAACTTCTCTGGAGGGAGCTGAAACAATCAAATTGCCTCAGAAGCAGAACAAAGGCTCAGGTGTCAGACTTGGAGACCACAGCTTAAAAGAGCTGGAGAGAGGCAAGAGGGGGCAGGAAGGAGGCCAATACTTGAACAAACAAGAGGAAGTTGAGCAACAAGGGGGAAATGGAAAGGTGACTTTGTCTATAACAACAGGTGAGGAAAAAAGAAGCTGTCTGCAGACACTCAAATGTGCAATTCAGACAAGAAGCTACACAAAAAGGAACCTGAATCCTGTAAAACCTGTGCCTAATTTCAGTTAGTCTTCCCCACAGTGAAAGGGACTCTGAGGCAGGATTTTTTTATTGCTTTGTGCACAACTGCACAGCTTTTGCAGCAGCTCAACAAAACCTGCATAGTTTGGGAACCTTCACAGAGCCTCTTTTTGTCTTCTCTTCCATGTGGTACTGAACTCAGGAACTGGCACATTCACCAAAGGAACTGTGGGGTACACTGCTATCTGCACTGGGCTGGGGAGGTAGCAAGGCAGCTGTTTCACAGATCTATTTGTATGTATGGACAGTGAACAGAGAGGACCCTGCCTAAGCAGCATGCCAGGAAGCCTGGGGAAAGAGAATGGTAGGGTTTATGCAGGCTTGGAGCAGTAAACACACTCATCTGGTGTGGCGAGACCACCAGGACCTGCCTGGCCCCTCACCCCTGTGAAAGTTCTGCTGGAGCCTTCCTCTCTGGGAAATGGCTGCATAGCAAAACTCTTCAGCAGAGCCTGGGATATAACACTGGGAAATCTATTTAATAGTAAAGCCCCCAGAAAGATCACTTCTAGCAGTTCAATTTCTGAACTTGTAATTGCCTCAAAATGCCACTAAACTACTCTGTTATAAAAGGCAGTATTTTAAAAGGCAAAAGTGATGGAGTAGAAAGCAGTTTGAAGATTCCATTCTTTTACTGATGTATATCAAATAATTACCAGTGAGATCCAGGCACTTAAATCCAGGCATGAATCTCAGGAAACAATGGGGACATCCACCCCAACAAGAGCTGAACTTGAGCCCTCTAGCTGCAGCAGGATGTGGTCAGGACTATACCTCCAGGACTCATACAGAACCTGTAGCACTGAAATATGAGGAATGTCAAAGTGGTGCATCCCCATGCTCAGCCTACAAACACTATGGCTGTTGACACCTGTGGCACAAAGATTTCACACTTTCAGTGCTGCCAGGCAATAGAAGCACTTAATTCCATTGCTTTTCCAGCAACCATCTAGGCAACACGCAGGAAAGATTTCAACCCATGGTTGAAATCCCATGCTGGGAAGCTGTAAATGTTTCTTGGTGTCACATATATAGGCATCTGAAACGCAAGCAACCCATAACCTGAAGAGCACAGTGTAGTGCAATTAATCATGCAAGCATGGTAACAAGGATCAAGCCAATTGGTTTCCCCTTTCCCAATAAGCGTATCCTTCGAATAACCAGAACAAGGTGCCTAGGGCTTTGGTCCCAGAGATACCCAAATAGATACATTAATTCCTATGTCTGCTTACTTCTTCACATTCCCAAAGCAGGATATCCTACATCTTGTTGCTGCTTTTTGTTCAGCTTCTAGGAGACTGGGAGGTGAGGGGTGTGTGTGTGTGTGTGTGTGCATGTGTGTGTGTCAGAGGACATCATCACAAGAGACAAACTGCACAACCCTAAAATTCCCTAAACTGGACAAGTCCCAGGTGGAACACATCCACATGGGTACTGTCCCATCAACACCTGCTTACAGCTCCAGGACCAGCTCATTCAGGTCAGCCTGCACAATGCTCCACAGCACAGGAATATCCACAGTGTTCCCACCATATAAACACCCAAAAACCCCACAAACCCCAAAATCATCTACTTCTTTAATACTGCACTAAAACTTAGGATCTTCCAAACCTACAGGACAGTGCATTTAAGTAATAAGTGTTTCAAATAAAATTGGTCAGAGCTAATGTGCAGTTAAGATCGATAATTCATTGGGAGATATAATCTATATCTACCTGCAATCTCAGCAAAGACCACCACAGGGTACACATTACAAACAGAAGAATGCTTTATTGCTAGCTCACCATCCAGACAGTTCTGGTGCCATTCACAGCACAAAGGGCTGGACCAAACACAGTGGAATAGCTTTTGATGCAAACAAAACAGCCTACTTTGTCCCCAGAGCCTGTATTTATATCAAGAGAGACAATTTATTGAAGGGACCTGTAATTGACTCCCACAATGGGGTGTGAGTGAAGCAAGCTGGGCTGAAGAAAACATAATGTAGCTCTTCCAGGACATGATGAGTTGACAGGGGTTTTCACAAGAACAGAAGGATGAAAAGCTAGAAGAAGAGCCTGAATGTCTTAACAGTCCATCCCAAATCTCATTTTTGCCAGGAATATCTATTCCAAAGCAAAACTAATTTTCTGGATTGTAGTGCACTTTAAAGAAAATATAGCCCAGTTTTTTCAATCACAGCAGATTAATTTTCTTCATACTTTTATTAACTTGGCATTTCATTTCACTGAAATGCTATAGGCCCTCCACATAAAAATCTGTCTTATAATGCAATTCTCAACTAAACAGCCCTTTAAGTGCTTCTTGCTTTTGAGTTTGTCCCTGTGGGGCACTGAAGGAGGAAGGAAGTATGTGGAGGAGAGGTTCATAGTGAAAATATTCTCTGAAGTAATTCAGTAACCACAGATCTTTTGGTACACTATTTCAGAGCCTCCTGTAGCCTGGCTGTGTGTCAGAATCCATTAAATCTGGGTACCACGTTAGAATAAACACTTGTCTCAGCTTTTTATAACATGCTCATCTACACCATAACTAGCATACAACTAGAGGCTGTTGTATGATTTAAGTGCTGTTATTTGAAGGTCCCAGGTTGCAATCCAGTAAAAGAAACATTTGATACACAATGTCAATCTCTCTCCAGCCTGCTCTTCTGTCCATCTGTGAGTATTCTCACAGGATGCCCATTCTCAGGCTGTAACAGCAAATTGGCTGAGGAACAAAAGGCCTTCAGGAACATATAAAAATAAGTTCCTGAAAATAAACCCAAGAAAACCTATTCTCCAGCCTTGCCCCATGATAGCAGTCCTTACACTCACTGCTTTACCCTTCTGTGAACTTACACCAGGGTTTGGATTTTAAGTTAAAATTGCCAGCGGAGGCACAGCCCTGGGATACATACAGACAGCTGGCTTGGCTATGTGAGGGCAGCAGGGATCATTCTGCAGCCATTAAAAAGGCATTGTCAGAGAGAGCAGCATCTTAAATGACACCTGTTGGCACTTTATGTGCCACAGAACAATACATGCAAAGATGACAAATACCCTATGCAGTTTGGGTTGTCTCCAAAGATTTTACTACAACATTTGTCAGGGAAATGCTATTTAGTGCTTGTTGAATGTTGCACTGCAACAGAAAAATCCCTCTCAGTAGGAACTATTTGGAAACAAGACCAGTGCCACCAGCAGACAGGCATAACTGCAGAAAAACACACCAACACTGCTCTAAACAGGAT
Source organism: Melopsittacus undulatus (assembly GCF_012275295.1). NCBI lineage: Eukaryota > Metazoa > Chordata > Aves > Psittaciformes > Psittaculidae > Melopsittacus > Melopsittacus undulatus. The sequence continues at coordinate 67,570,680 of NC_047527.1, read as the reverse complement.
GGGCAGCAAAATTGAGCTACTGAAACCAGTGAACTGTGTCACTGAAATGATGAGTGAGGCAACAGGAGCCCCTTTGTATCTAACAAAATAAAAATGTGCTTCCCTATTTGGGATCATAACTGTGCTCTGCTCTCCTGATCTCCTCCAGCATTTATCCAGGCACGGCAGAACCATAGGAGATGGAACAGGCCAATGTTTCTCTCTTCCCTTAAGAGGAGTAGGGTTAAATAATTTCTCTCACTGCTAACATGTTTTGTTAAAGGTAACATTCCCCCTCCCTCTCTTGATTTCTCTAAATAACATTTATCCTTTCGTATCATTTCATCTAAGCAGTAAGAAAGCATGCCCTGGAGAAGTGAACAGGAGAGCAGGTGCTAGTGAGGTGCATTAAGGCATCTACCATATAATTTTACCATGCAGAAACACACCTGGGGATCTAATTTATGAACTTCTTTAAAAAAAAGAATGTTCTAAAAGAAAAAGCTGGTTAGGAATCTACCTGATTCTCAGTACTGTAAGACACGACTTTTTAAAACAAGTATTTCCAAATTTCTTGCTGGACTGAACTTGCTAAGAACAAAATAATCCAACCAACCAACAAAAACCCAAATCTTAGCCAAGTGCTGCCAGCAGCAATTTAAGCAGTTCAGATATCTGATAGTTCCTCTGATGATTTGTGCATTCATGGTTTAAGCCTCAATCAGACACTTAGCGAGACTTAACTACACTCATGAAGAGTCTTTACCAGCAACAGTCCCTTAAATTCCAAGGGAAGAAAGCAACAAATGTTTTTTAGTTGGAGCAGAAAGAAGTTGAGTGGGAAACAAAATAAACTTGGAAAAGCCAATGAGTGGTAAATTAATATGATCTTCTAGGTAAGGCACTCCCATCCGCAGGATCTCTTGGCAATGTGTCAAACCTCAGCCTTTCTCTCACAGCTGTCTTTGGCTATTGGACCTGTGTTTCAGTACAGCCATATCCTTTATTCTGTGCTGTCACAGTTGCAGTTTGCTGTTCAGGTTCAGCTCTTGGTGCTAAGAGATTAATGGCTCTGAATGTACTGCTTAAGGTTATCTCAGTTGCAGTGCACATGCTTTTCTTTGCTGATAAGTAAAAAAAGGAGTCCCTCACTGGAGGTCACCTCTTGATTCAATCACTGCCTTCCAGAGCTTCAACCTAAGCAATCTGTTTCCTGACAACCCTCTGAAAAGCACAGAGGCTCAGAGCTGAATCTGCAAGGAGGAAACAACAGGTGTATAAAAAGACTTAAAATAGTTCCTTAACAGTGATGCAGATCCAAAGCAAACTAAAAAGCAAGACCTGCTATTTTTTTTCTTTACTTAACTTGTCTTGCTATGGAAATGAGGCCGATGAAATATCTTTTGTCTATTTCTTCTAAGTTTTTTTTTTGCCCCTTTTCTTGCTCTTGTCACTACCCACAGTAACTTCAGAACCTGAAAGTATAATTGCAGCATAGTTGAGGTCTCTAAGGTTCCTATAGATTTCTTTAAAAAAGGCACCTGAGGAGAGCAGAAATATCCTGCAAGCAAGGGAAACACAGCAATGGAAACTTGTACTGTTTAAGGCACCAGAAAATCCATAGAGGAAGAAGCTCTTAGCCATAGCGATTGAAGTTAAAGTCACAGATCAGGAAACTGTAGGAAATCAAAACACTCTTGGTTCTGGTGTTATAGGCATATTTTATTCTGCTTTTCAGTGGCTTACTCTGAGCACACACAGGACAGCACTACTTCCTCAACAAGGAGAAATACTCTTTCTGAACCAAGTCTGACATGTGAATGTGCACAAGGAAGAGAAATTGCATAGGTGACAGTAAGTATAACCTCCTCTCCATCTCCTTTGTTTCATGGAGCTACAAAGCTGACCTGGGTCCTTCTCCTCCCTGCTCTCGAACAAATGCAAGCAGCAACCTCCCTGCTGTTGAGCTTCAGACCACAAACCACATTCTGGAGGAAAATATTCTTTTTAATTAGCTACTTCACTGACAAAAATGAGACATAAATGCACCAAAATAGAAAGGAATGCGCCAACTTGAGAAGCACAAATAGCTACAGAGGAGTTCATACTAAAAGGAGAGCCAGACAGAGACAGGGAAACTTGGTGCAGTTCAGAAAACCTCAGTGACCAGCATTCATAAATGATAATGCAACAGATCGTAATGGGTTGAAACTTAAACAGCAGAGGTTTAGACTGGATATAAGGAAGAAATTCTTTACTGTTAGGGTGGTGAGGTACTAGAATGGCTTGCCCAGGGAGGTAGTGAATGCTCCATCCCTGGCAGTGTTCAAGGCCAGGCTGGATGAAGCCTTGGGTGATATGGTTTAGTGTGAGGTGTCCCTGCCCATGGCAGGGGGGTTGGAACTAGATGATCTCAAGGTCCTTCCCAACCCTAACTATTCTATGATTCTATCTCCAGGATCCTCCACTGACCTAGTGAGCCAAAACGAAAGACTCATCCCTTTGTCCTGTATAGGACAGAGATACCACACACAGACAGAATTAATCACAGAATATGGATGTTGACAGTGCTGGTCATGAATTTTAAGAGCCAGACTGTGGACAAGCATCTCAGCAGAACAAGAGAGGACAACCCATTAAGAAGAAATACAACTTCTTCAGGGTGACAAGTCACCACAGGATTTCTATTTTGGGCCCCATAATCAACTATGCAATATATCATGATTACCACCTAAGTTGTAACAGTGTCTTGGGTGAGGGAGCATGGTTTGGCTAAACCTCAGGGAAGTGACATTGTGAGAAGCAGTGTTTAATGGGGGTCTGAATCAGGTCTATGCTTCATCAAGGGCCCACAGCCATAAACCATGTCTAGCTGTTATGATTTGTGTTTGTTATCTTTTTTTCCCCCTCTGGAACAGAGCCCTTAGATATACTTCTACAAGTCAGAAAAGATACCTCAGAATTTCTGCAGTAAAAACTTACTAAAAACATTAAAAAGAAAGGAAAAAATGAAGACAGACAGCACTCTCAGACCCTGATAAATAAATAAATAAATTTCTTTCTCAACATTTACTTTGGCAATCTTACAAGTATAGCATGCCAGACCAGTACCTCCTAGTAATCTGTTAGAATATTTTTGTGCTTGTGATATTTTAAAGGCATTGGTGTTTTGGAGGTGTTGGGAAGGCTGAGGGAACCAAGAAGAAGAAAGTAATATGTATATCAGCACCAGCTTGAAGTGCCGTGGTGTGGTGAGGAGGTTTGGGCTGGCACCAGACGTGAACAGCCTGCCAGATCCCATGCATTGGAACAGCTAGACCTTTTCCAGCTACTTTAACTGGGACAAACAGGAACTGTGTGGCCTGGTAGTGAGTGCTGAGGTGTTGTCTCCACTGTTTTCCTGTGGGTTCCACTGTGGTTTTCCACCCCACATCCTACTGCAATTTTCAATCCTTCCTACAAAGCACTGTAACTCAAATAATAAATCATTTTACAACCAGATGTAACTCAGTCTGGGAAGGGTAACCACAAGCAGCAGTTTCCCTGAGCAGAAATGTTCAGCTGTGTTCATTGTAAAGAAAAAAGTAACCTTTCTGATCATCTGTGCCAGGGCAGCATAGCCAGCATAGTAGAACTCAGCTTCACACCCACAGAGCCTTCTTCAAAGACTGACGCTGAAATCCTAGTGAGATGTGCCAATGTCTATCTCCTATCTCTACTACACAGGGAAAGGGGGTCTCTTTGGCTGTCTGACAGTTGAAAAGATTCTGCTTACTTTCCAGCCGCTTGACAGATGTATGAGAGAGACTGTCAATTCATTTTCCATAAAAAAATTAAGAGTCTAGCATCTTCCAGCACACATGGAGCATGAACAACACACTGAAGCCCCATATTCTATTTAAAAAACTATACTAATTCCACCAGTATGAACCTGCCAGATATAGCCAAAATGGGGACTGCCCAGGTATTTTCTATGACACCAAAGGAATTAATTATTCTATTTAGTGAAATATCTCATCATGATATTCCACTGCATCAGTCCATTTCATTTTGTACCTTTGCATTTAAGACTTAGAGAAAGTAACTACCACTGCATCTCAACCATGTTAATACTACACAGAAGTGAGGACACTTCATTTGATTAAAAAAACAGCCTTTTAAGCTGTTCCACAAGGGAAAAGAATGCATTTGTACTTCTCTTGGTCAAAGCATAAGCTCACAATTTGATTGCAACCTGTGTGATAGCAATCTGCTAATATTTGTATAAAGGTCCTTGAGGAATCAGAGGAAAAACCGCACAAAGAGAAGAGCAACATAATGCAAACTTGAAGACATCTGGTGAATACTCAAATAGCAGGAGAAGTGAAAATGATTAATGGTTTAGTATCAGCACAACAGCACAGCCTAAGTGGAATAGCTGGGATTTAGAAAGCAGGGCCATTAACACACAAGGTGAAATGACCCTGCAAACACTGGGTGCTGAAATACAAGGTAACAGGAAACAAAACGAAATTACGGTTGCCTGTAACACCTGGTACTAAAAAAACAGGGCAGGGAGACAACATGTAGATGAGAGAGCAAACCATGGTAATTATTCCTCCCCTCTCATGAAAATGCAGCAGGGTTAATTTTGTTCTGGAATAAAAACTATATACCATCGAAGGAGCATTACAGGATCAGCTCAATATCAAACCTAACATATTTTTCCTAAGCACTTGGCAATAGAAAAAAAAAATCATGTGAGATTTTGCTAATTATTGAGTGGTTTGTTTTGGTTTTTTTTTTTTCCCTCAAATGGGCACTGAAATAAGGGAACAAATGTTTCAAGTATAACCTTACTAATAAATAAAAGCTTTTGCTCCTTCTAAAAATTATGGAATCCAGATGAAAGGCCATGAACTCGGACAAGTTCTGAACTTGGGCTCATACACTGAGCAAAATTCAGATCTGGAACACAAGATGCTAATGCTGCCTCAATTGTGTCATTTCACGTTCTTCTAAAAAGCACACCTCATGAGTTTTCCATGAGGTGAGTTCAAACAGCCAGAGGCAACAAAATCTAATTCACTTAAATAATTAAACAGCATCCTTCTAGCTCTCATTTAGAAGAAAACCTTCTAAATGCAAAACAAGCGGAACTGATGTAGCTACACTTTACTATGCTGGCAGCCAGACTCAGTATGGGTCTCCTACATTGGAGATATTCAAGGCCCACCTGGACAAGTTCCTGTGTGATGTACTCTAGGTTTCCCTGCTCTTGCAGGGGGGTTGGACTAGATGATCTTTCGAGGTCCCTTCCAACCCTTGGGATTCTGTGATTCACAGTGGACTTCAACTTCTTTTTGGTGGCGAAGGTACCTAATGAAGATTTAGGCAAAGGAAATGGGACTTCATGACAATGCAAAGAGTGGAGAAGCTTCCCTTTTACACATTAATTTCACTTCTCTTCCACCACAATTCTCCATGAAATGTTTTATCTGATGGTGCCATACATTTTTCAGACTGCTGCTGAGCTCCTGTTGGATGTTACAGATACCATGGTCACTGCACCAAAGGTAAGTTTCCTACAGAACACACAGGATTCTTGAAGAGGTGACACATAAACTTCAACACAAAGGGACCTACATTATTTAAAGTTGCATCTTCTTTGTTACAGATGTACATACAGCAATCTACTACACAGCCTGTTTTCAACACTGTTCTGTCTCTTGCTATTTTCTATGCTACATTACAAGAAAAAAAGATAATAAAGGTGTTTTTAAAGTGTAAATTACTAACCATCAATAGCAATAGTTTTGTAACTGTCGCAGTGATTTTGTTATCTCAAAAGCTTTTAAAATGCTTTTGTAATACGGGCACTGTGGAAAGAGTTGCATTTAAAGTGAAACCCAGTAGCTTATCTTTTTCATTTCTTATAATTCTGTTTTAGCCACACTGCTCAGCAGGCCTCTCTGCCACTGCAGGCAGTGCAGTGCACAGCAGTGCTCCTGCTCAGTGACTGGAACAGCCGTGATTACATTGCCTGCTTTTATGTTGCCCTGCAAGCTTGTTAGATCCCTTAATGGTGAAGTTCTTCTCTCTTTAAGACCTCTTCCTCCCTGACCTTCATTCAGCCATGTACCTGACTCCAAGATCATGAGTCACAAGATCCACCACTAAAAGAAAGGGTCTTTGGTGAGACTGTACCCACACTGTGGGTATTTGCTGTTTACATGTCTATCCCACACTATTCAAAGTAATTTTCCCTCTAGTGCATAGAATCATAGAATAATTAGGGTTGGAAAGGACCTTAAGATCATCTAGTTCCAACCCCCCTGCTATGGGCAGGGACACCTCACACTAAACCATGTCACCAAAGGCTTCATGCAACCTGGCCTTGAACACCACCAGGGATGGAGCACTCACCACTTTTTTGGGCAACCCATTCCAGTGTCTCGCCACCCTTACAGCATAGAACTTCTTCCTTATATCCAATTGAAACTTCCCCTGTTTAAGTTTTAATCCATTACCCCTTGTCCTATCCCTACAGTCACTAATGAAGAGTCCCTCCCTGGCATCCTTATAGGCCTCCTTCAAATACTGGAAGGCTGCTATGAGGTCTCCATGCAGCCTTCTCCAGGCTGAACAGCCCCAGCTTTCTCAGCCTACCTTCATACAGTACGCATGTTCATTTTATGTGAAGTCATAGGAAAAAAATGAGGTTATAATAATAAGTTTATCATTTCTGTATTAAATCCATTTTACCCATAAAGTATGCAAAAAGACATATGCTGAAGCCTATAAACCAGAAGTTATCTAGGTTCAGACATTCTTGGCTTTTACCCACAAACTGAAGAACTCTTAATAAAAACAATCTTCTCTTTTGTAGCTGCTTGTGATTCAGATCCTGAGTTTTCTCAGACTCTTACACAGAGCCTACAACAGAGGGAAAGCTAAAAAGCAAGGTCCAGAGCTGTTAGTGTGGTAAGCATCTCATTTAATTCAGTCTCCTATTCCATGTAATCCGAATGCTAAGAAGTACCTACCTCAAAGTAAAAGCACTGTTTCACACAAAACTGGTAAATAATGAGATTTTTAGCTGGGGTAAGGATCTGACAACACACTCCTTTTCCAGACAAGAAGGTGACCTGTGTCTGAGCAGGCCAGAGCTAGTGGGAATCATGAGACAGTTGAGAAACCCAAGTGCCTTGTGCATAAGAGCTGTTGGGCAGACCTCTCTGGTTGGCTGCACAAGCCTCCCCACCCTGACATTCAACATTCCTCCCTCAGTGCACTCTGAGCCTGCTGAAGACGAAAGCTGCTAACATAGCCTTCTATTCCCAGGTTTTCTGGCAGTAATCTTGTTGATCCAGTGACATCATTTAATACTAACAGACTGATTCTCCCACATGGGGAGTGCATACGCTAATTTCTGTTTTTATAACCACTCAATCAGAAAAGGTCTTTCCTGTTTGTATTTTATATGCTGTAATAGTAAACAGATGTTTCTTCGATACTGGCAGAGTTTCTCGCAGTCACACTGTAATGGGGTCACAGAATAGTGTGACTACCCTTTGTCAAGGGGGATGTTTTTTACTTGGGCCTAATTTAACCTTAATCATACCTAAACCTTGCCTTGCTTCATAATTCTTATAGCTATAACTTATCTAGATTAGATATTTTGAATCACAAAGCTATGATTATGGAGAAGTTAACAGTTGATGACAGAAATTATGTATCATTTCCTTGTTTATCTTTTAAATCACTGAGATTTGAGGGAGGATTTTTCAAAGGCACAAAACCCAGAGAAGGCTTTCCTGCATAGAGAGATACTTGAAAACTGCTGCTGCTGCACTTTAAATTTAGCTTGTACGCTGACTCTCCCAGCTTTTGAATGGGCTTGGACTTGTGATCAATGATTTTGCCTTTAGAAATCTCACTACTACCATTTTTGGAAGTCACTTTCCTGGTAGCTAAGAAGAATAGTTCAGTGGTTAGTGCTTGCTTGGGAATCTGGAGAGCAGGGTTCAGTGCCTGCCTCTTCCCTGACCTCCTGGTCTGATCTTCACCCTGTTATTTGGGTCCTCGCTGTGAGGGTGGTATTTTTCAAACAGTGCTTCCAGGGGTGTGAGTTGTAAGGGAGGAGTTCTAATTACCTTGATGAGCACACAAGTGCTGTATAGATTAATAAAAGCTTATGGTTATAGTACAGCTTATATTGGTTCTTAGCTCCTAAATTAAAAACAACTTCAAATCCATTGACATAAAACTGTTTAACATAGCATCCACCAAAGAAATTTGGTACAGGAGAGTCCTTAGCCCCACTTTGCTTCAGTTTACATATATCAGATTGTGCTTTCCATCCAGTGACGAGAGCCACAATATTGCATTGCAAAGCTTCTCACAACAATCCTGGCTTCAGGTATTACCAGAATAATCCCTTCCCTTATCTACCCCTCGCTGTTCACTGCCACAACTAAGCTAGCTGCAATTGGATGGCATTTCTGTGGTTCTGTTGTGAACTGATCTGGCTTTAGAACATCTCTGTACTTTCGACAGATTACTCTTAACAGTGACCAGCTTCCAGAGCAGGTTCACAACTTGGCCACACTAGCTGAAAAGACACTTTAAAACAGAAGGATAAGTCTACCTGTCATGAGATATCAACATTTAAGCCAGTCTACCACCCAAAATAATGTACTTGTGGGACCACAACCCCAAGTACTCAAGAAGTGAAGGCCATACCAAGTAGTTTGTTGTAGTAGTTTGTTTCATGCTGAGAAACTTGAACTGCCATAACAAAAGATTCAGCTGGACAGGGTGCTGAACCATCTTGTCTAGACTGCTCTTGCCAGGAGTGGTTGAATCAGCTGATTGTCAAGGAGGATCCCTCCCAGCCTGGTATGTTATGATTCTGTGAATGATCAGCTGTTCTTTTAATTTTTTTTTCTGAAACTAAGCATCATGTTCAAATAGGGATTGATTCAGAACTTAACCAGGTAGTTTCCAAAAAACATTCTGGAATAACATCTGAATACCAAAGACCAGAACTGATATACAGATATGGCTAGGTCTTAGAGCTAAACCAAGCTAATCTCAACACACTCATCATGAAGTGATGAACACTTTAATCTCCCACTGGTATTCACAGCATGTGCAAGTTTCTTCATTTCTATGAAACTTGCCCATACAGGAAACCATTTTGTTGCTTTCCTTTCAATCATTCCACTCCCACCACCAAATTAAGCTGAGATTTAGACAAGCATTAACTCTTACTTGGGATGTTCTGCATGAACCAATTTACCCATATACAGCCTTTTTCTCTTTTTTTTTTTTTGGACAAAGGCATCTCCACATGAGATGCAGGCAATCCTTGCTTTGAATATAGGAACATAATATCCTCATTCCCCCTTTTGCACTACACTAGAGAACCAAATAAAGAGAATCTGTTATGGCACCTATTCCAGCTGTGCTCTTTTTGCAGTCCAGAGAAAGTCTACAGTGTGGTAACTCTCCCTGTGTCTCTGCCTCATTCCTACAAAAAGCTGACAAACATTTACATTTTTCATTTCTCAAGTCTGGCAAGATGAAAAAACATTTTTCATGTTCTTGGTAATTTTTCTCAGACACAATGCCACTTGCTGAACATTAGCACAGCATTTAGAGGAAGAACTCTTTCTTACGATTACACTTTGCCAAAGAATACTTAAACTAAAATTTACCTGTGAAACAGTTACAAAGCAGGACACTCATGCCAAAAGAAAGATAAAATGAACAAAAAATGCCTTGATTCTCCTCATGCTCTCACAGCTGCACCAAGACTGTTCAGCCAACACTGAGCTTCATTAACAGCATCAAATCACTGCAAAATCAATTAAGGATGTTAGTGAATCCACCTGTGTGAATGTCTTACATGAGAAGTCAAGCCCAAACTGCAACACCTGCAAGGAGCATCCTTTTTGAGAATTACTGGATGTGAGAATGGAAGAGAAAAAAATTACAAAAGATTAGATGTCATCACTTCAAACTAACGCTAGGTCACCTTAGTTGTAAGGAACCATTCACCTTTCTGAACAGGACAGAGCACTGCTGCTTGCGCTACTTAAATCCTTTCACAAACAAGGACAGTATACTTCCTGGTTTAATGCCTCAGGGAATAGTTGCCTTTTATACAAGATTTGAGGTGTGCTATCAACAGTCTTATGACGTATCTGAAAAAACGTTGCACATTTCCTCCTACATTATCCTCTTTCAGCTCTCTCTACACTAACTCAGCTCCATTAGCAAAGGTTTCAAAAGACTTTCCTCCTACCTCAACAAAAAAATCCCCTCCCCTTTCAGTCTTGTTACCTGCCAGCCTTGACTCTTCTACAAAGTTTTACCTGAAACTTACAACTGCTCTCATCCTCTGCCTTCCTGTTTTGCCACTTAGCTGCTGTACTTATTTTTGCTTCAAAGGGGAGTTTTAAGTCAGCTCTTGAAGTAAATCCTATGGAGAATAGGAGTCATAGCTACAGAGGTTAGAAATAAACCATTTAACCAATCTGCCCTTAAAAGGTCAGTTTTCAAATGAGTTACAAGTGTCACAGATTTTCATACTGCTCATTTTAAACCCAGCTGTATTTTCAAAACTAGAGCAAATTCTTCCTCTGATGGATTACAGGGTTTCTGCTTGTTTTGCAAGGGATGCCTGATGAGTGAAGGACTGTCTGTGAAAAACAGTATGATGATCCATGGCCACAGGAAATACATGCCCAGAAAATCTGATTTCTAGTAGCCAGCAATGCTACGCTGCCTCTGACACTGACTCACACAACACTGTGCCTGGGAACATGTACCACCTTGGATGTCAAAATGATCCAGTCCTGTAGAAAGCAGCTGCATATAAACAACAATCCATAAAACACTTTGAGAGAGGTTTTACTATCCTAGGAAATCTGGAAGACACATGCCTTTCACAGCTCACTTCCTAATGCTTCTGACATTAAGTCCCTGCACACTGACTGCAATCAAGAGATCTTCCTGCCATGTCCTGCCCCCATGAGAAGCCTGTGCTTGAGGCTAGGCTCACTACTACAAGGGACAGACGTCTACTGCATTGTCTAAACAAGCAGAGACCATGGAAGGACTTGTCTCCTGTCCTTGTAAGATTATCTGCTCACCTCCAGTGTTTCCCAACAACTGCAGAGTACAGCTGTGCCAAATGTATACCTTTTTAGAAATATGGAACTAAATCAGATCGTATTTGGTGGCAAATCCTTAATCCATATCTAAATAAACTGCACTTACAAAAGCTCATAATTTCTAAATGAGAGCAGTATCCAGTTTGCCTTGTAACAGGAGACAGAGAGTAACGTATTTCCCTCTAGCGATAGGAAAGCACCTCACATAAAATAAACTGCTCCTCACTGAACACCTACATTTAAATTATATACATTAAAATGCCTCAAGACTAGTAATGCTATGTACCTAGCAAAAAAAGAATGTGGGGCAGTTTAGGCATAGCTCCTTGTAAGTGATGGAAAGCTTCAGAACTGCCTAGAAAATTTCTGATAACACCGGAGAAAGAGAAATCATAACAATATATACACATCCCAAACGACACTATGTAATATGGTGCCACTAATTAGGTATACAGTCACAGGTAAGCCAGAGGAAAAAGTCTGCCTCCACCCACAAAAATCATGAGTAGGATCTGAAATCATGCACGTTCATACCAGAGAGGTACAGGTTTGCATTTGAAGTTTACCAGGGAAATGTTGTAATTAATACAAAAGTTTTAGTTTCTAGAGCATGTGAATTTGAGAGGCTCACTGAATCCACCAATGTTTCCTTAAGAGTGCACACAACTCCTAAGGCCAAAGGCAGACAAAGGAAATTAGGTAAAAGGACAAAGCTCTTTCCAGTCAGATTTTAACCTCATCTAGGGTCCCTAGAATTTTCCAGGCTTCTTTGAGCATCTATAGTTCAAATAGTTCTGTAGTTGTATAGAGTATCTCTATGTTTTTGTTGCATCTTCCTCCAGTTGTTATGTTGGTAATGCATAATCCACCATTGTGTGTTATTTCACAGGCACAGCCAGACTCCCTGGTATTAACAAAGGACTATAATTCTCCTGGTAAGAACCTTTTCTTTCCATCTACCACACTTCTGTATGTGTGTATGTACGTGAACACTCTTTGACAACTACATTTTTAATGTAACACCTCAATTCTTTCTGCTCAATTCTTCCTGACCCAACTACAGTGATATTTACAATTTAGCCTTGTGCAATAACTATATTTCTAGCTTTTGTCTGCTCAATGGTTTTTCTTTTTCAATTGTTATTTCACTGATACCCTTGGTATTACACCTGCTGCAACACAGACAACTATCAATATGTATGATCTGACAACTTGCCCTTCACTTTCTCAGTATGCCCTCTAGGACTACATTCCTGTACATATGGTTTCAGGTCATGTTAGTGAAATATTTATTTGCATATTTCATTGATTTTTCCATACCTGAGGAAAATGTGCCATGGTCACACATCGATTTTTCCCTTTGGTTATAATTAGGAGAAAGCTTAGCTTGTTATCATCTCTGAAATCCAGACATCTTCAATGATCCAGTGAAAGTTTTTCTGTACTTACTTTTTCCAGATTAAAATTTAACCACTGGTTAATGGCTAAGTTGGAACCAAATATCAGTAGCATCAGCAAAAATACTTTAATTATTATTTTAAAAGAAAGCCAAATAGAATAAAGAAAAGGGAAAAAATGAAAGTTTGTGTTAAGGAAAGCCTTTACAAAATCACAAATTCTAGAAAGCATAAAAATGCTGTAATAGGGTTCTACACAATTGTTTGGTTTTGCCATTTACATTTATTTGTCTTCCAACACAGACTACTAAAAACCATGATCAGTAAACTTTATATATTTATGATTAAAACATGTCATGGCCTATTTCAACCATGCTCTACTCTGTGTACTTCGTACATCATTTGCTGGTACATGGCACATATATGTGCAACTAGACCTATCCTGCGAGTCATTCTCCAGCAGCAACATGAAGCTCCTTTACCTCATCTTAATACATCCAACAACACAGCAGAAAGATAATCCAATCATATACTATAAACCATACATAAACACATAACGAACTAAAACTTCACCTACATTTGAGAGGCACAGTTTATAAGGTAGAACAGTCAAATTCATTTTCTAGGTGTTTCAGCTGTCAAACACTGACTCAAGCTTCCTCTGGTGTGTAAAATGGGAAAGGTAGTTGTGCAGACAAGGTACGGCTTATCAACAATACTTCTGAGCTCATAGGTATAGAAAGAATCCAAAATATAAGTGTAAACAAAGCAGAGTTTCAACAGGAAGCTGAGAAGGAAAAAGACAACAGGAAATGGAAAAAGCCAAACCAAAATTGTGTCTATGGCACTCAAGCCAAGATCTCTATGTTCTTTGTGCACAGCTACAAACTCAGTCTGCTCCTCAGAGCTGTAGAGGCAAATGTTCCCTGTGCTCCAGTTACAAATCAGTATTCTTCCAACTGAAAGAAGGCCAAAGTTCTAAGCAGGTCTGTTCTTCACCATTGAGGAATACACTGTTTCTGGAGAATCTATTATCTCCTGGAACATTATCTCACCTCTGAGGCTGGATAGGCACATTCTCCATCTGCACCTCTGTTGCTTCCAGGGGAAAAAACAAGCATTTCAGATTCAAAGAGCCACTTGTACATTAGCCTGATCCCACTCATCATTTGAACGTTGATTAAGTTATTCAACCTCCTCACAGCCTCTCAAGTGTTGCAGCTCCCTAGAAAAGTTGGTGTCATGCAAGACTTCAATAGCATTTACTGTAGCTTCCTACAGAGGGCAGGAAAATCTCCAATTTCTTTCCTTCTGCCTAGGCAAAAACTCCTTAACACAGTAAGGGCAAGCGGTGTTCAACAGAAAAATTGAACACACTTCGCAGCTTCTTGTCAGGGTCCATGGATGATGAAGTCTGATTTCAGTTCAGTCTCTCACACTCCTCATTAGCAAACAGAAAAAGAAATATGATGCTATTCTGGGTAAGTCCAAGGAAGGAGCTCACATACGACAAAGAGGGTAAAAAAAAAAAAAAGCAAAGAGGGTAAAAAAGGAACATGTCCATTAGAAGTTAATGGCTAAATGAGGATGACAGAGAGGACAAGCCTACTACAAAATGCAGCTTCTTCCTACTGCTAGATGTTTGACCATGACAACAATTGCTTACAATGAACAGCTTCTCCTGCGACTGAGATTATGCACTAAACTTTTTCAAATTCTGCTGTCTACACAGCCACAGATACAATTAAGCCCAGCCATTACAGAGAACAGCAAACCTTCAAATATTCAGGTCTCTTGGTATTAACAAGTTTTGCGTCTGAAATACAAAACAGCTTCTCATATTTGCCGCAGAAGCACAGCTATTTTTGCACGTACTCATAAGACCAAAAGTAAGATATATGAATAATGCCATATAATTTTATCTACTCCCTGTTTCTCCATTCACTAAGATTTGTGACATCGGAACTCTTTGGGTTTTGTGTTTGATATTTTTTTTCTCCTCTGGTCAACATCATATCTTTCACACTGCTATTTGTTTCCCAAAATTACTCCCAATGTCATGGACTTGAGATTTATAGATTAAGCCGACAGAACCATTTCTGAGCACTATATGTGAAGGGGAGGAAAAGAGAAAAACAGTTCATAAAAGGTGACTACCACCTTAATTACTGAGAGCTGCTACTTCACAAAAACAGTGAGGGGATTTAAGAAAGTGACTAAGTCACAAAACTCGATTTCAGAAGCATCATACATATTAAAACTCATCAAAAGTTGCATTTGACAGTGGGAATTGAATGTCTTCACAACTTCTGACTTTTTTACTCTGCATTTCTCAGTCTGGGATGATGGTTCTATAGCAGGAGCCATCAGCAGGAAGCTGATGTCAGGCCGCCTGCCAGTTGCTTGAATTTCTTTAGCTTTTGAGACTCAGGGTGCCATTGTTTATACCTCATCTGCCTTTTTCCGTGGATGAAAAAGTAAACATTATCTGTGAGTTGTTTGGGGGTTGGGTTGGGTTTTTTCTCTATTTTGCTACATTACCTTGTACATTACCCAATCAAATTAAAAATCAGAGTACATGCTTCAAAGTCATGACAAAATGATCAACACACTCTACTGCCATCAGACACAAGTTTCACTTACTTATCGCTTCATTTATTCATCGAAGATAACAGTCTGTGCTATCATTCAGCCCAGTTATACGATGAGAAGAACATTCAAAGATTTTTATTTCCCAATTCATATGAGGAATTGGCATAACCCACTGTGTATTGCATATTCAGACAGCTGAGCAAGTCTGAACACACAAACACATTTATGTATTATGTATTTATATTATACAGACAATGCTTGCATACAGGGTCTTACTGATAACAAAAACTATTTATCAAAATAGTTTTGTAATTTACTGCAGTAATGAACTCTTTCATGAAATAACATGGAAGTAGAGAATTTAAAAAAATAAAAGATAAAAATCAAACTTCACATATGTACATGTTTTTACAAACCACTCACAACACAGATACTCCAATCTCTACTTGTCAAACAGGGCAGCATTATGTACAATCTGCCACACTATAAGACAATATTCCCTCCCCCTCACCCGTTTGGTTAAGTGTCAAAAGGAAGAACATTTTTCTACTTGTTTTTTGCTAGATAAATGCAAGCAGGTGGAGAAAATATTGTTCTAGGAAGTTCACTTTCACATGAGATCATCCTCATGTTAACCCTGCACTTCCAAGGTGTTGAAGTTTTGCAATAAAACTTTATCAACTTCATCTTCTTGGGGTAAACAAAGCTGAAGTCAGGTGCAGTGTATTAAGGTTCGCTTACATCCTGAACAGGACCAGAAGCTACTTAAAAGTTACAGAATAATTACAAAATAATAATTTATAAAGACAAAAGGAAATAATATGGACTCTTAAAAATAATAAGAACTTCAGAGACTGCACTACATAAATCCAAAGGGATCTGTACTTTTAGAATAAACTGACAAAAGCTGAAGATGCAGTGAGATATTATTTGGAAACTAACATCTAAATTCAACCACTGAGAAGGGCTTATCATGCTCTGCTTATGAGTGCTTTGAAGGCAGACTTTACTTTAGAATGGCAAGAAAATGAACAGGGGGATCAAGAGAACTAGTTGGATCCTTAAGGGGAGTTCAGAAGGACAGAGGGCTTCCTGGGAAAACAAACCCAAAAAGACCCATAACATCATGCATTTTCATGTTCCAGCAAGTGCTGCAGTAAACAAAGATGAACTGTGTTTATCATACACCTATTCTAAACCTACATAAAATGCCCCAGGACCACAGTGATTTGAAAGCATCATTATCCTCCCCAGCACAAAAATAGGCTACATACAGAAGACAGCTGTCTTGAACAGACATCAACATAGTAATTTGGCCTTGTGCTTTGAAGACATCCCCACCATTAGTCAGCATCACCCTTTAAAAGTCTCCTCTTTCAGAATTTGCAGCATGAAAAGCTTCCACCAAATTTTGCTGTTAGTGATTAAATGTAGGTGATGTCCTTTCTATTTGGCTCTTGGCAAATCATGAGTTGTAGATGCAGCAACGTAAGTTGCTGCTTTATCCATCTCCAACCACAGCTGTTTAGGAGCTCCACCCCCAATCACTTAATGTTGTGCTCCACTAACCAGCATCTTTGTCCTTCACTGATCTTGATCAGTCTAGAAAGATTATGTCAACAATAAAATCTTAACCATTCAAAAAGTGGCAGCAAGAACATGCTGACTGGCCACACTGACTTGACCCTAATCACATTCACTTGGCCCAGTCTCATCATTTGGTATGACAGAGCTTTTGGAGCAAATATCTGTTCAGAGAAGCTAGTGTATCTTCCAGCTGCTGAATTTCATATGTCTGTTCCTGCACACCCATCCTCCATGCTGTATGCACTGCCTTTCTGTATGTAAATGTTGCATTTCTTAAGTCTTTGCAGGGATGCCCACCTACTTTGCATTAATTCTTGTGAGGTAAAATTGTGTTGTTATCCATCGAGCTACTAACCATTGTGCTTGTTTTGTACTCAATAGAAGTGCTGCACAGAGGCACCTATGCTTGTTCCACACCTTAAAACTAAAGCAGTTTCAAATAAGTCTGCTGCACTGGAGCACCAGAACTTTCTGGGTGTGGCTTCTTTCACATTAAAAAGCCCACGTTTGGCACGCCATATTTTTGCATTAATGTCTAGAACAAATGAACAAGTGTCATGGGTTCAGCAGTAGCTCATGCTCTGCCAGGGAGGAGGGAGAGATAGGGTGCCTGGTCTGGGCTAGTCTGGGAGGTATTCCATACCACAGCACGTCCTGCTTGGGGAGGGGACTGGAAGCTGGCCGGGAGGGAAGGGGTTAACACTCCTGGCTGGGCTCGAAGAGGGAACTGGAAGCTGGCTAGGAGGGGAGGGGTGAGCTCTCTCTTCTGGGCTGGGCTCATGGTGGCGGGTGGTATCGTATTCTCTCTCCCTGTTTATTTCCTCTAACATTGATTTATTAGTGGTAGTGATCTGTGTTATACCTTAATTGTTGGACTGATTTTACCTCAATCCGTGGGAGCTGTATTCCTCTGGCTCTCCTTCCCATCCCTCCGGGAGTGGGAAGGTGGGGGGGGGGAGTGAGGGAACTCTGCAGATTTAGTTTAAACCATGACAACAAGCAACTTTAACGTGCATCAATACTACCTTCAAAAATATCCACTAGTCTTTCCCCAAACACCCCAGACAGTTTCGTTAGCCAAGGAAAGTGTCATCCCTGTAACCTGATGGAAAGGTTAGCCCATAAACCCCAGAACCCTGCTTGCCAACAATGGTGTAGTCTCCAATCACCCTGTTGAATATGGAGGACATTACTAGCAGACATCCCAACTTGTGTTTCTACCAGAAGTTGTGGGTTCTTTGTATCCTCCAAATCCTTAAACACATTTAGAGATTAATTAATTGGTTTGTCCCATAAACTTTGCATTACATATTATTGCCAGAAGAGGAAGCCTTTTTGATCACTAGACATTTACAAAGTCATCTCTCTCAAGCGAATTTCTTGTTTCTTCCAGATTTTCAGTAAATCTGTCATAAAATTAGGTTAACTGATAAGGGATCAATGGAACTACTCTGTGACAAAACCAAAGGATTTGTTTGTTAGTAGTACCTGAAATTATTTTGTTTTGGAAAAATGCTTCCATATTCACTATTTCCTAAAGGGATATAAGGATACAAAAATGTATTTCCACTGGTATTTTGTGTTAGCCTGTTGAAAAATTAAAAAATGGTGCCAGTAAAGTCTCTAGTGTTTGAAACAAGGCAAGCAAACCAATTCAACTCACAGCATGGAACTAACATGTTGAAATGGCCACCTTACCTAGACTTCTAGGAGAAATTAATGACACCAAACTTCTCTTGAGCTTGTGATCCTAATCAGTTTGTAGCTGGACACTTGCTTCCTTTTTCATCTCTGATAATTAAAGTATTTTCTACAAGTATTTTTTAATTCATGCTTAAAAATACCTTGGGGAAAGAAAACAAATGCTGCTGTCAAAGTGTACGAAATCTTACTTGGTTAAATCACTATTTTCAGAAGTATTTGTCCTTATGTATTGATAACCAGAAAGTGTTGTCATCTAAGAGCCTAACACAGTGGCTCTCATATTTAATTTCTGTAATAACAGTGCAGTACAATTATTGCAACAGAGTCAAAGCATTCATAGCGGCAATAAAGCTAATACTTGCCAAATTTACAATGATCTTATTCACGTATGCCAAAACCTGGCAGCTGTCCAAAGCTTAAGATTTGACATTTGGTCCAAGCCATATCATTCAGGTCCCAACTCTCAAATAATGCTGTGAAAAGTGAGGAAAAAAAGGTGCAAACACAGAAGAGAGGCAAAGGAAAAATGGATAAAAGGGCACAACTGTATATGTGACTAGAAACATAAGGCAAGATTGGCCAACTGTTCAGGCAAAGAAGTGGTAAGATTCCCTTTCTGTATGAAGTTTTTTTCAATAGTAATTAAAAAACACTCCCAAAAACCAGCCCTCAGTTATCTCCAATGGTGTTTGATACATACATGTGCACATGACTTGAGGTATTCTGCCCACCAAGCAGTGCACTGCTGTAGCTATTCTGCTAGCAGCACTGGTAAAAGCTACTTCAAAGCCAGCCTTCTGTTTTGCTGTACATGAAGCCCTATTTAAAATATTGATGTTTACTAAACACCAAAGGAAAGCATAGGATCTTCTCTTGTGGCACACAGGGATGCTCAATATCTATCAGGATGCTTGCAGGATTTGTGAACTCCCAACAAAAGGTTGTCTGCTTGATTTGATGCCACATCTTCCTTTCATAAATATAAAATTATTAGGTATTACAGTTATAATATTATAACCTTTTGCCACATTTGTTCCCAGGCAATGCATACTGATGCTTTGTAATTTTAGTGGTAGTCTCCTTAGTGTTGCAAGACAAGCTTCTCTGTTGCAAGACAGAGCTCAGCTAAGCCACCCTCCAGGTATGTCTAGTGCAGAAATAAAAAGTTAGGTATAAAAATGTAAGGAAGAATGGCATTGTCTTACCAGAAAAGTAGGACAGGTCTCCAGACAGAACTCTTCCTGTGTCAGTATTACTTATTCTGATCTATGGGTAAGTTGGAGCACTAAGCCCTAAAGCCACCACTATTTTGAACAGACTAAAACACATTTACTGTAAATAAAGCTAAGAGGGAAAACCTGCATTCTGCCAGCTGCTTACAAAGCTTGAAAACAAATTCCTGCAGTGCTCAGAGAAGTGGTAGATGCACCATCCCTGGAGACAGTCAAGGTCAGGCTGGATGCAGTTCTAGGCAACCTGATCTAGTTGAAGATGTCCCTGCTCATTGCTGGGGATGGGGAGCTAGATGACCTTTAAAAGGTCTGTTCCAACCCAAACTATTTTATGATTCATAACCTTGAACAGCCTAGGGAGCGGCTTAAAACAAAAATTGGTTTTCTTTCCGTGGAACAGTTCTGCTGGGCTTCTCCTCACTAATATTTAAACTGAATTAAAGTATAATTTTTATAAGAATTTCATTCTATTTGATACCAAAATAATTCCTTCTTCCAACTCACTTCCCCCTTCCAGTAGCTAGGGAGAATATTTTCCTCCCCTGAAAACTGCATGGGTGAGAAACTGTCTTTTCTAGCCAGCATCATCTGGATGTAAAGCTTAAAATGTCAAGAGGGCACAAGGAGAACTGCAGCAGACCAACAAGTAGATATGGAGGCTAATGTTAATTTGCATACTCATTAAAATTCAGCATACTTCAAATAGATAGAAGAAAATTGAAGGAGATAATATAGAAATGCAGTAAAAAGTAACAACAGGCAGAGATAGCCTAAAACCAGAAAAGAAAAAAAAATTACTGCAGACATCAGGGGAAAAGAATAAGTTCAGTACTTCCAGTTGGAAAACTGAACAATTTGAGAAAGGAACTTGATACAACCCTTTAAAAAAAAACCAATTTACGTGGAAATCCTGGAAATGCTTCTAGACCAGCAGTTCTTCAGCTTATTTGCACTGGACCTTCATCCATCAGCAGAAGCTATGTCTAGACCCCAGACCCATCATTACTCAACGAGCCATCACTGCCCCCAGTGCTCTAGAAATTCGTTCCCAGTTTGACTTTATGCATTGAGACAATACAGAACAGTAAGTGCAAAAGAAACATTCTTAGTGCAAAGGTGCCCTGAAGCTCCTGTAATTGCTCTAAGAAGGATTTCCATAGTTCAGGGGATAGCATGCAGCAGACACATTCATTTTCATAATTACCATGAAGAGCTAAAAGGCATATGGTGTTCTTTCACATACATGAACATGCAGGCAACCTTATACTGTGACAGTCCCAGGTTTATAGACACTTCATACAGGTTTCTCAACCTTCCTGTTGTATTTACACCAAACTTCTTCACCCGATTCCAGAATCAGGCACATGGGAAACATTTTTGTTGTCTTTCTCCATGTCACTGAACTGGTCTGTGCAGAAGGAAGAGGAGAGATCACTGTGACATCCATCATGCGATCTCAAAAGCATAATGAAGCCTGAGTAGCATCAATTTTATCCTTCTTACTCTTCATATTGGAATCAGTCCAGGAAATAAAATATGCACTGTACAAGAATTGTACAATATCCAACTAGGAAGCGTAAATTTATTCAATATCTACAGTTTAATGTAAACTCTGCACAACTAGCTAAATAATCACCAGAACTCAGAAGCATATGTAGAAAAGTTGGAATGAGTCTGATTAAAGGTGTAATCTGCCATCAGTGTCAAAATGTCTAGTGTACAGAAGCATAAAAGCCATCCATTACAAAAGTACAAATATTAACCTCAGAAGGAAGAAAAAAAACAAATTCGACAGAATGTGCCAATATCAATATTTTATACACTGAACCACAGGATACAGCAACAATGTTCCACCAGCAATTCTCACCAATATCAACCACACATTCCTTCTGAATCAAAAAAAGATTTGTTGCATCCTGAAGATATTATTATGATGCAGAACAGTGTAATGGAGAGTGCTTTACAGGCTTAACAATAGGTAACTTCTGCAATGAACCATCCAAGACACTTCTATTAGGTAGTTATAGTAAATTTAAGAATTATTTCTACCTTCAATGTATTACACATGGCAAAGCCTCCATAAACACATGCTGGTGATAAAGATAAAAGAAGCTACTAAGCATGTGGTGGGAATATCCTTGGGTAGATATACAGGAAAAGCAACTGACACTAGAATAAGGCTGATTGGGTCTTTAGCAATTATTTACCCATCAAGAAACATGCAATCACCATCTAGCCCATGAACTGGCACCTTATAAATATTCACAAAGGCAGCCATAATCATGAAGCCTCTCTGATGTTGCTCCTCAGGAAAGAGTCATGTTCCACAACAAACCTAAAAATGCGAGTGGGCCTTCTCTCAGTCTTTTCCTTTCTCAGGCCTTCCTCCTTATTTAGACTTTTCTCCTTCTTATCTTGCCTGTCTTCCGCTTGCTAAATACAAAGTTAAAACTTCATGGTTTAACTTTAAATCTAGCTTTAAATTATTAAAATTTCATTCTTATAATCAATATTAATGTCATCCAGCAAAAGAAAATTAACATTGATCTGTGTACTACAGGTAGTGGTCTGGAGCTTGCTATTTTCACAGAGGGCAAAGGTTTCGTTTTGTGCTGTAACCTTTGCCATGAAAGTGTATAAAAATTAAACCAGTCCCATGAAATTGTTTCTCCTGGCAAATATCCTTTACACAGTGGGTTTCGCTCAATTCTAGCCTAGCACCCTGTAAAAATCACACAATCAAGTGGCTCCAAGCAGATACACACATACATATATGCAGTCACTGAATAGAGGTGTCTGCACTTCGCAACAAGGTGCCCAGTGCCAGCTGGAAACACCAGGTCAGCTGAAGAAGTGACAGTTACTGCAGAGACTACAAGTTTCACTACCTTTCATCTCAACGCACTTAAGAGTTTTCAGGATCAAGACCCATATTCAAACTCCAGGCCAGCAAAATGAATCTAAACCAGGAATACTTACTGGAGGTCATCAAATCTGTAAGATTTGGGAACAGCAGATGCATTTGCTCCTTAAAGTTTTCAGAGAAACTCTAAACAGAATGTCAATCCAGTGTTTATTTTACAAAGTGCTTAAGCACAAACAGCTACACCCTAAAACATCAGTGTTTAAGGATGAAGCTACAGCGAGAGTTCAAAACACGGTAACTCTCAAGTCTGTAACAACAAGGTACCAAATCAGCAAGATTCAGACCAAGTCTACACAAGCCACTTCTTAATTTGTCAACTCTTATGACTTCAGTCTCATACTCCTAAGAAAGTAATATCCAACGTCCTCATTCTGTCACTCCAGATTTCAATGGTGTATACAGTTTTGTCAGCTAGATTCCATTCCTGATACACACACAAAAGGCAAATGGTTTGAAAAAAGTAAAAAAAAAAAAAAAATAGTCTCTCCCCCTTTTCCCAGCCCTTATTAAACAAAAACCCAACAAACTGAATCCTAGGGATTTTTTTTTATCATTTTGTTGGGAGTCCTGACCTCTTCAGAACCCATTACAACAGCAGAAATAAGACAAGGTGCACTCTTTCACAAAAAACATGCACTTAAAGACTACAAATCTTCACTGATTTATTTCTTATCCAGGAAGATGATCCTATAATTAAGATTAGTGATACAAACAATCAGAGCCCTTGGCTCCCAAATTTAGTCGTTTCACTGTGTTGGATGACCTGTGCTCTAGCAGACATCACCAAGACTGTAACATCTTAGAGGTAGATGCAGCCCTACTGTCTTAACACTGTAAACCAACTGCAGAACTAACACACTGAACTTCCAGAACATACTTCAATAGCCTCAAGGGCATGCAGCAAATCATAAATATGTATAGCCAATCAAGCTTACAGCAGTATCAGCATATACAATCTGAGCTCGGTTTCATTCAAAAAATCAAAAGCAGCTTATTTATATTTTTCTACATCAGTAGAAAGACTTCAGCCTGCCAGAGTATTATAAGAATCTGAAGCTCTTTCACTAAGAGCATGTAAGTAAAACTATGTGAGATAAATTTGCAAAAGTATGTTTTAAGAGGTTTAATCCTTGAATTAATAAAAGCAAGTGTATTTCAGGGAACTCAGAAGTAGAGCTGCAGAACAAAATGAATTCTTAATTCAGCACCTGAAATGGGAGGCTGTGGGGTAGGGAAATCAGTTTCAGGATGACCCAATCCAAATTTTAATTTTCAGCTGACATAAAACCATGTTGGTTTGAGATGAAACATGACGTTTTTAAACTTTTGGAATGCTTTTCCATTTCTTAAAATTATGTTTACTACAGCTTTCTATAAAGAAATATTGTTGAGAAAAATAAAACATTTTCATTTCCTCGCTGTTCTTGTCATTGTGACTGCAGATAAAACCGTTCAAGTTTCACCAAAATCCAAAGGTCGTTTTGCTGAACTCGAAATCTGCTGATGCTGAACTGCATCTTTTGGCAGCAAAGCTCCATACCAATTTTTTTTTTTTTTTGCTTGTCTTTAATGGTCATCTTGTGCTACCAAGTCATAAATGCCCAGTGACAAGCTGCAAACCTAATTCACTGCAGGCAGCATATACACAGGTATTGCCATAGTGCATTGTACCAGTTACGAACTCAATCTGATGATGTGTAAAAGCCAGTACTAGGGCAATAGGATTATCTTTTCCTCTGACTACATTCAATTTATTTGTGTAACCAGGAAGAAAGAGGAGTAAGGAGAGCTCCCCAATATTATTTTAGCCAAACGTGTTGTATATCTGGATTAAATGCTGCACTGGGTGGAGGAGGGAAGGAGAGGAGGAGCGTGGAAGGGAAGGCAAGAGAAAGAGTTATGCATGTGGTATGTGGCCCAAAATTTTGATTTTGGCTGTGCATGTTATTCACTACCTTACACTCTGAAAACGTGTTCCCCCTTCTCATTAAAAACCATACTAAATACAAATAAATACGAAGAGTCTGTTGAACAGAAGATAATCCACAGAAGATAATCCAAGGGCAAGACTGCACTAAAGTGTGCAGACCCCTTGATCTAAAGCAGATCCAACATCCCTTAGGGACCAAAATCAAATTAGTTGCCAACAGCAGGAACACCTGCACCTTTCAAAATGTATCACAGTCCCTTCTGATGTTTTGCAAAACGTCACAAGGTCTGGCTCAGAGGTCTCACAGAGAATGAGGTGACCTAACTCGTGAGCTGGTGATCAAATGGGGGGATGACAGCTCCTGTGAGTCTCTCCTGAACTTCCTTCAGGTTTGAGTGCTGAGTGCTGAGGGAGACATCCTTGACTATGAGATTTGAATGACAGTTGACTTACCTGAACTTAAAAAGTCCATATGACAGAGATCATAATTTTATATTGTTTCCTTGGCCAAATGTCACACAAAGGGAACCATATTTCTCTGACCCAAGTTCTTGCTGCACTTTTCAACCATGTGCTCTTGAAGACTTTCTACCAGTTGACCCAGCTGTGACTGGTAGTGGTGCTTTCATGATTCTTTCTGGAAATTACTGTGGCTCAGTACTCAGTAACAGCTACAACACTCTCTCAATCCTCATCAAAAAAAGCACCTCTATACAATTAAGATAGTATATGTGAAAATAGATGGAAGTTGTTTGTCACAGCTTTTTCTCCAGAGTATTCACTGCTTCAGGAGCTAATCCATATGCCCTATTTATAAGATGAAACACCTTCTCATTCTTTTTCAATAAATATCACGAAAATATATTAGATTGTTGAGATTTATACAGATATATTTGGCAGACTTTTCAGGGCTGTCAAAGACAAATAGAATATGTGGTTCTTCTACACAGTGAATTATAATGTATTAGGAGAATTTCACTTCTTAGCTACGTTTGATTCATTCTCTGATACATATATATGCATTTGCAACGATGACAGTGAGGTTGCAGAACACACAGCAGAAGAAAATATGTCCTTAGGCTGTTTCTGTAATATTCATGATAGAAAACTGATCAATAATACTGATATAGTGAAACAAACAAAAAACACCTCTTGAGGTATAGGAAAGGGAGTAATTTATTTTTCTTGTTTCAGCTTTTCATTATGCTTGGTTTTAGTTTTATCTTGTAAAGTTTTAACACAGGAAATGCATAAGACCAGCAATAAACCCTTTATCAATTGCATCTCACACAACACTGCAAAACACTTTCCAATAGCTTGTAATTTACAGAAAGCCAGGACTAGGTTTAGAAGAGCAATTGGCTTCCTACTATTTCTGGACATATATCTGGCTACCAGGCCACTTTCCTGTACACATGGACAATGTCACAGCATTCATACAGCATGCAGAAACCTGTTTAGGTATGTGTACATCTGATCAGTCTTAACATACACCGGTCTCCGTAAACTAAGAGAAACTGCAGAGGTGTTTATCTATAACTTTGAAGGAGAACTTCATGATCTTCTACAAATTTTACCTCTTTCAGACACAGGAAAACACAACCTTTTGTATTTGTGTAACTGGTATCACATAGAAGTGTTCAGTTTCACAAGGAAAATAAACTGCCCCCTGCGCTGGAACTACTGTGAAGTCACTGATTACTGACTGTTCATATTATGAAAGAAAAATAAAACTACAGTTGAGAAGACTGGTCCTTTTCAAAATAAGGAGGAGGGGAATGACACCACCTTAATACCTTAAATGCAGCAGAGATTACATGGTCCTCTCAGATGCATTTAGTGATATAACCATGCAGCATTCAAATAACAGTGAACTCACTGTGTTCCTCTTAAAGATGTGCCATGCAATTAATACAGTAGATCCAACTTTTGCCAAAGAAAGATCTTCCTTGAGCATTTTTTATTTTAGTTTTTCAGCTGCAAGTGATAATAAGGTATTTATGCCTTTGACCTGTAAGAAAGGGAAGTGTCGATGCAAAGATGGTTTTAAAAACGATCGCTTACTGCTCAGGAGCAGATGACAACTTTCTTTGCTGGATGACATAGTAAGACTTTTCATGTTCATCAATGGCTTTTTCAAAACATGTTCCCCTTACCAAATTGGCATTTCCATAACATAAGTAACAGGATTAAACAGAAATTTCAGATTTTACAACAAAGATTTGAATAAGCAAGCATAGCAAAGCACTGCACAGATCATCTACCTTTAGTCTGTGAGACTATCTTCAGATTTCCAGGACAGAAATCTGTTTAGTTTTGCAGCAAAGCAAAAAGGAGGGTAGGCTTACAACAACACCATGCAAATATGCTCTGGCCGGGCTTCCTCTTTGTCAGTGAAGTATCTACAGTCCACAACACCTGCCTGAACAAAAAGTGTTGGCAGGAAAACTGAGAGGTATCTGGAAAAACGCAACACAGGCTAGCCCAAATCTCAGTGTTTCAGAAGGCAAAATAGCTTTGAGCAAGCAACTCACCAGCCAAGACTCATCTGGCTTGGCCTTATTGTCTAGTGTGAAGACTGTGAAAGACAGATGGAGCTGAACAGCAGATGTGATCTGATTCTAGATGTTGCTTATCCAGCATTAAGACAAAACCCAAACATCTGGCTGCACCTTCCACTGAAACACATAACAAACATGAATTCTTCTAACTGCAAAAAAATAAAAACTAGAGCTCAAAAATGTATTTCCATTTCAATTGCATGCAAAACTTACCCAGGTACTCACTGATTAACTTTCTATTCCTTTAGCAATTAGAAAGATGAAGCATATTCCTGCTGCAGCACTGACTCATGAAGCCAGTGGTGATCAAATATGGACCACTACAGGTGTTAAGATCCTTGACAGAGTAAACTTCAGCCTTTACTCCACACACCAAAGACACAGAGAATTTGTCACAGGTACCTTATATTGAGCATATGACAGACAAATCACTCACATGCCAAATAAGCTGTTTTCCTCGTATCATATTATTTAACATATTCTAAAAAGTTTCGTTATGCCTCAGAAAAGTAGAGCTGTTCTGGATTAAAGCAATAGAGAAAACCAGTGGCATCTTAGACTGCATGCCACGCAGAAGCCTAAAAAACACCTCACCCCCCAGAACAAATAAACAAGACTTTGAGTAACTTCAGTGTTCAATTTTCTTTTTCCCTGTCTGTAAAATTAGTACAGTGATTATCTGCCTCAAAGGATGACCATGAGAGCTAGCCATAGATTTGAAAGGACCTTAGATGTGCAGAATACCGTACTCAGAAAACTAGAATTATTAAATCGATAAATCAGCAAAATAATTTAGGATTATAATAATTTAATATCAGATTTCAGAAAAATAAAAATCACACTACTGAAAATTCTCTCTTTCAAAAGAATTCCCATCACACAGAATCACAGAATCCCAAGTGTTGGAAGGGACCTCGAAAGATCATCTAGTCCAACCCCCCTGCAAGAGCAGGGTAACCTAGAGTACATCACACAAGAACTTGTCCAGACAGGCCTTGAATATCTCCAATGTAGGAGACTCCACAACCCCCTTGGGCAACCTGTTCCAGTGCTCTGTCACTCTTACAGTAAAGAAGTTCTTCCTGATGTTAACGTGGAACCTCCTATGCTCCAGTTTACACCCATTGCCCCTTGTCCTATCACTGGATATCACTGAAAAAAGCCTAGCTCCATCATCCTGACACCCACCCTTTACATATTTGTAAACACTGATGAGGTCACCCCTCAGTCTCCTCTTCTCCAAGCTAAAGAGACCCAGCTCCCTCAGCCTCTTCTCATAAGGGAGGTGTTCCACTCCCTTCATCATCTTTGTGGCTCTGCTCTAGACTTTCAAGCAATAACAATTCCACTTTCAAATTTTACAGCAAGGCCTCACCCCTACCTACATTCAGTACAAATTTAGAAAAAGCCACACAGAAGAGAGAGAATCAAGATTTCCTTTTCTTCTGTGAAAGCTCAACTTGCGGGGTTTTTATAGAACGCAAAACTAAAGGAGACACTGCTATTTCTGGTGCAAGTTTCCCAGAATAGTACTTCAAATGAGACCTTGGGCAATGCTTCTTCTTCCAAGGGAAACAATAGAATCAGATGCCTACACATCTGCTCTACCACTTGAAAGAGAACTACAGCTTTGTTCATATTTAGGAAATGCCTTTCAGATTTTATACTTTTTTTAAAACAACAGTGCCAATGGGAAAACACACGAAAGTGCTGCCATCTTCAGTAAAAATCCCCGCAGCAGCCAGGGCACACCTGCTTTGGGTACAGACATTTCAAAGCTCATCCAGCACAGTAGGGTAGGCTTGTAGTCTGAGAAACCTATCAACCCCACCTATCCACTTTTTGTCATCCAGTTAATTAGCTGCCAGCATGAGAGTGAACTAGAGAGATCTTTTGGGCCAGAAACTGACATATTGTGATAGCTTGCCAATGAGAAAACCTGGAGAAGTCCCATTTTCTGTCATTCCTCTTGCATTGCTATTGGAAGTGGAAAAACAACATCATTTTAACAAATAAATCACCAATAGGAACCTGAAGATGAATTTCAATAGGCCAGCATTAGTTAGGACTGTTCCCTAGCATACAATTATAAGCTACCATCAAAAAATCATGACAACCTGCAGGTTTGTTAGGAATTTTCCTTCCTGCTTAGAGCATTGCTTTCTCCATAAAGACCTGAAATCATCATCAACATTGTAATTCACTGGACATGAGGAAACATAGAGCAACTGTCTCTCAATTCACTCAGTTTTCATGCTCTTTCCATGAAGATTCCTACTGTCTAAACACATTTACACTTGAAAATATTTAACATATGGTCATAATGACATTTAACAGAACTCTTGCTTTCCTTGTGACCATGCAAGCCAGGCTGTTGTCATTCCTGCCCCCCACACCTCCCTTCAGCCCAATAAACTGACCAGTTTCAAGACAACAGGAACAGAAGATAGAATCTGTAGGAGTGAGGACAAGACAGAGTGGTTAGCAGAAAAGGGCAGTAGTCTGTTCCTTGCTGAGCCTTCCAGAGTGACAGAAAATGAGCATCAGTGATGGCAACAGCCAATGGCTAAGTGCCATGGGAACCTGAAAGAGTCAGGCTTGGGTGTTTGTTTGCTACCTGGCCCCAGAAAAGACAGGGTCTGCAGCATGAGGAGTAGGAGAGGAGACCCCACAGCCCAGTACAGGAGTGTGTGCCTCACAGCTGGACCCATTACACTGAAATGCTGGGTTCTTGGCTGGAAAGAGGTCTCCCTCCCACCTGACACGAAAGTCATGCCTCTCACTAACATTAGTTGAGGAATAACCTGTCCTAAACCATGGAAAATGCCTGTCTAGTATAAATGAGACTCCCACAACAGCTGAACATGTCAGCCTAGTCGTTCACTCTTTAGACTGATCTAAACTGAGTAACTTTTTCAAACCCTGAACTGCTATCTAAACTGAATGTCCATGGGTGGTTTGTTTTTTTTTAGTTTCCCTCGTCTCTTCAGGATAAAATATGAAAACATGATTCTGGCAAAAGCAGATTAGTGCAGCCGCTAGGGAAGTAAAACCTGCACAGCGAGTGATTGCTTCGGCTTTGAGAAAATTTAATCTTCTCCCATCGATTCCTTTCCTCTTTTTTCTTGCATTAGGCAAAAGCTTCATATCTGACCACACTTTTTCTGTATGTTTTGAACTAAGTTATGTTTTGGCAACCTACAATTAAAATACCTTCAAGTTAAACAGCATGATTAATGCATGTCCATGCCTGTAAATTATCTGGAGAATTACTTCAATTAAATATCCACCACTTACAACATAAGGAGTACGACAATTAAACCTCTATCAAGAAAGGATTAATCAATAAAAAAAGGATTTGTAAAAGAATCTAAGTAACTAAGATTTATTCCCCTTGTAATATTTCTCTTTCCCTCCTCAAGTGACAGATGCCAAACAATTTAATCTCTTCTTTAAGAACAAGAAGTTTAATTTAGTTTTATGTTTAAATGGTCATTAATTCCAGATTTTCCTATTCACAGAGAATTTTTATGACAGTGAAAGAGACTCTTCAAAAAACTGAGAAGGAAAACACATAGATATACAGATACATTTTAAAAGGATGACTAGCACTGCTTTTTGCCTGCTGACTTTTTCTAAAGGTCTTTCTTAGTTCTATTTGCCTTCCTACACAAGTCACTGATTTTTATCTAGTTTTAAATTATCACATCTTAAAATATGCTGTGAAACCTCTGAATGCCCATTTTCTCCTAAAGCCATTCAGATTCTCAAGCAACACAGAGAGGATATGCAAAGATGTATGTATTACCAACCATATGTGTTACTTAAAACTGTTAGCAAGTTGGTGATTTTCTCCAGTTTGTTATCACTTAATAGGAAAAATGACAAGACATACATTAAAACTTCATGCTTGCACTGCTGATTTTTAAGCTTTTGGCTGTGTACCTCTACTACACTATAGCTACCACATACTGCAATTGCTACATGAAAGCTATGAACCTCCTTCTGGAAACACACTCTACAGAACTTACTCCCTCTCTTGTTGTGACAACGATGAACCGCTCCAAGGGTCAGTGTCCAAAGTTTCCAGTATGGCAGATCATACAGTTTAATTCCCATCACAAAAGCCACAGTACACACACTGTGCAGTAGGTCAGACTTTTTCCAGAAATGCAGTGTATGAACTACAAGTTATACCTTTGATACAATTGTACCTTTGAAAACATCAGTAGCCAGGAACAAACCAGGTGCTTTGTCCTGGCAGAAGATGAACAACCCAGGAACAGGCTGAGCCTGACTACTGCCAAGGCCATTCTTCATCAGGGGACACCCAGATTACTTTGTAGGTATGCAATTATTGGTTAGTAGCGTAGAATCACAAAATGGTTTGGTTGGAAGGGGCCTTAAAACTCATCCAGTTCCAACTCCCCTGCCATGGGCAAGGGCATCTTCCATTAGACCATGTTGCTTAAAGCCCCATCCAGCCTGGCCTTGAGAAGCCAGGGCAGCCACAGCTTCTCAGTGCTTCAGCAGTCTCATAATGAAGGATTTTTTCCTAATATCTTACCTAAACCTACCCTCTGTCATCTTAAAGTCATTCTACCTTGTCCTGTCCCTACATTCCTTTTCATAAAGTCCCTCTCCAGATTTCCTGTAGCCCTCCTTTAGGTACTGATATTGTCATTGTCTGGCATTTCAAGCACTGAGGAATCTTGCAGTGCTGAGAGACTCGGGCATGGCTATGATTCTTCCCTAGGTGGAAGGAAAATGCTATGTGCTACAGAGGCAGAAAGACAATCTAATAGTTGTTGATAGTTAGGCTTTTCTAACCCTGACTTTTCACAGGTAATGTATTTTATATTACATACATGTATATATCATACCTGTGCTTGACCCATTTCATTTATATTTATTTTCCCCAAATGAAAGAAGCTGGAAGGAAGGATTTGTGGCAGTGAGGATTACATTTGTTTATTCTCCTGGTAGGGAGAGGGGACAAGGTGTGAATAAAACCCTAACACAAACCACAGCTCAAAAGTCTGGAGAAGGTAGTAAGCTTGTCTTCATCTCAGCCCTTGAGTGAGGATGAGAGAGAAGGTCGATTATTGTCTATCACAGAACAGGAATATTTAGACAGAAAAAGGGAAAACCTTTACTTTTCTAGGGAATGCAGTCAGGTAATTGTATTTTACAACAATAGAAAGGGTGGGTCAGCAGAACTCCACAGAGATGAGAACTACCTGTCATTTTTATGGTGAAAAGTTATAGTGACCAAGCAGAGAGTTTATACAAAGTCGACCAAATATGTGTCTCTTTCTCTTAGAACTCCTTTCCTGA
Organism: Melopsittacus undulatus; assembly: GCF_012275295.1. NCBI lineage: Eukaryota > Metazoa > Chordata > Aves > Psittaciformes > Psittaculidae > Melopsittacus > Melopsittacus undulatus. The sequence continues at coordinate 67,538,273 of NC_047527.1, read as the reverse complement.
GTTACAGCTGGGCTTAAACCACGACACCCAAGTAGATCAGTTCATCACTGCTGTGGGTGAATTGCCAAGCCCCCATATCCTTCCAGGCCGCTGTTGCAGCCTCTGCCTCACTCTTGCAGACTCCCATCTAAACATCAAGGTAAGCTTGGCAGAATATTTCATTTCCTCCCTTAGTCAAGGAAAATATACTTTTCTCTATTTACTGAAAAGGGACTGAGGATTTCCTGCACTGCTTTATGCTAATGACCCATCTGTAACCAATCCCTAAAAAAGGTAAAACATGGTAATGCCCAACCAGAACCCACAAGGGTGGGTTTCTTTAAGTGTAACAGTAAATCAGTTATTCCAGCTTTAGTGGACAACACTTATTTCAAAATCAAGCATTTCAATGGCAATATTGAGTATACCAAATAAAAAGGATTTTTCTGAATGACATACCCATTTTTCAAAGCTCTCCCTGGAGGGTGTCAAGCCTTATACACCATTCAGCAAGTACAAGAGTTTGCTGTTCATTCCAGAAAGAAAAGTGCAGATAAGGGGATCTTGGGATAGAGGGGATGTATCCATCAGGCAAAAAATAAGTGTTAAAAATTGTGTTGGCCTAACAAATAAAAAGGCTTCTGAGGTATTTTATTGCATCATGGAAAAAAATCACGATTAAATTTTCATGCCATACATTCCCCAGCTGCCATAAATACAGGATAACTAGTGGGATTTGGGAGTTTCATTTCATTGCTTCAGAATAAGAAGTTTTAAGTCCAGTACCCACTGCTTTATCTGCCCCAGTGCATATCAACATGATTCTCTACTGTTTCAACTGAATCATAAGTAGTGTTTCTACATCCCTAACAATGCTTTTGTTTCTAAAACAGACAGTTCCAGAAGTTTAATAAAAAAGGGCAAAACCTTGCTACTTTTTCATCCAGAATCACAGAATCCCAGGGGTTGGAAGGGACCTCGAAAGATCATCTAGTCCAACCCCCCTGCAAGAGCAGGGTAACCTAGAGTACATCACACAGGAGCTTGTCCAAGCGGGCCTTGAATATCTTCAACGTAGGAGACTCCACAACCCCCTTGGGCAACCTGTTCCAGTGCTCTGTCACTCTCACAGTCACACCAATGTCTAGAACAGAGTCTGGAAAGGACCCATCCCCGTCCTCCAGACTTTGCTGGGTCCTTAAGTTGTTTGCTGTATTGATGACATGGGCAGACAGACACCCTTGAGCCTTCCTGCAGGGAAAACAAGCACACTGTAATTGGAGATTCAGAATAAAGATCTGTCCCCTACTAACAGCTCCCACACGACTTATACATGGTAGTGAAGCAGAACATTTGCAGGAAAAGACTTTTTGAAGGATAACATATTTGCAATGCTCTGAAAGAGATCACAGCCCTAAATTTAAAACATTGTTGTCAGAATTTCTGACCTCTTCAGAAACAGCTAGGAGCTACACAATAGGTGACAGTTCCATACCAACAGCCTAGAGTATTTTTTTCCATTCACTGTTTTGGGAGAAACACTCCAGTCTCATGCTGTAAGGAACAGCTGTAAGGTTCTAAAACCTTACATACTAAACAGACATACCACTTCACTGCAAGGCAGACATATTCAAAGGAGCAAACAGGGTTGCAGACATTGGCTTACCATAATTTTTCCTTCATTTGGCTAGGATACAGTCATTCTGCTAATTGAAACTCCTACCACAGTGTCAAACAAACAAATCAGATGAAACACACTGCCAGTATTTTGTCACATTCCAGGCCTCCTGGTGTTAGTTACTGTCTGCATATCCTGGGGCACCAACAGATGTAAGGTCTGATAAAAGCTGTTTCCCTGATTTCATGTCCAAGAAAAATTAATATGCTTTATTCTACAATGTATGCACACCTGGCAGATTATAAAAAGATCACAACCAACCAACCCATCCCCTTGTCCACAATGGATTTTGGTGTCTATAAAGGTTTTTAAGTTACTCCACCCCAATTCCCATCTCTCACAGGCTACATATACCTGAAGAAGGGCTGTGAATGTCAGGTTTTCCCTGCCAAAGATGCCAGAAGCATGTATTTATTCTGCTCCTCAAGAGGATTACATGGGAAGAAATATACCTAGATAGCTAGTGCTTAATCAAACAGCACCCAAAATTGCTGCCACCAAGCACTACTCCAAAATCAGTTCCGTTTGTCACACACACACATTTCAAACACTGAAGAGTACCTGGACAGGCTACAAAGGTTTTCTTTAAAACCTGTCCACTGAAACTAGAGAGGATTAGAAAGTATCACCAAATAGCAACTTTGGCTCATAGCACCAAGTCAGAGCCAGAGCCAAACCTACTCTAATGTTTAGTATTTAATTTCCTCAAGGACGCCTTGAGATGCTACACATTCAAGATAAGCATCCAGCAGCATTTACTCCTCCCAGTAAGGTTAGGTCCTGGCATATCTTGTGAGGGAGGAGTCAGCCTACTTCAGTTGTGCCAGCTGAATTACTTTCTCCATAACGACTGATTTATCTACCTCTGGAATCAATGTGTACTTTTTCCTCTCAGCATTTCTGGTTAAAACAATGCATATACATGTCTACCATTTAGTGTTCTCTTATGTAAATTTTTAAGTAATGTAGCACAAGAAAACTCAACCAGAAATTAATTTGTTTTAAATTTGGGAACTAACAATGCCCCCATTTGGTCAGCAGTTATTCTGCTTAAAGCATAGCTTTGATGTCTGTCACAGCTCCCTTCTCACACAGATCCTGACCCAACTCATTTAGATGTCATCCCATGGAATATCAGGGGTTTCATCTTCATTTCATATATTCTCACTTGCTACACTGCAATAAAAATCCAGAAGGCTCCCTCAGAGTCAGGACTTGGACACTTAACAATGATTCTTCGTGTATGCTGACCCCAGTTTTTCTTATGGAGCCATCACTGTTACCATCACTTTACCAGGTGGTGCTTTTAGTTCACTTGGGCCCATGAAACTGAAGAGAGCAAAAGACAAGTATGATATATCAATTTGATGTGTGGGCCTGAACATCTAAACGTACTATTCAATTCCCTGCTTTCAGGTTTTCTCTGCTTCCCGGCTCCCAGGGATTCCTTTTTTACTGTACACTGTGAACATAACTGCACTGAGCCATTTCATTGTAACAAGCTCATTTTGTAACCAACCACAGCAGTAACAGCTGTTCATTCCAGAGCCAGCACAGACATGCTGCACCCAAGTGGCACTCTGAGCACTGGCAATTCTGCTACCCAAATCAAAAGCAATAATAACACACAGTATGTGTTGGGGAGATGCCAGAAAAGGTCTTACCTGATTCAAAGTGGTCCAGGATTGTAACAAATCCTATTGTCCATTGTTCTAACAATAAGCATATTGTAGGGTATAATTTCAAATTAAAGTACAATGCAAAAAATATGAAGTTTGTCTAAACTAGGAGATCAGAAAAGTACATGAAACATCACAGAGAAAGTGGCTGGAAAATAATGTAAAAAATTGGAAATACTCAAGACTAAATAGTAAAAACTTTTTTTAGTAGGCCAGCAAGGGAGCTGGGAAAATCTTGATGATTACGTTATAAAATGGGGATTTAGGACTGGATAAGACCACATCCAAGAAGTTCAATATGCTCTTTTTTGTCAGTTGTTACTACAGAAGGTATTGGAAGTATCCCACGTTGTATGGCATTCATCACAGCAGACAGCTCGGAGGAGCTAGATCAATTTAAAGTGAGTACACAGGAAGTATTAAACCAATAGACAAATTGGATGTTAGTACTTAACCAGAAGTGGATGGCATTCACCTGAGAGCTCTGAGGAAATTCAAATGTGGGACTGCAGCACTGCTGGCCAAGGCTTGTAGCTGCTAACTACAGAGCTGCTATGCCAGAGGACTGCCAATGGACTCACATTTATGAAAAAGGCTCCACAGGCATCATGGAGAGTGATTTCCAGCAGCAGTATGACAGTCTACAATAAACAGAAAGCATAAAGGGAAACAGAAGCTGTGTCAAGGAGTCACCATAGCTTCTGCAAAAAGCAATTCTGCTTTATCAGCTGTCTGGGTTTCTACAGGGTGTCAGTAAGCATGCAGGTAAATGGGATCCTGCAGATATGATGCATTTAGATTTCCAGAAAGCCTTGAGTGGGCTTCCACACCAAATTAAGACACCATACACCTGGTTTATAAAGGCTCTTTCAAATGTGAAAAACAGTTAAAATGATCAGAAGAAAAAATTAAGAGCTCACCTAACAGAAAGTAAAAAAAAAAAAAAAACCAAAAAACCCACACATAAAAAATTAGGAAAGCAAATCTCCAGCTATTGGGGAAAGGAAACACAATCACATTATATTATAGACAATTACAGTTCTTGTTAGAAGTAGCACTGTGAAACTGGTGAATTTTCCACTCCATTTTGAGTGCTGTAGAAACAAAAACTATATTTGCTGGTTTAAACCTCTGGGTTAACATTTACTTTTCTACTTACTTCATCAGTTCCATTAACAAAGGTGTAAATGACTCTAGAACTGGGACATCACAGATAGATTTAAATCCTGTAAATCTTACAGCTATTTATATAGGGTGATCTATTGCTATTGATAGCAGAAGACACACTTAAGCATTAAAGCTATACAACTCTGCAAAGTAATACACCCAGGCTGGGTCACTCCCAGTGTTACCAGGCTTTGCATGCTGTAACACAATACTACCTGTCCTACCTCTTTAGATTCAGCAAGACCAGTAACGCACCATTTTTGCAGTGAGCTAGCAGATTTAGTAAAGCTTTTGAGCGGAGGTCATTAACAACATCAAGTTCATTTGCTACTTCAGTCATAGCTATCCCTTCAGAAGAGCTGCAGCCATTTCTCTTTTTCCTGCAAGTAAGAAAAAATGAGGGACTACAAGCTAGTTCTGCTGGTTCCAACCGTCAGTTCTTCTGAAGCCAAGAAGCTTCATGATGAGTGAATTCTTGGACTTGCCTCCATGCATTATCACTTAATAAAAGACCCCAATAACTTCATTAGAGCACAGCAAAATGGCAGAATGTTTAGGCTGGACCCAAATAGTCTTTCTTATTGCCCAGGTCTTTTCCAGTAAAATATAATAGTGCAAGAGATTAAAATGAAACATTTCAGAGCTCCTGCTATCCAAATTTTCTTAAAATTTGTATTTGGTTACCAATTTCAACCTCTCTTTTCCGATCCCAGATTTTTTTTTACAAATTGCTAACTTTAGCTCCAAACCAGTATTTGGATTTGCAATTCACATTACATAGTAGGAAAATGAGTAAGAGGATATATAAAGGCCCAATTCTTAAGTGTCCATGAATTTGTCTCCTAACTACTTCACATGACACCTAGGGTCAACAGCCCAGTTTTAAAGCACTGAGCAGCACAGGTTTATTGCCCTTAAACAATTATCCTAAAGTCAAACTGCTCATATTTTATGGATAGTTCTGAACAACAACAAAGTGCTTGTGAGCTGTCCAAGACCACAGAGAATGTCCATGGCAGAACTGGAAATACAACCCATCTTTTAGATTCCTGATTCAATATTAAAACCAGAAAACACTTTCTGAAAAACCTTTTTTCTGTCACAGAACTTTTTTTGACAAGAAATTTCAGTCAGGAGCACAGAAACTTTCCTGACAAAGCTCCTTTACAAAAACCTCTTACTGCTGACAGTAAGCTTAAATGAACTTGCATTTTCCAAACAAATCCGCTTCCAGCATAAAACAGCTCCACAGTGCAATATGCTCTGCTGTTACTTTATGACAATACTTATCAAATTACCATTTATCTGAAGAAATTCAAACACCTTCACCCCAGACAGATAAAGAGACATCTTGAACACAGAAAATGCAAAATTACCTAACAGTTTGAAAATGTGCTGTGACTTGGAGAAACTAGATGTATTTTTCCTCTTCTACTCCTTTCATTTTGACAGACATACAATTTTACTTGAAGGATTTAAAAAAACATTTTCTTTGAATAAACTTTAAATTGTTTTTTATTTTTTCTTTCTTTTCCCCCAAGAAGTGTTTTTAAGTGAAAAAACAATACCCAAGACATTTTGATTGACAAAACACCTTAGCTAGTCATGTAGCATGAATCAGACTGCAATGTTTGGACCCCTTCAGCTAATCCAAGTCTTGGCAGACTGTGGCCTTTGGTTTCTTCCTGTTGGAGAGATGAGGAGCAGAGAGAAGCCCAATTGCTTTGACCCTGTAAGGCAAAAGCTGCCTCTTCCATCTAGCAGTTTATATATACACAGGTTCTGGCTATTATCCAGGTACATCATACTACAATTAAACTCTACAGAGTTGCTGTGTATCAAGTATTTACTCAATATGACTTGACTCAAATGTTCCATAAGTTAACATGTGAAATAGAGGTCAAGAAGAAAGCAAATATGCTCTTTGAATAGTCACCTTTCTTTGTTGCCATTTGAAGCTAAATCTGGTCTTATGTCTCCTGGTCTTCTCAGCTCATTCACATTGCAAGACCCACCAGGTCAAACAGCAAAGACAAACAGCCACACTACTGTAACAACTTGCTTGTCTTTCCCCATTCTTTGCCTGGTCCAGACTTCCCAGGCAAGGCCAACCCTTTTCTCCGTCTCAAGGTTATTTTTATTTCATTTCTTATCACCCCTACTCCTTCATTCTCCCTGTGAAATGCCTATTTCCTACATCTCTCTCACTGAAAACAGGGCAAAACAGCTTTTCCACTTCTACTCACCACTCAGTTGCTCAAAGTATAACTGCAGAAGTTTAGTGCTTCCCCTTGTCTTTGGTTTGATATGTGTATGCTAAACTCAGCAGCCAAGCAGCATACACAGAACTGTTTCAGGTTAACAGCTTCACACATATCAACTACGTTTTTAAGTTGTCCCCACCAAGAGTCCCCAGTGTGTCACACTATCCTCTCACAGCATCCCTCAGCCTTTGCCCACACTCATGTATTAACTCTAACGTTGTAAAACAACTCACTCAAGCAATGATAACAGCCAGGAGCAGGTGACTCTACCCAAGTGCCCTTCTCTTCATCTTATCCAAAAAAAATATCTGCACAACTACAACCTCCACACTCAGAGCTAAGATTTTTCAATACCCTTGAAATGCTATTTCATCACAAGAGGTTAGTGCCATTAAAAGTTAGTTGTGGACTCAAACCTCAGGATAAGCACTAATGGTAGTTTAGGGCCCCCAGCTGGGTGCCACATAAGTATGTTTCCAATTTAGTTCTCTGATACAATGTCACTTACCTGTAAGCTAGCCCAGCAGAAGTACTTTGTTAACTCTCTTCAAGATCAGTATTGTTAGAGTAAGTATCACCAATTTTCATTTGGTTCTCTGCTCACAGAGATCAAGAACTGAGCATGGAGAGAAAAAAAGGCCATTTTTTTTCTCTAAGACCTTTGTAGGTCAAGGATGCATGGAAGTGCAATTAGTGAGGGCAAGAGAAAGGTAAAGGGCCATCAACCTCTAACTCGTTGGGAGTATTAAAATTACTACAATGAGGAAAAGGAAGAGGAAGAGGATACAAGCCTTCTTATTGCCCTTAGATGCAGAGCAGCTAAGCAATCACACAATATAGCTTGGTAGCCATTTGGCTTCTGAGACAAGAGAACAAAACATCCAAGCACTGCCAGTCCTGACATTAAAAGCATGCCACTCTTATCTTCTTTGCAGGTTAAAGAATCAACAGCAGCAGCCTGCAAGATTCAAGATTCACTAAAGCTCCTGAGACATGACTTTAAAGTATCCGGGCCATTCGCTCTGGGCCGGTAACAGTGATCACTGCAGCTGCTTCCTGCAACACAGCTCTAACTTACCCCTCCCTCCACTGAAATTGTGTTGGCTTTTTTGTAATAGCCAATTCACCCAAAGGCCAAAAATCAACTGATCTGTCTGCCAGAGTTTAAGATCTGCCTGTTCTGCTAGGTCTTTTTGAGAGAGAAGGAGCAAGGCAGAGTTTCAGCTCAGTCTCAGCAGCTGTTGAATGCTGTTATGCTTCCATAAATGTTAAAGGGCAACCATTTTATAAGCTATATAAACTAATATTTCAATAATCTTTCAAACATCTTCAAAGGATATCCCTTTCCCTGGTACCTACTGCAATAAGCGATTCCATTTATTCTCATTTAAGCAGGTCTTAAGGGCATGAAGACACCTAATTAGGATTTCTGGTATTCATACAGTCTGCTCACAAAAAGGCAAAAATTATCTACAAAATTCCAAATATTCTATTTCCAAGAAGCTGCCTCACATTCTTGAGGGGGGCCATGAAGTATTCCTCCCAGCTAGAGGGGACCATCAGCAGGACAACCACAATCCCTCGAGAGCTGCAAATTCCTGTAGCCCTCCCAACAACAGCTATCAGGAAGCAGGCTACCATTCCTGCTTGATGGCCCTGCAGAATCAAGAGGAAAAAAAAGAACACTGTTTACAACCTATTCAAACTGCATCCATTTATTTCAAAGGGGAATTTAACCCCAGGATACAAGAGGAGACCAGAAGCCTCTCAGAAAGTAGGATAACAGGCTGATCTACAAGATGGAGTGTCATCTAGCTCCCAGACACATCTAGGCAGCATGACTGCTTTACAATCCACACTTTCTCAGAAATACAAGTGATCTAAACAGAACAGAAAGGCAGGAATAATAACAAATGGCTAAATATATTTGAAAAACGTTAGAGAGTTCAAGTTGTGTTGTCAGATGTATTAAATCCATTCAAAGAGATCTCAGCTTTAAATGTCACTTAATTCCTAAAAGCTTTACCCCAAATAATCCTTACAGCTCTCACAGGTCAGTCTTTTCCTTCCTTCCTTCCTTTCCAGCATAACCAGAGAAACCTCTCTTGTAGTCATGAGAGAGCTGTGTATTGTTTAAACACAAATGTTTATGGCAAGAAGCAAGTCATCTCTTGGCTGGCACAGTCTACTACAAAACAATTACAGGGAAGTGATAAAGTACTATCAAAATACTAGTCTATTGGTGCTACAGCTGTACTTGATGTATCAGAACCACCAGAAGGTTTCAAAAGGCAGTAACAGAAGGGGTCTTGCAGCTGTGGGTACAGGACAGAATGACATTTACTTAGGTGCTGGTTCAGGTTCAAAGAAGAAAGGTTTGGTAGCTTGGAAAAGACACCCTGTACTTTTGGATCTCCTGCATTTATATCCAATTTCTCCCTTAGTGGCACACAAAGTCAAACAGAAAGAGAGAAAATAAAGACATTCCTGTGACTCATGTCCCAGAGTGCCTCATCAAACATGGCCGGTGACGGAAGCACTAGCAACTGAGGCCACAACCTCAACTGCACTTTCTGGGGCTACAGACAAAACAACCCACAGGAAAGTTCCTCAGCCTGGACTTCAAGACTACAGGACTCCCAAGTGGCTGAAAAGGAAGCAGTACTGAAACCATGGTGGTGCTCACTGACTGAAGTCAAACATCCTTTGTTGTACTCCAAAATAAAGCCAGGATCTGAAATCCTTCAATATTTTGGTGTTGCTGGTGACAATTTCAAAATATTGCAGAGCTGGTCAAATATCCAGATAGGAATAGATGTGATGTCTGCCGTGGTTTAGCCCAGACTGTAACTCAGAACCATGCAGCTGCTTGCTCACACACTCCCCCCTTCCTCCTCCCTCCACTCCCAGAGGAATGTGGAGGGCTAGATCACTGCTTTGGTCAGGCTGGGTATCGGTTGGTGGGTGGTGAGCAGTTGTTTTCTCTTCCTTTATTATTTCACTTATCATTATTATTACTGGTGGTAGCAGCAGTGATTTGTGTTATACCTTAGTTACTGGACTGTTCTTCGCCTGTGGGAGTTACATCATTTCGATTCTCCTCCCCATCTCTCTGGGAGTGGGGTGAGGAAGCAGGGGTAGGAAGCAGGAGGAGTGAGTGAGCAGCTGCAAAGTTCTGGGTTACAGGCCAGGCTTAAACCATGACAGTATCTCATTCAAACAGTGCCCTTACAATTGCAAAAACCCTCCTAAATAGCTTACACAGTTGTGACCCAGGGCAAAACATCAGAACAAGCTATCCCATTTGTTTCTTCTGAGAAAGTTTTTGCTGGTAGCAAAGGTGACTAATTGCGTTTTCTAGTGTTAGGTTAGGAAAGCACTGTATCTATGCTAGCAATTACCAACCACACAGGAGATCAGGAGATGCCTATGGAACTGCAAGTAGTTCTAGTCCTCTTTCCAGAAGTCCTTAAAAATGCTTTATACTATTTCCTGAAATACACTTCTCACCACTAAGAAAACTGTCATAAAACCTTGGGACAGAATACTTTAGCTTTACCTGCTGAATTGCATTTAGAGCAGATTTGTGGGGGGCTGCTGGCTTTTTTAAGAAATACAAAATTGTGTCAAACCAAAGTTACACTGCAGTGCCTATAATGAGATTTTCTTAGGTACCAGAGCCATGAAGCAAAGGTCACCATGTTGGTATTCCATGAAAGCCTGCAGCATTTAAGGCATTTTGAATACAGTAAGAATACCACTGCATTTGCACAAGTCTCCCCAAAATACCCAATGACATTGTCAGCATGAGGTGGTTAGTCAACATTTCTAACATCTATGCAAAGGTCAAAGCAAATAAAATATGTTGGAGTACTGAGCCCAAGGGCACTCTGAAATGTTTGAACACAATCCATCAATACGTACTTTTTCTCTTCTATTACCCACATAATCACCAGCCTTGTTTCACCATAAATCTGTTGTTCAGAAGTGTTCAAAAATGTCACAGTTTTGGTCATCTGTGTCAGTTGCCCAAGACTGATTTATTAAAATGCTTGGCTAAACAGGTCATCATCCCAGTGCCACATAATAAATCAGGGAGTGCTTGACAATATTGCTGTTACAATAGGTGTGACTGCTGGTGCTGCCAAACATTAAAGTTTCCAGGCGTTTCCATGAGAAAGCCCTGTTTTCAGTTACTTGCAACTTTGTCAAACTGCTCAAGATGAAGTTTTCCATGCTAGAGTTTGTATTAGACTGACTTTTATTTTGTTTAATGGAAAATTTTAGCCAAAACAGTTTGCTTGTTGTGCAAGTAGGCCAGAGTGCAGTATGTTTTATTTCTGCTAAGAAAAAAAGAACCAAGAGTCTGTTAGAAGGTTTAGCACCCTCATGTTTTCAAGAAGCCATCTTGACATGCAGTGAGGATAGACTGCATTTGGTTGTGATTCCAGCTATCTAAACATCCCCCTAGATTAGGTCAAGTTGACATCTTGGGAGAAATGGATTGTACTTCAGTTTGCTAACTGTTATAAGCACCATAATAGTACCATCAGCATCCTATGTGTGCCTTCTGACCAAGCAGTTAAGTTTGGCACAGCTCCCAGTTGCTTTGTGCCAGCCTGAGCCAAGGCACTGATTAGTGACAGCCTGGAGGGGGGGAAGTTTCTTCTGTCAGACCTTACAGAAACAGAGCTCTTAAAGAGAGGAAAGTGAGAAGCAAGAATCAGCTCTGTGCTGCTGCCCACAGAAACACCCCTCTGAGTGATCTGTAAGCTACAGGGCAGGCACTGACCACGGTCTGCTGCAGCTGGGTTTGCAAGGAGGCTCAGAAGCCATTGGAGACCCTGAGGAACCATTTTCAGGTTCACAGAGTACTTGTGAAGTAAGCTCATCAGGAATGCAGCTGCATGATAGCTTTACAGATTTGGGGGCTTGTTATAAATTCAAACAGAAAGCTGATTTCCTGGCCCCTCTGTACAGGGATCAGCATCATCTGCTCTTGTATCTCACACCCAGAATGGCAAATGATTCACAAGCTGCACATTCATAGGATCTGTGGTTATTGCTTAAAGTAAAATCTTACAAATCCTTCAGAAAACTGCGGTATCAAATAGGAGTCAGAGAATGAAATTACCCTTTTAATAATTAATCACTAAAACAAAACCTGCATTTGAAGTGACCAGGTTAGCAATTCCAGACACATTACCAGTTCTGAAGCATAAACTGACAACCTGTTGTAGTCCAAGAAGGGCAACATGCTAATTCATTAGTCTGTCCCTCAAAAAATGACAGGTGAGCAGGCCTGGAAAATAAAGTCCATACACAAACAGGCTTGCTACAGTACAGAAAATAACACATCTGCCAGACCTTGGCATTTTGGTAGTCAAGTGCCTCAGCTTCTGTTGATGGAAGTAATACAAACCCATTGGCAACCCTGCTCAAATACACACACACACATCTCCAAACTGCACTAATACCCAAACTGCCTTCCCACAACTACACAGACATGAGGGATCAATGAAGACCTCGGTCACGATTTAAAAAACCCCAAGAGCATAAGAGAGAAAAGGAGCCAACTGGCTTTCCTAGAAAAAGCTACTACCTATATATTCAACAGTATTCATTGAAACCATCTTAAATCAAGAGCTGAATAGCCTCAAGTAACTTACCCACTAACATATCACAAGGAGGCAGTGATCTGTGGCAGGTCTGAATGACTCATGCCTGAAAATAGAACTGAACATGAACTCTTCAACAACAAAGTGCCTACCCTTCATACAGTAGCTCTTCCCTGCGTCTAGAGCTGGTTGCAAAAAGCCTTCATTGCTCATAACTTAGGAAACACACACTCCAAATACGCAGGAAGAATATGTTATATTACACTTAAGGAACATCTAGAGTAAACTTGCAACAAAACAGTTCAACCCACCAGTCAAATACTGAGAGTTGGGGGGCTGCTAAAATTAAGTGTTGAAAGTACATTCAACATCAACATCAACAAAAAGACACAAACTCCAAAACATAAGAGCTTCCAAACTTGTCCTTACATAAGGATTTTGGACAAAACCTTCCCTTTTCTGTTCCAGACACTACAGAAAGGCACAGTGAACTTGCATTTTGTGTTGATTAAATGTGCTTTCTCATGTCTAGGAGGAGCACAGTTAATTTACAGCAGAGCAGCTGGGAAAGAAAATTGTAAAGCATCAGTGAGTGTGTTTAAGGGCTTCCTACTCCTGGGAGTGGGTCTGGGGGAGGAGAAAACCCTGATTCCCTGAAATCACTCTGTAGAGCACTGGCTAACACTCTCGCAGTCTTCTTTCTCCAGCTTAGTTAACAGCTAGTGTCCCCCAGGCAATTTCTGTATTGTGGCTCTCTTGCTGTGTTAGGGTTCTTTTTACACTATCTAGAAATACAGAGAGTGAGCATACACACTGAGAGGGAGTACAAACACTGAAGACAACACACTACAAGAACCCACAGCATAACAGCATGGCTAATTTACAGTAAAACACAGAGACCATGACTTTGGCAATACAAGTCAGCAAGCACAAACACATGGCTATTTATATGTAAAGTATTGCATCCTAGGCACTGGTATGCCATTTCATGGAAGTGAGAATTTCATCTGCACAGAAAATAGAAATAGGAAGTTTTGTTCTACTTGTAGGTAGATGGTCAGAGGACAAGCTATTGATGCACAGGTATCAAACAGAGGTGCACATTTAAATAAAAAACAGGTATCTCAATTCTCAGGTAATTACCAAAACCTCATTTCAACATTACCAAACACTGTGGACTTCCTGCATTTTCCTCTTCAAAAGCTACCCAAATATAATCCTGACTTTTTCCCTTTAATCACCCCAATTCAAGCCAAAACTTTAACTGCCAGACTGTGGCAATCACTCCAATCTTGATAAAATGCTCCCCCATGGAAACCAGTCACCCAGCGTGCTCAACACAAGATGTGTTACCAGGCTTCTCTGAATCAAGATATTAAGGCACTTAGGTTATTCTTACCTAAGAGTAAAGAAAATTTTAGCTGGAAAAAAGGTATTTGTGTTAGTTGTGATGGTTCTTTCAGAAGCTGCCTTATAGACCATAAATATGTTCCCTGTCTCTTCAAGCATCACAAAGAAAGAAAGCTTCCAACATGTCCAAGAAAAAGAACAAACCACAGAAAACACTCTATAACACCCAAACAAACCCCACTAAACTGACACCAGTTGCTCCCTCCAAACACTATGTTACACATTATAAAAAATAGTTTCCTGTTAAAAACTTTAAAAAATTCATTTCATGCTTGCTCTACTTTATTTGAAATAGCCTCTCTCTGCATATGTGTTTGGGAACCTCATTAAAATGTCCTGGTTGTTAGGAGTCAGGTACAACACATTAATGAAAAACAGTGTGAAAAGATAACAATGAACAAGTCCCATTGCACACTACACTAAAAGGGGTAAATTAATCAAATTTCAGGCAGGATTTAACCTGCAAAAAATAATTGCAGGCACTTATCAGCACTGCTCACACCCTTCTCCTCTCGTCTGTTAAGATTAGAAGTTTCATAGCACATACTATGATGGAGTATAGAACACAGGACAAGAACTACAGCCTAACTGCAATCTTTTAGTCACCATGCTGATCCAAACAGAGCACACCCAGGGGTGGCTGTGCATCTCCTGTTCACTGAAACAGGAAGATAATGAGCTTACATTCTGAGTTTTTAAGTAACCTGCACTGGCCTTAAAAGGGGAAATGGCATTGCTAGTGGCAGACTTTTTTGCTACCTGCCACGGAGCCTGCCTTGCAAGCATGGGACACACCTGGGACCATTGAAATATTTATGTGAATCTTATCTGATCTGCTTAAGGGACTACTTAAAAAAACCTCCCTCTCAGAAACTTTCCTAACATCTTCAAGTGAATAAACTACTTCTGAATAATAACAGATACTCTAAGCCAGATACTAAATTACATTATTTGGTATCTCACATTGGCATGCATGAAGCACAAACAACAAAGGCAAGTGCAAGAAAACAAGAAGCTGATGCTCTGATTGTTTTCTGTTCTTGAAATTTCCTCCAAGACTTCTTGCAGGACACATGGATCCTTGAAAATTCATCTATTTGTTGTAATGGCTAAAAATAAACTCAAAAATCCTGGATCCTCTGCAAGTCAGCAGGAAAAGAAAAACCAAACCAGTTAGAGAAAAACCTTAAATATATCTTTTTTCCCCATATAGAACTACAAAGGGAAGCTACCAGTGCTCTTACTATAGACACAGTAATGGTATATAGGTACTCTCATTTCTTCAGAAAAAAATAACATATTTTTTTAATTATCCGCTCTAGCTCCCCCAACTAATATAAAGAAAGTTATAATTTGATGCCAGTCTATGAACAGTTTGTATACAGAAGAACTTGTTATCTATAGATTTGAAAGATTTATTAAACCTTGTAAGTCAAATCCACATCTTGCACTCACACATTACTCAAGGAAACCATAACAATATAAGATTCAAGCTGTATCACAGTCACCCGCTTCTTTAAAGGTTACAAAGTACTGCTCCTTTGACAATGCTGGTGGCCCTGAATATGCCTAGGTGCTTACTAGCAAAAACCCAAACCAAAACCCCAAACCTAACAACAAATCAAAACCCACACACTAACCTCTGTCTTGATTGTTATGACACAGACTTTTAATATCTCTAATTTAAACAGAACGTGACTCTGCTGCAGTGACTCCTACATGAAAACTGCTGAGTTTTCCATTGCTTTTCCTCAGGATCCTGCCATACTGACAGGGTCCCAGCAACGTACAAGCTCTGCCTGTGATATGCTACTCCTATCTTTCCCATAATATATGTACTGCCCCTCGCTCTTGTTCTTGGACAAATGTGGACTGTCTCTCTTGAAGATCCTTTCTGCATTCTTTACCCATGACAGAAAACCACCCTTCCTTACTTTCACGTACAGTTACCGTCTTCCCAAAGGCATAAATAGCAATTCACTGTACACAAGTTTTTTCTCAGGTAGCCACAGAAGTATGACTACCTCTTACTGTCAATGTCAGAAGAAAGGCCTGTTCTTTCTAAAGAACCTTCCTATATTTCCTTTTACAACCTCAGGAAGTGACTACCCAGTATACACTACACACTTGCAACAACATTATACTTTACTTCTTAAAATATTCATTTTGAGTCATGCATAAGGATATGCATGAAAAACACCTTTATCTGAGCTAGGAATGCAAAGGATTTCTCCAGGACTTGAAGCTAGGAAAACTGCATTAGTACTTAAAAACAGTACCTCTCTTTAAAGCCATATGAGTTTTATATCACTGATTAAAAGCAGAAATTAGAAATTATTACTGGTTTTATTTACCTATGGACACATCAAACCAGATTAGTTTGCTAAATGTTATGTATTATTACCATTGCTATCAGGACTGGTTAATATCCAAGAAGATCCAACTTGATTTCAAACATTCTTCCTGCTGTTCAAATGAAAAGCTATTTAGAAAATGATGTTTCAATTACAATTAAAAAACCCCAAACCTTTCAAGGTAACATTTCATGTTTGAATAGCTAGCTGGAGGCATCAACCTAGTCGCCTGTGGCTGTTGAGCTATTCATGCATTACCCAGAAATTGAGAGTATGTGTTCAGCAAATTGCCTCTTATGGCTTAATGTGTATATGAATAATGCAAGTATAAAAGGTTAGCAGGTTTTGCTTCTTTTTTTGCTATCAACTCTCCATCTATATTTGAATTCCAGAGTAAGAAATAATCTACCATGCTATACACTGCTTGTGTAATTGTCCTATTTTTACATGGGCACACAGAGGAAAGACCTCAGTCTTAGGAAAGCAAGAGGCCACAGCTAGCAACAAAGCACCATCCCAGTTCCACAGCTCTTCAATTATTTAATGTCAGGCTCCCTCCCTACTCTGCCAGAAACATGGTAGAAATAGAGCTGCTAGATTAGCCAAAAAATATGCTTGAGCTATACCAGCTTATATCTCTCCATCTGGAGAGATAAACGAGGAGTGGTATGACGCAGCAGGGCCTTTCTGCAGTGTGCGGCAACAGTGTTTGGAGCCTATTCACAGGTCCAAGAGGCTACTGGACTGCCTCAGACAGCCATGGACCATTTTATCTATAGTTCCAGCCAAACATTATTTGGGGACTTGGTTTTTTGGGGTTTTTTTGTTTTTATTTTAGGGACTGAGGACATAAATGTTAATTACCACTAAGAAAAAACAGCTTCATGTATCAGGGTAAACCAGCATAATATAGATCTCCAAGGATCTGATACTTTTCCCTATTTACTGCGTTTCTTATAGCAATGGTTTTCAACCTGATATGAGAGACAATCAGCACTTAGAAAATAATACAAAAAGTTGCATGGGGCATTCTCTAATATGGAACTAGAGTATTCAATATCCCTGGAAAAAAATAATTTGTGTAACACAGCATCTCCCATTAATTGCACAATTAGTGTCTCATGCCCTAGGGTATCTTTCACCATAACTACTTTTCCCAGATTGATCCACTAAAAGGAAAACAGTGTCCTGCTAGGATGACAAGGCTCACATTAAAAGCATCTTTATTAAACTCCATGGCAGAGGCAGAGTAGCTCTCTGTAAAAATGAAATACTGATTAGGAAAACTGTCAGCAGCTTGATTACATACAGGACAGATTACCTGCAAGAGCAGAAAACCTTGCATTCCTGCACTCTTGGTCAGGATTCCCCACATAGCCTTCTGCACACCACATTTATTACAGTCCCACTGAAAATAAAATAGCAATCTGGTATTAACTGAACATTAAGCCAGCACTGCAGTATTCCTGAGGCACAAGACCTAGGGCTACATCTGTAAACTTAACCCTGATTCCCTGAATGCATACATTATGAGGCAGAATAACCATACAAGACAGCATTGAAAAGCAGTTAGACTAGTATGCCTATCATGTGTCTCCTTTCCTGGTTCTACAGAAGCATAGAACAGCTCCCCCTCAGATCTATGACCTGATCTGTCCTACATGCAGCCAGCAGTCAGGAATCCCAAATGTCCATCAATTCCTGTCATTCTTCCATGCCTCAGTAACAATGGACAAAGGAGTTAATCTCTTCTTGCTTTCTAGCCTCTTGCACAGGTGTAGAGACAATGGCAGTCATTTTCTTTTAGCATCTAGTCTGACATACTCACTTTACTTTTGTGCTCTGACATTTTAACTCCACGATCTCCATCTGTCCCTGCTCAGCTGTGTGTCCCTGTCCTCTTCCTTACCAGGCTGACAAATATTTCTGTATTATTAATGTGTCTGACCAAAACACTCAACACCTGCCTCCCTTTCTCAGGTTCTAATTTAAATAACTCCCAAGTACTAGTCTGTTTTTAGCTAAAGAAGTTGCACTCTTGCTAAATGAGGCTTCATCCAAATTTAACAGGTAAAAGAGAGAAGCAGATCCTGCAGATCTGACCTTGTAAACAAATGCAATTCTTTTTTTTTAAGAATTAGAAATGTTTAATTCATGCATTTTATTTCTTCCACTGATCACCTCCTTAACCCCAAACAGTATTTTTAAATATTTAAGAAAAACTGATACTGTAGAAGTCAGACCAAAATAAGCATGGTGACTTTGCAGCTGAGATCAAAACAGAATCATGAAACAGTTAGGGTTGGAAGAGACCTTAAAGACCATCTAGTTCCAACCGCCCTGCTATGGACAGGGACACCTTCCACTAGACCGGGTTGCTCAAAGCCCCTTCCAAGCTGGCCTTGAACACTGCCAGGGATGGAGCATCCATATGCAGGATAATTGTCAGTTAAAGCTGAACAGTTTAGCAAAACATCAGTCACAAAGAAGATAATATTTTGGCCTTATTAGTTTAGATAAGAGGCAATATCTCTGTTGGCATTAGATAATCTCTTCATTAATCAGCTTTCTACCCTTGGAAAAGACACGTGAGTGACACTATCTCTTCAGTTTCTTCATCTGCAGACGCTGTACCCTTTTTCCTTCTCTATTTTGTAGCAGCGCAAACTAGAACAGCAAGATGTCAAAGGCTGTAGTTACATACAGTTATCCTAAGTTACTTAGCTCTCACTGAAGCATAAAAAAGTAGTTGTAAGTTTTCGTTGGTGGAGAAGCTGCTAATGCAAAGAACAATGATGTTTCCATACAGAGATATTACATGTAATAGCAGCACAGGACATACAGCAGAGAGCCTGAATCTGTAAGCAAAATGTACTTCCTAACACACCACTAAATATCAAAGCATAAACGTATCAAAGTGCTAAGCACTGAGGTATCAAAAAGCTCCCTGGTGCTCAGTACTTCAGCTCTGTATCATTGTTTGAGAAGGTCTCAAAAGTCAGCACTTGTTAATGGGTCATATATAGCCACCTGCTCAGGGACAGTTAGTTTGCCTTGCATACAAGCTGTTTCTACAAATGTCCACAAAGATGTATGAACACCTATTCAAATGGCTGTAAAACAACAGTCTACAAAGCTATCTGCCATCCACACAGAAGACAGAAGGAAGCCAAATTGAAACCATTACAAGACAGGAGAAATGTATAAGTGCCTGGCATTACTCTGAGGGAGATGGAAAAGTTCAGTCTAGTCCCACAAAGATAAACAAGCAGCAAGGAAAAATGCAGAGGGGAGGATAAAGATCCTATTGATCTGCTAGATGACTAGCAAGAAAGTGAGGAGGAAAGAAAATGAAAACATATCTTGGACTCCTCAGGTTATCTCCAAAAGAGAGGAGGGTCATGGCTCTGCACACACAGCTCCAGAGACTGTGGGTTCCTCTCTCCTCACAGTGCTCATTTCAACAGTATCCTATGGTTTAAAAATGCTTTTATTTGAAAGATATCACCCAGCAATACACAAAGAAATGACAACTTAGATACTGTTTAAGTTCTCAGAACACAGTAATATGACAGAACTCCTCATATTGAAATCAAATGTGCTTTTTTTCAGCATACAACCTATACACAATCCTCCAATTAGGTTTCAGTTTCAGAACATTTGAAAATTAATGTTAAAGGTGCATACAGTTAATAGTGAATTGATTTAAATAAGTGTAATAATGAGCTGAAAAGTAACACTACTCTTTGATTAAGAAAAAAAAATATTGCTAACAGAGGTTGCCTCAAGTCGTGCATTTAATAGGAAAGAGATTAATACTAATGTAGACATACGACTTTAGAAAAAGCACAATTTTCTAAACTGTATCAAAGACAGAGAGGAAAAAACATCCATGAAGACTTCATGAATAATTCTTTGTTGTGAAACTACAAAAGTCAGAGTAAGAAAACTAATTTTGCCCCATTATTGAAATTGGAATAATGTGAATACCACAGTAAACAATGGATAGAACTCTTCCATTGTTATAACTTTCTGGATCCTCTTTAATGGATCACAAGGACATACTCTGAAAAATCAAGAAACACAGAATTACAGAATGGAGTGGGTTGGAAAACATATTCTTCTTTCTCCATTACAGAAAACAAGGCTGATTAGTAAGGACTTGTGCGTAAAACCTATTCAGCAAGCAGCCAGGAAAGCAGAAACTGAGTTAACCAACCTCATGAGTTTCAGAACAGAATATTGTCATTAGAACCAGAAAAGAAAGTGACACAAATAAGCCTTAAAAAGTTGTTAGTTTGTTTTCTTTAAAGAAACCTCTAAGTTCTGCCCAAGCAGACCAACCTTCCTAAAAGATAAACACTTCACTCAAAAAGATCAGGGTTATGTCCTTCACACCAACGCTTTCTGCAACATTTTTACACTAGCATATTTAGGTTGCAGTAAGATGGGATGTAACAAAAAACAACATCTAACAAGCACAGTTGTGTCTGATAAGTCTATAAGAGCTCTTTAAGTTCATCAATAAAATAGTGACTACAAGAGAACCGGGTGACATTTGGTGATGCAAAATAAATTGCATTTATTCTTGGCCATTTTACCTGGCCAAAAAAAAAAAAAAAAAAAAAAGAAATAGCTCTGTGGGCACGGAAGAAGGCATAACATGAATACTGTTACCCCCACCAGTTCTGTTGTTGCACCTGAGGTATGATATTCAATTCAGAGAGCAGAATAAGTTAAATGCTGGTCAATGACAAAGACTGGGACTTTCCTGTTTGCTGTGTTACAGAATTGTGAAATTTATTTGACAACACATTTACATGACTGATGAATGTGTTGGAAAAAGGGACTCTATTACATTCATCCCACAGAAAACAAAGGGACAAACAAAATCAAAAGGTTCTATGAAGTTTAACCTTGACAAGTGCAAGGTCCTACACCTGGGTCGGAGCAATCCCAGGCACAGCTACAGGTTGGGCAGAGAAGAGATTCAGAGCAGCCCTGCGGAGAAGGACTTGGAGGTGTTGGTCAATGAAAAAATGAACATGAGCCGGCTGCTGTGTGTGCTTACAGCCCAGAAAGCCAACTGTATCCTGGGCTGCATCAAAAGGAGCGTGACCAGCAGGTCAAAGGAGGTGATCCTGCCCCTCTACTCTGCTCTCGTGAGACCTCACTTGGAGTATTGTGTGCAGTTCTGGTGTCCTCAACATCAAAAGAACATGGAACTGTTGGAACAAGTCCAGAGGAGGGCCACGAGGATGATCAGGGGACTGGAGCACCTCCCATATGAAGACAGGCTGAGAAAGTTGGGGCTGTTCAGCCTGGAGAAGAGAAGGCTGCATGGAGACCTCATAGCAGCCTTCCAGTATCTGAAGGGGGCCTATAGGGATGCTGGAGAGGAACTCTTCATTAGGGACTGAAGTAATAGGACAGTTGGCAATGGGTTGAAACCTAAACAAGGGAAGTTCAGGTTAGATATAAGGAGGAAATTATTTCCTCTAAGGGTGGTGAGGTACTGGAATGGGTTGCCCAGAGAGGTTGTGAATGCTCCATCCCTGGTGGTGTTCAAAGCCAGGTTGGACAGAGCCTTGGATAGCATGGTTTAGTGTGAGGTGTCTCTGCCCATGGTAGGAGGGTTGGAACTAGGTGATCTTAAGGTACTTTCCAACCCAAACTATTCTATGATTCTCAACAAACGAAATAATCATGAATAAACCACAGAAATTGCAAACACTGAAAGAAGCAAGTCAGACACTTCATCCAGATGGCTACGCTGACTAGAATCATGCATCAAAGAACAGCACAAGATACAGGAGGAGCTGACAAAAGAGCACCCCTCCCAAACTGCAGATGGCATTTGAGCTGGTGAAGTTCTCTTAAGGAAAAGCATAACCGCAAACTAGATACCACTAAAAATCTCTAGCTGTCAGAGTGGGTGAGACAGTGCAAGATGAAACAGCAACAAGTACTCTCAGTACACCCATCTAAAGATGCCTAGTAAAACATAACAGTCATTTTTTTGTTGTTGCATGAGAACAGGAACCAGCACACAAACAAATATTTGCTCCCAGCAGTGAAAATGAATTAACCTATTTTATAGCAATCCCTGGCACTAAAGGTACATTATCTTCAGTTATTAAACAAATCAGCCACTCTGGAATCATTTCGATCTCCAAAGGGCTTCTGCACATATAAACAGATCTTTATATAGATAAATATCCTTTAGCCTGTGGAGCTCCTCAATATATTCAGTAAGTTCAGACAGACATTTTTCACCTTGGATTTTGGAGCCACAGTAGAGCAAGAAAACCAAGCACATTTAAGAAGTGATAGTGGGTATAAAACAAAACACCCCCCTGACAAGTGAGCTATAAGCTTTTAATCTTAGCCTTTGAGTGTATTTATTCAGCTGACAGGAAATGCTAAATATTAAGAGTCCTACATAGATGTTTCTGTATTGACTGCACTACACTAGAAGTACAGATAGTAGCATTAACGGTGACCAGGCTTGCTCAGGCACCAGAGACCATGAAATCTCATCAGTTCCATGCTTTATCTAAAGCAATTAGCTTTGCTGAGAAGCAAAACCTATTAGCTTAAAGTAATGCTGTGCTTACAACATCAAATTGCTTCAAGGCCTCATGTGTTATCTCTGCAGAGAACTGTAATGAGCTGCATGAATATATAAATCTACCCAGGAAGCACTGTATTGTACTATGCTGCAAGATTTAGACTGACCTCAGAGGATACTCACTCTTACCATTGTAGCTATCTTCAAAGTAACCACACACCAAGAGCACAAAGAAACTAGCAACAAAGAATGGAGCTGCCTTTAGACTAAAGAAATGGTGAAGAGCTACACACAGGCAGTCTCCACAGAAATAATCCTTTTTTCAGCCTAACATTTCCCTCAGCAAAGCCATACATACATACATATACACACATACACACAACCAGTACACTCAGATTAAGACAGATAAATGTTTAAACCTGATGCTCACTCATAAGAGCTTGCAGCTTTTTTCTGTGCTCTAAAAATTAACAGAAATGCATGTGCATAGAACTTTCTGCTCTACTCCATGCCTTCTACCAGCCAGTGACTTTCAGAGGTGACCTAAACAGACTTGATATATTTATTGTAACGATGAATGCTAGACTGTATTAATGATGAGGCTATTCATTGATTTACTGTAGCTTTCTAAAACAGAATGAATGTACTGCATATGACGTGTCTAGAACAGCAGAAACTGGGATTCAAGACAGATCTAGAAGAACAGTTTTCAAAGGACAGAAAGAAAAGTAAAAGAAGTCAAAAGAGTTCTCACTCTCTTGTCAGCTAGTTGTTAATTCTTACTTCAAATACAACTCAGATTTTACATACTAAGGTACAACATACAAGGGTGAGTAGATTCTTTCAATTATTTTTTTTAACTATTGTTAATAAGAGCTATAATTAAAGAACATTCCCTTAAGTCCTCATTCTGTATTCTCCACAGGCAGGAGTGCCAGGTGGCACTACCTATAATGTCAGCAGAAGAGACCAGTGAGCATTTCTTGAGCTTTAGCAACCCATACGTGGTATGATGCCATATGTTGCTCACAGAACAGTTTTTGAAGCACAGTAATTGGTACCTTCCTATAGCCCCAGCTTTGGATGAGAAAAGTGTTAGGCAGCTCAGAGTGTTAAATAAATAACTCTTAATTATTGGTCTGAGATTTATTTATGTGTGTGGGTGAGAGAGACTATTCTGCCACACCACTCCTCATTTCTTTTACTTGACCTTCAGCTGCTTTGGGATGTTATTTTGAACTTCAGGCATCCTCCTGTTTCTGAAAGTGGAACATGGGACCTTGGAAATAAAACCCCAAACAAAAAAGAACCCCACAACTTAATGTGATTATGCAGCTTTCTTTAAATGATACATAAAGCAGAAAGGAAAGACTGTCAACTATACATTTTGAAAAGAATCACACCTGACCCAATGCCTCAGTCAAGAATCACTTTCCCTCTGATTAAATTTAATGAACTTCTATAGTCAGAAAATGTAAAAAAGAAAGCTTTTTCCATGCAAGAGCCCTGAAAGCATTTTTGCTGATGGTCTAATCATTCTGAGATTAAAAATAAAAGAGCAGCTATAGATCACTCCACTCCATATATACATGGGAATTTGCCACGTCTTATCTCCTAAAATTTGTGCTGCATGTCTATAGTAATGCAAAAATATCCAGTCTGGAAACAAGGCATGCAACTACCATGATTTGCCATACAGGAGACATGAGAGAGTTGACATAATTCCTTCCTGTCAGAGAGGTTTTTGCCTGCATTTATATTACATTATTACTGCCTGTCATGAAAATCTGGTTGAATATTTTATCCAGGCTCTAACACATCTTCAGTTGCTCCCCGAAGAACAATTTTAATAACCCATCCCACAACATCTGTCAGCCACACAGACTAGAACAACCATGCTTTCAACACTCAGCCTTGCAATCACATCTGCTGCAAACCAGCTAAACCAAAAGCCATTACTTGGTTTCTGAAGAGCACCTTAGGACTTCTCGTATCTTCTTATGAGAGCTATGTGGGTGCACATGCAGCAGACTACCGATGATGAAGATTAACATCCATTCTCCTGCCTGTTACAAAGCTTTCCTCCCATTGGCCCCATCCTAGGTGAGAAACTAAAAGCAATCTCTAACCTATGCAGATGAAACATACACACAACATGTAACTTATTCACACCAAGAGTTTAAGTACACAGAAATCTTGAATGCAAAATTACACACCTGCAATACAATGCAAACAAACTATCTTCCTACACAGGGAACACCTAGGAAAGTACAGTCATTTATTGTCGTGTTTTGGTGCTGTTAGGATGTAAATTGTACTATGAGAGATTTTAGGAGTAAATGCAGTGGATGAAACCATGTGCTAAATTAATAAGGAAATAAACCCCAGCAAGATGCAGGACTGTGGTTCGTCATGGAATACCTAGTCCTGCCAGGAGCCCTAGTCAGTGGCTAATACAAGCATAAGGAATCCCACCTAATAAGGGGGCATTCTGATAGCATTTCCACCACAAAAATAATTTTTGGCCTATTTCCTTTTCACTTCTTTCTCATCAGAAGGCAAGACTGTCTTCAGATACCTTTCCTGACTAAAAATCAGCAACAAAGTTTTTCTGGGAAGAAAAAAAAAAATGAAAAAATAAAAGAAAAATCAAAGGAAATTTTCCAAGAGTGCTGCCATTTTATAGCGAGTCCCACTGTTAGCACTGAAATCTTACACCATCCAGATGAGCCATTGGCTCTAAAGGTTAAAACAATCCTACAAGTTTCCCTCAGCAGGTAGGGAGGGACCTGGATGTGCTCACAGCCTGTGCTCACCTTTGTGCAGAACTGATCAACAATTGAAGTATTCAAGTTGGCTACATCATACTGCACTGCACACTGCACTGCTTCCCCAGCATTAGCCACATCCCAGAAAATCCAGAGATTCAATCATGTTAGGGCACCAAGGACCATTTCACTATGCAATATTGA
Organism: Melopsittacus undulatus; assembly: GCF_012275295.1. Classification (NCBI taxonomy): domain Eukaryota; kingdom Metazoa; phylum Chordata; class Aves; order Psittaciformes; family Psittaculidae; genus Melopsittacus; species Melopsittacus undulatus. Next base: position 67,512,581 of record NC_047527.1, on the reverse strand, counting down.
TGAATTATGTCTTCACGCCACTGTGTTTTTAAGGAACTGTTACAATCCTGTACACATATTGTGTTGCTCTGCCCGTATGCAGACTCTAACAGAGCATCACATAATGCTTTGTTAGAATTAGGACCATTTTCATTTTTTACCAGATACCATAGACTTGCCAAAGAGTTAGGGGGAGCCTGCTAATACACTCAGGCTTTCTTCAGCACTAGTACACCTAACATCCATTTCTGCACATGAACAAGCTTTAAATAAGCAGGTTCTCTGGTCTGTTATCACCTTTTCTTCCATTTTTGTGCAACTCCTCTTCCCCATCAAACAGTAAGAACTTCCCAGAGACATTTTATCAGATGGGCTCAATATCCAGCAAACAGAATGGTGGGAAAAGCACATGTATAACAATGTTTTGCAAAGTCTGCCAAATTCTAGTTTATGGAGGAACTTACCAGAAATTCATTGGAGTAATACGAATCACAGAGGCTTTCACTAGCAAAAGCAATGAAATTAGTGGGTTGTTTTGGTTGTTGTTCTGGGGTTTTTTGTTTTAATCTTTCAGTCTGTGCCTCAGAGGAAACCATGCCAACTGGGGACATGCTACACAAAGTTGATAAATATTGTAACAATTAGTTTGGCATACATCTGATTACTTATGGTATCTCCTTGCCTGTGGGTACAGAAGATTCAGCAGAGGATAAACAATAGCTTATTTGCTTCTTTGCATCTCCCTTCCTATCCTTTTCTCTCTCTTCCAAGGGCTGCTGAGCTCCTGCCCCAGATGTAATGCCAGCATGGTTCCATGAATCAAACAAAGAAAGGGTGTGCAGAGAGTGTTTTGCAGCAGCAACATCAGAGCTCCCTGCTCCCATCTCTCCCACAGGCTATGAATGCATCAGTCCTCTAACCTACTTTGCTTTTATTGTGCTGGCAGCTTATCAGCTGCTTTGCTCCCAGCAGACATTAGAACAACACAGGACTTGTTGAGTATTCAGAGAATCACAACAAAAGGCCTGGGAGCTTGCCCAAGCCTATCCCACTGTCTCAGAGAAGACCAATGAGACACAAACCATTCATGACAGATTTGTCTAACCTGTTCTTACCAGCCTCCAATAAGGCACTCACAGCTTTCCTAGGCAACCTAATCCAACACTGAGTTATCTTTCTCACTATTTTTCTCACCTAAGACCACAGCAATTACTTGTGTTGTTCAGAAATAACTTAATGTGATTCCATTATTTCTTGCCCTGCTCACCACAGCCATAGACAACAAACTGTTTTTTTCCCTTTTTCTCATTGTCTTTTCCATATTCCAGTCTTCCAACATTTTCTTCCAAGAGCAGAAGTCAATCAGGCCCCCCTCACTGGTATGCTCTGGATTATCTATATTTTAATCCGAGCTCAGAGTCCTAGACAGGACAGCAGACCATATAGAACATGTAGCAATGCTGACTGTTGAGATTATTATTCCTGTGCTACATACACCCCCCATCTATGTCTTGATTGCACCAGTATGAATATCATGGTTTGGCAGCAGCCCTGAAAGCATGCTCTTTTTTTAAAAGAGGCATGTGCTTCCCTCATGGAAAATCAAAGTATGTTAGAAGATGGGTTATGTGTTTTATCACCAAAGTTCAGAGACTGAAGGAGCAGAGTTTAAACTTATAAAAAAAAGGAACATTTTGTTTTGAACTTATTACTAACAACTTCTTGTTCTTCAGCAGCTGGAAATAGAGCCAGTGTGCTGAGCATCTTAACAGTTAAGATTCCAGTCTGGACCCTCACTATACCAACTGAGCACATTCGTGATGCTTCTATTGCTGCTTTTAAAAATGGACAAAACAGCATAGTTGAATAAGCCCAGTGCCAAGTTTCATGATACAACCACATCTTGGTCAAAAATCCATGAAGTAGCAGGGTACAAACAGCTCCCTGTTTCTCATCTTCTCCAAGAGCCCATACCACCTTGCATAAGAATTGTTGTCAGCAGTGAAGCAGCAAGCGGAATATAAGGCACCTTAAGTCATAACAGAGGGAACTGCAGCAGAAGGAGACCATTTATCACTCCTGGTGCATAGATCAAGATTATTTACTGGGGTAAACAGAGCCTGCTGAATGTTTTGCCCATTCTGTACCTCCTGATCCACAGCACTGCAGAGCAGCAGTGCCTGAAACCATGCCAACAGAGGCTGAAGTCTTAAAAACAATAAAGAAGTCCAGCTGAACAATTTATTTACAGAACTGTAACACCTCCACTTGCAGTGCCTCCCTCAGCCAAGCAGAATGGCTTCCATCATGCCTTTTATTTCAATTACCCTTTCAGCCTTCATAAAGCAAAGTCTCATCCCTGCCCCAGGTAGGCTGGGATTCCAACCTCCTTCTCCTCATTCCCCTATTATCACCCCAAGGACTCCTCAGGCTTATCCCTCTTTTCCCAGGGCTACATTTACAACAAGTACCTGCTGAATCCTCAGTGGTTTCAGAGACAACTGATGAGCCCCAGGCAAGGCTCTGGCCAGCTCTCTCACCTACACTTTCAGTGTTAAGGGTGTCAGCCACTGAATCACCAACCACTCTCCTCCAGCCTTCTGCAAATCCTTTCCAAGACTGGAATGGACAAATGGATCGAAACCATTTTACCAGGAAAATATTGGACATTACACCCATTGGCAAAACGCATTTTAGAAGCTACTTATGCTCACCTAAGGATTTCTGGCTTCAGAACTGGAATAGTTCAACTGTGTAATACCCTTCCCCCCAAATTTAAGGACCAGTTCTGCTCAAAAGATCATTTATAAAGGTTTATCCTATAAGCTGGGAAGATCACATAGAGGAAAATATTAGAGGACCAAGTGCATTTACAGCATCTGGACTTGTTTGGGTATGTCTCTCCAGTTTCTAGAAGATCCTGTACTAGGACTCTCCCATGGCACTCTAGAGCTCAGGCTCATTTCCCAAATACATGAGGCCTAAACCACATTACCTCTCTGTCTGGAAGAATAGCAAAACACACACTGAAGTTCAGTAGCACTGCATTTCCACAGGTCCATTAAGCAAAACTGAATGTATACAGATATTTTAATAAAGGGCTTATAAGAAAAATTTACCTTTGAAGTGCTTTTCTGTAACTTCAAACACTGCACAGAAATAAGAGTTCACTATTCTGCCCCCAAACTTGTGAGTGTAACTGAGTTGTCCAGAATCCAACATAATTACCAGCTAGCAACATCTTCACATACATCATCACCCCATACTTCCAAGTGTCTTTTGCTTTCTTTTCCATTTCCTGTCCTTAACTACTGTTGTTCACTGTAAAAGAGCAGTTATGATTTACTCCGAAAGCTACTGAGTATCAGTGGCACCTGCGAAACACCTTCATACATTACTCTTCATTACATTCTACTATACATTACTGTTTCCACCAAAGATAAGGTATCTGTTAACCAAGACACAAATTCCTATGTATAAACACTGCTGGATTTTGGGGTGCCTGTGACATGCACACATTTGCATGTGTGTACATGTCTGCATATGTATTACATAGGCAGATAAACATACACAATCTGTATCATACAACTGTAAACAGGTAAAAGCTAGAAAAATATGTCAAGGAAAAGTATCAACTCTTTGAAACACAGAGACAATACTGCTATTAACAGTATTAATATCAGGCTGTAACTAACACAAGTAATCAAAGGATTAAACTCTGGTAGTATGCTACTAAAACATGAGTGTGAACTTTTGTCATAGCAAACAGCCAATGACTCCTACATGAAATCCCAAGCAAAGAGCATCACATCAGCTTTAACACAACTTCCTGATTTCTGTCTCTTTCCAGTGAAATGGCTGTTGAGCAAAATCCCTACAGGGTGAAGCTTGGAAGACCCGTCAGGAAGCCTGACCTGCTGTCCATTGTTTCCTGCAGTCAACAAGCTTGAAGATGTTGTACAGAAACAGTTCTTAGTTGTTTCAGCAGCTCCTGCTGCACATACTGTTACAGACCTAGAATTAAAGTATGCTTTAAAAACACAGGGGGATGCAATTGGGAAAAAGCCTTCTCAGGCAGTGAAAGAAACATGCTGCACTGAAGGAAGCATTTGCTCAACCTGAACAGGCCTACACACACATCTTGCTTGCTCTCTCAGTAGAGTTCCAATTTGTGGATATAGGGTTTGAAAATGGATCTTTCAGTTTTCAGCTATTCTTAGTTCACCTGTATAGCAACAGCATTCACTGGCTTTTATTTTGCAATGGGCAAGGAAAAGTCGACAGTACTAATTTTCTTACACTGTAGATACTTAAAAACACCAAAATAAACAGCCAGACTGAGCTTTAACAAAGCAAAAGTGGTACGGATTTAAACTTCAAATTATGTTTTATGTTGAATCCTGCTTCATAAGTTTCTCACTTCAGGGAAACTTTTTACATGAGAAACACTTAGGGAAGAGGTTTTCAGTACCTGTGTGATGAGTAAATGATACATAGGATACAGAGTAGCGGGGATCCAAACAGTTAAAAACAAACATATTGCGAACATCAAGAGATGTTTGAATTGCTCAATCTGAATTTCTGTATGATGAACAAGATTGAGCTTTTGAGTCATTCAAAAATTAATTCCGATGTCTTATTTAACCTCATAAAAAAAAAAGATGCAGTAAAACACTTAAAGACACCAAACATTGTAAGTAGGACTTCCAATAATTCTGATGTAACAGAAAAGGGGTTTATGGTATGCGCTCTGTACCTCTAAATCAACACACCCTTCTGAGTTTTTAGGCAAGTGAAACAAGGGAACATAGAATGGGAAAAGAAATAGTAAATACTAATAGACATCTTTCACAAATTTTGCTTCCTGGAACTCACCGCTGTTCATCACACAAGTGACAGGCATGCTTCTGGTTTTAACACATCCATATAAATGAAGATAAATCATGAGAAAAAGCCAGTATCAATATTGTTATAACATGGGTCAGGTTTCAGTGATCTTTTTCAATTACTTTTTTAGCAAATGTTTCTCAGTAACTGGAAAGAATGGTGGCTTTAAGGTCAGTTGTAATTGGGCTCTTAAGGTCAGTTCAGCTCCTCTAGAATTAATACTAATTTCCATCCTCTGAAGAAATCTTCAGGAAGAAAGCCATTTCCAAACACTTAAGTATATTTATTACTCTCATTTCCACTCTAATTATGCAGACTACTGACTAGAATAAGCCAATTCACAGCATATTCTAATAAGGGTGCTGTTATTGGCAACCCACTTCAACTGAAGAACCTACACTGGCAGCTTGCCCGCAAATGGCAGTGAGCAAGCATAAAAGATAGGAGATTGCTGGTGTGACCTTTCTAGCACAAGGGCACAGTCTATGAAAGGTACTAGCCTCAGCATGCATAAACTAAGATCCAAATCTGTGTGCAACCTGTGGTCTACACATGACTTACCGAATGTATGTGTGATCCTGTAATTCATTAAACACAGTAAATGCTAACAACGAATCACAGAATCATGCAATCATTTAGGTTGAGAAGATACCTTTAAGATCACTGAGACTAATCATTAACTTGACACTACCAAGTCCACGACTAAACCATGTCCCTAAATGCCACAGCTATGTGTCTTTTACATTTTTCCAGGGATGGTGAGTCACATCCTTGTAGTTCTCCTGAGTTGCCTATCCCTTCCTCCAATGGTCATACACTCTCCTTTTTCCTTCCTTTGAGTTCCAGCCAGAAAGAGCATCCAATTCTTGTCTGCTGCAAGAGGTGGGCCTTTCCACCTATTTGGTTGGTTTTCAGATCTCAGAAGCTTCACTGTGTTACAGGGACAAATGAATTCAAGTGGTTTGATTTGTGTTTGTGGGAAAACAATTATTAGGCAGCTCAATTCAGAAAAAAATGGACCAAATTCAATTTAGGTGGGATTTACTGCTTGAGGTAATTATCCCCTCAAGAGCTGAGCTACTGTGCATTCAGAGGAACCTAGCAGTGAACTGAGAAAGACAAGTTCACATTCCTTTACTACAATGACTCAAGACTTCAAGCAAACAAAACTGCATAAATACCTGGCATATTTCAACAGGGTCTATCTTAGAGCCTAAAAGTTTTTGCCAATTACACACTAAGCATCATACCTTCTTAAGTCAGCAGAATAAACAGTTAAATAATTCATGTTAGCATAAACAGTGTCTGCTCTGTCACACAACTGAAAGGAAGTAGGATGGACACTTTTGAATACGCATTGTGATTCTGGGATTCAGCCTCAAATCACGGAAATTGAAATCAACTTTAAATCTAAATCTCACAAGAAGCATTCCTGGCAAAAATTATTCCTACTATACATCATGGCAATACAGCCAGGGAAAAGTGAAAGTCTACAATTTGTTTGTTCCTGTATGTGGTACAAGAGGAAAGAAAAATACTGCAAATATAAAACACATTCCCCTCTGAAAATTATCTTTTGAGAAAGTATTAATCAGACCTCTTCCTAGTCAAGACACGCTATCTAGTATTTTATGCACAACTAACACATTCTAAAAGCCAGGTGGTTCCAACAGGACTTGCAAAAGTGTAAGTCTGGAATACTTCCTGTTGCGATGTTTCAAATTAATGTGTTAGAGTGCTATGAACAAAAATAGTGTCCAAGAGCAGCAGTATTATAAGGTAACTGAAAAACAAAACAACAGAGATTCAGAGGTTTTAAAGTTGGAAAGGGACTGTTACTATCCTCTCACCTTACTCATGCACCATTACATGAGAAAACTCAAGGTACTAAATAACCTCCAGTTTGAAGGTAGGATCGTGAAGGCAGTACATATTTCACTGTAACTAAAACAGCAAACATCTATAGAACTTACTAAATTGTAAACAAAAGTTACAATACATTGAAAATAAAATAACGTAGGGTGTATAAGACATTAAAAAAGCCATCTCCTTAAACTAATGGATTCTGTTAAAGACCATCAAAACCAGTGAAGTGGAAAACAAAGCAAGAGCTGATAAAAATGCAATAATAAATCCAGAGTAAAGACTGAGAGAAGGTACACAGCTCCAATACAATCATTATTGCTTTTGTGTGTGAAAGGATTCACATACAATGGAAAAATAGGAAAAAAAAAAAAAAGAGAAAGAAACCGATGCCTTAATCAGAACAGAGTTTTGGAACAAAAGTGAACTGATTTCTCCATCCTTTTGCCAGAAAGCAACAACAGAGGCAAAATACACATTGGTCCCATTTTGTCACAAACACTATATGCATGCTGCGGATTCCCCATGCAGCCTACATGCTGCTCTGATGACTTGCTGCCACCTAAAAACAGAGCTTCTTCCAGGTGATTCACTACTTGTTTGGTCAAAGACTTTTATTTCCAAGCAAAACAGTTTAGCTCTTTATTAATGTTACCATATTTTGTCAAAACAGTTGAAGTTGTCTGCATATTAAAAAAACCCAGCCAAATAAATTAAGACATGAAATTAAATTAAACTGTTGTTTTATAATATATACCTACTGTTCATAATTCGCATCCATTTGCTTACGTACACCTTGCAACTACTGTGTATCTTCATTGCACCTCCTCATATTACAGAGGATATTGAGCATCCCTACTCAGCTTGTTCTGGGTGCTAACTCCTGAACTATTAACCAACTCAGCTGGGTATTTTTAAAGTGGACAGAACTTATTTCTTGGATAACCATCATCATCCACAGAAAATTAAGAAGGGGTTTTCGTCTTAGAAAATTGCACCAAAGCACCCCCCCCCACCAAAGTCACAAAGATAAGTGAATAAATGTGAATTATCCAGTGGATTAGCACTCTCTTACTTGTAAATGCAAAGCTCAGATTGAACATTAGCAGGGGGGTTCAGCACAGCACTAAAGTAATGGCTTTAATGACTGGCAAACTAAAGTTTTCTCCCCTAACATGCCCTGCTTTGTTACATGGGTCTTATTAATGGAAGAAGTTGGGTTTGGTCTCTATTGCCAAAACAGAGTAATTCCAGTGCAACATATTACACATTCCTGGTGTTCTGTGGATGTTAGGAACAGGCTTCTAATGTTTATTAAGCAATGAAGAACAACATTACTCAGAGATAGGACTGTGACATAAATCAGCCCAATTTATAATTTAGAAGCCAGACTGCTCCAAATCAGAATTTTCCCCTGTTCTTGACACAGCTGTGGGAGTCTTACAAGCACAGCATTTCCCTCTGCTAAGCATTTTCTTAACCCATCCTTACTGGAAGGAAATTATAAGCTCCCTCAGAAAAAAAAAGGATTTGGGGAAAGTAATTCAGCTTCTCCTGAGGTAGAAAGAGGGACTGAATCATTCTAGCACAGCCAGCTAAACAACATAGAAGTGTGAGCTCTTTCTAAGTCACGCTTTATAGTCAAAGGAAACAAAAAGTCACTTGAGGAAGAGTCATTTTGTCCCCAAACTGGTTTCTAAAGCAAGTCAGAGGAACATCTCTCTAGAGGTACCAGTTTCTCCCCAATGACAGTAAATAGAAGCTAGAGCAGCTAGTCACTTGGATGCAGGTGTGTAATTTTCATCTGTCTGAAGTCAGAAGATAGAATACCACTCTAAGTGTCTGAAAGAAAGCCACAAAAATTTTGAGAATGACCACTGATTCACACTACTTTGGACAGAAGATTAGACAGTGGTGGCACCACCCAGAATCAAAGAGCCTGCATAGAAGGTTCCTTCCTGCAAGTGCTGCTACTTGACAGCATCTCAGGAATTTCCATAACTAGCATTTCCATCTCTGCTCTGAGGCCTCCCCTATGAGGAAAGCAGCCAGTTGCTTAAAGCAAATGCTATTTATTCTATCATGCTGCAAATCAGTTTCATAAGGCAGTTTCTTTCAAAATATTTTTATATAAAGTGCTTCAGAGTCCAGGGGAAGAACCAAAAATAAGAATGCTCAGCTGGAAGCATTCAAGCAATAACTGGTACTTTTAAATAGAAACATCAACCATTAGGGAAACTAATCTCTAACTCTTATTACTAAATTATTTACTCCTATCCACTAAAGCTATTCACTAGTCCAAGCACTGTTTAGTCTCAAAGGGAAGACTCATAGGAACCTGACCTACTCCTATGATAAGGTGACCCATCTGGTTGATGAGGGAAAGACTGTGGACATTGTCTATTTGGAGTTTCATAAAGCATTTGACATTGTCTCCCACAGCATTCTGCTGGAGAAACTGGCTGCTCATGGCCTGGATAGGAGGATTCTTTGCTGGTTGGAAACCAGCTGTATGGCAGAGTCCAAAGAGTGGTGGTAAATGGCATCATATCTACTTGGTGACAAGTCGCTAGTGATGTTCTTCAAGGCTTGGTGTTAGGGCCAGTGTTGTCTAACATCTTCAGTGATGGTCTGAATGAGGAAATCAAGTGCACCCTCAGTAAATTTGCAGATGACACCAAGTTGGGCAGGAGTGCTGATCTGCTGAAGGATAGGAAGGCTCTGCAGAGGGATCTGGACAGGCTGGGTCAATGGACTGTGGCCAATGGTATGCATGTTCAGAAACCCTATAGAAGAGGCTCTCAGTGACACAATTTAGTGGTGGTCTTGGCAGTCCTGAGGTAATGGTAGGACTTGACGACCTTAAAGGACTTTTCCAACCTAGCCGATTCTACCATTCTAGGTCTTTGCTATTAAGATGATTTCTCTTTACTCACAGTATCTTTTAATGAGTTTCAAAATATTTCAAAACCAGTAACAGAGGTAGAAATGTGCTACACCAGTACTGTCCATAATTCCTTTGAAGTATTTTTCTCATTGTCCCTCCATAGCACATTCACAGGTTACACAAAGTACATGCGCTTTGTCCTTTGCACTGTCCTTCCTCTGCCAACTCCAACACAACCGAGATTGAAGGGGAAAAAAATAAATCCCAAACTAAACAACTTTGATTTCAGAGAAACAAAACTGGGCATCTGATGCTAACAGAGAATCTTGAGATCAGTACCATTCTAATTTTACCACCATATTTTAATGGGACTAAGCAGGCCCCCAGCAATGTCCACAAAATTCTCTACCTAGAAAATTTTAGCTCGTATGTGTACCATTCCCATTCTTCAGCTAGAGAACTGAAGTAACAAGGCAGATTAAATAGCATTGATAGCTCTCATGATCTTTTTCAGGTATTTTTAAAACACCCTCCCTACCAGCTTCAATACCCTGGCAATTATATAAGAACCACATCTCGCTTCATAGCTACTGAGGCCTGGAAAATGTGGATGTAAAGCTTGTACATGTTTGTGAATATTAAAATGTTTCATAACCCCAGAGAAACCAGTTAGAGGATTTGACTGCAGCAAAAAGTGATTTGCCTAAAGTTATACCACAGATCCATGCAAGGTCCCAAGGGCATCTAGCTAGTGCTTTGTCTAGTGGTTCTCCTGATCTGCTCAAAAAGGAAAGCCACTCCAAGACTGGGAACTCAACCTGACTAGTAGTGAGAGCTCAAAATCCCAGTCAAAGGATCAACAGAAAGAGTAGACTAAATTGGATGTGATTTAGGAGGAACCCCTTGAATAATAAGAAAAAAAAAAAACAAACAATAGCTCTAGGGGTTTTTATCACTCCATCACCTACAGGCTATGTTAAAAATGTATAACACTCCCTTTAAAGGTGCTATGCCACACACTGAAGTAGTTTTATAACACAATGAACGCCACAGTTTTCCTCCCAGGCACCTAGTTGAATTTATAATTGCTACTTCAAAGAGCAGACAGCAAGACACCTTAACTACTACAGCCATATTCATGCAAGACAAAAAACATCCTAAAAAGCTGAAGAAAATTAAGCATAATGTTGTGAAACTGTCACAGTAATAGCAAATGCTCTCACAAGGATCAGTAAGAACTGTCTGATTGTTTGTCATGAAAAGTTCCCCTCTCCTCCCACTCTTCTTTATCCACTGGTTGTAATAAAAACTTAACACCCCCTTCCCCCCCCAACCAACAGATAAATGGATGTTATTCAACAACTGAATATTATCTATGCATTTTTACAGTGATGCAAAAACACTTTATCCTAGGTGTGCAATGTCTGAAGTGCTAACCATAGACATGTGAAAACAGAGCTTCATGATCCCAGATCTTCCTTTTCCTTCCATTATGACAGTGACCAGCAAGTACTGCCTGTACCCAATATGGAACATCAGTATTACCCTTCCATAGACTTAAAAAAGCCCAGGCTTATAGACTAGGAAATGAAATTCAATCTCCTACCATCACTTTCTTAAATGGTTTCTGAAGTGATCAATGGGACAAGGCTAATAAAAATGAGTTAACCAAACCACTGTTCCTGAAAAAGCAGCTGGCAGAACTGGAGACAGTGCTCTCAGCACTTACAGATTTTTACTTCACACAAGCACTGGTGTCAAGTAAGGCTGTCAAGGCAGATTCCCCCAAGCTACTGCACATAACTTGAAAGGTTTCCCAGAAATTATGTTGGGTATTTCAGTCTAGATGTCAGAGGGATCAAGTTGCTAGAAAAAGTCACTCCAAATGCGGCTGCTTCTAATACATAATGAATACTTTGGTTTTTAAATCAATCCAAACCAAGGGAAGCTCTTTTTAATACCCTGGTTGACCATACATAAACTCTAAGCTGTAAAACTGATCCAAGAACACACAGCAGCCTCAGAAGCAGCAGCCCTGTTCTACCCCAGATCAATGCACAGCACCCCTCACCCCAACAGTCTAACGCCAGCACTTCAGTTTTCAGGGTCAGCGGCTAGAAGCTGACTTGACTTAAAATTATCACTTCAGGTTTGGTTCGCTTATTTTCGGGTAGGGCTATTTTTTGTTTTCAGCATTGTTACCTTGTATCTATGAGAGAAACAATTCTCTTCAGCAGGCACTGTTGCTGCTAGCTAAATTTCACTGACAGCTAGACAGGAAACTCCACTGGGTTCCAGAGCAACCACATGAGAAGGATATTACCCATACCTATTAAAACTTCATGACTACTAAGAAAGAGAGTAGGAATAGGTGCATACCTTTGACTGGGATGAATTTCACTCTGGAAATTGCCTTTTATTTCCATTTGCTGTAAAAAGAGGAGAGAGCGAGCAGCTCAAACATGCATGTTTAACTTTGAAAACCCACTTTCCCTAGGCTGGCAAATGAACAGACAGTGGGGTTGGTATGTCTCTTCTCTCATAGTATTCTGCTTTGTTCTGCTTCCCAGTTATACTTCAAATATTTTTGGGTTGGATCTATCTGTCCCCATCTTTTTTAGGTGCCCACACTGAGCAAAAGTTAAACATGTGACCAATTAAAAGTTAGATATGCAAGTTAAGTTGCTCACCCTCACCTCCTTTTACAGCAAAGTCTTCACAAAGATGAAAAAAACAACTCAAAATGTATTCAAGCAACATGTTTCTTAAAACAAAGGTTGTTGTAATGCAAAAATGCCTAAGAAACAAAGAAAGATCACAGTGTCAGGTAGGACTTTCAGTTCTTACTTATTGGAACAAAGTAGTATCTAGCTAGGCTGGGAAGTGAAGTCTGTGGATGTTGATGTAGGCATTTGGTTTTTCTGTGGAATTAATGTAAGATGTTTACTAGATTGATGGACAAATTAACACAAAAATAACAACAATTTGCAATAGAAATACTCCCCCCTCTAGCTATGGAAAGTAAAATAAAACTAAATTTGGCTCAGTAGCCAACTGAGGACTGTGTGAGGCCAGATAAAAACAAACTGGGTCGAACGGAGTGGTGGATTTACACAACTCAAACACAGGCCAGGCAGACAGAACAACTGGAAATTATCAGTAACATTTTCAAAAGCACTTTTGGAGCAGACACACACTCTTCAGTTATTTGCATGCTCCTGTGGCCTGAATATAAAGCAGCAACTTCAGCTAGAGACAGAAACAGTGCAAGCCAAGGATTCTGGCACATCATGTATAATAAAGGCAATACACAAGCCAGTCTACTTTTTCTTTAGAGCAGGCAGATATTTATGCAATGTGCTGAAAGAAATGCTGTAGGACCTGAATTAACCAGGTACAAGAGAGTTTTCAATCAATGTGCTCTCTCTGAATCTTCCAAAGGAAACTGCAGGGACACTTTTTAATGTGTTCTTCCAATATGCCAAAGGAAAGAAAAACCCCAGAAGACTTCAACTGAGTAAATCTGAGGCTACACAAATGAAGGAAATAAATCAGAGAACCTCTTCCTACAACATGTGAAATCTCTATAAAACCAAATTGCTGATGACTAGAAATAAGACCAAGACAGTAACTGTAAGTCTGTAGAGTGTTGCATTGCCTAGCAAACACACAGGAACACCGTAAAACAGAAGGATTCTTGGGGGCCTGAAGAACACTGCAGCATTTACAGCATTCAAGCAGCAAGGCAGACCTTTGGAGACTCAGGTACAGTGGCATCTCCAAACAAATTCACCCTCAGCTGGCCATAGTTAGCTCCTCAGTCAAAGAGCTGACTAAGGACAGAAAACCTTGACAAAGAGGAAAACAGTTTGGAACTTAAGACAGAAAAGCTGTACACATCAATAATCTGAAAGCTGGATCTGGCAACAGGTTTGGGGGTGCATGTACTATAAGTTACAATCTCTAACTTCTAGCACCTGGTTCTCAAACTGGGAATGAGAGCTAGATTGAGATTTGACAATGCATTTACAGACCACAGTGCTGCAAAATGGCCTGCCCCTCTATCACCCTTCCAGAGCTTTTCCTCTATACAATCACATGTTCACTATTCCTACCTGATCTCACAATAGAATTAATAAACCTGTGAACACAGTGCAATAAAAATGTATTCCTACTACCATCTCCCATTTGATTTCCAATCAAAACAAGGAGACAACACTAATCCTCACACATTAATATCACTAACTATACTAATAGAAGGAAACAAAAACCTACCTAAACAGAAGTATCAGGCAGGCAGCATCCTCACCAACCAGGGCCACATTCCCACAGCATCTGAACACATCAAGCAGAGAGCCAGGTTCTGAACAGATTCCCCTGACAGCCCCAGACACACTGAGGAAGCAAACCAGGTGTAAAGTCTGTATAGGGATCCAGACAAAACCCAAAAGGTAAGGCACAACCAGTCAGGTACACCAACAACATAGCTTAAAACAAGAGTAAAAGCCCAGGCCTGAGCTTAAATAGAGTCTTGGGTGGAGGTCCCAGCTGAGGCAGGTGAGGCTAATTAATGCCTGGTGATGCCCTGAAGGCCCTGATAAGGGCTTGTACAGCAAAGTCTAAACACCTGTACTGTATCTAGGTGGCAAGACATTGATAGAGGGAATGCTGCAGAGGTGGCCTCTATCAAAAGATGTCAGGGGCTGCCCTTGTGCTGAACACAGCCAGATCTGTCATAGCCTCACTCCTGGACAAAGCTGAACCTACCAGCTGCATGTGTGGTGCTGGGAAAACATATTTAACTAAAGGAAGAAAACATCAGGCAGGCAGGACAGCAAAAACAAACCAACAAAATAAAAGTGAGAAAGGAGAGAGGGAACACCAAGGTCAGAAAAGAAGGGGGAATAGGTGCTCCATGGTGCTGGAGCAAGTACCATGGCATCTGTGGAGGAGAGCCCACCAGCACAGGCATCCACACTGCAGACCACGGAGGGCCCCACATCAGAGCAGGTGGATACTTCCTGAAGGGAATTTACACCTGGAGATAGCCCATGCTGGAGCAGGTTTTTCTGGAAGGACTTCAGCCCATGGAAAGACCAGTGTTTGAACAGGTGAACAGTGTGAGGAGGAAGGAATATTAGAGATAAAGTGTTATGCATTGAATGCAACGTCCACACACATACACCCTGCACTGATCAGGGTGGAGGGAACAGGAGCTGGAAATGAAAGATTGAAGTCGAGCCTGTGAAAAGGAGGGGGAAGGTGTTGTTTTAATGCTTGTTTCTTGTTTTTCACTACCCAAATCTGTTTTAACTGGAATGAATTAATGTTCCCCAAGTTCAACCTGATTTGCCTGCAACTGTAACTAGTAGGTAGTCTACCTGTCTTTAACTCTACCCATTAGCTTTCTCATCTTATTTTCTCCTACAACCTGCTGAGGAGGAGCAGTGAGTGAGCAGCTGGCAGAAATTTGGCTAAGCCACCACAACACCAGAAATCAATTGTCTCCTCATCCCCAAATGCTTTCCAAATTTACCAGCCCCCTTCCCCAAATCCTACAAAGATTTGTGCAAAGAGCTAAAAAGAACGAGTTTACACGTAATAGTGAGCAAAACAGTTACTCTCCTGGGAAATGGAAATAAAATGTAATTAATTGAAATAATTAGCTAATGTCATTTAATGTGTTAAAGAGAATAAAATAAGGCAACAGGATAAAGAGCTCTGAGCAACCATCTCTCTCCTCAATCAAGAGTCCCAAATCCTCTCCTACAAATGACATATAGATACAATTTGAGAAAAGAAAAAAGAACACTGAGCAAGGTTCGCTGGTTTCTTTGGAGAAACAAGAGAGAAAGATGTCACAGTGGGCTTTAATTGCCTCCTTCTGAAAACAGTAAGCCAGCAAGTAGGAGACCTGAGGTCAATGCTTCACTGAGCCCAATGGGATTCAAATTGAAGTGTTCTGCCTCCTCAAGGCAAATCTTACCCATTTGATGACTATAGCTAAATGGGGGAAACTGTCCAGGAACTCTAGGCCACAGTGCAGAGGAGAAAGAAATAATCAGCCTCTTAAGTCCTGCTGGTGATCATGAGCTCTGCTTTTTCCTCCTGCTGCAAAGTCACTGAAGCAAACAGAAGCATAGTCCAAAGCACAGAGTTTAGGATTTTTCTCTCAGCTGTATGCCCCAGTCACTACAGAAATGCTCCCCTTGTGTTCTCCCTCTTCTCGTCTAAGACTTTACATTCTCATTTATATACTAGTCTTGTTTATGGGAAGGCAGCCTGATTCAGGCTGGGAAACAGCTTCAACTCAGGACTTCCTCTACTCTGGTAGGAGAGTAACAAAAGTTAAAGCTTCCCCAGACTGAGGAAGGAATTTATCCTGGTCATGCACTCTCTCAGTATGTGTTCTAGCCTGTTAGGCTATAACAAAAGAGATGTGTAGCTGGACAGTCACAGCACTCTTGCAGCTTTGGAAAGGATGTGCTCAAATCTGCTTCTTCTGAAAGATTCTCTGTAAGCCGGCATTAACTGAAATCTGTTTGATTTCATTAGGCTCCTGCAAGTTGGAAGAATGACTGCCCATCTTCTGAATCTTATTACACATAAGGGACCTTGGTTCTAGCAGATTCAGGTTGCCGACAGCAAAGCTCAAAAACAACTCTATGTCCCTAAAAGTGGCGCATCAATGGGGAGCTACCTGTAGGGAAAGATGCTTAAACACTTAGCTCTGGTGGGTTGTGCTTTTGAAAAGGAACTGGCCCTTATGATCCATGCTTCTCTACCACTGATCTGGATGATCCTGTTCAGTTTTCTAGCTGAAAAACACAAACTAAACTCTTTGACTGGTTTATTAACCAATTTGCTTGCAGCTTTATCCAAGTATGGAGATAGTTTATCAGCTTTCTTGTATGTCGTGTATTAACCTTTCTGCCAGGCAGTTTGACTTTCAAAGCTCTTTAAAAAATGCATAGTCCTAATTCAGAAATTAAATTGTACAATGTGAGCATTCATGATAAGCAGTATACCCACCTGCATGCAAAAAACATCCCAGGGTTAAATAAACAGCTCTCTAAATCAAAGAAAAGAGCAAACAGTGGAAACTCAGAATGTCCAAATAATGGATTAGATACTTCAGCAGCAGGCCTGACCCTAGCCATTCCCTCAACATCTGTTGAGGGAAGTTGCTGCTAGGTCAGAATTAGTAGTTCATTAAAAGTTTTCTTCTTATAATATCCCATTGACCAGGTTTGAAAGAGTTTAATTGCAGGCAGCCCTTTCCTTTGATGCAGGGGAAGCCCACACTTTTTAAGTATTCTACTACTTATCCCAGCAGAAGCAATCACAGCTCTGACACTGACCGAGAAGGCCCTGGTCTGCAGAATGGTCTTAATGATGACGGTGTAGGCAGCAGGCTCAAGGTCTTCATGGTAATACCAGTGTCTTCATGCTATCCTCCACTTGAATCAGAGTCCTTTTACTTCAGCATATGCCTGTGACTTTCAAGTGATTGTCCCTGAACTGTGGGAGAGGTGCATTCCTTTGGTATTTCCAGCAGTTTTAACCTTCCACAGCTGCCTTCTCTGCCCATATCCCCATAGTACATCAGGATGAGACGAGGATGCAGATCCTTTCCTCTAGTTCCCTGGTATCCCTCAAAGAAATTCAGGGGCATAAACCAGGAAGGAGCCATGTGTACTCAAAGAACTCTCACTTGATCCCCCGTGGGGTGTTTAGGGATCTGTGTTCAACCATAATTGCAGTGCAGAAGACAGTCCAGGACAGTGTATTTAACATGCCTACTGGCTCTCAAAGCATCTTCATCCCACCATCTCAGCCTGTAGCACAATGAAAGAGCTCTCCTCTTGGGTATGTAAGGAAATCCCAGACTTGGACCAACCTTACCTTCTAAACCAATGTTTGAACAAGACTGTCCCAACTATTTAGATCTACCAGAATCCTAAAGGGCATTTGATACACTCCCTCTGCTCCCCAAGCTGCTTCTTCATCTGTGTTCATCTGGAAATGTCACTACTTCTTGTCCATACTCATTATCAAATCTCAACATTGGATTCCCCATTTTTTTTAACCAAGTCAAAGTTTGCTGAGGGTCTGTTGCCCATGTATTTGTCATCATTTTACTTGGAATAGCTGCTGTTCTCTGCATAAGTGTTTAGTTTAAACTAGCCAGTAGGTTCACATGTGTCCAAAGTCTAACAACCAAAGGCCAAGCTGCTTGTGAGCTAAACTGCCAATTCATTATTAAAACTGGGATGAATGATGATGCTTGCCTCACTTCAGGTTATCTTTTCATGCAATTGCAGTCTACCATGCATCAATTCGGAAACTAGTATATGGATATCAAAGATAGCGGTAATACCTGCAGAGCATGGGTACTGTGAAACACAGAAGAGAACATGGTGCAGGCACCTTGGTGGCTGTACACAAAGCCAGTTTGGGGTCAGCAGAGTTTGTCAGTCTAAGCTCTGCATTGACCCTCTCAGACCTGGTTTATCTCTGCAAGCCAAAGTGTTGCCTCTGCCCCGGACTACTGAACTTCTCCATGTTCTAGCAAGATCCATTAGCTTATGCATGGCACTGGGTGAGCCCCTTAGCTAACAGGCAAACCAGATAGTATATGCAGAAAGAACGAAGACTTTCAAAAGCTTCAATAGGGAGCTACCTGTAGGGAAAGATGCTTGAACACTTTTGTGTTAGCTAGCTTTTATGCTAGTAGGCAAGCAATTATGGTAACCAAAGAGTTAACCTGGACAGTAACTTGCTGAAACTTTAGGCTGCTTGCAGACAGCTAAAGAGCAATATGCTGGCTTATTTCTGTTTTCTCGAGCTTCCTCTTTTTAATATATAATTCACTGCTTGGACAGTGTTCAGCAGAAATTAGTCTTTAATTAGGATTTAACAAAATACATTCCTTATGCTGGCTGGCCTTCGCTAAACAGTCTCATTATCCTTCCTTGATGGAGTAAACAGCACAGTACAATTTGCAGGACCAATTTCATATTTTTGCTTTTACTACTAAAGGTGCCTTCATGTTCATTTCCTAGCATGGAATCAATGCCTGCACCACGAAGACAATGCAACTTTCCTGTAATAAGGTTAGTTGTCCCTGTGATGAATTACTTTTGGCTCTTAATGATTCTCAGCATGGTGTTTCTTTTCCTCCTGCTTCACCACTTGGAATATTTGAATAGGGCTTTTTTTCCCCTTTCAACTGATGTCAAATATCACTGCTTTGGATCTTAATTAAAGCACTTAATTGTTGAGCTGATTTTGTTCCCTTCTAAGGTGGGACAAGGCAATGTTGGTCTGTTATTATTTCTGTCTTTCTTTTTCTTTTCTTTTTTTTTTTTTCTCTCTATCTTTTCCCTTTTAAGAAAGAACTTTCTTATTGCAGATATTTAAGTGATGCTTTTTCCTACTGGGGGTGGTTTTTATCACATACTCTTTTCAATCATTCCAAATATTTTGTCTCTAATCTGCCATTTGGCATGTCTCAATCCTCTGTCTGAATCACTTCAAAAAGGATTCCAAGCAGAATATTCAATTAGAATGACATGACTGAAAAATAAAAATGAAACGATCTAGTTATAGCCCATGGCTAGCTCAGCTAGGTTATCTTCAGTCCTCCTTTTATGAGCCCAACTGTATTCAGTCATCTGGGACACCAACTGCTCCTGGTATCATCAGTTCATTAGTTTAAAAATAGAAATAAAAAAGACAGAATAAAGAAAATAAGAAGCAAGATGTCTGATCAATGATCTAGAAAAAGCTGTCCTGTTGAAGCAGCACATCCAGTCATAAGAAATAACAACAACATGGGAAAGGGATTTTACATTGATCAGTGTTTACGAGACCATATTGGCTCTTTTAAATCGGCACAAATTAATCGCTCAATAATCCCCGTCCTAGCACATGACACAAGTCACTGCATGGATTCCAGTTATGCTTAAGAAAGCAGAGGACTGAAACACTGCTCACCAAAATTAAAACAGATGGACCCCTTCATGCAGATTATTTCTTTTTTGTAACTTGCAACCTCAAATGATGCAGTACACAGACACCCTGACCTGCTTATCACACAGACAGTTGACTTTCATCTTGCAAGGTGGTTATGATTATCTACCAGATTACACTCTGACAAGAAACTAGGATTCTCCATCCCTGGAAGTGTTCAAGGCCAGGTTTAGAACAACCTGATTCAGTGGAAGGTGTCCCTGCCCACAGCAGGGTAATTTAAAATAGATGATGTTTAAGGTCCCTGCCAACCCAAACCGTTCTATGATTCTATGACAATGCAGAGCTGCTCACTTACAAGGCTTCTGGCAACAGTTTGCAATGCGATCACCAGAAAGAACAGAAGCACACAGAAATAGAACAAGAGGACTTTCTCCCATGACTAACAGCATATCTTACAAATACCCAGCCATCATTAAAAGTTATAAACATGACTACTCAAAACAAAAGCGGAAAGGTTCAGTGTAAACCAGAAAAAAAAACCTATCTATCTGTTCAATGTGTTGATAGAAAATAGACCAAATCACAAAAAATCAAATACTGGGTAAGAGAAAATTCATTAAGTGTTTAAGACAACCGAATCATCAAGTCTGTGCTGTGATCCTGAGCTTTCCTGAATAAGGTGGAAAAATCTCAGCTGAAATAAAAGTACCACCAGTGTTTCCTGCCAAATATAACAAACAGTGAAGGCAACAGTGGGAAAATCACTCTTCAACAACAGGATACGTGCAAAATGTCCAGGGCATGATACCAAAAAAGCTGTACGCAACCAGGAAAACCACAGGAAAAACAATCTACCTTGCTAGAAAATGTTAAAATGTCAGAATTTCTGTCAATTAAATTGACAGAAACTGAAGGATAACAATTATTATTAAGGACACAAGAAATAGCCTGACACCATCTTTCCCACTGTACAAGAAAAATACCGAGCCTAGCTTGCTTCTGACTTTTATGCACACTGGTTATTCACAGAAAACTGGTTAAAGTGATAACTGGGGCATTGCACAGATAAGAGTTCAAGTGATGGGACATGGGTATGTATGCCAAGTCAAAGCAATGATGTTGCCAGAAGGGGTTTGGGACCACAGTGAGGATCACTGAAGACGTAGTAGGTAAGGAGAAAGTACAAGTGTATGTCATAGGCATTAGCAGCTCTCACTACAACTCTGTTTGATGTAAGCTCACATGGGCTCCCAAAGAATTTACATCAAGGAGGTGAAACTCAGGACAGAAGGAAGAATTGGATGATAAGGCTATGGTAAGCAAGAACTTCCTGGAAATCTTTCATTTTAGCACTACAGTGGCAGAACACATCATACATGCTATGGCAGAATCAGTTTATAAGCTCAGGAACTTAATGGGATGAAAGTAAGAAGAACCTGCAACAAAATAAATCCCAAAACATTATTTTGCTGAGTGGCAGTGAAGTGATGGACTTTTATTACAGACGCTTGTGTAGATGAACATAGGACAGCAACATCACTAAAGTGGGGGAGAGGAAATAAGAAACAACTTGAAGGCCCTGGCATTCAGTCATTAGGGTTCAACTACATGTTTCTGCCAGAATATAATCCATGTTGCAGTCAATATAGAAACTTATACCATCTGATTCAACAGCCAGACACTGACCGGGGCAATTCACCAGCAGTTTCAGGCTGCACTATGCAACAGTATGTAGTATGCATTTGTCTTTTTTTGCTATACAGATTTTGTCCATTTGGGGTTTTTTAACCAGAAAAGTGCAGTTTAGAAGAGGAGAGCAAAATAATTTTAAAGAACTCCTATTGAATATGGGAACAGTTTTGGCAGGGAGAGGGGCAGAAGTACATTCTGAGCTCAGTTTCCCATGGGAGATTTAAGAAATCACAGCACAGACAGACTTGTTCAGAATGGTTCCAGTTTTGCCTCCCAGCAAGGTTTTGTGCTTTCCCCTTTACTGACACTCTGAAATCAGTCGTGCCTTCAGAGATGAGCCTTTGTCATGTTAAGACCTAGGCTATTTCTATTTCTTTTAAAATACGGGATTTGAAATACACGTTTGACTTCTCTGGCTGTAAATTCTGTTCTTGGCATCTTCTTTCACATTGCTGCAGAGCATAAGAAGCTCTCAGCCTGAGTGGCAAAATATCTATATTTTCCCTAATCCTTGTGTTTAGAGGGGATAGGTCACACTATAATGATGCAAACGTGCTGATATGTAGGAAGCCAGCTATGCTGGAACTAAATTAGAATTCATGCTCATCCTCTCTGGAACAACCTGACAGCTCCTCTTCTCCTTCATTAGCAGAAAGACACTGAAAAAGGAATGTAAGTATGTAACAGTAGAATTTCAATAGCAAAGTTGAAGAGGAAGGAAAGTGATAAACAAAAGTAACCATGATAAAAGGTGACCATACTGAAAATGCCAGCACACAGCTGTTTCATACAACAGCAGAAGTATTCCGACATTAGCTTTCAAATTTCACGTTGTCTGCACAGAGGGGAAACCTGAAAAAATAATAGTAGACTTCTTCCTGTCTAAACCACCTACTTAGAAACCAAGATATACAGCAAGGGATGTCTAGGGAACACAACCACACACAATATTTATACATGATCTGTTAATGAGAACTTATCCTTAGGGAAAAGGGCACATTTCTACATCATATTTTATTGTGAACTTTTGGCATCTCTGATCCCTTACAATGTATGAGAGGTTGTTTGCTGGGAATACAGAAGTTTGCCTTCAAACAGAGAAAAATGATTTTGCACACAGATCTGAAAATAAAATGGTGAAGCCCAACATGGAACATACCCTGAAGAAATTTTTGGGAGTCTATTAAGAAGCCAACACACCTGACCCCTTCAAAACCCTCTTCTTCTTGATCTCTATAGGAAACCCAGAAGTCTGCCGGTAAGTACCTCTGAAGGCCTTACTACCATGTGTCACAGTTGGCAGCTGTGGGCTTCCTACAGGTCCATTAGAATTTGAGCCCAAGCTTGCTAAATGCTGCTTAAAGGGCCGTTATCAGCTGTCTGACCAGCACATGGGTCACAGGGCTTCTCATCTGGGAACCAAAGAATTAAATTACATTTTAAAATGTGATCTGCCACAGGCTTTTGAGGAAACAGCTTCTCTGATGTGCAAAGCAGAACTAACAGGTTAGTCCTCATATGTTCTTTTCCTGTTGTATTTGTTCAGTGAGAGGACAGATCTGTGTCTTGTGAAAGGAAGTGGGAGAGCTTTGTAAAGTATCAGTGTATTCCTGTCTGTCACTAGTTTTCAATACCAGTGCCCTGGGTTAACCAAGGGAAAGAACTACTTAATAAGGGATATTTACATACAGTTTTCAGGTATGAGTATGCATCATTTCCCGCTGGAAGGATGACCACTTCCTTCAGAAACGTCATCAATGCAGCAAATTGAAACCTCTTACGAGCTGAATAGTCCTGTTGTGTGCTTTCCCTTTTCACACATACATATATATACATATATATCATAGAATGGTTCTGGTTGTAAGTGACCTTAAAGCTCATCCAGTTCCAACCCTCCTGCCATGGTCAGGGACACCTTCCACTAGACCAGGTTGCTCCAAGCCCCATCTGATATGGCCTTAAACACTTCCAGGGATGGGCAGACACAGCTTTTCTGGGCAACCTGTGCTAGAGCCTCACCACTTTCACAGGAGGGATTTTTTTTTTTTTGCTAATATCTAACGTAAAATCTATCCTTTTTCCATTGAAAGACATTCCCCCTTGTCCTGTCACTCCATGTCCTTGTAAAAAGTCCCTCTCCAGATTTCTTGTAGACCCCCTTTAGGTATTGAAAGACTGTATACATGCACTATGTATGTGCTATATGTGTTTTTAAAACATATATATATATGTGTATATATATATATGTTGCTTTGTTGTTGAACTGCTACAGTTGATTTAGCTCAATAGTACTACTTGGACAGCAGACAGGATCATTATCTGTATTTCACAGTCAAGCTAAGCATCTGCTCAAGGTCATGCACAAAGTCAGGGCTAAGAACTCAACCTGGGCATAAAAATACCCTTTGCCTATTGAGGGAAACCCCAAAACGTTCATTTTCTACCTGTTAGTGAAGAACAGGTGTTTCACTAATGTAGATTTGATAGAGCAATCTATGCCAGGAATTACAATAAGATTCAGATCTGGGCCAGGACAAATCATGTCCTGCTTACAGTTGTCAAGGTAACAGTAGCCTTAGGCATTCTAGCTACAGAGGAGCATTAGTAACTCCAAATTCTTCCCTTCAGGAAGTACTTCTTGGCTGGTTTACTGTCACTGTCCCAAGTGAGTGGCTGTGTGGTATTTAGTTGCCAGCTGGGCTTAAATCACAACAGTCACCCTGGGATGAGCTCAGTGATCCTGCTCTGAAGACACTAAGTATGTTCAATATGCCAAAGAAAAGCAGCCCTGCTGTAAAACAGATCACAGAACCTATAGCATAACTCAAACGTCTGAACATGCTGAAGTGAAGAGTTGCACGTATATTTGAGAAGCAACACAAATGAGTGCTGAAACTTCAGAGCAGAGAAACCTCTCTTAGTCTTAGTGCTGCCCTGTGCTTCATTCCTCATCCCGTGACACAGACTCAGCAGGGCACAGATCAAACAGCAGCTAGGACAGAGCTGGGCTACAGCACTGCTATCAACCCTGCAGCAAGATAAAACAAGGCCAGGGCTGACTGTGAGATGATGGTGCTCATGTATAACATCTTGCTCATTCAAACCACATGGAGTATGGGAGAGGTCTACATCACAGATAGGGCAGTTCATAAGAAACAGGTTTTATTCAGAAACTGCCATATCCCACATTCCCTGACACCCATACAGTGAGACAGGACAGTGATGCTACTGCAGAAGAGCAGTGGGTTTCTAGGTCTGTTACTCCCCAGTGGGTAGTGTTTTCTTATTTTTATATTTCTTTTTTTTAATTATTATTATTTTTTATTTTCAAGCTAACTGCATTCATCAGACACAGAAAATTAATTTTGCTTCTGTTTCCATCTACAGTCAACATGCAGTCAGCCCCCTTTGTGCTTTGTGCTTTGGGTTTTCACACAGTCCAGGGACATGCCTGCATACTTTGTTTATTTTAAAATGAGAAGATCATTTTTTCCCCCATCAGGCTCAATATTTTTTACAGCTTATTTATACAAGATGTTAACGATGGGTGAGATCTAAGCTGACAATGTCTCCTTAAGTTAAGGCTAGTTAATTCTACAGTCTAATAAACTTCAGCATTCCTATAAATATATGAAATTCTCCTTCATGCCAAGACTAGCTTGACTTTGACAGTCTTTGAGAGAAGGTCATTGAGTCCCTTCACAAAGATGATACAGGAATGAAGAGCCATACAAAAGCTGGACCAGACTTTGAGGGGGATCTCACTAATATGATGAAAAGGAGCTACTTTCCAACTCACACCAGTATGAATGTCTCCTCCTCTCTCGAAAATACAATGGCAGTAATACTAGTAACATAATTCTTTAAATGGAGATAGCTCAGCAGACCAACAGGGAAACAATGCTGAAACAAAACTGGCTTAAGATCTAGCAAGATGATGACTGATTAGGCATACAGTTACTAAGATAGAGCTGCTGTTTAAATATGCCTAAAGACAAACTTTCTGGGAAATACCTTTATGCTTCTTTCTGTTAACAGACTCCTCGTTTACTGCCATCATCACTAGCAATGGCATTATTGCATTCATCCTTCATCCTCGCACCTTTGACAGAGGAAGCAACTGAAACAGATGAGTCATGCAAAGCCAGCATTAGCAACATAAACAGCCTCAGTACCTTGTGTCTTCACTCTATTCTCCATCTGCCTGGTACACTCTATGCCTCAGGTAAGAGCAAATAGGAGCCTGATTAAGGTGGAGGGTGCATTGTCTTTCTTTGCATCCAGTCACAAAGAGCAGAAAAGCTACCATTGCCTGCTACTTCTTGCCAGGCAACTATCAAGATGCTCTCCTTGGTTATTTGGGCATAAACTGTTCAGGTGACAGTGCTCTTTGGCTGAGACCTAATGTTTTTGCATTCATACCTGTCATTCCATTCTAAATCTTATGTGCAGCTGCCTACTTCAGAATGAATAGTGTATTTTAACTTTCCAAAAATAAGTATTCACATCCTTTAAAAACATCTAAGCTTTTTGCTCTGTCAAGGACTTTCCCTGTCTCCTTGACATGTCTTCCTGCATTGGGATGTAAGATGAAATTCTCTGCTCCTTAGAAAGGACTGGAAAGAACTAAACTGCAAGGAGAGGAAGGGGAGTTTCATCTTGTTGCTTTAAAGGAGTGCCCCCCAAGTGTCTGTAATTTGTCCTCTGGTCTGTCCTTGCTCGTTGCTTCCAGTCCCCTCTGGCTTTAGCAGAGCTCTGCTGGAGAGCTTCCAATCATTTACAGGAATGAAAAGTTTAAAAATAAAATAGGAGCTTTGATCAAGAAAGAAGTTCAGCTAGGGAGGAAAAAGGGAAATACAAGCATTGACAGCTCAGGCAGAAAGCAAAGCAAAAGCAGGTTCATTATGAGCTGACAGACATTTCTATGCCGGCTTGCAAAGCCAAAACCTTCCCTGCTGCTCATTCTTCTTCAAAATGTTCTGCATTAACAGTGAAAAAATAAGTTTTCCTTTCACCTCTGGCTTTTCTCTATGCACCAGCATTCTTTGCTTCTTTCCTATTGCAAAAACTGTACCAAACTCTGTGTATGTGTGTGCACATGTATGCGTATACACATGTGCACTACAAGCATCAGCTCTTCAATTTCTGTTTATTCATTGCCAGTTCTCCCTCCCTCTCTTTCATATATTTATGTCTTGGTTTGCAATAACCATACAAGCTGCCCCTAATGGAGATATCTCTTTGCTACTTTTCTGCTATAAAGGAGGTAACAAAGCCAACATGAGAAGATAGAGTACAAGCCTCCTCCCAAGCTTTTCAAGATACACGCAACCTAGCACATTTTGGATGGCAAATTCTAAACACCAAAAGCAACCCCCCTCCAAGCATCTTGTCTGTGTTTTAGAAAAGGACTGAAAAAGGTTGCTCAATACATGCAGTCTGCATCATTCAAGACCTGCAGAAAAAAACAGTGCTCAGGGTATAAAGTCACTGCCACATCAATTAAAAGCACAAGTGAATCAGAGGAATATTTTCCACAAAGTCATAAAACTACAGGGCTCATGTCACTAATTCTTTTTCTTTTTTTGTAACACTAGAAATTGTGTTTTGATATTGAAAGGCAAAAAGCACACACAAACCAAAATGAACACACCGCCTTTCAGAGTCCTGGTCTTGAGACCCTGGAAGGGTGCCCTTTCTTCAACTTCAAACACATGATTTGAACTGTGAATAATTTTATGCTTAGCTTTGTTTTTTTTACATCACAATGAGAAATTTAAGTTACAAGAAAGCAAAACTATGGCAAAAATATCAAAGAAAGCAACTACAAATGCTGGAAGCAGGTGCTTTTGAGCAAAACCACACTTTGATTTTGACAATTACCTTTATACCCCAAAGCAAACTTTTTACTCCATATGTAAATTAAGTAAAAAATTACATGTGCCTGCTCTGTACTGTGTACTGGGGGAAAAAAAATTAATTATTGTGGAAGTATAATCTATTTACATAGTTCAATATTTGCTATTTTAAAATTACTGCATGCATACATATGGATGAAGGGACCTCATGGGCATAGAGCTCTGTGTTTTAAAAGCAGAAATGGCCACTAGATCATTCACTTCTATCTGCTCTACAATAAAAGCCCATCAAGCCTGCTTCAACACAACCACTTACATTCTGCTTTGGTACATCTTGCAACAAGGCATCACATTCTTTCCTGAAAACTTCAAGAGCCTGTCAGTTTATCCCAGCAGTTAATCACTCTCCTTGTTAAAAACATGTGCATTGTTTCCCAAACTCAACCAGCTCTCTCTTGAACAGAGTTTATTTGGCTTTAACTTCCAGCTTGTTGTTATGCTTCTCTCTGCAAGATTAAAGGGCCTTTTAAGGATCCAGCATTTTCTTCTCATAAAAGTGCTTGTGAAATTCACTCATCTGGTCAGCTCCCTGTGCAATAAAGCTAAGTGAATGGAGCTCTGGAAGTCCTTCACCAGAAGATGTATCTTATAGTTTTCCCTTAGTGCTTTCTCCACTTTCTTAATGTCATTCTTGAAGCGTACACAGAAGAACCAAGCATGCCATAACAATCATCTGAGTATTAAGCCTTTATAACTGTTCATATGTCAATAAATCCCACCTATTTTAAAAGTGAAAAAACAAAGTCACTGAACAGAATTGGCTCAACTGTTCAGAGAAAGCATTAGAATCAGGATACAAGTACAAGAATAATCTGCTCACAGACCTAATTTTCATGTTTTTTATATACCTAAAACTCGTGTCTCTTCTACAGCAGCTACCAGGTAACCAGGTACAGTAGTGCTTTCCAGCATTTCATGGCTCTGTATTGTAGATGGTAACAAAGCACTCACAGAAATAGAGAGTGAATGACTTTCTCTCCTTACTAAGCTGCTCAACAGAAAAATGAGAGCCCAGCTACATTGAGATGGAGTTCAGGAGCAGTTAAAACAGGCAGCTAAAACCAGCACTTTATTCCATCCTCCAGCAGGTGCCAATCTCCAGCCTTCCCCTTCTTGTGCACTGCTGATGAGATTCTCAGCACCTCCAACTTCCTGCTCCCCGAAGCAGGATGAGACACACCACCCTGTCACATTCATCTTTGTGCCTAGACCCCACCAGATTTAGTCACCTATGTCTAATCAAGAGACAACCTCAGAACACAATGAAAGCAAGCCACTTTCAAGGAGATTTAAATGGCAGTCATTCAAATCTCACCCTTATCTCGATTTTTCACACAGTACAGAGGAAGTTTTCCTAATAAAAACACAACTAAATGACTTATAATTCAAATATCAGAAAAATACCAAGTAGGAGGGAGGAAATTGTGAATGGGAAAACTCCAGCCTAAGCATCCATTATAGATAAAAGTGAGGGAGTCACAAAACACATCACAGACTGTCATTAGGCTCAACTCTATCATGTCTAATTAAGACTAAAGTAACAAGGAAACTCCATATGTGTAGACAGTTGCAGGCAATCCTGCTTACTGCCTGTTAAGGCCTGGTTACATTCACATGCTGTTTCTGTTTGGATCTGGTCGCTTCCACAGGAGACTGGAGGTCTGCTAGAGCAAGCTCTCCCAGCGAAGGACACTACCCCGTTCCTGCACAGTGTTACAGAGGGTCACTAATGCAGCGCGTCAGATTCCTAGGGCCATAACGCTTGATTTTCATGTCTTTCTTTCAGCAGAAAATGATATTCAAAGGTAACAGTGCCCTGGTGCAGGAATAGCCAGTACATCCATCCACTACATTGGTGCTCTCATTTTCCAACAGAAGTGATCACATGGAACAGAAATTAATTGCCAACCAACTATGTGTTTGCTGGCTACAATGTATTCATTCCTCAAGCTGAGCAGCTCTAACACTGAGGGGTTTGTTTGCTGTTTGGGTTTAAAAACAAGCAAACAAACAAATGAAAAACCCCACACTTGGCCAAGTTTTCATTCCATAACCAATAACACAAGAACGTACATAATATTCTCACTACCTTTTTCCTACAGGCACTAACAGCCTGCATTGGTATTTGTGGCTGTAGTCCAGAAATTGCTCCTACAGCCTAACCATCCAGCTCCACAGAGAGCTGATATTCAATTTACTTTCAGCTCACCCTGGAGGATGCTTTACTTACAGCTATAGTAATTGCTGTGCAAAAGTTAGAATGGATCTTTGCCTCCCCAGATGTCTACCCCACCCTTAACCCCCCCCCCCCCCCCATCTCTCTGGCACATAGAGAACATGGTTGAATCCTGCATTTTAGAAAATGTTATGACATGGGCTGTAGATTTTGGGGTGGTTTTTGTGGAATTGCATCTGAGTGGTGAATATAAAGGCATTTAGAAGACCATTAGCTTCCTCTTCCTTTTAGAAGTCACAGAGTCATAGGAAAGAGTCTTGGGAGTTGACTACTTGAAATCCTATGATGGGACCAGCACTCCAGGATAATAATAAGGCAGTACAAGCCATGAAAATTCAACCTTCTGTCAAACGATGCATGAGAACTATTTTCTTATGGGTCTTCAGAGAAGAAAATAAAACAGGAAGCAGAATGTGCCACTGCAACATGCTGTTCAGCCTCTGAGAAGCAAAAGATGACCCATTAAAAAGAATGTCATGACCATAATGATGTTTCAGTTGAAAGTTCACCATTTGAGACCTCTCCCTGGATGTTCTGGCCTCATTGGTACTTGTTCACAGAGTTCAGTAGTCGTAATACTCAGTGGAAGAAAACAAAATCCTTCAGATGTGTTTGAAACTTCCTCCCCATATAACCGCCTCTAGCCTAGGGAGGAAGCCATGTATTCTTTCCCAATGCACACTACAGACCTGTATAAAAGCCTCTGCACAGCTCATGGTACTTATACAAATAAAGGCTTGTATCTGTAGGCCAAGCCTCCAGACCTGCATATGCTACTAGTCTGTGTGAGTGCACTGCTCCAGCCACCACGCTACACCTTGCCAGGAACTGAAGCTATTGTTTATGTTACAGTGTTCAAAAACACGCTGGTGACCAGAATCCCTAAACTTAGAACCAAAGTTTAGAGATACATCCCCCATGGGCACCCCAAACATGAGAGAGAAACTCTGATCTGCTACCATAGTTATGTTAGCTCAGGCGACAGAAACCTAGGACAGCTATACTGTGGAAAAACATGGCATGTTCTCCTAAAACAAGGGCTGTGACTATGCAAGTTGATCCATGTTGGAATAAAGATTATACAAGTAACCTTTCCTCTTGCATTTACAGCATTCAACTATAAAATTTCAATGTTCTTTGAAAAGTTACGGTGTGGTCCCAAGGACACAGGTAATCACCTCAGAGCCAAGTGCCTATGCTTCACCTATTGGATTAAATTGTATTTCCATTTAGGCCAGGTAGTGACATGTGAATGCAGTATATCTTCTCTGTCTCAAAACTAGCTTATGCTTGCACTTTGCAGTAATTAGCACACTCAGCAGAAGAGACCAGACCTACATGGACCATGAAGATTAAACTAATTAGTGCTCCTAAGAAAATTCTGTAATCTTTCTCTTCCCAAAAGGCATGCTTACACATCTGTGGATGAGAGAAACTCTTCTAGTTATTTTTTTTCCACAGTGCTATGAACATGACAGCTCTTACCAGCATTACATCCATACTGTTAAATAAAAAGGGACAAGTGGTGGCGTGTGTGAGAATTGTCATCAGTGCAAAAAGGATATTATCTTTTAATTTTTAACCATATAACACACAGAGCTGCACAGTAGCTGGCAGCTAAATTACACAAGGAATATTATTCTGGGGCTTGAAATTATATAAAGAAGTTCCCAGAAGTTCTGGAGGTGCCCTAGAGCAGCTTCGGAGACATTCACAGAATCATAAAACAGTTACGGTTGGAAAGGACCTTAAGATCATCTAGTTCCAACCCCCCTGCTATGGGCAGGGACACCTCATACTAAACCATCTCACCCAAGGCTTCATCCAATCTGGCCTTGAACACCTTCAGGGATGGAGCATTCACAATGTCTCTGGGCAACCCATTCCAGTGCCTCACCACCCTTACAGGAAATAATTTCTTCCTTATATCAAATCTAAACTTCCCCTGTTTTAACCCGTTACCCCTTGTCCTATCACTACAGTCCCTAATGAAGAGTTCCTCTCCAGCACCCTTATAGGCCCCCTCCAGAGCCTTGAAGGCTGCTATGAGGTCTCCACGCAGCCTTCTCTTCTCCAGGCTGAACAGCCCCAACTTTCTCAGCCTGTCTTCATATGGGAGGTGCAAGGCCCTCGTCTGGACTTGTTCCAAGAGTTCCATATCCTTTTTATGTTGAGGGCACCAGAACTGCACACAATACTCCAAGTGAGGTCTCATGAGAGCAGAGTAGAGGGGCAGGATTACCTCCTTGGACCTGCAGGTCACGCTCCTTTTGATGCAGCCCAGAATACGGTTGGCTTTCTGGGCTGTGAGCACACACTGAAGCTGGCTCATGTTCATTTTCTCATTGACCAACACCCCCAAGTCCTTCTCTGCAGGGCTGCTCTGAATCTGTTCTCTGCCCAACCTGTAGCTGTGCCTGGGATTGCTCCGACCCAGGTGTAGAACCTTGCACTTGGCATGGTTAAACTTCATGAGGTTGGCATCAGCCCACTTCACAAGTGTGTCAAGGTCCCTCTGAATGGCATTCCTTCCCTCCAGCGTATCAACCAAGACACATAGGTTGGTGTCATGGGCAAACTTGCTGAGGGCACACTCAATCCCACTGTCCATGTCACCGACAAAGATGTTGAACAAGACCGGTCCCAACACCGATCCCTGAGGGACACCACTCATTACTGGTCTCCAGCCAGACATTGAACCGTTGACCACAACTCTTTGAGTGCGACCATCCAGCCAGTTCTTTATCCACTGAGTGGTCCACCTATCAAATTGATGTCTCTCCAGTTTAGAGACAAGGATGTCATTTGGGACAATGTCGAACACTTTGCACAAGTCCAGGTAGATTACGTCAACTGCTCTACCCCTGTCCATCGGTTTCGTAGCTGCATCACCGAAGGACACCAAATTGGTCAGGCAGGATATCCCCCCAGTAAAACCATGCTGGCTGTCACCAAGCACCTTGTTGTTTTTCATGTGCCTTAGCATGCCTTCCAGGAGAATCTGCTCCCAGATTTTGCCAGGCACAGAGGTGAGACTGACTGGTCTGTAATTCCCTGGGTCATCCATTTTCCCCTTCTTGAAAATGGGGGTTTATTTCCCTTTTTCCTGTCGTTGGGAACTTCACCTGACTGCCATGAGTCTTCAAATATGATAGCCAGTGGCTTTGCAACTTCATTTGCCAGCTAAATATATTAGATAAATAAATATATTCAGCTTTCTTTCCAGAAAGTTAGCTGTAATTAAAAAAACCCAAACAAATTCCACCACTGTAGATGAATTGCCATGTTTTAACCTAATTTATTTCTATGGTCCCTAATCGTAAGTTAGACTATCTTCCATCCCACCATTGATCTTTTTCAGCCTGAAGTACTCCAAAGCTTTCAGGAATATGTGGCTGTTGTTTTGTATTTAATTTTAAATCTATTACTGAAGTTGCAAGTTGGCAGTGAAGACAGAGAAGTTACATTTCTGCTTACAGGTACAAATTCCTTAATGATGTCGCAACAGGTCCAGTACATTCATAACTGCTCTGAGGTAGACATGATTTAGACATGAAGTTCATTATCTCACTTCCATTCAACTAAAAGTAAGTATGTGAGAAAAATCAGCATCCTTCAATGGCTGAGTGGTGAGTGATTCACTAATGGTTGTTGCAGTTAAATTACAAAAGTGCCAACTTAGATTTACACACGACAATTCAGAAAGTAAACAATATTGATTTTAGCTCAGTATCTTCTTTCCATCAAAGGACAGAGAGAAGTGAGACTTGAAAGATTCTGACCAAATCAATTCAATGCAATTAGCTTTGAAACATCTCTTTGCCATCACAATTGTGTCATGATCGTGGGAAAATAAGACTGTAAACCAAAAGGGTATTAGAGGAAAAGATGGTCATGCAATACAGATACTTCCATCACAAATAGATACAGCACTCGAGTATGCACTTTTAAACAGCCACATAGTTATCTACCTGTCAGTCCTCTCCAGAACAATGTCACAAAAACCTTTGGAGACAGTACAAAAATATCCTCAGAGTGTTTGCAAAATTTGATGCTTCACCCATCAGATTTGCCAAATGCTGGAAATAAATACTCTTGCACACCTCTTTAAAAATGTATGATAATAATCTATGACCCTCATTCTGACCTTGCCATATGAATAATGCTCTAGACTGCAATAGAAAGTGAGGGGGGACAAAAAAGGATTTATTTTTATTTAGTTCTAATTTAAGTATGTTAAGACTAAACTAATACACAAGTTCAAATACACATGCATGATAAACTGAGAATTCATTTATGTTTATTAGAAAAATCTGTCACTGATCACTTGTCTTCCCCTCCACTTGCTAATATTGCTCTCCTTAGCATGTGTTTGAATCATGTGTATCATCCCTATATCCAAGTGTAAATGCTGCATGCAAAGAACCTAATCCTAATGGTCAGTGTGGCAGAAGCTGGGCTGCTGAAGGAGGTAACTTAAGGCCAAGTCTGTTCGTAACGATTCCTAACTTTTGCCACATATCTTCAGAGCAGCAGCAGGCTCGACATTGAGATGTGAAGGTCTGGGGCTGCTGGAAGAACCTGGCACACAGCTCCTGCTGTCGAGCATGTTACTGTCTGCAGAGCTGCACTCTGACTCAGTGCCCTCACTGCCCCACTCACAGAGGCAGATCCCTTCTGAACAGACAGACATTACAGCCATGTGTTCACACAGGGTAAACATGCCCATTTCTCTCAGCTGAGCTTCTGAAGCTGAATTTGCAGTCACACAGGGACAGCAGCAGCCTTTTTCCTGTCAAGGGCAGAATCACCCTGATGACAGCACTGCTTGCAGACTCCACGGCTGATACCCAAAGACACAACTGATGACAGAGGTTGCTGTTTGGTTAAATATTCTCTTTCTTCACATTCACTGCAGTGCAAAATCACTTCCCATTGCCTTAAGCTCTTTTATCAAGTGTTTCCCTAAGGAAATATTTCTAATTTCCCAAATCAATATCTACTGAAGTGGATTTAAGAACTATTAACATCAACTTCTATAGCTACTCTGTTAAACACATATGCTTTCAGCAATGATGCATTTGCAATAGTCTGTGTGGCCTGGCTAGCAAATTTGTTTTTCATCAGAATATTCTGTACCAGCTTCTAGAAGATGTCACTGAATTGTCACTGTTTGTGGCAGAGAATTGCTTTATTAGTATCGAAAGTGTTTGCCTGAAAGCATTAGGCTTATTTCACCTACCCTCTACCATCACCCTGAGACTCCTATCAACTTTTGAGATAGTGGCATAAGCAAGTCATCCACACTGCCTCCTGGATCATCATGAAGCACTGAGAATAAAGAAGAAAGTCACAAACATTTTACATAAGGTAAATATCACATCTTTCTACATTTCAAATGAAGAAATACCGCAGAGACCTCTGAAAATGTACACTTTTTTTCTTTGTAAGCTTCTGTTTACCTGACAAACTGGATTTGTGCCTACATTTTCTCAAAACCAAAATGAACATTTTGAAGAATGTACACCCAAAACCACTATGCCTATTAACTCTGCAAACTTACGTTAATACACAACACGACTAATACCTAACTCTAAAGTCATTTCCCATCAGTTGCATGCTGTGTTCACACATTCGTGCATCTTTCTTCATCAATGAAAAGACCTAGCTACAGAGGGCTTGACCTAAAATCTGAACACTCCTGTCTGCTACTGAAGTCCCATGATTGCAGTGCTCAATATTTCACAGAACTGAGATCTACATCTCTATCAATGGTTTTAACAAAACAAATGCATCTGCGACAAGGCATCAAGGACTAGCCATATACAGGCAAGCACATACTGAAGCCATTCTATAGCTAGGTAAACTGTATTAAGCTATATACATGAATAAATACTACTTAAAGTATGTATTAAGAGATTTTCTGTTTTCTCCTACCATCAAAGGTAAGAAAGCAGGCTGGATGACAAGGCACCCTCTTAGTTACAAAAGGACTACCATGCTCATTTACCTCTGCATCACGGATCCCAGGCAAAGGTGTCTCTGCAGAAAGTAGCTCATGACTGAACCAAGGCATTTTTCCTTTTTTACCAGTTTCATAATATCTCTAGTGAAGGGATATTTATAACTTACACATAAAACACTCTCAAAGCTAAAAACTTTAAATAGAAAAACCTCAACACAAATGTCATTATCTAGATGGAACTTTAATAACTTAAAATCAGGAACAAAACATTCTTCAAATGCATTGATCTGCTCCTTCACTTCAAAACCTGTTCTAAATGAAGAGTCAGGCTACCTAGTAAACAGGTTAAGAGAAAATAGCAAAGATCCTGACTGCAAAAACACAATTTCTTATATCAACTGTGAGCCCCCAAGAGAAAGAAAAATCAGGAGTGATTGTGGGATGATTCACACTCCACCCCCTGGAGAAGCAGCTAAGATTGAAGTACCTTTCGGTTGACATTTTGTCAAAGGCAGCATGTAACTTGGTTAGTCCTACAACTGCAAACTGCATTCTTATACTCCAAAAACCTAAGTTCTTCAATATAACGATTCAGAGGGATGATTACAAATAAGAAGTTATAGGCAGCAGCTGCATTCACTGAAATGGAAAAATTTGCAGATGTTTGACAAACACACAGATGTAGTTATCACTTCAGATTTTTCAGTTAAACCTGAAGAAATTCTTTACTCTCTCTGCAATGCAGGCACAGATACACAATAGCTCTGATATTCCTTGGATGCTGTCCTCTGTTTGCTCATCTAATACAAAAAATTACTTTATTATTTTGGATAAACATACTTGATACTTAAAAAAATGTCTTCTCATTTATTTCACTGCAAATAATGCAAAAAAGAATAATCTAATCCGTGTTGTTCTTAGATTTCTTGAAGTACCATAACAAGGCAAGTGGAAAACAAAACAAATTAACATATATTTCCATTGGGTTCACCTTTGTTCTGTGCCTCAGAACACCCCTTTGCTGAAGTACAGGCTGAATTCTATCCTTTCTGAAAGCATTACTGAGGCCTCAAGATTACTGTACACAAAGGATATATATTAGCAGCAAAAAGCCAACTCACACATACAGTTATACACTTACAGCATACCACACAGCTCTTAAATAACAGCACTAGGACTTCATGGGGAATGTTGCAAGCAGTATTTAGAAAAGTCAGAAATTTTAAACTTTCACACTGTTAAAATCTAACTATTACAAAGCAAATCCAGTGGTTTCTTAACTTTTTCTCTTTATTCTTGTTGAAACAGAAATTATAATGCAAAGTTACAGCATGAAACATCTATATTTCTGTGCTTTGCTATCCCTGCAAAATATACTTTTCCTCTGTCTTTTCCAAATCTAAAACCTTAGGGCTCAGACATGCAACCAAATTACCATTGGTCCTATAAGCACTAAAAATAGTTGATGGGCATGCTCTAATACAAGGGAATATGCAAGGTAAAGGAACTCCGCTGAAACACCTTTTATTAAATCAACTTCCCTTGCATTTGCCCAGGGCTAAAAGCACACATGGAGACATACAGAAATGTCATAAATTGGTCCTAACCCTGAATGTGTGGCCTTGACAGTGTGACTATCAAACAGCACCATGTTAACTGGAGTCAGAGACTGAGAAAAAAGGCATATATATCTCTATTCCTGCCCTCCACCTACACCCCCATCAGCAAACAGGTTGTGATCTCTGTAGGTACGGCATTTCTTTACTGCTTAAATTAACTGTTGGAGATAAAAGCCAAAACCTGTAGCCTGTGTCTAAAGCAGAGAAAGACCACAATACCTACCAGCACAAAAACGTCTCCCATACTCTTAGGCTCAAGCACAGAGTAGGACTCTGTTAGGGTTAGGAAAAGCAATGGTTGAAGAGCTCTTCCATTTTCTCTAGTGGATCTTTCCTTAAGGATACATCTAAACATGCAGACAATGTTATCTTCCATATTTCCTTGCTATAAATCCAATTAAATCACGTTTAGAAATGTACAATCTTGCTCTGACTTACTTTCCTGAGAGGGCCATCTATAGCCTCTGGAATCCTAACTTGTCTTCCTCAGGACACAGCTAAGCTCTCCAAAGGTAATCCCAGATAGTATGCTATTCAAAAGAAATTTCTCTGTATCATTTCAAACCCACCCACCAAGCAGTTAATGTCTTCTCTCCTTTGCATCTCTGCCTTTCTTCTGGCCAAAGACAAGACAGACAGTATAAAACAGAGCAGTAAAAAGTTGCAGCAACACCCAAAAATCCAATGAGGACTTCAACAGTTAAGCAACCTTTCTTTGACAGACTTAATGAAACTGGCAACAGTGTCACATTTTCTATGAAAAATGTACAACTTGGGGCAAAAATGTTCCGTTGCCAAGGGAATATATGTGCCTATATGAAAGCTGTAGAAGAGTAGGCTGAACAGCTGCCAGCTCCATTATGTACGTGAAAGCCATAGGTTAGATTTTTAAAACACTTTTATTAAGACAAGAAATAAAAAATTACTCAAATGCACGCCAGCATTATCTGTTAAATGCTAAAGCTTTCCAGTGACCTTTACTTTCAGATGTTAATTATGCACCAGAAAACACAGTCTCCCAGGTTCCTGCTAAGACAAAGCAAATCAATACACATACTTTCCCCAAGAATAACAGCCTTACTTTACAACAGTGTAAGTTTGCTGACAGCACTGCGTACTAAATTCTGAAGTAATCCACTGGAAGTAGCAGTTTCTCCAACACTGTTGGCTTAAGAGTTAGCCAGTAATTGAACCTGATGAGGGTAGCATACTCTGCTGCTCCCAGGAGGAAACTACTTGCTGACATTGAGGATCATGAGATTATTAGTAGTATTTATCAAGTGGCAGTAAGATAAAACTATAATACATGCAAATACAACACATCTCTCCCAGGGTATTTACAGTACACACTAGAAAGATAATACCACAGTGAGTAATGAGATAAACTCACTTCAAATCAAGATCTTTTCCTGGGGAGTCACTGTTTGTTCTAGCAATGCAGACACCAGTGTTGCAAACCACACTTCTCCTGAAGCAAAGGACCTACCTTTATTTTCTAAGGTCACTGCTGAGTCCCTGTTTAACAAAAGCCTTTGGGTTAAAGAAGTATACTAAATATATAGTAGCCTTGGAAACTCCTAGCTTGGCAAACTACTACAACAAAGAGTATATTCAAATTGCTTTTTGCTTTTTCCAAATAATCTATTTGTCAGCTAAGGATAAGATCAATAACAATACCTTTATGCAAAAATAAACCTCTGTTTACAAAGTTTAAAGCCTATTTGTTGCTTTGCTGATCCATCATCTTTTTGCTTCTAAGATTATGTTGGTTTCCCCTGCAGCACAGCTCTGTTAAGGAAAAAAATATACCACAACTGCAAACTAAGGTAGCGTTTGATTAATGTTATCAGAAAGGGATAATATTGACTGGAAATAAGGACTGTGCATGCGAAACACAAGCCTTGAGAGGATTCTTACAACATCACTTCTATCTGGTTTTATTTACTGAAGTCTGTGCATATTTCTCAATATACATTTCTATAATCAATCACATTACGCTATATCAAACATTCAGTTCTTAAAAGGGGCCTATAAAAGAGATGGGGAAAGTCTTTTTAGCAGGATCTGTTGAAACAGGACAAGGGGTCGTGGCTTTAAACTAAAAGAGGGGAGATTCAGGCTGGATGCAAGGAAGAGATTTTTTGCAATGAGGGTGGTAAAATCCTGGCACAGGTTGCCCAGAGAGGTGGTGGAGGCACCATCTGTGGGCCAGGCTGGATGTGGTTATGGGCAACCTGATCTAGTTCAAGATGTCCCTGCTCATTGCAGGAGGGTTGGACTAGATGATCTTTGAATGTCCCTTCCAATCCATTCCATTCTATTCCTTGCACTAATCATATGCTGTGCTTACAACCTTTGTTTACTCCACCTAACACACATGACTATTCATATTTAATTTGTAATTAATTTATTTTAACAGTTCACCTAAATACTTCTTTTAGCTACTGTTCCAGGCAGGTCTGGAAAGGAAGGCAGTCTTGAATGAATTTGCTGATTTATAAGCGTATTTTAACTCTTTCTTTACTTGACCACACAGTATTAGCCTAGGTCAAAATTATCAAGGTGGAATAAACCAAGAACAGAGTCTTGACATTTCCTTCTTTCTTCAGAGTCTGCTTTGGATTGTCATGTAAGTATGAAGCTGTACACAGAGCATATCTCACATGGTCAACAGCCACTATAGAAATACACAGTACCTCTGCCTAGTGTTGGCACGGGTACTGTTCCTCTGGTTTAGAGGAATACTCCTCTAATGGAGTCATCATAAGGACACTCAAAGTAGTCTGAAGACAAACAGACCCAGAATAATCCCTAGGATCTTCCTTACCAAAAAAGGACTGTCCACAGTAGAATCAATTAGAGGTTTGACTTTCTGTTTCATGAAAGAAGCAGCATACCAAGAAACATTCTTTCACATCTGAAGATGGCCTACAAGGTTGCTGGTGAGGGATTCTTCATTAGGGACTGTAGTGACAGGACAAGAGGTAATGGGTTAAAACTTAAACAGGGGAAGTTCAGGGTAGCTATAATGAAGAAATTCTTTACTGTGAGGGTGGTGAGGCACTGGAATGGGTTGCCGAGGGAGGTTGTGAATGCTCCATCCCTGGCAGTGTTCAAGGCCTGGTTGGACAGAGCCTTGGGTGACATGGTTTAGTGTGAGTTGGAACTAGATGATCCTAAGGACCTTTCTAACCCTACACATTCTATGATCTTTTGTCTGTTGTTGAAGATAAGACAATATGTATATTTTAATCTGCTGTGCCCCACAGCATAGCAGCAGTATATTTTTCTTTGCTGGACTTCTTTGGTTATTCTCCAATGTCTTCTGAACTTGGAATACCCAAAAATTAATCCTCTATGAAACTTCTTATCTGTTGTAACTGTTTGGATTCTGCCCCAGCAGGAACATGAGAATTCCCGGTAAACATTTCAGATAACTGGTGAGGAATATTCAAGTGATAATTATGAGTTCAACACAAATATAATTTCAATATTCAGCTTGAAGAAGAAAAAAATACTGAAAATCAACAAAAGATGAAAGCAACTTTAAATTTAGCTTTCGGGAAAAAAACATTTTTGTTTTGCCATTTCTGGTGGAAAATGTTTGCATTTTCACTTTGTGCTGTTTTCCGTTGGTTTCACTTCCTGTTTCAAATAAAACTTTGTCTTGAAACATCTAAATTCTTTGCAGAAGCATCATTTCTGACAAAGAACTGCAGTTCCTAGAAAGAACACAGTCGTCAGCACAGCTGCAAACAGCACCATTAGAACCTGCTAAACATGAAGGTCTCGACAAGTTTTTATTACAGAAGTTGCCAAGCAGATCTTCATTAGGAATTTAATGTTTAGCTGTGCAGCCTCACCCCACTATAAGATGGTTTAGATGTTTAAATAGGGTATGCTGCACAGCCACAGCTACCACGCCATTGCTTTTTTTGAGAAATGGCTATTATTTGAAGTGCAGCATCTGCTTTTCATGAAGTTTTACCCCATTCAGGAACCTACTAAGCAGATGTTCTGGAAATGGCAAGTTAAATGGACAACTGCACATTTCAGAATCACACCCTTAAGGGCTTTTTCTTCCATTCTCCTCCAACACAGACAGACATACCCTGAGCACTACCTACTGGACGTTCATGGCAAAGGTGTGTTTTACATCTATTTTCACTGATGCTTAAGTACCCTTGCTTGGCACCACTGGGGCAACAATATTTGGTTTAGGATTAAAAGCCTGTGACCTTCACCTAAAACCTAATTTCTGATGGAGACCAGTAGGGAATAGCTCTTTTCTTCTCAAGCGGCCAGAATGAAGAGGGTTTTATCCAGCCCCCTTTTACCCAACTGCCAAGGTTTTGAAGACCTACCTGAGAGGGTTCAGTACTCTTCTGCCTGAGGCTAAAATGTTACTTTCCTCCTCACTGCCTTCTCCATCTAGAACTGTGAAGGCTGAAGCTGTTCTGTTGCAAACTGAATATTTAAATAGCAATTAAATCACAGCAAGCAGCAGCCTCTAACCTAGGTATAAAAATAAGTTCACTTACTTCATGTGAAGTTGCTACCAGAGCAGCAGCAAGCAATTAGGATCCTCTTCCGCACAGGCTGCTCTCAGGAAGATGTGTAAGCTGAACTTGCATTCCCAATGAATATTTAGGCCACCGGGCTAATTTACAAGCAGAAAAAATCCTGTATCTAATGCTGATATGGGCTGAACTTTGCAATACTATGGTAGTCACTTCTCTGCTGGACCAGGAGCCCAAATCCAGACATGTAGAGTAGGTTTACTGAGCATACATGCACTTAACAGATGCAGAGGAACACCACCTAGCTGCAGGTTCAGGAGAACCCAAATACACCTCTGTTT
This sequence comes from Melopsittacus undulatus, assembly GCF_012275295.1. NCBI lineage: Eukaryota > Metazoa > Chordata > Aves > Psittaciformes > Psittaculidae > Melopsittacus > Melopsittacus undulatus. Next base: position 67,470,696 of record NC_047527.1, on the reverse strand, counting down.
CTGAGATGAGGGGTTTCTAGGCTCACCCAAGAACACTGTAATAAAACCAGTAATCCTACAAACTTCAGCTACCCGGAGGATTAAAATGAACAGTTCAGCATCGCAATTATGATATTTGGCATATAAATCCCAGTTCCCTTTCCAGAGCTGACCTTTAGCCTGTGCCTCCATTCTGTATCTCTGTGTGAGCTGTGTGTATCAACACACAAACAACAGCTTCCAACACACAGACCACAGCTTCCCTCGCTAGTCAGTGTTTTATACTTGTTGGCACTCAAACACGAAGGGCTGCCTGGAAAGAGGAATGAAACTGAAAATATAATTAACACCATCACTGGTCAGAACGAGTGCCCAAAACTTCCAGCAGCTGAAGAAACCCTGATGCAGCAACAGGACTGCCAGCACTGTCAGCAGAGCCACCATTACATTTTAGCCTTTCAGTGGGGAAAAGGCAGCTGCAAATGCAATCTGCAGTGGGCAGCAAAGGATATTCAGTAGTTTACAACCAATGTAGACTTTTAACAAGCCCACAAAAGTTACAAGGCCACCCACTGAGCCAAGAGACGAATCCAGACCAAACCCAGGAGGGGGATATCTGCTTCCTGCAGGCAGCTCCTGCTCCACAGAGCAGAACACCGCATGGAGGCAAGCAGACAGGGAACAGGAGGCAGCCTGGTAGCCTTCATCACCCACTGGGACCCCTCTTCCCTCACCTACACACCCCACACAATGATAACACGTCAGGCCCCAGTGCCCTCACCAAACCTGAAAAGGCTTTAGTCCAAATAATCCAACTGAAAACTAATTGGAAAGCTAACTAGCCATTAGTTGAGGCAGTGCAAGCGGCCAGGAGGGCAAGGCAGGCCCCCAGGGCAGAGGGGGAAACACCTTCAGCCACACACACCTCAGGGGAACAGCAAACATTGCTCAGGGGCATGGAGGTGATTGAGCATGAGACAGGGGTTTCATCCTGTTACAGCTGGTGGGCTCCTACACCTCCAGTAACACCAACATCACTCAACTTCTTCACCTTCCCGCAAAGCCACGTTACCTGCTGTTTGAGACGTAACGTCCCAAAGGATGTTTCAGATAGGGCAGCTGTGGTGGTAGCAGGTACACACAAATGTAGCAGACACATGATGGACCCTATTTACAGGTAGAGCACATGGGGAAACAGAATTCTTGATTCCTTTTACTGGCTTTCTCGTTCTTCAGTGCAAACCATGCAGGGTGAGGGGTTTCAGAATCACTTGGCTTGACTCAGCTGCCACTGAAGTATCCAGTTAAACTCCCACTGTAATGAACACACAGTTAGATCAGCACTGTTTACCCCACCCAGAATTTCCCACCAGGCCGCTTTATCTGTGAGTAATAAATAAGCAATTAGCAACAGTCTCCCATTTCTCAGTAGGCTGAGATCTGTTAACAAGTTACCCAAACAACCTCCTTCGGAAAGAAGTAAAACAACTGCCTGACAGTAGGAACAGTTATCATTTTTCATTAACAACTCTATCCATCAGCAAAAATATTCATTTTTATATATATATAATATATATATAATATTGGGATTATGATGGGAAAATGTTTTTAAATATTAATAATGACTCATGAAGATGAAAAGAGTCAATCTCCTTACAAACATAGCACAAACGCCTTGGTATCACTTAACTGTGGTAAAGAGGCTGCAGCCAGCAACAGTTTACCTGGTTCCTCTTCTGAACTGGATTTCATAGGGATAGAAACACCAAAGCCAAGAAATTAAAAGCAGTCAGTGCCAGTGGGACTTTCCTGTACTTTCATCAACTCAGCAAAGCTGCAAGGTCATTCTTGAGCACCCTAGGGCATTATGGATTAACTTGCTCCTCCACTAAAGAGCAATTAATACTCAGAGGATAAGTGGACACTACATGCCATTCCAGAAAATGTACTGCCTCTGGAACAAAATGAAGAAGCACTAAGCAAGAAAACCTGTCAGCGTTTTCCAGCACCAAACGTTACTGTTAAGAGAGATCAAGGACAGGCATCGTTTTGTTAAAAGCAAGGCAAAAAAGCAGGATGTTTTTTCACTCAGCTTCACAGATACTTATTTGGAAAACGTCAGTCAACAAACTAACATCAAAGTAAAAGCACACAGGGTGGAAAAAATTCATCTGGCTTCAGCGGCTCGTGAACCCATTTCCACTCTTAAATCCCCAGTAAAATGCCTTTTTGCAACCACCATTTTTGTGTTATAATAAAAAGATACATTAAAGGACAAACATCAGTAGAATGCAAGGAACACGAAGTGTCAGGTGCTGGTCTCACAGCTGCCAAGACAGCAGAATTTGCTTATCTTTGCAGACAACTACAGATGCTTTAACTACACGAAGGGGTTTAACAGAATGAAACATTCCCTATTTCAAGTATTCACAGAATTTTGTGACAAAGGGATTGTCCTACTCTGTATTTTCTGTCCTACACAAGAGAGGCCATTGGATTTTTCTCATTCAGAAACTCAGCTGCCCTAGACAGTGCAATGACTTATTTTAAATCCTCAAGGACGATTAATACCTTCATCAGTGAGATTCTTCCATTGGTTAATTAGTGTTAAAACATGTGCCTTAGCTATAGAGCAAATTTGTTTAGAATCGGCTTCCAGCCATCCGATTCTGACAGTTTTTCCTACTTGAAAGGAGATGCCTTTGATTTTTAAATTTGCTTTCATTAGTTTGATCAATCCACCATCAATAACCCCTTTCTTGGCTAAAATCCAAAGATGGAGTTTCTTTAATCTCTCATTAGATGGAAGATTCGTCAGGCCTGAACCACCCTTTTTTCTCTTTTCAGACCTTTTTCTACTATCCAAAATCCTTTTCCTGAGCCTCAGGACTAGCCTGATTATTTTATTAGTTCTTGTATTAATGTCACAGACATACACCTGGTGTTATCTTTTTACACGTCCCACGATCATATGTGTTTTAAACCCTCATCCAACAGCAGCAGTTTTCATCCTGTCAGGTATCTAAGCTAAACCATAAATGCTTTAAGGAACATTATAATCCTCATAGCAGATGTATAATTTTGAATGCATCACCTTGCATTTGGCTGTATTAACATATACATTGTTATAATGAGACCAGTTTGACAAGTAACCAAGATTTCTGAGGATTTCCTACTTGTCATTGCAAATGCTGAGATTTATTACATTTAACCTTCAAATAATTACAATTTTTCTTCCTATCTTGATATACATCAACGATACCGTGACAGACCAAGAACAGTTTTTCACAGGAACATACTGCAATGCTGTCTAGAACAAGTATTCTCATTTATGCTTTCTGCAGGCACTTGGCTAGTTTATAATCTAAGTTTTCTCTTGTGTGCGTTACCAATTTCTCAATCTTGATGTTATTTTGACACGGTATTTGTCAGCTCTCACAGGAGTCTACCAGATCAACAAAATTCTTCACGGTTCCTATAAATGGAAGTATTTCCCTTGCTGAGACCCACCGTGTGCATGACTGCCCAGAACCCAGGAATCTCCTTTATCAAGGGAATGTTTCTGTTCAGCTGGGAATGATTTTTCATGTTTTATTTAATTCTTAAGAACATTCAGAACTCTTCTAATTCTAAGGATAGGACATAACTGTAGAAATAAGCTTCTGTATCTAGGAAGAAGTGTGTGTCTTTGCTCTGTGGCTATAGATATGAAGGATTTTTTCCCAGCTGGGAGAACTTAACCTTCAAACCATTTTCTTCAAGTGTTTATTCCTGAGAGATAAAGAGAGTAACATTTGAAAGTGCACTGAGAAGTCTCAGTTTAGCTGCTTAAATAACTATCAGTGCAAGGTAGCTCACTCTGACCAGAAAATTAGATATATTGAAAGACTGTCACCACAGGACATTCATTTGCTCTCAAAAGAGAGCAGGAGTGATTTGAAGGCAAGCTTTCTAATGCTTGTAAACCAGTGGTGACGGCAGGCAGAGGTCAGATTAATTGCCATCTCCACAGTTTTATTAGGAACCTATACGGTTCACGCTTTCTCAGATAAATTTGGCTAGGAGAACTTACAGGACTTCCATCCATTTGCAGTAATTGGCAATAGTCAAAAAGGGAAAAACCAAGCGTATTTCATCCTTGAGACAAAAAAAAAGAATTTTTAGTTTCAATCTCCACAAAGAAATTGGCTTTACAGCATAGAGGCATCTTATAATTTGTCAGGATGTATCAAAAAATGGGAGTAGAATAACCACCACTAAAACGATTGCAATAGTACAGCAATGACAGTCTAGCTACAACTATCTGCTAACTGTATCTCATAAAGCAAAGAAATAACTTCTTACACATCAGTTACAGATCACCGAGAAGCAATACAAGAAAATACTTGACATTCCTAGTGTGTAAGCATCTGAATTCCCCTGCCACTGTCTCAGGTCTTAAAAGGCTACAGCAAAACCAGCATCTGATGAAAGCCAGCAGCCTTGCTCTTCACCGAACAGAATTTCTTTGGAAATTTCTGTAGATTATTAAGCTGAATGGAAAAAATATATATCTATCTAAAGTCTGACATTGCTGCCTCCTAATGGGGATGGATTCCACTTATAGGCTTTTACTCAGACATTTGAGCAAGAAACTGCGATTTTTACCTGGTTGAATTGAAATGAGTAGAACTGAATGTCTTGACTAAGAAAAAGTTCCAGAACACCTCAGGGAAAGATGACTTTTTATAGACACCTTTGACGGGGATCTAAGCAACTATTTCCTTTGATAAAAATCAGATCTAGATTCCCCTTCTGAATTGTACAAGCTGTTTTCTTGAAATGTACCACATTTAAGCAAAATCTGGTAACAGTAATACAGTTCTCTTGGAACAACATACTGTTCTCACTGCAAGACCAATACACCTCTTGTCTCAAAGTACTGCAGCAAACTCCCAAACAGCTAACATAAAGTTACCCTTCAACTATCAGTCAGCATGACTTAAATCTTTTGTCCTATTTTTGGAAATCCACTGACTCATAACCTGTATGTGGACACTATTTGGGAAATGTTATGCCTTGGACACATGTTATCTTGACATTTAGCCTATGAAGCCTTCCTGTCATCAGTCCTATACCAACATCCCTGGGATTATTCTGACTGCCAGGGCTGCCATCTTCTGGCTTTGCCACCAGTAGTTTGAACTCTAAAGCTACTAAGGGTAGGTCAGTTCTTGAAAATAGTCCTAGTTTGATAAACCTACCTGGATGAAGTCTCCCTTAAATAGTAATTATACACATAAACATCATTACAACTCATTGACTATGGTATCTTAGAAAAGATTTATGATTTTAACTACAACAAGCCAGTTACCTGTGGCAGTAGAGAACTATATGGAAATAGTTCTTTGCTACGGTGCTTCTTGTTAATCAGGTGATTGTGCCATTCGGTACTCATTCATTTCTACATCAAATTGAAGATTCAATTCTAAATCTTCATATCAAATGCTCTTAGTCTTTCAGTCTGTAATCCAAGACTGGGGGCAGCAAGTTTAATTCACCAGCATAAGGGTGAATGCCCTAAGAAACTGCTAAAGTTCAAGCAAGTTCAAATTACCCATGTATGTCTTTTCTAAAGAAGCCAAACTACATTCACAGCCATTACAATGAATCTTCTTCTTCTTGAAAACTAGAAACACAGATTAAGACACAAAACTTGCAACCAAACCTCTTTCCAGTTCTTAGAGTAATCAGTTTGCGGTCAGCAACAGCAGTACTTTAAAAAGGATGTGCTCCGGAAGGTCATGCAGAGATTTTACATTAAACATTTTTCTCCCATTAACAAAAAAAGAAAAAAGGCTTTAATTCCAGCCAGCCAAGATTATGTGTGAGTTTCCCTAAACCCTGTCAGACAACTTCATGTGAAAGATACTGACAAATAGATTATGAAAGCATCAAAGGTTAAGTTTTATCACAAGGGTCTTTTCTCTGCTGTTCATCTTCTGAAGTAAACAAAAGCAGGTGTTTGCCCAAGATAATTTTGGTTTTAGTTTTAATTATTAAAAAAAAATTAGCATCTGGTAAGAAAGACAAAATGAAAGCAAACAGCCTGTTTTAGTTACCTAAGTCATACAAATTGGATTCCTTATGCCAGGATGCAAGTGTATGCACCGTTCGAGGTCTACAAGAAAGAAAACCCCACAAACCCTACCCCACACAGCTGGGGCTTTGCCTGCTTAAGGCAGCTGCCTGTTTAAGACAGACAGTTTCAGCCCTAATGAGGCTGTGCAGCCAGTAAATCAGTAACCCTTGTGGCTGGGTGTAACGTTCAGAAATACACCCCTCTTGTGTTGAGCAGAGCCATGAATTCACTGTTTCCTACCACTGGGCATCTGTTAGATGCATTTCTTGTGTCTTACTTAAGTAATCTTGCACCCACCAACCTGACCAAAATGCTTCCCAGTGAGCATGCTCAGATCATCAGGAGAGTGGAATGAGTTCCTCAAAGAAGCTGTTAGGATCTATCACAGCACAAATGGCAGCATTAATACAGTAATTTCAAAGATTACCTCATATAAAGGAAAAAAAAAAGGGAACTACATGCTATGATGGGAAATGTGAACTTCCTTGTGAAAAGTGATTCGCTTGGAGCAGTTCTGATATAGGATGGTAGAAGAAAGCTATTAATTATTTCATACAGAGCCATGCCAAAGGATTTCAATACCCTATAGTCAAAGGTAAGAATAAACTTAATGTTTCATTTGGAAGCTCAATTCATTTTACATTTGATATGTTAGGATTACATTATGTATTTCAGTCACAGCATGAAATTCTATACTGCAGCATGAGATACCATCTCAGCATTCTTCTGAACTGCTTTCATTCGTCATACTATTTTCTTTGATATCATTCACTGTGTGTTCGGATTTCTGTCAACTAGATACACTTGAATGTCTAGGGTATTTTTTTTCCTCAAAAAGCCAATTGCTATTTTTGTGAGTGGCAAAGCCAAAAGACTGCAATTGCCTTGTGGACAAGGGACCTTACTGATCATGAGATCAAAAAAATTAAATGATCTTACCAAATATTACTTTTCAGAGCTCTTTAATTACAAAGGAAAACTGAATTGTATCACTGCAGTCTTCTGAAGCAGTAAGAATAAAGACAATTGAAAGGAATCTTTGGGAAATGTACCAGTTTCAGGGAAAATGTCTGTTTTTTTCAGACAGAAGGTATTGGCTGTATGTAGTCACTATCTAGGAAGACACTCCAGCCTTACAAAGCAGACATTTCCACAGCTAACTGTCCAGGCCTGGAGCTTCATAGAACTGTCTCTTACCATCATCAATCTACTCAAAATAAATGCACCTGAACTATATACTTTTGACTGTACATACACATAAACATCCATAAGCATACAAGAGAGTGCATTTTGATATAGGCAGACTATATGGCATTTACTACAGCAGTTGTTGGCTTTGGCCTCACTCAACAGGGAGAGGGAAGTCAGGCGCTACTGCTCATCTGGAGAGTTTTAAAAAGATTACAAACCAAACTAAAATAAAACTTTGTTCCAATTTAAAACACATACAACAATAGTTATTTCAGAATAGGTGAAGACTACTCTGCCAGTTTTAGTTTCTACCACTTCCAAAAACCTGACAGATTTATCTTGCAAGTAGAAACCAGCTACTTGCCACAGATTGCTCTTCACATTTTAAATGCTAACAGCTGAAACCATCTGATGGAGGGGCTTTCACCACCCTTTCCCCAGCAGGATTTTTTAACACGCTAAGCAAATCACAACAAGCAGAACTGAGGAGGGAATGGAGGTGTAAGGCCTTCAGAGTCTTACATATATTCAGTGACAAAGTGACTCCTCAAAAGTGACAAAGGAGTTTAACAAACACGGCAGCCCCGAGTAGTCAAAGCTGACTCTGCTCTGAGGCTAAAGGAGAGTTGTAAAGTTTCTTTCTTTTTAAAAGAAGGCCATCAGGAAGATAAAGAAATTAATCTTCAAAAATTCTACTACAGAATAAATATCTGTACCAGAAACACCTTTGCTTAGATTAACAAGTCAAATGAATTCCCCAAAGAATAAATTTGTAGTCTGGAAGTGATGATATCTTACAATGAAACAATTATCTTTTAAATTAGATCTCGTCATGCTCAAAATACATAGGTAGTGTAATTCTTTCAGTACATTTTTTGCCTATGTATCTCCCAGTAACTCTTTTGTACTCTCTACCCTTCCACCCCCTAAATATTAATGATCTACATTGTACATGCAACCTCCTGAACTGCTCTGAAGGAATAGCTGAGACTGAGCAAATAGGCTTCACTGGTGCTACATCCTTATAAAGCTTTATCTGCTGTGGGTGTTGAACAACTACTCATTTCCTATTAATAAAAACACTGTACCTGCACATTAAAACCTCTAAACCACCCAAATGAGAGCAAAGGAGTCCTCACAGCAGCATGTGTGCTTTGAACTGTCTCATTACAAATGCATTTACTTTGGTTCCAACTTTAGAGGAATTCTGAGCATCTTGGAAGACCAAGACTGCCCAAATTTAAAAATTAAAAAAAAAAATATGTTATTGGAATTAATTGCTGAACCTCCCCCAGCATGGATGCACTAAGCAAGGTTTGATCCCTTTGGAGAATGAAAGGGACGTTAGCTAAAATTGACTGTGCTGTATGAATCACTTCAAGGCGATGAGCCTGGTCACAGAACAGTGAGAGGGAGGAAAAGTTGAACATCAGCCATTTCTCTCTCAAAAGGTGTGAGCACTCATGCAGGGAGGATCTGATCACTTTTGCTTTATAGTCAATGGAATTACCTAAATTATGCTCACACTAAACAAGCATTTCCATTTCAGAGAGTAAGCCGTAATGGAAGTAACTTGAATTACCTACAGCTGCCTCATGTAAGCTTTTGCAGGGTATGGATGCATGGCTGTGGTACTGCAGGCAGTAGGCAGATGTCAGCTGAACCACAATTACTGTTGAGGCCCGTGCCCTTCCTTACCCAGTGGAAAATAGCTTCTCTCAGTGAAGTAAGTTACACACATGGTCTGCAGATCCACTGCCATGTTTGTATTTTGTCTGCAGCAAACCTGTTATTTCACCAGATTAGCTGCAGCCTTTGTGGTTCATTCCGAAGATCCCATCATTCAAATTAAAGCCAGTTTTCTTTACATTAACAGCATTTTATTTCAAAATATATTAACCATTCTGTGCTTACAAAGGACTGCCGTGAGAATACAATATTAAGTTAAAAGCTTCTCAAACCTGTTACAAAAAAAAAGTTTTTATTAGGAAGAGGACTGTGCATACAACCAAAATTATTTAGTTTCAATACCTGTGCAGTCCACACAAGCACTTCTCAATTTCAACTCACACTTTTTGTCCTGCCACAGATGGACACAGGGGTTATATTTTTCAATATCATACATGCAAAACCAGGTACCATACCAAAACCAATTATGATAACACCAATTTTGAACATAGCTCCACTCTGAAGATATATCACACGTACAATTGAAAACAAAATTTGTGTCAACAAACAGTGGAAGTTATTGCTCCAGATTCCCACAGGTCCTGGGTTGGAATGCATGCTTTAGAACAACCCGCGCTTCATAATGCAAAAGATCTACTGCTGAGTTTGAGTAGGGTTTAGCCAGCCTTAGGTCATGGTGTCAAAGCTTTCTTTGGATTTGGTGAGATTTACCAAAGGGAAAAAAAACCCTTCCTTAGTATTATGAACAAAACATCAAACATCAGTTAACACACATATATATATATATATATATATATATATATGCATCTGTATAGGTAAACACCTAACTATTAGTATAAAAAGTTGGTTTCCAACAATCATTGAAGCATAGAAAATTCATTTTAAAGGTAACAAATCTGAACAAATTGTATGTTTGCAGTACATACCAGTGATGACAGATGCTTGAAACTGCAAACATTGATCTACACAGCCAGGAAGTTATAAACAACACAAAAATACTTTTTACTGATCCTTTTTCAAAATGCTTCAGTTTTCAGCAGAGACTGGCAGAAAGGGGCCCAAAATGTGGATTTTGATTCCCCCCAACCCCTACCTTTATGGCCTGGATGTCAGTTTTTAAGCTTTGTGAACTTTTGTTCTGTGGCTACTTTTTGGCTTTGGCTTTAAATGCTTTTTGCATTTAATCTACCCCAATATCATCAAATATTACTTTGACTTTAGGTCCTCATTGGATCATTGTAACAGTCAAGTGACAAAAAGTGAGTCTAGGAAAAGAAATTAACATTTTTGCTTCACACCATCACGAAAATTCTTCTGATATATGTGGATTTTAGAGCACTCACTCTGTCTTTATGAGCTTACAAATACTTTCTGCTGCAAGCAGACATACCTTGCTTCTAACCCAACTCTAGCTTTGGTATCATCAGTGCTATATTCAAAGAAGAACATCTAATTCAGTGCAGCATGAATTATGTTTATCCAAGTCCATCCATATGCAGAGTCTATCAAGGATGCATTTACTTGCCAATTAGGAGTTCCTTCCTGAATTGGACATACCATTTCAGTAAGGACATTCAAAGAATGCTTTTCAGGTCCTGGAATCCATCCCAACAGAGGATGAAGCAATTCTCTCATGTACTTGTATTAAAACAGATTTGAAACAGAATACTAGACGAGGTGTGGAAGAGCTTAAAAGAATAATGAAGACATTATTTCATGACCCATAAATTTTGGCAGCTCTTTAGTAGATGTGTGCAAATACTTTCAGGAGGAGTAATCACTTAGCAATGTACTACTACATGTAACAGTTTTTCCCAACTTTATATTAACTACAACTAAACAGTTCAAGTCACCCTACCAATATTTGTGTGGCTTTCCCCCAACCTTTATCACGTATCCGTTTAAGAAAAATGTTGCTTGTTTTCACTATATACAGGCACTATTTTGTTCTCAGATATCTTAAAAAAAGCTAAGACAAAATTTCAGTTGTCCGAATAGGCTAGACATTGCTTGTATTTATGTAATACTGTATATCAATATATACACTTACAAACCCAATGTAGAATCCCTGAATATGCTCACCACTTCTGTTTGTTAACAGCCAATTCTAGTTTTGTATAAACAGAAATGAGGATTGCCTAAGTACACTTTATAAAAAGTGTAAGAAATAATGGTAAGGGGAAACCCTTTGAAATATAAGCCAAGACAGTTTAGAAAAATGATGCACCCACAGATTTACAAGATGTCAGCTGTCACTCAATAAACGTTATTCAACTGGGAAATCAATTTCCTCTTGTAAAATTGAAAACTTCAAGGCAAACAACTGCATCTCTAGAAGAAGAATGCCACCTCCACTATTGGACATAATGAATACTAACTCCAATTCTAACACCTTTCAGCACCTTCTAAAGGAAGTTGGGGCTGTTTTCAGATGTAGTGTCTACAAAGGTGGTGCTCTCTGCAGTGACAAACTTAAGCCACGATAACATGAACACAATGTGTGAATAAAGGCAGCTGTGGGATCATCTTCTACCACTGATACGAAGCTACAAAGTCAGTAGAATAATGGTATTTTCCCACCCTTAATGTATCAGGTCCATAAAAGAAGGCAGCACTCTGCAATATTCTGTCACCAATATAGGGATAAGCAGCACAACAATTCTGCTGCTGCTTTCACTGGGGACAATTTTAACCACTTTTGTATTTTTAGGCTCTCTGAAAACAAACATTTAACGTTGTGGCCATACACCTATTTCATAAGTTACACTGATACCCACGAAATACAATACTGGAGACAGCATCCAATTTTCCTATACAATGTTATTATTTTAATTAAACAGATTAAGGATTTCCTAATCTAGTAATAACTGACAAATTACACACATCTTCTTCCCCAAAGTCTTCAAGAGAAGCCACATAGTCCATGTGGCTATCAAGTAGTCCATCAAGCCTACATGTACCCTAGATGGGCTGCAAATACATACCATTTGCACATGAAAGTATCTGACTGCTGTCTCTGTTATCAGACATGTGGGTATCAATTTATGAAAAATGTGTATTGTATGCATAACGTTAAAATTTATTTTTTTAAAAAAGCAGTCTTCAAAATAAGCCATTACTGCTCCCAGCTGGTCATGGAGCATCTATGCTGAAAGTTACCATACTGCAGTTAGGCTGACAAAAACAATGTGTGCCAGATTCTCATCCATTATAGTTTGCTGCTTCATGTATTCAATTAAGCCAGTATTTACAGTGACCCCAAGTTAACATGCTGGCCTGTAAACTGGCACACATGCACTTCTGCTAGCTCTGCTATAACACAGGAACATTCAGCTAAGGTACAGGAAGGGGGGGAAGGGTGAAGTTTGACTCAGCACAAGAAGCAGTTACCACTAGCCCTTTGGCACTCCACTACTTGCAAAAAGCCAGATTTGCTAAAAGAGAATGATGAAAACCATCACAGTTGTATTTCACAGTACTGTAAGACCACATCGTCTTGGTTTACTACAAGCATTCCCTTCTGAATTCTAATTGGTTTTGTTCAAATTAGTTTTGTTCAACTGGAATACTAAATACACTAAATACAAGTAAATACCTGCTCCTGGAATGATTCTTTACAGTAAAGCTGAAGGCCACCAACTTCTTGCCTTTAAGCATTATGATAAGATGGTCTCTCCTAAGAAAATTGTACTTTAATGCCACTACAGAAAAGGGGGTATGAGGAGTTTCCCATCCTTTTTGATTTTTTAAACCCACAAGCCATCTAAAAGCTTATGCCACAGAGCTGCTGGTTGCTTTTGCAGATGAATCAATATAACCAGGAGCTGGCATGTTACAATGACCGCAAGTCAAAACAATCAGTTTGAGTATTTTCACATTAATCTGAGACTGATCTAAACTAAACTGCTCTTAAAGAGGCTAAGTCTTTTCAGAAAAGAATACAGACTGTTAAATACGCAAGGACAAGTTCTTCCATTTCTACTGGTAATTACACATTTAAACCCTTAAATAATCAAGGTATGCTTTTTCATAAGGTAGGATTTTGTGGGGTTTGGTCTTTTTGTTGCTGTTTTGCTGGTTTTTTTTAAGCATGGCAAAATCCAATGAATATTCATATTCTAAGAAGGTATTATTGGTGGTTTTGTTTCTTCTTTATGACAGTATAAAGTTACTGTACCACCACTGAACCATACAATCGTTTCCTTCACCAGGCATGGCACATAGCATGAGCTCCTTAAGCTACATTTACTGAGAAAGACTGTACTATGGATGGCTCTTCATGGCAACTCTTGGAAGAATTTGAAACTGGAAGTGTCAATATGAAGCCTCATGGCAAAGGAGGGAAAACTAACAAGACTACATCAGATATGAGTTCTCTATACAAAATGGTTTCTCTTTATGTTGGGAAAGGCACATTTTATAACAAGAACATATCTTCTCAGCTGATTTTACTGATATGCCATTACTGACGCTGTGTCTGAAATGCCATTTTAAGTTTTCGCAGCAGAGACCCTTCTTTGATTTAAGGAGGTCAGGTGAAGTGGGAGGGGCAAGAAGAAAATTTACAAACAAACAAAAGAATGCTTTAAGATGACATTCTTAAATTACTATATTGAGTACTATAGCAATCTGAAAGATTGTCTCAGAAATAACTAGGATAGCAAATGTGGACGATACAAATATCTTGACCAGTGAGCAAAGCAGAGCAATGGAAAACTGGAAATACATTAAAGATGCATATTTCTTGCTAGTAATCTTTAAATGCTGTCTACAAAAAGGTACAGTGAGAATACAACATTTCAGTGCAAAACTGTGAACAACAAAGAAGTAATATAACAAAGAAGTTTCCCAGGTATCACAGTATTCAATCTGGTTAGAATGTTGCAGAAATACTTAGGGACACCCTCAGGTTCTTTGTCATCTTCCATCCTAGCTAGCAGCAATCATAAGAATGCGTTTCATTGGAGAGTCTATGTAAGCCACAAAACCAAGGAAATAAATAAGCACCGGACAGTTACTTAGTTTAAGCAATATATCCTTCCTATTCAGTTAGTTGGAATTGATATGTAGGTCTTTCAGAATTTAAAATATTAAATGCTATGTTTCCATATTTCAATGACTTGAGCCAAACCACTAAATTAAGCCTGTCATCCAAACACATACCTGCAAGTCTGCAGGTGTAAAATCACCATACTCAAACCCCTTCATTTAAGCATACAATTTCATCAGTGAAACTGCAGCAGCTAATTTTGAGAACTGTAGGAGTTGGCTATTTGTGTCTTAATAGGCAGCCCGTTTATTGCAAACCTACAGCAGCCCTTCCTTGCTTAGGAAGTATCAGAGTACTGTCCAACTCCTTTCTATGGCAATGTATTTTCAGAAACGATGAAAAATACATGCAATATCATTAAAATAAGAGCCTTCCAAATCTACCAGAACTTCTGCAACTCAATTAAAACAAACACCCACATTAACAAGAGCTGTTTGTACAAAGATGTTAGATATCCTTATCCTTAGATAAGAACAGATTTTTGCTCCAATGGTTGCATTACCATCAACAATAAATATAAGACTTGCCTGGATCTTGTATAACTCTTTATCAGTCAAACTCTGACATAAATTGAAGAGACATTACTAAAACTGGAAGGTGGTTCTTTGGTTAAGCATGTGTGTCTGCTACTTTGTACCCGCGGCCCTCACTATACTTGTGGAAAAGCTGTTCAAGTATAAAATTTCCACCAAACCCCCTACTTCCTATTTATAGGAAGGATACATTTATAAAGATTCATTGTGTCAAAGTGTTTCAACAATCAATACAACAGGCCTTAAATGTCACCAACACTGCAATTTAAGCAAAATTACATATGAAAGAAAAGCACTAGGAGTCTGATGTTGTGACCTAGGTAACACACCATTTCAGGAAATTAAGAACTCCATTTATTTTTGAGATTTGTCATAATATATATCTTATAAAGTTATTTGGCCAGGAGGCTACAGCAGAAAAAAAACCCCAACTCAAACTAAACTAAACCAAAATTCATGTTCTTTCCCCTTCCTCTTTGGAAATAAATTTGCTTGAAAAGTTTGAACTCTGCCACAGCACTTAAAAAACAACATTCAACAATCCTCACTCAACTTCTTCCTACTATTGGAAGCAGATGTGACTTCCAGATGAACAGATGAGGTACATTACCCCTGCCTGAAACATTTAAGGTCTTTGATTAAGTTTAGTTGACCAGATGACTCCACTGGGATGGTGAGTAAACAGCAAAATACTAACAGATTTCACTGCAAGTAAGAAAAAGGTTCAAACTATTTAAATAAGTCTTCCTATTGCAATACGAGGAAAACTCACATTTAACAATTTGCATGTCTACTAATTTCAGGAAAACATAAGAAGTATCAGCCTCTAACAACATTAAATTTCAGTGCATATAGTGTTATTAGAAGTTACAGATAATGGTCAAAGCCTCTAAAGAGAGGAGCAGCAAATAATTATATTCTACTTTCATTTATCAATAAGTGGTTTACACCTTTTTTTGCCACCAGATTAACTGAAAATAAATTATTTTGAAATTAGCTTTCTTTAAAGATACTACAATTTAATAACACAAGTATCCCAATAAATAAAAGCCAAGTTAGTAATTTTTGCAGACAAGATTACTGCTCCAGTGGATATACCTGGCCTCTTAACTATTCTTTTTATGAAGACAGAAGCCTTCAAGGCGTTCAACAAGGCAGCTGAACTGTGTGTTGGTATGCAAAGCCATGGGAATTAGACATTCTCTCCTGAGGAGGCAAAGTGCACAATAACATAAGGCCAGCTCAAGAAGTTTAAGAAGTACTTTCTGTTAAAACCCAAGCTATGCTGCTGTGCTTCCCTGTGAGCTGCCCCTAGGCACAGCTGGAAAGGGACAGAAGGCCATGACTGTTGGGAACTCCAGACAGAAGACAGTGATTCTCTCATGCTCAATAGATGCAGCACAGCACCTTCATCACTCTGCAGCCATTTTAATCTCTTCAGGACTCTCTCTAGATGACCTGGAGGGAGGGAAGATAAATTAAAAAGTAAAATTTAAGTTTGTTCAGTGATCTGATCTAGTTTCCTACAAATTAAACAGGAATCAAATACACATGCAATTTTTTCTGTGTACTTTGGGAAGCTCTATCTACACAATCCTGGAATGTAACTCTACAAGTCAGAGACTACAGACAGGTCTAATTAGTGTTTTTCCTCTTAAGTTACCCATATGAAAGATGACAACATTATTCATGTGAATAAAACAAAGGATCACTTCTGACAAGCACAGAAACCTCTTTAAGCTGTATGTATGAGCCAACCTATGTAATTGAACAAGACAGTAGAGACATTAAAATGGCTACTGTCGTTACTAACTTCACAATATGAATTCCAACTATAATTATTCAACCAGGAGTTTATTCAGCTCATTCGTTAACTGTAGTTTAAAGATATACTTCCGTATTCCACATTTAGTAATTTCAATAAAGAGATTAATCAAGACCATACTTTTAATAGAATAATGCAACATAATATTATCTCATTTGTTAAATTCAAGTATTCTTATTTAGATTTTACAGTACTGTACAGTAACACAAAAATGCAGTATTTATAGGCAGACCTCTTAATAATAACAATGAGTACTGACTACTAGATAGCCATTCAGAGCAGTTTTACACAGAAAAAAAGATGTTCCGTTATCTCCTAAACTTTCTGAAAGAGTCTTCCATAAGAAGCTGAGCAACATTAAGCAAACATTTCAGGTTTACAAGTTCCAGTGAGTATTTTACTTTACCGTAATTTTTATTTCTAGAATATGGGATAGTTGAATCCTCTCCAAATACTTCAACAGGCATGTACATGTATATGCACACTCACATATAAAACTCAGGCACACGCTCTCTTTACCTATGTGTACATATGCTGATCCATGTAAAAACGTAACACATACATGTATTTATACACATTTATAACTTACCGGTAAATCTGTAATGGCCATGCTGATTGTGATGGAGTGGGCACTGAATTTGTTGGACTCACCAACATGGCACTATATATATTGGAAGCAACCACAAGTATACAAAGTAGAATTGGTCCTATGATGGCTCCTTCCAGCCCCAGGTAGTATGCTCCACCAGCTACCGCGAGACCTGTCAGGTAAGGATGGCCACCTCTGGAATGACGGTGCAAAAAGAACAGAATTAAATTAAGAACAACAAATAATACTCTCAATTATGAAATGTGAATTAATCACAGTTTTATTAAGCTTCGAAAACTGCGCAGTTAGCTATAGATACTGCTGTTTCACTTATCTATTGTTTGACTGACAGCACAAATATTCTGAGCTGTATTCTGTGTCTTATTTGCACAACAGATCAAAAAGTGTATTGTAGCACATAATGCTGGTAAATATTCACAATGGAGCAGCTAATTTATAGACATCTGCTGTATCTGAAGGAGTTAATGGCAAAAACATTTCCACTTTGAAAATGGAAAGATGATGATTACAAAGACTGTTCATGCTTCATGGTCAAGAATTGTTAAATTTTAAGACAACTACAAACATGTACTATGAACACCCCTGAGCAAACACATTAATTTACATTATGACAGCAACTTGCATTGCACCTTTCAAAGAACAGTTAGCATACATTCTTTAAATACGTTGTCATGTCTTCTCATTTTGTTATAAAACACCCTCTCAGACTGAGTGTTTGTTAGCATTAGGCCTTTAATGTTTTCAGATGAAAAACAAACCCAAATTTTTATGAACATATTTACTGGAAAGCTGGGGCCAGTGGAGCTTTTGGTATGAACTCTTATGGCAGCAAGTAAGCCATGCACTGCTCTTTCCCATATTATCAGTTTGGGTGCGCCACATGAATCCTATCGAGAGCAGTTACACAAAACCTGCTCACCATGCTTAATCTTTATAGTTAAAATAATTATGCTAATAGTTATATAAGAAAAGCTACAGTTGAAACTTAGCACCCAATTTTCAGAAACTTGCTCTAAATGCTGAGTGTAATGGACTGAAAATACCAGCTAGTATAGAGCTCCAGCAGTCTCAGCCAGATTTCTACTATGGTCCTGACTTCTATTCAACTCCCACACTGGCAGTCTTTGCCTTCATTGCAGTTGTGTGCAGGATGAGACCTGTAACATCATATACACCCCAATCATATCTTACCTAGATCCAATTTAACCTACTGGTAATGTCAGATTGTTTTTCTGAGGGGACTGATTTCTCCAGCAGTGGACATATGATTAATTTCTAAACTTTATCCAGCCTTTGCATCAGTTTAAACATTCTTCTGGCTAGTTTGCTAAATTAAACAACAGATCACTCAATGAAATAGGACTACAGCATAAGTTTCATGCATTTGGAAAACCCTGCATAACCTAATTATAGCTATTTAAAATATATTTAATCTAATCCACAAGACAGCATGATGCTTACTGTTCTGTTTAATGAGAAAAATACAATTTTGCTCCACTGTCAGAAAATCTATTCCTGTCACATGTATTTTCTGGACAGTAAACAGAGCCTGCATCCCCTACAGTCAAAAAATGTATTCTAATAATAAGAAGAATTATTGTCTGGTTAAATAGCTACTAGCCTTAAATGTATCTACAATTTACTGTTGGAAAAAAGGTCCTAATTTGATTATACTTCACCCGTTAGCTTTAATTCATGCAAAAGAACTAGTGCCATAGTCAATGAAAATTAGTATTAATATTGTACATATTATCATTAGGTCTCTGTTCAATGTAATCACATCTCGTGAACAAAAATACTAGTTTCTAACAACACAGAACTGAAGCACTTAATGTCCTTATTCTACATTAACTCTACAGTAATAAAAATCAGCATAAATGAAGTACTAGTACTGGCATATAACTAAATCTGGACCACAGAATCCTTCATTCAGTTTACCAGAATTGTTTCTGATTATCAAGACTGAAGCAGTAACTAGAGGAGTACCACTTTCTATCTATTCTGTACACGGCTGTGAACATGTCTTGCTCCCCATAGTTTGGAGTTTGTTTTTCTGTGTACAATCTCAAAGCTGAGACTAGGACACACTTCATGTCAATAGATGCAGCCAACACCTAGCAAGATTTTTCAAGCAATCCATGCCTACATCCCACAACAGGAAAACAGCACTAGCTTCTGTCTCTGCAGAAGCCTGTCTCCAGTTTTGCAATTTTATCTGCCTCAACACATTTAAAGATCAATCCATAATCAATAGCCTCTTACGCTGGGGGTGCGGTGACTCAACACAAATGCTGGTTTCAAACAAATCCTCACATTTCTCACAATCCAGTCTGAAAAATTGAAGCGTTTTTTCTCAGGTCCCTAACTAGCTCATGGGTTTCTTGTTTGCTCTGCAGCATCATCTGGCAATAGGTGAGGTAAAGGAAATACTGCACACCTTTAGCCAATGACTAGATAAATTTTGAAGACATTCTTAGAATTACTTTGCCAACCAAAGCAGTTGATTTTACTGACTCTGAGAACAAGTTCACAACTTCAAGTGACAAAGGCCACAGAAAAGAGGCCTGGCAAAGTAAAGGCACTTAGGAAGAAACACTTCTTACTATAAGGTGATTCCTATGCTTGGAGACACTGTCTGCATGCTTCAGAAATTAAAGTGTCAATAATCATTAGTCATTTTTACAATACTAACTTTAAAAAGCCTCCAATGTACTTACCCTGATATATCTGAATAAATTGCTGTATCTACAAAGTAGGTTGGCAAGAGGTGAAAAACCAAGAGCAAAATGGCTTTGCATCCCTGTCCTTGCACAAGCCACAAATCTAGGACTGCAGGGACGGCTGCCCAGTATGTCCCCAGAAACGGCACTGCACCAAGGATTGCTGCTAATGCTAGATAGAGCACACAGAAGCAAGGGTGAGAAAAGAAACAGAGAAACGTATTTCACAAATAGATTTACAGTTAAATTCCGATGCTTCTGCCACACTGGCAGTCCAACTTCTATCAACTATTGTAAACAAGATACTGAAGAAGTGTTGCATAAAGCTCTTGGTATTTTATAGCTATTGTTTAAGGAAAAAAAGAAAATTATCCTATTCCCCATACCAAAAAGCTTCACCAACTGCCAGTCATAAGGAGTTACTTCCAAAGGAGGCACCAATTCAGAAAAAATGACAGCTATACCAGTCATACACATTTCAAACTTTTATAAGCTACAAATTATCAACTGTGTGCAAGAAAACATACAAGAAGAGGTCTCCTTGTACTTACCACATCTCCTGCATTCAACCATAATAATGCAGGTAGGACTGCAAAAAACCACACAAATATAAAATCTATGACACGTACTTCTGCATGCACATGTGTACACACAGGAATATGCCCTTCTAAACATACAAATTATACAAATACCTGTTGAAATCTAAAGTGATGCAGTACTGCTGTAATTCTAATTTAATGCAACAGGAATGAATGTAACATGAATTATTAAAGAGATTTTTTATCTTTTTTGGTCTCAGTAATCAGGAAAGCAAAAACTTCTGAGATTTCATATGTAGCTGAAAGAAAAAGAACAGTTGCCTTCTAAGTAGGTGTAACAGCAACCAATACCTTTAATTAGTTGCATTTTCTAACAGAGCCATTTCTTATTATCCTGGGGCTTGCTGCTTTATGACTTTCCTTCTTGTTCCCTTGTACATGAAGTTACAGCATTTCAAATTTACTATTATTAGATTATTTTTAGTGGAAGAGAAGTAAAAGAGGAACAGAGGAGATTTTTCAGTGAAAACTCTTCAGCCATTTCTAAACCTAAGATTAAAGAACAAAAGAAAACCAGAGGCTGGTAATACAGTCAGGCAACAGTACTGAGAATAAGCAGCACGCCTCCATCATGCATTTTCATGATACTACGTCTTCATGAATTTAGGCATCTTGAAAAATCAGCACCTGTCAACTACAGAAGAAACAAAAAACACGGCATGCAGAATGAAGTTAAAACCTGGAAAGACTTGTACTGAACAGAAGGGAGAATTACATCCTGCAAAAGGAACAGACAGGAGAAGTAAAATAGCTGGTAGGGGACGTGCTGTGAAAACAGAAAAAGGCAAGGCACAGGGGTAGGACAGCAATCAGGGACTTCACTCTGCACATGGCCATTCCTAAAAATAACTTCAAGACTAATCTTATCAGCAATATTTAATCACACTTATCTTGTACAATATGTATGTAATCATATTATCTAAAAATAATTAAATTGTTTAAATTCTTACCAGATGGTATGAAGACTATGTTAATCCCAAATATAGTGTGAGTCAGCCAAGTGTAGAGTCCATAGAACCCAGCCATTTTGAGGGAAGCATCAAATACACCTCTAAAACAATCAAAGAAACTCTGTTAAATTTTACTGGCAATAAGATTCTAGGAACTATAAAGATACAAACAAGCTGTTTTTGAAAACTGCAAAGCCATTAATGCCACAAATAACACAGCTGAAAACATAACTTCTACTGCACTAAAGACACACTTGTTCCCACTAAACCCTTACGCTTCTGTCAAGCCAACTTCCACTGCCTTGTTGGTCTCTTAAATCTTAGACCTCTCCCATAGAAATCCCTTTGCACTATAAAGAAGGTATGTCAATTTCTGAAACTCTTCATTGGTGACACCAAGTTTTCAAGTTTTTAATGCAACTTGTCAGGTCCTTTCAAAATAAAACCAAAAAGAGAAAAAACCCTGAGCATCTATATCCAGAACAATGTGTTAGAAAGAAGCATTAAATCTACATTTTTGAGTAAAACTTTTTCCTATCAAAAAACCAGGAACTGTGGCACAAATGCATCTCAGTTGTCAAAAATATATAAACATATCTTTATATGTTATATCCTTAAAATATATAAACCTGTCCTTAAGTATCTCCTTGTATTTCCCATAAAGGTGTTTCCTGTAGTAAAATTAACAGGGTCTTAACTTCTATGAGAATGCCCCAAAACTACACATCAGCGTACAGGAGGCGAGACAGGCCTGAGGCAGGTAAATGAAGCATCAGTTTCACCTGAAATTAAATATGTATCTACAACTACAGGAAAGACTTTTTTTAATCAATTATTTTAGATTTTCCCCCAAAGACTATAAAAGAAGGGAAGACAGTCTCATTATGGTAATCAAAAGAAAGACAACAACCCCAAAAAAAGATACCAACAGTCAGAGAAAATTGTTATGAATTTAACTATGTTAGGGTATAACTGCAAAACTGTTTCTCATTCATAAGAAAACATCCAAAATTGTCTAATTTACAGTTTTCACATTTCATTTCTGCAAGCATCATTTTTTTTTATCCTCAGCTGAATTTTAGTCAAATTTAAATTCAAGTTCTGCCATGTCTTTTGCTGCTGTAGTCATGCAGCTTGTAAGAAAATTTTACACTGTTAAGACCATTACTCATTACAGATGCACTGAGTAACAAAAAAATTCATCACGGACCATGAGGGACGGCCTGATTTGATGTCATTCTGCAAGATGATACATAAAGCATTTCGACAGCAAAAAAAGCATCTACCTCTGAAAGACGCAGAACAGTACAGCATCTCTCTAGCTCCTTGCATCTAGCACAAACAACTAGTAAGCTGGAAGGAGAAGGCATTACACAGCGCTGAGCAGCTGTGAAGTTCCAGTGGTCAAGCAGAAGTGAGGAGGCTACACCTAATTTCATTTTCCTCCTCTCTTCACCTTTCTCTGCCTGTCCCAACTAGCCAGAAAAAAAAAAGCATAGGGGATCCTAATTTGTGGTGAGTGTGGCCCAAGAGAACTCCCTTAAGTCTCTGAAGATTCATGTTTGTTACTTCTGCAGGAAAAAAAAATTAAGAATCATCCCTTAAAGTCTCTAGACTGAAAACACTAACCAGAACTTTCATCAACAGCATGCTTCCTCTACTCTGCATCTTCAAGATGATGTAGTGCGCTAGTGTAAATGCTAAATGAATTTATTACCCTTTGTAAAATGGAGACCTTCCTGGGGCAATTATGACAGTAAATTCACTCTATCTAATACATTATTGGCATATATGCAGCTTCCTTTTATATACAAGAGTAATTGTATGTTCCAGAAATCAGAAAATCTGACTGCTGCTCACGTCTCACTTTGGCACTGTATCTGGATGAACCACTTTACCTGCAGGAACCGTCATCTGCAAATGTGTAATTTATGAGCACTTTGGTGTAAGGCATACTTACACATACATATTCTATTTTACTAAGCTTTAAAAAGCATGTAAAATAAAATAATAAAACAACAAAAGAAGATAAGGGTCATACTTCACACTATTCAGATTAAAAATTAAGAATCTTCTGTAAAATTGCCAAATGTTTCTGCATAGCTGGCCTAAGTATTTTTTGTTGTTAAATTTCTTTCTACTTCACTGAGGAGCTAGGGAATTTTGTTGTGGATTTCAAAAGGGAAAGCACCACCTCTTCATTTTATGGGTTTTGTGAGTTTTAGTGGATCTTTTCCCCCCTGTTTTACTGATTTCCCCGTTTTACTGATCTCCCACAAAAAGTCTACAGCTTCCCCTCTGCTTCTACTGAAGTTTACATTCATCAATGTCCACCTGAATTCAGGTTCACTTCACAGAGCCTGCAGGCAAGGTCTGTTCACCATCAGCAACACAGTGAAATTCAAAAGTTTCAAACTAATGCTGCAAGAAGCCCAGGTGAAAGGAGCTCTTCAACTCTCAGCATTCATGTTTTGACCTCAGAGTTAATCTGATTTTCTGCATCTCTGTTCTCTAGAGCACTGCAGAAAAGCAAAGCATATGGGCTTAAATGATGAGAATTGGAGTTTCCAGAAAGATTAGAGTAAGCATATGATAAGTCCAGAAGAGAGTTACTGGTTACTATGCTAAATTTATAATGAAGGCATATTGACCCCTGGCTGCGGAATGGGCACTAGAGTAAAAACTAGTCAAAAGTGGTAGTTGTCTTTGGAAATGTTTGCAAGAATTAACATTTCCCTAAATACCCTACAAAACACTTGACAAGCCACACAGCAGTTTACAATCCAATTAAAAGACAAGTCTGGTAACAGGAACACTGTAGGCCAAAAATACTATTAGATAAAGACAATTTCACTTTTTTGTCACCTTCTTTACACAAATCGTGTTTGTTATTCTCCTATCTTTTCAAAGTAGAGATTGCAAGGATTGTGCCGTATCTTTGTTGCAAAGTCTTCCTGTATACAGAGCTAACTAATTCAAATTGATGCTGTAAGCAACTCCATTCAACTTCTTTTGAAAATCATAGAATCACAGAATCATGTAATAGGGAATCATCATAGTTAGGGTTGGAAAGGACCCTAATATCATCTAGAATAAAACCCTTACATCTTAAAAGTAGAGGGTTCAAGGTATAAGGGCAAATGCAATGTGTTCCAAACTTCACAGCACAGTTTCACTATTTACTTCAAATCAGGTTAATTCAAAACTGCCACAAGAAAAGAGCCTTCCCATTCCCCAGTTCTTGAGCATTCATTTCTGCCTCAGATCACTCTTCCTTTGCAACCTGACAGCACGATCTCTTTTATGTGCCATGATGTTATTTACAATGAATTCACCTAATAATTGTTTTTTGCTGGGTTAGTTTTAACTCTCTACTACCCATCCAACTCCTAGAGCAGTGCTCCCACCAGGAAAGAAGCCGGTACACCTGTGGCTGGAGGGCAGGGACTCATCTTTGGACAACTGCATTGCCTTATTCTAATTGAAACTAACAGCCTCTGCCACCATAACTTCAAAACCAAGTAACATTTTCTTCCTTCAGACACCACCAAAATCCACTGCAAAGATGAGCTACCAGTGACAATCAAAGCACAGCTATTACCTCAAAAAGGACTGAAGTATTCCTCTACAATGATCCCCCAAATTTCAAGCAATCACTGGGAGAACACTGACAAATTAAATGACTCAAAGGAGTCCTTTTGCAAAAAAAAAACCTTAAGCTGTTGACTCTCTTTAAGGGTTCTGTTTTTTCAGGAATAAAAAAGACCCTCATTATTTTTCAAGTTGAAACAACACAAGAAAATAAAGAGCTCTACCACATATTCCAGCTATGAATAAAGCAGAAGTAACAGTAAGTGTTTCTTGACAGAGTAAGATCATCTCAGGAGCAATATAAATATGCAAATAATTCTCAGAGATACACCATGACAAGATTTCAACAGTTTTGCTGTTGAAATTAGTTTCTCCTTAGGAATGATACAACTGAACAAAGAGAGGTAACAGCTCCAACATACAGAGGCCAGCAATGACACTAATCAGATCAAGTGATACCGTCTTGAACAGAGCACAGGTCCTTGAGATACTGTAAATGATGCAAATATTGCACTTCTCAAGGAGAGACAAGGCTCCAGTGAATGTACAAAAACTTCAGACCTTTATCCTTTGGCTAGTCCAAAGGACACAGCAGCAAACAGACTTGCTTCTCTAACAGAGAAACATCTACATTCTCTGAAAAAGAACAATTAACATTTAGTCCAAATTGTAAGAAATTTTGCAATTAAATTGATTTTTTTATTCATAATATCTGTAATTATTTTTAATGATTATTTTTGCCTGTTGCAGTCACACAGACCACATAACCACATAAACTTACAATTATTCTTCTGAGGAGCATGTTTGAAAGCATTAGTTATTTCTGAATCAACTGTTTCTAATATTTCCAGTTTGTTACCATGAGCAGACCATAAGGCTTACTAAGTGCAATACCTAACTATTCTTAAAATGGTTCTTGGAACATAACGTATGAAAAACCAAACTAGTTCAGACCAACAGTCTGTCTAGCCAGCATTCCATCTCTAGTAGAGATCAGAACCAGACATTAAGGCAACAGAAAAAATAGGACAAACATATTGAACAATCCCCCTGAACATTTTTCCAAACTCTTATTTCCACCTCAGGGGATATCATAAACCCTATGCAGGCTGTCTGAATCATAGAATCATAGAATAGTTACGGCTGGAAAGGACCTTGAGATCCATCTAGTTCCAACACTCCTGCCATAGGCAAGGACAACTCACGCTAAACTACGTCACCCACAGCTCTGTCCAACCTGGCCTTGAACACTGCCAGGGATGGAGCATTATTCTTAGCCCTGTCCAGTTCTGCAAGCTGCTGCAACTTCAACATTCTTTGCAGGACCCTCCCCATGTCAAGTGCCGGCTGCATGAACGAACACACTTTTCTGATTTCTTAAACCTTGCTTTTAATGATCCCAAGATTTTATGCTGGAAGAGACCATGAGGAGTCCTCCGTTTCATCCTTTCATCCTTTAGTGGATCCTTTTCACACTGGTTCTGATCTTGCAAACTTCATTTATGTAACATCCTTTTTCCAGGCTGAAGGTCCTAATCATTCCTCATACTGAAACTGATGCTTAACTTCATTCTTCTAATCAGTTATATTATACTCTTAACTTTCTGAGATGCAAGAATCAGAATAGCATACAGTAATTCAGGGGACAGGCAAACTACAGATTCACACAATGAAAGTAATATTGTATATTTCTGTTGTCTGAGTCTGTTGTAACAAATCTTTATGATTAATATACCTGCAGAGGTCTTTTAAGTATAACCAAGCATTGAGCCAGCATGCCTACCTGAAAATACAGTTCCCAACTGGTAACAAGATGGCACAGAGGCCATCCGTTTATGTGTGAAGATAGGCTTGGTTTTCACCCTCATGCATCACTTTCATCTACATGATATTTCATAAGTCATTTTATCCCCCAGCAGAAGACACTGCTGTCTTCTAACTGAATTTATCTATAATCCTGCTGCAATTCCACAATCAGTCCTTATCTTTACTAGCTCAAAACTAGTTTACCAGCATCAGTGAGGCATCCCTTGCTACTTCTTTCCCAAGGCAATTATGAATAGATGCAATAGCAGAGGTCCTTATCTCAAAACCATCATTTACTCCTGCCCTCTGTTTCTTATATTTTAAATGATTATTTATCCATGAAGAAACCTTCTCTGTTATCAAGTCTTTGGAAAGAGATGCTGTAAAATGCCTTTATGAAACTTCCGTAGAACATAGTAGACAAATCAACTTATTAGTGGCCTTGCTTGCTGACCTATTAAAAAACCCATGAAGAGTAAGGCAGACTTCTCTCTGTGGAAACTCCAACTAAATAATATTCACCAGGTGCTGGTATGTCCTTAACTTTAGTGCTTACTAAGTTGCACTGTACTGATGTTCCGCTGACATGTCTGTACTTCCCGGGCAGAAAAAGAACACTGCTTTTTTTAGTTTGGGCCCTGAGTTTAGTTGGGTGAGTCAGTCTCATCCACTCTCAGTAATTTCCTATTGCTCATTTTCTGTCTGTTTCTTCTACAACCTCTTATACAGCCACTTCAATTTCTGATTCTGCTGCAGCTGGCCATAAGAAAGCTTTTACAATGTGACTCCCTTCACTCACCTTCACAGCAACAAACAACACAGCACCCATTTACCTCCCCCCTGCAACAGGCTGCAACAGCCCTGTGGTTGCTGAGTATTCTTGTCATCCCTCAGTCCCCCTGAGTGCTTATGTCTCCGACTGCATATGGAAAAAGGTGTTTTGGCTTAACAGCATTTTGTGGAGCTTTCAGCAACTGAATCACCTCCCCCCTGCCCTCAGCCTATTTTTATTTGCTGAAGTTGATGATCCTTTTATTTTCTTCATTTAGCTAAAATGGCAGCTTTTTATAGGGTAGTTTCTCACTTCCTTGGCCTTTGTTACACTGCTGTTCAGATATACAGTCAGGCTTCCTTCTTGCCTTGCTCAAGCCTTTCTTAGCTTTCAGCATGCACTGGGTAAAGTACATTGAACATTTATTATTCTCCACACCACTTGTAAGGATGCAATTCTTTTAGATCCCCATTTTAGCGTGAAAAGTGCATGAATGAGAGAACCAGCTACCTGGACTCAATAAAGCGAGATCCATTTCAGTCTCATCTTAAGAAACTCCCAGTCTGTTCAAATTTTTGCTATTACAAGATTATGAATCACAGGCATAGAGAAGAGGGCATTCTGATTGCTTACGCTGGTGGAGTGAATAAATAATGGATTGACCTTATAATTTGTCATACTATGACAAAAAAGTAAAAAGCTAAAGCTGTGATGTTAAGTCTTTAAAATGTCAGGAAATATTGCAGTTTTATATTGGCCTCCATGCTGCTTTTCTACATTACAATAAATCTGTATTTTAAATAGCAGAAATCTTACCAAGGTTATAATAATATATACTCCAATCTTACATACACACAAAAGGAGTTATTTGAAATGTGAGCACAGAATCCTGCAATGTTATAGAAGACCTCTTCCCTATACATCTAACAATTCTTTCAACAACCTTTGTCTTTCCATCTCTCCCAGTTACCTTCTAGGCCTGCCTTAGAAGCAAAGAGAGGAACTAACTAGCTGAGATGCAAATTAAGTGTCACTGGTTTTACTGATACAGTCTATGTCACACCAACTAAACTTTAAACATGGATTGTAAGTTCTGACATACAAATAGCTGTTTTAAAAAGTTGGTGTTGTAGAAGCAGAAGCATACATATGTAATTCATATGTGCAATATGTAATTAAAGGACTCCTATCTAAGACACTATGTAGTTACATTATTCGTACAGAGTGTGGGCAAATGTGCACATACACAGCCAACCCACATCCTCTATGTGTTTACAGACACCTTCAGTCTTAAACAAACTGGACAGTCACAGAATTACAAACTACAAAAATGCACTGACAGAAACTGCTGTTAGAATATACAGAATGTGCCATCTGGAATATGAAAGAAACAAACAGCAGAATATTGGCACTGCCTCATATAAAACAAGGAAGCCCTCAATATCCTGTTAATGTGTTTGAAAATACACTTGCTATATAAAATGTGCATGGAACAGAGACCAGACTGTTTGTTACAGCATCTGATTATGCACTTACATAATCTCATGAATTAACAGTAATAAACTGTAAAATTCCTACAGACTTTGAGATATCCTTGACCCAAATTATGTGTGTACAATAATGAAAATTCTTTCGGTTTCAGATAAATTTGGAAAAATAAAGTGAAGATTAAACAGAGAAAATCCATTATTTTCTGAAGTATTCTTTGAATTATTCTTTTAACTTTTTAAAATCATTTGTATGTAAAGCAATACACATACAGATGTGTTTATTAAGAACAATTCAGTATAAAAGAAAAAGGAAATACCAGTAAATGCAAATCCTTTTTTTGCATAGGACATTATTTAAGACTAATACAGTGCTACGAGTGAGTCATACGGTTATTGCTACTAAAACATTCAGGTGATAAATGCTACTATCTGTCCCACTAGGATAATCAGGTTACAGTTACTCTCTCAGTTTGGTTCTGCAAATGTACCGAAACATTGCAGCATTTCTTCTAGATTTACAGACGCACACTCTACCTTTTTTGTTTTCTCTCCAGTAGCTCAACTGAAGCTTTCCTTTCCTCCACGTAATTAAAAAGTATATGTTATTCCCAGTTTAACACTAGAAAATTATTTCATTAAAGCAGAATAATTTTAATTTCTATTCCCATCCCATAACATATGCAGTAAGTAGAGCTTATAAGATTTCAGGAAGGTCCTGTTAAATGCATTCCTGTGACAAAGGACATTTCTGCAAGAGATACTCTTGCTGCTAGAGAACATACACTGCATGCAAAAGTTCAGTCAAAAAAACCCAGTCAAGTTAACAGTTGTCTTGGAAAAATTAAGCTGAAAGACATTAATACTCTTGCAGTAAAACAAACAAAAATCACACATTTTGCTTTTTCTAAGCATTAGCTTAACATGCTGGAAGATTATTGTTTTCTGTGGGAATTGTATCACCATCTCATTTTCTCCACCAGTACTGCTGGGGTGCCAGAGCAAACCAGCCAGATGCTTCAACAGCTTTTTTGTTTGTTTGCTTGTTTGGATGGTAGTTCATTTTAGATCTCTTTAAATGTTAATAAATAAAAGTTGGAAATGCATTAAGAACCTATTTCAGCCATCAAGGCACCATAGGTTTTCTTCATACTGAATCTCTCTTTGACTTTCTGGAAAATTTCAGTTAAGGATATGATTACTGTGTCCTCTTTAGAAACACACAGTAATTTGACAAAACAAAGTAATTTGAAATTACTTTTATGTAACCAATTAAGAATCTAATCCAATTTGAGGTGCATGTGGCAAATGAAGAAAATGAAGCAAATAATGATAACCCTTCTCAAATGGAAAACAAACAGTACTCATCTTCCTGGCATTACAGAACAAACTTCCACTAACACGTGTTTCAAGACATCACTCAAAATACTGATCTTGATTTAAGACCATTGCACAATGTTAACTAGGCCCCACCAAAATTGAAAGCTGCAGTAATTTTAAGCCACAGCCATACCCGTGTGCATGCACTCATGTGAAAGTATCGCACACACTAAATTGCACTGAAGCCGTGAGAACATGCAACTTAGTAATGTGCAATATCTCCACCAGAGCAAGCAGAATGGGAGCTTCAGGGAAGAAGGGTATGGTGCATTCAGGAAGAGAACGACATGCTGCTCGGGGAAAGGAAAATGGTTCAGGCAAAGGTGTGCATGCCACTACTTTGGAGACCTGTGAATTGGAGGTTTATAGTGGTTCATACATTCGGGGAGAGAGGGAGGAATCCAGACAAAGGCACCACCTCCCTATTCCAGGGGAAAAGGACAATTTCCCTTCTTATTAAGTGAGGTAGGTGATTTATGAACTAACTTGATTTTACAGAACCTTTCTGAACAAAGCAAATCTCACATTGATATGCCCAGGTAACAGCTCTCCCCGACCCTCAAAATACTCATTATTCATGCAATAATGAATATTTTATACCCTCAAACACATACTCAAAATACTTTATTATTCATGCAATTATAATTACCATGAAAATTTTCACTAACTAGCACTGAGAACTAAAATCATCTAAATAAAGTAAAAAGGTCCAAGTGCTTCTCACATTTCTAAAGGAAGTCATCTTCCTCACTCTAACTGAGAGTGCTGCTGAAAGAATTCCTGCAACCTACTCTAGGATAACCTTTCTGCAACAGTCACCAGTCCCCCTCCTAACAAAGGGATTTCTTTCCAAATTACCAGTCTCCCTTCAGTGCCAGGTAAAATTAGGGAGGTCATTCTGGGAGTTATTATAAAATGCCTGAGAGACAATGCAGTCATTCATTGTTGCCAGCACAGGTTCACAAGGGGAAAGTCCCATTTAATTGAAAACAACTCTATGGACATCCCACAGTGCTGGGTGTTCCCTAAAGTCACCTTGTCCTTGAAGGGCATCCAAGTGATCTGTCTGTCATCCAGTGCTCTGTCCTTGTACTATTAGGCTACCCAAGCAAGCCCTCAGGTCAGGCATGGCATGACTTGCCCTTGCCAAACACCTGTTGGTTTGTACCACCTAACATGTGCTGCTGGTATTTTGCCTTCCTCTATCCTGGATGAACAGATTTCCTATCAAAGATATTTCATAGGAGGGCATTTCATCCCATGGCTTGGAGCAGGTAATTCTCCTATCCCTGAACTTCTTTAAAACTCATGCAGTATCACCATGCAGTATCACCTTTTTTGATCCCTCTGCTCAAGCACAAATTAACAAATTAACAAAAAGTCAGATTCAACACCTGGCCCAAAACAGGCTGGAAAGCTGTTCTTACCCCAGTACAGGTTATAAATCAATACACATGCACAGATAACTGTCACTGTTTTTGAAAACTCATCATCAAGGGAATTAGAAAAATATTTATAAGATTTAGAGCTCCTTATAGTCCAACACAACAAAAATCATAACACAGGTCCAATGACAGAAACTGCAAAGAGAAAAAGTCTTGGCTTGATTAGGTACTTGCTAGATAATAGCTTCAACTTCAGGAATTTCTTGAGTTACAGAAACTGTTTGCTGATTGCCCTTCGCTTCCTCCCCATCTCTATTCTCCTCACAAGTAGAATCATAGAATAGTTAGGGTTGGAAAGGACTTTACCATCATCTAGTTCCAACCCCCCTGCCACGGGCAGGGACACCTCACACTAAACCGTTCAAGGCTCTGTCCAACCCGACCTTGAACACTGCCAGGGATGGAGCATTCACAACTTCCCTGGGCAACCCATTCCAGTGCCTCACCACCCTTACAGGAAAGAATTTCCTCCTTATATCTAATCTAAACCTCCCCTGTGTAAGTTTTAACTCGTTACCCCTTGTCCTATCACTACAGTCCCTAATGAATAGTCCCTCCCCAGCATCCCTGTAGGCCCCCTTCAGATACTGGAAGGCTGTTATGAGGTCTCCACGCAGCCTTCTCTTCTCCAGGCTGAACAGCACCAACTTTCTCAGCCTGTCTTCATATGGGAGGTGCTCCAGTCCCCTGATCATCCTCGTGGCCCTCCTCTGGGCTTGTTCTAACAGATCCATGTCCTTTTTATGTTGAGGACACCAGAACTGAACACAATACTCCAAGTGAGGTCTCACAAGAGCAGAGTAGAGGGGCAGGATCACCTCCTTCGACCTGCTGGTCACACTCCTTTTGATTCAGCCCAGGATGCGGTTGGCTTTCTGGGCTGTGAGTGCACACTGAAGCTGGCTCATGTTCATTTTCTCATTGATCAACACCCCCAAGTCCTTCTCCTCAGGGCTGCTCTGAATCTCTTCTCTGCCCAACCTGTAGCTGTGCCTGGGACTGCTCCAACCCAGGTGTAGGACCTTGCATTTGGCATGGTTAAACTTCATGAGGTTGGCATCAGCCCACCTCACAAGCATGTCAAGGTCCCTCTGAATGGCATTCCTTCCCTCCAGCATAACAACTGAACCACACAGCTTGGTGTCATCGGCAAACTTGCTGAGGGCGCACTCAATCCCACTCTCCATGTCACAAAGTAGCAAAAGAACAGACTTCCTTAACTGTATCCAAGTTTCCCAGTGCTTTTCATGAACCCATTTTAAGTAAAAGAGCAACAGAAGTAATTGACAACATGGAAGAAGAACGTTTTAATGTCATGCGGTCCATAAGAAATAGAGATGCAACTCCATCTCTTGCCAGAAGGATCCCTGTCCTCTGGAGAGGACTAGTTGTCCTAGAATTAGGACTAATAGTCTTAGCCTTGTGCACATGCTACGTCCTGCTGAAGAGTGATGGGAGCTGGAACACAGCTGGTGACTTTCAATATTTATAACCTGGTCTTTCTATACTTTTGGTCAATTTGAATGCATCAGTGTTTTGAGGCTGGATTCAGGTTGTATAATTATGAAACAGTCTAATGATGAAATTGACTACAGAAGGCTCATTATTTGATAATACATGAAGAAACAGATGGAGCCTCTTCCTCCCATCACACCACCAAACATTAATATCCATTTTGCATACCTTTCATAGATGAGGTAAACAAGACATTTTTAAGTTCCTGCTCCTCTAGCAACAACTCATATTCAAAAACAAGGGATAGCTGCTGCTTTGTGACAAACACAACGGCTTGCAGTGGCAACTGGTTTTCATATGGCACCAAATTCCAATTAGGTACCAAATGCAGGCTAATATCAAACAAATAAGAATGAGTGATTCAGACTGCTTTAGTAAACACAGACTGAGTTCTCTTGTACACAACAAGTAGCTTCACATTCCACATTCTCCAGACACTTGCATTTTCTTATAGTGCCTGCAGTTACTGATGCCTGCTGGCTCTTTCCTACTCATTTTCCTGTGGCTTCTCTCACATCTTGTTTTTTTCTTTCCATCATTCAAAAGTCTAACAAATATCTTGGGTCACCTGTGTCCCCGACCTATAAACTTAAAACTGCATTTAATACAATCGTCCTTGCAGAGTTCCTGCACCCACAGAAGCCACGTCCTATTTTTGCCACTGTTTCCCTCTACCAAGGCTAAAAAGAACAATTTTTCAGACAGTTTTCAGTTTCTAGATCTGTTTGCGTTCTTCAGAAGAGACGGAACTGGGATATTAACCATGTGATCAACAAAAACTCAATAGCAGTCACTCACGTAAAGGGCTATTAATGTTTTGGCAGATTTCCAAATCTGTTGCTTTCTATCTCAACTGCCCCTTCAATTCAACTGACTACAGCAGTTACCATTGTTATTCAAGATCTTTCACAGCATGATATAACCTTCTCATTGTCAAAACATATCCAGAAACAGCTGAATTCCAGTAACAGATAACACTTTCTTGTAAAGCGTACCCAAGAACAATGGCGAACATTTGGCAATGAGTTTGGGAAGCAATACATTGTTGGTTTAAAGTCTATTCTTGTTGTGTATGTAGTATGTGCAAGAAGGCACAGAAAGCAGCAGTGTGAGACAATGGCTGCATAGAATTTAGCACAGAGTCTGCTGTCTTTGTCCAGTCCATCAACTTTATCAAAAAAGTGACTGATGACTTAAACAGCGTATTTAAAATCCATTTATCACGTTACCAACATGTTAGTCTCAAGCTGCTAACAGGTGAAAGCTGACAGGTTCATTCAGCTTTGATGAATGAAATACATTACTGTACCACCCCAAAAATTGCTTTATTGTGAAATCTCAGTGAACCATACTTAAACACACACACACAAAAGTCCTCCTTCAATTACTGTAGTAGTTTAGAGGTGAAACATAAGAATGGCAACTAAGCATGAAACATTGTGGATGCACTCTGGAGGTGTAGGACAGCCCTACTGTAAGGGGGATAAGGAGAGCCCTCCCTTATTGTTCCCTTTGGTGTAATCTGGTTCATGGAGATCACCAACTAGATTTCTTTCAGATGAAAGAAAACTGGAAAATGCACTCCAGGACAGTATTTAATATACTTCAGCTGCAAACGGGTACTTAGTCCCCAAGATTAGACTAAAATTTGCCCAAACTAAGTAATTCTGAAATGCGTACAGCACAGACGTCAGGTCTCCATTTAAACCGTTTTGCTGTATGAATTTGCTCCTACTGAATCATGTTACTTGTTAATGCCACACAGCTGCAAACACATTGTGGTTAGGGATATCATGAAATACTAGCATTCACTAGTACTAGTTTTATTAAATACTAGTATTCACTACAGCACAGACCTCTGAATTTTTTTTAAGCAAGTCTAATCAAATTGCTCTTTTAACAACCAAGGGATAAAATAACCAACACTACCTTCTTGAAAATCTGTCAAGATTTGCAACTCATCTTTGAAACACGAGCTGTTGCAATTGCTAAGTATATATTGGTAAACTTCAAACTTAAAAAAGCAATTTTCTGGAAAGGGCAAGAAATCAACAACATACCTTATTGCTTCCTCCACAGACTGACCCACTATATTTGAGGAGGGACCTGGCTGAGACAAAGGTGTCAGGCTAATCACCCACTTTACTGGCTTGTAGTACTCATCACTGGAACTCAACAGGTAGAACAGTGTGGTCAGAAAAATCACCTGCAAAACAAATTGGAGTTTTAAATTAAAAGGCAATAAACACTTTCCAGAACTACAGTATGCAGTTATGCTTCAGATACTGGACATCATTTGAAAGCCACAAAATACTATACCACAAAGTTGGATTTAGAAAAACACACAAGAGCTAGAAGAATAATTTTCTCCCCTGCTCCACAAAGGACTTAACAGTTATAACTAAACCTTATAAAACTTTCAGCCCTCTTCAGGCTCTTCCCAAAGTCACATGGAGATCAAACAAGTGGAATGCTGGATTTTTTATTTTTTTTCTCCAGCATGTTTAGCAGATTGAAGAATTGCTGAACAACAAAAAGAAATAACAACCCCAAAACCCAAACTAACACAATTAACACCATTGCTATCACTACACAGCCAAATAAATCAGAGTTGTCTCAAGAATCATTATGCAGCTGGGTATCAGATATGAATTAAACACAAACTCACAAACAGAAAATCTGTTAATAATTATTAGGCTGTCAATCCTGAATGTACTCCTGTGAGTTTGAAGATGAGTCTCAGCAGAAGTGATGGCAGTTCCAGTGTTTCAGTTTAAAGACAAAAAAAAACACAATCAGATTTTATTAGCTTCCTGTATGTTGCAGTCCACTATGTTTTCCTCATTTTTCTCTTAGTGGGCTCAGCAACTTCTGGGGCTAAGCCGACATCAATGTGTCCATCTTGAAACAGAATACCTCAAACAAAGAAAATCCATTCCATATGCTCCAGTAGTAAACTATGGCTTATATTTGGTTTATCTGCAAGCCTTGTATTTTCCTTCTTCCCAAGATTAAAAAAAATTCTTTCACCTGCCTTATTTCCAATCTACTCATATGCTAGGATAAATCACATCTTAATCTTTTGATAAGCCAAACAACCTGGCCTCCATAAATCTTACCTTCAAGCTTTTTATCCAGTCTACAGACATTTCACGCCCTTTTTCTCTCTGAACACACTCAGAAAAAAAAACCCATGCAAACACCACAACATGCAGTATTCCATCACCAGTCTCAAGAATGCCATCCATTTTGTGTCTGTTCCCAATTCCTTTCTATTCAGTAAAACCTTACTACTACTTCCCACCATGCTTCCAGCCTTTAACTTGGAAGTCTCACACTGCTGTTCACCTACTGCGACCTCTTCCCAAAACGTCATATATGGGATGAGACTGTATTCCATCTTCCCAGGTGTGTAACTTCTGCCTTGGGTGATGAACCAATCTATGCACTAAAACAAGCCACAAGCTAGAAATATTACTTCCTACTGAATGTTTGGATGGAAGATGTATTTTTCAAAATGGAGACTCTGAACAAAGTGTCCATTATTTCTATGCTTTAAAGCACATATTTTTAAACCACTTATCAATTCAAAATTCACCATTTTAATTTTTATTCAATATGACTAGAACTGGACTGAAATGCAATCAGCTGAAAAGCTAACCACTTCAAAAATTATCTTGTTGGCAAATTTAAATTCGCTTGTGACACTTTTAGCTAGCGAAAACCTCTTCTGAAGCAACTTAATCCTACAGAACAAAAAAATGTAAGAGTACAATTAAAGCTAGAGTAGTGCTTTCTTTCAAACACAGCTCTAACTAGACAGAATTTAAACAAGTTCCTTCTGTTTCACATTTAGAAAAAAAAATCCTTCCCGAGGTAGCCCATTATCTTTTGTAAGAAGAAAGATGTGACATTTTCAAGAGAGTCAGCTTTTTCAGTTGACACTGCTGGCTGGACCACAGCAACACACAGAATGTGCTCAAACGCTGCCTACCTAGCTTTAGGGCTCAGTCTATTCAAAAATGTAAAAATTCCATTCCAAACCTCCATTAAAAGACAGGGAGATGGGTAAGGGTATTAGGCCAGGCAGCATTCAAAGACACAGCAATTAAACTAGATCAAAAACTCTGAAACTATTTGCTTTCACAGTCCGAAGGAACTCTATACAAAAGCTCTTTCTCCTTACAGCAGAATAGTAAGAGTTCTCCCAGGAAACTGTAAACTTCTTAAATTAAGACTTTCCAAAAAGAGAACTTGAAGAAAAAAAATGGATTGTTAAGGATACCTGTCTTTGGAAATCAAATTATTGAAAAAACATCTCACTACAGCAGAAGACCTAAGTATGCTTTGAGACCCCACAAGAACAAGAACTGTTAAGGTGACTTCTGGCCTTCTCCTCCTGACTTGAAGGATGATTTTCTTTAGCTCTGAAGGAAGAAACGTGAATAGCAGGTAAATCTAACAATAATATAATACCAAATGGGATTCGGTAACAACGCACATCACAATTTAAAGAAAACTGCAGTGATTTATCCTAGGGTCTCATCTGGATTTTCTTGGCTTATTGCATTAAGCTGTTGCAGCAGGTGAAGAGGAAAAAAAGCCCAAGGAAAAATTAAGAAGCAGTTATATTATTTCTACATGGACTCCATGATAGTTCAGTTAAGCTAACCTAAAAAGTACTTTTAAGATTCAACCAACCAAATTCTCACAGCAACTAGCATTTTCATTTACTTATTGCCCCAAATAACAGACTGCATTACCTTAATTTAGTGCAGGATATTTACTGAATGCCCTAAATTTACATCCTTTCTCTTTCAGACGTAAGCTGTTAACAAACCTATGCTAAACACTACTGAAACAAGTTCCACCAATTTACCTTTTCACGTTTTAAGAAAATCTGTTTAGATTTTGTAGCAAGATACTTCGAGAAAGACTTTTATAAAGATAAGAAACCATGCCTCTAAATGGACACAACAGCCTATGAAATACATAGTGCAAACAAGAATAAGTTATAGTGCTCTCCTACAACATTTAGCAGTATTAATAACTACTACTTCAATGCAAATTTTAAATGCCTTCAAAAGAGGCACCTTACAAAAACACCAGTGCTTAGAGATGACATTTTCTGTGCACAGAAATGGGAGGCAAGCATATCCCATTAGCTTGGTGCATTTGAAGTATAGTACAATACAGGACAAACACGTTCAGTATTTCTAATTTATTAGCTCTGCTGTTTGCATTTCAAAGGCTACCACTATGAAGAATCTACAGAAAGAACCTGAAAATGTATTAAAACAAATATTTCCTATATATATAAGGTCACTTTCATACTCTGCCCAAAAGGAGTGAAAAATGGAAGTCATGGTCAAATCTAACAGACCAAAAGTGCAGGACTGGCATGTTTTGGTGGAGAAAGCTTTACATGATAATTTTAAATAACATGTTCAACCTACAACAGGAGAGGAAACAGGTTAGCCTTTAAGGCATCTGATCTTTAAAAGGATTCCAACACAGCGATACCCCAACCAGCTCTGCTAAACCAGCTGGCTGCATAGTGCCCCAGCAAGTAGCAGAACCCTGCTGACAGACAAAAAGGCAGGATCATGCATCGCAAACAGCATGTATTGAACTTGGTGTAAATCATTAGGCATCTAGGGCTAAATTTTGTGTCTGAACAATTAAATGCATGCAAATCATCTACATTTATTATCCAAACATATTTAAGTATACTGACTTCTCAGACACTGTCTTCAATATGTCATGGGTGAAGCTGTGAACTAAGGAAGAAATTAAATATTCCCATGCAATCTTTATTAACTGAAAGATAACCAGAGAACTCCCATATTAAGTGGCAGTGATTCTCTTCAGCTCAAGACAGCTGTTCCATCAAGTCTTATTGTGAACTGCTTTTTCTTAAGTATTGAAGACAATCCACACAGCTGCCTTGAAATGTTGTTAAGCATGATTTCAATTTTGCAGTTTGGTCTAAGAAGACCTCCCTCCTGAGCAGGCATCAATGAAGGCAATGAAGTTAAGCTGGCAAAACACTTTGTTCTCTAACAAATGTTTTTGGATCCTGAATTAAAAACCAGGATGTAGATTTCAGTCAAGCTTCCAAGATTAGTATTTGTTTAGTTAAAACAGGAAGAAGTCGCAGGCCAATGTTTTAGATTTTAAGTAGTAGCTGCCACAGTGAATAAGATGAAAGAAGCTACCTCTACCATTATAAATTATTCCAGACAGCTGTGGCATTTAGAAACAAAAGAAACTATAAACTATCTAGCTCCCATAATACACTAAAAATTAGACTCATAGAATGGTTAGTGTTGGAAAAGGACCTCAAGATCATCAAGTTCCAAGCGCCCTGTCATGGGAGGGCCACCTCACACTAGACCATGATGCCCAAGGTCCTGTCCAACCTAGCCTTGAACACTGCCAGGGATGGAGCATTTACTGTTTCTTCGGGCAACCTGTTCCAGTGCTTCAACACTCTCACAGTAAAAAATTTCTTCCTTGTATCCAACCGAAGTCCCCCCTGTTTAAATTTGAACGCATTACCCATTGTCCTATCGCTACAGTCCATGATGAAGAGTCCCTCAGCATCCTTGTAGGCTCCCATCAGCTGTTGGAAGGCTGCGATGAGGTCTCCATGCAGCTTCTCTTTCTCCAGGCTGAACAACCCCAACTTTCTCAGCCTGTCTTCATACAGGAGGTGCTCCAGCCCCCTGATCATCCTCGTGGCCCTCCTCTGGACTTGCTCCAACAGCTCCATGTCCTTTTTATATTGAGGACACCAGAAAAGTGTCTGAACCCCAAGTGTGGTCTCAGTAATAACACCCTTTGAAGAAAACACCTTTAACAAACAGGTTTCAGAGCTACTCTGTGGGCAATGTTGTAACTGTAGCAAACAATAACATGAATAAGAACTTTGTGTATGAAGCATTCTGCTATTAAGAGCTCACAGCGGTTAAATGAAAACATCCCAAAAACCCTTTTATACAGATTTGCTGAAGACACTTCACTAAAAATGGGAATATAAGGAAATCATTGTAAAATAAATGCATTTTTTGACATTTCCCAGTAACAATTTTTTCCATCTTCTGAGAGTATTGGCTTGTTTATGAAGACATGTCATAAGGATTTCAGTGGCTGTGTAGACTATTGTTGCAGTTTAAACTCCCAGCAACTGAGTGCCACACAGCTACTCAGTTACAGCTCAGTATCTTCAAGGACAGAAATAAGAGGTTTCCATGAACAGAATGATAGGAAGACGGCAGCTTCTTAATGTGGAAGTTAAGGAAACAAGTCTTGTCCTTTGCCTAGAAAGCCCCTCTAAGCACAGATTTGAAAGTTGCAAAATATTAGAAGAATTTTGGTGTTAGATAAGATTAGAAGATCTTTTCAATGTTTAAGGTTTGATTTGTTACAACACGCACAATTAGGTTCCTTCAGTAAAAGGGACCATGTAAACCGATTACATACTACTTACCACTGAAAGCACAAAATTGAGAAGTGCTGTCCCACTATAGAAGAGGATTGTCACTAATGTTGTAACTGTAGTAAACAAGAGGCTCACGTTGCGACTCATCACTATCCACAAAGACTCCAGGATCTGGAAAAAGAAAGGAAGACAAAGTCAGATATCAATGGTCTTATGAGGAATGGCTGAGGGAGCTGGGATTGTTGTCTGGAGAAGACAAGGCTCAGGGGGCACCTTATCACTCTCTACAGCTACCTGAAAGGAGGTTGTATTGAGGAGGGGGTCAGTCTTTATTCCCAAGTAGTAAGTTACAGGACCTGAGCTAATGGCTTCAAGCTGCACTAGGGGAGGTTTAGATTGGACATTAGGAAAAATTTCTTCACCAAGAGGGTGATCAGGCATTGGAACAGGGTGCCCAGGGAAGTGGTGGAATCACCATCTCTAGATGTGTTCAAAACCCACGTAGATGAGGCCCTCAGTGACATGGTTTAGTGGTGATCTCGGCAGCTCTGGGGTAATGAATGACTGGACTTGACGACCTTAAAGATCTTTTCCAACCAACTGATTCTATGAGTTTATGGTACTAACTAGGACAGAAAACTGCTTACAGAGTGATTCATCTTCATCAAGCCATATAAAGATGATATTTAAAAAAAAAAATCATCTTCCCTCATTCCTAAATCACAGCAGGTAATACCAAATGAAAACGTCCACTTTACCAGAGACAAGTTTCTAGGCAGGCAGTTACAAGGGTTTAGAGTTTTTCTCCCAATGCTCAAATCACTTCGTTATGCAAAAATCACAAAAAAATCTAGATGTGGTGACACTTGCTTATTGTGATTAACATTGACATCAAGTGAAAGCAGATCTTGGGAGAGAAAGCTCATCTTTTCAAATCAGAAATGCTAAAACACAAAGAACAAGGAGTAACATCACAAGGTAGAAATAAATCTGAAAACAGCATCAAATCAAATAATAGAATTACTACTTCAATAAATGTTTTTAAAACATTTTATGGTAATGGGATATACAATTTTTATGATGCCTACAGACAACTATACAAGTGGTGATTTGGAGTAGGGATGCATCAGTTGGAGAATTAATTATGGAAGATGAACAGTGCTAGACAATCCATTAAATTTTGTACTGGCTTAGGAAACTGATTGCTTATTAGTTACAGACAGTAAAGAGCAATTCTGAGACATGCCTTTAAATACAGAATACCCACTACAGCCAAATTAGTTTGTGTATGGATGCAGGCACATCAATCTGAATAGGGCAGCAACTTCACAAAACATTAAGGACATAAAGTGATTTTCTGGGGGAACAATCTGCAGTTAAAGCACAGCCCTTTCAGTCAGTACTCAGTAAAAACAGTGCATAGTGACAGGCCATGAGCTGTAGGCTAACTGTGCAAGGCTCCAGTCCTAGATGTTTAAGCCTGTTACTAGAACTTAGCATGTGAGCAGGAGCTTGGTGCCACAGGTCTCCTGATATGATGTGGAGTTTCATCAGAGAACAGCAGGAAAAGACTTGAAAATATGGACACAGATCAAAAACAAAGGCCCCTGAAACACAAGCAGTTCCTTGAGGAAAAAAAGCATTGAAGATGTGCAATCTTAAAAGCTAGGAAAAAACTGCTTTCATTTAAGAAAATGCAGTAGCAACTAAGGAAGGTGGGAAGGGAGTAGCAACAAAACCAGGCAAGCAACAGGACTAGGCACCTGCCATGACCCATAAAAGTAGTGGCTCTCCAAGTGTCACACAGCATGTATACCACGGTAGAGGTCAAGGGGTGGGAGCTGTCCAGAAACGAACAAAAAACATAAAAGGACAAGCTCCTTCATTGGAGCAAAGATGTCCATTCCCCTTCCAGCTCTCCAGATATAAAAGCTCATGAACCTGCTCACTTTGACTTCCATGACTCAGACAATCAAGGATGGCAGCTACTACTGGTGCCAACTATTCAGAATCAGCATGACTATAGTCTATCCTCACAGCCTATGTAGGATATGATTGTTAAGGACTGACCACTTTGATAATAATAATAATTACTGGACTGTAAAACAAACAACTAGCATGAAGTGTACTGTTAATGAAAGTTGGTCTAGTAAGGTGTTTTTTTAAAGATTAAAACTAGGCTGATTTATCAGTCTTCTGAATACTAACCACAGCAATCATTAATTCCCTCCCTTCCACGCCATCACTTGCAAGGCATCAGCTGAGCAGATAACACTGGTGACAAGGAGACGGGCTTGTTCTATCTGTTACAAGAGATTATACATTGACTTGGGGGTGCTGGTTGATGTGAAACTGAACATGAGCCGGCAGTGTGTGCTCACAGCCCAGAAAGCCAACCGTATCCTGGGCTGTATCAAAAGAAGTGTGACCAGCAGGTCGAAGGAGGTGATCCTGCCCCTCTACTCTGCTCTCGTGAGACCTCACCTGGAGTATTGTGTGCAGTTCTGGTGTCCTCAACATAAAAAGGACATGGAACTGTTGGAACAAGTCCAGATGAAGGCCACAAGGACGATCAGGGGACTGGAGCACCTCCCGTACGAAGACAGGCTGAGAAAGTTGGGGCTGTTCAGCCTGGAGAAGGCTGCATGGAGACCTCACAGCAGCCTTCCAGTAATGGGTTTAAACAGGGGAAGGTCAGGTTAGATATGAGGAAGAAATTCTTCACCATAAGGGTGGTGAGGCAATGGAACGGGTTGCCGAAGGAAGTGATAAATGGTCCATCCCTGGCAGTGTTTAAGCCCAGGCTGAACAGAGCCTTACGTGGCATGGCCTGGTGTGAGGCACCCCTGCCCACGGCAGG
Source organism: Melopsittacus undulatus (assembly GCF_012275295.1). NCBI lineage: Eukaryota > Metazoa > Chordata > Aves > Psittaciformes > Psittaculidae > Melopsittacus > Melopsittacus undulatus. The sequence goes on along the minus strand of NC_047527.1, from coordinate 67,427,129 downwards.
GGGGCTGAAATTAGATGGTCTTAAGGCCCTTTCCAACCCAAACCATTCTATGATTCAGGCTGGGAAAGTTTCCTTCAAAACAGCATGTTCCTCCAGTGCAGGTTGTACTTGTTTAACATTTTCCCTAGAAGTTTTAGTCTCAGGAGCTGATAAACCAAGAATATACAACTGCAGTTAGTTTGAATGCAGTTACCAAGTGGCTCCATCAGTATCAGGTTCTCCTAGAAGAACATCCTTGTTAGGTCGAGTCATAGTTCTGTTGAACTAGTTATCACTAGCATTTGCTTTCAAGTACATCTCTGAATGATTACCTTACTATGGAAAGAAAACAAAAGGAAAATAAAAACGGATGGGAGTTGAATTGTTAGTAAAGAACAGACTGTAACAGCCATAAACTTAGGAGATTACTTGAAAAAATCCTCAGGCCAGAGAAAACATTAGAAGATGTGGTAACTCTGTTAAATATTTGAGAAATTGACTTGATTTGGAACACATACATCAATCCTGCTAAAGGCATGGACAGAGAAGCCAAACTGAGCTGAAGGTCTCTGTATATGTCTTAATGGAAAGTCTTCTGTCTTCGTGTCTGGGACGTCTGTCTCTGAATGAGATCTAGCTGCTGGTGCAATGATGAATATTCTTGTGCAAGCAATGAAAAAATCAATTTAAGGAGACATTAACAGAGGAGTTCTGAGTCATCATTCACAGATTTAGCCAGCAGTAATTTACTTTTCAAGGTTTCAAGCCTTCAAGAAATGGTGTAAAGTGTATGAATGGAAAAACATGTGAGTGGGGAAGGAATGAGGCTTTACTTTTCAGAAATTAAATCCCAGTAGTCCAGCTATGTATTGCGTATTTCAGTCACCAGAAAAACTATCTTGGAGTAGAGCATGGGGTGCAAAATTTGAGGCATGAGTGAGCATCAACTCTAGTCCTCTCTCCAAAGTAAGAACAGGATGAAATGAATCCCACTTCAGAAATACATAACAGAATAACCTGTTTCATAACACCACTGCTTCTAAAGAATATCAGAAAACTCTTAAGCTGAAAGGCAGCAGTATTACCAACACCAAAGCTTTTAGGAAAAGAAAAAAAAAGAAAAAAAAAAAGCAAACTGATGATTTAGAAAAGCTCCCCCATACAGAATACATTCAACAAAAAAAAAAAATCCCCAAGTCCCACAAAACATAAAAAAGCAAACAAAACCCAGAACAAGGCCCTTAAAAGCACCCACATAATTTAAATTTTCATTTTTAATTTCTATATTTATACTTTAAATTTTTTAATTTAATTTTTATTGACCTTTTCCAATTCAGTATGTTATTCTAATAACCCATTGTTCTTCTTCTAAATACTAAGATAAAGACTTTCATGCTCTAATAAAGCATAAATCCCAAATAAAGTAAGGTTCTGTTGTATCCTAGGGTACGCAAGCAGTTCTGAAACACCAGACTTAAGTAAAAATTATTCTTATATTAGAACCATAGAATAGTTAGGGTTGGAAAGGACCTCAAGATCATCCAGCTCCAACACCCCTGCCAGGGGCAGGGACATCACACTAAACCATGTAACCCAAGGCTCTGTCCAATCTGGCCTTGCACACCACCACCACACAACTTCACTGGGCAACCCATTCCAGTGCCTCAAAACCCTTACAGGAAAGAACTTCTTCCTTATATCCAATCTAAACTTCTTCTGTTTAAGTTTTAATCTGTTACCCCTTGTCCTATCACTATAGTCCCTAATGAAGAGTCCCTCCCCAGCATCCTTACAGGCTCCCTTCAGATACAGATGATTTTCATCATCTCCAAGTTTTATTGACCTAAACAGGCACAGAAATCAGATTTTCATCAATTTTAATTTGACATATCAGTGTAAGCTTTATGCAAAGCATTGTGGATGAGCAAGCCAGCAAAGAAAATGCAACCTGATAAGGATGTGAAATCAGGATTCAGAGGCATGCTGACTGGTTTACAGTCTGTCACTAAGGACATGAGGGTATGGAGAAACAGAACAGGTGTTTCCCCACAGCTGATGAGTAATGAGTTCATGGAAATAAACAGGAAAGCAAGTCAACTGCTGGCACTTTTCTTCCTGAACTTCTAAACTAGATTTCAGCAGTAAAGCAAAGCATGCTAGCTAGATGGAAATTTTAATATTAATGCATTTGTCTTAAATATTTATTCTCTTTACACTATTTCCTGCATTATTCTAGCCTATTTAGATTACTGAAGCACACTTACCACAGTTTCTAAGCACTGTGCGGCAATGCTGTAAATTACACGGCTAGCACCTATCGTGTAGTTTCTCCTCCTTCTCTCTCTTGCCTAGAAGAAAACTCTGTGTATTTTAACTGATGATGTGCTGTGTATTGTTATACCTCTGCCTCAAGCACACACAGTCAACTTCTAGAAAGTATTAAGCAAATTTCACTATTAACTGAAAAAAGGTTCAACACAATAAGAAGTTTTAACTTTTTCTTGACTCACATCTTCTATGATAGAGACTATAAGCATTTAAGCAGCAGTTAAGGGAGGACAGCAAAAGCACACATGCCCATCAGCCTAAACAAAGAACTACCTTGAGACAAACAGTAGCTTTAACTGCATCCACAGAAATGTTATGTTGTGAATTAGGTGTAAATAATATTCTTCCAAAATAGATAAATAGTAACCTGAAGATACTTCTAGTTTATGCTAACAGCTCAGGTCAAGAAATGAACTGTAACAGGGACTGACTCTGTGTATATTAAGCAATTCAGGCTTAACATCATTTTTTTTAGGGAAATGTAGTTGCTTCAGTTTGGATTGCTTTCAATACTTTTTCTCCTCATGAGCTGAAAGGTCCAGTGTATTAATTCAGGAGCTCATACAGTGTAAAATATTAATTTGATTCTCCACAGAACTTTAATAAAAGAAGAAGGAAATAGGCTGCTTTCAATGCAATGAATAATAATTTGAAGGAAAAAAATGCAAGACTACCATCAAAAAAAATTTTGTTTTCACAAGCTCTTGGTCAATAGTTTCTTCAATTATAACCCACACAAATTGGTCCCTATTTAAAAAAATAAAAGGCTACATGATATAAAGCACTTAAAACCAGCTTGCTGGAAAACCTACAGGTAATCCTACAGGAACAGCCTCTCTCAGGAAGTAGTGGGGGAAGCTAGTATTAATGAAGAAGCTGAAATCTGGGGTTTTTCTTCATCACAACCAGTTCTGTTTGTATCCAAAGCAGGACACAAACATCCTATGCAGGTTTACAATAATTGCTAAGGAAATTCTAAGTAACACTATTTCCATAATTTTCCATGTACTTGAATCCATAACCTTAGTGGCACTGCAAAGAAGAATTGCTATCGGTTAAAAATGAGACAGATTCCGTAATAAGGGCAAAAAATATACCGAAAGAAATGTTTCGATGTTCTCATGAACAAATGATGCAACATCTTGCCAGTCCAGGATATCACCAAGCCAGCTGTTTTGACGGTTTATGTGCCATTTGTGTCCTTTGTGTCTTCCAGAATGTGTTACATTCTTCAAAAGAGAAAAAAAGATGTAAAGAAAGCAGACATTTGAATAACTTACAGATGTGAGAAAGCCAAAGACTAATGTTTTCTTAATGAGGAACAGATCTAACATGCATCTGAATACTTAGAGCTGTTTTAATTGGCATCCTCAAAAATACCTCGATGTACTCTGTACACTGGAAAAATCGAAATCTGACAGAAAACCATAGTTAATTACCCCATATAATTACAGTTCTGTATATTGTACTGATTCACCTCAGTTAAACATTAGCTTTCCTGCTTGACTGATACAATGGTAGCTATCTTTCTTTTTATGAAAGCACACAAGAAAGAGGTAATTATTTGAGTTACTGCCTACATAATTTACTGTTTGCAACATACAACTTTTCCTAGTACAACCCACAAAGGAAAATGCAAGCAGAAGCCAAAACAAGTAGTTCTCTCACAATTAGTGTCTACTGCTTCACTGGCAATGTTCAGTCATGCAAAAGCTAAAAGCTAACCTGGAAGTATGGAGGGTTTCTTCTGACTAAATAGCTTTGCAACTGCAGCACAGCAAGACAGCAGGAAATGGACATTATTGCAACAGCCAAGTCCTTGAGTGGCTTCCCCTTTATGAAGTTAACCATTGTCCAACTGAATCCCACTTGATTACTGTCTAGCACGAGACTATTTAACTCAGCCTGGGACTGTGACAAGTGTTTCAGAGGATGACAAAATTCTATTGTAAACAAATCTAAGCAAACCCACTGACTACAACAGATCTCACCTTAACCTTTGACAGTAACAGACCTTAAGTTCTCAACTCTGATGTTTATATAAGCATTCTACTACTTCTGTTAGAGTTTTCCAAAAGCTTTTAACTGTAACAGCCTGCATTCAAATGACAGTACCTCTTTTGTCATACATGGCAAGTAGTATTCCAAGTGAAGTCCCTGCACTGGTTTATCTAAGAGCATTACATTTTCGGCTTATTACCAATTTTCCCTAGATGCACTGTTATACTTTGTCATACGCAATTAGCAGTGCTCTTTAACAATCCACAACAACACAGGGATATTGCTTCTGAGCTGGCAATTTATTTAGAGCAGAAACATTACAAGTAGTCAAAAATGTCTCTCCAATACCCCTTTTGTAATTTGTAAACCATACCAAGAACCTCTTTTGTGTTCATCTAGTTCTATTTCCAAACACATGTCTCACGATTAAGTAACAGAATTGCAAATTTTGTTAACATTTGTTACTCATACATATTTTAAGTTCATTGATATTCAGCAACTGTACTGTTGTAGCACCTAAGGCCTCAGGTGATGATAAATAAGGGATATGAACTGGCTCCTCTTCAAAAAATTCACTAGATCTTAAAAACCAATCCCCACACCTAAATTGACTAGGAAGAGGAGATTCTTGTTCTCAAAAAAGACACCTTGATTGCAGAGTTATACCATCATCTTCCCAGCTGTTTATTATTCTGTTACTGTTTTACTTTACTGGGTACATAGATGCAATGTATGTGCATATATGTTGTTGTGCACATATCTATCGCAACATCTCTAGAACCTATTAAAATGTATACCACTTGCTACCTTCTGATCTTCTCAGAAAGAAGCAGTTAATCACTGAATCCAGATTTCACCAGCAATTCTTCCCCAATTCTACAGCTTTCATGGAAGCGAATCACCTGAGCCTGGGTTCTTCCGTCACCTACAGACTAAAGCAAAACCATACAGGCCTCAAAATGAGTGTGATTATTATGCACATGCAGCTGAAATAGTGGGGAGCATGAAAGCTGTACTGGGAGAGTTAGATATAGTGCAGACATCTTCCACAGCACACTATCATCTAGTTTATTAATTTTCAGATACACTGAAGGATCACACAAGGTATTGTAATATTACAGAAGGAAATAGCCAGGTGGAAAGCACCAAGATATTTATGCGGATATGGAGTGCAGCAGAAGGGGCAAGACTAGATATAGACTCTGGAAGCATTACCTGCAACTGGAAGGTAACTGGTTGCAGCCCAGCATGCTAATGGTAACGCAGAGTGTCTAGTATGCAAACAACAGCCAGGGAAACAGATTTGAAGATTGCAGGCTATGAGCCTCAGTGCATTCCTGGAGCAATTCCTGCCATTTTGACAGCCAAAAAAAGCTGTTTCTTGCCCTACCAGAAGAGCATCTACAAGGAATAAGACTCCAATAACAGATGCAGGAAAGAAGTCACATAATGCAATGAACACAGAGGGGAATTGTGCTTCACAGCAACAAAACTACTTCTAAAGCACATGAAGTAACACAGGGCCCTACTGAATGATACAGTGCTACCGACCATCTCACACACAGGTTATATTGGTAAAAACAACAAGTTTATCAGCAGAACTATCAAAAGCAAGTGCTTTTCTTGGTCAAATATTTAACACTGACTATTCCCAAGTCCTTAAGGCCAGCAAAATCTACTGTAGGTACAGCTTTAATTTCTTACTAGCAGTCCCATACTCCTCAACAGCACCGCGTTATCTCTCCACATCCTCTTCTACAGTACTATCTTGTCAGAAAAAGAAACTGATTCTTTCCCCTTCTATTCTGATTACTGCACTGAAACTCTTTCTTCTTTTAACAAAGATCTTCTTGGAACTTTAGAGGTACTTTAAAAATAATCGTATAAAGAAAAATGCTGAAATACATTATTTAAATACACAGAAGTATCTCAGGGGTATGACTTCTGGATTTTGGTATTCCCATTACATGATGGCTAATGAACTGCTTTTTTCTTTAAAAGGCAGCATAAAAATGATTTAACTCTTACAAACTTTTCACAATTCAGTGTGCAGAACCTGTTATAGGAAGGCTAGTACAGCTGGCAAAAATGCATGGTAAAAAACACAGTGAAAGGACAATTCCTTTCTCAAAATTTCCAATTAATCAAAGTTACACAAATCATGCAGAAAACCAGTTTCCTTTTCCTAGCCCCTTAAGATGACAAAATTTGAGTGAAAAGCTCTGAACTATGAAACACTAAATATAAGAAAGAAGGAAAGAATAAATTAAATGTCATGCATATACCCATACATAACTAAAGTGAAGAATGTAGCTCTGGCTGTACTCACACAGTGATAGCAGAACCATCTTACACACTTGAAATTATTACCAACTTATTATTATGAGCTTTGTTCAGCTATTTGCTTATCTCTTTCTAAGAAGCGCATGCTTAGCATAATTATCTCAAAGTACAAAATAACAGTTCATATAAATGTCATTTAAATGTTACTCACCTTCACAAACCAAGAGTGATAAAGCCTGTCCCAGAGCTCTAGCACTTGTTTTTCAATCACAGCGGTGTTATTCACTTTTTCTCCTAAAATCTTATGGAGCTAAAACAAACAGAAATCTTTTATTGTACAGGACAGAATGAAGCTGGTATCTACTCACCAAATCCAAGCTAGATGAATCACATAAGACTGTCAGTAAAGACATGGCTCAAACCCAAATGAAAGCTGAGTATCAGTATCAAATGCACATTTCAGACAACATGGTTCACAACATGAGCATTTTGTCCGCAGAAAAACATTCCACTGCACTAAGCTGAGGACTTCCTTCTGCACTGAAAAACAAACATTATCTCTAAAATGGTTAATCCACAACATTTGATCATCCTTAGGGTAAATATCTCAAATAATTGAGATATGCACTAGGTATCACATGAATCTTGTCAAATTCTCCTGAAGAAACTTAAATAATTATTAAAAAAAAAATCCAATCTACCACACAGCCCACACAGAAATGAGAACCCTGGTGGGGAAAAAGTTAAAAATGAAGTCTTCATTGTCTACAATTGAGAAGCTGAAGCTAGATAAAAATTAGTCTTCTTTATCTGGTGTGTTTTCACTGGCAATCTTATTAAAAGTGATGACAGATTTTTCAGTTCGTAAAAATAAATATTCCTCTGAGCAGAAAAGACGACTGAAATCACTCCCACCCTTCCTTCAACTCACAAACTAGAGAGTGGAAAGAACAGATATGTCAACAAAACAGTTAACCACACAGAGAAGAATTGCTGACAAACATATTTTTCTTTCTCCTTACTTTTATGAAACACAAGAAATGAAAACGTTAAAAAAGTTGGGGGAACTCATGCTTACCTTATGTGTAATCCATTCTCGGCCATATTGGTATACATTATTAACTGCTGAATTGAGTGCCTTCTGAATAACCTGGGCTTCTGGGAGCCAGCTGATTTTTTGTTGTCGAAGAAGGAAAACAAAGTCAAATGCTCTGTAGTTTACTCGTCTCATTACACCCAAAACACATTACAAATTAACATTCTAAAACAACAACAAAAGCATTTAAGTTACACATAAGCTTACTACAACTAGAATATTTTTCTCTTACATATGAGAAAAGCTGTTCCTTGATAAGCAAATCACAGTTAAATCTAAGCCATGTCACTGCATTTGGAATTCTCCAAAGTTCCTGAAACCTTAAATTGGTATCTCAACCTTTTCAAAGGGATCTGCTCTTTCATCTGTATGCATGCTATTCACACCACACTCTTAGAATTTTTCCTAGTGTTCTAGTTCTGAAAACACTATATGAAACAGTTCCATTTTAGCTGCAAACACAACCTTCTGAATTAGAAGCTGTTAACATAGTTTCCCTGAAAAAGCAACCAGATGAAGCAATGTGTTTTAAGTCATTTTAAGTTGATTTTCTCTATATGCACTTCTCAAAATCTTCTCAACCCCTTAATAGCTGCCTTGGTTTTTGCTTTAATCATTACAGAGACTGCAGCTTAAAAATTTCCCACACTATATAGATAAGATTCCCTTAACAGGAACAGCCCTCCCCAGCTGATTAATACCAAACTCTCCCCATCCACCATTCTTCTTTCCACTCGTGAACTGTTCTTCAGTTCACTCCAAAAAAACATTTTCTTCAGCTCCTATTCCCTCAAAGGAATTCTACAGCCAGCTCTCCTCATTAACGAAATATCTCAGCTCTCATCTTGCAACCTCCTACATATGGCTAATTTGCCATTACTTTCACAGGTAAAAGGGAAAATAATGTTGACCCCTCTACTCTCTGCACTATGTAAGTTTTCCCTCCAAAACTGAAACTAGATAAGTTTATACAGTTGTACTCTGTCACCAAAGTCCAACTAGCCCTCAAATGAGATACCACACTGACAGTCCTCCATAGTAATCCATAAACACTACTGCTGCCTGAGAGCTTAGCTTTTACATCTGCCTGTAACCGTCACTCCCATTTTTGCTCACTTAAGGGATCTTTATATTAAAAATTATGCATAAGAGCACCTGGAAACTTGTTCACCCACCCTATACTATTCACTTAACTTCAGCATTCTTACTTTGCCCATTCTGGGTGACTGGCTACAGTCTCATTGATCAAGCTGCTTGTGACTTGAATCATGTGAACACTCTCTTGATGTACCTAAATTAAATATAGAAAGGATAAATGTTACATAATGCAAACAGGAACTCTTCCTACATTCAGAGAGGCTTCTTTCTCTCCCCCCCCCCCCCTTTTTTTTTTCCCTGGAAGGGGGTAGGGTGGGAAGGCGGAACACCCCCAGTTTGTACATTTGAAAAAGAAATCTTCCAATGCAGAACTGGAAGTTGGGAGTTTGCTTAATCCGGTGAAAGATTAGGTGCCATTAACCCCAATAAAGCAGCCAATACCATAATCATCAGTCTGTTCTGACAATTTTGGTCACACACTGTGTGACTAGCAATAGCAAATGGAAATTTAAATTTTATCAGTGGAAAAAAAAATAACAATGCAGCAGTACAGTTAAGGGAAGCACTAAAAAATACAAAGCACAGTTTCAGATATAGCTTTTTAAGCCATGGATCAAAGAAATGTGTAAGTTAATAAATGCTCAGGTCTCACATGACCAGCCATGCTATGAAGTGCTTCACCAAATTAATTCTTCAATAAGAATGATGAAAGACACCTTTTATAAATACATTAATGTTCCTTTTATGAATATAAGGAAGCTTTAAGCAGGAATGTTTGCACAACTTTTAAAGCTTTCAATTTTAAGTACTCAACATTATATAAGCCTACATTTTGGAAAAAGGAGGCTGCATCAGAACCCATTGATTTTTTGTTCTGTAACTGTATTCAAGTCAAACATTCAATCTCCACTCTTCATTGACTGCTTCAAGTATGAAACAGCCCCATTAAAAAAAAGAAACCAAACACAAGGAGGAAAAAAAAGAAGTACATGAGTGACCTCTTCTGGTGAGCAAAAAAAAAAAAAAAAAAACCCACAGCCAAAAACCCAAAACCCAACCACAAACCAAAAATCAACTTAGAGAATATGTGATCACGAACCCCAGCACATTTAAACTCAGATCAGGATACCATGAGGTTATTACAGGCAAGTACACAAACAAATTGATAAATAAACCTGAAGCATTTTGCAAATATGTTTCTGATCAAGGTAAATTAAAAAGAAAAACATCTAAGTAACTCTGCTGTTGACACATAAAGTATAACAGGATGCAAACCAAATCTGTTCCTATAACATATAAGCTAGCGTTTCTGTTACTATAATAAATTTCATAATTCCAAATGCCTATATACTTGTTTTGTCATATATGTAAATAAACATAAATACAATATATAGATTTTTATATGTAAGAGATCTTGGAATGGTAACGCCTTCAACTACAAAGCATTTAGTTGCTAAATCACAAAAAAGTCCTCAAGCTACAAAATTTTGCATAAATATCAGTAACCTTCATTCGGCATTTAAAATTAACTTTATGATTATGTTACTAAGCACACAGTACCTTTGCTGTAAGGAGCAGGGCTAGTAGAAGGGTTCCTATTACTAGCAAAAATATTATGAAAATGCTGATTATTTTATCTAGCATTTTCTCCAACCACACGATCATCTGTGCAGAAAAAAGAAAAACCAAATCATAGCATATAAATCAATCTTTCATGAAAGCAATGCCATATGCTACATGACACTACTGTTATCTTTATTTACAATCACAGTGCAAAATCAGGCTCTAAACAAACCGCATTTATGCCCAAGCTTGGAGATGAACAATTAACAAGCGATGTTAGCATGATTAAGGTCATGGTGTGACATGTGATTTTGCAAACGACATTTACACGTTACCACAAGACATAGCAAGCTCTCTGCAAAGCAAGCAATAATTCAACATCTACTTACTAGACCTAAAGAAACTAGCATTCATGTCAGCTATGAACTTAGAAACTTGTCTTTGTTTCCTGTCCTTCAGCAACTCGGAAACTCAGGGACACTATCTGCACAGGACTTGAAATCTATCAAGGTATGCTGTAAAGTGCAACTCTGACTTTCAAATCTGACTAGCTTATACTTATCTAAATAAAAAATTAGGTATTTCTACAAGTAACCATTTTTTTAAGCTGCCTATTACCTTCTGAACTGAAATGGGGCTAGAGGTTTTCTACATTACTGAACATCAGGCCAATTATTCAGCACCAACTATTTCTATCCACTTTTAATCTCAAAAGGATGCTCAGCATTGAACATGCCTCAGCTAAACCTACTGATACAGAAATAGGCATGTAATGTTGTTTCATTTGTGTATGGGAAGGCCCATTCTATATCTGTCCACAAACAAATAGGTATACCACTTAAGACTGGGGAAATTCTGATAGTATCATTCAAAACAATAGACCTGCACAGCCACATGACTCTGCAGAGTGCTTTGGAATAGTGCAAGACGAGCTTCATCTTGTGCACAAACTCGCTGTCTACATAAAAAGTTGTGAAAGCCCAAATAAGTATCATCAGATACAATTTTCTAACTTCTATGGCTCAAATACCAAGGCTCTTTCTACTCCATCTGATGTTACTGCAGGAAAAAGCAGCAGGACAGTTGTAAAATATGTGCTTTAAGAGAACTGAGGTCAAAGCCAATGTGCAGTAGATGAAAGTATTTCCAGGTGACTAGAAGTCCTATATGCAGTGATTAGGCTGGTAACTTTTTAGGTAGAGATCTTACAAAACTATTAACACACTTGAAGATGGTTTACACTAGTTCTTTCTTATCTACCCTATCCCCACATGTGCAATTGGCCCAGGAACTTCTGCAGACTGGTGTGAAAGAACTGAACTAGCTAACAGTGAAGTTCTATCTCCTATCTGGAAAAAATAAAAGGCAAGGATTTGTTCTTTGCTGCTCATCCTGTAGCACTCAGCAGTTAATTTATACTAAGCAATTATTTTTAAACTTCAAGTTATTTTACAACTAGCTCCTAGTTGATCCAAATTAACATGAAGAGTATATTCAGCATTTTAGAACTACTGTTCAAACTGAAGAAAGCTGGAAGAAAACAAAATCCTTTTAAAAGAAACAAGGTGTTGAGCCAGCAAATTTCTGTAACAAAATCTGCACTGTGTTATGACCTGCAGAAAGGAATTCAGAGAACCTGAAAGAATCTGCAAAATCTTTTCTTTGATATTTGGCATTGCTGAAATACTTCAGCCATCATAAATGCCCTGCCAGTGCTAGAGGGAGCTTACTTGCCTACAGCAGTACTACAGCTTTCTGCAAAACTCTAAGTAGCCTCTACATGAAGCACTTTAGAAATCAGACTCTAAACAGGATTTGCTGTGCCCTTCCAAGCCCCACATACATCTAAGGATTATGCAAGAGAAGCAAGAAATAAAAGGTCCTGCTTTAAAGGTCAGAAATCAAAAATATCACTGAAATACACTGCATGGCCTAGGGATGGAAATTTTATAGCATGGACTTCAAAATGAAGCTATAAAAAATTAAAGCTGCCCTTGTTATTTCCTAGTTAACAGAGTTCAAACTAATTGCTATTTATCTTCTAACTTAAGAGATAAAAGAAATCCACTAGTTAGTCTCACATATAGCACCTTAATCAGACTCACTGAGTGCAAGAAATGGAAGTAGTGTCAGAGATTTCAACAATGCTAGCCTCAATGTTTGTGTGAATAGTATGTAACAGATGAAATCCCAGTACAGCTAAAGCTTTATGCCTTAGGTGTTTCACCATGGTAGCAACTACTAGAAGATCAAGCACCAAAAGACTAGGATGAGGACTCTCTCTGAACTAGAGCATGATGAAAAGGGGATCTTTCCTTGACACTTCTTATTGTGGGCTGGAGTATGCCTACGCTGCTATTGAGGTGCAGCTGCAGCACACGTGAAGCCCAAATTACCTTTAAACTAGTTAGTAAAGTAATGGCAGCTCTGATGTACCAGAACAAGCAGCAGCCTTAGCCATGCAGGTACATCTTGAGTTTATTTACTTGGGCAGGTAGCCCAAGCAAGCTAGATGAAAGCCAGCTCTGGTATGCCCACAGGTATTGCAAATACATCTCTCACCACAGTCCTAAGGAGATCCAGGTTACATGACTGGTACATACATATCACAGAAGGTTGGACTGGATTGAGTATAAGTAAAAGCAGATGCACAACATTCATTTAAGGCTGTATTTACCATTCCTTTAATGTTTGCTATTAAGCCTCATTTCTTTCCTCTACACTTACCCACAATACTTTCTTCAGAAGAACCTTTGCACACTCATGCTAAAGACTGCATAGGTGCTACGTTACTGCAGGTAAGCTAGTCTGTTAAATCCCTGTGTGCTTGTACTTACCAGTGAAGCAGGTCCAGACTTCATTCTTACCCCAAACCTGCCACCTCCCTTTACATCCTCCGTGTAAACCATGGGCATGCACACAAAGACAAACATACACTGACTATGCACCAGTCATTAGCCAGAGATCATGAAGTTTTAAAATCAGTTCCAAGCTTCTAATCTAAAGGTTAGTCAACAGCACAAAGCTGATGTTGCCGAATCATCCAAAATTACACAAAGGTAAAGGAAAGCCAGGCTCCTAAGCTACAGAAGGTCACACTTGTAAAACCAACTGTTATTTATTTGTGATGTCCACAAAAAAACTATCCTTAATGGTCACAATTTTGAAGGGAAAGGTAACAACTTTTATTTATTTTTTTTTAATTAAGCTCACTGTAAAAAGAATGTTTTTAAGTTGAGTTGCATTCCATTAAAATGCTTCTTGATAATTTGCAAATACTCCCTGCTTTCAGCTTTTGGGTGATGATACAAAATCATATGTAATACAACTGACTAGAATACAACTACAGTTGATGCTTAACAATCAAAAATCCTACTATCTAGACAGATTCTCCATGTTATGTGTATATGAATTCATGTTTTCATCTTTTGCACTGCATAGCCATCAGAACAGTAGTTTTTCTAGTATGTTTTATTTACTGCATTACCCACACGGTGAAGCATACCTAGACATCTACTTAATTTTCAATTAAATCTACATAAAATTGCCCAAATATACCATTTTCTTTCTTCAGACAGCTTCACTATCTATCAAGATATCTATCCAAGACATTTCTTAGACTTGCTGACATTTCCTTTTAGCTCAGTTAATATTTGAAGGTATCATCTTATTAAAATTATCTGATCAGAATAAGGGGAGGCCTGTAAACTGGACACATCTCAGGGTTCTATTGAAATGAATCACATTACAGGCTATGTAAGGTCTCAAGTCTACTTACACCAGTGTCCCCCCAACAGTTACAGCAGAATCTGGCAATTCTCTCCAAAGACTTGAGCCGTAGACAATGTTATAAAGAACAAATCATGCTAGCCCAAATGAATCTATTCTATGTTTTGGGCTACATATACTTTGTTAAACTATCTGAGCATATACTATTCTTGTTTGCCAGAATAATAATAATAAAAAAAAGTTTTAAGCAACTCTGACAGAAGCTCTTAGAACAGGAAGAAAACAAAGGGTTTCTCACTATCAACCATAATCAGCCATCATTCCAAGCTGCGGTCTCTACGTGGTGCATTTTTACTTTCTTGGTAGATTAACAGAAATTTATCTTGGTATTCTCACAGTAGTTCTCTTCAGAGACTGGCAAGAAGGAAAAAGGTGTAAAGGAATCAACCCTTTAACTGCATCCAGTGTTCTGTATTACAAATCTTTCTTTGCCTCTGGCAAAGTATGATTGTTTTTTTTAATTTAATCTAGGTTGTTTGGTTTTTGTTTTTTGGTGTTTTTTTTTTTAAGAGAGAAAGAACAAAACAAACCCATAAGAACCTGATACAGTTTGCTTAGCATCTTTTTGCCCTTTTTTTTGGGGGGGGGGTGGGTGGTGGTAGGATTTTTTTGGGGTTTTTTTCCCCCATCTTGATTATATTATTACTACTTGCTCATGCAACAGAAGTCAGCACTGCATGTAACACTATAGAACTTTCAGGATCTCTTCCTATGATATAACATAGAACAATAGTTTTGAAAAATAGCTCCTAGGAATCAAGAAATAACTCTGGTAAGAAACTGTATCCACAGGGGTTTTGCCCAGTAATGCAAATCTCAGCTCAAAATCCAGACATTTTACACTTCAAAGCAATTACAGTGAACTTATTTTAGAAATCTATCATTAATTGAAAAAAAATAAAATCCACATGTGTGAATTTTCAAACAGGAAAATTGCAAACTCAGAGCCAGAAAAAAGGAGTTGAGACTAAACTTTGAGCTGCGGCTCACTGAACTCAGCTCTTCACCTGAACTGTGCTAACAAACCAATACCTAATAAAAAAAATACCTAATAAAAAAAAGTTTATGAAGGGCTATGGTTGCACATATGTGTTAATCGTCAGTCATTCCCATAACACAAACACTTCCAAGTCAGGAAATAAAAATGTCATCTTAAAACAACAAAACATTAAAAAAATCCCTTCTTAATAGACAGATACAATTGTATCATGAACTGAATTCACCATTTAAATACAACTCGATGAAGTGAGCAACTCTACGTTCCTGTTCGGGAACACAAAAAGCCCTCCCCTTCCCCCCTATCATATAATGCTGAATTCACTGATCAAATTCACTGAGTTTAATGACGATCAAGACTTCTAAATTCATTATAGCTGCTCAGCCTGGACACTACAGGGCTCATTCTTGCCCATCTGCCACCCACAGCAGATAGCAGTTTTGCAGCCCAATTTCATAGCTTTCAAGAGCCTTTTAGAGAGTTGTGCCAATGGCCCCATGCTCTACTCTGTTCCTCTTCTTTTGAACACTGTTCAGAATGACAGTAGTTTTGGTATCTTCCACAACACACAAGGCAGACCTATAGTTTCTATTGTACTAGCTACTGAATGGCAAGGATGGGTTGTTGCTTACAAAACCATAGCAATTATGGTGACTTTCCCACTAATATTGAAGTGGTGAGGATAAAAGTTGGTGCTGGAACCCATTTCTAGATATTGTACTTGACTTTTTCGCTTAATTACTTTGTTTCCATATATTTTATCACATCCTAGTCTTTTCACCTTTAAAACTCTGAGGTCTTGCACATGTACCTGTTACAGGCATCACTGCCCAGCTCCGTGCTTGCCTGAAGCAATGGCACTGCCCAAGTCCCAGAGAAATATCACTGCATTGAGTTGCCCAGATTTCAACTACATGTGAGGCCAAACATGGATTGAATCAGTTTTAACTTCTCTTGATATGAGAGAGGAGGGATTTAGATTAGATATTAGAAAACAATTCTTCACTGTGAGGATGATGAGGCACTGGAACAGGTTGTCCAGACAAGTTTTGACTGCCCCATCCCCACAGTGTTCAAGGCCAGGCTGGACAGAGCTTTGAGCAACCTGGTCTAGTAGAAGGTGTCCCTGCCCATGGCAGGGGGGGTGGAACTGAATAAGCTTTAAGGTCCCTTCCAACCCAAACCATTCTATGATTCTATGTCAGTTCTCAAAAATAGTTAACCCCAGTTGGCTCAGGTGAACCATGGGAACCAAGGAGTACATTTCTTATAAAACACATCACACTTTTAAATGCCACACAAAAGAAAAATATAATATTTTACCTGTACCATCTCCTTTTAACTTTTTTTTTCTTTGCTAGCCCTCACTTCCCTTAGGACTGTCCTCAGATCTACCAGTTCTGAGACTATCTGTATTCTCATTTTGCTCCTGCTACACTGAGTACACATGGCAGTTTGACACTTCAAAAGTGAGAAATTAACAGCACTAACTGAAGCCAGCCAATGCACTACTGTGATCACTTACATTCACTGCTTTACAGCTGCACTTCACCTTCATCACTCCCACGTAAATTCGGTTAACTGACGCTTTCTCCGAGTAGCGGACAGCTCTCCAGTCCAGGAGGGAACTGGATTTGTCATGCATACAAGTGGGGGGCAGGTGGGGATCAACTGTTCTTAAATAAAAGCGCTACTAAATCAAACTGCTGCTTGAAATACTAATGCAATATTCTGCTGTACAAAACATTTAACTATGTGCATTCATTTTACAAGACAAGAGATCAGGTAGAATTATGACCTTCAGTAGCTTATATCAAGAGCTGGATGAGACACTTGGGAGAGAAAACTGAGAAGCAAGGCATGTTAAGTAGTGTTCATGCTGCAAAAACACCAAAAAGCCAAAGAACTCCCCAAAACCACAGAATCCATTAGTTGGAATCACAAGTTTTCTGTTTATTTACCTTCTTATTAAGCCAGTGCCACAGCTTGTCAGTGGCAGGGGGAGACGGAAGGAAAAGAAAAAAAAAAAAAGACAAGAACACAGTGGAAAATTATTGAAAAATGCAGTAATAGAAAAGTGGGAAAAAAGCAATGAGAGGCAGGCAAAGTCATCGACAATGAAAATGAAATTGTTCCAGACACAAAAGGTAAATTGCAATAGGAAGAAAAGATCACAACTTCTAATGCAAGAGTCTAAATTTTACTATTAACATGCACTATTTGAAACAGAGGAATAGAACAAATAACAATCCATATTTAATGGTATTAACAGAGCCATCAGCATAATCTGGGCAATTCCAGTGTAATTATACTAAAAGCTAGCGTTTCAAATTTCAGAGCAGGACCTGTAAACGTACTCTGAGAAGGGTACTTTAGCGAAACATGAAGGCTTAACATGAGATACTTGTTTATTTCATTAGTGCTCCCATTCAGGCACTTGCCTGTGTATTTCAAAACATTCCTACTATGTCAACTACGATTACACAAATTTTGGCTGGCTTTTTTAGTACCACATTTATTACAACATTCACATTCAATGACAACATCAAATACGTAATTAAATCTGATATACACAGCACATTCTAGATCAAATAAATATATGGATTTCACCTAACTTATTGGTCGTGCAGAAGGCTCTTTGCACTTCTCAACAGTCAACTTCTCTTTTTGTACTACAGTTATTTTTCTTTACTAATTCTTACCCATATTGCTCAGGTACACTCATTTTAGGAACTAGTTTATGCAGGGCTATACTGTTAATTCTAGCTATTAGTAATCAGCAGCAAAATCAAAACCGTGAAAAGCTTTAATATTGTTAATCATCTGTGTTAGAGGTTAAGATCAAGCAAGTGAAATTTGTTTCTCCCTGAAAACAAGATGATTGAATGCTCAATAAATCTAGTGCCTTCACCAGCTGCCAGAAATGACATTACCTCCCCATGAAAACAAAATGTAGGAACATTTCAAATTAAAAAAAAAAAAAAAAGCTCAGAAAGTTAATTAAGTTCAATCAGAAGCAAGAAGTGATTTACAAAGAAACGTGAACATCAGGAAACACGAGAATAAAATGTTACAAAGCACCCACTTTTATTAGCTTTTACTACTCATGGAAAGAATCAGTCATGGAAAGCAATGACAAAGCTTCAAAAGCTTTAAATTGACACACTGCAGAGTTTGTTTCTATTTTACCTCTTCACCTATGGAATAATTTATCAGTGAAAAAAAGGTGAAGTTTTTTACCAACTCAATAATCTACTTTGCCTTTAACTTTACTTCTAAGTATTAAAAGCCACTATACATTAGGTTCATTCTGAGAAAAATGTAGATCCCATAGCCATATATCTCCACTTTGAAAGTCCAATGCAACAAAAGCTAGAGCTCTATTGTTAGCCTGAGATTTTAGCAGAATATGAAGGGAACTCTGGTATTTTTCTAGAATTTCAGGCTCCTCAAATCAGATGATAAATACAGTAACTACGAAACAACATTATATGTCAAAAATATCTTTTTATGAATATTTAAGACAATATCTGGGAGGCTCTACCTGCCTGCCATCTTACCAATACTGGTGTTTAAGTAGTTCTAGGAATGTAATCAATTTACATTTTAAAATGTGCTACAGCTTAATTATGATCTTCAAGTCACCCAAAATTAATAAGGCTACAGCCACTTTTCCAGTGTTCTGTTGGAAAGCCTCTTATGTAAGTTCTTACATGCTTATGGGAGTATTTCCTAAACTAATGTAAGAACCGGTAGAGATTGTGCCTGTTTTCTGTGCTTGGTTTACCATTGTGCTGAATTTGGTATCAGAAGCACCAAACCTTGACTTTACCCAAAGTCTAAACAGTCTACTCCAGTTCTTCATATGTAAAATTCCAGTACACTATACCTAGAAAAAGCATATAATAATTACTAGATTCACTGAAATCTACCAGAAAGAATGCATGCAAAATACTAGCACATTCTAATTAATAGAATGTCTAGTGCTTGCACTTGAGCAACTGCCTATGCTGCCAAACTCCCTCACAAACCCTAATCAAAATAAAGCTACTGTCACCGTATGAAAATTCTTTAAAAAAAAGTAAATATTAGTGAAGCAAATTATTTGTTCCTGACTGTTGTAAAAACATACATGATGCCATATCTATTAAGTTTTAAGATGAGTGATGGATGACAAGAAATCTCTCTGCTCTTTCCCCAGGAAGTCTCTCATATCTGAACTGCTCTGTCTGCTGGCTCCATGGTGCTAATGCATCACTAGGGACTAAAGAACATCCTATTTCCATAATCTATATTTAAAGCAGGCCTGCACATATAGGCAGGCACAGCTTGACCCACTGTCTATACAGAAAATTAAAAGGAATGCCCTACTTTCTTTCCTCTTGATCAGAACTTCTCTTCAGTTCAAATTTTTCTGCATTTCCAAGATAACCATAGATTGGTAAGTAGTGGGAAAGAAGAGCATTCTTTTCTTCATGCTTTTATTTAAGAAACATAACCAGTGAAACTCAAAGATGGGAAAGTACTGCTCATGCATGCCACTTTCTCACAATTGATCATTTTCCAGACCATCTACACTAGCTTCCTAAGCTTTGAGGAAGACATGCTACTCTAAGAGGTCTTCTTCATTCTCACTACCTTTTACTCAAAACTGGAGCTATTTCTTAATCAGGCATACCATTTTAGAAAGACCAAGTAGTACCGCCAAATATGTGTGTGACACAGACCTTGTCAATGCCTTGTACTTAGCTAAAAGACTGAATACCTTCTGATGCTGAGATTCAACCTCCAGTTAACCCAGTATACAAAGACCAAAACCAAAAGCAGATTCAGCTCAGGAAAAAAAAAAACCCACAAAAAAACCCATAAAAAATAAATATCCAATTGCAAAGGAAATAATCTTTCAATCTTGGTTTCTCTCACGCACAAGCACAAAATGTAAGCTGTAACAATTTACTCCATGGATTTCTACTTTGTGTTTGTATATTTTCACTGCTTCTTTAACGGTGCCTATTGAAGACAAAATGTTTGGTAATCCAACTTCAGTACAGCTCATCCTAAAAAAACTTCCTACGGCTTCCTAAAAAAACTTGCAAGGATGTTACTTTCTTTCCCCTCCTTTCCCTGTCCCTGCAAAAATCACAACTGACAATATCCCATGGCATTGCTTCCCATATTCTCACAAGGTAAGATTCATCCATGATCCTACAATGCACAGAGTAAGCATATCCAATAGAACTTTAAAGATATGAAAGCATTAGTGTGATAAGCATTGGAAGACCATATATAGTTCCAGCCACCCATGATAAAGCCAGGTGAACTGTAATTAGAATAGGCACAAGAAAGTAGAATCATGCAGACTATCAAATGTCTTTATAATGGCTGGAAGAGCTTGAGTTGCTTTAATACACACAGCACAGACTCAGAAGGCTGTCATCTGAAAAATGGGGAGGGGGTATATGGGGAAGTGAGTTGTGCCAACACTGTTCTTTTGCTTAGACAGGAACAACATGAATATAAACTGACCTTAAATACATTTAAGCTGAAGAGTGGGAAGTTCTGTTGCACATTATGACAAAAGCCCTACCTTCTTTAAGGAGAAAAGACTTAGTGGTATTAGGAAGGATATGGCATTGCTTAATTATGCAATACAAGGATAATAAGCAACTAATGAAATGCATACAATATTGTGTCTAGAAAGTCTTATTACTTACAAAACATTTTCATTAAAAGCTTTGTATAATGTAAGCCTTTATCCCCACGTTAATACTTTCCACTACCTTTGGAAACCCCCTTTTATCTTGTTCATAGTCATATTCTGAAAGGCTTTTCCTTTTTCAAATTCTTCAATGAAGGCTGTGAGATCGTTACTTATTTCCTACAGCCATTTTAACGCTTTTGTTGACCTTTTGACATCCATTTATCCATTAGATTTGGGTTTAAACTCTTTCTTTTCTTGTAGGAATTCAAAGCTATAATCTGCTGATGGATCTGCCCAGATACAGATGCTCTGACAAATACACTTCCAGGGTTCAGCTCTTCAGTTACAGAAACTCTGAGGTAATAGCTTTTTCTAAAGCAGAGAATACTTCAACACACAGTTACAGAAAGCACATTCTTGCACAATGACACAGCTATTACAAACAAAATAATCTATCAGGTTAAGGCAAAGCTCACAATCCTAAATGAAGGAGTCTTCTTAAATTTTATGGAGCCTTCCAGCTCTGCAATTTGCAGTGCATGTGTGGGTGCATTTTGAGTGGAGGAGAGGGGAGGAGAGCACACAAGCTTTATTCTATGGTACTTCCCAAATACATTATACAAGATATTTCTTCTTTTACAGAGGAAAGCCTTCCTTCTGTATCAACATGACACTGTGCTCAACAACTATAATTCTACACAGTATAAACAAGTGTTTGATCTAGCTCAGGCCCTACTTACAAAATAAAATAGCTTGGTTTTTAAATTACATTTTCACAACAGAAGTAGGAACATCTCATCCTCCAGATTAAACCTCAAACTTCAGTATTTTTATAATCAGGCAAGATGCCTGAACCACAAGAAGTTTGCCTTGCTCAAATATAAAATCTCCTAAAGCTAGCTCAGTCTTTAAAAAGTGACTTCTGTCAAGCTTTGCGTGTAGTCATTTAACAGATTTTAAATGTGTACTTTAAGAGTGAATAGTGACAGAAGAGACGCAGTTTAAAACACACCATAAAACAGATACAGTTTTACATGAGAGATGTGTCCATTAGTGACAGACATTTATTTTTAGAATTAAAATATCTCAGCATTGACTGAACAGAGAATAAATAAAAAAGAAAAAAAATCAAGTTGCTTAAGGAAGTAAGTGGAAATACCTTACTGTCAAGCTTTAACATGACTCTTCCAAGCCCTCTGATGGGCCGTGGAGCAAGAGCTTCCTGACGTTCCTTCATAAATTTTTCAACAAGTTGCCACCAACTTTTGCAATGGTTTGCCATGAAGTTCAAAACTCCAAAATGAATCACAAGCTTTTTAAGTGCCCAAACTGTAAGAGGAAAAAAATAAGTATTAGAGATATCAGAGGAGCACATCACAAGACCTATAGAAAGAAAAAAGGATTCTTAAGTTTTAGCTCCCATTAGGAACCACTTTAAAAATTTTGAAGTCGTTTTAGTACTACTCTATTCATTCACTTTACAACCATGCCTGTCCATATGGAATCTGGATGCCAGCAGAAGAAAGGTGCCTGCACACTACCTATTACACAGTTAACAGATTTGAGCAAGGCCTGGGATAAGCAGGTACCATGTCATGATTCCAGTATAGTGGGTTTATTGCATCTTCACACAAAGAACACCCCAAATGACTACATATAAAATACCACATTCAGAACTTAATGGTTTCTTATACATATAATAAATTTTTCAGCCTCAATTCTCACATTCTAGGCCTTCTATACTGTGTATATATATATACGGTATATAGACACTATATATAAAGCTGTATCTTTCCTTTAAGAACTGACAGCAGATTTCATTTCACAGTAGTATTCATTTAAACCTTCAACTACTGAAATACAACTACTGATTAATTTTGCTTTTAAACATCAAAAACATTATTTTGAGATCAGCCTTTTATCTTGGCTTGAAGATGATCACACAAAACTTCAGAAAAAAAAAAATCACACTGATCCTCAAAAACAGACAACACAACAAATATTTACAACTTCTCCCCCAAAAGAAGAATTTTGCTACCAGAGTTTTTCTCCAACACATCCACTCAAAAATAGCTTCTCAACAACACTAGAAATGTTTAGCCTTATGTTTACAGAAATATACAGATCATGTCTGCTTAGCTGTCATGAAATAAAGTCCAGAGACTTTCGCATAAGGCATGTGATTCCAATTCTGCTGTGGCTTGCTTACTGAGTGTACGTGCAAAACTTGTGAATCATCACAATCAGGAATGTAAAAGCAGAAAAGCATGACACATATGAAACTTCCTTTGGAAGCTAACAGACTTTTAACAGTCATATTTTCCATATTCTATTTTTATTCAACAAAATGTTATACCTCTCAAATTATCTACCTTCTCATCACTGAGAAGAAAATAGTCATGTTCCAAAGCTATTTAACATCATAACACAGGAATTAATTCTCATGATAAACAAAGATTTGTATTACAGCTGATTTCACTGAAGTATTGATACAAACATACCAGTCACAAAAAAATTACAAGATACATATAGGATCATAATTATTTTATGTAGCAGTAACAGACCAGAAAGTCTCACAACTCAGTCCTGCCACTAACTGATACACAAATCTATAAACAAAATTATGCCACATCCCCAAATACTGAAAATTATGATTCTAAAGGAAAACAAAGTGAAATTACTAGCAACAGAATCATGTAATTCTCCAAGTTTCTCCCCATTGTTTCCTAAACCAGAATTTAGTAACAGTGCATTTATTAAAGTTCCACATGAGACTATTATCTGTAAGCCACTTGTGCAGTATTTCACCTTCTTGTTCATAGAGAGCTCATGCAACAATTTGTGAACGCTTGGTTTACTTACCCTCTGGCACCACCATGTGGCAAATATGGGATTTATTCTTCTGAAGAAATACTATATTATAATAAGCTTTCTACTAAAGAACATGTTGCAAATGTACAAAATAGAAGAAAATAATAAAGTGTGCCAGCACCTAACTTACAGGTTGAAGTTTTATATGATGAAATGCAACTCATGGTAAATACACAAACTCCTTCTCACCAAAACAGGGCAAGTTTGCATTTTACAAGGTGAACAACATGCCTTAACATGCCTTAACAGGCATTCTAACATTCTGCTATTGTTTAAAAGAGTTTAAATAATATCTTCTAAAATAACAGTGTACACTCATTGCAAAGGTGATGTCAGGAGGCATACCAATCAATCACACAGTCATAATTACATTAGGTTAAAAAGGGGAAGAGTGAAAAAGCTAAAGCAGGACTGTTATTACAAAGTTGTGAGCAAAAGAGGAAGGCTGCATAAGACATTCCAAACATCTCCAGAAAGCAGAAAATTACCTGAAGACAAACATAGAATTAACACTGTGATGCAACAGAACAAGCAAAGTAGTAAATGAAAGCTCTTAAAAAGAGACAGTACCCAGGATTCCCAACCTCACATCACTGAATAAAATAACTACAAATGTTCCACAACCTAGTTTGTTGCTTAACTTTTGAATTCAAAAGCCATTGTTTCACCATTTCATTTTATGATATAATTATGGTATACTTTTTCCACCCTCTACATAAAGCAATTTTGAAAGAGTTTCTATTTCTATCAAAGTACAAATGCATTCAAGGAAAATTGTTAACAGTACCAAATTATTTTTAATAATCTAAATCCTACTTCATGTAAGTCCTATCTACAGACATAAGGAATTCTGGTGAAATTAACACCTTTTTATTTAAGGTTTTAGGGAGTTATTTTATTTACATTCTAGAAGCATTATCCTTACTGTCACAGAAGTGCTTAAAGTTACTGTCCTTAAAACTTGAACATCTGCAAGGAAACTTGCTTTATAAGCTTTCCTATTTTCTGCTACTAAGTATTTTTAATGCCACCTCTCTTTTAATAATCCAGCTTATCACTTCATTCACCTTCTGACACTTAATGAGTTCCCTCTTCTAAATCTGTATTCATCATTATACTGCCTTTTAATACTATTTTGGTGATGATCTAGCTATATTCAGTTATATGCCAAGAAAAAGCACTTAATGGTCCTGTGTCACTGCTAAGGCAACAAGTCATAAGTATTGTCATAATCAATTTCTATATTGGTTCAACTTTATTGTTTGGGTAGCTACTTTAGACCTAATGAATGGCACAGCAGTATTCATCCATTTCAGTTACAGATGTGCAGTTTCATCTATATTCGTCTGACTCAAGCTTAAAATCATTCACTGTTGTCTGCTTAACTGCAAAACTATTGCATCAATTTTTTTCTTCCACCCAAGCAGATGTTTCCAAACAGTGGCAGGTCACTCCTCGGCTTTTCAATAAATTAAGTCATGTAAGCTCTGCTTCTAGAAAGCCTAAAATTTATTTTCTAATCCTTTATCATTTTATGATTTATTTATGAGCTACATCCAACCTGCCATCACAATTTCCCATAATGCTCAGATAGCAAAACCAGGCAGATTCTTCTGCAGCAACTACACTGGAATGAAACAAAGCTCAAACCGCTCTTTCCTCTTACCTGTATTCAGCCATTTATATGCCTAACCATCATACTACCCTTTAGGTGCTACTACAGTGAGACAGACAAACATGCAGTTGCTCTTTTCACCATGCCTCATGAGTTCATAGCCCCTCAAATCTGTAAGCATGGCCCCACAGAAATTATTTCCATATGCACAACTAAACAGTAATGTCTTTGTGTATTGAGTGTAAATCACAAGGTTTTGGTAGCAGGGTGGCCTCTATGGGGAAAGACGAGGGGCTGTCTTGTTCCAGACACAACTAGTTTCAGATGGCTCCACAATGGACCCACCACAGGCCAAAGCAGAGTCCATCAGGCACAGAAGTGGTGCCTCTGTGAAAATACATTTAAGAAAGGGCAGAAAATAGAGCAAGAAAAGAAGACAGAACACAGAAAGAACAAGTGAGTAAAGAACAAAAAGGAACAGAAGGCATAAAAAGGCCAAGGGAGTACAAATGCTCCATGGCGGATCAGGTACACCCCTCAGAGGAACTGTGTCCTATGGGAGACCCATGCTGGAGGAGGTAACACCTCTCAAAGTGACTGTGGCTTAGGGATGAGGAGGCATCTGAGCTGGTACCTCCTCAAAGGAGGTGCAGTCATGAATAAGTTCACACCAGAAGACAGGAAAAGAGTGGCTGGGTCTGCAGGTACTTGGCTGCTAGCTGGAGACAGCCCTTGGTAAAAGGGAAAATATCTACATCTAATGTTAAATACATTTAAAATGCTGAAAATTAGCATTTTAACTGAAGCGTAGAGATAATCCAAGCAAATTAGGAAACTAAATTTGTTTACAGGAGTGGGAAAGGAGGAAATGCCTTCAGATTCTTATTAGCTCATGCATATTTCCAGAGTTCCCATCTTCTCTACTCATCCTTCAAAACAGTACTGGAAAAAGTGGCACTCAGTTTTAAAATAACCTCTTTAGATACCTACCATAACTAATTACATTCTTGCTTGATATATAAAAGAACAGATGCATGTAGATGTGAAGCAAATAAGCTAATTAACCTCAGAGCTAGAATTAGAATCAAATTTATCTTGTGACTTGTCCGCAGAGCCTAGCAACCCATTTTTAATGGAAATTAAAAGTTAGCATGAGCTGTACTTCACTACTAAATAACAGCCAAAATATTCTCTGTCTATAGGTGCAAAGCCATGAAAGACATGATGTCAAGTACAAGAAAACCAAAGCACTCTAAACCAAATTACTCTTACAATGTATGTCACTAAGTTATTCCAGGTAATTACACCAGTCAACACACAAAGCAATTTTACAGCCTTGTCTTCCAGATGGTAGCAGACAGTGCACATCCATCTTTTGGCTTGAAGCTACAACTCATCTTAACAAAAAGTTGTGGAAAAGTTTTAAATTAAAACTGATAAGCTTATAAGCCTTTCCTTCTACCTTATTTAACACAATGCCTAAGGCTATCCAAAGTCATCATTAAACATGAATTATTACCTGCAAAAGGCACCGGCAATAGCTGCACAATCCAGAAGTTTAGCCAGATCTGGACAATGACAATGGCCCACACAAGTGTAACAAAGTAAATATCACTAGTTTTCTTTTTTCTAAGAAAAGATCCAATCTCAGCTCTTTGTCTGCTCCCAGAAGAGGATGAAGAGGATGAAGAGGAGGAGACAGATGATGAAGCTTGTGGAGGCTGATCACCTTCTGTTGCTCCTAAAACAAACAAATGCAAACAAAGAAGTGGAAATGATCACATTAATGTTCACCACAGAACAGAATATGCTCCCTAGGGGTAAATCAATCTTTTTTTTTTTTTTTGGTTGGGCTTTGGGGTTTCTTTTGGCGATTTATTTAAAAGGTAGAGACAACCTGGGCACTGATCTCAATTTTGAAAAGCTAGCATTGGGCTAAGTTCTCCCATATCATTCAGCACCATACAAAGCAATGCTGGAAGGAGACGAAAAGATGCTACAGCCTCTAAGAGGCCTCCTGTCACTGCAAGTAAATTACAACCCAAATATTTTATCAAAGATACATAAAACCCTGAAAAACACTACTAAATGAAATCTAAAGTCTTGAAAGAAATCCTTGATTTCTCTTTACTTCAAATACTCAAAAAGGAATCTTCGATTTGCTCAAAGTTCATTTAAACAAAACATACAGCATACATTGACAAATTTCTTAGTATGTTTTTCAGTTTCCTGAACACTCGCATTACAAACATAACACACTGTGATTATATTTTAGTAACAAGAGGAAGCATAAATTAGTGGGTAACAAATCTCATTCTGTGATTCATAAGTTATTAAACATAAAATCCAATTCAAGAATTTGAACTGATGTGTTAGTCATTTTGAAATAAATAGTTAATAGTCATTTCAGGCAAAAACATTATGTCCAAATTGAAGTTCTTGTATGATAACATACTGTTTATTTACTTAATTTTTTAGTTGGTAAATCCATCTAGCATGGATCCATTTTCAATTGCTTTATGCAGAATCTCTTCCTAAGAACACTAGTGTTAATGTTACTGAGGCCCCATGCTGCTGGCAAAATGCACACACTTCCCACACACCATTACTTGAGAAAAATTTGCAGCCATGGTGGAAGAACGCATACACAAGAAAATCTGAAAAGTTTTCAGGTTGCTGAAAGAATATGCTGAAGAATAAAAGGCAATTTGTCATGTTGGTACATACTGAAGCAATGGAAACAACTCTTTTTCTGGACTTGAGTCACATCAACACCAACCACCTTCCTCCCACAAAGGAAAACTGCTGTAAAAACTGTATTACAATATACTACATGCATATCACTCATGTTCCACACTTGCAATTTTAGCTGCCATGTGTCACTAAAGCCATTCCTACCCTAAAGCAAGACAGCTAGAATGTACAGAAGGACAAGACAGATTTGTCATACGTGTACAATCGTGGTAAGTGACAAAGTCTGCAGCTTCAGACACTGGATGAACACTCTTCTTCTGTTGTAGAAGTCTGCACTGGTGTTCTACAAGTAAGTAGAACTATTTTTAGAGCTTACAATCTCTTCTGCACCACACTAATACAATAATGCAGATCTATTGATTCACCCAACTGATACACACTGGGATGATAACAGAAACATCAGCTTGTTGCTGGTAAGGTATCTGGTGGAACTTCAGAATTCTCCCAAAGGAATTAGAGCATGCATCCTAAAAGAAGATCTCTGCAAGCAGCCAAACACAACAGAAGCTTCAGGTGGAACGCTTCTTGGCAGATCA
The DNA here is from genome assembly GCF_012275295.1 of Melopsittacus undulatus. NCBI lineage: Eukaryota > Metazoa > Chordata > Aves > Psittaciformes > Psittaculidae > Melopsittacus > Melopsittacus undulatus. The sequence goes on along the minus strand of NC_047527.1, from coordinate 67,398,518 downwards.
GTTCATGTCTCAAAGGGATGAATAGCCAGCCCTATCACACAAACTAAACTTTGAAGAGAAAGATATGAGCTATTTTTTCATAAGGGGAGATAAAGTTACCTGTAAACAGAAGTTTTCCTAAAGAATATAAAGTAGTTTTGTCATAATAGAGGTTCTATAATTCCCCTGTACTGCTCAGTCTATTTTTAAACAAACTAGAAGAGAACTAATAGAAACAAATGGATCCAGCTTACAGTGTGCTAAAGGAACACAAATTTGAAAGCAGTACATAGTGACTTCAGGGTCTGTAAAACCCCATGTAGTGGGGTTATGTGCTTACGATATTTTTAGAAATGAAATCTAAAAAAAAAAAACTGTCTTTCAAAAATTGAAAGTACGACAGTCTTTCCCGAATGGCTAACACAGTAACTTGTAAGGAGTTCTAGCAAAATCAGTATGTATGGTATTTATTTAAGCATTGTAACAACAACAAAAAAAAATTATTTTCCAGGCCATCTTAAGACACCTTTTTTTCTTTATATAGCATGCTATCAAGTCAACTCCTTGCTGGCATAGCATTCTGAATTATTCTCCTCCTCTTTTATAATTAAAAGGAGAAGGAACAACAGCATAAAGAGGGAGGCAAGTGTCTGCATCCCTGTGGAGAAAGTATAAGAATAAAAATCTTCAGAGTTAGATGAAACAATGATTTTATCATTATTAATTAAAAATTCCTTCAGAACACCAGGATGAAAGTACACCCTTCACAAATAACCACATCTTTCTCTAATTTCAAGATTAAAAGTGGGTTTTTTTAAAGAAAGAAAAAAAAACATCCAAAAATCACTGCAAAGGAAAACCAAGAGCTGTAGTTTCTTAACCCAGCAGGTAAAATCTTTTCTGTACAAGAATGATGTTTCATTACCATTCACACCATTCCAAACCAAAGATGACCAAAAGGATACTTTACACATATCACAGAATAGAATGCTAACTTCTAACAGACTGTTGGAAAATCACTTGAACTATTGGTTGGAGTAAGCAGGAAACTCCATATTTGTTCTTTTCCTGCTGTGAAAGAGAACAACAGAATTTGCAAGACAAAAAAGCCATCTAGTTGATAGCCTCAAGAAAGTAAGTCAAAACCACATTCACTACAAAAGACACCTTTGTAAAACCACTGCAGCTTTCTTTTGGCCAATAAAAGTTCGAAAATGAAAACAGGAAAAATAAAATGTTTGAAGAAAAGATTAACTGACAAGTAAAAAAGACAAAAAAGGGGGGCAACAAACAAGAGCACAACCACTAACAGCACATTTGTGGAAGAGTGCTACTTGACTGAATGTTCAGAAATCCAGCTAAAAGAATAATCTCATTTCCAAAATTAGAGACAGTGAGGTAATCATGATGCTCCGTTCTCACATTCCAGGACATATATCCACAGGGTTTTATATTTGATTTGATGATAGTCAGAATTTTTATATTGCTACGTTAAAATGTAGCAACAAAGATAAGAAAATAATAAGTTGTCTAAAGCTGCCTTTTTTATATTTAAAAATTAACTTTTGTAAGTGCACATCCTGTCAAGTTTTATGACCTGTTTTGTCTATTTGCGGGAAATGGATGAAATCTTTCAATTTCCAGAGATCTCCATAATAGCTTATTTTTCTAGCACAGAATTCCATCACAGGCCTACCCAGAAAAATGATGGTAGCATACAAATCCAGTGATGGCCACCAAAACAACTTTTTTTCCAGCTCTTTCCAGCCATTTCTTACAGACTTCTAGTTGTGCTACTGAAAGTGAAAAGTACTGTGATTCAAGCTACAGTGTCAAGTAAACTCACTACAGGAAAGACTTTGAGCATGCCATAGCTGAGCAAAGAGGGGCTTTGTCACTGTGGTGTTCACAAAAATCATTCCAGTCTGTCTGTACCCAGGCCAAAAGTCAAGTTATATCTTTTAACTACCAGCAAATAAAAAAAAAGACTAGGAAAAAATAAAAACTTTAATAAAAAAAGATACTCTCATTCTAACAAAAAGAAAAAACAAAACAAAAAACCCAAACCACCACAAACGAACCAATGAACAGCAGATCTCAAACTAAAACAACGAAACATAAAAAAACATTCTAATCAGGCCTTCTAAATATAAAGGAAGCCATGTAAACTATCATTTGCAAGACAACTTTTCTATTATTGTCATCTTAACATTTTAAAAATAGATAAAACTGTTTCACAAGGTAAGTATACGTGTGCTGTTTTAGACAGGATAAAGAGGATAGGGACTAGTTTGAAATTTGTTCTTAATTCCCTCCAATTTCATGCCTTTAGAGCAAATTCAAATGTTTCTTACACAGTATTCAGTCACCTGAGGGTTTTGAGGAATGTTCACTATCGGACGCATCTTCTGTCATTGAAATAGCCATGGCAATTGTTGAAGCAGCAATGGAAATCATCTGACCAGGAAGCTCTGCCCCTGTAAAATACATACATGTACACAAAAAAATGAAAAAATTAAGTCTCAAAATGAATCCACTGAAACTGTCAAGCAACAGAATTATATGGATAAACATTGTCAGTTTTTAACATATATGATAGTCAATATAATAAAACAGGAAAGAGTGTTACTTAGTATTACGATACACCAGGAGCCAAAACCAACAAAACGCATTATTTACTTAGCACTTTCCTTGATAATGGACTACTACTAGCCAAATCATTCACAGTTGCTGGCAGTCTGATTAATCTAAAAATCTCTGTACTAGATAATCACTTTTACTAAACAAGATTATGATGATTTTCAAGAAAACTAAAACAGCAAGACAGGAAGCTTCCCAAAATAATCATACAAGTAGTACTCAAAAGGAACACCTGATATTTGTTTTTATGTAAAACTGACTCACAATAGGCACAACATGTTTTTTCTCAAAGTCTAAACACAAATCATAATTTAAAGAAAGTGGTATTTTAAAAACAAATGACTGGATACAAGAAACTTGTTGGATACAGTTGTCTCAGTTTCTCTCATACTCAATCTTATGGGAACTACTAAACCCATATTGCTCATTCCTTATTTCAAATTCCCTGGGCTTGCTTTATGCTTGAAACTACATACAGGATTCTGTAAAGCTATTGGGCTTGACAATGAGAGTCACTTCTTTGTTACGGAAAAGAAACATCATTACAACAAATTTCTGTAGAGTCAAAAGATTCACTTCAGCACGAGAAACATACTACAGCACTTATCAATTCTTGCAACCAGTATGATATTGAATTTATGGCCCAGAATTTTTTATTTGACTTTACAAAACTTTTCCCTCCAACAATAAAAGAAATAGTGACTCATTTCTTACCAGAAGACTCCTTTCCATTCTGTTGTTCATACAACATGCCTACAGTCATCAGAAAAACTATAACCAGAAACACAGGAATTCTCCAGGAACCTGCCACAGAAGCTGAAAGACACAGGGTTGGGTTTTGTTTAGGTTTTTGGTTGGTTTTTTTAAAGAAAAATTATGCTGTTAATAAACTCTGCATTTAGCAAAACCAAGAAAGGCACCACATCAACCATATCAAGAACAATCTGGACAGAAACTGTCACAAAGCAAGCAAGTTTTTTACATTCACAGAAAGGAAGACTAGAAAACACAGGTGAACCAGTTTCCCAGTGAATACACCAAGCTGTTACCATTCCTAATTTCAGTGACTTTAAACCATGCTGATCTAGAGAACGATTTTAAAATCCACATCCAAAATTACATGAAAATACACAGAAAATAAAAGCATTTAAACATGTCAGATACCAGAGGCAAATCAAGTTCCACCTCCAACAATCTACATTTATGTTAAATCTCCACAGACTGGCATCAAGCAGTGACTTCTTGAGTTTTGGCTTTCCATTTAGTACTTCCAGCAAATACAAGATTGGCAAAATGTAAGCAAATGCAAAACCAGTATGTGTAGCTTAAAACCTAAGGAAAGCGTTGCCACATGGTCAGAACAACCCTTGAAACCTGCTGCTAAAGCGAAGTTAATCATGAAGTATACTGTGAAACCTTTTATCATGATGTTCTTCTATTATTTGCATCATACTTCCACCATAAACTGATATGATAATATAATCTGACAATTCCATATTAAATACTTAATATTACTAACTATAACCTTCTATTTGTATTAACAGATCACATAGGTAACTGGCAAATTTATATGATTGTTGATATCACACTGTATGCTTGTTAACTACTGATAGAAACTTTTTTTTCTTCTGTTGCTACTATTGAATATATTTTACAGCTTCAGCCTCAATTAATAGAAGGCTCTTAAAAAATAATACTACTAAAAATCACCACAAGTGAAAGTCTAAATCCACCCATACGTGACCCTAGCCCTTCTTTACTGCTCATAAGTATGAGGTCTATGAGCCAAATAAGGGAAAGCCTTGGCAAGTACAAAACGGGCAGGAGCAGAGGAAGACAGATGTTGCTTTCTTAATGCTTTCCTATTGCCAGCTCCAACACTCCCTGCTGGACACATGCAGCCAGAATTAGTGAGCAGAGAAACAGCCTGCAGATCCCAGCTGCAGAAAACAGCTCAGCTAAGAGCTCATTATGAAGATTTAGCAGAAGACCAAGGGAGTAGTTTTGTCTGCAAGGTAAAAGAATCCCAGTGGACATATTAGGGTAATAACTTCTTGTTACTCACCTAAGTGAAAGAGCAGCATAATCCAGACAGGGACAGAGACTGCTTTTAAGTAACGTTCAGTGCTTATATTCCACTTGAATGAAACCATCAGCAGGTAACCAACCACCAAGGTCCATATCTTTAAGAAAACGATACACACAGGTAAGGATACATTCATGAGTACAACAGAATTATATTTTGGTCCGTGTGTATATGCATGCACCCCAAGCTGCCATATCAGAAAAACTGAAGTCAGGTTCTAATTCTTTAAGAAGCCCTCATTTCACAACTGTCAATTCTGAAACAGGAGGTTTTGCTCCATGTAAGAGAAACATGAAGTCTGCCCCAAAGTCTAAGAACAGGCTACATATACCTTCGGTATGGTTCTCATGTGAAACAGGACTATACATGCTTTGCTGGACACAAACCCTAAAGGAAGATGGTTTTGCACCTGAGACCAAGCAAGTACTCTGGAACTGTTACCAAAGGTGAGAACCTAAACAAAATAGAGCCACGACTGGGGCCACAGGGACACAGCGCCAGCAAGGCACCACTTATTCAACACGGAGCAGCTTGTCAGCTCCTGTGTTCCAGCCCAAAGAAACAGAAAGGGCATTGGGGGGAGGGGGGTGTAAATCAAGGTTTGCCATTAGGATGCACAACAAAAATTGTGTTCCTCAGCAGTGTTGGACCACAAAACAGTCATGCCTTTAAATGTCTTGCGACATACAATTTTATCAAATATTTACCTAAAACCATTAAAGAGACAGAAAAATGTCTGTGACAACATACCAAGAGGCAGATGTGGTCATTCTGGTTTTGCTGCTTCTAACTGCTTTCTACAACCCTGCTTGTCAGATAAATCACAACACAGAATTCTAATTAAGAATATCGAGATGAAGAATTTGAGCTTGAAAATGCTGAAAAGAAAGCAGAAACCAGAAGAGGCAACAGGAGGTCAAAAGCTGCTACTCAGTAGAAGATGTGAAATAAGAGATATTAAGACCTGTTAACTGTGCTGCGTCTTTAAAGTAAAAATATTAATAAATCAATAAATATATTTCTGGCCAAATTCAACAAACATTCCCTATCCATAACCAGTTACAGGCAGCTTCAAATTTACACTTACAAACCCATAAATCCCAACAAAGTTTAAACATAACTTCTATTACAAACATTTACTGAATCAGATGTCACTGTAAGAAGAAAGAGTGCACTGGCAGAGACACAGAAGGAGCGACTGGACAGGACACACCAAAAGGGCTTTCACCTCTTTACTCTGCACTATATGACCCAGGCTGAAGAAGCAACTGTCCCTGTGAAACACCGGTTTGTGTGTCGATTCCTATGTACCTCTTTGGTGTAGAAAAAAAATATTCATTGTACCGAATTCAGCAAACAAGCACTGATGGACCCTGTCAGCTTCAGAGGGAATGCTCATACACACAAGGCAATTTAAAAAATGCCTGAGAAATGGTAACAAATGCATATATAATCCCTTTTCATACCAATCTTTCTTATCAAAGCTGATCAGTCCAATTTTTCACTGCTACTTACCTCAAGTTTTGCATCAACAGGGCTTGTTTATGGCCAAATGTGGACTCAAGACAAATCTCTAACACAACCCTTAGATATTAAGACCCTTAGATATTAAGTCATCAATGAATAAACAAAAAACTATCTAAAAGGCACGGCAGCACTTCTTGAATAGCACAGGTTTGTAACTAATTCGCTCACAATGCATATTACAACACAACTGTAACTGCAAGAGATAACTCAGCATGAAGATGATATCCTACTTGCTAACATCAGCCACACACATCATCTTTATGATAAATGTCCCAGCATCAAGCCAATTTCACTCTTTCACTTTTGAGTTTAATGATAAATTACAAACTCAATAAATTAAACTTTCTGATTTGAAATATGTCAAAAGTAGGAGGCTAACAGGGCATAAACCTATGTTTGCCAGCCAACAAAGCAAAACTTGTTACACTGCTTTCAACCATGCATGTAACCAAACTAATAGCTAGCATTTCAGGGTTTAGGTGTTCAGTATTTTTTTTGTGTTGTAAGTTGCAACAACTCATCAATTCCCATTTCTAAAAGCTTAGCAAATTACCCAAGTATTTCTTATTTCTACTGAATGGAGAGAAATAACTAATTTTAAAATAAACAAGCTAATCACAGTTAATATTTACAGACATGCACAAATACCGTATAGTGCAATTTTAGGATGGTTTAATCCTGTACTTTCCCCCTTCTTCCTCGCCTCACTTATCTTGTCTGAACAGACAGCAAAGAGCTCATTTCTCACATCTCCTTTGCATTTTGTAGCAACCCTCACAAATTGAAAATGTTGGTTTCCCTTTAGACATGTAACTTAAAACTGCCCTTAAAAAATAGCTGTAAGAGTGCATTGCAACTTCATGGATTTCAGTATCCTCTTTTGGGTTACAGTGGCCAGATTTAGAGGTATCTAGACTTCAGTTTTCTTTAACTTACCAATTAGAGGCAAAATTAGAGCATAGAAAGATGCAGCTTTTATGTTAAGCTCAAAAGCATCTGCTTCAATGTTTTTTCTTTCACATTTCAATGTTGGAAATTCCAGGATATATAAGCATGACAATATCACCAATGTTACTGAAAGTCTGTTTCCAGTTGCAGTTAAAAGTTGAGAGAAACTGAAAATCTGAAACACTCTTTTGGCTTTGGCATGATTTTTTTTTTTTTTGAGACTGAAGTCTTAATGACATTTATATTGACTTCTACTGAAGAGCAGAATTCCTTATTTGCACAGTTCACACCCTTTATTTCCTATCAGCAAGTTGATCTCTAAGGGAGAGGTTTTATAAATGAACTCATTTAACAGGTCACTGCTTCTAAGAGTTGTAGTTCATTCTCTCCCACTGGCAGTCAGGCAGTCCCACCTTTTCTGCACACCAGCTTCAAGGTTCACCCAGCAAGGAGAAGCCCCCTGAACTGACAAAAATCTATCCAGAAAAAAAATCCCACAATAGTTTACTTATAATCTAATACAGTTATAGCTGAACAGGGTCACAGAGGTAAGATAGGCACCAACAACAGGGCAACTGAAACATGTCTGGAGTGGAGTAAGAGCTCGTCATCAAGAGTAGAGCTCTAAGAACAACTCAGCCTTCCTTGGAATGTTGCTCCTATAACTCCACATCCAGCAATAAACACATTTCCTACCATGTAAACCACCACATTTTATGCACAACAGTGAAGAGTGAGAAGAATAACCAACAGCTATTTCTTTTGATATATGCCCTGTCAGCCTTCCAAAAGTTCACAGTTTTTAACAAGTCAGGATGTACCAAATGGTGCATTTTAACTCTTTCATTTTCTAGTTGTCGATCTACCCCTCCCTTAACTATTGTAAAGTGTTGGGTTTTTTCCCAGGCTGCTGTCTTCAACTTGGAAATCACACAGAAAAGGTGGTTTGGGTTTTTTTTGGTTGGTTGGTTGGTTGGTTTTGTTTTGTTTGTCTGGAGCTTTTTAGTTTTGCTTGAAAAATGAAGGGACACAAGGCATCAAAGGTATCACTTAAAAGCCAAACTGTTTGCCATCATGAACACCACAGTATTTTCTTCATGCATTTGTTAATTTGAAAGTGGTTTTCTAAGCAGTAAAAGAAGATAATAAGGAAGCAGGTGAGGAATTATGAAAATGTCAATCTGATTCCAGTTTTCCAAACTGAGATTAATTCCACATGGTTTTACTGTATATTCCTAAGTGCACAAGAGGAAAAAAAGTCCCACTATATGCAGAGTTTGGCACAACAATGAAAGCGTAACTGCCCTTCAGTTAGCATGGAGACAGTCTTGGTCAACCAAGATGCAAAAAATAAATCAAAAATACACACCAAAAAAGAAAACAAACCCAAAACCAAATCAAACCAAACAAAAAAAAAAACCACAAAAAAAAACAACAAACCAACTGAGCACACATGTAATACTACTATTCATCTCAGAGCAAATTCAACCCCCTCTTCCCTTCATTAAGGAAGCCATCATTTACCCAGGCAGGCAAATGCCATCCTGATTTCTTTCCTAAGTGAACACAAGTAAGCATAAACCTGACAGACTGGGTTATTCCTTGTACTAAGTCCAAAACGCTAGAACAGTACCTAGCTGCTTCTAGAATCCCCAGCAGTGACACATATCAATATGCTTGGCATTAACATAGACTGCTAAATAACGTGAAACAGAAACCTAGTGTTTAGTAAGCCTCCCTTTTTTTGAAGGGACAATAGTACAAACTTACAAGTAGAATCCTGGGGCAGGGGAGAACTGACCATCAAAATTAACACTGTCACACACAGGTTAAAAGTGTTTTCAGTGTGTCCTGCTCAATCCCTGATGGTGTTCAAGGCCAGGTTGGATGAAGCCTTGGGTGATATGGTTTAGTGTGAGGTGTCCCTGCCCATGGCAGGGGGTTGGAATTAGATGATCTTAAGGTCTTTTGAGACCTAACTATTCTATGATTCTAACATTTCCTTTCCTGTGAAGTTAAGGGAATCCCTTAAACCTCAGATATCCAGACTGCAGCTATGGATGTTGAAGATTCCTCTCCTCTAGTTCACTCTTCCTGTCTTAAAACAAGTTATTTATGAGAAACACAGTTAATAAAAATGCTATTCAGAAATCAAACTTTTCAAGATTCACTTGTGAAAAAAGGTTTTTTCAGAGAACATCAAGTTTTCTCCCTGCATACAGAGTACCACTCCACTGACATGCTCCATGGTGACTTTCAGAAGAAAAGGCTCCTCAACATACACAGCTTCTTCACCTTCTTGCTTTATTATACAGACCACAGCTAAAATTTTGCTGGACAATTCCATAACAGCCGCTCATTTCAGAGGTGGTAGGAAAAGAAATATCACTGCATTCAAATAATACATATAAATACAAAAAGTAAGTAACATTACGTAGTGTCCTATTCATTCACCTCAAGGCTAGCTGTCAGCCTAGTGCCCGGGGCTGCAGTTCTTGCATGTGAATCTAAACAAGCTCCTAAGCCTTTTCAAGAAAGGTACCTCACAGGAGGATCTGCCAAAAATGAGGGTGGGTGTGGAAGGGAAAAACAAAGGTGGAAAACACTACCAGCATCTCAGACTTGTCCCTGCCCCTCCCATCCCATCATGTTTTTAAATAGCACTCATGCAGTGCCTACAGAGTTGATCTCTACCAAGTTGTGAAAACAAACCAAAGCCTGTGGTTTTGGCAAGATGTGTTTACAGTCAGTATCTATCTGTAAGATTTATAAGCCATGATACCAAATAATGAAAGGATTATTATAAACAGCAGAGAGAATACTTAAGGGCTTATTTAGGTGGTAGGGGTTGGGGTGTTGTTTTAGTTTGGTTTTGTTTGGCTCTTAGGGGTTATGCTGGGCAAGTTTTAGAAACCTGCAAGCCTACTCTAAGAAGGGGAAAAAACAAAGAAATCTCAAAAAAAGAGAAATTATATGAACCTCAAAAATCATAACTGTGTTTTGCTCATTTATAGTTATTCCTACTGTATAATCAAACTTAACCTTTTCCCTTGCTAGGTGAACCCTGTATAGTGAATAGCACTGTGGAATCCAAGCTTCTTGGAGCCTGTGACCCAAAATATTTGCCAAGAAGCCTGTTTCAGAATTTCAGTCTGCAAGAGTTACTTCAGAGACTGCTGACATGTAGTGCCACCACAAATGGAAGTTTACCTCCTGGATGTCTTTGAGAGCTTCCATGGCAGGGAGCAGACAGCTGAATGGCTAAAACAGGAAATACTTACTTTGACAATATTCCTATGTAGTGGTCACAGCAAATGGTGTTTCCAGATTTGCCCAACACTGCTGTGAGGAAAGGACCAATATGGTCTTCTAACTACATGCTAACCAGTAGAACAACATGAGTTGTACCTACTACAGAGATATAAATACACACTGGTGCATACAGAGTTCTGAACCTGACCAGTAAGTTGTGGCAAACCAAGGAAGAAAGACTGGCCATCTGAGAATGACGGACAATCCTGTAAGCAAGTTAAGTCTAGAGAATTCTGCCAATTATATCAGATTTAATTTACTAACATGAACCTCAGAGTCAATGTAGAGCAGCTGTATAATCAATTTCATCTGTCAGGATCTACAAACTAACCATTTTCTAAATAAATATGACCATGTGAACCCTGCTGAACAAAAAAAATAAAACCCACAACCAACAGCTGGCGTTTCCTGTATATTGCTGCAAGTGTAAAATGTCAGGCTAAAGTAGTCTGAACTCATGTCAAAAAGAAAGAATTTCCCACACTTTTGATACAAGCATATTTCTCTATGTCTAAAATTAGGACAACAAGGCAAGATTAACCTTCAGCACGTATGCTAACCATGCTAAAACTGATGACACATATAAGGGTATATTGAATCTGCTAGAGGACAAACTCCTCTCCAAAAGTACAGAAGAACATTCCCCTTCCCTATTATACACCATTGAAGTTCATGTAGAGTGTGTGCCCCCTGTGATACACTTCTGCAAACAACCCATAGAGAAGTCTGGAGTCAGAGCAAAGAACTCATTTGGACTATATAACCAGCTCCTACGTCTGTTGAGCAAGTTTCTTCAAAGATGATGCAGGAACTGTAAAGCACGAAGGAAAAGGAGACCATGGCAACAAGATGCTTGTAGACTAGCCTAAGGTCTTGGACTTACCGCTCAAATGCAATGTTTTGCAATCACCTATCACAAGGTCCTAACATGGAGGTATCTAGGATTCCTAACTCCTAAATTGCAGGTGTGACTTAAGAACCGCTGACAGGAACGTAACTATTTCCAAATCTTCACTCATCAACTCCAGGAATGGCTTTCCCAGATTTGAGGACAGGAAAGGTCTCTAACATACTGGTGCCAAGATACGGCTTCCGATGTCATCATCATATGCAATTTCTGCATTTGGAGAACATTTCTGGATCAGAAGAGAATTTCTGTCTCTTTATCATGGCTAAGTAGATACCAAAAAATACCTTTAGTTACCTCTAGAGAACACCAAATTGATGTCCCAAAAAGCCATCATTGTTCTTGCTCAAATTCCTCACTTCTCTAGTGCAGCAGAGGGAATCAAAAACAGAGAAGACAACCGTGCATGTTCTTCCTCTCTGTAAGCAGCAGCACCATCTAGGTGAGGTAAAGTTCCAAATAAAAATAAATGCACCATACACCTTTGTAGCCCAAGGGAGGTTCAGTGGCTGAGGCACAGATATTCATCATTCACAAGATGAAAATTACCATAAACAAATGTACTATGCTAGTCAGACACTAGTCTCACACTTGAAACACACCATGCTTGTTCATCTCTTTTATGCTTTTAATGAATTATTTACATACCTGCCATGTTCTTGGCAAGAAAGTATTCCTTGCTGTCTAATGGGAAAATTTACTTATGTTAATTAAATTTTTCTGTACCAAAATATTTCAAAACACAAAAATCTAGACTTGCTTAGTGGGCTGCTAAAAGAAACTGTGCAAGAAATGTAATCACCATTCCTGTTGCTTATCAAATAGAATATCTATAAACAAAACAACAGTTGTAATCTTCATGCAAGATAACATACAGAAAGAACCTGTAAGAGTCAGGTCCCAGAGAAGAACAATACAATGGAGCAAGCTGACTAGTAATAAGCACAACTCCTGTGCAGCTAGCAGGCAGAATTTACACATGCAAACAGAGTTTTGCAATATAACGTGGCAATTAAACAGCTTTAAAATGCATAACTGAAGTTAGATACTATTGACTGATCTAGCTCAAGGCTCCTCAAAAACATGAATAAAACTAAGTTATCCTGCTACATATCCGAGAGAACACAAACCAAGTTAACAGCAAAATTTGGAAAACTGGAATGGGAAAACACTGTAAAACATTATAGATGATGCCATGCTGAGTTGAGCTTATCTACAAAGAAATGCCTACCATTTATTTCTCGTATTTCTCATACAGGGCCCCAGAAAGAGGCACAGGCAGTTCGCTTAGAAAGCTACAGCAACTGGTTTGCTTATGGAAGCCCACGGTCAGTTATTCTGACACAAACCCAAACGTCTTGCCAAAGAACACAAGCCAGAAGAGTTCTGGGAGCTCAATGGCTTTTGCCCAGTTAAAAAGCTACAGAACTTCAGTGAACACAAGTGCTGTATCAGAAACACTGGTGCAAAACAAGCGTCAGACACTGCTAAACAAAACTGCACTGAGCATGCACAGACATCCAGCAGTGCATTACAACCATAGTTACGAGGTCAAATCAGTGCAGCTTCCTTTAGCACCCTTCTACTTACACAGTGTAACGAATTCTGAATACAGGACCAGACTTAGCCAAGTCAGCTAGCGTAGCAGAATTGCCGACTTGTGAAAAAGAAAACTGGTAAGCCAATGCAAGAAGTCTTAAGCTGATCAAATAAATTGTGTGGCAAGAAATCTCGACTTCCCATCAGTACTAAGCCAATGCTTAGATTCTTTGCCCACTCAGCTGAAGGGAAAGATGGTTGTATCATGCCCCTCTTTATAAAAATACAGCGTGTCTCTATCTACTCAGTCTTAATTATACTTCTGAGACAGAACAGACCAGAAACAGGTCTGCCCTGACATTTTTCAGTATATAACAACACTTTAGAATAGAAAGCCAATAAAATCTCATCTTCCAATGTTTATTTTCAAGAGACAAACATATTCTTCAGTCCACCCTATTCAAGCTAGAAATAGCTCACAACATCTTTGGTGAGTATATTCAGGAGAACTATTACTTTTTTGTTTCTGGTATACACCTCCAAAGTTGTGTTTGAGATATCAGCATTCACTGGCTCCACCAAAGGAATAAAAACTAGTATACAAAATCAGAAGCCTGGACAAGCTTATTAGAGTTTTGGTGATGGTGGTTTTGGTTTCTTGCCCATGTACGATCAGTTTTAAGTGGTTCTTCAGTTTTACCTCCACATACACACCAACTGTGTATGCAATTTTCCCACTAAGAGGGAAGCGATGCTGTTTTGTTTAAAAAACTAGAACAGCTTAAAAAAACAAGTCTTTGGCACCAAGCAATCTACGAATGCCAACTGCACATCAGAGTTAATGAAAGTATAACTTACTGATCGTCTGTGTTTTCATACATGCATTAACTTCAGATCTCTAGCACCTTTTTGCATTTTCAATTACCACTAACAAAATTAAAATGAGTTATGCCAGAAGTTTTACCTAGTCTCTACACACTGAAGACAACACAAGGAAAATCAGCCTCCCAGTCTCTTTATCACCGTCAGTAACATTTGTAAGCTTTCCCCCTAAGTCACCTGGGGAACTCAGCCGCTACTTTACAGCACTTCATGCACACTTTACAGCTCCACAAGAGCCGACGTTTGCGCAAGACCTCGCTTGAGACGCTGCTAAGCCAGAGGTCATTCAAACCTGGAGCATGGCTAAGCTACCGATAGCAAACATCAACAGAGGAAAAGTATCCGCTCCTCCTTCCCCGCCCCGCCAGCCCCCTGCCGCCGCGCAACAAGTGTGATGGCGGCCGCCCATGGGGTAGCACACAGCCACATTTCCCCCTCTCCGGTGGAACGCCGAGGGAAGCTGGCGCCCGCCGCCCCGCTTACCCACCAGGGGGGCCCGGCCACCCGCGGAGCCCGCTCCCGCCGAGGCGGACACTCACCCACTGGCTGCTGAAGTAGTCCAGCCCCTGGCAGATGAGGCAGCCGGCCTGGGCCAGCAGCACCTGCACGCCCAGGGAGCTGCCCAGGCAGTAGAGTCCGTAGAGCAGCGGCCCCCCTGCGCCCAGGAGCAGCAGGAGGCGCCGCCGCCGCAGCACCTGCTCACCCAGCGCCTCCACGCCGTAGTTGGCGAAGCAGATGGGGAGGAGGAGTGTAGCCAGCAGGACAGGAGTGCGGGAGCGCTGCAGGCGGCCGAGCCAGCGGCGGCCCAGCGCCGTCAGCGAGCTCTTGAACGGGTGCAGGAAGGTGCCGCAGAGCACAGCCCAGAGCAGCGGCCGCAGGAAGGCCTCCAGGATAAAGTAGACCAGGACGGCGGCGCCGCAGCACAGCCCGGCGAACAGCAGCGCCCCGGTGTTGTAGAAGGCCTGCTTGATCGGCTTCTCCAGCCGCGGCAGCGACATCCCAGCCGCACCGCCCGGGCTGCCCAACGGCAGCCGTGGCATGGCCGCCGCGCCCTCCGCCCCGGCGGTACCCGCGCTGGCAGAGCCACTCGGCCGCCGCTCCTGCGCCGGCGAGCCCGGAGGTGCCACGGCCGGAGCCTCCGAGGGCTTTCCGCTGTCAGCCATGGCGTCCCCCCAGCCGCGCAGCGCCGGGCTCGGCCGCCGCTGACAGCGGCCGAAGCGCAACTACCGCCGCCGCCGCCACAGGCGAGGGCGCGGAGGGCTAGCCGGGGCTGCCGGGCGCTGTAGTGCCGCCCCGCGGCTCCGGGTGAGGGCGTAGGCCCAGCCCGGCGTGGAAGGGGCGGTGCTGGTGGGGAAGGGTGCTGGGAAATGTAGTTCCGCTCTGCGGGAGCAGGCGGCCGCCACCCGCACCCGCGGTACGTGGTGTCCCGTGGGTCCTTTATCCAACCGTTCCGGCCTCGGTGGCTGCCGAGCGCGGGCTGAGGCTCCCCACCGCTGTCCCTGCTTCTCCTCAAGAAGGCTGCCAAGGGCTGGAGGTTGAGAGCTCAGCAGCTTGCTTCATGTTTTTGCCCCCATCCCAGCAGCGCAGCCCTGTCGCTGCTCTCCCGTCTCTCCTGTCGTCTCTGGGGACAAAAAACACTCTGAAATTGCAGTGTCATTGTAAGGAGGAGAGCAGCACTGGTTAAACCGGCTGCAGAATTTTGTCTTGTCTGAACGTGTTCGGGCATCGAGTTATTTAACAAGGAAGGAAGGAACAAGGAAGCATCCGCATTTTTACTGGGAATTAGGCTTACAGAGGAAGTAATTTTCTCTGGGTTTTTAGACCTGACACATCTAACACTATGTTGCATAAAATGTTTTCCACAAACAAGCTAGGGAGGAACTAATTTCTTGCATCTGCCATCCATGCCTGAGGGTGACAGCTAACATTTTACAGACGATCCAGATGCCTCTATAATAAATAGGCTTGGACTGAGCAAGTTTAGAGAGCTGGACACAACACTTGAACTAGCTCAGCGCTGGCAGTACGCTGCTGAAACTGTTTTCTTTCCACCGCACAACCCTTCACTGAGTACTAAAGCTATTGTAATGCCACCATAAAACCACAAGAGGGTTCTTACTCTCCGAAAGAGGCACAGCATAGCCTCTACAACTTACTACAAAGGTTGCACACCGATAAACATGTAAAAAGTGCAGAGGTAGGGGATTTTTTCTTTATTTTCCGTTTTAGGATGTACATGCAAGTTTGAAATTTAGCGTTATGTGACCTCATGGTAGATTTCTGACCAGCAGGACTTTGGTGGAGCATTTCTTGCACAATGCGGATGTCTAAAAGTGGGGATTCCCCTGAAGGGAATAGTTTTTAACTTGTAAAGTGGGAACACAACTGTTCATAAACCAGATTTTAAAGGCAGAACAATACAAAGACAACAGACTATAGCAGGACCTATCCCTATCATCATCCCAAGGAGGAAAGGTAGAGATTTCTCTACATGCTTCCTGTAACCCACACTGCATCCTACCCATCAAGTTTCTAGAGTTTTGTGCACAGTCCCAACTTGTCGGTGCTGCAAAACCTTTCCTGCCTTTTACACACACGTTCATGCTTATAAAGGTCGCTATTGGCTCCTGCAACTCCTTATTTTCCTCTGACGAACAGGTCCTGTGTAGGTTTGGCAGAGTACTTTCCTTTCTTGCAGTGAAGGCATTTATAGACCTATGGGTACCCTATGGGTACCTCGTTTGATCCTGGTGGTGATGAGACATTACAAGCAGTTGTCTGTATGAGAAGCTTTTATTGCACCTTAAAATGATGCTGCCACTCAGTGCTCTTTGATCAGGTAGCTATGTCTCCCGGCAGGGTGCTGAAATAGGTAACAAGGGCACATCACTATCTGAACCTTTTCAGTTTCTGCAGAGTGGAGGAAGCATTCCAAAGAGACTCTAATGGCTCATTATAATACATTTACTGCATTAAAGTTCAATTAGTAAGTGTCAATTAAGACTTACATAAGGGGGAGTTAAATAAACAGATGCCAGCAAATCAAACCTTCAAAGCAAACCCTTATTCCTTGCATTTTTCTTAACAGACTCTGGCAGTCATGTTCTTCAGGAATAGAAATTAATAGCACCTCTTTGACTTGAGTGATATTGATTTACATAAGCTAAGGGTTAGGTCCCTGCTGTAGAAAACCTTTCCAATTCCGTGTTTTACTCTTCATTATAAATAACTAAGCATATCAGAAATAAAATAATAAAACAAACGAACAAATAAAACCAAAGCCACAATGCAATGAAATAAAGACTTCTATCTCATGTACGACCACAACATGAACACTTAAGAATGGGGACATGACCATAATCAGAAAACAAGCTCTGAGGTGACTGTTGAGGGACAATGCATGGTCTTCACAAGTCACACCTCAAGCTCTGAAAACTTATTTCCACAACAGATTTCAAACAACTGTATCCTTAACAGCTGGTTTTATTCAAGATTTGAAGCATTATGTGATTGTAGATTACATGCCCATCTAGGGGTAAATTGCCCTGATAAATCATGGTTTAGATGTTTTTATGGCCATACATAAGAAGTACACCCCAGGGTCCTATACTGCCAGTCCTTTTGAATGTATTTTTGCTACTGGTAATGCTTCAATAGTGTAGAGGGCAGCAAAGGAATGCTTTTGTGTCACTGCAGAAAACATGTATGTGCCTAAAAGTACACATATGGTAAGAAATTGTAATCTTCAGTGTTCTTCTATGTAAAGGAAAATATAAAATGAGGTATTAGCTATTAAGAGAGAAGCTTGTAACTTCTGTCTGCTGCTGCTGCATTAGGACCCATGATTTCGTGCACTGAACTGAGTATTTCCAAGTCCCCTTCAAGAAAAAAACAGACGCTCCTAGTTCTTATTCTTGTTATGTGCAGTTAACACAGCCTGAATTTACAAGCTGTCTTACATATGATAGTAAAATACTGGGTACTGAGGTAGCTGTGAAGCGAAGGAGACAACACTGGCAACACAAAGTTAATCATGATTTATACCCGAAATAACCACATGAAACTATGAAATAACTCAATAACAAAGCCACAAGGTGTCAGCACTGGTCTGTGTAGTTAGAAAACAACTCAATCCTTTGTTACAACCTCTGTTACTGAACATTTGTGAATGTTCAGTTGAGGTGAATTAATGAAATGAAATTAACCTCAGTTTAATGACAAAATAATATCGTCTTCAGAAAATGTCTTAACAATCTGTCAAATGTTACATAGTGCAAGACAACATAATTTCAGACCCTTTTTTGAGTATATTTAAGGCATCTATTGATCATGGTCACTCCGATAGTGCACAAGTAGCTGACACACGAGAGCCATCTTTTCTTGCAGCCTGCAGCTACAGGATAGCAATACTACAAACACAATAAATGGAGCACATAGTGTAAAAACAATACATTTTTTGATCCCTTGAGCTAACTCTTCTGCTCAGCCCACCAGCAAATAGTTAAAATACCCACTCAAACCTGTGAGATCTCCTAAATTGAAGCATCTCTGAGACTTCTGTAGGTGCTTTTGCTTGCTGAGTGTCACAGGACTTCCTTCTCTGTTGCCAATCTCTAACCATTTGACTTCTTTTCTGCAGAAGCCTGTTCTCACTGCTTCAGGAGCTGCTCCATCTGGCCAACCAATAGGGCAGTGATGACAGTAAATAAAGAACACCTAAATTTCTAATATTGGCAACTTTATAGTTGCATCAAGTACATTACAAAAACACAGCATAGAGATCACCACAGAAACCTCTACATTCCTCTTACTTATAGCAAGTGACAATAGGGTTAATTCTTTGTTAAAATGCAGGTGACTACATTTATTTGCAGCTTCATTGTGATTCTGATGGTAAAAGAAAAATGTAGTCCCCCACATCTGTTAATTTGCTACTGTGATCAGCATCACTGACTTAAATGCAGTTACTGAGAGTAATAAATCCAAGCCCACAGCACAGAAAAGAATTTTTAACACAAGGCAGCAGCAAAGACTTCTTCAGCCTCACACAGACTTTTCCCTCCCTTTTTATAAATGCCATACCACACATTTTCTTAGACTAAAAAGGCATTTATTATAACAGGTTTATAAATGTTTTTGTCTGTCACCATCAAATAGCTAACAAGGCTCACTTGAACACGAACATTTAGTATAAAACAGATATTACAAAGCAGTATTTTAGGGCATGCACTGATTATAAAGTAATCCCATAGGTCACCATAATTTCATTATGTATTCATTATTATTTTTCTGAAAAGACTAGTGCTTAAATACAAAGAAGTTTGATGGTTACTTCTGGACTGGAAAACCCCAGTTCTGCACTCCTACCCAATCAGATGCTCCTTGACTTCACATGGGTGCTAGGTACCGACATACAGAACTGAGCCTAGCATAAAGAATGGAGATCACCACTTAACACTGTAGTTACAAGTTGCCTATGTGTATGTTTTATCTATGGATTAGTCTTGAGAATGCTAACAGATAGATAAAGATAGACATGACATTTCAGGTTCAACCATGAAACTTCTTGTAATACAAAACAAGTGGCAAGAGTTAACATAGTTATGACAGTCTGCTTACTTGCAAAGAAGGTAAAGCAAACTCAGAATATATTAATCAGAAATACCAAGGCATACCAGGCAACTGTTTTAACCTAAACAGAACTCATGATGCTTCAAATATGCTAACAAAAATGTATTTGCCTACGTAAAACATAGGGACATCACACAAGTATCAGGGTCCCACCATTTCATTTTTCTAATGAGTTAATCAGTTTAGAATTTCATCTTTGACTCTCTGTGTCAAGACTTGAATGATAGATACCTCCAGCTTCAGAGAAGGTCTATTGTTGCAGTTTTTTTCTATTTCAGTGTTTATCACTGGTTTCAGATCACTGAAAAACAACTAAAAAGAAATCACTGCTTATACATGAGTAGTCCAATATTTCAGTTACCATATTTTGGGTTTCAATACTAAAATATTTTTCCACCTACATTTAAATATGACATTTGTGCTTCCTTTCCTAATATACTAATGCTCTACATGGCGATATTTTCTTGACTTATCAAATTTATCCTTTTTTATCTTGTTTGGGGAAAAAAAATAAAAATAATACTGTAAAAAGACTAATGTGAGGCTACTTTTTGTACCCAAGAAGGTGGCAGATTAGCATATAAAACCCACAAACATAATAGTGTAGCAGGTAACTTCTCAGGTTTCTATATATTCATTCTGCCTCCCCAAAATCAGCTAGGAGTCAGGGAACATGTAGGTTTGTGTTTTGTCTTCTTTTGTTTCCAAAGCAGAGTCTACCCTTTTGGGTTTAAACTCTCTTGTATAATTCTCAGATTTACACACACATAAATACCTTCAGCAAAACTGCATTACCCACATATTAATTCTGGGAAGTATATTTTTTATTAAACTTTGCATATTACTGTTTTGAGAAATCAGCAAGAATATTTTTATTCCTTGGCATACAACTCAAGTTCCTCTATTTAGTCTTCTACTAATACCATCTTATGAAATTGAGCTGAATGATGTCAAGCTTAAAGGGAAGATGTGAAGCTAAATCAGGCAAAACGTTGCAATCACTAGTTGGCATAAAATATTCACTGCCCTGTGCAGGCATTGGAGCCATGAAAGATTTGCACCTGCCTGGCACTTTTGAAAATCCAATTACTTATTTTAAAGTGTAAACACAGATTTGAGTAAATATTATTTAGGAACAGCTCAGAGAAGAGCTGCTATCAAGTAATTCTGCAACTCTCTAAAGAGCACAACTTTGCAGAAAGTTTAAGAGCACCACATGAAAGTTCACCTTGTAAGGACATTCCTAAACAGCCTTTAACTGCAGAACAAAACAAGCCTTCACAGAGCAGCAGCTGTTCTAAAATACAGGCTGTGAAGTCCTGCACGTATCCCAACCTCACATCGGTTTAGAAGAACATTCCTATTTAGATAAGAACCACAAAAGTAGGGTAAAAGCAACAGTTGTGAATGACTGTGCAGCTGGTCAGGGAAAGTTCCAATTCGCCATTAGGAAAAGATTCTTCACTGAAAGGCTGGTTGGTCACTGGAACAGGCTCCCCAGGAAAGTGGTCACACCACCAAGCCTGTCAGAGTTCAAGGAGTGTCAATGATGCTCTTAATCATATGGGTTAGTTTCAGGCAGTCCTGCATGGATCAGGGAGTGGGACTCAATGATCCTTATGGGTACCTTCAAGCTTGAGATAATCTGTAAGTGCAATTCAAACTATTTGGCAATCAAGAGGAAAAAAATCTGCCCCTTTCCTTACAGCAGATTCATTGCTATTGCCAAGTCAAGTCACAGATTTTCAAAGTAAGTAATGTCTTTTAAATCTGCTTTTTCACACCTATCAACTCCACAAGCTGCACACATCCTCCCTGACATTTCAAAATTGCACTGGTTTTGCCTCACTATCTGAGCCCAAATTAGATAAGTTAAATAACCAAGTTCAAGCATACATAATTTTACCAAATCTATTGTAAAAATCAAAGAAATAAAATTAAAAATACCAAATTAATTATTTCATACTAATAAGATAGGTTTAAAAAAGGAAGGTTTACCTAGAACTTGCTCTCTCTCTGCAAAAAATCAGATACCTTGACATATAAATTCCACAGAAATAGCTACAGAAAAAAGTAAAATTAAAAAAAAAAGTGAAAAGTTGACATATGGTTAAAAAAATGTATTTTTTATTAATTTTTGTACTCAGGAAATTGAGATCTTCTTTAAAACCTTCCAGTTTGATCCATGTCTGTGCTGGGCAGGTTGTGGGAGTGCTGTACTAGGTCCTAACGCACTGCTACAGAAATAGCAATAATGAAAATTTAACTAGAGAAGATAGATACTGCACAACAACAGCTGTTAAGAAAAAGATTTATAGCTCCCATCTTTTGACACTCAGTCTGCTGTGAGAAGTGTGTAAAATAGCCAGTGAGCAGCTATTTCCCACAGCACCTGACTACCATTACTGTCTATGGGTTCTGGGCAGGCTTTTTTACCTCTGGAGGCAAGATCAAGCCTCTAGCTCTTACCTTGGAGATTGATAGGAGAAGCCATCTTGCAGCATAGTTTTACCTCGAGCCTACAGCAGCCCTGACACAGCTAGGACCTGCGTAACAGCTTAATTCTCATTAAAGACAGACTCTGTTCCTTCTATTGACATCAAGTAATATTTGCTTGTGATTACGAGTGCCAGATGTGCTCTGCCACATGTAAACTTATGCAAAAATATGAGGTGTGCCCAAACCATTAGCCCTTCCTTGTCATTCAGCCTAATTATCAGTCTCTCCACTCTCCCGTCTCGTATTATTTGAGGTTACCAAATAATGCTACCTCTCTGTGTAGCACTCAGACTGCTTTGCCCATTCTTTACACACTGCGGAGCTAGGGTTGAAACAGGATATCAATTCATGCAAAGTCATGCACAGCTTCATGAAGCACTGAAACAACTCTAGTATTTAAATGTGGTTCCACTTCTATCATAAATCTAAGGCTCTATACAAAGTTATGCTTTCTATAAAATACTGGTACTTTCACAGTAGAGATCTCTGAAAATAAGTGTTATTAGAACTTTTGTAATTCTGTAAAATGCACATTTCCTTTTCCTAAAGGTATTACCCAATACTTTTCTTTGGGGAAACTATTTGGAAATGTTAAAAAAAGTTGCTACACATCAGTAGGGTGAAACAGCAAAAGCAGAATTACAAAGTGCAATTTAAATGCTAATAAAAGTTATGAAGTTGGCACATACATTTTAATTCTTCCTCTAGAGTATGGCACATGCAAACTTCCAGTGAACACAGAAGAGATCAGAAAGACAAGACAGAGGGTCTATTGTCTAAAAGGAGAGTAACTTGCATCTTTGTAAATGTCTGATGCATTGGAGGGATTACAAAGTAAGGAGAAAGTGGCAAAAAAAAGTAGTGAGGCCTCTGTCTTCCCTTAGATTTATACCAGTCATTTACTTACATCAACACAAATTTCTAACTGTGACCTGGATAATCATCAAGACAGCTGTGTGTCAGTCCTCTTTACCCACTAAATCCTCTTCACAGCTGGGCCATGACTTCTCACTATTACCTCACTAAATAACAGAAGGCATATGCAGAAACAGGGACAGGACACAAGTTACTGACAAGGAGCATGGTACTCACTCACAATAAGAACACCATCCACGGTTTGGCAAAAGAATCATAGAATGGGTTGAGTTGGAAGAGGCCTTAAATATCATCTAGTTCCAATTAGTTCTTCTTGGTTCAGACCAATATAGTGGCCCAAGCAAGCTTCAAGTCCACTGTTTGGAGGGCTTGCTGATGTAGACCATGCTCCAGTTATTCTCTAATTGCTGTGCTGAAGACTGGAAGACTCAATGCCAAACACAGCTTTGACAACTTTTAACCCAATCTGCATGATTTCTCAGATTAGGGAGGCCACAAGTGTTTATTTTCTTTCTGTCCAAGTCCTGCAAAGCTAATCAGAAAGGACAAGAAGGCCACACAGAGATTTCAAACTTTTCTTATCTCAGTATGTTCCCTTTCAAAACCAGAGCACTTTCTTTACAGCAATGAATGGAATTTTGAAGCAAGCATCACCCTGTATCCAATGACATTATCAAATCAGCTATAAAATCAAAACAAACTGTCATGGGTTCAGCAGTAGCAGTCATTCAGCAGTCCCCATGAGTTGGGGGAGCAAGAGGGGGAGTGAGTGAACGAACTGTGCGGATTTGGTTTTAAACCACGACACAAACCATTATCAGGCTTTTATTTGGGGGGAGGGCAAACAGGGGGGAAAAAGAGGGAGATCAAATAGTGCCTATGAGTATCTCATCTATACGTAAAATTGCAGTTATTTAATTGCAGCAAAGAAAAAAAATTACTTTCTGAAAGCCTGACCTCTCCACTTATTATTCTTTCTTTCCTTTCCTTTCCTCCTTACCAGTGAAATTTCAGGCCTCGCTAAGTATTTGTAGCAGGGTACCAGTTAGACACTACAGTCAAAATACAAGGTCCCTTTGCAATAGGCACTGTCACAAATATAAGCACCTGATTTCACCTCCAAGTAATGTACAGACTTTAAAGCATTCTAGACAAGATGGACAGAGTGAGCAGAGGATGATAATACAGTTAATGTAACAAGTGATGGTCACAACTGAATTTAGTTCTGCATGGAAAGAACCTACTAGAGGATGTTAATTAACATCTTGTGGTCTTCGCCAGTCCTGTCTTTCTTATTAATAATCAAAGTTGAGTTTCAAAAGTACGCCATACTTTAAATATGCCCTTTCAAAATTCTATGCTTCAGTATTAGGTCACCCTGCAGCAAGTAGTTCTCAAAATAAAAAGAGCATATTGCTAAAGTGCTTAACAGCTGCTTGCTAGTAGTCACCATAAAAACCCTAAAACCCTAATGCCTGCCTCCTTCTCCAGAAGTGGTCTTTCCCTCTACTTTATGCTGGCAACTGTTAATTAGAAAAATAAAAAAAATATTTGAAATGTAATAATCACTTCAAAATTACTTTTAGGGAAGTTACTTTGTAGTAACCTTCTGTAACAGAGACAAATACTGGGATTCAATATTGAAAAGAAAAAAAATCCACCCAAACATGAAAACCAAAATACCTTACATGACATTACTATGCTCACTCAAGACTTGACAAATATCATACAAAATTAAATACTACTGAGTTAAAACCTTTTCATTTCTTGTATGTCTTTTTCTTTTCATACTTTTCTGAACTAGAAATTTCTAAACACTTGTACCTCCTTCATTTATCAACTTGAATATCATATTCTTGCTTTTCCTACTCAGAAGATCAACTCTCAGAAATTCAGTGCTAAACTCAACCAGCAGCTGAAATGCCAAACAGAGTGTTTTGCTGCTTGTTGTGGCCTTTTATTTCTACCCATTTGATTATAAATACTTAATTGGTGCTAATTAAGTACTTCAAAGCTTGGGTGAAAGTTTTTACAGAAATGCACATTTTTCATAATACTTCAACAGAAAAATATAATGACAAAACCACCAGACAGACACTGACAAGTAAACTGAAAAAGGAAAAAAACCCAAACAAGCAAATATATTTTCTGCTCTACTTTAGAACACTGGTACAGCTGAAGACAGTATAGTTTTTACATTGCAGCAGACATATCCTTAAACAGCTCTGCCTGTGCTCTGAATTCAGTGTTGATTTAGAGCCCGAACTTTAACCATGTCTGACTCCATGCAAGCGGAAAGCAGTTCTATGGGTGTTGCACATGTAGCTTGCTGTTAGCATTGTCATTATTAATGTACCTCTGCACCCAGGTCCAATCAGGTTACCCTAAATCAATCACTGTATTAAAGAAAAGAGGAGCCAAAATGAGTTTCTATCCTATTTCAGTACTGTACAATTATTAGATTAGCCCTTTAGTGGGTAATCAGGTAAATGCCTGACACTAAAATAGTAAATACAAGGCCATAAACTAAAGCAACCCTGAAGCTACTTTAAGTAGTTCAGTTCCTTCTCAGAGCTCACAGTTATCTCAGCTGTCTACAAATTAGCACAAAGGAGAAAGAATTTGTCCTAGTGATTTCTTCACTTCATCTAGTTGCTGAATATAAAACTCTTTATCCAGGCTTCAGCTATCTGCTTCGGCCAGTCTTAAGGCTAAAGTTTACAGCCATCATGGACCAAAGTAGACCTTCCTTATTAAGTTGTCTCTGCTACGGATTTCATCAGATGATAAGCATGTTATCCTACTTGTGAGAAGTAATTTGTACTAAAAAAGCTATTATATGTACTTGCAAAATTCACTTGATTCTGAATTTTTCTTCCCTGTCATGAACTCTAGTCCAGTAATTTTAAATGAACAACTCCTTAAAGACATCAATGTAAGTAGGTATTGCTAGGCAATCTTTCTTTTGAAAGTGAAATAAAGTGTTTGTGATGGAGATAAATTAATTTTGAGTTGAATTCATATACTTTAAGCATAGGTTTGAAGAATGCTGAGTCTAAAAAAATGTTAGTCTACAAACTTCATTCTGTGAATAATGATATAAAACCAGCAAAGCTAGTTAATCTTTTTACACTGTATGCAGCAAAGATAATAAAAAGGAGGTCTATCACATACTGCACCAGATCCTATGTTGCAGAGTCCTCAAGAGTACCACATTCATTAGAACTTTGGCACAATTTAAATTTTAATTCTATTTAAATACAATTTAATGCAAGTTGGGAAGTGAATGAACAACTTTATCTAAACATATTTGACTGCTACATGTAGATGTGTCATACACTTCCTATTAGGTGAAAAACAGAAACTCTCCACAAGAACTCAAAGTTTTTCATAATATTCTGAGGCTCATAATTACATTTTGACACTTTTCTGTAATATTTAGCATTCATCTTTGTAATACTTATTAGTGGTAAAAAAATCTAATGCATTTCCTCTTTACCTCATCTTTTTCCATAGTAACTACATCTTATCAATGGTTTGGTGAAACTAAAGCTACTGCTCTTCTCATTAATCCCTATATTTCCTTGCAAATAATCACAACTATATTTTCATTTCTATGTAAGTTAACACCAGCTGCTCATGTTCATCCTTAACATGAACAGGATATGCAGGCATACAACACAGAAAAACAGATTTCTTCATACTACTACATGACTGCTTAAAAATATATTTACATGTCAGCAAAATCACTGTTTGGTTTTGTTTGGGTTTTTTCATAAAAAGAGAAAAATTGATTTAATCTATTGGGATTTAGTCTATGGCTTGTTGGGAACTTCTATATTCTGTATGTTTTACATGTGGTTTACCTATGTATGGAAAATTTTCATTACTGTATTCTCCCTTCCCCTTGTTGAAATAACTTTATATCACTCAGAAAAGAAGTAGCAATTTCTTTCAAGAAGCTGTTTAAACACTATTATAATAAAGAAAGACATTAGTCACCTTTTTTCCATTGAAAAAAATCCTGTTAATGCTTGATTATGCAAGTTTAGTTTTGTAAAGTACCAGGTCAGGTGGACCTTGATAGATATAAAAAACACCTGGGAGAACTGTGCATTACTGAAGGGCAAGTTTCATGCTGCTGTGTCAGTATCCAGATCTCAAGTTAAGAAAATGCATTTGGAGTTGTGCTGTCTGCTCCTGAAGTACCAAACAGTATTATAATGTTTTCCCAAATTCACTTTTGGGAGTAATTTGGAAGGCAATTTTGTTATGTGATAAGATGTCCATCACTAAATTCTCCTAAACACGCATACAGACACCTCTCCCAAGCACACGTACACACACGCACATTGATTTTACAAGTCTCTTTTTCTTTAAGCAAGTAGTAACAACACTGAAAATACTCTCCTATGTGCTCACTGATTATTCTTAAATGATTTGTCACCACTTTGCCACTCAAAGGAGATGGTTATTTCATTCTTCTGAGAAGCTAACTATGTTCAAAAGCAGCTAGATGAGGATGGTGGTGTGATATAAATTCCAATAGAAAAATGCATTTTCCATCCGTATAGCCGTCCATCCTGAGAAACTTCCACTGACAAATTCTTGCTGTTTTCCATCAGTCATGGAGTTCCCATCAATAAATAAAAGGTCAGTGCAACAATGAGGAGCAAGCAGAATGGAGAAGAGAAGGTCTGGTAGGCAGCTGATGGCATGAAAATATCTTCATACTTGTAAATACTGACAACGTGCTCTGATACAGGTGGTGAGTCTATATCATGACGGGTTATAGAACCTTTAACAGGTAAGGGCAGAAAGAAATAACATCAGATGCATTTTTTCTATAACTCTACCAAAGAAACAGGTAGACAACCAAATAATTTTCAAACCCAAAGCATGCAATAGTACAGTGAGCAGTGTCATTTATATGTTTTCAGAAATTAAACATCTGAATAAAACAAATGAAATTCAAGTAAATGGTAAACATCCTTCAAAGGAATTCAGAATTTCTAGTTATGAAGTTCTTCTAAATTTAGCTTTGGGGAGTGGGATAATAACTTTATAGTCAAGAAAACATGACATGTAGGACCCTGTTACTTACTCTGTTTTCCTTTTTATCTATTTTCAAGCCTCATGGTGCCAGAATTTTAGTTCATTAACAAAAAGGGGATCTAGTAAGAATAATGTAACTAAAAGACATTTATCAGTTTTGGCACCTCAGTGCTGCCAGTAACATAGAAATCAACTTACCTTGAATTGCTGGACCCCAAGCAAACAGATAGTACCAACTCAAGTGCAGATCTACAATGGTTTCCTCTCGGGGAACATACACCGGACGCTTGAATCGACATGTCACACGATTGTTTTCAAAAACCCCTTCTTCATCTCTAGCAGGATTCCTCTGGATTTCTTTGGCCCACTGACCGACATTATAGAAGTGATGTATTCGGACTCTTCCATTATCATCATGAACACAAGCCATGACATCATCTCCTCCCTACATGGTACGTATTGGTAGAAGGAAAACAGAAGTGTCACAAAGCATTTCCCCATATAGGTACATAATTTTAATTATTTAAAACTCATCAAGACCTGGGCCTCTCATTCTCTCTAAGTTATATTACACAAATACTTGTTTCCTTAACCATGGATCTTTGGTCAGATTGAAAGACGCAAAGTGAATAGTAATATTTACCTACCCTTACTATCCAGGTATCAAGTGCCATATTAAATACATGCCCTACTTCTCCAATATTAATCTTTCTAATGTGTCATGCTGATGACAGACATGATGCTTACTAGTGTGATCATCTCTCAGTCTCTCAGTTCTTTTGTACCAGGAAAGGAGAGGAAAAGGGTGCATTTCATCAATTTGCAAATATTTCTATGTGGATTTGTGAAAGATGTGCCAAAAGTAAAGGAAAAAGGGGACAACTAGGTAAAACACATGCTCAAACAATTTCTGCACCTCAACCTTTCCAACTTCTGTCTGGAGCCTATCCTTACCCTCCATAACTTTCTCCGAGTTTAAGCTTTATACATCTGAGCAGAAATCCCTCACTCTTAAGTACAAAGAGGAAAAAATAAATCTGTTTTCACATAGAAAAAAAACTAAAAGGAAAGAAAAAAGTATTCTGAATCTCAGTTAACAGAATGACATTACAAAATCCTGGCTGGGCACAAAAGCCTGCAAGTGGAAAAGCATAACATTATCTGAGACAAAGAAATAGGTCACAGACCTTTAAAAAAATCTATTAAGGACACAAAATAGGGTTTTTTCCTGAATTGCTGTAGCTATCCAGGCCACACCATTTTGATTAGGGCCTCCAAAGCACAGCCCACTTCCCACAGCTCAGCTGTTTTGACCTAGTGTCATTTTACCATTAAAGCCTGCACATCCGAGGACACCAAAACATCCTGGAAGTTATGAAAAAGGATGAAGTCAGCAAAGGGAAAAGACAGGAAGATAGATGCTAGTTGTTTTAGTCCAGCTGACTGATGGGCACTAGACCACATAAGCAGCAAATTTGGAAGCAAAACCTTTTACTTTACACTTATTTTATTCTTCTTATCAGAAGCTGAGACTTAACATGCTGGTTGGTGTGTCTGGGACAAAAGGAAATACCTGCTTTCCAAGTGGCTGGTGAGATGCAGGCAGTGAGACCCTGGATCTGCTGTAGGTATATCAGTTACAAACTGGTTACATGATCTCCAATGGCATGGGGAAAAGTAAGGTTCTGAGCTGCTTTGAAAACCCTGTTGAGTGCTTGCATTTCCAGGCATCTGAAATCTTCCCAAAATTTGGCTGTAAAACTGTTCCTCACAACATTAAAAACATGAACTGCTTCTTGTGACATAAATCGTTCTTCATGACACAATAGACTTCTACCTTTATTTTGCTTATTTACAGTCTCATAATAAAACATATATTGTAAGGACTGAAAAGCACCTGCCCTCACAGTGTTTTTCTGACTACTGCTTACAACTGTGCAAGAAACAGTCTTGTCCTCTGAC
The DNA here is from genome assembly GCF_012275295.1 of Melopsittacus undulatus. NCBI lineage: Eukaryota > Metazoa > Chordata > Aves > Psittaciformes > Psittaculidae > Melopsittacus > Melopsittacus undulatus. The sequence continues at coordinate 67,368,675 of NC_047527.1, read as the reverse complement.
TTGTGATTTAGGACATAGACTCAGTATTGTTTTATATGCTCAGTAGTGTTTCTGTATATGAGCATCTACATTATGAACTGCATTTTAATCCTAAATATTTTACCAAGGATCATCGACAAAACATCTTTGCCTAAGTTGTCTATTGCTCATGTTGTTAAAGTTCACACAGTACAAGCTCCTGTTTTGCTTACTGAAACACAATGAAAAGTGATGCTTTTGAATGACAAAGTAAGTACAGGAATAAGCATAAAAACAAACCACACAAAATTCAGGAGAGACAGAAGAGATTTTAACAAGATTGTTTTCTAGAGTACATATGTTTAAATTAGCAGGAATAATTTTGTGACACATTTATAGCTTCCCTTGAACAACACACAGGTAAACAAAAGAAACAGAAAGAAACACAGAAACAACATTATTTCCAGAGCTTAACAGTGAAAGTCACATTCATACCACTGAAAGTCAGCTGATTTACTGAAGAATACAATTATTTGCTATTTAGTTTCTGATGTACCTTTTGTCCAAGTAACACTGATATAAAGCAGGACAGGTTATTTCCACATGAAATGGCTTATCCCTGGGGACTTCTCTAATAAAAAGGTAAAAATCTAGTAACATTCAGACATCCAGAGCTGAACTGAAATACTGAACAGTGCTACTGAGTGTTGTACTTCTCAAACAAGAAGGGAAAGGACATCTTAGGAAGGATGTGATCCTATGATTAATTTTCTGGGAAGCAGTAGGCCTGGCTTCTGCTCCCAGGCTGGCTACCAAACAGTGCTTTGTTTTCAGCAAGTCTATTTTTCTTTATACGCTCTGTCTCTAACAGATCAAATACAAACCATTTATATCCTAGCAAATAAAAGCATGCACAGTGTCAACAGCAAGAACTGTACATGTCTTACCATTTTCTTGTCTGAGGAAAATCCCACCGCCACCCAGCCATCAGTATCGGCACTCAACTCAAATTCAACATCAGCTCCTATTCTACGGTAACTTAGAAAGTAGTCACAAGTCTCCGCATTGCATCCAGGTTTACCGTACCTAAACAGAATTGGAAATACATGTCACTTTTCCTGACAATTTTTCGTAATGGAATTTAATTATGCTTGTGCAAGAAAATAAAAGAATGCATTTTGGTATAATAGTAGTAAAACATGTTATATTATGCTAAACACAGAGTACCATTAATTGTTTGCAATTTTTACTCCTTTAGTGTAAGACTGTATAGTATTTAAACAGCATGGCAAGCCATTAGTTGCAGGCACTATTACTCTGTTGACCTTCCTAGCCCCAGTTTTTTAAGTGCTTCATGAAAACACAAGAAACATGAAATAGCTGTAGGTTCATAAGTATGATGTATATCCTTAAATAATATAGTTTCCTCAAATAATATCACCCATTTCTACAAAATATGATCTTAAGTAATAAACATTTATTAAAATTAACATGGAACATTTACCAAAGTCTCCCATGCAATCAGTCAGCATTTGCAAACATAAAAGTATCTGCACTCTGATCATAGAATCATAGAATAGTTAGGGTTGGAAAGGACCTTAAGATCATCTAGTCCCAAACCCCCTGCCATGGACAGAGACACCTCACACTAAACCATCTCACCCAGGGCTTCATCCAACCTGACCTTGAACACTGCCAGGGATGGAGCATTCACAACATCCCTGGCCAACCCATTCCAGTGCCTCACCACCCTAACAGTAAATCTCAGACTGACCTGAAGCATCCCTTGGTTTTTCCACAGTCATCTACTCTGATCTTTGCAAATGGATCCACAGGAGGAGCAGTAGGGAAAGGGTAACCTGTATAATCAGAATAAATCACTACTAAATAAAATGAAAGGAATAAAAGCTAATAACACTAAAGAGAAAGGCTTTCTATAGCATTTACTTTGTCTGCTGACCACTGAACTGTTCAGATGAGGGATTATTTTGTCACATCACAATCCTTAGGTCATATGGTCCAGGTACCAAAGTAACACTGATAACTGAAAAAAAAAATTAATTTCTCAGATTTACTACATTCATCAAGAGGGGACAAGGATGCTAGAGCATGGCTTTGCTACACACTGAAGGCAAAAGTTAACTCAAGGCAGCAGAAACAGCGTAGTGCAGTCAACTAACAATGAGGGATCTCCACTCTGCTATCTCTTTGTGCACTCTTAGTCATTGAATCATAGAATCAACTAGGCTATAAAAGACCTTTAAGATCCCCAAGTCCAACCAAAAGCAGACCTTTAAGATCACCAAGGTCATTAAGTCCCCCTAGGAAATCCATAAGGACACGCAGTCTGAGGCCTTAGCCATAAATGACAGCATTAAATATAAATGCAAGGGACCAGATCCAGAGCTGTAGGAATGGATACTGAAAAGACCTTACAACACATCTTCCACTAGGAAGTAAAATCAAACACGCACTGCAATAAAAGGTAAAGGAGTATCAAAACTGGGAATTGCCTGCCATTGCTTGTGAAGGAAGACCCAGAAAAGCCAATCAGAGCTATGATTCCAAGCAATCCCCTGATGTATAATAGTAGACCAAAGAAAAAGCGTGAACGTTTGCAAACAGACCTCTTCTGTCTTGTCTTGTAGAAGGTTGTCTGTTGCATGAACACAGGTATTTTAACAGGATGTTCTTTTACTCAGCCTACTGAAAACCAAAATCATAGTTGTGGAACTAGATAGTTCTCTGAAAGTGTTTTACTAAATAGGACATAAATACTGTGGTTAGCTACAGCATCTGCAAACAAACATTTAAACTACAGTTTTAGGCATTTGGCAGCCTTTATTTGCTTTCCGACATTTCTGACAACGCCAATGGAAGCAGAAAGTATGCTGTAAACTGTAAATTACAGCCTGCACGAACTGCATCAGGGGCCTGGGTAAATTATGCAGCATAAATGTATTAAGTTGTCAAAATTTTGCAGCAGCCTATAGTGGAGCATCACTTTAAGAACAGCCCCAGGACATCATGCCTTCTCACTTTGTAGATGCATCAAACAATTGGTTTTCACTGCAGCCCAGACACAAAATTGGAATTCTAAGACTCTGCCATTTGCACATTCAAAAGAAAGCCACCCCAAACCCCACGACTACTGCGTTTGCTGTCACTCAGGACATCACGCAGCATTCTGAACCCACAAAACCCAGGACTCCTCTCAACTAAGCAGCCCGGAAAGCTCTTCGGGAGGGGGTTTGCACCTCGAAAGGCGAGCCCTTGCCGGCTGGCCCCGCACAGCGGAACGGGAAAAGAGCCTGGCCCCCGGTCCCCGGCCTCCAGCCCCCGGTCCCGGGCAGCCTCCCGTGCTCCTGCCACTGACCCCCAGCCCGCGGCTCTGCCGCCCGGCCTGACTGCCCAGCACCTGCCCGGGGAAACAAGATTCCCGGGCCCGGGAGTGCCGCTGCTCCGCAGCTCGGCGGGGAGCGAGCCACTAGCCCTGCGGAGGGCCCGGCCTGGTAAGGCACCCAGGTCTGCCCTCCGGTGCCGTTCTTGGACCCGGTGCCCGAGCGGCAGGGCTGACGGCGGAAGATGGCGGCGGGCGCTGGCCTTCGTGCTGAACAACGTGCCGCCAGCACTACCCGCCCCAGCCCGGCCTTCCCTCCCCTCGCCGGGCTCGCCCGCCCGCCGCCTGCCCCCGCCCGCCGCACCTTCCTCGGAGAGGTAGCGCAGGTCGTAGAACTCGCTGGCGAAGGTGCCGTACGAGGAGTCGTGATGAGACCGCGCCGCCTCCTCGCCGTGCTCCCCGCCGCCCGCCTCCCGCCGCCCGCCGCCCTCCTCCGCCGGGCTGGCGGCGGAGCCGGCCAGGAGCAGCAGCAGCAGCAGCCGCCGCCAAGCGCCGCGGCTCCGCACCGCCATGGCGGCGGCGGGGAGGCGACGGCCGAGCGGGCTGCTGCGCGGCTGCCGGCAGCGGAGCGGAGAGGAGAGGAGCGGGGGAGGCGGTGCGGGGAGCCGGCCCCGGGGGCGGGCGGTGCCGGAGGGACTGCGGGGTGCGAGAGGGGACGGAACGGGAGGGTGGTTGGGGATGCGGTAGGGGAGCTGTGCGTGGGGGCTGTGGTGAGGGTCGTCCCAAGCCGAGTCCCGGGCAGAGCCGTGGCAGCACTGAGCCCTCCCGCTGGGACCACCGCCAAAGGGCTGAGCGGTGCCCTGCCGCACTTGCGGCTGCCCGAGACCCCCGGCCCCAGCCCCACGCAGGGACCACCCCACAGCTCACAGCCCATAGCTCACAGGTCACAGCTCACACCCCACAGCTCACAGGCTGTAGCCCACAGGTACAGCCCACAGTTCACAGCCTATAGCTCACAGCCCACAGCTCACATGCCGTAGCCCACAGCTACAGCCGACAGTTCACAGCCCATAGCTCACAGGTCACAGCTCACACCCCACAGCCTGCAACACACAGTTCACAGCCCCTAACCCACAGCTCACAGTTCACAGCTCACAGTCCACGGCTGTAGCCCACAGCTACAGCCCACAGTTCACAGCCCATAGCTCACAGTCCACAGCTTACACCTCACAGTCTACAGCTCACACCCCATAGCTCACACCCCATAGACCACAGCTCACAGCCCACCTGGCAGCAAGCTGCCATTGGAATGCCTTCTCCCTCCCCCAGGCTTGTGCACATCTCCCAAGGGCTGCACAGGCCCTCCACAGCCAGCCCCGTGGCCTCAATTCACCAAAATGTCTCAACATGAGCTTCAAGAGGACGTGGTAAATCCCGCTCCATAATTGCTGGGCGAACGTCTCTCATCTCTTTATTTTTAATGACTTCTGAGATGGGACTGGAGGCACAGCACATCTTACCATTCGTTTCAGGTAAAACCCCATGCTAGTGAGCATTTGCTATCTGGTGGCGCGTTCTTGCTTTCGTATTTTATGCAATGTAACCACAGCGATGCAGATATGCTGAAAACCTGGCAGAAGTGAAGGAAACCCCTTCTTGTGCTCCTTAAGCTTGCTTGGGCTCTTGTAATTGACACTGGATTTGCAGCAGGGCATTCAGGATAGGTTTGCATTCTTGCTGTGCTGTGGTATTTATGGGATGATGGTGGAAAAGTGACCTTTCATCCCCCATCTTCACCAAAATGGCTCTTTTCTTGGATTTGGATTGCTATCTTCCGGTTATAATTTCTTTTTTCTGTTGTTCTGCATGGTTACAATCCCTCCTCTGAGGGCCCGATAGAAAATTGAGCAAAACATCAGGGAGGAGGGAGGGAGAAAGAAGACGCAGCAGTCAGCAATATTCTGAAAACTGAAAGAACCCTCAATTTAAATATTTTCTTTTTTAGCATCAATGACTGAACTGAGTTACTTTTTGATGGGGCAGTGAGCCTGCCCAAAACCTAGGCTGCTAGGGAAATTTTCATTCCCTTGGGTTGAGTGGTTACTTGCAATACCGCAGTGTGCTCAGCTCCATCAAGTGGAGTACGTTCATTCGCATCTCCACACTTCAGTCTGGCAGAGTAGCATGCTCTCTGTCCCTGCAAATAGAGGAATAGACACACAGAAGTAAAAAGTAAGCTGCAAAAGAATTTCTGATTGCATGCAAATTCAACGTCTTCCATAGAAGTGTATAGAAAAAGCTGCGGGAGAGCAACAGCAAGCTCAAGTACAAAATAATAAGCCCCTTCTTCCCACCTCGCTGAGCTTGGCAAACTTTGCCAGGCCAGTGGAAAACAAGCAAACAAATCGCAATAGAAAAAGCCTTATAAATCAGGCTAAGGGGAAAATAAGGCTGCAGCTTATTCTTTCTGGCAATAATCAACTCTGATGAAGGCCCCCTGTATCCTTTTTGAAATAGCTAGCCCAGGGTGGCAGTGCCTGTGAAGAAGCATTTGCTGAGCAAGGGAACAGCTGTCAGCTGCATGCTGGTTTTTCTCCCTGGAAAAAGGCTTTAGCACACTGTGATACAGGCAATGCTTTGCAGTCATAGTAAACACTTAGGATATTTGTCGTGAGTTGTTTGTACCTACATGACACCTATCAGTTTAAATCTGACAGCTAAGATAACTATGATTTACAGTGGAGCTGCGCTGGTTTTCTAAGGTGAAGATATAGAATCATAGAATAGTTACGGTTGGAAAGGACCTTAAGATCATCTAGTTCCAAAACCCTGCCATGGGCAGGGGGGCCTCACACTAAACCATATCACACAAGGCTCTGTCCAACCTGACCTTGAACACTGCCAGGGATGGAGCATTCACAGCTTCCCTGGGCAACCCATTTCAGTGCCTCATCACCCTTACAGTAAAGAACTTCCTCTTTATATCCAATCTAAACTTCCTCTGTTTAAGTTTGAACCCGTTACCCCTTGTCTTATCACTACAGTCTCTAGTGAACAGTCCATCCCCAGCATCCCTATAGCCCCCCTTCAGATACTGGAAGGCTGCTAGGAGGTCTCCACACAGCCTTCTTTCAACTTTCTCTTCTTTCAACCTTTTTTCTCTTCTTTCAACTTTCTCTTATTTCAACCTTTTTTCTCTTCTTTCAACTTTCTCAGCCTAAGATGAGAGACTGATATGGCTGAGAGACTGACCCCATCACCTGTGCCTCCCTCCTAATAAATCCTTAAAAATTAAAATACTCCTGACACATTTTTTTCTTAGCAGAACTTCCTGTGTTTGCCTGAAGGTTGTGCCTATCACAAAAATGGGTTGCTTACAGGAAGCAATATCAATCTCACATTGAGACTGGTGGAGCACTAACGAGTACCTTCAATTTTCAGCAGACAGAAAGGGCTACACTGCAACTAACAGCACTGCCTGTTCACAGCAGTTCTGTAGGGAAGATCCTTATCCAATCAAATAATTAAGGCTGCCATAAAAAAACCTTTAGCAGAAGGAGTTCAAATTGCAGTTGCATGAGCAGCCTTAGTCTTCAAACACCTGAACTTTCTGAAAGCCAGATTTCGTAGCTTGCACGTGCTGTTGGTGCCTTTCTTAGAACATATGCATGCCATGTGTGAACAGTGGGTTGGAAGGCGTCACCATACTCTGACAGCAGGAGTCACAGAATCACAGAATGGCCTGTCTTGGAAGTGACTTTAAAGATCATCTATTTCCAACCCCCCTGCCACAGGTAGTGACACTTTCCACTAGACCAGGTTGCTCAAAGATGCATCCAACACGGCCTTGAACACTACCAGGGATCGGACAATCACTTCTCTGGACAACCTCAGAGTGTTCAGTGCCTCACCACCCTCACAGTAAAATATTTTTTCCTAATATCTAAATCTACCCTCTTTCAGGGTCAGGGTAGATTTACTGTTACCCCTTGTCCTATCACTACTGTCTCTTATGAAAAATCCCTCTATCAAGAGTCCTCTTGATTTGGGTGAACTAGAGATGAAGTCATTTCTATTGATTCTTGCACCATCATCTCCTGCCTCAGGGGTATTCAGCAGTCAAATTCCTTGCATGATCAATTGCCCTAGTTTGGGCAATTCTCTGGTGCTAGCAGTCTGTCTAGAGGTGTCTTTCCAGAGCTGGAGACTGGGATTATCCCCAGCCATCCCTTGAGGCCTATCCTGCCTTTTGTCTTGGCTCTGTCTCTCAAAGTACACCTTTTCCCTGGAGGCTAATTCTTTTCATGGCTTTTGAACTAGAAATTATAGCTTTGGGAATAAGCCATAGTTTACATAACATTAAGGGAAAAATGATGTCTCAGAGTCTCTGGTTGCATTATTCAGGAATGACTGCAGCTCCTGTACTGGTGGGGGAGAGGGTAAAACCTCACTAGTCATATAAAAGCATGGCCTGACCAATGAAGAAAGAACTGGGGAATGGCCAGTGACACTGGCAGACCTTCAGGCTACATAAACGCCTCATGTAATGTCTTTTGTGCCCACTCTTCCTTTGGGACCACCCATGTCAAATGCCTTCCTCCCAGTTCCTTCCTGTTATGGCCAGTTAGGCTGGATCCTGCCAAATTCAATTGCTTTTCTGCTTCTGTGCATGATTTAGTGGGATTTCACCTCTTAAAAGAGGCTCAACTTCCTTGCTCAACTTTTCATAAGTTATTGCTGTTCCCAGGTCCCCCCAAAAAGCTGAAGCTGGTTAAGTTCATACAGCTCTGCCTCTTCCCAGCTACTTCTTCAGTATGTCCACACCTCAAAACCAGCACCTTAAAGTTTAATGCTCCTGGTTATTTCCATCATACCAATGAGTATTAAAAAAATCAGTTCATATCCACCAGTGCCAAGTAACAAAATGACTCCTGAGACAGCAGTTTTCTCACAATAACTCTGCAGTAACCTGAACCAGAATTTGTAATTTGTACACAGTTTTCTCAAACCCTTACCACTATCTTGTTCAATGTGGTAAGTGTATCTACCAGCAATTTATCTTGGGCTTTCATTTATTAAACAATAATAAAAATTGTAGAAATTGAGAAATCACCCTGATTTCATTAATAGTCATTCATTCAGTGCTGTAGTTAGCTACCTGTGACTCTACAGAGACATGCTTCCTGTGTTAGTTACTTAGATTAAGATATGGGAGAAAATATGCTAGGAAATTCTTGCAAGAAGAGCTTTCACACCATGTACAAAACTAATTGACAAAGGAAAAAATGTCAAATGCCAATTCATTAAGAATATCTCATGTGAGAAAAGTAAAAACTAAGAAAAAACAAAACACTACGGAGGAAAAAGATGAAAGCTACTCACAACAAAGATGAGTGAGCTTTTTGGAGGCCTGGAACTGCTTTGGGTCTTCTGGATAAAGGCAAGAAAATATAAATTCTAAATATGTTACCATCCAAATAAAAAATGTATTAAATCATTAGATCATCTCTTTCTCAGCACTAGTAAATCTTTCTGCTGCCATTGAGCTGTGTATCTGGTCTTGCTCCAAGGGCAATCGTGCCTCTGCTGCCAATACTGCTCATAACAGCACTCTTTCTACAAAATTAATCTAATGTAGGAAAAAAAGAGGTGTCTCCAAGCTCTTTTCCACAAACGTAACATACACCAATCTAAAGCCTAAGTCTAGCAGTCTTAGACAGTAAATCAGCATGACTTTTTGCTTCAGTAAGCACTATGAACACTTCCCAAAGTATACTTAAACCATGCAGCTTTTATTTTTGTATTGCTTTACATCAGGCAGCTTATTTCTTTCCTTCCAAGACTGTGGTTTTTTTACCTGCTTGGCACTCTTTGCTTCCCCAGCGTGAATGCAGTGCTGGGAGGTGCAGCTACCCTGAAAGCCAGATCTGCCAGATGGTGGCACAATGTGCACCAGGAGGGTCTGAAGCAAAACTTTTCCCATTTTAAAAAAAGTCCTTGTTACAAAGAGGTTATTTATAGTGTTATTCCAATAAGGAGCCAAAACAGAGCAGCCTTTTATTAGAACTCGCAATAGAGGGCATTGCATTGAGGCCTCCCTGTGCATGAATACCATTTACTTTTGTGGAAAAACTGGCCCTGAGAGCTGTAAAATTCAGCTCGCATTAGCAAAGAGCTTATTTAGGTAAGAATGCTTTAAAGAGTTTAAGCAGTACTGGCAGAATTCAATTAATTTCTTGTGTGACAATGTCATTTCATCCTAATTAGTTAAGAGCTCAGAAATAAGAAAAGGAACAAAAAAAGAGAAAACCCTGTTCCCTCATGAGACTCCATCTGAAGAGTTATGATAAAGGTTCTGTAAGTTTGCCTTCTGTAAAGCAGTCAGTTAAAACAAAGTTTTCTCAGCCCAAACTCAGACACCTCTGAGTCCAAATAATTACTAGGCATATTATAATAATATTAAAGATAATCAGAATGGGTTTGGTGGGTGAGGACCTTAAAGATCACCTAGTTCCAACACCCAGCCACAGGCAGGGACATCTTTTACTAGACCAGCCCCATCCAGCCTGGCCTTGAACACTTCCAGTGATGGGGCAGCCACACCACCTCTGGGCAACATGTTCCAGTCCCTCACCATAATGACAATAGTAACAACAGAATAATGATAAAAAAATGCTGCCCTTATCTGCCAGGGAAATGTAAGTGGGCAGGAGAAATCAGCAGAGCAGCTCCTCCTGGCTTGCCCCTCTGCAGTGAAGGTGCTTCTGTCAAGGAAATAAGCCTTGTCTCCCCTCCCAGGTGAAGGCTACAGGAGGGGATGGACCAGGGAAAAATGACTGGACCAGGGGAGTTTTCTCTCTCTCCTTGGGATGCTGGAGCCCAGGTGAAGGGCAGCCCACAGGAACAGCCTTCAAGCCTGGCTTTGGGCTGGAGCACGCTAGCCCCGTTTGCTGCCCCCCCAACCCCCCCCCGGCACTGCTTACCCCAAATGTCTCATCCACACCTGCTTTGGTTCAGGATGCAGGTGATTTCTCTCACACTCAAATGCGATGGCACATTACCTTACAGTTACAAGTACAGCTTGTTGTTCGAGAAAGGGGGAAGGAGAGCAAGGGAGGCTAGAGAAAAGAGCACGGAGAGAGGCAAGTTTCTACCGGATGCATTCCGTACCCATCCCTATGCTGCCGGGAAGCTGTTGCCAGCCGCTGACCGGGGCTGCACTCCTGCATCCCCCTATATACCTTCCCCCCCTGCTCCCCTCTGCCCCTGTGCATCCTTTACCACTGCCTCCCCTGTCCCTCCGGCCGTCCCAGCCCGGCTCTCCCGGCCCTTCCCGGGAATCGGCCGGTTTGGCAGTAGCAGCCGTCCGCCGCCGAGGGGCACCAAGGCACCGGAGCGCGGAGAGGTGCCTGAGAAGCTTGTGCTCGCAGCGGCACATAGGCAGGAGAAGGGCCTTCCAGAGGCACCCAGCCCGAGACGGGACACCCCGCAGCCGGTCCCGGGGAGCCTGAGGCAGCCGGAGCCATCCCAGTGCATCACTGCCTCTTACGGTCGTGAATGCATACATACAAAGTGATGTGTGGGAACCACCAGTGCTGGAGGAGCGGGCTAAACAAGGCCTACACGCAAATGACTGGAAAACTGCAAAAGTAGGACTGCAAAAGTCGCTTTTCGGGCTGTAGGGAGGATTACATAGCACTGTGGGGAAGTGCACAGTGCAAATCACGGGTTTTCTCTCAAGCTTCCCTCGTCATCTAAATGCATGTCCGTGTTCATTATGACAGAGTCAGGCACACAAGTGGCTTCACTGACTTTAAAATAATTTGTTCTCTTATTCACATCTAAAACAAGTGAAAGTCAGCTATTCTGAAGTCTTTGGGTACCAAAGAGGTACATAAACGGAGAGTTATGCTCTTTGCAGGCTTTGCTAACATCTGTAACCTGCATTAAGAGTCTTTGAACCTTGGCTGTGTGAATGAACTAAGCATAAGACAACTTACTGTGGTGCAGAAAGGATCCCATACATCTTCTAATGGCATAACAGCAAGCAGTTTTAGAGAACTTGGGTATATTGTTTTGAAATGCTTGTAGATGAAATGAAAAGAGAATTTTTTAATGTTTTAATTTACTTAGGGTGTTACTGATACTTAAATTAGTGACATCAGGTTTATTCCCATAACACAAATGAAGTCAGAGTCCAGTGTGGCTTATCTACCCAGAGATGCTAGAATACAGGCATGTTTTATAAGACAGTGTTACTGAACAGAATAAAACATTGTATAATGGCCAGGATTCACTTATACCACTTATACCAGATTCACTTACAGCACTTAAACTAGTTAGTGTGGAGATAAACCCTTCATATTTGACTTACTTAGAGGAGGAGTTGCCTCCTTGACCGAAATCTCTAACCAGAGTTACATCATTTGGTTCTGCTAACCAAAATATTGTAGGGTTGATAAATGATGGGGATTTTCTCATTGAGATCTTCATGTGACACCAGCAATAAACAATACAAAACTTACATTTTCTTGTTTCTACAGTGCAGCTACATAATATAGCCTAAGGTTACTTCAATGTTTTTCATACAGATGTTTACAAGGATAAACCTAATTAAAGAACAAGTATTTAAGCAGCTTATCTTCATTTGGCAGTCAACATGTGCATGGAGGAAAGGTTTCCAACAGCCTAAGGTGTATGCTGTGCCACAAGCCCTTTCCTTACTTCAAATAAATGAGAGCCTGTTATGAATTCTGAAGCCATTTCAGTATGTTGTTAAATAGATGCTTTTGAGTTTTGTTCTGATGCTGTTGCTATGCCAATTTGAGACAGGAAAATAGTCTCTAAGCATTTACTGAAAACAGTGCTCATAGATGGGAGGGGGAGAAAACTGGGGGGAAATCTAGACATCAGTCTGTCACTTGGAGAGAAATCCAGACTTGCTTGTTCCAATGGCCACTTCTCCCACATGTGCACAGACACTTCCTGCCGCTGTAAAATATTCACATATGTCAACACCCTCAAAATGTAGCAGCTGAGAGCAAAAGAGCACTAAGCTGAGGCTTTCTTACCATTCCTCACAGGCAGTCATAGTATTACTGTGCTGGCACTCAGCAGATTTTCTAAGCTCAGGCCACGATGGGGCAAGGTCCTTTTTGTACAGCCAGCAGACGTGCACAAGCCCTGAAATCACACACAGAAAAAGCAGTTAAGCTGGCATTTGCTGCATGATGCAGACACTTTAAATCCGCCATCTGTGTTCTCTTCTGGACATCCCCAAGAGAGATTAGTTTGCTCTTTTGTACCTGACTCATGTGCTGAGGAGAGACATCCTAGGTGGATTGGGCTATTTGACTGGATGAGGAGGGGCCATGATTTAATTGTGCAGCCTCCAGGCAAAATGGTAACTTCCAGGCAGGGTCTGGATCCTGCTGTATTCCCAGCTCCAGGTAGCCCCTCAAGGATGAGTCAATGAGTCAGGCGGCACTAGTGCTTGTGAAGCAGCACAGCTTTTTCCATCCATAGTAAACAGTGCTGCTTCTCATGAAATGTCTCAGCATGTAGTTGGACTATTTTTAGATTCACTCATTTGCTAAAACAACACAAAGCAAAAAACTCCAACTTAACAGAACTCTCATTTGTAGCAAAGTATCAATATTGGTAATACTTTCAAAGTGAAAGTCAAGAGCAATGTTTCAGTTTCCTTATCTTCTTCAGGGAATCAGAGTTCTTGCTTGATTCTCCATTTTGTTCAAATTCATGACATCTTACTGTGCTTACTATATTCATATTTATTTTGTTTGCAGAAAACTGCTACTTTGGATCATTTGTTTGGTTTTATCCACAGGACATTTTTGCTTTTCATTCTCAGAAGGAAGTTCTCAAAACACAAGGAACTCCTGCTTCTGATCAGCAAGAAGGTCAAAGTTAAGGTTGGCAGCAGTACCTGCAGCCCCTCCACCCCACTCCCTGCCCTCGCACAATGACTCAACTTCTAATGACACAATCACACTTGAGTTTTTCTGCAGCACCTGTCCTGTTTGACAGCCTACAATGAAGGAGAGGGCTGAGTGATGTTTATTTTTATCTGCTCTTTTCAAATATGAGCTCTACTTTGGGGGCAACTGTCAAATGCTTATTTAACCACTTAACCACCACTTCCAGTCATGATCCCGTGCTTATGAAATTGACCTCCAAAACTACTGCTATGCAAAGTCACTGTTTCTTAGTAGAAGACTGTTTTGCTTTACTCTTCTGATTTTATTAAAGAAGGGACCCAGCAGCATTTTGCACTTCTCATAAGGGAACCCAGAGACCTGCATAGGCTTGAGGTGCAGGTTTGGTATTCCAGCTTCAAGGGGAGGAGGAATCTCTTCCAGCTCTTCCACAGAACCATAGTTTTAAGAGAGAGAGTCATCCTTCCCCCTTTCACAGAGGAACACTGTTAACAAGTATTGCATGTAAAACATTTTCAGGGCAGCTAGCCACAGACCTGAAGCATGCTCATAGGGACAATGTGGGCTGTGCTGACAAGTGCTAGCTAAACAAGTGTGAAGGCAGGACAGCAAAAATAAACATTTCTGGTGCTTCCTTGATCCTTGTTTGAACAATTGAGGCTCACATCACTTCTGCTTTTCTTCACTCGTTCTCTGTTTTCAGGGGTCTCTTTCTCTTGTGCTACTTTCCTTCTAACAGTTCCCATACTGGGAGGGTTTGGCAGGTACCTGACCCCAAGCAGGGGCTGACAGAAGGCCTGAATAGATACTGGGTGCTCTCTGTAAACCCTCAGAACCTTCTGTTATCCCACAAAATTTTCCTCTTCATTTCTGGCTGTTCTTCCCCTGCAACCTGCACTTCCTCCCACTGCTAGGCATCTGCAGGCAGGAAACCTTTGGCTGCACACTACCATGACAGGCAGCAGCTCACCCAGCTGCCTACTCCAGCTCATCGGGTGTGCTGCTCTGGCAACAGAAACAGCAAAGTGCATACCCTTGTGATATAAGAAACATACAGTGAAACCTTTGCTAAGTAACACTTGCATAGACAAGAGCAGGAGCATTTTGATCCATTTGTCAAGTGCTTTTAATTCTCCTCTTTCCAAGAGAAGCAAGTATGATGTGTCTAGGGGCTGTGCAGGGGACAGAAGCTTCACCTTTGTGCACTCTAGAATAACAATTCCCATTTGCTCGCATCAACCCCAGTTTATGAATTAGTCCTGCAAACCTCTGTGACTGTGCAGTAAATGAGCAGTTCAGCTACAGAGGACAGTATCATTCATTAGCCCTGACCAGGTTCACTGCTTTCACTGGCAGGATTGGGTGAGCAGGTTGGCAGTTTCTTAACACACAAGTACCTGTGGTCCGCATTTGTACAGGTGTGTATCCCTCTGGTGAGCTGCTTGCCTAACCTTCATTGTTGCAGGTGATGCATCCACATGGATGGTACAGGTACCTGCTGCAGGGCTGGTACTGTAATGAGGCAGCAAATCACAGCAAGCTTTGAAATACAGCCCCTGGCTGCTAGCTCAAGGTTCAGATAAGCCAACAGAGCTCCCTAGAGAGTGACATTACCAAAATCTCTTAGTGAGCTGACTCCACAGGCTAGAAGGGAAAAATAAGTGTCAAATAAGTGGACTGGCAGAGTTCAAAGGAATAATAAGCATTTAAATTCAACATGAAAGACATCATCCTCAGCAGAGCTTACAGATGGAATGTAGCCAGGCAAATAAACTATTTAAAAGGTCCTTTAATCAAGACTATTAACATGGAGATTTTTGTCTTAATTGAAAGCATCCCCCGATTCAATCATATTAAAATGATACAAATTGTAATGTATTTTTCTATTTGATTTTTTTTTAAAAGGACAGTAAAACATTTTTCCTTGCAGAGAATCAAGTCATCATTAAAAGTTCTATTTGAGGGAAGATTCATTCAATCTATTCCATCACTAGCATTTTAACTTGAACTGTTGCCCACATATTTCAATGAAAAAGGTAGAAAGCCTACTTTCTGGCTTCTCAAATGTTTAATTATCTGGCCATAAGTGATACTGAGACAACATAAAAGGAAAACTTTTCTTCTCACAAATGTTCTGGGATCTCAAAAGGTGCTGTAAAAAAATACAACGCTAGCTCATGTATAAAGCACACTTTTGTGTGTGTGTGCTTTTGGAAGCAAACTTTATTGAAAAGAGCCTATCCATTCTGCAGATGACAAAGCAGCCAGAATATTATCATGCACTTGTATTCAGCAAAGCCTGTAAGTGAACACCATAAAGGGAAGATGATGCTTCAGGAGCGAGGGAGGACTACCAATGTCCCTCCCTTCTTTCCTCAATTAGTGCCTCAAAGTCCCACTTGCCACTGTGCTCCCCTCTTCCCTCCAAAATAGCTGCCATCTATTTAGATCACAATGACACAGAACAAGAGAAAAATGAATAGGACCAGAGACACCCTTGTAGAGCAGCCACAGCAGGGATGCTTCACATGGAAATCTGGCATCTGAATGGAAATAGGCAGTCCTTAGCAGCACAAGGGTGGCTGTTCACTTTATTTTCAGGCAGATTTGCAGACCTGTGTGGTTACAGGGGGACAGAAAGTGCATGAAACCTCTCTGAGCCTCCCACACAACACTAAGCCTGCCTGCTAAGAAACCTAACCCCGGGCAGGGAAAATAACACCATCTGATGGTGCTTTGCCACTGTGAAACAGCGTTTCTCACACACTGACAAGCAGTTCAGTGGGACAGCTGTGACGAACCTGAGGGCATACTCTGTTGGTGTTACCAGACCTGAGGAGGTTGCAGGATCAATTGCTCATCAAGCTCCTATTGCTTTGCACTCCTCTGACTTTTAGGTAACACCTTTGCTGTGAATTCATATTCCTTCCCAAGCTGACTAAACTGGCAGATCTAGAAAAAGGAGCATATATGGCAACAGATGTGATAGATACACAATGGAGTGCTACATCTGGTTTATAGCACAGCCAAGTGATAACTCAGCTATGTTGCTTTAACCATGGGACTTGGTTGGCCAGCTTCTGCAAAAACCCTTTTGTCAGACTTCAGAAAACCTAAAAATAGCTTTGAAAATGCCACATATTCTCTGTGATGTCTTGAACAGTGCAATGTCAAGAAGCATCTTACCCTTTCATGGTGTCCAAGGTGATCAAACATCCCTTTCCCTGAACTGAGCAATGCTGAAGCAGCAGCATAACCAAACATCTGCTTGGTAAGGTCCCCATACAATCACCATCTGTAAAGCCTTGTTCTTCTGCACCCTTCTCAGCCCTACCATGCTCTGCAAGGCTAGCTTCAAATGGCAAACCTTTCAGTTTTGCTGTCTTGCAACAGTCACGCTAGCTTTGTCCTTGTATGACTGCCCTGTTTGGGCAGGAGAACATATACTGTGTGGCAACTGCATTCTGAGGTTGCTGCTTGATAGGGCTCTTCAAAGACCAAGGCTGTTCCCTAAACCTCACTAGAAATATTGTATGAGTGTGTCTTGCCCTAAGGATCAGTATGGGTACAGAGCAGCATCTACATTTTTACTGGGAAGGAGCATCTACATCATCATAGCTACATACAAATTTAATGTAATCTTTCCCAAGCAGGTCTAAGCCATAGACATTATCTCCCTTTACTTGTCAGCTTAGACCTCTATCATAGCCCTTCAGAAACCTGCTAATTACCACCAGGCTCTATTTTCTCCCATTTCTTAGAAGGTACTTGTGCAGGCCTCAAGCTGAATAGAGCTGTGCCAGCTTATGGCAGCAGGCAATTGGCCTGTACCCTCCTGTAAGGTATAGCAAGACTTGCTTACTAAGCTCTGAGTATTGCTTTGTTCTGCCTTGTGCATTACAGACTACCTTTGCTTGAGCATACATTTCTGGAGGAACAGAAAAGGCAGGATCTGCCTGAGGTGTCTAGGCAGTTCCTAGGCATTAAATCTATTTAGTTGCTACTTTAAACTAAATCCATTTGAGGCTTGTTCAATGACTTTAGTTAATTAACCAGGTCTTTATTTGATGCTGGTTACTCCTCCATTCAATGAAAAAAAGATTATTTCCAGTATTGTCTCTGCAGATAGGAAGAATTAGCTGCTTTTTCTGATACAATCACCTGCTAGTAAGTATCCAAGAAAGATTGCCTCCTGAAGCTAAAGAAATGTCGAAGGTATTAAAACATTGACATTTTGTTGCAGTGAGATCTGTGATATCAGCCAGACAGCTGCCTCAAGGCAAGCTCCAAGATTACTCATCCGATTTTGTTGCTGTGGTATGGTATTGTGACATACCATTGTCGTGACTCACTCCCTCCCCTGTCAAGCTCTACACAAATGGCTTTGCCCCATTTGTTGTGTTATAATGGACTCGAAAGGGCCAGAACTAGAAACCCAGAACCTCTTGAGATATTGGTTTTGATAATGAAGTAAGAGCTTGCTAGAACCTGTATTTCTTTTACCATTGTTAATTGAAAAGCTGCATGTGACCTTATCAGCAGATGCTGAAAAAACAGTATTAAACCCTTTGGGTGCAGGCAGATTGGATAGCTTGGCAATGTCTAAAAAGAAAAGATTATTTCTTTTGGTCCCATTTTCATTTTATTGCAGTCCTTCCAAAGAGCACTGAGAAGACAAGATGAAAATACCTGGCTTGATGAAAAGAGCTCTGTGCGTGCAAGATGCCCGTTCTTCTTGGTCACATACTGTGGACTCTGGCTACCGTCCAGCTGTACCTGTCCTTCAGCCTTGTGCCGGTGCCTTTAAGCTTACCATTGACCATGTTTTTAGTCTTGCTCAAATTAGACTGTACAAAGGCAGCCTCGGTTTCTCTGTCTATTGGCAGGATGTCCTCGGTTTAGTTCACCAGTTCTTCAGGCTGCCCGAAGCTGTCACAGGTCACAATGGGAGAGCCATTTCTCTAGCACACTCCTTCCCATTCTCTGAGTATATGTTTTAGAGACACTGAGTATACTTTTAAGCCTCATTCTTTTTCATGGAAGAAACTATGGTGAATAGCTTTTTTTGAACAGCTTGAAAAAAAAAGATGTACTTTTCTCCATTTCTTTGTTAAAGGAGGTGATAAGAGATGTGCTTTAGTAGGACAGCAATCTGATTCATGTGGCAGTCATTCTGTTTTTCCTAACCAACAATCTGGCTGGGCACGTAAACCAGTGTGAAAACAGAGGCCTGAGTGACACTAGGAAATACCTTTCCTCAAAATGCCCTCTTTTGAATTAGAATGGATTTTAAGATCAAAACTCCCACTATCACCATCACTACAGTCTTCACAGGATAAGGAAAATCTACCCAAGCTACAGCAAGACCTTCCTGCCTTCTCACCAACCCTGTTCTTGGCGTTGGTGTATCCACTGCATTTTGTGCACAGTTCAGTGTAGTAAAGTCCAGGCAAGAGCTTTTACACACCTGGATATTAAGTCTCACCTATCTTTTAAAAGGTTTGAAGTCCAACCCACAGGATCATGGTATATTTACAGATTATGGCTGTGTGGTTTTTTCTAAGCCAGTTAGTAACAGGTATTCTCAGGGTTTTTCTCTCTCTCCCCCTAGTACACAAAGTCTTGTCTCCACAGTCATAGTACAAGTCAAATGGGAAGACAGTTTCTTGTTTTCATTCCCAAGGGGGCCCAAAACTCCATCCCTGAGCCAGACCTCAAGGAAGAAGTTATCACTATTTGTGCCTGAGGTCTGGTGGCTGCTTTTTCTTCCCTTGTATTTCTGCCTTTGCCTTTGCATTTACAGACCATGGTAGCTCTGGAGAAAAGTGAACTTTAAACCTTTCTCAGCAGGATGGGTGAGCAGCCCCACTTTACTGGCTTTCACATGGAGTAGAGAGCTCTGCCCCCAAAAGGGCTTTATTCTTTTGCGTATTTACCCTGCATGAGGCACAGCCACTGTGCAGAAAAAGAATCAATGAACTTTAAAAATGCCAGTGAACTTTGCTTGGTACTTGCTACCTTTGTGAAGTACAAAGTAGAGCAGGCTGAGGGTAAACCTTTTGGGCAGAAAGGAAGTCCATAGACTAGAGAATACAGGTACGACTATGGATAAAGCCTTTTCCAAAGAGCTTGGAATGCCATCAAAGCAAATGAGCCCAGGTATTTATTTCTCACTGGTATTGTACAGGTTTCTTTCTGGGTGTAAGCATAAGCATTTATCTATATGTGGAGAGTTATCTTAATTCTGCCCTTTTACTTCCTAAGGATTTAGTTTTTCTGCTGTTTTCCCTCTCTAAGCATTTCTGAAACACACTGCTGTTGCTGTGGTATGAGCCCCCATAGCTAGTGCCAAGCCCCCAGTCTTCTTTCTTAGAAGAAGCAAGAGCTGCCAGTTTTGAGTGGTGGGGTTTCTTCAGAGCGGAGCCAATGCTAAATTCCTCTCAGCTCCTGAACAAGCCTGACACCTGCAGAGCATATCTTGTGCCCACAGGAGAGGGATTTATATCCATCTACATCCCCCTGGAGCCATTCAGCTGAGGAAACTCTGCCAGGATGTAACCTCCTCACCTCTCCTCAGTCTGTGGGTGCCTCTGCACATGTTATTAACAGCTTCTGTCCACTTTAGAGTGTTTTTCAGTGGTGAGCCTTTTTCCTGCCTGTTGAGAGCTCAAAGGCAAAGAAAGCTTGTTCAGTAGGGCTGCCCTAACTGTGGGCTTCAACCCGTTTTGGAGGGATCCTGTGTTAATCACCAGCCTTTGCCTTTGGAAGGATCCTCAGCACCTTAACACCAATGCACCCTGCTTATGTATCTCTTTCCAGGGCTACGTCTGGGCTCCCTGCAGCCAAGCCGTCTCCAGACAATGCGAGCTGAACCAGCATGCTGGTGTTTTAGACCTTGCTATTTAGACCAATAGGAATTCTGTTGACCAACTGCAGCTTTCACATTTTCACAAGTTCAAGACAGATTTGTTATGCTGGCAAACCAGGTTTTCAAGGTTTGCTATTTAGACATCATCTCCGGTGGTGGCAGCCCAATTACTCCAGACTGACCCACAACTGCACTGTTGTGAAGCAGCTGCTGCATTTTCCTAATGTCTTTCCGCTGGGGAGTGCCTGTACCAGCATTTTCTTCAGATTTCTCTACTCCCCTTCTTTTTTTGAGGTCTGACACTTCTTTGGGTCCAACGTGCAGTTAACATTTACATGTGCATTGATTGTCTTTCTGAAGTGATCCCAGTTCCATGTACAAGCCTGCAATGAAATTCCACTGTTTACAGATTATTTCTGTTACAACCATGTACACACAAGTAAGAGAAACCCCAGAACACAAAAATAAATCAAGTATGGCAGCATAACTGCAAGGCAAAAGCTATTTTTTATTGCTTTCAAAGCAGAAAAAGGCCCAGAGGAGTATTTCTCTTGTCTCTCAAGTCCATTTCCACTTGCCAACACACACTTTTAGAGCATTGTATTAATAAATAGTAAAAAGAAAGAATCCCACAAGTTAACACAGCATGCTGGGCTCATCAATTTGGAGCAACATATAAAAATCACCCATGAATCAACCAAAGTTATTCGCTATCCATGCAGACTTTGGTGCAACTCTTTCCTGCCACATTCCTTTCCTCCAGTTCAGAAAAAGAGAATGGTAAGATCTCGATTGTGCTTCCCTGCTCCATTTCCCAGAAGCCACAACCCCCCTGTATCTCCTGTGCTCTGCTCTGCAGTACTTGTGGGAGGGGTATGGACTAGATACTTTCACCAGAGATCAAGCAGCCAGATCACCAAGCAAGCCAGGGGTCACAGATACATTTCTATGTGCCTCACATTTGAACGTGAAGCTTCCAAAGACTGTGAAACACATCCCATACCTGGAATCCTCTCCACGTCCCCTCAAAGCTTCCCTAGAAGAAAAAGGCAGAGTTTGTATAAGCGTGAAGAAAAAAATAATCTTGTCCATTCTGTTTTCCATAAGATATGGAAACTAGGAATGAATCAACAGTACATTAGCTGGAGATGAACATTTGGATTTAGATTTCATAAGCTTGCACATCTGGCCGATAACAAGGTGTGATTTATTGCAAGCTCTAACAAGATGTATGGGCTTCTATTAAGTGATTAGGGAGAGTAGTATCCCTCCCCCCCAGGTTGCTTCATTTCCTGTTTTAATTTCATAATGGACAGTTTGAATTTCCTACAAACACTAATGGGATCTGTTTTCTCTCGTGGGAGTTTGCTTTACCACATTTGGTAAATGAAGATAGAAGGAAACAGCCTTTAGCAGAAGATTGATGGCACAGCTCTGGGTGCAATCTGCCAGGATGGGCTCAGCAATGACACAAAGAGCAACTGTCTGCCTTGACAGGGAAGATTTTCTGTCTACCCCAAAGGACAGCAAAGCATTTATAACAAGGCACTTTTCCATATTAATGAAATGTCTTGCAGTAGTTCAATGAAAGCTGAGCTGAGCCCCAAGCATCTGACAGTGACTTGAGGCACTGCAGGGTAAAGGTGGTGGCAGTGCCAGCCCTGGGGTGCTCCGGGGAGCTGTAGTTGCTGGCATCTTCCTACCACCAAGCTCTGTCCTTCTGCCCCATCCTTGGTGGGCTGCTACAGTTCTCGGCTAGCTTTTGGGCCCCAAATAAGGGTTTACACCCCAAAACTGAAGGATGGTACCACCTGCATGGCCCCGTAGGGACAGGTATAGGTAGCCCACCCTGCTGCTCTCCTTGGCAGCAACTCTGTACCCCTAAATAGCGGGATTTCAAAGTCTGATGTTGTACAAGTTTTCTAAAAGACAGTCTCCTCCTGCAGGAGACACTGGTGGGATAAGATTCATGTCCCTTGTCAGGCACCTGAGACCACAGAAAAGCAAAGATCACTCCAAGCAGCCTCATGCATATGTTCTTGTTTACTCCTAGCAAAAGTTCAGGTGTTAGGTGTGTGAGTGAGAAACTAAGCAGCCATGTGTTTCACGTGGTAGCTAGAGCTAAACGTACTCAGTTACTGCTTGAGCCCACGCAGTTATAGACTGTGGAAGAGATACATGCATAATTCATATGCTTTTAATTAAACTGCAGTATCTTTAATATATTGCATTTATTGTAATTACATTAATCTCTTCACACTCTTTGACCTACTGAAGCACCACTTTTTTTCTTTCTTTCAGTTGCAATATGAGCATAAACAACACTAATTGAGTTTCAGGACTAAATCTGCCAGAGGTGCGCCAGGCTCTCCCCACTGGAGACAGCAGCACCAGCACACAATGAGCAAGAGCTGCTCAGGGAGATAGCAGCTGCCCTGAACTATCCCACAGCTACAGGGGACAAGTCCTGCATGTTCTAAAGCTCCTTCCTGGGGCTTGGAACAGCGTCTTTGGAAGGGTTTTCCAGCAAGCAAAGCTGTCCTGCAAGAGCTTTGCTCAAGCAGAGACCACAGTGCAGCCAGGGCTCTGCAAGCAGGGGTGAACAGGCCAGTGGGCAGTGGCTTGTGGATGGCAGAGGTGGCCCTAGGAGATCAACTGAGCCACATTAGTGTTGCAGAAAGACAACCTTCAGGAGCAGGGTGTCCTTAGTAAGTGGAGCTTGAAGCTTTTGCCACTCAGTTTCTAGGTAATGCACACAGCTAGGAGATGGATCACCCCCGAATACCAGGCTGCTGAGATCTACCATAGCACACCCCTCTTTGCCAAACTCATTGCTGAGCTCCCCATGGACTTGCAAAGGGACATATCAGGATCAGCTTACCTGCACTTCCTGGTGTTTGGGTATGCTGAGCTGGGCAGGTCAGGAAGCAAGCAGCCATGGTACAGCTCCTGTGTGGGAAGATGCTTTAAGCCACTGTGGACAGGTTCAGGTCTAGCAGTGCAGGGGTTCAAGTCACCATGCTAATGCAGCTTTTCCAGAGAGAGAGCCAAAACTGTGTTTGCCAGGGCAGAATGGGAGATGGAAATCCCACAAGGGGAGGAAGAGTGCAGATTGCTTGGAAATGTCCTTATGACTGTCAGAAGAAAGATTTTCCCCCTCCAGGAAGGCATTTAACAGTTCTGGTTTGTCAGATGCTGCTCTACAGGTCTGATTTTTGTTTTGCTTTTCTCAGCACACAGACACAAAGGAAAAAAACAGAAAGCAATTAAAACTGCTTCACTGACACTTAATGGTATGGTTTTTATGTGAGACTACGTGTGCAAGACCAGAAGTTTGTTGCTGATTTCACTGGCAGAGCAGTAGTTTGAAGTAAAGAAGAAAAGCACTCAGCTCGGGCTGTCCTTGTGATTTATTACCACATAACTTGTAGCAAGATTGATTCCAGCTGTGTCGCTTTGGGAAGAGAGCACTTACTTGAAGACACCTGAAGGGGATTAATGAGTTGGCAGTTTGGCTTTATGAAGAGATGAGACCTCTTTCTTCTATCACATTCCCTATTTCTTTCCAGTGCTTCAAAGTCTGGACTTGAGGAGGCCTAAAAGCGATGAGCAGGCAGTGAGCTGAGGCAGCTGCAATGTGAGCAGTGGGACAGATGAAGGGGAGATGGAGAGGTGAGCATGACACAGGAGAAGGGTAAAAGGCAAGTGTGGATGGAGGAACACCTACTGAGGGTAAGGGAAAGTGAGGGCTGGCAAGGGGCTTCAGAAGTGCAAAAGTGAACAAGGCCAGAGGTGTGTGTGTTGGAGGGGAGGGATACTTGTGGGGATAAAGGAAGCTGTCAGCCATGAACCTGTCAGTGGTGAGTGATGATCAGAGGAGGGAAGAGGATTAGCAGGATGGCATGGAGACACAGGGAGGTGCTGAGGAGCAGGTGGCTAGAGGAGATACCTTCTGCTCCCGGTGGCTTGTGATCACTAGGGCAAGTTGTCAGGCTGGCTGGAATTCACACTGAGCTTTGGCTTGTAATGGCTGGAAGTGAAAAAATGGGAGCACTCTTCGGTTACAAGGACAGTTGGCTTCAGGGCTCCCCCTCCCTGTCTCCATACGCCATCAGCCTATGTGGAAGTGCTTCTCGGAGGTGCTGTCATCCTTGCGTTGCTGCAAAAGAGCTGTGAGCCAGTGTGATGAGGGTACTGCAGGGTCTCATTCAGAGTGAGCACCTATACTGCTGAAAGCACTGACAGCAGCCCTGCCACAGAACTCGCTCTGTTCCTCTGCTTTGGAGGGCACAAGTTTGAAACTCCTTTGCAGGAGGGAGGAATGACCAGTCTTGCAATGACGCCCATGCCATTGTTTCACACACCAGGAAGAGGACAAGTCATGCTGATGGTCCCCACAGCCTCACGTGTCTCCTCATGTCCACACCACCCAGGGGCAAGGCAGTCTCCAAAATCTCCAGAGCCCAAGCTCTTGCATGTGTCCTTGTTGTGGTGTTACAGCTGAATCTAGGACAGCCTCTTACACACACAACCACCACAGCTCTCAGCCCCACCAGCCCCATACCCTCCCTGGGTGACCCTGGAGCTGCAAACATCTTCCCACCTCCCAGCAGGGCAGTGCATATCCCACCTCAGAGGGCGCAGAGGTTGTGTCAGCCACAGCATGAAATGTACCACAGGAGGAAAGGAAGTGTTGGGGAGTGTTGGCAGTCCACCACCCCCCAAAAAAGACCCCAACCAACCCTTGCCCCTCCTGCCAAACCAACCAAGCCACCCCATGCCCTTGCCAAGCCTGGCACCACTGGACAGGGCCAGCAGCTAGAGCAGAGTAGGAGGCAGTTAGCACAGAAATGGCTTTTTTGATTGTTGTTTTTGAAAGCAGCAAGGCAAATAATTCAAAAACACCCAAAACCACACCTGACTTCTTCGTCTCGCTGGAGCCCTGTGATGCTAGGCATCACTGACCAAGCATCTTCAAAGAAAGGAATCTGTGCTCTGCTTTCCTTGGATTTCCAAAAGAGTTTGCTAACGAAAGGTAAAGATGCAAAGAGCGATGCAGGAGGCTAAGTGGCTCTCTGCTCGAAGAGCTGAATAATCAGTGCATGAAACAGTAAGGATCTGTGTGGCTTTTACACCTCACTGCTGTGCCAGATACTCTGATGGCAGAGCTGTGCTGTCACTGGCATCGTATACCACACACACTGTAGAAATGCTCATTGTAACCCACATAATTAGCATCAGTTGCATATTACCTATGTAATGATGCAATTTTATATATGCAGTTTTAAAATAAACTAAAAAGGCAAACACTGGTTTAGGCAATACTTTCACCATGAGGCCACCCAGCAGGTGATGGTGTGGGTTGTTTGCTCCTCATTCTCCCTGTTGTTTTCCTCCCTTCTCCCCTGACCATTGCAGACCTGAAAGCCTGTCGAGAAGCCACCTCACATACCATATGGGCTACTGGCAGCACATAAGACATAACTGCAATGGTCAGGGTTGTCAGACACATGTGATGCCACAGCTAAGCTGATCCCATGCCCAGTTTCTCACAAGGGCAAGCTCATTCTCCTCATCTGACACCAGGAGCTGGGGATACTCCATGAGCCTGGCCTGAGGTGGCTAGGAAAGACAAATGGTAGGTCTTTGACTTATTGGCATCTCCTCCAGCAGGTCTGGTGACAGGCAGCAGTGGCACTGCATTTGCTGCATGGTTGCCCTATAGGGCAAGTTGTGTGGGCATGGGGATCACACGGCTGGCCAGCCCCAAAGGCTTCACTGCACTTGAGAGAGCATGGGCATGGCCTTTCACTAGGGCTGGGTTTTGTTCCACCCGCCCGCACCTATATGGGCGCCTTCCTGCCCAGTGCAGCAGCATTTGTGCAACACAGCCAGGCTTGTAACTGTTGCTTCATCTTCCCCCCTGCCCTGAGTTAACAGTGCTTGCGTGCAGGGCTGGTTTTCTGCTCTAGAAAGCATGTCCCTTGAGAAACAGGATTTATCTCAATGACCTTGCACCCAGTCCTGTAGATCAGTCGCCTGATGATAATAAACCAAAACATTGTTCAGATTTACATCTCTCAAGTCCTCATGCTTCTCAGTTGCAGCCAAGTTACACGAGAGTGTTTGCTGACCTTTTAGCACACAGCTTCTCATTTCCCTGCACCCCAGAACAGTAATTCTTTAGTAAAGATGTGTTTTAAGGGGAATTAATTAACTAGGTTTGCTTGGCTGGATAATCAATTTTCTTGGTACAAATTGAGTACTGACAGAGGAACGTTGATCTGTTGCTCCTCTGCTTTCCCTGCATGGAGATTAAAAATAGAATACCCATTTGGAGAAATCGGGATGGGATCATACTCCTTCTGAATATAGAGTTCTGGCAACCTCAGAAAATGGGTGAGCATTACTGGGATTTCATTTCATAAGTGCATTGGAAAACTTAAATGTCAAAATGTCCTGATTTAGAGATCTTGGAACAAAAGAAAATGGAAATGTTTCATTCTGAAACAACTTTTAATTTAGACATTTCAAAAACAGCAAAATCAAGGGCATAAATCAGAGTGAAATGTTTCAATTGTGTTAAAAATATTTACAATGAATGGGCTTTGTCTTTGTTGCTGTTGGGTTTTGGTTTGTTTGTTTGGGATTTCTTGTTTCCTTGGTTTGGTTTTCTGTATTTTCCTTCTTGAAGCAACTTAATAACTTGGGGTGTCTCAGCCCTGCGTGAAAAGGAACATTTCTCCCCACCCCTCCCACTCCTGCAATGCTTTTCTGCCCCTGCTGAGCCCCTGCTGAAAGACCAGCAACCTGCCACCTTTCATGTTTCTCCACCTTGATCCTGCCAGTGTTTTTCCAGCTCTGGTATTCAGCAAAGCATGCCCCAGCTAATGACCCAACAGATGACTGGTACCCTATAATGCTAGTCTGTAACCTTAAGCTGGGTAAAACCCTCTGGGTGTTTTGAAGAAATTCTCCATTTTCTCCTTAGGTTGTACTTTATTTTTTATAAAGATGAATCCACTTCATTAGCAACCAAATGTTTCTTTAATTGGCACACTGCCCCATGCCTCCTAAATGACTGATTTGACTACAAACTGCTCAGACTCTGTGGTTTATTTTTCATCTCATTTATTGCAGGCATGAATACAGGAACAGGTAAACAGCTGAGCCGTAAAAGTTTCTCTCTAGGCATGTTTTCAACAAAATGCCATCACACACTGTCTGATGATACACGCTGCTACTCGGATGAAACAAAATGGTGTGAGCAGTCTTACTTTAAAGCTGCCACCCACCAGTCAAAGCTGCAGCTGCCAGAGAAGCCTTCTCCTCCACTTACTCTCTCCCTTCCCCCCTTCTCCACGTCATCTACAGGTTCTTTTACGGCACTTAACTTTACAAAACACAGTTGTGAGGCTGATCTTACATGCAATTACAGAGCAGCCTCAGTATATTTATTGCAAACTCCTTGAACATCAGGACATTAAAAAAGAAAGAAAAAAAAAGGAAAAAATAAAGAGAAACACCATCCCATTGCATAATTACGAGTAGGTTTCTGTAGCCAATGAACCAGAAATGTATTCAGAAACAAAAAAAAAAAAGAATAAAAAAGAAAACCAAAGGATAGTTGTAAACGGTGCAAACAAAACACGATGCTGCCTCCAATGAAACATTTCACTGCATTGCCAGCTCTGTTTCAAATGGGCACGTAGGCATCCTGTTGCAAGAGAGTTGTGAAGCCACGAACAGAAACTTTGAAGGAGTTAATTTTCATACATTGCACTTTCAGGGCCTAAGGATGTTTGAAACGTGAAAAATCTACACACGCTGTGGGACCTGATAGAGACGTGGGATCCCAGACAATGAAAGAAAACCCGGTTATTCCTTTTAAAACAAAGTAGTGAAAACAGCTGAATCACACAAAGCCAAAGCACAATTGGCTGGCTTCCATAGGAGACTGCAATATGAGAAAATATTTAACTCCTTGCATAGCTATTTAAATGGCCAATAAATTTTGCTGGAATCACCCAAACATGACAACATTGCATTCTGCCGCTTAGAGACTTCACGCTGGAAAGCTGGGATCTGCTGAGCAGGTCAGAGCATCACTCGGGGCACTGTTAAAAGCCAGAGCCACCCCCGGCAGACTTTGCCAGCATGGTGGTAGCAGGAGGTTTCATCAACCAGTGCCTCCCAAACGGGGCACAACTATAATGAAGCCTCTGTGCTTACTATGCCACTGTAAGTTACTCCAGCTCTCTGTTCTCCCCATAAGGGACACAAGCTGTTCTGACAACAGGGTGTTTCTGGTAGTATATTTACACCTAACGCGCAAGGCTTTTGCTGGCAGAGCTACATCGATCACAAATCGTACCTCAAAGCACCCTGGATGATATGTCTGTGTTGGCAAGGGTTTGCAATGTAGACCTAACCAGAGGGACGGAGAGCAGGATTCATCTCACTTAACTGTAAGCAATATAAAAGTAGACATTTAAGTCAGAGGCACCTCCGGAAGACAATTCCTTTGATCTCTCACAGGTGAGAGTTGAGCATATTAACATTAGGTGAGATGAACCCTTTCCCAGGAGAGCTGAAGAGACAAACTCCTTTCAGCCACCCTTTCCTGTCACCACCTCCGGAGACCATGCTTCAGAAGGCTGCTGTTCAAATGCGTTATCTTTACACGTGTCAATGTACATGATAATGATAGCCTGTGCTGGGCTTCATGCTGCCACAACTACATATGCAAGCTCATTAAAGCTAGCTCAGATACTTCTGCACTATTATATAGACATACCCTCGGCAGAGTATCCTTTAACACCTGTAAAGTTAAAGTCTAGGGGCAAATCTAGGCTATTTGCCCCTCAGCATATGTTCATGTTGACATTGTCTTGTTTACAGTAGTTTTGGGTAACATGTGTCCTAACACTGTAATTCCCAACCAGACGTGAGGCAGGAGTGTTTATTCAGAGGATATGAAAACTGAGACACTTAAGCGTGGCTGAAGAAAGTACACAGTAAGAAAGAACAAGGCGATGACATCCCACAGTTAAAAGTTTAGTTTGTTAACAGTAGAACAGTTTTAATAAAGCTCCATTAGGCTGCAGAATAGGAAACAGTGGCAGCCAGTGGATAAGACACTAAAACAAGACAAGGCAACATACTTGGGGTTGTTCTGTGGAAAACATCCCCCAGGACCTAAGTGGCCATACGAGCCTTTCCCTCTTCTCCTGGTGGGCACCAAGGAGGGAGGAGTTCCTGCTCTTTCTTGGCTATGCCAGAGCACGACTTAGCTATAAAGACTTGGCCGCTGTAAAATAACCTTGCTTCACATTTCTTGTTCTCCAGTTCTATTTCAGCTCAAGAATTTTTATACAATGGGAGCAAAAGGTTGCATTTAAAATATTAAATAAATAGCTTGATCACAGGCCAGAACATCTGATGGGCTGGTCTGAGTCAGGCATTCAGTTTTGCTAAAGGTTTTTTTGCTTATGTGACCAGACTGCACTGATGTGGATAATTGGATCTGTTTGCCCCCAAACCTGAAGGCATATTGCGGGGTTCTCAAAGTCCACTCCATGGCAATCAGTACAGCTGATGTGTACGTTCAGATCGGGGTTCTTTCTGTTTTTCCTTGACAATGACTTTGTGAAACTGCTGCCAGTTCACACACAACTGGGGGTTGCCTAACAGTAGGCAGAGGACCAAGTTCAGCTGGAGTGAGTGCTGTGCCATTCTCAGCTTTACTTTGCTTTCCTCTCCCAAAACAGCAGCTTTAATTATAACTTTCTTTTATTTGTTCTTCACAGTGCTCATTCTCACTTGAGCACAGACAAAAGGGGCTGCTCTTCTCCACCCCCCAGTACCTTCTGGGAAGTGGTGAGAATAGAGTAACAAAACATGGAAGATGCAGGCTCTTGTGGTTGTTGCATTTCCCTCCTTTCTGATTTCTTCATAGGGATTTAAAGTTCCTAAACTGGCTTTAATAACTTTGGATTGATGGAGTGGTACACTAAAATATAAGGAGCAGAAGTGTCCTGGGACTGTAACTAGAAGGTGGGCAGTGTACAAGTCGTATCTGATCACCCCACAAAGTCACCTGAGCCCTCTGAAATCTGCAGTCCAGGTGTGTTTCTGTGGCTCCTTGTGCCCATTGCTCATGTTGAGCTACTTCATTATATTTTGTATTGTGGGTTTCTATCTAATACTTGTGCTGGGTTTTTTGCCTTGTTTTATCGCAAACTGAAATTTTGGGGTTGGTGGATTTGACTGGGAAGCCTAATGCCAATTTCTTGTCCCAGTAAATATAAAATAGACAAGTCATTTTATACCTTCACATTGCAATCCACAGTGCTACGATGCTCTCAAGAACTCTCATTTCAGAAAAACAGCATAAGTTAACTCCAAAGGAAACCCAGTCTCACAGCAAAAACTTCCCAGGCTCCACACAAACAAACTGCTTGAGATAAAGCCATTGTAATCAGTATCAAATTAAGGGCAATCTTTTATCTTAATACAAACAAGAGAACATACAGAGTAACAGAAAAATATACATCTTCAGCCATACAAAACGCACAAAAGCTTTCTGTTGGAAGAGTACCTTGTAGCTGACAGCTGTTGGTAGCTTTCTAGATGACCCTGCAATACTGAACAGGGGGGAATGGAGAACTTCTTTCTTCTTTTTTTTACCTAGGAAATAGTTGGTAGCATTACCTGTATACCATAAACACCCTCCCTGGGGCTGTGATTCTGCTAGCGCTGGACCACCCACCCCACCTGATGCCTGAGATAGCTCCACTGAATGTAGAGGCTGCTTGTGTGCTGGAGGTGAAGGGGACATACAGTCAGGTTTACCCTTCACAGGTCTGCCAGTACACATGTGTTGATTAGTAGAGTGAAAAAGAGGGTATAGACACAGCTATGCCATAAACTATCATTGTTACTATTCTTTGAAGTGTTCAATAAATTCATGTCAGTCAGGAAGGTGGTTTATCTACCCAGGAAGTTAAAAATAGCTCCCTGTATGAGCTACATCCACACTGCTGAGGCTCTGCAACCGTCAGTGCTGGGGCAGAAGCTTTCTGAGTCTGGGCAAGCCCTAATGCCTAGGCAACCTGGAGAAGGTAAAGCTTCTCACTCAGTTAAAAAAAGTCAGTATCAAGCTAGAAAGTCAGTAGCAAATTACTTTAAACAACTGATTTTTTTCATTAATGGAAATACGGTAGGATTTAGTTGAAGGTTTAGGTCAGGATGACAATCTATAGGGAGTGTTGGGGGTGTATACCTGTATGGTGGGGTGTTTTTCCCCCTTGCAGCTATTTATATCTCTGAGTGAAGGTTAAGGTTAGGAACTGAATAAGACAGCCATTTATTTTGCTGTGGAAACTAACAGTCCTGGGGTTAGGATGTAATAATCATTCTTCTGCTTTAAAAATGGTTCTTTAACAAATAGCAGTAGCTCATTGCAATTTTCAGTTGTACAAAATGACATATTTTCTATGTTACTATCAAAATATTCTGCATAACATTAATTTCTGTGCACTTATTAACATATGTACAGAACAGTGTTTCCCAATAGAAATCAGTATGCTCCTTGCTGATCCTTTTTGCCCTAGATGTACCAAAACCAAACCAGAAATTAATTGTGTTAATAGTATAAAATCTCAGGAGAAATAAAGGATTGAAGGTTGATTTCCCAGCAGCAAATGAATAAAGGGACTCCTTCAAGTTAAAGTCTAGCTGAGACTTAATTTTAACCAACCATAGTGAATCCAGGTGAGCCAGGTATACCACACGTTTTCCTGGTGCATTATGTTGAGTACACAGAAGCAGAGGAATGTAGACAGAAGGCACATGAAAGGCCCCAATCCAGTCTCCATCTGACGGAAGTGCGAATTTCATAATTCTGTCATCAAGAGTCTTTTCATCATTTTCTCTCTCTCAAGTTCACGCCTCAGAGTCTCAGCACTGTGTAATTAATGCACAAACAGCCAATTATGAGGACAACAATAAGTCTCAGATTTCAATTTAAAACAATTAACATTTTCAAAATATCAAAGGAAGGGAGAAAAGGCCAGGCTCAATTCAGTGAAAGGGCTGATAACTGATGGCCAGTTCAAAAACAAGTACCGCTTGGTATTTCTGAAGAGCAAGAAAAAGGACATAAAAAGACCCACATGGCAAAACAGCTTAGGATTTCATCTCCCCCCCCTTAAAGCCTACTGATTTAAAAGAAACTGGACTAGAACTCTATACATGAAACAGCTACAGTAAATGCCACCACAAAAGACTGGTGTTACAGCCTTCTGCTCCTTGGTGTGGTCTGATATTGGGGATATCTATATTCATGGAATTTACCATAGCCCTGCACAAATCCTTAAGTCCTTGCTCTCATACCCCAAATCCTCCAGAGCCCACACACTCTGCAACACTGGGAATGTCCTGAGTTAGTGATTCCATTTCATAATAGTGTGTAAGGGAGGGTGGGGGAAACCAACACAACACTGTTTACTGTGTTGTTCTGACAGTTAAGTATCTTCATGCTTGTAAATCAGTTTGGAGATTTAAACTGCAGTGCAGAAACCTTGCAGCCCATTCATGAGCAAGCAGGGGTGGAATCACCCACTAGTGTTTGAGGCATCCTACAGAAGCTGAGTTCAGCGCTACAGCTCCAGAATTACATGTTCACTGGGATGACAGATTTTTCAGTGAGTTAGCAATGTTGAACAAGTGTGCAGGTGCAATTAAACCACCATCTGCAAGAAATAATTCACCAATGAAAATGGGAATTGACCATGAATCTGAAAGTAAAAAAGCCTCATTTAGAATGATGCCAAAGAAATGCTTTTCAACATAACCCTAGGACTTTTTTTTTCTCCAGAAATATTGAGCATATACATGTCCACATTTGTATTCAGTAACTTATCAGCTTGGAAAATTCAGCTGTGATTACATTCTAGAATAAGAAGCCAGCATGCAAAACTGGTTAAGATGGAAGAATAGAAACCTGAAAGCCGGCTGCCTCTGGAAAGATGGGATGGCTTATGTATCTCTGAGAAACTATAAGAAAGACCACTGCAGCTTGACATGACTAAAAATAATAAAGAGGAAAAAGAAAGAAAAGCAGGGTCTGTTTTTCATTTAGAAGAGCAGACATTTCTTACCCTCAGCTTTCCCCCACAGATATTTCATTTCAAAAAACAAATTGCAACAGCAATTATTAAAAGAAAATCTTTGTGCTTCAGACTTCCTTGAGGAAAATCTGCACAACCCTTTCTCTTCAGGCCACTGGCCACAGAAGTTGTACGCTGCTGGCTACAGCAGTTAATTAAGGTAGGGGATTTTCTCAGAGCAGATATAAGCTATAGATATTTCTTTATATAACCCTTTACATATTCTGAAGTAGGTGTCGAGCAGCAAGTAGAAATCTTTTACTGTGGGGGAAATGGCAATTTTTAGTAATTAAAATATGAAAAAGAGAAATAATTCTGATTCCTTTAATGCAGAGAGCATCATAGTATTTGTGGCAGAATTGTACAGTACCTGTCTGCCAGCGAAATCGGTTTATGTGACGTATATACTGTCTGCACCGTTGGAGTAGGTATAGTGTCTGCCAAAGATCTCAGGACAGGCGATGGAGTTACCAGCGTTATCTTAGGGGATGACTGCACTGTACAGCATTGTAATTTGCTGTCTGCAAATTCTGCCTACAAAAAAAGTACACAGACACAGAAAGAAAAAAGTGTAGATTAGCTTTTGCTATCTTTCACCATCCAATTCATTGCCAGACATTCAGTAACAAGTAATAATGAGAACAAACAGGAGTCTGTAGCTAGAGCTGCTCAGTGCCACCTCCACATGTGCTGAACAGCCACCTCTTTTGATGGCTTATTTCAGAGCTGTGCTTGAGGGACAAGCCTGATGGCATCATGCCCTATGTGAGATGAAACTCCATGTATGACTGGCAGTGTTTGGATAAAAGACATAATCAGTTTGGAGAATGCTGCTTGTCAGTATTGCATTTTCCCTAAAATTAAAGAACGCTGACTACCTTTGGATTATTCTTCAGATATACTATACAATTTTCTGGTGGGTCCCAAGTTTCAAACTGTCCATCTCTTTTCCACACTTACTAACTGGAACATGCCTCAAGAGAAATATTCTTGTAGTATCTAGTAACAGGTAACATAAAAGCAATATTGGAAGTGGTGTTCTAAGACAAACCAGCAAGCAACCACCTCCTGTCTTTCAGCACTGCAGTTTTACAGCAAAGACTGGGCCAGATAATAAAAGTGGAGGGATAGGATCCCTAAAAATAAAACAGCCCTGATCCTTCTTTTTGGCATGGACTATTTCTCATGCAAACCACACTGGCTAGTGCCTTCCTGGTATCACCTGCATTTCCTTCTTGACAACTTTTTCCTCTGAACTTGATTCAGGCTTTAAGGCAGGGAGGAAGATAAGTCACCATCATAGTGGAGCAGCTGCTTAAATAGCAACTTTTTTTTCTCTGTCTTAATTATTTCTCAAATTCTGCAAGCCACATAGGATCAATGCTAACGACAAACAAATCAGTTTAATCAGGGGGACAATTATTTGAGCCTGGGAAAGAATGGCTGTGTTAGGTTTGCTTGCCCATTGCCATTTTTTAACGTGTTTCTGCTCATGTTTCAGCTGAATGCATCTGATGTGCTCCAAAACAACCTCTGAAGCAAAAGGAATTCCATTGACTCCACAAAATTAGTAAAATGGAAAGTGTAAAACCAACTAAAGAAACTCTTCCTCCACACTTGGCCAATTATGTGCGTAAATAGTGGCTAATACAATCTGTTGGAACTTCTCTGTCATTCAACTTTTAAAACTCAAACTTATAAGCTTCAGGAGTATCAAATTTTTGTTTCTCATACAGGATCCATGTGCTCTGAGGACTGTCAGATCTTAATTTACCTTATGAGGAGGCATCACTCTGTGAAGCTGATGGAAATTCTCCCAGCCTTACTGAAATCAGCAGGGCAGTGACAAATTACACTTGCTTAAGATTTGCCCTGAGTCCTAAAGTGCGTTTGCTCTGGATAACAGTATATTTACAGTAAATATATCCTGAGCATCTTTATGTATATATATATATATACTTGCGTAGTATGTTTGAGCCAAATATTTAACTGTTCTAAACAGTTATAATTTAAATCTGTGTGACTCATACCAGCCTGTGAGTATGGTCATGGAACCTGCCATTTCTCTACAGAAATCTCTGAAATTCAGAGGGTTTTCTGGCATGCAGCTTGTTTTTAAACATTCCAGGCAACCAGGTTCTCTTCTTTTACCTCCGCTAGGAACAACACAGCTACATATACACCCCCAAATTAGAAGCCCTACACAAAAGGTAAAGCCTTCCAAATGTCACCATTCTTAGCTTTTCCCTCCTCAATGACATTCCAGTGTTTTGCTCCAAGCTAAAAATATAAAAATAAAAAATAAAAAGTGAACGGGAAGCAAGGAAAAAAAAAAAGAAAAATCCCAAACAAGGAAAAGCGTTAACAAATGTTACCATCTGGGACTGTGTGTGACTGGAGGACACTGAGAGTTGAATCTGCCTGCAAGTCCAAGCACTGATCTAGACCTTTCCCTTACAGCTCCCACCTGCGCTATAGGAAGCCTTCAGCAAGAAGCTCAAGTCCTCAACAGAGCCCCTGCAGCAGGATGAACCGAAATGCTGTGCAGAGAGAAGCTCGTCTCTTTGGGCTGGGATGGAGGACCATGAAACACAGGACCAAAGTCCAATTAACCTCCCTAATTGTTTTCCCATCTTTATGCAGTCCTCTCAGTAGCTGCTCATTTACCACAGCTATTTGTACATAACTCACTCATGTATGAAAACCTATAATGGATCACACACCATTAGATCTTTATTGTAATGGTGTTTTAAGTATTTGTGCTCTGGATTCTACCCTCCACTCTGCCCAGGAAAATGGGACTCTATAGGAAGAAGAGGGAATTTCAGAAAGATTGGTTTGAATTTTACTTTGCTTCTTCTCTCCCAGCAGAGCATAACAAAAATGTCAGCATTTGAATTTCCCATAGAAGAGTCATTTTCAGCAAGATAGAAATTTCTGTGGGTAAGTATATCAGGGTGGTTTCTGTTACATTTTAATGTTCCATTGCCCCAACAATGAAAAATTATTTTATACAGCCTTCCTAAATTTTGCTTTTATCATAACTCTCCTAAGCAGAAAAGCAATTTCCAAACAATCACTCTAATTAGAGGGAAAGCTATTAGAGGGAAAGCTATTTTGGGTGCATCTTCTTGCTTATATAAAGTAGTAGCATGAAAGACACAAACACTGTAACTTTGATTTATCTTCTACCACAGTTCTATTATCTGGGCTTGACTGACCTACTGTGACTTATTCCCATGTATTTTTGGGTACCTTTAATTAAAGCTCAACAGTGGCACTGACATAGCCTGGGGAGGCTAACTAACTTTGGCTTTAAAATACCTATGTGGAGAAAAACAACAGATCAAACCCACGGTCAGGTTTACTGTGAAAGAAAAGCCTCTCTCTTTAAATCATTAAACATAGACAGCTATTGCACATGGCCCAACAGTGACTGAAGCTACTTATCTCTAATTATATGCCAGTTACAGATTGCTGCTACCAGTATAAGTTAAAGTCTGAAATGCTTCATTTTTTCCAATGTAATTTAAAAACTGTAAGTCAGTTACTGTGGTTTATAATTATAATCAGAGAGTGTTTCTTACAGAGTAGGTAATTTTGTCATGCTTACTATGTAACGGCTCTGACCTTAAAGTAGTACTTAGATTGGATTTATTTTTTTAATAGTCTAATAACTGTTTCCTTATATACAAAGGTTTTGTTTATATAAGTTAACTGCTTATATGTTCCTTATAATTGTTTTGTTAATAGTTTATTGTATCAAAATGCCTAAATTCCAACTTCTATGGAAGGTTAACAAGAATTATAGATTCATAGAAAGGTTTGGGTTGGAAGGGCCTTTAAGATGTTTTAACCCCTTTGTCATTTGCAGGGACACCTTCCACTAGACTAGGTCACTCAAAGCCCTGTCCAGCCTGGCCTTGAACACTGCGAGGGTGGAAGCATCCACAGCTTCTCTGGGCAACCTGTGCCAGTGTCTCACCACCCTCACAGTAAAGAATTTCTTCCTTATATCTAACCTGAATCTCCTCTCTTTCAGTTTAAACACATTCTCCCTTATCGTATCCCTTCCTGTCCTTGTAAAAGTCCCTCTCCAGCATTCTTGTAGCCCCCCTTTAGGTACTGGAATTAAGTTCAGTACTTGATCCAAATTATTAAGCAAACACGAGAGTTTATAAGAGGATACCATTGTAATCACCAACTCTAATTCTTCCTTAAAACTCAGATATAAATTCAATGAAAATCAGCCTCCTCTTTGTGATGGCATAGCAGGTGGTTTCAGGCAGGAAGCCATGCAATCACTAGACAGAGAACTAAGTCTTCCCATTCCCTTACTGTTCCTGGGAAAGATGCTGTGGAACTTCACAAGTGTCCTCTACAGTCCTGAACTGAACAACATTTTGGGACCAACCACCTCAGTGGTTTAGCCTTGGCCATTAACACTTCGTCCTCTGTCTAGTAAGCAGCAACGTCTGAACGCAGGCAAGTTATTTATAGAATGGGAATATTTAACTGGTTTGCACTCTAGTTTCAACTTGGATTTTTTTTATTATTATTTTTGTTTTTTAGGATTGCTTAACATACAAGTTTCTGACATTGTTAAAAAAATAATTGGAATTGTGTTAAATACACAGTTTTTTAGTTGCACGTTCTACTTACAGAAAACTGTGGTACTGTTGGAAAGGGATCGAAAAAAGGATTAGATGTATCAGCAGGGAATGTCTTTATCTTTAAAAAAGATAAAGAAAAAGATGTTACTTTCAGAGCATAAAAAAGCAAAAGCAAAAGAAAAAAAAAAACTTAAAGCAGCAAAGCATTGCAACTACAATGATATATCCAACAAATTAGAGCAGTTCAGCAGAAATTGGACCAGACCAAAAGAGACCCTCCAAAAATGCATACAGAAACCTGATGATGAATAGTCAAAGCATAAATATGAAAACTTGATAAATTAATTCTACCATGTAATTAAATCTGTTGTGTAAATACAGAGCTGATTGCAAATATAATGTATCTTCCAATTCTGTCAACAGCCATTGGATTATTACCTGCTTCCTTCAGCCAGCACTACATTTCGC
This sequence comes from Melopsittacus undulatus, assembly GCF_012275295.1. Taxonomy (NCBI): domain Eukaryota; kingdom Metazoa; phylum Chordata; class Aves; order Psittaciformes; family Psittaculidae; genus Melopsittacus; species Melopsittacus undulatus. The sequence goes on along the minus strand of NC_047527.1, from coordinate 67,330,300 downwards.
ACAGGAGCAAATTCTGCATTGCAGGAACTCTGGCTAAAGATCTTGTCCTTTACAGATTTTAGACTTCCAAATTTTCAGGTACACAGATGAAGGCAAACAATCATGTAAGGTAGGATTGAAAGAACACCATACATACAAAAAGCACTGGGGACAACTGTTTCAGGCAGCTATGAGGCCTTGTGTTAAGAAGAGGGCTGCGGATAAAGGGTTGACCTTAGGAAAAGTGCCTGGAAATGGAGAAGTGAATGACCAACACACCCATATGCTGAGAAGCCTGAGAGCTCCCAGGGCTTGGTTCATGAGTGTACACTCACTGGTGGCACCAGGCCTTGCTGGAAGTCACTTCTGCCCTTAAAATCTTTTCAAACATTAACTGAGATAAAAAACATACTTAACAATAGTCTTTGTCCCACTTCATTGTGAATGCTGTTTCTCATGATTTTCCTCTTTAGAATGCAGACATTTTTCAGTCAGTAAAAGAAAGGACACAATAAAAAAATAAAGATACCAATTTTGAACTACACTTTAAGCTTTCTATTTGGAAAATCACATATTACAAAGGTGTGTTTTCCACTTTATTATAGAAACTGCTGTGCATTTGTTTGTTAACATGTCTTCAAACATAATTCACTAACTACAACTATGCAACTATTGCTTAATAATGAGAAAAGCTACCCTGAGAGCCCTGAGCCTCGTAGTCCAAAGCAAAACCTGAAATTATGATGTCAAATATAATAAAGTAAATGCATAGTGTTTATTTTGGAAATAAAATAACAGAAACGTATCAGCTTATAATGATGCCAAGGGAAATTAGCAGCCATCTGTGGGCACACTTCTACAAACATGTGGAATTAATCTTGGCATTGTCAGGCTTTTTACACACATGGAGTATGGAAAGCAAGCAAACAGTTAAGCATGTAAATACTTTTTCAACAAAATAAGGGTGTTTATAAGTCAATTACACAGGCATAAATGAACAACTGTGCAAGGGAGAAATTCTTTGAAATTGCAACTTTCTATGCAAACATATCAATCTCACACTCCTTTTATAGTCTTATATTCATGCCTGTTAGCAAAATATATGCATATTACATTGCTGATTGAACCTACTCCTTGGATTGAAGCAATAGCTTCTAGTAAGTTTGTTATGTTTCTTTATACCCAGAGCCAAGTCTGTCAACATAAAACATGGACAGCTGCAGCATGTCTCACTCTTGAGAGACAACAAATACCCATGAGCCCAGGTTGTAATTCTCAGGTTATAAAGGGTATACAATGTGTTACAGTACAAAATACAAGTGCACTCCATTACGAACACAATCTTTGGGCCAAAGGCAAACAGGGACTGGAAGTTGGTTGCTCATATGCAGTATGAATTTGACATTCTACAGCGAAAATCTCTCTAATTTTGCAGGTTGGTCTCATTAAAGAAATTAAGCTCAGTTACTGAATACAGTAAAAAGGAACACAGAACAATATTCAAGAGCCCCTGGGGATTCGGGACAAGCAGTACATCAGAAGAGTCAGCCCTGATTATTGGCTGAGGCATATAGCCATGCAGAATACTCTCTTGCAGAGTCAATACTGCAATCTGTAGATGTTCCTGAGGCCAGCCTACACATCAGAACAGCAAAAAAGGTTAATCTGGTTTAGTTATCAGTGTGAGTTCCTCTCTCAGGGAGCTGTGCTTATTTAATCTCGGGAATAAGACAATCTTGACAAATGAAAGGCTCTCTAGGTTCTAAACCTACCAATTTCTGTCATTTTAAAGAAACTGAAAAGAGAAATTAAGGAATAGAGGGGAAAAAAAACATACTTGTGTTCAACTCAAGAGTGACAAACAGAAACCATCCTGCTTAGCCCCCAGGATTTGCCCTTTCTTCTTCTCATCTTTTATCCCCTCTGAGAAGAGACCATTGTTACTCGAATGGCATAATGGAGTTTATTGGTTTGGCCAGCATCTTAGTATGAGTGCTGCTGCCAGCTCCTACAGGCAAAGCAGAGGGACAACACTGTTGTCTCCACAGCACTGGCAAGAAATTCTTACCTATTGATGGCTTGGCTCTTTTCAGTAGGAAGCAGGTACAAGATCCTCATCCATGCAACAGCAGAAAAATTCTATATATTTGAGAACACCTTCAGAAGAATTTGAGAACAGAGGATATGCAGGATGGGCAGACAGTCATGTGGAAAACATCAGTTAAGCAACTGGGTTTAGTGACACTGCATTTGGAAATGTGAACAGTCTTTTCACCCAGGAATACAATTTGTCCTGACTGTCCTACATGTCCACCATGGCCAATAGCGTGCTGACAACAGCAGCAGTTGACAGCACCTGAACGAGGAAGAAAACCCTGTGATTCCTATTCCACAAGGAAAGCAGCATCACGTGTGAGTCTCTTCCTGACCCTTATCTTGGGGTTGAGCCTATTGCATGGACTCAAAACTCTCAGAGTAGCTGGGAAAGCAAAACAACTCCCTGACCAGAACCAGACAAAGACCTAAATGTGATGCATTCCACACACAGTATATAGCCACTCTCCCTGCCCTAGGAGGAAGACACACCACACCTTCAAACATCTCCTGACTCACATGGCAGAAGCAGACCCTAAACTTCTCCTGGGTGCTTTTTAATCCATGCTGCAGCAGCATCTGTTGAAAGATGCCACCTGGAGACAGAGAAGAGTAGAGCCATCACCACCACCTCCCACAAACCCTTGGTTCCTCCAGCCTCTCAAGACCTTTAGCAGCTTCTGGGTTTTACCTGGGATTGCAAATACGAGGAGAAAAGGAAGAGGGAAGAGAAGGTGGGCATCTCTGTGTGCAAGACAGTCTCATGAAGCTGAATTGCAGCTGCTCCGACCAGCAACACACACTAGCTGCTAGTGCATGGATTGTTGCTGAGTTATTCTGTCTAGTTCGGTATAAGACAAAAAGAGAAATAACAGCTTTGGAGTTTAAAGCTGAGCACAGAAATTACTGTGGTGGCAGGTGGGTGCAGCAATTGTGTTCATGTTGTAGAGTTGCTTAGATGAGCATGTTCTGGCACAATCAGGCTCTTCCAAAGGAGCAAATGGTACTAACTGGTGTCACTGAGGCTACAGAAATATCATGAGCAACAAGAGGTCAGAGCTGTGGTGTCAGTAACAGCATAAACAGACTTTTAACACTTGATTTCAAGCACGCCTACTCTCTCTGCAGGGCTAAAACAGTCCTGCAGCCAAAGTAACAATCATAAAACAACCGTTAAGGCAGGCCCCATCTTAAGTAACTGCCACGTCAATGGCGTATGGCATGAAGGGGGAGCGAACACGTTCTATGCTCCAGTGGCATCTCGCATACTGAGGGCTTGTTTCACAACCTCAAATGCCCCTTGCTTGAAAGGTCAGGGTGCATTACCATAGAAGAACTACTTTGGACAAGTATCTCCTTGTCTGGAATATTTAGCTTGGCAAGTGGAGAATTTATTCAGCTTAAAAGAACTGTTGACCCTTAACAAAAAGAAAGGAAAAGGGAAAAAAAAAGAAAAAAAAAAAGAAAAGAATAATACAGAAAGGACCAGCACAGTCTCAGGAAAAGTCCAGTAACCTTTTGAGTAATCTTTCAGGAGAAAAAGCCTAAACCCAGTCAATATTACAGTCATATTAATTTTGTGGGAAAATGAGCCAAATTTTATTCCTCTGTGGATAATTTTCTGCTACTACTGAGAGATTCTTGTTGCATTATCATATGTCTATGGAACTGACATACTCTGAAGGCATCTTTGCCGTAACCAGAAGAGTTAACAGCACTAATTTTCCATTAGATTTCTACTGCAAAGAAGAATGAAGGAGGGTAAAGGAAGAAAAAGAACAACAGGACAAGAACCTTCCTATTTTATTTGCATTTGTGAAAAGAGTTCTTCTGGACAGAATTTAAAATCTAACTAAAAACAATTGTATTTTCCTGAAATGCCTTTCAGATGGGTTAGGAGAAAAAGACCCTGTAACTTTCCATAAATGCAAACACAAGTGGATGGAGACAAAGAGTACTTTTATCAAGTTAAATGATAGAAAAATAGCTATTTTTGGTATTTCTATCAGAAGGGAATATTATAAATGTCCTTCTGTGACAAAAAAAATATATCACTTTTGGGTATTTTCTTCTCTAACTTTTGAGGTAGTCAGTATACTCACTGCTCTACAACAACTTCTTTCCTTCTACAAATGTCCAGTAACTTTTTCAGCTGTCAACACTTCCTTCACTCCCATCCCCTGCACTGGAGGCCTTTACAACATGATGCAGAAAATGTGTAATCTCAGTGGGTTTGCACTGTAACTTTGTATACTGGCCAGATGGAAGACAAAGCGTAGGCCAAACTATCCTGTGCATCACAGCAGATGCTGACACCTGAAGTGGTGTCATAAACACAGCCCTCAGTATGCACATATAGACAAAGGAATATTGTGTGGTGCTTTATTTCAAAATACATAAGTTGAGTACCAGCACATCCGTACAGCACAGAGACTTGTTTCTACTCATCAAGTTAGGAAAGATCAGCAGCCCAAACTTCTGGAGTACATTGCGTTAGCATTTCCCAGGCCTGATGTGATGTGACTTCAAAAACACCAGTTAACCATTAGACCTGGTTTCCAAAGCCAGTCATATGATTCTGGACTCTGCAATTGTTCAGTAAAGCTCCTTGTCTGCTGTCATACCATTTCAGTGGCTGAAGTGAATAATGAGGTGGAAGATGTAAAACCAAATAGTTTCTGGTATTTTCCACCATGTAATACTCCCAAACAAGTTCTTTTGAGTGGGAGTAGTTCTCAGCTTCAATGATTGATCACTCAGGTAATGTCAACCTCAGTTCACTCCATTTGCAAGTGGTAACAAAACCAGTGTGATAGGTAGGCAGGCACAGTCATTGCCTGGGTGGAGAGGGCAAAAATCAGACCAAATCATTGCAGCCCAATAAACCTGCAACAGGACAGAGACATAAATCAGCAGTACCATTGACTAATCAGTCTTGGACAAGGCTGTGTGAACTAAATGCCTTGATGAACCCTGCTTGGTGCGAATCCCACACGCATTGTATTACAGGCCATCTTCCTCTCATTGGATGCAGGATTTTTTCCACTTGTTGAAATGACATCCAGGTGCCAGTGTCAGCAAACAGATTTCATTTACACATATTAAGGAGGGGCAATTTTGCAGAATGTACTTGTAAAAATACCCTAAGGCATCAAATGTGTGGTTTCTGAAGAGGATGGGTTTCTTTGCAGGCCACTAAGCCAGGGAGATGTATGTGTTCCCTGCGATTGTCACTCCCTCTGGGGTGATAAGACTGTGAAATCTCTGTCCTAGCTCCATCTGGTCTTTGGGTCTCCCTTGCTCAACTTGCAAAAATCTGGCAGAGAGTGGAGTTCAAGGACATGCTGTGAACAACATTCACTAACACATAAGAACCAATGTAAGTGAATCCAGCGGTTTGACTTATCAGATTTATCTGCTTGGTTCAAGAGTCCACAGACCTGCAGGACTGAGTCCACCTCCCTGCAGGTACTACTTAATTCCTTTTGGAAAACTGAGAGAACTTCACCTTGAAAGTCATGTACATCCTATGGTATCCTTGCTGAGCCAAGCTCTCTTGGAGTCCTCTCAAATTGTGAACTTGCCATTCCTCTGCTCACTGACATACGGCAGCCTTTCTCTAGACCTTGCTGCAGGCTGAGTCCACTGTCCTAGAACACGCCTCAGCAGCATGAACCACATTCTTGATGTCTTACTGAGTGCATGCACAACAGGGCTAATACTTTCCTCTCCATCAGATACTTTCCTCCCTCTTAAGAGTGACTTTGCTCAACCCTTCCTAACATAGAGGCATTGCCAGGAGGTGGCTGCCTGGCTCCTTGGCTGAGCTCCAGTGACTTCTGGCTCCCAAACAGATTCTCAAGGAAGTCTGTAGGAGTGGTTTACAAGGTTCAGCTTCTGCTAAAGCTTGGTTTTGCTGCAGCTATAGCATTTCACATATACTTAATGTGTAGTAGTTTATTGCTACCATATAAGTTATATGTTATTTACAAGCAGGTCTACCTAAAAGAAAATAGTTAAGGTGCCATGGATAAAATCCTGAATCTTCAAGCCAACTTTTGTACTAACTGACAAAGGCAGCCCTGCAAATCATGTTGGTGATAGTATCCCTCTTGTGCTGCCTTTAAAGACTGAGTATTCTGTTGGTCTTCATTTTAAGGGTTGTAATTATGGGTTGCTAGCAAAGTGATTTCAGAGGTATTGGGAAGGGACAGGTGATGACAGTAGCAATGTTAAGTCAGCCCAGCATCTCTGCAGCACATGGGAAGGGAATACATGTTCTGGGTCATTTTTACAATGTAGCTTTGCTTTGAACTGTTTTTGAGAAGGCATTCTTCAAAATAATACAGGATAAGAACAATTCAGATGTGACAAAGGCAAGACAGTGTCCATGTTCTCACAGTCCTCAGGATATTCAGTACTCTTGCTGATGCTGTGAAGGTGAGCAAATGGGCTCACCACAATCTCTGCATGAGCTGTCAGTCCAGTCACCATCCCCTGAGGAAAATGTGGCAAGACAAAGTGATGTCACAGTCTTGATGCATTGGCTAAGGCGCAGACTGAAGGTTGTAGAATTTGCTTGTCTTGGCTTAAAACACCGAAATGTAGCAAATGAAAAGCAGTAGGCACACTGGCTGGATATGGCAGCTCTTCAACACTGCTGCACAGTAAGCTAGCTGCATCGCTGGGACAGCTAATACAAAGTTACTGATTTTGCCCCTTTGTCTTTACCAATTAAATCCATGATGATCCAGTGCCAGGTGCCTAGATCACAGTGCACAGACAACAAAATCAAGTGGCATCTTCTGCAGATGGAGGCTGTTGTCATAGGAGAAAGTCACTAAAGATGAATAACATGAAGAGGAGGAAATGAATATTGTGATTTCTGCCAGTTGAGAGTGCCCCAGGTAAGCCATGTATTTCCTGATTTCACTGCCAGCAAGCAGACTGTCCATGCATTCTTTACCAGATGGAAAGTCACCACTAGCCACGCCTGATTATTTCTAAGTGTAGACACTGACAGCTCATCATCCATTAACTCCATGCCTTATTAACACAGAGAATTCAAACCCAGGGACATTTCATCAAAGGCTGACGAATAACCACGGGACATACCTGCACTTTCTCAAAAGTATTAGAATCACATTCCTCTGTTGAACAGTTATGACAGATTGACACAAACAGCACACTGCCTGACCCTTGTCCCACACAAATAATTTGGCTTTCAATCTTTACTTCTATAGGAACAAAAGCTGGCTGAAAGTCCTTAAGTGTCCAGAAACTGAACCAATCACAGTCTCCTTGAGTGTCAGAATAGCAAGAAATACTTTGCATTAATTTTTTGTCCTATTTTTCTGGTGTATTGAGCTCTGCTAAAATCCCCAGGAGTTTATACAGTTCATTATTCTAAAGGAAAAGAATAGCACAGGTAGATTAAAATCAGTGGAGCTACAGGAAAAGTGTTAAAATTACAGACTGATGCTCTACTTTTATATCTGTCCAGAAGGGCACCTGAGCATATTTTCAACTTCAGCATGTAACTTGTCCTAGTGATTACTGCAGACTTTAACGATGCTTTTGCCTGAAAGTTTTGGTGACCTCTCATGGATTAGTATCTCCTCAAATAGACATAGGAGTGCTGACTGCTGTGCTGTGCTGTGCTGCAGCTTGCCAGGCTCACTATTCTTAAAGTCTGCTCTGACTTAAGCTTCTGTACAACAATAATCCTTTTCTAGCATAATATGTCACCCTTTCCAACATGCCTTGTGGAAACATAACATTGCTTCCTTAAATGTAGTGTATGCAAAACCATTTGATCCTGTAAATAAGAGCTACTCGAATAGAAGCTGAAAGTCTATAAAGAGCAATGTTTTGCATGGTTTAAGATTCATACATGAGGAAATCCAATTCCATATCTATAAATCTTTCGTGATTGTTACATATAAAACCCTATTTATTCGTAACCTCACGCCCTTGGCTATGGAATCATTCATATTACCAGCCACCAAGCACTGGAAAAACACAAAGATTCTGTTTTCACTGTAATTTTATCTTATTGTGTTCAAACACAAGAGTTCATTAGACATATACATTTACAGATTACAGATATCTGCATTGTAATACTTTGCAAATTTGATGACATGAAACATATCAAATGCCTCTGTGTCTGTTGAATCCCTCATTAAAGCAAACCACTATCAAAGTAAATGTATTGTTCCTTTGTTCCTTTTCTCATCTTGTTTCCATCTTTTCAAGAATAAATTGGGATGCTACTTTAAGAGCCAGTCTCCCAGTCAGAGACACTACACTCAGGCATGTTCCATAGCTAAAGAGATTAGTCCCAGCCAAGGGATAATCCCAATTGATTGGGGCTATTAGCACATAGCTCACTCTCACCCATTCTTAATTACAGCAGAAATTTCTCCTTTGGACTGAGAAGAAAAGTACAGATCTCTTCTGCTTGGCCCAGGAGTGACAGCAGTTTCAATGCCAGAAGGCTGCTCTATCATTTGAGCAGAACTCTGCTTCCCCATAATTTGTTCATTGGGCAAAGGATCCGGGGGATGCGCTATTATAGACATCTCTGTGAAAGCGACTGAAGAAGATTATAATGCTGCAGTGAACAGGAAAAGAAAAGGGAAATGGGAGAAAGGCCAAACAGTGACAGTCCTCTCCCTGGAGGTCTGCTTGTGGCATTTCTTCAGGGCAAAAAATACTCTGTGAATGAAATGTCACAGGCAGATGCTGGTCCCTGCTCAGTATCTTCCTGCCCATCCCAGCAGGGGCTCACTGGGAAGCCAAACTGGGAGCTTGGGATTTCCTGCAAGGCACGTTTCCAGCACTGCTGCCTCCAAGGCCCCTTTGCAGCACAGTGTCCTGATGGAGGAGGCCAAAACATGCGGTTGTCTGGCAACCTCTGTCGATGTTATGGTCCCTGGGAAGATTATGGTTAACTCAATCGATTCAGAAAAACCCTGAAGTGTTTCTAAAATGTAAGAGAAGCAGAAACTGTCAACTTCATTACTGGGGAACAATGAGGGGTTTTACAGTGGTCACTTTTAACTTTCTCCCCAAGCACCCCGGGATAGATGAAAGTTAAGACCTGGGATACTCTGTTTTGGGCGTGAGGGGAGCATCATACTCATTTGGTGTTGGGTTTTGGTTTGTTGGGGTTTTTTTTATTTGGTTGGTTATAATCCTGTGCCTGCTGCTTTTTGAGCATGCTCCCTATAAGCTTGGGAACTATCTGTTCTTGATGCAGGAATATGCTAACTTCAGACATGCTGTACATGTAAAGAAAGCCCTTTATCCACACTGCCTCAGTGCCCCTGCTCTTGGTGACAAAGGAGAAAGCACAGTTTCCTCAATCTTCTTCCCAAACCACTAGCAGCAAGACAGGAGAGATCTGAAGGAGAAAATCACTTTAGAGGTGCACACAAACATGGGCTCTGCTGACCCAGACACTCTGAAGAGAACAAGCTTTGTCTGAAGGCTGGGCAGTTCACCCACTGATGCAAACACATTAGACTTTATCTGGATGTGAGCACTTGAGCTTCATGGTTATTGATCTTGACTAGTTTGCTCTAGTCAGTTGCAGCATGAGTGCCAAATTGTGCACAAATTCAGGTGGTAAGAGCCCACTGTGCTTGGCACACGTTTCCCTTCTCCAGCACTGCCAACAGGGTTCTCAGCAGAGCATGTCCACATGGCCTGGTGTGTGTGCCAGATGGCATGGGTAGCTCCTTCATCAAAATCCACCCTGGTAAAATCTCTCACTTTGCCAGAAGTGGCTACGTGATGTTGCAGAGCACTTGCAAGACTCTACCCAACATTTTGGTAGGGGATCAATAAATAACATTAACTTGCTGAAAGAGTTTTGTATAAGTTCACTTCCTGACCTCACTGGATGTTCCTCCTAAACAGTGGGGGGATTTGGTCTTGGGTTTTTGAGCATGAGATGGATGCCAAGCCATAAAACAAGCCATAAATCCACAGTTATTCCACAGTTCTGTGGACAAGTTCCAAGGAATAACCCTGTGGAGTATACAAGGACCATTTTTTAGTCATCTGATTTAAACTGGATGTACAGGACATCTACCTATGTGGAAATTTTCTTCCTCAGCCCAATACAGTTTAGGATTTTCTTTTCAGAGTGTGATACAAGGGATAATGAACAGAAGACAGTTTCTATCAAGTTCAGTGGTTTTCTAACCAATTATCATGATGGTTTGTCATCTTGAACTAAACAACTCCTGTTTTCTTCCTTCCACAGGTAAATTACAATTTTCCTCTATGATCTACATATCTGGGACATGGCACAGAGACTGTGGAATTACCACAGACATGCTGAGATTTATGTAAATTTATCAGTGCAACTTATTAGTTATTTCTACTACTGCCATCCATCTCAGTTATGAAACTTGTACTAGGCTCTGTGCAAAGTCAAAACAAAAGATCTGTTCTGATGTAAATTTCACAAGCCAGTGATGGGGTCTCTGGTTTGGTTTTGCTTGCTAGGAGACAGACTGCAACAAATTAATAGATCTTATGCTTCATTAGGGGATTTTCTCACTGTTGTGGATAACAGTAAAAAGAAGAGGACAAATGAGTAAGATAGGCCACTAGAGAAAATGTGTGGTCACTCAGGTACCACTTGTGGTTCATCAAAAGACACTGCTACTGGGACTACTTGGGAATTCTCATCAGAAAATGCCTATTTATTCAAACTGAAAGTGCTAGAGAGGAATCTGTGCTGATTCAATCTTCTCTGTATTAAAAATATATATTCTAAATGGTTTCATTCATCATTTTGTCAGAGGAGCTTTCAGTGCCTCATTTAGAAAAAAAGTTTTGATTGGAAACATGAGTTCATTGAAATTAATTAACAAGCATTACTTGAAACTGAAACACTTCACAACTGCTGAAATGAAAACATTTCAAACTGCCTTGATCCCTCTCTCTACCCTTCTTAGCATTCCCTGACATTTGGTTCAGGATGTTTTCCAAAATACAGGCTTTTGACAGAAAATGTAGACAAACAGCTTTTAATTTGATCAAAGAAGATGAAAAAAAAACCACAAAAAACATTTCCTATCACTTCAATTTAATTGAGTGACAAATAAAAAGAAAATTTACTTGCTCTTTTTGCTGGTTTTACAAGTTGAGTCACCCAACCAGCCAAAAAACAGCTCAGAAAGCAGATGTTTCCATTTTCTGTTGGAGCTTGGAGGCATGCAATTGAAATTGCACAGAACAGCCCAACCAGTTAGCATCACACTTGCTATCACATTGCAACAATGTGAATTAGAATTACACATATATCAATTAATTAGTGGGTAGGAACGAAAACAAACACACAATAGTTACTCACTGGAGTCTAAATGCGATTGTCACTAATCACACTGAGGAAGAGAGATTATGAACTTCACAGCTGCTGAGACAAAAGAAATTATATACTTCTCAGGCCAAAGGAAAAGTGATTAATAGGCCTTCATCAGAAGACTTTGAGCCATAATAGCTTCGTCACTATACTTGTCTCATTGAGAGCCAACAAAAAATGATATACCTAGTTTGAAGTAGGCTTTTGCACGGAAGTGGAACATTTTTTCTATTACTTGAATTACTGCAGAGTGGAAAAGAAGAGTTAGCCAATACATACAAAAGTTGACACACTGTCTGAAAAGCAATATGTATCTATTGCTCACTTTTATTCTTCCTTGGCAGTGTTACACCTGCTCACTACTGCTAAGGACAGAAACACATTCACTTGAAAAATATAACAATAATCTGAAATAAAATGATACTGAGCAAAAGTATGATTGAACATATCAGACCTGATTTATAACAATGAGCAGGTTCTAAATGATTTGCTAAAGATTTGCCTTCTCAGCTTGAAGCAGGAGGTAGATGTCAGCCAGTTTAAAATCTGCTTGTCTGCATTCACTTGATCTCCTTCTCTTACTTTGATGCTGATTTTAAGCAAAAGAAAAAGCTGCTACTGTCATGGAATGAGCAGGTTTTTGATGAGGAGGCAGGAGAAAGAGATTGAACATAGCATTTTCTTTTTTTATATTTTTTAAGCTACAATAATGTTTATGATTCTCAAGTTTCTGATTTTCCCAACCACTGCTGAAGTGGTGGCAATCTGTATCACTTCAGAGGCACTTAGAAAAGCTAAAAATGATTATTGCACTAATTACACTAAAAGGGAAGCACACAGTCTTGCGCTGCCCTATCTATGGTATTTGGCAGTTTCAGATGCTCTGCATCATTAATAAGGGAGCAGCCTCCCTAAGATCTTGCCTGTCACTTGGCCTCAAGTCACTGTTATTGCAGTCAAGCACACCCTAGACTCCCTCTCATAGTGATCAAACTTCATCTTAAAGTTACTTCAATAGCCATAGTAATCCTATTTGGAGTACTACTCCAGAACCTACACTGCTTGCAAATGTACTTTATCACTTCTACAGTCCTCAGGAGAACCCATAGCTAAATAATTTTGTTTATGGGGTTAGTGTTCAGCTGAATCAGTGATCCAGCTCCTGTCACAGCCTCACTATGGAAGCTGGGAAAAATGAAACCATCCAGCAATCCATCTACAGAAAGATCTATGTGTACAGCTGTGACACCACAACCTCAGCTGTCCGGCTTCACAGGCAAATCTGTAAATGGCCATCAAACAAGAGCACAGCAAACATCCTGCCGCTATGCAATAATATCACAGACTTCAGTTAAGGAGCACTAGTGGTTATCTAAGCTATTTTCCTGACTGTATCTCCCTGCAGGCACACAGGTGGTAAAAGACCCACCAGTTTTCTGGTGCAAATGTCTCCTCAAACGAGCTCCCACTGTGTGGTAGGCCTGCTATGGAGTCCAGACAATGTTTTAAGCTAGGACCAGTTCTGATTTCTTGATTTGGCAAAAAAAAACAGATTTAAGGATAGGCATTTACTTATTTTATCATTTCTTCAGGCATGGGGCAGGCACATGGTATGCTGGAGGACAGTTGAGACATCATCTTACAACGTACAGAGGTGACTGACTAAAAATAATTGTATGTAGCAGAATTCATCGCCTCTCAGGGAAAAACACCCTCTTGGTCCAAACTACCTTATGACATTTCACCCTTACCTGTGTGTCAAGTTCTATAAAAAGCTATCCAGTGGGCTATTCATTATTTAATATCAGTGAATTAGGAGACACAAAGTAGGCACAGGGCGGAATTTTCCCTGAACTTTTTTCTTGTTTAACACCTTCCCCTCTTTTTGGTACCTTTTCTTGTTCATGTACACATTGTATCCAGCTTATCATGGTGCCCACTGGTATAAAGTCAGCAATGGATTTCACTTTGTAGATCTTTTTATTTCTGGCTGAATTCACTTGTAATTTGCTAAAGAAACAGGGAAGTGTTGAATTTTCTGTCATACATTTACAGAGCTCATAAGATGTTCTGCTCAACATACAGATAACAGGGGAAAAATCATTAAGCCAATGAATTTAAATTACTTACAGTAGAGGCAAAATAAAAATTAAATCTAGATGCATACAGTTAATCTTTTAGTATTCTCTCATTCTGTATCTTCACTGACTCTGTGTCCTTCTACAATAGATGAATGGGAGCAAATTGCCAAATAGTTGGGTAGCACTCAGAGTTTTACATTTTTTAATGAATGTTAAGATCCAAGAGGCAGTCTCTGAGCTGGATACTCAGTTATCTTGCATATTAGTAACTCAATAGACTGCTTATGAGACTGGCACCCACCAATAAAGTCCTGTGCCTGAATATGCAGAGCTATATGTTGGTTGCAAGTCCTATTTACAATGCTCTATGTGCATAGACTATAAGCAGCAGCTATTGGGGAGTGTGAAAAACACATCCAAAATGTATTCACTCATTATGCTGGCTGCCCAAGTGCCATGATTGGTTTTAAATGCACTAAGTCCCTTCTCTAGTTATTAGTATGCTTTATATAACCCAAATGATGCTCAGGTAATTTGCATTTGCTTGGTTCAGGCTGGGTGCTCTGAGGAGCCTTGCTCTGCATGCAGCACTGAGGACTTTCTGCAAACCCTCAGTCACACAACTGGTACTCAATTTGGCCGGGCATTAGAGTGCACCCCTTTGAACTGTGCTCTCATCTACTTGATGCCCTTTTCTTGCAGTAGAAGAAATGGTCCTTTGCAATATCAGTAAATTCAGAGTATTCCTTGAGTTCATATCGAACTAGATTTATTGTCTGTTGCTATAAGGTTTTTTTGTACTGAAGTTGTTTGCTTTAGCAATTGCTGCTCTTTGCTTTTTCTTAGCTTAATATTGAGTTAAAGGGCATGAAGTTGAAACTGGGAGTAAATGTACATTTCCCCTGTCGCTTACTGCTTTTGGTTCTTATCCATACATATAACTGACAAACTAATTCTCTTGTGCAGATTCTTTTGCTCATAATTGGCCATTGCATGTAAGCTTGAATGTGCTAATACTGTTAATTGAGAAGCTGGCTTGGAAAATGGCATTTCTGAACACCCCTTTGAATCCAGGTCAGAGTTAGTGCTTCCAATTCATCCTGTACTAAGAAATGTTTGGGATTTTTTTGTTTGTGTTATGAAGATGTAAAAGGAAAAACCTTCTAATCCTGAAATATATCACACAGCCTTTGTAAGTTTCTCGAGAAGACCTATTTTATCTTCTGTATGTAGTTCACCATAAATAAAGCATTTATAAATTTGTCTCTGACTGAGAGGTTTTAAAAACCTCTAGGGCACGCAGAGACAGTTGATCTATACTTTCAGCCAGCTAGATGGTAGATACAGGCTATCTAATACTCTTATCAAATATTAGTCTTGAATAACATTACAGCTGCTTTTGTTTAGAATTCAATGCCAAAAGGACTGGTTATGGAGGTATTAGAGTTTGATACGTTTGTCTTTCTTCCTTTGAAAAATTGTTTGGCACTGTGAGAAGTTCTTTAGAAGGAAGGTAGGGAATACTGAACTCATTTCCCACTCTGTTATTTGGCTTATTGCAACCTTGCAAAACTGTCACAAAAATTTAGCAACTAAAAGTTCAATCAACACTTCTTTATCAACATCACGAATGGTAAAGGGAAGTGAAATGAAGAGATTCTTCACTCATTCTCATTCGTTCACTACCCCTTGCTCACTTTATCCACTCAGAGCTTGCAAGGATGTTTTATCGACATCAAGTTACTGTACTTCTTTAAAGTACAGCTTCACCCTGAGATGACTGGCTTTTGACCTGGTTAACTTCACTTTGTTTTCAAAATGGTAGGTGCTATTGCATCAAATCCTGTACTCTTTCAGACTCAAAACTGGAGTGAGATCGCTTTCAGTGAACAGGATTGCATACACTAGTAATGCTATTACTGAAGTAGAAATGTATGTTTTCAACCCATCCTAAATGAAAATATCTAGTTTTAAATTGAAGACCACTTAATTTTTTAAACTATCATACTGATGATTTATACCTCTTAAACGTTGCATCTTGTTCTGATAAGGCAAAAAAAATTCTACTTCCCGTTTTTCACCAATAGATGGCAGGTGAAGCTCTAGCAATTTATTCACTTAATACATCATGAAGTAAGAACGCTTATAAGTTTGCAAATATATAGCCAGCTATAAATCAGTGTTTTTTGATATCTCTTCAGATGTGATCATGATTTAGTCCTAGCCATCCACCTTGCATTATAAACTTTAGTCCATTAGCTCCATATTGTGTATAAACCTGGTCATTCTTACTTCTTTTGTCCTACTCCATTGGGTCAAACCGAAGAGACTAGTGGCAGAAAAAGCCTACTACACTGATAAAACTAATTTCAATAAATCACACTAAGGATGCTCAAAATTCTTCATATACAATACTGCATTATTTTCTAAAATCCACTTCTTTTCTGAAACACAGAAGCAGAAAGAATCAAATCTTGATTACAAAGTCACAATTAAGTAGTATAAAAAGACAGGGATTTTCTTCTGCGTATGTTATAATGATTTTAAGGACAAGTAATGTGTGGCAGTCAATTAGTTGTAGGATTTACTTGAAAAATTAATGGAAATATGCATAAACCACATGGTTTGAGGAGTGCAGAGCACAAAAGGATACCTTTCTTTCTAGGCAATCTGCATTAGGAAATGTACATTATTTCTCCTGCAAAATTATTTCCTGAAATCAGTCTGCCTCATAATTGCCCTGTTGTTACTGGCAATCTAAGTATTGATGAATAAGTGACTATTAGAGCTCAGCTGGTTCTCGTACATATCACAGTAGCTCCTTGAGGCTGACCGGGTGGACAAATTTGAGTGCTCTGGTTCCTGCATGGACAGCTGCATGAATTCTATTAATCCAATCCATTCAGTAATTCTTCAATTTTTATATTATAATTTTTTTTCATGAGCTCCACTTCTAACTGTAACTCCCAGCATGTATAAAAGCTTCCACTGTATGGGCAACAGCAGCAAAACATAGATAAAACCCAAAGCCATCAAGAAGCATCAATGATTAGACACTGAACAATGAAGATCATGCAGCTGAGTCAGTGATTATTAATCACTCTCAACCGGTGATGTTACAGAAGGGAGGATGTCTAAAACTGCTTTAAATTAACCCTTCTCCAGTCAACTGGAGAATTTTGGCAGCAAACATCATGACACATACATCACACCCACCCCCACAATTCATTTTAGGTGTCCAATTTAGGTGCCTTAGACTCTCTAGTCCAGACAAGAAGAAGACGTCTCTGAATACCCCTCTGCAGGAAACCCCCTGACTATGTAGGAACCTGAACTTCTAACCCTATCACCTCAGGCAAATGCCCCAAATCAGGCAGCATGAATGACCCTTTTAGACATTGTACCTGTCACTGAATGTGAAACAAATGGAGGCAATTAACAAGTAACCTTCCAAGGGCCAGGTCATAGCACACCGCCACTGACTTGACAGTAACACAATGTAAGCTCTACATCATCTTGATCCTCAAATGACAGCACATGTTATCACAACAGAATTATGAAATAATCAGACTGGCTCAGAGCTATGCATTTCCAATAGCTTGCTTTAGTTTGGAGCCTCTCTCCCTGAGGAGTCAACTTTTCATTCAAACCTCAATTGAGAGCAGCCTGTAGCCAGTGAAACTGCAGGGAAAGGTCTGTAAACAATAACTGCTCTGTAGAGAACAAGATGACCTTTATAGATGTTAAACAAAACAGAAAGGGTTGATTGATGCTCTGCAGTACATCTCGCCAAAATATTAAAACCAAGAAAATAATGGAAGGTTAGTTTATGAACATACAATGTGACAAATTATGTCAGTGGATAGGGGGTAGGAAATGGGAAAGCATGACTGGGTAAAATATTTGGGGAAAAAAGCCTAAATCTTCAGCTGGAAGAGTGTTTAATGCTAACTTCTATTAAATGGAAACAAACCCCAAACCTGTTATCTAGAGTAGGTCAGTTGCTAAAGTCTCCATGACTCACTTTTTAATACAGTAAGATATGGTTTGATGATTTTTAAAATAAGAAATCTATTCATAAAATCTAAAGGATAATTACTTACAGTTTAGCCACAAACACGTTATTAACACAGAGGATAATCTAATCTATATAGAATCACAGAATCACATACACTGGAAAAAACCCTTAAGATCATCAAGTGCAACCACAACCTTAACACTGCCAAGTCCACCACTAAACCATGTGCCTAGGTGTCTTATCTACACGTCTTATAAGTACCTCCAGGGATGGTGAAACAACCACTTCTGTGGGCAGCCTGTACCAGCACTAGATAATCCTTTCAGTGAAGAAAATTTTCCTAATATCTAATCCAAACCTCACCTGGTACAACTTGAGGCCATTTCCCTTTGTCCTATCACTTCTTACTTGGGAAAAAAGCAATATCTGCCTTGCTATAACTTGCTTTCAGGTAGTCTCAGTTTCAGTCTGCCTGTGTGTTGTCAACCCAAACTACTAAAAAAGGCTGCAGAATGCTGCCTCGCTTTCTCACTTTACTTTAGTGCCTTTTAATTTTCCCTTCCCCTGGAAATGTAAGGGAGCAATTGGAATTGTTCAGCTTAAATGCATCTCTTCCTGTCACTTTCTGAAATTGAATAGTTCCATCATCCACCATTCAAGGAGCTTTCAGGTAAACCCCATTTCCATAAATGCTCCTCAGTCTGCAATGGTATTTTCAGGTGCAAAAGCAGGTCCTTCCTATATGGTGGATGTAGCAGCAGTAAGTGCTGTGCTGTCATCATAGCTGCTGGTGCTGGAACAGTTCTCCCACCAAGGAGACCCAGGGGCTTAAGGAGCTAGAAGGCCCCTTAAATTTCAATTTGCCACAGTTCAGAGATGCAACACCTGCACTAAGAAAGTCTTAGGGCACAAAGACTGTTCAGCTGACTTGGTTGAAGGGCAAAGATACGAAGGGGGTCAGGAGAAACAGGGTGTGTGCAGGTAGCATGTTGATGGAAGGTGAAGAACATGCTTATTGAACACCCTGAAGTATTAGAGGAACCATCAAGTATCAAGGACTTTGTGAAGTAACAATTCCAGATGCTTGTAGCTGCATAGGAGAGAATAACTTTGCAGATCTTTCTATTCTTCTAGAGCTGGTGTTCATTCCCAAGCTGCAGTGTAACAGTGACAGTCTCAGATGATCCATAGCCCCTGCCCAGTCCCCTGCATCAAACCTATTTACCCATCCACAGAAGCAAGTCTTTAGTCATAGTACACCCTGTGCCTACCTCAGAATGCTTCTGAAGCCAAAAAGCCACAGCTGAATATTCACATCCCTTTTGCAAGCAGGAAGGGGCCTAGGAAGGATAAGCCTTTACTTCTTTAGACTGACAGGGAAGCCACATCTCTCATCCAGTGGTAACAGGACACAGGCAATTATTTACAGACAGATACAATACAGTTTCTGAAGGAAAAGGCACATTCCCACAGAGCCTTTCTAATACTGTAAAACAGCACGTAACCATGCAGTGAAAGCAATGCCTAGAACATAAGTACTTTAATACAAAAAGGTTTATGCCAAAACCAGTGCTGGTTTTGTATGCTTTAAATATGGTTTCTAGAAGACAGCAAAAATGGCTTTGGACAGCAGAGGAGCTATCTGACATTAAAGCTATTTCCAATGCAAGATGACTTGGAAAAAGTTAAGGATCATACCGTGATCCTTCAAGTAGTCTGCTGGGAATCTGAGCTGAAAGCCTGAGATCCCTAAGGCAAGAGGCATTTTGACTTCAGTAGGACCAGTATCTTTCCTTGGCTTTTAAGCAAAATCACAAAACACATACTGCTAAAAAAAGAAGTTAATAATCAACACATTATAGTCTATTTGCCTTAAAGTGAAGCAAAGCACTCTGCTAATGACACATGAAAGTGCAGGTACATGTTTTTTGACTGGCTATTGGGTAAGGTCTTGTGGGGAGAAGAGACTTTTCAGACAACTCCCAAAAGCAAATCTCTGATCAGATTAGGAATTCATGTTAAAGGGACAAAGAAGCTTGTGAAACCAGTGCAGCAAGGTATAAAGACACCCAGGTAGGAGAGAGAAATGAGAAGCCATCCAACAATAGAAAATCACATGCAGAAGATCAGTCATAATATTTGTTGATGTGGACTGATTTTCGGAGATGTTGAGCTGAGTTTGATGGATGCTCAGGACCACTGAATATCAAGGAAACTTACTTCAGTCCTTTGCACTATCCAACACATTGTATAGTATCGCATTCATTTTAGCTGCAGGCAAATTACTGAAAACTTTCACATTTTTTCGGTGGCAAACTGAAATTATTTACCATAGGTGTGGCCTCTGTGAAATCCATCAGGAGGTCACCTGGCTCCAAAGCAAATGTACTTCCAGCGTCTGTGGAGCTCTAAAGGCAAAAAAGAAACCCAGCATTGAAAAAGACATTGAATTTCTGTAATTCTGTTGGTGTTTGGGGCTTTTTGTTTCATTTGGGTTTTTTTTTGTTTGATTGTTTTTTTATCGCTTAAAGCATAGATTGCCAAATGGATTTCAAATTTCACACCATGTTTTATTAAGTATTGGCTACTCAGGAAAGATAGACAACACCACCTTTGAAATTAAGGTAAATATTAATTTATTCCTGATCCAGTTCCCCCCTAATACTGATGAAAAACTATTACAGGTTTTAGTTGGGTCTTGGAACAAGCTTTAAATATTCCCTTTTACAACAGGTTAAACATATTACTTACTACAACTCTGCATTAAAAACTACTCCTAAATGTAGAATTCCTCCATCTAAGGAAAACATGTTATCTGCCACTCCCTCCCACCCTTTCTGAATACTCTCCCAACTGACAAAAGCTCCTTTCTTTTTACATTACCTTGCCACCAGGTGAAACCTGTGCTTGTCCTTCTGACGTCTGTGGCGTACATGTTTTCTGTGACCCAGGAGATGCTGAGGACACAGGTGTGGATGCTGCTGCTGCTGCTGCCAGTGCTGGAGGAAGGTCATCTTCATCACTGCAGTTGATGAAAGCAGACAGATCTCATTATAAAATGTCACCAGACTTTACCCATACTCCTTCACCAGGAGGAGGCACTGGTAGTAACTTGTCTATATGTCAGATGGCTCTTTGGAGTGAGGTTCTGTCTACTCTTCTGTCTGTAATGCTCTAATTTACTTTTCAAGTCAATTATATTTTTTTTAAGCTTTAAAGATTCCTCCAAAGTGGATTGGCTAGGCAATTTCCATCTGCAAGTGGAAATCTTATGTGCAAGTAATCTGTCTACTGAGTATATATATATATATATATGTATATGACTAAATAAACTTATTTGATGGTAATGTTTATTCTTTTCTATGAAGGCTGTCAGTATTGATAAGAACAGATCTGGTTAGATCCATCCATGGGACCAACTGCTTCATTGGCTTTAGACCAGTGGGAGATTTGATGCAGTTAGTCTGTGCTGCTGCTTTCAAACTGTTTTTAAAGGACTTTGACTCAAAAAGGAGCTCTTTAGAAACATTCTTGTGAGAGTATCTTTTTCCTGTCCCATTTATTCCTCTTACAGAGAAAACATTTTATTTAAAACCAGGTTGCATGCTTCCCTTGGGCTCTGGGCCGTCAAGCTGAGCTCTTTCCATCTCACCTACTGTCACCACTAAATGAAAGCTAGTAGAGGATATTATCCTTTCATTTACTTTTGTAGAGCTACATTGACTACAAATCATTGGGATCAGTCAACCCTGAGCACGGATTTTTCCAATTGCTAATTGCAATTGCATGGAGGTAAACAAAGTCATAATTCGGCCTACAGAACCTTTATTACTGGGAATAATGTGTGAAAAGGAAAAACTACAGTTTGACAGTATAAAGCCTAGAGAAACATTATATGAAAAAATATTTCTGCTCATAAAATGGCACCTATTTGAACTACCAATTATGTAGGCACAGTGCACAGGAGCCTGCTATGCCTGTTTGACAGACACTTCCAGAACAGAACTGTATTTGGTTTGGTGCTACTTGAAGGCATCATGCCTGGGTAACACAGTACTTCAAAATTATGTGACATACACAGCCTTATGGTAGGTTGTTTGGTGTGACAGCGATGGTTTTCTATTGTGATTTAAAGCTATGGTGATTAATGTTATCTTTCCAATGCTTCAGTTTATTTCCTTTGGTTAAGGGTACAATTCAGTATCGCATGTACAATGCACTGTTTTTATTCTGGAAAGAAAATGCAAAACCTTTTGGACCTGTTCAATAGATATTTTATTAATGCAACAAGTCTGTTGGGCTGTTGACCTAGTTAATCTCTCTTTCAGAAACATGTAGCTGGCATTTCCTCAGTCCTTGCTCCCCACTCTCAGCAGGAACCCACTGGCACCCTCCCCATTCTTGCTGGGTAAAGCTGCTCTGTTGCATACAAGAAAGTGGAAAATTGTTGAGAACTTGACAGTTCAGAAAGGCTTCTTAGCATCTGTGAACCACAACTAAGGGTAAGAGTCTAGTCTTATCAGTCATCAAGATACTAGCATGACAGCTATAAGACTGAGAATTGCCCTTCACTGTATTCCTTTCGCAATACTCCTTCACTGTTTTTTTGCATTTCCCATATTTGTATCCCAGATGCAAGATAATTTAAATTTAATAGAATTTGGGTTTACAAAAAATTTTTAAAAATCACAGCCTGTATTTTTAACTAGGGAGTCTTCAGCCCTATACATGGCCATAGCGGTGACATCTGTGGTTAGATGTGTTTATGTGCTCATGGCAAACACTGTACAACTGAAAATCTATATAGGGCAAGACATGTTTAAAAATGGTTCCTCAAAAACTCAACAGCCAAAAATTGAGAATTCACTCCTGAACACATAATTTTTCTTTTTTTTTTTAATATATATAAATCCATCATTTAAATGTTGCTTCTCAATAAACACTATTGCCTTTTCTGCATGAACCTGCTTCTAGTCTCCTTTCCATTCCACTTGCCTCCACCACAGTGATCATCACTTCAGGTCTTGCCTTCCTGGGTTCTGTTTTTCCCAGACACTGCCGAATTCGCCGTGGTACTGTAACTCCCAGTGCCTCCTGGCATCTTTTCCCTTCTCTTTGGGACAAACTCTCACTCATTTTCATTTACCTTCTCCTCCTTTCCCCAGTACCATTCTGCATGTCCCCAGCAGCTCTGGGGGACCAGATGACTGATCATGCACAGGAAAGGTCTCAATCTGGTCTGAACGGTTTCTCTTTGCCCTTTAAGAACAGATTGACTAAACACTTTCTCAGACAAGAATGATCTAGTAATAGCTGATTCTGCTATTACTTCAGGGATAATGCCTCGAGATACTTATTTTCACTATTCTCTCCTATTACCTGTACCTCTCCTTTGGTTGTTACTTATTAGTAAACATGCCATCTCCAGCCCTGACGTACCCTACATACACATACCTGTCTAGAATAACCCTGTTCTTTCTGTTTTCCATGTAGTAGTATTTGAGGACCAAGTTTAAAAACGTGCTTAGGTTAAAACTTAAATCAAAAACTTCTCCAAATGTTTCTAGAAAACCTGTGACTATAGCTGCAACAGGACATGAATTTCCTTACACACCAGTGTGCTCAAAGAATTGGATCAGCTACTGCATCCTATTCGTTGCCTGCCATATGATGAGCACCAAATAATTGGTTCTCACAGTGTCACAGCCTTTTCCTTTGCTGACTGCTATCTACAAGTCCCTGCATTATAGGAAAATCTGAAAAAATATCTCGAAATACATAGGAGATTTCCTTCCCCTGGCTTGTAGAAAATGAGGCAGTAGAAGTGATGTCTCATTCAAGAAAAGCATACTGCTGTCTGGGCTATGCTGGGCAGAGTGAGTGAGCCGGCTTCATTCAGGCCTTGGGAAACTGCTCCTACCAAATGCTGTCAAGTTCCTGTCACACATTATCTTCAGGATTAGCAAGCAGTAAGGCAAGCTGGGTTCTCTTCCCAGCTTGAGTTGTCAACTCCCATCTCATTTTCAAACCATCCTGGCTGATGTGTCATTGTAAGAGAGAGCATGCTATGTGGCTGCAGACCAAACTGTGGCTGGGTGTTCCCATATGTCAGCCTTGGTCTCTCTGACAAATACCAATTTGTCTAATTGTTCATTTTCCTTCTAGTTTCAAATCGATTCATTTTTCTGTTTCTTCTCCTAAACAATTTTTTAGTTTTGGTGATGTAGATAGCTTCTTTTTTTTCCATATCAAAAGCCAGTGTTCTTAAGATTGAGACAGAAAATAACCACATATTGATATTTATTAGAATCCATCTGGAGAGAAGGAAAATGTTTGGTCATATTTCTATATATTTAGGGACACTAGAATATTAAATTGCTGGAGGGACTAACAGTTGCTATTCTGCATAGAACACACACACATTTTTTTCCTTGTTATGGCACTCGTGTTCTTGTACTAATAAGTTTATGCTGACATTATTCCTTTTTTAAACCCTAGTTTCTGGTGGTGTTGTCTGTCCCTTTATATGAATGACCAAACAACAAACCGATGTCCACATCTCTTCAGTACTTCACACCTTTAGAGACTCTAAAATCAGTTGACTTACGTGTGAATGGGATGCCAAAGCCCTATAGGCACAGATCGCTCTTGCCGGGACTAACTGTA
Organism: Melopsittacus undulatus; assembly: GCF_012275295.1. NCBI lineage: Eukaryota > Metazoa > Chordata > Aves > Psittaciformes > Psittaculidae > Melopsittacus > Melopsittacus undulatus. Next base: position 67,306,083 of record NC_047527.1, on the reverse strand, counting down.
GCTGTAGCAGGCTCAGCAATTTTTGTATGTGACAAATACACAGAGAGGGAGAGAGGGTGCACTTTCTGGGAGCGAATGCTTGGCAGCACATCTTGACCACCCAACAAAACCAGTTTTCCTCATTTTGCAAATGGGGTTGCAGTGAGGCAGACGGAGCAGCTTGCTTTAGCTCACATGAGGTCTTTGACATTTCATGTGGAAAAGAGTTTTTCAATTCATAACCTGTAAACTCAGAGAAAGGCAGGGGGCCTGCAATTCTGAGGGTAGCAACTGCTTAAGGACAGCAAATGCATTTCATATTAATAGTTTGAAGATTCTCAGTGATGAAAGGATTGGTATCAGTATGAGATCATTATCATGTAATTGCACTCATGCCTTTCAGAAGGCATAGCTAGAACAGTAATTAGCATCCCCCTGCATTTTCAGCTGTAGTAGGCAAAACCCCAAAGATTGTGCTATGCGTTACTCACAAACTGTACTGCCTTGTTAACTTCCTCACACGAGAAACTTTAACTTCCTGCTTCTCTGTAGGGGCAGTTGATGGCGTAGTTTCAGGTCGCACTGGAGCTGGACTTCTAAAAATAACAAGAAAAATATATGTGGCACAGTCTTTATTTAGACTACTTCAGGCATATCAACAAAGTTCTAACTCATCAACACATAAGAGTGACAAGTGCCCAGTAAAGTTCATCCTTTTGTTCCATTTATAGTTCACAGGCCAGTGTGCATGAACAGAAAAGGATGTGTGAACTCACCCTCCTGTGCATTGCATTCCATTTATACAAGCAGCAACTGATTACAAATACAGAACCTATGCAAGAGACCCGTGGAAATGTCACTGTTTCCAGAATACAACATTTTAATGACAGCCCAGCAATTCAGTTATGTTAGAAATGTTTTTACCAAAAAATGCCTTTAACATTTGTATGAACTATTTAATGAATTGTGAAACCTGTTCTGATTAAAACAGTTTTTACATTAAATTGAACATTATCCTTCTGCATTTGAAAGAGCAGCTCAACAGAAATAAACCAATCAGTTTGATCCAAAAAAAGGATACTTACTAGAAACATAGCAAAACTCAGATGTGTTTCAGATGCTCATCAATGTGAAACACACTTGCAGAGCTCCAGCAAAGGACAGAAATGGGAATGAGGAGACCCACATAAAAGGATCTTCTCTTTAACCATTTATCAGTAGAGTTAACTAGGGCTCGAATGCAAATTGCGTGAATACTAAATGCAAGACCTTCATGACCATTTCAACTGTAAACTTGAGTAGCATGAAGACACATTAAATGTCTTAAATACTACTTCTACTTGAAGCAACACGTTATAATTAAATACACTGTGTATGTATTACAAATGCTATAAACATAATAAATATTCCAAACATTAAAGGAGTAACTTGAAAGTTTTGATTAATCGTTTGTGAAATGGTATTCTGCCATCTAATCTGAAGTCAGATACTAAATTGGTACTTAAGCAGCCATACTGATTGCTGATGGGACTGCTTGTGCACTGAGGGACATTCCACAGCTGCCAGAAGTGGCACAGCATTGTCTCTAATATTATGAACTTGGGTTGAGTTTTTTGAGTCTACTTGAATCTTACTGGCCTTCTAAGACCATAACAAGATAAGCATACTTAATCTTCATAGTTGCAGTTCCCTCTGATGCCCCTGCAGGTTTTAAGCTTCATTAACTCTCTGATAACTTCTGAACCTGCTGTCCAGCTATAACAGAACCTACTGGGATGGCATACCCCTCAGGTTATATTTTTCAGTCTTTGGGGAGGTCACAGAACATAAGGTAGAGCAATGGTGAATATGAGAGTAGAAAGGACATACATAAATCATATACGTGACTCCACTAGTTCCATTTCTCATGGAACAATTTTTGGCTGTTTTTTTTCCTGCACCTTGACAGCATTAATTTCCAAAAGTCAGCAAGATAGCAGCAAGATTCATATTTTGCACCTTCCCAAATTCCAGTTTCAAGATCAGTCATTTATAGTTCAGATTTGCAATAAAATGAATGCAGAACAATCAAGTCAGATTTTGAGACCTTTTGCTGAGTTTGTTAGGCTGACAAATAAGGGGGGAATAAGAGAAGAAAAAAGACCAAACGATCTTGTTTTATTCCTGTAGTCAGTATGTCTAATCTGGAAATCTCTGAAGCAACTTCATGATGGAAGCTTGCAATGTAATTTCATGAAGTCAGGCTTCAGAATGGATGATGGCTCTATTGTTTCCTTAGACAACTTTCACTCTACCAAAGGTAGTTTTTGAGAACTGAAAAAAAATTCCTAGTTCAATTTACCCAAGGTGATTTTCAGTTCACATTCTGACATAAGCAGGATAAATACGTTAAAAGCCATTTAACAATTGGATCTGATGATCAAACCCTCAAGGGGTGTGAATGTTGTAATGTCATTACTTTCAGCTCACGTTTTCTGAAATGCATTAGCTGAAATTCTTGCTCTGAATGAGGAGTCCTCACGATCCTCCAGCACCTTTGTAAGAGGGTACTTAAAAGTTTTAAACTTTTTCATCACCCCAGTGAAAGCAGGAACAAAACTAGTAGTATAAACTCAACTAAGTTGAGAAGCGTTTCCTCAAAATGGTATCAAATGATGCACTATCAATGGGTTAGGAAACAGCAAAGTGTGGAAAAGCAAAGCTGTAACTACCTTTCTTCTGGTATTTATCAGGCCTCTGGGAGAGACACAAGCACCATTTAACTGCACATTTTGAGAAGCTGCAGGTTAGCTAGGGTGTAAATTGAATGAAAAGGAGTAGTGGTGATGCCTCCATCCAAAGAGGCCATTACCATGAGATGAAAAGTTATACTAGTCCCACCAACTGCAGAGCTGGATTTTTATCCTCATTAAAACCTTGCTAGGTTAGCTCTTTCCAACAGCCTAAAAATCCTGTGACGGCTCCTGTTTCATCTGTAAACACTCTTCCTCGGTCTGAACATGTTCAAAACTGTTGCTACTCTCACATCAGCAACCAGATGCAAGCAGTGCTCAGCTTGATCAACTCAGAGCCTGATCTGTGCTTTAAAAATGGCAGACTTTTAATACCACACAAACTCTTAAAAAAGATCTCATTGATATTTTTGAGAAAGAAGCAACGATAAAGCAGAATAACTTCCATTGTTATCTTTTGAATTCCACAGCCAGAATGTATTATCACATATGGAAAGGTTTCTTTTCTTGAAGAGCAGCCTTGCAATTATTTTGTCTATTTAAATAGAGTCATTACATGCAGATATCACCATTTGTAGTTTATAGTCCTATATAAACTATATAGCTTGAAGAAAACCTGAAGTGTTGAAAGATCAGTGGGACTCAGACTTAAAAAGAAAATGAAATGTGCAGTATATTACATTTCCTTTATAAGGTTCTGTTTCATTGTCATTAGTTCATAACAAACTTTTTTCCCATAACGGTATCCTACCACTACAGCATAAAAATGAAGGTACCAAACCAAGACAGAGTTACTTTGTGATCTGGCACCTTATGTAAAAATCTGTCACTTCCTGGTGAGAATGACAATAACAACCACAAACATCAGCATACAGTGCCAGGTCATCAAAAACTGCCTGGGCATTGAGAGCCTCAGCATACACCTGAGCAGCAGCCAGCACACTCTGCTCACACCTGCTTCAGCCTGTTTCACAAGCCTGCACAGAAACATAAGTCCTAGAGGGAGATCCCCCCAAACCCAAGGAATCTAGGTCTTTTTCTCAAGAGTAGCAGCCAACAGGGCTACTGAAACCAAAACTGCTCACAAAAAGCATACACTGTGGGACATTTCAAGTGACCACAGATGTCCACTGCTTTAGCTTGAATCTTCCTCGGGGACATGATGTATATGCTTGTGCCAAGGGGCTTCTGGTGCCGCACCCCACCCTCAACTCAGCTGTAATGGGGAGACTGGGTGCTATGCTGCTGCCTGCACCACTTCTTTGTGTACTGTGGCTTCTGTAGACTGACATGCCTCCTTGTCCCCTGCTAAGCTGGCTCTGGGCAGACCTCTGTACTTGTCTGAAATGCAGTAAGTGAATGATCTGGGAGCAAACAACTGTACACCTAATAATCTGAAAGGGATAAAATAACTTCTCTTTCCCTGGAGAATCCAGTTCAGAATTTTAAAACCACTAACGTCTCCTGGGTGAACCCATTTTCTGCGTTTGTCTTTAACAGGTTTTATCCTCTTTGCTTCTGTTTGTGCCTATTTTGCCACCTGGAACAATCGCTCCCTCCACCCTCCCAGACTAAGGCAAAGGGATAGAGACTAAAAGCCCCATGATTTATAAGAATACAGCCATCTGCATGAAGGCTGACCTTCAGGTGCTGTTTATGGGGAAAAAACAAACAAACAAACAAAAATGCCCACAAAAAAATACTGGCTGATTTTTTGCTTCAGAACTTCCTTTGAGCGGGAATATGGTAGTGAAATCTTGGGAAGAAGGAAGACTAAGAGTATCTGGTAGATTCGTTGTCTTATGCATCAAAGACACAGCCTAACGTGCTAAGGAAACACACACAGTTTTTCTAAGTCTGTGCTCTAAGGATTTCACACTTCCTTTTCCAAAGTTATGGCCATCTGAAGTTAAGACACAGTAATTTGTGCTTTTTCACTTTGATAAAGTAGCTTTTCTCAGAAGACAGGTTAGCTCTCCAAAAGGTTACCTGACCATTTGAAAGCTATTGTCATCATCAAACTTTCTGAAGAAAGGGTTTTTTTCTTTTTACCTTTTTTTTTAATATAGATTGCAGCTGTACATCAAAGCTCCTTGCTACAGAGCAGCAGCCTAATCCAAAATCCCCTTGTGCACTTCCCATACCCTCCTCACTTGAGTTCTGTTTCTTTCAAAGCAAAAAATTCCCTCTTCTGCTTTGTCCTTATAATGAAAATGCATCTGCAGTCTAGATGAAAATGTGATGTTCCTGTCAACAGACAGATAACGATGATACGTAAAATGTTCTTCTCCCCTAACTCAGAATATGTTGAAGGTCAACACCAGGTATCTAAGGTCAAACTGAGCTACAAATCCTACCTCTCCATACAGCAATCAGGACAGCCACTGTAAATGCTGTGGCTTCCAAAGAACCTAGGTGCAGTTTACAGGACACAAAGAAATGCACCTCAAGTGGGGTATTTCATCAGTTTAACCTCGTCTGAAAGATCTGAATATTGCTCCTTGCTCTGTAGTTCAGAGATTAATAGTACAATTACAAACAATTTGTCAGCATCTGACTTCAGGCAACAGGTCAAAGAAGTCTTCAGTACTTGGAATGAAGTCAAAGAACATAACTAGGTGTCTTATCTGCAATCTTTAATGCAAACTGGCATGCAAAGGGTATGCAAGAATTCGGCTTGAAGTTATGATTTTGATGCAGAAATTACTGGATGAAGTTCCTGTAAAAGCCCGAGTAGCAGATCCATTAGCCTTTCTACTGGATTGAGGCCAGGCTGATGTATATTTAGCTATTCACTTATGTTTTGGAAATGCTGGCTGAAGTTTTTCAGTTGGAGAATTAATGGTTTTTATTTTCTAGGGTAAAAATTAAATGAAAAAGCAACTTTTTAAAAGCAGTCAATATTTGTTAGGAAGAAGCCAACTTACATACTGTTTTAAGTTTTCCTAGAATATTTCACGATCCATTTAGAAGGAGACATTTAAATGTTATGTTTCAGACTCTGCCTCATAGAGTTAAGTCCATTCTGATCCTAAGAAAACACAACCTGCTTGGATTCACTCAAGTTAATGTCAGGTAAAACTAAGCACATGATTTTTTGATCTGCATCAATTCTGACCTGCCTAAAAGTTCTTTTGCATATATCTGTTCTTCTAGGGAATTGAAGTCTTTGACTTGAGGAAACAAGCTGTCCAGAATCATGCAGGTGACATGCTTATTCTTAACCTCCAATCGTCAACGTGGACATCTCCTTCTACAGCTCTTACTGGATAGTACAAAAACTTCAGCTCTATGATTCTTAGAAGCTACCTACCTGGAAACTGTGGTTAAGGCCACAGACTCAAAGACCTGGTGTCAGTTTCAGTCTTTGTAAGGTTTGCTGTCAGATACCATGTCCAACAGAGCTTTGTGGGACACAGCCATCTCTGTCAACTGAAATTTCCAATTAAGATCCAGTTCATGTTCCTTGAAGTCTTGAGCAGCTGATAAGCAGCTGTACAATAAATTCCACTTCTCTGAGAGATCTGCTACCACCTCAGGATTCTACTTTTCCGTACAAAAAAAACCGGGAAAGTTGGGTTTTTCTTTCCTTAAAAAATGTTGTCTTGAGGACTCTTATGATTCCAAAGAGCCCTAAATCAGTGTCACTGATTGATAGAAAAAGTCAGTGCACACAGTACATACTGCTGGATAATGTAGAAAAAACTCCCTATGCACACACTTAAATGCTGCTGAAAAGCTACCCTGAGTTTCAGTGGAAGCATATGTATAAGGACAGATACTGAGGGTTAGTTTCAGATCCAAAATGTGTCTAGATTAGGCAAACCGAAAGATGATAATTCAAATGGCAATTTAATATGTGCAGGTGAGAAATGAAAGGGAAAAGCATAAGAATACAGACATTACTTTGAATGACACTCCTCCCTTTGTGATATATAGAAGACACATGTAAGAAGAATCATCACTTTGATCAGGAAAGGTGTAGGATGTATTCACATAAACTGAAAGGCAGCCAAATTCAAAGCCTGGTGTACAGCAGATGCATGAGCCTCAGCAAGGGAATCACATTATGACAATTTGTATGAGCAAAGCTTACTCTGCATTGGGCATTCAGAAGAGTGCCTGCTATTAATTCTGATTCATCTGTACCCTGTATAACTTGATATAATACTTTCCACCCTTCTTTTCTGGTGTGCAGCATCATCAAGCTCTGTGAGATAACATTTAATTTTACATTACGTGTTGAGCAGCTCCTAATATAATTAGTCTTAATGTAATAGTGTAATTTGGTTTTGGATGGGAAGATTTACAAAGAAAATTAGAATAAATGAATGCACAAAGCTCCAGCTGGTGCTTACACCTACTCCCACAGAAGAAGAATATTGATATTTGCAATCCTATGAAAGATGAGATAATTTGGATAACAAGGATCAACAAAGGGTGATGCAGCAGTTGGTTGAAACAGAAAGAAATCCACAGACAAATCCTGAGCCATGTGGGATGTAAAGCACGCCAAAGTTGGTAGCAATCCAGAAGCGTGCTATAGGGGAAAATAAATATTGCAGTCCATAAATGTACCACATGGCACAAAACAGCAAGTGGCAACAGCAACAAGAACAGTAATAACTGACCAACCAACTTGAGGGCTTCAGTTGAAGAGGGCACTTGACTGAAAACTACTGGGCACCTGCTTCAGAAATGCAGGAACTTGTGTTTGCACATTTGATCAGTATTCTGCATAAGAGGCTATATGACCTTCATCCTTGGAGGTTTTCAAAATCCAGATACACAAAGCCATGGCTGATGTGATCTTGTGTTGGTGAAAGTCCTGCTTTGAGCAGAAGGCTGGACTAGATGACCTCCAGATGTCCCTTCCAGTCAACAGTTCTACAATACTAAAATAAATAACTAAAATTTCACAGAAACAATGTCAATTACTATTTAATTTCCAAAACACAACCTCAGAAGAGTGTATCTATTTTAACATCTGGATAGTCTTGTGTATGCAACAGTAAATAACTACTCACAAAATGAAGACTAACATTTAGCAGACAAAGAAGGTGCTATTATTTACATGTACCATCACTTGAAGACCTTCAGCTGGCTCACCTGAATCAGACATACATCATATCTAAGCTTTTCCGAGCTTCAAATGACCATGAATTAAAAAACACATTACGAACAAATCCTGTTTCCAGGTAATTCCTGTTTTACCAGCTTAACTTCTGTTCCTTACCAAACTGTGTTTAACTTTCGGCATTTTTGATAACATTTCCACTTTCTGAGTTGTCCCAAGATGAACACTTGGCTTGGCAAACAGGCTATGCCCAGGGACAGACACTATTTTGCCTGGTTCAAAAGTATTAGCAGTTGCTGGCATCTAGACTATTTTGGTCTAATACTTCACTCACTGGAATCCCTGAAGAAGGCACAGCAGTGTTAATCCGGGGATTACATTCAGATATATTTGAAGAAAAGAACAAAATAGGAAAGTGTAGACTTTGTATTAAATATAGTCAAACTCTGCGTGTGTGATTCTGTGTGCACACGCATATACATGCTTTAGGCTTACCCAGATGGTCATAGCCAGAGGGAAAACAGACACTTCAAAGAGTCTTCAGGAGAAGTTTGTGTATAGGCAGTGGGAAAGTTATACAGATGGTGCTTCTGTCTGGAGAAGCGTTGAGGAATAATAGAAGGAATTATCTTGATGGGGTTCTGTGATGAGCCATATACTACATTTAACAAATGAAGCAGGTTCACAGTTAAGTGGTAAATTTCTGGAAAGAAAGTTTAAAAGGTTATCTTTCCAGCAGCCCACCCCTTTACTAAGAAATGGGTGAGGTTTATGAAAAGGTGAGGAGGTGACTACATGATTCACATTTGCTTGATACGCTGCAGGAGAGAAACCTTTCCATCCCTAATCAGTAGACAGGCTGGATCTCGTGCTCACAGCAGACTGCGACCTGAGGTGATACAAAACTGGGCAACCACAACTGTTATTTTTATATTTCCTACAGTATTTTATACTTCCTTCATTATACAAATGTTCTGGCAGGCAGCCTGAACCCTGATCTCTCAAGGCTAAAAGAACCAAATAAAAAAATCCCATCTGGAGGCAGGTGATGAGATCCTTACCAAAATTATACATAAGAACATGCAGTAATCTCAAACCTAAATTAAATTAGATATCTGATCAGTGAATTCTCCCCGAACACTTCTCCCTCAACACTTCCATCTGGACACCAACTCAGATACTTGGGTGTAAGGAAGTTTCTAACAGACATGGAGATACCTCTGTTAAATCCTCATAATCCCTTCTGGCCCATTCAGCACCATGACAGATTCTTCTCTTACAACTCTAAAGAAGAAAATGTTCTGTTAGAAAGGCTCTTCTAGCTCTAGTGGAAGACAAATTCCTCTCACTGGTCACAAAAAGGACTGATGTGATCATTGCTTCCCTTGCAGACTTGGGCCTTACATCCCAAAATAAGTACCATTAAAAATCACTGCAAAATGACTGACATTGTAAATTCCAAATGAGACCAATGTCCACACAAACACATTTTTACTACATGTCTTAGCAAAGCATGCCTCACTAAGCAAGGAAGTAACTTTGGGTTAAAAGAACCCTATCCAGAGAAGATAAAGCTACATAAAGAAACATACAGCACTGCTCTCCAAAAGCAGGGAGGAGGGAGGACTAGGCTCTTCTGTGGTCGCACATGCTCCCACAGCCTAAACTGGCATGTATAGGCGAGCTATTAACAGAAAGATCAGAAGACAACCTTACACTTCCAGCCTTTGCACCAAAAGGCAGAGCAAATTTCACAAGCTTTTCCCTCCTGAAAGCTGACAAAATAGTGTAATTTCAGCTTCAGCTGTGGGTTTTTTTCCCATATTTAAACTGACTTAGATACAGAAGTATCTGCAGTTTGCCAACAGAGACAGAAAACAGGTGAATAAACTGACTGACACATGGCAACTTTGCATAAACACAACATAATTCTGAGGCCATGCCCAACAAAATGACTGGGGACCTGCTTGCAGTGAAAGTGGCTGTACCACACATATATATGAGTAATTACTAGTTGAACCAGAACTAATTCTACAAAGAGCTATAGCAATTGTTAGCCAAATTGAGCCTGCCATGGCAGATGCTAAAATAATTGCTCAGGGGGATTACAGGCCATATCCAAGTAGTTAATTCATTAGAAGTGTAATCTTCAGAGTAGCAATGCATGAGCAGACAAAATGGTAGCAAAGAGAGCACAGTTCTTTAATCAAACAAGCACTACTGCCCTTCTTTCTCACCTTCTATTTCCCTATTCGTATGAACAATTCATACTTCAGTTAATGATCAAAACTGCGTATGTTTGCGTACTAGGTAGCTTGAACAAACTTCCCAATGGAATGGGGTTGGAAAAAACAGAGCATTTTGCTAATGCATTGTACAGTCATCAGTAATGAAACACATGAACTCATTGTCCCTGCTGTAAATCCCTTGCATAAAAAGGGTATTTATTGTTAAATAGCTGCAACAGACACTGGTTTCAACTGGCAAGATATTTCAGCAATCAAACATCCTTAAATGTTCATACAGGTGTTGTCCACAGGAATGTCTGCATGGGTTCTTGCAGGAATAAAAACTATATTCCACAGGGAGGGCTTTTGTACAAAGGATATTTGTGTATTTCTCAACTAAAGAAGAGAAAATAATCCCAGATGACTTGTCTGATCAGTATGAACTAACCCTTAGCTCTACTCAGATTCAATTCCTAGCAGAGCAAAGACTTATTTGTGTCCATCCAAGTCCACAAAATAGAGGTTATAGAGGATGTTATTAGCAAAAAGGTCACATGCTGGCTGTCTGCAAGAGTGCATATGTCCCTGCAGAAAGGAAAGTCACTTGAAGGAGAAAGAATTGGTTAGACACTGAATTTCCTTTGCATTATTCTCTGACTTTTGAATGCAAGCTGTTAAAATCGGTCTATCCCTGAGCACTGATTACTTGTATATTTGTACCTCCAGGACACAGACACAAAGCAATAAAACAATACCGTATCATTTGGCAGAACTGACAGTAGAGGAAACAATGCTTGACATAAACCAGATAAAAACAAATATTAGACAAATATACACCAGTCTGCTGCATACTGAGAACTCCAAAGTGGCTTTTATGAGTTTATAAGCTTGGATGCATGCAAAAGAAAACAGTAACATCAGCTTTGCAGCCAGGTTGCCATCCTTACTCGTGCTGAATAGGATTTCACTTCACAAAGCACACAATTCATTTACAGCTCAGCACGATGAAGCAGGAGAGAATCCATTACCAAATGTGAAATAGAAAGCCTATTCTACATATGTTATACAGAGGTTCAGCATAAGAATTTTGGAAGGTAAGGAAAATAAGTCTGTAGCAGCTTTCCAAATCACACAGGGCTTTACAATCCAGGTCCTCCTGAACTGCTTCTGGAAGTGACAGCAACCCAACAAAGGCTGTTGTGGCACAGGCAATATATGAAACCCATTCCTATTAAACAAAGAAATAGATCACTGTGCAATGTATGTGATGAATTTTCTCAGTGGACATAAGAAAGTGTTGTAGAGGTCTAGGAAGGGCAATTGCACAGGAGAAAAATGGGTGATTCTAAATATCAAGTAGACTTCGCAGCCCCTTGGGCAAATGAGAAAATCACAGCCTGCCAGGCTAGAAGTTACAGCTCTGTAGGGTGTTCCGAGATGACAGACTGTGGGGATGTGGGGAACTGGGAATCACAGCTGTACTGCAGGCAAGACAGGGACTGCCATGGAAAGGAATATCATTGTCTCTCACATCTCCTCCTGCCTCAGCACCACCAGCCATCCTCACCATTACTCTCTAGGTAGGTGCTTTCACTACGCAAACATAGCAGTTCTGCTAGTCCAATCTGATCTAAAAGGAATATTTCAATGAAATAGTTTTTGAAGACTGTTGGTGATTTTTCACATTATAGGAAAGATACATATTGGAAGAAAGGGTGGACAAACTTTCACAACTTTAACTTTTTTGTGTTCAGAAGGATCTGTCAAATGTAATTCATTACACCCCTCATACAGACTTTTCTATAAGATACTTAAATGTCTGCTTACAACTGCAAGAGTCAACACCAGAAAGTTATAAAATAATGGGATATCTAGGGTTCTAGTACATACGTATATATAACATATACATGTATATATGGAATATGCATATACATAGCATATGCACTTGCATATTAGCTGATTAACAGCCAGTGTAATTGCTTTGAATTCATAGTTCTCTTTCAATCAACCCTCCTCTCAGATCTGGATACTTAAGATGTCCAAAGTGGTGGTGCTACCACATATACAGAGACAGGCAATTTCCAAATACTCATGCTGTAACCTCCTCTCTAGTGATCTGATGAGAGACAGCACACTATGCCATTCGAATGATGCTTACAATTAATACGCTTCTTTAAAATGGCCATTTCCAAAGAGGAAGGCTTCTATCCACAATCATCAGAATAAAAGTACAATCCAAACTAGTCACTACTGCCTGCAAATGAGCCGTCAGAAAAACACAAACACAAGGATATTCCAGTTTGGAGTATCTAGCATGCTTCTGATACAGAAGTTATGAAAATTGGCTTATTTTTACAGAAGGTTTTTAAGTTTGTCACTGGACCTGTTTTTTACCTTCAGCATTTATCAATTGCTTAAGTATACACACTCCATCTAATTTTTAAAGCTGAGCTTTTATTAATTCTTCGACTATATGTGGTATATGCATATCAAATAAACACCCTTCTGATAGGCCACTGCTTGGTGAACTTGGGGAGGAGCAAATTGACCTGTAACATCTATTGGATATACTGTGTGGAAAATGCCTCACTGCATCGTGCATTTATTTGATGTTTTCCCTATGGACAAGAAACAACAGACCTTACATTAGGGTCCTGCAGGCTGGAGGTCTTACTGGGATTTACAAAAGAGGACTCTTCTTTCACAGCCTGTTAAAAGAAGGAGCCAAAGTTTAGTATGACATCCATATACTTAGGATAATACAACTGTTTATTAAAAATATACCCCTGTAAGCACCCCAGAAAACTGCAATACCCCAAATTACTACTCTGCCCACATTTAGAAGGCACAGCAATGTTTTTTGAATTCATCTCAACTTGATTTTTACTGTGAGATTCACTGCAATGAGTTACAATGTACAATGTGCAGAGCAATAGTATTAGAAAGATCGGATAGGGATAAAGAAGAAGAAAAAAAAGCATTGGTTCCTCCAGAAAGCATTTGAGCAGAAGTAATAAAAATCAGCCCAGGCAAATATAGTGTAGTCAATTTGTTCTTTTAATTGGAGTAGAATAAATATTTATGTAGTCTAATCAAAATCATGATGCCAACTTTTCATACAGACTTCAAAAATTAATTGAAAAATGGGATCCCCTACATATAATCACACTGTACATACAAATCACAGAAAATCTCACCCTTTATTGCTTTCTGCTAAATTACAGAGTCCTGTCTCTCACATAGCATTTGTCTATAGATTTGAAAATACTCGTATTGCAAAATGACTTACATGAAAATTACTTGATTACACAGAAAACACCCAACTAAGGCAGGTGTTGGTAGATTATACTCTTCAACTGAGATGCAGGGTTCCACAATCTATGTGTAAATGCCAGTGTCAGTGCAACAATGCACTCCTCTACAGAAAATACTGTCTGAAGACACATGAGTATCTCCAAATCGGTAATGTATTTGGCAGGCTCTGACATTTCCATTCTGCTAAATGGTCCTACAACAGAGTGATTTTTCAATGTTGAATATCTGAACTATAATAATTTGGGTCCATTGGTCCAGATCACATCAAATTAAATGTGTCAGTCCCTCTTCAAATAAGATGAGACAGGTTCCTTCAAATCCATCAAATCAAAGGCAAAGAATTTTACAGGCATGTAAAAAAAATGTAAATTTGATGTGAGACCTTCCATTCAATAAACAATGATATATTCCTTTTGAGGGTGCTTATAAGAAAAAGAAACAAAATCAAAGCTGAGTTTCTTCTATATCTTAGCAAAGAACTACAAACTATCAGTAGGAATACTCAGCGCTTGGGAAAACTTCCCAAGTTGTGATAGTTTTAGGTTCATTTCCCCCTTAAGCCAGAGAGAACAAAACCCTCATTGCCACTTCCCAGGTCATTATTTACCAGATCTTCAGCCACTGTGGGAACAGGATGTTACAGCTTGTAGGCACAATTAACTGTATGGGCAATTAAACTGGAACCACTGGGAGCTTAGCAGTGAGTGAACTGTGTCCTGGGTCTGCTCCAGCCCAGGCACCTACCTGGGGTACAGGTTAGGGAGCATTTTGAAATAAGTCCCTCTGTAACCCTTCCTGTTAGAGTTGTTGCATCTTATATATTGATGCCAAAACCAGCAGCAGCAAAGAGCAAACCCTCCGAACATCATCAGCAGGTTTGTCCTTCTCCTAGGGAGCTGGTTTACACAGAGGAAGCTAGTTTAGAGCTAGCTTAGAGAACAGCATCAGCAGTAGGCACTGGGGGAGCTCCACCCCAACACTGTGCTTTTATATGTCTGTGTTTAATCTCCATGAGCCAGAGTTTTCTTTAGTCCTGGGCAAATGCATTAATGAGTCAGATAAAAGCAGACATGATCACAGCAGCACCACTATTGTAACTCAGCCACCAAATGTTTTGCAGCTAAGGTTATCAGTGAACTAGCATCACACCATGAATAATGTCAGCACCAGGAGGGCAATTTTTCAAATGTTAATAAATTAACAACTTTAAGAAATTTAACTCCGCTCTAGTAGCTTTGTCTAGCATTTTGTTTATTCCAAATCGAGTGCTTTCTTGAAAGGAAAAATGGGTTTTAAGGAATTGAGAGAAAGCATAGAAAATCATTCTTTGTTGGCATAGATGAGCACTGAAGTAATCTTCCTTTGTTCTACAGAAATTATAAGGCTTTCTATAAAGCTTCTGGGTTTCTGAAAGCTGTAAACATGAATCTGGCTGTCAGAACCTTAATACACAGTCTCTTCTTCCATGTTGATGTCTTAACAATATTTTATTGTTAAGCCTGACAAGCTAGCTGCTTACTATGTGTCAAATGGGCTACTTTTTAATACCATAAATTTTACTTTATTCCAATTTCCACTGAATTAATTGAGCTGCATTTTAGGATGCACTTGAACACAACAATAGAAAAAAGAATATTGAGATCAAGGATGTAGTGCAGGAGCTGTGACCAGGAATGAAATTATTAGAATTCAACCTACTTAAACACTATAAGCCATGGACCTTATTAGCCAACTGAGAGGGCTTTGCTTTATTACTCCCTAATAGCTGACCCTTGGTTTCTCTCAGCTCCATGACTACATTACCATTCTCTTTTTCCTTCTCTGCATTGGAAGTCTAAGCTTTCATCTCAAGTAGTGGTGTATTCCTAAACGGCATGATCAGCATCCTCACGAGCTTCTCTTAGGATTAATTTTCTCCATTAATACTCACACTTTAGACAACATGAAGGACTCTTGTACACACAAGTGCTGCACATCAGTGAACAAGCAATCCCACTCTAAACTGACAGGAGGGAGAGAAAGCATACAAAAAAATGGAGTGGCCTGAACAGCCTTGGGTGATGAGGTGTGTACACCAGGTGACATAGCTGTGCATTGGCAGATACATATTAATAAGGATGGGCTAATTCTCTTCACCCTATGCCTCTCTTCCATGTCTATGAATGAACAAACACAGGAAAATGTACCTGCAAACACTTCTACAAAGGGCTTCATCTACCAGGAACTGTACTGCCCTTCCTTAACTTGTTGGCTTTTGGTTTGTTTTCAGAAGGAAGTCAGTAAATCATCAGGTGACAACATGTTTCTTTTGTTTTCCTCCTAACTGTAAATCACACTCACTAACTACACAGGGACTTCCTCAGCCTTACTGAAAAGATGCATCCTGGGCTGCATCAAAAGGAGCATGACCAGCAGTTTGAAGGAGGTGATCCTGCCCCTCTACTCTGCTCTTGTGAGACCTCACTTGGAGTATTGTCTGCAGTTCTGGTGTCCTCAACATAAAAGGACATGGAACTGTTGGAACAAGTCCAGAGGAGGGCCACGAGGATGATCAGGGAACTGGAGCACCTCCCATATGAAGACAGGCTGAGAAAGTTGGGGCTGTTCAGCCTGGAGAAGGCTGCATGGAGACCTCATAGCAGCCTTCCAGTATCTGAAGGGGGCCTACAGGGATGCTGGGGAGGGACTATTCATGAGGGACTGTAGTGATAGGACAAGGGGCAATGGGTTAAAACTGAAACAGGTTAGACATAAGGAAGAAGTTCTTTACTGTGAGGGCAGTGAAGTCCTGGAAGAGGCTGCCCAAAGAAGTGAATGCTCCATCCCTGGCAGTGTTCAAGGCCAGGCTGGACAGAGCCTTTGGTGATGTGGTCTAGTGTGAGGCCCCCCTGCCCACGGCAGGGAGGTTGAAACTGGATGATCTTAAGGACTTTCCAACCTAAACCATTCTATGATTCTATGTGACTGTAAACCAAGAGTTATACTTGCACGCAGCTCTCACAATATGATTCCCAGATGGTTTGCCTTCATTTGAAAAAAAGCACACATGCTAGGGCCAGAATTTGGGTTCCTACTGCAGGGTGCCCTCCATCAGTGGCACAGGGGAGTTTAGCCAAGGCTAGCAGGAGATACTTGGTGGGGAACGTACATGGAGAGCTGAACAGAGGCTCTGTCACCCACAGAAAGCCCAGCAATGAGCTGTGTAAGGACAACAGCATGGAGCTGTTCAGATCTCCTTACCTAAAGCAGACTCTTCTCTCATCCAGAGGATGCTGCTTGAGAGGGAGATATTTGAGGGCATAGCAGACCTGGAAACTTCATTTGTACAGAAGCAAATTCATTTAATAATTACCCACAGAGAAACAAGCTGGCTACCAGAGTGCAAACCAAACAAAATTAAAGGTTGATCCATATAATCCATCCACACAATATCATTCTCTTTTCTTATCTGCACTGGGCTCAGAGCAGAAGAAAAATTATTAACATTCTGATTTCATATGCCATTAGCTTTCTGGATGGTGTCAGAAACACAGGTAAAGCATTACTTTATCATACTAGAGACAAGAAACATGCCTGGACAGAAATGCCATTGAACAGGCTCTCTTCATAGATGACTGCTAAGAAACAGTACTTTCACCAAAAGATGAAAAGAGGAGAAAAGCACTTAATACCAAATTGTATGCACAGCTGCCTAAAAGACCTACCTTTGGGCTGCCAGGCTGATCCTGACAGTTTTCAGCCTGCTTTTCAGTTGACTCCTAAGCACCCATAACCCACCTGGCTGCTCTCCTGGCAGCCTGGTCCTTTGGAGCCTTAGAGAGGAGGCGGATGCTCCAGGGACTGTGCATTAGACCCTGCTGAGCTTTCTAGCAGGGGTGGGAACACCTTCTGGCCTGTAGGAGGAACTCCATGCATGAATTCATAAGCCCTGGTGGCTGGATTTGTCTGTCCCACCTGGCCTTGAACACTGCTGGGGATGGACCATTCACCACATCTTTGGGCAACCTGTTCCAGTGCCTATGACCCTCACATAAAAGAACTTCTTCCTTAGATCTAACCTGAACTTCCCCTGTATGAACTCGTTACCCCTTGTCCTGTTGCTACAGTCTCTGTTTGGAGATCTTTAAAGGTAAGGGAGCAATGGCTCTCACTGCAGTGGCCTCTAAATACTTCTCTATCCTGGCTGTTTCTGGATGCTAAGGAGGCCTGAAGCATACCAGATTTTTCAGCTCTTCACCAATGTTTTGGTCATTTGTCAGCCAAGCAGATTGTTGGCTGATCCCATTAGATAATACAGGCTAAGCAACACATCATCAGGAAGAACGCCCTGCCAAGATAAACCTACCTTGATGATTTAATATGTCAAATGTATCCTTTCAGGCAGAAAAGCATCATGGTTAAGTCTCTTGGAAACAGACTACTCTGTTTTTCTCCCTCTGAATGGGGCCTGGCACCATGTGTCTCCTGGGCTGTGGTGGGGTTCCTACACATCGCCACAATTAACAGTACTTGTCTTATCATGTACTAGCACTTACAGACATGCCAGCTAGCAGACATAGCTGACATATCCACAATGCACTGTCACAGTCTTGTGACACCACTGCCACATTTGCCTCCAGTATCCTCGGGAATAAATTAAAGATTTCCCTTTTCCCACGTTCTGTTTATTGAAATCCTCTCCCTCCGCTTCTCTACCTCAGGAAGACTGCTGCATCATCTCCTCAGCTCCTTGCCTGAGTCGAAGGTATCCTTGCTGACACACTTCTAATGAGCTGCCATGTATTGTATGTTGATCACGCACATTCAAAATCTTGTGGTTTTATACCTCTGACACCCTTCATTTCCTGTAGCCTCACAGAAAACCTGTTTCCCTGTGGCAACTGAACACAGAGAATCCAAAGCTGAGCTGTTTTCAGATTCCATTGTTATGAGCAATTATAACTGACGCTGCTGTTCCAGTTGAGAGTTCCAGCGCAATTGCTTCTTTTTACTTAGCCTGAAATTTGCCAGTGAGTTTATTGCTCATCCAAGTGGGTGACTAACAGCAACAGCTTTAGCTAGGAAGGCATCATGTACATAAGGAGCTGTGCAAGCTTCGCCCACAACCTGAACACCTCAGCTGTGACCTGTTATACTCACGTAATTCTGATCTCTGTGCAAAGACTGTCAAATTGTGCTGTGAATAAGCACGGGTGGAGGGAGACAGAAAATGAGAAGGAGAGGGAAGCAAACAGCATCTAATTCATGATGGGAAGATGTTCAAACGTTGGAAAAACTGATCCTGTCAAGCTGCTTAAGCCAACATCTAGTGAAAGCTAAGAACTCCTCTGGGCATCCAGAAGGATTTGTTTAAGTCCTATTATAAGAAAGATGGCATAAGATTATAAATCCTCAAGTGCCTTCCCCTCACCTACTCTATTTTCATTCATGACCTGATTGAAGTTTGAATCCAGATCCCCATAAGTGAATAAAGCTCCAAAGATTGAGCTCATCTAAGGTGATTTTCTTCCAGAAATACATGACAAAAGCACCTGGACTTTGAAGCTGACAAGTCCTCACACTTGAATTTCTCCTTAAAGGAGACAGCACAATGAAAAAGGCAAAGAATCATGAAAAACGTAGATAAGACAGACCAGCACTGTGAGTCACCTCACTTATGCACCCTTTCTACCATAAATAATGAATAGATCTCAGTCTCATTTGCATTTGCAGCCATGGCTTGCATCCATGTAGAGAGCATGGGTGGCAGGATGACACCTGTACCCTTGCATGTTCTGAGACATTGCAATACTTGAAGCAAAATTACATGATCAGGATCTGTACTTGTTTCTAGGACAGGGAGGAAAAAAAGAGAGATGGCTATCGACCTGGCCTAAAAATTTACATGTGTATAAGCCTGTGAAGAAAGTTAGTATGTGAAAGGAGCTAGATGACTGAATGCTCCTTTGTTCAGCAGAATGTCACTTTGTTAACTCAGAATCAAGGCAGAGGAATCGATTGTTCAAGAACCCAAGCCTGGCTGATAGAAGATACCCAAGAATATCCCTTGGGGTTGATGAAGTTGTATGCTCTTTGTAAATAACTCCAGATCTCCAAACTACCTTTAACCACCCATAATGTTCGTCAAGGAACAGCTCGGGTGGTAATGTTACCTCTATTTGTCTTCCATAAACCACACTGCAGAAAGGTATCTTAAAATGAGCTTGGCCTTCCCTTGTCTGAAAAGATATGAGTAGTGCAAAAATCAGCTATAGAAGAAATCTGTGAGAAACAGGATCTTAGTTTCTTGCCTGTGCTAACCTGTTAAACTTAAATTAATCTAAGGAAATTTTCAGTAACAGGTGGAGAACACAAACACCACTTAACAGAAGACAAACTTCTCGAACACAGCACACACTGCCCGCCAACAAGACACACGGCCCTGTCGAGATAGCTGTACATTTGCTCAGGAGCCTGTGTTTAATTCTAAAGATAATTAGAATCTGCCCTAGCCAAAGTGGATATAAATAGCAACCAAAACCTGCTAGCATTTCTTCTCCATCAGTTGGACCATGAACTGTTTGGCAAAAAGGACTCTTTGTGATACTAACAAGTCGTCTGCTCAATCACAGCATATCAGCACTGACTCATGCAAGCTGCAAAGGGGTTTTAAATGCCAGGCAGAGCTGGTCTTTTGTATTCTGTCAGCTCCTCACTGCTGCTTTATACCACTCCCTCTCATATGAAGAGTCTGGAATAAATGCAAAAGAAAAAAAAAAAAAGAGAAAAGAATTAAGAGAAAAAAAGAAGAAGAAAAGATGTCAGTTGCTTCCCAGTGTTTAGTGCTCCCCTGGAGCTTAATTATGTGGGAACTGTGATATGCAGTCTGTCAGCTAGAAGGTGGCAGATCTCTCTGGCACAGTTTGAAAGGTGTGTTGTGAAACACTACTTGTTTGCTCCAGGCCTACAGGAATTGTATGGCATGCCCTGTGCAAACCACAGGTTCCCACAGTTCTGTATGGGTCCTTCATGTTTCTCACCTCTGGTATCTGTGGCAGCGTGCTCCTGGATTCAGCTTCCAGCACCCCCATGCACACTGGAGTTTGATTCTCCATCTAGCAGAACGGCACATAAATATTTCCATCTTCACCAAATAAACAAACTCACTCATGTTAGTTTCCTGCTGCTCTATAACTCTCAACCACATGCAGGGCTCAGTGATCGGCACCATAAACTTACAAGTTTTCGGTCTCTAAATCAGGACTATAGCCATGGGAGACAGTGTATTGCCCCCTAGGAACGCAATAAACAGCTCTTCAGCTTAATTCTGAAATGAAGCAGTGCAGAGACTATCTTCCAGAATATATTTTTAACAGGATTGCATAATTTCCCCTGTTTTTTTTACTTTTCAACTCATAAGCACTGGAATCATTGATTTCTGTAAGTCTCTCTTGTGTTGGTGTCTAGCTGCCATAAAGATAAAGCTACAGAAAATTTCTGTCCCAGTTTGTATTTTCCACTTGCAAACGTTCACTTCATTCTCAGAATTAATGAGGAACAGCTTCTTCTTCTACTACACGCAGGAGGTGCCTTCATAAATTTGTCACATCCTGATGTTAGTAGCATATGGTATTGAAAATATTCTTACTGCTTAGGAATATAGAGCTGTTACAAACATTTCAAGCAATAGTTTGTTAAGTTTGGATGCAATTCTACAGTGCACCAGTATTTTTCTCATGCTTTTACACCCAGCTGTATAATGAAGATGCTCCATGAAGTTTCATAAAGGATGGCTTAAGACTGTAGATTTTGGGGGCCTTTAAAAGAAAATTTAATTTCAAATAGTGTGTGCATAAGACAGAATCTTGTTCTTTCTTCTTCCTTTACAAAACAAAGAGGAGCAAATCCCCATCTTTTTTTATGATACCATGAAATAAAGAAAGATATATGCTGCACATGAGGAAAATCAGTCTGTCTTGCTTTACAGCTCAAGGAATATAGGCTGTGCCTTACAGAACGTAGATATGCTTCTTGTCCTGGCTGCCTTGTAAGTTGAAATATAACAGTGCAGAAAATGAGAAATGAGAAATTGGAGTCTTAAGAATAAGGCCAGAGGCAGGACTTCTCTGGAATTTAATATGGAGCCGGCATCAAAGGATAGAATTGGGCAGAGGATAGCACAGTTAGACCTCCAGGTATACTGGGCAGCAGCATATGTCAGATAGGGTCAAAGAGGGGCAGGATCACAGCCCTGGAGGAATACGTGGAGTTAAATGGTTGTCTTCTACAAAGCAACTATTTCTTATCTGCTCCCTCAAAGGATGCTGTAAGTGTCTCTGGGCAGTGTAATGCCATCCCAGCCCGCTTTTCCCAGAAGATGACTGAATTTCCACTGGGAAATAGCTTAGCTACTGATATTCAGCTAGTTCGGGTTGATGTTTGGGAGTTTGGGGGGTGTGATTTTATAGTATGCTGGTACGGTCGTTTATTAGGGCTTCTTGTAGCCCCTTTCTCTCCTCCCATATTCTAGATGACAGATGGTGTATTTCTACTCATTCCTTCACCATGAACATTTTGCCTACCCTTACCAGTGCTTGTGTAGCGACAGCTTCTTATGGTAAAGGCTGACCATTGCCTGTTTCAGTCTACTTATTTTTGCAATGGGTAATCTCATAGCTGACAGGAGGGGAGCTCAAGCGCAGAAGAGCTCTAGTTGCACAGGCAATTTTGTGGCTATGCAGGGAGCTGAATGAGGATTTCCAAGATTAAGGTGACAACCTTATTTACTGGCTGTAATTCTTAAGCCGTACTTTGTTATAGCACTGAAAGCTTCAGGGATTTCAAACTGAACTGTATGCCATTGTTTTAGCACAATACATACTACCCTGCAATAGTCTTTTTTTTTCCTCTCCTTCACCCTGAACTCATAGGACTTTTCTCATTGATGCCAATCCTACAGACACCTACTCAATCCAATCTGACTCCTAAAGCCTTGTGCAAAACGATACAGATAAAAAGGAAAAAGGGTATGTTCAGCTTACTCTGAAACTTATTTACAACAGAGCAGCAGTTAAAGAATACAGTTATGGCATACATGAAAAAGCAACCCAAGATTTTCTCCCTTGGAAAGCCTCAGAGGTTAAAATTGAGGCAGGCAGGTGAACTGAGAGATGCATATGTTAAGCACATTTCCTATCTTGCCTTAGTAATGCTGTATTCTGCATGCAGCAGCACACACTGCTTCCAGTCTTTAACTATCCAGTCAAACATGACCATTAAGCATATTCAGTAGAAAATATAAATGTGAGAAATATACCATGACATCCTGTAGAAAAGACACAGGAAAAAACAGAGGGCAAACCCAAGAGCAATCAAATAAGAAACATGCTGCATAAACCATAGTTGAAACAACACAGAATTCAGAGAGGTGAGAGAACTGCTTTAAGCAAAAACTGAAAGAAAACCCCAACCTCCTTCCCCCACATGCTGTCAGATTTATGGTTTCTGTTCTTGAAATCTAGGGCAGTCAGGATAACAAATTTTGATACTTCCCTAGGTCTAGCTAGACCAGATGTAATCTGGCTCTCAGATGAAAGATCTGCTAGGGAACAACAAATACACAAAGATGATTGTTAACAAAATCCTTTGCAGGGCAAGTTGACCTGTTCTGTTGTTATGAAAAGAAACAAAGTGATGGAAATACCAACACAGTTTGCATTCGAAGAGAACAGCATGCACAAGAATACAACAGGAGCTTTGAATAGGAGTCATACCAGTCTTTCTACTTCTCCTTTTGTTCCTAAAGCATTCTATTTGGCTTTATTTTTGGCATCAACGGCATTATCTTTCGTCCACAAATAACATTTGAAAAGAATCACATATTTTAGGTTTCACTTGGATTTACCTCTGGTTGGAAAATTAACTTTTTACAGTCATGCCATCAGTTTTAAGCTGCATGACACCACCACAAGACTAGTGGTGTTTTTGAAACAGGATGCATTTGATGTAAC
Source organism: Melopsittacus undulatus (assembly GCF_012275295.1). NCBI lineage: Eukaryota > Metazoa > Chordata > Aves > Psittaciformes > Psittaculidae > Melopsittacus > Melopsittacus undulatus. Next base: position 67,282,763 of record NC_047527.1, on the reverse strand, counting down.
CTCTGACCAAATAGTGAAAATAGCAGCCTAAAATTTAGTCAAATGCACAAAACCAAGTAAGAAAACAATAGACTAGCTAACATTTCACATTCAGACAGCTAAAATTAAACCCCTGAAATAAAGGTTGCATCTGGATGCATAGATACTATCTTTAGAACACCCTTAACCACAGTTTCCATGAGTGGTGGGTAGCCTCAGAAAACTCCAGAGATTATTGTTTCTCAGCTACAGAGTAAATAAAAGCTACAGTGACAAAATCAAAACATGAACATATCCTGAGGCTTTCTCTCCTATTTTCTCAGCCTCTCTCAACTGTGTTAATCATGTCAGCTAGGACAAATTTCCTACTTCCATCATATCAGTCAATTTGAGTGCCCTGAAAAAACTGAAGAGCAGCTAGAGAGAGCTAGGTCAATGTAGATATCAATGAGATAAAATGAGATAAAATAAGGTGCTTCCTCAGGAATTATGGGATTTTGGAAAATTAGTGTAAACTATGCCAAAACTAGAAAGGAAAAACATTAAACACAGATTACCTGGGTGCCTACTCTAAAAGCAGCTTCCACTTGAGCTTTAAGGATGTTGCATTTCATATGGTCAGGTACAGATGAAGGTGAAACAGGGGCATGAAGAGTCTTTTCAGGTACTTTCTTGTCTTCACCCTGTATTTAATATAAAAGACAAGCACAGTGACATATAATCGAGAGATAAGAAAATGGTCAAAGGTCAAATTTTTTACTTGTAACAACTTGATTCAGCAATGTTGGTTAAAACTTCCGTGTTCATACCCGGATGTGCCTTAGAAGAAAATGTTTTCAAAATATCTAATGACTTTATAGTATTTTTAAGGCATGAGAAGTCTCGGGGAAACCTGAGCAATAAAAGTAAGGAAGAGATGTGCAAATACATGGAAAAAGCCCAGTCAGGCATTAGCTCTCCAAACCTGTGGTGACACTGCGGAAGCAAAACACTGTCTCAAAATATCCCACAGCAGGCAGAAGAAGGAGAGGTTCACAACACCCAACTCTAGTGAGTGCTGGTTTGTTATACTACCCTAAGAATGTGAAGGGGCTTTGCAAATTTAACCAGAGGGATCTGAAGGGATCTCCATGTAACTGCAAGCCAAGCAAAATGTCCTTCATCAGAAAGGAAAGAAAAATCCAAGGAATTTAAACACTGTTGCTGCTGTTTCCACTTGATGTCAACCCTTTACATATGCAGCGATCCAGATCAGAAATCTAAGCCCTCAGGATGGCTGGTTTAGTGACCTGTTCAAACATGACTTAAAGGTTTTGTGCCTACAACAAACTACATCCAGCAGCAATGTCAGCATGAATAAACTTCCCATGCAGAAGAAAAGAACACAAAAATAAAGGGGGGGAAAAAAGGACATATAAACAAATTGGGTATGAATGAGATCAGGACTGTAAATGGGAACTGTTAAACAATCAAAACTGTAATATCATGTATTTTTAAAGATGAGTTGGGCAATGGCATAGCAGCCATTGCAGACTTCCCTATTCTTCCTGGAAATGAGACATGGATCAAAACCAAGTAGCAGCCTAGATTACACATTCATTTTCCACTCCCATTGCTGCAAAGATTGAGTGGTCGTATACACCCAGATAGAACAGATATGTAATGCTGTCATTCAGATTTTGTACAAAATGGGTACAAGCCATCAGTAAACAGGTCCAGCACATCCCTGAAGTTCACCTCTGACAAAGTATTTCAAGACAGAAATGGCAATTTTTTAGCCACTGAAATTACCATAGGATTGGCCCTTTAACTTCAAAACCTGCAAACACTGGGGAGGGAAAGAGCCATACCTCTGTGGAGCTCTATTGAGACTGCATGGTATTTCTCACATATAAGCAAAGTTGGCCTAGCAGGCTTCTGCATCCAAAACGCCACAGCTGGCAGGTATGATTTTGAACAACCAAACAACTGTTAAATGCCTGCTCATCATGGGATTTTTTTTTCTCTAGCAAATTCCTAACAATTGTTACATATTTATTTGCCGAGCTACTTTTACCGGTTTTAGTGGGAGATATTTTTGGACTTTTCATTCTCCCCACCTTCCTCCTAAGTGAAGAAGTAAATACTTTAAAAGTGACAGCATCTAGCTGGAGCAACTTATGGAACTGTAGTCATCTATTCAGTCTTGAATGGCAAGCATATAAAAAAACCCCAACATGAAATACTTGTTTGCCATAAGTGTCTTTACTGCAGTACTCATGAAGCTGAGAAGTGGAGATACTCAGAAGGACAAAATTAACTGTAAAGAAAGCACAACTTTTCCTTCACCCATAGTCTTGGTAGCCACAGTACACTATTACGTACTATTAAAGGGCTTCCATTACTGTTGACTTTTAAGTGCATTGATTTTTAACACCACAAGGAACAACATACTAAGAGGTGGCATTTCAAAAGGCCATTGCAAAATTCCACCTTTGTTTTACACTGGATGCTAATTAAATATCATTTCAGTCAATCAAGATTAAGCAAACTGTATTTTACCAGCTAAATCAAGACAACTGGTGCTTGTTTAGGACACAAGCTTGTTGTGTAACACAATGTTCTAAAGTCCCATACATCTGTTATTCAGATGGATGTGGATATTTTCAGTTTTTCCTTCCCTAACTTCCCCACATTGACCAAGATCAAGATAAAAGCCCTTGGGTGTGCTCTGCAACTGGAAACCCTCAAAAGGTCTCAGTGTCCTGCTGTATTCAGGACTACACCAAATGAGTCCATGTAATGGAGACTGTCCCCAGTGTGGGATCTGATGTGCAAGTTTCCAACTGAGATTCTCAGAACCTGAGATATCCAAACACTGATGCTCACTGACCTGGCTGAGAAGGGAAAGCTGCTGCTGCTAGTGGTTGCAGACTTCTTGGGAACCATTCCTAGCCATTCAGTTCTGCTTTAGCTCTTCTTTGGGTCACACTTTGAAGGTTTTACCTTCAAGCAAGCAAGAATTGCTTTGCTCGCAGCCCATGAGGATCAGTAGCACCCTAGTGACTGATCACACATGAAGAACTTACATTGCTGTAGCCGCTGCTTGGCCTCGCACTGTTCACCAGATGCTGAACCAGCAGCTGAAGGCCACCAGCTCCCTTGCCTCAGTGGAAATGCTGATTGCACACAATATGGGGGATCCAGACCTCCTCTAGCTTCTAAACATCTGTGAAAGGCTTCTTTGCCAGCCTGCCTTGGCACCGGCACTTTTCTGCCACAGTGCAGCACATCCTGAATCATTACTGAATTCTGCTTTCACGTAGCTGATTAGCTGAGACTAGTACACATACAGTGTGTAATATGTGCAATTACACATACAGTGTGTAATAGCCAGTGGCACTGAAAATCCAGACTAAAAGTAAAAACTCAAACCACAGACTACAAAAAGAAGAAAGTAGCACCTTTGTAGTGCAGACTATCAGTACTTGTAAGCATCTATATCAGTTTCTATTATCCTTAATGCCACTAATCTTTACATAGAAGTCTGTTCATCCCCAGGTTTAACTCCTCAAGTATAACTGCAAGCAAGAAGGCAAAAGATAAAAGAAAAACCATACGTCACCTTCTATGGCTCATTTCACTGGTTTATAAGAAAATCAAAGATCTAAACCCTACCTGCATTAGGAATTTCTATATACTAATCCTGCAAGAATGAAAGCTGTAATCTACTTTATTTTGTTGTATAATAAAGAGATCTTATATTTCTAGAACCCTTATTGCTTGCGGTGATAAGTGAAGCATAAAGATAGCAGCTGGGTATTCAAATGCTGTACCAGGTCTGCAGTTATTAAAATTTCATTTTCATTTATAAACGAAGAGCATTCTTAGTCATTAGTGGAAGTCATTAGAAAACTAAACATGGCATAATATTATTGAAACTTCCAATTATATCATTTCTTATTATGTAATTCCAAAGAATCTGAGATTTTTTTTTCAAGTGAGTGCTTGAGAGTCAAATGAAAAGAAGCCATCTTCTTGCTTAAAACTGCAATCTAAACCCATCTGAAACAGTCTAAAAATGCAAAAACCCCATTAAGATATTTGATAACAGTTCAATTTTCCATCTACACGTCAGCTGGTGCTAAAAAATAGCAATGTATTCACATCACTTTCACCACTGATGGAGAACTTTATTCTTCTAGAGAAGGAGAACACTGAAGAATTGCACTTACCTGGGTTTGATAGAAGTGGTTTGAACAAGCTCAGATATACACATGCATAAAACTAGATGTCTTTTTTTCTTTCTATAATTGAGGTCTTAGGTTTGCTTTTCTCCTCTCAAACATTTACTTCAAATTCAATTACATCTGCTGTTACGAGAACAGAAGGCAGATTTGTAGAGTCTTAGATAATGATGACACTGGCTTTGGTTTGCAAAGCTAACTGAATATTAAGTACACATACAGAATATAAAAATAGTTGGAAGAAACACAGCAAAACTACTCCTGTACTTAACATTTTAATTCCCTCTGCTTTTAAGGATTTGTGCTTTGTTCCACATCACACTTTATACCAAGAGCAAGATGCATGATCTTTTGCCTCTGTGAATTTATCAATAGTTTCTTCTCAGTCAAACAGTATGTGTAGAATATACATTTAGCTGGGGAAATCTGAAGAATAAAATTGATGCTTTGTTTAGGAATGCTGGTCTACTCTTTGTTGTTAGTCATCACTACTAGTAGGAGGTAAAATTTTAATGAAGACAACCCAGATGTATAGGTCCTGAATGCGCATTAGCTCTGTGAGGTCTAACCCTTTGGTTTCCTGGGATACAACTACATCTGCAAATGTGCATGCAAATCTACAGACTCCTTTGCCCCCTTCCCATCAGTAACTTTATTGATTTTTTTCTTTCCCCATGCAATAGCTAACACAAATTACAAACAGACATTGCAATGGCAAGGCCTGTATGATTATGTTATTTGAGGCAAGGCGTGCAAGCGGGAGCTGCATCTTTTATTAGAAAAATACATTTGGAAATAAACAAAGAAGTAAAAGAACCTCTCATTAAGCTGTCAGACACACAAGACCTTCCTCCGGTCAGCTATCAGTTGGTCTAATGAACGATATAACTCCCAATAAATCTTGCTATGCTTCTATCCTTGCAGCAAACATCTTTAATGCCTGGTATCAAATTTATTTTATAAAATGCTATTGCTCAATATTATTAGATCTTGCATCTGTCAATGCCAAGCTTCATAATAGCCTTGCTCAGTCATGGTAGCCATGTTTCCCCTCTGATCAGCATATAGCACAAAAGAGCCTCAAATATATAAACAAAGTGAGTTGGTTTTGTGGGGGTTTTTCAAACCACAAATGACTTTTGGAGCTGCAGCAGCAGCTTTAGGCTTTGCAGGTGTGCATGGGGCAGGTAGTTCCACAGCTTTTTTGACAGTGGCTTCATTTGCAAGCAGTCAGTAATGTAACTGGTTAGCCCTGTAACATGTTACTACCATGCCAGCAAAAGGCCGTAAGCTTTGAACAGAGCTTGCAAAGTCATTGAGGCTCATCAGGCTCACTCTGAACCTTTCTTGATCTGCCTGCAGCTTTGTTTTACTAGAGTTAGCTGCAACAGCAATAATTTTATATAGAAAACAGTAACACAAGCAGTTATTTTTTGTAGAATAAATATTTATAACTGTAACACGATGTAGTATAAAGCTACACAAAGCTCCTATAACATGAGTGTTAAGAGGTGGAGACACAGGAGGTGGTGTAGAGGAGTGCAGGCATGGGGTGACAGCACAAGGGGTACAGGCTGGCACTGAAGACCCCACAGCAGTAAATAACTTGCCAATGGCCAGGTAAAGAAGTGCAGACCTGAACCTGGACAAAACTGGTTTTAGGAGCAATGAAGAGAGCAAAGACATAGTATCTAGCATAATTATGTAAAAGCCACTATGTATAACGTGTTTGGGTGCAATGTGAAGATGCAGATCAATGAAGAATCATAGAACAGTTTGGGTTGGAGGGGAACTTCAAATCCAATTGCAACCTTTCTGTAATGAGCAAGGACATCTTCAGCTAGATCAGGTTGCCCAGAACCACATCCAGCCTGGCCTTGAATGTCTACATTCAACAAGAAGATATAAAAGCTGTTAGCAAACATACAAAAGGACCCAAAATGGACCCTAGGGTGACAAAGAAGAAACCATGAACATGACTTGATGGAACATTGGAACTGACTGCCCAGGGAAAGAGTTGATGAGTCACCTTCCCTGGAGGTATTTCAAAGGTGTGTAGATGTAGCACTTAGGGATATGGTTTAGTGGTGAACTTGGCAGTGCTAGATTAATGTTTGGGCTTGATAATCTTAAAGGTCTTTTCCAACCTAAATGATTTTAAGTCTGTTACCGTCATAACACCCCCTGAGACCTCACCAGAATGAAATCACCAACTTTAAAACCCAAGGGTATATGAGAAGGGTGAGCATAACATCAGGAAAATGGGAAGAAAAATCTGAACTGTATTAGTATTCTTTCTTTTTATGTAATAATTACGTCTGGACTAACTACTAGACTCCCCAGATTTCAGAAATGCGAACAATAAGTTTGTGGCTATGCATACACACATGGAGCAAAGCGGGTGGGTGAACATATGTTTCTAATGAAAGGCTTGCAAGAAAGAAAATCAGAAATACATTCACAGCTACAACACTTAGGCTTGTCTCTCCTGGAGATGAAGACATCTGCTAGCACCAAAGGATATGAAATGCATGTTGCAACTGACTTTTATCATTCAGTAGGTGGACAGACACTGTACCAAACAGCTCTGGAAAGGAGATTGGACACATCTATTCATCATTCCCATGAGATGAAGTTTGCTGTAGCAGACAATCAAATTAATTAACTGCTGAATCTAATTTACCCAATTTCTTGCTAATTCTCCTATGGGTTGATTATTAAGCCTGACAAATTCCAGCCCCAAAGCACTCTGCTTGAAAAAATAATAATTAGCAACAGGAAGAGAGGGAGTGAAAGTTGGGTCTCCAAAATAGATGTGCAAACCATTGCTTTATTTTCAGAAATAGAGCAAATGAAGCAGCTTTGGAACTGGTTCACTGGTTTTGCTTAGGCATAATATTCCAGATGTAAAACTAGGGAATAAAAAGCACTTAGTAGAATAGAAATCAATGGAGGGGGCAGGAGAGTTAGTAATGTTTAATTTTTTTGCCAGAAACTAGACACCCAGACCACACATTAAAATCTGTTCACTGCTTGACTGAGTAGCCAGTTAACTATCATAACCAAAGGAGCTTTAAAGGCCAGTGAAAAATGCTTGTCCCAGATCAGGGCTGTTCAATCATGTTTAACCTGCCCCATTGCCTTTGTGCTGCGTGATGCTCCACAGTGTTTCAGCTCAGGGTCAGCCCAATATTTACAGCATGTCCCTCTTTCATTGGAGCAGCCATCTGCTGAGGCAACTCCATGGAGTCTCTGCTCAAAGCCCTGCTGTTTGTTTGTTTTAGCTTTATGAGCTCTGTGTCCACATCTCACTAGGATCTAGGTTAGAAAATGGTGCCTGAAGAAGAAACCACAAGCAAGGAGCCAAAAGAACTTGAGAATTATTTGTTGGTCACAACCCACAACCTGTAATGTGAGCACTTTATTGCTGAGATGATTTTGGGTGGAGATTCTGGGCCTGTTTCAAGAGCATATACGATTTTCAGATGGCTCAAACTGGCAATTTTAATAAATGTCGAGAGACTGGCCTCCTTTGTGCTCACTTGATAACCTCTATGCATGGGATTGCTGTCCAGCTTTTAAACCCAAACCCGCTATGACTGCCGTAAGAGATATTTTCATTAGACAGACCGTGTCTCTACACTTGCCTTCTGCTGAGCTTCTGCCAGAAACAGAAGCATTTAGCAGCTCCTGGTGCTCATTGCAAGAGCTTTTCACCAGCTAAACTTTGACTGATGGCTGCAGCAGACACAGGCTGTGTTTAGTGTGCAGCTGCGCTTATTGTGAAGTACAGACTTGCTACGATACTGGGTTCTGCTAATTAGTCCTTATATAAATAGTCTATTTGATTGTGGACAAGATGCTAGAGCTGTCAGGACAAGCCAAAGAAAACCATTAATTATAGAAGAGCTGAGCTCTCCCTCTACAGATTTTGAGAGAAGGAGAGTGAGAGGATCAGAGGTCAGGCTTTGCCAGGCAGAAGTCACAGGGGCTCTATTGGTACTACTTGCACAGTGGGGTGGAATACAGGACCAAAGAGTTTTAAGTTTTCATTTATAGAAAAAAGAGACCATAAATCTACTCATTATGAGATCACAAGAGTACCACTGAGATCACCTGTTGAGATCTTTTGTGCAATACTGGTCAGACTGGTTTAACCACTTGTGCACTGTGGTCAACATGGGGAGAGACCTCACTTCACTTTAGCCCTTTCAATATGCCAGACTGAGCTGTCAAGAAGCTCAACAGTGTAGGACTGTCCTTTAAGGCATGTTTTGGGCACTGTACCTAAGTGAATGCTCTCAGCTGGGGTTCAGATAGAGTATTAGTAATTATACCTGAACTACAGCGTTTCTCTCATAAGACCTGGATATTCACTGGATGAGTCTGTGAGATGGAGAATTTCCCTTTGGCAAACTATGTCAATGCTTAATTAGCCTGGCCTATAAAAAACTGTACCTATTACCAGATAAGAGTATTTCTAGAAGAAAAACTTGAGAAATGTCCATGGGAAAATGATGGCTTCCTTTCCATTTCACCTCAGTTTGTCTATTTTATGATTTAGCTTTTTATCCCCACTCAGACCAACCAGTCAGACAAAGTGACAGCTCCTCACAGCTGATAAGCAAACAGATTTTGGATAATGTCTGAAGTATTCCACCTTCATCTGTTGATTCAGACATCTCCAAAAGTCATGACATAGGTCATTGCCTCGTGACCACATTCATAAGGTATAAGGACCGCAGTCCTTAGCTGAAGTACCATACCACCCCCTGACAATCCTGAACATGGTTCTTCAAGCAAATGCTCATGACAGAAAGTCTGTATGGATTAACTTCAATTAACTAAAATGTTGAAAAAAAAGGTTAAGATTTTGGGGTTTTTATTAGAAACACCTGACTCACTGCTTTTCAGCCTTGACTTCTATCTCCTGGGTTCTCTCATGCAGAGAAAGAAAAATTATGCTATATAGATATACAGTCCCTTTGTGTATGTATTTTTGATACACTTTTCCACATCCTATTTGATTTTTTAATTTCCTAATGCTCATTGAAATAATATCAATAACAAACGGCTGTTTGTAAAACCAAGGTAAAGTAACCTGAGTTCTTCCTTGAACTGACACAAAACTCAACACATTTCTTTCAACACATTTGCACAGTCACTGGGGGCCCAAACCCACCTAATTTAAAGCCAGAGGTAATGCTCCCATTGACCTCACTGGGCCCAGGCCAGGACTGATGTGGTTGCAAACCAAAGGTCCAGGCTTCTGTGACTCTATTGAGATTCAGCTCGAGGCACACCCCACAACAGAGGCACAGTAGATTTTGCCTCACGTGGATACAAGGAGCCATTGACCTGCTGGCCTCTGATCTCTGGCAGAGGCAGTGGGACATGGCTGTTTTTCCACCCCTTCAAAAACTCACTCACAAAACACCCACTACCATCAGATGCCAGGGGGTGTTTAAAGCATAATATGGGCTCCTCATGTAGAAAAACAAGGTTTTCAGAGTTTTTTTTTTCTATCACTTAAAGTGTTGTTTCTTCTTTACACCTCTGGGCTGTCTAGATGACTAACTCTTCACAACTGAACTAAAACTACACCAATAACATTGTTGCAGCAGCTTCTGAAATTTTAAAAGGCAAAGGCAAGGAAATGCTCAGTCTAAAATCCAAACCCCAATCCAATCAGGAGATGGTAAGAGGTGATTGAAAAGCAAGCCAGTTGCAGATTAATGTTGATTTGAGTTGAAGGTGAAAAAGCAGCAGCTTTTGAGTATGAAGTGACAACAGGGCTCTCTGGCATATAGATGTAAAAGTACGTATGTAAGTGCTATACCTTGTTCATGCTGACGTGCAGGGCTGGCCATGGTCCAACTACCTTCACACTCTCCGTTTCTATTTTCTTCAGATGAGAGGTTTCATCATAAAAAAGGGGAAGTCCTGAGCTCAGTTCTAAAAAGATGGCCAAAGGAAAGAAAACAAAAGAAACAGTCTGAAGGGAAGCTACAGAAGAACTGCAGAGCAAGACACTCAACTGCATTTGAAGAGACAGCAGTCACCAAACCATGCTCTCTAAGACCCTCTAAAATGCTTCAGAATTATGCCTGTTGGGTCATTTTGCTTTTTCTATTTAGCAAACAATTCCTCCCCCTCCTCCTTCTCGCCCATCCCTTCATTTCAGCAGGGCTTTTGCCAGCTTTGGGCTAGACACTTCTCTCCTTACCTCCCCCTCACCACCCCCCGTATTCTAAAACTCAGTTGACACCAGAGGGATTATTTATGCAGCCAAGGTGCCACTCTCGGAACATGTGATGTGTAAAGAGATCAGAGTATAGCTTTTGGCTTCTCTCAGACATCTTTATTTATACGCCAGCCTCTTTAAGACTGTTGTCAGGAATTTGCTGTACTTTGTCAACAGAGATTTTGAGCAAGCCACCGACACAGAAAGACAAGGAAAAATATTTCTTGAGACAGCCCTGAAAGGTCTCTGCCAGCATCTCAGGGATGGTGTGGCATCTGTATATCTGTATATCTGCAAGTATTCCGAGAAAAATTAGCTTCAGCATGCAATGATTTGATTGATTTCTGCATCCTCCTGTACTTCTTTTACCATGGATTCAAGGTAATAACAGCTGGGAACGATGGAATCTCTGGAGTCTTATTCAAAGCCCACTGAAATCAATAAAAACCTTGCACTGACTGCAGTTTAGGCTGGATCAGGTTCTCAAGCTGTCCTAAGAATATTAAATATTACCTATTCAAGATCTAATTCTACAGCTGTTTAAATATACATTAAGAGCTTTGCTGACTAAAGACAAACTGCTAAAACCAGATTATAGGAACATAAGAAAAATGCCGGTTTTGGCATTATGAAACATTATCAGACCCTGAGGTAATAAAATCCTAGAAAGGGTTACAGTATCAGCATTGACCTCCCATTGGTGGTCTCTCATCACAAGTTAGCGATGCAAGAGCTTGGCATTTCTCACATCACAGCTGCTTCTGCGGATATCACACTGTGAAACTGCCCAATGGTATCTGGGAATAAATCACCACAGCCATAAAATAAGACATGAATATGTGCTATTTGGGTTTTTTGTGTGTGTGTGTTTGAGTGGTTTGGGTTTGCTTTTTGTTTGGATGAGGTTTTTTTAGAAACAGTCATTCAATTTTCCTGTCAAGAAAGAGCATAGAAGGGAAAAAGTGCCTTATTTAAATTATTTTATTCACGTTTGCTATGATTTAAAACTGATTTTTAAACTGTATTTTTGTTTGAAGGGAGAGCTCTGGAAAAAAAGGCAGCCACTGCAGCCTTTCAATGCAACCTTGAAAACAGATTGAAAAAGAAAAAAAGGCACACATTTCCTGAGTCAGCATTAAGTCTTGGCAAAACCAGGCTTTCATTTCAAGAACGGATCTGGCAGCACCGGGGTCCTTTAAATCACTGTTTTCAGCCTGAAATTCAGTCTGTATTACATCATTCTCTGCTCAGGGTTACATGAGGACTTTTGTAGTGGGAAGCTCAGGAGTAAAGGATGCTTATTTTTAAGTGATAACCTGCAAGCTCAGCCCAGAGTTCCAGAGGCAAGCTGGGCTCCCTCTTCTCGCTCATCACTTTCCATCATGAAGATTCAGCAAGCTACATTGCATACTTGTTGGCATCTGCTTTCAGTGATAGCCCCAGCTGCTGCCAGTGGATCTGCTCATGTGCGTTTGGTAACCCATGCACGACGTTGCCATGCCGATTAGGCTTAGCAAGCAGCTCAACCCCTGTGTGCGGTGGTGATGGCGCTGTAAGGCTAAGTGCTGCTGAATACAGCATTCTGTGAATACACCAGGGCAAGATCTGCTGCATAAAAGACATGATCTCTGTATATTAGCTTTGAGGTGAAGGGCAGCATGCAAATACAATCATCAGGCTGAATGCAGGAAAACAACATCATCTGCTGAACTGCCTTCATAAACACACACGTCAGATTTGTTTCACTGGGTTTCACTTCCTCCAGTAATTGAAGCAGACAAATTACTTGGAATGTGAAAAATTGGGCAGGTCTGGCCGGGGTTTGTTTTTTGTAACAAAATCCCAGGCTGTGTGTTTGCTGAGAAACAAGCACCAGTGTTTAAAGGGAACCTTGGCTGGGCATGCTGTCGTTTCTCTCTCTCCTGCCCATGTTCTGTGAATTGCGCTGGAATTTTGGCATTTATCAGAGTAAGGGGAGTAAAGGCACATGCTCTCTCCCTCTGTTGACACGATGCCAGGTACATATTGACGGGTTGCTCCATGGTCCACCTGAGAATTTAAAGCCACCTCAGAGACGAGTCCAGTCTGTAGGAACTGGAAGAAGTCACAAACTGTCTCTGATCCCTTGGCAAACCACAAGGAAGGCAAACCAAAGTGCTGGTGTGTATGGCCCCTCCTCTGTCAGCCTCATGAGTAAGTTTCCACTAGGATAGCGTATTTCCCCATGCTCTCCAAGCATTTCCACTTGAGATATTTTGGTCACAAGCACCTTCTTCGCCGAGACTGTTCCCAGGTTAGTGACCATTTACTTCCTAGAAATGCTTTTACAGCAGTGGCCTTTCTGCACAGCCTGAAGCCAGACATCAGCCCCCCATGTCCCTGACACAGACCCCTGATAGTGCCTCCTCTCTGCCTGAGCTCTTGTCCCACACTCTGCCCCATGTGCTGCCCTAGATAACAGGCTGACAGACAGCATGCTCCTAGCTGTCTCAGCACATAGACCACAAGCCTTTTCCACATGCTCTCTACAAGACGGTTTTCTCAGTTGAAGTAGCATGAGCAGCATTTTAATGACTCCATTAAAAACAAACCGAACCAAAGCAAGCCCCCTGAGCACCAACCTTGAAAAGGCACCCAGACCTCTCACCTCAAGCTGCAAATGAGTAACTTTGACTGTGTTGTAAGGGAAGCGTTCCTGCCCACACTGCCACCGCTCGAACAGAGTAAACATGCCAGGTCTAACTGCAGACTGGCCTTTCAAGGAAAATCATGTTTGTGCCTCCGGCTGGGTCTCCTCAGGGGATCAGTAATGGGTTGCTGTGGGGCAGCATGCCTGCATTAAGACAAGCCAGTGTGTGGTATGTACAGCTGCCTGAAGAGCTCAGCTGGACACAGCCAGCATGCCTGCTCCAGATTCCCCTTGGAGGTGCCCCGTTTTCTGCTCCCTTAGAGAAACCAGGAATTGGCATTTGGTGCTAGTGGCATTAGGCCATGTCGGGAACCAGCACTGATTCCCTTTTCTCTAATCAAATAGCTAGCATGAAACAGCCTTAAGCTGACAAAACAAAGAGAAAAGTAAATCTATCTCCAGGAATAGGTGTTCCATGGAAGTCTTGTCTTGGTTGTTGAAATCCCATTCAGAACACTGCAGCTGCTGGACAGGCTGGAGAGGCTGTGTCCCAGGAGAGCCATGGGATTTGGAGCAGACAGCTTGTCCTTCCCATGCCTGGGGGACACAGCCTCCTCAGCCCCACACCTCATCTTGAAGGTAACACTCACTAGGCACAAAGAGAATCAGAGAATCCTAGAATGGTTTGGGCTGGAAGGGACCTTAAAGCTCATTTAATTCCAATCCCCTGCCATGGGCAGGGACACCTTCCACTAGACCAGGCTGATCAAAGCCACATCCAGCCTGGCCTTGAACACTGTCAGGGATGGGCAGCCACAGCTTCGCTGGACAACATGTTCCTGGGCAAACCTGCTCCTGATGTTTTGCTCTTACACTTTTCTAAGCTGTTTCTAAGGTTATATCAGCAATAAGGAGGAGTAGGAAAGCAGTGCAGCCTAAAAGGAGGCAACAGACCTGGAATAAATACCTTGTGATGTGGTTTTGGTGTTGTTTCAAATCACCTTCTGCTCTACAGGTGAGCCCAGCTTGGCAGGGCAGTGGGGTGGTGGAGCCTGGCCCTGCTGCAGCACTGCTGGGGCAGAAGCTGAGTCCCCAGGGGCTGACAGGGGGTTGTGGGCCATAGGCAGGATGGGGGAGCCCATGGGAGGGGGACAGGGTGCTGGGGTCTGCAGTGTCCTCAGGGCTGGAACACTCAGCAGCAGCAGAGCTGGCTCTGACCCAGTTTCCTGCTGTGCTTCACTCTAATCTGGGAAAGAAAAACATGGGCTGGCAGACCCCGCAGAAAGGTCACCGCCTCCCACTGCACTGGCTGACAGCCTGGCAAGGCTGTCCAGATCACCAGCACTCAGACACACCTCAGAGCACCCCACGAGAGGCTGGCTGAGGCCCAGCAGACACCAGGCAGGATGGCCTGTGCCACCCTCTGCAGTTGGGTCACTGCAGACCATGGCCAAGATACCCATTGGCAGTGCTGGAGCACCCAGTTGCCTGGCCAGGGCCTCTGTGGCAGCACCAAGTGGGGGTGCCACACCAGCCCTCGGCATGAATGTATGCCAGCAGTGAGTGTTCAATCAATGAAAGAGGTAGGACAGACTAAAGTCACTGTCAGCCAGCACTGTCCATTACAAGATCCTGGTTTCAGGCATTTGGAAGCTGTCAGAGTAACAACCCAGGCTGAAAGTTTCCATAACAGATGCCTGTCTCAGGGTGATTTGCAATTACAAAGGCAGTAACTGGGCAAAGAAAGAATTTATCATGCCTGTGAAGCAAGGAAAATAATAGCTCATACCTTGTTTTGCTCATCTGAATTCTTACACAGCTTCAGCATCTCACACACTGCAGAGTGCAGAGATTATAAATTTGGAGAGCAAGAGGTAGAATTGCTTAATGGCAGGGCTGTTTCTTTTCCTGTCTAAACCTATGACTATTTGGACAAGCTATGCACCCTTAAAAAAGCCTGTACATGTTTAGCTACGGAGACTTACAACCAAACTGTCCAAGGTTACATCAGGCACAGAAAAGCTTTTCTCCTCTTTGCTTGCTGCAAGCCAAGACTTCCTCCACCAAACAAGCAAGCACACTGCAGTCATGGTAGGTGAGGCTGAGCTGGAATTGCTCCCATTACACAAACTAAGACCAAGATGCTGATCGCCCAGCTCTCCAAAGTTTCTGTTTGTGCCCAGACACGAAAGCAAAAGTCAGATCCAGATAATGAGGGCTGAGGGACAGCTGGGCAGATCAGCAAAACACAATGGCAGATGAGGGTAGGTTTGAGAAACTATACAAATAAATAGCAACAATGAAAAGATAGCCTGTGCCAAGTGGCTAGAGACTCAGTATCTGTGACTAATTGGGTGTTTGTTCAGCTATGGAACACCAAACTAACACCAATCCCACAGCCCTGTAGCAAAGCCAGGAAACTGCAAAACTCCTGTCTCATTTGCACACACTTACAAAGCTAGCAAATAATAACAAGAAGCATATTCTTCAAGAAGGAAAACTGAAACACTGTGTCGTTTTCCTTTCGTTTCCTTTGCCTCCTTGCCAGAGACAAATCACAGCAGCACAGTTACTGAAAGGACATTTACTGCAGTGGACTTACTGTTTGGGTTTGGAACAGCAGAAACTATGTCTTTGCTCTCTGGAGCAAGGGCTCCATAGTTGGCGAGGTGGTGGTGATGACGGTGGTGGTGGTGGTGCCTTGCAGGCATTTTTGCAGTGTACGGTGTTCCTCCGTTCTCCTCAATGTTGAACTGATGCAGATCACTGTTGTTCAAGGGATAGCTACAAAGTAAATTCAGTTCAGATTAGAGCGGTAAGCAGTAGGACAAATGGTACTTTTGGACAGTGTGCAAACTTTCTTGGGTAAAAAATGCTTAGATTTGTTGTAAATAAAATTTTTAATGACTTATAACCCAAATCCTCAGCTTTCTGTTAACAGGGGACTCATAAGGTGAGGAAAAATGATGCCTCTTCTTTTTTGGTACGATTTTATAAGAAACAGTTTTGATTTTACACACTATACAACCTCTGCTACACTCCTATGCTGAGCCATATGGCTGATGGAATACGATCCTCAAAAACATCAGAATTTGTCCTGCTGGAATGGGTAACTTTAGGAAAGTGGGATAGGAAAGTGGACAGGCAGCAAATAGTTTCTTTAAAGTGAAATTGACAGAAGAGCAGATCAAGGAACTGTCCCAGAATAACATTACATTCCTGAGAAAGTTCAGGCCTCCAAATTCATGGCGCAAAATAACTGTATGAAAAATCTGTGACTTGGGAAAAATGTAGAAAGTTCCCATTGGAAATAACAGGTTTTAGAGGTAACAACATGCAAAGTAGTGCATGGTCAAAAAGGATTTATACGTGTTCTGGCAACCTAAGAGGGTGGTTTTTTTTTGCATATGTTTAGCCAGACAAACTGTTGTCAGTCTACAACATACAGAGAAATGGAGACATGCTGAAATCTTAACTCATCATATCTAACTCAGAAGTGTCAAATGACACTTGATTTTCCTCCATGGTTTTAACTGTTGCTGTTTCAACTTCTTGTTTGAAATGATGATGAATTTCCAGAAATTACATTTTGTCTCCATACCAGCAAACAAAAAAGACTGAGATAACTCTATCCAGATACTGCAAATTACTTGATTGCTTTTTCTCAGAGGAATGCTTACATTTTTATAAGGTTTTAACTTATCCTATAGTATTACATTAGATGGTAGTTGCAGTAAATCAATTCATTCCAAGAAAAGATGGATCTCCTGCCCATTCAAAAACTTCTAAAGAAATTACATCTTCAGCTTTTATTACTGACAGCAGCTGAAAACCTGATGGTATGGAATAAACCCAAACAGAATAATTAAGGAAACAATGAATAAATTATACCTAGCTACTTGTTACATATGTTCTCTGAAGATTACTTACTGATTCAAAGCAAAATTAACCAGTCATCTGCAAACAAACACATCTGTATATTTCCCAAAGATATGCTGAAGCATGAAACTTGGTACATCATTAATAACGGCTGTCTTCTTAGTAACAGCTTCTGACATGAGGCTTCTGACTGGGTAGTAATTGAATAACACTTTTATGCTGGCTACTTTTTGAAAGCAGGAGGTGGGGAAGGGAACGTTGGGTATATTAATCTTGGCAGGTTCCCTGCACGTAGCAACAACTGCCAACAACGGCAATTCTGATGCCTTATTTGCCTTAAGGAAACAATACAAATAGGTGTCTGATCCACAGGGGACAGCTTTGGTGAGCTCAGATAATCCAGGACTGCTCTGTCTTTGGAACTGCACTAGATCTTCACTGTTATAATCAAAACAAGCAAGTGACTACTGGAGGAAAATGGCACAGGCTAATGAGATCGCACACTAATTGTAGCAGGTCTCTTGCGCTCTCCCTCTGAGCACCTTGAGATATTTTTTGACTGAGAGGATAGCTGGTTTTGTTCACACAGTTAAAACCCCCACTGGAAATAGGACCAGTTTTGAGTCAGAGCCTCAGCTCATCCTTTTTTCAGCCTATGATTAAACATCTTTCAAGACCAAGACCTCCATATGCTTGGGGGTTGCTTTCCTTTTACCCACTGGCAGGCTGATTTAGCAGATTTTCAACTGGTCTTTTCAAAATGAAGGAGACCACACCAAATCCTTACACTGAGTCCTCATATTGCTATGGGCATGAGGTAGCTTCCATGCTAAAATGGATATTAGCTGAGCAACGGAAAGAGACAAAACCCCTTTGGCATGAGGTCAGACATGCACTGAATTCCCTAGATGTATTTCTTGACTGTTCAGAGAGAAGCACACACACCATATAAAATCCAGGGAAACCATTACTTCAGTGAAGTAAAGAGCTAGCCAAGCAAAGCGTATGTTCCAGTATACACTGAAATCCTTAAGGACAGTAAGTTGCAAAGCTCCAGTCAGGCCGTCAATACCCAGGCAGTGCACTCTGATGTGAAATCCCATATGGAAACTTCTGGCCCATTTAAAAGGATGCAGTCATCTGTACTCTTCCACAGCTGAGAGCAGCTAACAGATATTGAGGCAAACTCACCTTAGCAGGCAGTGAAATCTTGCACTTCAGATGGATGATATAATGTAGGGGCACATTGGACATCTTAGTGCAGTTTCTACAAGGGTTATTTCTTGCTAAATCATTATCATCATACATCGTACCTGGTTTTCACTTATTTTTCTGTGCTTCCACTGTCTTAAATCTAGAGACTTGAGGTTTTCCCCTCAAAGCATCTTTTTGACATTAACTTTTCTTTCTGTTGCTTGTTTCTGTCTGACTTACCTGAAAACGTAACATGCTTGTGCACTCTCCAACCACTGATGCAAATAAATCACAACTTTCAATGAACTAACTTTCTGACTGCATCCTAAATCCTCTAAGTTTTCATACTTGCTCCCTAGATACTAAGTGATGCTCTCAAACTATATGAATACATGGATAGGTATCGCTTTTCATCCTACCTCTTGTATTTGTCTTTTGGTCCTCTTAGTATGTCAGTGCTATACCTTTGTTTTACCTTTTAATAGCAATTGGCTGTCCTGCAGGTTTCCTCTTTTTCCTCTATCCTTAACCTGTGTAGTTTTCCCAACAAGCTCCAGCTACTCCCTGTACAACCAACTCCTGTCCTTCAAGGAATATGAGGCATGGCTCCACAGGCTATTATGTAAAGGAAGAAAACATTTCTTCTTTCTCTGTTCCTCCCTCTGGCAAAGCACTCCTTAGGATTCTGTTACCAGAGGCTGAACCTTCAAAAAGCCACTGAAAGTTCACAAGACACTTGGTATTGCCTTTAGCCTCAACCTCCCGTAATTACTTTCTTCTGACCAAAACCACAGCATATTGAGGAACAGGGCAAATAATATGTATTTTCTGATTACCTTTTCCATGTTCTTTTACATTTCATTACATTCATCTTACATTACTAGTCCTTTACCCTAATTTTATACTCCTCGCCCTTTGCTTTAATAGCTATTTTCAATTGACATTCTTGTATTTCACGTGCTCCAGCCATCTACGGCCTCCCCAGACCACGTCTAGTGTACAAGTGTTAAGAGATCATAGAAAAATGGGGAACAGAAAGGTGTTTGAAGGTCTGAATGATCCACCTTTCACCTGAAAGCCAAACTAAGCAGGCCAATGTTACCCTAAGTGATTGGCTGAACTGAGCCTTCAACACCTTCCCTAGCAGAGACTCCATGACCTCCCTGTGCAGTCAATTTCAGTGTCTCGCCATGCCTACACTTTCTTGCTTTGTTTATCCTGTCTCCTTTACTGCAATTTAAACCTGCTGTTTCTTCTCTCATCCATCACAGACAGTGAACAGGTTATTTGTTGCTATAGACCTGTGTTTTTGAAAAAGGCTCTTCACATCTTGCTTCAGAGTCTGAAGAGCTCTGATTTCTTCAATCATCCCTCACAGGTCACACATTTCCTACAGCTCTGATACATCTTGTCAGCCCCATCTGCCCAACTGGCTCCTGCTCTGCTCCAGTATGTGGTGCTCAGAGGCAGGTACCCCATTTCAGCTGGGGCTTTGTAAGTACATTGAGGAGAGGAAGGACTGCTTCTCATGTCCTACGGGACCTGATCCTGTTTATGCACTGGAACTTTGATATTTACTGTTTCCTAAATAGCCTGCGGTCATGGATTCATGTTCATCTTCTGATCCTGAAGAAAACCCAATCCCTTCCTAAACTGGCCAGGTTTTCACTGCCCACAACCTCAGCTGTGAAGCAGATTACCCCTACCAGCACAAACATATAAACCCTCCTGAGCTGTGTTCTAAATGTTCTCATCTGCTAAGACCATAACCCATTCAGGACTTTTCTCTCATCCACAACAGGCCTGGGGTGAAAAGACTTCCCATTTTGGTGTAACCTGTGAGTGACAAGAGATTTTTTAAACAAAGTAATTGCCTTTCCATGCCATCCTCCCATGCCATTCTCTTTCTCCTGTCCTGTAGAACATAACCATGTAGTCCTGCATAAACATCTTACACCTGCATCCCAGTGATGGCTCACTCCTGCACCCTGTCTGTGTCCCCTTCTTGAACACTTCCTGCAGCACTTCCCACCTGCCTGAAGATACACTTGGAGAGCAAATGGTGTGGCTCCCTTCTCTCCCCTTCTGGTGGGGCAACAGCAGAAAGCAGGCTCAGACTGCTGTGCCTCTTGGATGAGTCTGCATTGAGTTTAGACCCTCCCTGCTGTAGCTGAACAGTGGTTTAAAAACGTCCCAGGATTCTAGGTCTGGTTGTGATAAATAACCTCCAACAATCACCACACCCACCTCTGTTCTTTGCTTTGAACACTGCTTCTGCACCAAACCACTGTGATTTTCTGATATTTAGAAACCCTCAAGCTTTACACAAACATCTTCACAGCCCCTCTCCATCCTCCCCCATCCGCAGCTCAGAGCAAGCCTCGTGGTGATTTGTGCTGCTTTCGGCAGCTCAAATCCACACAACAGGCTACCTGCTGAATGCACTAGGAAGCTCCTTCCAACCATATCATTCCCTAACAGGAGATATTTCACTCACCACCATATCGTAACAATACCTTTGCCAACATCAAAATGGGCATTAGGTGTGCTCCCAAATGATCATCAGTGAAACACCTAAGGTATATGTTAATATATATATGTGTATGCATCAATGTGTGAGCATGGAGAGACTCTCAGAAGTCTAAAGAAAGTAACAACTGCATGTGAAGCTTCAATATGGCAGCTTGGGGATGAGATTTAACAGCTGTGTTAAGTCAAACATTCATTTTTTGTGCTTAGTCTCACCCTTTAAGGGAGGGAAGATTCTGGGTTTATTCCCATACTTCAAAAGAAGTTTAAATCACCCAAACAATCCCAACTGAACTTTTCTCCAGCCTTGCTTTAAATGTGTTTAGAATCTCTCACACACCTTTGTGTTGCTAAAGCACATAAGGTAGCACAGAGAGCCCAGGAATTCACATACTTGGGGCATTTCCCTGGGGAGAGGAATGAAGAGGAAACAAGGGGATAGGAGGGTGGTATTCTGTGTATTAATTAACAGCCAGAACCATTGGATTGAGGCAAAAGACTTTGAAAAGAGCCAGCAGTCAGTTCGCTTATATAAGAAGGGAATGCAGGACATCCTCTTAGAAAAGAGAGGATGAAGTTTCATTTTTGCAGCCAAGGACTGGGACACATAAAAGCAATGAGCTCCTAAGGAGGACTGGGATCACTAAATGCAAATCTCTGCCATTTTTTCTCCCCACACCATGTAGCCAAGACCCCTCTGCTGGCCAGAATTGGCTTCCTAAACTGTGAGAAGTGTAACTGAAGCTGAGCTGTTACGTTTCCATGCTCTGACGCCACCAGATGACCAGAGAACTGGCCCATTTGCTTCCTTTAGAGAAGGCATGGGAATATGTTTCAGCTGCCTCTCCCTGCTGCCAAGGATAATTAGTTCCCATCAATTCCTAGGGATACCTCAAGAAAGCAGAGTGGGCAGCCAGCAGCCTTCCCCCAGACAGACAACCTAACCTTGGAAGGAAAGAGGAAATGGCCATGCAGAAATAAGTGTTCAGAAATGGTGACAGAGACAGGGAGAGTTTCTCAGGTAGGAAGCAAAAGCAGCAGCTTCCTGCAGTACAGGGTGCTAAGTTTTGAAGTAGGAAGAGTCTGGAATTCTCCACAAGAAAAGAGCCTGCGGCAAAGCATGCTCTAATAAAACACTGAGAAACAAATCCTGGCTCAACAAAGCCATTGTCCTCACAGATTTCACCTTCTCGACACAAAGATCATTAAAAACATGCTGCCTTGCAAAACGGTCACACAAAATATGCCCAGGAGGAACTAAACTTGCCTTTCTTCGTTTACAAATGGTTTTAATTAATCATAACGCTAGCTAATTATATTTAATCACCTGTCAAAAAATTCCATTGTCCCCGATGTCCTTGCAGATGAGAAAAACTCTGAAGAGCAGATAGAAAATTTCCTGAAACAGATGAAATCCTCCCCCAAGTCAGTGCTGCTTTCCCTTTTCAGTCACAGGCAGACAATGTATGCCTGTCTTTGGGAAACAAAACAGCTTGGAGAAGCTAATCCAAGAAATATAGCTCAGGTTAAATAGGAGCAAACCAAGCGAGGGCACTGAGACAGCCTGTAGCTGATCTTGGGTTGTTAACCATGCTACAGTCTTTTGTACCACTTAACCCATCAGGTAACTCAGGTACTGTGAGCTAAGCACATCCCTATCTTTCCCCTTTCCTCAGTATCACATACTTGCCAAAGCATGTAGACAGAGATGCAGGCATGGGCCTGAGGCTTAGCTAATAAAAGGAGAACATGAGAAACCATGGGATATGATAGAGGTTGCTGCTGGATATAACAGATGAAAGCATAAGCACCTAATAAATGTTACAGAGCATCCCCTGAAGGATTGCCTGATTTCACAGGAGAGCTACATGAGAAATGGACAAAGAGCACTAAAGGGGAGTATCAAGGACATTTTTGGTGAGAACAACCATCCAAGGCCAGCACTTGGAACCCATAACAGTAACCCATAACAGTAACACCCCATGAGGGCCAAACTACCTACGTAGCCTTAGGAAATTTGGGCTTGAACTTACAGAATGGGGAGCAATGCAGGGGAAAAGAAGGGATAACTCTGAGGAGATAAAGGAAGGGAATGTTCTTCCCTGTCTGCATCAGGGAAGAACAAGCTACCCATAAGCAAGCTGCTGGTCAGTATGGTTGGCTGGTCAAGCTGGGTTCAACTGTAGTCTAAGCCATCTTCTTAACTATACTCCAATTTTCTCTGGGGGTGTATGCAGACAGGATTGAGCTCTCAGTGCTGTTCTAGGCTTGTCTGCTGCTATATGTCAGTGGCTGCTGGTAAAGGCACTATTCTCCACCCCTTTTGTCTGTGTGGCTGGATCAATGTGTGCTCTATGTGCATTTACATCTCTGGAATACATGCTAACTATCTCTACAGGCTGAGCTTAGGAACCAGGAACTACAGCTGCCTCACATCTTGCAGATCAGGAAGGTTAGCTTTAGAGCCAGTTCACTGGATTTGGCTTCCCTTAACAATAAGCTCTCATCTTTACAAAATCTCTTTTCTGTCTTTGTCCCTGCAAAACTAAAATACCTGGAACATTGCCCCCCCCCCCCCCCCCCCCCCCCATTTTTAAAGAAATTAATCAAACTGTAGAAGTTTCATACTTCTAAATTATCTAGATTCTGAATACTGCTAATACCCTACAAAGAAATACATGGTCTTCTGTATTTCAGTAACTGGCTGTAACTTTAAAGTCCAGCATGCATACCTGAACATACCTGACACATCAGTAACTTCAGCATAGGTTATAGGTTTTTGCCCTTTTAACATGCTACCAGTGAAGCCAGTTAGCTGCTCAGAAGGCAGCATTAACAGGCAAAAGATAAATATCAATCATTCAGCATAGCAAAGTGTTTCTTATTTACAAATCTGCAACTTGTCCCATCTCTGCTCTCACTGCAACACTTGGGCAACTCACCTGAGTTATAGCAAGAAACCATTCACATCTTAAAAGTGATTTTCAGACATTTTTTAAAGTCAGAAATGGAGAATGAGAGAGACACATTAAATACATGAGTAGAATCTGAGAATGAAGGATAAGAAACAGCTCCCTCCTGAGCTCAAACTTTTGACAGAGAAGCATCATCCAGTTTTACATTCAAGTTCCTTGAAGCCTTGCTTCAGATCAGCCTTGCTTATTGATTCAATGAGCTTCAGGTGCTGAAGACATAGATGCTGAAGTCTCAAAGCTCCCTTGCTTCCTTCATTCCTCTTCTCCATTCCCACGGTCTCTAGCAGACTTCATTGCTTTTTCTCTTCCAGTTCCTCCCATTGCACATTCCACTGTAAAACTCTGCTTCTCATAAACCCTTTTGTCTCCCTGGGCCATTTCTATCCTGAGCTTTTCCTTCCTGATTCCTGCACACCTACTAATGAGAAACACTTGGCTCGAGGACACAACCATGCTGGCCCTGCTGTCTGCCAGTGAGGCCTCAAAACTCAGGGGCTTGGCCCCTGAAGATGAAATGAAACACAGCCACTGCATCATACTCAGCTCATTGCTACCTCAACATACAATTTAGAGAGCACTGGAGATTTATTAGTGCTTTGTATTTCTACTTGTCTAAGGTTCTCAAAACTGCAGAAATCAATAATGACAAGGAAACCACTGTGGTCATAATTCCAGCACAGACTGTTATAGGTTTAGTGAGGGGGAAAAAAAAGATTTATAAATAATTAGCTTTTTATATGGAGTTTAATTGTATTAGATCAGTGCTTCCTACTACTAATTAAGTATGGCTGCTGCTTTCGTTTTCTTCAGGGCACAGAAAGTAAAAGATATTTTTCACTGCCTCATTAAAAAAAAGTCTCTTTTTTCTATAATCCACCAACATATGACATCAGTAAGGCAGGAACTCCATGTTTTTCTGAACTGTTCCTGTAATGAAACATCTTTTCTTGCTTAATCCAATACATCTTCACCTTTGATATGATGAGCTGCAGGTTTTGCTGTTTGATAGTTGAAAGTTGAAGGTCGTATCACTAGTGCTAGAAAGTAGGAAGAAGAAAAAGAAAGGGGGAAAGGAAAAACCAAACCTATTACAAACTAAAAAGACAGAAAGTACAAAAAAAAAATCCACAATGGAAATGTAATTGTGGTGGCAACTTGAAAACAGAACCCGAAGGGCATTTCCACTGGTTCCCCAATAGCCTTAGCTCAACATCTATCTTAGTTTTAAATTGGCATATTTCTCAGTTCTCAGAAGGTGTAATGACTAAGACAGTCATCATGAATGCTGCTTCTGCTAAAGAGAAAACGAACTAGATCTCTTCTGAAAGACACATGCAACAGATCATGGAAGAGAAGATGCCACCAAACCAAAAGCAGCCCCACAGAGTTAAGAGAAAGCCAGTATTCCAGAAACACAAACCAAAGAAGTAACACTGGGTCTAAGATATCAGGCTGGTGGAACTTCTCATCTTCATCAATCTGTGTGCCAAGACTGCCAAGATTGTATCTGAAAAAAACAATTAAAACACCACCACCATCTTTAGGAAACGTGGATGGGAAATACAGTAGTAAAAAAGAAAAAATAAATAAAAATCCAATACTTTTCCTCCTGTTCAAAATTGGAGGTATAATGCACTCAGAAATTAAAAGCAATATGCAAACTATTACAGACATGCTTGCATTTTCTGTATCATGCACCTACTAATACACGCAGTGTACAGAGAGGCTTGACTTGTGAGCTTCACAAACTAAATCTAGATTAACACTTGTGAAACCGACTGTTTGAAAGTAAGTTGTTTTGCTTTAAAGGAGTCATGAAACAGTCATTAGCAGTTGAGAGCAGCATTTAGTCTGCAGAAGCTTTATTACTGGAAGTGACTCATATCAAGGGAGGTCTCCAGCTGAATCAAGTTTTCACCTGTTCTTTGCGACGTGGCAGCAACAAAAGCAACAGCACATATAATCAGAAAGGAAGCTGATTTGGCCAGGCACTTCAAGGAACAACAAACAGTACATGGAAAACAAGTGAAGGCAAACAAGGTCTTCATCATTTCCACAGGCTGCTTTGCAAAGTCCTGCAAGAGGCAGGTAGAAAACTGGGATCCATCCCTTTAGACATTTTCTCTTATCTGCTTTGACTAGCATTGGTTTTGTCCAAAAGCCTCATCTTTCTACATGGCTGGTCCCAGCTGAGCAAGGACGACTGGTTTTCCTGCAGGCTGCTTGACACTAAAACTAGGGAGCACGCACAAGGGCATGGTATTTTTCTAAGCATTGCAATATGTCTATAGAGAAAAGTGTTTATTCTGAAACAGCTCAAAACCTTGATTCTCACACTGTAGCACAAGTTTGGCTAGGGTGCAGAGGCTTGACCAACAAAATGCTAGTTCAAGCTGGCTCTCAAAGCAGATTTTGTCAGGACTAGCACAGTCTTGACAAAAACAAGGCAAGGTCATGGTGGGTCAGCCCTCAGCACACAACCTGAGATCAGTTTAGAAAATATATAGTTCCTGCTTTATGTCCATTAATGCTACCTGATCTACAGCAACTCTGTCTCAAACAGTCTCTTTGGCTACCATTAGCAATGCTATAATGACAGTATCCCCCAAGTCTGCTGTCCTTGGTTCTCCTTCACCTAGCATGAGGAAAACCACTCATCACCAACAGTCTTTCCAGAGATCTGGTGTGTCAGGTTGGATGGATGCGTGTCAAAACTTCTCTTCTTTGAGCTAGTCAGCTGCTTAGATACCCAAACCGGAATGACTTGTGGAAAACCTTCTCTGAAAACAGATGATTGCAGTGCAGAATTGTCTTCCTCTTCCCCCTCAGAGGGCTCCATCTAGCCAACTTCAATGCCTGAGGAGCAAGTGACATACTCAGTTTCACTCTTCCCCCTTAGACATTTCCCAGCTCATTCTTTGCCAGAAGCTCAAGTTCCATTCTCAAAATTACTTGCAAGCTCTAACACTCTTTCTCTTGCAGGCTGAAGGCATCTTCTGCAACACTCATCCAGAAGGAAGGCATTTTACATTAAAAGGCTGTAATATACGCTTTGTTTCCATCCACAACGTGAGAAAGCAATCCTCCTTTTGGTCAATCCGCATGTGGGTTCACTGATTAAGGGGTCTGGAAGGACTTGTCAATTCTTCTCCTGAAGCGTGCAACCCCCCTGCTGCCAGCTTTGGAAATGCATTATAAAACCTAATCCCTTGGTTCACTTAGCTTGTGACTCACATCAGTGAGAGAAAACTAGCTGAAAATTAAAGAAAAAGCCCACACTAAAACAATTAACCAAAAGTGCCATCACTTTCAGTGTTGTATTGCAGTATTTAATACTAGTCATCAGTTTGCATGCCAGAACCTGGTTGGGGCTGAAGAGCAACGTATTTCAGCCCAAGTTACAATAGTGGTATCGCTAGCTTTTTGATTCCCCTACCAGATTTGGGGGATAGGACACAGGATTACAGAGTTATTACAGGGAAAAGTAACTCCCAGCAAATCTGAATCTACATAGTGGAGAGCTAGGCCTGAGCTCTGCTGGCGCAGAATTGGTTTCCAGCTTCACTGAATGCAGGAGGAAGGTATGCAGAGAGATCATCAGAAGACACCCTCAACCAAAAGGTACGAAGCAATTCTCCAGCGAGTGGAAGAATGGCGCTGATTACACACTGGACTTCAGATCAGTGTATTACCCAGATGACTAATAGGGCCCTCCATCCCAAAGCAAGGATAGTGTTTATCACTTGTAATCAGATTACAGAGGAGTTTCCAAGTGTGTGCTGGACTTGTAAAAAGACAATATCAACCATGCACAATGAACACACCTCAGAATTGGATGGAGAAAGTTTGCACATAGGGTTCAACATGTATACTGAATATGTGCTTCCTTTGATTTCAGAAGTTGGTACAAGCAGTCTGAAGGGCTTTTTTTAAAACAAAACCAACTTCCCTGTGTATTTAGAACAGGTGTGTTGAGTTTCCTGTATCCAGCATGACATGCTCGTTGGTAAACGGTGTGGCACTTCCTCATGAGTAATTCCCAGTTAAAAATCACTCAACATAACATATAAACACTCACATACCAGGGCTCTCAAGTCCCTCTATTGAGTTTGTGCATCTATAAACACCAATGCCTCCCTGTAGCAGCATGAATTTAGGATGCAGTATCAATTTACATTGCCAGAACTTTCCCAGTGTTTTGATTTTTAAACAAAAGGTGCTACTACATTTAACAGTGGAGTTAACCAAACATTTTCCACCTTTCTCCTCTCTCCCCATGTAATTTGGTTTTCACCTGCAGTGCTCTGCATTGCT
The DNA here is from genome assembly GCF_012275295.1 of Melopsittacus undulatus. Taxonomy (NCBI): domain Eukaryota; kingdom Metazoa; phylum Chordata; class Aves; order Psittaciformes; family Psittaculidae; genus Melopsittacus; species Melopsittacus undulatus. The sequence goes on along the minus strand of NC_047527.1, from coordinate 67,254,794 downwards.
TCAAACACAAAACTGAATTCCTAACACCACAAAGCCTGTATTAGTCACCTGTTAAAACAATACTTTGTCAGTAATGAGTGTGCTAATTTTAGAAAACCTAGTGTGCTTTCAAATTTAAAACAACTTATTTGTATTACTCTGTTCAGATGGATACTATCCATATCCACCTTTGCTCAGGTAAGGTAAGCTGCACAGGCTGGTCATAGCAGTGCTGGCATCAGAGAGGAAGCAGGTAGATATACTCCTCCTCTTCCCAACTGTATCCCAGCCCATTTGCTTCAAGAAGCCAACTAAGACTAGAGCAAGGAAGGACAGAGAAATTGATCTCTTCTTACGTATCTGACTGCTCAGTGATTTTGCTGGTACAGAGACTTCTGCACACAGCAAGTAAGATGTGGGATGAAAATTGACAGTGCAGAGTGTATGAACTCCTCTTCCAGAGAAGCAGAGTGACAAGTGCTTCCCTCAAGGTGACACAAACTGCAGAACACACGAGTCCTGCAGGTTGTTCTTTACCAGTGGGCAGACCTCCTGCATGCAGCATTTTAATACTTAAGTATCAGCTAGGCCTTGTGCTGTCTTTTCTTGACATCTGTCAGGGTGATCTCTCATTCAGTTCACCTTCAACAATAAACCAAACCACAGATAACAGCACATGATAAGGAGAAACACTGACAACAAACCACAGAGAAGCCAATGCAGTTATATGACAAGAACAATACTGTATTATGAACGTAGGAGTGTGAATCACGAAGCAACAATGCTCCACTTTAATGTGAGTATTCAAGGGAAAAAAAAAGCCTCCTCCAGAGGGCATTCAGAGTGGCAGCTAAGCTAGGCTCCAACAGCTCCAGCAAAGTTTCTCTGCCTTCCTTCCTTCCCCACATAAACCACTGCTGAAACACAGGAGAAGCAGACTAGGGAAACTGAAGTCAGCCTCTGTGATTACCCACCTCAGGCTTTACCCTGGCATCAACACATCTTACTGGCACAATTGCTTCATTTTTTCCCCCTCTACAGACTGCACTGAAAATGTTGATCCAGCACAACATTACTGATTCCAGGGCAAAACAGGTATAAGCATAAGCTCTATCAGATCTACCCACCCTCCCCCCATATCCTTCAAAATTAAATAATGCATCATAATCAGAACAAGGTTGAAAAATTTTATTTGTACTTAGCACAAACAGGAAAGATCAAAACAAATATTAAAAGACAGTATTTGTAAACAAATATATTTCACAAACAGTTAAACACTATGAAATCTGCTGTGAAAAAAATTCAGTTATAGCCATTTATAAACGTGTACTTATCAAAATCAAGTAAAAAACTACTTCATTTTGAAAATATCCCAAATGAAGATTTATTCCAACAACTTCAGACAGACCACAGAGGCAAGGCCTAATTAGAACAGATGCACAAGTGAACATGGCACTATGATTTCCAGTTTAAAAATATGATAAAAAATAATCGGCAAGTGATCAAAATACCAGCCAAGCCTATTTAAAGACCTAGGTTTGTAAAATGTACATTCACCTTTGCAAACACCTAACTTTATAAAAATAGAGCTATTTCACCAGATTGTCCTCATCTTGAAGTGTACCATTATGAGCTGTGTTTTTTAATCCACTCAGAGAAGTTATCAGTAGGTAGTTTAATGCGATTGTATAGTTCATTTCCATAATCACATTACAAATAAGAAGGCAGCAGCACCCTTTCAGCAAGGATCCATTTTTAACATTCTTGCCTTTATAGCAGCAGGTATGGTTTTGGGGAATGCTATCAATATGATCAGTAAGTCAAAAAAGGAATACACATACTCCATGAAGTTTATGATAGTGTTCTTTCTCCATACTTGTTTTTAAGTTATGCAAGCACCTCTATTTTTGCTGCAGAACACAGAAGATTAAAAGCGAAAGACACCCAAACCCATGACTACCTCAGTAGGCTCCCTTTGTTGGTGGTCCACAAGCCAGTTTGATTGCTAGTGCGAATTCTGTTTTTCCCTCCCTCCAAATTCCTATTTGCATGTCAACTGCAAAGTTTCTCAAACTTCATCTATTAATTTGACCCAAAAAAACCCAAGGTGATAAAAAATAACTAAGGCACAAATGGCTGATCTTCACCAGCAGGCAGAGGGTCACAGGTTCCAAAGTATGGTGGAATGTAAATCCCCAGAAATATTTCTGGTCTCGGGGCACTGGAAATTCTCACCAGCTTTCACAAAAGGTTTTTCAAGATTTTTTTTACAAAGATATGGAAAATACTTTTCCCAAGAATGTCCATGAACACTAAACAAGGATGGATGTACATACAAAGACACACACATTATGCACAATACACTTTGAACGTACTGCAGACAGACAAGGACCATGGAATGCAATGATCGTCTGAGATGGCAGGTGAAATGAAGATGGCTGTTTTTCAGAGTGTTGTCATGAGTTTATCTTGGTACATCATGCTTTGGACGCCTCCTAAATTCTTCTGGTTCTGTTCCTGGATATATCGTAAATTGCTGTCCTCTCCACTTGTGGGGGGTTTCCAATATGGCCTGTCATCATGATAGGGTGGCCTGTACCATTTGCACAGTTATTGGTTAGTGAGAGATGGAAGTAAACTTATGAGTGCTACACAGCAACATGAGTTCATCCAGCAAGTGCTAAGCATGCATACAGTGGGATGGGCAGCTACTGGTAAGGGAGGGAATTGCTGACAGACCTGCAGACCTGATGCAGAAGCCACGGAAGCAATGGCAATCTTTTAGCTGATTTCAAAAGGCTTTGAATCAGAGCTCAGTCCTTAAAAACCCTCTTTATTTTCAAGTCTTACAGACAAGTGTCGTGCATCACTGCTTCTGAATCCCAGAGGGATGGTGGGGAGGGAGGAGGAGGCTATAGGAAAACTGAATGTTAACAACAATCTAGTAAAATAAACCTTATCACACAAAAAGCTGAGCTCAGGAAAATATTTCCTTAAGGTCTAAAAAACTAAAAAACCCATTCTATTAAAAATTAAAATTGTTCTTTTGTAGATATTGTTCTTCACTCAGCACTGATGCAGTTAATCACACTGAAGCAGCCTGTGAGTTACACAGTCGCATTTTGTTCAGGGTCCATAGTTAGTACCAGTATTTGTCTGTGATTGTAGTGAAACTAGCACGAAGTACTAAAGAGGAAAAGTATTTTTTTCCTTATTTGTTCATTATTTGTTGCTGCTTGGAGATATCAACCTCAACCACTCCTACAGTGTCTCCTAATCATTTGTGTGCGTGTGTATGTGTTGGGATAAATAACTAACTAAAACAAATTCTGAACAGTATGTAGGAAGCCACAGTACTTGGGATTCCCTTATTACCAAACTGCAGTTGCACTTCCTATTCTGGTAATGTTTTTTGTTTGTTATGATAGCAGATATACACGCAGGTTTAGAGTCTACCTTTTTGAGATATCCTAATATTATATAATGACAAATGTTAACTGGAATGAATTTTCTCAGAAGACTGAACATTAAGTTAATGGCAAACAAATAATTTCACTGAAAGGATCTTACTAAGACGACAGACACAATTCCACATATTATTTCACAAATCAATCAACAAAAAACCCCGTATATAACAACATGTATTGCACAGGTAATTCCATTTCAGCCATTGGCCCATTCTAGATTTGCATGCCCAGCAGAAAGAAAGAATTTCATGAATCTGTGGTTTGATCTCAAGTTCATAGTTGAATGGATTAAGCTTTCTCAAATCCAGCTATCCAGAATGCTAAACATCCAACCCTTCCACTTTGACCTCAAGTTAGAATAACTTGAAGCTTCCACTTTAACCACATGTTTAAATGCTTCTACCTGACTGGGACAAAAAAACTGAGCACCTTTTCTACCAAGCTTGCATGACTGAGCTCTTAAGTATGTTTTCTAGCCTAACAAGCCTAGCTATAATAAAGCCATTGTTCATATTTCACTGACCTTTATTTTTGCGCAGGCAGTGGAGGGGCTGAAGGGGAAAATGTCTACACACATTACAATACATAACTGTGCTTATTTCAATATCACTCTGCTCCAGGGCGAACTATTTGGCTATAAAATGTTACTGACTTGTAAGTGAAGAAATCTTTAGAAAAATTTCAGCAAAACCTCAAATGATTTATAAAACCATTAACCTCTAAGCAATCACTCTTCTGTAATGCGAAATTGTACATTTTAAACCATGCACAATTAGAAGGACAAATAAACCCTAAACAAGAAGAATCCTGAACATGAAGCACAGGCAAAGGTAATCACCCAATTTAAAGTCTTCTGTTTGCAGCAAAAATTTCATAGCTGCTTTACTGCTCTATGCTAGGAATTTTGAGATGAAAACGAGTATGTCTGCTTCTCTGCCTAGTAAGTATTTCTAATAACATATTTGCCTTTTCCTGCAATCTCAGACTCAAACTTGGACCAAATTGTCTTTTCAGCCATTTTAAGCTCAGCCTCGTCTCCAGAGCTTGCCTACACTAAGAATGAAGTCTACCTGTCCCGAGGTTAAACAAAATAGAGATAAAAATGTAAAATGAATAGGAATGAAGATTAGGGTATTGGTATTTTTCAGTCAAGACAGTGATTATTTGTCTAAAACACTGAGTAGCCTAAAAAGGTTAACTTGCATTAGGATGAAATAGCAGCTGATTTTTATCACATGTACATGAACAGAAAAGTATCTACCAGCAGGTACATGCCTCCACTGTGCATTCCACCAAGCTGCTTCTAACTCAGACTGAATTTCTTCCAAAATTTATTTTCACACATTTTTTCTCCTTATTAGTTACAAAATAAAAAGTATGCAAGAGGACAGCACAAACCACATATAGGAGTATTTTTGTGAAACAGTTCTCAAAACTCCATAATGTCATTTCACTAATGCTAATTATCTGGAAAGTGCTTGATACATTGCTCCACATACATGCTATTTTTCCACATACATTTCTGTAAAAGATGAGAAAAAGTGCTGCATAACTTCATCTTACTCTAAAATTAGTTTCTTTTTTGTCTTAGAAGGTTAAATACTGATCAAATTACAATTAGTTTTATTGATGCTACTGAGCATCTTCCCATCCAATATACATACTCTCTACAGAAATACACTGAAGTTATATTTCAAAAATGAATTCATCAAGGAGCTTCAGCCACTCCAAAGCAAAATCTAAATAGACGTTATTTAATAATGCCTCTTTGTCACGTAAGTCTTAACTTCTGTTTGCTTTTCATGTGCAGAAAACTGCCCAGTACATCCACCAAAGTTTCATGCCAACAGATTAAGATAACAAAAGAAGTAATCATCTCATTCACAAAGTGAAGATTGCTTACCTTACATTCACAGGGGTATGTGGATGCCAGTGTGGCTGAGCAGGAAGTATATTAGGATGATAAGGGGGCTGCAAGTGAAAACATTGAACCCGGTTAATGAAATCATATAAAAGCTACCCTATTAACATTTACTTTTTATTTTCCTGGGGCCATGAGGAATATGCTCCCTGAGGGCCCTAGAAACCCCCTGTTGCAGATCTTCTCCCATGACATTAAACATATACATGAGACTTCTTGGTGATGAGCTTTCTTGTTAGGCCACACTCATGGGAAAATGCAAAGAAAATTGCCTTTCTATTTGAGAGACAGCCTGGCACATCTAGTGCTTCTCATAGAAAGCACATTAAAAGAATGCCAGCTTTAATAAAAGGTGAAGAGTGAGAAAGGTTACAAGAATAATAGCAGTCTTCAGAAGGTCAGTTATCTTTGGTGACAGCATTACTCTCTCATATCCATGGGATCTTGAGAAACAGTGAAACAAAATCACTAGTGAGGCTTTTAATAAAAACGAGTATAAAGACTAAGTTCTGATGCACACACTCAGTTTGGATGAAAGCACAGCTTGCTTTCTGGGTAGCAATGACTGCTAGCATCATAAATGAAAAAATGATAAGGTTTTTCCCTGAAGTGTATAAAGGAGCTTGTTAAAAAAACAAACAACAAACCAACAAACAAGCATTTGACAAGCAATGAACTCCTAAGTGTTGTGATGGGGCAGATAATTGAAACCTTGAGCTTGTTGGCAGGGATCATCCAGTGTGAGAGGCTGCTCTAGACAAAAGCTGGCTCACAGAGCAGTCTCCTGGGGTCTATTATATTCACTGTCCCAAGGGCTTTAACCTGTGATTTCACAGAAAGGGAAGGGAAAGAGTGTGGCAAATGGAGCATATTCAGCTTGCAGAGCATCCAAGAACACAGGGGAATAGAGAAGAGTCCTTCCACTTTCACTGTAACTCCCAGTGTGATGCTGTTAATTTCTGAACCTCCTCAGAGAATCCCACCCCAGAGTAAGGAAAGGGAAGCAAAACAGCTGTGGTAATTATAGAGAGCAAAAAGATATACTTCTAAATAACAAAATAACAATATTCTCAACAATTGTTATGCTCTTACCTGGTAGTTATGGACTTCAGGAGTATTTTTAGCACTAAGGGAGAAAGACAATTAGCTTTTATATAATCAATACATCAATGCCAACATTTCCTATAGTTCAGGGTCCTATTCTTCAGGGAGGTGTTACAGTGAAGTAAACTTTGTATTCTTAAGGACACCAATTTTTTATTCTAATACACACTATAGGAATCAGAGTGCAAGAAAAAGGGGTGCAATTTTTTTTTCTTCATTTTACGTTGTGAAGCAGGAACAAACAATGCTAGATAAGTTAGCTCAACAGCAAAGAGCAGAAAGGAAGTATGTTTTACTTTAGTCTGATCTCAAACACCAAAAGAAAACTAAAAAATGAAAGCACTTAAAGTCTCACAGGCAGTCCCCAAGAAGAATCTGGTGCTGCATAATGAGAGATCCCAAAGCAATTCATTCATCCCACACCAGAGAATTTGTTTTGACAAATCCTAATGCAGACATGGTCTTCAGAATCCTTTTTGCCTGACAACAGCAACAGAGAGAACTTGAGCACTCACCACAGTTGTGCTGCTTTCACAGGATTGTTTGCTTAAAAAGAAATAAAACAAAAAAACTTAAGACATGGGAAGTATCAGTCATTCTGCAGCTATTGTGATTGAGATGTCATACTACAGTTTAAGCCAATCCTCATACAGACATATTTGCACAAATGCATCAATCAGAAGTACAGCCCTGTGCTTTGCACCATTCCTGTGTGAGTACACAGAGTATGAGGCAGGCACAAGCCTCTGTTTCTGCAAGAGGTAAAGGCCATAAAAAAATGTGCAGATCAAATTCTGCACAACTAGGACACTACTTCTCCACTTTGCTGTAGCTGCCATGTCAGTAACACTGAGCCCTTGAAAATATGAAGCTACTCCTCACAGGAATTTTGCATCTTATTGAAGCCAGAGTATTCCTGAAGCTGGTTATAGCCTGTGTCTTATTACAGTGAATGACAGTATCCAAAAAAAGCCCATCAGTTGGGAATATGGGAAAACACCGAGCAATCTTGAGCAACAAGGTCTTGGCTTGTGCTTTGGACAGGCTCGAAAGAACAATGAAGAAGGCAGCTGAGTAACTGGGATACATAATTTTTTTCCTGACAAACAGCATATATTTCAAGAGCACTGAAAAACTGTTGAATGATACAGCTGAAAATACAAGTTGCTGCTGAATACAGAAAGTGGATGACAAACTTCATGAGACACTGTAGAAGTCTCAAAGAGACTGAGCTAGGACAGAATTCAACACTTGTGGGTTGCTAATAGGTAAGGACTCAGTCATCTAAAGGCAGTTTTTGCATTAACTTAAAACATACCACTGAGCACTCTGGAGGGAAATCATCTGGGTTTGCCTTCTGACAAAGACAGCTCTGCCTGGCTGCTAGGCACAGAGAACTAAACCAAGAATAAGCTATACTTTCACTCTTCGCCCTCCACCTCCCAGACATAAGTGCACAAGCACTGAGACACAAGGTATAACCTGTAGGTCTGACAGATGTTATTGTAAAAATAAAATTATAATAATCCATATTTCCACTTATGAAATCACCCCCACCTACCATATAACTGTCTTTAATGTATCACAAACAGTATCTCACAAATTTAATGAATTTGCATTGCCATAAAAAACTGCGGGCACTAAAGGTGGGAGGAGGAGGAACGCCTGTCTAGGAAGCATGCCTGCTTGCTACCCTTTCCCCGCTGTACATGCGAAATAAAAGTGCCCCCCCCCATAATACCACAAGGACTTCTCATGGCAGTGAGGTTCATATTCTAGGAACACAAAGGAATGCAAAGACATCCTAAGAGAATGTAGGTCACTCTGCATCCTACAGCAACTACAGCTTCAATCTCAAGTAATACAGAATTCAGGAGGAGTTGTCTTGCACTGCTCTTTCCTCAGTTTTTCTACAAGGAATGAAAACCTCAGCTTCAGTTTTGAAGGAAAAATGACAGAAACCACAAGGGAAATCAATTCCTTGTTATTCCATTCAAATTCAGCATATATCAACTCCCAGAGAAAGCTATTTAAAAGGTCAGAGTCTGGATAGGTGAATAACAAGCCATCACAGTCAGGAAAGCAGCAAAAACTGCATGAGACTGCTGTTTAGCTAGGTAAGGAAGTCAGCAAGGCTTTTGGATGCTGCTCCACTCTACAGAACAAATGCGCTTCTTCAAAGAAAATGTTACATGCTTTCCTTCATTAAGTGTGATGCAACTTTTCTTTCCTGCTCATTGGAGCAACAAAAGAAACCACAGGTACCTCCCTCTCCATAGATCTGGGATGGAAGAATTAAGTGTAAACAGAGATTAAAACCAGAAAATATGAACGATGGACTCTACTTCAGAGAAAAAAACCACACATGTACATCCTGATTTTTTTTTAGGTAATCTGACATGTTCTTTCTTTTAGGTGTCTGGTATCTGTACGATTTTACTGCTTTAATATGACATTTATACAAGTTCACAGGACACCGGCATGACCAGTTCAGTGAGCACATGTACAGACACTTACCCTTAAAAGTTGAATGCCTTCGAGAAGGGTATCGCTTGCTGGGCCTCCTTTCAAATGTACTAGTTCTGCGTAACCTGGTCCCATGTGTTGCTTGATACTCTGTCCTCCCACTGCAAATACAGAAAGAAACAAAGGTTACCACTGCCTTTTGCTCCTTTGTATAAACCCAAACATATTGCTGTTACTTTGCTAAATACCTGAATCTGAAGCGTGATCCCAGCCTTATGAAGTCAGATCTATTAGATTTGCTATTTGCTGGGGCTCGCAATCTGAAGAAAGCATGGTGTTCCACTGCACACTTCCACAAATGTTTGCACGTTTTGGCACTGTCTAACCGGAAAACAAATGTGTGCTCTTGCTCTCTGCCCTAAATGCAGAAACAAAAGCTTCGGAAGTTGGCATGCATGGTATTAGTTATTATCCTTGGTAGGAGAAATACAGCCTGGGCCAACAGTGTGCTGAATCTTTCTTTTGCTCTTACCAGCCTAAGCACACACCCCACTCTGTTGGATCAGGCCTAATTAAGGGAAGAAAGTTACCTGTTCATCATCTTCTACAACCACAAGCGTTAGCTTGCTCTTTTTAAAGTCCATTTTTGTGATTTTAGGCCTAAACACAAAAAGCAAAAAGAAAATTAATGGCAAAATGTCATTCTATAATCTAGGACCATTCCCAAAAATGTATGAGGGACTTGAAATTCTGGAACACTTCAGGAATTGCAGTGAAGGTTTGATTTCCTGGAAATGTGACTATTTTGCAACAGATGTTTCACATTTATTCAGGAGAAGAGAAGGCTCAGGGGGACCTTATCACTCTCTACAACTGCCTAAAAGGAGGATGGAGAGAAAAGGTGGCTGGTCTTTTCTCCCAGGTAAGAAGAGATAAGACAAGAGGTAACAGCCTCAAGCTGTGCCAAGGGAGGTTTAGACTGGAACGATTTCTTCACAGACAGGGTGATCAGGCATTGGAACAGGCTGCCCAGGGAAGTGGTGGAATCACCATTCCTGGGAGTGTTCAGAAACTGTGTAGATTAGGTGCTCAGTAACATAGTTTAGTGATGGACTTGGAGGTGCTGGGGTAATGGCTGGACTTGATGATCTTAAAGGTCTTTTCCAACCTAGCTGACTCTGTGACTTGAAAGTGGTATTTCTAACCAAGCCGATCTACCTTCAGATTTAACCTCGATGTTTCAACCTTGCAGACTCAATCTACATTACAAAGTATAGTCAAGATGCCACTATGCAAAGGAGAGACATTGCAGCATTTTAGCAGTAAGGAATGTAACACAAAAACAGATTACCAAAAGAATAAGCCTATTTTGTTGGCTCCTTCAAAGATCAATATGCCTGTTGGTGTCAGTCCAAGAGCGTATTCACAACCATCTCTTCCCTGCAAGCAAGCACAGAATCAATAATCAATATGCCATTAGTAGAGTAAATCTGACTAGAGTAGTATCTCAAAATCAATAGGTTCTAAACTAAACAATAAGGTTTGTGTATTTTTTTAACATTACAGAGCCAGAGAATATACATTTGTATTGGGTGCAATCTAGCAGGTTTTGGCAATAAAAGGCTGCAGGGTGACCTGCACGGGAGAGGGCTATGTGCTGCCCCAGATGGCTTTAATACTCATGGAAACAGCCCCACACTGGTACTGCACCCAGGGGAGCCCACACCTCAGCTCACCTATGTTTAAGAGCAAGCAGTAGCTGCCAGGGGAAGGACACACAAAAGCTAAAAATTAAGAGACATGGGAAAAGGCATGTGGAAAAGGGACACTCTGGGGGACATATGTGCTACAGATGCACTCCTGGGAGAAGCGCTGCAGGAGGGAGGTGCTTCTGAGGGACCATGGGCAACGGGGCTACCCACACCACCACAAGGACATCCCTGAGGGGCTGACCCACACCTGAAGGACCCCACATTAATAAAGAATCACATGGATCTTACCTTAACTACATGCATATCTACACCATACATTTCTAGCCATTTAGCTTTGTTCAAGTAGCACAATTCAGCCTGTGCTGGACTCTTTCCCCTAAGAACATAAGATTTATTTATACTTTATGGTAGGAAATTTTTGTCAATTTAAAATCTTTTTACATTTTTTCCCCTAATCTTTTTCTTTGGGACCCCAATCTTAATGACACTGAACGATATTTCAAGCTTAGCTTATGTTTTTACCCCTTTCCCTCCAAATGAAAAGCAAATCAGAGGGATGAAAATTGAAAAAGGTCTAAAGTTGACAATAAGGATGAAAGCTCAGGTAAGACAGAATCATCAAAATCTATTATATTTACTAACAAAAGACAGGAAAAAGAATTTACTTTTACTCCGAATACAAAACTTTATGTGCGTAAGTGTGAGAGAAGGAAAGAGAACAATTTCCAACATGAACAGTAAAAAGACCTGACTGCTTAACCTGTTAGGAAATTATCTAAAGAGAAATGAAAAGAATTAAAGCTCACCCACCAGCTTTCCCTAAATTCCCACTTGCCATTTCTAGGGGAGGGGAGGGCTCAAAGTCTATTTGCAATACTTTTCAACTGACAAACATTATCACTGTTTGACATCTATTGAAGGCATTCTTGTGGACATATCTGACTTTAAAAGAAAACCTCCTGTTGCTAGAGACTCCACTCGGACAGAGGTACCCTACCTGCACTCTTTCCACTTCTGAAAAATGTCAAATTCCATTGCTTCGGTCTGGTTTGGTGCAAACCTGAATTCAGACACGAGTTCTGGTGTGTGCTCTGGGTGCTCACACTCTCCCAGCTCAGCTGCAATTAATCAATTGAAAAGTTAAAAACATAAAGATCATGAGATGGCCAGAAACATTTAAGTCCATAACCTCCACACAGACAATGTTTGTAAGTTTCCTGTAGGAGAATGCACTTGTGCTGATATTGTAAGTTAACCTCCTCCCTGCAAACTCAAACCAGATTTTATAGCACAAGTCAGACAAATGCATTTTCAGGAGCACTGTAAGGTTATGGTAAAGAATTCTGACACTCAAGAATCTAGAACTAAACCATCTTAATTAAAGCTGCTTCTTTGGGTTTTGAAGCATTTAAAGGAAATGAAGTTTCCATCAAAAGCAAAAATCAATGTACTACTGTTTCAAAACAGGTTACTTTGAAATTTCCTCTCATTGTGTATTTTTCATTCCAAAACACTTCCCATTCCATTGCATGCTTAGTTATGTTACTGCTCATGTCAGAACACAAAGATAATAACTTAGTCTTAAGAAACCAGTGCTAAAGTTGTGGGGTTCTTTTTAAAACCACAAAGGTGCTATAATACTCAGTTTTTAAGGAAAACCACTAGCATAATTGAGGTGTCACTTTCTACTTAGCTGCTCAGGGCCTGGTATCTTCTTTTCTAGGAACAGGACACTTGCAGACTCTACTGACCTCAGCAGAAGATGAATGTATTGGGTGTCTCAGTGACTGAAAACCCTGACTGTCTTATGCCTGCAACCTGCTTTGCTCCTGGCACCTTTTAGCCATACAAAGAGGCTACAATGTCATTGCCTCAGCATGGAGACACAAACATCAGCAGTAATATATGATTCAGCAGTACCACCTATCACTCCCTGACATATGATGTGATTCCAAACCAGGGCTTTGGCAGTCAGTGTTTCTTGACTACTATTACTAGTGCCACCAAAATAAAAAAAAAAAAAAGAAAATAAAGATGAAAAATGCAAAAAGAAAAAGGAAAAAATTAAAAAGGGAAAGAAAAAAAAGGGAAAAAGAAAAAAAAGGGGCAAGCATAATAGAGGGAAATAAACTCCCTTGAAGAAAACAGTTTTATTGCTTCAGGGCAGTATTAGACATAACAGTAAAAAATTAATTCACTGTCAGTCTTCAAAACTACCTAGCAGGATATATTAGAACACAAGATGTTACATCGTGAGTTACATTATTCTTATCTATATGCCTTCTTTAACAGAGTTAGCTCAGCTCTGCTGCTGTTTCATCTAAGTGGGAAGCCTATTTAACACATGTTGTAAAGAATTACTGGCAGTCCGGTCTCCAGACTGTAAGAGGGAGCCACAACACACACATTAGCAAGGAGGACTTCGGGGGGGAAAAAAAAAGTAAGAATTTTAAGTTGGATGTGTTGACAACCACCTAGGAAAAACATGGGAAATTTCTCTACTAGTTAACTGAGAGAGAAGGCGGGGAATGAAAGCTGTGCCATAAAGAGGATATGTAAGGATGAGAAGAATCGTGAGTGTGTAGGACAAAAGATACACATAGAAGCTAGTGCAGAGGTATTAGGTACAAGAAAAATATCACCCTTGTTTCCCAAAGGCTGCAGTCACTGTTTATTCACTTTCAGGCAAACAAACTATGTCATCATTTTGATCTCCAAGAAATAGGTCTTAAGAGCCAGCAAGAGCCTCACCAGCTCCCTGTAGAGTGGAAGAAGGGGAAAAGCGCAGGCTCAGTACAAGGATGCTCTCACTAGGGACTCTGCTTGTGGAATTATATTACCTGAATGGCTCAGCAGCACTAACATTTACAACACAGGGCACAGCAGAGGACCCATCTCTTCATTTTAGGTTTTATGACAAAGTAATTATGCTTTGGCATGCCCTCCTCTGCTGCCTTTTGGAGGTGGTGATGGGTTGTTATGTAATGCATTTATATACATTATCCATGTTCTTTAATGAATAACTCCATAAATTGGGGAAACATTTAAAAGGAAGTTTCTGAGAAAAGTTTTGAAAACCACAAAAACACGCCTGTTTATATTGTTCATTCATCACCATGTTTATATTGCCCATTCTTTTACACGGAAGAATGAGTTTTCACTATCCCAGGAAGATGGCTTACAATTAGAACTGAATACTGGCGATCTGAGAGAATGTTTTCGTTTTGAGTTTAATGAGTAGTTTCATAAGTATACCTGGCTGAATAGGAAAGCCAAGCAAGACTAATGAGGTAGTCAAAGAGTTATTCTAAGAGTGACAATTCAAGTTTGATTACAAGCTTTCTGCAGATAAACCCTAGGTGAAGTACACGATTAAGTACCTGCTTCACAAGTTACCCCTACAGCAAAGCAATGTTACTTGCTACAGAATTTCCTCATGGGCCTGGCAACAAACTAACAATTTATGTTTGAAAGATGACTCACACCAAACACCAGCCTTGGAAACTGTTGTTTGAAACAAAGAAAGAATTACTGTAATGTACCAACTTTGCTGATAAAGAAAATGTACAAAGTTTAAAGCTGTCCTGTGAAGAGAACAGGTTTTTCTTTCAGAGGCCCTAGCGTAGCAATTTCTAAGTAGCCATTTGTAACTTTTTCCTCACTCTTAGGAAAAGCTAACTAAGGAACAAGGTTAGATTTTACAGGGTAAATGTAACCTGCTGAGGAGGGAGTAATCATTTGACATTTCTTAAAACTCTTCTGCTTAATTAAATTCCCAATGTCAGTAAAATGTACTAAATGTTCTATCATAGAAACACAGGATATCAAATGCTGCTTATAGTGTATGTCAGCAGAGAAATTAGCTACAGTAATGAAAGAATTTTGGAGAAACTTACTGTGACGATGTCAAAATTGCAGGAAACCAGAAAAAAAAAAAGGCAGAAAAGTATAAAAGTACGTTCCCACAGAGAACGTCAAGAAGAGTTAGCTTTGGTACCTAGCTGGGGACATTATAAACATGATGGATAGCTGTGGTATTACATTTACACAGTAATCACAGGTGTCGGTTACTATCTAAAATATAGAGGCATCAATCTATTGCCTTTTGCTTGGTTCTACTTGCTTAGACCAGAGGTAAGGGTTACTGCTGTTTTTATCTGTGAAAATGGAAAACAGAAGTAACAAATTAAATATGAGCTCCAGACTTTTTCCATCTCAAAAAGACACACAGTTTGCCTGCAGTAGTTCTTTGCACATGTAACCATCAGAACTGTGCCAGACTGGAGGAGAAAAATTACCCCATGCCTTAAGATTTATACCTGTTACTGCTTGGAACTAAATTCCCAGTTTTGATTGTCAAGTCCACCTAGCATCACTGAGTTATTTCCATTGCCGTATTAAATTAAGAGGCTCTGCCTAAGCACTCCATGCACCATTGCCAACCACCAGATGAAGGAGAAAGAGCGTTCTTCACTTCAATTAATTTTGCTGGTGCTATGCCTACAGTGGTCCAGCTATACTTTCTGTTAGCAGCAGGAAGGCGATGTTCAAAGCTACACCCACAGGGACCCACCTAGTGCAAAGCTCTACAACTACCTGAAAGGAGGATGAAGAAAGGACGTGGCTGATCTCTTTTCCCAAGTAACAAGCAACAGGACAAGCAGTAAAAGCCTCAAGCTGCACAAGCAGATGTTTAGATTGGATATTAAAAACTTCTTCACAGAGAGGGTGGTCAGGTATTGGAACCAGCTGCCCAGGGAAGCAGTGGAATCACTGTTCAAAACCCACATATATGAGGCTCTCAGTGACACGGTTTAGTGGCAGACATGGCAGTCCTGGAGTAATGGTTGGACTTGATAATCTTAAAGGTCTTTTCCAATCTAGTTGATTCTATGAATCATGGGCTGAACGGCCACCTGGCTCTTCAGGCTGAACCAGTAGTACTGTGAATACACAACAGCTTCTCACTCAGTGGGCAACTATTTGAGGTCTTTCTTCTTTGGTCTGTCCCTGGTTGCCATGAAACATTTTGCCTATCCATTCCTTTAAGGTTTCTTCCCCTTGGCAAGTGTGCCAATGTTGGCCAATGGAGTTCAGAAGTTATGAACTGGGGGAAGGCACAGAAGTGATCTCCTAGCATTCTCCCCAGGTAAAGGAATGGCATTTATATATGATGAATGACAAAGCATTAGTAACAAAGAGTGAAAAGAGACCATACCTTGAAGACACAGAGCTGCGAGTTCAACAGCAGTTTCGTATGGGCATTTCAGTCTTGAAAATTAAAAAACAAGGTATAAAAATCATGTTGTCTTTCTCAGTGACTTCTTCATGCAATAAAGCTAAAAAGTAGCTTGATATAAGAAACGAAAACATTAACTTCCGTGAACTACTAATGATATGAAACATCTAAAATTATTTTTACTTGTATATGATTACTTCCTAATTTGGTACATTCTAATTAGCACTGAACACATGATACACTCCACCATAAAACAAGCTTGAACTAACAGAGACAACATTAAACTGACTAAGGGACCAATTTTGCTTTCACACTGTATTTTAGAACATGGCTTTGAGACTTTTTGATTTTGTAGAGCAGGTGTGAATTTATTGGCCAGGGTGAGACTATAAACACACAAAGTACTTTTTCAGGGTTGACCTGTAGAGAAAGTGTTGCATTTAATCTTTTCCTCTGTGTTTTAACTACCATGCTGAAAAATAGGCAAGCGCAAGTTACGTTTTCAAGTCATAATAATAACCAGGACAGTCTTTGCTCTTTATGTGTTTCTATCACCTGGTCGATCCATTGAAGGTCTTTACCCATTCTATTTGTCAGTAATATAATCATGATGCACACAACGTCATCTATCTCTGTATTCTAAAGCAAAAAAACCCCATGCATGTGGAACTGTAAATCATGCTTATAATCTGTGCATGAAGACCATAGAGAATTAAAAAGATCACTCAGTTAAAGTAAAATTTTAAATCACCGAGCGATTAGCTGTAATAAATACGTTAAATCACAGTTGCAAGAGCAAAGAGGTACTTACTTCCCTGAAAGAATGTCTTGCCGGAGCTGCAATACAAACAGGTACCTGACAAATAAAAATTCAGAAAGTCAGAAGTATATGTATAATGTCATCTTTGTAGCCCTGATGGCTCTTAAGGGCCTTTGGGATCACCCAGATACACCCTGCAACCTCCAAACTTCCCCTAGCTTTCATTAAAATCAGAAGAAAGAAAGCATTTTTCATCTGCTGGCTATGTTAAGGACATTGTCCAAAGCCCTGTTGTTTAGAGATGTACTCTGTCTGAGCCTACACCACAGCAACCTAAACGTAACTGACATTCTGACTTTCTCCTGATCTAAGTCCTTCCCAATTCAAGGAAGAATTGAACTACAGGATCTGGAGTCAAAGGCATGAAGAATTCAGGTCTACCTTCTCAAACACAATTACAGAACTTGGGAAAGAGTCCACACTGGCAAAAGAAAATGCCCAGGTTGAATTAGCATTTAAAATAGCAGAAAACTTCTGAATGAAAGAAACCTGAACTCTGTAGAGTCCACATATTTATTCAGGGGGTCAAGTAGGAATTTTTAGCCTTCAAACTGTAGCAGTAGTTTAAGCTGTTGCTAACTTTCAGTTATAGGCACATTTCATGTTTTACAGCCACTCAGAGTTATGGTCTGAGGCATGCAGAGGCACCCCAGGTCACGCAAGAGCTCTGTTCAGGACAAGGTGGCACAGGCAGGCTCTGCACTGCTCTGGACACTGCGTGGTGAGGCTTGCCATGATGCGTGATGCAAGAGAAGCAAGCACAAAGCACTACTGAGTGTCAACCCAGTAAATGTGAATGTAAGTAAACCTCTGCTACCTTTACAAAGGAGCCAGAAAGACAAAGTGTTTTTCATCACAGAGGATGTGCTGTGAATGTGAGGAAGGATGAATAGTTGGGATCAGACAGAAAGAAATGAAAAGGAAGATTAAAAAGACTTCTCATGACACACTGAAGCAGAATCAGATTTATCCACGTTAGCTCTGTGTCACAGCTCTGATTCACATACCTGGCTAATACCTGACATGCCAATCAAACTCGGGTATTTGCATGCATAGATTAAACGTAGACAAGTGTATTTCCCATTCCTATTGTTTTCCTGTGATGATTCACAATCTCATGAACTCTTCTAAATGTGAAGGAAAAATCTGGGCAGTTCTGCCTGTGCCAGCTGGCCTGTACAGCACCATGGCTCCGCTCTGGTTGGTATGGCTTACTCTTGCTCCTTTTCTGCACACAGACTGACAAGCATCAGCATCCCAATTGCTGATATTCCAAATCAGCAAATTCTTCATGACACACATGTACAGATACATTCCTCTGTTGTTTTTCTAACTAATCTACCTAAATAGGTCCCATAAAGGTGACAGAAGATGTTTTCCAAAATGTATATGTATATCCAAAATGCACTGGATATAAACTGTGTTGTTGAAAGACAGAGTGAATGACGGGTTTCGGCTCTGTGCTTATTATGAGGATGTGACATTTACATCTTCACTACAAACTGTAGTCTACTACAAAACAGGTCTCCACAAGGAATTGTGAACATCCGTCCCCAACCAGGTCAGTTCATGGTTACTGTTAATGGTAATTTTTCCTCTTCTTACTCCCATTTGTATTCTGAGTATATCGTTTTTAATCCTCACTTTATACTCAACATGCTACATGGAAAATATGATCCAGCCAGCGTAAAGATTCTTAAAAAAAACCCAGCAACATTCAAAATTACTCTCCCCTACAAAAAAAGAAAAATACAACTATTTGTTCACTGTAAAATCAATTTCTAGCTAATTTTCATTTTCCTTCCCTAGTTTCAGACATCTTCTGTCAAGCTTATGATTAAGTAAAATTGTTCATAACACTGAAAATTTAGTTGACTAAAGTGTTTTTCTAATTAAAATAGTCTTCTGAAATGTCATATTTTAGCAACAATTAGATCACAAAGCATCAGAGGTTAATACTTTCAGAGGAAATGTCTTACTCGATCACAGCAATGATCATATAGTTCAGAAACCCACATCTTGCAGTGACTAGGATCATATGCTTCAGAGGATTAAGCAAGAAATCTTGCAGTAGACAGTAATGGAATAATTTGACCACAGGGGAAATGTAATACTTGTCAGACATGCACCCTGATGTATGAAGACTTACATCAATTTCGGAAAAATATATATTATTCCTACTAATTTAACCACATTTTCTCATTACAGATGCCCTCAAATTATCCAGGTTTTTTGATTCCCTTAAGATCTTGTATTCAATCACATAAGTGGCAGGGAGTTCTATAGGTTAATTATACATTGTATAGGAATATGTCCTTTTATCGAATTAACACTGCTGCACTAAATTGATAGCGGATATTAAATCCTCCATGTCAGTATCCTAAGGTAGTGACAATTAGCTCTTTCATCTTGTCTCAGGCAGTGGAAAAAAACCCCACCATGGTTAACACAGCAGACAGGAGACAGCAAACTTACATCTGCAAGTGTAAGTTTAATGTAAACATCACATGCACATGAACTACAACAATCAACAGTCTTTAAGCACCTTAGGCTGATTGGAAGTACACTGACTATTGCCAAGCAAATTAGAAGACATAGAAAATGCCCTATGGTGAGAAACAGACAGAAGAAAAAACCCCACAGAATAACATTACTATAGATAATTACTATACAAAGAAGACACAAAGTTGGCAGATAAAAAAGGTAAGTAAACTCTTTTCCTGCTGCTGCTCCTTTCCCAGTTTTTAGAATATCCTCTAGATCACACCAGGGTACTATAAACCCAGCAAGGTGTAGCTCTTACACCCCTGAAAATAGCTCATCAGACTGAAACAAAAGACCTCCAGGTATTCTAAGTTTACTTTAAACAATTGTAGTCTTTTGCACCACAGAGAACATGTCAGAAGTGGAAGAGGTTCAGTCAATCAACTGTTAACCAAGAACTCAAGCTGCCTATTCCCATAGTTTTGTGACCTTTGTACCATTATTAAATCATCCCCAGTTCTCAGAGCAAAGGGGACAAAGTTCCTACCTTGTAAACTCCTCATGAAGGTTGTTTGGTTCTGATGAATAGTACTTTATTCGAAAATGCAACGTGTATGGAGGTCCAACTGTGTACACAGAGATTTTAAACAGGGGAAAACAAAAAGTTTACACTAGTTGCGCATCTCCTAAGACAGGACAACAACCACCACCCCACAACCCAAGAAACCCAAAGTGAGGTGTGTTTTTCACATTCTTCAAAGAAGCCAATATTTCATGGTTTTAAATAGTAAAATGCATGCAATAAAAAAACTAGATTAGCACCATACTTTCTGATACTCTAATAATTAGAGTAATCCAGCAACAGCACATTTGGCAAACACATTTTTGCTCAAAGAGGTGTGCCCACAGCAAGTTCCAGGTACGCTGTCTGTTGTTGGAGGCAGAGGGAGATTGAAGGAAGAGGAAGGAAGAGGGTAATGTTTCTTTTTATCAGGAAAAAACACAACTCCAAAAAACACCTGACCCAATAGATCAGATTTCGACTGGTCCAAGTGAATGAGAAAAGGTAGGATAAATACTGTGGAAAGTGCTGGAGAGGGCTCTGAAAGCCACCCATGAACACAGAAAGATAACAGATTCCACAAAGTGGTGTTGGGAGAATTGTTTTCTAATACCAGAAGGCGAATGCTAGGTCTGACTTTCTATGTAACACAGATAATAAAATCAGATACCATGAGACTATGACCAATATTTCCTTATCTCCCTAAGCGTCATCTTCCAGACCAACAGCCTGCTGGTACATTAAGTGCTAGAAAAGTAACTTTCTTTCACACCTTTCTAAGGTCTTCTGTAACACCACATCAACACAGTATGTATGTGCATATCAATGAGCCACTCTACTAAAACATGTGCAGCTAAACCTGTAATTATTAGAGCTGTCTCCAGCAATAGCTCCTAGAAGAGAGGTTATAGTACCCTCAGCTGACAGTTGGGCACTACTGGTAAGGTCTGCATCATTGAGATAATGACTCTTACCTGCCCACTGCTGGGAATAAAAGAGCAGTGAGCACATCCATCATGAAAGAGGAACTCTTCCCAAAGCACCTGCTGAATGCAAGGTAAAGAAAAGTACCCTGTTGTGAAGCAGACCTTTACAACACCCATCAAATTGCTTCCCTCTTCAGCATTCCTCAGGGCATGGCTTGGCCAATTTCTTTTTAAAATAGGCCCTTCACAGATTAAACAGATGAAACAGTGCAACTAAACTGGTTGAAGGTGTTACAGAATCATTGATTTTACACATTTTAAGGCAGATCAAGAAAAGGACACAGCTGTAACAGAAAGTGCACCTGTAAATCCCTTAGTCACTTCAGGCAAAGCAGGCTGTGATGTGATGAAAAGATGAGAGAAAGCCAACCACCAAAACCTTCCCTCAGCTATCTTTACCGTTTATTCTAGCAGAATAATAGCCACACACTGTGGGTTGAAAGCAAACTGTCCTAAAGGGCTTTGAAGAACTCCACCATTTACAAAAATCATCTAGATATTTGGATACTTATCCGAAAGCAAGGCAAAGCACCAATGAAGCAATCAAGACCCATTTCTGTGAGATCCTGCAAGAGGGTCAACAATTTCCTTTCAAAACGTTGTATTTTAATCTCACAGAAATGATATTTTAATCTCACATAAGATTAACTATGCCTGTGGCCAACTGCAGTATATTATCAAAACATGTTAGTGCTGATGCTGTATTGTATCCAAACCTGTAACCAGGTTATTAGAGATCCAAAAGCAACTTGCCCACCTTAGCCAACTTCCACAAAGAACTCAGTGGCCAAACCCAACCCCACCACCCACTTGTTGAAAGAGCAGGTATTTCTGCTGGCTTTATTCATGATATAAAAAAAGAGGTTAACCATTACCCAATGAAATATTTTCCATTACCCAGTCTTTGAAAAAAGTAATAAAATGAAAATCAGAAAGTTTGTTCCGGATCAGTAGCAGTGACAGAAACCATGATCTGTGTCCAGGCAACCTGATTTCACAGATCAGGCTGAAATTACCTGACAGCCTACTCTGTCTCAGACGAACAGCACATGTTTAACAAGGGCTGCTGAAGGCTGGTCTATCGCTTATACGTGCTCTTGCATTTAGCATGATATAGTCAGCCAACTAGCCATTAAATCTATTTCCTAAGAAATATTTATTCCATTAAAGGCCATGTTTAAACATTCACAATCATGTTCAAATACTCTAAGTTCATATTCTTAAGGAAGTTACAAAATAAACAGGCACAGGCATGCTACTTACTTTTTATTTGCTTCTTAATGAATTTTGAATGGTCCAACCAATGCTAAAAAAAGAAAGTCCACATTTAAAAGCAGTTCCATTTAAAGATTTTGTTGACATGATAAACTAATTACAGCAAAATTTAACAGATAAAAATCTCTTTTAGGAGGAAATATTGCTATATTTATTTCCTAAACTTCTACACATTTGCAAAAGTGTTCATTTTTACATTTACCAACTTACTTTCTTTGACAGGGGAAAGCTTGATTTACAAATGCATCAGTATTGCCAGGGAAGTTTCACTCTTCCAGAGAGGAAATATCAAAAACCAAAACCACAAAGCAGTGGTGTATAGAAAATACCCTTTCATACCAGGTTTAACATCTGTTATGGAAGTGCCCTTGTGGACACCAGGCCAAACCCCTGGGTTTCATTCTCTTTTCAACTCTCCTGTTTGATGAAGACCCTCCAGATCCTACACTGTCCTGCCTTCCACTGCTCCATGGCCAAGTTTTTTCAAGATGAATACTTAACCCTCACTAAAAGCGTCTGGGAAACACTGATGCATACCCACCTCCTCTTTTTGAACTAATCAGAAGATCTTTAATAGATGCATTTATGATGACAAAAATGTATGCTTCCCAGCAAAGTTTATGCACTCTCTTGTCAGTGCCAGTTGTATCTACAGAAGAGTAACAATGAACAATCTCTGGTGCAAACTTAGCTTAAGCCTTTGACTGTCTCTGCACAATGTCCTACACAAGGCTGCAATTTGATTTAAGGTAATAAACAGTAAGGTAACAAACCAGTATTTGGATTTCCTCAAAATAAGTATTTTGCTATATTAATTTTAAAATAATAAACTAGGTACTATGGCACAAAATCTTAAGGGGAAAAACCCTGCCTCCCTATTAAAGCATTCATGCTTTCAGAAAAAGGAGAATCTGTAAATGACTACTTATCATTCCACTAACACCACGCTACCACAGCTAAATAAATGTGAAAAAGTATTTGTTGGATAGTAATGCTGGTATTTATTTACCAAGTCTGTCCTAAGCCAAAGCAAAAAGTTACTTATCACAGGTACAGAGAAGGGTATAAATCAAAAGTCTGATAACTTATGACCCCTGAGGTAAATATATCTCACAAAAAGGAGAAAGAGAAAAAGAAATAACACTTATTCTGAAGGTGCTTTTATTTGCATGAGACTTGCTAGACTCCCTTACGTGAGGCTGCCAAGGAATCCATTCCTTATAATCTGAGAAATCTCTACCAGAATGGAAATAAAACATTACAGCAGCTCATACAAATACACTCGGACTCTATTTTGCTCTTTTATGAAGAATTACACCAGAAAACACAGAAGTTCACAGAAACTTTGTGAAATTTCAGATTTTTGATAGTAACATTGAAACTTCAGTGGATTTTTTTGGTGGGTTTTCGTTTTGTTTGGATTTTTTTTTAACTGAAATGATACTTTCTGTTACTTTCATACCTCCATGGCAGATTACTCTTTCATGCTTCCAACACCTAGCTACAAAAATGTCTTTCACCTCAGTATTTATTTTGGCTAAAGATAAACCACTCACAAAGACAAATGTACTGATTCCATTAAAAGTTTGGCTTCATAATAAATGAAGGCAAACATAAATAACATCTATACTACAGGCAAAAATCCTCCAGTTACTTTTCCATCTGCGGCTCATTACTACCATGTTCAGAAATAAGCACCACACAGCCTGAACTAAAATAATTCCCAATGAAATAACAGCTGACAGTCCCAATCTTGGTATGTGGTATTCTAGGTGTACTAAAACTCAAATACAGGAAGTGTCAAACTGGTTATTTGCAAGTGTAAATACTTCAAAGACTTAAAAATAGCTCACAAGACTCTAGGAACTACTTGTGCAGACCATTAAACAAGTCTACAACCAAGACAGGGAACTATCATTTACTCCCCACACCCAAGCAGCCAGAGGCAGACTGCTCCAGGAGATAAAGCACAAGAAGCATTAAACTCATCCCTCTTCAGAGGCAAAAATGAGCTGCCGTTTTACCCTCATCCCACGCTGCACATCACAGCTGTGTGTGATATGGCCACCACACAGATGATAAAATAAAAATAGAGGTAGGACATGGACCAGCAGTATTATTGGCCCAGAGTTACCAGTACTGGCAGTTTTCATGCAGATTTGCCAATTTAAAAAGTCAGATATTGTGTGCAACAGCATTCTAGCTAAAGCCAAAAAAAGGTTTGGGTTTGGCTACATACTGCTTGCTGACTCAAGAATAGGAAAGTGAAAGCAATGAATTCTGAAGTCTCACTAGGAAGTTGAAAAGAGGGGACTTTCTCTCTCCCAGTGTCTGTCTCTGTAGCTCTATCTAAGCAACTGTACACCCTTTCAAGATCCAAACCCATCAAAGAAGCTTAACTATGGATCTCAAAGAGTAGGACAGAGGCTGACACAGTAATTTTAACTATACAATGCCATATTGTCCATATCCAGTCTGGACTCAGAAGTATCCAAAGAGGAAAATGATTAACTGGTTTAGGACTGTGTTATGATAGAGTATCTAAGCTACTTGGACCACACAAAGGGGACAAAAAGCAAACCAGAACAAACCCTAGTCAAACTGCAGGTAACAAAGATTCTGCAATTATTTTAGAACATAATAGAACAAAACAGAACAGGACAGTACAAATAGTTCATTTGGAAGGGACCTACAACAATCATCTGGTCCAATTGCCTGCCTACTTTATGTTATTCAAGGGCAGTATCCAAATGCCTCTTAGACAGTCTTGGAGCATCGACATCTCTAGGAAGCCTGTTCCAGTGTTTGACCACCCTCTCAGTAAAGAAACGCTTCCTGATGTTCAGTCTGAACTTTCCCTGATGCAGCTCTGAACCATTCCCATGTGTCCTATCACTGGATACCAGTGAGAAGAGTTCAGCACCTCCCTTTCCACTTCCCCTCCTCAGGAAGCTGCAGAAAGCAATGAGGTTACTCCTTTAATTCTGTCAGGTAAACAGGAAGTTCAAATGCTGGATTAAATTCCATTTATTCCTGCTTAATGCCAGTGTAATTTCTTTCCTTTGACAAATGAATAGTTCCCTATGGTATTAACTGACATAAACCAGTAGTTACTTGTTGGGATTCATGTGTTGAAAACACACCCCAATGAATTCCACTGAGAGAAATGCCATTTAGAAAAAAGATTTCTTAAAATAGTGGAAGGATGTATGTATCTCATCACGCTCTTCTGTTGATCACTCACTTTATCTAACTGAAGGGGAAAAACGTAATACCTCAACACTTCGTAAGTGATAGCAACCAGTATTTTCTCAAAATAGTCACACAGCAAGGGAAAGATGTATTTGTGTCAAGATAGAGCAGATAAACTATAGTTTCTGGTCTATGTAAGGACCAGAGTGACTGCCAAACGAAGACTGAAAAGGGGAGTACCACAGGTTGACACAAACCCTTCACACACCTGAGCTTTGCAAATTCCATCGTCTCTCTACTTGCTTCCTAAAAGAATGAAAAATCCTTGTCTTGCTCTATACAGCCCTCAAAGGTGACCTGAAAAGGAAAAAAATCGTGTTTGACCCTTTTTGGTTGGTTTGCTTTGCTAGCTTAAACTGCACAAAGAATGTCCTGTATAGACTCTTTTCCTTATGCTCATTCAGTAAAAGAATGCCCATTCTTACTGGAAGTTTCATTTGCTTTCTGAAAAACATTGCTTAAATGCTTTCTCAAGCCTTACCTGGAGGCACAGGAGGGAGAACCGTGCTAAATGCTCAGGTTTGGAAAAGAAGGTGTGCTAAACAAAAGCTGGCACCTTTAAAACCAGAAGTCAGTTATCCCTTCAACTGTCTTCTTGCTGTCTAATTTCCCAGGCACCTGAGCCCTCCCAAGCTGCCTGCTCTTAGGCACATGGCTTTCTAAAGCAGAAAGGATAAAAACATATGTAATGCGTGAGAGGAAGGAATCACCAAAACAAAGTCAATGAAAACCCTACCCACCAACCACAGATTGGGACGTTTCTGATAAAGTTACAAAGGAGAAAAATCCCTTTCCTCTTCTTCTGAAGGTCACCTTTTAAGTAATATTATACCATAGCAGAAAACCAAATGAGAATTGGGGTCATGTAGAAACTCAGAGACTACACAAGCATATACTTAGAAATGGTATAAGCTCCCAGGAGTTCACAGCTTAAAACGATGTGGAGATTGTTCATTACACTCATCTAAGTTTCTTTGATCCCTCCTGGAAAGTTACGTCCCTCCTGAAAATGTAGATGCAGAGAAGAACTGCTTTTAGATAAATTGCTCAGGTACCGCTGAAGATGTAATGAACACCAGGGGTGATACTGGCTAGTATTCTCAATAGGTCGCAGGATGATGGGGCACAATACAACTGCATGGGGTTACTGCATACACAATATAACTGCAGAGAGAGAGCAAGAGAGTGCTAGGGCAAAGGAAGACATTTTTAAACTGGATGGAGGAACTATTTAAAAACAGATTCCATGACATTAGCATGGACAACTACAGTGCTCCCAAATTACAGGCTGAGTCCCAAGGGAGAGGGGAGAAGAGCACCACCTGGGTTCCACTGGGCTGCTGCACCAGGGTGACAGGAGGAGACTCTCATAGCACCACCGAGGTCCTCGGGACCTGGAGGTTGGGTGTTCAGCCTGAGGACAAGAAGCCTACCCAAGGGGTGTACTAAAGATGAAGTCAGACTCTCCATGGTAGTACACAATGAATACCAACAGATCAAGCAAAGAAGTTGAGACAGCTTTTGCCTTGGTGTGGTGGTTTGACTTTGGGTGGCCACCAGATGCCCACCAAAGCTGCTCTATCATTCCCCTCCTCAACTGGACAGGGGGAGTAAACATGATGACAGACATATCACTCTGACCAATTACCATCACAGGCAAAACACACTAAACTCAGGGAAATTCATTTAACACTACCAATCAAATTGGAGTAGGATAATGAGAAAGAACTAAGTACAAATCCTTCCACCCTTCCTTTTTTCCCAGCCTCAACTTCATTCCAAATTGTTCTGCCTCCTTCCACCAGGCAACGGGGACTGTAATCAATTAATCATACATTGTTTCTACCACTCCCTCCTCCTCAAGGGAGGACTCCTTACGCTCTTCCCCTGCTCCAGCATGTCTCTCCCACGGGAGACAGTTTTCCACCAACTTCTCCAACGTGAATCCTTCCCATGGGGTGCAGCTCTTCACAAACTGCTCCAGTGTGGGTCCCTTCCATGGGTGCAATCCTTCCGGAACAGGCTGCTCCAAGTGTGGATTCCTTCCACAGCGTGCAGTCCTTCAGGAACAGCTGGCTCCAGTGTGGGTCCCTTCCATGGGTGCAGTCCTTCAGGGACATACTGCTCCAGTGTGGGCTCCCCACAGAGTCACAAGTCCTCCAGCAAACCTGCTCCAGCACGAGCTTGTCTCTCCATGAGACCACAGGTTCTGACAGGATCCTGCTTCAGCGCAAGCTTCCCATGGGGTCACAGCCTCCTTTGGGCATCCCCTTGTTCTAGTGTGAGGTCCTCCATGGACTGCAGGGGGATATCTGCTCCATCATGCATCTCCATGGTTGCAGGGGAGTATCTGCTCCTCCATGGACCTCCATGGGCTGCAGGGGCACAGCCTGCCTCACCATGGTCTGCACCACAGGGGGAATCTCTGCTCTGGTGCCTGGAGATTCTCCCCTCCTCCTGCACTGACCTTGGTGTCTGCCAAACTGCTTCTCTCACATATTCTCACTGCTTTCTCTCGCTGCTGTTACACAGCAGTTTTTTCCCTTTTCTTAAATCTGTTATCACTGGAGGCATCGCCAACACTGGTGATGGGCTTGGCTTTAGCCAGCAGTGGGTCTCTTTTGCAGCTTTTTCAGCTGGCTCTGTCTACCATGGGCACATTCTGGCATCTGCCAAAAGTAACCTCCACAGCCCTCACTGCAGCTTACGCTCTGGCCATGAACAAAGACAAAAGAAAATACCAAAAGCTCTTTATTGTACTGGATAGACTGAAGACTTGACTTCTTTACACTTGGAAGAGAGGTGGAGAAGCAATCACTGATACAGTATTGCAACTGCCTGCCTTGCACAACTGCTTCTCAAGTCTGTGCCAGAGAAATACTCCAATCCTCCCCGAAACAACAAGCGCTACTGGAAGATGAAAACCTGGCGATGCTCTGGGAATTCTTAGTGTATTGGAGTCTCTCACCACGTGTTCCTAGACTGCAGTACATCCTTGGACAGCCACAGCTGGAAGCAGTCATTGATCACGTGTTCTGCATTGCTGTGGAGGCAGGCATATTGCTTCTGCCCAGTTACTGAACTGGCATCCATATCACTACCACTATCAGTAACAGAAGCACCGAGTGCCACAGGATATTGTTACCTGTACAGCTCTTGGGACTCTCCAGCTGTGACTGGTATATTTCTACTAGAAGCAGAAAAGGAAACCATTTGCATTATCAAAACATTAACCAGTATTGCTTTCTCCCAACATTCAATGTACTGAAGAGCAAGGCTTGTCCCTATTTTGTTCTGCCTAGTGAGCCCTTCTTGCTACAATATTAAGTAGTACATAAGCAAAAAGACTCCCAGATATCACACTAAGGCCGACTGGTTTCAGTTGCACATTTTTCCATATCCCTCACACCCTTAAGAAGTCACAACAGCAGTATCAAAAGCAACCACATGAAAAACTCTTGTTCTGAATGACTGTCATGGTTTGAGCATGTTTTGAGGGTGTTTTTGTTCAAGGTTTTTTCCAGCCAGGTGGAGGAGGGGAGTCCGGGAGGAAGGAGAGACAGGACACCTGACCCAGGCTAGTCAATGAGGTATTCCATACCATAGCACGTGATGCCCAGGATGCATACTGGGAAAGAGAAGGCTGGAGAGAGAGCTCTGGAGGAAAATGGAGGAGGGAGCACATGGTGCTCGGCCAGGCAGGGTGGAGTGAGTTATGGGTCGGTGGCTGGTGGGGTGTTGTATTCTTTTCACTTGCTGTTTGCTGTATCATTATTATTTGTAGTGGTAATGGCAGTGGTGATTCTGTGTTATGCCTTAGCTATTAAACCGTTCTTATCTCAATCCGTGGGGGCTACATTCTTTGGATTTTTCCTTCCTAACTCTCAGGGAGTTGGGGGACTTGGTTTAAACCACGACAATGACAATGAGCCTTAAAAGAAAATTCAGATGCAGCAGACACAGTCATGAAGCACCAAGTCCCTACAAGGCCCTGACCCAATCAATACCTGCTGAAACATCCAGGACTCTAGTTCTCACTGTACTACTATATTATGGATATTACAAAACATACACAAAAATAGAAATGTAAAAAAAGGATGCAGTGAAAGAACCACCACTAGAACAGCTGCAGAGCACCAAGTCTCAGTTTTGCCTGAGTCTGTTAGAAAAAAGAGTTGGTCCAAAGCTATTTTAATGCGACTACAGTACAGTTTTATCCCTCACTATAAGCTATAAATTGTGATCAGTCAAGAAGCTGAACATCAGCAGGCAATATATCTCTGTTGCTTTTTAAACCGCACTTATGAATAAAAGGTTTCTACTAGATCAATTCTTCTGCACACTAATAATACTTAACAATCCATATCACCTGGAGTATTTCTACTTCTGGAGCTAGTATCACATAACTTATAATACAACAGCACACAAAGCTTTGCTTTAGAATAAACTACTCAATGACTGTCTACATTCTTCTATTCATGGATATCTTCAAAGAGCACAAGATACAAACTGCTGCACAGTTCACTGAATTAGGATTTACAGCATTTTCTGCCTTGCTGCTGAAATCCTGCTTTTCACAACTGGCTTCTGGTTGTATTGAAAAACTTTTTTAGGGGGTATTAAAAAGAAGCCGTTCAAAGTTTTTTTTCTTTTTTGAAACAGACCAGCCTTAATAATGAATTTTTTTTTGTTCTAAATCACAGGTATCAACACTACTTGTCCCATCTCTGACAAAGTTACAGGACTGCAGGAAACAGTGCAGTCAAAGGCTGCTGTCCTCGAAGCACACAGAAGTAATTTCCACTATTCAAAGACTACTTTCTGCTCTCCTGCTTATAATGGGGGCTTAAATACGTTTAGCACTTAACAAAATATAACAAAGAGAAAGGCTCAGAGCCTCAAGGAGTTTACAGAACTTTAACCTCCCAGTCTACTTCATGGCTGGGCTGGCAACTAAGCAGAAGCACACAGAAGCTATACATTAATAGCTATGCAAATGAAACAAGTAGATCACAAGTTCAAAACAGACCAAGGAAATTATGCTAAATTATGGAAACTTTTTGCACAGGGTGCTGGAGAACATAAAAACCTGTGCCTTAAAGGTCCTGAAGCTCTACTCTCTGATCAGCTTGAGATAGACAAAAAAAAAAACCAAACCCACAGCCTAAATGAGAGCTTTCAGCCTCACACTCCAGCAGAGATGAAGAACTCTGCCCTAAACACTCCTCTTACTCCAGGTAGTCATAACCCTACCATTAAAGCTCTCCAACCATCACTGGCTTTTTTAGCCCTCCCCCCCCAATGACGTTCATAGCACTGATCCCTCTTGTAACTGTAGACAAAATGTTTTACTCCCCACCCAATGTAGAGGAAAGAAATAGCATACAAGCTAAAATACTTCTACATAAAGGCACATTTTGCCCTGAACACCAGGAATACAATTACCTATGGAAAACATACTTGCTCACATCTCTGCTTCATCTTTTACTATTCAAAAGAGCACTTCAGTTTTGCAAATATAGAAGAAAAAGAGCATTCTCTGCTATCTCAGCCAGGTCTTCTGCTTCTCATCTGCCCTCTTTCTTGCTAGTAAAGAATGCTTCACTCTGCCTTTCTGCTTCCGTTCTTCTGAAACATTACAGAACTCCTTGCTAGGTAACTTCTCTTAGCTATGAAGTTTTAGGTGATTTGACAATCAGTAATAATATAATCTATTTTGCTATTCTGAGGAAGCTCTGCTCTATTAACTATGTCTTTTATTATCAGGTCCATCATAAAAAGACACACAATTTATGTAATAAATTTTATCAGCAACTTACAGACTATCTACCTAAAAACCCCAATCCCATTATGAACATACTACAAGCATCAGTTTCCAATGATAAGTACATACCCTTAAATTAACTGGGATATCAGGATGTTTAAATAGGTAATACCAGCTTTCCCCCAAAACATAGACTCCCTTTCTCAATAGGCAAATCTTTATATTTAAACAACAAACAGAAGACTTGTCCAAAGTCATTAGTAAACCAGGTGATAACACAAGCTGATAAAACACTGATCTGACCTGATCACATTGCTCCAAGCTTGCTAGAAAATAAAGCTGAAAATTCTGAGATTATAAAGGTAGAACCTACCTACATGCAACAAGATGTCAATATAGTGGCTATATTTTCTGACTATCTTATTCTAATAGCATTAAATACATCTGTCACCTGTTGCTTTATGGAACAAATTATTTACTGACCAGATAACCTACAAGCAAACACTTATTTTTCAAGTCTGCATATTCTTTGTTCACAACTCAGGTTGCTGTCATATCAATACCTCAGCACATAAGCAGAAGAAAGGAAAAGATTAAATATACAGCAACAAAGTTTAACCACAAGGTTGCAGTCTCTCAACCGTATCTTCTTACTATATCTATCTATCTGCATCTGTAAATACAGTCCTTTCTTTTCCTCAATTTACCTGTAGATGCTGGAGGTCACTGGACAGGAGAAAAGAAGGAAACATTTTCTCTATTTCAAATACAACCAAATGAACTAAACTCTACAAAATAAAATAATCTCTATATGGAACAGCAAAAATAAGAGTTACAAGAAAGCCTTGCTTGCAAGAGAGATGTAAACCGTTTTTTATATCATGAGCCAACTAAACATAAAACATTTTTCTTTACCCACAATTATTGTTTTTTCACTTATGTGCAGTCATGCCATGTGCAATCATGTCATGTGCATATCATATACAGTGCCACATGACTCATTTAGAGGATTTGGCTTTATGTGCAAGAAACAAACATGGTATCAGCTGTTTCAACAGTACATCCCCTAATGCCTACATCTCTCCATGCAACAGCACCAGTAAAACATTTATAACAGGCAACATAACCTACCACAACACAAAAATAACCTGAAGTTATACTCACTGTAACCTGGGAAGCATCCATGAATTGTAGGCCAAAGTAATCAGTTTCCACAAGGTCCAAATGATATACAATCTGGTCAAACAACTCCTGTCCTTTTGCATTTTTCTGTAACAGAAAACAAAGGTTTCGGTCTTTCTTGTGGGTGGGTGTGGGTTTGGTTGGTTGGTTGGGTTTCTTTTAAGTTCAAAGGGGGAGGGGAGATGCACAGTAGAAAACAGTATCTAAATAGAACTAATTATTCCAAAGGTTTTGACATTTTTTTTCTTCAAGAAAGACACAGTGATGCATTGTTCCTATCTGCAGCTATTCCAACAGCATTAGACTTCACTCTCAAAGAAAACTGTCAAAGTTCACTGTAACTCAAAGTATTGTACAGAAAAGAAAGGCTTATATCCTGTACAGATATACAGAGCCAGCATTTTAAACCTCAGAAAGCCAAATTCTCCAGGAAAAGCTTGCTTGACATCTACCCGAAACCTGTAGCCATGCAGTGCCACACCACCGCTCCAGCTGCAACATACATTCTGGAGAGCTTGAATACTTGAGCAGCACTTTGAGGAAAATTAATGGAATTTGGTAAGAATCTTTCAGTAATGTTGTTAACTGCTATAACTTTCACATCCTTTAAACGGAGAAACAAAAAAGGAAAAAAAAGTCCACAATTCTTATTTGGCGTGCCACCTGAAACACACAGGCATGGAAACAAAACTAACCCTAGTCATGGGCTACAGTGCCAGTAGAAAAGCTAGCTGATCGTAAAGCTAGCCTGCATTGGCCTATATACTTGTTCTGAGATTAAGCCAAGAATTTAGATACCCAGTGCTTCAACTTCAACCACTAGAAGAGGCAAAGCTTGGAGGTCACAGGTGGGTATGATTAAGAGGGAATAACAACACAAGTTTTCACGCAAACCCTGTTGAGTTACTTAGGGAAGCAAGTTTTCAAGTTCCTGAGCACAAAACCCCTAAAAATACCTGAGATGATGATAAATCTCAGTAAAGAGACCAAAGCTACAGGCATACTTTATACAGGAAAGTACAGATCTGCAAACACTTTTGTGCCTGCTGTCCCTCATACACCTTTGAGGTTTTTTTTTTTTAAAGTTCTAACATATTAGCATTCACACTTCATCCCCAAATTCATTGATTTCAGCTGAAGAACTGAGCAGCATTTAGTCCCGTTAGTTTGGTCTTCTGCACAAAAGCAGCATCAATCATCAACCATTAGGTGCAGAACTGCTGTCCAGGACTCCAAGCTGTCTAAAATCTGTCTTCTTCAGCAAAGGCAAGATGAAGAGTTTAATCTTATTCTGCTTTTCAAAAAAGACTGAGGGGGTTTTGGCAGGTTTTTGTTTGGGTATTTTGTTTGTTTTAAACCAACAAAGAAGCAGCACAGAAGTCAAATCATCAAATTTCAGGAGCAGTATCAGGAGCTCCATTAAAACAAGCTGCAAAAACCTAAAATCAATCACTAATTTATCATTGTAAGGTACCGATTGATTTATCTGGGAGGGCAAGAGGCAAATAATAGACATTCTTAAAGAATGTGAGAATACAACAGCTCCTTATAGTGATAAATTCCTAAGAAACCATCATCTTTAGATGTACAGTAACTGCTCTAAACCAAAGTTTGCTAAAAAGTATCCAGAACACATTTTCTGATATACAGTCAATTCAGCACTTGTTAAAAGAAGCCATACCAAAACACAACAGAATTTAAACTCATTCTGCTCAAATGAGGAGAAACCCCTTCAAAGCAATAAAAAAGAAACAGCAAGAGATGAGAAATTCATAAAACTAGGAACAGCCGATTTGATGCCCTACGATCTCTCTACTTCTGGTTGCTTGCTTTATGGCATTAACTATCAGTATGTTTATTTTCGACTGCCACACACCCAATAGAAACCAGAAAGAGCACACTCCACCTTCTGTACCCAAATAATAGTTAATGTTCAACACGTGTGTTACACAGAGAATAGCTCTGTACGGCACGGCTAGGCCATAAAATGCAGTATTACATACATAGTTTACAGGAGATTATAACATTTAACTTGTCGCTAAATGAGCTTTCCCAGCAGCTCATACTGCTTAGATGATAAAGCTCCTATAGCCAGCAAACTGCTGACAAAAAACTTTCTTTGAGACGTTATACTAAAGGGGAGATAAAAGTGACTAATGCCTTTCCTCCATTAACAGTAAGGGATGACCTGTTCTCCTTCATTTTGCCTCTTCACTGCATGACAAGCCAGGGAGTCAAATTGCGAAATGATAACTTGGTACCTGTGCATCAAATTAAATGCTATGTAATTGCATTCAATATAACTGGAATAGGCAAAAATGGAAGGGTTTTTCCTCAGGGATTGCATATGCATGAATAAAACTGGTCCCTAATAGAAAAAATGTCCTTATTATAAGAAACTTCTGATCTTCACGGTCTGTTCCTCCTCCCCTCCTTCTAGATAACAAAGAAGATAAAAAAATGCTTTACTCTTTCAAAACCTGGTACCATATAAAGAATGTGAAACTGATTTCATACAAGAAAATTTTCTGAGTAGGTCTGATCTGTTGGAATTTAACAAACAACAGTTTCTCTACAGACCTTCAAATTGTGCATAGTTTTTGAAGAGACAGATGAAAATACCCAGCTTTAAACTATTTCACAGTCATACCTTGCTAGACAGATGGTTCAGAACTGTCAGATGAAAATGACAAGTGTAACTTAGATATTAAAAAAAGGGAGTAGATGTCAACAAACATTATACATCTACTTCTCTGAGCAACATGTTCCAGTGCCTCACCACCCTCACAGTAAAGAACTTCTTGTATTTAATCTATCTGTAATCTAAGAAAAGGTGTTTCATATCAGTCACCCTGTCCTGTCTGATAGTTGTACTAGTTTCCTTCACTCTGTAACCTGGAAACCCTTCTTAAATACCCCTTCTTCCCCATCATATTTTCTCTGGGACCATGAAGCATCAAAGAAAATTCTTACATTTAAGGAGAACTTATTGCTGGATCCCCCAACAAGGACCCAAATCGGCATCAGTATAAAGCACCACATAGAGTCACAGTGACAGCTGCATGGCCCACATTTCAAGTGGGCTAAATTTTTAGCTGTCAAAGATTTCCAGTCTCAGGGAATCTGTGGAAATTCTTGTCAGCTAAAACCTGACAAAACAAAGATTAACTTCTCTAATTAGAAACTCTTCCAGACTTGACATGTGAATAGGCAATAGGTTTTAACATGATTTTGGTGGGCATGAAGGAAAGGGCAAATTCATTAGCCAGAGACATCTTATACCAACTGGCTCTGTCTAAAGAGGCTGATCATTGTTGATTTTAGCTATTCCAGCATTGACAGCTTTTTGCCAAAGGGTATGAAAAGGAGACGTACAAGCCAGAAATGTCCCACTTTAGAGCAGATAGAGTTCAAGAATGCTATCGACCACTCTCAAAGCACACACCGCAAAGCTGAGAGCTTCTCCGTGCATTTTCCCCAAACAGAAGTATATGTGGCAACCAAGCACAGTGCATCACATGAACCCAAGTGGAGTGGCTGTATTTATCGAGTCATACTAGAGAGCTGAGGTCACAGTATTACAAACTGATTATTAGAAGATTTCAGAAATAGGTGAAGTTGTGCTTGTTAAAACAACCTGTCAAATACGCCAGGAGGTACATGAAATAGCCTGCAAGTTGACAAAATGATAGCAAAAAAAGGAAAATAAACTACTGCCAAGAAAAAGGTCAAAGCCAATTAAAATGTGTCCCTAAGTGACCAGAGAATAGTAGCAGGAATGAGTAGGTAGGGTAGATTTAGATTCTTTTTCTAAAGAAAACATGGGATCATGTATTCTGCAAAACATGCAATACTTTTTCAGAGCGGGCTGCTATGATCTCATGGCCACAAACACCAGGTTTTAGCTTCTAGTATGTTACTAAAGGAGGATTTGTAGCGAGTGATTCTCTGCTCCACAACTGCTCTGACACATCATCATTTCCTCCCCCAGGCATTTCCTGGAACATGGTAGCTAAGTATATTCTGCTCAGTCCTTGTAAACCTGAACTGTTATTAACCCATATTTCAAACCTATAACTAAGGCTTTATGTGCTGGCCATATTGCTTAGTAGCGAGAATTTGCTCTGCTTTTTAGGAGTCATCGGCAAAGTTGTTTCCCAGCATTTCAGACATGCTACAGGCTAAACATGATTAAAGCCATCTGGGCTTCTAACTAGTCTCAACTCCTGGTGCTTGTTACCAGCTATCCTTGCTGAAGTACTCAACTTTTTTGCCTCAGTCTTCAGCAGCAAGTGCTCCAGCCACATTGCTCCAGCCACAACACAAAAGCAGGGACTGGGAGAATGAAGAACCACCTGCTGTAAAAGATGAGGTCTGAGACTGTATCAGGAACTTGAAGGTACACAGGTCCAAGGGACCTGATGAGATGCACTCATGGGTCCTCAGGGAACTGGCAGATGAAGTGGTTAAGCCACTATCCATTGTATTTGAGAAGCTGTGGCAGTCCGGTGGAGTCCCCACTGACTGGAAGAAGGGAAACCCCCATTTTTTAACAGATGCAGGGAGCTACACGCTGATCTCTTCCCTCAGTGTCTGGCAAGATCATGGAGTATGTCCTTAAAACTATGCTAAGGCATGTGCAAAATCAGGAGGCGATCAGTGACAGCCAACATGGCTTCACTAATGGCAAATCATGCCCTTAGTGAAAAGGAAAAATTTGGCGGCCTTCCATGACAGGAAGGCAGAGCTGGTAGACAAAGGAAGAGCAACTGACATCATCTACCTGGACTGGTGCAATGCATTTGACACTGTCTTATGAGACATCCTCGTCTCTAAACTGGAAAGACATGGGTTTGATGGATGAACCACTCTGTGGGTAAGAAACTGGCTGGATGGTTCACCCAAAGAGTTGTTGTTAATGGCTTGATATCTGGCTGGAGACCAGCAATGAGTGGTGTCCCCTCAGGGATCAGTGTTGGGATTGATGCTGTTCAACATCTTTGTCAGCCACACGGACAGAGGGATTCAGTGCACCCTCAGCAAGTTTGCTAACGACACCAAGATGTGTGGTGCAGTTGACCCTGATACACTTGAGAACCTCATGAAGCTCAACAAGGCCAAGTGCACCTGGGCTGGGGCAATCCCAAGCACAAATGGATTAAGAGCAGCCCTGAAAAGAAGGACTAGTCAGAGGTGGCTGATGAAAAGCTCAACCTGAGCCAGCAGTGTGTGCTCACAGCCCAGAAAGCCAACTATAGCCTGGGCTGCACCAACAGGAGCGCAACCAGCAGGTTGACGCAGGTGTTCTTCCCCCTCTACTCCACTCTGGTGAGACCCCACCTGGAGTACTGCATTGAGCTCTGGGGCCCCCAACACAAGAAGGATGTGGACCTGCTCTATCAAGGCCAGAGGAAGCCACTCAAATGATCAGGTGGCTGGAGCACCTCTCCTGCAGACAGCCCGAGAGAGTTGGGGCTGTTCAGCCTAGAGAAGAAAAGGTTCTGGGGAGAACTTAAAGCAGCCTTCCAGTACCTAAAGGAGGCCTATAAGAAACCTGGAGAGGGACTTTTTACAAGGGCATGGAGTGACAGGACAAGGGGGAATTGCTCTAAGCTGAAGGAGGGTAGATTTAGGCTAGATATTAGGAAGAAATTCTTCACTATGAGGGTGGTGAGGCACTGGCACAGGTTATCCAGAGAAGCTGTGAATGCTCCATCCCTGGCAGTGTTCAAGGCCAGGTTGGACAGAGCCTTGGATGACATGGTCTAGTGTGAGGCACCCCTGCCCACAGAGCAGTGTTGGAACTAGATCTCTTTAAAGTCCCTTCCAAGCCAAAACATTTCTATGATGCTTCAACTCTTTAACTTGCTTTCTTCTAGTCAGTGTCTCAAACACAGCCACCTGTACTGAAATAAAACAGCATTTGCAAAATTTTAAGCACAAAAATGCAACAAAATTCTATATTCTTACAAATCTGTTCATTAGGACCCTTGGGAAGAGGTGGTACAGACATCACGCTCTGCACGCTCTAAGCTCAGTCATTAGGGGGTATGTGACTACAGCTAAATCATCCTTTGGATTATGACTTGTAGGCACATTAGACTCAGCACAACTAAAGAGATGCATATTATACATCACAGTTGCTATGATATCCAACAGCTTCAGCCAATTACATGTATTTGAGGCCATGGCTGGGCTTAGAAAAACTGCACTGAAAAGCGTGCTGTCCATCCCATCAGCACTGACAAAGATGGTAACACTTTCCAAGTTCCAGTTTCCATGCCTCCATTCAGAGATGACACTTCACAGAGGGCACACGGCTCTCTGCAAACTAGCCATGATGTTTGGTGCCTATTCCACCCTCCTCCCAGGGGACCTAATGAACAGATTCATAATATTGTGGAGACAGTTGTGTTTCTTGAAATTATGCAAATATTGCTTTATTTCAATACAAAATAAAATCAGTGTTTAGACTGAAAGAAAAGCAAGTTATTTCTTACCATACCATACTTCTACGAGGCTGGCTAGCTTGCTCAAGCTATGCAAAGATGTTAGGTTATTTTCTTACCAGTCAACCATTGACTCAAGTTTTCAGTTCTGGCTCCAAGCTCCCTTGAAAATGTGACACTATTCAAATAACGATTGCTTCAGAGCCTGCTACTGCATGCAAATTATGTTTAAATGTAGTACAGACCACAGAAACAAGCAGCATTCCTGAACGTGCCCAGAAGAAAATGCAACTGATGATGCATATGAACTTTTAGCTGAAGGAGAACAAAATTCATTCTAACACTTTTGAGAAATTAGCTAAAAATGAGAGAAAAAAATCGCCTTAACCTCCTCCTGCAAAAAAAACCCAAACAACAGAAAATGCCAAAAACATGCAGCACCAAACCCTCAGACATTCATCAGAAGATAAAAAAAATCCACTGAATGGCATTTACTTATTATAACCTTGAAAGCATAAACATTTCACTGCCAGTCATTTTTGTCAAGTCCCTAAACTAAAATTGTGATTTCCTGAGCAAAGAAGCTTATAAGCAAAATTAAAGAGCCCCTCAAAAACTGACAAAATACCAAAGCAAAAAACCTCCCCAACCAACAAACCAAACCACTCTCTAAGTCTATGATAAAAATAACTCTTAAATATTAGGACTCTTACCAGTCACATTCCATCAAGGAGATAGGGGAACCTCAAGAAACAGCACAGTACTATTTAAGTGCACTGTCTCTCTGAGTGGTACATAAAGCAAGCGAGCTAGGTTTCTGCAACTAAGATGACAATGAGAATTTGCAAAGAGACATTATTATAAGAAAAAGAAGTAATCAGCAAACACTGGGTATAATAAACCTCATTATTGCTGCACAGCAGCATTTCCCAACAGCACTCAAACTCTCATGTCTTCATCAATTACTGGCAAGAAGAATCACTGTTTACTCCCTGCTAGAAGAAGCTGGAAATGGTGATTAATGATTGCAAAAGACTAGTACCTCTGCCTCTTTTCACAGGACAGCAAGGACTGAAGGTAGAAAGTCTACAGAACTGGCAGGGAAGAGAAACCTGAACAAGAATAAATAGATCACCATATTTTATATGCACCAGCCAAAGTACTACATAAACCCAAATGGCACTGGGTTTCTAGTCAGATCATGATATCATTACCATGCTAGCATGACATTAACCAAGTATCTTGTGTCAGCCTAAGCTTTCTGCCTGCTATGTAAGGGCAGAGGCTTGTGAATATATATATATAAAAAAAGACTCAAGGGTGGGGAAGAACAGGATGCTATTTTCAAGCTCTGCAATAGGAATGAAAAAAACATTTCTAGTTACTCTTAGAGTACAAACTCATTGAGATGAATCAAAGATTGGAAGAGCAGCACAGCATCAGAGAGAATACACAGAAAATATAGCAAAGAGGGAATTACCTTACAAGCAGAACAATAATGAAAGAGCACAAAACCATGCCTAATAAACTGTTGGAAAGATGTCATATGTACACTATTTTAAACAGATTCAAGAAAGTCAGGTGAGATTTGAAGGGGGAGTATAAGGCTTTCTTTGCCAGTTCACTCATCCCTGCTTCCACTCACTTCCTTCCCCACCTTCCCCACCTCCAAAATACATTCTCCCTCAAGTGGGCAAATACAAGTGGACCAACTGTGTAAAATGGTATTTACAATGCTAACTTTTACTGAAATTTGTTCTTGCAGTTGTTTTCAATATACATACTTTCACTAACTGTGCCTTACAGTACAGCCCTTCAAAAACTAATTATAGTAGCATACCTAGAGCATCAGAAGTCCATTTAGCTGGTTAAAAGAGGAGCAATAAACCACCATGTCTCAGGACTTATGTTACCTGGAAAGGAGAATATCACCACTGCGTGGGTTTTTCAGGGAAGATGCTGGAGCTGGTTCCAGCCATCTCCACAATGGACATGGCTGGAGCTGGTTCCAGCCATCTCCACAATAGACTCACTGCCCACTGGTGGTGGTGGGAAGAAAGCGGGTACAAAAGTCAGGAGTGAAGGGAATAGATTTCAGCCTGGGAAGGAACTATCTTTATCTTGACCCATCAGTGTTCTTATTCCTGCTTTTTTCCGTCCATATTTTCCCCATCCTGCAGATGGGGAGGATGAATGAGGGGCTGGGTGGGAGCCTGTTGCCTAAGGCTAACCCACCACAGTAGGGAAATCCTTATGCAGGACAGTTTTACATTTTTATCATGTCAGTGGTCATCCGAAGGGCACACTGTTTTGAAGTGCCTTTAATCTCTCCAAAAGCCACATGAAGGGCAAGCAGATACTGTGATGAGTGCCCTATAAGTGCAATTACTCTTGGCAACATTACAATCAGCACCGACATTTTTGTTTTATTGGATAAAGGTGAGAGTTTCTGTTTACTGTCCCTATCACCCACATGTACTGCTGGCAACACAGACCTCTTTCAAGAGAAAAGCACTGTCAACACATCTAAATGGGATCCTCAGGCAACAGATAAAAACGACCATAAGCCACAGAACAAAGTAGTAAAAAAATCTTTACTGGTAATTTTATGTTCTAGAAGTGTGTCCAGACTCTTGTTATCTCTGAGTATCACACTTTGATACTCAGAGGCATAATAAAAGAAATGGTTATTTGTATGGAAAGATTCTTTTTCACCCCTAGACTGCCAGCTCCCTCTCCTGACCTGCTTGGAATACTACATGCCCCTAAGGTTCGAGCACACAGCTGAAGAAATTTAAAAGTATCTTAGAATGAGGAGAACAAAATCCTATGTTAAGACTTCTTAACCTATATGATTTCACTCAAAATATAATTTACAGTTCTGCATCCCCAGAGGAAGAGTTAGAATGCCATAAAGCTAAGCTATAGGTTTCCTGAAGTGGCAGCCACCCCTAAGGGATGATACCATCAAACACATGACACAGAACATTACTCTTTCCCCAAGTGACTTGGCCTTCCTGCACCTGTGTAACAGTGGGATATAGGTGCCATTTTGCTGGAGAGACAGAGAAGATTTTAGGTAATGACCTTAAATATGAGAAATAACACAGAACACCAGCATAAGCTAAGCTGACCTAAGAGAATGAGGAAAAAGAGCCAAATGCCATCAGAAGAGACTCACAGGGGAGTTTAGCAAAGACTCTCCACTATATTATGCTAATGGAAGGACCAAAGTTTCAAAGGATATTTTTGCTTTGTAATATGCATGCATTTGAATGCTCCCTGAGAGAGGTTTTAATTAGATGCAATTGTATAAACAGAATTTTCCATATGGACACACGTCTTTCTTATATATTTTGAACATATCTGTGCTTGAGTCAACTCATCCCAATTTTAACTTGTTTTTAAATAGGACACTATGACTGTCTACAACAAAACAGTTTATTGATAAGGCTCTACTGGCAACCTTCCTCTGGCATAGACTTCTCTAAGACCAGCAGTATTGCCTAGTCAAACATACAAGCTAGAAGTAACTTTTGGCTTATATAAAGGAAAGCCCTTTCCCTGCCTCCCCAGCCAACCAAGTCACAGGTTCTGTTTCTGACCCATACCCAAGAGATTTGCCAGTGTAGCTGTACAGCTATATGCCTAGTGAAGAAATGCCTACAGGGGTAAGTTCCAGCAGTGTAACATCACTGTTAATTTAAGGTAACAATTCTTTCAGACTCCCTCACAACATAAACCCTTTCAGGCCACACTGTACAGTCTCGTATGTGGCCTGCCATGCCAAAAGCTGTTTCTCAAAAGTTGGATACTGGGGCAAGAAAGAGGGCACAGAACTGTGTTGTTGCCAGAGGGCAAAACCTAGGAGGGCTGCTCTAAGAACTGATATCTTACACTATGCCTTATAGATCATCACTTTGAACATACAGAGCAAGATCCACATCACCACCACCACCTGCTGATCTGTAAAACCAAAAGGGTACGGACTCCCCTAGAAAAATCGCATCATGTATGCTGCAGGAAATTTACCTATGTCTAGATAAAACTAAGAGTTCTTTAGAACCACTCCTCTCCTCCAGCATAATAATGCATACTGCTTACATTCACATAATTCACAGTCAATTGTTTCTATGGGTGGGTAGTCTTTTTTTTGTTTCTTTGATTTGGTTGGGTTTTTTGGTTGTTTTTTACTTAAATACATACTATTTGTAGCACTTTTCAAGGCAGAAAATTAATTCCACATGCATGCCAACATTAGCATTAATTCCCTATTCCCTTACCTGGCACAAAGTCTTACAAAGTGCTAAACCTTCCATATAAATCATATTAATTATTGATCACCCTGACAGTTACAGCCAGTAAACAAAGTTCAAAGATCTCAAATGTAGAAGCAGTGACCACAAAGGGAGAAGCTGAGGACAAAGCTCTAAGGAGGTAGTTCCTCAGAAGTTTTATGTATTTTAAACACAAAGACAAACTCTGTCAGAAGTTACCTATTTATTCAGGCAACCAACAGACTTCAGCACTCTCCACTCTGTTCTTTTATACACTAAGTCACAGGATCTCTCCAAAGAATCAACTCCAATTACTTGCTTCTCTCTGAAGAGAACCAGAAATCCAGAGATTGAAAAAAGTCAGTAAAAACCTCTCCTACTGCAGGTTTATAATCAGCAATTTAAAGAAAACAGAGAAAGACCAGGG
Source organism: Melopsittacus undulatus (assembly GCF_012275295.1). Classification (NCBI taxonomy): domain Eukaryota; kingdom Metazoa; phylum Chordata; class Aves; order Psittaciformes; family Psittaculidae; genus Melopsittacus; species Melopsittacus undulatus. The sequence continues at coordinate 67,211,428 of NC_047527.1, read as the reverse complement.
AAGCTTGCCACTAAAAATATTTTATTTAGTGGGCAGCCAGGAAGACATAATTCTTTTTCAACACAAACATAATTAGCCAAGTAGATGCAATTAAGGAAAATCACTACAAATTACATTTATTTCTAGCAAGGCAGAAGATACAAGAACAGCCATGTGGATGAGGATTTATAAAAAATAAATAAAAAACAAACAAAAAACCCCCAAACCAAGAAAACAAACAAACAACCCCCCCCAAAAAAAATCACAAACCACCAATCCCTCACTAGTATAAGTTTTAAAAAGTTAAAATAAATCATATTTCAAGCTTAGATAAACCCTCTCAGATGATGCCACTGCTTAGTTAAAAATGCCCCTAATGCCAGACCTAGGTTTATGGTATTGAAAAGCCCAGCACTCTAATCTCATTGCCACAAAGGAATTATACAAGCCAAGACAAATTCTCATCATGCGTGCAGAATCCAGCTTCTTGCTCCGTTATAAATATTTATCTCTGAAGGGGAAATGGACACCTTACAGCAATGAAATAGGCATGGGAGCATAACATGCTGTTTATCTTCGTTCTGAAAAATGAACAAGGACTGATGTGTCTGGAGTTTGGTTTTTTTATTAAAGAAAAAAAAACCCACATTTAAGTTAGAAGTTCTGAGTGTCAACATGAGAAGCAGAAAGACTGGGTTATAGCTAAAATTGATTACTCATATTTCATGCCAACCAACAGATCATCCTATCAAGATAAAGGAAGAGGCTGAGAAGATGAAGGCAATGGTTATTAACCAAACCTCTGACCCCATTGTTAGTATGCAGAAAATCACAGTATTGATCAGAATCTAGAAGAGTGACATTTTCAAAAAAGACAGACAGACAAGTAAGAGGAACCACAAATCTGCACAAGTGTCAGACTTCTCCTTCATCAGGTTCCCTGCAAGCTGTGATTTTTGCTGTCTGCTTGGAGGGAATATTGTATGCCAGCACTTCCTTTGGATGCACTTTGGAAGACTGAAGATGAAAAGCAAAATACTAGACCCAAGGTACATGCTACATGTCCATACCTTCCAAAAAAACAGGTTAGCAATAGTTAGAAGGCTACCCTGCATATGGTTTGATCTGAAATCTGCTGCAGCTTTCAGTAATTTTCTGGAAGGTTTCAGTTTTGTCTTTCACTTTGAAGTCTGGCTGCCCTGCCTGTCTCCATGGCGTTAAACAGATTCCGGCCATTTACATGTCAAGGGAAATAAAAGACTGTAGTGGAAATTAACCCCAAGCACAATAAAGGAGGTAAAGTATATCTGCCTTTCAGCTTACTTATTTTAGCTGTGTATTAACAGATACTCAACAGGAACTTACACTGTTGATTCAGACCACCACACAACACAGAAAAACTAGGCTACTGCCCCAGTGATTGCCAGAGATTCAGTAGAACTTGTTAAGCTGGTGAAGATCCCAGTTGACTGTGGAAGGTTAATGGAGCCTTCCTTGTGGCTGGCTCTTTCCACCTGGACATTTCACCTCAACACAAGTTTTGCTACGCTTGACATCTTTGGCAAAAGTCTTTTTCTCAGAGTTTGGACTTCAAGACATATCAGATCAAACACTCCAAATTGGCCAGTCACACATGGCTAAACTGCAACCGTCTCAGTTGTTTCACATGGTAACTTGGTCTTTTAGGCAAACATTGTTTTTTTTCTAATTCAGGGAAACAAATGGCAAGAATTCTTTGATCACAGTACGAAAATCATGCTCAGCATGGTCAAGCCCATATCCAAAGGCCACTGAAACATGAAGCCACCTCACAGAGAAGCTTTTAGTAGAACAGATAATGAACTAGTTAAAAATGAAATTACTTGTGGTAGCCCCAGCAAATGCTGTAGCACCAGTTCTTTGCAGTTGAACGACAGCCTCCATGTAGCTATTAACAAAAACCTTTGTGTATAAAGCAAACAAAATCAACAAGGAGCTTTCCATCTCAGAAGATTTTTATTTCACAATAAAAGTGAACACAAGAGCTGAGAATAGTCACAAACTCACAATACTTCAACTGTATATCCAATTAAGCTTACACCACCCACATGAATATCAAGCATACTGACCCACAGAAAAGTGACTAAGTCACTGGAGGACCCAATTTTGCTGTCCTTATTCCCTATTCTATCACTAATTATGGAATCATAGCATACCAGGTTGGAAGGGACTTCAAGGATCATCTGGTCTGACTTTTCTTGGCAAAAGCACCGTCTAGACAACATGGCCCAGCACTCTGTCCAGCTCAACCTTAAAAGTGTCCAATGCTGGGGAGTACCCTGCTTCCCTGGGGAGATTATTAATAGAAAACAGTTTCCCATTTCTAGACTTGTGGACTTGGACAGAGTCAAAAGCAAACTCCGGTTCTTCTGTTGAAGCAAAGTTATGCAAGCCAAGCTCTGACTATAGTGGCAGTTTTGCTGCCTAATGGCTTCTAAATGACACTGACAACTGAGCTGACTTCAAAGTCATACACATGTAGCCAGCAGAGCCTTTAACTGCGACTGAATACAACACTGTACCAATGACACAGGAAGAACAAGTGTCAGCTCACTTGTTCAGCTGTGTCAACTCAGAAAGAGACAGCATGTGATGAAGTTTATTCAGGCTGAGCAGCAAAGCACATATGACTGTTGATACAGCCAGAGAGTGCAGATTAAGAGAGACTCAACTCTTCGTTTTACTGTATAGAAAATACCATATGTTGAAGGAAAACAAGGAACTAAAACTGAATGCTCAGTCACTCGCCAGACACACACAAATGAAGATCTTAAATTATACCCTCCTTTTAAGTCCTGGACGAAAGACCAGCAAAAGTTATTTATCTCAACTATTGGGCTTCAACATGGTTTCGCACAACATCCTTTCATCCTCACTGCGACATTATAGATTAGATAGGTATATCACTGAGCTCAAAGGGTAGCAATTCATACTTTGTACCCTACCTGGACACCAGATGTAAAGGGATCTGTTTTGGAACCTGTCTTATTTAACACCATCTCCTATACAAAGGAAGAGATAGAACACATGTTCATTGGCCTTCTGGAAGACACCAAGCTGGGACACACTGGTGACTTGTGTGAAGGTAACATGCAAGTATGTCAGCAAACCAAAGTTCTGGAAAAGGCTGCAATGGTGTTATGAGGCTGGACCATATGCCCCATTAGATTGAGACAATACAGGAAGATCACTACCATGATGGACAAAACAGGCTCAACCTGGGGAAGATTAATTTAATTCCTTGCCATTAATAACAGTAGAATAGTGAGAAATAAAATCAGAACTAACACCACCACCTCCCCACACACCTTCTTCCCGGGCTCAGCTCATTCCTCATTCTTCTACTCTCTCCCTCCCTGAGCAGCACTGGGGAACAGAGGTAGCAATCAGTCTGTAATGCTTCCTCTCTGTTGCTCCTTCCTCCTCATGCTGCTCCCCTGCTCCAGCATGGGGCTCTTCCCATGGGATATAGTTCTTCATGGACTTCTCCAGTGTGGGTCCTTCTCATGGCCTGCAGTTCTTCATGAACTGCTCCCGCACGGGACCCTTCTCCTTCAGGAACAGACTGCTCCAGCATGGGCTCCTCTCTCCATGGGGCCACACATCCTGACAGGAGCCTGCTCCAGCATGGGCTTCCCACTGGGTCACAGCCTACTTTGAGCATCCCCCTGCTCCAGTGTGGAGTCCTGCATGGACTGCAGGGGGATATCTGCTCCACCATGGACGTGGAGCATCTCCTTCCCTTCTTCTTCACTGACCTTGGTGTCTGCAGAGCTGTTTCCCTCACATATTCTGCTTTCTCTCAGTTGCCATTATGCAGTTTTTACCCCCTCTAAAATAAGTTATCACAGAGATGGTGCCAAAATTGCTGATGGGCTCAGCTTTAGTCAGTGGCAGCTGCATCTTTAGGCCAGCTGGAACTGGCTCCATCCGACATGAGGACAGTTTCTGTCATTTTCTGTCAAAAACCACCCCTGCAGCACCCCTGATACCAAAACCTTGCCATGTAAGCCCAATACAAATGCCTATACCCTCCCTTGCGGACTCTGCAGCCTTGAGCTCAGTGTCTAGGCTTCTCACACATCACATGCACATTACTAGGCCTTCAGCAGGAGAGTCAAAATAGCCAGTGTTCAGGGGGAGGGTGCAGGGAAGGAAGTCACTTCAGTCACTCTTACTGTCCTAGCTCAAGAAGGTTATCTTAGATCTGACATATTCATTGCTACTGAAAGGCAATACTCTCTACTCACAATACAGATGACTGAACCCATGTCCTCAATGAATAAAACCTCTTTCAGTCAGAGAAACAGGATGGCTCCTTTGTCTCTCATCCTCCCCCTCTACCCCCAACACTCAGAGGAGGAAATAATTCTACTCTGTTATTCAGTAACTGTGGGCATTCCATTAAGATTTTTTTTTATAATATATTTACTGATATAAGCACTATCAACCCACCAAAATATAGGTTATTTTGATGCAAGAGCACTCCTTCTTTCCTGCTCAGAGATTCTACACAAAGTGAAGTGCTAAGACTGCATCAGTCACAGTGCTAGTGGAGAGCACACACGTGCCTGCAAACAACACCAAATGCTTTCCAGCTTCATCTGCCCAACATCCAGGGGCTGTGCAATCTCATGTAACTGAAATTGTCCCTGTCCAGCCTGTTATTCTCTCATTCCCAATGAATTCATTTACCCTGGTGAATCATAAAAACACAAATTTTACAAACCACAATGTGACAAATACTTAACACTTTAAGAGCATTTTTAAAGCTTTATGTTACTGTAAATGTAAACTTAGATATAGATTTATTATCTCCCAATCCATGAGTCATAAATTTTCCACTTTCCCCCACCCCCTAATTTAAGCTTCCTGGAAGAGAACAGACATAAGATTGACAGCATGTTGCTAACAAGCCTTTCTTGACTTTGTGTGTAACTCATACTGAATTAATGCAGTTTTGTTTACAATGCAGCATTTAGAAGCAAAGCATTTTCTCATGTTATGTTCCAGCTGTCTTCTACCTTTCATCACCGTTAAAGCTGCTGGTTGTTTTGAATTTTCAGGATAAACCGTGGACTAGGGCGAGTATTAAATTGTAGGAATTTGCTGAAGCACAAGGATAATGGTAGACATAAAACTCCAGCTTAAACAATCATCTCTGTTATTCTAATTCATAATGTCTAGTCAAGTGCATGGAAAGTGGAAGCCTTGAAAGAAGCAAGCATTGAAAAAGAAATAAAGAAATCCATACACTTGGTTCAATGGTCACAAGATCAGAAATGTGCATGTCTAACACATTTGTTTTAACCCAACACAGTCAATGCTTAAAACGCCATCTTCCAGAGAACTGCCAGTTACCTTCAAGAGCCTGGAAGGGATACACGGATGAAGGACTGAGTACAGATTGTTTACCTTTTGGATACCAACCAAAAAGGCTGGGAAAGCATCCCTCCAAGGTAACTGACATTCCACTTCCCCCATGGAGAGGCTGTACTACAAGCAATTTATTCTGGAGTAACTTCTACATCTTGGAAAGAGGAAGTTCTCAGTAAGTTGAGCACCCCTTTCAGAATAGAATGTCTGCAAGGTAACCACTGCAGAGCAACTCTGCTAGAATTACTATGGCTATGTACCTGATGCAGCTAAATCTTAATACTAAAACCCAGATTAAACACTATGATTTCCTGCTGCACAATGAGAATGATTCAAAGACCAAAAAAGATTCAAAGGCATTGCTCAAAATAAGGAAATCCCTGAATATAACATATCAGAATGATTAAGAACTGAGTGTGGAAAGTAGAGCACTAGGTGTTTTTCACTAGAGTTGTTTACATCATAGAGATGAGAAGTTACGCAAACAACTTCCTCATTTTGGAAGCTATCAGCAGTTATGCTGCACTACTTACAAAACTTCATAAGGAAGCTAGAACTGCCTTATTTACATGTCAGAACAAGCTGGCACACATGTAACACTATGTACTGGAACAGACATCATCACACTGGATTTTTATCATACACTAAAACCACATCTTAATTTTCTTTAACAGCTCTAGATGGCATCTGTATTTTTTGCACTTTCAGCTATTGATCCTGTATTCTTTTTCCAGCATCTTGATAAACTAATTAAATCTTACTTTGATGTCTTCAGACAGAGTAGGGGCTAAGAGCCAAATACCTTTTGTTCATGTAATGTCACAATATTAATACAAAAGGAGTATTTTTATCTGCATTAAGCATAGCAGGCAGATAAGCTACCTGGCAAAGAAAGCATACAATACCAGGAATATATATCTAACGTCTCACATGCCACTGATACAGAAACTGAAGAATCAGTCACTGCTGTGAAGAAGAGAAAGGCTTTAACTGAAAGAAGTGAAGGCTGACAACTACTGTGGAGCATGTAAGAGTCAAGAGAAGACAGCAATAAAACTGAGAAGAAGGGAACAACAACCACAGAAGCAGGTGTAAATTTGACATATATGAGGTACATTTGAGGAATGTAACCGGGGAAGAGACAATGTGGACAAAGACAGGAAGCTAACTGGTCATCTTCTACTAGCCTGGAACCTGTAGGTTACTGCTAGTATTAATTCATCAAACACCTTTCTTGATTAGATGGTAAACACAATTTACTGAGTCTTACAAGATCTGTTTAAGGTAACTAATTCATCTTGCCACCCGATCCTGCAATGCCCAGTACAGCTATGCCTTCATGGTGCCTGGTTGGACACCACTAGTGTGATCTAGTATCTCATACCGTTGGCCCTGCAGCGCTGTGAAACTTGAGAGGAGCCATTCTAACTTTTGCCTAAACACAGGTGTAATTTAAAGCTACTTAGAAGCTTCTTTCATTACAGAACCAAACGTAAAAGCCCAATTTGGAGGCCTCGGGGGGGAGGAGGGGGGGGAGAAAAAGGCAGTAAAAAACCAAAGCAGACAAGATATTCATGAACAGATATATTAAAACTGATGAAAGTTTTCCAAAACTAACAAAATTCTTGCATGTGTATGTAATTGTACTAGAGAACAGAGTGCAAGGCAAAAATTAAGGTACAAGAGGAAAATGAACTGGGCAATCAGTTGGTAGAAGGCCCTGAATCAACAGCCCATACTCAAAGGATTGTCCAAGCAACACACTGCCCAGATGAACAACTCCAGAAAATCGTGTAACAAGTTCTCTGCCTCAAAGTAAGAGGAACCAAGCAGAGCTCTCACACAACCCACTACCCTGCAATGGCTTTCAAACACAAATTCATAAGTAACTCAAGATTTTGTGCTTCACGATCACAGCACATGCCCATTATGGGAAAGTTGGGTTTAATGATTAGTACAAAATTACTGATGGTTCCAGACAAAAAAAATACCAGGTGTAGAGGTATGGTATATTACGCCTGAAAGATAATAATTAAGCAGCAACTAAGATTTAGGTAGGGGGATAATCAATCTTGTACCACTCAGAATAAAAGATTATTTCATATTAAAGATACTAAGCACAGAGATTTGGATTATTATACTGCTGCAGCAAGCCAATGTTTATACTCATAAACTTGATCTTCTCATGTGAATATACATAATCTTTCCTAATTCTTGAAGACACAGACAGGAATTACTAAATATACTCTTACGAATTTCACAAGCTCTTTACTGTTTTCAAGTTTCTTGCTTCCTATTATGCTGAACTTGAATTGGCATCCATAACTGACAGAGAAAGCCCTTGTGACAGAGATGCTGATTTAGTGAAACACAAGTTGCTTAAGACAGAACTGCTTCTGAGGAATCCCCAGCTCTCCAGAGTAGTCAAACATGTGCAAAGGTGCACATGTGAAGGCACCTAAGAACACTTAGATCTCACATTCTCAGTCCCATTTCTGTCAAGATGCTGATTTAAAGCAGGGAAGCCTACAAGGATACAAAGGACTCCATTAATAGAAGGATATTTCTTATCATTATGAGGACAATAATACAAAAATCCCCAACACTCTGAAAAACATACAAAAAAAAAAAACCAACCAAACAACAACAACAAAAAGCCCCTTGCCTAGTAGATCTGCCTGGAATCCAGTCCCTTGGTAGGAAGAAAAACCAGACTGCAATCCTGGAGCCAGAAAGATTACCACATTCCCCTAGGAAAAGCCCAAAAGACTACTGGTGCCAATGCTGAACAAAGCATTCTTGTTCAAAGGGATACAACGGTGTTGTTTTTTCTCTCCCCACCTCTCCCTCTCTATACACTGAAAGTACATTAATTAACTGCAAAGCATGCTGCTAGAGCATGTCAAAGCACCTCCACTGAATTCAGAGAGGTTTCACATCTATACTTACACACTCCTAAGCAAAATAGAGAAAAACCAAACTAAGATATTGTGAAATTATCAAAAGACACAAGGCTCCAATATATCCTTTGTCTTGCAGATCCAGACACAATAAGGGTGGATGTATAGACGGACAAGCCAGCTCCTGAAAACCTTTAAGGGTAGAGATCTCACAGCTTCTCTGAATAACCTGCTCTAATGCAACACTATATTCTCAGGGAAGAAATTTTTTGTAACATCCAGTGTGAACCTCTCAAGCTGAAAACTATACCACCTGCCACTATACAGACACACTTGCCTCCTCACCTTTATAACTGCTCTCCAAATAGCTGCAGGCTGGTACTTCATCACCCCTTAGCTCACCCTACGCCAGACAAAACTTACTCCCCTTAGCCTCTACTTGCAGGTCACGCAGACCACCGTGGTCATCACTCACTGAAACATCTGCAGTTTCTTGACATTTATTTTAAATTAGTGGGCCCAAAGGGAATGTTCCTGGTGTAGGCTTATCAGTGCCAAGTACAGAATCATACAATAGTTAGGGTTGGAAAAGACCTTAAGATCATCAGGTTCCAACCCCCCTGCCATGGGCAGGGACACCTAACACTAAACTGTATCACCCAATAGTTTCTCTTGATCTGCTTCCCAAACTCCTGATACAGCACAATACAAGATTTACTGACAGTGACAGCACACTACCGGTTCATATTCAACTTGGTTTCAACCGTAGCCTCCAGCCCTTTAGAGTAAAGGTGCCACTCAGCCCATCATTTCCCAGCCTGTACTGATTGACAGTATTGTTATGCCTCAGGTGCACAGCTTTGCACAACAAGCCTGTATCTTTAAGAGTTTTCCCTGACTTTCTTGCAGATGAGTGCAGCACTAGCCTTTTTTCATGAAGCCTCTGATGTCCTATAAATCCTTAAACCTCTCAAGATTTCTTGGGATTTCTGCTTTGCCATACTCCATGTCAGCCATTCCCACTAATTTAGTGTCATTTGCAAATATGTCATATCCAAATCACTAGATATTGAAAAATACAGACCGCAGAATCAACCCTTGTCACACTGCACCCATGTCAGCTGCCAGCTGGATGTCAAACAATTGGTAATAGTCTGGCTGATTTTCAACCCACTAAGCAAATTGTTCAGCCAGCCCATACTACTCTCAACTTCTAAATGTGAATGCAATTGCAGACAGTTTCCAAAACTTCAGTTAACTCAAAAGGTAATATTATTCACTATTCTTCTATCATTCATATGGCCAGCTATTTTGCCACAGAAGGCAATGAGATTGGGTAAGCGCACTCTTGTTAAATGCATGCTATTAAGTAGTAATTTCTTGACCATGTATTAAGAAATGGAACCTAAGTGAAGACCTTCAGTACTTTCCCTATGAAGAAATTCCCAATTGGGAATTCCCAGTCCTTTCTCAGAAGAGTAGAATGGCTAATAAAAATACTGCACTGACTAGCAGCCAACAGCACAATGCTCTGAGATGTCTGCAGTAGACAGTATTTTCTGGTGCCCAAGAAAAAGTGGATTTTCTACAGAAAGCTAAAATAATTAATTTGAAAATAAAAATTAACACGTCATGAGGTATTTCTTGGTTTGCAGACACCCCAGGAAGTTCAGTTCAGAATGAACCAAGGTGTGCATCTTTCTGCTCTATTACAGATGGAGGGATGCACATGCAACTGTACCTCAGCAGCATGCACCTCAAAAATGTCTGCTGGCTTGCATCTTCCAGAGGTGCAGAGGGCTCCTGGACCCTGCATTCGTACAGCCCCACTGTGGGGAAGGAAGCAGTTAGAAGCTTTGTACTGTTAATCCCAACTAACCTTCCATACACCTTTTTTTTTTCCTTTTTTTTTTTCAGGAATTTCTACTATGGAGAGGGGAAAAAAATAATGTATTTCTTTTCCTTTATCAACCTAGGATACCAGAAAAGCAAAGCTGCTTCTATAACCAATTCTTCTACAAGACAAGTTATCACTGAAGTGGAAAAGAGCAACATCCAAAGAAAATCCTTGTAATAACACAATAGCACTTCAGCAAGATAAATACAAAGAGAAAACCTCCCAAAACAAACTGATCCCCTCCAATAAGGCAGTTTGAGTAAGTCCTTCCACAGTAATGGATCCTATCTGTACTCATGACTAGCAAGCAAATCCCCACTAAAAAGAGCAAAGAAAAAAATCCCTCTGATATACAAACCAGGTGCCACGTTCCCTTAGAACAAAGGTCCTGGTCAAACACTTCTTGAATTATTTATTTATTCTCAGTATATGTTAAAGGGAGGTTGATTTGTCTAGGAAATGTTATGGCAAACAGTATGAAGACAAGTATTTACAAGCTAGGAGCCTATTGATAGGCTATTTCTTCCATCCTACTACTTAAATAAAAAGTCAGAAACTCTTAACTGCTAGTTTCTCTAACTTGCGGCCCCTATCGGAATAGGAGAGCACTGTCCTCCTTCCATAGTCGGGATGGGTTCTTTCCACAAATTCTCAGTATTTGAGGTTTACACAAGTAAAATACTTGGCTTCTCTTTACAGAAGTACATAATAGATGTTACATTATTTCCTCCCCTCCCACTAAGGGCATTTCAAGTATTTCCACAAGACATACTATTTTGAAGGTTTCCACAGGTATCCAGGTTTCCCACTGAAGAGTCCAAATGACCCCAATACAGAAGATACATCTGAAGGGAAGATTAAGATTGATGTCACTTCCTAGTAAACCCTGTTCTTTCCATTCCAACAGAGCAATTAACCTAGAGGTTGAAAGGAAAGTCACAGGTAAAGTATAATTCTAGCCCAATAGGTTCCAAACATAAATTTCCCTAAATGCTCTCATAAACAACTTGGAGATACATGATCCAATACACAACAATGCGGGGACTCATGTGGTTGACCAACTGCACTCACAAGACAGCAGCTAAATAATCAGCAGAAGAGCATTTTTAGTTACTTCCCGGATCTGATTATTTCCAACAGTTTTAATTAGTGGTTTGGATGACAGAATGGGTATGCTTTTAAACATTTAGAGACAGCATTAAGATCGCAGCTCAGGTAACTTAGGCAAAAGCGTCCAAACTAAACAATTCAGCACCAAGCTATTTTTAAAAGATTGCATTAAAAAGTCAAAGGGGTGCTAGTAAAGTACCAACCAAAAGAGGTTTAAACACAAACCCCCCCCCCCCATCAAATATAAGATACTACACAAAGGAAACAAATCAATGAAGCTGAGGAAAATGAGGTGATCACAGTGGATTAGAAACTGCATACAGTCAATACTAGACCATTGCTTAAAGAATTAAGCCCCACTTCTAGGATGATTGTTAACCTGGACAGTGAAGTCTGGAAAGCAATTATAGTTCCTTGGTGCTAATAAAAAAAAAATCACAACCAGAATCCCATACTCAGTCTGGGGCTTCATGTTTTAAACTGCTGACAGAGAAAGATAAAGCACCCAAGAGAGAACTGCAGGAATAATGGTTTTAGCAAATACAGCTTATAAAGAACAAGTAACAAGGCTGTTCTGGATGCTTATCTCAAAAAGGCAAAAGGCTACTCTGCCTACCACCCAAGAACCCAGAGCCCAAACACAACAGTCTATATGTACACTCTCTCAACACACACAAGTGTGTTAGGAAAAAGACAGCAGTCAGCAATGTTTTGCATGGAACAATAAAGTTTAAACTTGCATCTGAAATTACCTGGATTAGACTCAACTTTTCATAGTTAAAACATTAAAAAAACCCAAAAAAATAAGATACCAAAGAATGTTTTGGGATCTTTTGCCTTTGACGATTTGCAAAAACAAGACTGACAAATAGTTCAAAGAGATGTGATTCTGCCCCAGTATCTTGGGCAAACAAACACCACCACTTGCATTTCTGTGGTGCAAAATGCCTTTGCAGTATTAAGTCCCTGGTATCTTTAGAGCGGGTTTGTTCTGTAATTTATAACTGCCCATGTTAAGAACAGAATCAGAATGATTGAAGTTGGAATGGACCTCTGGAGGTCAACTGGTCCAACCCCCCTGCTCAAGTAGGGCCAACTTCAGCAGTTTGTCCAAGACTGTGCAAATTACTTCCAAGTATTCCATTTCCCTGAAAAACCTGCTCCAGTGCTTGGTCACCCCCAGTATAAAACCTCTTCCTGATGTTCAGGCAGATCTTCCTGTGCTTCAGCTTGTGAGCACTGCCTCTGGTCCTGCCACTGGGCACCAGTGCAAAGAGCCTGGCTCCATCCTCCTTGCACCCTCATCGATAAGATGCTCCACACTGCCACCACCCCCCACACCTCCCCCTGGCATGTACAGCTGCCTGGGGTTGTTCCTCCCTAGAAGCAGGACTTGGCCCTTGCCTTTGCTGAGGAACAGGCAGGTAAGACTTCTAACCAAATAGTAAGCCAGGCTATGACTCTTAGCAAAGATAAAAGATTAAATGGTTTCTAGATTCTGTTTCCCTATCACTGTTGTAAGAGGAACCTGAGAGAAGGGACATACACTCCCTCCATGCTTTAGTGCAAGAATGAGAAGTCATGAAATGCAAGAAAAGTTCTGACACTGAACCACTGAAGTCTCACACATACACACCTGGGAATGGACACTGCTGCACAGCATATAGGCATATTTTAAAAGGATAAAAGACTGAAATACTCTTTTCCTCTTGTTTATTCCTCTTTTCAATTTCTACTTCATATTTTTTGTTCTTTTTCATCCTTTTTAGTAGCTTAGCTTTATGGTAAATAGAACTTTCCTTCTGTAAGTTGTATTCTTCTTTCCAAGAGACTGACTTCAGCAATCTGTTTCCCAACTGTCTGATTTTATACATTATCCATTCTCTATTTTCTTCTGTATTTTTCATCTTGTACCCAATCTTTCTTCTGTTCACTGCACCATTTCAACAACTCTTAATATTGCTCTTCAGAGCTATAAACTCCTTACAGATCAAATTTGCCTTGCTACAACTTACACCTCAAGATCCTGTCAAGCCTGTTCTTCAAGGCACACACACCTTCAAGCTAAACGAAATATATTTAAATGAAGTCTGAAATTACTACTTGATAAACAGCACTGCACTTGTACAGTGTCTCAGCTGTGACTCATCTCTACCGGGGGCTAATATATATGCATGCCAAAATCAAAACAAATTCTATCAAGATTAAAAAGAAACACACATACAGAGAGGTTGGTATTTACAAGGCAACCCAAAGGAACGTGCACCCAACTGAAATGAAGTGAAAAATCTGGGCACACACCACCACCCTCCAAGGCACATAACCTTCAGCTAGACTTCAGGTTCAAATGAAGAACAAATAAACAACGCAAAGAAAAAAATCCACACAACAACAAACAGAACTCAGTGCTGAAAGCAGATTTCCGATTTTAAACCCTAAATTTTGCTATTGTTTCAGTCCCTTATTTTTCCATTTTATTAAGCAGCTGTCTGTGAAGTTCTGAGATGAAAACAATGTAGAGCACAGGCAGAGGTCTAGACTGCTTTCAATTAAGCCTGCACAAAGTCCAAATAATTTCATAGTTTATAAACAGCTGTATTTGTTCCCAATGCTATTCCTAGTAATAGCGTTCTTTATTCTGGGTCACTTTGCATGTCTGCCAGCTTCCAAGCACGGAAGCAAATTCTCAGTTATCACTCTGCTGTTTCAACATCCAAAACTCAGATGGAGAGATTTGGGTTTGCAATAATTCTTTCCACATTAGTTTCTCCTGTGTATTACACTCTGCTACAAGCAAGCTATGACTGGCAGAAGCCTGCTCTATTCCAGGTTATTTAATAGCATTAGTTTATATTTCCTCCAACATGAGGAACATTTCTTGATAATACACATCAGATAATCCTGGAATGTGGGTTCAGCTTTCACCTGAAGCACTGCTGCTTTATTATGAGCAATCAGGCCACTTTCTACATACTCAAAATGCTCTAATTTACTGAAACTTCTAACTTCCCTGCTGTCTGGGATTTTAGCATCTTTACTTGCACAGAACTGTTCCATATCCTTCCAATTTATTTTTGGGGAAAAAAAAATATAAATTATCTGTTCTAGCTATGTCATTGTTCCTAAGGTTCTAATTGTCTCAGTAATTTGTTCTCATACATGAAAGACCCACCAAAAGTCATTACACTGTTGGTTTTCTTAAATGCTATCAGCTTTCAGGAACAGATTTACTGCATTCAGAAAGTCAAACTGACATGTAAATATTTACAGGGAATAGGAGTAAGGGTCCTTTATTCTAAGAGAGTACTTCAAGAAACTCACCAAAATGAGTTTTCTTTTAAATTACATAAAAAAAGAAACTCCTACTGGCATGTGCGTCATTTAGCAGCAGAGAAAGAGAACAATCAGGAATCAAAGCAGGTGTCACTAGTAAGAGCTGCAGCGTAAATGTCTCTTTCAAATTGCGCACACACTCACAAGAGCAAACAACATTCCAGCCTCATTCAAGTTTAAATTAAGATTCAGAATACCTAAGGGCTGGTATGAAAGCATCCATTAATTCAGTCTTTTTTGACGGGAGGAGGGGTAAAACAGGATCTCTCATTTATTTAAGCAGCTATTCCAAGAAAACTGTTTATCTTCCTAAGGGAATGTTAATTCCTCTATCTTTTCATTTAGCAGCTGAACAACAAGTCATACATACCTGTATTACATAACAGGATTGAGGCATGCATTCCAAAAAATAAAACTATTTTTGGATGCTTTCAGCAAAATTTTATTTATACGGTAGTAGATTAAAGAGAGATGGATGTGTTTGTATGACTAGCTCCTTTGCAGCAGATTGGAGCAGAAGTGAACAGCAAATATGCTGCAAATCTGCCAAGGTACAACAGACCACCACTAGAAATCTGTGCCTTCACTTGAAATGTAGCAAAATCTATCCTCTAAGCACACATGCAGTTATGTACTGCATCTCTACATCTCGTTATTACTGGCAAGAATGGTAATGATGCAAATTGTAAAATTTCTAGCCAAAGGCCATTTATGATGACCAGACAAGGTTACAGAGATATCTGCAACCAATACATCAATTTTGTGTGGATACTGCTGTGATTTTTTCCCCCCTTCCATACACAAACATTCAGCCACGAAGTCCGCAGCCCAATTAGCATAAAAATCATTATGTGCTTCTGTTATGTCCTGGATGACTAATTACCATACAACAGATTACATTTGACATGAAGAGGCATATACCAAAGGTTCAAATTGCGAAATTCAGCTGCAGTTTCCATGTTTATCAGAAACCAGGCGGGAGATAAGACAATCAAAACCTAATTTTGGTTTCAATGCCCAGCAACATTCCTTTGTGCTGTACCTGTGCTCACCACAGCTCTCTCTCACTCTTGGAAGAGAAGGATATGGTGCCGCCTTGTACACAGGAAAAATGCTTTCCCACCATTACCTCTCTTCAGCAACTGATCTCCATAAAGAAAACATGTCTGTGAGGATTCCTTGTCTCCCAGGTAAGCATCTCAGCCTTCTCACACAGTATCCTGCTATTCACTGTCTGTGGAAACTGTTCACCTGTGCAGAGTTCTAGAACTTCCTAATCACGCCAGGTATGTGCGGCTTCTATACAAAGGTGGCTTAATCTCTGCTGTCCTGTTTCCCTTGCTAATGCCTCATCTCCGCATCAACCACACTAAAGAAATGGGGGCAGAGAAGGAATGCAAGCCAAGTAAGACTACTGCAGAGTCCAAATAACCACAGGTTGTGCAATAACTGTTCCCTCACATTCTCCTACTCTCTTCCCACTTGTGGCAACAAACAGCAAATCTCAAAGTCTGCACGATAAGAATCAGTTGAGTCTTAGGTACCTTAAAGCTACCTAAATAAGAACAAAAGAACTGGGCTCCTGCTGAATTATTCTGGGGGAAGGACCATCTAGGCTGAAGCAGCAGCCCTGCAGACATCCAGTACACAAACACTTTTTATGCTGACACAACCTGACAGGACCTCTTTTTGAAGTGGAAAAGAGCACTTCTGATAGCTAGCAGTCTCCTTGGACAAACCAGGAACAAAGTCCTCATTTGCTCATCCAACAAAACTAATGGACCTAAAAATCTCCCAGGCATAAAAGTGACTTGGAGAACAACTTGGAGTACAACTAACATTCTAGTTTAACTGAAACAAACCCAACATGCTCAGTGGACAGTGTAGGAAAAGGAGACAGAAAGATCACAGCAGCACACTAACTCAAGCAGACAGTGGTGTACTTAGCTCTTCATACTGCATTGATTTCAGGGAGCAAACTTTGAGAATGAGCAACTGAAGACATTACATTAGCAGGGCTCAAAAATGGCTTACTATAGGCTGTAATACTGTCAAGACAAAAATTGCTGAAGATGCAGAACTAGAGCTAGCATAAAACATCCCTCCTAGAAAATTCCAAATAGTGGAATATAAGGGATGAGCTCAGTTGAAAAAAGCAATTACTTTTATCAGTAATGCAATCTTGCAAAATGTTTCTATTGCACAGTATAGCAGTCTTGCTCTACTCTTTTAACAAAGCAACTTCCAAAATGGAAAATGGTGAATCTGAGGAGCAACTAAATGCTGCTGACTGCGACTTGCACTGACTCTCTTCTTTTTCAAATCCCCACTCCCCAAAACCATACTTAAAAAGAAATAAGCATAAAGAAGACTAAGACAATAAAGGCAGTCTGCAGCTTGACACCTACTTCAGAGCACAAAGCATGGTATTTTCTGTACAGAGAAACAGATCTATATCAAATATGAACTACAGAATAGAAATTCATCATGCTGGCTACATATCATCTGCCAAGATAGTGCATCAGATCTGTGTTTGTTCTGGCCAGGTGAAAGGCCTATTGACATATTACTGTTTGCGCTGCCTACTTGCCTCCTGACAAGGGTGGAGCACTGGAGTAAGCAGGTCCCAGCTTGCTGGCACCACAATAAACTCAGAAATACTAATCTTATTCTGGTTCTGTCCAGAACTTTTAGTGGTTATCTTCCCAAGTTTCATGCATAGTGGTGTGAGGTCAAACAGCTCTCTGGGACCAAGAACTAGAACAAAACACGGTTTCAAGGAAGGGAATGCAAGTGCATATAGGCTGTATACATTATGCTACTGAACAAAAAGAACACAATCTTGGTATGTCCTACTGCAGATCATCAAAAAATGAATCCATGCAGGCAAAAATACCCGATTACGAACTACTACAATTCACTGCTATTAGCAATGACATACTTTCACCACATACCCCTATTTTAATAGCACTCCTAAGGCCACTCACAGTTAGTACCAAGACTGACAGTATGCCATTACCATTTTTCCTTAAGTGCCTTTTTTCCCCCTGCCTCCTACCTCCTTACCTCACACCCTTTTGGAAAACAAAATCATCATGCAACAGTTAAATATCCTTCCACTGTCACAAGCAGCTATCTTATATTTTTAGTATGAATGAATTCATTTCTAAGGCTCATTTATAATTGGGCTAGATCAGTTCTTTACTAGCTCATTTGCTTCCAATAGGGGCTTCATTCCCAAATCACTTGACAAATTACTCCAGAAACCACACATATGCATGGTTTCCTTAAGCCTGGCATTTTTGGAGTTTAGAGCCTTTTAAATTGCCAGTGTTTTAATTACTATATAACAGTATATACATCCTGATTACATTGGAAGACCTGTGCAAAGTAGACAAGCATTCAACTTCAGTACATTGATACTGCCATCAAGAAGGATGTTTTAGCTACTGAACAGAATTCTTATTGTTGATTTGTTTCATCTTTGATGCATTTTCCTGGCAAAAGCTTCTAACAACATGAACTAAAAGAACATA
Source organism: Melopsittacus undulatus (assembly GCF_012275295.1). Lineage (NCBI taxonomy): Eukaryota > Metazoa > Chordata > Aves > Psittaciformes > Psittaculidae > Melopsittacus > Melopsittacus undulatus. The sequence goes on along the minus strand of NC_047527.1, from coordinate 67,193,258 downwards.
ATCCCCAAAACATCAGAAATAAAACCAACTCTGTTGACCTGAATCTGTTCCCATCAACTTCCTTTATCTGAAAATTAGCACTCATACTAAATGGACACATGCTAAATGGACAATATAAATTACAGCATTTAATGATTGGTGTTTTCTGGATAAGCTGCATTTATTTTTCCAGATCACTTTGGAATTGTATTTTCTAAAGTAATGATGTTATTCAGATATTACTTCCTGCTTTACTTCTTGCTCATTTTGGGCTGCCAGAATCCTTCATTTTGGAAGAAAGATGGCACAGTCATCCCAGTTTCTCAACAAAATAACATCATAATTTGTATTTCAGCTTTTCTGGACTTTTAAATTGTACAGAGTGCTTGTGAAAACCTTTATTACTAGACATCATGATTGATGCAAGCCAAGAGGGAGGGGATAGGAAGAAGAATCGGAATTGAAGCATGTTACATACGTGTACCTTGCTTGAATTTGTTATTAGCAAAGATAATATTCAGTGTAATTAGTTGGAAAGCTGGAGTCCTGCTTCATTCTATGCCACTGGCATAGAAGTTCACTGAGGTGATGACTATCAACAAAGTGAGCTTGTGGTTGGAGCCTTTAAAGGTGTGCACATACTGCAGTCAGCCACCAAAGTCACATTCTTACTGCCTTTGCCCTTCCTCTCCCTTTTATTGCTCTTTTATTCACATGACATTTTAAATAAACACAAGGTTCCCAACCTTTACACCACACCTTCCACAGCAGAAGCTCGTTAGTTTCCAGAAACCTTTTGTCAACCCTGATTTTAAAAACTAATGATAGAGTAAAATTGTTAAGAAAAAATCCAACACTAGAAAATGCAAGCATGACAGTTCAAATTATATAAAGAAAAGATCTTCTGGCTGTCTGTAATAGAAGCTCTGTAATAAAGGCAGTCAGAAATTATCTGCCTACTGCTTGACCATAGAAGATATTTATACTAATGACAGCAGTCAAGATTTCCCCAAAGAACCTTTTTATTTCAGGAATGTAAATCTAGCTTTGACCACAAACCTTTTCTTTCTTGCTTCACTTCTCCCCCCGGACTGAACAAGTACAACCTCTACACTGGAATAACAAAGGCACCTTTTTTTTTCTTTTTTTATAAATAAACTCATCATTTATCTTCCCAAGTTCAAGTTTGGTTTTACACCAAAGACAGTTTTCACAACACTGTTCTAAGTACTTGTGCCAGTTTATTTATATACTGATTTAGAAGCAAGGTTTTACCACTCTGTAGATCTTTAGGTCCCAGAGCTGTAGTTGGAATTTCCTTTGCACGAAGCAAATACAGAATGCACCAACATACAACTAAGTTAGGAAGTCAGGAACCAGTCACTAAAAATTCATGTGAAGAGTACAACTTCAGGAAGAGAACATAGGTAATAAAAACAGTTAAGTGTCATGTGTTTGGTTTGTCATCATAGCCCATCCCCAAATGAGTCATGGTAGCTCAAAACAGAGATCATTTGATAGTCACAAAGCGTACATAATGAAGTTTTATCGAACAACAAGTAGCTGGACTTTAGCATTGTTAGAGCAAAACCACCAAGTTACTGCATTCTCTGAGTGTAAGCTCACTGAGGAATGCAGTAGATTTTATTCAAGAATACCAAGTAGTTATGTATTTTAAAAAGCCTTTCCCGACTCACATAATCTCATATTTGCACCTATTTCTATGCAAGTTAGCAAACACTTTCAAATTCTTAAGGGTGTCAACACTGGACAGCCTCAGGTTGATTTAATTTTTTTTCCTAAAAGCATGCAGCAAATTGAAGACACGTTTTTTTTGTCAAGACTGCTGCATGAGCATACAAATTCAGTGTGTCAAAAAGAATGATAACTATGGTGAGTTGCATGGCTTGTAACATTCTTACTATTATAAACAAATTACAGCAAATTACACAGGCTTGGAGCAGAGTTAATACAATCTCTGCCTTTAAGACAAATATATGAGCTCATCTTTGTTTAGAAAAATGCACATCGAATGGATTGCTATAAGCTGTTCATTTTCTAACTTCAGTATTTTGCCATTAATCTTTTCATGTGTTAATGCTTAACATTCCATTTAACTAAATCCAAGTTATCACTAAGGTCATAAAACCCAGTTTAACCCACCTTTTGACTTATTTTGTTACCGAGCTTCAACACATGGTCTTACTACCTAGAAGGCTGAAGCAGAATAACTTGTCAAATCTTTTCCCCCAGGTTGAACAAACTGTACACCAAGGTACCAAACTCCAGAGCATCATAAAGATCTCTACTAGCTGAATGTCTGAATAATACTTCATTTGCTAGGTCTTCACAGAAGCCAGTTTACAACATTTCTCCTCATCTAATAAAAGCAAACACAATAGTCCTACTTCGCTTAAAGTATTGTCTAAAATCACATTAGCAGTCTGAGGTTGGCAGCATCATTCTCCTGTCATTGTTCTTAAAAGACACTTTATAGATGATAGTCATAAGGTATGCCTTCCCCAGAAATGAAATTTCATCGGCAGAAATGAGATTTTCTCCACGGGTTTAGCTTTTGAAAGGTCCACATTCATCAAAACCAAGACCCCAGATAAAGTTAAGGCATAAGTAGTAAACACTTCTTCAACACCCTGTCATCAAGTATCAAAACCATGCTTCATATCATAAAAAATACAAATTTTAGCCTTGACATTTTCCTAACAAAAGATGCAGTTCAACCCAAAATATCGAGAAAAGAGTATGCTTCTGGAGATGGGGGAAGGTAACTACCATTTGACTGACTCATTCCCCATGTACTTATGCAAGTATACATTTAGTCCACCAGGCTGGAAAGCAATATGCTATGGGCATGGCACATAGATCATTTTAAGTTTAGAGAATGAAACTCAAAGCGCACAGAACCGGTGTGAGAAGGACAATCACTAGGGAAGACAGGTTAGCTATGTTAAGAGGCACACTAGGACAAAAAAGAAAATCCAGCTACAGCACCACATTGATGTACAGTCTTGAATTTATTGGCCAATGCAGTTGAACCTGATGGGAACAGATTATCACAGTAAAATAGTTGTCTCCTGTGTCAGCAGCATGAAATCCTGAGAAAGCGGCAGTGTTCACCTGGCAGATTCTCAGAGGTATGCATATCAAAAGAATTGAACATCCACAGCTTTTAAACACTGCCCAGGAACACGCAGAAAAAGAACAAACTAGAGATGACACCAAGACAAATAAAAAGCAGATACCCGTCCCCCATCTTTATCAGTGAGGGCAAATAATACTTTTCAGGTAGACCAGCCTGAAAAGCAGCTCTATTTAAATGGTATCTTTGAAAGAACACGACCTGAACTCTTTCTTTTGAGCATATTCTCTAGGTTTTGTTCAGTCTGTTACCCACATACGAATCCACTTACAATTCAGGTTACACATGCCATGCTGACAATCAACTTAAGACTTAAATAATAGCTGAAATCTTGATCATGATTTACTGTGACAACCTCATGCCGGAAGTATCAAAAAAAGGAAAAGGTCTAGTTTGAATGAGATACCAGCTTGAATCTGAAAGATGATCAGCTTAGAGGCAGAAGGAGAGAAGGAATACAAGAAAGGAAAAGAAGAGGTGTTTTTTCCTCTCCTTGCCTTCCTTAACATAAGGTTCAATTAACCATATTCAATTTCACAGCACTATAAGAATTTCACGTTTCAGACCAAGACCATCCTTGAGAAAGCATGTAAAGTTGGTAAATTAAAATATTGCAAGCAACACTAACGTTACTGTTTTCTACTCTGTGGCTTGTTACCCAATCCAGGAAGTACAGTAAAGCTTTTACACTTGGCACCTAGCACACGCAACTCAAGGCAACAGTTTCATACTTAAATGCAGAAGCTTAAAAGCAGCATCAGCAGCAAGTAGAGAAAGCTTTTCTCTTTTTTTTTTCTAGAGGAAAAGCAGCCAGGCTATAGGTTTTTAGCAACTTTATAGAGCCAATGCAGCTTGACCAAAAACAAGTACATTGAGATTGAGATAAATCCTCCTTATAATTGGACACATGGTTATTACAAACCACATACAAGCTTATATACATATATATATAAACAAAATTTTAAACACAAAAATAGCACAGTAGACTGATTTGTCATCTCTATCACAACTGCAGATAGCCCTCATACTGCTAGTTTATCTGAACTACACATTCTAGAGACAGCAGTTGGAGTGAAACCGATTTGACAGAAATCTGCCAAGTCTCAAGTACACACTTCACTGAGGCTGGCAAAGTTGTAAATGAAGTATACTAAAGCAGGTGATGCAGCAGATATGAGTACTGCATGTAAATTTTGCCTATTTTTATTGATAGTATACTGACAGAATGAACTAGTAATTCGTGTATTTAGACAAGTCATAAACTATATAAATTCACATGAGGACTTTGTTTCCTTCCCATCTCAGAATCAGCAGAAATGTTTAAAAAAAGCCTCAGATGATCAGAGGGCTTAACTGCACTAGTTTGGAATTGCCTCCCTACCTCCACCCAGCTAACCTAAAGCACCTGGGCTGGGGAATATCAAATCAAATTTTATCTACTGGTTTGAAAAGTTTATGACAAATGTTTGTTTTTCTGTGATTACAAGTGTGTCACAAGTCACTAATATATACCTAGAATACCTATAATCTGTCTAGATTAGCTGTAGCACAGACAGAATTGTATTTTAGTAAATTATCAGCTTTGTCTATGTTTTAGCACTGTTCTTAGCCAAATTCACAGCCAGCTTCATGTAAAAAGCTGTAAGTTTTTAATTCAGGCTTACTGGGTGCTCTACAAGGAATGCTCATCTTTTCCACCCTACAAGCTTATCACAAGACAATCATCTCAATCCAATAAAGAATGTCAAAGCAAAAGGAACTTTGTACTGTAACACTGCAATACCCTTAGTCAACTTCCAGTATTTGTGTAAGGTGAAACTGTGCTTCCAGAACAAAGTCCAAATAAAAAGACACTACAGCTAAACTAATTTCCTCAATCTCACGTAGTCAAAAGGTTTTGCATCTACAGACTATGTTTCTGTAGTTTATCAATTCAATTTCTCTTGCAAACAGGGTTTCATACACCATTTTGGCCAGGATAAAACTCAGTTTGCTGCCAAAGTACATTCATAGTAGCTTCTGGGAGTCTTCCAGACAAAAATCCCTACAGTGGAATTCTGTCAGTGCAGAAAGAGCAGTCCAGAATCATACCAAGAAGTCTCCTAGGGCAAGAAACTGCTGCTCCCAGCTTCTCAGAGAACCACAACAAATGCTCCACTCCCATAACATCTGCCATACTACAGCCATAGTGTGCCTGTAAACTGAAACAGCAAGCTCATGGTAACACGAGTGCAAAGGATTTGGTGACTCTGCTGGTGAAGCATGCTAGAAGAGTGGCCCTTTCCTTACTAAGGTGGAAGCCAAAATGGGCAATCTTACTGTTGGACTTGAACAGATCAGTACCCTCTAAAAGCCTCCTGCTCCCATGACTCAGCTAGAGATCACCATTTCCTCCACAACACAAAACATACACTTTTATCTTGGTCACTGCACTGCAGAATTTCAAGGTTGAAACTCACATCTGGTTATTCAACAGACAGGCTGAGATACAGGCACACACACAGCCTTCTGTCACTTTAGTCACGAAGCAGGACAGCTAAAGGCAGTAATATCTTAGGCAATCTCCAGTAATCTTTTTGCAGCAGTTTATCAAAGCTTCAAGTCTTTCTGTCCAGATGGGGATTACATTGTCACCTTACTACCCAGACAGTATAACACCTCCAAAGATGCTTTGGGAGCATCACAAGAGGAGCGGCAAATGCCTTCAGCTTAAAATAAGTAAATAATAATAAACAAAAATGAAGCAAATCTTGAACTGGAAACCTTCAACCATGAACCCTCAAACTAGCACCTAAGAGCTACCCAGTCAGGATGCATTTAACCTTTAGCTTCCCAGACCAGGAACCCAAGTTATCTCACTTACCTTGTAGCTGCAGTGCAATATCCCTGACTGTAAATGGATGCAGGCATGCATGTACACAAAGAAGCACCAGATGGCCTAGGAACTCCGTTTTCTCAAGCATTTTGAAAATTGGATTTATTCCACAAGCCATCAGAAGAACACAACTAGTTGGTAAAAAGAAAGAAAATCCTGAAGCAAAACTGTAAACTGTTTTTCTTAAAAAAAAAAGGTATGTTAATTCAAATGTTTAAAATAGTTGTCATTCTAGTTGAAACCTGTCTTTCTATTGTAACTTGTGGATTTGGAGCTAAAAGCATATTTTCCATTGAAACTCTTTCAACATTATTCAGAACTGTCCATTTGTGCTTTCAAGACATAAATAATCTTCCAACTGCTTCTCAAAAATGTTGGTTTAGACCACGTTCCTAAATAAAGTTTCTTTCCATAAAAGTGATGATTTAATCATCATTAACGCTTGTGAAGTTAATTTGGAAAAGACAACACGAAGTCAAACTCAGTTACAGTCTCTCACTCAGAAACAAATAAACAGAAGTGAGAGTTACAAGCATCAATCCAATTTATAGCTTTCCATTTTACTCACAATGAAGAATTACTAGATTTGTACTAGCAGTAAGACTCAATTCTGGAATATCTATAAATAAAGATTTACAATTAAACCACTTGAATTTTATGGATCCCTGACAGGTTAGGAATCCAAACTCTGCTCAATGCAATGTAATTTCCACTCAACAGCATAGATTTTTACCTCACTTGCAAACAGCCTCAAAGGAAAAATGAGTGTAGAAATACTTCTTTGCAGGATACTCGTATTAAGTAATAGCCATAAGAAGAACTTTTCAGTGCTGATTCTATTTGAATCCCCACAGATGGAACCTAGATAAAGGTGCCTGTCTCTAAAATTCCTAGTATCTTTCTAATTTCAATATCAGCTTTGTTGTTCTTATCAGTTCTGGCTCCTTGTTACATTACAAAAATAAATGAGAGATGGCTGGGTCTCATCAGCAATAAATTAAAGAACAGCAGTATAACTTACACCACTCATCATGATTTCAAGAAAATTAAGTCTTCTAAACAAGTCTAACTTCTTCCTCCATAAGACTATGCTTTTATTTGATTGTGCAATAAGGAACCTTAGAATATGTTTCTGTATGATATTTGAGTTTGGCACAGATGACCTCCTGCAGATCTAGTTTGAGCTACTTGCCACAATTTCTGTAGCTGCTGCAACAACTAAGCGTTTCTTCTCCACTTCAGACTAATCTGTCTGACTTCAGTGAAGCAGACAAGTAGCACTCACATGATCAAAACATGAGAGCACAAGGTAAATGAATTAAACCGTTCCTAAAGTGGTTATTTATACCCTCAAGGCCCAACTCAACAACACATGGGCTTTTAAAGCACTTTCACTTTAAAGAGCCCCCATGCTGTCCATCAAGTTTTTCCGTACTGCTTGGCCCCTTACTTTCGCCATACCTCTAACATTTCTGACATGCAATGCTGCAAAAGCATTTTTTTTCCTTTTTTTTACAGTGAAACGTCCCTGGATCTGATCCCTGACCTGGCTTTCATCACAGTCCCACAAACAGCTGAAAGGGCAGGTATCTGCCTGCAGCTCCAGGACTGGAACAGGAAGCCAAAAATTCTTTAAACTCCTATTGATCATGAAATACTTGTACTCTCGAAACACAGACTATGAGACAGTTCAACAAAAACAAGGGTAAGTATTCCTAAAATAGAAGTGTGTAGTCCAGAACAGACAGATTTAAACGAAAAAAGAAAAAAATCAGGAAGGGAAGGAAGAAAAGCAGCCACCAGCACTGTCAATGCAATCCTGAAGTGCTACGCTCACAGTCACTCTTGTATTTCCTGGAGGGGAATTAGTAAAGTCCCCCCTGCTGAATGTCACAAAACTTGCACAGTAGCAGGAGATGATGGGTCTTGTTGGTTGCACACACTGATTTTCATCTCCTGGGACAGAGAACTGCATCAATATGCTATAGCTGGATTCAGTGACATCACAGGTCACACACAGAGGAGCAAGCTCACTCCGACTCAGCAGGCCCAAGACAGTGCCTTGTATTTCAGCAGCACTTTAAGCACTCTGGTGTAACCACAGAAAAACAACTGACCCTGAGCTCCTAGTGTAATGCTACACCAGGAAAGTGAGCCATGAATACTTAACAAGGGAAAATCAAATAAGGGCAAAGTCATTTCATACAGCATTCAGCAAGCCACTATAACATTGCTGTGCACAGCTTAGTATGCACATTACACACAAAGTTAGAAGAAAAGCTACAAAGAATAGTTTTAGTCTGAAAAGCATCTGGAAATAAGTTCTGCTTTTATCTTTTTAGACAATCAAAGATAAGACTAAGAGGTGGCTTGCATGTGAACTTCACATACCTTCATGTAGAGAAAATGTTTTTCTCATAATCTCAGGACTTTTCATCACATGCCTGCTCAAGAACCAAGACAGGGGATACCAGGAACCATAAAAACACCAGATACATTAAAATACCTGTTATCATTCTGAAGAGTCCACATAGAACCTGAGTAAGCAACTGTTTCTCATTAAAGACACTTAAAGGCAGACAAAATAACAAGATCCAAGGAAAGAGCTGATGCTAAAAAGTGACAGGCTTAAAACATGTTCTAGAAGAAATTCTAGAGACTGACTAGGGAAGTAAAACAGATTAAGTGTTCACAATGATCCTTTCTGACCTGAAAAAATCTACAGTTCAGAACCTATTCATTTATAAGCCAGTCCTATGACTTTAAGAGTGATAGTCCAAATGATACCTATGGAGGATAGGCAGTTGACTTCCATTTATCATCACAACAGCCTTAACATGAGATGTTAAAAGGAGGAACAAATGGGAACAGAGACAGCTGGAACCTCTGCTAGCTGTTTATCCAAATCAAATTTTCTTATATAGTAAATGCATTGGAAGTGGTGATGAAGCTCCCAGGACTTTAGGAAGGGAAGATACAAAGAGGTAACGAGGCACATTAGAGATTTTCACAAATCCTTCATTCTAACAATACTCTCTGAAAAATAATTGCATGTAAAAAAAAAAACAACAGGAAGTCCTGTTAGCATGAATAAGTCTGTATGAATAGAGATGACAGGGAAACTCACTCCCACCCTACTCCAGCACAGAAGTACACAAAGAAAATCATAAATCCTAGCTACCTCAAACATCAATTCTACTGCTTTCTGCCATAGGAACCAACAGCCTCACAAGAGCTTTTGAGAAACAAAAGTCACTTTGAAGAACACTATAAATTCATTTAGCTCTGAAACCAAAGCTGCATGCTTGCCTCCTAGCACTAACTATGGTGCCTGTTTCTGCACTTATAACCCATCCTTTAGTGATGAAACCACTCCAAGTTTATTAGCACTGCAGGTGATGTCCCCATAAAGGACAGAAACAGAATTTTCCAGAGCACATGTTTCCTCATCAGCCCTCCACCCAGCCTTTCACTCCATGGTTTGTCTATCAAAGAGCTTACTTGTACTCCACCTGTGCAGAGGTTACCCAAGTCTGGAATTTCACAGAACATACTTCTCAAACAAAGCAGGTGACAGTCTTGGAAGTAGACTAAGTGGTCACATCTTGCCTCTCTCGAACTGCACTGAACTCATATTTTGCCTTCAGGGACATTTTTTCAGCACCACAAACTGCTGCTGGATTGCACTGGATCAGACAAGTAGCTGGCTGTTTGCTTCCAAATGAGTGCTTTCACTTTATTGTACAAGACCACAGAAACAAAAGAACATCTTCATTCTCCATCTCACCTGTACCAGCTCTGCAATGCAGACAGACTACTGCACCACCCTAGGAAACTGCAAACTTTTTATATCACTTTGTAAGACTCACGAAAGGAAAACTGGGAGAAAAGCTTTATTCACAGAAATGTACTGGGACTTGGAGTCTGACCCAAAAGTCCTGCAGGAAAGCAGGCAGCACTGCTCAGAGAGCTGCTCTATGCAGCGAGAGCTCCCAGGCCTGGGACTTTTCATGGGATCTATATTTAGTAGCTCCCACAAGTCATTTAGCACTGCCCTAGTCTTGACAGCCTTATCCTGTTAATGAGGTTAGTACATATGCAATAAAGAGGAATTTGTACTCTTAAAATATTGCCCTACCTTCTTTGCAACCAAACGGCTCATTTGCCCTGTAGCTTGCCAAAACCATCTTTTCTAAACACCCTGCTGAAGATTTTGGTATTACTTTAAAACTGTATCTGCCTTAAATTAAGAAATAACTTTTAATTCCAGTAAACAGTAAGATGCCTTGGAAATCCTGAAAGCAAATGAAACAGTTCATTTTGAGGGTTATCCTTCAAGACAGCATTGCACTTCGGTTTGCCCACTTTCAACAGCTCTGAAAGTCACAATGAAGTCATAGAGGTTCTTCAAATTAATTTCTCTTCCTAGAAAGCTTGCAGCACTCAGCTTACTGAAATAGCTGGGAAAGTTCTCCACTCCTGTGGTTACACAAATGGCAAGAAACTGACAGCTGTAACAGAAAAATCTGCTTTCTGAAACAAACTTCTGATTAACAATATTTTGTATTTATGAAAGACCCCATCTTTTTGCTTTGACAATTTTTCAGATTATGATCATGCTGGAAATGTTATCAGACAATCCCTTTCTGTCAAAGATGAAATTCTTCTAGAATAAATACTTCTATCACTAGCTAATACCATAATGTGGGGGGAAGAAATCAAGATCCCATTTCCTCACCATAACCACAGTCTTACAGCAAAATCTTTATCAAAACAGCTGAACTTTAAATAAATAAATAAATACACTTTGTGTTCAAACTATAAACAAAAATATGCTGGGTGTTTAATGTGAAAATACATCAAAATCCAAGCATGCAAACTGTAAAAAGAGAATATCTGCCAGCAAATTTCAATAGCAGCAAACAAAACCCAATTGGTTTTGTTTCTCAGCACTGACTTTTTCTATTTTCCACTCCCTGAAGCAAACACAGTCATCAACTCCAGTCCATTTTTTGCTAATTTACAGACAAATGCTCAAACTCATACTTTGTAAACTTCTGATGCATCAGAAAGGCTTTACTATCAGATAAATTTATAATGCGAATTGCACATCGACATGCTGGGGGGGGGGGGATGAAGCAACTGTTAACAATGCCAAAAAAAGAGGGGATGGCTCTGAGAATTCAAGGGGAAAAAGTGAAGACAGAGAGCAACCTTGATTCCAATTCTAAATTTAAGATTACTACACAAATATTTGCTGTGCAGATTATTTCTTCATAGACTGACCTCCTAAAATATTTAAAGTACCTTTCCTGAACTACCAAAATCCATCAGTTAAAAAAAAAGTTTCCCCTCCAAGTGCCTACTGTTTGCAACAATCTGAGTACTGTGGCAAGTGTTTTGATGGTCCAAAGGTTCCCCTATTTTCACACCTGAAAATAAGGGTTTCATTCCCTATTTTACAAGTTTTTCAACTAGATGATTTTAAGGTCCTTTCCAACCCTAACTATTCTATGATTCAATAGACAAATGCCAACTGTGAAATATCACCTTAGGAGAGAAGTGGAAACAGAGCAGACAGACGATAGGTTAAGCAATGAGCTTAGAGGAAGGAGAAAAGTGCTACAGTTAACTTTTAATGGCTTCACTGGCCTCTGTAAAAGGAATCAGCAATCCCAGCTGTCTTAGTAAGCAGTAAAGAAAACTCATCAAAACTAACATATTCTAATTAACTAGAAGTCAAGAGCAGAACTCCAACATGCCACTGAGAGCTGTGCACAGAATGAATTTTGTAAGACTGACCTTAAGCACACGCAGAGTGAACCTTACACCTACGGTTCCAAACCACAGCTCACAATGTGGCCTTGTCAGATGAGACTCAGGCTCAGGAGCTGTCATGGAGCAGCCCTGGGAACACTACTCCTCAGGGAAAGGGCATTTTGGTAACAAAGAAGAAAGTATCCTGCCATCTTCTCGTCATTGTTGAACAGCAGGGAAAGAAAAAGAAAATATCTAAATCAAGCCCAATACATGAATTAAAAAGAAGAAGGAGGAGAAGAAAAAAAGTCTTTTCACTGCTGCTTTATTAAACCAGTTCTTTCCTCCACAGAGCTATAGCAGGATGCTTTAATTCACATAGGTATACATCTGCATCCAAAGATCGCAACATGAGATGCTGTACACATGAGTGGATACTGCCCACTGGTCTTTACACTTCCAGGGTGTTGCCTGTGATATGACCTATTTTGAAGAATAACACCACTCTTCACTTATTTGCTTAATTCAGAGAGATAACAGACTCATCATTCATCATCTCTCAAAGCAAAGCACTCATGGAAGGTTCATTATTCGGGAAGAATTTCTACTCAGTAAGTAGCCTGAATATAAAACCTACATACTGAGGATTTGCATCTCTGCTGAATAGTGATCTTTGTTGCAACACAACGATTGTACAGAGTACTGGTGTTTTCAGATCTGCTTATAAAAACTGAAGTGTTTGGGTTTGGTCTTTTTAAATAAATGTAAGCCCTCAATTTAAAATCATACCATATCACAGCTCTGGGAACCACTAACAAGGTATGAAAGAGATTTATTTAAATGACAGTCTCAATCAATTCTGGGTGAGAGCAAGGGAGAAGGAAAAACTTAATAGAACTGCTCCTTGTTTCCAAAAATGAGGAAAGCCTTCACTTGCACAGTTAAAGCAGGTAACATTAGAACATTCAACAATTTCATTCAACACCAACAAAAAAGATGTGATGCAGTTAGAGTGTTTTATTTTCTCCATCAGTAATGAGGATTTGTTCACACCCTAGAATAATGCTAAAGCTTAACACAGTCAACTGAAATTCCTTATCATCTAACCTACAAGACCTCACATAGTGAAACCTACACAGTAAGAAACTCTGGACATAAAAATGGGAAGTGATTTTTTTGCTTAGTCTCAATTTAGGCAGAAAAATAAATTGTTTTCCCAACCAGGACTGCTAAACTACAAAATTCCTCTCAAGTCTACATTAATTTATATAAATATATATATACACACATATATACACATATATATGTATATAAATAAAATATGTATATATAAAAATATGTATATTTTAAAAGTATATAAAAATATGTATATATATAAAAACCACCAACAAAAACAACAAGCAAGATCAATTACTAGTACTACAAATAACTACTGTGAAAAGCATTATTTTCAATCAGCTACAACACAATTCATCCTTGGATAAGCTATTCCGTGAAATAATGTTGCAGTCTACAATAATTTAATTACAGGTTACAATTCTTAAGTTATAGCACCATGTTTTTCTAATCATATATTTGACACTAGTATGTTCATATGAGTTCTTCTAAAGACCTATACTCTGTACATATTTGTGTAGAGTTACTTGTTGTACTTCACAAACATTTAATTGAATCTATTAGGATTTCCAGTCTATCATATAAACTGTACCACATCTATTAAAATAATGACATGCAGTAGCATCTCAATTCAATGTGCTTATCGGTATACTAAAAAAAAGACAGCATCTGGTCTTTTGTTTGGATAAACTAACTGTGGTTCCATAACAGCAAGGAAGGGAAATAACCTGAATCTATACAAATCAAAAACAGATAATATAAATTAATCCTTAGTATTTTTTCATGCTTCATAGCTGGAGTCTGACTTTGGAACTTCAACAACTATTCAAAATAATCTCACTGCTATACACCTAATGGTCTGGGACATACTTAAATTGATGCATAGGAATAAATGGAAATAGCAAGTCAAATGAAGAGCAGATGGTCATTCTAAACACTTCGATACACTCCAAACCTTTTATTTCTAATGCGGAAAGAAAAGAACATCTAATAAAAGAATAGAAGAACCACAGTCTACATCAGAAAACAAATACTTAAAAAAACCCATGTGCTTCTTAAGTGACCCAGCAACACTGTATGTACAGTTAACAGCTGTCAACTTCATCCTTCTAGCAAAAAATAAATTATTTGTACTTATCCTTACATTTTACTTTGCACAGGGTCTACAAATTCAAATACAAGTATGTTCTCCCTTCTTCACTCAACCTCCTTTCCACACCATCTGAGTTTTCAGGTCCAGTTTTGTTGTCTCATATGAAAACATCCAATTTTAAGGCAAGGAGGTTTAACCTTTGAATGAACTTTTCCACCAATCACTACCAATGTTCCCCTAATATCTGCCCTGCAACTGGGAATGGTCAGGACAAGTGGTCACCTGCACTATTTGTGCCCTGACAGACAGGGCACTTGGCTAGTTGAGCTCACTAAATGAGCTGCTGAACTAGCCATAGACCCCTGACCACATCTGGGAAATGTAATTGAACTGGGAAGGAACAGGACGTCAGAGAACCACAGAAATTACCTAAACTGATAGGAGGGAATGGGACAGAGAACTATGCTTGAAGCCCAATCCAGAAGGAAGCAGACCTCTAGTGCTCTTTGAAGTGTTTCCCAGAAAAGATCCTTCATGGTGAACTGCTTCACAGCTTATGTAGCTGCTTCTGGCAGGCAAAGAAAACTGCTTTTATAGACTGGGAAAAACAGAGTAGGGTAAAAGAACCCCACAAAACTAAACGAAATCTGTTCTCATTTACATATAAAAATAAATATAATAATAAAAACCCAAATCAGTAGGTATCATGCTAGTAATAATACAGACCATACCCACACAGAAAAAGTATAGAAAATTGCTTAGGGAGAAGACTGCAAAGGAGAAGGGTAAGTGGAAATGGTTGGGTATTTAAAAAACAGAAGCCCTGAACTGGGAAATGGACCTATGCTTGGACAAGAAGAGACACTAAATGAAACCAGATTCTTGGAGAAAGTTACAGGACAAAAAGATATTTAAAGAGGTACCACAAGTAGAAGCACAAGGAAGCACATGAAGAAAAGCATGCAGAGAGAAGCAAGAGACATGTGTCTCCTCATAATTTCAGAAAGAATGGATAGACAATATACCTCCTGCTATCCAAAAGTACTTGTCCTCTGTTTGCCCTTCTATAGGGGCTGCATTTCCAAAGTCTCTTTGCTCCTATTTCCCATCTTGTAGGATCTTTTTACATACCCATTCTTCTTCCTTTTCAGGACCACTATTATGAGCCCAAAACTACAGTTTTGCTGTAGAACACAACCACTGGGAAAAAAACAAAACAAAACCCAACACAATAGGTGTTCACTGTTGATAAAAAAAAAAAATAAAATAGTTATTTTCTAACTATTCTGAAAGTTTCCTGCTTATAGAGCATCTCCATTCAAATCCATGGTGGTCTTCAGGGTTTCTCTGGCATTTATGATCACATAGTTACACCTACTGCAAACAGCTGCTACCAAACTGAATTTCTGTGCTGACAAGATGCCCAGCCACACTGAGGTTGCACATGATTACTTTCCTAAGCATAGCTGCATTCTAGTCCATTGTGAAAAGGCTTCTGAAAGAATGCATCCAACAACCTTATCTTCTCATCTCTTCAGACACATAAGCTCTCCATCAGAGAATTAGTACCAGGTGCTGATACTTTTGGTTTTGCTATATACTACTGCCATCATTGGCTTTCTCCCCCTCACTGGTTGTCAACTCTCTATAGCAGCAATCCTGTTATCCTGTCAATCTGTATTGCACTAAGAAATGGTTTTGGTTTCCATAAATAACTAATGGAACTAACATGCCAAAACAAAACGCTGTCCATTGTCTCACTCTTCTACAATGTAGTGTTGAAATGTCTTTTATCTGCTGTATATTTATTTGGGATGATTGGTGAGTACATGAAGGGACTAAAATTCCCTTTTCTGTCTTCGGAACCTAACACTGCATTTCTGAAGCACAGCTGCGGTCACATGTTCATACCCTATCTCACTCCTATTTCTCTGGGGCTGTGTATGTCCCTGATTCTGTACGTGATTCTACTATGAATACTCTACACAGATAACATAATTAAAGGCTACTGCCAGAAGATAATACATTGAGTTGCAGCTACAGTTACTTGATCTGAGCTGCAAGGTAATGAAAAAGCATTTCAACACGAGCTGCAGAAGCAAAATACCCAACCTCTTCTAAAAAAGGGGGCTTGATCTGTTATGAAGTGGACTACAGGTGCTAGTGCCCACAGGACTTCATCGGCTTAAGAGGCATTTCCATTGCTGCAAATATGCTTTTAATGCCTTCCAGCAACAACTCTAATTTTATGTTGTTGAAAGGTAGTTTCTGCATAAAGAAGGTGTATTATCAATTTTGTAAGTGACAAAAGCTTTAAAAATTAATAAAAAGTCCTGTTCCCCATCTCATGTAATTTATCTATCTGGGTGGAAGGCAACTCCTCAATTAGGAGGCTCCAGAGAATTACCTGAATCCCAGTGTCTACATGCGTACTAGTGCAGTTCTCTAGAGTCAATATACCTGAAATGCTATTAGGAAATCACATGTGATGCAAAAGAGAGAAAAAAATGAGTTGTACTTCTCTCCCAGTATTTATAATTTTATCAAATAAAATAGACTAACCAATAATTGCAAGATGGGGATGACTACTCAAGAGTTAATTTTACATTTACCTTTGATGTAAGCATAGAGGCCAGATAACAGATTTATTGTCATGTTACTCCAGCAAGAAAAAAATACAACAAATAGAAGACCAGAGATGAGAAAAGAGTAGGGAAGAATATTTACTATCCTGAAGTGTTTCCATAGCAGCTGAAACAATTATTAAAAAAAAAAAAAGATACATCAAAAGGAAGGCAAAGAAACAGCACAAAAGCTATCCATCTGAAAACAATTCACAGATTTGAACAGTTATAGTTTACTTGTTCATTAGTTTAATCATTAAACATCACTCTTTGAATACATCACACAGTTCTTTGCAATGACATTCATAACAGCACAGAAATTTATCAGAGCAAGATTTTTAGAAAGGAGTATTTATAACAACACATTGACTGCTGTAGCTTCATGTCACAGGAAATGTAAGGTAATCTGTATCTGCTTTGCAGGATGAGGATTTCCAAATAGAGTAAGCTTATCATTGCTCCTTTTTATCCCACTTACATTACACAAGCCCAGGAACACCTTACCTGTGTTCATTCCCCTCCTGCCTTCCCCCACCTTAGCACAGAATACTGTTTTCAGTGGCATTAAGAAAAGGGACATTAATTCCTGCTCCTCTGGACACTCCCACTGAATAGCCATCTTTCATACCCTTCCTTTAAGCTTTCATAAGATGCACTGAATTAAAAATCAGAGACTCCAGATTTAGAAATGCCAACAGCCATGCCTGAAAATCAACAAAGATTCGACTTTTGGGTCTCATCTGAAAGCCATCTACAGTCTGTTCTGTTTACGTATTAAGTAGTAGGCATCATCACTGCTTCGTAAATGTCAATGATCTTACCCTCCATTCTTTATATAAGAATACAACATTGCCCATAACCAGGTTATCTTTCATTAAAGTTATGAATCCTTCAGAAAACAGAGGCAGAATCACTTTGACAGCAGTGAGCAAGTGGCCTTCCATCTACCTACAGCTGAGTTACAAACCCTGAACAAGTAACAGTCTCCTATGTGAGTGAAGATGCAACATAGAAGATACTGAATAGGTTCTCAATGGTAAAAAGAAATACACAGATATCTGTGTGAGAGGCAGGAAAGGATGGCTTGCAATGCAAGTATTTTTCTCCTTGCATCAATTTTTATAATCAGATTTCAAATGTGCAGACATGTGACATCAGGTCAAGAGGAAGTAATGGCACCATTTATGCTCCCCTTCCCATGGGAAATCACCCCACAGCAACAGAACTGGTCAACTGCCACTCACTCCTGTACAACAGATCCAACCTTAATAGCATCTCACATTCAATAACAGGGCCCTGAGGAGCTCATGGGTTTACAAAGCCACCCAGTGCATTATCCTTTTTAGAAAGGATACTTTCAAAGTACACAATTCTTGCCTTACGAGTGAACAAAAAAAGCATCCTTCATTAAGCAATCCTTGAAATTTCATGCAAGAAGCTGAGTATAGAAACCACTGTCCAGTGGTATCTACAGTGCTCAGAGTAATTTTATGCTGACATTTGTAAAGGGACAGCTGGGTGGAAAACAAGTTTAGGGAAACCAGAGAACACCTACAAGTGAAAGCTTCGCAGGACAGCAGGCTAGCAGATGAGGTAGTCTGGGGGCAGAGGACGTACAGTAAAACGAATGAAGTACACATGCCCCAGAAGGAAGTGGGCATGGAAAGGCAAATAGAGAAGAAAAGTGACAGTGGTCACAATATTGCTATGCAGCCTAAAGAAGAACAAGCTAAGGAAGGATTCCTTAGAAGGGAAGATAGAAGGGTAGATCTTTATTTCTGTTATCAGCATGAGCAGACAAGAGCATACTAGATGTGCAGTTTCCAACACAGACACTATCTCACAAATGAAAATGTTAGCCCCAAACACAGTTACTAACTTACTGATGTAGGATTTATTTTTCCAACTCCATCAGCCCCCACATATAAGAAAACACTGTGGCTGGGCAAGCTACATTTAACCTGGGCAAAAATTTCAAGGATTTAGCTTTACTTGAATATTTTTTTAAAAAGAAAAGGATAACAAAAATGCCTAAACCATTTTTTTACATGTTTTTCCATCAGTCTCATCTTTTCTGTCACTCTTCCAAACAAACAGACCCTGTAGTCTTTAAAATCTAATAAACCTTTCAATGACTACTAAATGAAGCCCTAGATAGCAGCCTAAAAAGTTGCAGTTTCAAGAGTATCATGTCCTAGTATCAACAAGTTCCTTTTTCCACTGGTAAGACAACCTGGGTGTAATGTTAGTCGGTAGTAAAAAGAGCACATTTTACAGATGCCAGTTATCTCCTGAAAAGTGCTTGCAGACACAATCAGCAGCACAGTAAAGTCCTCTGCAATTATCTCCATACTTGACTTTATGCATAAGCTGCTCACTGCTGATGAAGCTCACATTCCCTCCCTTTCCATAAGATTTGAGCTGAAATTGAGAGAAACCATCATACACTATTTACTTTTTTATGGAAAAGATACTACTTGATTCATTCAGCTTAACTGGTCCTGTAACACCACTTCAGAGCATTTGAAGCACGTTCTGTTCCAGGCCATAAAATCTAGAGCTGCAAAGCTCAGAGAAACTTTACTGATGAACTGCTATAAATGGTGCAACGCCTCTTTCAGTTTTTCTAACTCTCAGTGTGGGTGTTACTTTCTGTGAAAGAAAGGGAAAAAGCATGAAGAACAGATATGTAATTCAACAGAACAGTATTTAATCCTGAAAATATTAACAGCTATTACGTGCTCCAGAGCCTTCCACCAGTCTAGATATTTCAGTGGAAAAAAAAATACCAACTTCTTACCCCATCTTCAGACAAATGAACTACAGCCAGCACATGTGCAGCTCACATTCTGCAAACACTGGCAGCTTAGGCTTCGTTTGGAGGTCAAATTCAAGCAAGACCATGCAGATGCTCCCACCTACTTTCAACCCTCAAGGACTACAAAGACTGCCATCACCTCATTTTCTGGTTCTTCAAACCCACAGATCATCTTAAACATGCTCTACAACAAAAGCTGAACTCTTGATAAATCAGAA
Organism: Melopsittacus undulatus; assembly: GCF_012275295.1. Lineage (NCBI taxonomy): Eukaryota > Metazoa > Chordata > Aves > Psittaciformes > Psittaculidae > Melopsittacus > Melopsittacus undulatus. Next base: position 67,173,621 of record NC_047527.1, on the reverse strand, counting down.
GGAGTATAATCTCAAGCAAAATATTTACTGAACTTACCTACAAAGACCTCTATAAGTAAATCCTTAGCATGCTGATAACATCATCATGTCATTTTAAGAAAAGATTTATGACAGGATGCTAGTAGGACTGCAGCAAGTTATGAAGGAGATGTGATGAGAGGAAACATACTAGCATCTCCAATATCTGGAGATGCACAATTTAGTCTGTAAGGTAAGGGAGGCCAGACAATTCTACAGCAAGCATCTCTAGATGGCTCTATTCACATACTTCTACATTCACTTGTAAGAGTCTTATTCCATCTTTTCAGTTTCTTTTAAACAGAAATCACAGGGTTGCCAAACCCCACGTTTTAGTGAAATTATGCCAATATACACAGATAATTATTAATATAAAAGGCACCTAACAAGATTCAAAAAGTGCTATGAAAAAAAACCCAACTATCTCCTTTACACTACTGGAGAATAAATTAACTTGGAATTTATTAGACTGTGACGCTCATTATTAGTAAGTTTCTCCACCTGTTTTTGTAGACCAGCCTTAATGGCTGGTGATTATTTGGGCTGGAATAGAAAGAAGATTACACGTTTTTCAATTATGATAAACTTCCATCCTATTTCACGGGAAGCTTGGTTTTCAAGAGGGAGAGCAAAAGTCGGCAAGAAAGGACGCGTATCAAGTATTTAGCAGCTGTGGGGAATGAATGTCTGGCACAACGCAAACTCTTGCATATTAGTAATATACACCGCGCAACTTCCTTTAAGAGAGACAGAAGGATACACAACGGGCTCCGGGGATGCCAACACACCTACAAATGCGGCCCAAGTTCACCAAGCAGGCCGACACCGGCCCTTCCTCATTCCTCCAGCAGGGCAGCAGGAGGGGGAAAAGTTCAGCACCGGCACCATTCGCGCACCCGTCCCCCTGCCGCCTGAGGCGCTGACGGTCCGGCCGCCCCGGAGTAGCAGGGGTTACCCGGGACCGCGGCGCTGCACACGGGGGACCCTCCCCTCACGGAGCGGACACCTGCCCGGGACAGGGGCAGCACCCCGGACACCCCGCAGGCAATGCGGGTCTTCGCCGCAGCCCCCCCGGCCAGCCCCGCTCTCCTGCCGCCGGCAGAGGAGCTGGAGAGAAACAAGAGACGAGGAGGCGGCGCCCCGGCCGCCCCCCGCCGCGGTGGGCGCACAGCGGTCTCGCCTCACAGCCGGCCTCGCCCCGCTGCGCTCTCCCCGCCGGCGCCACAAGTGCTGTGGGGCTGGGTCCGGCTGCGGAGGCTGAAGGCACCGCTCCTTCTCAGAGCGCTCCAGTTCCCGTTCCCCACTCCCGTACCCCTCAAGGCCGGCGGTGCCGCCGAGCGGGATATGCGGGCAATCCCCTCTCCCCCCCGTCAGGGACACACACAGGTAGTGCCCGCACCACAAGAGCCCCCCCGAAGCGGCGCCGCCGAAGGCATCGCCGCAGGGGGCTGTTTACTGGCTGCGGAGGGGGAGGAGAGCAGGTGCCCACCTCCACGCTCGCTCTGGGGAAAAGGAAGAGGGAGGCAGGCAGCTGTAGCCGGCAGGAAGCGGGGGGCGAGCGGAGCGGCGGTCATGGCGGGAGGCACGGCGAGCACCTGGCAGCAGGTGCAAGCAGGCGGGCGGGCGAGGACGCCCGCGGAGGGGAAGAAGAAACTGGAGGGGCTTGCTCGGAGAACGGCGCATGTTGTGCAGCCGGCGGGGGGCACTCGCAGGTGCCTGTCACCAGGAAGGGGGTGACGATGCGGAGGTGGGGAGAGGGGAGATGCAAGCGCCGTTCCGCAGGCAGGGGAGGAGAGCGCACGTTACTCACCGGCAGCTCCACGCTGACTTCGGTCCCGTCCAGGAGAAGGACGCGGCACTGCAGCACCGGCTTACTGCCGCCGGCCGCTGGGATGTGGACGGGGGCTCCGGCGCTGTGCGTGACCCCTCCGGGGTGCGGCGAGGAGGGGAAGCCTCCCGAGCCGACGGCGGCTGCTCCCCGGAGCCCTCCGTCCCGCTCGTCCCCCTCTCCGCCGAGCCCTCCGCGCCCGGCTCCTCGCCCGTAGCGCTGCATCGACCGCCGGCCAAAGGTCCTGCGCAGGAACCGCAGCATCCTGGGGGCGCCCTGCCCGGCCGCTCACACCCCCGAGCCCGCAGCTCCGCGCCCGGCCCGCGGCGCCTCCCAGGGCAACGCAGCAGCGCCGCCCGCCGGGAGCCAGCCCGCGCCGCCCGCCGGCCGCCCCGCCCTCTGCAGCGCCGCCCGCCACCGGCACGGCAGGGCGGGACGTGCTGCGGCCCCTCCTGCCGCCGCTGAGGTGGGGAACCAGAGCGGCGGGCAGGGGGAGCTACTGAGGCGGCAGCCGGGAGCCCACCTGTAGTGGTGGTGGCGGTGGCGGTGGCGGCGAGGCTGGGGCGCTCGCCCTTGGCCCGCCGGGTCCCGGCGCCTTAGCCCCGCTCTCCGCCGGCCGCAGCAGCGCAGCGCAGAGAGGACACTGCCGAAAGGCGCCTCCAGTAACTGCCCCGGCGCTGCGGTGGTCGGAACGGTCTCGCTGGCCGTTGGGGCGGTGGCTGCCCCTCACCGCCGCCCCCGGCCCGATCACCCCCGGCTCCTGGTGCTGACTCCGCTCCGGCGGGCGGCACGCCGGGACCTGCCGCCCGGCCGCGCACACGGGGGCCGGGGGCGGCCCGTCCTTCGCGCCGCGCTCTCTGCTTTGCGCCCGCCCTGCGTTCCCTCCCTCCGTCTGCCGCTTCCGCCCCTTCGGACGGGCGGGAGAGGGGACGGGGGAGGTTAATAGCGAAATAACGACAAGCGGGGATGGAGAAGTAACAATCCCGGGGGAGGCCGGAGCGGTGCGTTCCGCAGGGAGAGGGAGGAGGACAGCGCACCGCTTCTCCCACAGTCGCCGATGGTGCTGCTGCCTGTAGCCCTTGAGCACAAACGCGTCTGTCTGGTGTGTGAAAACGCTCCCGCATTTGCCTTTGCAGTCAGCGTGGTCTAGTGATTTGAGGAAACATACGAGAATGTGATCCCGTGGTAAAGCGGGCCAGCCAGACCTTCCTGGGGTTTTGCTCCCTCTAGTTTCTGCAGCTGTGAGGAAGCAGTACGTGTTTATTTAAGTGTCATAGCAACTCCATAGGTACAAACACTCTCACGCAGTCACTCTTCCAATAAGTTAAATATTTAGTTATTCTGGCTCAGGCACGAGCACTTCTGTTTAGTTGCTATATATAAAATACTGGACGTGAATGGACACAATCAGTAGGACTAATTATGGCACCCTATAGTCAGATGTGGTCTGAGGGGCTTTGAGCTAAGATTGCTGCTTCTAAAGTTTGGTGGGTGCCTTTTTTTCTGCTGTGGGTTTACTAACCTCGCTTACAGGTCGGTTTACACAAGCATTGCCTATTAGGTATTCAGAAAGCCTGCCAAAATGTCTCAGCTTGTCATTTTTTTTATTGAGACTTGGTAGTGTTAGGTAACTACCTGCTGCTTCTGCATCCTTTTCCATGTTTCTCCAATGCACTAGATCAGGTCTTGAAGTGTCTCATCAGCTGAGACTGTCACTAAACTGCATGGTCTTTGACAAGGATGCATATCCAGCCCTTTTGCACTGTGTAGCTGCATAAAAGAGCTTTTCTAGAAACAGTGGAAAGGTGTGAATCTTTGCCTGCTAGTGTTCATATCAAGAGCAGACACTTATTTCGGGCTTTTTCCTAATTTTTTTTTCTTTGCATTAGGAGCAGAATTATGATTTCTTTCAGATCCTGTGCAGCATACCTTGGGATTCTGTCAATGCCTGGAACACTGGCAAGATTTCAAGGCCAGGCTGAACGGGGCTTGGAGCAACCTAGTGGAAGGTGTCCCTGCCCATGGCAGGGGGTTGGAACTGGATGATCTTTAAGATCCCTTCCAGCCCAAACCATTCTATGATTCTATGAAGACATCACAGTCCCATGAAGCTCATTTGCATACTATAAGCAACACAAATGATCTTAAGGGTTAGAAATTCAGCAGAAATACTGTTGTCTCTTGACAAAGCAATAGCAATCCTGGTTCAAAGGAGAGTGGGGTGGAAGGGAGGTGAGCATCAGTCAGGTCTGGCCTGACAGAAAACTGAGCAAGTCTTTACAATGCTAAAAAGCTTATTTGCTCAGCTGTAAAGCTGTAAAGAGACTTCAGATATTTGAATCTTTCAACTTTTGTCATTAAAATAGAAGTCTGCTGTTTCTAAATACATAAACCTAGGCTTGCTTGACTTGCATTAGCAGCACACAGAGTACAGGCCATAGTGGTCATACCCCAGAGGCAGTGCTGTATTTACAGAACTGCCACAGAGATGCTGAGGTCCCATTGAATCTCATAGTAAGAATATGAGATAATGCTCATGGTAAAGGATCTTCCCAAAGGAGCTGATGGTGGGAGGACGTAAAGCTTGTTCTTCAGTACCCAGCCTCTTCTGGAGTAAAACAATTCCACCAGTATTTTGTCTCATGTTAACAGCAGAGCTATCTTTAGTGCTGAGACGAGAGGCTTGAGCAACTGTGGGTACTGGGGATGTCATGATACATTTATTGCAAGATGAGAGGTATTTAAACTAGTATTTACATTTGAATTGTACTTATACATTCCACCCATCTACATCCTCTCTCCATTTTCAGGTGGGCAAACCCTAAAGTGGTTTGGTTTGCTGGTGCCTCTGCCCTGCAGTCCCTCCTGAGTTCCTTTTCAATGAGAAGCACAAGCAGAAACTGTGAGATCCTTAGCTATACTATAGTTAAGGGCATTACTTTTAAATCTTTATCAAAATATCTGTCCATTTAAACATCTACATCTGATCAAGTGTTTGCTGCCACAGGAAAGGTGGTGACCTAGTTGTGCTGACCAGTATCATAGTTCTAGTAGCAGGCAACCAGTCTTAGCAGTGGTTTTGCCATAGTGCTAAGCAGTGTGTAAATGAGAGAGTATTTATCAAAATCCTTTCTGACATTTGAGTAGTGACCGCAAGATGGGGGATCTGTAAGTATTGGTGACAGTATTGCTGGTCATGGCTAAATAACAAAAGCATGGTAAGACCTTTATTCTTGCCATTTCAATTCAGAGTTTTGGTTTTGTTCAGATCTTGTCTGATTGCTGTTTGAAAGTTTCCTAATGGTAGCAGCCACATGAATGGGGATGGGGAGCAAACTGCTAACAGTGCCGTAAATGTCTGTGTTAAAAAAACTGGGGGGGGGGGGGGGGGGGGAAGGGAAGAAAATTGAAAGAAATACATTCACTCAAACTTCAGGGTAGGAATTTGCTGGGTTTTGTTTTCTAAATTTATAATTGTAATTAAACTGTTTTGTTAAAAAAAGGAGAATCAGGAGTTCAGCATGAGCATTCATGGGATCACATTCATGTAGCAGTTGGCAGTTCTATCTGTTCATTTTCCCCAAAAACATGTCAGTTATATGTGCAAAGTTAATGCCTCTGTTTTTCAGGATTGCTTTATATAAAGATCAAGAATAAAATGCAAAGGTAATTCTGAATTACATAGCTAAGGATAATTTGCACTTCTATGCCATTTTTCAGCAAGAGAGATACCAAAGCACTTTCATTTAAAAAAAAAAAAAGAAAGAGAATGATATGTAGAACAAATAGTTCAACACTGAAATGTGGTGGCTGTTTAGCAGAAGAAAAAAAATAATACTAAGAATCCCTCTTATATAATTGTCATAGAAGTATGAATTTGGATAGTCAGAATGTTGTTATGCAAGTGGTATGGCTGTGATGCTGGGGCTAGTGGATGTATTCCTGCAAAAGGTACCACACAGTCATAGGCTGGGTTGTCCTTTATACTTCATCAACTATCTCTCCAATGCATTACAAAAGAACTGCATTAGCATAGAAACTTAATATTTCTCCATTTGCAATAATACCATTGTTACACTAGGCATGAATTTTGGCAGCTATTGCTGGTCATGACAATCCTTATGTTCTGGGGACAAAAATTCTTTCTGTCAGAATAAATAAGAAAAGTGTCTCGTTCCAGTCTAAGTTTGTCCTCTCAAAGAGCTGTTCTAGTGTATCCAGAGAGGTTTATTGATAAGGCTGTAAGAGCAAAAACCTTTCCATTAGAAAACTTACAGAAATAGAAAGTTTTTTTGCTGAGTGAACGCTTTGCAATGCCCACAATAAGCAGGTTCAATATGATTTAATCAGATGTTCTTCCCTTTAGTGAGGATTTTATCAGATTTGTACTGACCTCAATGCATAGAAATTATTTATATTCAAACCTGTGATTAGGTTTAAAGCATTAGTGAAAAAGTTTTCAATGCTGTGTTAAAGTGCAAAGTTATCAGATGCTCTGCTGAAAAATAGAGGCATCATTGCACTGGTGAACTGTTTTGATATTAATCTTAGGGGAGCCTAGAAGACTGCTCAGAATATTACCTGTAAACAAGCGTCACATGCCGAAACAGTAATGTTTCCTTGAAATATTTTCTGGCAGTAATTATGTATCTTTTAACTATATCTCCACTGAAAAGAGATACTCATGGCTTCTTGTGCTGTGCAGGAATTAATAAGATCTGAATCTTGCAATAAAGAGCCCTTTGACTGACACAGCAGTGTTGTGTGGTACCTTGTATAGGTATGATGGAGCAATGAACGGGTTATGAAAACCTCTGGAAACCTTCAGTATTTATCAAAAATCGCCTTAGAAATAAAAGAAAGGTGGAGGTTGTAACAAATAAACATCACATTAGATGTGGATAATTAAAAGAAGCTTAAGTCAGCTGCTTGAGAATTTTTACTCCACTGCCAGGACATTGTTGCCAGAATTGGCAACAGAAAGGAGATCCTCTTCTCATGTGGAGACTTGGACTCTTCATCTCTTGAACTGTTCTCAGAGTCAGAGAACAAGGGACAGAAGAAGGCCAGGGCACTGTACCTGAAGGAATGGGAGCTTGTTGGAGACAAGCTAGTCAACAAATGAAGAGCTGGGTCAAGCAAAGTATTTCTAAGGGAACAAAAGAGAAAGAAGCAACAAAGAAGAAAAAGATGCATCCACTGACATGACTGCTGAGTCAGTCTGTTTGTCCTATGTCTGCCACTAACAAGAAAAATGGAAGGAAAAATCAGGACTGAAAGACTGAACCATCAGTGCCAGTAGGTTAAATAAAAATAGAAATAAGAAGAAGGAATACAGTCTTTATTTCCAATCTGTAAACTTACGTTTTCTAGCACAGGTTTTGCTGAAAACTGAGAGACATGGAAGCAAACTGTTGAATAATTGCAAAGTAGATCAGAAAGTAGAAATGTTCTGTCACTGTTGTTTTTTTTTTTAGAAATTGCATTTTCCTAAGTGGCAAACAGCTTATTTTAGTACATAAAGTATATATTCATTAAAATGCAGTCAGCGTCTGTCTGATAACCTGAGTATAAAGTGAAATAATGCCATCTACTTCCCACAGAACAAGAATCTGCCATTCAGGTGGAACCTGCATTGATGTTCAAAAGAGGAAAATCGAAGGAGGACTGAATCACTTATTCACCCCTCAGCATGGCTTTTCTGTTGTAGGACACATTAATGGGAAAGTGTACAGTCCTCTTTTGTGTGTATACAGGGTTAGCTTCCAAGTTTGATTGTCAGCCACAAATCCAAGATAATTTTACATAAAAAAAAATTCTATGGCAGGGTTGGAGTGCGGTATCCTTTGTAATATATGACCCAAGGGGGGGAATCTTCTGAGAATATTAAATTTGTTAACACCTATTTGATCACTTAAGTTTTCTGACATCCTGCTTTCCTACTGAGTTTGCGGGGGTCTTGTTTCATCAGAAGTATAACACCAGCTGAAGGAAATCTTCTCTGAATCCTCCTCTCCTTCACCTCCTCCATCAAGTATTAATGTATACATATACTGTCAACAGAGGTTCCTTCTTGCCCAACACTTCCTTCTTATTATTGCTCTGCACTGTGCTACATACATTGTTCTATGCCATCTTGCAATGACAGCCTCAGAACACTAATGTTCTTCTGAGGCTATTTTCTGTTGCCACATAAACCTATTTTTATTTACCAGTATTTTTATTCTCTCTAGATCTTCTATCAGATGATGGTAGTGCAAGGTGGAGAGATGCTTAGACCACAGAAAGATGCTGCTGAGGGTAGAAAAGGGTTCATCTCATCTTTGAGATTTTCCCATACTTTATAGCAATTCAGCAGTTGGAGTCAGTGGGCAAAACTTCTGGCAGGTTTGCAGAAGCTCTTTCCCAAAAGTAAACTGTTGAAGACTGGCTGGACCATGCAGAAAGATCAGAAGGATCCCCCTTACATCACTGGAAGGAAATTTGTATCCTGTAAAGTTTGTCAGGAGCACAGGCAGTGAGTTCCAAGCATACAAAGAGATTAATTTATTTTTCTCATTTTTTTAAAGTTATACAGTGATACAGAATGACATGTTTTCTCTAAGGCAGAGCTGCATGATGACATACAGCAAAGTGCTGGGTACCACATCTTAATCAGGGCAAGTTAAAAAGGACAGTTAATGTCATGCATATACGTATCCTTTTCCTTATACATATCCTAGTACTTAATTATAAAGAAAAGTTTTTATGATGTTTTCATAAGAAAGCTTGATAGCTTTAGCAATATTAGAAGATATTGATGAGGAGACAGAAACAACTATTTATCTAAATTTCCCATAAGTGTGATCCAGTTTACAGCACACCAGAAATCTGTCTAAAAATCAAATCACTCTAAAAGCAAACACAACTGATAAAGAGAATTCTGCCTGAAATGAACAAATCCATTTACATACCTTTAGTTTTTGTAAGAACAATAATCCCCATAGGTATTTTCTCCTAAATACTTGGCATGCTTTCAGCCACACATGAACTCAGTTGACTGGGTGCATGTATATTTCAGATGCAGTGGCCTGACTCCTTTACAAGTTTGAACATGAATTCTCCTAACAGCTGCAGCGCAGCAAACATCTGTCTTAAACCCTGATACATGGGACCACTTGTAGACATGGCAAAGTCACTAGGTGGCTTTAGGTGAAGCTTGGATATTTGGGGACCGTTCTTTTCTTGTTCACTGGTGTGAAGCCATGCAGAGAAAAGTATGCTGAGCTAGATGGGATTTTTTTTGCCTTGGCAGCTCATGAAAGAGTAAGGCATGTGTCATCCAAATTATTAATATATAGTGAAAACAATTGTAAGCCTATTTAAATATAAGTTCTTTTATATTGTGTGTAAGATCATTGTGTTAAAACTCTTGGCAATTATGAAAAAATCCAAGCCAGAAACAAAATTATAGTAGTTGTACCTCACTCTGATCCCTCGCCCTGCTGAAAGCACAACAGATGTTCGATTCCCATGTTTCCAGTTTTGGAGGCAGGCATAAAAGAATAGTGCTAAGAGGCAGGCAAACAGAAGTATTCTCTGTCTGGATATTTAAGTATTCTCACCACCAGAGTTCAGCAAGATGAAATGGGAAAATAGACAGCTGTAGATATTGTCCAGTGAGGTTGCCCTGCATGGAGCAATGTAGAAGATTGATGACAGTGAGGAGGATTTCTAGCTGCTTCCCTGAAACAGGGACTGTGGCTGGCAGTGAGGTTTGCTGATTGCTCACCTTCTGTGCTTCGGGGAGGTGAGGGGGCCTTTTGAAGAGAGGTGGGAAGAAAAGGGAGATCTCAACTTTGCTAGATCTGGTCTTCCACAGGGGTACAGCACCATGTTACCATCTCAGCCAGGGCATAAGTTACACAAAACTTACACCAGGACCATCAAGCCATGTGGTAGGATCTATTGACTTTCAACCCTGTAGTATTCAAGCTTCAGTGTGTTCAGGCTAGGATCCTATTTAATAGAGAACTGGAGCCAATATAATTTACTTGACCCAAGTGAAAAAGAAATTCAGTGTGCTACTGGTATGTCTCTTGAATGTGGAGAAACAGTCTGCTTACATTTTGTCAGGAGCTTTAATGTCTTCTCAGGCTTTGCTGGGAGTTTAAATTAAAAAATAAAATACCCAGGGTTTTGTGGTTTTTCAGTGTCTTTTGAAACTGCTGAGCGGGTTTATACAGTTATACAGAAAAGGTAAACAGAAAGCTACTGAATTAGGTTTACATGTAGACATTGAGATAAAGCATTAAGATTAAAATCTTGCTTTCACCATCTCTCTTACATGTTAGCAGCTGATGTTGTGTATTCTCAGCAGTTAATGTTTTACTGCATTTCAAAACTGGAGCAGAGACTCAAACACAGCTGCAACAAGTACATCCAGTGACAAAGGCTAGCAAAACCAAGTTGGAACTGAAGTAGAGGCAAATGCTCATCCCAGTGATCCAGTCTTCCGTGGTAGTAGGACATGGGCTGTAGGCATCTGTTAGATGCAGTGGGAAGCTGGGATCACGTCCCTCCCTAGAGTGTGGGAACACAAGGGCTGCATTTACATGATGGTGCAAGCTAATATTAGGAGCGGCTGGGCTCCCAGTTGGGAGCTTACCAAGTGTTCCTTCACTGTGGGAGGAAGACTCATGTCTCAGGTTAAAAAAAAGTAAATAGGATGGAGATGAGTGTTTACTTGTTGATGTGCAAGTTCTTTGAAAGAGCAGCTTGTCAGAAAATTGTGTTGTAGATAAATGCACCTGGCCCCCTTGGTCAGTCAGGCAGTGCTTATGGAAGACCCAGTTAGCCATGGGAAGAAAAGGTTATCCCATTTTATTTTCCAAGGCGACGGAAGAAATGGGACTGTTCTTAGCCTTGCCTGGTTCCCAGATCACTGTCACTGTCTGCTCTCTCTGAACATCATGTCATAGGCTCGCGTGCATCTCCCTTCCCTTGAATGCTGAAAGTAAGCATGCCCAGTCATGAAAACTTGAGGGTTTTGTAAGGAGGAAAACTGATTTTTTTTCAAGCACACTGAACTGAAAGATCTTACTTTAGAGGTTTCAGGTAACTCAGATAGGAACACTGCCATGTGTAAGCTAGAATTGAGATGTAGCTCTGAAAACCGCCTCTTATCTTACCTACATAACAAGGGCCATCTCCATTTTGCAGCGTGAAGCAACTCCCTACTTGCCAAGATTAGATGTGTGGCTGAGGTATTTATTCAATTCCTAAAGTGTACCTATACCTGCCTTGAGGCACATCTATGCAGACTACAGAGTTGTTTACATAAAAACAAGAAAGGGAAATCAGAGTGATATAGCCTCCTCTGGTAAAAAGTCAGACCAAAAAATCCCAGTCACTCCTGAGGACTGAAAACCCTCCAGGCCTGGCTTCAGGAAAAAAAAACCTCCATGGATTAGATAAAACTGGCAGCCATCCTAAACTGGATCCCAGACTGGAGTTCTGCCCAGCCAACTGGAAGAGCTGGGAGGCATCCAGGGGTAATACCTCCCTCTCTGACATATAGAGCAAGTGTCAGGAGGGGTGAGAAAAGTTCCCTGGCTGCTTCTGAGGCTGGTGAGGGAAAAGGGTGAGCAGGAAAGTTGCTGTAGTCCAGATCATAAATAAGCTTACTACAGAGTAAAATCACCGATTGAGCAGACACTGCAACCTGTGAGACACTAATGCTGAGTTTTCCACAGCATCAGACAAATGGGTAGCTGGGCTGCTGGCGCCTGTGGGTAGCCTTGAAGTCCAGTCCCAGGTAATGTGTATCCTAAATGCTGATGCAGAACAGAACAAATGATCATACTAACAAGAATGGTAGTCTGCATTTGGCTTTCTGACTTGAATCTTCCTCCTGCCTCCTTTGGCAGGCACAGTTAGTAGTGCAATTACAGATCTCAGCTATCAGCTAATGTGTAATTTTACAAATCTCAATCAGCAATTGATGAGAACCCCAGTGCCAGCATGAAACCTGGCTCTCCACCCATCAACTGGAAGGGTTGTCCAACATGCCACATCACAGCAGGAAAAGGGCCATGAAACTGAGAGATCTGGAGGAGACATTTGGAGGTCTAAGATCATCCAAAATGAAAGAAATTCAAAATAATTCAAAATAATGAAAATAAAAGAATCAACTATTATTCTAAATGATTAAAAATAAAATAAATCTGATCACCTGAGCATGGTAAAGAAAAGATTAAGGCTCGAAAGCATAAAATTAAGCAAATGCAGGATATCTTTTCTATTCTCCCTCATGTCCACCTGGTGCTGTTGTAGCAGCATGGAAGAAAGTTTAAGCTATGCTATGTCTTTCTCCCCAGAAGAGTCAGGAGGGATGGGTGCCTGTCCTACCCCTGTGCCCTGTATAGGGCACTGTTTTGCTATTTTTTTCCATCCATCCATTGGTGAGTAAAGTCTACAAGCAGAGGATGAGGAGTCATGGTCATCTTGCTTGCCTACCAGGATGGCCAGTCACTTTTAGTTGATTCAGAAACAGTATTATTTGTGCATAGGTGAAAGGAAAGGTTGCACTCTCAGAACCTAGCTGGCTGCTAGTGTGAAGCTTGTGCTGACCCTGAAAGCAGCACGCCAGGATGTATTAACTCATCAAACCTCTCTACTTGGGAAGGTTAATTTTCTGCATCCCTCCAGCTTTTCTTAGGAAGAAGAGCACATTGTGTGTATCACTCACTCTCTTGTGTGAAGGGAAAGGGCTCACATGTTTGGCCATAGAGGAGTTATCATTCTCCTCTTCCTTCTCTCCTGCAAGCACAAGAATGAATGTAGCAAGATATGTTGTGGAGTGAAAGGTGTACTTGAATAGCAGGGCTCTTTTGTCAAGTGCAAAGCAGCTACAGCTTAGCTATACTTCACTTTTGGTGGAATTAACAATTCATGAGCACCCCCTCCCTCAGTCTGTTTCTGGGGTTTGTTAGTTTATATAACAAAATTTTTACATCACATTTTGGGTCCATATCCTGTAAGAGTATTCTGGCCTGATTTGAAGGTTAAGTGAAGGTCACAAGGAAACAGAAGGAAATGTACAGCTGGAAGCCTGCTGGTGACAGAGGAATGGACTGGATGCCTTTGCTGATTATAGGATCTACAATTTTATCTAGTTTGGTTGTTCAGAAGAAGTGATGGGAATGTCTGAGAGCTATTTGCTGGGTATGCCAGTGTGCAGACACCTTTGTTTTTCTGGACTAAAGCTCCTTCATCTGATGACACCCAAGAATTATAAAATAAAATGAACCAAACCCCAGATATAAAAACTCACAGCAGCACTGAACTTTGCACAGTTTAATTAAAATCCCTAATTGGATTAGCAAACAATGATTTGGATTATTGGATTTGCCACACAATGGTTTTTGAATGCATGACAAATCTCAGCAAGTGTAAATACCCTCTGTTAAGTGGGGCAGCATTTGGAGTTTTTTCTTGTACCTTGGAAATATTTGTGTGAACCTTCATTAAAAGCAAACAAACAAAACAGGGTGGCAGAGTACACTCTCCCTGGAAGTGTTCAAGGCCAGGCTGGATGGGGATTTGAGTAACCTTGTCTAGCGGAAGGTGTCCCTGCCCATGACAAGGGCAGGTGGAACTAGATGGTCTTTAAGTTCCCTTCCAACCCAAACCATTCTATCATTCTATGATTCTGTGATTCTCAGGAACAATTTAAAAGCAAGAAAAAAACTTGTCAGGAACTTTGCTGTAAGTTCATGATTATCCATAGCATCTACTACTTTGTCATGCTTGACTTGAAGCCCCCTTCAGCTGCTTGATTTTTCAGGCTAGACTAAGAGAGATCTCCTTTGAAAATGCATGCCCATCTATATTCCATGTTAGGTATCTAAACTGAGCAGCCACATCAAACATTTAAATACATCAGTCTTGGTCTGTGGTCATTGCTCTGTGTATCCACTGCTCTGAGCAGTCTTGCCTAAAAAGAAGATATTGTGCTAACACTTAATCTTGAGAATACCTGGGAGCCGAGGTGTCTATACTAGATCCTTAGAACAAACAGCATGGGTTTAGCAAATTAGTGGCTGCTGATTTTTCCAGACAATAATCTTTCATATCTGACAAAAGAAAGACTGATTTTGATGTCTGACGTTTCACAAACATTGCTAAAATTTAAAGAATGGAAGCACAGTGAGGAAGTCTTGAGCTTGTCAGAATAGAAAACCTGAAAGCCAGTTGAATGTCTGATTCCTAAAGAAATGCCTAGGAACTGGAAATGCTGCAAAAGGTTTTCCATTGTAGAAGCTTGCTGGAAATGTCACCAAAATATGATTCCCAGTAATTATTTGTGTCCCTGGACAAGTATCATTGTTCCTGACCAGCAGCGTGAAAGTAACATAAAGTAAGTATGTGGAATTCTGTCTAAAAGAAACAGCTCGACATTATTTGCTCAGCTAGAGAGAGCTATTGTTTCTGTGAATACCAGCTGTAATAGAGGACTGAGCACAATATTTCAATAATAGCTTAAATAATCCTTGATCAAAGAGCAACAGGGTGGTAATAAGAGCCAGACAGATTAAATCTTCCTCAGAGAAGAACATGGAGTCCCAGGCCTCACCACTGTTCCATATGAATTAACCGGAGGGACTGGTCCTTTCTCATGCTCCAGGAGGATACAAGCAGGCAGTGGCAAGCAGGGCAGGCCCATGGTCCTTAGGCAAGGCTGCAGTGGCACCTGCATCTCTGTAGGTGTAGAAGAAGGACAGTGAAAGGTCACCACAGAGAGGAACATTATTCCAGCAGTGTCCTTGTGACTGCCTGCCTTGAAGGACCAGAGGTGCAGCTTGGGCCTGAATTACCTTTGATTGTCAGATTTGAATTGCTGGTTCCAGTTCTGCCTCTTGTGGTGATGCCTTTCCCCATCCACTTCCTCAGATGTTCAGTGTAGCTCACAGCAGTTCATCCTTTCTTGGCTCAAAAGCAGAAAGAAACTGGAAGAAATATGCAAGGCTGACAGTTATCACCAGCTGCCTGCTGCAAGGTGCAAAATGAAAGACAGTGTCTGGATGGACTTATACCTGTGAGACACTGCATTTGAATAGATTTATGTGATAGTCACCCTTCTGCTGAGTACTGCCAGATGCCCAAAGCCTTGCTGGCTGGCTTCCCAGTGTGGAGAAAATAGCGACATGATGTCTGAGAGCATGTGAAGAGTTGGAGACAGCAGGCAGGACAATCCCTTCCCTCTCCCTGCAGCTCACCCTGGAGACAGTGCTTCCTTCCCTGCAAGAAACTCTGCCTCAGCTGCCTTACATGAGTTACAGCCCAAGGCAGAGGAGGGTCTGTGGCCATGTGGCGACAGTGAAACAGAGCAGCTCCATCATAGAACACCACTCCTGCTTACACACTAAGGAAGAGGATGCAGTGCTGTCACCTTGTAATACCTGCCACTGCAGTACAGAAATCGTTCAGTTTCTTACCTGTAATTTGTAGGTACCAGTAGCTTTTGCTATACCCAGAAAAAAGGCATCAGAAAGGACATTCTGTGTTCAGTCCTTAGTGTTGCAGACTGTCCCACCATCTGGCTTTGTACCTCATTTTAAAGTGGCTCTTGGTAGATAAGGATGTTTGCTGTCTGCAAAATGAAGGAAAACAAGGTGGGCAGTCAATGTAAGTGATGTACACTAATCTTCATGGGAAGAGGCACTTCCAGACTGAATCCGGCGTGCCCAAGACCCAAGCCCTGCAATGCTTATCTTTAAAGGCATAGAGAATAGCAATCTGTGGTGTGTACATACAGATCCTGAGTTATTTGGGCAAGTCTGTCAGCACCACATCAGCCAGCTTAACCAAATAATCTACTTGTTCTTAGTGCTTTCCCTCATTAAAGCATTTTACAAACCCTGCTTTAATTAAAGCTCACAGCAGTCCTGCGAGTTAGTAAAATGTCATTATCCCAATTTTACAGATGAAAAAATTGCAACAGAGAGGTGAAATGCTGTGCTTGAAGCCGCAGAAGGAGACAACTTTAGGAGCATGGTTAGCCATCAAAAGCTTCTTGCTCTGTGCGGCATATTTAGTCTCCAGAGGTACTGAATGGGCTCTCAGAGAGATGCTGAAAACACTGCTCCCCCTTTAGGGCTCCTTTGCAGTCTGTATGCTGGCTGATAACTGCCTCTCCAAACATGCAAGGTGGCAAAAGAGACTGATCTGTGTGCTGACATCTGCTTTTATCCCATACTTACCTTCTAGAATTGAGCCTGCCAGGTATGTGCCAAGGAGAAAGAGGAAATCAGCAACATATGCTTTCTCAGGGTATTGTGGAGTCTCAGAGAGCTGCCATGCTAGTAAAAAGGGGCCACAAACAAGTTACAGCAGCCTCTGGGGTTGGGCCAAGGCACAGCAGGCACTGTACCACCTTTGACCGCTGCTGGGTTTGTGAGCAGTTTAGAGCTTAATCCCCAAACCATGCTGAGCCAGAAGCACAAAGGTGACCACAAACAAATCAAGGATGGCTGGCAGGTTGACACAAGCACTGATCCAAATGGAGTGCCATTTGCACCTCACCTGGAGTGATGCATGGTGCAAGCTTCTACTCAGTCATGCAGCAGAGATGTGAAGCTGAGTGTCCCACCTTTTGAGCCACCACCCTAGCCAGAAGGCTCAGATGGATGCAACTGACACTCCCACACTTCTGTTTTCATATAAATGTCCAAAAGGTTTCATTTTTACCCAAAAAGAAAGGAACTCCTGTGTCTACATCTTAAAAAATAAATCACAACAAAGTGGGATTATCACCCACTACTCAGATGAGCATAAAGAATTTGGGTCAAAAGACACCTCGGGATGTCTCTAGTCCCACCTCCTGCTCAAAGCAGGGTCAGCTCTGAGATCAGACTGGGTTACGCAGGATTTTATCCAGCTGTGTTCTGAAAACCTGGAAGGATGGAGATTGCACAACAATCTTGAGCAACCTGCTCCAATCCTCAGTTTTTCTCATGGTGATTTGTTTTTGCTTATATCCAGTTGGAACCAGTTGGACTGTTGTCTTAGAAAGAAGTGTGTCATTTCATCTGGTTGTGGCCATTCCCAGTAATTGTCTTTGTTTGAACCTCTGTTTAAATATAACAAAAGAAAACCGAGACCACAGAAACTTTTCAGTGAGAATTTTATCACCATAGCACAGTGTCAAGATCTCATGCTGCAGGCTCATGATTACATCAGAAATCTGGTAAGAACCATGGCAGAATGCAGCAGCTGTTTAAAGACTCAAGTGTTATATCATTCCCCCCACCCGCTTTGTTCTAGTGAGACACTGCTTTTGGGTCTCTGTAATGGAACACAGATCAGAGGTCTCTAAAGATCTCAAGTTTACATCACGTCTTAATACCCTAAGGCATATGTATCATGATTGTGATTTACTGCTGAAATTCACCTATTGTAATTGTGTTGCATCAGTAATATTAGTCACCTGTTACTTTCTAGAAATTCTTTTATAGAAACATAATACTCTAATTTTCTTGTGGAGTTCTTTCCATATTTACTTTCCTGACTTGAGGTGGGAGGGAGGGTGTAGAGCAGGATCTAACCTTCACCTGAATCACCCCTAATTAATGATAAATACACTAAAGCCAGGATCTCAGGATGCCATGGGAATGAAGGAGGAAAGTGGGTCTCATTTTGCTTTGACTGTTCTAAAAAACTGCACCATAATTCTGTATTGGAATAACCCTGTTTTTAATCTGCTTGTGCCTATAACTGTATATCACCTAGCTGTGGATTATTCTGCTGTGTTTCATTTGTCCTGTGTACAGGAGTTACTATGCCTGACTGCCAAGGTGCAGTGCTGTGGCATGGTCCCAGGCACCCAAGGGTGCACAGGAGCTGCCACCACAGCCACCTGTGAAAGGAACATAAAGTGTGCTACTTACCTGGAATGCTAAATGCTGGTGTTTGGAGAAGTGCCAAAGGGAGACCAAATTACTTGTTTAGTCCTCTCATTTTTTCCTTTGCCTGGTAAACAAGAGAAATGTGGCGTGGACTCTACCAGAATTCAATGGTCAAAAGTGTAAGGATTTAGGTGTAACACAGTGTCTGAGGGGCAAGAGCGTGGACTGGTTATTCTGCCACTGATATCTTCTGGTGGACGTGTTAATGAAAGGATCCTTCCGTAGCATGAAATATGGAAGGACACTGTGCTAAAGCTGCTGTGGCTCAGTCTTCAGACACTCTCAGTTGCTCATGTATCTTGAGATCCATGGTCCCCTAGACCTCAGGCACTGCAAATCAAAGACTAATAACCACTGGACACACCAGTGATCCTTGAAACCCCAGTGTGAGCCATTCACGACCTTGCTCTGCTTTCTCCTCCCTCAAGAGTTCCTTGCTGATGTCGCAATCTTTCCCCTCTCTCTGGGCTTTCATGTGACCTGTACTCATTGGCATGAGGAGAGCATGCAGGACAGTCAGCTCAGCCATGCCTGAAAAGGGAGAAATGAAGAAGGGAAGCCTGATCAGATCAACGGAGTCCCTGCATAGCAAAGGGAGTCAGACTTCTAAACTGTGGCTCACCAGTTAACCCAGAGCAGCTTCTGTGACTGCTGTTGTTCCAGAAAATACTGATTTTTACAATGTTCACTGTTCCTTTTTCCCTTTTTTTTTCTGTCTGTACTGTTTCCTTACCTTGCCGAGGCTCCAAGAGACAAAGCTGGACTATGCACTGCTTAGACCATAGGTGCAGCAGCAATGTTGTCCCAGTTGCTGACTGATTGGAGAGGTGAGGCTGTGCTGAGCTCCCTGCTGCCAAGGCAGGCCTGGGAGTGATAACCAGCCAGTGAGTTGAAGCCTAACTTGGGTTTGCTCATGCGACCTTTGGTGGCTGCAGTGTAAACATATGGTTTGTTTTGCTGAAGGCCAAAAAGTGACTATTATTTATATCTCTGTCTTAAGCGTGGGACCACACTCTTTTATTCCTCACCAAGTAAGATGGAAAAAGAGGCTCTTATTCTCTTTCCTTCCCCCCTTCCCCAGAAGAAAGGTTTTGGTTGGTTTCTCTTATATTTATGCTGAACAATAGTGTGGTTTCAGTATGAAATTGTCACGAAAAATACCTCTGTGCTCTGACAGAGGTTAACTAATATCTCAGTAGGACGAAATCACTGCATTTGTAAACAGTGTTGGTGTTTTCGGATCAAAGTTTGGCAGTGGCCCAGCCATGTAACTATTAGTATTTCACTGAAAATTAATACAGAAATTCTTACTTGCTTCTGTGCATGTATCCCCTTCAGATGAGATGATTGAAGAGAGTCTATGTCCTTTTAAAAGCAGGCAGTCACTCTCTTGGAATGACATCCTGGTAAATGGGACACGCAATCCAATCATTTTGTTATACTTCTAGAGTGAAAAATTGAATTAAGTACTGAGAAGAAAAAAAATTACCATCAATAGGGTATTGTGGACTTTCCTCTAAACTTAGCTGTAAGGATCTTATTTGGGCTAGAAACTTCATCCCGCTGTCCTGGCTTCTAAATGCATCCAATGCACAGAAATAACTTCACAGGATCTCATAAATGCGGAGGGCAGCACGCTGATTGAGACCCAAAAGTCTTCAACCTTAAAACATGGGAGCAATGCACATAGCAGCTTGTGAGAAATGCACTGCTGGTGCTCCTGATGACTTGTGTAGCCTCAAAAGAAAAGTTGATGCTGATTTTCCTCCCTACAGCATTGAGAATAAATAGGAAGCAGCACCAAACACACTGATGGCTGTCACCCACAGAGGTGCACAAGGGTTTATGCAAACACAACTCAAAACAAATTTTTATTGTGAAAGTATACATTATGCCTGAGACCAGGTTTTGTCTGCAGAATGGGTCCTTGGGCTGTGAGGAGACTCCTTGAAGTCAGTGGGAGTTTACTGAGAGTAATATGTTACCCACCATCAGTAAATGCATCACAGCATATTTCAAATAACGTTCAAAGGCCAGATCAAAAAAGCACATCTCCAGCTGCTAGAAACTGCATCAGGAGAGAAGTTCCCCTGATTTCGATAGCATCACCTGCAAGGTTACAATTGCCCACATCTGTATATCGGATCAGGGCTTTGAAGCATATTTTTCCTGGAGCAAGGATTGCATGTCTGTATTTTGTGAGCATAATTGGATGTTCTGCCTCTGCTGAAATGTCAGTCATAGACCAAATCTCTTGAATCTGGAAAAAGGCTCACAGGCCTGCTTTCTTGGCATGCCCTATTTTCATAGGCCAAATACGTGCTGAGAGAAAAACACACAAAAGAAACAGCAAACCCCTGTACCTTCTGCTTTGAATACTGCTTAAAACACTCCAGTTTCAGAAGGTTTGCTCCATAACCAGTAATTAAGTGCAATCTCAATCCATATTCATTGAAAGCAAGCAAATTATACAGTGCCATGTCTTACTTGACTCTTCACAAAAACAAAGTAGTTTTTTGCAGTAAGCAAACACAGCAGGGTTTGAATCCTACCACTATTTTATTAAAAGTATTATTTGGATTCTACATTATTTTCACATCCATGGTGAAATATTTTCAGTTAGGAAAGAAGATTAATATAAGGAAGTCCTTATACCTGTATATCATTAGTGCTGGGGCATATAGGTTGTATTAGGTACTTTTGGTCATTGAGGTTATAGAGGAAAGCATGTTTGGAGAGGCAGTTATCAGCAGTCTCTATCACAAAATACCATCTCTAATACTATATTAGCAGTTCCAAATACGAAGTTTGAGAAGGTGATTTCTTTGGTTTCCCTGTCCCAGAATTTACACATATTTCACACCTATTTGAAGGTGGAAGATACCAGGTGCTTTGATATTTAACACAAAAACTCAGAAGCATATGACAAGGTATAAAGGACATGTTTAATAGATACTTAATACGAACAGGTGCATCTTGAATTCACAGAGGCCAGCAATGAACATGAGCTCTAGAAACCCCATCTTCTTGCAGCACTGCATAATTTGCGTTAATTATGTCTATAGCCATTGCATCTGACACTGGTTTAACCAGGGCTTCTCTAAGCATACGGGAGATGCCATAGTGGTACCAAGAGTTTTGTCCTATCTGTCAGTGAACTGGGCATTCTGTCTTTGAGCAGAGTGTGCTTTTATCAGGTGTTCGATGACTATTTTTTTCAAGGCCAATTTCACAGCAAAGGTTCTCTGTTTAAAATCGTTAGCATTGCACCGGGAGCATTCTGCAACCTGGAAGTGATTATACGATTGATGGTATTTAAACTGTGTTTGAAGTGCTGAGTTGCATTTTGATATGCAAGTTGTGGATTGTTATACATACCAAAAATAGCTTTTCAAGAATATTCAACCAAATGTTTGCTTTTATACAAGTATACAGACAGAAAGCAAACCAATAACATTTCAGATTTAGTATTGCTTAAAAATAATTCAAACTTTTCATATAACTGCAATGTGAGCTGAAGAATAAATCTTGATGTGATTTTGCTCTGAAACTCTGATAGCAGTTATTTGACATTTTTCCTTTTCCCTGTGGATAATTGTGAAGTCCTGCAAGACAGCTGCCTAGTTATACCGGTGAGTACCCTGCAACACGCTTTCTGTCCTGAGGCAAAACAAGTGTAACAATAATTTACCTGTTTCACTTCATGTTTTACATATATAAAAAATAATATGCAATTAAAATGTATTATATCATTATATATGTTTTCTATAATATATAGAGTATGTGCTATATAAAATGTAAAATAATATATAGTCAATCAAGTCCACTTTCATAGAATCACAGAATAGTTAGGGTTGGAAATGACCTTAAGATCATCTAGTTCCAACCCCCCTGCCATGGGCAGGGACACCTCACACTAAACTTTCTGCAGACCTTCTAAAAATGGAGACTGCTCTAACACACAGAAACACCAGGAACCCTTTCTTCATCAATAATCTATTTTCTAAACATTTGACTATTTCCACAGTGGTTCTCAGGCTAAAAGTAACTAAAATGTAACCATTTTTGCTACTACCCGGAATAGCATAATTATGCCCCATCAATTTCATATACTCATGAATACGTATGCGCTACTACTTTCTTCTTAAAATGGGAGAAATGTGAGAAAACTAACTTTTGTCTCCAGAATATGATAAATATTTCACTTACATGAACCCCTAAAGACAGATTTTTTTTTTACCTCCTGGACTCTACAGACAACAAGAATTGATTCACTGAATTTTCCCTTAGAGAAAAGGTGCTTGCCATAGCTGCAGAGCAGGTCTGCCTAACTTCCCATACAAAGACAGGCTGAGAAAACTGGGACTGTTCAGCCTGGAGAAGAGAAGCTACATGGAGACCTCATAGCAGCCTTGAGTATCTGAAGGGGGTCTACAAGAATTCTGGGGAGGGATCCTTCATTAGGGACTGTAGTGATAGGACAAGGGGTAACGGGTTCAAACTTAAACAGCAGAGGTTTAGATTGGATGTAAGGAAGAAATTTACTGTGAGGGTGGTGAGGCACTGGAATGGGTTGTCCAGGGAGGTTGTGAATGCTCCATCCCTGGCAGTGTTCAAGGCCAGGTTGGATGAAGCCTTGGGTGATATGGTTTAGTGTGAGGTGTCCCTGCCCATGGCAGGGGGGGTTGGAACTAGATGATCTTAAGGTCCTTTCCAACCCAAACTATTCTGTGATTCTATGATTCTGTGGTTCCATTATTCTATATGAATAGTGCATGTATTTATAATATATATATGGTGCATATATAAGTACAATAAAGTACCATTGCTTGGAATGCATTTTGCTTGGGCCTTCCTGACCTATTGCTGAGAATAGCTGCCAGAGATATCAGGAAGAGAAAAAGAGAATCCCACTGAGAATAGCAAAACCACCAGCAGCACCTTCTACAAATTAGTCTCCGTTGCTTTATGCATACTGAAGAGGAACTGACAATTCTACACATTTCTGTATTAGGGAACATCAAAGTAGGTGCAAGCTGATGGTTTGAAGAAGAATATATTCTTATTTCCTCCCATCCACCAGGTTTCTTCTTGGCTCTGCCAGGTGGTATTTGCTGTAGAGGGAGAAACCTGCACCACTATTTTGGGAATTGAGAAATGGGCTATCACCAGTCTCAGCAGGAGTTGGTGTTGCCTCCCTGACTGACCTACCAACCAGCAGGGACACACATGCATTTTCAGTGCTGCTGCAGAGGTTAGGACGTGCAGAATGGTTTTTACGTAGCACTGTCAGTGCTGACTGCTTCACTTGTTTCAAAATGAGCCTGCAAAATTTATTAGATGAAGCCATCTGCTTCTCAGCCGTTCTCCTACACTACCCCTGACAGTGACTGACAGGAGAGAAACAATGAATTTACAGCAGTGGGTGCAAATCAATTGCATTTCTGATCCCTCTTCCAGAGCTGCTGGAAGCCTTACAGTGCAACCTGGAGTATTCGGTAACAAGTCTCTTTTGAACTTTTAGGGTGTACAGTAACTACACACACTAATACCCTCAATTCTACTTTGCTCCTTGCAAAAACCAATGAAGAAGAGCCTGAAAAGGAGTTAAGTGTTTTCAATCATTATTGTTAATTGAGCTAATGAAGGGGGAGCTTCACTATAACAGCTGTTTGGTTTTCTTTTTAAAAAGAACCCGTTCAAAGGTCATTTAGATCTTATTGAGATACAGCTGTTGATTTCAATAGGTTTTGAATATGGCTATGAGTGTATGTTCTCTGAACAAGGAGTTTTCATTAACTATTTCTAGTCTGGAACATGCATTTTTTTGTCACAAATACATAACCTTCGTGGAAAAATGACTTTTGGTTGTGGACACTTTTTTTGACTAAGTTTACTAATTAAACTTAGTTTTAATTACTAATTAAAATTAAACATTTTGGTTTCTTTCTGATACTTACCTGATGTGAAAATCAGCTGCAAAAAAATATGAACTTTTGTCAAAACAGAAGAAGAAATCACTTCGATTCACTTGTATTGCAAAAGAAATATATTAGTTATGCTCCTTCTACTCTAGATTGAAAAAAGAAACCAAAGCCCCAAACCCTGGCTACTTTTCAAACTATACTGGTTGATCTAAGCAACAATAATAATTTCCCCCACAAACCTCACATGACAGAAAACACAGTCTCCGTTAAAGTTAATCAGTGATTTAAGGTAGCAGAGTAGCTAACTTGTTTCAGCTACTCTAACAGATGAAAGAAACAGGTGAAAGAAGTTGCTGTTGTTTCTAAAGGCTGATTCACTGTGTCCTCAGGAGTTAGCCGGTTCCCTGATGCATATGCGGTGTATATTCTTGGTAGGTGTTTACGAAGAAAGACATTCACAGGCAAAGAGGAGAAGCACAGTAGCTCAGCAGAGAGAGGAGGCCTTGAGCTAGCTGCTGCATAAGGGCTCTTGTTGAACACAGGTGCATGCCCTTGCAGTGCTTGTATGCTCAGTAGCACACGAGGGATCTGCTGCATTGGACCTGCTTCTCTCATTAGCCTGCTCATCCTTGCCAAGGACCTCTCTTCACCCAGGGCTCTGGCTGTGCTGCATGGACTTCCTTTTCTCCTGGCAAACAGCACTTCACCAGCATCTTGCTTGTCAAGCAGCCACCAGTCTGTCCAGGGGTGAAAAGTCCTGAAACAGTGACACCTCCTTCTTGAGCAGGGACATCCTATTGCACAGCTCATGGGCTCTATCTGTCTAATGCTGGTGCTGCTGCAATGGCCAACCACTCACTATCATGCTCACCATTCTATTGCAGCATGCTCATGAGCTGGAAAACAGTGAGTGTGGTGGCTGCCACCACCATTGATGCAGGGCTGCCCCTATGAGCAGTGCTTGCCTTCATGGGGGCTTCTTTCACATATCACCATGTTGTCAGCTGCTCTTCTCTGTTTTGAGATCCTCTGTGAAGTAGTAGCTATGTTCACATACATTAAGAAGGCCCAAGCCCAAGGCAGGGCAGTGCCCAGGTTGACTTGGTGACCTGTGCTGGAGCTGCAGGAGTGGTGCTGGCGGAGTCAGTGTGCCAACAGGAAGGTTCCAAAGTAACCCAAAGAAAACATTTACAGGCAGGTGGCAAAAGACTGTTCCCTACACAGGACAATTTAGGTCAACATCTTTCACCTCCCCAGGCTGTAATGCATTGAGAGATAGGACTTGGGGCATTCATGCTTCTGGAGAATATGTCACTCTTCACTTGGCATTGCTAAACACCCAAGTGGAAGACAGAAACTGGAAGAGAGAAAGAGAACATGGGTGACCCAGGGAGAGTGTAGTTACAGCATTCCTCTGGGGACAGGGTGCAGGCTGTGTTCCAAGCCCTTCCCTTGGAGCACACCTCATCTCCCACCTCCCTGTGCACAAACTCACCAGCTGTAACTGTGGCTGCACAGAGGCAAGTTCATTCTTGTACCTTTCTCACCCTCAATTAACATTTATTTATCCCATACAAAAGGGAGCAGCATAAATAGGAGACTGTGCCTTCCTGGACAAAGACAGTTGCATATGCCCAGCTGTTACAGTGCATTCCTGGGCAGGAATTTGACATCGCCCTCAAATTGGGCTCTGCTGATGGGTTAGACGGAGAAGCCGGCGAGGGAAGTGTGTGATAAGAGATGGGCCCCCACGCTGCTCAGCATCATTAAGACAGGAGCATGTCAGGGTGTGCTGAGAAGCAGAACTTAATGTCCCTGAAAAATGTGAGTTTGGGAAATACTGACATATTCAAAATGAAGCTGCCACGTCAATTAGGGGGGAAAAAAGCTGCAGAAAGAGTTCATCTATTGTTTGTGAAGAGTTGGTGGTATCAGGAGGTACAAAGTAGATACAGTTAAAACCAAGAACTGTTTGCACATTGTTAGATTAGGTCACCAGAGAAAGTCAGAAAGAAACATAATGTTGTACTGAACAATGTGACTGGGCAATGATTATACTCCTAAGCTTACAGGACACAAATAAGCGATCTGTAAAAGAAAGGGGAGAAAAATGTCATGTTATTTGTTGGAATTGCTTCAATGTCATGAAATCGATTTGCAGATATACCCACAATTCACCAAGAAATTCCACCTCTGTCACATCCCATCCATAACAAAAGAAAGCTGTCATATGTGCAAAGCTTCTTGAAAGCCTTGAGCACATCATCCTCCTTCTGCCTCATCTGGTGGCGTAACAAAGCACTTTTAGCTTTCACTGAAATCAAGAGCTGAGGTAATTTAACATCTACCTGAACTGTTTTGCATCTTGTGCAATGAGGCACTATCACCCTTTTTTCTTTTATCCCATGCTGCACATGGGTACCTGCTACACTTGCATGAGAGCAAGTGCTAGAATGCAGAGGCAGAAGTATTTTCTGGTATACGCTGGAGCAGTTCAGCTCTAGCACCAACATTCTGAGCTTCTGTTTATAGCAGCACCTCTCCCTGTGATATCTTAGCACTTGCCAAGAGGTAATCTCAGAGAGTAAATACATGTCCACTCCTCTGAGTTTCCTAGATTGGATTTGTACTTTAATTCCATGTTCTGGTGGGATTGCTTATGTAACAGCATTTCTTTCTTCCCTTAACTAAGGTTAACTCCATGGTATGGAGAATTAGGCAAACATTTCATATGATAAAACTACAGCTTGTGGGTGTAATGGGCTTTAGGCCAACATCTCTGAACAGACAAATGTTTTTTGTCATTTTGAGGAGTCAGGAAATCAGATTGCACAGAGATAAGAAGTAGTAAATGTGTTTCATTAAAAATTATTTTCTGAAGATGGTTTCAACAAAAATATTTAATATTGGAAATGTTGTTACACTTTTTATCAGCTTTGCAAATGTAGGCCAGCAGGCTTGTTTTAAAGGAGTAAGAGGGAGGAATAGAAACAAAAGTGGATAAAAAGCCTCCAAAAATCCCTAATGTGTATTTATTTCTTAGGGAAACAATCAGTTGAATACATATGTTGATGTAAAGGATGACTTCCTAAGGAAAAAAGACTAAAACACTTTCTGTTCAGAAAAAAGGAGTTTGCATGCACAGTTCTGAATGGCTTCATGAGGGGTATGCATAGCGTCATTTTGATATCATGTGTTGGCATAGCTTACCAAGGAGCAGTAAAAGCTCCCTGGTGAGCTGCCTTCTCTGATTCTTCACAAAAGTGCGTATTAGGCCAACAAAAAGTTAATACATGTAGAGTAGTGTCCTCTTTTTGTAGATCTGGGTAGCATCTGCAGAGTGGGAATGGGAGCAGCTCCCCATTCAAAGAGTGCCAACCCCCCAATCCCTGGCAGGATGTTTTCTTCTGGTACCCCTATTCTCTCTGTTTTCTTTTACTTTGTAAAGGATGCAGTTAGCACAGACCAGACAATTCCACAGACCACTTGTAGATGCACTGCTCTGGCCAGCTCTGCAACTAGAAAGACAAATCTTTTGTTCAGGGCAGAGGGGCTCTGTGTCTTTCATCTCCTCAATGGCTTCAAGACCAACTGTCCCCCTCAGCTGGGATGGGGTATGACTAGGGGCGATGGAGCATTTGGCAGAGGGAACTGCCATCACCTCCCAGAAACAGCCAAGCCAAAGGGGCACATGAGCATATACTAAATGGTTTGAAGCAGGACTGATACTGCCTTTCAAAGAGGAGAGAGGTGATTAATTAGTTTCTCAGGCAGCCTTGTTCTCCTTTGCAAAGTAATCTCTCCTTTGGAGCTGGGAGACACACTGCTGACTGTGCTTAATCACTCATTTGGGACGCCAAGGTACAGGCTTACTGCAGCCTTGGGAGGACAATTAGGGCTTGGGAGGGTAATGCCATATTCCTATGCTGCCATCTCAGCTCAGGCAGGTTTGCTGTGGGGCCACAAGCTGGTCATTTCTGTCTTTCTGTCTTCATTTGCCTACCTGAATGAGTTAAAAGATGGACTTTATGGATTAGTTATTTAATAAATTCTATTGTGCTTTGCATATGCAGCACATGACTTAAGCATTCCCGAGGCTGCACATGGTCACAAAAAGACCAGAAATGGTTGTATTACAACACGTATTTGGCACCCCCAGTTTCACAGATGCATCAAGTTGCAAACAGAATTTAATGTGATTTCAAATAAACCATGTGAAAACGTTATGAGCTCTCCCGTTTGTTTGGATTAGCATAAGCTCTTCCTCCCCTCATCTCATTTCCCGCATGTTTAAACTACAAATACAGCTGAATTTAAATGTAATCCTCCTGTCTTTACCAACTCATCTTCACTGACAAAAGCACATCATTAAGAAATAGTAGTGTAAGGGGGGACTAGCCCTCTGTTTCCAAATGTGATAAAAGCAAACCTATCCAAATCGGTGCTAGTGATTTAAATTTAGCCCCCAACCACAATAAAATTAGTATCACAGAACTTGCAGGTACAGAAAAAATCTAGGTTCAGGTTTACTAAAGCATTTCTGTAATTTTCGGATGCCTTCCTCAGTTCGTAAACACTCATTATGTGTAAGCAGACCCAGTGTGTGAAGAAAACGTGCAGTTTAATCTATTATTGATTATTTTTACAAACTTCAAAAGCAGCCAGAGTGTACCTCAGGTTAGAAATGGAGAAGCTGAACATGCAGTGCATATTCTGGGGAGCTGCCAGTGCCAGTTCCACCTGCAAAGTAACAAGGTTTTGATCCAAGACCAATGCACATGGTAGAGAAGAGCGATCATAACCTGAGACCCCAACTCAGTCACATGCAGTCACACAGCATATGTTTGTTTTGAGGCTGGAGGCTTTTATTGCCTGTCCTGCCTTGGAGAAGATAGTGACCTCTGGAAGAGACAGTCACTGGAGGCATAGAAACATGTAGCTTCATCATGATCAGCTGTCTCAATAAAGCAGTGAGAAGGGAGGCACCAGGAATGGCCTGGTGCAGCTTTTCCCTGGGGCAAGAGGAACTGTGGCAAGAGAGAATATACAAGGAAACCTGTTGCACATATGTATCATCAGAGACTTTAGAGTGGCCATACTGAGTCAGACTGTTTGTCAACATGACCCAGTATCAAGCCTCTGACCATGATCATAGTGGACACATAAGCAAGAGTACAAGAACAGGTTAGGCATGTTTTCCCAGAATATTCTTCCAGCCTTCGAAAGTTTGCAGCTCGTGATCGAAAGGGTTTTTCTGGTATTTAAAAGCTTGCCTGAGATGTTTGGATGTTTGGAGGTCACCCAGTTGATTTTGATCCAATGTGAATATTTTACTCCATCTCTGTGAAGACCTGTTTTCTTTTGCCAGTTCTGCCCTGGCCACCCTCTGGTGTCACTGGGTCCTGGTGGGACACCAGGCCCACATGGAGCAATCAATGGTCATTCCTTACCCACCTTCTCATACCACTTGGTGAACCTCTAGCACATCTGTCCTGGAGGCTGCTTCTGGCGTAAAGGCCATTCCACACATCTGAGGATCCTGGTTACCCATCTCTGAACCTTTTCCCATCCTGCCATATTTGTAATGAGGACCAATGTGCTCTCTGCTAAGCAATATCTCAGTTATGTGGTGCCAGCACTATCTCTGTAGCTGTGAGACCAACCTTGCATCTACCCTTTGTTAGCACAGACCTGACCTGCTTCCTCTGCCCCACTCCTCCTTCTTCTCTTCCCCAGCCACTCTGCTTTATCTGAGGATGTACAGGGGATGCTCCACTTGTATTCCTGCTCATGTCACCTCTTCTGATGATGCCCATCACCTCTGCAGCTGAGGATCAGAGCACAGCTGGGCTGCGGGGCACTCACCAGCCCCCAGCAGAAATGGGTGCTCTGGGTACCCTGGCTGGAATGTATGGTTGTGTCACCACCTGTGCCCCAGGAGCAGGTCCCTTGCCTGCAAAACCGGGTAACGTGGGAGAGATGGGAACATACAAAGGGGGAGGTGTGTTGCAGAGAAATCCTTCACCCTGAAAATCACTGTCCCCTTCTTCACAAGTTTAACACTTGATGGCATACAAGTGGTCTTTTTCTTTTTTTTTCACACCAGCATGTCATGGAATCATAGAATCATAGAATAGTTAGGGTTGGAAAGGATCTCAAGATCATCTAGTTCCAACCCCCCTGCCATGGGCAGGGACAGCTCACAATAAACTGTGTTACCAAAGACTACCCAGCCTGCCTTGAACACCACCAGGGATGGAGCATTCACAACTTCCCTGGGCAACCCATTCCAGTGCCTCACCACCCTCACAGTAAAGAACTTCTTCCTTATATCTAACCTAAACTTCCTCTGTTTACTCTTGAAATCTCCCTTGTTTAAGCTTGAAGTCAGTCCTGTGAGATGAATGTCACCCTTCTCATGTTGTCCAGACTTGCAACCAAGAGCCAAGGCTCTTACAAACTGCTCAGCCTTACTGTCTGCCACACGGAGAGTTTACAGCCGGTTTTCTGGCTTTTCCCCACATCATTTTCCTCAGCATTTTTCAAACATTGCTGCTTTCCAAGTACCTCCAGCCCAATAAAACAGCTACACATGTTTCTTCATTTCTTCTGGGTGTATTAGCTTGTGTTGTCCAGGTTGGATTTTATTACTATACCCTCCAGATAAGGCTACTTGCCTGCATGATAGTCTTTGCCTCCTACTATGAGATTAGCTGAAAATTTATTTTGAGAGCTATTCATCCCCTTTATATAACTACCGTTAACATCCCCTCTTGATAGCTAGCTAATAATTAAAAGTAGAATTCCAAACCTGAGATTCCCAGCATCTTTTGAGTACCTGTTCTTATATCAGCATATGTTTGTTGATTGTTCCAGTTTATCTATTTACAGTCCTCCAAGTAGTGTTCAGTAGACAGAGCAGCTCTCTGATGTGCTACTAATCACCTTCTTTGAAATGACTGTAGAAAAGATATCAGGCTGTGAGCCAGTACTTTTGGGATCATGTTAACGGTTTACCGTTGTATTTCAATCACTCACACTGTGTAAAATAACCCAAGATGTCCCTCCTTCAGGGTATTAAGTAAAGATTGCATCCCCTGCGAAAAGGGAAGCTTCTGACAAGCATTAATCTGCAGGGAGCAGTTCAGTGGGAAATAAAGGGCAAGACCATCACCAAATGGCCTCTTCTTGCACAGGGGGTGCTTTATGTAGGTGCTTGCACATTTTGGGAGGAATCCTGTTTCTTAGCATTCTCTCATTACCACAAATACTGGGTTACATTCGGGTGGTTTTCAGCATCCAGGACTTTCAGTTTTGCAGATTTAGAAAAATCTTTAATTAAACAACAGAAGGCATATTATCCTGTCTCCTTTCATCAGCTTGGTACCCATCAACTACAGCTGGCACAAACCAATTATCCCTGTGGCAACCACAGCTTTTGACAGCTCTTGACATAGACCGCTTTCAACTTGTAGGCATCCCATGCTATTTTTGTGCTTTTGCAGATGATCGAAGGCTGCTATGTGCACCTCATTTCCTACAGGGAGCAGCTGCTGGACTTGTGCAGTGATGGCAGTCAGGAGAGGGCCTTCCGGGCTGCACCAGCACCAACAGCAGATGGTGATGGTAGTGCAGCGGCCCATGGTGCAGGGTAGAAACTGGCCGTCCTCATACTTGTGAAAAACGATGTTTCCATCAGGTTGAAGCTGATGCTCCATCTTTCTTATGGTAGCTGTCATTCCCTGCAGTCTAGCTCTTCCAGGGTAGGTGATGTATACCCTGAGACAAGCCTCTGTGATGGCACAGCCCTCCTGTTGTATGGTTAGGAGTATGACGCAGGTCCCACTGTGTGTATTCTGGGAGATGGGTTTCTTGTCTCAGGCTGCCTACAAAGCACTGTGATCACCTGTAGGCTGTGGAGCAGTGCTCAAGGCAACAGAAACCTGTTGCAATGTTTGAGAAGAGGGGAAGAAAACATACCAGGAGGTCTTTGAAGGTACCAGCATCAATTCACAGCTAATTAGAGAGCAGGAGGCTCTTCCAGGCTAATGACCAGACTGGCTCTGCCTCATGGCTGCTCTGCACGGACAACAACCCATAGGTGACAGGAAGCTCAGGCTTTGGGCTGGGCATCTCCACCCCACTTGAAAGCAAAGCTGGCCAGCAGCCCAGCAGTTGCTTCCTGTGCAAAGATTGTCTCGTGGCTCAAAGGGAGATTTAGCATTTTTCTTAGTTTGATCCACTTATCCTTCTCCAAGATCCTGAGCCAAAAGCTATCGACTTAAACAGGCTTTGCATTGGGTTTCCGGTTTGTTGGAATGAGGCACAGATGAAATAATCCCAAATGTCCTCATTTATAAAAATATTACTTATTTTCCCTCTGTGCTTAATTCCATGATCTAACAGAAATATGAAGCATGCAGTAGGACACAATCACTATCTTAAGGACAAAAAAATTGTCTATTCCTTCACGACACCTGCCCACAGACTTCTAGTCTAAATGCCTTCCATGGAAATCAATAAGCATTTTAGAAGTGAGATCAAGGATGATCCAGAGCAGAGTCCCTCAACACCTTTTGTTTACCTCGAAAAGCTGCTGCTCTGGGCTGCAAATCTGGGTTTAGGTTTGCATTCTGTTCTCCCTTCTTTTACCAGCAACCTCTGTTGGCTGTTACCACTTCTGGATAAATCTGCAATATACAGGCTTTTAAAGAATCAGTGTAGAGATTGCCCAAGAGTCAAGAGTCTGATTCCCATCACCGCCCAGAGATTGACTTTTCTAAGGAGTGAGGAACAGAATGCCAAGTACCAGTCTGAGGAGCAGGAGTACATTTTTATTACCAAATGCAGAACATGCTAAAATTCCTGGAGCTTACATTTAAAAGGAGGTTTCTAACACCTGGAGGTTGACAGTTTTTATATGTTGCATTTGGGGGTGTTTTCTAAAAAGAACTTTTAGGATTTTTTTTTTCCCACATGTACTTCACTGGTTTAACCTTAAAAAAAATTCTCTTCAATGAAAAAAGTGACATTTTGTAAACTTCCTCATTTAAATTGTATGTATTTTTGTGAAGTCTGACGACACCATCAGATGTTTGGATACCTCTTTAAAACACACACAATTTAGGCTCTATAATTTTAGCCACTGGAGGGCTCCCCAATTTTTTAATTAATTTAGTAGGACATCCAGCATAAAAGGATGGAGGAAGGAGCAAAAGCAGGGTGGTCCTAGTCACTACCACAATCTCTGCAAATCCTAAATTCCATGCAAATTCCAGGTATTCTTCTGTGTGTTCCTCAACGAAAATACTGGAAGAAACTAAATTTAGTATTTCTGATAGAATAACTATTCCAGTATAAGCTGGCCAGCCGGCAAGCCTGGGTGTAGCTGACTAGCTAGATATGCACTAAAATACAAGAAAAAGAAAGTTTCAAGACTTGTTAGTATCACACAACCAGGCAAATGCTCCACAAGTTTTACTCTAATGCACCAGTTTTACTGTAATATATCAGCTTTTTGTGTGGATGATTTACATTATCTTTGCATCCCCCCATACTCCCAGCCTGCCAATTCACCCTTATGCTGCCATTTGACTAATATGCTCCTCAGATGCTGTCTT
This sequence comes from Melopsittacus undulatus, assembly GCF_012275295.1. NCBI lineage: Eukaryota > Metazoa > Chordata > Aves > Psittaciformes > Psittaculidae > Melopsittacus > Melopsittacus undulatus. The sequence goes on along the minus strand of NC_047527.1, from coordinate 67,140,281 downwards.
GGGGTTTTATACTGAAGATGGTTTCTCATGGCTGGATCAGTTTGCAGCACAGTACAGAATCTACTCCTGCATCCTGTTCTGGCCCCTGTACCCTGAGCCCTGAGCTAGCCATCTTCCAAGATCCTATTCTGCACTCAAGGAATTGCTTTCCTTTAAAAAAATAAAGGAGAGCAAAGAGAAGAGAGGAAATGTCCCAGGATCAAATAATATCAAGAGTGCCTGGTGAGCCAAGAATCCTGCTTTTCCAGAAAAGAGGTGTCCCGGACTATGCAGGGCACAGAACCCTGCAGTCACATTTGCAACATCCGCTCTATTGGTATATATGTGACCCTAGAGGCAGCACCACTACCCTGTTTCACTCCTCTGGTTGCATAGTCCATTCAAGAAACAAATTGAAAGTTTGTCTTCAGTTCACAGCCACAGAAAAAAAGCAGAACTTCCTCAAATAATGGTGCTTACCCATACCTGCTGTGGTCAAGGGACTTGTTGGTTGCCCTACCATATCCATGTCTGATCTTTGTAGAGAACTAGTGATGTGACTCTTGCCAGAGCTTACTGTGCTTGTGTCCCCTGCAAAGGAGAGGCTGATAGACCTTTGCAGTAAAACATCTGCTGGTGAATGAAGGAACACAGACCATGGACATGCCTGTCCCACTGGCAAGCACTTTCTCAGAGCTAGGTTTGAACTACTTTTTGCAGCACATAGAGGTGCAAACCTCTCCATCCTGCTAACCTGCCAGCTGCCTCAATAGCACCATCCTGATCAGGCACAGCCCCAGCAGTTTGGTATGGTTAGGATGATGCAGCTGTGCAGGGGGTGGTATGTACTGCAGAAAACAATGTGAATGGGGAAAAAGCCCCATACATGCCTCAGACTTGCAAATCAAAGCACAGAGAATGCAAAAGTCCATCAATATGGATGCATGCAGTGCATCTTTAAGAAAGGAGATGAGAGTGGCATCAGCAATTGTCTTTCACACTACCTTTGTGCAAGACCACCCATCATCTCACCACAGTGAGCAGTGGTTGTAGACTCCTTAGCAAAGAGGCATATTTGCTGCTAATAAAATATTAACCCAGATGGAGGGCTGGTAAAATATTTAAATATCAGACATTCCTCTATTCCTCAGCTTCCCACTTGGCACAAATCACTGCCATGATTTGGAATCTGATCAAACATCTTTCAAAGGTACAAAGAGGCTAATTTATAAAGAAGGATTAATCCCTCTACAAGACCAGGCTGGTTAGAATTTCTCTTTCCCCCTTTCATGCTACAAGGCTCTCAATCTTTTTTCCACATAGCGCTTTTGTGGAGAATTTTTTCACCAACTTGACTTACGGCCTTTTGAGGCCACGTGTTTTAATTCAGAGACCCGGCGGGTGAAGATTCCTATTTATCCACAAGACAAGAACTATTTTGCCCTTGGCGCTATGAGCATCTTTGCACTAACCCTTCAGCATACTTCAAGCTTGACCTGTAGAAAGGCAGGCAAAGTTGCAGCGAGTTCTGGTACCAGAAGAGACAGTTAGCAAAAGTGGCAAGGCATGACAAATATAGTGCGAATACCTAGAGGTGGTGCAAATGAAGGTCCCTTAGGACATGGGAAGTGAGCAGGAACACGAGAGGAGCACACGGCAACCTTCACCTCACGTAATGGAGGTACACATGCCATGGTGATGAAGGCCACATTTCAATTACAGGTGGTGTGGAACAGTGTTGCCTTTTATTTTAAATGGGCTGCTCCATCATTTCAACACTTAGCACTCAGAGAAACTGTGAATTATCATTTCCTATGCATCTTTCTCCCACCTTTTCTGAGCATGAAGGCTTCTGTCACGTTTCCCTCACTTCTCTGTCAAGAATCCTCATAAATTTTATATGTCCTCACTGATGGCATCAGTACACTGAGAAAACACAACTGCAGTTTTAATGGAGGGGTTCTGCACTGTGAGACTAGATTTTGGGACTGATTGCTTTTTCTCACCCAGCTTATCTCCTTGATCAGATTACTATATCTCACTTCAAACAGGAACTAGCTGACTTCAGAGCAAATTTCTGTTAAGTCCATTGGATTCCCTTCCAGTCACAGCCTGTGTGCTTCAGACTTCATCACTGCAAAATTAAGTGATAGTATAATTGCTCTGGGAGGGGAAATGACCGCAAAACTGTGCAAGAAGCATTTTGCTAGAACAGGCTGTTGAAGTTACTGTGGATCTTTATATGCTGTATTACCCTTCCCACACACCCTTATACCCCTTGCTCAAGTGGGGTTCCCAGCTGTGATGCCTCCCCCCAGGACCATTGCCACCAACACCAGCCCTGCAGGGTCACAGAGATGCAAATTCCTGTACTCGCCCAATCCTGGCATTGTTGGTGGACCTCCCTGTCTTCTTTCCCTCAAACTGGCAGGAGCCACCTTAGCTGTCATAGTAACACCAAAACCACCCAGCAAGGCCTTCAGCAAAAGCTATTTCTTCCTTGCTGTAGGCAAGTATGTGTCTTCTGTTGCATTTTGAAGAAGAATGCCCTCCTAGTTCACTCTGGAAGCAGGTCCAGTTAGCACCAAATATACTATTTTAAGTAACTTGGCAGTCTGAAAGACTTTTCACCTCATCCAGAACCAGTTGCCTACTCAGCTTGCCCTGGTGCCCTGTGACAAGCCCCATGACCCACCATATGTCTTGTTTAAGTCATCACTGCAGCAGAGCCACAAACATGCACAGAGAAGCATCCTCCAGACACATGTGTTGATCATTAGTTACATAAATTAATTTAAACAACAATTTGGCATTAGAGCTATCATGGAACTTTAAAATCATTAAGTGTTTAATTATTTCCTAGAAAAGCTTTGAAGTGGTGCTTTTCAAATTCAGCTCTCCAGCTGCTATCAGTGAGCTGCAGAATAGGGCATTTGCATACTCCTGGTTTGGATGCCGGCAGCTTTCCGGTCTATTATTTTATTGGGTCTAGATGGAGATTGTGGCAATAATGTAAAGGTTTGTCAGGGTGTTTTTTACTGTTTGGTTTTGAATTTAGATTACAAATACCTCTTAAAAAATATCCAGTTAATCTCAGCTTGGCCTGTTGCCTGGGAAATTTTCTGTGTGGTGTTTAATATTAAATATAGCTCTTGAAGATTTCTTTATTTGCTGAAGTGTTTGTAATTATTTCTCTTTTCATCACAGTTTGAAATTGGTTATTTCATGAGTACACAGGTAAGAACGAGGATCTTCCTATGCTTCATGCAGAAGTCACCATCATTTTCTTAATTGCTGAGAAGCTATTGCTAATACATTAGCCTGCAGAAGATGAGAAAGGGAGAACTGAGAGGTTTCTGTAAGAATGCCTAAAGAAATGGCAGAAACACGATACAGCTTTCAAACACAGACAAGGCTTCATTCTTTCTGTCTTGTTTCATAAAAAATGAACCACATAGTGAATGCTGTAGCTTAATGTTACTCCTGTCAAGTCTTTAGTAAGTGGGTGTCCAGGGAATTAGATCATAAGCGGAGGGAATGTTCCTCTCATTTGAAAGGTTTCTCATTGTGTTTATTAATTTAACCATTGACTTTAAGAAGGCAATATATGCTGTTTTCAAAGGGATTCAATAAAGCAAGATCTGCCTGACCCCTTTACAGGCTATTCTGAGAGACACATCCCATGTATCAATGGAAATATCCAGAGAGAATACATGTAATGTAATTATTCATAAGAGAGCTAAATCACTGAGCAGTTACACATCACTTAGGCTGAAAATATCTTCAATTAAGGTAGGAATGAAGTAATATTACATTTTATGCAAGTTCCCATCAATAAGCCTGACACATGCCAGCTCCCATTTAATAACATATTTTACTTCGAATAATTCTCCTTTTTTTTTCCTGCTTCAAAGAAGGTGGAAGATGGCTCAACTGTTCGCAGAAGTGAAAATGTGGTTGTAGGAGGAATTTATGGTTTCGTGTTTCAGAGCACGGAACAATCCCCATCTGAGGAGGTTAAGAAGCATTTTCCTGTTTGGAAAGGAACACCAGCATCACTGGGATGCCTCATCACTGAACACGGAAGATGGAACAAAAGATGGACTGTTGGTTAAAACCAGCCTGACAAGACCTGTAATTCATGCATCGTCATTTCTGTCCCCCAAATATGTGGGAGGTCTGTTCTGCATGAGCCAGTGCTAACTACCTCCTGTCAGTAAACTGAAATGGGCATGGAGTTCTGGCACACAAGTATTTTCAAAGTGCTAGGTTTTCTCAAATGAAGTGAATACAATACAACTTCATCCTGAGAAGCAACTGGGAAGAGGGAGTAGTAAAAACCCAAAGTGCAGGAGATGGATTAGAATTGAGGACTCACACTGAGTGGTGGGACCTGGGCAACCAGGGCACCATTTCTGGTCCAGGCAACATGCCACAGCCATGAGAGAGCTGGAGATATGAGGCCCTTTACTTCTGTTAAGCATCCTAAATCCTTCTCTGTGTGGAATGCAGGTAATTCCACACACCTCCCCCCACCCAGCACCTGGATTGGTGTCTATCACAAGGAGAAATCAGGCTGGGAAGGGAACCAAGAACACCTATAAGTCATTCCCATGGGGATCCTCGCTAAATGCAATCCCACATAAGCATACTCAGTCAGGAAACAGAAGGGCTGCGTCTCCTGACAGGCAGCTCTAACAGCAGTGTAAGCAGACTAAAAAAGCAAAGCCATCCTGCAGCAGCACTTAGGAAGCAACTACCAGGCTGAAAAAGCAGCAATATGGGAAGCAGCAGCTAGAAACCTGAATCTCCATGTCAGTGTCTCATGCTTCTCTCCCTCCACTACTTCCCTCAGTGAAGAGGCTGTTAATTGGGATTTGGCTGTTCAGGTCTCTAGTGTCATTTTGGGCACCCTCAGGCTGCAGAGAGGTCTGCATAGCATTGGCAGGTCCCTGGAGCAGCTGCTGGAGGCCTGGTGGGAGAGCAGAGAACATAGAATCATAGAATAGTTAGGGTTGGAAAGGACCTTAAGATCATCTAGTTCCAACCCCCCATCTCAAAAGCCATTGCATCCCCACATTAAGCAACTAATTCAAGGTAAAGAAATCACAAGAGATGCACAAAGTGATAATTAAAGGGATGAAAGGCAAAACCCCCAAAATTATTGTCAACACAGCTCTAAATTAAGTTTGTATGAGCACAAACATAGAAATGTATTTGTATGTATTTTTATAAAGAAAAATTAAAATACAATGTGCTTCATAAAGTAGCATATTATTACATCATCTGAGAAATAACACTTTAAATCAATTGAACATGAAATACAGCAAATTCTGCATAACAAACCCCTTTGCTGAGATGGTTTCTGATGCACCTAATGAGTGCTGGCCTTCCTGGAGACACCCAAATTTGGCAAGCTGTGTGACAGGGATGCTTTTGTTGGCCTTTTTGGCCATTTTTAATGTACTGTGATATGACAGCCCCAAGCTCAGCCTGGCATCATTCATCTCACAAGAACAAAGTTACTTTTCAGTCCCAGCACCAGTGCTGTCAAGTTTCTTAGGATTTTAAGGTATGGGGAGAGTGGGAGTAGAACTTGAGCTTTTCTTGCTATCTTGCTAAAACCTATTCATATTGCTGTGCTTTCAGTTGATATTGCCTGTCGGTATCTTGCTGGTATTTTGTAACAGACCAGTTCTCCTTGTGCTCATTAAAGAGAAAAAATGGAAGCAAGAGTGACTGAGGAAGCTGCAGGTTAATACTGATGAAAACTTAAGAGGACAGAGGGTATTCCAATAAGTTTTTCCTATCCCTCCCAGAATGTGCTCCAACAGAGAAATAATCTGACCCTCCAAACTGCAATGTAATAAGTGCGGGATTAATATCTGACTATAAAATACCTAGAAAGCCATAACTATAACTCATATACATATAAAAGAGATCAGACTTCAGGAACGTGATGATTTCTTAAGTAGATACCACATGTAACAAGTCAAAAAGTTGAGGCAGAAGAGATTCTCATAGAATATTTATGGGAATTTACATTACATTTTGTATGACATATCTGTAAATGAAACTAATTGCAAAGGTAAAGAAAAACAAAGGTCTTTATCTTGTTGAAATGCTCAGACGTGACTTGTGAGAAAATTATTAAATACCAAGTCAACATTTGCAGAAATTTTATGTAGTGTAAAATTTGAAAGTTTTGTCTCCTGGTTCCAATTTAGAAGGATTTCTTTCCTGCCTAAAATGTCAGCACTGCCCTTGGAAAAGACATTTAAGTTCCTAGCAAGCTCTGCTACTGTGTAGTTCACCTATACTTCCAGTCCCCTGAGCTAAGCAAATACAGTTATCTTTATTGACTCCACTCTCATTGACATGAGTTGGTTGACTTCATCTGTTCAGGAGCCACTTAGAAAGTGGAAGTTGTCTCTGAGCAAAGGCTGTGGCTTTCCTCTGTCATTCATTACACCACACCTTCATGAAGGGCAGAGGAAGCAATTTCAGTGTTACCCTTCTTGAATAATGTTAGAAAGCTTTATGGTCTGCAAATATACAACTCTATCTATGCAGCTTCCGGATACAGATATAATGTATATACCTGTATTTATTGACCTGTAAACTGGCTTTAAAATGAACCTAGATAACCTGTACCAGCTGCTCTCCATTGGTGTTCTCAGTTATATTATCATGGTTAGGAACGAATGGTCCTGATTCCTTTGGAGCTATGGGATCTGGTAAATGAAGTGTGAATGTGATTTTGCACCAATATTTGATTCTATAAATGCAGTGACCCAATGCACAGTATTTGTTTATACCTTAAAAACATCACAAACCTTTGCACCCATAACAAGGCCAAAGCCCACAAGAACTGAGGCCAGTGTGTTGCAACAAGCAGCTCTAGAGAGCAAGGGCATAGACATGGGGTTGCTGTGAGACCAGCTGGGAAGTTCTGGAGAGAAGCATGAGTGTGATGTGCCACATGAGCTGTGGCCTAAATGCATTTCAAGTGCAGTTGCTCAGTTGTAGATGCATGAAGCACGGGTCACACGCTGTACATCTGATCTGCCTGCCAACATCAGATAACGCTGTGAGCATCTCTGTAAGGTGATCGGGGAGGGCAAAGCTGGCCTGCCTGATGTTTTGGACCTCTGCAGGCAGGTCAGTGCAACTGCTGCTATTCCAATCAGCCTGCCAGCTAACTCCCAAGATAAAAAGGACATGGAACTGTTGGAACAAGTCCAGAGGAGGGCCACGAGGATGATCAGGGGACTGGAGCACCTCCTATATGAAGACAGGCTGAGAAAGTTGGGGCTGTTCAGCCTGGAGAAGAGAAGGCTGCATGGAGACCTCATAGCAGCCTTCCGGTATCTGAAGGGGGCCTACAGGGATGTTGGTGAGGGACAATTCATTAGGGACTGTAGTGATAGGACAAGGGGTAATGGGTTGAAACTTAAACAGGGGAAGTTTAGACTGGATGTAAGGGAGAAATTCTTTACTGTTAGGGTGGTGAGGTACTGGAATGGGTTGCCCAGGGAGGTAGTGAATGCTCCATCCCTGGCAGTGTTCAAGGCCGGGTAGGATGAAGTCTTGAGTGATATGGTTTAGTGTGAGGTGTCCCTGCCCATGGCAGGGGGGGTTGGAACTAGGTGATCTTAAGGTACTTTTCAACCCTAACTATTCTATGATTCTATTATTCTCCAAATGCCTGTGACTGGATATGTGTGGGACAGCTTGGGCAAGCAGTAACACCATAGAGCTGCAAACGAAATGGAAGGTAAGTTGTGACCTATGAAATCTCATGCTAGATGCCATCATGCTTTGGCTGCATGCTGCAGCTATGGCTGCAGTCCTGGTTCCTGTATGGGTGGCCCCACTCTGTTCACTACTGGTGTCAGAGAATCATCTGACTGGAATAGGTTATGCTGGGCTTCGTATGGGTCAGGGAGACTACTGTGCATCAGGAAACGTTAAGGAGGAGCATAAACCCACCAAGGAAAAGGGCATAAACTATAGTGGGAACCCACAAGAGACTTTTCATATGTGTGAGGAGTTGGTGCCATGCTCTGCCACCCTGCACCCGTGAGTTTTTAAGTAACCCAGGCAGAGAAGCACGAGTGGTTGTGAGTTTTCAGCCTGGTCTGCTAAAGCAAGATGTGATGGGTGGCTGAGAGGTAATAATAGCTTCAGTTTTAATGTGCTGCTGTGTGCGAGTCAGAGCCTTTATAGACTCATGGAATTAATGTGATCAGTAAGGTTTTGTCCTGACCAGTAGATGAACAGGGGAGCTGGAGAAGAACCTATAAAATGCTGGCAGAGGGTGGTGCAGGCAGCAGCACTTGCACTTCTGCATTACTGAGACAGGGTGAAGGTGCTGGCCTGTGGTTATTAAAAAGCACTGGCATTTCCCAACAGGACCCCTAGAAGATGAGCTGGTACTTGCCCTTCCAGGGCAGGCTGACCACTTCTCATTTTGAACCCATGCAGAAATGATGTGGCATCAGGTGTGACCTCTGATGGAGGTCTGTGGACATTAGAAACAGGCTCCCAAAGAAAGCTCTTGGTTTGAAGTTTTGTTGCTGGCCCCTCCTTGTCACCTACCTGCAGCTGAAAGACCTAAGGTTTATTTCTGTGGAAAGCAGTGATGTCCCTGTCAGCAGCTCCCCATCCACAGTGGCTGCCTTGAGTCCAGTGAAAGTCTTTGCAGTTTAGTGCCAAGGGAATCGGCTGTCAGGGATGCAGGTTGCTGGTGGTGGCTGCTCTCATCTGGTCTCAAATGGCCAAAAGTGTAAAATGTAGGGAACGTGTGACTCACAGTGTGAAACTGCCGTGGTTCTCTGCAGTAAGCATCCTTTCTAATGCAGTGGCTATGTTTGCATGGGCAGTGTGCACCATGAGAAGCTCCCACATGAGCTCAATTACCACAAATCATTACCCTAGTTCTGATGCAGCACCTTATACAAACACAGCACATACCAAATCAATAGTGAGAGAGTGCAATCCTGTAACTGGTTTTACAATAAAGGAAAGAATTAGTGGGAACACCAAAACAACTCTTTAAAAATCTCATTAAACAAAGCCAGATTGAAAAGCACTAGTGATAATATCAATGCAATTACAGTTTAAGTCCGTTAGAAATTAGAAATTACCAGTAAAAGACAAAGAAGTGTTTGCTGCACACCAGAAAGTCCAGATAATGTCAGATTCTGTTAGCTTTTCTCACACTTATCTATATACAACACTGCTCAGGCTCTTAATGGAAGTAAGGTTCAACGCTGAGTTTGCTCCGTTCCAGACAATAGTATCTCCAATTGGTGTGGCATGATTGCTAGGTATTTTTCACTGAATATACCTGGTCAGTTCCTTCTACCTGAATATTTAAAGGTTTTACGGACAAATACAATGTCCTGTAAATGGTACTGTATAATCTGTGACTGCATTTGAGTGCACACATCCCCTGGTTAACAGTGAAATATATTTGTTTGAGGTTGGTAGACACTGCCATTAGTCATTTATTACCTGCTGGCAGATTTGTTTGTGCTGTATCATGCGGTGCATACAGTGTGCACGAATGCCTGCTTTAAATTTTCTGAGAGGCTGCGTTTTTATTTCAGGACACCTATAAGCACTGTCAAGCACCCAAATTCATTTCTTTCACATCAGTGTTTTTTCCTTTGTTTCCTTTTTTTTTATAATAGTTCAGAAATAAAAAGCAGAGCACAGCAGTATAAAATGGGCATACATAAGCACACGTATCTTGTCAAAATTAGAAAGCAAGCTCCTGAAAGCATTCAGCAGGAAACAAAGAGACAAGGCTACCCTTGAATCAATTTGTGACTCCTTTCAGCAGTGTTAACAAATACTTTCCTGAAGTATGAATATTTCCCCTTTTCCCAAGACCATTTTTAAAATCACAGAATGATTTGAGTTGGAAAGTACCTTAAAGGCCATCCAGTTCCAACCCCAGTGCCATGGGCAGGGACACCTTCCACTAGACCAGGTTACTCAAAGCCCTCTTCAACCGGGCCTGAAACACTTCCAGGGATGGGGCATCCACAACATCCGAAATGTTTTGTTCTGCTCTGAAAATTGCCTGATGTTAACCAAACATTGAATTTACCCATATCTAATCTCTCCAGCATGGATGACACCTATATACTTCAGGAAAAATAGTGAAATCCAAGTTTTGAATATCAGTCCTCTCATCTGAACTTGGAAGGGTGTGATCAATGTGTGTGTTTGTGCATAGACACATGCATATGCATGTGTGTGAGCAAGGAAACGCAGCCAGAAAGGCCACCAGATAACTAAGCAGTTGGAGAAATAAGTCTAACATCCCTCCATCAGACCTTAGCCATTTCCCCCTGCTCTCCCCATGGAAGTCCCCAGGTACTTGTCAGAGCAGTTCCCCCACATTGCTGGGAGCAAAGCTTACTGAAGGCTGCCAGGAAAGCTCACCTGCAGGACGGGGGAGTGTCAAACCCTGTGATGGGAAACCTGCAGTGAACCTTGTAACTGACCAAGGGCTCAAGCCAGGATGAAAACAGGAACTGGGTACAAATCCAACTCTGAATTTGGAAGTTAGTGCAAGTGTCATAGCCTAATGCTGGTCAGAAATGTGTCACGTCTCTCCCTAGAAGTTAAGTGCCACTTTGGGATGTGCAGAAGCTGACTTTGGAGAAGTCACTTAAGCATTCTGCTGAAGTACGCAGGTAGGCATGAAGCTGGGCAGGTGTTTGCTCTGAAGGTCCTGTTCATAGAGGCAGGTGTGCAGAGACCCTGTAGCCACAGTCATCCTCACAGGGACAAAGATCTGTCTGTCTCCATCAGAGGAGGATGATGAGACAGTGACTCTTCCATTAGAGGAGTTAACCCTCTTTAAGCTTCTGAGTTTTGCTCAAAAGCTTCACCAGCACCATGCAATCGTCAATCCACTGATCTAAACAAGGAGGAAAACATAATGTGCACCAGAGCTGCCTCCCGTTGGATCCCATTTCGACTCTCAAAGTCTCAGTACTACTGTAGCTGTTTCCCAGATGCTGGGAAAAGCAGAGCAGAGACCCATGGCTGGTGGCTGCTCAGAGAGCTCATATGACCTGTTCTAACCTCCAGTGTAGGTGTCATCCATGGGTGGGCTGCTGACAGATCATGTGTAGGGAAGGTACTTGGAGCAATCTTCATCTTAAATTAAGATATTTTTTTCCTGTAATTACCAATTACCATAACAAAGAAACTGAAGGGGCTGATCTGATTTGTATTGAGAACAGTTTTGTTTCCACCTCTTTTCTCTTGTCTTGGGAATAAAACATGCAAAGTAGCAGAGAAGAAACTTTCTAAGAAATTGTTGAGATATAGCTATACATGTGAAAGGAAAACTACATATATATCTATGTATACATAGGTATATAGGAAAGCATAGAAAAGTGTCAAGTTGTCAGATGATATTTGTCTTACTAACAATCCCCTGAAAAGTAATATGCTGTGTCTTTTTCCCTTCCTGTACTTGCCATCATAATTTCTCTTACCCTCAACTGCCTGTTCCTGCAAGCCCAACTTAGGAGTCAAAACCTGGAAACCCCCATAGAATCCTCATCATTGTGCCCCACCACTCAGGGCAGACAGTGAGATGCTTGTGTTCTGTGATGTTCTTTGGGTTTTATCCCAATTATTTTAATGGTGGTAGTGTCAGAGTCCTACAAATACGGACGTGGTAATACCTGCCTTCTCCTTTTCTTTGGTTTAACTTGTGATCAAAGCAGTCCCAGTTTCCATCTTGGGTACCCTTAGGACCTATGCAAGTCACTGCTGGGTTTATGTGGCAAGGTTTTGGTAGTGGGGGGCCAGCAACAGCTTCCCATGTGGCCCCACTGACCTGGACTCTCCGCAGGGTCAGGAATTTTGGGGATCTCAGTGCCTCTGGCTAAAGCCAACCTAAGTCCAGGAATGTTGAACCATTAAGCTGTAACAGCCCTCCACATCTAAATTTTAAGGAAGAAAAAAGAAAAGGCTATACCCAGAGATACATGGGAGAACCTGCATTTTTGTAACCTGCAGTTTCTTTCTCCTGGCTTCTCTTCTTTATCCTTCAGACATTTGAGCAGCATCAAGGATTTCTTTTCATTTCCATCACTGACTTTTCTATTTCACTTTGTAGGTCATGTTAGCCACACAGACTAGTTTCCCTTTTTCTATCTAACATTCAATGTAACTCCAAAGCACTCAGTTATGCTTCTGTCTTTATCTTCTCTACCTTGCCAGCTCACCATGTTTTTTTGAGGCTTTTCTGACTTCTCACTAATGCCCTGCTTTTCCCTGTGCCTCCTTACATTGACAGTCCCTCCCTTGAAATTAACTCCTGCCATGTACCCTACCTTTTTTGCCCTCTCCCCCCCCTTCCAGTTCTTGTGAATCTGCTTGCTTTAGGATGTGTTCCCATGACAGAAACTGCTTTTTCTGTGCCCCTCAGCGTTATACCTCCTGGGCTTCCTTTGATCAAAATGTCTCCAGGGAAGAAGCTTCACTGCTGTGTGCACTTCAATCAGGAAAGCTCCAATCCACACCTGCTTAAAGAAGCTTAAGAAATTCATGTATGGGCAGCAAGAGCACTGTAAACATCGTTTTTCATAAGAATGTGCACCAGGGAATACAAGGTTGGTAGGTAGCTCTGCATTTGCATTATTGGGAAAGTGTGCTTAAAGGGATGAGTGATAAATACAGCTCTGTAATGAACTCCAGCTACAGTAGGATTTGCTTATTTTCCTGCACTAATATACCCCCACACACTAATATACCCCATGCTGAGCAGCTGAGAACAGAAACTGGGTGCGGGTGCGTTTATAGCAAACTCTGTCTTCTTGTTTGCCTGCAGATACTCATTCTGAGGCAACCAAATTTTCTGAAATAAGTTATGAAAGTAGGGAAACCATCAGTTTGTTTGGGCATGGAGGATTAAAGCCAAAAAATCTCAGGCATTTTTTCACAATCATTGTCAATTTAGCCCTGTTGTGTTTTGAAGGTTCTCATTAGCTAGTAACCACATTTGAAAAATAGTCTAATTAAGAAACACTCATGAAACAGAAAGGGAGAAGGAAGACTTTGAAACACTTGGTAATTGTTAATAGATTTTCTACAAGCACAGCCTAATTCTGCGTCATTTGCCACAGCTGCAGAGTTGTAACATCTGAGCTCTGACTTCTATATGAGAAGCAATCCAACCCTGCATAGGTGCTGAACAGTCTATTTTCATTTATTTTGGTGCCTGAGCGGCAGTCCCTCCACATGGCCAAGTGGCTGTTCATTATTCACTTCAGCTACATCCATTTTATATGTGAGTAAGATGCCTTCCTTGGCTCCTGAGATTTGAGACCAAGAACTTGCAGAGATATCGTGAAATATCCTCTTTGGGCACTTATCTGCTTTAGGCAAGGAGGATTTTAAAGCTTACTCCAAAGCCTACATCTCCGTATTTCTGCAGTTATTACTTTTACTATTCTTCCTAGGCTACTTGCACTTTCATTTCTCATACAATGCTACTATTTTTCACAGTTATTCTCTTCCCTTCTTTCTCTCATCTTTTATAATCTGTACCCACCAGTTATTACCCCATTAATCTCTTCTGCCTGATCTTGGAGCCTTCTTTTGGGCACAACGATTAGTTATATGAGCAGGAGGAAAAACTATGTATTAATGATGGTATCTGGAAGTTATAATTTTTGTGAATCCTGCATCTTACTGATGAATGCCATGCCTCAAGATCACCATCACATTTGTGTAAGTCTCAGTTTTGACGATGTGTTAGAAAGCACCCTGTGATATGTGGATGACACTACAAACCCACTCTAAGTCAGAGCACATAACACAGTAGAGCCACTCATGGCAGAGTGATGGGACTGTGTTTCTGTTTGTCATTTTCCAGTTCCATGCTAGATCAGGTGGACTCATCAGAACACCATATACTTTTTTAGAGAGATATTCTGATATTTAGAGCTGTTTTATTTTAGAAGAATTTTCTTTTTTAGGGAGACAGTTTCAGTATTTTCTAGGTTTTGATGCTCATCTCTCTTCAGCAGATATGTAAAAAAAAAACATCTATCCAGAGAGGATACATAGCAAAAGGAATTTCTCAGCTACCCCTTGTGTGTAGTGTCTAAGCAGAATCAGAAAAAGCAATTGGAAAAAATACTGTGGGGTCTACCCAAATATATTTACTAAAATATGTTGCCAAAATAGATGGCATTCTCATGCAGCACACATAAAGTAATAATGGTATGGAGTTATTTTCTGAATCTTTCCCAAGAAAAAGACTTCAGTTAGGTGGAACAGAAATTTTCTATGGGAAGGTTCAATTAACTCACTGTATTGATCCAGGAGGTTTATGAAGCACTAAATTGATTCCAGGAGGTGAAAAAGACCGAGATTCGTATAAACAAGTACACAATGATTATAGCACTCTCCTGAGATATAGAAGAGCCAAACTGAAATTCTGATCTCTGAGAGTGGCAAATATTTGGCTAAATACATAAAATAGGATAGTTCCTATAAAGAGGGGAAGATATTTCCTCATAAATCTGTTAGTCCAAGAACCTGCTTGAGTCATTGTAAGCACAGGTAGACTTTTACCATCACATTCAGGAGATTTCTGTCCACAGAGTAATTTCCAGGTTATTGTTTGTATTCAGGTGAACATGCTCATACTCTTCTATCTGTGTTCTTTTTTTCTAAGCCAGACAGTTTTCACTCTATTCAGAATGGAAAGTTTCAAACTCGTATTTTTTAAAATAAAGCAAAGCTCTTCAGTTTTCTGGCCTCAGCCAAGTTAGAGTTATATAAATTTCTAAAACCACAAGAATACTGCATTCTGTTGGTATACCCCTGGACAAGGCTGGACCTATCAAACTGGAATAGCATAACTATCTTCAAAAGTGCTTGAAGTGGGATTTCTACATTTTCATACTTTTTTTTTTTGTTGCCTCTCATTATTCACACCAATTTCATGTACTGCTTTCTATTTATCCTCTGGCCAGGATGAAAGTTGCTGAGAATGGGAATGAGGACTCTTTCTCACAGCTGCTGCCCCTGGTTCCACATGTAGCCCTGGGATATATGTCTAAAGAGAGATCTGTAACAAGTGTATACTCACAAGGATGCCCAGATATTGGCAACAACGTGAGAGAATGCCTTTGATAACAAGATGGGTAAATGCATTACAGGAAAAAAACCTGCAGTAGTAAAACTGTAGTTAATATACTCTTACTCGTCTTAGCTAAGTCCTCTAAATGTATTAACCGAACCTTTGTTTTCTGTGTTACTATTACAAGACTTAAGTATGGGATGAGGTTACTGACACATTCAGACACTGATCTATTATTGAAAAATGTGCCTTTCCCTGAGTCTAACTAGTAGTCATCATGCATTTCAGAGGTAAATAGCACCTGTGGTGAGCACTGAATCCAGCCAGCAGGAGCAGAGTGTTTATTAAATCAGCAAATGTGTTGAGGTGGCTCCAAAAAACACAGATAAATTAGTTCAGTTGTCCTATGTTTGGCCTCTCTTCAGGTTCTCTCTTTTATATGATTCTAAAACCCTGAATTATTATAACAATCAACATGATATATTGAGTTTGAAAACTGGTATTTAACTGTATTGATTTGTTGGTAGTTATGTCACAAGCAGATCCTCAATCCCTTCTTGGCAATGAGGACTGAAAACAAAAAAAAAAAAGGATGACTTATATCCGTTTGATAAGACTGTCATCTTTAATGGTATTTGTGTTTGCATTATTTAGAATATTGGGAAAAGCCTTGCCATGTTGTAGTGAAAGTCTTCATCCTCCATTTTAAAGATCTAAGATGAAGGATGTTAAAGCAAGAGCTCATCTCACTGTACCCTGGCTGTAAACAGAACCCCACCCCCTGTCATAGCAAAAATCACAGTTCCATACCTGACCAGTTGGCAGATGACAGTTTTCTATGTGTATTAGCATGAAGTAAAGGGTAAGGAGGTACACATCATATCTGCTTGCATGCATCACTAGAAGAACTGATTACTGCTTTCTAAACACTGGATTTAAAATAAGTAAGCACAACTATAGCATAGATAGCTTAGTGAACAGCATATCAGAAAAGTAGAAGTATAGCACAGTTCTCCGTTCAATTCTCATTAGTAGTAGCAGACTTTGAGAGACTTTTGTCAAACTGTGTCATCTTCCTTTGCCTCATATTCTCCACCCCTAAAAAATTAGGATGAAGAGAACTTTTATAGAATGACTGAGGCAAAGATTTGGTGACATTCTGTACATTACTTCATTAGGAAATAATGTTGGGGTTTTGATTTTTGGTTTGGTTGTTTTTCTTCCAAAAATGAGCTTTTCAAAGCCTGTGAAAACTGTAAGTTCCTGTCAAGAAATATAAAAAGTTGTTTCAGAAATATTACAAGACTTTTATAGTGCTGCAGTTCTTGTGAGGATTGGGCTGGGAGTACTTTTCAGCACCAGGGTTTTGTGTAGTGCAGGACAAGTTACAGAAGTTCCCTTATTTCTTCATGACTACAGTTCTTGCTTTGTTCTAAAGCTAAAGATGATGGTGGTGTCAGAGTAGCATGTGCTCAGGGATGAAGGTGCCTATCTCAGGGTACACAGGGATCAGATAGCATGGCTGATACCTTTCATCAGCAAGTACAATTTGACATCCAGTGAGAGCCTGCCTATAGGCAGCAGTTTAGCAAGATGTCACAACGGAGATGAAGCAGTGCTCTTTTTCATAGCACTGCTGTGTAACTTCTGTGTCACTGCCCTTGGGCCATCATGCACCCTCATGGTCACCTTACATTATGCAGAAGGGGTTCAGAGTGATGATTCAAATGTGATGAGTGGGGAAGATTAGCTTGGGCACAAATAGGTGGGGACAGGTCAAAGGGAAGTAAACTGAGGAATGACAGAGAGAAGGTGGAAAGGGGACAGGAAAGCCATACAAGGAAAGAGTTCAGGTTGTTGTTCCCCTAATTAGGATGGGAGCTCACTGCCACAAGAACTCAGTGAGTCATTCACAAGATAATTGAGCTGTTGTAGGTGGCAGATTTTTGAAGAGATACAAAATCTGTTTCAGACCACGAACCAATTTCAGATTACTGAGGGCCTGCACCTAACATGGGTGCCAATTGCTCCAGGCTTACACAATTTTAACACACCAGAACCATGCTGCCTCATCTGTGACAAGACCCTAAGCCAGAAAGATGGCTGGGCCAGATCACTCACAGAGGATGTAGCAATAGAATTTTAGGCAGCAAGGATAAAATTCATGTGAGTAACAGAATCAGCTTTTGCCATTACTTGCAATAAAACCCAGGTGACTCATCTACCCTCAAAAATTTATTTCCATAGTACTCTCAGTGTCATTTTTGACTGTAAAAGGTTCAAGTGAATCATTTATGAGCATATTCTGGCAGCTCAGCCAGGGGATAGTCTTCCAAGCCTGGTTTCTTGATGAGACAAAAATGGAAAATGAAAAACCACATTTTGGTCAAAACTAGAGATTTATCTAAAATTTCACCTGAGCCCAGGAAAATTTAGTTCAAAGGTCTTCTCTGGTCTGGAGCCAGTGATTCAAACTTAATGTCTCTGCCTGTCAGAAAGGATACCATGTAATTATGTACCTCACCAGGGCATTGCAAAAATTAGTTACGATTTGCATAGTGTAGTTGAATAATTTAAAAGTCTCAATCTCTGCTTTTGTGAAAGACTTTATTTCTAAAGCAAAATAAAGTATTAGTAATTTCAAAATGGTTGTAGGGGAGAAGGCGCTCTCCAGAGCACAGGCTATGTCATTCAGTGATTCCAAAAAGAAACAAGCAGGTGCTGGGTGATAGCTGGGACATGTCATGCAGAAGGACTGGACAGCCTGCTTCTGTAGCAGGCCTCCTCTAGCAGGATCTGGGACCACCTATACGTCATTCAAATGGAAGGTGTCTTCCCTTCAGTGAAGGCATGTTACACAATAGTTTGAGAAGACAGAAACACTAATTAAAGAAAACGTCAGGAAGATGTTTGGGTTTTTTTGTTTCAGTTCAACTGCCCTGCACTTTTATCACAGCTTTTCCTCTTGGATGACCACACCTATGGCAGCCCTTTGCCCTTTCAGGTTTCAAGGGCTGCCTGTGCCCCAGCTGCAGTGAGATGTACATCCTCTGCTCACCTCTCGGGATTCTGTGCTGCTTTTGCCTCACGTGGCAGAACCGCAGTGACAGGGAAGCTGTAATTTGGGTTTGGTATTTAGATTGCACTTATCAAACCAGTTCATTTGCATTCACAGTCTCACCCTTGATTACACCTGACATTTTTAAGTCCATTATGTTTGAAAACATCTTGTCTGTCATTTGCAAGGTAGGAGAAGCAGGGTATTCTGGGTTCCCCAAAATTGCAAGATCTCTTCTATCTGCATGCTTCTTCAGCTCACCATTAGTTTGCACTCCTGTCAGCTATAATGGGTGTTGCACATCAGGACTGAGCAGAGCTATGCTGCAGAGACCTGCTCCAATTATTTTTTAAGTGCTATACTGCAGTACCAGCAGCTGTAACCAGGACCCCATGTGCTCTCCACCACATCCACATATGCCAAGGACACTGTTTCTGCATTTGGTTCTTTGGGGTAGGGACTTTCTGTTGGCGTGTACCTTGGCTGTACAGTGTCAAGAAAGACTTGCTGTAACAATCTCAAGTGTAGAAAGCTTTTTTAGCTGTATTTTGCTGCCTGAATGTTCATGACCTGCCTAAACACTCTGAAATCCCTACATCAAGGGTAGAGAAAGGAAGGAAGAGATCAGGATGGGATTACCCCGAAGGTGGGGTGTTGAGAAGTCCCCCTGAGATCTGGAAACACCAGATTGGTCTCCCACATTAGTGCTGTCTGTTCAAATGTGGCTGTTTGTGATTCCACCTGCAGAGCTGCTTGGGTCTGTAAAAGAGAAAAGCATAATAAATATAGACATTTAATTTTTACTTCCCAGGGAAGACTCATAGGTATTGTTGGGGTAAATCATAACACACATCTATCTGTATCAAAACATCCTTCTGGATGGGAGTTTTCTGACTGAGCTAGGCACGTATTATCATGTACCATGGCATAGTGAAGCATCCCCATACAAGTGTGAGGTTTACCTCATACACACAAACAGTGTGCTTGAACAGTTGCATTTGTGATTTGCTCTCAGTTCAGGATTTCTGGAAGAAATGAGAAGATGAATAAATCAGGGAAGCAAAAGGGGATATAAGGAGAAGAAGAAATGAGCTGTATGCTAACCTTGCCTACCAGCAGGGAATGTCCTTCCCTATTTGCCTAAGTATTAGTTTTGTTATTTTAACTCATTTCTTCTTTCTCTGCTTAGCTTTGTTTGGGGCTGGGATTAATTAGCACAAGATTCTGTAAAATATGAATTGGAGCATATTTCTGCTTTATTCCAAAGTCTAGGTGACCAAGACACCAGGGGAAAGTTTCAGAAAGGATTTCAATTGACATAGTTTTCCTGTGTAACTGGGAAAAGAAAGTAAAAAGGATTACATTAAAATAAAAAGATGTCCTTCTTTACACACCCAATCTTTCAACAGTTCATTTCAGTTATTTATATAATGAGAGACAACAGTTCCAACAGAGAGGGAAATGTACTATGAATTTTCCACTTCTGCATATATACCCCCTGTGGTAAAATTCATAGCAATGACAAAGAAGCTACTAAAAAAGAACAAGTTTTGAATTTGATTTTTTTAAATATATATATGTATTCAAAATATCATCTATAACTAAAATCCCTTTGAACCTTATTAAGAAATTCCAGCATACACTTTTGATTCAGTTTCCCACTTACATCAGCCAAAAAGAATACATTAGAAGCAACTACCTTGTGCGCGTAAATGTCCACGGGTAT
Organism: Melopsittacus undulatus; assembly: GCF_012275295.1. Taxonomy (NCBI): domain Eukaryota; kingdom Metazoa; phylum Chordata; class Aves; order Psittaciformes; family Psittaculidae; genus Melopsittacus; species Melopsittacus undulatus. Next base: position 67,120,388 of record NC_047527.1, on the reverse strand, counting down.
ATGCACATGAGAGCCCTCGGTCTGCAGAAATATAACCAATAGACAATATGGTTGCAAAATGATCTCTAAGAGTGCCTTTCAAAATGCAACAGCAGTTGAATGTGTTCTTACTAATCTGAAATTAGATTTCATAATGAGAAGGTCTTTTGAAACTGTATTGGTTACACAGAGATCCATGTGGCTTGAGGAAAAGGACATGGAAGCCCCAAACATCCCATTGCATAAAAGATCCATTTATTCTTTTCCTTTTCACACAGAAGATGCTCCTTTACCCCCAACCCCAAAGCCATTTCCTCCCTCTATTTCTATATACAAGCAAAAAGTGCACTCATTTAAAGCACATTTCTTCATTAAAAGCATATTAAAAAACATCAGAATTCTATTGTGCATAATGCAGTTCCTATCACATTGTAACGTACCAGCAACAAGGAATACTGTCATCAATGTCATCTTATTTAATTAAGCAAATATTGCTTCAGACGGTGCTTGGATTTTCTTCATTTTTCTATTACATGAGCCACCGGACTTTATTTTCTTCTGATTATGGAAACAACAGAACATCACACCTGTAAGTTCTAGTTGCTTGCTCCATCATTTGCTTTTAATAGGTTTCAACAGCAAAGAGAAAATTAAACGAGGGAAATCTTGTAACAGAAAATGAAGAATACCTGATAATGTGCACACAGCAAGTACTGAGGGAGGGTAACTCATTTTAAGCTATGCCTGTAGGGCATTTTCACCATTTCAGTTCCTAGGCATACAGCCTGACTACTCACAAGATGGGGCATTGAGGCATACTTATCCAAAAGGGGACAGGGAATGGATTTGCATTCTGTCCAGCAGATGAAAGCCGACATGGACTTCAGCACTTAAATTCCAGCTACAGCCAAAATGATGCTTCTAACATGCTGGCTGTTGCTGTCTTGGTGGTGCCTGAGTCTACCTTAACTGACACAAAATGCAGCTCATGCACTGGGCATTGCCACGTGCCACAGGGTACTTCTGTTTTGGCTGGGCTAAGTGATCATGCACTTTGTTTCTGCCAAACCTCAGTGAAATCCAGGAGCTGAGGGTACTCCTGCCAAAGGGAAGTGATGAATCCCTTCCATTCACCATTACCCGTGCCTGCTAGAATGAAGGAACAAGGCACAGCACACAGCTCAGCAGCTGACAATGAGAGCAGTGGTGCAGTGTCACAATGTTTGCTTAGGAGAGGGACAATTGATCAACAGTTTTCCAACAGGCTGAATCTCCCTGTGGAAGTTGTTCCGCATTGCTCAGAAAGAGTCTAAGATTCACCAATATGTAGAGGAGGCAAATATCTACAGTTTCAATGGGGCATTCAGCTGAGAAGATGACTTTGATTCATAAGGACTCTCAGGATTGCTATTATATTTTGTGCAGTAACTGCAGAGATAAACAAACATACAAAATGAAGCAAAATGCTACTACCAGTGAAGAGCTCCTGCTATCCTCTGGGCCTTTCTTTAATAAGGCATGGACATAAGGTGCCTTCCCCTGTGATGATGCTCTGGATGGCAGATGGATCTTCTGCCCTGTAGCCCTTGGTGAGTGCCTAAAGCATTGGCTGACTCAATTGATGCAGCAAGTTGCAAAATTGGCTGATTGTAGGTGACTTGCTGCTCCTCAGTCAGGCTGGAATAGATGCTATTAACCCAACAGTATAAGGAGGATAGGTGCACAGGTCTCTGCTCCAAGGCAGAGAAGTTCTTGTAAATTGGGTGTTGCAAAGGTCACATTTAGCTTTTGTCCTGTTGCTACTAGCCTCTGGGACCTCTCTGACAGCACAAAACTACCTTAAAAGTGGTCACAAGTGAAATTTAAGCTGACTGTGAGTAGTTGTAACAGCATAAGGAAGCCTGACTCTAAATAAGAGTCAGGCACAAGGGTGCCTGACAAAAGCTCTGCAGGTAATGAAGGGATTGTTTGTTTCCAGCACAGCAGCTGGAGATGAACTACCACCATTCGATCACTTTTAGGGCAAAGACAGTCTAGTTAATCTGAGCTGTCCTCAGCCCACATTCCAGATGGAAGTATCATGATCTAAGAAATAGAGATGTCCTGTGGAGGAGAAAATAATTCAGCTACAGATTAACCTGTCACCATAACAGCAACTGCATCCTGATTTTTACCTCTAAAATTGTCAGCATTTTAAGATCTCCTCAGAATCATTAAATGAGAATCATTTGGGCTTGTGGCTGAAAGGAACACAGTCCTATCTGCTTCATATATAGGGAGCACTAGGCTGTTTGTTGCTGGCAAATGTCTCACACAAGAGGTCATAATGTCAACATAAGAGAGCTGAAGATACTTCTTGATCCAGAAAAACATGCCATAAACTAACTCAATTCATCTTAAAAGACAGAGAAGAGGAGTTTATGCTGAAGCAGCTTGTTACCTTATATCTCAGACTGCCAATCTCTGAAGCCTCTGTGCAGAGGCTGAATTTCAGTGTTGCTGACTAAGAGAAAGAACAGCTCATGGATACACAGCCTCATTCTGAACACATTTTTGGCCATCCCACTGGTGTTCAGCAGAGTATTCTGAAACCCACAGAGACCTTCTAGGGTGACTTAGACACCCAAATGCCACGTTACAACCTGGCTTTGGAGTAGCGCAATATCCTGAGATCAAGGGGGCACAGTGCATGGTTTGTGATTTCCTGCCCTGCCCTCGGATGTTGCAAGAACTCCCACCATCAGGCACATGTCCCCAGGGAGTGTGCAAGGACCATCTATGCAGACAGTTTCCTTGCAGAACTGCTACGGTTTGCAAACAGGGAGAGCTTGCTCCTTTGTTTTCCTGAGTACGGAATTATTCATGACATTAGGGTGGCTGTGTGAGAAAATTAAATGTTCAGAGCATACATGCACCCTTTCCTCTTTTACTGGTGGGCATGAATACAGGACCCACTGTTTCTTTTAATCACACATGACCACAAGCTGTTTCCCAAATGCTGCTTTTAAAAGCAGCTTCTGGGTGTGGACAAAGATAGGGTAAGCAGCACAGCCAGATTTGCTGAGAGGGTTGTGACTGTCTTGAGCACTTTAAGGTGAAGAAACCAGACTTCAACCCAGTCCTCTCTCTTCTGCCTCCCTCCTCTGTTGCAGCTGTAGCAATATCCTGCCTCCCGCTCTGTTGCTATGCCAGCTTCAGGCAGAGGTTATCCATGCGGTAATGCACAGCTAGTGATGGATAGGTACACTACTTTTATAGCATAACACAGAATAAATGAGCAAGATAAACCAAGGCTGGACATATGTTTCTGGAGGACTGCAGGGTCTTCCTGGAGCAGCATAGAAATTGCTGCTTGACCAGATGACCTGGGCCACATCTGCTTGCTTTGCCTGGGCATGGATTCACTGACTAGAGTTCACTGACAGCACCAGCACATTCACTCAGCCTGCAAGAAGAACATGAGTGTGTATGTGTTCATGTGTCCTGGGGCTTTTGGTTTCCAACTTAATTACAATACCTTGGGATGTTCTTCTAATATCCTATCCCCTATCTCGATACAACAGTCACTCCTACTGACCTCTGTGGGTCTCTGGCCAAAGCCTGAGTCACATGAGAATTAGGGCTCTGCCTTGCAGTCTCAGGAGGCTGTGGTGGCTGTGATTTAAGGACTTTTCTCATAGAGGATGCCCTAGGAAGGCTGGTGCCTCTACTAGACATTACTGTCCCAGTGGCAGAAGCAGTTCATCTTTCCCAGAGCCCCAGTAGTTCAATACCCCAAGTGGACACGAACTACTGCTGATTTCAGCTTGTTCACAGATTTTCAGCAACAAACTGCAGCGGGTGAGAAGCAGAGGCACTGCCCATTCTGCTGACCTAGCCAGCATGCAGTAACTCTTGGCAGATGGATGGGCACTGTAGCACCTTAAGCTCCCCACCAGCATGAATCTTAGCCCCATGACAGCAGCAGACATGCAGTGAAATCATGGAAGTTGTTTCATTAAAAACTGACAAAGTTATATGTGTAATACAAAGACCAGAATTGCCCAATGCCTGATTTTTTGACCTCAAGCTTTCAGCTGACCCACAAACACACACTGGCTCAGGCCACTCAGGTGGCAGGATGTTCTCTCTTCTGAACTCTGGAAGACCAGAAATTACTGCTGTATGTGTTTTGTCTTGTTTCTACGTGCCCCATTGCTCCTCCTGTTTTGTATGTCCTTTTACATTCCTATATCCAGAAGCATTTCTACAGTTTCCTGTACATGCTGGTGTCCAGTACAGCCTAATAGAGCCTGACAGACCCATGGTCAACTCTTCATAATAAAAATGACATAGCATTGTCTGGTATAAGTCATAGACAATGGAGAATAATGTTCTTTTTCTCTCTTTCATAAGAGGAAATCTGAGCAGACTTTGGTAATCCTGCCATAATGCTGTGTGTTACTTCAGAGACCTTCAGAGGCCACTGAGATACAAATAGTTATCAATTTGTGAGACTTGAGCAAGCTTTATGTAGCAGTTTGGCATGCAGCATTACTGCAATCAGCACTAATTTCACCTATAAACAGGTGCTAGTTCCCATTCTTGAGGGATTTCTTTGGTGGGAGGAAATATATTAAAAATAGACACTCTTAGTTTTGCAATTATCTCAGAAATCAAGTTAAAATGCACTTTTAAGGGTAACTCTTTACTGACAATAGATTCTGCTTTTAAGCAGCATGATATGGTATCGTTCTCTGAGGTAACTGAGATTTCGGAATTAAAAACTCCTTCGTTGTGTAACTTCCCAAATCCTCCTCTCCATTTCCTTGTCCTTCCTACACTATAGGATGATTTTTCCAGTAGGCTGCGATCTTCAGTAATCAGATAATACACTTTGGTGGCAAAAACTTCAGCACCACAAAATTTATATAGAACCTTGATGGTATGAAGATGTGTCAATCTCCTTTTAAAAGAGAATATTTAACTTTGCTCCAGGCAAAGCATACTTAGCTTGGAAATCCCAATTATTTTAGTATTAATTGGAAATTAATACTAAAGAGAACAAAATCTCTGTCCCCACCCTCCCTTCCTGCACCAAAGAGTGTTGTTTTACTTAAAAGCTGCCATTACCTAGGAAGGGAAAGTTGTGTTTTATCCCTCATTGCACAAAGACTACAAAAGCATCTTGGTATGAGATGCTCTGTCTCCAACACTTTTGCATTGGAAATCAGTAGACTTTTCTTCACCAATTCCCTCTTGAGAGGCACTCCTGTGTTTTTTAGGAAGGGAGTTTACCTGACTCCAGCCTTTACAAAGTAACTTTGCTAAGTTCAATGCACTAAGGTGAGGGAGGAAGGGAACTTGTCTTCTGGACATTTAGTCAGCAAGAGCAATACTGTGAGATGAAAAAGCCAGACAGCAGTCATTATGGCTTAACATTATTCAAAGTGTGAAATAAAGCTGAAGAGTTGGCCAAGAAGTGAAATCATGCTGAACAGCATACGGTCACCTTCTAAATGAAAGCCTTATATGACACCATTGCTGGTACGTCCCGTCTGGATGGAGTGGTTCTCCACCTCACCATCATATCAAAGGTGGATTTTTCTCAAGCCCCATGCAGGTTAGGCATTAAAAAATCTTTTACACACAACGAACAGGACTAAGCTGGCCCATGAGCACTAACATGACAGAGTGTTTTGGACAAAGGTTTCCAGAATTTGTCTCACTTTTGGTAATAGCTAAGCTGTGTCAGCTAAAATTGTGTCCCTTCTTTCTCTAAACAAGTAGATACAAACAAGTTAGTCTGAAGCATCTTTGCAGTATTGAAAAATCTCATCCTAATCTGGATGAGTCTATCAAGCAAGAATGACCTGTTAACTTATCTCCCCTGCAACTAAGGTGAACATACAACATAGAAATGTCTCATACCCCTTTTTTTCTCAGTTTCCTCTGTACTTCAACCAACCTGTGGTTCAGGTTGGGAACAGCATAGTTGCAGTGTTTGAGGTTCACTAGCCAAAACTGTCCCTATAACTGAGGCAGTGCCATCTAGCCCTGCTGTTCATGTCCATTAATAATTTTTGGCTTTGACTGGTAGCTGAGCAGGAAGTGTCTCTCACTAACAGAGTCAGCCCGGTGCCACTTTCTACCTCAGCTCCATCCAGGATCACAGATCATTACCAAAGACCAAAACCAGCAGGAATCCAGGATTTTATTCCCTATTACAATTAGTTAAACTACTAAACCAATTCTTATTTTGCAGGTCTTTCTGATAACCTCCCAACATAACAGGCAAGAAAGCTTTTGACAAAAAAGATCTTTTCTGTAGTTGTCTTGCTCAGTGCTCACCAGCTGTTGGAGGCAAAGAAATGTGTAGCTTTGTAGCTTCAGGCCACATGGCTTAGCTCAGCAGTCAGTTTCCCAGGACACAATTATAAGGTTTATGAGCTAACTACTCATTGCTATTATCTGTCACTAGACATTAATGTGGGGGCAGAACTTGTCCATTAGAGTTTTTTGGAGGTTGCTAATGATGTAATGGTAAGGGAAGGAAAACTTTTGATGGCACAGCAAATGAACAGAGAGAAATGAAGCCAAAATGTAAACCAAAAATAAATCTTACAAACCAATAAAATCGAGTAGAGCAAAAATCACATTGAGTGGCTTTATATTTGCATTCACCTTCAAGATCTCATTTATGCAATTATTGTTTGTGATATGCTATTGATCCTTTTGCAAAGGAAAAACTGTACTGCTTGGTGGGTTTTGTTGTTTTGTTTTTTTTAAGGGAGTAAAACATAAAAAAATAATGTTCTTGTAAACAGAGATGGCTGGAATATTTCAAAAACATTTTACTATCCTGAAGGCTGGAGCTCAACTATTTACCAGTAATGGCTCAGATACTAAAACTCACGCTGCTCATCTAAATCACTTATGAGAAGGAATTGGTTTACAGAAAATTAATTTCTTTTGCCTTGGAAGTGTTTCTTGCATTGTATAGACATTTGCAGATATGGGAGGTGGGCAAGATTTCTGAAAGCAGTGGGTTCCTAAAGAAACTGATTATGCATCCAGAAGGATTTTCTGAGTCCCTGAATAACTCATAATCTATTTCTGAGGGTTTCACTGTGACACCTCTGTAGACCTCACCAGGTATATATTTGAATCCCAAATATCTTGGAAAATATACTGCAACTGCCTTTCCCTGTTTGTGACACTGAGTGGTTTATTATTTATCTGCATTTTGGAAATCCTTAGCATACATTTTAAGTAAATTTATTTCTCCAAAACAGGCTCCAGGGATGAGATAAGTGCTTTTATGAGAAACTGTAAGAAGTCCTGTGAGATCTCTCTCAAACAGACCATGCTGATTACCTTTTTACAAGGGCAAATTGTAGCAGTTTGTGGTTTCAGGCTTGGGGAATCTCCTGAGATACAAGAAGTTTGTGTCCAACTAGCATGCAGTGCTTGCCACTGATTTTGCAAGGTCCGCATATATTTTACAGTTTTTAACATAGGTAAACTATGCCTATATCAAACATTTATGCTATTCCAGCAAGTCATAATGCAAGTCAGTCTGTCAGTCATGCCCCCACACAGATTTATTATATCTTTTGATTGCCAGATACAAGTGAATTGAAAACAAAGGCTCCTAAAATGGTTTTCTTGCTCTTCTTGTAAGTAATCAATTACTCTTAAATTACGTAATAAAGGTATGATTTTGTGATGTCTCTTTCACATTCTCCCTCTCTGCTCTGTCCAAATGCTCAAATTATACATCTTCCCTATAAATACCTCTTCTCCTTGCGAGCAGCACAAAATTATTTACAGCCAACAGCTGAGATTGCTTCCAGCACAGAGTAATCATGAACCAACAGTGGGCTTTGATAGTCAGCTCTGACCCAGGCAGTCCCAGCAGTCCCTGTGTGCATGGGAATTGCTGAGTATCAGATGGGGCTGTGATGAGCTTCATCAATGTCAACATGCTCAGCAGCCCCTTCTGGTAACAGGTACTGTAGTGCTGTGGTGGCAATGAAATATTGGTACTCTGGTTAGGCATGAACAGCACATACTTGATGGAAGATAATTGGTGAAATAGTCATAAACTAGCATGTTGTCAGTAATGGACAGATCAAAACCTTAACTTCAGATTGTTAGGATGTGACCTCTCCTGCAAACAAAGTCATAGGTTAAATGGACCAATTCTGCTAAGTATCTGGGAATAACTCAATATAGATATGGAGGGTCTCATTTCTATGTCAGTTTAAGTTGATCTAAGATTATATTGTTGCTGAAAATGATGTCTTACTCCCTCTTCAGACTTGTGGTTTCCGATCTTTTTGCCTGCCTCACAGTATTGCAAGTAAAAGGGCAGGCAGACACAAGGCAGGGGGATAGATGAATGACCCTTTCTGACAGGGGCTCTGCTGAAGGGGCAGCCTGGAAAGAACAGAAGTCCTCTGCTATCTGTAGGGCAAAGGATATAAATACACAGAGAAGACTCTTACTGAAAGCTTTCTAACTGGCTCCAGTACAAAGTAGGGGATGCAGTACAGGAGGAGCACAGATCTCCTTTGAGCAGTGAGCACTCCTGCATTGTCTAGAGGATGCAGAAGTTGCGTTGGCAGAGCAGTAGAGTGCAACAGCAGCAGGTTGGTGCTGAACTTGACTGCTGTCAATAACTGAGAGGTGGTTAAACCTGATGTCTGAAAATCAACCATCTTTTTGTGGTTTTGCCTGTGAAAGTAAGATACACTTAGGAAATGTGGTGCTAAATTATTCAATAAATTATTCAACACAAAAGAAATTAAGTGATCTACTTCCCAAGTGCTAATTCAGGAACATGTCCAATTTCTGTCTTCCTTCTACTGCACAATTTCAGATCAGAGCCATGTCTTTCCACTTCCTCAGTGCTCTGCCTTCTGACTTCCTTGTTCTGTATCTACCTAGCATCCACAACCCCAGGGTGAAGCATCTGTGGAAGTTTAGTGTTGCCAAAGGATCACTCAGAGCAAGCACAGGAACCATGAGCCCCTGCCTCACAAGGCACATGCAGGTGGCCCCATGAGAACTGCCTGCAGCACCTTTCTCTTCACCCAGAGCATATCTGAGCAAGGTAATTTAGGAGCTGAACTGCCTTTCTATCAGCTCAAAACAAATGCTGGTGCAAGGCAGTTTCATGGGATGATGTAACTCAGTCGAGTGAAGGCTGACTGGGCTACGTGGGGTTTCATGCAACCACAGGGACAGCCCATGTCTGCCTAAGGCTGGCTTTGAGATGAGTAAATTCCACAGCACTAGCTGAAAGGCCTCAGTGCCATTGGCACTAAGTTTGAACTTTTCACTGGCAGCACATCCAAGCTTTAGCAGAACACAGGCTCTTTCAGCCCTGTCCTCAAATAGAGATTGGGTGTTGAAGACACCACCACTGGCATTTAGACTTTCTCTTTGAGAAAAATTTGACAGCAAATATCCATGCTCTAGAAAGGTTTCACGGGGGCTAAAACAGCAGCTCAAGTGCTCATCATGCATCAACACATGGTTGTGTTGTAGTAGTTAAGCTTTCTGTTACCTTGCTGTCACTTGGACTTCAAGAGCTCGTTAAGGTTCCTTGTAGTATAGCTTCAACGAGAAATAAGAAAAACAGGAACACAGCTGCAGCTGCATGGAAAGGTTGAAAGCCACATCAGCAACACAGTCTCTGATGCTTCTCAATCCAAGATGTTAATTTTCTCATTCTGCACAACAGTAATTTTCCTATTCCTACCTGCTGCTGCAACCACTGCCTTGTTCATAGTTCATTGTTCAGTTACTGCCCAGTCTTTAGGAAAGGATGCTTATGAGGTAATCCATCTTTCTTCATATGCATAATAAAAAAATTTAATAACTATATTAATAAAGCACCTACAGTATTTTAAGTTCTTTTCTTTATTGTTAGTGTAAATCATGAATCGCCTCAGCCCAAATTATACCACAGAGCACAAATCTTGCAACTGACAACTTTCAACTATTTTTTGTTTCAGTTTACAGCAACTTACCTTCTCTACTTGCTAGTAAGCCCCCAGCTATTATACTGACTAAAAACACTATTTAGAAAAAAACATGAATTAAGGTTTTTGGAAATCACATTTCTACTTCAAAATTTAAACAAAGCGTTTACAAGGTTATGCATATCAAGACACTGGGATTGTGCAATTATTCCTCATCAACCTCCAGACTTCCATACACACATTCCATCACAGCTGGAATTGCTTTCACTAAGACTTCTTGGCAAGTATTGTGAATGATGACTACAGAAATCCTGTGACATTCAGAACTTTGGCATAATGAAGATTAATCTTCATTTTAGGAACATGGAAGCAAGCAAATGTGAATGTTAATGTAATTAAAAACTTGCCAGTTTGGGAATGCTGGGCATGAGTCTTGAACTTCTGACTAATGTCACTTTTTCACAGCTGTGATGAATGTGTGTACAGAGAAGAGGGATGCACTGAATTCTAAAATATTTAACATTTGCAAACATGTATCATGATCCCTCTGTGTAGTTTGGTGCAATTCTGAATACCAAAACCACTTCTGTATTGTAGTTAGGATATTTTACCTGCCTTTGTTTCTAACATGGTCCATGACCGCTAGTCCCAGAGCTAGAGCTGAGGGCAAGCCATAAATATATGGAAAAGTATTCAGTTCTTCCCATTGTTCTCTGTTTTGATTCTGGAACTAAGAATGGCATTTCCTTTTCCCAATTTTATTTGCCTGTGGCCAGCAGGCAAACTATTGAAGCAAAAGAAGACATTTCACACATATTAACCTAATTTCAAGCATAAGACTTATACTTCTGGTAAAAACTCTATTACTGTAAGACTGTAAGGACTAATCTTATGCAACTGGGCTAGAGAAACTCGAAGAAGAGCAAAACCTTTTCTGCTTGTCCACCAGTATTCCTAATTTGACACAAGAAGACAGTACATGTCTGTCACAGGATGTGAGGTATTTGACCATTGAAATACTTGGAAACATACAATGACTGGGATCAAAATTTATTTCCAGGGTAAGGGTTTCACAGTCAATTGTTGCATACCCAATATACTGAACCCAGCCTTGGACTGTCATCTACAATGCTAACTTCATTTTAACTCAGAAGAAATTAATTCACTGGCAGCTGAAGACATCCAACACCCAGTTCCTAACTAAGAAAGTTCAAAAGCAAACAATCTGCTGTGGTCTTTCAAGATGAAATTCATGCTGTCCTTGCGGTTAAATGTGTAGCTAGGCCAAATATTCCTTTCTTTTCTCCCAGCCCAACCTGGTGAGACTGTGGAGAGAAGGCTGGGTGGGTTAAAGCCCAAAGTGGCAATGCCACATCTAGGTGTACAGGAGAGCTGCAGATTCAGTAGGTGGTGAATTTAGGTTGTATTTCTTTGACATACTTGCCTTATAGGCAGTGCTTCTTTAGTATTCCTTCGCAATCACAGCTTCTTCCCTAGAGCTTCAGCAGAGAAAGAAAAGTGAGCAAATACTGCTCCATGAGACTGAAGTTGTGATGCAGCTTCCCTCAGCCATGAAAGAGCAGGGGGGTCTGTGAACTTCAGTCTCACCCTCATTTTTCTCTTCCTTTCTTTACAGCAGGGAAGATGCCAATCAAGCAGGGAAATGCACACAGACAGGTAGCCTTGGGCAACTGTAGGGTGCTCACATCCTGTGCGGTCTTTTCTTCCCAAGAGGCTTTGGTACTGGTTCTGCCCCTCAAACCCCTTGGTCCACTTCTGTAAGGGAAGGGCGTGCAAGTGTCACTTCCCCAGCAAGGAGGCAGAGGCAATAAGAGACTACTCTCACCAGTCTCTTGAGGCCAGCCTTGAGGACAGGAGAGAGAGGACTGAGGACAGCCTATCCAGTGTTGTTGTCTCTTCCACTCACTCAACAGACACCAACATGTTGCAGTGGGATGTGTTAAAATGAAAACACCCTTCATCTGCTCTTCTAATGGGGTATGTTGGGGGATCCCTCATTTTGCCTCTGCTCTTCCTTTCCCAGGAAAATGCAGGAAGAGGCTTCACCAATGCAAAGGCCATGTAAGGCAGTTCACCCCTTGTTTAATGGGGTAAACCTTACCTTTAATGAGTTTCAGCACATCTTCACAGAAGATTTACATATGTTTCACTTGATCTCTTTTTCCTCAGTTCATTAAACCAATAATGAAGATAAAGCTCAAGTATTAGGACTGTTAGCTGGCTATGGCTAAAGTGGAACAACCATTAAAACCCAAACTAACTGCTTCAGGTAGGATTTCTGGTTGTAGAAGTATTAATGTAAGCATTTTGCTGTACTACCAAGGTCTCTTTCCTTTTCATGTAATAGAAATTAATCTATTAATCTTCAGTGTGCATATCTCCAGAAAGAAATGAACAGGAACATTTTAATTTTCAATAAGCATTTCTGGTGGATGAACACAGTTAAGTACTGTCATATAAAATATCTGTGTTAGCTTAAGGGTGCAGAGTGAAACTATTTGAATAAATAAAAGAGTAAGTGGATGAATCATAAAAACTTACATCTAAACCACAGAAGTCTTCCTTAAAGTAATAAGTCAGGATTAACCAAAGCACATGCAGGTATTTGTATGTACATACCTACATGTTCAACCAGCATTTCAAATCCCTTCAAAACCATCCACTTCTGTTTGAATAGGCACACATACAGTTATGTGATACTATTTCATGCAGAAAAAAAAATGCAGGTAATCAAAGAATCATGGCAAAATAATTATAGAAATTAATTTATAAACATATGTATGCTGGTCCATTTCCTGTTACAAAGGGTGAGAAGAGCAGCTGAAACTGGTGGTGTAGGAACATCAGGAGCCACTGCGTGCAGGGTACAGGAAAGATTTTGACAAGAAATAGGGATGAAGGGAGAAATGATCTGGAGGAACTAAAGCCCAGGACAGAAACAATGACAGAGATGAGAAAGACGTTGCTTCTGGACAGGGGCATCAGGAGATAGACAGGAGTTGAGAAAAGAGACAACACAAGAATGGGGCAAATCATGGAGATCAGATGAAGACTGGATGGGATTCACCAAGCAAATGCATGGACCAAAGACAAATGACAAGACTAGAAAACATTTCTGTAGATAAGTCCCAAGAAAAGAAAATGTGTTATAAGGTGGTGGTGAAGCATAATAGGATGAAGTCATACCCACAGATGTGAATTTATTTAGGTTTCACAGCAAGTGTCTAGAAAGGGTGGGACTAATTTCCAGTTTCTATTGAGCACTTGGATTAATTGACTTCTTTTTATCCCTTTTAAGTATTTTGATGCATAGTATTTATCCTCGGCACCCTCCCACAAGCACATGTATCTACAGCACAAAGAAACAAACTGCTGAAAGATAAAAAGTACTAGCTGAAAAATTGTTGATGAGTTCCTCAGGGCTTTGAGAAGCAGCGAGTAACAACCACCAAAACAAATACCATCTGCAAAAGAATATTTTTAAACTAACTTGTTCGCTGAAGACTTTTCCCAGTCATATTTATAATAAAACACACTATGAAGTGGTTTGCCTGGATTTTGAAGGGCAATGTCCTGGAAGCTAAATCATAACAAAAATTGTAATAAAAGAGATGAAAACTGAACAAGAAGACCATATTAAAACTTGCTTATTATAATCTAGTATCTTCAGGAAGTTTTTTTACTGCACTTTTCTCCTTTCCTTGGCTACATCTACACTTCTTTTTTTCCTTTCTGTCAAATCTATTTCACTCAGTCTTTGTACTTAAACACTTCCTCGGAGGAAGCAATTGTATTTCTCTGTTGTCTCATCATCTGCTCCTAGCCAGGTATAGGTTTTATCTGTGACAATATAAAGCCAAAAGTTCTTGAAGATTGTTTCACAAGATCTATGAAAGCTTTAGATTTCATTAAAGGTTTATTTATTCTACTGAATAGATGCACTATTTCAACAGGGTGAGAATAAAATTCACACATACAAAAATCAGTAAAAGGTCTGCTAACAATATTTTGGTCATTAATAATGAATTTGTAATGGACTAGTCTTGCCTTCTTTTCAATAACATGAGGATACTTTGATTAATAAGTCCATGGAATTTATTCAATCAACTTGAGAGTAATATTTCTATAAACAAATAAGATACCAATCATTGAGCTGAACAACAAATCAAAAGCTCTTGTTCAGGTTCTAGCAGTGCAGGAAACGTATATCCTGCATAAACAAATTTTACACTTAAAGGCATACACAGCAAAGGAACACAAAATTTTCCTTTCTTAAAAAGGGAAAATGCTACTTCCTGATTGGAACACACACACATACCTATTATGTGCTGTAGTGGCAAATGCCACAGTTCAATATTTAATGATCCTATGATCAAAGTGTTTTTATAGATCCTGTAAATGGCATTAATTTTTCATTCATTACTTTTTTATTTTATTTTTTTTTTAAATACTGCTGGATGATGATGTCTACTGGTCTGCTATACATACTTGAGTAAACCCTTGATGGCCAATAGAGATCAGAAGAGTGGTACTAGTGAGATTTTGGGACTGGAAATGGAATCAATGTTCCACCAAACTATCCTCAAGTGCAGAGGAAACTTTAACACTCTCGTCTGCTCATGACCTGTCAGAACAAATCATCTACATGTGATGGGATATGATGGGAATGGAAGAGAAAATAAACCAGACACAAGAACATCTTTTTCTCCTAGTTTTTTGATGCTGGATATTCCTTTGCAAACTTATCTTCCATCAAGACCCTCTATATGAAAGTGTCCACTGCAAGTGTTCCCTGCTCCAGGGGACGATATGGCCAGGAAAAAGAGTGGAAATGTGCCATGACCTATCAGCCCACAGCAAGATTCAGGCTTCCTTAGATGAAGTATTCTTCTTAACATCCTTTCAAGAGCTAATTTTTTTCCTAAGTAAGTTTACTATTATTTGAAGGGAAAATACTAGATCTACTTACCTTCAGTCAGATCACTTGTGGGATTCTGCACATCTGTCTTGCCAAACATTGACTCATTCAACCTTGCAGTAATATCCCCTGAAACAAGATCTCCACAGAAATCATAATGGACTTGGAATACAGTGCTATGTTCTTCCTAAATACCATTAAAGTCAAAGGTCTGTGCATATTATCTCAGCAAATCCTCAAAGGCAAACTTTAGGTCTGAACTGTGGAAATTGTCTAACAATAAGCTCTCAGTTTGGTATCCTCTCCGCTGTGACTTATTGCCTGAGGAGGAAGTTCTTTGTCTCACAGTTACCTCTGGTTTAGTTTCCGTAGCAGGCAAGTGTATATCTATGCCCAGTGCAAGCTATTTGCAGATGGACTGCAGGAGGAGCAGGAGAATTATCCCACAGTGTCCCTTCATGCACAAGATGTGGCAAATCACATCTAAAGCCACAACTACAGCATAGAAAACACTGAGCACATGATGAAGAGTACTTGATATTTCCAGAAAGTTGAAGGAAAAAAACACAGCTTCCAAGACCATGCACACTATTGCTGAGCATACATGCAGAAATGGAGCATCAGACAGAGAAGGGGACTGTGTGGTGCAATGTGCAGCTTGCACCAAACGCAGGTGTCTGAAACAAGTTGCTCTGGATGACTCACACCGATCTCTCTCCAGATAAAATTTGATGGAGAACTTGTATTCCCCACAGGGATGTTACATGGGGGGAAATATTGATGTACTTCCATAATTTTCACGAGGAACTGACAATTATTAATAGTTAGTCTTCAGATAGCACTTTACATTTACAAATCTCAGTACTAGCTGTATTTAATTAATGATAGGTCCTTAAATATACTAGAGTTGAACTAATGAAGCTTAGAATGACTGATTATCGCAGACAGAAGAATCGTTAAACTTAATGAATCATGTTTGGGACAGTGGATGGAATAAGTATTAGAAATGTACTTGGACAGTGTGTGACAGGCTGGTAAGATATAAATTTAGTCTTCTGGCACAACCTGTTTTGTAGTCTTCCAGCTTTTGTCTATTTTCCTGGTAGACGGATAGCCACAAAGTAAGCTGAGATTGCAGCATGAGGCAATGAGAAGATACACAGTACTTGCTCATGATGCCACAGGCACTAGTTTTCTTTGTACAGTACGAGTACTGCCAGGACAGTTACCTACTAATTCCTGATGGGTTTAGCAGATGCAGAAGCAAGTCTCCAAATAACCACCAAATCAGTGTCACTTTCAGGCTTTTGGAAAAGGACATAATGTACTACTACTAATTAACAGGTATTGTTTTAATATCAGTAATATCAACATAGCAGAGCCTTAATGAAAGACATGAATAAAGACCTTCACCTCTTTGAGCAGATCACTGGGATGATTTTGTGGTATGAAATTACTTGGGGTGAAAGAGTTACCACTCCAGTCAAGTCAAAAGTGATTCTTTTTTGTGCAAAACAGTACTTCAAAAACTTTGACCATCAGCCTCCATTAGTTACAGGCACTGCATTCTCACAGAAACCCTACAACTTACTGGCTCTGGAAATACCAGACACTATCTGAATGTGATATATTTACAACTGCATTTTGAATATCTCCAGAGTGACTGGTAGACAGATCAATTTTTTTGATAAAAGTGGCTTTTGGTATTAAATAAAAACCCTGCCTAAGCAGTCTGCATTTAAATTTTACTTTAATATATTGCGTTAAACTTTCTGTGTCTGCTTCAGTGTTCATAAGAAACACCATTATTCCATGTCCAGATAAGCACCATTCATTCTCCATTACATTTTCTCATCCTTAACCCCTTGATTCAAGGGAAATGGCAGGCACAACTTCTTCAGAGGTTCTAGCAGAGGCTGCAGCAGAGGACCAAGTTATATGAGCATCAATTATCCACCTCTGCACCCCCAAGGTGCCTGTAGGCTTCCTTCCAGCCTTGCTACTTAAGCTTGTTTATCTCCACAGTGGCAAAAGCTGGGTTTAACTGACTTGTGTTACCGGCTCCAGAATTCTTGCAACAGCATGAAAGTCCCCAGAAGGTTGTAAAAACCATATTCCCAGCTGCACAATAGTTATTTAACTGTACAAAAGGCAACGGCCCACACCAGGACAGCAAGGTGCAGGTATAACCACACTGAATACTGAGGTATCAAATCTAGGTGCTATTACTAATAATATAATAATGTTTCTTGATAATACTCCAATTTCTTACAGTGATCTGCTACATTAAACCAATGTTTATTGCTTCAGTCATGTACGGTATGTAAGACTTTGCTTCTTTATGCTCAGACCAATTAGCTTCCCCCTACAGAAGCCAATGAAAAGAGGACGCATTTCTTGCTGCAAGTATAGGTAGCTTGGTAGCTATGGTAGCAAGCCTTTCCAAGAGTGAGCCCTGCTTTGGAAATAACAGTGCACAGGTTACAAAGAGTAAAATAAACACGGATTTGTTTACTAATAGCCTGCTGTGATAAACAGAAATGAAAAGGATTAGGTGCTCCTTTGGGAAACGTCTCTCTTCTTCATGATAATTACACTGACAGTAGCTTATTAATGCTGTGTCAGCTTTTGTTTACAGTTTTCACAGAAAAGTAAAAGAGAATTGATACAACCAAACATGAATGTAAATAACTTGTTTGCCTTGTACATGTTTCAGTGAGTATTTAAATAAACAAATGAAGAGACCCTCACCATTATGAGGCAAAGCAGAAGAATTAAAATCACAACAGAAAGCTGTCAAACCCTCACATTTTGCTGCTTGGGGAATGCATAATACACGCAGCATTTTCTTTGTGGAATCAGAAAGTCATGCTACACATCACACCTTCACTCTCAGTTTTCCCAGTAAGGTTTCAGTTTAAGATTTTGGGGAACATGAAGGGTTCTAAATCAGTGAGGAGCCACATTTCTTGTTCTTTTGCTTAGCTGTAAAAATCATTATAAAGTAATATGAATTCATCTCCTATGAGACATTTGTGTTCCAGAGCCCTAGCCCTGCAGAAATGCATCTAACCCCATTCCCCATCAGAAGAAACCCATATTCTGTAACATGTACACTCCTGCAGTGATCAAGAAACACAGGAGAAACTGCTTGGGTTTTATAAGTAATGCAACACCAATATTTTGTTTAAGGGAATGAAATATTGAGGAAAGGGCTAAAGAAGCAGTTTGTGTTTGAAATAGGAAAGAAACCTAATTCTTGATCAGATCTCTGTTCTCATATAAGTACAAAAGCCCAGTCTTCCTCAATTTCAGGCATAGCTGTGACAGCAACTGCATCGGGATCTTTAAGACAGCAGTGGAAAAAGTCAGTGTGTAAGAATGTTACACCATAAAAATCATATTTCTTTTTATTTTCTGTTTAGTCACTTAATTCTTCTTGAAATCTCTCATTTTTATTTTCTCCCTCAAGAGTTTATTGCTCTCTCCTTCTTACCCTGCCTCACTCCAGACAGGAGTACCCGGCAGGTACTTCACTCACTAAATTAGCATCTTCAAACTGAAAACACAATCTGTAATTCTATAGCAGCCTGCCCTGCTTGGGACATTAATCATGCATTGTTTGTAGGGGTTAGGTCTTGGTGCTTTATCATAGAACAAACTCTAAAAATACAAGTATCAGTAATACAAACGCACTGGCTGGCTGGGACGTGCTGCTGAGGTTCAATGTTGGAGGTACAGGGAGAAGATGCTGGGACTAAAATCCATCACCTGGCACATTTCCCCTGACTCTTCTGGCATCACAGTGAGTCAGCCACCACTCCTTGATTGCCAAAACTACGTCAGCCGCCTGGGGTTAGTCAGAGAGAGACCAGGGGAGACGGCTGTCCCTCCCCACATGCTGTCATTAAATAGGCTGTGGCCCTGAATACAGAGTGGCACTGCAGTGGAAGGGCGGCCAGGCCCTCAGAAGGGTCTAGAAGCTCTGGGTGGTCTACATGAAGGTGATCAGAGGGCTAGAGAACCTCTCTTACGAGGACAGGCTGAGAGAGTTGGGGCTGTTCAGCCTGGAGAAAAGAAGCTCCGGGGAGACCTTATAACAACAACTTCCAGGGGGCCTACAAGAAAGCTGGAAAGGGAATTTTTACAAGAGCATGTGGTGATAGGACAAGGGGAATGTCTTTAAACTGAAAGAGATTTAGATTAGATATTTGGAATAAATTCTTTACTGTGAGAGTGATGAAGCAGTGTGACAAGATGTCCAGAAAAGCTGTGGATGCTCCATGGAAATGTTCAAGACCAGGCTGGATGAGGCTTTGAGCAACCTGGTTTAGTGGAAGGTAGCCCTGCCCATGGCAGGGAGACTGGAATTAGGTGAGCTTTAAGGTCCTTTCCAAACCAAATCATTCTATAATTCTCTGCTACATAGATGACGGCCCACAGCTTCACATAGCCTGCTTGTTCCTAATTGCCACCATCTGGCCACCTCTCTCCTGCATCCATTACAAGGTACCCAGCAGCTGGCCCCACACCAGCCGCTGCAGACCCAACCCAAAGGTGGCATCCCATCTCCAGGAATCGCCTGGGATCCAGGGAGCTTCACAGCTTTGTGCTGTGCTGTCTGGAATGCCAGAGTATGCTTCCATCCCAGCAGGACAGAGTATCCCTGCCCACAACCCTGATGACTCAGCCTGGCACCCCTTGTACTGAGAAGAGCAGGCTGATTCTTTGGAGACAAGACTAGGGAGGTACACATCCAAATCTCTGGAAATCCAATAGACCTTAGCTTTCTCAAGAAGTGTCCTTTCTCTAGAAATGCCCATATTATTCTGGTGAGTAATACAGCTACTTTTTAGAAAGGTGGTGAAACGCCATAGCGCAGGGTCTGTGTTTGCACACATGTACTAATAATGTAAAACAGATGTTCAAAACCCACAGTTTGATCTTGTATAAATGTTTATAATATTCCCTAGTTAAAAACAGTCAGGTTTTTCTGTTTCAGCAATTAAATGCATGTTTGGCTGCATTCCTATACATTGATAGCATTTATTGTTCATTACATAAATAGCTGAGTTAAAGAAATAAAGAAAATCGAATAGGAAGTGATTTTCCTACAGCTCACTTTTCCTCGTATTACTGGTCACATGAAGGAAGGAGGCTTTCAAAAATCCTGTATATATTGCTGCTGCTTTGTTATGTTTAGAATTTTGAGAGCCTTGTTTAATGCTTTGTTATTTTAAGCATAAGTAGACATAGAATAGTAATATAGTGATAATTAATATTCACCCTTTTGTAGCTGGTCTGATTTGCACCAATCCAACTGCTTAATTTCTATTTTACTCATATTTGAGTGGATATTCTGGGAAGGGTTAAAAACCTGATCTGACCGTACCTCAAGCAGCTGGGTCCAGATCTTCTAGGCCTGGATTAGCACTTATTATATATAGGAAATATAACACGGACTGACAGCAAGTTTTCTTGCCTTAAACTGGCATATATATCCACAGCATACAGAATAAGGGAAAGTTAAAGGAGTTGTTAGAGAGCACACACTGGAAAGTGAAAAAATATCAATTTAGCTAAAACCTCAAAAAAAAAAATCCAAATATTTCAATGTAGAAAACCTGACAAGTCAGTTCCCTTCAATGCTAACACAGCATCATCAATGACAACTACGTCCTGAGTAGACTCATTAAGGGGAATGCCCACAAAAAAATACTGGTACCCTCTTTTTAGATGCAGAACAATCTGGTCATCAGGCAATAATCAACCTGACAGCAATCACTGCGGCTAGCTGAAAGGACTTTTCATAGCACTGTAGGAAAGAAGAAGCCTTTTGATGCTCAGCATTTAGCCTTGCCGTTGTCAGGGTGACTGAAAAAGAACTGTGCATAGAGTGGGATAAAACAGAAAAAAAGTCAAAACTTTTTCATGGAAAAAAAAATCAATTTTACAGGAAAAAAATATGGGTATAAAGTCCTACTGATCACATCAAAAATTAATAGAACTACTTGGAATAAAATTTAGTGTTTGGTTTTATCTGGCCATGAAAGAATACAAAATTTAGGACAAAGCTGAAGTCTGACGTGACAAAATGTTTACAAAATGGTTTTCCTTATTCCAGTCACCTTTAATGAGAGAGAAAAGGAAATGCCTTGAATGAAGGAAAAGGGGAAAAATGAAAGATAATTGCATTTGTGAGTGATTTATCAGCCTGCTCACTTTTCAGATCTTGTAACTCCTGGTCTGCAGGGATTTTACTTTGTGGCCAGCATGGGCAAGCCCTGCACAGCAAGTTTCACAGGTATCTCATTGCAGATCAGGTGCTACTGCGATGCTGCCTCAAGGCTGAGTGTCCTACCCTATAGCTGACCTAGAGCAAGATTACTCACTTGAAAAGCTGTAACGACCCTACACCTTCCTAGAAAGGCATTTCCTTGACTTCAGGTCCTAAACCAGAGCAAATGCATTGTGTTTAAGCCCCAGCACTGTAGCACATGGATTTGAATGAGTCATGTGTGTGAGTAGGCTCTTGTCTTATCCTTGGGCAGTGGTGAAGGAGAAAAGAAAGAGCCTTGCATTTTCCCATTCATATTTTAAAAACCTAAGACAGGATACATTGCCTCGAATTAGGTAATAAATACAAGGATAGAACTAATCTGTATTGTAAACTCAAATGCCTCTTGTACGTTAAAAAAATAAGCTTTCAAAATGAAATATCAAAACCTAGCTGTGTTACCAGTGAAATCAACAAAGTAATTTAAAATTATTCTGTTTCCCTACCTCATGGTGACGAACCAGCTTGCTGGTTGTCTCTTCAGTGTTTTTCAAAGAATCTTGGTCTTATTCCTCAACCAGGATGGACCAGTCTGTAGAACTGATGCTTTTAAAATACAGCTTTTAATCTCTGATACAAAGCAGCTTGTGGGAAACCAGCAAAGTAAGCCATGCAGGAGAAGAACAGTTCCTTCTGCCCTGGTCCATCTCATAACCAAGGCTGCTGAATGAAATTCTTAAGGGCCAGTTTCTTTCCCTGCCCTTATTGAAGAACAAGGCAAACCAAGCTCTTCTGCAATGGCCATGAACTTCAGAGTCACTGCTGCCAGGGTGCTAAGCTGGAGCCCACAGTGTCTGGCTTGTGCAAGTGCAAGAGAGAAGGCTGGGAGGGAGCCTTCCTCGTGCTGTACTGGGGCCTCCCAGAGAGAGGTGCCAGTGCCACCAGTCAGCAGGAGAGCAGTATTTGTGCAGGGCTCAGCTTCCTCCTCTTGACAGGAATGACGATGGTCTCTCTCTGACTTGAATGAGCACAGCAGAAATAAGTGTTTGTCAAGTGCCGAGAACTGTAGTCATAGATGCTACACAAAGGCCCACAGAGCAAAGAACAGCTCCTTTCTCAGAACTGAGCTTGTACAGCATTTGTAAGTAGCCTATTAAAACAATATAAGAACAACAGAAATTGAGTGTTTACTCATAAGTTGGGTATCATCCACTTCTTGCGCCAGCCAGAGCTTTGTGGGAATAAAACCATGCAGTCACACAACAGAAGGTTTTGTCATCACACCTGGGGGACGACAACCCCTCACTCTCTACTGCTGTCATTCTTTTCTTGGCGAGCATCACAGCCCTTTAGCACTGCCTGCTGTGTACAACTGCTTTATATATTCCCATTTTCTGACTCAGCACAAGTAATGCAAACAGTGAGGCTCACTGAAGGAATAAATATTGCAGGAAGACATTTTTCATGAAGGAGAAAGAGAAATACAAACAAGAATAGAGAAATGGTGCATATTCATAGGGCATGTACATGTGATGACGGTCTTGCTAGGCAGCTGTCAATATTGTCATCAGATAATGTATGCTTGCTAGGGGCTGAAACCGTGTCCAGTTCCTGAGGAACAGAAATGGCATAAAGATGGATAAGGAGAACAGCAAAAGAGAATCAAGTTCAGTCAAAACTCACTCAGGTTACTTAAAGTACATGGTCTGTTTTCATTTTTTGGCTAAAACTCCTCACTGAAAATGTGATGACAGAAAGAGGGAAATTGCCATCTGCCAGTATGGCAATACAGCCAACAATATTTTCCTATCCAAGCACCAAAACTGCTTTTGGGCCATATATACTCAAGCAGCTGGCAGTCATAGCAAAGCAACAAGCTGCTTCAGTGCTTTGGCACACAGCTAAATGAAAACAAAAGGAAAAGAAACAGTGAGAAGATATTGGCAAGCAGTTAGAAACTGGCAAGTTGCTGAGCATTGATCTGGGTCTAGACCCCAGATCATCTATAGCTCCAGGATGAGTAAATCTATACTTTGATTTGATTCTTTCAGGAATACAAAATTCACCTTCCTTCCCATGCTGAAGGTATCCAGCTAAGAGACACTTAACCACCTGCAACCTAACTGATTTAGCATGTCTTTGTGCTTAATGTACGTTTATGCTCCCAAGTGACTGGCATCAGGAACTGCAACAATTTGCTGCTTATCCCCTCTCCTCAGCTGCAGGGCAGGAGAACTGCAGATTGCTCCTCACAGACAACTGAGGCATTCACTGGTCTTGCTGACACTGGTTCTTGTGAATGATCAGGAGACCACAGATGCCCCTGAAGTGTTGTATCTCCATCAGTGATGCTTGTGCAAAACATGCAGCATGAAGGCAGCTGAAGACTCTTGCGAAGCAGCCCTTGCAAAGCCTGTGGGTGAAGAAAAGCCACATAGCTCTTACTGGCATAGGTGACAGACCAGTAGATGACACCTAACATGTCATACACATTTAAAAACCTTTTCTAATTCTGGGGCAGCCTTTATAACACAAGCCTGCCTCTCTTGCTCTTTTTGATAAACATTTTAAGCAATGGTCTGGCTTTGTTCTAATTTTTTTTTATGAGTGCCCTAGTGGTATTTTTTTCCAATGCTGATGTTTTTGATAGTGAATCTCTGAAGTTTCCTGTTTGCTTCTGCTGCTGACATTTCCTCCCAGTAGACTGGGAATGTGTGCATGTATCTGTGCTGTGTACTGATATAACGAAACTGCCTTCGAGCACAGGGTGAACAAAACTGCTTCTTTCTCCACTTTTTAGCTTTCTAATAGTTTTCATTTTCTTTTTATCCTTCTCTCAGTTCCCCGAGTGACTTAATGTGAACTTCTTTGAAATAATCTAAGCTAGTTTGCTCTGAGAAAAGACAAGCTACAAAAGGCATAACCTTGAAAAAGAAAATACCACTTTTTATTTTTGTACACGTGAGAGAGGAAAATAGGGCCAGTTTTCACTCCTTCAGAGGAAGATACCACTTGTTGCTTCTTTCATGCTTTTGCAGGTGTCAGAAACGTCTGAAGATTGCCTGTCACTGGTCAAGGAGATGGACAGAGTGTTAAAAAAGATGGTGGAGGTATTTTGGCTTTCCATATCCTTTTGTTCACCGTATCCCATTTTCAGTATTCTGCTGCAATGTGGCTTTTCCTAAGAGATGATGAGAGACACTCTCATCTAATTCTTAGCCTAAATCCCTTCCCAAAAGTGAATACAAACTGCAGCTATATCTGGGATTTCAAATATTATTGTGGAGAAATTTCCTATTTATACGGAAGCAAAAGAGAAACTCTCTGACTAGAAAAAAGAGGTTTGGAGCTTACTGGAAGAGCCAGAATCATAGAAGCTTTCAAAATGTTTCATTCTCTGTCATTTGTAAGTCTCATCTGGGTCTATGCTTCAAACACTCTTGGTATACCTCCTCCAGTTCCATGCCTGCAAAGACTCCCAGAGCTGAGTCTATTGAGGAAAGGATAGTTTGTAGATAGAATATACTGTGGAGGTGACCCAGTTACTTAAACATGGGCCTCTATTGCCTTTTGAGATGTTACAGACCCTCTTGGATAAGGACAGGATTATCCATCTAACAGGGAAAACACTAGCAGGACCTAACTCAAACCTCACAGGAGATCCATGCTTCTGGGGGAACAGCTGAGGATCAGGTAGTTTGTAGTATTTAACACAATGCAGAGCATCTGTGTGAAGAGAGTGGGGCTGAGCCTTGTGGTCTGCAATGTACACTGCTGCTTTGATTGTTTTTTTTTACAGCTGCAGTAGGCAATGCTTTCTGTGTTACCCCAATGTGTGTTTGTCTCCAGTAATTTTATTTCAGAAGCCCTTAATTTTGGACTAGGATTAGTCCCACTTAGACTTACAAATATCTGAAAATAAGCACTAAACTTAAAGTTGCTTGCCCTGATCTCTAAAATCCATATATCCTATCAATGCTCCATGAACAACGACACTGTCAATTGCTTAGGATCAGGAGGAAGAATTGTATCTGAACGTACTTGCCACTCTTCCCTAACTGCAGGAGAAACACAGAGAATTTGCTGAGACTAGACCCTCACTTCAAGAAGTTTAAAACTGAATTAGAAGTAACCTCCCCAATGAGTAAAACAAATATTACAAACAAAACCTGTGCTTCACTTAGGAAGTGTTTCTACAAGTTGCAATAGAAGTCTCACTCTTCAAAGTCAATGGGAGCACTTCACTTATGGTTTGGGAAAGTCCATAGTACTTCACTCCTTTGACTTGCTAGCTTCATTATAACTGCTAATAGCACATTTAGATATACCACTATAAAACCTTCCAGCCTGTTAATTAAGTGGGTGAAGGGGGTGCATTCACATCTCTACAAACACAGATAGAACAGTGCTGTCTCTGCAGGTTTGATTGGACCTCGAATGAGGAAGAGAAAATTAGGTCTTAGATTACTGGAATGGTATGAAGAACTTAATTTAAAAAACTCATCTATGAAGTGGACACTTACTTTCTATTGCTTGAGATGCAAATTACTTTTAGTGAGCAACATTAACGGTTGTTTATTTAAAGTTGTCATTCTGACATGCTTCTTGTGATTTTCAGACTATTAGAAGGTGACATAAGATACATGAAAGGTTGGGCATCTTTCAAGCTTCTGTGGTTTTCTTTATTTACCAGCCCAGGGAGTGAAATTGTCAGAAGCTCCATAACAACACAGGAACCCATAGGCTATTTTGGAAAGAGATACAGGACTCAGACTCACAGTTGAGCTATGATGTTTTAATGAGCTTTGCTGCTGTTTGTTGCGGTCCAGGGAGGCACATCCAGCTAGGCATGGTAGCTTGGATGACACACAGGTGCCATCTGAATATGTATCTGAAGTCTGAGCCTCCCTGGATCATGAGAAGCTGCACAAATCAGGTGGACTCCTCATCAGCTCCAAAAGTGGGGCATTCCTCCCTAACTTTACCCTTGATTCCTTAGGCATTTTAATTGAAGGGGAATTTGTGGTTTATACTTGTTAATAGATGTGGCATACAAAGAACTTTTCCATCATAAAACTATAATGTTGCCACAGCACTGCAATGTTCATAGGAACTTTAAACATCCTTTTAGGTCATCTTTAAGGTCTGAGGAAAGATCACAGAACACTGCTGATAGCTGTCTGCTAAAAGATTCTCAGGGAAAATCAGGAAATAAAAGTGTTCCAAGTAGTCATCCCAAATAATCATTGCAAACTAGGAACAGGAATTAAGATGACATGGTTATTCAGAATACATAAGTTTTGAAATGAAAGAATGCAAGTGTTTTGCCCAATCTATTCCATTTCATGCAGTAGCTAGAGTTCACATCTACAGAGTACGTTTTATGAACTACCCACACCAAATGACTTTGGTCCATCAGTTTCATCAAGGCTTTGGGTCAGTAACTAAATTTTACTTCATATTACCCCCTTCCTTCTTTTTAGTCCTCAAATGAGTCTACTAGAAATTTCAGTTTGAGTAACCCAGGTGTTTGCATCTGTGGTAGGTGGTAGTGTAGAAGGCAGCATGTGTAACAAATACGCAATCACCCATTTGTGATTTTATCTGTGCAAAAAGCCAGCAAACATCTTACGCTGCACTTCTGTAGGTTACTCTTAGTTACAGGGCATGGAAGTCTAACACTAAACAGAGTATTCCAGAACAGGACTGGAAAAGTCTCTGTGCTGGGTGAGGCACCATCCACTTCAGTGAAGGTTCAGTAGTTCCACAGATGCGGATACAGAAGAAAATGTCTACAACTCAGTCAGAGGTGGAATAGCTTTGCAGTGACAAGTTATTTATAAGAGAGCGTATATTTATGGTATCTGCCAAGTGAATTTGGTAGGACACAACACTTAATCTGGCTTAATTCATTCAGTTACCTGCCTGGCCTAACCACCTGCTTTGTAATTTATTTGTCAGTAATTTTTAATCATAAAATGTTTAAGCTGGGATGCAGAGGAGGATCGGAAATCACCTTGGTGCTCACACAGTGACAGATGGGCCTCACCCCTTTTTGGATTTAGTAGATAGAAACTCAATATATAAAATCCCCTCAGTGTCTAATAACAAAATTAATTGTCTCTTCAAGTAAATATTGATCAAAGCTTTGTCCTACTTCCTGGATGAGTACATCCTGATACTGCCCTAAACATGTCAAAAATGTGCCTGATAGAGTCATTCATTTCTGATGAAAGCCTTCTTAAAAATACACTATAAATTAAATTCTGACGGTCAGTAGCTGATTCTGGCAAGCAATTTCCACTCAAAGTGCAACTGTCTGCTCAACTACAAACTTTATTCACAATGAACTCCCTGGCCGCAGAAACTGTTTCCCAGTTTTCTCTGCTGCAGGAAGTCAACAATGTTTGTCAAAGCACATAAATGGGAGGAGATGCAAAGCAGCTAAGAGCTTGTACAGGAAAACCTATTTCCAAATTTCCAGCAATAAACTCCTTCCAAAAAGGAAAATGGCTCTGTCATTTACTTAATATAATTATCTCAGAATATGTCTTGATTTGCTACACTGATAAATGCTGTATTGGCAAGTACATCTGAAAAACTAGCACACAGAAACATGATACTTTACAGGAAGCTATTACTAATAATGAAAACCTTTCAGAGTAAAAAATAATAGCTGTATCTTGTGCAAACCCTTTGTCATAAGGGAACAAATGAGCCCACAAATAGCATACATAAAAAGTAGATAGGTCTGTATGAAAATAATGCGTTCAATTGTAAAAGTATTTTTTGTTGCTTACCAGTTATTTTTTACAGTAATACCAAGAAGATAAGCAACTGAATCAAAATCATCTTCCTTCCCACACATTTTTTTTTAAACAAATACAGGACCCTCTGTTATAATAAGTATTTAGACATAAAATACGACACTGTGTCAATAAAGCTTGTATGTACGTCCATGACACTACCAGTAAACAGGAATATGGACTTGAAGCCACATGACAGCAGGTCCTTGCTTTTGCACCAGCTAACCTTTTCCCTAGCTGTTATGTGTTCTTTATCACTTTGTCTCCATCCTGTTATGCTCCACATGTTAGATTTTAGCAGGTCCTTTCAAATTATTCTTCCTCCCTCTACAGTTCTGAGAAATCCAACTCCTCTTGGCTCAGAGGCAGCGGTGCTGAAAAACTAGCAGTGAGACAAGAGTAAAACATGTATAGTGTAGGGAGGCAGCTGGTGTCAGATGCAGGGCTGGAATGAGAAAGGACGCAGTAAATTAACTTCTTAGATATTCACTTGTGTTAACCTTAGCAAGCAGCCAGACACCCAGCCAGCCACTCTTTAAGAAGAGCAGGAAGAGAAAATGAGATGAAAAAGCTAGCAGGTTGAGATAGCAAGGAGATTGCTTACCAGCTAGCATCACGGACAAAGCAGACTCTACTTGGGGATAATTAACTTAATTTACTGCCAATTAAAATAGATTTGGATAGTGAAAACCAAAGAACATAAATATGAAAATAACACTTTTCCCCTGCTGTCACCCCTGTTTTTTTCCTAGGCTCAGCTTCAGTCCTTCATGCCCTACTCCTCTATGTCCCACCCCAAGCAGTGCTACGAATTGTGCTGTCCCCAATGTGCCCCCCCATGGCTGATGGGCTTGGCTGTGTCCTGCGGTGGGTCCACTTCAGAGATACCTGCAACTAGTATAGGGAGCCATTGGCCTCTTCTCACCGTGTTTCTAAGACGACTTTCATCAGGTCATAGCCCCCACTGCTGGCAACGCTTTGCCACCTACACCCAATGAATACTGCAATGGGTTTTACCTAATGTTTTCGGCTGCTGAAACTCATTTTAACAAAGTGGTAAGTGGAAAGAGGCAGAGCACTGTATTTCATTGCTCTAACACAGTAGCAATCTCTAGGACACACTGTATGAAAAATATCAGCTTATTCTTCCTTGCTGACCTTCACTGTAATTAATAGCCATAATGCAAAACAGCCATTCAGCAGCCTCATAACACTATTTACACAACTCAGCTGAAAAAGAGTTCAGGATCTTGTCATCTGCTTTTTGATTAACCTTACTGTGTCTTTGCAATGAGACCTGCCATTACCATTACTGTTCCCTGGCACAGACCACAAAGTGCCATTTGCAAAGGTAGCTGTGTCTCAATGAAGACAGGGTACAGAAAGAAAACAGAAAACAACACTACAAAGTGCTGAATTTGAGTTTATGCGCAACATATGCAGAATCCTATTGAGTCCTGCAAGATGGAGTCCTCCTGACTCCCTTCTGTTTTAGTGCTCCACCTCACAGAGCAAACCCAAATAACCTCGTAAATAAAGCAAAGGAGGATTTCCTGGGTTTAGGGATCTTGAAAAATGTACTCTAGCTTTCCCAGGGGAATGCCTTCAACAGTTTATATTTTCTTCAATGAACATTCATGTACTGATTTATATTTGCAGCATCTGCCCATGTAGATTTTCAACATAAACCTGTATCCAGCAGGAAAACAATACCTATCATTATAAATTGGTTTGCATGAATGGAAAGCTTTCTTTCTAAGGATTTCAAGCATGTCTCATTTGCAGTCCTTACAGCTTATCCCTAGGGACATTCCCTCTCTGTAACCTGGAGGAGGTTGGAGACTGGGTTGGATTAGCATTGAGACACATGGGCAAATGTAGTCAGGAGTCAAGACTATGCCTGAATGATTTTGATTTACAAAACTAGGCTGGAGATATTCATCTGTCGCTGGAGGAGTGAATAGCAACTGTTCACCAGCAGCTCGTCACTGCTTTTAATATTGCCCTTTCTACGTAGGGGGTAAATACATTACATTGGATGTTGCCAGGTAAGTGCTTACAGGGGGGTCATATATTTTGTTTCTCTATAAGATGTAAATCTCTCCACTCTTGGATGAGCTCCTGGGACAACATTACTTAATCCCAGTGAAATATGTTGTTGGATTTTCCTTCCCCTTCAGTTACATTCCCCTTCTCTCCAGCTCATGTTCACAAATGCACCTACTTTCCTCCTTGTGTGGAGACTTTACAAGTCAAACTCTATGTACTTTGAGTTTCCTCTGTCTTTTTGGAATAGCTGTGTTTTCTGGTTCTTCTGGACACTTGTAAATTCCATTGTTTGACCAGAGATAGGTTGTGTCTACCTTTATCTGTGTGTCCAGTAATAGGAAAAGTATTTTAGAAAGAAAGCCTTTATTCCCACTGAAGCGTGCAATCCTGTTTAAACAATATCATATTTAAAACCATGCACTTTCTTTTTAGAGAAAGAGAAGCTCTGGATATTTGGTACAGGGTGCTATGGCTTTTCAGCACAATCAAATAGTGCAACATGGGAGAGAGGATCTCACTTTCAGAGACAGCTCCTCCTGACTTAGGCTAAACCCACCTTGTGTAGGCAATGCAAAGGAAGCATCTCCTCCAGGCTTAACTGCAGATACTCACCCTCTGGCCTTCAGGCAATGGGCCTTGCAGAAGTAAGAGAAGACTATCTGCTGCCTGCAGGGTTTGTATACTCTCTTCCATTTGTGCTGTGCTACCTCTCCAATGAAGATGGCTATAAACCAAAACACAGCTACCATTCTACTGAAATTTTACCAGTTTGATGTCCTTCCCTGTTTATTGCTCATGCCATTAATGAGCCATTTGTTGTGGCACTCAGAGGCATCTTTTCCTGTAGAAAAGGAGCTATGTATTTGAGGCATTTTAATTGTTCTGGCCAGGCTAAACCATGAAACTTGTTATAAAGCTTTTATGTAGATTATTACCAACAACATTAGCATACTAATTATTCCTCTGTGAATTCCTAAAATGTTAATTCATCACATACTGCTAATTAAAGAGGGCACAGCTTGGTGAAAACTTCCACCAGCTCCTTCTGTACTCTTGGGTGGATCCCATCTGTCCCCATAGACTTGTGTATGTCTAAGTGGTGTAGCAGGTAAATGACTTTCCCCTTGGGTTATGGGGGTTTCATTCTACTATCTGTCCCTGTCTTCCACTTCAGCAGGTTGGATGCCCAGTAACTGGTGTTATTATTAAAGACGGAGACAAAGAACACTTAAGAACTTCAGTCTTTTCCTCAGTCTTTGTCACTATGTTTCCCCCCACAACCAAAATTTTTCTTACTTTCCCTTTCTTTTCTCGAGGTAATGTGAAGTTATATTTAGCCTTCTGGTAAAGTGCTCTGGGATCCTTCAATGAGGAATGCTGTAAAAAGTCCAAGGCCCTGTCAGACTGGGAATTATCTAAATCATGGGGAATTGACTAAAGAAGACAAAGCTATTAAACACTCCATAACCCAGTTGTTTTAGAGGAAATACTGAGAGATAAGTATTAATGAGGTTTTTTTAGATTATAGGAGAGTGAAGAAATGAAATACTAATAATACAGCTTTTGTCCCTTGTCTCTAAAGTAAAAAGAAAAAATAATGTGTCCAGAAAAAGCAGAACACCTTTTTCTTAGAAAAAAAATTGCAAAAATTGCTGGAAAAAAAATCCACCTGCATGTTGCACTCTCATAATTCCTAATAGGACTTGAAAGTATGGTTTGAGAATTCCACATTTTTCTAAAGATGAAATAAGCTTTGCAAATTCATGCCAGTGTTGCATATCTGATTGAAAGATCCTTAGATTTAATATCTTGAGTCTATTGCTTTGTGGCATAGCTTTGTTTCGCCATAGTGTGAGGAACATCTTTTCCATTGGCCAAACATAGATGGTTTGATGAGAACAGTGGGAGAAAACAGACATGCACACACAGTTCCCATAAAATTTCAGTAGGCTGGCATACACAGGACTGGGTGAGCAGAATTATATCTGAGCTAATCTATCAAATAACAAGAATTTATAAAAATCACTCCAGCAGTGTTGTAGGTCCCAACTCCCTTATAAGCTCCTTCCCAGCAGCTAAACGTGTAGAACAAATCAAGCAAGCAGAATTCATTACTGCTTCATTACTGCTGCACCTGCTAAAGCAAATGCAGTCCTATTTTAACAAGCATGTCTACTACAGTACTTGCTCACTTTAAATCAGTGTTAACTTCCAGGTCTTCTTTTGGCTGCACTCAGTATTGTACTGACACCATAGAGTTATACCATTCCTCCATAAGCCTTACATTTCGAAACGATGTAGAGAATCCTTATTAACACCTTACAAGCAAGATAACCGCAGTTCTTTGTATAAGCCGTTTATCTGAGTACCCTGTTCCACTCCTTATGATTGGATTTAGCCCCAAAGATGGCTGAGTGCCTCTGTTTATCAATTCCATAATACATTCTTAAAAAATACCCAAAAGTAGTATATCTCTCCTCACATATTCAACTGGTTTTAAGATCATAGCCAAAGGACATATACTTAGTTAAAGCTGTGTGCGATCCTGCTGAAAGTCATAAACCTCCCTAGCTTAATGGTTCTGCCAGAGTACTCTTATTTAGCTTCTATAAAAGCATAATGTAAAGGCACTTATTGGGAAACAAAGTTTACATCTGTCTCTGTTCAGCTGAAGTGAGCCCTTAGCTCAGCATGGCTAAATTGCTCTCTCTGTGTGTCAGCTTCTCTCTGCCTGCTGGCACTGACATTGCTGTGCTCCTTAGCACTGCTGAGTTTGTGCTCTTCCTCCTCCTCCTCTTCCTACAGCACTTGGAAGACAGGAACACAGATATTGTATCAGAGGAGACGTACAACTGTAAGTGCCTCTAATCCAGGTTGTAAAAGACACAGAGCAACCAAAATCCAATTTACGCATAGCACAGAATGTGGGTTCTGAAGCACTTTGGAGCCCAGCTCCTTCTCTGCATATGAAGACAACCAGTTCCCACCTATGTCAGGGGGAGCTTAGCCTGTAAACTGGCCATTCAAGACAACAAAGAAGCTGAATGTGGTCTTACAGTTGACACACTAATAGCTAGAATTATAACTAGTATAATAACTACATGTTGGTGTAACCTGATGGTACATTTAGTCCCCAGATTTCCCTCTGGAGGTATCATACAAGGCAGCCAACACCAAACTTTCTGGCTGCACCCTGGCTTGGCCACAACACCTGAGCAAGCAGACTGTATATAAGGAACTGATTGTACCTGCTGGAAGCATGGGTGGTCCTGCTCCTTGTTTGTTCATACCTGATGCAGTTTGGTTTTCTGCCTGTTCCCCATGATCCAGGAAAAGCAGCCAAGAGTGTCTGCCTTCTTGCTGTCTGAAGTCTGAACACAAGGTCTAAAGGAAAGCTATTTCTGCAAGGCAGAGTAAAAGCACTTCTTCCCACAACCCTCAGATCCAGAATGGGGATGTATTGCTTGAAAAATAGTTCAAGCCCTTGGAACGTGTCTGCTCAGGAACTACAGACAGAGTGAGAATAGCTTCAGCATTTGAAAAATGATTTTTTTTTACTACTAAATGAGAACATATTTAGAGTTCAGCTCTGGAAAGGGTGATGGAATCTGAGGAAGAAGAGACAAAACTGACACAAAGAGGGAGAAGGATAAAGCTAATATACTCATAATGCAAGCCTTAACTCTCTCTCCTGGGACAAACTGGACACGAAGCTACCCAAAGAAAAGAAATAAGCCAATTTACACAGTAAGGATGGGAAGACCTAGCATACAGTGGTGATTCATCCACTTTAAGGGCTCTGGGTGAAGTGTGGGGTGCTGTTTCCACTGGTGCTTGCCAGTTTCAAGTTCTTTATGGAAGAAAAGACAGAAAGAGGTGGAAAACAAGAGGCATATCCAGGGAGAACTGGTTCTGTTTTACTTCCCTCTCTACAGTCAGCTTGCAAATGAGATTCCTTCAGTGACATGTGCCCGTTCCAGGCCTTGCTTTTGCTCCAGGCTGGGAGTAACTTGGCAGCAGATCAAGCAATCAAATACACTTTCATTAATTCAGGGCTGAGCTGCCTTGCCATCACTTCTAACCTTGTCCCCTGACACAGAAGAACTCCCCCCTCCCCACATGCCCTGGTGGCATGAGGGCCTGCTGCTTGGCACTGGAAAGGATTCATAAAATTAGAGTCCGTGTTCAATAAACATGATGGAATGGAAATGGCCTAGGTAACACTGTCAATATGGGACTCATGGAGAACAGTGGTTTTATCAACTTTGAAGCAAACGGCAAAAGCTGTCACTAACAGAAAGGTCATTCTGCTGTCTGCATTGTGAGAAGTATGACAAGTTGTCGTGGTTTAAGCTCAGCTGGTAATGCAGAACCACGCAGCCACTTGGTCATTCCCCCCCTTTTTCCTCCCCCCTGCTCCTGGAGGGATGGGAAGGAGAATCAAAAGAATGTAACTCCCATGGGTTGAGACAGGAACAGTCCGGTAGCTAAGGTATAACACAAACCACTGCTGCTACTACCAATAATGATAATGATAAGGGAAATAACAAGGGAAGAGAATACAACTGCTCACCACCCGCCAACCAGTACCCAGCCCAACCCCAGCAGTGATTTAGCCCTTCCAGGTAACTGCCCCCAGTTTTATATACTGGGCATGCTGTGCTGTGGTATGAAATACCTCTTTGGCTAGTTTGGGTCAGGTGTTCTGTCTCTGCTTCCTCCTGGCTTCCCCTCCTCTCTGGCAGAGCACAAGACCAGAAAGTCCTTGGTCAGAGTAAACACTACTGAGCAGCAACTGAAAACATTGGTGTTATCAGCGCTGTTCCCAGGCTGAAAGTCAAAAACACAGCACTGCAGCAGCTACTAAGATGGAGAAAATTGACTGCTACTGCTGAATCCAGGACAAAAGTCAAACAGATAAGTTTTTTGAGAATGGTGGCCAGGAGAAGACAATGTGTCTGGCATACGGTGGTGACCTTGTCACTGCCTGTGGGCTTCCCACTGTGCAATTGGCATCACTGCTCCCTGCTTTCCCAAGGCAAGGCCACAAGAAAAGCTTGGAGAAGATGGCTGAGGACCCTCAAGATGAGCATGACAGCCAAGCACAACACATTGTGTAGTGGAGGGTAGGTTGCTGTGGTGCTCCATAAACACAACAGCAAAAGTTTATCTCGCAGTGCCACCAAATTAAAGCGTTACCAGACCAAGACTGAAAGCCTTTGCATGTGGTAAGAGGGCCTTATTATGCCTACAAGATGCTGTTTAGATCTACACTAGATCCGTTCATTGCAAATTCTAATCCCAGTTTGGACTGCAAGAGTGAAAACTGCTTGGCATGGGTAATGCAAAGAGACTCTCCACAAGACTATACCTTGTGGCATCTTTTGCACTTGTATAAAATTGACCCTTTCTGATCTGGCAGCATTTTACCTATCATTCACATGAGTACTGAGGACTAGGGCAGAGATCAAGTCAAAGAAGGATCACTTTCTCATGTGTGATTCAGTTTCTCTCAAGTCTTTCTATTTCTCATCAAATAGCCTTTAGAATTCTAATTTCTGTTCCACTTTGAAGAATAAAAATAAATACTGCATGGCTCATGATACTCTGTGGTTCATTTTCCATCTATTTGCTGTAATGAAATTAGTCTGGTTTTTTTTTTTGGTAGCGGTTGAAAGCTGATGCTTCCAAATAATGGATAGACCAAAACATCAGTCTTACAATAGTTACTGCATAACAGCATTTGCAGCGTGCAGCAAGCATCTCCTGGACATAGCGCATCCCTCCTGCTTGCCTGTATGGTTACTCTGATCAGTGTCAGGAGCTTCTTTTCTTCAGCATGGAGGGCAGTGAAACACCTTGCCTCATCACCATTTGTGTTTATTGCTGAGGGTATCAGAAAATATGTTGCATTTTGAATTTGTGTATTTCATGTAGCCTGCTTCTCCTTTTGAAGCCAGTCCCATATAGACTATGTTCTCTCTGGAATATATATTGCCAGTGAGGGCTAGTGTGCAATGCATCTGATGTCCTGATAGTGCACACTCTCATTAGGCAAATCCCAAGGATAGCTCTGAAGCTAATGAGCATGGTTACAGATGTATTAACAAGGTCACTAATAAGAATATAGTCACAAATCACCTAATTAGGAGGGGGAAAAAAAAATCAGACAAGCCCTTTTATATTTCTCTCTTAAAAGTGACCGTATGCAGCCAGCTGCCAGCAGTTGCTTCTCTTTCCCCCACCTGTATGGATGGCTGCTGCCAAAATACCTCTTTCAGACTTGGGGTTTGAGAAGAGAAGAAGTATCAGGAATTCCTGAATTCTGGCATTTTGGTCCAGAATGGACAATTCATCTGTGATTCTAAGTGCATCAGGCCTGCTTCTACTCAGCCTTGAAAAGTTGCTCACATCCATCTAACTCCCCTTCTGAGTCAGTTTCATTCTGCCCTCACTTTGTGTCTAAGGACATTGTCAGAGATGGCAGAACTCACTACACTGGATGCAAAGCATACAGAAATGAAGAGAAACATGAATCAGATTTTCATCAAATCAAACCTCAATATATGAGAATTGCAGCCATTGAAACTCACTTCTCACACCATTGGGTAATTCTGACTTTGTCAGGTTCTGTTTGCCTGGTTACACACAGTACAGAAAAATAGATATGCTGGTACTGCCTAAGGGAACAAATAAAAATTATACTTCAATCTGATGAAGTGAATAGGGTAGAACTACAAATTTACATGATTCTGTCATTCTATAGGAAATGTAAAGCTGACATAATCCACTCCAACTTCATCAAACCCTCTGCATTTCCACCTGGTTAAAAAAACCAAAAATCCTTCAGCTGCATGAAAAGAAAATAGTTTCTGTTCACCCGAGAGTTTTTGGTTTAGCTGAATCAGTGCCTTTGGAGAAAAAGAAACACATGCCTTCAGGAAACTTTTGATATACTACAAAGAGATGCAAAATAGCAAAATGTCCTGGTCTGCAGCTGTACACTAGGAAATGCCTTCCTGTTAAGTGGGCAGGAGATTTATTATATTCCTGGTAGTGAGAATTTACCTGTTAATACGTAAACTAATAGAACTGTATTCTATTATGGGTTTATAAAACAAATAATTTGCCGGCTAGTAATGATGTATCATACTGACAGGTACAATAATATGTATACACACATGTAGAGTACCACAAATACTGGGCACACATATAAGTATAGTCATAGAAAGCCTAGATACAAAACTCTTACATCAGTCATGCTGAGTGTGTTTATATAAAAGGAGTATATATAAACTAACTATTTGTAGCAGAGGATGATGCCTTACAAGCAGAGGTACTATACAACCAGAATATGGTCTTAAAATAGAGGTTTATCCTCCTTTCCATTATTATACACTAAATACTGCTAGCTCTTGCTCAATGCAGCAAATTTCCCTGCCATCCCCCATCTAGTGAGGCAGCTTTATTCCCTCTTGGCACTTTCAAGGTTACTCTCTGCCTGAACAAATGATACCCATGCTGTCTTTTCCCAGCTTCGGCAGAAATCATCTTGTCCTTCATGATCTGTGTGCAAATGTGTGCATGCTAATAAATAACAACACTGCTCATTCAGACAGCATCCTTCACAGAAGCGCTTTCTAATCCAGTGGAATTAATAGCAATGCCAAAGAAAAACCCTGCCAGCTGGGATATAAAAGCTAAAAACCTACACTGACTGCCTGAATACAAAAATAAATCAAGGTAAGTAACAAACATGGAAAGTTTACTGACATGTTTCTGAAAAATTTAAGTGGAGATCTTTTGAGGCCTGGTGGATATGTTGAAGAGATCTCTTTTGGGTGCCCTGGTGTCAGGCACCCGCTACCCATAACAAGCACAGGGCTTCACATGTGCTGCATACTTGATGGTGGTAGTGACTCCTCTAAGATACAGAGGTTAGCTGATCCTGCAGGCAGTCAGTGACATGCAGATACTGTTCCAGAGTATTAACCTAAGTCTTACCCTGAGGCAGCTTTTAAGCCCTGCCTGGGAGGCAGGGATGGGAAAAGGAGTAGGGACAATGCCCACGGGAGATGCATAAGGAGCCATTTGCTGAGGTCTGCTGAGGTCCACAGGGATGGATCTGCAAGACTTTGAGCTCCTTCTGTAAAGTGACTGGGTGATCGATTCGGTATTAGTACTCCCTGAGGATCTGTAAATGTACTCAGCAGATACTCTTAATTCAGGTCTGACCCTGGTGCTGGTTGCAACAGATCTTTAAACCAACAGGAAAAAGGAAGTTAGATGGTAGCAAGAACCAATTCAATGTTAGCAATACTTTAGAGCCAGTCCTCATTGCAATCAAAATAAATCAGTAGTCTAAGAGGAAAAATGGGTACTTTTTTCCCATTTTCAAAGATCTCTATGCCTCTTGGATGTGTCACGAGTTTTAACCACCAAGTACACTATTTATCTGGAAAAACTGTCCAACAGAAGATTACCTTTAGAAAAATCATGCTTGTCAAATGCCAAGTACTGCTCAGAACTGCAGTGGCCTGGTGGAATCACAGCAGTGGAAAGCTTTCCACTGCAGCAAAGAGCTTGATGATAAATGAGTAAAAGAGACATCCAGCCCAAGACCCTGAGTGAAGCCCATCAAAAGGTACTAGAGAAAGAGAAACATGATAGAACAGCAGCCTGAGAAAGCAGGAAGCATAAATAACAAACCACAGAGAAGCTGGAGTCTGGGTGCTAGCCTTGAATGCCCCTCCCTCCATCTCCACTGACATCCAAAGATAACACAAGATTTTAAAGCTGTAAAAGACAGACTCAGCCTGTGGCCCAGCTTCTCCAGTCACTCCCAGACCTCAGCTTCTACTGCTGGCTCAGGGAACACTGCCTCAGCAGGCAGGGTGGGCAGGACAGTGTGATGGAGATGGCAGCTCACAGGGACCTGCCATTCTCAGGGAATATGTCAGCAGCAACTGACTTGGCAGACCCTTAAGACACCAGGTATATTCATACTTAATTATTCGTGTGATTATTACTTGTTCAAATTAGAAAGTGAAATAAAGCAGGAAGTTCATCGATGTAGAATAAGACAAAGAAGGAGCAATCACACCTGACAGCCACAGGTCTGTGGAAACTTCATGAGCTGTTGCTCTGAGTTACCTGTGGAGGCTTGCACCCACATCTCTGCATTGCTACCGTGCAGCTCCCAGCTGACTTAAGTTCAGGAGGCCTCATTTTTTCTCTGCAGTCTTTAAGAAAACTGAGGTGTGTTTAGAAGATAAGGTTCCTACTGATTTTGTTAATAATAGAAAAGTCCAAACACTATGGTTTGGGGTTTGGGAAAAACACACTACACTGGAAAATTCAGACTGTGATCTAAGTGTTCTTTCCTCTCACTGTCAAAGTCAGCCTATGTGTCCTGGTGTTTTCTGTAATGGCTGTGTAATCGATGCTTTTTTTCCTGGTTTTGGAGAGCAGTTGTGTCAGTCAAACAAGAAGTCTTCAGGGTTCTTTTTGTTCTTTATTTCTCTTTCATTTTTTTTACCACAGATGTTTTAAACATTGTTACCTGTAAGACTGGAATACATCAGATCTCTCTCTTGCAGCTGGCATGCCACAGACATGACACATTTTGATTTAATCTTTCTGTCCACCTTTCATGGTTCTGGCTTATCAAGTAGAAAATAAAGTATAATAATAAAAAATGGCAACTAGACCATAAGTCTTTCCAACTTACTGATTTCTCTCTTCCTAAAACAGTGTGGGAGAGGTGAGACCATTTATTTACTTCAATATACATTGCAGTTTGAAGGCAAATATATGATTTGCTCCTGGCTCTGAAGGAAAAAATAGTGTACGTTGATAAGCGCCCTGCCAGCAGGAGCAAATTCAGACTGCACATTAACCTTAGGCCTGAAAACCACTGGTTTAAAAAAACGATGTAATGTTCTTCATGTGTGAAGAAGGCTCTATTCTTCAAACTGAATTACATTTATTTTCACAGATGGGTCAATATTTTACCTTGATTTGCCATATTTAGTGTACCCAGAATGAACATGGGTAAAATAGAAAATCTTCTAATTGTCACAGATTTTGTGTGAAGCTACAATGGCTGTATGTCACCTCGATAAGCAGCTTATCCAGTACAAGAGAGCTGTGCTCTCAAATTAATGTAAATTATGTGAAAGTACCAAGGAGTGGAACACAGGGCTATTATTCGTTGAAAGGAGTGACTCACAGTATTGCCGCTGGAGTAGAGCATGGAACCGTGCTCTTCAAAATCCCAGCTTTGGTTTAATTTCACAAAATACTGTAATTCCATTTTCTAATGCAAGTAGCTTTGGCCTTCAATTCATTGGTCTTGCTGTATTAAATATTTATCAAATACAATTTAAATGAATATTTTATTCCCCTTTGTGCCCCGTGGCCTTTCTGGAGATAGATGCACTTGGCTGTCACATGTAACAGCAGTCACCATCCGGGCTGCAGGAGCACCGTGCCACATGAATGCAGAGCTCCTGCCTGCATGCAGGCTGTGGAAAAGGCCCCACATCCCTTGTGTTCTGCGGAAAGACATTCACATGTTTGTGCCAGTGTTGTTTTGCCTAAGGGGAACAGCTGGTTGTGGTCTCCCTGCCCTGAGGAATACACAGTCCCCAGCCTGTGAAGCATCATATAGGCTTTTGGGCTAGCTCCTTTCACCCTAAGGCATGACAAAGTGAGTGTGGGGAAGTTCTGTATCCAGAGGAGCTCAGCCCAGGGCTTCTCATTATTGCACAGGGCTCTGCCCACTGAGCACCAAGCGCCAATTTTGTTCAACACAAGCTGCATATTGGAAGAGCTCTTCCAGGCACCAGGCCTCCAGAGACAGCAAGGCATGTCATCCAGGAAGCCACAGGAAGCAAGGCTACTTATGTGTAACGCATTTCTAATTCCACATGGTACCATGGTACATCTCTCTAGTTTTCTTTTATCTTCCAGTTTCACTTTGTTTTTTCCCCCTGAATTATAAGAACAGTTGGAAAATTAAATGCTACAATCACAGTAAAGTCATGCATTGTAAACATTTTGCTATTCATCTTCCAGCGCCACTTATTAAAGTAAAAATGCCTTGGAGTTCCACATGCACACGCATAGCACAGAAGCTGCAAGCAGTTCTCCTCCCTCTTCTGTTTAGAAACTTGCTAACAGCTGGAAAGTCACTGCCTTGTCTTTCAAAATGAAAACAGAACTTGACTGCAAATGAGACAGTGGTTATTAAGCTTAACAAATCAATTTGTCATGATCTAATAAACCCCTCAAGCTCATAATCAGCATATTCCAGCAAAAATTAAAGTCTGTACATACCTTTATATTCTGCCCTCAATAAGAAGCATTTTCAAGTTGCTCTCAGTCTTAAATACTTTTAGTTTTGTTTTAGGATTGAGCTCCATACTGTTGACAGCCTCTTAATGGAGTGGCTATAGATCAGCCCCAGACTTTATGTTTTTGCCCTCCAGACCAGGCCTTGCCTTCTCTCCTGCACTTAGACATGTTGATTCTGGGCCATGGGGCTTTTTATTTGTTAACTTTTGTCATCTGCACAGTGTTTTTGTGCCTCCCCAGCTCTCCCATCTGGCCCACCTTTTTAATTTCTGTGTTATCATATTTAATTTTAACTTTATATGATTCAGCCATGAAAAAAAACCATTTTACAGCACAGTGTATAAGATAGACGTTTCACAAAATAAAAAGCTGAAGTACATTTCTTGGGAAACAACAAAAAAAAATATGTTCAAATATGGTATGGTCTCTATTTAAGTTATTTGCCATTTTTAAAATGCTTTTTCCTCTGCGGCAAAAACTTCACCCACTCTTGTATTCCAGCCCACGGCCACTGTGAATAGTTCAGAGCACCCACACACATGTTCAACTTCCACAGGTCGAATCACTGAGTCCTTTTCACAGAATGATTTTCAGATCAACCTAGATGGAACAAAATAAAGAAAATATAAAAATCACATCGATTTAAAGCCCTGGAAACTTCCAGGTGGTTCTCGTAGGAGCTGAGTCAGGCTCGGCCATCAG
This sequence comes from Melopsittacus undulatus, assembly GCF_012275295.1. Taxonomy (NCBI): domain Eukaryota; kingdom Metazoa; phylum Chordata; class Aves; order Psittaciformes; family Psittaculidae; genus Melopsittacus; species Melopsittacus undulatus. Next base: position 67,078,307 of record NC_047527.1, on the reverse strand, counting down.
ATGAGCACTGGTATGCAAACGCAATGTTGTACCTACACCCCGGCACCAGCTGCCAAAGCTTCCCAGTCTTTGATCTTTGTGCACAAATTCCCTGTGATATTGCTGTAAACAGACAACACCAACGAATAAGGCTTGTTATTTAATTTTTATACCCTAAACTGTCTTATCTTTTTACCAATGAATGTAATTACAGACAAATTGACTCAGAAAGTAACGGCAATCACTCTCCTGCACAGTGGGAGGAGAAATGAAAGATAAGATCGTTTTTCTCCTATCTGTCTTTTTAATGACCATGAAAAAAAGCCTCTGAAATTAGCTGAATGAATCTTGGCACTTCTTTCTTGGCTGAGATCATGATTTCATGGTTAATTATTCTGTATCTAAATTCTCTCTGGTTGCAGCCTCCATGCACTTTTATTACTTTAGCAATATTCCTGGTTATCAAAAGTCTCAGTTTCTGTTTACCAGGGCAGTAACACCCACACTCAGGACAATGTCTCAGCTTGACTTTGGACTGTGTAACTTCAGGGTTTCTTATATGCATATGAGATAGCAGGTCAGGTTACATATTTGTTCTAGCTGCTTTATAGCTGTTGAGCAGCATTAGTACAGGAACAGCAAACCTTTGTTTCTCTTAAGGGTACAGTTAACTTGAAATTAAAATCTGAGGAATGAGTTTGGGAAGTGCCTGCCTCTTCTCTCTGACCGTCGCAGTGCCAACTGGGTTTTGCCTTTCTTTAAAATACGTTTTTCTCCTGTACTGTGGGGAGATGCAAATTGGAATTTCTGTACAAAATACGATGAAATACTTAATCTGAAAAACTGAAAGTGCTTTTTTTCCCTTAATGTCTTTCAGCTGAACACTGTTTGCAATAATAATTGGCTTTTTTTAAGAAAAAATAAAGCTTATTAGAGCTGCGATTTTAAGATATATGTCTCTAAAACACTGAATGCAGAAACTTATACTTTCATGAGAGTTCTAATGAATCAGTGTTAAAACACACTTCACACAACAGCTAACAATACAATCATTCCCTGCCCCAGAATATTTTAGTTTTTGAGTTCAGGTTCAATGAACAAAAGATGAAAACTAAGAAGTCCAGACATTCACTCTCCCCTTACCTCATTCAGAAGTGGTTTTTCCCTTGGCATTACTATTTACTGTGGCTTTTCAGTAGGAGAAGGAAAAATCTCTATTGAAGACATTAATATTGAGCAGCTAGAACACAGTCTTGTTCTTGAAGGTTTCTCAGAAAGGTCTCTTACTGTTTTCAGGTGGGTTTGTGGCTCGTGAGTGAATGTGGATCTGATCAAAGGCCTGTGTTGCCCCAGGCAGTCCTTGGCCCCCAGGTGGCTTTCCTAAAGCTGCTGTCCTGCAGCTTTTCTTGCATTCATGATGAGCATCAATAAGTTGCCAGTGGTTGATATTCCCCCCAACAAGCAAACAGGAGTCAGCTCCTATTTATCCTTGCCTTCAGAGGAAGCTGAGGGCAGTTGTGCTGTATGTTCAGACATTTAGTCAGCTTTCCTCATGACTTACAAGAGAAAATGTTTATCAGCACCTGACAATGTCCCTACCCCACACACACTCTGCATGCATTTGTGTAAGAGCTCCTTGGTCGCTTGTCAGGTGCCAGCAGAGATTGTTTTGACAACATAGTTATTCATGATGATTCCTCCAAATAGAAGCTTTTCACAGCAAAGTTATTATGCTCAGCATGAGATTTCTGAGCACAATCAATGCAGCCCATAGATGCTACTTGAACCACTAAGTAGCTGCTCACTGAATGACAATATATGAGTGACTTGGGTTACAGTCTGACACTGTAGCAGGGCGGAGTAGAGAACTGAACCTGCATATTTTCCCTTTAGATGAGTTTGCTAACCACTGGGTAGTTGTCTGTGATGGGCTGAGACATATTTCCACATTTTGGAGCTAAATTTGGAGGTTTCTAGACAGATAGAAGAGGAAATGAAATCAATATACCTTTTTTTTTTCTCATGGGATGAGATAGCCTTTGTCCGGCCAATCTCTACAGCAGAAAAGTGCTCCTCAGCTGATCTCCATAACAAAACATACAGCATTGCTAATACAGCTGTGATAAAGATAATACAAAAGCGGTATGCTTGTTTAGGAGTGCTGGTCCTCCAAGAAGCACAAGCACTAGGGTGTCCAGTAGACTGGATAGACTCATGCTGAGATGCATTGATGGGGTGCCTGAGGATGAACCTTCTCACTATGTGACTATTCATTGTTCTCTGAACAAGCTTTTTTTTACCTCTATGTGAAAAGAATAGGGTTTTTTTAGACACTGCTTTATAATACCACGCCTTTTCAGAGTGCAAATGGACATCAGCAGCTCCACACTGAAAAGTAAACAGACTAGAAAGAGTAGAAAAGCCAGCTAAAAATAGTTAAAGTAGCCATAAATGAGCATGATGGAAGTTAAAGGTCTCTAACATCAAAGAAGCAAAGTACTGGGGCAGCTCTGCAGAGAAAGCCGGACTGGAGAAAACTGAAGCAAAAAACCCAACCCCCCTGTAAAACAAACTAATGTTTTAATGTAAGAGCTTCATAAAGTTAACAAACTGCAGTAGTCCTTAGTACCACAGAGCTTGTCCTTTTGTTGGGTATGTGGACATGTTTTGGCCTACCAACTTTGGTGTCCTTAGAAACAAGGAAACTCCTATATGTTTCTCAATATTATTCACTCTTTGTTCCTTTTCTTCTTTTTGCTATAGGCAATGAAAATGGGCAAATGAGTACTACAGGCATTAGGTACCGGGGTTGTGCTAAAAGTCAAGGTAATACAGAGAATATAGGTTTTAAAAAGCTGTCAAGAAAAATCATTCTTAGGAAGGGGAGGATGAGCATTTAAAAATAAAACTGAAACATTTCTCTATGCCAAAGTTATATTGAAAACAGCTTCTTTTCCCACTTTCTTCTCCCGCCCAGATACATATGTTGGAGGCCCAACTGAAAATGAACTACTAGAGAAGACTCATCTGGACTGTTTTAGCATGGAGTGAAATGAAGGCATTTTCCCCAGGTATGGCCCTACAGGAAGGCTTGCCAAGGCAGATGCAAGTGAGCAGTTTCAGGGCTTGAAATGCCTTCCTAACTCGAGAGTAACTTGGGAAATTCCTACGTGCCCTGCCTGCACAGTGAGGCAGACAGATGCAAAAAAAGCCTTGTCATTAGTACTATTCATGACCTTGGGAAACAGAAGAGGATATGTAGCTGGGAGCAATGGGTAATCTATAAATTGTCCTGTATATAAGGCCCCTGTGTTTGTTGTTCAAGCACTACTAAACTATATGGTGGGAACATAGCTGGACATGAGGGCTTTTTCAGTGCTGCAGAGTGTCTGAGATTGTGCTGGCTTGCTGAGTTCCTCTGCTAGTGCTTACAAATAAGGATGATTTTCCCATTTGTTCAGATTTCAGTTGGTGGGTTTTTTTCCTCATGGACACACAGATGTACGTATCATCACTGAAAAGCAACTGAGGAACGTGAGGTGAGAAAAATAAAGCTGATGGCTTCTGGGTCCTTTCCCTTATTCTGTCAAAGGAAAAATTCACTTAGCCAAGAAAGGGAACTGATAAACCTTTGAGCCTGCCTAATTCATTCAGCCCATCAAAAGGCAAGGAGATACACACACAGCCCCATTCATCCTGGCGTCCTTGCTGTATGTTAATAAGAGATGTGTTCACCCTTTCAGGGGATCTCAGTACATCCTTTCATTTTGGACAGTGCTTCATTCACCTGCTCCTGAAGTGGATCATTCCAGCAATATCAATCTGTGAGGCCATCAGCCCTGCATACTTAGCATTTCCAATTAAAACAGCAACATCTGCATTGTATAGGAAGTAAAAATGCTGGAAGACTAAGGAGGCCAATACCTAAGTTTAGATATCAGAGGTGAATGCGACCTAATTTAAAATGTGATGAAATTAGACCATTTGCCCTAATTTTCATGCACTTTGCTTTATCTCGAGAATACTGATAAGGATGGAGTGAACACTTGAGAGCAGCTGGCAGGCAGCACGGTCACTGTGCTGCAGCACATACAAAGTTTGCTTTCAGCTGTAAAGCTAGATTTATAAAAATGAGCGATAAAGGTAATCTATGTGGTCCTCCAGATTGTTTGGGAAAGGGAGAATGCATCCTGCCTTCTAAATCACATTGATTCCTTCTTCTGCCTCTGATAGCCTGCTCTGGTTGTATATTTAAATAGACTCAATACTGTGTATCATTTTAGGGGACAGGGTTGCTCTTTGAGAGGTGTTGGTGGAAAAATAGGGATGGGGGGATTGGTGATTTACATTTTGTATTTTAATTAAATGGAGCTAAGAAAAGGAAAGCATCACTTCTGTTTTTGTCAGGCTGTAAGTAGTGAAGACATTGTTAGTTCCACCTATTGGCAGAAAAGTAGAAATCAGTTTACTTCCTTCTAAAGAAAGGAATTCTGAGAATTTCTAGTGCCATCTATGAGTGAATAAAGAGAACTGCCAGTACTTCTGCTCTTGTTTCATACATACACACACACAAACATAACGCAGAAGTGAACATCGCTCATTTTGTCTTCTCTGTATCCAGACAGTGAGTACAATCATATTGCAGCTATTTAATACTTGCACTTCAATAAATCCAATTGGAGTTAGGAAAACTTTAAAACTCATCCCTGTAGTACAAGGTACCAGTTGAAACAGCGGACATTCCATCTGCCATCATAATACCAAATTCTTAAAGTAAAAGCCCAAAGAAGGTAATGGGGTTCAAGTCTCTAAACTTCCTAAATCACAGTGATCCAGGGTCAAAATCCGGATACGACCCAGAGCCCACTGAAGAGGAACACCTTTCCACTGCCCCTGCTACAGTTCAGGTTTTCAGAAACACATCCTAATGCAAAAACAGCTGAAAATGGCAAGAGCTGCAGCAAAATCTAGTAGCAGTCCTTCACTCACCCAAGAAGACAAGTGTGATCTGCCTGGAATTCCCCCCTGAATCTTTCTGGGAAACAATTTAAAACCTCAGAATGATAATTATCTTTTTCCGATACACTGTAGTTTGAATTAAGGATGTTCTTGAAAACACATCATTAAAGACTGTCAGAAGAAGGGATGAGGGAAATCACATACTTTAACATTTCCTTTTCAAAGGTTCCCAAGTGTGCCAGTTTCAAAGTGAACAAGGTATCCCTGAGAAAGCAGGGATAACTTTTTTTCTCCTCACAGTTACCTGAGTCTCTTTCCCATTTTTCTTTTCCAAAGAGGACAGCAGCAAAGGAGAAGTGGCAATCCAGAAAATAACAAGTGCTTAAATTGGATTTCATCAGAGAAAGGTATGAAGAAAAGGACTCAAAATATCTTGAAAAACATATTGTTTTTTCCCCCAGAGAAAAAGTTAGGAGTTCACAGTAAGGCAATATTCATTTGAAGAACTTTCTCAACACAAGTTGGCGACAGAAAATGCTGTAAATGTTGTCATAAAGTCATAAAAAGTGAAATACCAAGAAAATATCCAAAACAACAAACCAAACCAAAACCAAATCCTACCAAAAGTGCAAGCAGCTGTTTAGGGCAAAGTGTTAAAAGGAAACCCCGAACACTAAGAGGCGTGAATGTGTAGCTTGCTTGGAGCAAGGGAGCTGTGGAACCTCCACCGACAGAGATGTGGAGGGGTAGGTGAGAGGATGATGTTCACCCATGGTTTTTGCACAGCCCAGGGCTCACCACCCAGCAGCCTGTGGGTGGGATTGGGCTACCCTGCATGGTGTGCTGGCTCTTAAGGTGTGCTGGTCAAAAGCAGCCAAAGCAAATCAGGGACGTGTCTCTGGGTGTCTAACAGAGCAGGATGCAGAACCAGCCCCAGAAGTATTTCCTAGTCTGGTGGCAATTTCCTCGGCTGACTGCAATGCCAGGCAGGCACGTGTGTTATTCTGGTTATTAAAGACCTGTCTGGGAATAAAAGTGACCCTGCATAAACTTCATTGCTCCCAAGCAGCAGAGCCCCTTACTATGCAGAGAATGTTAATTAGCTCAGGTTTACAGTTTCCTTTCCGTTCTCTGAAGGGACATTTTTGCAGCAGCATAAACAATATGTGTGTTTTCACTACAAGGTTTCACATCCATATGAGCCTAAGTCATAGAATGAATCACAGAATGGTCTGGGTTGCAAGGGACCTTAAAGACCTTCTAGTTCCAACCCCCTGCCATGTATGACCACCTGGGCTACATGATGGCCTGGGTATTCGTATGTAAGTAGACAGCAGTTCATTACAGTATGAAAAGACATACACAGGAGGATAAATTGTGACATCTGCTCTGACTACAAAATTAGTTTTAGTTTTAGTACAAGGTTTAAGAAAACCCTTTGTGGATTATGACACAGTTCCTATGTTAAAAATAAAGAAATTGTATAATTTGTGTTGTGCTGGTTTCAGTTTCTCTAGCAAGCAGAGATTAAATCAGGAGATTTTCATTATCCTGGGACTGGCATTCTCTGAACATCAGGTTCATGACAAAAATACAGATAAACATGGATTATTGAACATAGCACCTAAGCTGTATTGGCCTCTTGTGTTCACTTGTCCTTATAATCCTTTACATTTTTTTGTGGTGTCTCTCCAGAGCACGTGTTCCTAGATCTTGTCTAAGGCCAAAAGACACAATCCTTATCCCATCTAGTGGAAGATCTATTGGGAAAGTATGCTGGTATCTCTGTATCCTGGCCTTCTGCACATTTCCTGAGGCAAAAAGCTCTTCTAACAAATCCATGTGTGTCAGTAATTAAAGTATAACTGCAGATAAGTATTTCCCACCCACACAGGCACTATTGCATGCCTCATACCTTTGTAAGCCATGTATTACCAGAGAGAAAAAGCTTAAATTTCTTTACCCATGATTTATTTATTATAGCACATGTCAAGGGTCTATACAGATACACAGTGAGAAGCAATGGCACAACTGCTTGAAGATTTATCACAGGATGCGTTACCACAATTTCAGTACATTTTGAAGCAACAATGATACATAGGTTTTAACCAAAATGCTCTGTATCACGTAGTTGCCTGAGGAATTACCTTTCTTTCTGTGAGATGCCACTATGGAAAGGGCAAGCCATGGTCCCTCAATTGGAAAAGAATAGGAGCAGCTTCAATTTTTGAATGAACATTGCTAGACATACTTTTATTTTCCTAAAGGCTGATGGGTCTATTGTGTTTGTTGGAGTGTTTTGGTTTGGTTTTGTGTTTGGTTTGTGAAGCACAGAGCAAGCACTTCAGCATTAGGGGAAATTTGACTGTGTGGTAATTTCATGGTTATCGATTACATACTGCTACTTGTATGCATGCTTAACTTGCACAAATGAAACCAAACGGTTGGCTGACCAAAACAAAACAAAAATTACAACCATATTTGAAAAAGTCAGGAGAGACAGTGACTACCATGCACATTCCCACGTGGGAACCAAGCCCAGAAGATGTCCTCAGGTTTTGCCCTTGAAAATACTGAGTCAAGAGAAGGAAATTTCAATTAACTAGAAAGCAGATGGAAAAGTTGCTAGGAAATTCTTCTGAGAGTTATGAAAATAGATTAATATTTTTCTCTTCTTTATTACTAGACACTGGCTTCATTGGTGTGGACGTCTAACAGAATCAACCAGAAACAAAAATTTCCACTGAAACTACACAGGAATACAGAGCAAGTCAAATGAATGCTTCTTGCCAAAACTGAAGGAGGTTAGGGGAAAGATCTGAAAGAGTTAAACCAGTTTGTCTTGGCTTTCTCAATATTTTGATTTAGTCCTTTTTTATTTTTGCCTGTGAATAGTGTTTTTTAACATCAGTTGTAAAAATGGGTCAACAAAATACTATAATAATTCCCCAAATTCACAGAGCAGGTGTCATACAAAACACCTTCTTTGGACTCAAGCTGGTGGGTTTTTCCCCCTCATTTTAAAATAAATCATAATTAAACCCAACCCAAACCAAAAACCAAAAAGAAACTTCAAAAGCATTATTTTGCCTTCCAATTCTTTTGTTCAGCTATCAATTCTACCACCATCCCCTGCCAAATTCCTTGCTCAGCTCCACTTATGACCTTTCATTTAAAAAAATAAAATGGGAAACAAGATGAGAATTTGAAAATCCATGCAAAATAAGGCTGCCTATTTGACTCATGCAAACATTCACACTCAAAATCCAGGAACTGATAAGCATATCAATTGGTTCCTGACACTGAGGTTAGTGTCTGAAACAACAGTACCTTCACCATTTGCTCGAGATTCAAATGCAGCATGTGTCATACATCTCTGCATGTTATTCTCTTGCTCAGGCTGAAAAGGAGGAGCAACACTAATTCTGTGAGTCAGTGCCTTCCCTGGAGAGCCTTCAACCATAGCATTATAAAGGTAGTAGCTTTGTTAATTCATTCTCAAGAGTATTTGCCTTCAGCCCCTAATGATGGTAGAAAGAGTCATTCCTGTCAGATTTTAGGAAATCCATCTTTTGCTTCATCAACAGAGGCAGTCTGGGGAGGCCAGAGCAGGGGAGTTTGATCACTCTGGTATTCACCAAGACCAGTTTCCTCCTGGTTTCCTATCTTTATGTACACGCTGGTTTGCCTCACTCTCCTCACACAGCTGAGAGTAATTCAACTGACTGCTGTGATTAACATGGGATCGTGGTAGCTTTGTATTTATAACCTGGTAAAGCACTGCCCAGGCTAAGCTAAACTTCTGGCAGCACTAACTGGGTTGCCTTCATGGTTTGTGCCATACAAATCCTTAAAAAGTTAAAGTCCCTTAACTTTTGCATCTTTGAACTACCTGAGATAGCAGAAATGAACAAAGTAAAAGCTTGCTGGTATAAATCAGAATGATCTTATTGTCACTAATGTTAAGGGAGTTAACATTAGTTTGCAGTAGTTGCAAAACTGCTCTTCAACATGTAATTGATGACACACAGCAGCTGCTGGGGAGGAACAATAGATATGCCCTCCCTCTTCTTTATGAAGAAGCTTGTTCTTTGAAATGCTCGACAGATAGAGATGACTCCAAAGAAGTCAATGCACATCATGTTTTAAGATCTCAGATATTCCAGTGGTAGGTGATAATTTTATTTTAGCTTCAGCTGTCAGCATTAGTTAATTCTAATGCTAAGTAACGTTGCTTCACTTGCCTTCCTTGGGTACAAGGAATGGATTTTTCACACAGGTCTATGCTACTTTTTGCTACTTATGCTCTCAAGTAATTCTCAAGATTTGCTTTGTATTAAAAGGCTTTTCAATACATCTAAGGGCTGGAAGTGTGTTCCTCTTCAAAACCAGTTTGATTCGTCCTTATGGCACATGCAGCTGAAAGAGCAGAACCAGCAGCAAACAGCTACATCCAGCTCAACTTTTATGAGATTAAAAGTTTGTTAGTTATTTGCTCCCTGCAAACTTATTCCGAAGAGTCAGAAGTTAACAGAAAATAAATATTTGCATTGCTAGCAAAGCATATAGAATTGGTTCTGTCTGCCATAAGTGTCATCTCCAAGGGCTATGAGAGCTGACTGCCAGAGATGTCCGGCACCCCAGCATCAGAAACTAACACTGGTATGACTTTTTGGAGTCACCATCCTCAAATGTTTCCTTTCCACAACCCATTTACGGTCACAAAACAGACAGCAAATCCTTTCATTTCAACAGCTTCTGGCTGCAGCACTTCTATCTCAGCAGGATGTGAAAACAAGATAAAAAGGCCAGCAGTGACTTGCCTGTAGATGGGTCAAAGAAATTTTTCATGAAAACAGCTTTCTTTTCATCCCTAAGATGAAATTCAGTGACTGCAGCACAGTCAGGTCCCAAGCTATTACACGTGTAAGTAAACAGCTCAGAGGTTAAAATACACCTGAGAAAATCCGTGGGTTATTGTTTTCTTTATCTTATAGAGGATTTTCAGCTGGAAAAGGATTCAGGAGTGTGCCTATAAAGACACATGGCACAGACTGGGCTTCTGCTCCAGATGTTGTAGGATTCCCTTGTGATTCAATCCTCAGGAGAGGAAGCCAAAGAAGATACAAGATTTAGATTTTGTAAGACCTGCTATCACCCTTTCCTGGCCCATCGAGAAAAATTAGGGTACAGCAACCAGCACTGCACTAAAGTAACATAGGGCAGCACAGGACTGGCCCAGCTTTTCCCAAAGCTGCACAAAATAGATCAAACAAGAGCCTAACATAAAAGCCATGTTTCAACAGAGGTAAGTTTCAGAAAACAAGCTTGAGATTAGATAAGCGAATGCCCGGCTCTCAATACTTGGTAGTAACTTGCAGTTACTAATTAATCAATGTACACAAATCGTCGTGTCTTGAGTCCCTTAAGAGGAACACAAGAAAGGAGGCAGCACCTATTTTTGCATCACAGGGGCTCAGGCATATTGCTCTATGTGCTGAGCAGTTTCTATTTACTAGAGAGCATTCACACCTTTTCCTTTCAATGTTAGACCCCAGGAAAGTGCTCTTTCAGTTGAGCACACCCTTTGCAATTTTTTAATGTAAACTCAGAGAGTGTACCTAAGAGTCACACACCTAAAATGGCCTTGAATACTTGAAAAAGAGAGGTTTCTACATGTGTCAAAACACAGACTGCTCGGCAGGAACTGCTGAAGACTAGCAACAAGGATAAAACAAATGAGCTGGCGTGGATACCCTGCTGTAGCTGAAGGGAAAGAGACATAACCTTGTTTGGAGAAAAAGCTTGACAGGTGAGGAAGAGAATGAATTTGGACAATTACAGGGATGACAGTGCTTTACTGCTGTGATTTCCAAAATCTGGAGAAACACATAGGGGAGGCATGTGGCAGCATACAGGGCTGGAGACTCAGGCCTGGGAGGTGGCTCTCTGTGCCAAGGAGGACCCTAGAGGGACTGCAACACATGAAGAACCAAGACCAGGCAAAGGAGAAGTAGATGGCATGGATCAGCACATAAATACTGCTGTGCGCTGACCCCAACCTCCTGTGTCACCTGCACATCACCCAAGGGACGGGGAGGGACCAAGTGCAACTTGCAGTGAAAACAAGAGCAGTGAGGACTAGGAAAGAGGGAGGAGAAGTGTTGAACTGGAGCTGAGCCTGGGGGCGTTTGTTTTATCACTCAGCATCTTATTTTTTCCCTCAATAGCCAAATCAGTTATCAAAAGTTAATGTCAATTAGTGATGAATTAAATTAAATTTCCTGACTCAAGACTGTGTTGCCTGTGACAAGATGCTTTCATTTACTTGGCATTTTTACACAGCTCTGGGCTGCTTTTTCATGCCAGTTACCAATTTGTGCTGATAGAGGGGTATTATTTCTTTAGGACAGGGATGTTCCACACACAACATGCAATGTCCATGGAACAGGGTGCCATTCCTGGCAACTGCCTCTTTTGAGGATACCACAGCACTTTCCCCACTGTGGCAGAGACCAGCTTTGGGACAAATGGCAAAAGGAGCTGTGCTCTAGTCTGTTTCTGGAAGCTGAGCATGAAAAAAGGCTGCCACTGTTGTAGTATTTCATATAGCCTTGTTCTTGGCAAGGTGTAAACAGGGACCCTACCTGTACATAAACACCAGCATAGCTGGCTGCACCACCCACACCTTGTCTGCATGCCTTTATGAAACCTAGCCTTCTCAAGAAGCATTCATGAGCTCTGCAATCACAGCAAGATGCTAGATGCATGTACAGCAGTGGGACCAATCACAGCTGATGACAAGTATCACCATCAAAAAGCTGGTAGTAACAAAACCCATCCCTAATGCGTATGATAAGGCCCAAAGGAACTTTTGACTCAAAATACAAATGCCCCAAAAAGCCCCAAACTCGTAGCTTTTGGTCCAAAAGGAAAACACTGTCCTCTTGTATCCATAAATCATCATAGCTGAAGAGAAACTAACACCTGCACAACAAAAGGATTACAAAGTTTTACTTACGGGATCAGAAGAGTCCATAGCTTTTTAATCACCTCTTTGGTATTTGCAATCTAGGCAAGGTAATAGGCCACTGGCTTAAGGGTTAGAAAAATAACAGAACTATTTCTGAAGCTGGTTTTGAAATTGTTAAGTGTTTTGTGCAACAGGAAGAGCAGGACCAGGAACAAGGGACTCCCAACAGCCTGTCTGTCAGCACAGGAGATGGCCTCCACGAGAAACACTTGAGTCTTTTGGGTGGGACCAGGGTTGATGGGAACAGAGGATAACAGAGCTATGTGGGACATGCCTTCACAGTTTGTCATTCACACCTAAACACTGGCTTAGAACTGAAGCTGTATTGTTCTCAATTAACTCTTGCATGAATGGTTTAAAAAACAGAGAAAGCTGGAATACACCAAGGTCCATAAACAGTTCTCTATTACCTGAAATTGAGTATCATTCCCAACATTTGCCGATGACACAGAACTATTCTGAGTCTGCTCCAGAGGGAGCTGAAGAAAGGTGGAAAACCAAACAATATGTTGCCAGATTAAATATATGCAATTTGAATGGTTTCCAAATGCTGCTAGGTACTGAATTGAGTACATCCATTTAGAAGAGACACCAATGCATTTTAATAGACAAGTTAGTGACAATCTCTGGACAATCTGTCAGGAGCAAAAAGCAAACAAAAAATCTAAAAGGAAACAAAATGTTACAGAATAAGAAGGAAAAGCATTCAACTGCTTGAATTTTAGCTCATCATAGAAATTACCTTCACTTTCTTGTGAGAAATACAACTGAGACAGAATTTGAAGGTGTCACAGGAGAGCTGAGTCCCATAAGATTTTGTGCTGATTTAGACCATCTTTCTAAGAGGTACACCTCATGGGAGTTATATGGGTCTTTTAGTGCTGACCATACAAAAGAATGGTCATTGGGAGGGGTAGCTGTCAGCACACAACACAATCAAATTGTATGAGTAGCTGCAGCACTCCTTCCGCCCCCTCTCAGCAAAGCACTTAAGTGCAGTCCTCTCTATTTTCAGAGAAATGTAAAGGATCAATGCTGCCACAAAAGTTTCTGCTGCTAAGCCCTTGTCAGCCTCAGGAGGGTTCAGGGGGCCCAGGAGGCTAAAAGAAGAGACGTGGGAAAGGTACTTTTGAAGAGAAATATAGTTTGTCATGTATCACCCACAAAGGTAATGGCTATAAAGAAAGTTCAGCCATCTGCCTAAGTTCATAGCGCTTAAGTCAAGGGAGATATGGCAAAGGTTTACCAGGAGGAATCCTCTTTAGGATGTGTCCCATTTAACATCTGCATGAGTGATCTGGAAAAGATGAATAACATGCTTATGACATTTACAGATGTCAATCAATTAGAAAATGAGGCAATGACCTAATGCACAGGTGAAAGAGTGCGAAAATTAAGTAATGGTGTAGTGAGGCATACATATACAGTCAACACACACACACAGATATGCCTGTGCACATCTGCTTCCAAACACAGTGAAGGAAATGATTTTCTAAATGGCTGATTTTATTGATATTGGACTCTGTTGAACGGCTGAATTAAAACACTTTTCCATCAGATGCAGCCATCTAACACTTTTATTGCTGTTGATCTAGTTGCCTCTTTCTACAAAGGTGATTTCAGACCAGATTCCTGATAAACTTCTTTTTTCCTATCTTATCTTCTGTTTTAGCTTTTGTATATTTGTCTTATGAGTGCAGCATGTGACAGCACTTTGGGTAAATTTAAATAGAAAAGGGTAAAAGTACAAATGAGCATGTTAAAAAATGTTAGTTTATACCTGAGAAAACAAAACTTTGTTTTGAAACATGTCCTGGACATGACCTTTTGGCGAGAGGAGGAAGTGTAAGGGTGTGATTACTCCACATGAACAGCACTTAATAGCGACAAGTCAGGGAGCTGGCTCTCTTTTCCAGACAAATGCACCCAATGCCTTCAAGTCCTTTCCTGACTAGTTCCCAGATGGGGCTGCCTGGCTGGATGTGATAGCAGGGGAATGAACAGCAGCCAAGGCATGAACATGTTCCCACCTGCTTGGGGCCAGCAGGAAAGTCCTTTTATTTGTAATTACTTTGTGAAAAAGTTTTTCACCTGTCAGTTCTGAACACTGGGAGTCAGAGGCGCTTGCAGTCAGTGCAAGGTCAGACTGCTGAGCTATTGCTCACTTTCCATCGTTTCCTTCCTTTGGAAAAATGGCTCTGCCCCTTTTCACATACTGCTTGAAAAACCCTTCTCTGATTCATGGGCCAGTATCCAGGACACCTGCAGCAGGGCCACACTTGGTCACAGCACAGAGGTGCCTGTCATGGTGTGCTGGTCTGTGCTACCAGACAGACAGAGCATCCCTGCCTATGGCCAGGGATCCCCAGGCCAGCATGGGAGAGGGCTGGCAGCACTGCACTGTCCTGATGGCATGTACAAGGGTGGCTTGCTGTCTCCTAATGCAAATAATGTGCAGCAGCATTCACAGGGTTTGGGCACTTCAGTAGGAGAGCAGGAGCTGGAAACCAAAGGACAAGCTGTGTGTTGAGTGCATGAGACCTGCGAGACCTGATCACCCACTTAAGCACTGCCTGCAAGTCTCGTCCTGACAGCTATTTAACTGGATGCCTACCTCTAGCTCCCTGCAACTTTGTTGCTTTCAGGCAGTCCCAGGCTTGATTAGCAGCTGTCAGGCATGTCTGCACATGCACAAGGCTGAGGTGGGGCAACGTGGTCACCTGCAGACAGCAGGGAGAGGTATCAGGAACATTGATCTATGCTGTGCACTCACTGGCCCCACACATTACATTCTCATACACCGTACCAGGGAGGCCTTGGTAAGCTTAAAGCATCTCACAGATTTGACTGGGGCAGATTTTTAGCTCCTGAATATTAAAGCTATGTTTAGGGTTGGAGATCATTTCCTTTTTCAGATACATCAATCTGCAGAGAAAGGTTTCTCTAGGGGAAACCAGCAACCCTCTCACACATACATACACAAATTCAGAATGGGTTGGACAAATGGCTTCAAAGGATTTGATTTTATTTAAATCTCTCTGCTTCTAAATGAACTTTGTCACTGGCACAGATTGGCCAAAGAAGCTGTGGCTGCTCCATCCATGGCAGTGTACAAGACAAGGTTGGATGGGGCTTTGAGCAGTGGGAGGTGTCCCTGCCCATGGCAGGGGAGTTGGAATTGGATGAGTTTTAAGGTCACTTCCAACCCATTCTATGATTCTGATTCTATAAACATATCCATATATTTCAGGTTAGCACTGCCCTGTGTCAAGTCACAGGACTGAGCCAGAAATTCCTGGTAGCAATATGTGCACTGCTGACCACCTGCTTCTCCCCTGTTCCTTGTCTGTAGGCTGCTCACCCAGTGCCCTCTCTGCAATGCATCTCCCCTGCGTAATAGGAAATGTAGGAGGAGATGTTACAACTCTGCAATTAGCTGGGTGATGGAGCCAGTGGATGTGGTACTCAGGGCAGTAGGTCAGATGGACTGTGAAGAAAATTATGTTGGTTTTGCTCTGGTGTAGCCTGCCTGCAAGGCCAGGGTCATATAGCACACCTGGTGGCCTATAGCACATCCCTTCCTACGTTACAACTCTACTGGGTTATAAATGCAGAGAAGAGCCTACAGTTCTCCTGGCATCATTGCCACAGAAAAACATCTTGGCATAATAAAGGCCACTTTTATTAAATGGCATGTACAGCTCTGCAAGAAAGGCTGCCAATCTGAATACAAGAAGCAGAATTACTATGATTTATGAGCCTATTTTCAAGGTATCACAGCCCTGAGAAACAGAATAACATGCCAATGTGGCGCTCTGGTATTTCTTTGGGTGTCAAACAGATTCAAGCTTCTTTCAGAAGCCAACATAAAACACAACCATCCTCTGTTAGCAAAATGACCTCTGATAGCATCTCTGTCTCTCTAATAGACTGTGGCAGACAAGAGCACCAGAATTTGCTCTATCACTAGGTGTGGTTGCACAAAAGCCTTTGTGTGTACCTGTGTCTGAGACTTGGCCTTTTAGCTGCCAGTGACAGAACAGACACAAGATGAATGGATGGACAGAAACTCTGGGGAAATACCACCTCAGCCAATAGCTCTCTCCCTGCTGTTGGGGCATCTCTGTCTATCTGCTTGCCCCAACACCAGCTGGGCATCTCCCCATCAGGCTGCCTGCTGCCTTTGCTCCTTTACCAGGGTTTAGCAAGCACTCCTGCAGCAGAGAATGTTCCTCTCCCTATGCACTGGCATTCACAGCATGACAACTTATTGCAAGGCTGTGCTCATCAGCACACTGCTGTGCTAGTATGGGAGAAACAGAGCAGCTGCCTGCTGGAAGGGAGAGGAAGGTATTGTGTTTGAGTGCTCGTTTATGATACAATGCCAAGATGTCTCACAGGGATTCATGCACCACTTTCCTATGCCTGCACCCCACAACGCAGTGTAGTCTCTGTGCTTCCAGTGCATCCAGAGCTTGACCATGGCAGCTACATTGTTGTGGCACACCCCTGGGCACAAATGGCACATCCCTTGGCTTTGTCTCACTACATAAACAGCAACAGTCCGGGATCAGTATCTCCTACCACCCCTGAAAGAGTAGCAGTGATGTGTGTGAATTAAGCCCCTGAAAAGGAAATATTTCATGGTTAATTTGTGACACAAAGGTCTCTTCTGCTTTGGAATTTATAGACCTTAACTACTATTTAAACTCTGTATGGTCTTTGGAGATGCACAGTACCACAGAAATGTGGTGATTCCCTACCACTCATAGCTGTGGCATGCTTCATTTCCATCCTTCCTTCAGCAGGGATGTTTATGACCCATGTACTGCATTTACATTACCACCCATCAGGCTATGTGGAACTTAGTCAGCTAAATATCAAATCCAGCGTTTGCAAGTCTGCCTAATTAAAACAAGTAGAGCTGAATGAACTGTGGAAAAAGCAATCAGCTTAAGCTGTTCTAATATAAAGCACGTGAAGTTGATCTGGGTTCACACATCTGGATTGTTATACTGGCATTTGGGATATTCTGAATACCGTATGTTGGGTGCCCTATTAAAAACCTTTAATGGGAGAAGTTGTGACTGATGATAGTTTTCAACTGTGCGGCATCTGAGGTCAGAAGGTCCCTTTGCACCTCACCTTGAATATGTTTGAGTATCTCTGAGATCCCAGAGTCCAGATGCAGCAAATCATACAAGCAAGAGACAGAAAACAAAATCACATATGCTATTTAGTACAGCACATGTCAGACAGCAGCTGGACAGATGAAAATTTTCCAGGAGAGCACGAGGAAAAGTTATTCTCTGGGAGGGCTTGAGTAGACTTGTGCATACTGTTCATGATTCAGAGTCTTGTTTGAGCTTATAGAGCTGGCCACAGAGCCAGAACCCAGGTAATTTACTGGACTGGTGTGGAGCAAATCAGTCAGCATCATCCCTGTTGTTTCATTGGCATACAAAACGAATAGTGACGTCCCTCAGCATTAGGAAACTGAAGGGATGTTGTCAGGTCTTTATAGGGCCAAATCTCAGATTAAGACAAACAGACAAAAACTTCAATTCTTTTTAAAGACTTATGAATGGAAATTTTGTTCTAAGTAATGAAAAATGACTGCTCAAGCATAATACCTCTGCAAATACTAGCACAACCAGGCAAAGAGAGCACGGAGCAAAACTGATCAGTTTTTGATCTGCCTTTTTGTGAAGCAAGAGGCTCTGAAGACAGTCTAATTTCAATTTCCCTGTCATTAAAAGCATGTTCAAATACTTTTATGACAGGGAACGTGTATCTTTGCATTTTACAAACCTATACAATTTATATGCAAACATGAAACACACAAGCCTATGCTATTTCCTGAGCTGAGAGTTGTTGAAAAGCTGAATATAACAGCCTGCACAAGGGAAGTTGAATGAATTTTCATCAGCTTCCTATATTAATGATATAATATACTGTAGGCATCATAAAGAAAAGCTTTAGCATGCCAGGGCTTCCCTCCATTGCCTGAGAAAGCCCCCAAGGCCCTTAGAAGCCCCCCCAGGTCTCCACATCAATGCTGCAAGCCCTTTGCTCATGCTAGATGAAGGCATCTCGCACAGGAAGCATTTGCTTCGTCAGATGAACACTTAAATCACATTTACTCCTTGGAAAACGTGCACACATTCCCATGATCTCAGGAAACAGTGGGCTGCCAAAACAGATTGCCTCAGCTGACCTGACCCAGCTCTTTCCTAGCAATGAACAAATATTAAAGCTGTGTTTGGCCCATTCGCCGACTTCTGCAAAGGTTAAAACCTCACAGCCTATCCCCACATAAGGCATTGAATAGGCTCATAACTGGACCCCTACAAATGCTTGTAGAGTGAGCGGGTATGAGTTTACCTGCAGGTATTCCTGCAAAAGGTGAGCACAGGGCTCAGCTACACAGACCTTGGGATGGTTCTTCAAGAAACCAGTGAATCAGCTCAATATTTAAACTCTCTTATCCCAAGGCTTTTACTTACTTCCTTGGGCATGAACACTGTCATGCTTACTGTTTTATGAGTCAGGAGATGAAATACATCTAGCTTCAGGGAAACAGGAGAAACAAAGGGCTCTTCTTCAAGGTTACCTAAATGCCAGGCTTTTATGCAAAGGTGCAGCCCGTGGCATGTGAGCTACACAGATCTTAAAGGCATGCAGAAATAAGGCAGCAAAGAGCAATAAAGAAGTTATATGGTTTGCCAGTTGGCCTTTTAAAAAAAGCAAGTAAAAAAAAGCTTAAAAACAACTGGGTTTAATCATACCTTTGCCTTGGAACAACATGGCAAGTCTCCCTTGCAGGAAAAATATTATCTCGGGCTTTGGAAGAGGTGGGATCTGGTGCAGGCTCTTTCACAGTACCCATGACTGCTTTCCTCTCTCTAGAAACAGAGTTAATCCATCCAGACCAGGTGCTCCAGGTGAGCTTGGTGCTGTAAAGACACCAACAAGCCCAGTTTTAGACGACGACCCAAGAGTGCCTGGGAACACAGGTGCCCTCATGTCTTCTCCCATTCCTCTTCTAGCATCACTAGGTGACCCTGTTAGATTGTCTATTTCTTCTGAGCAAGTTTTTAGTCTTCAAAACACTATTGTAGTGTTAGGGTTTGGTTTTTTTTGGGTTTTGTTTGTTTGTTGGGTTTGTTTTTTTTTAATAAAGGAGTGTTATTTTGAGAAAAAGTGTGGTGTGGAGCTGGGAGCTTGCTCTGAGGTTTATTCCCTGTGTTTAGAGAGAAAGCCTGCAAACCCACCACTCTGGGCTCATAAGGATACACTTTCTTCAGGAAGGGGTTCCTTTGTACGCTGCTTGAGATGACCTTTGCTCTAAAGCTAGTAAAAGCATAGAAATAAGATGGGCTTTGAGCAGCTGATGCTCCAGCTTGCTTTAGTGGAAAGCTGATACAGAAGTTTGCTACAATTTGGCCCATTGCCAGGAGGAAAAGGAGAAGTTTCTTTTCATTTGGAAAGGCTGGAACATTTACATGAATCTCCTAATTTACCTGGGCCTGCAGAAGGACAGTGTACCAGCTTTGCAGTTCTGTCATGCGTTTCCTTTCCTCTTCCTTTAAGAGTTAGTTGTGCTTCTGTGGAAGAAAGGTCATTGCAGCACAGCTTTTCATCTCAATCCTTTCCAATTCAACAAAATCAAGAGTGTTTATACAGTGAAGTGTGTAGTCACTTGTACAGCTGCAGCATGAAGGCAGTTTTGGAGTAAAGAGTTTGTAACTAGAAGAACTCACACAATCACACCCCTCAGCACTGAGGAGCTGGACTGAGGCTCCCTTTCGCTCTGTGTGCAGCTGCTTGACTATTCAGTACTGTGAATTTACAGGAGAGCACAGAGCAGCAGCACATTGTGCTGAACTGCTGTTGGGTCTGCTGGGAGAAGGAAGACCTCAAAAACCAGAAAAGGAGAAATCAGTAGTGTCTAGGACCAGAAGAGATGCTGAGTGGAAGAGGGTGATTCAAGCACTCAAAAGTTACTGATGAAATACAATGCTGCTGCCAAAGAGTGGTTGGTCCTGCACCTGTTAAGGACAACCCAAGGACCAGTTAGGTTCTTCAGCAGTGAGCTGACCTTCTCACAACCTAACACGTGATAACTGCTGTACTTAAGGACTGTGCATGCTCCAGAAGACCAGCTGCCCCAGTACAAATCAAGAAGATGAGAAAAAAGAATGAGCAGAAAAGCCCACCACACACCTCTCTACCTTATTCCCAGAAAACATAAACAGAACAAATCTTGGTCCCCAGCAATGTGTCAAAAGGGAAAGGAGGGAACAGAGAGTGTATATTTGTCCAGCTGGCACAATACAGACAGAAAAATTATGCAGCCTGAAGTGTTCACTGTCTCTGAAAGAAGAACAAGTCCCAAATGGCAGAGGTCTGTCATGGCACCAGCTGCTTTACCAAGCAAGGGGTGGGTTTTCTCTGTTTGCATCTGAGCCAGCAAACCTACCAGTGACACCTGCTAATGTTAATGGAGGAAAATCCATCCGGGGTATGGCAGAAATGGTGCTTTGGATAGCATAATAACATCAGTTCCTCTGAAAGAAAGAAGCCCAGCTTCTCAAAGCAGAACATCTTTACTAGACAAAACATAAAGGGTACGCCCCAAACCCACAATAAGACCCTCAGCTTATTTCAAGCCGTTAGACTTCCACTTCTGGGATTTCCCTGGGCACCACTGGGTGGTTGTTATAAAGGTTCAGGAAGGATGGTACTTCCCAGCTGACAAGGACAGGAGACCCTGGAGAGCAGACTCAGATCCACAAATGGGCAAGGGCTACAAACAACCATGTGAGATACCGCATGTTAGGATTAGGCAGCCTTTAGGGTCTCTTCCTTTCCTAAGAACACAGCTTCTTGCCAAGCAGAGCTTTGAGATGAGCCCATGACCACATCTGTGATTATTCCTGGCCATTTAGAAGGCTTTCCAGGAGTTATTTTCTTGTTCTAGCCTTCCACTTTAATAAGTAAAGCACAAGTGGCAGAGACTGCAGCAGAGCTGTAAAACCCACTCTCTGAGAACGTCCTTTGCTTACCCATCACTCTAAGGAAGGTTCTGCAATTACAAGTGACAAGGCAATTTGGTACAACAAGTGGGATTTACCACTTAGCAATTCTTATGATCACAGGAGATCAAGTGGTGCATCCAGCTCCTATCCTGGTGACAAAATTCCCTCCCAGGCACTACACAGCAACAACAAAAAGTCAGCAGGTATGACTGGCTGTAAGCTGAGCTATAGGGAAATGTGTCACTTTTCAGCCACTCTTCTTAAAGCTGAGCTTATGTCCCCTGTTAAGTACCAAAATGATACATGCAGCAGAAATAGATACTAAAGAGCACTTAATGCAAGAAAACCTCCCAGGGATGTTTTCTCTGCCTGCATCCCTTTCTCCAGCAGTGGCACCTCTCATCCCAGGAATAAATTATCCACATATTTCTAAGCACTGAAGAAAGCACAAGGGCTTTTTACAGCTCTCTCAGCTCTGCCTTCTCCATACAACAGTTGTTTCCATTTACATCCAGCTGCCATCAGCATCCCTCACCCTCCTTGCTCGCAAGAGCTGAGTCGGATACTGACTTCATGTGTTCACCTTTGTTGTTCCCTGGGCTGTGGGGGAGAAAAAGGGGAGGAAAGGAAAATGAATGTAAGTGAATATCAAGAACCTGCCTTGGATAAAATATTCAGATCTCACAGTGAATAATACATGGGGATGGAAAATGTTTACCTAGCGACATCCCAGCCCCGTGCGCTGGAGCTGGCTGGCAGTACCTCACAGAGGGCTGACAGAGGCAGAAAAATTTGGCATCACTCCTGTTTATCAACTAAATTCCCCTGCATCAGCCCAGCAGCAGAGAGAGGCTGCACATACACACACACAAAGTTCCTTTATGCTTCTGCTCCACCAGCATAGGTGCCATGCTCCCATGCAGCAAACCAACAGGCAAACTTAGGTTTCAGGGCAGCCTTAACTGGAGATTAGACTCCTCTGTGCTGCTGCAGGAACTACTGCCAAAATGATTAATAGAGATTTGCCTTGCAGCCACCTTGTTGCCCTCATACTGTGCTTTCATAGGCTCCTCCTGTCAAGCTTCCTGCTGCCCATAGCAACACCCTCAAAATCGGTCAGAGTGCCAGCTCTTCTCGCCTCTCAAAGAGCCTCCGCTGTAAGAAGCAATCCCCTTGAGCAGCAAACCTGTGGGCTTACACTTACAGCCATTATAATCTCTGACCCTTTAACAGAAGGCTGTTTCTATCATTAAGAGGTGAATTTGCCCCTGTGTCTGTCCCTTGCTCTCCTCTTCAATTGCCAGCACTGATTGCCACTGATCAGCTTCACAGGAGAGCAACACTGACACACATCAGCCTCAAAGCATGAGTGGCTTTACCTGCTGGCAGCCTTTCTTAGGCATTCTCTCAGTAGCTGTTTCTGCTGTTCATGGAGATGATGTCCTTTGCTGCGGGGCTCAGCTCTGCTTGTTGCACCCCAGAAAGTCTGGTCTCTTCGTTCTTTTCTAGCCAGAGGGTTGACTGGACTAAATCCCAGCAAGCCCCTTTGTAAGAGCTGCTGAATCAAGCTGGACACCATATGAAGAAGCTTCAGGTTTCCCATCCTGCTCCACCAGATGGGAAAGTGCTTGTCTAAACCTATACTGCAACCTGGGCAGTTTGAACATCCATTTTTATGGGTACCACGCTGCTGTGGGAGCCACTCATCTTCCTGCTTTTACAAGTTACAGATATTTCCTTTAGTGTTATCTTAGTTTCAGGTACAAACTGCACAGCGGCTAAAAAAACAAGGAGCCTTAAGGGGTTTTGTGACCCACCCTGTTTGCTATCTCAGGATACACACACACTCCTGCTGCCTCAAGACATCAGGGACATCTAGGAACCACTCCTCAGAAATCATGGTGGGGGGCCAACCAGGAGGGGAAAGGACAGAGAAGGGACACAGAAGTCATCCCTTCCCTCACACAGGCTCCAGGGAACCTCTCAGCACTTGTACAAACCAGGAACATGGACCCCTGCCCATGCAGTTAATTCAGATAATGGCCATGCCCAGCTGAAACTGCTTCTCCAAATAGGCTCTATTCACTGCATTCCTCTTTCAAATTGCTGTTTACAGAAGTGTTCCAAAGGGTTTGGCTTCCAATGCACTTATTACTATTTAGAAAAAAAAGACATTGCCTCCGAGGCATGCAGAAGCATATATACAGCTTGAAGGAAAGATTTTTGTTTAGTTTCTAAGCCCTTTAGTGCTTTCAGGTCTAATTCATTTATGCAAGGGGATAAAAAGGTAACTTATTGCAGGTCAGCATGTTTCCAGACAGATCTAATTGATACTCTGATTATTAAGGAAATGACTTGATTAGGTGTTGATCATAAATCTATGGGTATCACTTGGATTTATTCTAATTTTGCACATCAGCATCAGCTGCTGCAGGATGTAGATGTTATGGCTTCACTTTGGCATTGCTTGTCAGAATATTGTACATGTGCTACTTCAGTATCTCAGGCTCAATATTGCATCCTTCCCCTGGGGTCTAACAAATAAGAATTTCAAGAGGGCAGAAAATGAATTTCTGGCCCAAGGGAAAACATTTGATGAAAAAAGCCGCATTGTTAATAATTTTCATGGAAAATGAGGTAAAAGTAGGGATGAAAAAAAAAATCATACTGCAGTAGTTTTAGCTCTAAGTGCCACTGAGGGCCTGATAAGAGCTGTAGTTTGGCATTTTTGAGCCCAGCCTCTGCTGTACACTTAGACTCCAAGTCAGGCTCATGGAAGGCATGGTTCATTGGTGTAGTGTAGGAGGAAGACTGCTGTTCCCTGTGGGTGAAGTCAGGCAAGAGAGGCTGTCTGGTAAAATCTAAAACATAATTCAAGAAGCATTATGACATCTGGATTGACTAAAAACATCAGTATTTTTATTGGATGTATTCTTTTTCATATTGAGAACTTCTTACTCTTGTGAGTAGCAAGCACTTTCCATGAGAACTGTGAAAGGCTGATTTGTCCAACAGAAACATCAGTGGAAATCAGTTAGGTCAGCTTTCATAATATCACCTTGTACATTGAAAACAGCAAGTAAAGTGATCTTCCTATTTTAGCAGAAAGAGCCAATGGCAGACAGGCCAGGTGGATCTCAAGGTTGGACAGCAAGCCATTTTTAGTGCACAGATCTGCTGCTCTGCTCATTGCCTCATCACCAGTAGCAGGAAAAGATGTATTGGTGCATTAAAGAGTCACTGCAATGCACTACTATATTCCCTCCTTGAAAAAGAGAGTTGGTGTCTTCAGAAGCCCATCTTTATTGTCCCTGGATTCATTACAAGGAGCAAACTGGTGTTGGGAAAGAAAAAGGAAAGTCACATAAAAAATCCAAGCACACCCAAAGTGCCGAGAGATCTTACAGGAGCTCCTGGTGAGGTAGCACACAGCTGAGGTAAACAGCTTCTCCAACCTGCTAATTACTTTGATTCATTTGCAAGGAAGGGGATAAATGTCACAATAACATATTTTACTTTAGCTAATCAATGCTGTGGGTTGCAGAGCAAAAGAGAACAGTCCCATGAATTCACAATAACCTTCTTTAGAAGCCTTTTGATTTTTTTATGCTTAGCTGCTGTAAACCAGAAGAGTTTAAATGAGGGAAAAGCAGGAGAAACACTTTTTTCACTTCCCATCTCTGTTAGGCAGCCTTCAGAACAGGTACAGCTACAGCTACAGCTAAACGCTCTGTTATGTTCAAGACCAGACACAGCAGCTTTCTTGTGCTTCTTCACTAGCTGCATTGCTAGTGCTCACATCAGTCAGCTGCTGGGTTTTGATCTCCATCTTCAGCCTACAGCAGCAGATATGCTCCCCCAGGCATGAAAGCTTCCTTGGGAGTCACCCACCAAGCTGATGCTAGAGCAGTGTTAGGGCTCAGAATGGCTGCAAGTCTCAAGTGGTGAGGATGTGTCAAGCCACCTACTCTGTGTTTCTTCAAAGGGCTGGATGAATGAACCAAGTCCAAGTTATCTTTTGTTTTTCTGTTAAGTATGTGCAGAACTTGAGGGTATTCAGGCAGATATCCTGTCCCTCCTCTTCCCCCAGACTCTCCACAGATGCTTCTCCCACCTCTTTGTATCAGAGTCTTACTGTGCTGCAGATTGTGTGTGCACTGAAAGTGGAAAGAAAGCAAGCAACTTTTCTAGAACAAATTCGACCATAAAAACAAATCTCCATGAAATGAGAGAGTTTTTAGAAATATCATTCTTTTTTAAAAAAATATTTCAGAAATACAAACTCTCTGGGGAAAACCTTCCTTTAATAAATAAATAGAACAGTTGAACTCAACATCATTGATTAGAAAATAATTAGAATACAAAAACTTGCTAGGTGACACATGTGACTGGACTATTATGAAATAACGTAATATAGATGTTTAGGAAGGGCCAAGAAGAACCAAATTAATGAGTTTGGTGTATCAACAAATAATTTTATTTGTTTTTATGTCCTGTCTTTATTCTAATGGGGCACAAGGACAAACTTAGAAACTTTCTGCTTCATAATGAAAATGAAAGAGGCAGCAGGTTGGCATGTTGGATGGGGCTTTGAGCAACCTGGTTTAGTGGAAGGTGTCCCTGCCAGCAGCAGTGGGGGTTGCAACTAGATGATTTTAATGTCCCTTCCAACCCAAACCATTCTGTGATTCTTGGTATACAATGGCAATAATTTTCTGGAAATGGGAGTT
Source organism: Melopsittacus undulatus (assembly GCF_012275295.1). Taxonomy (NCBI): domain Eukaryota; kingdom Metazoa; phylum Chordata; class Aves; order Psittaciformes; family Psittaculidae; genus Melopsittacus; species Melopsittacus undulatus. The sequence continues at coordinate 67,052,565 of NC_047527.1, read as the reverse complement.
TTGAAGTATGGGTAGCCCTCTAAAGAAACAGTATTAAAAGCACATACACAAGCCATGCCAGTGTGGAGGAAGCACAGCAGCAGCATAGCTCTTGACAGAGCAACTTGGCTGTGTCAAAAGCTATGCAACAGCCTGAAACTTGAGAAGAATAAGAAAACTAGGAAACAGAGCAAGTTATTCTGGAGAAGCAGGACAGAAAAGCATGAATTTATCAAGGTAAATGCAAGGCCAAAGCCACAGAACGGACCCAGCAATATTAACAGGGAAGTATGTATGTAAATTAATAAATTAGCAAGACAATAATGATCATTTCTCAGTGGGAAGAGAGCAGCTGGCACTGAGGATCAGAGTAATTAATGCTGCTTTGCTTTGGTATTCACTAAAAAGGCTCCAGCTAGGATGAGGATGTGCAGAAGAGAAACACCCAGGGAAGGGGTGGAAGAGCAAAGATGTTGCCAGGAATGAAGCAAGCCAAAGAGTAGTCTGTTAAGGCAGAAAACACCTAATATTATTTAACTATCTAGATCTGAGTAAATGCACCTTGGGTGCTCATCAGCCTGCAGGGGAAGTTTTTTGTTGAGGGCTTGGAGAAAGAATGATTCTGGGTAATGGGAAAAGAGACAAGCAAGATTTTCATCTTGAAAGAAGACTGAAGAGCCCAAAGATAATGGAGCAAGTGGCTCCAATTTCAATTCCTACAAAAGCATTGGAACAAATTGTCTAATTATACGTGACCACGCAGTAAAGCAACTAAGATACAAGCAACCACCATCACCAACTCATTAAAAAAGATCACATCAAATCAATCTAGTTTTTAACTCATTGACATACCAGGATATAAAAATCTAAGAGAGGCTTGTGGTTAAGTGTTTCTGACATCCCCCCTGCTCCCTGTTTTGGTTTTGAGGTAGGTTTTGTATTCCACATTCAGCTAGGTTCAGAAAGGAGAAATAGTCTGTCACTGTGTCAAATGGACCAACTGTGAGGATCTTCAGGAATACAGGAGTTTGATAACATGCTATGAAATGAGATCTCTTTAATGTGTATTTTACACTTACTGTTTTGTAACTCCGCATATCCGGATCACATGAACTGGCTCCCCACTGTGACACTAGCCCTACAAAGTATTTCACCCGTGCAGTTAGAGTAATATTTACACGGCACCCTGGGGTTCACGAACACCAGATGAATGTAAATACATTTCTGCATGCACATGAAAGCACACTGCAGTGGCATCCAGAGCTGGTTTAAAAATAATTATCTGCATTAGTCATGGGGTTGAGCAAGGAATGCTTTTATAAAGGCAGAGTTGTCAGCCTCCATCCACACACAGCGGAGTGTGGGGAGGTGCAGGCAGAGATCTAATCTATTAAACCAGTTCATAAATACCATACACCACTCAGCATGAAAAATGAAGCTGTGAAGTATACAACATATGTAAATTATCTTCTAATTTTATTAGACAGAAGCTGACAGTACAATGTTACTGAGAAGGCAGGAAAGCTTCAGTTGCAAATCCTAAGACCTCAGACTCTTTGCTGCACAAGTGAACAAGGGAATGCAGCGCCTACCGTTGGTACCACGGGCCTTCAAGGGACATCTGCAATTTGTTTCATAAGGAAAAAAAACATCCTTGTTCGTGAGCTGTTGGACATGAATAGTCTACCTCCTCCTCCAAGTTTTGCCAGATCTTCCCTCATGTAGATTAAAATCTCTTTAGCTAAAAAAACATACCCACTGCAAATGAAACACTGCAGCAAAAAGTACTTTTATGGAGATAGTCATTATGACTACAGAAAAATCTTCTTAAGAAGCCTACCCAACCAACCAGCATTTGATGCCCTTGCTAAAGGAGAACCACTAGATGAGTTGACTGGGATGTCACGGGACTCACCTGAAACACCCCAAAACCCAACACAGGCCCCAAATCCAAGGGGCAGAAGCGGGCAATTAGAGGTCACCAGCAACCTTGGGCCAGCACATACCCTCAATGGATCCTTTGCACCTTTTTGAAATTGTTCCCTCATGGAGAAGGGGGTCTTCAAGGAGTGGGGTACTGCACACCAGCCCCTGGGGCAGGGACCTGCGGCTGCTGTGCCAGGGGCTTGTAAAGGACTTCTGAGTGCTGTAGATACCTGAGGAGGGACATATGGGCCTGAGGAAATTCAGGTGAGATGCAGAAGGCTGAGAGATTTTGGGGATCCATGGGAGGGAAACCTGGTGGGGGCTGCAGGCTTTTCCTTATGAGGGAAAGGGGAAAAGGGGCCAGCTCCCAGGCTGCGGTACCAGCCTGGGCAGGCAAGATGTGAGTGGCAGGTGACCTGAGCAATAAGTGATGGGGACGTAACAAAGGTAGATGGAGACTCCTGGAAACTGTGGACTGTAGTCCAGAAATACAGCTGCTTGAAAGTTATCGAGACAGGGAATCATTAGATTGCTCTCTTAACCATCCTCACCATGCTGCTTTGGATCAATACACCAAGTTCCCCTCATCTAAACAAGCCAAACAATTGACAACCACCAGCCTCTGATTAAAAACAAGCTGGCCTCAGCTTTCTAATTGTTCCACCCCCAGTAAATAAAACTATCAAACCTTTTGAACAAAACCTCTAAATTATCCCCTTTCCTTTAGCAACCACCTACAGCACATGCACATAACCGGTGGCTGCACTGCAGACGCCATCTGTTCCACCACAACAGCAACTCACCCACTTCAACCCACTCGCATGACCAGAATTTAACACTGCATGCTGTGTGCGCAGGGGAGGCACATGTGTTGAGAGTGATGGAGGAGAGCAAACTAGGATAAGGAAGGGACAAGCACTGCTGGAGGGGGAGCAGGGTGCAGCTGAGATGAAACCCTCTCTTCAGGAGGACACCAAGTTGGCCACACTCAAGAAGGTAGCGATGGGGGAATTCATCCTGGGAGAACCAGATGTTTCACTGTATTGTAAACTGCTTAGTCCTGATGCAGCTACCCAAATCTATTGTTTCCTTATCAGCTACAACCAGTGATGCAATAGTTTTTAGTGTGAAAGTTCTTCAGTGCAGAAGTCTACAGAATATTTTTACCCAAATACGGCATCCCATGAAACACAGGTAAATAATTCTGGGAGCTGGCATCAGGCCTCGTATGGGCAGAAGATCACAACTTAGCCCACAAGGTCAGTTCCCTGACCCAATTCCCGTTTTGGTCTGTGGCTGTGAACACCACAGAGTCTCTACACCTAGCCTTACCCATTCACAGAACAGATATAAATAACCACACCTCACTGTACTGTAAAACAAACTCTGCTTGGCAATGAGATACAAGATACAGTACCTGGTCCATGAGGAGGCTACACAAAAATGTAATCTCTTCTGCAAGCTTTCAGTTATTGCTCCTTCCCCCCACTGCTCCCAACAAGGTATGCAAGGAAGCCAGCGAGACTCTGGTGTTAGAAATGCAAGGTAAATCTTTTTCTTTTTAAACTTGAACTTTTTAAACAATTTCTTCAAGGTCCAATTCCTATGCAGCAATAGGATCACACTGAGAACAAGCTTTTTACCCAGGGTTTCAGTTCTCTTTCCAGAAAGGGCTCTGCACTATGTGGGCTTCCTCTCAAGGCACACTGCCAGTGCTGTATTTCCAGTTTCAGTAACTTTCTTCTTTCTTGCTTGCTATACTTGGAAAACCCAGACTCCATGCATTACCATTCCCTTTGCACTTGGATGCTTCAGAAACATTCTCAGTTCACATGGCTCAACTAAAATGTCTGCTGAAATTATTTGAGGCATCATTTCTGTTATTTAGCCAGTTTTGTGTCTCCTCCAAACTAGCTTGGAAGTTCTTTGGCAATGGGATTGCATTTGATAGCGTTTTCACAGCATCAAGCACCCTAATCATTCAAGTTTATCATCTGATACAATAACTGGTTTGATTTGGGAAACAAGACATGATATGTTAGTTAATCTGCTTAAATCCATGCTGAATGCAATCACAGTTCCATAAAGTATATTATTTTTCTTATTCTCCACCATCTGAACTCCCTCAAATATCAGGAGACCACTTTTCTAAATCATTACCCTTAAAAAAAGTCCTCAATCTACTAAGCTTGTAATGACAAAAAAATAAACAGTTTACACAGATGGCAATAAAGCAAACAATATTCAGTGTTAATTGAACAAGTAAATCTAGGCATGTATTACAGGAATGTACAAAAGCAAACAGTATGCAGATAATAACAAAACCAGGGAATATTCCGATTTTTTTTCAATAGTTTGAATCAAGTTTTTACATTAGGACAAAGATTACTGTGGCACAGTACAAGAAAGTGCTCCTTATTTATATGTTATTTATATTACCTGTATTGCCACTTTCATTTTAGACTTCCTCCTTTTTAATTCTGTGTATGGTTGAGATGTCAAACTGAATTTACATCTCTGCCCTTTTTGGAGCTACTTTTATTATTCACTTATGTTCTATTTTATATATATGCACACATACAAATATATATCTATATATACACCCCCTTCCTATCTACTTGATAAGAGACAGCATTTGAAAGCAATGCCATTTAAGCAAATCTTTGATTCCTCTTGTAAAACTGGTTGCAAGACTGGGTTTCTTAGCTACACAGCTCCCAGTCTTTAAACCAGGCCAGTTCTGAGTAGTCACTGTTGTATCTGTCAAGTTGAATAACAGGTCAAATGGGAAAATAACAGTATGACCTCCAGCAGGGAAAAAACAACGGGAAGAAACCTTGCCACTCCAAAAGGAGTTCAGACTGGCTGTAGCACCCCCCTGCCACAGGGACTGTAGCTGAACAGCTGAATTTTTTCCTTAGCAAAAAATCTAAGGGCGATAGAGAGAAGGAAAGAATAGGAAGAAGCTCCTTGAAAACAATTCTCCAGCTCACCACATTAGGTCTTCTGCATCTAGGATCCATTCAGTCCTACCTTTCCTTAAGCAGGAAGTTCTGCGTCTCCTCAGTTCCTGCTTTACTCTTCAAAAGCAGGAAAATAATTCACTGTATAAGAGTTCCTACAGAGGTGGTATATTCCCAGCTGCATGCTGGAGACTCAAGACCTGTGCTCTGACAGCTCATTTCATGCAGCAGACAGAACTACTGAAGTAGCAGAGGTGCTATATCCCAGCAAATTTACTGCAAGCAATTCTCACAGAGAAGAGTTCTCTATTCAAAATGCAAGTGTCCTCAGCAATGAGATTTCTAAGGATCACTTAAGCAAAGGGAGTAGATTTTCTCATAATAGCATTTCTTAAACTAAAAGACCAGAAGAGGAGAAATTTCATATTCATTTTTTAGCACATGGAAATCAGCTTAGTTACATTATGCTAGGACTGACCGAAAAAGGAATTTAATCCCAAATCAAGATGAAATCAGATACTTCAAAATACTTTAATATTGTAAAATTTATACTTGAAGTACTCTAAGGAAGATAAGCTAAATTGAGTCACTGCTAGAGAATTTTTATATCACGGAGATATAGCACGAAAAAGTTACACATGGAAATAATACATATATTGGGAAATGCCAGTTTGATGTATGTCTTCCCAATTATTATGAATTCAAGCATGACTGTCAAAACTCAGGTTTTCTCACCAGTGGCTGCCTGTTAGGAGTCTTTGCCTGATATGAATTATGCAAAGACACTTCTTTCATACTCCTGGCTCCCTGGCAGAGCATCCTGTTTCTCTGTGGGGCTGCCAGTACTGTAAGGGTTCTAAAGGATTGCCTTGTGCATAGGAATAGAAATGCATTAAATCTGAAGTCACCCGTAACACCAGATGTGTTAAGGCCCTTTTCTCCACACCAGAATTTAGCTATGCAAGTCTTGATGATACAGCCATGTGCTTGGAGTTGACTTCTGTCTTATCTCCACCAAAAGGGCTTCTGCACCCTATCCTGCTAACAAGTTGCAAAGACACTGGTACCATATGGTCATATGGATTTCCAGCAAAACATACATATATTGACAGCTTTCTATGCACCTGCAAGAGACTTCAACCTGCATACTTACTCCATGTCTGAGCTGCCCAGATGGTTGGTTTTGGCCTTGTACTTTCTTTCACCAAGATTTTATTAAGTTCTTAACTACATCTTAAAGGATTATTGGCCTCCAGCTTAAAAAGGCTAATCAGTAGGCAGAGCCATGTCTTGTAAACTGCAAAAAGTGCTTACTACAAGCCATCCTAGTTCGTAACTGTATCTCAAATATATTTTAAGGTCAATGCTCTATCCATCTGGCAGCGTTGAGTTTAATCTTCAGAGTGTTTTCTATTTTTAAACTTATAAACTTGCATTTTACATACACATGTAAACAGAAATAATTCAAACCCAGCATCACTGGGCTCTGATGTGCTGTGAAAATGAGACAACAGCTCATGAGCAGCAGAGGGTGTAGAAGATGCGACTACTCAGGCACATTTTGAGATTACCATGAGGACACAGGTAATCCCAAAAGGAAAGGTAGCCTGCACATTTTATACATAGTAGCAAAAAAAAAAAACCCCAAACACCCCTATTTGCATTCAAAGAGTGGTTATGTGGCCTCATATGATGTAAGTGCAAAGATTTATTGGTGTAATTAATCAAAACAATACTTTTTTTATAAAAACTGCTGCAAGTGAAATATGCAGACCAATTTATGGATTAGTTGGTTGCTTTACTTCTCCAGAGAGCTATTTATGAAAGAACTACACACTGTATCTATATGGAGCAGACACTTTCCATGCGTTTGCTTGTTCAGATAAAATTCAAGCTGCAGCCATGTGTGATTTTTTTTTCTTTAAAGGATTAAAAAGGTCAGTAACTTTTGTATGCAACTCATTTTCTTCTTGAATAAAATCACAGTAAAACCACATAGCTAAATATGCTTTATTTCACCATTAGTCATATAACCAATATGCAGAAAATGATGCCTATATTTTTGTCCCAAACAGTTCCAAACTCAAAGAAAACTATACCGAAAACATTTAACCAATACTTTATTCCTACAAAAATAAAAAAGAAAAATGATACATTCATTTCAGGAAGTGTCTACATTTTTAAACAATAAATTACACTTTGTAATATCAACATCAATTTACATTTCAAATGATTTAAAAGAAAAGTACAGCTTAGGATACAAAATAAACTCTTTCCTTACCTTCCAAATACATCAAATACATTCTTTTATTCCTTTAATGCACTGGCATCTAAGAAATCAAAAGAAGAAACTATAGAGGGCTACAGAAACAAACATTAAAGTGAACAACAAAAAGAATGGCCAGAGTCACTGAATGGATATTCTCTTCCAAGCTTTTTCTGTATCTGACAAAGCTTTTTGCAATGCTTGCAAAAAACCCCCAAATCTTAACTTTGCCTTTCCCACTTCTATATCAGTTGTAATAGAGGTCAGTTTTAACCAATACAACATTTGTTATTATAAGTGCCTGGCAGATATTCAAAGGCATAACAGGACTGTCCCCATTATTTATCTTGAACCTCTCATTAAGGTTACCCAGGAGGTACGAAAACCTAAATAAATCATGTTTACTACTCACTGCACAGGTCACTGGAATAGAAGCAATGATTCTTGTCATTTATTTTGCAAAACCCGGATTTAAACTATATTTACGTTTGAGAACATGTACTAATTCCCCACCTAATTTCTACAGACAGTAATTTGACTTCTACTAAAAACTAGCTAAACAACAGTTCTACCAACTTTTCATTTGTGTATGCAAAGCTCTGAATTCGAAGGGCACTGCTCACGAACAACTCAAATGTCACCATGCTAACCTGCTGCTTAACTAAAGCAAATGAAGCCCACAGAAATTAACACTGCTGGTCTGAGCTTCTTTTTCTGAAACGAATGTATGGTTTCAATGTACTTGCAAACTCATATAGATACACCTGACCTTACTTTAAAATGGACTGCTCAGGTTAGATAATACAAATACAACCCCACTAAGGTCAATATAGACAGCTGATTTATGATCAGGCTTTTAGTCAGGAAGGAAGCAAGTCCCTTCTACTTTTCCCAGTCTGCAGCAAGGACTTCTGAACCAGGACTGCAACCAATCCTTTGCAAGGAAGAAATTAATCAGGTAGTTAGGTCAATGTTGATGTTTCTGTGTTTTAGTGGCCATACTGCTTACTAGTTGAGAGCTAGTCTGGTTTATGACTATGTAAGATGAACATCAAAGAAGATACTTCCTAGCAGCTTTTGTTTTTACAGAGAAACTCTTACTTCCTTTAAGAGGTGTGTGTTTAGAATAGATTTTGGTAAATGGTCCTTACTTATTTGAAGGTTCAGATTTTAATGCTGGGGTTTTTTTAAAGCATCAATTCCATCTTAGTATGAGGGGACTTTCTAATGCTTGGGAGAACACGTTCCAAAGATGTCCTGTTTACAAAACAGTTACTGCAAAAGGCTGATGGAAATATGATGCTACACTAGTTTCAGTTGGTAACTGATGCTAAGTAATGGATTTAATAGGTCTAGCAAAGCATCTGTTTCCACTTTGCATGCATGGCAACCTTCATAGTTATGCAGGTTCCACCTATGGCTCAGAAAAAGACACCAAATGAAAACAGCCAAAATAATTTTTAGCAGGAAAAGATTTCAGATTAGTTCGATGTTACTTAAAAGCACAAGGCAGTAAATGAGGAAGAAGTTAAACAAAATTGTTTTCTAGGTCAGCTTGACAAAAATTAAATCACATCGACAGGGCTCCTTAGTAAAGAAATTGCGTCAGGAGAAGTTATGCATTTGAAACATAGAAAAGTGTTTTCTGCAAAGGGGGAAAAAAAATGTGCATTTCTCACCCTTGCTTTATCTGTTTAAAACATTTCCATCCTCACAATTTTTGGTTTTGTTTTTTTTTTTTTTTCATTTTTTAAGAAAGCACAGATCTATCTGCCCTGAACAAAACATTCTCTACATGCTTTTTAAAAATACCTTTATGATTTTTACCATTGTTAGCAGCACTGTTTAAATCCCTCAGAAAGGAGCTCAGTTCAGGCTGAAGACCATGTTGCACCATCAGCAGGTGTAAGGAACATCCTATCTTAAGCAACAGCAGCATCACTTAGCCTATGACAAAACCAGCTTTACAGTTTTGGGAAACCTCAAAAAGTGTTTTTATAAGTTAAAACAATGACAGCTCATGAAACGAAATCATGAAAGCCAAGAAAAGAGAAGTTGAACAACTAACAGTAAACTGAAGTGTTTCATTAATGTCTATTAAAATCAAGGCCTTAATATTTTAAATAAGAATTTCTTTAAAGATTTAAGACCCACAGCTAAGCTCAAAACAACACACAATCTAAGACTCTTATTCAAGTAGTCTGTAACAAAATTAGGAGAGTCAATAAAGGCACATTCAACTCCCCACTCCCAATGCCACATCCTGAGATGAATTTGTCTTAAAAAGACAGTAGTTACTGGTCTCTTACTTGTTTTTTCCATTATATTCTTAGTTCTCAATAACTGCTCTTTTTATTAGTGGTTGCCATAGGTTCAACAGTAGCAATCAGCACACAAGTCTCAACGGTATTAAAAGGCCATTCAAAAACTTCAAAACTCTCAAATGATGCTGTAAACCGTCTGGCGCACTCAAATCAGACCACTGCTGTCACAGAGTTAGTCTGAGCTGAAAAATGCTTGAATCGATCAATATCATGTGCTCCTCTTTCCTTTTCAAATTTGGAAAAGCTTACTGGTTTTGTTAAAGACAGTAATTTTCAGTGATTGTGGATACTCTTGTTTGAAGTTTGTACAGCTACTGAATAACAGGAAATTTAAATATGTTAAAGTACACCACAACTAAATCATACTGCATTTGATTGCTATATTTAAACTGTTAATATAGTGCTATTGTTAATCTGAGATGGCTTAACACAATCAGAGTCAGAATTTAAATGCAAGAGAATCCATTTAACCAAAACATTATGTTTTATATAATGAATTAATCATTCACTTGGTTTTCAACTGTCTCTGAACACAGTATTTTATGACACAAGCTTACCTTCTATACAGTTTCAATTAATAAATGCTTTTAATCAAGTAGACTAATTGCAGGTTACTGATCGAAACACAAACATTTCCTAGTGCATGTTCTCTTTGGAAAGGCTTTATGTGAAGGAGTAAAATAAACGTGCACTTAACCGCTTCATTTCAGGATATAACAATAAAGCCATTATCAGTGAAATAACTATGTTTAAATTTTAGTTAACTGATTATGAACCATGTGTGGCTATTTTCAACATCTTCAATCACTGGACCATTGATGCATTTAGTCTGACACATAAGAACATTATCTATAGGGAAGAACGTTTGTTGTAAAACAGTATCAGATTATTCTTGTAATAAAGCAAATTAGTTCATTAGGTATTTCAGAACCACAGTTCTTTTGAAATATATATATATATTTAAACAAGTATGACATAGTAGAAAAAAGGAGGGAAAATAGAGAACCAACTGTTAAAAAAATAAGTGTATATGAAGAGCTATTGCTGAATTCTTAGGTACATTTTGACTGCATATAATTTAGTACCAACACCTAAAAGACAGGATTTGTGAAAGCAAAACCCTGGATCACATTTTTTTTTTTCATTTCTTTTTCTTTTTCAAAACACCACCACTGTTCAAGGTTTTGTTGTATTTTAATGATTTATATTTCATACATCCTGTTACACAAAGGCATTCATGGTTTATGGCACCATTTTTCTTATTTGCAATACATGGCAAGATGTGTCCCTCCCACTTCCACCTCAGAAGTGTTCCCTGTGATATTTCTGAAGATGCTCTGAATAGGCATTTTAGCTACTTCTGTATCAAATATAAAGCCATTTAGTTAAAATTTATTGAAGTTTTGAAGAATAAATGTTATTGTATTTCACAGTGATGAAAACCTCAAAGGCTTATTACTCCCTCTTCATCCACCGCAATGCTAGAATTTCTGAATACTTTTGTTATGACCACACAAGCAAAACTGAGGTTAAACTATTTATGAAGGTTATGCAGAAACTTGACTTCACAGCATTTCCTGCTATTTGTCAATTGCCTGACAGTCAGAAATTTTGTGTTAGGAGTTTTAACTCTACCAACCTCCTCCCTTCCCCCTCATCAATCAACTCAGTGTGGTTTTAATTTCCCAATTCCTGTGGAAACAAAAGCCAGCATTAAGAAGATCTTTTGATAAGTATGCTCTCATTGCAAGATCAGATCTAAGGCATACATTATTCAGTGCAAAATCATCACACACTACAGATCAAGGACAAACACCCCTTCATTCTTCCCTAAGGACCCTACAGGTACTTGTGCAAAAACGAGCAAGACTGAAATAAAGATGGACACAATGTACAAGTTACTTGCCTAGTTAATATCTGCTCTATGATTTTCCAAAAACAATTAAATATTGCAGAGATTACTATTTTTACTATTTTTATAATTTTCAGTAGTCTCTCAGTGGCCAGCAATTTCAAACAAGTTGTTAAATTCCAAAGGAAGACTCCAAGAATGGTATTACCCAAACCAACTAAGTTTACCAGAACAAGAGCAGCATTTGATGTCACAATATAACCATCATCGAAACAGTGTAAGTCAAACTGATACCATGTATCTTGAGACAGGAGTTATGCAAGGAATAAATTTACAGTGTTTTGGTAAATACATATTCAACATGAAGAAACATAAATAGCAATAGGAATATAGCAATAACCTTGAATGCAAATAAACCATAAGTTTAATCAAGTACTTCTATGAAAGAAAGAGATGTCACAAAGAGATGCGCTAAACATTTTCTTACTATTTATTTTCTTGCTTTTTTTCCTCCTTGCCTTTTCACCTCTTGACAAACTATTAACTGCAAGTCATGCTAACTGCGAGTCATGCCAACTGCAAGGGATGACTTTGAGACCTGGGCACAATAAAACTTGAAAAAAAAAAAGAAAAAAGAAGAAAAAAAAAAGAAAAAATGAAAAAAGAAAAAAAAGAAATAAAAGAAAACAAAAGAGATGTTTTAACAGCAAGGCACACACATAACAAAAGGGAGACTTTTGTTAAACACCCAGCAGGAACAGACTCTTTAGTGCCCACTACTTCTTGGGTGGGAAAGAGCCATGAAGTTTTTTCAGTGCTCAATACCCTCTCTAACAGCAGCAGGTGGCTTACACTTGTCCAACACTTTTCCATATGCATCTTTGAAAAACAGCTTCCCAAGCTACATGTGCAGGTCCAGTATAATTTTATGCCTGGAGTCACAGACAGATTGACCTGATGCACTTTAATAAGTCAAGACAGAGTTATAGTCTCTTGCCTTACAGTCTGTGCCCAATCAAGAAAGAGGATAATGATCTAAAGTATTACAAAAACTTCAGTGAAAGTGAAATTTGGAATGCAGTATATAAGAATGAGCACAAACCTATCCATGCTATAACCTAACAAAATCAAGAAGCTTTCCATTTTGAAGCTACCCTGCATATTCCAATTAAAATTCTTCTGATCAGTAAATAGTAGTCAGGTATCTTTATCTATAACTAACAATGTAATATTGAAGAAAAGACCAAGCCGACAGAAAGGCAAGAATCAGCAATTTAGCACATCCTATGTTCACTTTTCAGCTGCCTCCTGGGGAACAAACATAACCTTCTGGTAACATGAAAGATGTATACTGTACAGTTGTTGAAGTTTCTATAATGAAACTCCAGATATAAATGATAATATGCATAACACAAATCATAATTCTAAAATATATCTGATTATGTGTGTATATATATCTAAAAAGAAAATTATCTAATTTTCTCTTTTATACACATATAAACATATGGCTAATATGCCCCATAAAAATTTTGCCTTATTTAGGACTAATCTTTTAAATAACAGAGTTTTAAACAGTCCCTTAGAATATTTTTTTAAACACTATTCAAAAATGAAGTACTATGACAGGGTAATCAAAAAGCACACACAAAATAAATTAACATCATACAAATGTGGTTATATTGTTCAGAAAGTCCAATTCTCCCATTTGAAATGAAATGGAGACCAGTGTACCTTAGGGTGAATTATTTATCAATGCACAAATTCATTCTCTTTCCTTGTAAATCTTCATGTGAATTTAGCTGCATTTCCATAAAGCAAGAAACACAGTAAACCCGCAGAACTCTTGCAAGAGGGAGTTGTGTTTCACTGGGTAAGAGCAGTTTTTGCTGAAGGGCAGCAAGTCAACATTTTATCACCATCTGAACACTAGCAACAACAGCGCCCTTGGAAGCTTCACACCTTGAAATAGCAGCAACGTATTTGATGGGTTCAGTAGTAATTTTTCTTCCAGTATTGGATTAGACTACTTTGCATATACAGTAAGTCAAAAGTCTAGTATCTTGTGTGCAACATTAATCCACATTTACATCCGAGAACTCATAAATACACATGGAAACAAAAGTGACAGAGAATTAAACCTCTTTTAAGTTAAAATGCTTTCAGTCCACATATAAAAAACAGCAGTGATAAACACGTATAAAGGAGATGGATAGCAGAAATAGAAGATAAGTAATAAAACAACTAAAACTGTATGAAGCAGGTCACTGTTAAAAGGGCAAGTTGCAATTAAAATTGATCAACAGAAGATGTAAGACAGTACCATCTGCATAAATGCTTAAATGCAGCATTATTTTCACATCACATACAGTAGATGTGATTTCTAAGAAGCATATTATAACAGCTGGTATATTTACTAATAGGTTTATGGTAACTGAATACTTAATTTGTCCAGCTCTTAATGTACAGTACTTACACATTAGCCTTTAAAGCTCTTCATCAACCTTTTAGCAGTCAAGGTTACATTTCCGTGAATATCTAGTGTCCCAGCAAGAAAGTTTAAATATTCACCTCCAATGAACTTTCATACAAAGATATTAAATACCTTAGCTGAATAATTTCAATACTGTGAGTTTTCTTTTTGCTGTTTCAAAGGAAACACAAGGACCTTTTTAACTTTCAAAGTGAATGTTGTTTTAAGGCAGTAAAAGATACGTATTAAGGTTCCCATGATTGTTTATGGTTGTCTATGTGAACAAAGCATATTACACACAGTTGCTGTCATATGTTTATCTACATGACTTCATTACGCTGTACATGATTTAGCAATCTTCTTGAGAAATATAAAGTGCCACAGTTCAAATGTGCTCATGTCTTTTCATGGGCTTCCCAAGTCCATTCTAGTTGCTTTCAGAAACAAGCCCTTGCTTTACTCAAAGAACAGTGTTTTTAATGAAAAAAATAATTCATCCTTCAGTACTGTGCTAACTGGAATCCAGTGGTCGAACCAATCCTTCTTTGTAAACACGAAGAATAGCTTCACAAACGAATTTGTATTGACTCTGTGTAAGAAAGAAAAAAAAACATTTATGGATGATTCAGCTCCTGATTATACAGCAGTACGGAATAGAGCTAACAGTCCCACTGCTTCCTTTCCTCTTGGACAGGAGAGGAGATGCAAAGATGGAAAGAGAAAATCCAGCTCTCCTGGCTGTGCTCTCCATGAACAAAAGTAACATTCTTTGAAGGATAAGCACTGAAAGTTTCATGCCAAGGAAAATATAACCCTCAAATTTAAAAGAACACATGCTAAAATTTCAAGAAATAGGATTTAGTTGTAAAAGTTACACAAATTTATGAGATTCTTTATACATCTCTTTATTGTTCTTTATACATCTCATCTATTTATTTGGTAGCTATCTGATTATTAGAAGTATATTCTAACCTTGACAATCTTGCAGTTACGTATTACTGGGCACATTTAAGCTACATGTATATAAAGTTACCATGTAGGATATATAGGTCCAACTGCCCTGCTACAAATTTTGGGGTTTTTTAAAACCACCTACACTATTGCAGAAGATGGAGTCACTTTATTTTAATTTGTGATTACACCACACATCACCGTTTGTAACAGAATGGGATCAAAAACTTTGGAATGCATAATTTTGAAGAACAGCAGCCACATTAATTCTTCCAGCACAGAAAATTCTGAGCTCATTTAGTTCTTATAATTCACAAACAAGATTAGTGTTTCTTTTCTGAATTATACTATTGCAAAGACTATTTCTGTTGATGGATCTGTTTGCTAAAGCCAATTAGCCTGTGAGCCTCTTTCTGAAAAGTGATACAAGACATTAGCAATAGGACTAAAAATCCGCCTAGCCTGAATAAGTGTATATGACTGTAGTGATAGGACAAGGGGTAAAGAATTAAAACTTAAACAGGCGAAGTTTAGATTGGATTTAAGGAGGAAGTTCTTTACTGTAAGGGTGGTGAGGCACTGGAATGGGTTGCCCAAAGAAGCTGTGAATGCTCCATCCCTGGCGGTGTCCAAGGTCAGGTTGCACAGAACCTTGGGTGACATGGTTTAGTGTGAGGTGTCCCTGCCCATGGCAGGGGGGTTGGAACTAGATGATCTTAAGGTCCTTTCCAACCCTAACTTTTCTATGATTCTACAATTAACAGAATCCCAAGAACACAAGATGATGGAAATTTAAAAGAGCTTACAAATATCAATGCATATTCCTTTACCTTTCCTCCGAAAGTACTTTTCAGTATTGTCAAAACCCCAAAATGAACACCTTCCCCCAAAACTCTGTGTCATATATTCAAAGAAGCGAAGCTTCACATTTTCTAAATCCCTTTTTCTATCTTCAAAATGCTCTCCCTTGTATGGCAGCTTCCCTCAACTCTCTAGAGGCATCTGAAAACATTCCCCCAGTATCTCCCAAAAGACAGGGCTAAAAGGTAGAACCTGGACCATCAAGGACCTTACATTGCATTTAAATACCAGTAGCTAGAAATGTTACTCTTCTCTGTAACCTGCAATACATTTGCTCTTAACTACAGAAAGCCTCAGGAAAACTGGGGGATCGAAATGAATTTTCTGCATCTCGATTTTCATGCCTTTTCTTTCAACCCTTCAGTCAATTACTCCCACTTTCAATATCACTCTCTTCTTTTGTCTTTATTTCTTAATTACCTTGACTTTTCTCTTTATTGTTATCATTTGCATTTTTTTACTGACTGAATGAGCAAAGTATGATATTTAGCTCTCTGTTCAATACTTCTATGATCAAGTTATTGAACAAATAAGAATGAGCATTTCTTCCTCTGACTCAGGCTACTTGTTTTCTTTGCTCTTTTCTGTTGCATTTATTCTTACTGCTTACTCAGCTGATAATTAGTTCTACTATGGAAGTCCTATAGCACTGCTTTCTGTATTGTTTAGTATCTCTTAATTTCTTTTTAATGGAACAACATAGTTAGTTTTTCTTTCTTTTTTTTATTTCTTTTTTAATGAAAGGTCATACTGTTACATAAATTTTGTTTTAGCTTTATTATTTTGGTCGAAGCTTTTGTTCTGGTGCTCCTGATGATCAGATTGCAGATCTCTGAGAAACTACAGCCTTCATATGATTAAACAGCAGTCACTGAACTGATCAGCTAGTAGCTCTGATGAGTCCATTCTTACTCATTGAGTACGCCCTGTCTGATCCTAACTCACAATATTATGTGAATGTGTATCATCTTAGAATTGAAGCACACACATAATACCCATAGGACAGCTGAACATGCTTCAGGGAAGGCTATCACAACTGAACAATCCTTCTATTACATCTGAATAATACCCAATGGCCTTTCCCAGAAGCATTAAGCTGAATATCAAGTATAAGCAGTGGGGCTAGGTGGAATGTAAGAATGGGAATGTGGTAGAACACCCAGGATAGAGCAAGATGTTAACCTGCAGCTCTTTGGTATTCTATTTTCTCACAGTTGAGCAAATGTAGTACATATGTACAGAAAATAAGGCTTCCTCTCTATCACTTACTGATGTTTGCACCATCATAGCTCGCTGGTCTCGCATTTTTCGTACAATATCCAGGGGATAAACAGGTTGGTTCCTTTCAATTAAGCACATGGCTGTTTCCATAGTGACCAATACACCAGTGCGACCGATTCCAGCGCTGTGAAATGTAACAGAAAAATAGTCTATAAATTAGTTTTTTGCAATGCACCAGATTCATATCACAGTCTTAATACTAGGATGCCAAAGCGCCTGAGAAATTACAGGGAGACCTTAATACTAGAATACAGTGCGAAGGTCATCTTTAAAGCATGTTCAGTATCTTTCCTGCCAATTATTAAAAAGAAAAGAATTTTTATAAAAATAAACCTAAAACCTCACCTAAAGCAAATGGATTTTTAACAATTATAACTGCTTACAAATCTAAATGTACTTGTTTGGTGGTATTTTTGACGAAAAATGTAAAAGCTAACTGACTGCTATTTGACAGGCACTTGAACAGCTGAAAAAACCCCTTTGCAGTACTATTCAAAATGAAGTTACAACAATGGTAGAGGATAAAAATGAAGAACAACTTACACTGCAAATTACCAGCTCTGTGACAATTACGTGACTAAGCCATTTCACCCAAAGACTGCAGTAAAAAGGGAGCGAAAAGAAACTTGTCTTTTAGATACAACACCAGTGTTTCTGTCTTCAACAGTGAACGCTGGTATTGCACAGTTTAACATTTTGATCTTATTCAAAGAATCTCCTGCCTTGCAGACAAACTTTTCAAAGCAAATGCTTATTCCAAGGCTGAAGCAAAGCTATAATCAGAATTTTAAAGCATAAGTACCTGCAGTGAACAAGGACAGGCTCATTCTTTACTCTCTTTGGCCTCATACACGTCACAAACTCCAAGAAGTCCATTGAGTCATCAGGAACACCATGATCAGGCCAAGCAACATATTGGAGATGGGTGACTGTGTGGTGTTGTTCTGTCTAAAATAAGTAAGGTTTTCAAAAAGTGTTCAGTGTTATAACTCCTCTGATTATGTTTACTAGATATAAGTCATACTTTTGACAGTAGGCATATTCTCCAGATGCTACAAGATGCATACAATGTAGAAAATATTTGTAATTTTAAAACTCAAAGTATGAACATGCAATTCTCAGAAAGCATGCAAAAGGCATAACATTTTCGAAATAAATGAGGATTAAGTTTAACTTCCGCGATCTAAACAGACTGTAATTTTTGGAATTTATTGACTGCTGACTTATTATACCTTGATCCACCCTAGGTAAAATGCTACAAGATGTAAGCATAATAATACTATATAATCTAACCGGTTGGAAGAAATAGCTGAAAACAGAGAACTACAGAGAACTGTATCAAAATAACAGGGTCTTAGGGTGACATAATCCATTCTAAATAGGTATCTTTATGTACTTACAGATTCAGTTATAAAGCTACCTGCAACATTTGCTAAATACTTTTTCTGTTCAAAACCAATATATATAGTTCATACATACATGCTCATTGTACATATATGAATGACTTCAGAATGACCCACAGAAGGATACTTATGTATGGAAGCAATAAAATCAATTAAAAGATTCTGTTGGAGGAAGAGCTCTTTTTTTTCCACTCAATTATACCTAAAAAAGTAGCTTTACAGAAGTTCTTTCAGTTTAGCTTTTTTATAACTTTGATTACGAAATCACTCAATCATCTTTGCATTCAGATTGGGCTCAACTGCTGTGTTACAGATATAACCAATGATTAGGTGGGAAGGAAAAAACCTAAGATACTCCTCAGCACTGCTGCATCGTGCAGCAATGATCTCGCTCTTCACAAACTGAGACAAGTCTTCAGGCTCCTTTATTGATTCCACACGTTTACCAACAGTTAAGCTGCTGGCTGGAATTTATTGATGTCCACTACTAGACAACATTTGACACCCTAATGAAATAAAAACTCCTTTATCACTGTATTAGTCTATAAAAGCTGTCCTCTCCCTAGTGTTCTATGCAAGAATGTTTTCATGATGCTCAAAACTTTAAAAAGTATTTTCTTCCTTTTAAGTGCAAAACTACTGAAATATATGACCTATTTCAAATGCCTTCAGCTGCTTGTTTTCCTCTTCCAGTTGAGGAAATTATTCCACTCCCAGGGATCAGGCTAGTAAGATACAGAAGACAGGATAAACTACTGCCTGTGTACTGAGCAGAGTTCTAGGAAATGTATTCATCCCAGTCAAAGTAATTGCAACTGCAGAAATTTACAATTACCTGCAGGGATGTGAAGATAAACAATGCATCTCATACTTAGCTTCTTAAAGGCAGAGTCTGAGCAATCACTATTAAAAGGTCTAGCACAGGCCCAAGTGGATAATATAATCTACCATTAATGACCAAGCTCACCGTCATACAAATTGCATTGCAAACTATCATCCCAGAGACCTCACAATGACCAGGATCTCTGCAAGAAAAAGCATGTCCTTTTTCTAGTCAGCTTTGCTGTCATTATGTAGCTGAGAGCTTGATCAGATGATCACACTGTAAATTTTTCTGAAATGCTACAGATTAAAAACAAATACAAAAACCACAAGATAATGTCATTAAAAAGTTGTCTTTTGGAAACCTGTGCCTGTTTAATCAGGAGATCTTCAAAAGGGAAATAACACAGCAATTACATGCCGCAGTTTGAGTTGATTCTCTTAAATCAAAGACACTTGAATTACAGCATTCAGCTGAAACAAAGACTTGATTCATTCTAAAATTATCCAAGAGTGAGCATCCAGTGACCTTTCATGCGCATCAAGACATGCATCACGGACAAATGCCAGCAGCACATCTAAGAACCACCAGCAGTGATCTGTAGCATCAAAAGCCATTTTACATTTACAAGCTCAGAAAAGAGAATGGAGTAAACTTTATTTTTATTTGTCAGTAATTCAGACTCAAATATAGTGAGTTGCATTTTTTAAAAAATAGTTCATAGACTTTAAGTACCACAAGCATATTGCATAAGACTTACTCAGAGTGAGAGTACATGTCAGAGCATGCACTTAATCCTCAGAGCTGCTCCTTTTGGTGTTATCACCTTAATTTTCTCTCAAATGCCCTACTAATCCCTAAACACCAAGCTGTTTGTTGATTATTTCAGGTATGCCTCAAGCTCAGTATAGTTTCCTAGTTGCCTGTGTTTTATCTGTAGTGTTTTGATATGATAAGTTTTGATTCCTTTGGTTGAGCTCTTCTGAGATGATTCCAATTGTTAAAACTTGACCATTACATCACTCACTTTTCAAAATGCACACATATTTTAAAATACTTATTTTTTAAATTAGAAAGCTAAGCCTATTGTAAATAGCAGCTTTATGTATATATGTTAGAACAAGTTTTTCAAATTCTAATACCATTATGTTTCATGTATAAGATATCAAATCAGTACCCTGAAGAAGTCCAGATTTTTTTAAGCTATTTTTAGTGGTCTTTACACTCATAATAAAAGTCAGCCTTTAAATTCAGAAAATGTCAGTCAAATACCACCTTATATGGAAATAAACTGCATTAAAAGACCACCACACTTACTGAAATCTAGCACTCATCCATTAAAAAATGTGCTAGAATTACAGTTACTGGTCCCATAGTTAGCCTCGCTGTATATATCCTACTATGAATACTTATTTTTCTCCCAGATCCTGGTTCTTTGTACAAAGCTAGTAGTGGAAGAGGTAGCTTCTCATTATACTCAAGTTGTTGTCCAAATAATTATCCTCTGCAAGTCAGCTTAAATCTTTTCCACAATTTTTTTTTTGACATCATAATGACTGATAAATGTAGAATTTATCTTTATAAAATCTGTCTGTATCAGTCTTGTCATGCTGTCTCACTTTCTGGAAGTTTAGACCTACAAGAGCTGCTCATGTCCCAGTTGCTGTCTTTGCCTAACTTGATATCATACACTTTGCTGTTCCAAAAATATTTAAAATTTTTTGAATGCACATGGACTGATTTCAATTGAATTTAGGCATTTCGTATTTTCAGAAATCAGCTTAACAATGGTGGATTTTAAAAAAATAAGTCCAAACAATGTACAGACTCCAATGATACTTCTAGGTTGTCATTTCCCCAGTTTATCATCAGCCATTTGGCCACCATGTAGCTGCTTCACAGCACTGAACCATATTCACTTGGCAAGCATCTACAGAAGTCTTAGACATGTCCCAGGCTTAGACATGCTTGAATGTGATTGTTAGTGTCCTTCTGATAATGGTTATTGTTGTTGCAGCAAAGGTATCTTGCAAAAATAAAATGTACTTGTACCTACCCTTCCTGTACAAATTCAAGACACCTTACTGTAAAAGCAACTTCACTGTGGTTAAGCTAACATCCTAGATTATGCTCAGAAACACAGGGTAATCGCCTGTCAGTGCGATTGCAACTCCTGACAAAATATGGTGCTGTCATTGGTAATGCTTCAAATGGCTGCTGTAACACATACAAAACAATCTCATTATCAAGACCTTCAACCACAAAAATATCAATTCTTCATCTTTCTGTAGTTTGCAGCCCCTACTTATTATAATTAAATCAAAAGGCAGGCTTCCGTATTTCATTCTCCTAAAATGATTCTTCCTGATTAATAAAAGAATTGAGTGCTCTTCAGAAAAAAAAAAACCCACAGAGCTTAGAATGATAATACTTGTATAGAAAGGAAATTTAGGCTTGAAAGGTCAACCTTAATTTTGACTTTCCTTAAAATCCAAGCCATTGATTTTGCATTTCACCTTTTTATTTAATGCCTTTTTTGGTCTAGGTTATAATAATGTACCATAAAAGGAAATTCACCATGAACTGCATTAACCTTGAAATGGTCCTGTTATCTTCTAAGCAGGGAAAGGTATGCTCTTTGCTAGTGAACTTCAAATATATACCTTGAAAGCAGAGACTCGGTGATCAGGGCTGAAGCATAGTTTCTGAAGAGCAGGATAATTTGGCAGTGGCATTTGGATTTTTGTTGGATGACTGCTCCCACCCCAGTATGCTCCTGTATGCTCCTGCCATAACACTTTTAACTTACTTTTGTTCTTCAGCTCTTTACTATTCAAAATCAATTCATGTTCTTCTATCTCAAGTATCTGACAGAACAGAACACATTTAGTGTAGACACTTTTCAGAAAAGTCTTTGAAATGCCTCTGCAGTGTGATAGGTTTATTCAAGACATTTATGATATGATCATATTTCTATAGATTTCTTTGGAAACAGAAAATATAAGGTCTTGTTTAATGTGCAGAAGCAAAAGTTTCAGTGATCAATCTAAGAATCTAACATGAGCAACTTAACACTTCCCCCTACAAACTGTTGTACGAAATGTATCTGGCAAGGAAGACAAATGGCATGGAAATCCTCAGCCCAAACAATTAAGATGTGTAAAAAATATCAGAGATTCTATTTTCAGCTCCATATAGCAGCAAGTGCTGCTGGCTGTATACTCACTTACATTGCCATCTTTGTTTCATCTAGTATCAATTTAACATAGTCACTAGAAGGCCTATGTCTTGGTCATTCACAAACAGAAAGATACCAGTCATTCTTCATTTTGCAATTTTATGTCCTCCCTTCGGCAAAGAGCAATATCGTTCCTTAGCAAAATGAATTTATGCTTAATCTTCAATTTGTTTGAATTGCTGCAGCAATTTATTTTCTTTTTCTTCAAACCATCCCCTCCACCACTGTGATGACCAGGGAAAGTGACAACTTTTAGATGAAAAAGCAGTTTATCTCCCCAAACCCCACTTTTTGCATTGTCACTGTCTGCACAATAGTGCTAAACAGTCAGCATTATGACAAGGAGTTGCCTTAAGTATATTGACCTGGGGTTTTAATAATGTGCAAGTGCTCTTTCATGGCGCTCACTCATTCATTATAGCAATGGTATAACTTGTCTTTAAAGACTGAAATTCAATCAATTTTTAAGCATATTGGTTTTGGTTGTTTGGTGGGAGAATGACAGGGCAGTTTGGAAGCAACCAACAAGGTGTGGTAACAGCTACCATTAGATGTGGCAGAATTAAAAATAAAGGTACAAACCCCCCCAACCCTTGCAAAATTACAGTTCTTCAAAGTTATATGAGTAATAGACTTTAGCATGTGTCATCTCCACAGCCTTGCTAAGTTCCAAGGCTGGGTTCCAGTCACACTTAACAGAAATAATGAAAAATCCTTGTTTAAACAAGAGAAAACAACAACAAAAAAGTTTGGTTTGTTTTTTTTCATAACATAACTGGATGCAATTGGTGAGATTTAACAAGCAATGGTATGTTGCAAGGTAACTATCTCAAGGCAAACTGAATGGAAGTTTCCTTCAGGCTTACCATAATATTTTTTTCAGTGGCTGAAAAGAAATATGTATCTTATTTTACAAAATAGTGCATTGTGTGATGAATTTCTGCAATCACACTGTAGAATTTGTTGCCTTTGGTCTGTTTGTTCTTGTTCCCAAAGTGTTCTGAAGCTTTCTGAAAAGTAAAAAAATCACCTACCTAACCTCAAATAAATCCTCAAATTAGTGCTTTATTTGCTCTTCTTTCATTTTGCTACAAGATAACTTTAAATTTTGGTCTTGAAAATAAAAAGTAAGAAATTAATCCTTATTTCATTTCACGAGGCTTAGAACAGTTACAGATATTTCACACATTGGCTAATGTTCAATCACAGGTAGAGAAGCACCAAGTTAAACTGTGTCAGAAAAATTCTAGGAAGTTTTTAGTTCCTCAAGCCTTCAGAACATACCTGAATGAAAGGCCAAGGACATCATTCCATACACTTCTCTTTCAAGCTGCTTTCCCCTAAAGGCAGATGTGAAATCTGTGCACCTGAATTCACAGGAAACTTTCACTATTATGCCTTTTCAACAGAAATCAACTCCCTTGTCAGTTTGGAAGCTTTATCCATCTTACCATTAAAAGCTACTTATATTCAAAAAGACCAGTCCAATGATGCTCACATTAGTTCAGGGAATAATAAAACCCTGGTTTGAATTCAGATGTCTTTTAATGTATTCTTTAAAGAATACAACCTTGTCTGTGAGAGGCAGTACATTTAAAGCTATACAAAGCCTTCTCAAACACAATATGCCTGCAGAAGAACACGTATGGCCAGCTTTAAGAAAGCAGCTCAAACGACATGTAAAACTAGGAGATACTTCAGTGTTTCAGTGAGTTCTTTCAGTGTGTTTTAACAAGATACAAAGGTTTTTATTTCCATCTGAAATGCCAAATGCACAGAGAGCTATCAATTATTAGGGTCATATTTTTACTGTGTGGACAGGTCAGTGTTGAGTGTAGCCACTTTATTTCAGTGTACAAATAAGCTTGCCTATAGTGAAAAAATAAACCAAAATAAAAGACCCCCTCAAAACAACTCTGCCCTTACCACAATACACTCACATCCACCTAGGATTCACTTTAGCATGCTTTTGGCTAACCTAGATGAAGTCTATGCAAGCATATGCCTTTGCTGTAGAAACACTGTTCTAGCTGAGAGCTCTTATGAGACAACTTGGACAGTTGAAGACCCTTGTAACTTTCACACCTGTTAACGTGTCTACAAAGGCACACTATATTATCACAAACAATTTATCGCAAAAATAATTAATTTGTATTAAAAGAAAAAATAAAGTTGACTGCCCCACTCTCATTAGAATTATGACTTATCACATGCTAATAGACACACCTGAAGTGAAAAAAAAACCAAACAATCAAACCCATATTGAGTATGGTCACTGACAAATTTACTCAAAATTATGTAATAGTTTGATAAATACTAATGAAGAAAAAGAACAAGTATTTGAAAAGAGTGAACCAGTATTTACATGAAGCCTTAGCTACCCAAAATTAACTGGCAATCAGCTAATTTAAGTAACTGGGACTAAAAGTTGGTCTACAGTCTGCAGTACTGTTCTAATGAGGTTAATTTCTTCTGTGCTGACAATTAACTTGCAGGTTAATTGACTGAGAAACAGAAGCAAAAGTCATGCTGTTCCCTGACTGGATAGTTTCCTATATCTAGAAATTGTAAACAGTCTTAACTGAAAGACTTTTTAAGTGCTGGCACCTCTAAACATGAGATGTTCATGACTTCAAAGGAAATTTTAATCATGCTTAAGCAAATATGGATGCACTGTCAAGTGATTCTATAAAAAATTTATGAGACTAAAGGATTGGTCACCTTGCTGTAGAGAACACCAATTAAATGTTACATTTTAAAACTGCTATTTCCTTTTTCGAACTACCAGCAATTCTAGCAACAGTAAAATCTACTTAACCATAGAGAAGTTTAAAAGACTGAACAGCACTAGAACTGTAACTTAGCATTTGGTCAGTACAGTGATTTCCTATGCATATATCTTAGGATAGCACAAACCCTTAATCTATTTAGAAAATACCTGTGACCATAGAATTCAGGAAAAGAGATTAAAAGGGAAATGTGTAAGAAATGTAGGACAACTTACAAACAAAACCAAGCTTAATCTCATATATGCAGGTTGTGGGAAGTCTAGATGTGATCTAAACATACGATTTTACAACACAACCTGATATGCAAGAAGTATTTAATTTCTCTTTGCTTTATAACCCTTCCATTAGCATAAACTATTAACAGCTATGGAAAAAGCACCTTGCATAAATTGAGTACATTTCAATTGAGATATATAAGGATTTTTTTTTCTTTTTTTAAATCTGACTAAAGACAATGAAAAGGAGCTGGCGACATTTGGCATCTTCTCTCAAAACAACATTATTACACTTCACTTCTTTGTTAGCTGTTCTAGCTGTATGTGCCATTAACCAAGTGACCCACATTTCATTCTTGAAAGAACACAGTTTGGAAAAATCCTTCATTGAAAATCAGAATACTTGTGAAGAGTCAGTGACTACAAAACTGATTACAGAAAAGCACTACACTTCTTTACAAAGCTTATTACAACACCAGTACAGCATAATGTATTCATGTATTATAGAACTTCAAAAAGCATGGTTTTGAAGAAGCTCTAAAGAAATAATCGTCCTGTTGATGATTATATGAATTATATGAATGTTGATTCATATAATAAAATCATATTTGTTTTATAAAAGTGTGTATATGTACATACACACATGTACATTCTCACTCAGAGGTATTCATGCTCAGACACAGAGTCTGTATCTACCTATCTATATATGTATTAATTCAGCTTCGTTGGGAATAATTAAAGATAACAGGTATTTACCTCAATGTTTGTAATCATCATTTCTCTAACAACATAAGCAATCGTACAATCTTCAGAATGGCATCTGACACGAAAACTGCCGTACTCCATTACATCTGGCGGATCAGGCCAGTACTGATGACATTTGGTCTGTAATGAAAAATAAGCACATGTCAAGACTGTATACAAGCACTTCCGTTTCCAGGCTCCTCTCCTATGCTATGGTTCACAGGAGTGGCATAAAATCTGTTCTGGTTTGTCAGTGAGGTGTTTACATTCAAATTGGAAAATAGCATGACAAAATAGGCTAAATTTTCTACAAACCTTTAATTTAGTAATTCATAATAAAAATTCAGGTAAATTGGATGCAAGATATTTTCTGTCTGGTACTTACCTGCAATTGCTAAAATGATTTCTCCAGGCATAATATAAGAGGAGAAACAGATGGATTTATTCCCTTTTAAGAAGAAAAGTATAGGGGACAAATTTATAACTAACTTCAGCCATCTAATAGCAGGTTACAGTAAAGACAGAGCCACACTTTTCTTGGAAGTGAACAAAGAAAGGACAAGAGGCAACTGAATAAAAGATAGAAAAATGGAAATTCTTATTAGAAGTCCACGAGGGTAATCAAGCACAGAAACAAGATGCTCTATGAGGCTGTGGAACCTTCATCCATGGAAATAATCAAACTTAACCTGACGTGACACTGCGCAGCCTTCGTGAAATTCAGAGCTGCCCCTGCTTTGAATTGAGGAGTGCATGTGATACCTCCACCAGTCTCTTCAAACTGAATTATTCTTAGACCTTGAAGCAAGATCATGCTGGAACATGAAAAGCAGTGTGAACCAGTCCTTCCCACCCTGTTTCAACACTGCGGTCTCGCAGCTGAGGGAAACAGCAAGGCAGGCTCCATTTGTGGAAGCCCTAAGAGATAAGGCATTCTACACAGAGAAGAGCAGGAAAAGGAATACACCACTGTCCTTACTTATTTCTCAATCATTATGCTGTTTAGGACCTGAAACACTTAGTCTCTTGCTTTCTAAACAAATTGCTTTTGACCGGGGTGCCAGAAATTTGACAGCATAGGATAGATTACATAGAAAACAATGATAAAAGCTACAGTGTCATCATATAAGAGGCATCATCCACCTCAGAAAAAACCCAAACTGTTTTCAGTCTCTAAAATGTCAAACCCAATGCTTTTACGTACATTAACAATCTAAAAGCTTCATCTTTAAAACAACAAAGCATAGGATGAATCAAAATATACCAGAATACACCAGGTATTGCTTTAATTTTCAAGGCTGGGTTGGATGGGGTTTGAGCAGCCTGGTCTAGTAGAAGGTGTCCCTGCCCATGGCAGGGGGGTTCAAACAGGTGATCTTTAAGGTCCTTTCAAACCCAAACCATTCTATATTATTCTGAAATTCATGGATTGGTAGTATTTAACAGATTTAAAGGAATTTTCAGGCAATTCTAGGAAAGAACCTATGATATATATAAATTTAAGCAAGTTAAATACTGATCACCAACATGGTGGAACTAGTAAACATTGTAATGTTAGACACTTGCTTGAAGCTAGGTTTGCAAGTTTTGCTCAACCTGCTCCATGCTTCCAAACATCTGCTGAACCATTAAGAGAGCAACTGCCACATGGAGCCCAGTTCTCAGGGGATAAAAATGACAGCACGAAGTACCTGGCTGATTAGCAAAAACAAATCAGTGCAGTGATTTCTGTTTATCAGACAGCTAGTTTCTTTTCAAAGAAGCAGAACAAAAAAGAAAGTTGCAGAGTATGTATTCCTCTAAATAACTTGGAAAGCTGGGACTTCAGATAAATAATTCAACAGAATAAGCTGGCCTTTTTAGGGTTATTTAATCATAACAATGGGAAAAAAGTTCAAAGGCACATTTCTTTATACATTTGTTCAGCATACAAAGAATCTGAACACTTACCCGTCCTCGTTCAGTGAGAGTTGTTAACATGATGATCAGCGACAACTTGTGATCCCAGACTACTTGCCAGAAGTGTGCACATGTGTGCGGAAGAGGCCCCTGAGTAGCAATGTACCTGTTCACAATGCCTACAGAAGGTATTTCCATCTATAAAGAGAAAGAAATATCCTATGTAAAATTTGCTCTCACTACTGCAATAGTGTTTTAATTTCACATTGCATTCAAATAGAAGGTTCTGAGGGAAGATTAAGGTGGCAAGCTTAGTAATAAAACAATCAAGACCACAATTTGTTATGCAAAAAACCTTTAAATATTTATCTAAACTATATATACCCTAAAGATTCTAAAGTCATTCAAGCTGAACTAGAAGAGATGGTGAGGAATGAAAACGTATTTGAAAACTTGAAATTGCAAAGCTTTTCAAATTTTCTTTAATATTTAGTAAGGAAAAATAGCAAGGTATACCAAAGGTACACTAGCAAAAGCTGTTTATTGCCTAATTCTAGACATATTAAGTTAATTGCTGATTCTGTGATTTAAATGTTTAACTTAAGTATCCAACACAAACATATATATTTTTCCCTCTTTTCCCTGTCTCCCAGTCTACACACATGATTAGGGCAAACAGAGCTCTGGTTTTTCTTCAGGACCCTGCAGGGCATAGCAGATATGCCATAAGCGTTTCTAGAGGGGGAAGAGGCTTAGTTTTAAGCTACAGGAGACAACCTCAGCATTTGCAGTATATGGAAAGGTAAAACAATTTTTACTGGTTAAAGAGACTGCACATGTCACAGTGTATACCATATGCTTGCATCTACTATGTATCAGGATGGCCACTTGTTTCTTGAGAGACACTTAATCTTCGCATTATGAATCTTCACATCTTTTACATTTATAAATCCCCAGAAAACCCTTATTCCTTAGAAACGCTGAATTTAGCCTGCTACTATAATATAGAAAGAGAGCAAATGCAGGTCTCTGTATGACTTACATTCACGTAATTCGCGTTAATGTAATCTTCATCTCCTTGCAAAATTATCCTTGTGGCATCATCTGCCAACAGAAAAAAAGAAGGGGGGGGAAGGAGGGGATAATTAAGAGCCATATTTCCCTTTTATTCAGTCAAAAAACCCTGAGGAATGGCAGACACACAAACAGTAGAATATAAACCAAAATAATTACCTTTTAGAAAATAAAGTGAACAATTATATGACTTTGATTATATAATGATTTTTTTTTAACGAAGAATTCCATACAACTGTTTTATAAGCTATCATTTAGAGGATAAAGCAAATCAGGCAGAAACTGTACTTTATACTTACAAGGTAGAACATCTTTATATCTATTCTTGTCCATATTCTGAGGTACCTTTGCACATGTAACAGCCAAACCTGGCTTCTTTCTATAAAGTTGCTGCAAAACAGATTGAAAAATGGTAGGATTTTGAGGGATATGATGGGCAATACACACACTAAATAGATTCAACTAAAAATACAGAAACTGGCAAAATATCTTAAGTTATTTTCTCTAATATTTTTTCCTAACCATCTGCAAAATTTACCTGAGAGAATTTGCTATTACAGTAGCAGCTGAGTGATCTTTTGGAATTTCTTAAGCTAACACTGAAGGAAATGATTTAATAAAAACATTTTATTAGTCAGTTTTCTATAATATTCCTTGCTAACACATTGTTAACTCATTGGTCTGTAGAGTTCTTCAAAGTCTCATCCTACATACTGGGCAATCACACCTATAAAGTAATCTGCCCAAGAAGTAACCATCAGTGCTTTAGGTTGCCAAGGAGCAACACCACAGAACTGGACAATACAATGTCCTCCAAATGTAAGTTAACATTCCAACACTTTCATATGAACCTCTAAGAGAAGATGGTGAGGAATGGTCAAGTTGCTCCCTTTATTCCATGAAAGCAGGCCAGACAAGAACTTGAAACCCTAACTTATAGGTATAAAGGATATTTAGAAATATCACTAAGTAGCGTAGTAAAAGAAAGTAAGTTCAAGACTGACTGACTGACCTCTGGCAAAACCCCACTATTCTATCCACTAAAATAACTAAGAAAAAATTATTTAGTGAGCTTTGGGTACCTGAACAAGAAACATGTTAATTAAAACACATTTTTCTCAGCAGATGATATTTGTGCAAGACTAATAACTCATTCTTCCCTATTCTAAGTAGTGAAAGGTCAAACTGATAGGCAAGTCACATTCTAGCTCTCTTGAGATAAGACTGAACAGCAGCAATGACATTTCCAATTAATTAAGCCCTTACATTACTTGCTGGTCATAGCTATTGGTCTATATTAATGGCATTTGAGAGCTTAGTATTACCTACCTCAAACTGAATAAGAACAGTCCCACTTTCTAGCCCTCTTTTTAGCTGCTCCATAGAGTCCTCCAATGTATCACCACCATATTCAGAACAGATAGGAAGCAGAGATTCTGGGAGATTGTGGGAATCAGCTTCGTCTTCTGATTTAGGTTCCACAAACTGTTTAACTACTGAGATATATTGAAAATTAAAATTAGTTACATACAGCATTAATGTGTTTGCAACATATATTAAAACTTCCCAGCCTGAAAGAACTACAAGATATGCAAAGAGAGCCTCAGGAAAGAAAGAACAGCAGCAC
The DNA here is from genome assembly GCF_012275295.1 of Melopsittacus undulatus. Taxonomy (NCBI): domain Eukaryota; kingdom Metazoa; phylum Chordata; class Aves; order Psittaciformes; family Psittaculidae; genus Melopsittacus; species Melopsittacus undulatus. Next base: position 67,021,880 of record NC_047527.1, on the reverse strand, counting down.
ATTAAACTGCCTTTAAGTACTACATTACTGTCAAAACTACTTAACGGAATATGCCCTTGTGACCTTTCAGAAAACAAAACTCCTCAAGATACCTATATATGAAGTCAAAGAACTTGACTCCAAGCACAGAGATGTTTGCTGAAATCCTGTCTTACAGAATGAATTTCTGGATAGCCTAAATGAGTCACAACATCCACCATAGTAAAAATCAAATGAGTTTCACCTAAAAATGTTTAGAGCATAATTTATGAGAAGCTTACATAAGTTTGGATCTACAACAGCAGAATGAACACAAACATACTTACACTGTACTCCCCTGCCATTTAGAGAAGCAACTGCATTATCTTTTGCAATTATGCTAATAAATATTGAATGAATTAATAAATTAAAAAATAGATTTAACTGGTTTTCTATGACTTTCCTTGCTAGCATGTTCAAGAACATGACAAATATTAATGAATTAATTTACACAACAGTTCTGTCTTTATGAAAGCTATTATATCACCAAAAGTATCCACCAGCTGTGGTTATTCTCTGCAACGATCTTAATGTCTCATACCTGCCAAATTTCATAAAAGGTGGAGCTGTTCATACTCATATGTGTACAACTGAGTGGCCTGAGGCCACAGGTTATCTTTAGCTAAGAGCAGACAATTCTTATCTGCCTGTAGAAAGAGGACTAGAAAAGTCAAGGGAAGCCTAATACTAGGCCAGTGGAAAGGCCTACAATAATAGGATCAGGACTGTGCAGGGAAAACAAGACCAAGAGCCCATCTGTCTTTCTAGTAACACAGGAAAAATTTAAATAAGAGTAAACGGTACAGAAAAACATATAATTTAGGCACTTTCATTCCCTCCTGTTTCCCAGTGATGCATAATCCTGTCAGATTTTAAAGCCTTAATGTAATCAGAAACCCTGTGCAAAACCCTTCCATAATTGTGTGTTAAGGTCTTACCACAGCTCTTAAAGAAAGTAAACAATAAACTAGGAGTTTCACACCATCTGAAAGCTCTTGGGATCCACATGTGATTGAATACGGAGCAAACAAAATCAAGCTGGAGGGGTTACCCATATTTTAAATATGCAGGCTTAAGATCCTGCATGTTTCAGAGATTGTCTCCTGTTAGTAGCCAGCAGAGTTCAAGTTCAGTATTATCACAAAATGTCCATTATAAGCATGGTGAGGGGGAAGCTTATTTGATGTGCTTCGTTGTATAATTGTGCTGGGAAACAGCCCACGGGTATTTGCAAACATTCAGCTGTGGATTTGTGAAATTATACTATGTTTACAAAAACCCAAAATAAACCCAAACTTTTGCAAGTGACTGTTCTCATAGATTTTTTTCGTAGATTTAAAAAAAAGAAGAAATTCTTATTTCTTTTAGATTCTTTGTTTCATAAGAACACATACATGTAAACAGAAGAGGCTATACCACCAAGCATAAGAGCGACAGTCTCAGACATTAAAAGTGAATAAAATGAGCCCAGTTACCTTTCCGCCTGACCAAAAGTGCAAGCTCTCTTGTGTGAGATTCTCTGCTGGCTTTTATGAACATGACCACCTGGTCATGCGTGTGCTCTGAGATATCTCGGCCATTAATTAATACTATCTGATCACCTTCATTCAGTTTTGGAATGCATTTATCAGCCTGTTTCAAGACCAAAGAAACACATTAATGTCATCGCATCCAGTCATGTAACCAAGAACACATCAGGATATTAAGTTCATCATGTAAGCGGTCTTCAGAGTTCTCCTGACAATCGTCTTCTGTGTCAGAAATTATATCAAAGGATTCAGGCCTAAAGCTGTCCTTGCTTCAAAGTCTCTTAATGAAGATGAGAAACAGTTCCAATGGCATACTGATAGCTATAAAAAGAATTTGTGTTTATCAAACCGCCATTACCAGATTTCTCTTAAAGATCTACATTTCAGACATCAAGTCTCAGCAACCGCTGGTTATAGCTATTTGCAAAGGAAATTCTGGAAAAAGCGTTGCAGGCACATAAGATAACACAACAGTTTTTATGCAGTGAATACTGAGAGGTCCAAACATGATTTTGATTAACATAATTTCAGTAACATGATATAACCTCAGGCATGCGTTTTTAAAAATCAAAAGAAATCCATACACATTTCATAATTTTGTTATTTATCAGACTCTTGCTTGGAGGATATAAAATTCTATCTACAAATAGAGAAAATTCTTCTTCACTGAAAGTTTTAAAAAGAAGATACAGGTAAGTACTCAACCTACAATGCTAAGGTACTCTGTATTTGGGGCAAATTCTTTTGCTATCTGTCCTGCAGGTAGTGAAAGAATTTTCATCTAAAATAAAAACTTACATTATGTCTTGTCTTGGATACAGCAACTTAGATTTAACTGCTGACCTGTAGGTTTTGTTTGGCTTTAGTCTGCCGCACTAATTAGTTTGCTTAGCTCCGAGTCAAACACAAAGCAATTCAAGCTATGGCCAGAACATGATGATGGCATGAAGGGACTATAGCATCTTTTGGATGAGGAAAGGCTAAGAGAGCTGAGAGTGTTTAATACAGAGAAGCCTCAGGGACATCTTGTCAATATATCTAAATAACTGAAGGGAAAGTGCAGAGAAGATGGAGCTAGGCTCTCTTCAGTGGTGCCCAGCAACAGATTAAGAGGCAATGGGCACAAACTGAAACACAGGTAGCTCCATCTGAACATCAGGAAATACTTGTGTTACTGTGTGAGTGACTGAGCATTGAAGAAGAGACATTGTCCAGGGACATCATAGAGTCCTGGAGTACTCAAAAGCCACCTGGACATGGTCCTGCTCAACTGGCTCCAGGTGACCCTTGTGTAGAGGGGCTTGGACATGACGACTTCCAGGTCTCTTCCAACCTGGTGTAATTCTGTAATATGAATGCATTGGATTCTATAACCCTTGAGTGGCAAGTAGTGTAACAACATTATTTTCATTGCTATCCTAATTTTTATTTTGTCTAGGAAGCACCTGGCTACACAAGAGTGATATATATACATTCTATTTAATTTGTTACATGAATGAGACATAGACCTTTACCATTACTCTCTATTCATAGTTTTTTTCCTGTATTTCCTTAAGGCCAGCACTGTTAACCTGGACTTTATTTATCCAATGTTATTAGCCCTATCAAGAAATCATCACCAATCCCTCAAATGTGAACAAGATGTTCTAATTAGACCCTATCCTGGTTATGCCTTGCACTTATGACTCCTAAAGCAAGATTATCAGTGTCATACTGTATTAACAACTAAAAAAAGAAGGAAGAGATGTAAAAGTAATAATGAAAAAACCAGTAAGAAAAATGAAGGGTAAAAAAAAAAAAAGAGGCAAGACTAGGAAGAAGAAAATAAATTGGGGGCCATTTGTGTCAGAGAATAAAGTAAAAGCAAACAAAATTTAAGACATGTATGACTGCCACAAAGCATATAAAGGAGAAGAGAAAAGAAAGATGTATGCAAGCAAAAGGAAATAAATCCCAAGTAGAAAAGCTGCTTAAAAACTTTCAAAAAATAAATAGGTTTTCCCAACATTTCCCAAAGATAGAAGGCATGAAAATAATGAAGGATAGGGAAGATTGCCAATGATTACTATAAAGGATGAATGTAAACAGAACAAGAATGGGAATGAGGAACAGCCATGGCGTTCTTCAACACTGATTTAACTAGGTACTCACAGCTCCTAAAAACCTCTCTCACTATATTTTGTACAATTTAAAAAGGCAGAAGACTGCAACTGTGAATGACTGATTTAATCACTGAAATATTACTGAGATAGAAATTATTCTCTCTGAAATATAATTATTTGAAAAGATAAGTGATACAAAGACCATATCAGGCCAGTCTAGGAGAGTCAAGAAGTCAATAAGAATACGGAGGGAATGGTTTCTGATCTCCTAAATTTGTCTGTAATTTAGATTTCTTGGCTGGTTGCTGGCTATTACTCTTTATTATAGAAGGAGATCAATATCTTTGCTCAAAGAAACTTTGTTAAACATGAGACATGTTAATGCCTCAGCTCTCTTATTTGAATCATTTGTCTATATAAAATATATCTTAAAGGAGAATTAATTCATTCTATGTAAGCATAAAGTGTAGATTTTTCTGATACTGCGCTTCTTCACACAATTAATTATGTCAAAGGCTTCCTGTCCTCTTGGCACACCCAATGTTTCACTTTATGCTAATCATCTCCCTATTGCTCCAAGAAGCAGGCATACTATTTTTCAATGAGAAGTTCTTTTTAAATAAAACCACGATGGCTTTTTAAGCACCTTAGGACATTAATGCTGTTTGTGTGAAAAAAAAAATAAAAAATCAATGTAAGACTTTAGTTAAAAAAAGAAGAAATACACAATGCAATAAATGCTTGTTCTTTACACCCAATGCTCTCCCACAATATTGGCTACTCTCTCTTACAGTTTTTGCAGCATACTAGATTGATGCTGCATTAGAGGGGGATTTCTGAAAGAACTTTAGGATATTAAAGGGAAAATAGTTCCTTATTCTGGTGAACTGATTTGCTTCCCCACCTTCACAAAAAATATAGATCTTTTTGTATGAAAGTGGCAAAAAGTGACATACAAACCTAAGAAATAATTTTCGCGAATCATATTAGCAAGCAGCATCCCTGATGACAATTTGCAAGGTAATAAGTGAATCTAGAGCAAGTTAAAATAGTAGCAAATACAATGAAGGAAAGTAATTTAGCTAAAATAACTTAAAAATGCATTCCATAGACTGTTTAATTTGATCTTTCAAGTATCAGCTATATTTCATGAAACAGTCAAGAAGAAGTGAAATACAGTTTATGGAAAACAATAGAATTACTGTTAATACTGCTATGCTCTAAAAATAAGTATATTATTTTTCCTCTTGCTATAACATGACATGATTTCTATAACACTGCTGTTGAGTATGCTGGATTGGATAACTGTTTCCAGTTTATTCCCTGACTCTTGATAACCTCCTTGATTGGTGCCTTACTAGGCTATAGAGCTAATGGGTCACTTGTATCTGTGCCTATGCTATTAACTGGAGACACTTAAATGAAGTTTGTAAGTTAGAAGTCCAGTCCTTATCTAATCCAAGAGGAAAAAAAACAACTCAGATCAACATTTTTCAGAAGATCATTTGAACCTTCCAAAGGAAATCACTGCCACTGAAGAGATATCTTTGATTCTCTCACTGTGGAATGAACCTGTGTGCCCTACATTAACTTTGGCATTTCAAATTACCTTAAGAAGTTTGGTAGATTGGCCATTAAATGTGTTAAGGACTGTTTTATTTTCACATTGTGGATTAAAGTTATAATGATAATTTCTTACTACACTTTAATTGTTTGTTGTAGTTCCTAAAGGACTGCTATGCACTGTATAAGTCAAGCCACAAATCATAAACATGACAAAAAACTTCTTAATCTGTTTATAGCTTGATTTACATCATGACATTTAATATCAGTCTTGCAACTGCTTATAAAATTTCATAAGAGTCCACAAGATGCAGAATACATCAGATTTCTGGGATTAAGTCAGCAATACTTCCTATCAAGTTTGCACTGAAATTATTTTATGGGAGCTGGGAAATGCGCTTGTAGAAGAAAGTGAGTGAAAACAATTTACAATAACATGTCCTCACAAATTTATGTAGGAATTATTTAAAGTTACCAAGACATTATCACTATTATTATTTCACAATTCAACAGAAAAAAATCTGATGAATGTTCCATCTAGACCATCAGTATCACCATCAGCAAAAATGCATGGCAAAATAAGAACAGAGCAAATATATTCTCTGTCCCCTCCCCTGCCAAGTACTGTCCCATTCTATAAATATTTTTAGCCCTAAGGATTTCCTCAGCCTATTGCAATTTGGCTATTCAGTAACTGTCAGCAGATTTTTCCTCCAAGTATTTGTCCTTTCTTGACCACCCACAAAATTATTTTAACTACAGCATCCTTTGTCAAGGAGTTTTACAGGTCTACTGTCTTATGTATGAAGAACTACTTGACTAAGCATGAAGAACCTGACTTCGCTAACTTAATTTGATAGCCTGTAGTTGTTCTGCCAGAACTCCCTGATCACAGTCCTCCTAATCTTACAGATCCTTACTACAATCCTCTTAAACTAGCTCTCTTTTCTGAGGCAGCAGGGCCTCAGACAACCTGCTGCTTTAATGAAAACTATTCCATATCTTCAGGCATCACTCTTGCCCCTCATCAAACATTTTCAGTTTAAGATACACTTTTTGAGATGACAGAGGGAAACAAACAATTTTTCTGTTCGTATCCTGTTTGGCTAACGCTTCCAGATCTTTTAATCTGTGGTTCAAGAAACCACTGGTCAAATCCATTTACAAAGAGAACAGCTCAGCTACTACTTCATACTTGATATGGGTGCCCAAAATTCCTATATGTATGGACTTTGGAACAGTAGAGGGAGTAATACAGGGAGGGATTAAAAATCTTGAAAATATACTTACAGGTGATCCTGGAGTTATCCTTGATACCACTAATGGCATTTTTTGATCTACACCACCCTAGAGGAATGTCAAGTAAATAAAAACCATTAAACATAAACAGCATTTAAAACAAGCAATTGGCTTTATGTGTGTGTGTGTGTATAAACTTTATGCACAGTTATTATAGGCAGGGCTGTTAAGATTGAATTTTCATCAATACATGGGGGTGGGGTGCAGTGTCTTTAAATACACCAATTTCAGCTAAATTAGATCCAGTGTCTTTGCTTGGCCATATATTTTAATAGTCAATAAACAGATGAAATACAGCATTTATACTAGTCCTATCCTTCAAGAAAACCTAATTCAATGCTTAAACTCAAAAGGCAGACAGTGTTCTTAGATGTCACAATGAACCTGCAATGGATCAGGGAGGATCAAAGTTCCAGACAAGTACACTCTGTTATTCTCTTCACATCATATCCTATTACTACCCCACCAATAAATGCCAAGGGGGAAAAAGATTAAACTCTGCCTCAATTTTGATATTATGGCTACTTTATATTACTCCATCAGCTTAAATGGAATTTCAGTCAGAAAAATTTACAATAGCCAATTACAAATAATAATTTCCATTTTCTCCATAAATTAATTTGCACCTTTCCAACATGATTTTAATAGATATATTCAATTGGATAGCACAAACTATTTAACTTGTTTTATAGTACAGAGTTCCAATTTTCCAAAGGTGCTTTATATCAGGCTTTACATTGATGCTTTATATTAGGCTTCCAAGTTCATATTTAAGCAGCCAAATAGGCAGCCTGCTTTATAAATGTGCCATAGCCATATGTAACTAAAACCCAGAGAACTAGGAGAGGTTTATTTCTGTAAACGTGCTTTAGCATTTAAGGATTAGACTTCTATAAAGTCTCAGTCCATAAGAAATTCCTGCAGAATATAGTGCTTTGGATAAAGCAGTATATTCTACAAAATAATCATAAATTCAAAGCATACTACATCTATAAAATCTTTAAAAATAAATGAAAGATTGCTAGTTTACCTTTAGATTAAATCCAAACTTCCCATCTTCATCTGGTATGATACGCACCAAAAGTAAATCTCCCTCAATTAGGTCATTCTGAAATATATAGAAAAGAAAACAAACCCCAAACCAAACCTTTTCTAATTTTCAAAAGAAAATAGTAGCAAATTAAGAAAATAGTACATCCAAATTTAAACATACTGAACAAGAAGACAAATTCATGTTTAAAATAAGCATCAGCTAAGGTTACAGAATATACTTATGATTGTAACCTTTTGGATTGTAAAAATAGCAACATAACAGCAAATATATGCTCTGCTTACTCAGTTCCAACACCGTTATGCTCAGCTTTCTCAACTGATAGCTCCTATTAAAATTTTCAACATGTTGTATTTACTAAATGTTTTATGCAATGCATTTGAATCAATTCTACTCCAAGGACTATGAAGAAACTACCTTTTCCCCAATTTTTCTCCTGTAAATGAGTGCATTGGTATCTTCTGCAAGAAATCCACAAGCTAGAAGGACTAAAAATTGGCAGCAGCCACTGGACAGGCAGGTTAGGAAGCTGTTCAGCACCCCTCTGGAAAAGGCTGGAAAAAGGAAGGAATGATCTGCTACCATTACACTAGCAGCAAGCAGCTGCTTCCAAGGAAGTGAAGAATTCAAAGGATGTTTAGCCCTCCTGAAGAAATCTGGGATAAAGCAGAGTCATACCTGCTATCAAGACATATAGTAACTTCAGTTAGTTCATCTTTCTCCTTGGAGGAATTAAGATTTAATAAAATAAAGAATGGCATTCAACTAAGAATTTCCTCTTCAGATGCTTCTGAAAACCTGGACACTACATAAACCAATACAGATGGCAGAATTGCCTATCATACTGTACATACAATCTTGGATAAATTTGACTAAGATGAGATTTATTCTTATTACTGTATAAAATATGCTCTTGCTGAAATATAACCTTAGCTGTTATGCACTCAATCTACAGTTCAAAGCTACATTCAGTACTAGTTCTGACTTTAAAAGCATTCAGTTGAACATACCTTATCACAGTAGTACTGACTGGAATCTTCAATTGAGCTACTTTTTGTAATGTCGTATGTTTCTAAGAACTGTTTATCCACCCCTTCCAATGGGTAAGAGCCAGAAATGTTACCAACTCCATTGGGAGACTGAACCAAGGCTTTAGGTGAGATACGAGACAGAGAACTCCGTGTTGGACTGTTTCCCAATACGTTCCTTTAGTTAGAAAAGATGAATAAATATTACAAAGGTACTGTTTTCCAGATTTTTAAATTAAATAATAAGCCATACAAATGTACTGCCCAGTTCATAGAGCAAGCCAACTTTGTACTTAGACTTAACATCGCTTCTTTAAGTGCAGGGTAACAGGACTGGAGTATGGTCTAAGCCTACCATTTGATCAGTAGATATCCAGGAGAATGCACAAAACAGAATTAGAGCAACAAAAACATTCTTAGTAAAATGTTTGGATATTAGCAGTGAAAGGCACTCTTGCAGTAGTGTGGGAAATCATAACATGAAAAGAGCTGAACCCTAGGCAAAAAGCACTTCAGTTGCAATCCTACCATTAATACATACAGCATGTAGAAAGACACAATTAAATGGAGGTGCAGACTTGGTCTAGTGATTCAAATACCTTAAAATTCAAGGATAACTAAAGTCAATAATTAAATACTCCAAATCTTAGAACTGGCCAAGTTGCTGGTGGCACTCCAGAACCTTTCCAAAATTCATTTAGCTACATACCCTCTAATGAAAAGGATGAAATACAGATGTCTAATACAACTAGACCTCTCCTGTAACTGGGCCAAACTCACAGATACCATAAAACTGGTCCATCTTTATAAATACTACATCATAGTTTGTGAAAATATGTCTTGGGGAAAGCTGAGGTATAGTTCAGATGCAGTTTCCTACCACTATCATACAGCACTGTGTATGGCAAATCCTGAGTCCCAGCTACTGTACCCCACTGCAGACAGACATTTCACTTACATGACATCTCATCATCATTTTGCAAGAACACTCAACACTGCTACTGACAAACCAGCACTGCAATGAAGCATATTTGATCCTTGGAAGTGCATGTGCTGTTAGCTATTTATTGCAGTTTATTCCTAAAAGCAACATCAAACTCTCACAGGGTTAAAGTAGCAGAACTATATGAAAGTAAACCCTGACATTAAAATCTGTAAATTCAAACATTTATTTCTTCTCTGGTACTAGTCTAGCTATATACATGAGCTTTTTGGAACCATTTCCAGAGCCACTACTAGCTGTCAATGAAGATGTAATGCTATGCTACAGAGGACTGTAGCTTAGAGTTTTAACATACAGAACTAACATTGCAGCAAACTTTAACAATAAAAACACTTATTTCTTGGCTTGTGGAAATCTGACTGGAATAAGTATAAACACTCTGAACGATGTCATCAAGCAAATGTATTCTTGCCATATTATTTCTGACATTCAGGTATACTACGTATACTTGGAATTGGCAATGAAGTGTTTTGTGCAGCATTTGCAGAATTTTGAGTTATTACAGAAAACATTTTTTCAATGTTTGAGAGATCTTATTCACACAGTCCTTTGAATAATTTCAAAATATTCTGAAGTAGTGAACTATAATAACACTTAAAGGAATTACACTATCAAAACTGTGGTTTTTATCTGAGAGCTTCTAGGACTTTTCATGATTCCTGTGAGGTGAATGTTAAGCAAGGAGGAACACTGTATATACAAATACACTCCAAGTCCCCCCCCCCCCCAACCCCAGATATTACAGATTACAAAAATTTTTTCAATGCAGAAACAAAATAATACTAGAAAAACACAATAAATTATTTCAGCTAATGCCTTCTGGCACTATATAAAGAGTTACCAGATAAAATTATCAGGTTTTTTGCATCACTAAACTTTTACAACAGTTTTTAAACCAACTTTTAAGTTAATAGTGATTAGGGATGTATTAGGCCTTAAGATTTTCCACATCCTGATCAAAACACTGTTTTTTTTTTTAACAAATCTTTACAATCTTCATTAATTTATACATTTGTTTGTGTCTTTAACCATACAAGACCACTACTTTATAAAAATCAATTTGTTATGCAATTTACTATGTATCCTTTAGGATACATAGAGATTCCATAGTACAAAGTTTAAAAGAAAACTCACTTTGGTGATTCTTGTTCAGATGACCTGTGAAAAAAAACAAACAAAACAAACAAAAAAAAAAGATAAATGCGTAAGAACTAAAAAAAAAGCCTGCATAAATGCCAAAATATGTGCTCACAGTTAATTAAAGAATGCTTATTCCTTTGCTGAAATCAGACAATTACAGAATTCATGAAACACTCAACAGAAATCCTAGGGCAGCTCTAACCACTCACTTCCACTCTTCTACTTTTGGCACAAGCCTAACTACAGACAACACACATCTGCTACCACAACTTCAATTATGTAGAAGTTTACAGAGGCAATTATTTAGGAGGACCCACTACATCCTTTAAGAAAGTCTTGGATGTAGATCACAATGACAAACATCATTAACTGTATTTTTGAGAAGTCAAATGTGGCAAAATCTTTATGTATAGGTAACAAGAAATGAGCACAAGCAACTTCGGAAGCATGATGTTTCGTACATTTACAATACAAGAGCAAATGATGTTGACAGAGAATTTTAAGAGAAAGCATAAATAAAGCAAAAGTGGTATACAGATGAGGATAATCTAGAACAGAAAAGAAACCAAAATTTTCAGTATATAGCATTTTTGAAGGCTTTCAACTAACTTCATCAGAATTCACCCGAAACAGTGAGATACACTGTATTACGTCAATTAAAGCAATAGCTGTGATACTAAGATAAAGTTGAAAGTAAAAGTTACTAAAATGATGCTTGCAAAGCAAAGCAAGTTTAAGTCAGATAGGATAGCTTTCCAAATTTACCTAAGTTGTGACCAAAAACCGTCAAGTGATATAAGACTATGCTGCAAAAATACAAACATGAAGTCGTTTGGTTTGAATGTAAAGCTGATGAATTGTCAATTCACAGTATACTGTTACATTTTCAATTGTTGTCTCTAAGACAACCTCAGTACTAAGAATTTTGTACTACGTTTCACCAAGACTACAGTAAAAATAGAAGCATGTCTAATTAGTTTTCCTTAGATGTATTCTGCAATATGAAAAATTCTTCCTTGAGAGGCAGAAGTGGTGAAGTTTGATTCCCAAAGAATTTGTGGAGGTTGGGGTTGTCTGTACTTTAATTTTTTTTTTAAAGCACTAATTTTCTTCCCTTTTTATTACAGTCATGCCTCAATTCTGACTTCACTGACATCCACCCCACTCTCATACAAACACCTCTGGTTCTCCTTGTTTGCAATCCCTTCAGTGCCAGCAGTACACAGCAGATCCTTTGGGAATGCACATTCACTTGCTGCATGACCAGCAGACATCTAAATGGAACAGCTATTGAACTCAAAACATAATTGTTCAGTGAGAGGAGAATATCAGTTTAAGGTGGGCTTTTTTTCTGCCTAGTCACTGACTTTCACTAATCTTGCAGAAAACTTTTCATCTTTGAAAACTTGACTCCTATATTAGATTTGATTGCAGCTGTCCAAAGGTTCTTAAGTGGGAACAGAGGCAGATGGGCAGTGCAATGACATAAGCCTTATTTCCTTAGGAAGTCATGCTAAAAATAAAGAATCATTGGATTTATTTTTGTTTAAGCTAATTGATTTCCTTGGGAGGCAAAGAACAATGAAACTGTACATCATTTCTATGTTTGGCATAGCTACACCTCTATTACCAAAATCTGTGTAGAATTCAAGTTGCCGTAGGTTAACACTTTCAAAAGCCTTCACCCAAAATTTGCACACATAGAATTGTGATTCAAATCAATGTAATGTCCCTATTTAAAATTTTATTATTTATTTTTATATATCTCCCATCTTTCTTTCCAATAGAGTGTGATAATTGGAGACAGAAAACAAACCCAACCTGGGCTTCCACTCTTATACTATGTGTAAATACACAGCAAATTTTTCATCGTCTCAGTAATACATTTGGAGACTTTAATGTAGGATATAAATTTTAAGTAATATTTGCTGAAGGCTTATCTGCTGAATTACTGCACTTTAATTCTGAAAGAGTTACTGAATCATTCTGTAACCTTTTAAAGTGGGCAAAGGTAACCAAAAATTTGACCTAAAAAATGACCCCATTCAAAGCCTAAAAGAATTCATCAGGGACAATACAGCTGTGTCTTCCTGAAGTCCTTAGTAGCTCAGCAATGCTAGACCTGCAGAATTTTGCTCTGCAATTCAGTAAAATAGAATTTCTAGCATTTAATTGCTCACCTATAAGATAAAGTACCTCAAACATGAATGACTAGATGATCTTTTCTGGCTATACAGTATTTCACATTTTCCTAACCTCTCTTCTTCATTGCACAACACCCTACAAGGACCATATTTTAAATCAATAAAAAACAACACTCACCAGACCAGCCATTCAACTTTTTCATCGAGAAAGAGAGCTCTTCCTTGCAAGGAGATTAAGCTTTCCATTGGTGTAGCTAACAAGCACACACTTTAAAACTGGAGGTAATTTCTCTTCCTTATTCCCTAATATATCTAAAATACTGCCATTTCAATCTTTCACTCACTGTGTATTGCTACAATGATGATATGGATAATAAAGCTCTTTGCCCATAAAAGTCTCTTTTCTGTCAGGAGAACAGAAAGGAAAGGTCTTAAGGAAAGACCCCTCTTCCCTATTTTGCTGTGCCCTACCAGGGAATTCTGCTATTCTGAGAACTGAGGATGATAAACTACAACAGAGTAAAACCCCGAGAGAAAAGGGACAACTGAAACAATAGCACTGTAGCAAAACTCCACCTTTACAAACAACTGAAGGAAACATCTGTAGGTTTTGCCCTTGTGCTGTTCTTGAAGTTCCTAAAGCTTCTTTATTGTAACACCTGCAGGGCTGGGGAGACTGACTGTGCCAGCACTTCCATTATCACCTCTTTTCTGAGTGCTGACTATTAGAAGTGAGATTATTATTCAGAAGCCAAATAAGTGGAAGATATTTGCAGCAACATTTTTTTTTGCTGCCTTTTGGAGAAATATATATACAGGATATTCAGCATTTCTATGAACAGAGCGACAGTGTAAGAAGGCAATGTAGATTCTTTGTGCTGCATTCTTAAGAGTACCGTTACAGAAAAACTTGAGGACTTCACTACATAAATTTTTCAGTGATTTTTCTGTGAATTTCAAACATTCACATTTGTAAGCTGCTGCCATCACTCATAAAAGGATACTTTCAGCTACTCTGGATTGCCTCTATTGACCACATTCCAGTTTACTGACTTTCCACAGAAGTTTCACATATTCTGATACTCTGCAACTGCTTGGCTTGCTATGAAATTTGACATATTACACATTTGCAATTCAACTTTGAGGCTTAATTTCTGGATGCAAAAAGTTTGTTGAACTGGGAAAGAAAGTGGAACACATTTCAGTAAGGATAGATATTAAAAAAATAAAAGTTTTCATGTAAGCAAAATATAGACATGTACTATTTCATGGATATTTGAATGGAAGAGCAGAGTAAAACTCATATAACTCTTAGTAAACTTAAAGCCCAAATTTGAAACTAAATTAAAAGTTCTCAGATCCACTGCCTAGTATAATGACATCTTCTTCGAGAAAGACTGAAGTACAGAAACAAGTACAATGGACCCTTGTGAAATGCAGCAGATTTCCTAATACCAAGGAATTGATCATAGAATCACAGAATAGTTAGGGTTGGAAAGGACCTTAAGATCATCTAGTTCCAACCCCCCTGCCATGGGCAGGGACACCTCACACTAAACCATGTCACCCAAGGCTTCATCCAACCTGGCCTCATATCTGTACATAATTAAAATCTAAGGATAAATAACTTAGTGTAATTTGTTGGGGGTTTTTTATTTGCAATTTGCTATCAAGAAAGTAGTTAGTAGGACTTGGCAGGATACATCTGAAGGGTACTTTCACCATCACTAACACTTTAAAAACTTCATTCACAAAAGGAATTATATTTTAGTTAAAATAATTATGTGCTCCAATAGTACATTCTCCAAAGCTCACTATGCAGCTATACTTTATTGTTTATCAAAATGGTAAACTGAAAGAATTGAACAAATGCAGCATCCGTTCAGGAAATCTATTTTCAGTGCAATACCTTCACCATGATGCATCACACTTACACCAGGAACATATATGTACTTCCAGAAATTCATAGCACAGTGCAAGTGAATTTCCTTCTTGTACACTAGTTCATCATTTCATTTCCTTCTCCTCCCCTCCAAATCCGGGACTGTTCATGTTATTTACCACTAGCAAAAGATAGTTTTAAAGTATATCTTAAAGAGGTTGGTAGCTTTGCAAGCATGTTTAAGAGAAAAGCTTATATAAGAATATGCTGCATTTAAAACAAGTAGAAACGTAGACTCAATGTAATTTAGTTTGGGAGGGATTTTGAAACATCACCTAAACTCTTGTTCAAAGACCAGCATCAACATCAAACTTAGATGAGGGTGTTCAGGTCCTTGTCACATTGCATTTTCAGGCTCTCCAAGGATGGAAACACCTCCAATCTTTGTCAACATGTATAAGGACTTAACTAATGTCAGTGTGCTCTTCACCCCCACAGTGTCTTGAGCATTTCCCTTGCTGTAACTCGTGTCCATTGCCACATGTTTTTACTGTGCATCTCCAAAAAGTGTTGTCTCCACAATTTTCACAACATTCTTCTGGCAGAGTAAGACAACAATGCAACCAACTCCTCTTCACCCCCCCAAGCCTTCTGGTTCTCCTCATACATCATACTCTCCAATCTATGAATAACTAGCCATATTTATCTCACCAATCAATGTATGACTCTAAATATAAGATCTGTAATGCCTCATCTGTCAGTAACTTTTTCTTACTGACTTCTACTATACCTTAGCACTTTGAAATGTGTTTTACAGTAATCCTTCTGGTTAAACAGAAAATTTCACAGCTAATCTTTTCTGTTAGGGCACTGAGTCTGCTCTGGAGAACTACCAAAACACTTGCTCATATGCAGTCTACTGTTGAAAACAAGACAGACATCTTTGGTTTATTCAATTACAGAGCAAACAAGAGAAACTGAATACTGTTCAGGTAGCAAGACCCTCCACACAGCTTTATCAGGGTACTTTTCCAAGCCTAAAAGCCAGTTATATTTTCCCCTAAGTTAGTACATTATATACATAGTTAAATTTATTTATTCTTACTAACAAGTACCCCTCCCACTCAGAAAAGTGTAGTCAAAAACATGAAAAAAGGCATTAAGAGAGCAAGCAACAGCTATATTTACACCCCAAATTATTCCACCTATAGTATAAAAAACATTTCAAAAAGCACAAGCCATTAAACCTGTAAATTCAGGTTTAATGCTTATGGTATAAAGGTCAAAAGCAGTCTCTGTTCCTCATATAAAGGAGAAATTTGCCCCACACAGGTAACATGAATAAGTTTATCCTGAACTGCAAGGAAATGTATTTGTTTCAGTAACCCTTTGCATCTGACATGTTCTCTGAAAGAAAGCCCAGCTTACTTTAATGATACAACATTCAGTTAGGGGGCAAATGTGGGTATTGGCAACAATGCAGAGTCTTCCAATAAAACCAGATTAAAGCCTTAAATCCATGAATAGGAAAGAACGGACAATATTCTTCCATTTTCACAGTGACAAGCAGAAAACCATGCAGCTTCCTGCAGTTGGGTTCTCTGAGGTTAAGAGCACTGAAAACAGTGGCTTTCAGTTTTTCTTGTCATTCATTCATTCTCTTTCATTTGCCATTGCACTGTGAAGTGTGAATATCAGTATGACACATCAGGTACCATAAGATGCTTGAGAAAAAGAAGAGGACCATACAGGGAAAAATAAAGTTCAGAACTTCTTAAATATTACTTGGTTACATGTCTTTATGCTTTCATGGCAAGCTTTGGACCTCAGTATTTGAAGTTCACCAAATGATTAAAATGTGTATTATTGAAATACTTAAATCTACAGATTTAATTGAAAACAGATACCTGAACATAATGAAACAAGAAAAGTCATCTTAGTCTTTTAAATTTTCACTTATTTACCTGAAGATGAAGGGTACCTAGTTTCTTTCAAGCTTCCCCCATCCCTGTTCTTGTAGCATCTCATTGGTGAAGAAACCTACCCATGAACTTCTGGTTGCGATAAGCATTAAATTACATTTATTTACTTTTTTTTGTAGGTATCAATAATATGAATCAGAACTTGCTCTGGGGATGGACAAAGAAATCTTTCGAGAAAAAACCTAAGATCTGATACAAGATCAAACATATCAGAGTACATGATCCCAAAATGTAACCAATCTATTGTCCCAGTCAAAGCCAACTTAGTTTTGAAGGTTAGTGCTTAAATCAGAGATGTTTTGGAATTTTCCAACCTGGTCTTGATAAAATGTCAATCTTCAATACGACTACTTCATTTTCACTGTAGCCTTTTGCCCTTAAATGACACAGTAGCATACAGATTACATTGGTGTCACAGAAAAGCAAATCAGTAACAATGATTTGTTCCTCTATACCACTGAGGCTTTCCTTATTCGAAAGTTGGAAACTGTAGTGGTACCTTTATCAACAGACTGCAACAGTGGTAATCATCAGGTACAGTATATAACAGGCTAAAAAAGAGTAAAATTGCAATCTCAAAGAATTGCCTGCACAAGCCTGCCAGCCTCCCTTTAACAATAACCAGCTGTGGTCTAAACCTGTTATACTGAAAGCAGAAAATGTTTCTCAAAGGCAACTCTGAGCTCTTGCAGGACCTTTATCCAAGCTACCTGTGAGGATAGCAGATGGTCAGATTAAGTTGATGCCAGATAGCTTGTTGGCATGACACAACTTTGAGAAAACCCCTGAACAAATTAAAGCAGCTTTTCCAGAGATACTTCAGAAATAAAGCCTTATCATGTGACTTGTTTTCTACCTTAAAGGAAAATCATAAGACTTCATATCTGTAACTCTTCCCTAATGCACACCTCAGTGTTTAAGGACATCTGAAGATATGTAACATCACAAAATGGAGAGTTTTCTACTTTGCTTAAAAGAAGAAATGTAGTAAGTCAGTAGCAGCAGTGCTTCAATGGAGAAAATGCAAATTTCTCAAGGAAAGCCTCTTTGGGGAAGCTGAAGTCAAGACTAGGGAAAACCAGTTTTAACTGAAAAACAGTTGTCAAAAAAGTGCACTTACTAATTATGTTTTATCCTGGTATTATTCTTGAAATCGTTAAAAAGACCCCCAAATAACAGTAGGATCATGACTAGATGCATGTTGACATAGGATAAATACAGTGACAGAGTACAACATGTAGTCAGAAGACAGACTGGATTACCTGTTCTGAACTGGTGAGGCACAGCCATAGTGAAGTGTGGTATAACACAGAAAACAACCTATCAGCTTTCAGAAGGGTCAGTATGGGCTCCATAACTGTGCTAGCGTTATTTTTTTTCAGTGGCAGTAGCAGTCAGATGAGATGCCCAGCAGCAGGGCAAAAAAAAAGGAGAAAGAACTGACAGGAGACGCTTTCATTACAAAGGCTAGGGAGCCCTGGCCTAAACAAAAGTCTTCTCAAGTCCTCTTCAGCACAGTCTTTGATGACAGGCTTTGTATGCAGCTGTGATTTGAGATAACTGGCTTAGATAGGCAAACCTATTCATGCCCAGTGAATAAAGCTCTATTTAATATATGTTAATTTGGGATTAGAGCAATTTTTTGTCTATAATACCTATGTAATAGACAGCTCCAATCTTTTCTGCAGACGCTAATCTGCGAGAGAAAAATTGCTTTGTTTTACTATGTCTCAGCCTCAAATTGCACTTGAATGTGAAAGTACTTAAGGTAATTTAGGTCACAGAAGCAGTCCAGCTATACGAAAGACAAGACTCACAAGCCTGCCCCTGGCTTTCCGTAGTTCATCTATGTGCATAATTTGCTCTATTTTCTAACTTTATTTTTCTAGTCACAGCCTGTAGGATTTACCTAATAAATTTCAGTTAGAAGGTAGGATGTTCACACAAAGCACATTTTAAAAGCAATTACTATGTTCTTCAGGGAAAGAATATAATACATACAAAATATTCTTGGCCCTCATCATCAGTATGCTCATTTAAAATATTTAGGAGTAAACAGTTCTAGGTGTTGACATGTTGATACAGTACAATATATTTACAGAAGTGGAAGAAGAAATGTTAACAATTGGCATGTTTTATGCTCTCCAAACTAAGAGCTGTTCCACATAATTTGTTTTCTAAATTGTGTAATGTTTTATAGAAATAGTTTGATTGATTTCCTTAGGTGAGTAAATAGAGCAAGGAAGAAAAAAGATTATTAAGAAAATTAATACACTTGGTATTGCCAGGAGTTAAAAAAAGGTGCATAGGAAAACAAATGAAGGTGTATGTACTCTGTTAGCAGCAGTGGCTTCTATAGTTCTGACACCTGCCAGGTAGGATTAGGTACACAGCAAGTCTTGGGATATGAGCTTTACCTATATATTTGTCTCAAGATGTACTATACCACCACAGTTTGAAGGCAGGTCTATCTTGGACCACTTGCTGTTTTGGCAAAAAGGACTTAAGATATTACTCAGGGGCTGAAGTGAAACACATCAATACTGTCCCTCTGCCCCAAAAAATACTGATAGCAGCCTGAAAAATAGAGAAGAGCCGTATTCCACGCTAACTGCAACTTGCAGTCTTGAGCTCCAGATACAGTAAATGAAACTGATGTGAACATACTTAGTTTACAAAAGTGAAGCAGCTGCATGATTATAATTAAGATTTGAGATCCCAGGCATAAAAATTCAGCAATTAAAAATCAGCATCATACAGGTACCTGTACTGCCAGTACCTCTCAAAAAATGCTTCAGATT
Organism: Melopsittacus undulatus; assembly: GCF_012275295.1. Classification (NCBI taxonomy): domain Eukaryota; kingdom Metazoa; phylum Chordata; class Aves; order Psittaciformes; family Psittaculidae; genus Melopsittacus; species Melopsittacus undulatus. Next base: position 67,002,338 of record NC_047527.1, on the reverse strand, counting down.
TCTTTCATACCAAAGCTATTCATTAGTTATAATTAGCATTAACTACACCTTCTTCGTAGTCTCAGACAGCAGGCAAGTAGCAGGAAAGAGCCACAACTCTCTAAAGACAATATATATTAGCAGGGATATAAGAAGCTACCTTTAGCTCACTTCTAATGAAAAAGAAAAACAGAAATTGCATATCTTTTTTTTCCATAACAAGCTTCAATTATGTCAATTGAAATCTACTAAAGACTACCATGGCAAAAACGAGCAAGTGGGTTTTAAAAGACTTATCAGTACACTGTGAGGTGTTCTATAGTTAACATCTAAATATTCCTGAAGTGTGGCAAAAGTCCAGAACAAGTACCCACATTTTATACCAAAAACAGACAAGTTAAATATTCTTCTTATAAACCAGATTTAGCTGACAGGATAAGATTCTCCCTTCCCATAAAAAATTCAGGGAAAGACAGACTTTACTATTCATGTAATACTTAATTTTACTTTACATCTTTCAACAAAGGCAGTGAGGTAATTAGTACTGTAAGAATATAAAAGGAGAAAATCTGGGATGTGGACTAGCATGAACCTGCTAAAAACAGTGTAGAGAAGAAACTCTTTATTTGTACGGTTACTGTATATTTTACCTCAGTTGTTATAAAAGAAAGTATTAATAACCATTTTACTTCGCAAAGGTCTAAAAACAATGAATACAACAAAGGATCATTCATTCCATGTGCTACATTCTCCTTCCAAATCACACACTTTGGAAAAACGCTTGCATAAATCCAATGAATTTAAATTCAGTTACCTGCATGGTATTAAATATTATAAACAGACCCAAGAAACCAAGAATGTGCTGGGGATAAGACATATAGAAAATTTGATTTATATGAGGTAATAACAGCTATCTTCCCCACAGTGAGTGATATTACTCAGATACAGCGTAGTCATGTAAAGCTCAGAAAACAAATGAGTGTGCTATTTTCAAATTTGGAACATCCTATTTTCACTGTATGAGAAACTGTGTAAAAACAGGTTTTCCCACTCCATTCTCAGTAGGCACAGAATAGGTGAAACGGGAAAGAAAGTGAAAAAATACAGTGGAAGGAAAAAAAAAAGGAAAATAAATGAAAAAACCCAACAACATAATAACTGGCAGGATACAATCCACCAGTCACAGAACACAGCATGGTCAACTTAGTTTTCCATCTACAGCTTCTATCCTCATGATATCTTGTTATGGTCTGCCACATTATTTTTACTCATGAAATACTACTAAAAGTGTATAATCTCTACATATTAAAGCACAGGAAAGACATGGCTTCCTAACTATGATTATTCACAGCATCTAGACACATTGTTTTATATATTATCACGGCTATTACTGATACTACTAGTACCAAGGCTCATCTGACTCCCAGTCAGAAAAACAGAACAATTTAAAACACCACAATGACAAACTTCAAATACGCACCCATGATATTTTTTCCCTTCTTTTATAGAAACCTCTCTGCTGTAATGTAGAACAATATTATTGTACTAAAATTTGAAGAAAACAGTTTAAATCCACCATTGAAAGCTACAGTTAACAGCTGCACACTATCATAGAGATAGACAAGTCGTATCAGCTTCCATTAATTTGCTTCTCAAATTATATCTTGCCTTAAAGTTACTAGGGATCACTGAAAACCATATTCCTTTTGGCACATTACACATGAACCGGCATTTTAATATATGGTATTTTCCCAGTCGAGAGTTTTAAAGTGGCTCTGGTTTGGGTTTTGTCTTTTTCTTTGAGACTGAACAATCAGTGACTTTCTACATTAATTCTGAAGATAATATTGTGTTAATCTGAAGTTGCCCATTAAGTTGCCACTGTAAAATAGGAGTGAGATGCAATATACGAGCAAACAATCAGTGCACAAAGACAGCTGCTTCAAACCCTGGAAGCAAAGCTAGCAGTGGTCAGAGTGCTGCACAGGAGAACAAACTTGGTCCTCAAGGAATACAGCAAAAATGCTTCTAGGCAAAAAGCAGGCACTGCCATTAGACCAGCAATCCATAGTTCCTCTGAGAGAGAAAAAGATGGATGGCCGCTAGCATCATTATGCTCTTGTCTTCACTCAAACATAGTACCTCTTTCAACCGACATTGCTGACCCGAAGTCTTCCTCCCTCCCCTCCCCAAAAGAGGAAAAGTAAAAGTTTATAACAGGTAGGAAAGAGTTGCAGAAGCTACTAGGAAACAGGATATTACAGATATGCGCAGACATGCCTTAACAGATCCTCTAATTTTACTGAGAACTCAATGACTGAGAACTGGCTTTTGTGTCACCGCCTTTGCAATTTGTCAAAATAAAGCTTATGTAAAACCAAAACTGTTTGAACTCATTTTAATGCTATAACCAATGGTGATTGTGTGTTTTCATAAAATGTAAAAATAGGCAATGAATTATTTGCAGATGTCCTTACCTCCTCTGTGGACTACGGTTTTGAGAGAACTCCGAATCACTGTCCTTTGAGGTTGGAGAGCCCTTATATGTATAAAAAACATCCTCTGTTTCAGTAATGTAACTAATCTCATTTGTAAGGTTATCTACAGATGAGTGTCGTGGTTTACGAATTTCATGACGTAGTCTAGGACTCCGCCTTGAAAATAAAGAACACAAACACAATATCAGAGTAATTCCTAAAACTTTATCCAAGTGAAATTTCTATGCTACTGAAATCTATGTTCCAAAATCTTCATGACAGGCCTATAGGTCTCACTTTAAATAATCAGTTTTTAAATATTTAGTATGGTATACTAGGCAATCATACATTGCTAGGTTCATCACACAGAACTGATTACATTCCCCCCCCCCCAGATGCTACTTGTATTGTTAGTTCTAATTGTAGGATAATTCAGGTTCAAAGGGAGATATAGAGGTCATCTAGTCTGACTTTGTACTCAAAGTAGGGCCAACTGAGGTTGGAGCAGGCTACTTAAAGCTTTATCCAGTCACACATCAAAAAACTTGGAAGGATGGAGAGGGCACAGCTTCTCTTAGCAAACACCGCTCACAGCACTCCCTGTGTTGAAGTAGCTTTGTATTATGTCCAGAGTCTCTTATTTCAACATATATATGTGTTACCTCATCCTCTCACCATGCAACACTGAAGAACCTGGACTCATCCTCCAGATAGCCTCCTCCTAAGTATTGCCAAGCTGTTATTAGGCATTTGAGAAAAAAGCTTCTCCAGGCTGAAAAGGTGAAGTTGTCTCAGCCTTTCCTCGTAGTGTAAGTGCTCCAGCCTCCTGCCTACCTTGGCGGCTGGTGGCTTTTGCTGAGTTTGCTCCAGTTTGTCAGTGTCCATTTTGTACTAGCAGACACAAAAGTGGTTCAGTATTCTAATAAAGTCTAATGAATGCTGAGCAAAATGGGGATACCACTTCCCTTGATCTACCATCTAGGCTTCTGTTAATACCACCAGGTATTAACATAGCTCATGTACAGCTTGCTACCTAAAATTACCAAGTCCTTTTCCAGAGGGTCGCATTGCAGACAATAGTGTTCCACTGGGTTCTTCTTTCCCAGGCCATTGTTCTTGCCTTCACTGAATTTCATGTAGTTCCTACTGGCCCATTTCTCCAGACTTCCAAGGTCCCATTGGATAGCAGCCCTGCCCTCAGGCATATTGACTCATCCCTCCAGGCTGGTGTCTGCAAACTTAAATGAGCAAGCACTCCATTGCTTCCTCCAGGTCATAGAGATTTTAAGCAGAACAGGTTCCAGGATAGACCTCTGCAGTACTCCACTTGCTTTTGGCCTCCAGGCAGAGTATGACCCGTTAAAACAAGTCCCCTCTGAGTCCAATCATACTTTTTTTTGTTTAATTTATATATTTTTTAAACTTTCTTGTTGTCCACCCTTCTAAAATACAGTGTCTTGTGTACAAGACAAATTTTGTGTACAAACTTGGCTGTAATATTTTGGCAGACATTATTAAAAGCCTTGCTAAAGTTGAAATAAGAGACACCCACTCTTCTCCTATTGTCATACGTGTTCTCAGAATAACTATGTTTGAATGTCTATGTACACACAACATAATTATTCTGCTGGAGTACATACAATAAGAAAAGTTAGGAAGCTGGAAGGTGTGGGAAAAGCTGAAACCGGATTTACCAATTAGGGGTAACAGGAGGTGATCGAGAAGGAAGGCTTTTGGTCTCTAGATGCTCAACAGATAAAGATCGTCTCATAGATGGGTTCCAAACCATCCCACCTATAACTTTTCTGCAGTACTGGCTGTTTACAGACCTGGAAAGAAATAAAAAACTGTGCATTAATTACTTTGTGTGGAAAAATTAAATGAAATATGCTTCTGAAAGTCAATTTTTTAATTAATGTGCTTTAAAGAGTCCCCCGTGCTTACCCCTCTTCATTTATGCATTTGCATTCTCACAGAGCCATTTGCTATCCTTAACTTGTGGCAATAAAACTATTTGTTAGTCCCTGCTACAATGCTAATCACAAGCCTGTGCAAAAAATAACTTTTTCTGAGAGTTATTTTTAACCCAATTGTGTTTAAGAAGATGGAGGGGAAAACAGGAAATTTGGTATGTCTTATTGGCACTGAACTGAGTGCCTAGGAAAACATAGTTCAAGTACAGGCAAAAGATTCTACATGTTACCATTAAAACTCATAAAGGAGTAACAATTTACTAATTCACTGAACACAGGACTACTTTAACTATCTACCTGCTGTATCACCAAGTAAGAGCTACACCAGACCACACTGTTTCCAGAAAGAAGCCAAATTTGAATGATGTGTTCCTCACAGCAATAAAACGTAAGAGACAGATTGACATGAAAATTGGATCTGCAAGGCTGGACTACTTCTTGTGACAAGAGCCTGACAAGATAAGGGTTGCATGAGAACCTGAACCTCAGCTAGGAAAGCAATACAAGTACCTTACTGATGGAATTATACAGCATAAAGAAAAATTTAAACTATATTAAAATTGAGAGAAACTAACTTTTAAACATCTTTTTACATAGCACTACACAGGACAAGCAGAGACATAAGCTCCCCATCCTCAAGTTTACAGGCCTAAGATTTCTCATGTAAAAGAAGCCATTTCTGAATTACAGAGAAACCACCTTTGGCTTACTAAGTCCTGTACAGTACACAATGGGCAGCTGGGATAGCACAGTATGCAAGGACTTCACTATAGAGTTGAAATGTCTCAAGTCTACATTGCATAAAGAAAAGTCTACACTGTGAATATTACTCATGCAAATATCAAACCTTAAGTATGCCTTGGATTGTGCTGCTTTTCATTTAAACAAGTAAAAGATAAGAATATAAAAAAAAAAGTGTTATGTTGCTTGTTAAGTATTTTACGTATCTTGCTCATGTTTATAAAGCAAATTAATTCCCTCATCTTCTAAACGTGTACTTTTAAAGCTTCTCCCAGTTTCAAAAACTAAGAGGGAAAACTTAATATGAAGTGTCAACATATCAAAATCAGTTACCCATGTGTATTTTCCATCTTAGTAAACACACAGTCCATGAACTCATGAGAAGCTTTTGCCTGTATTACCCATTTTATTTCTGTAAGTCTTCTGTATGCAGTGATAAGCCACCAAACTTTTCTGGTCTTCTACAAAAGCAAAGAATTCTTTTAAAGAAGCCTTATATGAGTGAAGCAGAGAGGGAGAGTAGAAAAGGAATATTTATTACAAAAAAAACCCGCATCTTGAAGAATTCCACGTATCTTGTATTAATCAGCTTGCCCTTTCTTACAAAGGCCTCTTCATGACTGTTCCAATGCAGGTGACTTTTGAGGTGCAACGTAACTTGTGTGATGGAAGCCAGAGTTCCAACCCCTAATTCAAACCCCTAATCCTGTCCACAGAATAACTTTAACAATATATTCTTTTCAGTTAAGGTACAGAACATAACAATCTCCTGAACTACAAATAGCTGCTCTTCAGATGTCAAATACAAGCATACTTCACAGCAAATATACTGAAAGGCTGCCAATGCCTTTCTAGAATGGTTGTAACATCTTGTGGTGACAGTTCCTTGCTCTCACCTATTATCAAGGTTATCCTTTGTAGGAAAAAAAAAAGTATGTTTTTATCTTCTCAGCAAGGAATAAGAATGCACCTAGAAGAGGTTATTCAGCATTCAGTCCAGAAATGCTGAATAAACTTACCTCTCAGAATCTGGGACATACGATTCAGCCTGCCTTTAGAATAAGGTTTAAGGGCGATATATGCAACTCAGAGCCTAATTTAAATCAAATGCCACTACTACCTTAAGCTAAGAGAACCTAGAAGGGTTCAGTGACGTACAAATATGAAACTGTACTAGAGGGTTCCAACAGTTCAACTATCTGATGCAATAAATACTAGAGAATATGTGCCTCACACAAGTGTAAAAGAATGCAGTACAAGAAAGCCACAAATACCTGATTAAAAAATTGTGATACTTAAAGTGGTGAAACCTGAATGCAACCTCCTTCAATGCTGACAGAATTTGGATGAAAAGAATTATTGAAGGCATAGCTTGCATACAGACTGGGACACAGCTACAGGCAGAACTGAACTCTGTCACTCCAACATGAGCTATCACTGATACAAATCCTCTTGTTTGCACTACAAAGCAATACATGCTTTCACACAATACTTACTTTGCTGGATTTCTAGAACCCAGGGTCCAATAATTTGACAGTATCTTTCTTTCATGAGGTAGTGACTTCTTTGCCTGAAAAAATGTGTGATGCTCTACACAAGATTTCCAAAGATTTTTGCATGCTCTGTAATTTAACATGTTGAAGGCAACAATATGCTCTCTGGATTCATTCTGTAAGAGTAAGAAATGCCATGTTTCAATATATACAAGCAGATCAAAGACAGTAGAATGAGCTCATAAAACAGCAATAAAATTACTTTTCTCTTAAACAGGAAAAATGCATTTAGGGAAACAAAAAATTAGCATAGAGTAGATTTTTGAGCTGGAGATAGTCAAAATAGCCCTGTGATTATATGAAATTCTAAATTGAAAAATGGACACTCCACAAATTTAAACAATATTGAAAAACTATTAAGTTTTTCAGTTTCTAATCTTTACAGTGTTAAGGAAATATTTAAGTCTAGAATGGCAAAAACTTTTTATGTACGAGTGTAATATTAAGCAGCTAAATAGAGTTTCAGGTTTCCAGTCATATCTTGAGCTCCTATGACAAAAAAAACCCCTCTTTTAAAAATTACTTTAAGGGTGCAATGTAGAAAAGGAAAAAAAAAATATCAACCTCAATCTTTGAATTCAAACTCTTCACATAAGACTTCAATAATGTTCTTTCAAGAGCTACAATCTGCAAAAAACATCTGCTTGACAATCCCATAGAAGATACTCAGAATGTTAACAGTGATCCATCTTAGGGGAAAGAAAGTAGCTGTGATGGGACCAGAGCTGCTGCTGCTGCTGTTCAAATCCAGTCCTATTTCCTGGATGATAACATGAGGCCACAATGAGGAGATTAAAAGAAAGCATAACACAAAGCTTGTGTGCCTTGGTGCAAATTCTCACTTGTAACTTCAGTGCCAAAGTGCCAGTGAAACACTGTTGTAACACAATTGTGCCACCCATGTTTATGCCCTCACCAACCATAGCAATTGTGGAGCTATTTCAGATGCCGAGAGAGTTTTGTACAAGATAAGCTTTGGTTAATTAATACAGTTATTGATGCAAAGAAAGTGGAATGAAGAGTAAAGTAAAGAGGAGAAAGGAAGATAATGTGAGACCCGAGTTAATTGTTGATACAGATCAGCACTTTAGTGAAGAAAAAGTAAGTTTTCAATTTCATTGCTCATCTTTTTCTAAATTATGACTGAATTTTGACATCTTGGCATATAATTAGGCAGGCAATCAACCTGGTAAAGCTCTTTCTAGCTCATACTTCAGAGAAAGTCAGGATTTACGTTGCAAAGACATTTTATTAAAGGACTCAAAGATCTAATACAGCCTTCTCATCCAGTCCAGCAGGAAATAGAGGATCTGGATAACACCTTGATTTCTAGTTGCTATTGTCCTTTTTCTTTTTTTTTTTTTTTTTCCACAGCAACAATACTGCTGGGAAGGAACTACAGAACATTTTGGCTGGAATATTCAATCTGTTTTTCCTGTATTCCTTTTATTTCTAGGCAACGTTTTACAAATGCCCCGTATCAGAGAACAATGTCACATTCTGCAAATCACTTTAAGCCTAGTTCAGAGAATCTGGGATTGAAGTCACTATTTTAGAAAACCAGTGAGAATCTTAAGAGGAAGATAAAAAGGATTTGCCTCTTGATTTTACATAGGCACTGCAGAACATTCACCTGATGCAAACTTTCAGGAATGTTTTCTTGTTTAAGAAAGCTTTTTATTTGAGCCTCTTGCATACTGGAATTACTTCATATCTTTGTCAGTTTGCCACAGTAACTTCTAATTAGCTCATATAAAATAAAGTGTGCAAGCATAGTGAAATTTTAACTCAGAATTTCTTGCAATACAAAAAAACATACATCACTTAAAGATGTAATGACAAATGGCATTTGTGACACATTCTACGTTGGTTAAATGCCACTTCAAGTGTTTTACTACTCCAAAAGACAAACAAAAGGAAGTGCATAGGTATTATTGTTAGCCTGGCATTTGAATTGCCACAAAAAACTACTTTATCCAAACATCTCAATTGTACTGTAAAGCCATAGCATAAAGATAAGGAATTAAGCACACCTAATACCTTGGGTTTAAATTTAGGTTTGAAAATAGTAATTAATCTTGCTCTCTACATCAAAAGTGTGTTCTTCCCAACTGTTGTCACAGAACCTTCATAGCAGCTTTTAAATGGGCTAAAAGTCTAAATATGTACTTAAATCAGCAAAAATACTTTCAGGAGTTTCAGAAGGATGCAGTTAATTTTTAAATTAACAAAACATTTCGTTAACATAACCATCTGGCTCAGGAACAGACCACCTTGCAAGTCATGCTATTAAATCTGTGCAGTTTTAAAGGTGAAGACAGTTCTAGCAGGATCCAAGTATCTAATACCCATACTGCAAATTCAAAAAGGACTATATTTTAATAGTTATTAAGAAATGAGGATTAGAGAAATTTGTGGCCACCAAGGTAAAGGGAACAAATCTCAATAGCTAAAGTGAGTGTCTTGCTATTTCAGCATCAGGGAAGAACTTTGCATCAGGTGTATGCCTATGCCGTTCACAGAGAATTTGAAAATATTTATAGCATATCAAGTAAAAATATATTTTAATATGCAGAAAATGAAGTTGGTTTTAGGCATTAGATAAGCACATTTGAAATTAAGTTTAATTTCTGGAAGCTTTAAAATGTTTCCTGTAAACCCGCACAGTTTCTATTCCTACTTTAAATTTTGCACCCTTCATTAAGTCTACATGTCATAAGCTTTTATAGCATCAGACATTCACTGATTCATCAGTCCTGCTCCCCAGTCCTTATGTAGCTCTTCACTAGATACAGAAATACTGTGTACTCCTATCAAGCAGCTGATCAACAGACTGAAGCAGTGGGAGGGTAAAAGTGAAGGTGAGGAGCAGGGAGAAAGTGAAATAAGGTAAGCTGACTCTTCAGAACAGGGCCATAAGAAAAAAGGAGTAAGAGAAATAAGGAAAATAAACATGGCACATCTCAGATGACTGCAAATTCATAGCCTCTGAGATCTTTCTGTAGATGCTGTAAAGAAATCTACATGACACACAAAACAGAAATGTTACAGCATTTTCATGAACTTTAATAAAATCTTGCCAATGAATACGCAGCATCTGCTTTGCTTTCTCCACATTCTTCCATCTTCCTTATATTCACCCTCATTTACCTATTTCTTCCTGTACTGCAAGTAAAAATCTGATCAATCCAAAGACCGACACCACCTCAGTCATCTGCCCTCACAAACCCCAAGTGACCTACCATTCTGGAGAAAACTTTTAGTAATCCAGCTGCCCCCTCACTCTTACTGCACTGCAAGAGCAAGCGTATCCCAGCAATACCACTGAAGTACTGCAGGCTAGCTGCCCTAAATTTCAAGCAAAGGAGGCTAAGTGTCAAGGATGGATATATCTAGAGATTTAACAGCACACCTGGTCTGCTTTTTCATATCTATTGAGTAAAAAGGTCATGTTGCTGGCCCCATTCTTCCTACAGTTCTATAGATCTTTAAGCATGATACAGTGTGCAATACTGTAATCTCAGAGGGTTATGAAATAAAGAGCTATGGTCACTTAAAAGGAATTAGTTAAAAGAATCAAGGGCCTTGAACTGTCACCATTTATCAAACACTTAATTGAGCAAATTTTAAGAATACTGTTCTCTTCAAAGTTCTCCAGAAAGAGAAATTCCATATGTGACAGCAGTCAAGTCTTTATGCAACGAACACACATTTTACATGGTTTTAAGTCCAGAGACTGTTATATATTGCCACTGAATTCTTCCATATTCCAAAAAAACACCAAAACCTGTAAGTACATTCATTTTACTATTCCCTGTTACTAATCCTCTCAGAGAGGCTTCTGTTCCTACATTTATTCTTACAGACACATTTGGAAATTGCTGTCCATAAGCTTGCCCATATTTGTATACTTGAAGATATTTAGAATTTAAAATGACTACTTATTAGTGAATTTTTAATTCTCAAATCTAAAGGGTAATACTTGCAAGTGTAATATAATTACACTGAGTGTAATTCAAATACAAGTACACTCACAAGCTAATAGAACAGTTTGCCAACCACTCACTTCTTCATACAGTGAAATACATACGGACTAAGATAAGTTTGCATAAAACCAGTATATTTAGAAGCATACAGCTTTCATAAAACTAAAGATCCTTCTACAGTGGGTTAGGACATACTCTGTCAAAATAGAAAATAGTGTCATTTGTGCATGCTATGTGTGTAAGCATTCATACAGTAACAGTATCTCTAGATAGTAACTTCATTTACACATGAGCCCTGAAAAGTAAGCATGAGTTCATACACGCACACTCCTCAAATCTGGAATATGCCCACAAAACTTGGGCAGGGCTGGGTGGGGATGAAAACATTCTCCTTTTGGATAGGAAAAAAGCTTCTATAGCAATCTGTGTTCAGCAGACCTTCTAATCTTCTCTAATCAAGAAGTCTTCTTGTAATACAACTCTTATCAGTTTAAAGAGCTCATTTACTACTGGAAAGAGCCTTCATAAAGTTTAGGTTTCTTTTAACATTTACCTTTTACTATCTATTCAAGTTCTATTGTCAAGTGAATGAAAATATATGTATATCTGCTGGTCACTAATTTCTGCGTGACCAGAACATTAAACATGCTTTTCTCTTTGTAAAAAGCTACATAATTTATCTGTTCATACTGTGGCAGCACAGTACTGTAATCAAGATTTATTTTTCCCCCCCTATTAAATAGATTAATATTACATCTGTTCTACAAAAAGCACACAGAATTATGAAGATGTCTGTCAAAGTAGAAAAGTTTTACATCAGCTTTATCAGCTGTCTTAATTTATTTTGCTAACTTCTAAAGCCCTCCATGTGATATGCAGCAGGAGGAGCACTATCCCCTTTTCCAACTTTATATCTTTTGGCTACAGAGCTCTACCTTTCTTCAGGAATCATCCTTTCCCCCAAAACTGAGACCTATAATCAGAAGGGACCTCAAAAAGTCCTCCTAAGCTGTTCGGTAGGTTCACTGCATTAAGGAACTCCACAGGGCAGGAAGAGCATCAAAGAACAGAGCAGCAGATACTGACAAGATAAGGGAAACGTGCCAGGTTACTAAAGATCTGCCTTTACTCAAAGTCCTCAAGGGAGAAGAAACCTGCGTAGCAAAGATACAGTCCAACAGACTGAATGTGGAGGGATTCAGTATTGGAAAGGACACAACAATGGGAAACAGAGAGATGGCAAGAGCACCAGAACAGTAAGGACAAGTTAACAAAACAGAATTTCAAAGGAAGGTTACCATAACAAAGCCTTCTTATCCACATTTTATTGTCTTCAGATTTAAGGAAAAAAAAATGGAACATGACCACTTGAGCAAAAGAAAATGGACTACTTACATGTTTTTGTCGCTGTTGTATAAAAAACTTTTTCCTTTTAAAGGAAATTTTTAATATATTTACCCTAAAAGAAAGAAACAGACTGTGAAATACTAAACAGTAAGAGGGATAAAACAATGAAAAATAATACCACATACAGCAAACCTAAAAGATTATACCTATTCAGTGAACAATAGGCAGTCATCTCCTGTGTTGATTAGCAAATAGGTGTCAAGAAAATCAAAGGAAAAATTCTAGCTAAGAAGGAAAAGCCTTTTTTAAAATTAAGATTCGTCCTCATTTGCTCCTTAAATAGTTCACTAGCAATTCTCTCCCACCAAATCTATTCTTGCATCAAAAACTTGATGACATCCTTTACCAAGCTACACAAATGTTAAGCGTGTCAAGTTTCTATAACTTAAGAATCATATGACAACTGTGACTAAAGGAATACGATTTAAGAACCTAATGACATGACAAGGTTGGTCATACAACATCTGATGCTTCCCAGAGACTTCGTAGAATTGGCTTCATAATGTGAAAAATACCATGCACTTGTAGTAATAACTAAACACTGTAGTTAAAATCGTAATTGTAGAAGGACGAAAACACTTATCACTTAATCTGTTAACATTCCTACATAACTTATGTGATACTTTTATACAGAACTAAAGACCGCATATATATATAAAAATATGAATAAAGAATTTCTAAGGTAAGGATTACAATTGGAATTGGTGCTCAAGCAATTTTCAATTTAGTCAAATGCTTATCAGTTTTACTAAATTAAACAAACTGCTAGGAACCCACGCACCATCCTACAGCAAAACTAGATTTGCCTAAGATACTTAAATTTTCTCTGCAATGCTTCTACTTCAATAACTGTAAATCTACATATTTTTGAAAAAAAATATAATCTGTGATCAGCTGGAATCATATGGATGCCTTGGGAATGTTATTTAAGGTCTGACCAAGTAATATTTGCCAAAAAAAAAAAAAAATCACCATGAAAATATTTTGGAAGGTTGCTGTTAGAAGTTTCAGAATATTTTTGTCAACTGATAACTTTCACAGCATCTTAGTCCTCATCAGGTATGAACCATGTTGAAGGTCATCTTAGTTCTTACTGCAGTTTCTGCATTGCTATTATCATGTGGGACATATTGTTCATTCCCCACTACCCACTATTCCTCAAGCAGTTTCTCTAAAGTATTCAAAGCAAAGAAACTGCATATATTGAATAGCATTTAATGCATAACCTCAATTGCTGCCTATGTAGAGAGTGCTTGTATGGTTTTTGCCATAAATATAATATTTTTACTTGCAAAACGAATTTGGAAATTATCACAAAACAGCCAAGCAACCCCAAGAATAACTTTACAGAGCATATAGAATACTACATTAAATCCAGTTATTTTTTAAACTTGTCTTAACTTGGATTGCCTCTGACTGATCAGTCAGCTCTTTATGTAGGTTGCTTTGATTGAAAATCAGCCTTTTGCCAAGGCAGTACTCTCTCACTGCCTCTGTTCCTGAAAACTTTTGGGTCCCCTTTGACTACTACCATATGGCACAGTTGTATTGTCATGCACTAATGCTACAGAGTACTTAAAAGTTTTGAAAAGAGTGCTTTGATGGTGTCTGCTGCCACCTTGAGTTCCACCACGTTTATGGTGAAGCTTGGTCAGCCTATAGGAAAAACTACTTAGTACAAGTGGTGTTACATAAAAAACCTAAATAGTATTTCAATTATCTGAATAGTGCCTTTTTGTATTTTCAGGCATATCCTGTTCTGTAAGGAAACTCCTTACCTCCACACCTTCAGCTCATGACACATTAGAACTCCAGACATTACAGAAATATATCCTGCTTTGAGGTCTAGAAGGAAATTGAAAGTTTATACTGAAATGCAGCACAACTGTAGTCTGCTCTGGTAACTTTCCTTGTTTGCTTGTTTGACTGGGCTGGGCAGGGAATGGACACCATTCCTACCTAAAGAAATAAGACTAATTCATTCAGAAAAAAATAGCAAAATTTATCCCCTATGTAGGGAGGTTTTGCTCCTCTCAAGTTGAAAAGATATTTTTAGAGAGAGAGTAGGAAAGCTTGGAACAATTGCATTAGCTGTCAGCTGAAAATATTGCTGCCTGAGATGATAAATCTGTGGGTTATATTCCCTAGATTTCTTTTTGTAAAAGAGAATGCTTTTGTAAATGTAGATTTAGCTTCTGTATTTTATTCCTCTATGCTCTCCAAGAGTAAAAGCACAGGAAGTTGTGGGTTTTTCCTGCTTTATGTGCTATAAAGGTCCCTCTTCCTTCACAAGAATAAATCATATCATCCTGGATTTTAAAATGCCATTGCTATGGAGTTCAGGAATAACTATTATCTGCTCATACCTGAGGTCACCAAGTTGGCAGAGCAAGACTTGCCGAAGACAGACAATGTGCCTCCAGCTGACAGTTTTTAAAACCTGCAGCTGTTTAGAGAAGCTGAGAGATTGACAAATGAAAGGGCAGAGCTCAGGGCACAAAGATGAAAGGTAAAAGTATTTTATGCCTTAGTGTGCATTAGAAATGGTAAAATACAACATGTTGCTGTGCTGTATGAAAGCGTTATTGACAGACATTTGGGATGGCTACAGAACATCCAACTCACTGCAAAGAAATAAAAGAAAAATTCCAGAGATTGTGCAGTACATTTTCCACTAAAATTTAAACTGAAACCAATGTTACTGTTTTCCCCTAGGAAATACCTATATGGTTGGGCTCATAAATGAAAGAATGGAATGACCTGTTTCTTTAAGGAATATCGCTAAAAAGAACCTTTTTATATAATTAAGTGGCAAAAAGCAAGTTCAACCCATTAAAATGCACTTTTCTGTCATGATTAAGAACACTAAACCATCTTACTGAAACCACTCTACAGAAAAAACTGCCACAAATTACATAATGAAATAATGCATAACATGATAAAGCTATACTTGATAAAGTATGCAAAACAAATTCACAACTTATTTTAAATCAGAAGAAGTGGAAAATATTCTTTCTGACCCCGTACAAAAGCTTACAGAAATGCCCAGTCTCCATACAATTTCTAATTTATGTTATTATTCTTAGGATATCTAATAAGCTATAATTATTTATCGTACTTATGGGCTTTAACTAATTTCTAATGTCATTTGTGTTAGATTTCTTGTACACATTGCTGTAAAAAATAAGATGTACAAAGAAGCATTATCACACATTCTAATGGTATCAGTGTCACAGAAGAATGCAAAGGTCTCTCCCTGAAAATCCAGAACTTGTTAATGTTCTATTAACAAATAACGTAAGCCTTGTTTATGTTACATAGCCTTGTTTGATGACTTCCAAAAATTTGTCTAGATTATATTATCCAAGTTCCAGTAAACCTGAAATTCGAAAGAAGTAATTCTACATTTTATTTCCATGAAGCAAATACCTTCTTGCTGAGGGACAGGATAAAACAATCGTACCATTAGCTGTTGAGCTTTACTAGTAAACACTATTGTTTGTTTCTTTTAAAAAGACATATTGGTGGGTATAACAACAGTGAATCTCGAAAATCACAGAGTCCTCCTAATTATATACTTACACCTTTGTGTGAATTATCTTATTTCAAGACTTCACATAGTGCAAGGAGTTCAAAAGTCTTAGAAAATTAAAAGCCTAGGCAAGAGGTTTCATTTCTATCTCAGTATAAGCAAATACAATGATACTCCATAACAAACAAATTTATGCATTGTAGGCTTCTTTGGAATAAATGTTAAAGCAAATGAAAATAAGACTGAAAAGGACAGACATATTTCTTTACTAGTTAAGGATTTTACCAGGGGTAGAAGCTTGTGCAGATGAGTTTTCTATATACAGCAATCCCACCAGATGCAATCCCAATCATGAGATCTAAATTATGGAGATCCTGCAAAAGAAAAATACTGTAAGAACACAGATGCAGTTTGTGTTATTCCCACTTATCTACTTATAAATTAATTTTCAAGTTTTCTATACTTAAGTTGCTACTCCTGAGGCAAAAGTTCGATCACATATTTAGATTTCTCTTCACATGCATCCTTTCCTCTGATATTATCTATCAGGCATAATCAACTTTCACTCAATAAAACAAGTTATAATGTTTGTCTTACTACACTAGATATTCTTTAGATCAGTATCAAACTAAATTTTCAAGTCCAGCCTTATTAATTTTACCATGGGAAAGAAGTCGAAGTACTTCCCAAGACCAGTCAAAGTAAATGTCACAGAATTTTGAGAAATGAACACAAATGTCCTGACTAAGCTGCTTAAAAAGACAGAGGAAACAAGTCTTTATTTTTTCCTAAAAGGTCTTGCTGACAAAGACTGGGCAGGAGATGACCACAGTTCTGCATATGAGAGAGTATGCTAGAGGAATATACATATGTACATGGATATTTGATACACTAAGGTGAATCCATTGTTAACTAAACTAAAAGCTGATCGTTAGCTTAGCAAGCTTATTTGGCAAAATTAATCCACACATTTACAATCCTTTATAGATATTGAGAGACTCAAGAGGAAACACATGCTGCCATATAAGCAAATGCTTGAATTAAAAGGTTGGGGAGGACACCAAATTGTCAATTCGAGTCTAAACCCAAACTGATGTTACAAAAGTTACAAATCTTGGCATCCTATTTCTCTGCAGTCAACACATACTAATACATTATTAAACAAATCTGTAAACAGAGATGGACACATGCATAGATGTACATGTAAGTGTAGAATCCATTGATTAAAACATTGGGGTTGACTTAAAAGTAGTTGCACACTACTTTTTTAAGGATGACCAAAGGTAATGGATTCTGTTAAAGACTTCAGTAACTTAGATGCTCCTCTAGATGGTACTCTGTGCTCAGTTAATACACAGTTTTCTTGTAAATCCAATCCCAATTTATTTCTATTAAGAGGGTACAGCAGAATAGAACAGATAGCATGTGCTCTAATAATACAATGGAAAGTCTAAAATAAATCCTTTAAAAGTAGTTGCATAGAAGCACGATAATGGCACATGAATGAATGAAGCTGAACCCAATTTGCATTATTTATAAACCTCCAGTGAAATACCAGAGCAGTACATAGAGAATGAGCATAATCTATTTAATACATAGTGCATTAACATCGAATATTGACAAGATGACAGGAATATCAGTTCTGTCTCTGAGAGTATAATAAAAGAAAATCATTAGGTAGGTAGCAGCTCAAATATGATCAACATAGACCAGAATCAGCTGAAATTATTAGTAATCGTCAGCTACCTGCTGCTCCACTTTGCCAAGAACTCTTGCTAGAGAAGCTGGCTGAATCTCCATTGGAAGAAATGCCTGAACTGTCAGTTTATGCCAGCATCGTGCAGGAATCCTGAATTGCTAGCCCTTTATTTTAATACTTGAGGAGAAAACTAAGGTATTTCAAGTGATAAACTGCATGTATGTTAGCTGCCCCTAACATGATACAGCCACCCTAAAGTAGGGCAAAACCCTGCATTATTAGCACTTAGAGCTTACTCCACGCTTCTACCTTTCAAAATCAACACCAATTTAAACAGCTTTAGGAGAAAAATCTGAAAACCTACATGATTTAGCAGAAATAAAGGATTAGCTAAACACTTCATAAGGATTACTTAGGCTAAACTATTTTCTCCAGGAGCTTTGCCAGAAAAATAAAAATATTCCCCATTCCCCTCTGTCCGAGTCCAAAATGCTAATCTCCCATGCTATTTGTTATAATGAACTAACCGGTGTTATACCTAAAAAATCCAAACCCAAGATTCTATGATTTTACGAAATCCCAGCAGCCAGTAAAATACTGGGACATGTTTCTTATCAATGCACACCCTGTATCTGAAAGATCTCAAGTTGATTTTTAGTGGTCATCTTCCACACTGTTAAGTACTGCTTAGACTTAGCCTGGAGTCAGGAAATACAACAATAAACTTAAAAAAAAGAAACCCACCCAACCAAAAAATCCAGGTCACAACCAAATCTTCTATATTCTTAACACTGTTAGAAATTCAGAGAAAATTAACTCTTAAAACACTTGTCAGCTACATCATAGCACTAAACAGAGCATTTGTTTTCTTTCACACTAAGACAATCATAAACTTTAGTAATGTTATTAAGTAAAACACACTGCTGTATTGAAACAATTTATGTTAAAAATACACTATTACTCCTTCAAGGAGATCTAGCTTAGATGGTTAAAATTAAAACACCTATGTTACACTGAAAATGTATTAAAAAATTACCCAACTCTAAATAAAAGCAATACACATTAAAGTCAATACTTAAACGCTAGTGTTTTTTTCCTGCTGCTATTAAGTTCATGTAAAATACATTACTTTTTTTTTTCCAGGTAAAAAAAAAATCACAATGTAAACATACTCTACCACTGTGCAATTCTACTCCATAGAATTCAAGTGTTCGTGCTATATTTATGTAGCAGGACTCTGCTTCAGATTGCTTGAGGCCACTGAAAGAAGGAAAAAAGAAATATGTATTTACCATAGTCAAAAATAAAATACACGATATTATATTTATTTCAAATGTGGGAAACCAGAAGAAACCCACAGCCCAGTGTCTAACAAATAAACCTCATTAACTAGTGCCACAAGTTCCTTAGTGGTGAAGGCCCTCCTAAGCTCTTCTCAAAAATGGAGCAAGTTACACCTTAGCCATTCTGGACCTGTTCATCTGAAAAATCATTTGTATGTGTTTTGTTTAAAGGGATGAACAACTAATTTCCCAATAAAAACTTTCTTTGCAACAAGAAGCTGTATCTGTAATCATTCTATACTGTACAGCCTGTCGGAAGGAAGTAATTTAGAAGACAGATTCGAAATAAGAATGACTTAAAAAAATGAAAAAATAAGATGAGAAAATTAAGTTATAGTTATGAAATTCACAAAGGAAAAGCCATCCAAGTTTATCTACTATGTATAAATCCTAAAATACTTTTTTCTTCTGCCACTAGATGTGAAATGTGCTGCAAGACTTACAAGGATTCTATCTTTGGGTCTTTTGGAAAGCTGCCATGACTGACATTATTTTGTTCCCCAGTAACAAGAACTCAAAAATTCCCACACCTCAAATAAGCATATTGTATATCTTCACAGAAAGGCTAGATGGAATCTACTAGGAGCTTTTAAAACAAAGACTCCAATCAATAATCCATTCTCATCAGGTATGTTACCTATACTGACCTAGTCAAGACAATGTCTCGAACATAAGTAATCACTATGAATGCCAAAGAAGGATGCAAAAAATACTGCAAGGATGTACAATAATTTGTTTCTTCTCCCCGCACTCTGAAATAAATAGTACTGAAGAGCTAAGTTTCAATAAAGGTGTTAAAACAATAAAGAAACATTTTTCCCAGTCCAGTCTGCTCAAGTATTTTTATTCAGAACCTCAACTACCACCACCTACTTTAAACCTCTCAGTCATCAAGGCTTCCCTCTATCAAAACCACTCAATGAAAGCATCAATTTTATTGAAAGGACTCAGAAAAGAAAGGAATCTTTCCCACAGACCTCTCACCACACTTCTGTCTGGACCAACAGTAATTACTAGTCTTTTCTCTAAAGGACACTATCAGTTTTATATCTCTGACAGCACTAAATAAATGAATTCAAACCAACTACTTCAAGACTCTTCAGAGTCTCACTGTGATGCTTCCTAAAGAACAGCAGATTTATTCATGCTTGTCTACAAGTCTCGCTCTCAAAACTCCTGAGCCTACTGGAAACTGCTAATTAATTTGGAAGTAGAGGCTTCTGCTGGGGAATGGTTGCATTTACAGATCAGTGATTCTCTCTTTTTTTGCCCCATAAATAACAATGCAACATGCATGTTCTGGACAGCAAGGCAGCACACCTAAAGTTCAGAACTACTCACTACATCCACGAGCAGTAAAGAAACAAGAGGGAGAGGGGAGAGCACTGAAAGATGACAGAAATGTCAAGAAATATCAGGAGGAGATATGGAGCTATTTCAGGTTATAAACCAAAGGAGAGGGGAGAATTAGCTCTGTTGCAGTAAAGATACAGACAGAGAGAACAAGTCCAGAGAGACTGGGATTTCATTTGCTCAGACGCTCACAGATAATTTCTTAGGTTGTCATATTTGCATTCAGCTTACAAGTATCTGATCAAGAGCACTAATTTTGGAGCTGCAGTCTTACAAGTGACAAATCAGCAGGGTCAAAAAGAGTAATTAGCAGCGGACTGACTGGAATAATCTATTGTAGTCTGTATATTACATTCAGGAGAGTGGAGAGAAAGCACAATGTTAACTGAAATGTTTCATGTTCGTTTGCTATTTTTACCCCCACTGATAGACCAGAAAAACATACAGGATTTGAAAAAATAGCCAAATGTCCTTGATCCAAAAAAATCCTCAACCATCTAGTACAGCATTCTAGATGACTGCAATTAATAATGGAGAAGGCCAACTAATCTCCTGGTTGTTATAGCCAGAAATTTATTTAAACATTTTACCACATTGGCATCATACTCTACATATGATTAGAATACCAGCTACATGATAAAACCAAATATTTCATTTAATAGAAGCAACATGAAATAAAACTGTCTTTGTACTGAAACTACTAAGATCTTTAGTCTTCATTTTGGCATCTTTTTTTTTATTCTTTAAAAACTCAAGAGGTGAGAGAGAACTAAAAGTTAATGTTACCTGTGCTGCTCATGTAGCGATTCTACTTTGGTAAGAAAATCTTTGTTCTGCTCTGGTATAAAGCTGTAATTTGACAGATACCCTGGATGATGAACTGCAGCATTATAGTCTCCAAGATGTGCTGTTAGGAAACACAAAACAGATATACAAAGTTTTCATAGTTAATTATTATTTAGAAGAAATTCCTTCTCCTCATTAAAACACATACACATACAGGGAAGTGCAAGAATTACAAATTACTTCTCAACAGACAGGCAGTGTTCAATGCAGGGAACTGTATGAAGAAAAAAGGCTTTTTTCCAAATATAATGATAATCTCAGACACTGAATGACTCAGTACTTTTAGTTACTTATAGTCTCACTTTTGCATCAGAAGCTGTACCCTCATCAGACAGGCATAACACGCCATAGCAGCACAGACATGCACTACTGTGACATTAGAGAAAACCAAATTGCTTGAGTAAGAGATGGTAAATGAAATCAATTTGATATATGACTATAACACACTAGAAGCCTTCAACAAGTTCTGTTACTCAGAAACCATCTATACATTGTCAGGTAAAAACTGTTCAAACTACCAATTGTGGATCTGTCCTAACAATTAAATTGTCAATTTTGCCTCAGCTGAACTCAGCTGAGTTACTTGAAACACTAGAAATAACTGCTGATTTGCACATAACATTACCAAACTGCTACCAAAAGTAAATATACGTTTACAGCCAAATAAACTAAACAGTTCCCTAAAACTTTATAACTTCAAAAATTATATTAATTCTTAGATGGTTTGAAATAATTACTAGCCAAAAACTAATTCTGATCCACAGTTGGTTGCATATTTGAAACAAAATGAAAGTATATATGGTCATATGTTTATAACTACACAAGTTTTCTTTAAAAGCTAGGTTGGGCTTATATCCTGGGAAACATACATAAACTTTTTACTTGTTATAAAAGTGCACAGTTTGGGACCACAGGGAGGTTTTTGCAAATAAGGTACTTGCCTATTTGCCACAAATTTACCTAGCTTCAATTAATTCAAGTAATTCAAGCCCCATATTTTGTGGAATTATGTTTTCATTAAATAGTTGAGATTTAACACAAAAAAAATATGGTATGTTTAAGAAAGTAATTAAAACCTATACTAATCTGCTTGTTCCCTAAAGACCATAAAATACATTTTAGAAAGCATTAAAGCTTCCCAGAAGTTACTTATAGCACTTGTAATTTAATACAACAGACTGCAAACAATTCAGCATAGAAAGCCCCTCAGCTAAATCAAAGTTAAAGAGCCTACTTTTAGGAACAATATTACTACCATTAGTTTCCAGAAAATGCAAAGTATGACAGAGTCACTTGAATGATTCAGGTTGAGGGGGGGTAGGGGTGGGAAAAGTTCTGGACTTTAGAAATAACTTACACCTACAATAACTATGGAGTTTCTGTAAAGCAGGGGATAACTAATATTTGCCAGGTAAGTATTCAAAAAAAGCATAATTTTTATAGCCAAGAAAACAGAATGATATGAAATATATGAAACATATATGAAACATATGAAACATATATAACAGTGATATGAAACAATTCCCAGACAAATGCAGTCAAAAGCCACTATAATTGCACACCTAATTGTCAGCATCAAGGGAAATATAAGAATAAAAAATAGAATGATAAACAGTAAGTAACTTATTTTGAAAGCTGATGTTCCTGCAATGCTTAGCCCTTTCTCTTTAAAACGTAGCCTGAATTTTAAATTATTTTACAAAGTGGCTGGCAAAAGATTAAATATTTACCGTCAGAACCAAAATGGGTATTTGAACACTTTTGCCAAATAACATATCTGAAGAAGAAATCAAAACAAAAAAACAAGACGGAAGATCCAGAAGTATAACAAGAAATGGAAATAATTTTTAGGAATATCTGTATTTAACAAAAGTCCAAGTCTGCCAAGACTAAGGCTATTGTAACAGTAAAAACAACTTAAAACTTTCTGAAGAAAACAGGTAAGTTAGTAACTGCTTAAAAATAAAACACACAATTTCACAATGATAGTAGTTGATTGAATTTTTTTTCCTTTATTAGTGATTATCACAACCCACCTTTTCTATGAAACCCAGTATACATTTTTAAGGTTTGTCGCAGTAGGCTTGAACTACATTCTTGCCAATAGGAAGAGGACAGATTGCCAGAAATAAGACAACGTAACTGCCCACTTCAATTTTATTTGCATTAGGCAAAAAAGTTTTTACTGTAGTTTTACCTTCTCTAAACAGGGCAACTGCTGTTTCTTCATGCATTATGAGGTAGAGTCTTCTTGCTCATCTTCCAAATTTGGAGGGTGCTCTGGTCTTTTTTTCCTCTTCCTCCTAGCTACCTGAGGTCATGTCAACAAGGGGGAGCAGTTCAGAGTACTATTTGCTTCTTCAACTCCCCAGCCAACTGTCACAGTTGAAGAGAAACTATAAATGCTGATTAGTAGACATCTTGGAGGACTAATGATCTTGTGCAGAATTTAATTATCCAAGTTGGAAAAGAAAAATAAATTAGGACATATCAAACCTCATCTGTGAGGTTTCTACCTCTTCACTGCGTATCTCCCGAAGACAACAGAGGGGCAGTAGTGACCTATTTCTAATTTGGAAAATCACAAACCACATTCATTTGAATTTCAGATTCTTGTATCTTAGAGTTCTATATCTAATATACAAAGCTTAAAAATAAGAACATGATGGATCATTCATTTAGAAAGTCATATTCAATTAAAAAAGGATATTTATTTTATAATTCTTAATAAAAGAATAGTGCAAGAGTCAAGCAGCCATGGAATAATTTTCCGTGGATGAATTCCCATGTTAACATACCAAAACAGTAGCTGTGCAAACTCTCAATACAGTAAGAATTCATAAATGCTTGAAAAAAAACCCCAAACCAAATAAAAATCCTGACATCATGTATGCTCACATAGGGTATGAACTGCCTGTGCCTTACTGAAGCCTGAATAAGCCATCTTTTCTTCAGAATGTACAAAGAATTTGTTCAGGTAGAACAATGTCACGGGTATATATTTCTGTCTCTTTCTCCTGGCAGCAAAAAGACTTTCATGCAGGAAGGCATCAAAGAAAATGACTAATTCAAATGGACAGCCCTCCTTCCCATCCCACCCCCAACTTTTATAAGGTTCAGATACAGAGAACGAGAAGACTAAGAACAAGTGTGTTCATGTAGTACAGATTAATTTCAATATGAATTCTAAGGGTACACATGCATCTTCCCTAGAAAGAGAAACACAAGTACCAGGTATATTGCTGAATTAAGGCCAGCGGACAGGGAAAGCAGCTTTACAGAGGGAAGGTCTGACATACACGGAAGCAAAAAAAGCCATTGAAGCCAACAACTCTTACAGTAATTATTGAGATTTCATTTATTCAGTGGTTTCTTCAAAGAAACCAATGGTCAGTTAGCTGACATACTAGGGTAAGGCAGCACTTATCTCTTCTGTCTTCCACTACCACAGAGGGAAGGTGCAATACAGAACCAGACTCTTGTTTGATTCGAAAAACAAAAAAGATGACAGTCAACAAACTTCAGCACTAGAAATGCAAAACTGAACTAGAAAGGCCCCTGAGCAATGTGATCTGACTTTGAATAAGCCCCTTCCCAGATAAATTTGCCTGTGGTTCTTACATACAGCAAGCTATTTTTGACATTCAAGCTTTCTGCTACACAACCAAGATATTTATTTGTTTGGTTCCAGTTTCAGAAATCAATTTTGTTGCTGATTTTGAATGTCAGGAATACCAAAATACCACCATGTCAATCTGGCCCAATTTCCAGTTTTCCCCAGAAAACATAATAGTAGAAAAGATAAGCCTTTAGCTTTGTATAATCTGAAGGGTCACTGATTTCTACTTGTCATCTATGTGATATCCTTTAAGATACAGAAGACAAGTTGGTCTCCAGTTCTATACAGACTGTGCTTGTAAACAATAATAAAAAATCTGCATACAAAGCAATAGCACCAGAACCTCTTTCTCCATATGGCATTCCAAATAACTACAGATGTCTGATGGAAAATGCATGAATTGCTTATTGGCCAAGCATGAATATGGACAGTTTGGTCCAAAGGAATGCTTACAAAAGCTAGTCCTTGAAAATACATTTTATATCAACTTTCTAAAGACCCAAAAAATGTACCAGGAAAAAAAAAATTGAGTAGCTTCACATTGAATTCAGAACTTTTTGCAGGGTTGCCTATTTTAGGTGACATGAATAAAGCACAAAAGTGAACTGAGTCGCCTGTTTTTAAAAGAGGGTAATTAAACAAACAGATCAGATTCCCAGTGGAACAGAAAATAACGAAGGGGACAAGTCTAGCAGACAAGCTGTATAACCAATTTAACTTTTATCAAGGAGTAAAAATCCTCAGATACAATATTCCAATCCAGGATTAAAATAGAGTTATATGACTGGCCTCCAAATTAGGACAGCAGTAATGAGTCATGTGCCGAGATGAGCATGAAATATAATATTAGAGGCTACTGATAATTTTACCTTCATATGAAGACTGAGGTACAAAAAGGAAAGATATTTCTTAATCTGTACAGTTCAAACAGTTTATACATTTTAAGTGATCACTTCTTGGCACAGAGAACAGAAGAAAGATGATGCACTGCATAGCATAAGCTACTCTCAACAGTAACAAAAATATTTAGGTATGAAAAAGCTTCTGGATTCAGAAAATAATCCACTACATCACAGTTAAGTTTCAAAGAACTAATATAAAAATGTAGACACTTAGGGACTAAAAGGGAGCACTGAAATGACAAAAATACACGTAGATGTAGAGATTAAAGACACCATGTTGAAAACTGTTATCAGAGAGAATCCAAAAAGGACCAAAACCCTCATAAGTGGATGCTGAGAGAAGGAAAGGTGTTTCAACAAGTGGAACCTGTATCCAAATAAGGACACGAGAATGAAATCTAACCCACTCAGCCACTAAGTAAGCAAGCAAACATGATGTCTCTACTGGACAAGTAGAACTAACTATCACGTGGATAAAACTAACCTGTTTTGTAAAGGAAAAAAATGATTCAGACTCAAGAGACCTTAAAAATGTTCAATCCAGGGATGACTAAGGAGCTGCATATGACCACTTAATGACACTTTGTGGTAAGACAGAATGAGAAATTAGGCAATAATAAAAATGAAGGAACATTTGTGGGAAAAAGAACAACAACAAAAAAAAACCAACCCCCAAAACACACCCCACTACAGATGCACAATGGTGGTCTCCAAGTTACCTATCACCACTTCAGAATGAAAAATGAGTCAGTCAATGTAATACTTTGTGTTAAAAAGCAAAACAAACAAAACCAAAACCCCAGCAACTCAAAAACCTGCTCACAGTTAAACACAACAAAATCACAAATAAAAGGAAAAAAACAAATTTAAAAAATGTGATACTAAGTTGCTATTTCTGCATCTCAAATACAGTGTGTACTTCAGAAACCACAGTCACCATCAGAAAAAGTACTGATAAAAGCAAAGTATAATTCAAAGTACAAAGAGTATTAATTTTACAAAAGTATGAGGATAAAAGGCTTAGAGGAATAGTTATCAATACTCCCAAAACCTAAGAGGTTTTGCAGAACTAATGCATCTTAAAACTACCCTGATCTTCTATCATCTATGTTGTGTCTCAGCATTCAACAATTTTCATCATCATTAGTATAACACTGTACTACATGGTCCTTCACTTTGGGTAACTAACTATCCTTTTCCCCTTTTTAGTTATGTTAGACAAAAATATTTAATAGTTTCATCACCTTAAAATTACAGAATAGTACCAAGTCTACAAGACACTGTAGAAAGTCAGCTTAAACACTGACCAATATCCTAATCTGGAGCTCCATTCCAGAGATTGCAGCATTATACTCATTTTGAAGTGTTATTGATTCAAAAAATTATTTGTGGCATAGTGCAAGAACACCAGACAAACAATAGTTAAAGCAATGATCCCTTGAAGTGGCCTCTATTGCCCAGTGCAAGTATAAAACATAGTTAAGGGAAAACAGTCCAAACTGAAAAGCTGCTGTATTTGAACTGTCAGGACAGTCTTAGAAGAGCTGCTGTACAAAGAGATGCTAGCAAGCTTGAGAATCAATCTAGACCACAGTGAACCATGTGGATGAAAATGGGCATGTATTACAATGAATGTCTCCAAGCAGATTTTATTGGGAGTTTCATCACCATCACACAGGTAACACTCTGCTACTGCTGACAACAGGTACTGTAAGACACGATCAAAGGAGCCTGTGACTGAACAGCAAGATGTAGGCTGAAGAAGAACAGACGGGACATGCGCAGAATCCTCAACCTACTCAACATATCTGGTAAATAAATTCAGACAATGGAAATTCAAGTCAAAGTCATCTTTATTCTTCCAGTCTGGTTATGATTCTGAGCCATGAGAGCTACAGATGCCCTGGAGAGTAGCAGGAACCTGAATGACCTCTGAGCAAATCTCTCTGTTTAAATTATGACCTTCTGTGCACTATTTCATTTTACAAAAGCACAGGCAAAAAGCACACACACACATATCCCCAAATGATATGAAGAGAGACAGGTTGCCATAAATTAGGAAGTATGAGGTTTTAGTGTAGTATCTAAGAAAAGAGGGGCAAAACAAAAGCAAGTTGGAAGAGTTTGCAAGTAGAATGCTGATGAGGGAATTATGTGGTGCAACGCTCAATGTAGAGCTGCTGTTGATGTTCCTCTAAATCTTAAAGCCCACGTCCTCCCCTGGGATCTCAGCCTTTTTGGTGTACCCAAAATTCTGACAAATTCTCTTATGCCTAGCTCCTGAGGGACTTGCACACTAAGTTCAGTTTTCACCCCATCCTCACCCACCTTCCTTTACTTAGAAGAGGTTAAAGTCCTTTTGAAACCCAAGTAATTACCCAGCTAACCACTTCTTGAATGAGCTCCCAAACATAGACAGCAGCATGCTAGAGAAACCTGGTTCTCAAAGCAGAGCTGAGAGGGGAACAATAACACAGGAGATACAAGAAAGACTCCAGCCACAACGAATCACTGAGCAACTGATGCTCAGGAAAAAGAGAGCTTAGAAGTATTCATAACATCTTATCTTGGCTTTGTTGCTGTGCTTTAGATAGAAGACCCAGCCCAGCAAAGATTTATGCATATAAGAGCATATTCACACCAACCCATGGGACTTCTTACATACCAGTATTTAGTCATTTAAATATTGTTCTGGAAATTTGAATTTCCTACACAAAGGGATAGAAAACAAGTGGTGCTAAATCAGCTTTGTGTGATTTTAAGTAAAAACCAAACTAAGCAACGAACCAAACAAAAATAGATGCACACACTGCACAGGTCCCTTATTAATGTTATAGACATTTATACAACATTCCCATTTTACACCAGTAAAAATCAAGATGTATGATTTATCATCAGATTGTTTTTTCAGTATGAGTATTCTTCAGACTGAACAATTTTGGAATTATTTGAAACACACCTTAATAAATTCTCCTTTAAAAAGGATTTCAAAACCCATTGATCATTTCTGCCACAAAGTGTATTTACTGATAATAAACTAACAACTTATTCAAGTGTCTGAACTGTATTCACATTTAAGTTTAGTCACACGCTACTTAGACATAGTATTCACACCCACTTGTATTCTCCTGTAACTTAGCACCACCAGACAACAGGGTGTGCCTCAACAGTGCAGAGCTGCACGTCAGAGCTTCACTTTAGAATCACAGTGCTGAACCCAAACACCTGCACAAAGGACAACACAGAAAAGCAGCACTCAAGAGGCACCACAGACATCACCACAGATTGTCCCTTTGCAAAACTCAGAGTCTGAGAAGGTAAACCATACAATTGCCATATCTGAAAATTATAGTTAACAAGAAAATACCAAACATCAAGCTTCAATGAAAGACATCTGTCTCAGCCCTCCTGCCAGTGACAAGTGCTCCACCTTTTAAATAAATAAACATAAGTTTGACAGACAATAATGATTTCCCTTTCTGCTGTCAGGGATGTCAGAGAAGTAGAGAACAGCCTGAAAACCCAGAAGAAGTGGCAGCAATAACAAACAGCTCAGGTAGAAGTGATCCAGCTTCAGACAATGGCTCTTTAATAAACAGATACCTCATATCCCAAAACTTTTAACTCTCCTTATTAAGCATGATTAGAAATTGAAACACCAAAAGAAAACTTTTTAAAACAATTTAAGTTGACAAGAGTCCTAGTAAACATGACTAGACAAGGAGACCTATACAATCAGATTTCAGGAGGTCTTTCCTATTCCATCACCTTTACATAAATGGCAACAATCTGGTAGCAAAACAAAACATTTTTTTTCTTTTCCTTTAAGACAATGTCTTTCATATGCTTCATGCTTTGCTGAGGCAGAGAATCATGCAAACAGCAAAACAAAGGCTTTCAGCTAGCAAAAAAAAAAAGTTGGATTTTTTAATTATTATTATTGTTTGTTTTGCATTTGTTTTGGTTTTGCCTTTTTTCATACACAGATAAATATATACACACACGCATTTATATATAAAGACCCCCCAAAATCAACCCCCCCAAACTGGTAATAACAGCACTACTCTGAGTTAGGAAAACCCAGCTATTTTAGTATGCTTTCCCCCGGCTATTATTTTACAAATAGACAAACTCCACTAAACCCTCCACCTGTTGGGGTTCATTTTTTGTTTGTTTAATGGGAAAGTAAAAAACAGCTAGAGGAAGACCCATCTGTTTAGGATGCCTGTAAGGCATAGGGATCAGGCACCATTTCAGTTATCCTACAGAAGACTTCTTTTGATACCACCCTTAGAGTTTCATTTTGCCAGCTGCAGGAAGACAAGGAGGATGCAAGTTCTTGTACATAGAGTCACCTTAAATGTACTGCAAGGTGACAGACAGTTTTACATAGCAACTCAAACTCCTTGAAAAAAAACAACTACATAAGAACATTGGCATTTCTTAATCATGAGTTTACCTTCCCTGTAACTGTACTCAGGATTATGATTTCCCTGAAAACATCTCCCATAACTATTGTAACACACAGTGAGTTTCATTACTTTGTTTCCAGTGATGATGAAAGCCTGCCTTTTTTGTCAGCAGTTCAAGTACACATAAATAACAGCAATGTTACTCTTGAATCAACTTTATTTTTTTAAAGACCTAACAAGTACACTTTTTCTATACAGACTGACTGAAGGCTTTATAATAACCTTCATCTTCTTCACAAAGCATCACTGTAGTATTTTGAATATTCCACACATACATAAGGAAAGAAATCTTTCCTTATATTTCAGTGACATGCAGCAGGGAAGGTAGTCAATCAAATATATTTATTTTAAAAAATAATAATTGGTTATTACTTACATTGTACTGCATACGATGCCAAAACAACTGCAGAATTAATGGGGCACGACAACCTGGAGAGAAGGGGAGATGTTATTATTTAGACATATAATGTACAAATGTATTGTTAACTATGTCTCTGCAATTAGTTCAGTATGTGAAGACTCATTTACTTCAAAGAGTATCTGATTTATTCTTACAAAGTTTGATTGTCAAAGCACAGTAGAACTGGACATTAAAACCTAGTTGCTGTGCAACAGCTTAAGTGAATGGAAGTAACTAAACAAAAAAGGACATCTTTGTATTCTTGCTGGATGTTTATTTGGGAAAGCAAAAGGATAAGGGATTTTTATGGGGCGCTGGACATCATTTTAATATCTGCAGTCTGGTGTACTCTAAACTAGACACAAACATTAAAATTAGCTAAATGCCAAGCACAAAGGCAGCTCCAATCTCATGAACAAAAGTGACCGCATGGAATCAAAAAGCCAACACCTAAAGGCAATTATACTCAGACCTCCTTTTTCCTCTCAAAAATGTACAAACACACAGGCAAAAGAACCACTGGTTATATGCTCACCACGCAGGGAATATAACCCTGAAATAACGAGAAATGAGAGCAAGAATTCACTTCGCTGCTCTTGTCTCAATTACTATACTAGACAGTGGGTCCCCAAATTTGGAATACCATGCTTGGCACACCATGGTTTACAATCACACAGCACCTCCTGCAGTCATTCACTACAGGCTTGAAAATTGTTCTTCATAAGTGAGCTGCACAAAAATATGTAATGTTTGCCCTAGCAATTTTATTTTCTTTTAAAGCTATATTTCACAAGGTACATTTTTATAGCAATGATACCCTCAGTTTATTTTTTTTTTGTTTGCTTTGTTTTGGTATTTTATTTTAAAAAGAATTCTAGAGAAATTGAAGATTCTTCTTATTACCTTCCTTCCACAATATCAGTCTTCAGCTGCAGGAAGAATAAGTGCCTAGAACAAGGATTTTTGAAAACAAAAACAAACATAAGTTTATTTTCACTTTTTAAAGGTATGGTTTAAATGGTTACCTGCATTATTTTTATTTTACTAAGATTTGCTAGCAAACTATGCAAACAGATGAATAAACCTTAGCGGCATTTACAAATAATGCAATCATACACCCACTTACTCTCACCACAGTTTTAAAGGTCTTTTGGCAGTATGTACTACAACTGCAGGACCACAGCATTAACGCCACAACAAACACTACAAAACCCAAACCATTACAGAACTGGGCTCTTTTACTCCCAGTAATAGTCATCTTGGATATAACTCTAAAAAAAAAAAAAAAGCCAACCCCAGACTGTGATAGTCTATCTTGGAACTACTAAGTGGAAGACAAGACATTTCTCAAGTAGCAGATGCTGACAAAAAGCTCTGAAACAGTTGTCCAAGAACAGTTCAGTCTTGTTCTGATTAGTGTGCTTGACAATGTTACTTTATAGTGACACTGGGAAGCTGGGATGTGAGGAACCATACAGAGCAGGTCTTTGAATAATTTCAGTTTAGAATTGCAGAAGAGCTTACAACTATATGTTTAGCAAATACCAAACCAAATCAACAGCCAAGTTTTCTACAAGAAGCATTATATAACATGATCTACTATTTCTATTCTCAAATCACTGAAATGAAAAATGAAAGTTACAAAAAAGCCAGATTAACGGGCCTATCTGAATTCTAAATTCCAAATGACAAGCACTGAACAAAACAAGTATTCAGTTAAAGCCTTGTGACAAGTAAATTGAAAATTGCCTATAATTCAGGTACCACATCACCCCAAAACCTCAGAGACAGGTTACAAAAGTAAATTTTAAAGGTCTACTACAACCTGAAATATTATAGATCTTTGCATGTTGCAAGTAATGGGCAAACTAGAAAATAAGAACTGTTATCTGTCCTTCCTGAAACAAAATAAACACCTCCCTCCTACACTCTCAACATTAAATCTACTACACATGTTCAAAACTGACTCAGTGTTGATACAAAACTTGTAACATAGACCTAGGGGACACAGACAGCTGAATCATTGAACTTTCCTACTTTTTAATCTTTGAATCTTATTACGGGATCCAGAAAGAAAAGTAAAAAAATGCAATAGGCAAGTACTTCAAGTAATTAAGGTGTTAAAAAAAGGGGTAGGGAGAATCTACCATACAAGTAAACTACTGCCATCTATGCACTAGCTTATACTCTTGGCTGTGTTTTGGGGTTGTAAACTCTGTATAACAGAAATCATTCATTATGAGCATCGCATCTAGCTGTCAACTCCAAACACATTGAACACAAAGTTATAAGAAGTTTTCAACTTAATAAAGTATAGTTTGTCAAGCTGTGGAGATGGGAAAGAAGGGCTTTACGTATTCCTGGATCATGGAAGCACACATCAAACAGAAATTACCTGGTTTGTTCTTGCTGAAGTGTGTTAGGATCAGGTATAAAAAACCTTACACGAAAACGAAGGGTGCAGGGAAAGCCTCCTGCAATATTTTAGAAGGGCACATCAAATTTTTGTTAAAAAAAACAAACAAAACCCCACCACCATCCCAAAAAAAAAAAAAAAAAAGAAAAAGAAGCAGCTTTCATTTCTATATTTATAGAAAAAATACATGAACCACATAGGAATCTGTGGTTTTTTCATGAATCTAAAAGAAACCACAAGATATGTCTCATGATCCCCAACTATGAACACCAACTATGAGAAGAAAATACGCTCAGATTTTGTGATGCTTTCATTTTAAGTACTTTGTATATGCTACTTTACATAAAAGGCATTAGTTAGTTATCTTTACCTCATAGGTATTGGATGAGAAAAAAGTGGCAACTATATTGAAGCATCTCAATTGGGATAATGCACAATTTATCTTATATATAAATAAAACAGAAGTTCAGCATGTTACCATCATGTATTTTTATTTCAATTTGTACACAATCTATAGCATATGGTAGAAATGAGAGAACTGAAAAATGTAACTCGAGTGTAACAGCACAAATTAAGACAGTGTCAGACAGTCCTAAACTGCTATCTGGTAGAGCCATGCTGACCAGCCTGTCCTTCCTGGTAAGCATTCTGTTTTACCCAAAGCTGTCTATAAACAAAACATACTAGAAAAACACATGCACTTGGAAGTGTGTAGAATTGGGGTTTTGTTTTGTTGTTTTTTTTTTTTACTAAAAACAAGCATATTTTTTTTTATTATTATTATTATTATTATTAATTATACTTGAGACAAGAAATTATCAGAATCTATACACAAAATTGGCTTCATTTCCCTCAATTAAACTCCTTTATTGTCCCTATCAGGAGGAATTTACTGGTGCCATAAGACATGACAGCTGCTTTCACAGCCATAATGACCAATACTGTTCAGAAGCCAGGTATAGATGCTATTACAGCTTCAAAGGTCAAAGACCTATCAGGTCTTAGCACTCTTAGCAGTAAGAGATTAGAAAGCTCTGCAAAAAGACTGGCAGAGGTAAGACTTGTTTGTAAAGAAAATCTATCATCTGGACACACTAATTTACAAGAACTGTATTCTAGTGATAAAAACACAGAAATGCAAGACTACACAGTTACAATCGAGATTAAAAACAATATTAAAAACAAGTCTTACCTTTTAACTGTTTCCTAATAGGTTTGTTTGGTTCAAGCCATCGCTGTGAAATGAAAAACTATTAGATGGATTAAAAATATTTACAAATGAATACTGTTCATTTATGTTTGTGTACATGTATATGTGTGTATACATGCATACTATGCATGCGTGTATATACATATATACACATATACATGCACACATGTATTATTTACTATACTTACAGGTGAATCTATTGAAGTTTCATTTTGCTGTAAACCAAAATATTCCTTCTCTGTCACACCCAACTGGTTATAGGTCATATCCAACAGAATCTGTCCAGTGTCTTGTTTCTGAAAACAAGAAAACTTTAGAAGTTAACCTCTGCAACACTTACATATTTTAAGGTACAATTAATTTAAATAAATGTTGTGAGTTTTTTTTTAAATAACCCATGAATAAAAATAGCTGCTAATTCTATGGATCAAAGTTTACCAGAAATAAGAACTTTATTTTGATAGAATCATAGAATAGTTAGGGTTGGAAAGGACCTTAAAATCATCTAGTTCCAGCCCCCTGCCATGGGCAGGGACACCTCACACTAAATCATATCACCCAGGGCTTCATCCAACTTGGCCTTGAACACTGCCAGGGATGGAGCATTCACAACCTCCCTGGGCAACCCATTCCAGTACCTCACCACCCTCACAGTAAAGAATTTCTTCCTTATATCCAATCTAAACCTCTGCTGTTTAAGTTTCAACCTGTTACCCCTTGTCCTATCACTACAGTCCCTAATGAATAGTCCCTCCCCGACATCCCTGTAGGCCCCCTTCAGATACTGGAAGGTATCTTTAGTTAGTTTATTTTTTAAAGAGGATTCCTTCCCAAAATACATTAAGCATGTAAAATCTCAATATGAATTAACATGAACTCAACAAGCCCTTGAGGTCAAGCCAGCAACTCAGTTTTAATCAACCCCTCCCTGGACCATAGTCTTCAATTCTACAGAGCACAGCCTGCAAAGGTGTCTTACAGCCACATGGGGCTGCTCTGGTCTCTGCTGTTTTCCACATCAGCTGTCAAAAGGCAAAATAAGTATACACCAGGATAGAGAAAAAAGCTGTAGGATCCTATGCTCCAGCCATAAGATCCTGTCCTTCAGACTGAACTCCCACGTGCTCCTCAGCTGCCATTCAGCCAGTATGTGCTTTCTGCCTAGACATCCCCTCAGGGCAGGTACCACAGAAGAACTGGTGCAACAGCATATTACACAGACAGCAGAGATCCAGAAGTATGAGCATAGTACAGTTTTACAAAACCAAATAAGTATCCCCATGCCATGGTATTGTGGATTAATCAAATTCTGCCAGGGAACACTGTGAACCAATTCTAGTAAAAAGTCAAACAAACAAAGAACAAAAACACAACCAAAAAAAGGAACAAACAAACTCCCTCCAAGAACATTGTAATCCTAAATATGCTAACACATAATAGTTTGCAACGCTGTATGGCACTTTATGTCTAGATTTTCCCATATGAAATTGCTGGACAGAACAAAAATCAGGCAAGTCTGCTTGCTATCTAGTCTATTAAAAAAATAGCAAACTAATTGTTCATGAGATCTTCCAAATCTTACTCTCAAAAAACAAAAATAAAATATACATGTTCAAAAAAAGAAAATTACTAGAGGAAAATCATGGAGACTGCAAAGACAAGCATTTTCTTCTGAAACAAATTTCTTAAAAACTAAGTTCTGATTTAAGTTCTGATTTCTTAAGCAGAAATCTTCCAGAGAGACCTTGACACGCTTGTGAGGTGGGCTGATGCCAACCTCATGAAGTTTAACCATGCCAACTGCAAGGTCCCACACCTGGATCAGAGCAGTCCCAGGCACAGCTACAGGATGGGCAGAGAAGAGATTCAGAGCAGCCCTGAGGAGAAGGACTTGGGTTGGTGGATGAGAAAATTAACATGAGCCAGCTTCAGTGTGCGCTTACAGCCCAGAAAGCCAACTGTATCCTGGGCTGCATCAAAAGGAGCGTGACCAGGAGATCAAAGGAGGTGATCCTGCCCCTCTACTTTGCTCTCGTGAGACCTCACTTGGAGTATTGTGTGCAGTTCTGGTGTCCTCAACATAAAAAGGACATGGAACTGTTGGAAAAAGTCCAGAGGAGGGCCACGAGGATGATCAGGGCACTGGAGCACCTCCCATATGAAGACAGGCTGAGAAAGTTGGGGCTGTTCAGCCTGGAGAAGAGAAGGCTGCGTGGAGACCTCGTAGCAGCCTTCCAGTATCTGAAGGGGGCCTACAGGGATGCTGGGCATGGACTATTCATTAGGGACTGTAGTGATAGAACAAGGGGTAACGGGTTGAAACTTAAACAGCAGAGGTTTAGACTGGATATAAGGAGGAAATTCTTTCCTGTAAGGGTGGTGAGGTACTGGAATGGGTTGCCCAGGGAAGCTGTGAATGCTCCATCCCTGGCGGTGTTCAAGGCCAGGTTGGACAGGGTGGTGGGTGACATGGTTTAGTGTGAGATGTCCCTGTTCCAACCTTTACAATCCTAACTGTTCCATGATTCTAAGCAAATGTCTTAATCTTTTGAAACAGAGAACCTCATGTATAAGCATGAGAGTGACCACATTTTTGTGGATGGCCCCAGTCTTACTCAATGCAGAAGAATGCCCACTTAATAAGCCAATATTGTATTAAATTCTCTTTATGTTGACCTTGCTTATTATACAACACTGAAGTCCTTTTCAGATGACAGATTAATCTTTTTTTTAACAGGGTACCACATTCTTGTAATTGAGTGCTTTAAACAGTAACATATACCGTAGTCTTCCCTTTTACCATAGAAGCAAACTTTCTGTTCAAAAGATGGGAAAAGAACAAAGAGTCAAGCAAGACACCCACTTGGCTACCTTATTTTGGAGGATGGAATATTATCTAACACTTCCTACTGCTAGATCAAAATTCCCAGCAGCTCATTTGTGATAGGAATGCTGAGTGTTTCCACATCAGGCTCCAGATGTAAGGTACGGTAACAGCCAACTATTGGCCTCCTGTGGAAAGCTGTGCCCATTTTTCCTGGATCAAAGTCACATATGAAGAAAACAATGCAGGCAACATCTGACTGTCTTACATATAAGACTACCCTTTCCTCTCCAACAGTCTTCCATCTTGTTTAACTCTCACAACAAAAGGCCTTGCAATAAATGTGAGTCCACTCAGGCCTATAAGCCCATCCAGACATACAAAAGCAGCAGCTCTGTCGCCTCCTCCTTCCCCAGCTGCACATTCCTGCTCCCTCCCCTTCTTTCCAAACAGGCTACTGTTCTCTGGGATATTCAAACCACAACACTGATCAAACCCTTTGTTTTAACTTAAATAGTATAGACCTAGTGACAGGTAAGGACCACACAACCAAGCATGCCTCGTCACGCATAGCCACTCTGCCATGCATCTCTGAGGCAGCTCTGTCCAGCACCACCAATGAAGTGGGCTCCACTATGAAGACCCGAGATTTGCTGTCAAAAGATTAACCATATGTGTACACAAGAGAGCTCTATGAAAAGAGCAGACATCACCTTAACCCTCCAAAATAATGGGCATTTCCTGGTGTGAACATCTTTAGGACTGTCTTACTATACGTATCATATTCATTTCCCCTTGTATTTCTATAAGCAGAACATTAAAACCCTTTCAAGTGACATGACACCAGCACTGCTCAGAAGCATAATTGCCCATCTATGGTGCACACTTCTGACACGAGCTAAATGAGCAACTGAAGTCATACTGTGACCAAAACTAGTAATTACAGAGGATGAGACATAGAGTTGTTGAAAGGAAGTGTTCAGGCTTCTCAGGTTTCATTACAAATGGGGCAGGAGAAGACCACAGAGGGCAGATTCTTCTGCTAATTTTCTTTCCTCTCTGAATTTCAACACTTCTGACTCCTTTCAGTCTCCTTTCTTTGCAACAGCATTATCTCCTAATTTCCTTCCCATTTTTCATGCTTCTGCTCCTTCATCCCATTTCAGATGCCTTCATCCTCTCTCTCCCCCCCTTCTCACAACCACATGCCCCCTGTTCCCCTCAGTACACATGAATTGATATGCTTCCTGTTTCCTTTTGAAGACAATCAAGCTCCTTGCAATTTCTAACACTACTTTTCTGTGGCTCCAGCTCTTGTTCTCAGGTATTAAAAGCACAAAGTTTCTTACATAGTGCCTAGATCAAGTATCCACTCCAGAAATCCAAGTACAAAATGTCATTTTAAATTGTTACGGTCTTTTTCAGTTAAAATTCCAAAAGTCAAAGATTTTTGTTTTCCCTCAAGGAGAATCTATATTTACTCAGCTTTGGCTTTATGAAACACCTGAATTATTTTCCAGCCTATACACCTTAAAGTTATCACACAGCTCACATCACACAATCTTCAACCTATATTGCACTTAAACAGATTTGAGATGTAAAGCGAGGCAGGCTAAGCATGTCACATGGCTGCTTTAGAATCTTGACATCCATTCCAATACATTCCATAAGACAGCGTACTCTAATATTAGGTGTTAAGTGCATTACAGCACATTATTCTTACTGCCCTCCACCATAGGAAGAGGGCAAATCAATGTGAACACTGTTCAGCTAAACTGGGCATTAGAAGAAAATTCTCCTTAACCTTGTCAACCATTACAGCAAGTAGTTAAGGTATTCTTAATAAAGCTCCTGCTTTCTACAATGAGATAGAAAAAGACAACATCCACTTTCCACACTAGCCTATTCCCTTGCAGTGACACAAGCTCTTAAGAATTTTGTATTTTTTTTTCTACTGAAAAGAAACATTTCCAAGAGGTTTGCTTGTTTGTACCAGAAAAGAAATTTTCATTTATTTCATCTTCCTGACATCCACCAATCCTTATTCTGAACTGTTAAAAGCCTTGCCTCAACCACCATTTATTCACCTCCATTTAGTCTGCCTTGGAATATATTTCACCTTATGTTGGACAGGCCAAAAATTAATATTTAGAGAAGTTACAACTAACACCTACTACATTCTGCCTATGCCGCAACAATTTCCTGCAGTATTTAGGGAATTTAGATTAGTCAAGTTTAATTTCTAGTAAGCTACACTATTTTGAAGAGAAAGAACTCATTCATTATTTTTAATGTCAAGTACTGCCTAGAAGCTGGGGTAATCAAGACCCACTGTCTTAAATACTGTATAAGCCTAAGTTGAAGCCTGTCAGCTCTTTGAAGTGAAGGAGTAAATATGCAAAGAATCCTTTTCAGTTTGTTAACTTCTACAAAGTAAGTGGTACAAAGTGACATTTTAAGAGGACAGTGCAACATCCCCCTGCAGCACTTGGCCTTGTCCCTCTCCTCTGCAAGAGCTTTGCCTCCACTTTCTGGCAATGACAACCTCAAAGTTAAGCACCACCTAAGCTTTTGCAAATTCAGTCTCACTTCAGACACAACAGCCGTTGCCCGTCATGTGCTGTTTGAAGTTATCCTTCCCTAATTTAGCATGTAGCAGTCATCTACCACCAAACAGCTTGTGTCCTTTGGTCCCCATATGCCTCTGAGCTTGAACTGCTACGCTTTCTTTTAATTTCCACAGTAATTTTAAACAGAGATAATTTATTTGCTCTTCTGCTAACCGTCCTTTTTTGTTCCTGGAATTTATTTACTCACCTGATACTCTTATGCAGTGCATGCAAGATTCTGTTTAGCTAGAATAAACAGAAGAGCCTCTTCTTTAATTAGGTCCTGACTTTTGAAGAGCATCCTAGTTGTACGTTCTTTGCTTGCCTGACTGGAACTTCCGTCTTTCATCTATGAGTAGCCAGGATCTGTATGTGACATTCCCTGGAAGATGGCCTCAATACCAAGACTAACACTGTTAACATTGGCTGAAGAGTCCTATCTAGTGCTTAATAGTGCTCCCCTTTTAGGAACAGTAACACATGAGCAGCGCAGCCTTCAAACTGCAAGTGTTCTCCTCCTCTGTTGAGTGCAACTGAAAATAGAGCTTAAAAAAAACTCCACTACATCATCTTATGAAAGGTGTCAAGTTTACTGATTTCCCTCACTGCAATTACTCTTTATTCAAGATAACCTACCTGCTACCTCATATTCCTGTATCCTTTTTATTGTTAAGGTCGCAAAAGTTGCATTTTTGATTTATTGGAAGAGATTCAATAGCAACATATTAATGAAATTTGACAGTCAAGAACCCTATTAATATTCCCGTATTCTTTTAACATCTCCTTTTCAGCAAAATCTACTGCTACCTCTTGAGCCAGCTCCCTGCTATTCCCGTAACTCTTTTAGATTCCATACACTCTAGTGTAGTATTTTCCTATATAAAGGTCATACAAAATATTTATTCAAGCTCACAGAGCTCTGACCCACTGCATTTCCTCTGCGTCAAAAATGATTTAAAACAACATATACATGAGGTTAGTCATTCCAGTTCTAACTTCAGAAAAATTTCCCCTCCACTAAGTCTTTCCTTCAGCATTTATTATGAAGTCAGGCCCCATGAAAGGCTAAGACTAACAAGCCTGCTGTAGGTCAGATCACTTTCTCACTGTCCCCAAAGGCATCATCAAATTTCATACTGCCTTACTGTTTCACAGTCAGAGTATACTAATCTCTACTTCAGTATAAAACTAAATATTTGTTGCCAGCCTGAAACTTCATACAGCAGTTCTGCCAACATGAAAGGACACAGATCTTGTGTTATCAAACAATATCCATCAGGAAAATTTAGTGACAGAGATCCAACAATTCCACATCATTGCATTTTACTATGAGTGGCTTAAAGTTATAAAACTCACACCCACAAGCAAAAAGAACCTGTAAGACACATATCTCTGCCCATAATTTGAAACACACCAACAGTAACTGTTGGTTTTAATTGCAACAATCATGTTCCTTCTCAAGTACTGGAAGGAAGAATTTAACTGAGATGGTGGGGAAGGAAAAACATTCCTTATGATTTACATTTCAAGTGTGCAGCTCCTCTCCTTATTTCTGCCTAATCATTTTATTTCTTGAAGGAAACCCTATTACTAAAAGGCAACTTGTTAAAAAAGCAATAATCACAGGTACTAAGACAGAAGCATAACTCAAAGATGATGCAAAACAGTATGGAGCAAAATCAGATCTATAAATCAATGTCTTGATTTAAGAAAAAGTTTCTCTGCAGTAACCCAGAAGGAATTCACACTAGTGGGGAAAATCTGTTCAGGGCAAGACTATTTTTCCTTTGATACGTGCCTAGCGGATTTCCAGACTGACCACAGACCTGAGCTACTCTTTTCTAACAGACATAAAACTGAATGATGTTGGCAATTAAAATAAAAAACACACAGTCAGGCACAGACTTTTTCACTATGCTGAATTTTCTTGTTAAAGTAAGCAGAACTCAGGTACAAATTTTCTGCAGATGGCTTCAAACCCTTTTGCGAAGTGGACCTTGCAACACAACCATTGTGGCAAAGCCTGTCCTCAGGCAGTCATCAAGGTGAGGTAATCAGGCAGGGCCATCCTAGAAGGCAAGTGAAGGCTTTTGCTGTAGTCAGACCTGAGAAGAAAGCTCAGTACTCGAAGAACATAAATCTTCTGGTAAATCTCTTCCTTGAATTAGCCCATAACATAATGGGATAGCCATGCTCCCTGCTTCTTTTCAACTGAGCAATAATGGGTCCTTCAGTACCTCTATGACAGTTCAGCATTATAGCTGCAGTAAAGGAGACCTTTCTAGTTCCTGGATGAAGGAGGTAACCTGCAGGAATACCTGTTGAAGGCAGCTGGGTCTGGAGTTTCAATGTGGTTCACATTTATCCTATTGCATTCACTCCTTAAAGGATTAAATGAGAAACAAAGTTCACTTCTATAATGCTGGACTTTAGGCCAAACACTAAACCTAAAGCTGTGTTAATACTTGTTTACAAGGAAGAATTATACTACTATGAATGGATTTCAAAAAGTTTAAAAGTCCCAATTTTTCAAAGATCTTTGTGCAGGGGGGAAGGTAATTATGCTAGCTTAGTGACAGACAAGGCAATCCTCTAGAGCATTCTGAATACAAACAATGGGAATTGTATACTGATGTGGTGCCCTTTCTCTGAAATACCTACTTTCCTTGTACTCCAGTCCCCAATGTTAGCTACTTCATATACACACACACACAGACATGTATCAATAAACATACATATATAGTAGACTAAATATATACTAAAATGTGAGCCTAATTCTGTATGTATTAGAAAAAAAAATCTGTTTATCTACCAAATAATTTCTATTTCAATAAATATCCAACAGATAAAGATTAAATTAGTTGGCAGGCAGAATGGAAATAACACTTAGGAAAATACAATTTTCAGGTGAAATTTTTAATCTCCTACAGTAAAGTACCACATGATATAAGAGATCCAACAATGCAGCTTTCTCAGCACAATGCTTCTTCTCAAATAAGGTAAATTGCTAAAACAAGTATCATATCACAAATTCATATGATTATACTTGAATTCATCCACAGTTTTTCTTCATTGTCAGATAATTCTACTGAAAATTGACTGAGGAGTGAAAGCCTTTCCTTTGTTTTCATTTAAAATTAACTAATAATTTTAAGCATTAAAGGTTTCAAACCATAATATTTATAGGATAAAATACAGTAAAAGTGTAGAGTACAAACCACCATTAATCCCCTTTTCCTCCCTGCTCCCAAAAAGACTACATTGAAGTGCAAAAGACTGAACAGAACTGTCCCACTAAGCCATGACATCTTCACTACTCACATCTTTACATTTCAGAAAACATGTATTGCTATCAGTACAAGGCCTCCTCATTGTAACACTACCAGTGCTTTGATGAGAGGAAAATATGAAAAATATGAAAATATCCTTTAAATATGAATTACTTATTCATAGCTGATAATGATCACCAGATCTGTTTCTTCATGGTTTCCATATCATACAGAAGATCCTTTCCCAGATACAATCTGCACACTATATTTTGTGATGTTTCAGCTGGTTGACTTTAAAGAAAATTAAAGCAGCACTTTATAAATCCATTTCAGAACCAGTAATTCTGCAATTTGTAATGGCAACACTTTATCTTCACCATCATTTGGAAATCTCATGCCGCAGGGTTCCACATTTGATGTTCGGCTTTCAAGCAAACTTCTATGTATTTTTAAAAAGTAGTTTTCCAAACTTACATTAACTTTGAAGCTTTGTACTGAGCCATCCAAAAAGTGGACGTTACAGATTATCTCCGACCGGGTCTTCTCTTTTGGTAGTTCTGACGCTCGTATGTTATTTATCCTCCCACCTAAGGCCCGTAAACGGGAGTTCATAACTATTGCCGAATAACCTGTAAAACAGAAATTATGTTTATTAGCAGTTTTTATAATTCACTATGTTACATATATGGTTTTGCAGAGAAATCCACATCATGCAGACCTCATTACACCCCAAATACCTGTAACAACAAATGCTTGTTATAAAAAAGAATAAGTTCTAAAATTAGCATGCTGTATACCAGAACAGGAATGCATATACAGAAGCACTTCCATGTTCCAAATGTGAGCATTCTAAAGGGAATCACAGGTAACCTCTGAAATCTATGTTTATGTCAGGCATTTGGCATTGCTTTAGTTTAAATCAGTAAAAAACCCACCCAAGCACCTACTATCAACCAGGAAGACAATGCGCCAAGGCAAGTTTTTATCCCCTGTAGCTACTGGATCTCTTACCCACTTACAGATTTCCTACATACTTCTGTATTTATCATACAAGTTTCACTAAAATAACACAACTTTGTTTACTCTTAACTTACAAAACAGCTTGGTGTTAATACAGATCACAACCTGTCAAACAACATTTTGTTTCAGGAAAATATATATACACAAACACCATGTGCAAAGCAACCAGAATTAACATTAGAACATGTCAATATTTTACAGCCTGGCATACATAAATTTATGAAGTCAGAAATTTGAATCCAGGAAGAACATTCACACACATACATATACAAAAAAAAGTTTGGGGTTTTTTTTCCTATTTTGGAGAAAATTTTCATGAACACCAGATAGCCATATTTACGGATGCAAAAGAAAACCAAATGAATCTCAAAGAGAAAAAAAACCCTAGTAATTGAAATAAGAGAGTAATTAAATACAGTCAAGCCTGTAAACATTTCAAGCTTCTCTTCACTGGATCAGTTTACCCATTAACATCAGAGCATAGAAAGCCAGTTGGCAAGCGAAACAGAGGATAGTTTTCCAGGTTAATTACCATACCAATTATCACATTATACCTCACTTATTAGAGGCTAACTACAAAGAGCCTTGCATACTATGAGTGTTTCCTAGACTGCTGGCCAACCTAGACAGGGCCAACATCAGGACTATTTTGCAATCTCCCCTTATTTATGTATCTGCCCTAAAATGTAGGCTGTCTTTTCTTTTAAGTAGATAAAGTTGCTGAGCAATTTGGAATAAAACAAATTCTGAAACAAATCTACACACATCCCACCACAAAAAGCAAACATGAAATGCATGAAAAAAACCACGCAAAATTGTACAGATCACCAGGGGCAGCAAAG
This sequence comes from Melopsittacus undulatus, assembly GCF_012275295.1. Taxonomy (NCBI): domain Eukaryota; kingdom Metazoa; phylum Chordata; class Aves; order Psittaciformes; family Psittaculidae; genus Melopsittacus; species Melopsittacus undulatus. Next base: position 66,957,866 of record NC_047527.1, on the reverse strand, counting down.
GAGTGCAGTGATGCGTCCTCGCGTAACAATGGGTAATTGTTACAGTTCCCTTCTCACAGAAAACTCAGAAGTCAGGCACGCAAAAGAATTCAGCTAATACTCCTTCATACTTTTCTTTGACAGCCAATTCACAGTTTGCTATAGTGTATTTTCTAAAACAAACACTCTAAGTTGCCAAGACTGATTTATTTAGTCAGCATTTCTTCTGAGGAAATCAGCAGTATTCTCCTATTATTTTCCAAAGGTGTGGGGTTTGCTTGTTTGTTTGCTTTGGCATTTTTTGTTCTGTTTTTAAAGGAGAGGAAAAAGGTGAATTCTTTAGGTGAATTCTGAACAGTATTTCCATATAAACCCTTATATATTCCTATAGCTTTGAAACTGTTTTTGATATATGGTCTGCAGTTTTCCATGTTTTTTTTTATTAATCCAGAAAATGGACTTTCTTATTCAGCAATGATTGTTGATAAAGTAAAACATGCAGTCATCCAGTGACAAGGGACATACAGAAGGTGAAGACAGATTACAACTGTATACAACACCTTCAATCACATATTCTCTAATACTCTAGAAGCTAAGTTGTAAACTACTTATTCAGCACTGTGTTCACCTTTTACCAGACAGGTGACTACACTAGTCTGTACAGTCTTTTTGCCCCTTTCCATCCCCCCAAACAAACAGAAACACTCTGAAACTTTTCACTTGCAGAAATAGCTCTCCACCAACTAGTCCACTGATGGGCAGAAACTAATAATTATTCTTCATTGAGGAGAAAATTATTCTTCAGCCACTAGATGAGAAAATGGTTTTGGTAGCTACATCCAAAGCTTTGTCAGACTGTCCTTTGGGGCTCAGTCCACATTGCAGTGCCTAATGTTCCTGGACCTTACAGACTTTGCTCTTGGGAAAGCACTGTTTGACCACTCTGCTCATATTCCCCAACCCTTCCCACTTGCCACCCCCAGTGCTTCCAATCTTATACTTCCACCATTCCCTTTTTCTATGGATGTTCTCTTCCACCTTAGCTGGGTTGCAGCAGAGAGCAACAACCACAAGGTATCCTCAACATTCAGCTCCTGGTCTGCCTGGAGAAAGCAAGAAAATCTCACTGAGTCCCACAACTCCTAGTGCAGAGTGTGCTGCAGGATAAGCCACGCTTGGAGACCCTGTGGAAATTTTGATACCTAATCCTAATCATACTCCAGCAGAGCATTATTTTTTCAACTGTCAGAATACAGCTTGATCTTGCCACTCACCTGTTCAAGTTTCAAATATAAAAGCTGATAAAATAGCACCAATAACATCTATACATATGTGCACCTTCTACCTCGTGAGAAACCAAAACTAACAAAAACCTGCCAAAACCAAACCAAAACCATAAAAAGCTCCCAACTCTTACTGCTGTGAAAAAAAAATAAAACAATAAACCTGAATAAACAAATCGATGATATCTATTTAACTGACTATGCACAGTAGTACAACTAATTACATGTCCATTTCATGCCAAGGTCCCTCTTAGTAGAAAGCCTAGCATGTCACCTAGATGACCTAGCCCACACTTGAGGCGGACTTGGTAGGCTAAGTTTAATTTTCAGATTAGGTTCCCTATGTTCTTTATCACTTAAACCCCTAAAATGTTTCTCCACTTATGTATCTGTTTCTACATGAAATTCAACCGTTGCCCCTAATAGTCTCTAAACCTAAGCCCAGGTCTCCATTAAATGCTGTCAACTATACACAAAAGACGACAGGAATTTAATCCTAAAGCTATCTGCAACAAGGGTGAAATTCCGTTTCAAAGTTTTTCACAAAATAGCAAGAATTATGAATGCTATCAAAGAGATCATACAATGTGCATTGTTATTGCTGAACTCCCATATGTCCCCCAGCAAGTCAGACCTGCTGTTTTCTATGTCATAAAGCTGTTAACAGTATGTCTGGAAACATGCATAGAAACTACTCAAGAATTAACAGTAATACGTACTTGAATGTTGCTGTTCATTATAAAATCAGAGAGATGCTTAAGCTTTAGATTAAGGTTACAGTTATTTTTTATGCTTGCTCTTCACAGTTACTTTTGTTTAAACAGTTAATTTTGTTTTAATATCTTCAGGTTATATCCTGGATGCCCCAACTGAAACAATAACTTGGAAATTCACCACAAGAAATTCAAACACACTAGTGTGACGAATTCACATGGAGTTCACAAATGAAAACATGGAATTCTTTGATTTTTACAACTTTATGTAAAAATTAAACCAGTAACACACTGAAAGTTCACGGTTTGTGTTTACAGCATTCAAAGAGCCCCAGCTGAGGCTGTCCTTGACAGAGCCAGCTGACCATGGAAACTGTGCCAAGGTTGGTATAAACAGCTGAGTGTTTGAACACCACAGCCATTAGTCAACTGGAGCTCAAATGGCCTAGTCAAGCCTCAAGAAACTGCCACCAGCTGGGAATCTCGAGCAGTGAAAGCCAGACTCTCTACTTCTCACTTTCATGGCCCTCAGCATTACTTTGCAGACAGTAAGCTCCTGAAGGAGCTATTTTACAGGTGTCACATCACAGGCACCAGGCTAACATGCCATACACTTAGTATGTCTGTAAGAAAACAGCTCTGTGAATCCCTAGTCTAAAGAGCAAGGGAAGGAGAACAGAAGAGGTGAGCAGCTCTAGTACTTTTCTTCCATATATGACCTGTGTTTAAAACTGTAAATAGACCCTGACTACTAAAATGGCTTATCAACCCAGTGCATATTGGGTAATGAGCACATGGAATCACACAAAGCAACGTGCAATGGCAACTGCTTTTGGGATAGGCGAAGGGTCACTGAGATCTCAAGCAAGACCAGATGCCAGCTCTAAACACCAGCAATTAGTCTCCAGTCATGAGCAACCAGGAGCAGCCATCACATGCAAACCACAGCTCCCGCTTTGTAGCCTTGGGCAGGAGGGTAGGTCACAAAACAAAAAACCAACAAAAAAATCAGAGACATATTTGAACATTGTCAATAAATAAGTAGTTTAATTATTATTCCCCTTTCCCTAAAACATGCATCGCAAATTCAGAAAGTTGAGAGTTATATTTTAATTTAAAAAACAAAACAAGCTAAACCACCCCCAAAACAGTTATTTTCAACGTTGGGTATAAAAGAAAGACGTGGAACTCTATTCTATAATCAAACCATGCAACAGGCTTACAGGAGCAAGAAATACAACTACAAAAAGAAGTTAATGTTTTCCAAGTACATTAAACACATTTCTGGACAAGTTTGGTTATGCATGCCTTCTTCTACAGTAACGCTGCAGTCAAGCAGAACAAAAATAACTTGTTTTCCTCGTCTTTTGTATTGCAGACTGACTTCTAAAAGGACTTTTTCCATACCAACATTTAATTTCTTTCCAACTCGCTTATGAATAGTTAGTAAAAGAAACCTATGACCTGATTTTCAGAATAACTATCATTAATGTGCTTGTTACCAAGGAATTAAATTAAGACCAGGTTTGCCGAGTATATATTCAAAGACCTTCTACATATAATCACACTGTATATAACTATGAATAGGGGTTTTTTTTGTTTGTTTGTTGGGTTTTGTTTGGGGGTTTTGTGTGGGTTTTGGGTTGGGTTTTTTGTTGTTGTTGGTTTTGGTTTAGGCTTGTTTGGGTTTTGTTGTTTGTTTCTTACTTTATTATGAATTATTCATTACAACAGTTTCATTGGGTAAATGGGGAAATTTCCACTCATGCAAGTAGGTGTACTCCTGCTTTTTCTAGATGGGACTACTGCACTCCAAATGTTCTCAGAGTTTATTTAGTCATGACTGAAAATGCACAGCTACATGCCAGGCTCTTGAAAACTGTAAATGTTACAGACTCTGTGGGAATGTCATTTATGAAAGGATAGTGCTTCTAACTCACTTTCATTGTCAAAGGGAAAAACCTGCACTAAAGACATGGACAAGTCTTGTTTGTCCTTTCAATAACAGTTACATTTTATAGTTACCTACCAATTTCTTTCAAAGATATGAAATAAAGTAAACAAGAATAAAAGGAAGTATAACAAATTAAAGGTGCTTTTGTATCAACATAGAGCCTTAAGACAACCAATACAAATGCTCTTAAGCATGTATCAGCTTTGCCTATTTGCTGGTTAAAATAATCCCCCACATTGTTATCAGACAAAATAACCTTATTCAACCTGTATTTTTGTACTAATCTATATTCTGATTCTTCTTCCTATGTAGTTAAGAATTTTTTTGATACTTCAACACCATGTATGTTATCAATGACTCTTAATGAGGGTTAAGTTATCCAGCCGTATCTTCTGTATAGAAGACTTGAAGTTTAACTCAACGCCTATGAAAACCAATTTCTGTTTTCACCTTCTGCAGAGGAAACAACCTTTTCTACATTCCCAATGAGAAACTAGATGTCATCCACCAATATAAAATTCTATTCTAACTTTCTGCAGGAAAATCCTTGAGGTATTTAACCACAATGCAGTATTTACACATTTCCATACAAATTACAAGGCATTACTAAAGCAAAAACTAAAGTAAACTTCATTCTGAGGAATGTGTGCAGGTTACCACTTGCTCCTTACCTATAGTTATTTGCCACAAACTTTTCCTGACATATTGATCATAAATTATATATAAAGTAAATTTGGAAGCTAGAAGTATCATATGATGAAATTTTGCATCACTTCAAAAAAATAAAATCAATTAAACTTTAAACATAGAACAAGCATGAAAGCCTTAGATGATTAAGCATTCCAGCTTAATCTAACATTTTAAAGTTAGAACTTAAATAGGTATGAAAATACCTATATCAACATATATTCAAGCATATATTGCCAGCCCAATATTTACCAGAAGTAATGCAGAGTAAAGAAAAAAATTCTTCCATAGTAAATTATAATGATACCTCTTCTTCATCTGACAGCTTTTTATGCTGGAGTTCACCCACAAATAAACCTTCAGGGTACACCGTATATATGATATTATCTCTATTTGCTTATTTAGGAAGTACTTGAAAGCATTTTAACTTCAATGAAGGTAGTTACGAAGAAAAAAGCTTCGATTTAAAAACAAAACCAGACCACAAGTAATTTTGAATACTTTTTCCTCTGCTAACCTCCACAAAATTAGAACCTAACTTTTAATTTTACTTTCAAAAGCCAATAAGTGAGTAGAAAAACTGGATCATTCCTAAACCTAGAAATCAGGTACCTACTGACTGCTCAGTAGTTACTGCCTCTGAGAAGAAAATCCAATATATTCAGTTGAATAAACTAAAAAAAACCCCACACCACTAAAAGAGGTTAGGTGCTTAATTAATGCATAAGATAAGAGTTATTAAGTGCTTTGCAAGCCTCCCCTGCACTTCACTTAGCTTTCCACTATAACACATCTCTGGTAAACTTGTATTGTGAAGCATTTTCAAGAAAAATCCAGCTATGTTGAACTCCAGATTCAGCAAGACCACAGACGAATGTCAAAGATGGACTGGAGAAGGTGCCCAGGAGAGGAAATAAGCCTGAGTTTTATTTCTAGCATCATGCTATATCTTGATTGACATGTCCCTAAGATCCCACTAAGCCAACAACAATCTGAGGGTAATGCAAGCACTGTGAGAAGCTGCAAAAAAGTGGTGGAGATAAGCCATGCAGCCCAGTAAGCCACCCATTCTTAATTCAGTTCTGCTGCCTGGTACGTACATATGTACACTCACACAGCTGGGCTGGGGTTACCACTTCTGTTGGGAGCCATCCAGTCTCTTGACAAATGGCAGAGAGGGACTTGATGACAGGCTCCATGCTCTCAAAATACTGTAGAGATGTAACAGAAAAGGCTTTGCTCTCTTCAGACCATTAATTATCCATTAATACTGGTTAAGTTACAGAAAGCAGAGCTGCACCTACTGTCACAGAGTAACACTAAGTAAATTAATTATCCTTAAAAAAGGGGGATATTCATGTCAAATGTTTGTTCTTTATGCATGTATTTATATATAAAAATTGTACATATACATATTTATTTTGTTTTCATTGAGACAAGTTTTAGAGACAAAGATCTACTTCAGGTTTTCTGAGATCTTTCTTCCTCTTCACCCTCACCTTTTTTTTAGCAAAAGATTTAAGTTACCTGCATCATACAGATTTTTACCTGCAAAATCTTAAAATGTGTACAGCTTCAGGCATACCGCTTTTTGCTCTTAACACTGAAGAGGACAAAGATTGGCTAGTAATAAAACAGGACACGTTTATAGAAATTATTTGTCCAAAACAGTTATATTCTTCACATACTCATAATATTTACATGTAGGGAAAAAAAAGAATTATTGCAGCCTCTCAACATGTTCAACAGCAAGACCGGTTATCTGAAAACTTAATCTTGAAATCAGATAACCTAAAGTTAATTAAATTCTAGAAGAGCTTATTGGTAGAAAACCAATACTGACCATCAATTTTAGTACTCAGGTTCTTGGCATCCTTTAATCCAACTTCTAAGGAAAATACTTTTGCCACATTTGCAAAGGACCAAGCAAGATTGTATGAACCACCCTCCAAACTTCAAGGGTGTGAATCTGGTAATGCCAGCTTCACTGATGCTGCTTTACACACAGAAAATGAAACCATGCAGCTAAGCCATGGCAGAATCCAATGTGTCATCTTACACAGTGTGAAGCATTACTGTAAGACTCTGGACACTGGATTAGCAGTAGTTCAGATACCATCTACTGCATGCAGAATGAATAAGAAAAACAAATAGGAAAAAGCAACTGAAGTAATAGAAGATATCTGCTTCCTACACTGTTCAAGTTCTACATAATACCTATAAGAGCAAGGCATACTTATAATGCTTTCACATTTTCAGTAATTTTTATTGGTCATGTAAAAGACCTTTGTGATGCTTATTTTTAAAAACCCATTTAAAATATAACACCTTAAGCCAGTGCACTCAGGGCAATAACAATTCATTGCTCCATTTCCTGCACTGTGCCAATTGAAGAATTCAGGAATTCTATGGCTTCCTCTATGGCCTGCCTCAGCTTTTTAACAGGACCACAGTGCAAAAGAAAACAGTCTCTTCAAAAAGCACATATCTATCACTAATTTATTTCCTAAATAAAGCCTTCTGGGGGCTACAAACAAGACTGCATGAACTCAAATTAGAAGCTGCAGACTGAAAGTCAAAGTTCACCTCCCTCAGCTTGAGGATCTTACGTTAACAACACTGAAGAGTGGAAGGACATGAAAAGCTGAGTCAAAGTGGAAGCTGAGCAGTGCTCAGCTACCAAGATGTCCCATAAATAGTTCAGGATAAGCTAGGCTATACAAAGGTAATTTTTTTAAACCTAACTGCCCTGTTGTAAAATCAAATATGAAGCTATGTCCACACATACATTATAAATAATAAGTAATTTATGCCTTCAAATTTTAAAAACCAAGTAATTTTACACAGCGCAATTTTACACAGACAAGCTACTAAAATATTCTGAAACTTCAGCTATCAAGTTAACTACCATAGCAAAATTGAAATATAAAAAGAAATCACATTCTATTAGCAGGCAATAAACTGTATTTCATGAACTACTGTATGACAGCTGAGAACCATCATGTCCATTTTACTATCAAGTAAAATTGTGGTAATTAAGTATAATTTTAATCTGCATTACAGATTCAGGAAAGGGTGTACAAAAACCCAACCAACCACTCTCTCTAAAGATTAAAACTGATATATATATAAAATATACTTTTAAAGGGAAAATTGTACTGTTTTACTATACCCATAGTATGATGCGAGTCTAGGAACTACTTGTGTTACTTCTATTGATTTTCAAAAGACAGAAAAAAGTAAAATAGGGATTATCCACACCAATGTCACACTATCCACTATGCTTGCAGGTCAAGATTTCTAATACTGCTCACAGATTAGCTAGAACAGGTTTTGTTGCTTTCACAAGCCTCAGAAGAAGGCAAGCAACAGCCAGGACTGATGACACCATTTTTCTGCTGCAAATGGCACTCAGCTGACAAACTCAAACAGGTTTAAAGCAATTTTTAATTATGTGCTAGATTTTCATTAGAATTCTTAATCCCACAGTAGACAAACACTAAGTTTTGCACTGTTACCCACTGTTTTTCATTCATGGTCATTACTCTATCCGTTCCTCAACTCAACACAGGATGGTGTGCTACTCAAACTTGAGAGGAAAAGGTTTCATCACGGGCAAGAAAAAAAACTCAGTCCACATAGAATAGTTAGGGTTGGAAAGGACCTTCAGATCATCTAGTTCCAGCTCCCCTGCCACGGGCAGGGACACCTCACACTAAACCATATCACCCAAGGCTTCATTCAACCTGGCCACTGCCAGGGATGGAGCATTCACAACCTCCCTGGGCAACCCATTCCAGTGCCTCACCACCCTTACAGGAAAGAATTTCCTCCTTATGTCCAATCTAAACTTCCCTTGTTTAAGTCTGAACCCGCTACCCCTTGTCCTGTCGCTACAGTCCTAATTAAGAGTTGCCCCCCAGCATCCTTACAGGCCCCCTTCAGATACTGGAAGGCTGCTATGAGGTCTCCATGCAGCCTTCTCTTCTCCAGGCTGAACAGCCCCGACTCTCTCAGCCTATCTTCATATGGGATGTTTTACAAGAAAACATTCCTGCTGGAGAAACATCCAAATCTCAAAAGAAAGCCTACCTAATGAACAAAAACCACTCTTTAGAATTACGATTAAATATCTTTCTGCATGCAGACTTTTATTTTAGACCTTAAAGCTTGAAACTTCATGGATCTATGTTCTATACATTCATGCTTCATTTATTTTATAATCCATGTTCTGCTACATACTTTTAAAATATATTGTCTCAAGCATAACAGACTACTTCTGCTATACAGCTCACATCCACAAAAGATCCTCAAAGGGATCTGGAAGAAAGCACTGGAATTTGAGCAGTTAACCACAGAAAGATAAGATGGTAGAATAATCTGACTGCAGTAAATCTTCCTTTAAAAAAAAAAATAAGAAGAATTGTTCTGCTACGCAGGGAACTTCACAACCTGACAACCTAACTTCAAGCTGTAGGGACATAAAAAATAATTTCTTTCAGACACTCTGGTTGTATTCAGTTTATCCTCCAGGACTGTTCAAAATTACACAAGTTTGACAGATCCAAAAGTCTCACAAAGCTAGCTTGTTTGAAGGAATTACACCAGATCCTGTCTCTCAAACTACAGGAAAGAACTTGAAAATGCCTTGCAAAAGTTTTGCAATTCAGAGCCAGAACCTAAACAAGATAGACTTAAAACATCTCCTGATAACTTTGATCATAACATATTCAGTTTAGCAAAACTGAAGGTGTTCATGCATGAAGTTTATTTGCCATGCAAGGGAACTAGGGGAGAAGAACCTCTTCAGAAAGTTTACAACTGTGATATTTTCCAAGCCTTCAAGAAGAAAAAGCAAATGGACACTGAAAAGCCAGCCTATGAACATCTGCACTTTGTAAAAAACTGTCATGGAAGAACAATTCTTTCATCTTCACTTCATCTTCCTCCCCATTTATGATGAGCTGACAGATTCCTATTATAAGCTTATCAAAGTACACCTCTTTTGTCCCCTGTTTTTTGCAGACTTCAAAACAGTGGCACTGACTGCATATGGCTTTTGCACAAGTTCTCCTCCTGCACCAAAAGAACAGGTAAATGTAAAAAGAGCAACACTGACACCCAAAACAGCTAGCCATTTTTCCAGTCTCTGCAAATGCCTGAGTATCTTCACTTTAAAAGAGGAAAGCACTTCCTACACAGTGAAGAAAAAAGAAGAGTAAACATATGACAGACATGTCCTAGCTTGCAAACAATCTGTGCTGTTTTTCAATCAGCATTTAAACAGTGTATGCTTTCGACCAGTGAAATCTAAACATTTACATCTTTACATCCCTGTTAGGCAATTTTTTCATTACACTACAAGATCAACACGCACCTAGTGACCACAGTGTACCACACCACAAGGAAACCACTCTGAAAAGCACCCATCTAAAATAGCTGCTCCTGTGTGTTCCCCCCACGCAAATGCAGTGGCAGCTATCTTGTGGTCAGTTCCTTCCTTTCAACAAATTAATTCACTTAAATCCCCCAAACAGTCAAAAAGCAGTGGCTTGTTTGGTATGCAGTGTGGCTTGAGTGCCAGGCTTAGATACAGGCTGGGTAGCTGGAGAGCTGGGTCCCCAGCGGCATGGAACACCTCCCTTCACCAGGGCAGGCAGAGCACCCTTCCAACATCACACTGTGGGTCAGAATGCTGGGCCAGCGTTTAGGTAAACACCTGCTAAACCTTCTGCCACAAAGCTACCAAAGCAATAACACTTCTTTCTCTCATTGTGTGAGCTTTTTATTCACAGTGCTGGCACAGAGGTAAGTCTGTCTATTCTAGTTGCTACAAACAATGTGACCAGGCTCAGGTGATTTTCTGACAGCTGGTTTCCAACCCCAAATCAAGAGGAACACACTGGGACATTGAATCTGAGGCCAGTGAAGGGGATACCCACCAGGAAGCAGAAGGCAGACTGCATCCACAGCAAGCAGGAACCATGCAAGCCATGACTGGAGTCTGGAGGTGTAAAATGGAGCCGGATAGAGCACAATTTTGGAAAGATGACTCGGTAAAGAGCTGATTGCTCTTGAGATAAGTACTCCTTTGGGTTTGTGCTTTTGCTTTTAGACTTTTTTTTGTGTTTGTTTGGTTTATTGTTTTTCTCTTCAACTCTCCTACTGACATATAGTGCCTTCACAAGTAATTCAAACCCACTTATGTGAGCTTTGTTCATTTTTAACACAGCCATCCAGCAAATGAGTGTTTTAACAAAGCTTCCTGTTGCTATCTGAAGTAAAGCAGGTCTCTTGAACCTTGCATTTACAAGCTTGTTAAAGATCCCAAGCACAGCCAGGCTCCTGTAATTTACAGAATTAAACAACTAAATGTTTGAGAACACATCTCTATATATATCAATATATATCAACTGCTGCTATTTTTCAGAGTTTTAAACTTGGAGGCCAGTTTGATTTTAAAATTTCAAATCACTTAATACCTGAGACAACACCAGGTGTTTCTTAAACACACACAGAGCCAAATTTTGCCAAGTACATCTGACATTCCCCACTCCTTCCTATGTCAGCTTTTGTATTCCTGGCTGGCAGGTAGAATATTTATCTACTTCCCACAAAGCAATCTCAGCATGCTTACAGAGGAATGCAGGCACTAGGCCAGCATTGCTGGTTTTTACTGAAAAAGGAGCGAAAAAAGGAGAGCTTTGCTTACAATGTTGAGATCTGGTATCTCTCTCCTGATTTCCCCACCATTAGGTACTTTTGCATGGCTGTGATAAAGAGTAATGCCTCCCAGAAGGGAAATTCCTCAAAACTTAACATGGAAAAGCTGAGAAAGGCAAAGGGGTAGCTGACTGCAGCACCTTATCAGGTTAGAGCTATGATCATAGCTGGACTGAGAAACAGAAATCCACAATCAGTAATGCTTTCTTTTCGTGTAGTTTCTTTCACAAGCATGCAATACACCAGAAGTATATTTTAAAGGAAAACATCAAAACAAGGACTACTTGAAAATATACTACTGTGTTTCTGGTTTTGCTTAAAACTAGTCAATTGACCAAAACCATGTGATACAGCAAAGCACTGACAAAACAGCCCATTTCCCTGGAAATAACTGATTGTCATGACAGCTGTGAAGGAGAAATAAATTTGAAATCAATTCTACAAACAATGTTGTCAAGCTTATTTTACTTAAGTAACTGAATAAAGTAGATTAACAATTTCATTTTGAAAGCTATTAGCTAAATCTTTATATAGCTTATGATGTGATCAGTTACAAAGGTAATGACTCCTATTCCAGACTGTCTACCCTAAATTACACCTCTATAAAAATACTCAGTTTACTTAAACTTACTTGCCTTCCCAGTGCAAAATACACCTTGTCATGACCAGGTAAGAGGTCTGCTTGCCCACGAGAGCTTTCTGAATGTGACATCAATATTTACACATGTTGAATGCATTCAACCCTCACCTGATCTTTGGAATCAAAGTACAAATTCTAGCCTGTTCCACATACTCTTTCCTACTGTTAATAAACCCTAGAATTTCACCCAAGCAAGTTAGTACCTTGCAAAAATGGGGTGGGGATTCAAGTGCAGCATGAACTGCCAAATCTATCCAAAACATCACCATAATTGATAAGCAAGGTATCTAACCTTCAACCATTCAGTAGCATATAGTTCCCCTTTTGAAGCAATGACAAGAACAGGAACCCTTTCACAGTAAAGGCAGTTTGCATGACTAGACAAAGTAAGTGGTAGAACAGTTTTGTTGGCGACTGAATGATATGATAAGCTGGCTGCCTACCTTGAGCCAGCAAACACAAAGCGGCCAAAGAGAACCACAGTAGCATGCCTGAAAGGGAAGTCTAAGAAAACTTCATAGCAGAACTCTGGCTAGGAAACAGTTCAAAACCTTGAGGAAAAAAATCAAAAGGTAACACTTTCTGGTTTAATTCTTACTGCATTCATTAAAAAAAGGGGGCTCCCCTTTCCATAAATATCAAAAGCATTATATCAGATGATGTTCAAATGAAAAAATAAATCAGAACTGATAAGGCTAATTGATTCAATGATTAGTGCACGCTCTGAAGAGTATAGGGGTTTTCAAGGAGAAAAAGCAGGAGATCCTATTATGAATAAAAGCATAATGGGATGGGTTGGAACAAAACAAACAGTAACAAGAGTATGATAGCAATGCAGAGATGGAGGAAGAAGAAATTAGATAAAACAGGGGGAGTTATCTGACATTTTTAAAATAATTAATAAGTTTGTTCCTAAGGAACTAGATCAGAGACAGGAAAAAAAATTAGGATGGGTAATGTCATTTGTACAAACTCCTACTTGCAATATTAGGTGGAAAAAAGATGTGGGAGGGTTAGACCATCAATTACCATGACACACAAGATGGAGGGGTTAGGGTGGGGGGTTTATTGTTGGGATTTGGGGGTTTGTTTAGGGTTTTTTTAAATGCCCTTTGAAGTTCCAGCATCTTTTGTGAGTTTCCCTTCATAAATATTAGATAGCATGGTTTCATGCTGAGCCTGAAAGGTTTCCTTGACAGCGCTGCTTTTTAGTCCTATCCTAGTCAAACAATGTTATCTGCACAACTGAGTAAGGAGGCATCTCATTCAACTATTTAGCATTCTTTTACTGCTGAATTTGTCACTTTTTTTTCTCCAGAATTACTCAAATATGTAGTCTACAGACAGCTGACTAACAGCGACCATATACACACATTACCTTCTCTGTCAGACATGCGGTACTATGTTTAGAGATCTTGTTTTCTAAACAGATAAAGGTTTGACCTGCTGAAGTTTAAAGCATTCACTTCTAACGTTTCCAGACCAACTCCTCAGCTTCACCCTCTTACCAGTGCCAGAAAGAGAAGGAAATTAAAACCTCGGAACCAAGATGAGTAGCACTATTACAACCATCAGCACAGAATGTACTAATTATTTTTCCCACTGCAAGCTTTCTACCATATTTCAGTAAACAACAGTTCAGCAAATTATCATCTTCCTATTGCCAAGAACTTTATGACCAAGACTGAACTATTAAGAAAAAAATGGCAATATTGTCAAAGGCGTACAAAATTAAATTAGTACACTGTATTGTACTAAACTTGTGAGAAATGAATGTGTAGATACATATGGATTATGTGTATTCTTTCTTGAGTGCATTGACTCAGAGGAATCATACTATAATTTGCTCTATAAGAAAAACTGTTTGGAATAATTAATCAGACATTTAGAAAGCAAAGAGAGCAGGATATCAAAACAGTTGCAGTAAAATTAAGTCCTTATGAGGCTTTAGCACCTTTTCCTGAATTCATGAGTACAGCTACTGCTGGATAAGTTTGTTACGGTTCCCTCTTCCAACTCTACTGTTACCAAACCTAAAAATTCAGTATCGAAATACAGCTCTCATTACAAATGCAGTAAAGAAAGGACAAAAAAAAATTGTGAGCAAAGAGTCATGTTTCTTTTGGAATAACACAGAAAGCCAAAATAAAGGAAATTAAAAGGAAGAAAAGATAAAAGTTAATATTGGTTTGTTACAGCCAACTAACACCTCATCTGAAGCATTATTTAAGATTTAAATGAACAAACAAAACCTCCACACTACAAAAAAAAATCTTCTTTTACTGGGTAAAACACACCTATCAAAAATGCAAAATGTAGGTTTCAGATGGCCACTTCCCTCTGGTTTCCAGCCTTGCAAACCTCTAAAACAGGACCACAAACTAGGCTCTAAAGCTTGGCCTCCACCACCTTCCCCAAAGGCAAAGGCTCCAGGATCCCAAACTCCAGCACACCCCTGCCCACGCTGCAGCAGCACCAGCTCAAAACCTTCAAACTGCACTGCACAGCTGCCACTAAAACCCAACCTGAAAGTTCAAGCAACTCATTAACCATGTGGCCATAATTCCCTGCCAGGGCAGGAGAAGCAGGTTCACAAACAACGTCAAGAGATGGTGTTTCCAGAGCACCTGCAAGGTGTGGTAATGCAGAAGGGTCACAGCCTCACTGTGGAGAACCAACCCCAAGTGAATCTTGTGGTCTGCCTGCTTGGAGAAAATTGACTCATTGTCAGTAGTGGGTATTTAAAACCACCAAATTTATTTTAGGGCTAGTCCATTTGAGGATAGCAGTACTATCTGTTTGAACATTGTCTCTGACAGCTGCAATTATGCTAAGGAGTCAGGGAAGGGTAAGAAACATCTACATTGGACATCCCTTCTCATAGGCAACCACAATGGAAACACCTTGTTTCCCACTTCAAAAATAGGCCCTAAAGTGGTTACATGCCAGGGGAAAAAAAGAGATATGGCTGATCTAAATGCAAAGAAAAATAAAGATATCAAACAACAAATGAAACCAACCGGAAAAAAAAATAATAATTAAAAAAAAAAAATCAACAGCAACCACACAGGAGGTAAAAAAACACAGTTTTCAATTAAGAGTAATGCTGACTTTGTAATTCACTGCTAAGGGGAAAGGAGTCATTATAACACAGGCTCATAAAGCAGGCTTTGATTGCAAAGTTAAGTATTTGAAACAGTATCCATAAGTTGCTAAATAAACTCAACCCGAATGGACTATGTAGCCATGTAGTCCCCATCAGTATTTTGACATGCAAGTTTGTCAGGGGTTAACACACAAGGTTTTGAATATTTAAGTATATTTTCCCACTAAGTAGCTTACAGGACTTCATTATTATTATTAAGAGATACTTAAGTTCCATTCTGGAACCCAAGCCTCATTTTTTATGTTTTCTTCTGCATTTCAGGCATTACATTCACAGACATCTCCATGCTAACACAGATCTTAGAGTTATTTCCTGAGTCAGTATACAACCAAATTTTCTTGGCAAAATTTGAAAGGCAAGCTAGCATGCTGTTAAAGGGAATCTCAAAAAAGAACATTGACTTTTGAATAACTTCTACAATGAACTGCTGGGACAAAACCTTAAAAACACTTGCTGAAGGAAGACCAACCACTATAGCTGGAAAAAACACCCCAAAACCAACAAAACAAAAACCTACAAACCAATCAAACACATAGAACTACCCCATCAGGATTTGTCTACTTCAAAGTGTCTCGAAACATACTTATTTCAACTACTTTCAAGTATACCTTACCACACTCAATTTGTTCTACAAGTACACCAATAAGTATATAACATGTCTCTCTAGATACACACTATGCAATAAAATCTTTTTCATTCAGGCATTCATCAGTTACCATCGTAAGCAATAACATAAAAAAAGAGGTATTTGGTACTACTAGCCAAATGCTTTCTGATTATATCTGACACTAAGTTTTTAAACACTACTCTAACAGTATGGTGTGCATCAAAAAAATCTATAGGAGGCAATATCTTGCCTCATTTTAGACTCTATTCATGTAAATAATGAAGTACTACTATTATAGTTATTTCTCCATATAGAACACACCTCAACTCCCTTAATAGTATCATTGTGTGATGATAATGTTTTGCATTGATGCATTAACTTATTTCTCACATCTATTTTTAGCAGGGAAAAATAGCATATTAAACAATATTAATGTTATTTTCATTAAGCATTCACCAGTATTTTAAGAAAACATGACTATACTTGACCTAGATCACAGAATTATAGAAAATCTAGGTTGGAAGGGATCTCTGGAGACCATTTGGCCTAACCGTCCTTGAAAGCACAGCTTTAAAATAGATTTTCCAAGGTCCCATAAGGTCAAATCTTGATTTCCAGCAAGGAAGATTCTACCACTGCTCTAGGCAACCTACTCCAGTGTTTAATAGTTCTCAAGGTAAAGATGTATTTTCCCTTGTACCCAGGCATCTAATTTAAAAATAAACAAACCAACCAACACAAAAAAAAATCCAACAAACAAACGAAAAAAACCCCAAAAACACAAAACCAAAAGCAAAACCAAAAACATAAACCTCCAAACAAAAGAAGGAACAAACAGGTAGTTTAGGACACTAGCAACTTCATCCTCAAATTTCAAGACACTAACCTAATGTATCATGTTGTTCAATAACATAATCTAAGTATGCAATAAAGACTGAAATCTCTGTATTGCAGAAATTATTTAACATTGGACAACTGTCATGTTTTAACACTGCCAATGGAGCAGGAACTGACAGGCATTAGAAGTTAATGTCTGTAGAATACTTATTTTAGTAGCTACAGTTTATAATGTATGTAACTGCTCAAATAAGTTATTACTGAAGAATTTGATAATATACCAGTGATCCCTTTTGGTGGCTATCTCGGGCACCACTCACAGTCACATTAGCATGCCAGGATACTTCTGATTATGTAGGTAATGACTACTCTCATCTCTTTGGATCCTAGGCTGCCATCTCTACAAGCCTGAGCTCTTGCTCTCTTCTGCTCCCAGACCATTAGAGGATGTAGAGTAAGGCATAGTGGTTGAACCCAAGCCAAGCACCTGTTCATTCATCACCCTGTGAGCAAAACAATATATATATTCCTGTTGAGTCTCACACTGAAGCCCTATCCTTAGGGCAGGCACTAACCTTTTTATATAGTTCACAGCTTCATGTCTTTAAGACATCTTCATTTATTTTTTTCTTTTTTATACAATATTTGCAAGCTAACCAACAGTTGAACATTACTGGTATGATCATCAGACAACAAAATAAGCTTAGGATTTGAATGCTCATTTGATCCAGTGTTGCTTTAGGTCACCTGACAGCACATCAACATTGAAAGTACTGAAGAAACTTTCACCTCATTTACTCTTCACACATCGACTGCCAAAAAGGATCTCAACAAATGGAAAGGAGGGACACTAATAAAGACAGGCTTGACACACTGTCTCACCTTATCTGCTGGTGAGAAGCAAATCTCTGAATGCCTTGAAGCTGCATCTAATCAATCCAGTAAAACAGGCTTTTTTATTACCCATGTTGAGTTCAACTTTGCCTTATAACATACAGCAAATGGTTGTAAAGCCAGTTTTTCTCCCCACTGCCAGATAGAATAGCGCATGAGCTTCAGTGAATGACACACAACATCTCTTAACCAAGAAAAGCCATTAGACAATTCTTGGTATGTGCACTTCGCAGCTGGGGACCATCAATAAGCACAGAACTGACCAGTGCTGGGACCACCACAACCAAGGTGGCACCTATGGGAACACTTTCTTCAAAGCTTCTGTAGCATGAGGCCTACAACCTACTTTTGTAGAAAAAGTTGTAAAGATAAGCATGTTATCTAGGGCTTAGAAATTATTTTACTTCATTAAGTAGCAGAAGGGATGAAACCAAGTTAATGTGTTCTGTTTGCTAATGCCTGGAGGATGGAAGGCAGAGGGAAAAACAGGGGTCAAAAAAAACCCAGCTTTTGCTTTTGGAAAGTGAGGTGATAAAAAAAGCTACAGTGTTGGACACTTGTCAGACTAAACAACATATCAGTTTAACACAGCCTGTATTTGGTTTTGGCTGCTTGCTTTAACACCCAGAGAAATTTTAAACCTATTCTCTTATACTGCGAAAGATTTACTTCCTGGGTAATTAGAAAAAAATAAACACAGATGACACTAGTGCGCAACATGACACTACTCCAAGTCAATCAAACCTAGTACACACTGGTTAACAAGTAACAGAATTTGTAACTGATAATAGTAACAAAATCTCTTCCTCTTGGGAGTCCCTGATGACAGAGCTAACTTTAGGTCCCAGTACATCAGATTCTACAGCCTCACTTGTTAAGACCTCAGTTCAACTCATTTATTAATCTCAGAAAAGTACATTACCCACCAAAGCTCCATTTAATAAAAGGGTCAGAGTCCTCTTTCACAATCTAAGGAAAATGGGTAACACTATAAGTAAGCTTAATTTCCTATATAAAAAGACTACAACTCCTCTACAATTATTTTCTTCAAGAGGATGTTTTGTTTTTTTTTTTTTTTTAAGAAACATTTATGTCATGTTTTCAGAATCCAGATCAACACAAATGTTATTCCTGTGATTAATTACCTTTGTTAATAGGTCTATTCTGAATATACCTAGCTTCATATTCCACTGAATCACGCTGACTACCACAAAACCTTCAATTGCTCACAAGTCAGATATATCTATTTAGAAACCAAGTCTAGTTAGATAGTGACACTGTAAAACCAAATGTACTGCTATATCAGATCTGAAACCAATATACTCAGCTGAATATATGTAATAATTATTTTTATATTATATATTTATAAAACAATTATAAAAATATAATTATTTTCTGTTATATATAAATATATGTATATAGTTATAGAATTAACATGTAATAAATAGGATTTACCACAGATTTTAAATAACTCTGTAATTGCACTATTCTGTTCATACTGTTAAAGAGAAATAACTAATTTTACATTACAGAATAGTGTTAAGTGTAATACGTCCATCACATCAAAACACAAGAATTTCACAATTAAAGAAAATAATAATAAAAGAATTAAAAAAAACCCACATCCCTCCCCAGCGAGAGAGGCAGGAAGGTGTTTCAACAGCCAGGCTTCAGTGAAAACCTGGAGCAGGACTTCCAGCAGTTTTGCTCTACACTTGGATAATAAAGCAAGTAATCCTTGGAAAGAGGCAACAAACTTCTCCCTAGAATGCTCAGTGAAACACCTAGACAGAAACGAAAAAACAAAGAGTCTCCCATCTTTACCTAAGGAATTCAAAATTAAGCATGTAAATTCACCTTCACATTATGCCGTATATTGATAAGGAATTAAATCTGTAAGGAAATTAACAAAAAGCATCCCAAGCACTGTACCTGCTATTGAGCATTTGCCAAACAGGCAAAGCTTGCATCAAAGGAGTAATATCCAAACACATAACCCTCCCTTATGATTAAGCACATAGTGTCTCTACAAGATGTCAAAGGTTCTGTGCCAAATACAACTGCGTTCTTGTAAATAGCCAGTTGGGGAAGGGTAGTGAATATATCAAAGTAGTGAACTGTTGTATTATAATGTACCAGAAAAGCACATGCTATTAATAAAAGCTGTCTATTACTGTCACACTGGCAGATAGGTGTTTCTTTCACACTTGGAAGAAACAAGATGTTGCAAGCCTATGCATTCAGGTACAAGAAAAGTATGATGCTCTCTATTCATTCCAGGGAGATACCACCTGACAGACACAGTGCACCGGCCAGAAGCAGAATATTGTGAGTCAATTAAGTGCTTCTTAACTGAATAGTAATGACACACCCATGTGCTCCATCAGTTATCTGGCGCCTTTGGTCAAAGGTACCACACATCAGGACAGAATGAAAGATTAAACTTTTATGTGAACAGTAATAAAGTCATATCTGCTCAGAAAAGGCATAAACCAAAAGAAAGTGCAACTTTTCCCACTATTAAACACTGAATCACTTCCTAGTTACCAAAAAAGTCACTGCACTCCCCTTAATCCTAGAGCCTTATCAGCTCCCAGGTGCCAAATCACCAGCTTCCTTCAGATAGAGATCTTCTTCTCCAGGTGTGCATTTTCAATATGAATAGGGAACATACATAACCAAAGCTGGAGAATAAATTTAAAATCCAATGAATTTAATGAATGAAAGCTACAATTAAGACAACTGCTTTACTACAGGAGTATTACTGGGGAGTTCTAAAACCTGTCAGGGATTTTTAGTCTCTTGCCACATCAGTAGTGCACCTTGACTGGTACAGTCCCACAGAATTTACCTCAGCTTATGAAACATTCTGGCAAGTACTTCAAAGAACAACTGTGTTGCTAAAGTCATATAAATCTACAAGTAAGGAGAATCAGTTGCTGAAGGTTTTTAATAAAAAATGTCCACTATGGCTGCAAATACATAAAAATCCACACTTGTGTGCAGTTTTATTAAAAACTTTTAATTTACCTGAAGTACAGTACCATAAGTATTTTCATACATGAAAGTTGCTCAATATTTACAAATCTGAATTTTCTCAGAGACAACTCAAATTGCTTATTACTTTTGGCATAAAATGGGAAATATTGACTTCTTCCTCTCATTATTCTTCACAATTACAAATAGTACAAAAAATAATTGTAGTTACATCATTGGCATTCAACATTGTAACAAACAGCCATCAAATGCTGCATACCTTGATAAACAGCCTACACTGTGTTGGACTAGTGCTACTTATTTTGTTAAACACATGGACAATTTAAGAGGTATTCAAAGTCACATGCCTAAATTTTTCATAACATTTTCAGATGTCACATAAACCAAATTTTATTTACAGAAACATGCTTTGAAGAAAAAAAGGTTTATGATCCTTAATACAACAGGATGTTGCTGTAAAAAGTCATGATCTCTTTTCACACTAATCCTGAGTAAAATAATGTGCAAGATAATTTAGAGTGGCTTTACCCAAATTAAAGTTCCCCAGTGAGTTTCCATCAATCAAAAATTCTGACACTATTTTTACCAGGCACCTAAGAAAGGCATAGTTGAAGGTGGCAATGGGCAGAAAAGAGACTGAAATTGAAACTGGACTTTAATAAGTATTTATATATATATATATATATGTATGTATATATATATATGGCTGCACAAACTAAAAGCTGGCCTATCCTGTAACAACCACTGAAGGCTAATCGAAGCAGCCTGTGATCACTAGGTTGCTCAAAGACGCCTTTCTTTCCTATAGTAAACATTTCAGAATGTGCCAATCCATAACCACATGAAGATAAGGCAAGCTGTACTTTAGCATGAGCTCGCTGGTCTTCAACTTGACCAAAGTACAACCTGCTTTATCTACAGACTAGAGATTTTTAATGTGTTATCTAGATCATTGGCAACACATTGAAGAGGCTACCCTCTTCCAGATAAACTGCTAGTACTGAAGCAGCCACAGCAATCAGAAAAATCCTTGCATGTACTTAACTTCAGGGACATGCCTAAGTTTGCCTACAACCAAAGCTGTGGCTCTAGCTGCACTCTTACAGTACAAGTAACCCTTTCACATCTATGGAAGAATATGAAAAAAAATTAAAAAGCAAACCAGAAAATTGCAAAAATTATGAAAGATATTTTATACTGATACAGTTGTAGAAATAGAAGCCAACTGGACATACATCCAATACCTGGAATAAGATTAAGCTTTAACTCCCACTCCCCCAAAAAAAGAATTCAGTTAAAGAGCAGAGATCAGACCTCTGAACACTCAGGGACAATCCCTGGGAGATGCACTATGTTGAACTAACAGGATCCGTATTCACACAACTGTAGGCAAAACAACACAAGAACAACACTACAGTATTTAAGCCCACGCGTATACAAGTCACAGCTCAGGCTCCCAGCTTTGATTCATAAAATGCGTCATTCCACAGAGCGTAACTGTATCACATAACTTGCTAGGGAAATAGCCATGGTTACTCATCACAGCTTGGTGCTATGAACCACTTGCTTTCCATAACACTACACACACCAGATTAAAATCTGTCTGGGGGTGGAGGGAGAGGACAGCGGGAAATCAATGAACAAGATGTCAAATCGTAACTACTTTGGGACATTAAAGTGCAAACAGAAGAGTGTTTGACTTAGTAATAAAGTGCTTTAGTGGTGATTTCAGCTGCTTACTACTGCTCTTTTTTCCAAAGCTATTCTATAAAGTCTCATTTAGGTTAAAAAAAAATAAAAACAAACCAAAACAAACAAAACACACAACAGCTTAATAGTGTAAATAATAAATGACTTGAAAAGAAGCTTTTTGCTTCTTATTACACAAAAAAAAGATAAATAAAAGCTAGCTTTACTTTTGGCACATGGCATGTTTTATTTGATATTTAAAACTATCATGTGTCAGAATCACTAAAATTAAAGCTGCTACCAAAACACAGGAAATGCATTTGCCAGCTACAAACCTTGAAGCATTTTATGATTTTACACCAATTTTACCATTTCTTCTTTTTCAGAAGATGAAAAAGTAAAAGTGAAGCACACTTCAGTACTGTCCATTTCAGAAATCAAACATTTTAGCTTGTTTGAAAGGTCATGTAAACTTAGGAGGAAGAGCATGCAATTAATTCTGTATTACAATAGAAGAGCAAGTGGAATCAGAACCACTTTCTGGACATCCAGTTTTCTTGAAAAGAACTTAAAAAAAAAATTGAATTTATTTTCACCTCAAATGACTAAAAACCTCTTGAACCCCTTGTAAAACTGCCCACTATAACAACACATATGTACAAGTTTGAATTAAGGACTGGCTTTTGCTCCCATTTTGCATGGATTTCTATAAGCATCAACACTGAATCTTAGTGGAGAAATTCTAAAAATAAAAACAAGTTATGCCTCTGACTAGTAAGTTATTACCACAATACCGCACAACATCGTTTAAGAACAGTTATCCAACCAGCTTCAGAGCACACAGGCCACTACATAAAGTTCAGAACAT
The DNA here is from genome assembly GCF_012275295.1 of Melopsittacus undulatus. Taxonomy (NCBI): domain Eukaryota; kingdom Metazoa; phylum Chordata; class Aves; order Psittaciformes; family Psittaculidae; genus Melopsittacus; species Melopsittacus undulatus. The sequence continues at coordinate 66,934,829 of NC_047527.1, read as the reverse complement.
AAAAAGCTGGTTGTCGATAAAGATGATAGCAAGTAGGTGGCTGTGACAAGGATTACTACACTACCTCTTGAAAATGTACTGAACTGGTCAATAGAAGCAAGAACACAACATACTACTTTGGCTTTATTTCTAGTTCATGATGCCTGGAAAAGTATCAGCTTCACTTTTGGCAAAGCAACACCTTTCAAAAAGCCCCAAATTCCTTCTGCTAGGAAAGGTATTATGAGCACTTCACTTTAAGAGCTACTCTCAATTCCAGATTCTGAAAAATGCAGTTTCTCCAGCAGGGCTTCCAGTCATGCTTCACAGCTGAGGACACTCTCTCTCCTCACATCATAAGTTGCTGCAAGTGCTTGTATGAAACCTAAACTTGTCAAGAGAGGGAACTGATGAAATTACAACCAATATGACATTAAAATATGCTTGTACCACGTGCAAGCTTCAGTTTCTTGTGACTTCCGTTCTGTCTGCAAAAAATGTTCTACTGTTCTTTCATCTTCATATTGAAGAGACATTTGCAGAAGTTTAACAGCGGAAACTAGTCACAGAAATCAATCATATTAGCTCAATCCTGATGATCTTTATTTCAAACAGAGGCAATTAGGATAATGTGCTGGCTGCAGACTAAGGGGTCTACAGCCTGCAGAGATCCACTGCATCCCTTAATGCCATGATACCCTCTTCAGTTAAATCAATGGTGAAGATTCTTGAATGGAAGATCTGCATTTATTAAAAAGAGAGGTGTTGTTATTGAATGAAGATGCATGCTGAGATGAGACAACAAGGCTATGTGAGAAGGCCCTCAAACTAAGTGTGCCAGCTAAATTCAGAGAAGCTCTCAGAACGGTGAAAAGACAGATACATTTCTGCCTGTATCTTTTCCAACTTTTTTTTTTTTCTGGAAACCGATTTAGAAATACCTCACATCTTATTGAAGAGTGCCAGATGGAGAATCTTTATTCCAAATGTATGCTCAGAGCCCAGATTTTGCTTGGACTTCTCCAACTTGGAAACCAAGAGCACGTGGGACTCATCAGATGAAGAGCAGTGCACCAAGCACCTACTAGGTTTTAAAGTTTCTCTAGCATCTTTTTCCTGGCCACGCAGACAGGAACCCTTCTTTACCATTACTCATGTGCAATGTTTAAAAATCTAAAACATAAAATCTAGCACATAAGCATGACCAGACATCAGCATCATGGTGATTCCAGCACAGCTCAAGTGACTGAAATATGTACAGAAGCATCAATATTTTCCTTAGAGAGAAGGCTCCAAGATTTTGTATGTAGTTTGGCAACAGGAGGAAAAATTAAAACTAAAAAGAACTTTATAAAGCAAGCTATTGGAGAACATTTTCTATGTTACACGATTTCCTAGCATTTCATTAAGTATTTTCTGTGCAGGGATATGAGAAGAAGAAAGAAAAGGAATACAAAGTCCTGTATAGGACATGTGACTGAGTTTCATATTACAATGCTAATAATAGAAATAAGAACTCAGTAAGGTTCAGGCTGATATGAAGGAAATGGTATCTTAGGCTATGGGGAGATTAGAATAAATTATCTCAAGGTAAATCAGGATGGAACTTGCAGCACATCTGTTACTCCACTCCAACTGCCTCTGTGCCTGCTCTTTCCCCTCAGTAGAAACCCAGACAGAAGAATAACTTACCTCCCATTAATTCACACTTGTCATGAGGTAAGACCATACATACCTTCTGATTTTTAGGCCTTGATAACAAGAAAACAATACAGTTCATGAAAAGCCTCCAACTCCAAAACAAAACCGCAGGCAGACTGTTCCTGGCTGATACTGACATTTCCATGTAGCCTGAACCAAGTTGCCTAAACCCTGACTTTCCTGTGGGCTTAAGAGACAACCCCAGCCCAGAATTACCTGTTGACTGATTTGGGTAGCTTCCTACTCAAGTGAAAGCCATCCTGTGTACTAGCCCAAGGTATCCAATGCTCCCATCAGGGACTGAAACATCAGTTATGGATACTCATCACAAGCCAGACACCTGCAAACTGGGTGCACTAGTGCTCATCAATATGGTGTCAAATCCTCCTCGTTGACTAACTTCATATACTTAACACCATATAATAAAGCATACATTGCACTGCTACACACAGGTAGTCAGAAGAGAAAACAGTATTACAAACTAACACCAACTAACACAAGGAGAACACAAATCATTTTTGTTTAGTATACCCAAATCTGTAGTTATGGAATTGTTTCTCATTCAAAAAGACATGCCACAAGGTCCTACAAAACTCACAACGCACACTTACCATGCTACAAATAACATATTGTATCAATAGTTCTCATCACTATTAATCTTAAGTTTACTTTTAACTGCTCAATTTGTAATGAACAAGTAGCCCTATGTATAGATGTCAGCACAGTCAGAATTATTTGCAAACACACAAAGTAACTGCTCACTGTACTTGCATTTAGTCCACCTTAGAGAACTTAACATCAATGACTTCTGTACATAACACTCCTAGTGTTGCACCTATGTAAGGTTACGCTTTTAGCGCCTATGTAAAGCTATCATTTACCCATCAGTACAAAAAGTAGGTCACAGCTTAGAACTGTATGGACACTGTCTCTGCTATAATACTATCGCTATGTGTCTGCTATAATGACTATTAAAAAAACACCATCCAAGACCTTTAGAAATTAGTTACTATTTTAGACCACTGGACTGGACAAAAACATGATTTATCACATGACAAGTCATGGACATGTGCAAGAACCTGATGTAACTACCACACTAGCTTTTGCATGATCGTCTTCTGCATTAAGCTTATCACACCAATAATACAAACTGATTAATTAAGAAGCAATTATGGAGCTTTCTCAATATGCTATTAAATTACAAAGTTCACTTAATGACAGTCTTAGTACAGTCTTTGTGCTAGAAGTATTTTGGAGGCACAAGGGTAACAAGTTAAGTATTGTACAGTACAACACATCACTGTGATACTACCCAAACTTCTGCCCTGAAATCATGAACTAACTGTTGCAGTCTAAGAACGTGCAAAAAGGTGATAAGAGGCACATAAGAAACCCTTATTAAATCACAGAGAGAGATGACAAGTGTTAGGAGTTTTTCCAGGAATCTACTGCCAGCAATATTAAGAGTGTTTAATGAAAGGAAATAAATCTTATCAACGCAAGATGGGGCTTCAAATGAGCTCTTAAGTGTACTTTGAAATATGTGGAATATTATTTTTTTTCTTAAAGACCAAAGATGTATTAGATATTTGTCACCAACCCATCAAGGCTTTTGTGACACAAGACCGTCTCAGATGCCAGCATCATAAAAATGCAGTACTAGTATTTCATTAGCAGGTTTTTCAAGATATGGTAACTAAGCAGACCTTTATTCCCCACAATTCCTGTTTGTTAACGGTTTCCTTTATGATCTAAGTCACCCAGGTAATAAGGACAGTTTGTTTCTTCTATAGATTAGTTTCAGACTAACTTTATAAAAGTGAAAGTACAACTCCCCTCCATACCTAAGTAAGTATTCTACACATCTAAATTCCCTTTCCATAAATAACTGCTCTGTGCAATATCGTGCACAATTAGTAGTACTTCAGTGATAGATATTTCTACCAAAACCAAGACAGTTTTAGATGAGCAAAGTAGCACCAATAGTTAACATCACCAAAGCACTAATTTGTTCCAAATTCTGTTATGCAGGTATTAGAGCAGTAGCGATCAATTTGGATGACAAGCTGTACAGCCACAAGGGAAGCAACTAACCTAGCAGGGAAAACACAAACAAATCTCTACATCTTCAAAAAAGAGAAAGGCAAGGAGCAACAGAAGGAGAGGCTAATTATTTCAGATAATCTCAGTAATGAGAGGAAGTGACAAATGCTGTAGATTAATGGGAATTTCATATTCAAAGTAGCATCTTTTACTGCTGTTGCATCTGCTTCACAATACCAGTAAGGTAACTTGTTCTCACACTTCATATATATGTATGTATTATAAATACATTATAAATACGTTAGGTTAAATGTTACAGGTATGGATATATGATACACTGGAGATCTTCGTATCTCCAAACTGTAACTCGGCACCCAAAATTCTGAAAGTAACCCCAGCAGAGACCCGGCCGCCTTTGGGTTGGGGTACCTGCTGATATGGCACCACAGACTAGTTACGTCCGGGATTTGAGTTCCGATCCTTTGGCAGACGGGTGCCGCCCGGCCGTGCGGGCAGGAGCACGGGCAGGAGCACGGGCAGGGCCGCCCTGCGCCCGCAGCGCTGCCTTTCAAAACCCGCTCCAGGCGCTCAGTGCTCGGACGGGCTGGAAAAGACCTCTGGGGCGAGGTGCTCCGCCAGCGACTCGGCGGCAGGAAAGGTCGCAGGGGGGAAGGAGCCAAACCAGCCCTGCAGTAAGAGGCAAGCGCAGCGGGGACGGGACGGGAACTTCCCCCATCGTCCCTCTACGGGGGACCCGACGGCGCCCCGAAACGCAAGGCACGGAAGGGGACGGAAAAAGGAGGGACCCCGCGGGTGTGAGGAGCGCCCCAAGCCGCCCGCTCCCCGCCGGCACGGCACGGCAAGGCACAGCACAGAGGGCTACCAGGCTGACAACCAGCCCGGCCCCGCCGCTCACCTTCCCGTTCGCCTCCTCCGCCAGACACCAGGAGCAGCCCTCGCCCCTGCCGCCGGGCACTCCGCCGGCCGAGCAGAAGGAGGAGGGAGGCGCAGGGCCGGCCCCCGCCTCGCCAACTTTCCCCTTAGCCCCGCTTCCGCGCCCTCGCCGCTCCCGCAGCCGCCGCCTCGCCCCGTACCTGCCGCGCCACCGCCGCCCCGCTCCCCCAGGGGGCGCAAAAGGCCACCGCGGGCGCCGCCACCGCGCGGTCCGAGCCCAGCAGGTGCGGACAGAGCGGCCGTGGAGACCACCCCACTGCCGCCGCCCGCGGCTCCTGCGCTCGGGCTGGGCGGGGCGGGGCGGGAGGGGAGGGGCGGCTAGGAGAGCGCTCACCCGCCCGCACCCGCGCCCGCCCCCTAGCGGAGGGAGCGACTGCCCGGGCCTCGCTGTACCTCCCTTCTTCGGCTCCACTCGGAAGCTTTCGGCACTTTCCGCCGCTTCCGGGAGGGGGAGTGGGAGTGGGAGAGGCAGGGTGGTGGTGGTGGGGTGCTTTCACACTATCCTTGCCCCGCGGCTGCCGCGCATGCGCACTGGCGGGGGTTGCCTCGCGGGTGTCTGTCCGAGCGAGATCGGGGTGGGCCGGCTGCGGTTCGGGCGGCTCGGGCTTCTCACGGGTCCCTGCTCCCGCAGCGCGGTGTGCGGGAGGTGCGTCCGGGCTGCGGGGCGCTTAGAAGTTACAGTGAGCCGCCTCAGAGGTGATTAGCACGGGGTGTGCGGGGCTGCCTCAGCCGCTTGAGGCTCGGCCGGCTGACAGGCTGCGTGAGGAAACACGGAACCTGCCGTGTGCTTGCATTAAACGCCTGGGTTAGTGAAGAGCCAAATGCAGGGAGATGGGAAGTATCGTCAAATAACGAGTTTATAGCACATCCTATCTGCTCGGTTCTACTGAAGAGAGGTGGCAGAGGGAGGTGTGCTGGTACTTCCTGTCCTCTTGCTTCCCTAGTTCCTACAGGGCATCCTGCAGCACGGTGCAGAGGTTAGCTGAGGTGCTGGTATAACTGTCAGAGCAGCTCTACACCCATGCTAATTAACTAAGCCGTTCAGCGGAGCTAATTAGCTGAAGCACAATAACTTAATGGCCAAGCAACCGGTTGTACGTTTTCTCCAGTGGCAAAGAAATTTCGAGATGCTTGTTCCTGCCCTTGTGGCACACTTGTGCTAATGCAATTGTAAATGAGATCAGTGAAACAGTCCAGGTTAGAGCATACACCAGAAACTCAAAAAATGTGTGAAACTTGGGTGCTGTGTTCCTGATCTTCTTTGGCCCCTGTCCTCAGGCATCTCTGTTAACACAAATGCAGGGATGGAAGCAGGGGGAGAATGAGCTGCTGTGCCAGAAGCATTGTGAGTGAGAGGCAGGTACTGAGAAAACCAGAGACCTACCATGGAAAAGCTTACCAAACTATTCCTTGACATGGCTATATTCTTTCAAATTCCAAAATTACCCTTTCCAAACTCAATTTAGGGATCTTTGTGCAGCATTACGTAGTATAAATATGCCTGCAGTGGAGATGTGGCTTTCCAAAATGCTACTGGGCTCTTGCGTTCTGCTTCCTCTGCACTGTGCATCTTGTCAGCCATGATTTGGACACCACTTTGCTGGCTAGTTTGGGCAAAGTAATTTGAAGGTAGCAATGCCAGATGCAGTGAAGGCAGACAAATGGGAGCCAGTTTGTGTATGCCTATGCAGTACTGCCTATCTAAATTTGAATACTGGAAGGAGGAGCATAGCTGTATCACATGTTTTCCCACCAGGGACAATGCACACTGCTGCTCAGCATGGCTGATTCACAGGGGTTTTCAGATTTCCCAAAAGGTCCTCTGGACAGTTGTGTTTTACCCTCATAATAATATTCATTAATACCTACCGTGAAGAGTGATCAATCATAGAATCATAGAATAGTTAGAGTTGGAAAGGACCTTAAGATCATCTAGTTCCAACTCCACTACCATGGGCAGGGACACCTCCCACTAAACCATGTCACCCAAGGCTCTGTCCAGCCTGGCCTTGAACACCACCAGGGATCAATCCAAAAGACTTGATAGAGGAAGCCATCTAATAATCTAATCCCTCTTAATTTCAAAAATGTACATAGACTTGATCTTCCACACATTTAAATCCTAATGAAATATTCAGTCAGCAGGCTTCATTCTAGTTAATTGTTCTGAGACTCAAGGTGGGAACAAGTTTATTTGTTCACTCTGTAACATTCTTCCAGAGTGTGAGAACATTCACCTCTGGAATGATAGTTTGTAGAAGGGCACTGACATTGCTGTCCCAGATCAGACCATTAGCTGGGTGTTTTTCCACTAGAACCTCTCCTGCTTAATGAGTGAGGATTAGACCCCTCTAACACTTTGTGTGCCATGGAAGGCAGTTATACTGCCTTTCCACTGATACTCTGCATTTTCCAAAGTACTTTGTAAGCAATAGTCAACACCTCTTCCTTCAGAGGGAATGCAGTAATGTGTGCTACATAACAGATACATGAAGTTATCAACACATGGCCAAGGGCCACACTACTTCTCCCCATATTGAAAGTTACTCCATTTTGCCCTCCACATAGTCCCATGTAAGTCTGTAGGAGCATTAACTTAGTGACATGATAGCAAACATATTCCAAGTAATCTTGGTAAGGGCCTGATAAGTTTCAGAGATGAGATGTGACTGTATTAGGAATGTGATTTAGTTGTACAATTCCTATGTTTCCAGTAGGACCAAAGCTGTGTAGCAAACAGCTCTTTCATTCCAACATGAGAAATTATACTGTTGGACCTTAAAGTAAAGATGTAATCCCAGTACTCCCATGTGTTAAAAACACTGCTTGTTGTATCAAGTACTGACTGGTATCAGTCATACCAGCAAAGAAGAGTATCTCCTTCTTTGTTGATGGAGAGTTGCAGATTTAATAGGAACAACAGCTTTCTTATTACACTATTACAAGCTCCGAAATTCTGTTGTTGGAAAGCACTTTCCCAAATTCCTTGGTTGTATGGAAAGACAGGGAATCCTATACTGATGAAGAGCAGGGAAAAGGAGAAGAAGGAATATAATAGCTATGATTGCCACATACAGAATACCATAGGAGTGCGAGTGAATTTCTCCCACCTGTACATGATCTCTCCCACCAAATGAAATATCTGTTAATAACAAAATAGTGATATTTCAAAAACATTTCTGTATGTGAATGTTTCCACACATCAGCTATTTGTTAAAAATGTGCTAAACTAGGTAAATACAAATTCATTATCTTTAAGTCATTTTCCTATCCACAACCAAAAATGTGGACAAAAAATGAATTCTATTAAAACAACAGCCGGTAAGTAAAAGGGAAAAAAAACCACCTCTTCCCCTTCACCCCAAAAAGAAAATAAAAAAAAAATAAATAAAAAGCAGCACCAAAACAAAAAAAAATAAACAGGATAAAGGTTGTCTCTGTTAATTTCCCCTTTTGAGGCAAAGGTACATTCTTATTTTCTGTAATTACATAAACACACTATTTTTTTTCAGGATTGCCTCCCATTTACTGCATGCCTCAACAGCTGCCTTCACTGCGCATGTTAACACCAAGAAACTGGATGGCTGCTCTCACCCTGTTGAGTATCCAGCTGAAGAACTGTAGAACACAGTTTTTCAACTCACAGTTCCTGAGTGTGGTTATTCACATCTCTGAGCACTTCTTTAAATAAAAAAATCACAGCCTGAACCCCTGTTCAGTTTACTCAGAAAAGGAAATCACTCAGTTACTGATCAGACGGGAAAAGTCCTGCTGGAGTAACTTCCTCAGCATCACCCAGAAGTGCTGTGGCAGTAGCAAACATCTCTGACAGCAGTTTGTGCAGCTGCCCAGCCAGGGAACAGGTATTCAGTAAAATTAGATAAGGAAAAAAACTGTGAGCTGTGTTACTTTTAATACAGATAAATTCTCCAGCTAGGTTAACCTGTAGTGATATGAGGAAAAGGGTAGCGCTGTAAAAAGTTGAGGGAGAAGGCTGCTTATTTGAGCAGAATAGCCAGCTTATGCCACCCCTTAGTGAGTTCATGAAACCATAGTGTGATTTCACAGCTTAGACTGGCTTTCTTTTTTCAGGATTAGTAGCCAGAGATAGATTAGCAGAAAAATGTTCTAACTACTGCTGCGCTGTGACTTAGATGGAGGTAAAGCACAGACCATGTATTAAGAGAGGTATAAAATGATTCTGTTACACTTAGTATCCAGTTTTGGACAACCTAGAGGAAAGAAGTATGAGTAACTGTTTTAGGAAACAAGTTTAAAAGGGAAAAGTTAAAGATTTTGACAGGCTAAGGATGGGCACAAGACAAGAAAACGGCTGTCTTCAGCCATGTACAACATCCCCTGTGGCTGAAGTGCAAACAGCTTAATTCAAAACAAAGACTGCAATTACATGTTAGAACAAATCATTTTAGGCATAAACCAAGCTACCTAGGCAAATGGCAGAACTTCTTTCACTCCCATGTTTTAAGTGCAGTTTTAGTAAACATTCTGTACCTAAGGATTGACCCCTTTATTAGAGAGGTGTAAAGGAAAAGACTACCTGAGGCCTCTGTCAATCCATGTCTGTAGTCTGTATGAAAATGCTTCAGGCTTGTGTTGTCAAGACCAGGAAGCCTCTACTGAGTAAAATATATACTCTGTGTGTATGTGTGTATGTATCTATAGGTGCACACACACAGATTCTCAGAAGTTAATCAGCCAAAGTTAAGAGGATTACATTCAGGTCAGTAAAAGACTCCTTGTTGTCAGAATCTTGGACATGCTAAAACTTCTCAACAGATAGTTACAAGGAGGGGTTTTGTGTGTTTGCTTTTAGTTAGCAATTCTTTATCCTAACTCTTTTTCTTGAAAAGGCTAAGTTGTGCTTAAACTGCTTGAGGCAGAAGCTCATGATGGGAAACTTCCTCCCAAATAATTAAATCCTGGCACAGTTGTAACTGAAACTGGATCTTTATAAGGAAAATGGTTGGCAGTCCGTGCTGTAGACGTGGTCACTCTACTTACAGATAGATCTGCATATGCATGCACAGGATAAGCTTCACTGTACTTCCAGAGACACTGAAGTTCTAACAACCACCCTTATCACAAGTTCCTGAGATATATTTTGAGGTCTCAGTCTTTTAAAAACATATACCAACAGTGAACTTTCAAAAAAACCTAAGGGGCTTATGGTATGTTCAGAGTATCAAAAAATGCCAGTTTAAGAGGGTACAGGGTAGAGTATACACACAGGCAGTGAACATTGCTCAGCAGTTAGGCAGCAACTTGTCTGGCCAAAGTAATTTAAGTGCTTGCACAGTCTTCATGGACGTTATCCTCCTCCCACACTTTGGCTGAGATTGTCAAAAGTGCCTGCATTTACTTACAAACATGTATGAAGCAAATAATGTTATGTGCTGATACTTGAAATAGGCATCATGAAATATGGGTTAAACAGAGTGAAAGGGTACATGAAAAAACTGACACTTGGTGTACCTGCAACATTGCACAAAGTCCAAAACAGTGAAAATGTATCAGACTGTATAAATGCATTTCTGAGGGAAAGAGTGAAATCAACTCAACCATCTAGATTTAGGCAGAACACTGTAGATTAAAATATGTTGCTGGGAAAGTACCCTGTGCATACACTTTATAGAAAATTAAATGATCATTTTTATCTGTACTTTGATTATCTGATCAGTAGTATGGTGAATATGTATTTACATGAATATTAGTCTGTCACTGTCTCAAATTACCCTTTTGGCTTGGTCTTCCTTTACTCCTCCTTGTGGCCACTCAATGATTTCCTCTTTGAGTGGTAATATATAATTATTATAAATGAGGAGAGGGAGAGATGTTGTAAGTCACATATTTTTCTTGCATTCACATGTAACAGTATTTCCCTACTTCAGGATATATCTTTTTAAATCTAGAAATTCGATTCATAGGAAAGAAGTGTCAGATAATTTTTGGTTTGTCTAAATTTGCAAATGTTTTACATTTAGCAATTAACCATGAAAAGCATATTTAGATTGATCCTATTTAAATGAACAGAGTATATTTATTTAATATAGCTGCACAAGAGAAACAACACGTTACTATGCTAATTTTTCTGTAAAGCATACTTTGTTTCTCTCAAAATTGCCACTCCTTAAAGTATAACAGGAACCCATTTTAAGTTCTGTGTCATTTGAATTTGAGATGGAACATTGAAGAAAGCTGCTTTAATTGCAGCTTGAAAGATACAGAATTGAGCCTTCAGGGAGTGTTGGGCACTTTTCTAGTCATTCTGGTTGATTGATTTGCATTATGTGGGTGGGGAATGTTGTTGATCAGGCTGTCCATTTTAATTTTGTTCTGGCTGTGTCAGCTTTAAAGTGAAGTACAAGCTCAGCTTTAAAGCGAGGGGCGAGCATACAAGCTTTAGAACAGACATAGTGCTGCGGGGCAGAATAAGTAAAATAGCACCATTTATACACTCTCAAAAGTGTGATATTTAAGTCAGTTCAGAAGATCAGATGCTGCAATACATTATCATTAGTCTCCTGTATTGAGTAAATGCCTTCTCTTTTTTGGTTTCCTGATCCGCATGTATACGAACAAGCTGGAAGTCTTTAAACTTAACATGTCACTTATGTGGTTCCTCGAGAAATACTGCTCTGAATTTAGCAGACAACCAACAGTCCTTAATGATAAGACTTGAGATGTCCCCTAAAGGAAAAGAAAAACAACCCAAAGCCTATTTTACTGTTCTGATTTACACTGTAATGTATGCCAAACCTAGGCTGGCTTCTGTAAGAACACCGTGTCTTGCTGCTGTGTGACTTCCTATCAAAGCATTCTATTTAAGAGGGGTTGAACCAATCTCCTCATTTGTTGCTACACGCACATGTACTGCAATCAGACTTTCTTTACAAAAAAAGAAAGGCAAAACAAATCCAGGCTTGTAGTTTTGGTGAAACATTTCTTCCCAGAGTATTTAAATGGGTAACTGTTCTTGCTGTGCTGCTGGTAATACTGCTCTGACCATTGTGAAAACCAAAGGCACCTTCCAACAGATGGCATATAGGCCAATTAATGACCTTAGTGCTTCTGCATCCTACATGAATGGAACAAATGGCTTCTGTTTTGCTCATGGTATTATACAGCAGGTTCATTGATGCTCTCAAAAATGGAGAAATAAAAAAAAAATCAGGTCCCTCTTCCTACCCACTCCCCACCCCCTGACAAGGAAACCGTATGTTTCAGATTAGTAATAGAGCAGCTTCTTTCTGAAGGTCACAATTAATGCAAAAAAAAAAATAAAACCTTAGCTATAATTTCTTTTAAGAGGTTGTTAATGAAATGTGCAAATGCCTCAGCATTTTTCTGTTCAGCACAATTCAGTCCAGTAGCACACGGGGTTATAATGTACCTAAGGGTAAAAGACATAAAGAATTAGGTCTGGAGTCTAGGGAAGGCAACAGCTTGACTAGACTAATTGATTTCCAGACTGATGTTTTAAAAATCTGTACAGTGAAAATACTAATGAGGCCCTGTTTTGGAGGGAGAGGGAGAAGAAATTCTAAATTTAACTATAAACTTTCAGTAACTTTCAGTAACTATGAGGTCTTGTGCTCCAGGTATTAAGGATGTAAAGTAGATGGAGAGGTTTTCTTCCAATCAGCCCTTCACACATATCCTGTATATGTCTGTCCCCCTTTTTTGTGACATGCACAAAAACCAGTGTGTCAGAGTACTTAAAAGCTGGCTGTTGTAACATTGAATTTACAGATGCTCAGCTCTGGAGTAAAATAAGGACTCCTACATGCAGCTCTTGGCCAGCTTCAACAGAGTATGCAGGAAAAGTTTTCCAGTTCTTGTGCTGGAGAACTGTCAACACAGTGAATTGGGAGTCTTTGGTCAAGATCTTCAGCAGAGAGATGCTATTGCCAGCGGGAAGCACTCCCTACACAGGTACCTATTAAGTCTCAGATCTCTGCTTCAGGTGCTCCAAGAGGCACAGCTGTTCACTTGGGATTTATTTCCTGGGAGTGTGCTCTTGAACATAATTAGGATTTATGTCCCTTATTTCTGGATTCTAATCAGGACCAGGTATTTCCTGAGCTGTGGTTTCACAGCCCTGTTGGTGCAAATGTCAGTGTCTGCAGGGGTCCAACCCAAGGAACATAGGCTGTGTATAACCAAAATAAGGTGCCCCTAAAATCTCTGACTGTACCTTTTGTAAACACTAAGGGCTATAATGCAGGAGATTGAAATTCAGTCCAAGTCCCGCTCTAGGCTTTTACACAGCATGTTGTATCTGGCATTTCATGCTGTTCATACTTAATCTTGGCTTTCATGAGAAATTATCTGAAGGTCTGAAAGGGCTATCAGCATTCCTTGGATTACACACACAGATAGATAAGAATTAAAAGAGAGCATAAAGCCTGCAGAGTCATGCTCTCACAGATTAGGAAATATTGGTGTTAAAATCATTCACAGACTTATAATTCTGCCTTTCTAGCAAAGTTAGCAAAGTTCTCAGCCACAGTGTCCCATTTAATATTGGAATGCTACATATTCCTTGTCACAAAGATATCTTTTGGGGGGGTTATTATACCTTTTGAAAAATATTGGCTGGTTTTGAGAAGAAATACAACCTCCTAATTTTTTTCCTCTTTGTTGCAAAACCGTTTCTCAAGTTCATTATGGTTTCTCAAATGTTAGATTTTGGGGCAGTACAAAACTGTCCAGACAATACTGGTTAGTTTTCCTCTCCCTGAATCACTTCATAATGGGGTTTTTTGTGACCTTGGTGTCTTTGCAAGGCAAATGTAGGAAAACATGTTCAGAGAGAAGGAAAAGACAGTTTTGTTGCAGTCTGTCCTTAGATGGGCTTAGGCTACCCTCACTCTGTGCTGGATAAATGCCTGTGGAATTTAGAAGTCTGTTGGGTAATGAGAAGCAGTGGGAGGGCAAGGAGAGGAAATAGGAGGAAGGGATAACAGACTCTGAAATTTCTTGTGTTAAGTAGTTTGGAATGGGGATGTTCTCGATGTTATTTGTCACTGGCTGTTTCTTTTGTTCATGCATAATAGAGACTTGGTTGTCTTTAATCTGCTATGAATATTCCTATTGCTTTTCTGTACAGTGTGGGCTAAGAGATGAGTGCTTTACTGCTATTTTAGACTCTTACATCCGTACTTCAGATCCTTAGATTGACTTGTTCCTTTCTAGAGTAAAAAGGAAGAAAATTTATTCTCCAGGTCCCAGCGCTGCAGTCAAGTGCTTTCATTCCTAATTATTCCAAGCAGAGCGAGACACATTCCCCAGGGTGGCCAGGTACCTAAGCAACCTTTTAAAATTGCTTTAGTTAGAGAAAGAAGTCAAAACATTATTTCCTACTTTCCTAGTAAAGGATCAATGCCAGCATTTCTGAATTAAACACGTAGTAAGAGTGGCATCTAATGGCTCTGAAATCTTCAGGATGGTGGGGGAATGCTTCCTGATTTTGAAGGATCACATATGGATTTTTGCCATTTTTATTAGGAAGTATAGGAACAAAAGGATTCTAGATGCCAATGGGTGCCTAGTTCCACTGAGAACTGCAGTTTTCAATGCTCAGATGCATGTCGATCCTGTGTGGAGCTAGCTTGCTGCTGTGAACAGCTTGGGTACTTTTGGTTAACTACCATTTCTATAAATAAACAAGTGTATAGTGCCATCACATGTTCTTCCTTTCCTGCCTTCCACTCCATATGGGACTTTTATATCTGGAATTACAGATATGACATAATCACCAACACTTCCGCTGCTAACATTACTATCTCTGTAAAGCTCAATAGCTAACAAAAACTGTTTTCAAAGCAGAGCCGATCTCATTGCTGATGCTTGTGCATAAAGATGTTTTGGCATGATAAGTTTCTGTATAAACTGATGTGCTTGCTATTGAAACATATCTGAAGTTTTCATATCTGTTCAAAAGGGAAAATAAAATAAAAGATAGTAATATCTTTCCTGAATGGAAGTGGCCAAGCGAAAGAATTTTTGAAATATCCTAACTGCTGAAAGACTATTTTAAGTACAGAAACATATTAAACTGATAAGAGTAGACTATTTGGCCTTTATGAAAATAAAAAATCAGTTATTTTGCTACAACAGAACTGTATGATTCCTGATGCTTCTCTTCAAACCTTTTTTGAGGAGTCAGTAGCTCCACATAGCAAATGCCAAACACTGCTGTAACCTACTGCTACTATCTGGAAATTCAGATTAAACTCTGTCATAAAGCTGTCAAAGAGCAGAATAAAGGGGGAATTGCTTACAGTGGGTTAGAAACTGCGGTTCTCTTAAGAGAGTTAGTTGGAGCAAAACAAATACAATTATAAGTAGGAAGTATAATGGGAACTTGAAGGAAATACGTATAGTTATGTGACCCACTAGCAACTCCAAAAAACACCCATGAGATGAATGAGTAACCAACTTTTAAAAATAGCTCTCTGCTGTGATAGTTTTATCATCAAACAAGGCTCCACTTGAATTAAAGAGGAGCATGAGCTATATGATGGGGTCCTGCAGCCATGCCTCAGTGATTTTCACACTGACAACAAAGGCAGAGGCTATACAAGTAGTTTCTATTGTAAGTGATGTAAGAGAAAAACGTTTGCAAAGGGATGACTCACTGATCAGAGGGCTTTCGGTTTGACTGTGATACAGTGGTTCAGATAAATGCACTCATTCTTTTCTATAGCCTGTGACCTTTCCTGCTTCATAAATAGTAACATTTATTCTTGTGCACAATATTTATTTTAACATGGTCACTATTGATTTCACCATATTTCATCAGTTGTTCCAATTGTAAACTTAGCTCACTTAGGCTCACTTGCTAATATAAGATCAGCAGCTTTCTAAAGGCAAATAAAATAGCAAAGTCGTGCTACAATTTTAACAGCTGGGAACAGAAATAGCATTTGACACAATCCTTTAAAGTAATCTTTTTATTACATGACATAATTTGTTTTTAAAGAGCCGTGATGTGTCTTACAGACACATGCCTGGCAAAGTAAAGACATGAGAGGGGTAAAACAAACAAAATGACCTCTGCTCTGCTGGCCACCAAAACAGCATAGGCAAGGAAGTGAAGAATTTTACAAGGTCCTTTGGAAACACAAACCCAGAGACCATATTGCAAATGTGCTTACTATCTCTGAAGGTCAGTTCTAATTTCAGCTACAATTTGCATGAAGTGAAGAAGTAATTCAGATAGTCTGCTAAAAAGTTTGTGGGTTTGGGGTATTATGTGTTGCTTCTGAGAGCTTATATGCAAAACTATGTCTTGCCACTTCAAGAGGTTTTCTTTGCATATTTGAAGAAGTGAAAGGAAACTTCAAAATAATGACAAAAAATGGTAATCTATTTCTTATTTTTTCCCATTTCCCCTCTCCTGCACCACGTATGCATACTTATAAAAGAGGTTAAGAGGAATGAATTTCATTACCACTGTGCTGCAGAAATCCATAGAGAGAAACAGTGATTTATTTCTCAAAATAAATAAAATAGAGAACAACCTTCTTTCCCTGGAAAAATTTGGCATCATTTACTGATACAAAACCACAGAAAGCACTTGGTATGTAAAAGCTATTAAGAACCCATCCCAGCCAGCCTTTCTCATGTCTATAGTTCAAATAAATTGGCTCACTCTTTGGAGTGAGCATGGGATGAGAGCACAGGGCTTGCCTCTTTGCGTGGGTGACTGCTGTGCACCACTGCCTGAACTCATCCTGTCAAAGCAATAGAGCTCAGATTTAAGCTGCCATTCAATCCCTTGTTTAGCACAAAGCTGTTTATAAACTCTCCAGTAGCTTGTTAATACAATACCATTTACATTGGTTATAATCACACCAAAGGAGTAATTAGGAGGGAATATTTTAACTGTACCTGAATTTGACTTGTCCTTTGTTGCTATTCAGATCATCCAGTGTATATGTAACCTCATCTTGAAAACACACATGTAAAAATAGAAGGCTCATAGATAAAAGTAGTCCAGAAATATAACAGTATTATGCGTGAGAGTGTCCACGTCTGGCTAATTTCTTCCTATCAAAATCAAGACAACTGTTACATGTACAGAGTTTCTTTGAGTGCTCAATAAATTCAACTCTGTCAACAGTGCTGACATCCAGCATTAGGGTTACAGACCATACATCCAAAAAATCTTTTCTCCCATCTGTTGTGAAATTCTGGCAGTGCAGCTCAGAAATGGAAGAGATATAGCAGGTCTGAAGGAAATGATGAAGAGCTTACAATTTCCCCATGTTTATTTATGTGATGAGTCCTAACAACAACTCGGCATTTCCTGCCAGTCACATGTGCCTGAGAGTCTTTGGAGATTTGTGGCAGAGAAGGTGATACATCCTTTCATCTGAAAGCTGTGCATGCCTTTTAGGGGGTTTCATCAGTCTGTCTAGGGATTCCTTGCAGTTAAGTTTCTTGCTGTCTCTTCCACACACCAAGGCAGTTGCCACAATGGAAGATGTGTGTGTTATATGGTTAGACAATGTATTAATGAAAAAAATAGTATTTTTAAAACCATGCATTTTCAACTAACCTGATTTTATACTATTCACAGCTTAGTGTAGTATTAAATAAAATTTGTAGTCCATGCTAGAATTTAGGATATGAACTGGTTTGTGGGACATTAAATGTAGAATGCTACTGACATTATCTTTACAAGATCAAACTTGATACAAAAGTTTGGTTGATACCCTCAGTATCAAACACCAAAATCAAACATCAAAAGCACGTGAAAATTTGGAAGAATTTATTTACTTTTTATAGTCAATACCTAGGAAAAAAGTCATATGTAAAATATTACAACTGTCATTTTTTGGATGGGATTATTATGAGAAGCTTGGTAAAGTTTTTTTCAAGAATTATGTGAAGTTGACAGTAGTAATTTCTTTACGGTTGGAGCAAAACTTATGCCATTTTCATATAAAAGTAGATGCCTTAGAAATATTTGTTGTCTATTTTGTGTGCCAAAGAGAACTAGTTTCAATGCAATACTTTACTGCTGAAAATAATATTCTGCCAAGGGTGTAAAACATAACATGACATGAAGATTGATTTTCAAGATTTTTTTTCAGCCAGGCAGACTTTGGTATATACTAGAGATCAATAATCATTTTAGTCTCTTAAATCTTGTTATTTATTTCTTTTCTAATAGAGTCAGGAAATAAGAAGCCTTCTGGTGACAAAACTAACACCTTTGTATTGAAATGGATATAATAAAAAAGCACAGTATGTACTTAGGGACTCTAGACTGCACATGCTTATGTGCTTTGTTTTGTGCCCATAAATAGCCCCATGGGAACTAAAGAGGACTGTTCATACACATAAAAGTTAAGCCTGTTCCTAAGCACTTGTAAGCTGATGGGCTAGCTTAACAAATGCATTAAGAACCCATCATATTTTTCCCTTTACAGTTATATCTTCATTGAAAGAGCATTCAGTACCTTAAATCTTTTTCATCAGACAAAAATGCACTATACACATCACAGCAAGAGAAATGAAATGCAGGAAATAAAAATCACTGTCAGTCCAATTGTATGAGAAAGTTTACTGTGGGACATATTCTTTCAATAACTTCAATCCACTCCTCCAGACTGGATTTCAGGGGACAATGTGAGAGTATGAGCTTAGAAAGTGACACTGGGGCTCTGAGCACTGGAAAGCATTGGCTGTCAGTCACTTCTGAAGACAACTTGAAAGGGATAAATGCAACAAAATAACTTGAGCCTGAATTCAAACGACTTGGTCAAGATGAATCAGAGCAAATGTTTCCATGATGCTGACTGCCTGGGAAACCAGGCCTTGATGCTTTGCAATGGTACAATCTACTTTTTAAAAACATCAGCATGCATTGCTATTTAATGGTAATGCCAAAAATTTTCTTTCCACAAAAACCTGAGATTTTGTGATTTAATAGCCCACTTAAAAAGGAGGCAGACCATGCCTACCCTCAGACTACACAGTACACCATTACAGAAGAAAGAGCTTGAAAGGAAAAAGCATTGGACCCAGAAACGAGTGGGGTTCCAGACTTAATTCTAGGTTGTTTTTTTTCTGAAAGGAACTGACCTTATAGTTAATATAAGATGGTATGATCAATCAAATAAAACTTTCCATTCTGAAACTGCAGCTGAATTCTACAGTCTGTTTGTTTGGAATGTAAAGAAGAAAGGAAAACACTTTTAATATGATCATAAATTTAGCTGAGAATGAGAAAATAGTTTATATTTAAAGAATGCTTTTTCTGGTGGCTGGGGGTGAGCTTCAGAAACAAATCCCTGAATCTGCTATTATTAGCCATCTCAGAGGAGAGAGGTTTTATCTGACTCTGCCCCAGTTTGAAGACCTCAGTAATATGAAGAAATTGAAGCAAAATTATATGAAAGTAATTTGTCCTAATTTCTAGCCCCTACTAATGATCCATATTGAAAGTCTAATCTAAGGAATGATGCTTTAAAGGACTAGTTCCCTGCTCTCAAACATAAAACATTCTTCCCATCCACTCTTCTCCTTCACCACAGAGAGGCTGTTGTGATTGTTTCATAGTTTCAATATAATGCTATAATCTTAATAGGAGCTGGAAATGTTTAAAATTCAAAATACAGTTTCTATGCATAATGGCAGAATTGTATTAGGTCACAATCTACAAGCATCACTTTATTTTCTTGTTAATTCATTTGGTGGTGGGTTATGTGTGATATGCTTCAACTTACATGCAGTCAAATGGCTAAAGGAAAAGGCTAGCGACTAATCTGATAAGGTGATAACCCTTCAGAAAAGTGCCTCCTATGTTCTCAGTACTCTGGAGGAGGACAGATGGAAAATACTGTAAAGAGGAAAAATTACCAGAATGGCATGGTAATTAAAAAAAAAGAAGAAAATTAGGAAGCATGTGTGAACCTGCAGTATAGCATTCCCTATGATGGAACCAAAAGGGCATGAAGATCTAAGAAAAAAAAAACCCTAAAATGAAACAAATCTCAGCGTGTCCTAAATGTTTTTGAAGGAGTTTGAGCCAGGAAAGCTACCAGTCATTTACAGCCAAAAATAATGTGGATTTCTGCCAACCTTGTCTTTCTAGGTTTGTGTCAGTCCACATTTTCCCTGTCTTCCTGTTGGCTATTTGCCTTTTCAGTACTTTAACTTAAAAGGTAAGAAATAATACTATACTTACTTGGCCAGCAGACTATACTGATGAGTCAATACACTGTTTCCTTGGAGGCCAAAAATACCCTTCTCATGATGTAATCGTAGACTTTTATTGACAACTAATAGTGTTTATGCTAAAAACTAATGATCTGGATGCTTGAGGCATGGAGGTGGGGAGGAGACAGGGCAGCTCACAGACATCACTAGCCAGTGACATCGAGTCAAATGGATACACTGCATCAGGTAGCTGCAAAAATTACAGGCTTCTATTGGATTCTGAGGGGTGAAATTCAGGAAGGCAGCATTTGTAGATAAAAGTAAGATTTTAGGAAAACTAATAAAGGTCAAGGCATGCTGTGCTTGGTCATGGAATCTCATGGCTGTAGCATGTACCAGCAAGGTCTACAGAACAGGAAAGATCTAAACAGAGGATCTTCTAAACAAAACAACAACAAAAAAAAAAAGTAATTGCTTCCATTTCTGTCTGCATTATAAGGATTTTTACTCTGTATTTACAGGTAATTTACAGCTCTTGAAGTTGTGGATGCCCCATCACTGGCAGCATTCAAGGCCAGATTGGGTTTGAGCAACCTGGTGTAGTGGAGAGTGTCCCTGAACACAGTAGGGGGGATTGAAACTAGATGATCTTTAAGGTTTCTTCCAACCCAAACTATTCTGTGATTAACAGGAACAGGATAAAGCTCCTGCTCAGCCCTGCTTGCTTTCTAGCACTAGCAGAAATAAAGAACAGTACAATCCCATTTTGGACACAAACAAAAATACCTGCTGAGTAAAGTCAACACTTGAGCTGAAGAGAGGGTGTGAACAATTGTAGATAGGTATTTCTGACTAACTCTGTGTGGATGCGAGAAGGGAGTGCATAGCTGTAGGTGGGAAACTCACAGGTGAGGCAGCCGGTGCAACTCTGGTGACAAACCTGCAGGAAGTTTAATTTGCATAAAGCCTTCATCTTAAAACTGCCTTTAACAGTATGTATGTCTGCGACGCCAAATACTCCGAATATCCACAGCCAACCACCGCCCCCCCCACCTTCGCAAATCAGAGCTGCGATGTCAGACCTCAGAGCCAAGCTTGTAAAAACGGCCTGAGTTACCAAAAGCACGTAACAGTCCTGAACAAAATGATCATTCTCAAAGAGAGTTGGAGAAAAACACACGTTTTGAGAGCCCTAGCACTTCCGAGAGTCCATAAGGTTATGGGAATGCTGCTGCAAATTTTGCTTCTTTTTCTTTTCCCGTGTAAAAACGGAATGACCCAAACTCGCTTTTAACCCGAGTAAACCCCTCACCGACCCACACCCGGCTCTGCTCACACACAGCACCCGCTTCCTGCTTTACCACCGCGACTGCCGGAGGCCGCTGCCCCGCCCCTCGGGAGGGCCGCGCTCTGTGAGGTCCTTTGGCGCCCCCTGCTGACCGCGGCCGCCCCGCGCCCCTCCGCTGCCTCCTCAGGGAGCGGGAGAGGGGAAGGAAAGGGGCACAAAATGACTGTCGCTGAGGTAGGTACCGTCCTGAGCCTGCTGCTGAGCTTCCACTGGGTGGTACTTACAAAGGCTTGTGCCCCCTGGCAAACGCATTCCTTGCTTGGCTGAAGCTGGTGCCTTGTGGAAACGGACCTGCATGCAGAACCTCAGTTCCCTCTGTTCTTAACACAGTCATTTCCATAAAGCTCTGCATTTGCAGCTCTCAAGCTTTCCGTTTCCTGTAGAAATACCTCAGTCTTGAAGCTCTCGGTCAAACAAGAAGCTAGATGCATGGGACTCTGAGCCCAGCAGAGCCTTTCCCACATCCAACACCTTTGGAAGACATCCATGCTGCTGTTTACATTGCAGGACAGCCTACCAGCCTTAGTCATTGGGCCAGGAACCTGTATGGCATGGTAATCAAAATTTACAGCTTCTGGAAACGAAGGGGTTTTGATTTGGGTGTTTTTTTCCATTTGTTTTTTGTTTTTGTATAAACGAGGTGATATTAGCTGTAAAGAAAACAGTGGAACTCCCAGCTGTATTAGCTCTGGTAAACTGAGCTGAGAGTTTGTTGTTGCTTATGCTCGTGTGGTTTCTGGTGTGTTGACACTGAAATCATGTGTGGTAACAGCCAAAATAGTGAAGCACAAAATACAAATCCTGTATATAGGGATCTCATTCCATAGCTCCTTTTTATTTCTCTCCCCAAATACCTTTCTGATGTGTGTTGCAACCCTGCCTTTCAAGGTTGTCTTCGAGAGTTTTGCCTTTTTTCCACAGAAAACAGCTGTTTCCCAAGGGCACTCCCGAGTGCACTACATCTCCTTGCTACTTATCTTTGTTATGATCATGCACTTTTAGGAATGAATTTGAGCTTTATGATGTAGATATTAGATTCCCTGCAGAGAAGAAGTAATGTAAATTAAGATGAGGGCAAACGGAAGATCGGATATGTGATACATGTCGTGTACTGAACTGCTGAAGGTAGTCAGCAGAGCTCCAAACTGAAGCTGAACAGAGAGGGCTTAATAGCAGAGAGGGGAGCTAATAGTACAGAGAGAAAGAGGAGGAATAAGAGTGTGACCACTCATGTGACATGTACCTGTCTGTGTTGTTGAGCAAGCCATACTTTTTCTTACTGCCTATAATTACACCCATAACTGCACACACAAACTTATCACAAAGAGGATTTCATCTGCCTTTGGACATGAGCAATGCTGCTACCACTTCTGTTACAGGCAGTACCTTTGTGCAGGTGCAGATTGGTGGAATCCTTCATAAAGCTGTGCAGTCTTAATTTTAGTTTTCGAGACACTGTGGCAAGCTGGTCTAAATTATTCAGTGCTGCAGCCTGGATACTAGTTCTGAGTCATCTTGTATGATGTCAACCTTCTCCCCTCTCAGGAATCCAACTGAGAGGGGAGAGGGTCCAAATATATTGCTATCCAGTGACAGCATTATGTTTGGACACATACAGGTGAAATTGGAGGTTATATACACAATAGCCCTGCCTCCGTCTCCCTACTGTTTATAAAAGTGCAGAGTCTAAGGAGGAAGAGCAGCTCATCAGTCACGTAACTGGGTTTGCGCAGTGCCACATAGTTCAGCGTCTACCACGTGCACGGAGACTGCAAGGCTAGCTATTGCTCCATCTGCCTTGCTGATAGGATCATGCATTTGCCTCCCCGGCAGCTCTCAGGAGATTCAAATCCTAGCTCCAGATGAAGCATATTTGAGAAAAAATCCCAAACACCAGATTCCTGTATAAGCTGAGAGCAGAAACCCAAAGGCCTGCAAGTTATAACTGCTTGTGTCTCACTTTTGGTAAAGAATTGAGCTGATTTATATGCCTATGTCCAGGAAAGCATCCATGGCTGTAATTCTTCCAGCTGACAGCTAGATTCAGGGCCAGGCTGGATGTGGTTCTGAGTGACCTGATCTAGTTGAAGATACTCATTGCAGGGTGTTGGACTGTGGAGACAGTGTTCTCACAGGAAAATGGATATTTGGTACATGAGCTCTGAATAACTCCGAGGGATACAGCAAGGCCGTGGGAGGCCCGAGGAAGCTTAAGCAAGCAAGATAAGAAGAAGCTGTAATTCACTGAGTTATGAGAACTGTGGACTGTTGGCAAGCTTTCAAGGTCAAGTTCTCACACCTGTGCTTAACCAATTATATGTTAGTCACTAAGGGTCTTCAAGACAAGTATCCAATCATGATATGCCAAATTGCTGTAGGTGTGTGTAAGCAATAGTATATAAGGAGTTAATGCTTTGTAATAAATGGCTTTTTGTCTGATCATATTGGTCTCTGACTGAGTCCGTTCCACAGCATTGGACGAAATTACTTTTGAAGCTCCCTTCCAACCCAGACTATTCTATGATGCTAGATTCCTAGCTTTCTCACAGCTGCTGACTCAGTCCTTCAGCCTCAACTTGGCATTTCCTACTGTGGTAACCATTTGGCTCCTTGATCAGAAATCCAGCTGTCAATGTGCATAAGGGCTTACTGGACTGAGGGTTTGGGGTTAGATCCGTCTCTCCCTGGAAGTAATAGAAAATTTCTTCCTGACAGTGCTAGAATTGCAAAGGGGCTACACAGATCTAGCTAAAGCAAAATGAAAGAGAATACACACGACACAATCTTTCACTGCATTTTCCCTCCCTCACACTGGATGGAGTTGTCCTTTACCACTGAGCATTAAAATCATCACAGATTTTGTGACATTTAATGCAACCAGCTGGATCAGCAAAACGTATCAACAACAGGCTTGACCAAGTATTTATGACAGTCACTGTTATTTCCTAGTTATATTTTCACCTTGAATTGGAACATAGTCGATACAAGCACAAGTTTTCCACCTCTTATTTGTGTATTGCATTAATTTAACATGGATTTTAAACATTCATTTATCCCTAACACCTTCAATGAAATTATTTTTCAACTGTAAATCTCAGTCAATTCAAACATTCCTGTTGAATGTTGACTGTAACTTCAATGCAAATATAAATTTGATTCTTACTTCACATTGAAATAAAGAAACTTGAGTAACTGGGAGAGTGCATGAATGCTTTTTGTAGCCCCGTATCAAAAATACTTCTGTTTTCTTTCAACAGAAGTCATTCAAGATTCCCTGAGCTTGAAGGTTCCCTCACATTTCTTCTTAATCCTTCTCCTATGCACTTGTTTTCATCCATGCCCAAATATCAAGACATACAAAGTCTGTTTATATGGGATGAGATTAATTGGGAAGACATGAACAGTTAGAAGGTCGCTTGCTACCCTGCTGACTTCCAGATTTTAGACCTAACATCAATTTTAAGCTTTTCCAGTTGTTGATTCTGAGATAAGTCATTTCTTCTACTTTTAGCCATGAACAGTTTTAAAATTAATATTTATTTGGTTCTGAATCTTGCATATGTTTCCAGCATAGGAATAAAATTTTCCCCACATGCTTTTGGCTGTGTTGAACCTTAATTAGAAAAGGGAAAGAACAGATACACATCTTAGAGAAGTCAGTTAACATTTGCTTGCACTTCATTAACTAATGCCAAATGCAGGAAGGAAGTAAACATTCCATTCTTTAAGAAGTTTAATGAATGAAAGTGTGTTATAATTTGGAAAAAATAACATAGGAAACATTATCACAGGCAGAAAGTGTATTATTCCAGTTCTGACACTGGAGGAGGATGGGGAAAGCAAAGCATAATTAACTTCAGTTTCAGTCAGTTCATGCCATTACCAATGTTTTACAGCAACATTTGAAATGTAGTTGTTTCCACAGAAAGAAATTCAGGTTCTGGGTTTACCCTTGCTTTCCCTGGGTGTGCTGTGCGCTGCCCGTGCTGGGAGTGACTTGAGCTCTGCCTGCTTGCAGTCTGCTTGCAAACCTAGGTGACATGCTGGTAAGGTGCCATTTGGCCTGGCTGGACTGCTATTACTGCAGCTACTGCTGTAGCTGAGCTCTGGGTGACCTGCATAGACTCAACCAGCCGTGGCTTCCCAAAGCTGTGAGGTGTCGTCTAGAAAGCCATGCTTCAGCTAACCTAGCATTGTGATGGGGTGCCGGCATCTGAACAGCAATGATCTCCAGAGATAAAACCAAGCAACCTTCCTCTGCTCCTGTCATCCCTATCAGTCCATAACAGACAGGGACCTGTGCTGGCAGCAGCCCTATTGAAATCTGATGTTAAGTGCCACTGTTGATGATCCCCGCCTCCCTGCTAGGCTTGTGATGGGTGACTGGGCTGTGAACTGCCCTACACACATGTAGAGCAACAATAAGCCTGGATATCTCATCATCTGCATACAGCTGTTTATAAAACTGGAAGTCTAATAGCAACGCTATCCAAAACAGAACTGAAGTATCCAATGTATAATGCCTCTTGGGATAAATGAACTGTGTGAGTCACAGGGAGCTCCAATAGCAGAGGCTGTTGAAGTTCAAAAAGGAACAGGAGTAGAGATGTCATGGCCTCTTAGGGATTGCCTGCTTGAAGAAAGATGCCATCACAACATGCTGTCCTTTACCTCTTCTTTTCCTTTACAGGTTTCCTGAACTGGAATGATTTTGTGCTCAGGTGAAAGGGAAATCCACAAGAGCACCATGCACCTGGGTTCTCCAAACTCATAAGATTGTAATGCTGTCTGCTTTTGTTTTGGGGATCAAAAGACAGGGTCTGCTATCTCCTCACCACAATATATGGCCTGATGTGAGTTGGGCACAACTTTGTTTCAAAGGCTTCAGCTTTTTCCAGTTCTTCATGGTGCTAAATGTCTTCAGCATTCAATCACAATACACCAAGCAGCTAGCCCCTTGAAATAATAAATCCCAAACCTATGAATATAGTAGCTGGAGCTCCAAAATTAATCATGGCAAGATTTAATTTATAATTCTATTTTCCCATACACAACTTTCATTAATCTGCTGATATTTGTAACAGTATAAAAGCATTTGTAAAGAAATATTTACAGCATGTAGTTACTCAGTTGGATTTCTACATTATGTTAAAAAAAAATAAAACCACCTTTCTGGAGGCACTTAGTAGCTTTAAGTATCTGAAATACCATTCTGGAAAAGGGTTGTCACTGTAGAAATGCTTAGCTTTTTGGCTAATCTGTAGCTTGTCCATTGGCAATACTCACACCCAATAAGGTAAAGTGTCACTGAATGCTGGGCTGCTACTTCACATGCAGGCTTGTGGAAACTCCTGATGGTGGCTGAAAGCTATGGGTTGGCATGGACTTGCCCAGTCATAGAATCATAGTTGGAAGGGACCTTTAAATATCATCTAGTTCCAATGCCTCCCACTAGACCAGGTTCCTCAAGGCCCCGTCCAGCCTAGCCTTGAACACTTCCAGCTATGGGGCAGCCACAACTTCTCTGGGCAACCTATTCCAGTGTCTCACTGCCCTCATGATAAAGAATTTCTTCCTAATACCTAACCTAAATCTCCCCTCTGTCAGTTTCAAGCCATTCCTTCTTGTCCTGTCACTCCATACCCTTGTAAAAAGTCCCTCTCCAGATTTCTTGTAGGCCTCTTTTAGGTGCTGGAAGATTGCTATAATGTCTCCTGAGTCTTCTCCAGGCTGAACAAGCCCAGTTCTCTCATTAGGAACACATTCTCTTCAGGCTTGTGCAGGTCTCCTCAAGATCTAAACCCACTGTTAATCAGCAAACAATATGTGAATTTGAGGAGTGGGTTTCAAGGACAATGAAGATTTAGGTGCTGTGTGCAGACAGGGTAACTCTGTGACTAGTTCATCCCTAAGACAACTGGAAAATGCAAAGTGATGGTGCAAGCAGCAGGATTTAGCCATGTACCAGATCCTATCCTTCTGGAAATGAAAGGACATTCCTAAAAGTATGAACCTTTGCAGGGCTAGGTATCAAGGAAGCCTGTAGTTTCCTCCTCCTGCCCTGCACCAGCTCGGGCCCTAGTGCTGGAGGGAGCGAGTGGGGCAGGATGCATGAAGTGCACTCAAGGAAATTACAGCACTGAACCCTCCAGCATTTCTCCAGGAAGGCAGGAAGCAGAACACACCTCACCTTGTCTATAGGACTTGATCCTCAGGATGAACTGATGTGAATTAATAAGGTAGTCTTAAGAGAACAGCTATTTTTTTTTTCTTTTTAAAAAGAGATATATTTTGAAATAAGAGATATAAAAAAGAGATATATTCTTTAAAAGATATGTACTTTTTTGCACAATGACTCCAGCACTGTTTCAGTGGTCACTGCAATATCCAAAATCTTCCCAAAGTTAAAACAACAGCTGTGATTAGACATACAGCTACCATATTCCATGACAGCTTTGTTGAAGCCCATGCTGATTCACATGGTTTCTTGTTGTGTGATATGTGGAAAGACAACCTCAGAATGGCAAAGCCACTAGGGAGGAAAGGACAAAAGAAAGTTAGTAACCTTCACTTTGAGGTTAGGTTTTTGGGATTTTTTTTACTTTCTGCCTCAAATTAACATTGGCTAATGAAGTTCTTTGCTATGAACAGTAGGTCAATTACTGTAAGGATTACATTTGTCTTTACTGAAGTGTACCTTACTGATATTGCTCCTGCTCAGGGATATTCTAATAAATGAAGTCTCATATCCTAATGAATTTCAGCTTTATTATAAAATGATGAATAAATAAAAACTCCAAAAATAATTTTTAATTGAAAAGGGATTGTTGTGAATCCATCTCAAACAGGTGGCTTTAAATACCTGGTGGTTTAAGTAAGACCATTTCCAAAGGGATCATTAGAAAACTCATCTTTTACAAATGCAACACTCATGGTACCAATTAATTAATGAAGTGGGAAATTAGCATAATTTTAGTACAAAAATAGATACAATGCAGCTGTTAGAACACAAGCATATAAAATAAAAAGTCTGATTTTTGCCGGTTATACCCATAAGGCAGAAGTTAGACTCTGGGCTATAAGCACTGCTTTAAAAGTAATCTTTCCTAGCTGCAGAATTAACACTGTGAGATGAAACATATCTTAACCAAAAATATTTTAATTATTGTGAAGTATCAAAGCATTGCTGAGATAACTGGAGCTGTACTGATGAATCCTAGCAGAGCACCTGAGCCATCAGGCTTTCTGCACAGAAGATAACTGCAGTTTGATACCTGCCTGTTCCATGGATATTTCAAACTTCACACGGTTCCTCTTTATACTAAAATCAGCCCAGTCTGAATCCAGCAGGAATTTTCCTTTGTAACTCTGCTATCCTGTTCTATGGTTCCCTTTTTAAGTCTGATTTTTGCAGTTAATAATAAGCCTGATCATACTGGGTGAGTTAAATACCTCTTTTTTTTTGTACAGTAGCTAATCTAACCTTGTGCAGCAGTGCAAAAGCAACCCTGATAACTACTGCAGTACTTCTGCTTCAGCAACAAGGCAACTAAAGCTGTGAGAGCGGATAAAAAGCCTCTGAACTCATGTCCATAGGGTATAAATCCAAGCTGGAAAATCCAACCAGACTTCCACATGAGTGGGAGGAGGCCTGGCTAATTTGATTAGAAAGTGGCTAAGGTGCCCATTCCTGCTACAGCTGCAAAAATAATAGTAGATGAGGGCAAAAAAATGGAGATGACACATTCGCAAACAATCTAAAAAGAAGCAATCTCCAAATTTACCTGTTTCACAACCTTCCAATGCCTTTACAACAGGGGATGTGGGTTTCCCCATGAGTGTTTTTCCAACAATAGAAAATAACTTGATGTCAACTACTGTTTTCGAATGGCACTGACTGAGTTGGGCGTAGGAGGAAGGAGCTAGCCAAGAGGAAATTTGAGGCTTTTGAATTTCCCACTGTAAGCAGGTATGCATTGACTGTACTGCTTCCAAAGGCGTATGCTGCAAGTCAGCATTAATAATAGCTCACAAAAATGTGGTTAAACCTGTATAATACACAAGATGTAGTCACAGCACCCTGTAGGACAGCACCCATTATAGTGCAACATCCAGATGTCTAAGTGATGAACCCTCTACCTCCTCCACGTCCACCACATTTACACCCTGTTTGTTCCTAAAAATCCTCTGTCTCAGCATTGGTCTTGTCTGATAAAGGCAGCAAAACTCAGGGTGACTGGAGATTTTTCTAACAAATTTTTATGCTGGAAAATTCAGTCTCTGAGAACTAAAATGTTTCTCCAAAGTGTGACTGTTAAAAAACTACATCACCAAAAGCTGCCAAAGAAACAAGATACCATGAGCAGAAGACACCTGATGGGCTATGGTGATCCCACAGCTTGTAGTGCTTGTAATACTCATGGGGTTTTCTGTCGGATTCCTGCATGGCCTTGCCACATAGAATAAAAAATACCCAAAAAAAACAGGTTCTTGCCACAGAAACAAGGGTCTGGTAACTCTGGGGTTTTAGCTTCACTGAGACTTAGCTTTAGACTTCCGTCTCACAACTGGTGCCTCCTGTCACTGGATCTTAAAAGCCATATGGAAGCAGTGGAAAGTGGAGTTTTCAAGCTCAATTTCATTCATAAGCAATAAGTTTTGGTTGGTTTCAGAACATTGTTTCCTTCTAGTGTGAAAGATTTTGAAACACTGGGTTTTTTTTTTCCCCTTTACAGTGAAATATTTGTCCTTTTTCAGACTGTTTGTATTCTAGTAAACATAGAAATTTTCATTTTAATCAGCTTCAACTGAAGTCCAAATTGGAAAGAAAGAACTAAAAAAACAACAAACCCCAAACAGCGGTAGCATTGCCTGCTTGGGAAAGTTGTGGAGCTTTCTGTTCTTAACAGCAGAATCGCATTGTTGATTAGAAGGAGCAACACCCAGAACAGTTTTGCATTGGAAACATGGATGAACAGGAACAGCTAACAGTCTTTGCATTACAATCAGAAAAAAAGGGACTTGATCCTTTTACTTAAATAAGCTAAAGATTTTGAATTTCCCTGCTTTCGTTTAAGTGCTTTCTTGAGTGTTGGCCAGTGGATAAGAAATTAGTCAAGAGGTTTGAGATGATGTGAAAAGAAAAAAACAACTGCTAGACCTGCCTTTGTTCAGATGTTGGGAATTGTAGGAGCAATTAGTGCTTTGTTACAACAACTGAAAATGCTTATCTTCTGAGCTGACATACTTGATGCATGAATCTGATTCCTTTATGTACTTAGTAGGGATTAGAAGAGGAAAAAAGAAAAAGTAGTAAGTGGGTTTTGGTTTTGGTTTTTATTTGTTTTGGGGTTGGTTTTTTTTCCCATAGAAGGCTGCATGGATTTGGAGAGGGTTCTCTCTTAAATTTTATTTTACTTAAGAACAGAAGGCTGCAATGTTCCCAAGTTCTCCAAGAGTCAGTCCCAAATCACTTGTTTTGGACTCATTGAAATTTTTCCCTTCAATAGACTCAAATTTTGGCATTTTATTCAGATTCACTCTATTTTTATTTCGGAATACTGTGGAGGAGGAGAAAGTTATCTATGATATGATTTGGTCTGCTGTCCTAAGGAAATAAGGATTACATTACCATGTTCTCAGTCTGCTTCTCCGCTTGCCTGTCCTCCTCCTCTCTTCCTACACTCCCAAAAGGCTTTGAGCTTAGTTTTGATCAGAAAGTTCCACAATCCTTACAATCTCAGGAAAGCAGGCTGGTAAGGTTGGAAAAGAAACGCTATTAATACACCATTAAGTATAGAAAAACAAATCTATGTCTTATTAAATGTGGAAGTATCTGTAGCAGAGTTCCTCATTACAGTCTCACCGCTGACAGAACTGCTTGTTACCATTGTTGGGGAGTTCAGGCTATCTGCATGATGGCCTCCTGGGTGAATGCATAGGGTTAAAGCTGAAGTTTTAAAGAAACAAGAAACAGCAAAATAGAAGCAAGGAGAAGGCTCTGAAGAAATAATAGAGAAGCCAAATACTGAGAAATTGCCTTCAGCTGGGAATGGTCTAAAAGGATGTTGCCTTCCCACACTCAGCACAGCAAAAAAAAAAAAAAGAAAAAGAAAAGTAAAAGGAAAAAATAAAGATGATCCCAACTATTGCTTCATTCTGAATCTAGAAATCTACAGAGACTGAGGTGATCTGTAAGTATTACGGAGAAATGACCAGTACAATAAGGCAGGTCCTGGAACTGAAGAAAAAGCCTGCCCATTACACAGCAGGTTGCTTCCAGCCAGTAATAGGGATCTAGGCTGAAAGGACATATGTGTATTTTCAAGCAAGTATTCAGAGGTAGGGAAGTGGACCTGTTTCATCCTTTGCTATAATTTAATGTGAATATGAGCAGAAGAATCAGAAATGTTTCGAAAAAGCTGTTGGCAGGTTATTATTAAATCACTAACACCGTGTTCCACAGAAATAATCTTAAACCTTCAAATGCAGCTGAGCTTTTCTGTGAACTGGACGGAGAGGGTATGGCAATACCGGCATCCCACTAGGAGTGGGGGTTGCACTAGGTGGTCATGCAGCCCAAGGCAAAGGAACAGTAAAGATCACAAGTTGAAAGGAGGGATTAAAGAAAGCACAGGTTGGACCACAAGCCTGAGGGAAACATGGTGATAAGCCAAAAGACATTTTAGAAGGAAATAAACTTAAAAAAACAGTTCTCAAAATCATTGATACAGAAAACAAGTGTGGTTTTTTTTTTTTTTTTGAGCAGCCTTTTGTCTCACCCTACTATTTTCTCTTCAAAGCAAAACTCTGCTCCATAAGTGATTCTTGTGTAGGTTTGCTGCCCAAGTTTGCTAGTTAGTGTGATACAAACCTTAGAGCAGCCTTCTGGTACATAAAGGCAGCTGACAAGGAAGCTGGAGTGGGTTTTCTTAAAAAACAAGTATTGAAAGGACAAGGGGGAATGGCTTTAAGCTGAAAGGGGATAGATTTAGTTAGATATTAGGAAGAAGTTCTTAACTGTGAGGGTGGTGAGACACTGGAACAGGTTGCCCAGAGAAGCTGTGGCTGCCCCATCCCTGGCAGCGTTTAAGGCCAGTTTGGATGGGGCTTGGAGCAACCTGGTCTAGTGAAAGCTGTCCCCTTCCAACCATTCTGTGATTATGATTTTAGGGGCAGTAAAGAGCCAAGTGACAGTGTGATTACCTGCACAAAGCCACATAAACAGCTAGGGTGTACCAAGTGCTCTGTAGCAACTGCCCTGTGACACTGTTCTCCTATAGTAAGCAAAAGCAGGATAAACTAGCCTGCAATTACCAAGTGGGTTAATTCACTCTTTAAGCATAAACATAGGTCTAAAATGAGATTATATTACATCAGAAACAAGGAAGAGTTTGAAGATATTTGTTGAAATTTGGCTTAATGACTCTTTTGTCAGTGTAATTCACACCTTTCAGCTTGCTAATATCTAGCAATTGCAAATTGGCACCCTACCAGAAAATGAAAGTAGCATCTTTTGCCTTTCCTTTCTGTTTGCTTTATCTGTTCTTTCCTATTATTTTCTATGTATTTTGCAGTCACAGTGGATTTTCTTTTAAAAGCTGCTAATCCGTTTCTGAATTGTAACCACTGTACAAACAGCTCCATGTCATTTGTTTTTAAAAATTAGCTCTTTTAGCTAAGCTTAAAACTTAAAAAAAAAAAACTATGCAGCTTGGTGCATTTTTTGCTCACTGGTTGACAATGGATTACACAACGGACCTGTGATTTCTTATTATGTCACATATCCATAGATATAGATTAGGTATTAGGAAGAAATTCTTCACTATGAGGGTGGTGAGACGCTGTAGCAGGTTGCCCAGAGAAGCTGTGGATGCCCCATTCCTGCAAGTGCTCAGGACCAGGTTAATGGGGCTTTGAGCAACCTGTTCTAGTAGAAGGTGTCCCTGACTATGGTAGGGTGTTGGAACTAGACGATCTTTAAAGGTTCCTTTCCACCCAAACCATTCTGTGATGCTATGACTCATGGCCTACAGGTGTTTTGTTGAAGATGACAAAGAAATTCCCCTGGACTCTTTCCAGAGATACCAGACATTATCAGAGCTTTTCTAAAGCCAGCACAGAGCCAGCATCCTGGCCCTGTCTTTGCAGAGACTCAGAGGGGAAGCCCAACCTGTGAGCTGGACAGCCTACATATTGAGTGCTGCATGAGGGGTTTTCCCTGAGTTTCTCCACTGTGAGATGGTAGAGCCCGTAGCTGACAGCAGGTTTGCCATGGCATGGGGGTGAAACCCTGGAGATACGAGGAAGGAAGCCAGCACATGATGTTTTAAGGTGGTATTGCTGAGCTGGGCTGGGACCCAGCTGTCTGCCTGGCTTGGCCCCTTCCCATGGCGAAGAGCCCACAGCCCTGGAGAAGCTGTTTTCATCTATCACCACCAATTACACACAGAAATTCTCCTCCTTTTAGCTCTCCAGCAGATGTCTTGTGGCTCAGGCTCAGGAAAATCACTACACCCCACTTGGAGACAGTAGACACATCCAGTGGCACAAAAAGCAAGGAAGGAATTTGCCATGTCCTTATAAAGGCAATTTTTCCGTGTACACAGAGTCATGTGAAATGCTGGGCTAGGAACTGCCCTGTTTCTCTTAACACATGCAGGCTGCACTGCCTCTGTGCCCAGGGAACCATGGTAACATCCACTACACCTATGCATCTCTATAAGCCATAGTATGTTATTTATTATGTATTCCTTCCCAGAAAAATCGTCTGTGCTAATCCAACCAGGGAGGAGAGGAGTCCCTTTTGCCAGGAAGCTCATCCTCTCAAGATTCCAGTTTCATGAATCAGATTTCTGTTTAACTCATTTTATCTGACACAACACAGCAGATATTTTCTGTGCAGAGAAGTAAGAAAAGTGGGAAAAGATGCAAACATCTTTCTGAAGAAGCTGGTGTATCAAGTCCAATTTGATAGATGTTTTTCCTTCAAGCTCACAGAACTTGTCAAGTAGATGCACTCTGCTCTCAGTTTTTTGCTTTCTTTCACTTCCTTATCACTCTGTTAGGAATCAACACTCACATTTTGTAAACACCTATGCCCAGTTTAGGAAAGGATTATGGCTATGGGGACAATTTGCAAGAACTTGGTTACAGTGCTGAAGTTCTCAGTGGATATAGGAATGTACTTGATTCAAACAATATTTTGCAGATCTGTTTCCTCCCTAGTTAAGCAAGATTTAATCTAGTAAAATGCATGGTGGCCACCTTTAAAATATATATGGTATAAAAATACCAAACTGTGTACCTGAGATTAAAACACAGCCCTGCCTTTTTGCTGACAGCATGTGGTGTGTGCTGTTTGTTTACTCATCGCAGTAACTAGTCTGGTGCATCTTTCCAGGTTTTCAATATTAGATTATCTGAGCCTATAAAATCAAGCTGACAGAATGAGTCACCTGATAGATTGTTGCCTAGTGGAAAAAAAGCACAGGCTTGTCATTATATTTGCCCTCAAAGCACCATGCACACCTGTGGGGCTGTGAAGATAATAAGCATGAACTTGATTATTGCTAATATGCTCTTCTTCAGCTCTCAGATACACATTCTATTTCTTTTATATAATAACTTTTTGTTCATTTCCTAGAATTGACAAAATACTTCGGAGAAATTAATCTCATGAATAAAGGTTCATTGGCTTCCTTAAAAAATCAAGCAGTAATAGCAGAATAGCAATAAAAGTTATTGTTCAAAAAAAAACCACCGCATTAAATGTGTCATCAGGTCCAGCTTAATGGAATCAAATACACTTAAGAAAATGTCATGCTCCAGTAATAATAAGAGTACACTTCAGATTGCTAAACCACTTTTTCATTCTGGCTACTTTTTTATTTTCGCTACTTGGCTATTTCTTGCTTTTTGTAGAGCTGAAAAATAACATTTCACTCTACACACGTATATTATATCCTCCCAGCAAGATCGGAGAGTATTTCTGTCTGGTAGTTGCTACTGCAGCTTTACACAGCAGAGAAAAACAAATAGCAGCAAATCAAATTACAGTGATATTCAACTAATCTGGACTCTGGAAACAGTTGTCCACTCTTTTCTGCCACCAGGAGCCTTTACTTTCTCCCAGTCTTTCCTGACATGCCTGTGACACAGTAACTTACAGCTCTCCACAAGTTTTCTCTCAGGTCAAGTCTGGCCAAGGCGATAGATTTGGTAACCTCACTTTGCTCCCCAGGAATGCCTTTCCATGGGCTGACCTGTGGGGCAGGCAAGCTTGAGCTGCAAAAGAAGCTTCTCACTTGAGAAGATGCTTGGGGATAAACCTGCTCACCTTGCTTCTGTTTTGGCCAGGGTACTTCAGCTATGAATACCAGAAGCTGACTGATAAATAGCAGTGGGTTTTCTGATGGAGAGTTACTCAGTTTTTCTCTACCTCCTCTCCCTGAGCAGCATAGAGTATGGGGAATGGGATTTGTGGTCTGTGCATCACACTTTGTCTCTGCCACTCCTTCCTTCTCACACTCTTCCCCTGATCCAGCATAGGGTCCTTCCCAGAAAAGACTGTTCCACAGACTTCTCCTTCAGGCTTTCCCCTATTCCAGTGTGGGGTCCTCCATGGGCTGTAGGTGGATATCTGCTCCAGCATGGACTTCCATGGGCTGCAAGGGCACAGCCTGCCCCACCCCAATCTGCATCACGAGCTGCAGGGGAATCTGCTCTAGTACCTGGAGCACCTCCTGCCCTCCTTCTGCACTGACCTTGGTGTCTGCAGAGCTGCCTCTCTCACATATCCTCACTCCTCTCTGGCTGTAGTTCCTGTTGTGCAGTAACTTTTCTGTTTCTTGACTATGTTACCCCATTGCTGATGGGCTGAGCCTTGCCCAGTGATGGGTCTGGCATTGGCTCTATCAGACACATGGGAAGCTTCCAGCAGCTTCTCATGGAAGCCACCCCTGTAGATCCCATGCATCCTTTCATTCCAGCCTTTCTATGAGAAGGGGAAGTCTCTAGACAGTTGGCCACCAGCCCCCATACAAGGTCTTCTCCCATGGCTTAGAGCAGGGCCCTCTCTGATTGACTGTGAGGACAAGCTGATATTGCAAAGGATAAAAGCTAACAAGGAAGCAGGGGAAAAAAAACAGCAAACAAACTGATACTAAGGTGTGGAAGGAAGAAACACAGCTTGCCTGAGCCCTCCCTCAGCATATGAACAAATGCCACAGGCAAAATATGAAAAGGTAGAGCAGAACCACAGTTTCCATAGGCTTTTCAAGTCATAGAAGCTGTGACTACTAGCTATTAAAACAGACTTAATGGCCAATAGTTTCCTGTCATCTGAGGTGGTTACAAAACAGGGACACAGGCACTGCCATCCCTTCCTGTGTCATAACCACAGCAGATGTCACCCTGCACCCCTGGGGAGTGCCACTGCTCCCAAGGATGATCCCCATGGATAGCACAGCACCTCCTACAGAAATGTGCTTTTTTGTTTCCTGGGTAATTTCTCTTTAATGAAGCATAAAACAATTGCCCTATATTGCTTTCTCTGAGCATTAACTACTTGCAGCAAGATTGCACAGCTCCATCCCGCAAGACTGATGGGAGGAAAAGAGCTGCCCATATTTGTTTAATAGATAAAATTGAATAAAAATGAAAAAGATTCTTAATGAAAGGTGTTGATGTTTTGGTGGGGTTCTTGTTTGGTCTTTTTTTAAATAAAAAGGCAAAATCCAAATAGGAAAAAATCTCCAAAATAATTCTCATCCATTTTAAAAGTTCCACTCAATGTTAAAGGAAAAGGGTTAATGTAAAAAATTTCTGTAGTCAGAAAGAATTCTGTATTTATTAACAGGAAAAGTTCAAAAGATTCATCGTACACATTCTTTGACATTTCATCTTGCAAAAGCATAATCCTCATAAGACAAACTTTTTGGCAGGAGCACCCTTCTTCTTGAATACGTGATGGTTACTCTGGAAGAGGGAACAAGAGCTAGCTTGTTGAAATGGCTCTGCAAATGCAGAAGAAAAGCAGGTTTTACCAAGCACTGTTTCTAGACACTTCTGTAGATGTTTGTCTTAAATGTGAATGAAGTGAGAGCTGCACTCTAAGTCTTGGACTGCCTCTGACACAGCACCAGCAGGAGGAATAAAGGTAGAAAAACCATCTCATCCTTGCCATTTATTTTTTCTCTCTCTCATTCCTGCTGGTTTTAATATTGGCAGAGGATTCTTCAGGGGGATTTCGAGCCCATTTGTCTCTGAAGCACAGAGATCAACAGGCAATTCAATGAAAAGCCAGAATGGGGGAAGAGAAATCCAAACCACAAGCCAGCAAGGTGAGTTAGTATTTCCACCCATGGTTTTGCAAGGGATTAGGTATTCATAAAGATTTAACTAAGCTCTGCTTTGCCTGTACAGCTGCAATATTAATAATAGCCCTGCATCTTGTAGATCTGTTGTATTTCCTCCACAGAAGTCTGCAGCAGTGAATATAGCTCTAGGCTGTTTCTGTATTGCTGAAATTCACATCGTTGTGATTTTCTGACCCTTTTCTTCCATTATCATTAAAAATAAAAATAAAAAAGCATTTCTTCTGCTCAGACCCTGCTGTCACTCTCCATGCTCCCTGTATGTTATCTGCCTCCCTCATTATCTGGACCACGACAGTAAAAGTACTGAACAAAGCACAGACAAAACCCCTTGCAGCTAACTTAAAATACTTAATGCCATATATTGCCTAATTAGCCAGCTTCCTTCTGCAATGACATTTTCATTTGATACCCTTGTTAGAAATCTTGAAATTGGTTTTTATTCTGACTTCATTTCTGCCTCTGTCTTGTTTAGATACTTTTGTCACCTCTAGAGGCTTAGAGCTTTATTCATTTGTTTTGATCTCACAAATATTCATGGGTTACATTGCATAAACGTCTGAGGTTTCTAGAAAAGACTGAACCTAGGGTTTCAGGACAACCCACAGACTTCCAGTGTTATATCAAACCCTTCTTAGTAACAATCCATAAAACATGCATTAGTACTAAGTTTTTGGTTGATAACCTTTTTCCTTTCTTTCTGGATAGGAGGTACCTCAGACTTCAAGATAGCTTAATTTTTGGCCTAATAAAGGCTCCTGGTGCTATTAGCTCTACACCAAACTGCATCCCTGTGTCATCTTAGTGTGGGAAGGAGAGCGGGGGAGTGGGTATCTGTTACCTTCCTCACAACACCAGAGGAGCTGCAGGGTCTTTATTCCTGGGTGGCTTGGAAACAGGCCACCCACTGTATGTGGAAGCCAAATGAAATGCATATGGCAGTCTTGGTCTTTTGAGCTGTTCTGTTTTGAGAATACACCACCAAATAAAAATAAAAAGAGCAAACAGCATCAGATTTGACCTTCTCTGTTTCTGCACAAAACAAACATATTATCAAGGAGGGTTTTGGCTTTTATCTCTCTTCTGTCTAATATGTGCCTCCCTAGTAAACATTTTACAGATCCCAGTGGTTTCTGTGGAACAGAAACAAACATTAAAAGAAACAAATTCAAAGAAAAAGGTTTGGGTTTTGGTGCATTGGGTTTTGGTGTTGTTTTTTTTTTTAATCTCCTCTTTATTCTTTTGTCCAGAAATGACAGAATTGGTTCCCAACTTGGAACACAATTGTTTATGACAATAAATCAGTTGACTTCACTGCTTCTGTGCCATCCAAAATGACTTTGTAATCTGGAAAAAAAAAGATTGTGCTGAGGAGAAAGGGAGCAATGGCCATTTCCCAGGCTTTTTTGACCTTCTGAGCAAGAATTGGAACTTGCCTAGTGGTTTAGATGCTAATCTATCTACCCAGTGTGTGGGTGTGCTCTGAGTCACAGCCAACATGTGCACTCACTTCTAAAACAGGGCTTCCTAAATATTTTTGTAAGGGTAACTTTTGTTTAACTTGCATTTGGCAGAGTCCCACAATGGGAATGGTCAAAAGCTCAGGAAGGTCCATATGTTGTGTATGGAGCCGTTAAGAAAAACTTCGAATGTTTTCAGACCTTATTCTCTCTAGCTGAAGAAGTAAAGCCTCCTCCCAACATGAATTAAGATATTGCTTTTTTCTCACCCACTCACCAGCAAACCACATCTGTCAGGCTTCAAGTGTGCAATAATAACTGTCTGTCCACTGTGAAGATAAATGTCTAGGGTTTTTTTTTTTAATTATTATTTTTTGGCATTTGCTGTATTTATTTTTTTAATCCATGCCTAGATACACAAGGGGCATTCTGCTGAGGACGCTCCAGGCAACTGTAACTGTGCAAGTACTAAGCAAACAGGATACAGTGGCCATATACAGGCAGAGATTTCTGGAAAAAGAATTCCTTGTTTTTATTCCCAATTTTATTGTACTGCTTATTACATAACTGGGAACATGGATAATGAACATGTTTCAGTCAAAGCATCATAGGTGTTACAAATTGCTTTCTCTCTTGGAGGCCCTGTTATTAACCCAGTTACTGCTGGTAATAATACCTGCTGCTCTGCAAATAAGCCTGAAAAATGCACTGGGGCCAGATTCAATAAAGGGCTTAGGTGACTCAGCGTAAGTTGGTGTAATACCCCATGTTTAAGATCTCAGGCCTTTGAGCAGAGCCTGAATCCTGAGCAATAGATCTATAAAGCACACAAAGAGAGTGTTAGGTGCTTGCTATAACAACCCCAAGCAGCTTTGCATGTACCTGCTTAGACCTAACCAATAGAGCTGACTGAGTGGGGAGAGGAACCTTAAAACCCACCTGGCAGACCTGCAAGGAGATACTTGCATTCAATCATGATCCTATATTCCAAAAATATATTATAAATTTATTCCAAAATATTGTGGGTTTTTGGTTTTTTTTTTTTTTTTTTTTTTTTTTTTGTTTCAGAGAATTGAGCAGGGCTTAATGGATTTTAATGTTCCTCCTTTGCAGGATTGCCACACATTGTTTTAATGCCCATCTGCTAAAGCTGTAACCTGGGAAGGGGATGTCCTACGCTTGGTTCCTGCTTTGGCTGCACAGTGTGTGGGAGGGGGGCTGCAACTCCCCCATTCCCCTGAGATTATGCAATTAGCATCTCTAAAGTAGGTCAGTGTGAGTGGGCTGGAGGGATATGCTTCTCATCCTCCAGCTGCAACTGTGCAGAAAACAATTCAAGATTCATTAGTCCATAAAGAGAAGCAGCATATTAAGCAACCAAGTCATGTTTCCTCATGCTCAGGAGACTCACCTGGCATGAGGGCAACCATGTTTCTGGCCCTTGTCTACCTTCAATTTTCTTTGTGTTAACCAGTGGTGGTTATATGTGAACTGCAAGAAAAAGGGGCCACAACAGGGGAACTAAAACTCATTCCTGTCCAGCTTTACTTGGAGCGAGTGTTGTTAACCACAACCAGGCTGGTGACACTGCCCAGTGCCAGATTATCCTCACTCCTGCTGGTCAGGTTTTCTCTCAAGAGACATGATAGATTTGAAATAACATATGTTTGGGTTCAAAGATATTTGAATATTCCCTATTTGAATAGGGAATGAAAACTTCCAAGTCCTCTAAGTAAATAATCAGGCTACTGTGTAGTGCTTAGGCAGAGGAGAGGAATTTTGCATTTCAGTTGCAGACTGCAACAGCCACTGAATGGGATAAAGTAAGAAATAGATCCCTGAAAGCTGAGCGTGCTCTGAAGACACTCGTGTAACTGACTGTCCCCACAGTATGCTTAGTTAGGGATAGGTACAAAACAAGCCTTCAATTGCTCACCCAACTCCATCAAGACTGGGACAACTCAGGACATGCACAGAAGTACAGCTCCAAGCTTCTGGTAAACCTAAGAGCAAGTAAGTCCCTGAACTTAATCGCCATCAGCTTTTTTGAGATTTTGGACCCAAATGAGTCATTTAAGACAAGTCCCAGGTCAGAAAATCTTGTATGGATTTGACACCTAGCTCCTTTTCCTATAAACAAGGGAAAGAGCCCCCTGCAGACTGCAGTGCTCCAAGATAAACCATCAGTCTGGAAGGAAACACCATGAAAAGTTTTGCTGTCAGTTATCCCATTACAACTTTGATTCCATGGTGACAGATGGCATAACTGGGCCAAAAATATAACAGCAGAATTGGGTTGGGTTTTTGGTTTGGCTTTTTTTTTCTTTAGAGGCAAGTCCATGCAGTAAAATGGCGAGGATAATTGTAAGTAAGGAGACCCACCCCTACCAAGAACTCTGTATGGCCAATGCAGTACAGGCTCTATCCCTTGGAAATCCAGCAGAGCAAAAACGTCACAGATGTGATAAAAAAAAAAACCTCTGCAAAGACTCAAATCTTTCCAGACCCAGGAGCTCAGTGGCACATATGTGTGTGTACCTTTGAGATGCAAAGTGTATGCTGAGCAGTACCGCAACCATATTCCAAGTCCACTTCTTTTATTTTCTTCCTCGACATCATTTCCCTTCCTTGCAAAGCCAGCCTAGGCCAGCTGCCCACTGTCCCTTAGAGCCCATCATCCTGCATGAGAAGCTGAATGCCTCCAGCTGCTGGTAGCCTTCCCACCCACGTTACCACAGCAGCAGAAACAGCAAAACAAGGATGCTGTGTGGGCAAAGTCCCTGCATCTTCCGGGTCCATGAGCAACCTTTATGCAGCTGCCAGGCCCCAGAGGAGCCTGCAGAACTTGGGTGTTTGCTCCAGCTCCTTTTCCAGCTGAGCCTAGCACATTTATGGGAAAACTAAGATCATCTATGTGCAAAACAAATAGCATCGGTTATACCCACTTTTAAAAGCTTTTTTTAAAAGAAAACTATAATGGCCCAGCTATTCAGAGTGAACTTAAGCTGTTTTCCCAAATACATTTCTCGGTATCATTTGACTGGTGCAAATGTCCATCTTATATTTCTACCTGGGCTCCACCCTTGCATTGCATAAGCCCTTCTTCCAGAGATAAGTCAACACAGAGAAATTCACATGGAAATATCCTGCAATGTGGTACTGAGATGAGGAGCATATGAAGACTTGTGCGTAATACTTTTGGCTTGTTTTCACTTTGTTTTTCCTTCGATTGGACGTATCTGATCTTCAGAATGTAAGGAATGATACAGAGATCATTTTCTATTAGTTGACTACAGCTACAGATTGGCTTGACATACACTGATGTGTTAATTTGGCAAGATATCAAAAAATCAGAACCAAAAAAGCTGACAGTCAGGCAGCACAGTTCCCTGCAAAACAGAGTTTCTTAAATAAGTCTTTTGTTTTGACAACATGACAGCTCTCTTCATGAACAGGAGCTGTATTGGGACCGTATATTTTGATTTCTCCAAGGCACACAGTTTAACACCACATGACATTTTGATTTAAAATGTGCACTTACTGGATCTTATAGGGCATGTATTAGATTGATTAAGAACTGATCCTCTGGTAGACCTTTACAAGGTAGCTGTCCACAAGGACATAACTAGGGTTGTTTTTCTTATGGTCCACCTGGGACCAGTTCGTATCCTGACATGATTTAATATGTCAATCCACAATCTAAACAAACAAACAATCTGATGTCTTTACTGGCAAATTCGGTAGGCATTTCAAAAAATAAGTGAGGTTGCTTTGAGGGTGATCATTTGTTTAAATGGTCAGTCTAAAAAAATTAATTCTGATATACTCAAACAAAAGATTTTATATTTGAAAATAGAGAAATGAGGCTGAGGATGAGTAAATGGCTAGGAAAATGTTCAGGAGAAGGACTTTTTAAAGACTCCTAGACAGTCACCACCTTTTTGTTTCCTCAAGACACATAGAGAATAGAGACCTACCACATTTTCCCACCGGCACTCACATAATACCACAGTGCTGCTCTCAAGCCGTGAGAATGAATTATATTAATTTTAGAATGTTTTCTCAAATCTAAAATCTAATTAAGCCATCCTGAAAGTGTATGCTTGACATTTCATGGCTGGGAAAACACAACCATAAAAAAACAAGCAAACAAAACCTTAGTGGTTGAGACTAATGTACGTTTG
This sequence comes from Melopsittacus undulatus, assembly GCF_012275295.1. NCBI lineage: Eukaryota > Metazoa > Chordata > Aves > Psittaciformes > Psittaculidae > Melopsittacus > Melopsittacus undulatus. The sequence goes on along the minus strand of NC_047527.1, from coordinate 66,891,589 downwards.
TTATATGCTCTTCTAGGCTTATATAAAAAAAATACATATTTGGGCTCTGGGAATACAGAAATACTGCCAAGAGGAGCAGACGAACAGATTATATTAAAAATACATGAAAAATTGTGAAACCATTATTAAAATAAACAATAACACAGAAGGAGAAGTGCGAAAAGATAGCTTCTATTATTTTCATTTGAAATTTACATTTGCAAGCAGCTATTTAGGGATATCTAGGACTATGCCACACAGTTCAGAAGGCTTTTGCCACTATTCCAGAAGAAATTGCATTTATTACATAGATTTCTCTTTCTAAGAGGAGTAAAATCTATTGTAATGGCTAATTTTGTATATTTTCCTTTGAAAACCATCTCTGCCAAGAGGATCTTTTTGAATGGCTTCAGAAAGATTGAAGAGGAAGGCAGTGTGCTGAGCCTAGTTAGGTACCTGTGCTTGTATGCTCTACATACAACTCCCACAATGTTGTTTTGAGAATTATAGTTTTTGAGACAGAAAAACAGCTCCAAAACACAACAGCAGCAGGAGATGGTGGAATCGTAACTTCTGTGCTGCTGTTTCAGGACATTTACTTTCTTGATCTTGTCATATCTGTCATGAGACAAGCCTCCTGGAGGGATACCTGACACCAGAAGTTACTAATCCGCAGTTTGCACCAACTGCCCAGTGAGTGACAGACCACAGAAAATCCCACCTAATATTCACAAGGAAAGAGTAGTCATTTGTGGAGTGAATACCTTGGCACTAAAACATTGGACTGTCATGGACCTAAGGAAAACATGTCCCGTGACTAACTATGGGCTAATTTTTCAATGCTGTAACCATCCTGGTGTGTCTTGGAGGGAAAAAAATTTCCCCAAACATAAATGTTTTTTTTTACTTTGAAAGTTATTTAGGGAAACAAATGTCATTAAACAGAAAACACATGGAAATTCATCGTCATGGACAGCTAGCCTATAGGTTCAACTATGAAGTTTTGAGATACTTGTTGACTTCATGTAGCAAGATACAAAGCCAACAGCCCCAAACAAGTAGCTGCGGACTCACAAAGATGTACCATGCCCATTTTGCTTAGCAGAAAAGATTTCTTAAAAGACTTAGGTTTTTATTTAGAAGCTAAAATGTGCAGCAGGTTGGCATTTTGGACCAGCCTAAGAAAGCACTTGGTTTTGAACTGAAATGCATTGCCTGCTGAGGCACAGTTTGACCCTTAACACCTAGAATGGGCCCATGCAGTGCTCAATTTTTCTTTTTAACATGTCAGTTACATGCATTACTTGTTCCTGGCAAGTGCTTAATACTGTAAATACAAGGCTGATCCTCTACATTGTCATTTCTTCAGCCCATGGGGGTACTTTGTTTGGCTTTGGGGGGGGGGTCACTTCTGATTTGTGCCACCAGAAGATGTAATTAGAGGGTCCTGATTGTCCATCCTGAGGTATTACATGTATTCCTTCCTCCTATGGGTTTATTTCCTCTGGGCTTCACTTGATTTCCCTGTGCAAATTTTTCACCCTCTACAGTGCATGGCCCATTTCTGCAAAATCTGGGATCAAACTGAGACTGAGAAATCTCCCTTTCTCTCTTACACACGTACATAATTAATAACACACTCTATGAAGCTGTATTTCATATACAAACCTGAACAGTTTAAGAGCTCCAGTTACCTTTTATGTCTTCCATAAAAGGCAATTGGATGATTTTAACCCAGTATGACTCCAGGGTTTTTTTTTAGCATTAAACAAGAGAAAAAAAAACAAAAAGGAAATTAGTCCATGAAAGAGAAAAATGCTCATTTATATTGCTTAGGTTACAGCAAAGCTAACAATCGGTTATTGTCATCCTGCATTCTAAAAACCTTTAATAACACATGAGGCAGCAGAAAGGAAAGCATCACTGGGTTTTTCTTTTTCATAGCACAGCTATTGTAGCTCCAGATTTCCTTTAAACTCTTACTATCACTTGGTTACAAGCAGGCTGGCTTGTAAGTCAGCTCAGCAGGACACTGTATGCAAAGAAGATTTTTAACTGTCTGTCACCTTTTGCACATGGGACTTTGTAGGGAGTAGAAAACAAGACATAATAGAAAACATCTCTCCACGGGTAAACTGCATCTTTGCTGACATCCCTGTCCTATTCCGCTCTTGATAACCAACACAAAGCCCCATGCAAAGTGACATTTTTACATTCAGAACAAATACAATCTTTCTATCTGAAGTAAATTTTAAATAATACCCTCGTGCAGCTGCCAAAATGAGCCACACCATTCAAAAAGCAAAGTTTCTTGAGTTTAAAGTGAGACGCTTTCTTTTTTGCACTGAACTTTGTTCTGGCAGCGTATTGAAGTGGCTTCAGGACATACTAGTTCCGTTTTTACCTTTGCCTAATTATTTTGTTCAGACAAGTCCAGTCCAGACTTAGTTACCTGATTTCATTATAGACAGCTGCATTTCTACCTTTCTGTCATACCCGTCCTTGGCATGCTGGAAATCTGACTTGGTGTTTTCAGAAGTCCTTTAAAACATTTCTAACAATTTTAAAAGCCAGCATGTACAGGTTTGGTTTTGTTTTTTCTTGCCTGTGTTACATTTTCTAGTAATAAAAATAAAATTTCTGGTTAGCTAAGAAGTTCTGCGACAGCTTCCTTTGGAGAAGGAGGAATGGGTTTGGGAACATTAGTACTGTACTGTAACTCTCAGCTGACATTTGGGACAAAATATTAGAAAGCTGGCTGATGCCTTAGGAAAAAAAGATGCTTTGCATTGTCAACAGCAGCAAAAAAGGCATTGCTTTTAATCATACTTTGTCTTCCCAGAATATGCTTTCACAGCACTCCAGTCTACCAGTCTGCCACTCAAGTTACTTAATCAAAGGCCATTGTTCACATTCTCCACCACACAAGGAACCCCACGCCACAGCGCTTTTCAAATACAAGTGGAAAGTCAAAGATTAAAGCAAGTTTCTACAGGATGTTTTTATATCAGACTTCTTCATACAAGCATCCTTTCTTTCACTTGTAAGTACCCTAATCATATTTCAATTGCATGCCTACAATATAAAGTTAATAACTTCCTTATTTCCTTATTTTAGCATTTCCCCTCTACTCCCTCTGTCTTTTCAATTATACTAGCTAGATCATTTCTTTAATTTCCTTCCCAGTGCTCTGTTTTAATTTTTTATACAAAATCATATTTGGTCACTTACACTTTTCTTGAGGATAAGCACAGGACAGCAGCATCTCTTGCTCCACCATGGTGCTGTCTGTTGGAAAAGTCAGTAGTCTTTTGGACAGCTTTGAGGATATATTTTGGAAGGCTAAGCTCACTCATGCAAGCTTCTGATCTTCTCCAGTACTCTGCTTCTGTGTGTTGTCACATGTTATCCTCCCTCCTGAGAAACCTGTGAAACAGGTCTGGCAACACACATCTTGTGTGTCAGAAGAGCTTTAATTGATTCATTGCAACAGGTACCCACCCTCATTAAAAAAAAAAGTTGTTGAAAGGAGTAGTCTCTTAGCGCCTCATTTGAAATTACCGAACCTCACGAATGTCACAGCTGGTGCCCTTTAAAGGGAAACTACTTGCTGGGTTTGCGAATATACAGGAAATAATTTAAAATCAATCTCACAAGCCAAATAAACCACAGCTAGCGGTAGAATTCAGACACTCCTGCACTGTGGGAGAGCAAGAATCTTTCAGCTGTGTACCCAGATGGCAAGGGCTGCCACTGTGTCTTCCCCTGGGACAAAGCAACTTTACATCTCACCTGCAGAGGGTTCTGCTTCTGTGAACAGCAACTCCGATTGTTACTGATTTGAACAAATTGTGTGAACCTGATTTCTGAGAGATACACCCCCATAAATGCAAGGTTAATGGTGCCTCAGTGCTTGCAGAGATGATTCCTCCATGCAGCAACTGTGGAGATTGCTCTGCTTTTCAGCAACCTCCATCTAGCCATCCAGGACTCAGTGAGGGTTCCCCAGCACTGCAGTTCAGTTACTATTTGTCGTTACCCCCATGACTGAGAGAGATTTCAGGTGGGCATTCCTTAAAACCTGTATCTATTTCACACTGGGGGGCATCTCATAGAACCTGCATAGCAGATTCCTACTACTGTTGTTCTTGCAAGCTTTTGATACCGCTGTCAAGTGCAAGCAAGGCTGTGATTAGCAAGGAATCAAAAAGCAAGAGACGCGGGATTTAAGCCTGACTCTGCCTCTAATTTTCCCTGTCACCTTGGGCAAATTGCTTTACCTCTCAGTATTTCTGTTTCTCCATCTCTACTGTATAGATAATTATAGTTCCCTTTCTTTGGAAAATGCTTTGAAACGTGTGTACCAAATGCAGCATGAAAGAGGAAGCTATCATTATTGCACACTTGTAAAATACTGGGATGAGGCAGACAACAATGAGGAGCAAACATCTGAGATTCCATGCATGTAAAGTGTTGTGTTTTAAGAAGAACATGACCTTATTGTAATAATAACACACACACAAATCCTGCAGAATTTGGCAAAAGTTCAATTTCTGTTTTCACACTGGAATGCTGAGAAAAAAATCTAAATCAATTCTCACTTCTAGGAACATCACACCCTCCTGGAAACATTAAGTCCACCAGAGGTTCCTCAGTGGAAAATGACATAATATGGCAATTTCCTGCTTTTCTCTTGCCTGGGTAAATAAAATCTCTCATTTTGCAGCCTGTGAGTGCTTCCATTGCATTGCAATTCCAGTACATTCCAAGGCCAACTTTTCCATTGGTGGCATTCTATGACAGGGCTACAGAACTGATGGACAGGGGCAAAACCGTTGATATCTTCTACCTGTATTTGTGCAAGGCATTCGACACTGTCCCGCAAAACATCCTTGTCTCTAAATTGGAGAGACATCAATTTGATAGGTGGACCACTCGGTGGATAAAGAACTGGCTGGATGGCCGCACTCAAAGAGTTGTGGTCAACGGTTCAATGTCCGGCTGGAGACCAGTAACGAGTGGTGTCCCTCAGGGATCAGTGTTGGGACCAGTGCTGTTCAACATCTTTGTCACTGACACAGACAATGGGATTGAGTGTGCCCTCAGCAAGTTTGCTGATGACACCAAGCTGTGTGGTTCTGTTGATACGCTAGAGGGAAGGAATGCCATTCAGAGGGACCTTGACACACTTGTGAGGTGGGCTGATGCCAACCTCATGGAGTTTAACCATGCCAAGTGCAAGGTCCTACACCTGGGTCGGAGCAATCCCAGGCACAGCTACAGGTTGGGCAGAGAAGAGATTCAGAGCAGCCCTGTGGAGAAGGACTTGGGGGTGTTGCTCGATGAGAAAATGAACATGAGCCAGCTTCAATGTGTGCTCACAGCCCAGAAAGCCAACTGTATTCTGGCCTGCATCAAAAGAAGCGTGACCAGCAGGTTGAAGGAGGTGATCCTGCCCCTCTACTCTGCTCTCGTGAGACCTCACTTGGAGTATTGTGTGCAGTTCTGGTGTCCTCAACAGAAAAAGGACATGGAACTGTTAGAACGAGTCCAGAGGAGGACCACGAGGATGATCAGGGGACTGGAGCACCTCCCATATGAAGACAGGCTGAGAAAGTTGGGGCTGTTCAGCCTGGAGAAGAGAAGGCTGCGTGGAGACCTCATAGCAGCCTTCCAGTATCTTAAGGTGGTGTACAAGGATGCCAGAGAGGAACTCTTCATCATGGACTGTAGTGATAGGACAAGGGGCAACAGGTTCATACTTATGCTTTCCCTCAAACTTAGGGGAAATTCAGGTTAGATATTGGAAGAAGTTCTTTCCTGTGAGGATGGTGAGGCACTGGAACAGGTTGCCCAAAGAAGCTGCGATGTTCAAGGCCAGGTTGGACAGAGCCTTGGGTGATATGGTTTAGTGTGAGGTGTCCCTGCCCATGGCAAGGGGGTTGGAACTAGATGATCTTAAGTTCCTTTCCATCCCTAATCATTCTATGATTCTATGATTTATACTCAATAGGTCTAAATACTCATTTTCTTTCTCCTATCTTTGAAAAATAAAAATCAACAAATTTTGCAAAGATTTTTTTTGTTTGTTTGTTTTGGTTTGGTGTTTTGGTTGTTGTTTTTTTTTCATGTGCAGGTGAGCTTGAACAGATGGATGCAAAGGTTTGTTTTCCAGAGGTTGAATTCACTCATGTGGGAGCCTTGTACTTGTTTTAATACTTCAGTGAACAAAATTAAAGAGGTACATAGAGAGGTTGTGGCTGCCCCATCCCTGGCAGTGTTCAAGGACAGGTTGGAAGGGGCTTGGAGCAACCTGCTCTAATGGAAGGTGTCCCTGCTTGTGGCAGGGGGTTAGAACTGGGTGATCTTTAAAGATCTCTTCCAATCCAAACCATTCTGTGTGCATTCACCCCATTTCTACAGTGTTTCTCATTGAGGGGACTTCCTCAGTCAGGAAGACTGTAAAGAGCATGATAGTGAATTAATTTTCCCATGGAGTTTAGAGCAAATAATTTTTCACCTGCTCTACTTGAGAAGACAGCAGCTGCTGAGCAATGAGAAGTGTAGGATGGTGCTGCCTTGGCTTTTCTGCCTCTGCTTCTGCTGCCATAATCACAGAATCACAGAATCCCAAGGGTTTGAAGGGACTTCAAAAGATCATCTAGTCCAACCCCCCTGCAAGAGCAGGGAAACCTAGAGTACATCACACAGGAACTTGTCCAGGCAGGCCTTGAATATCTCCAATGTAGGAGACTCCACAACCCCCCTGGGCAACCTGTTCCAGTGCTCTGTCACTCTCACAGTAAAGAAGTTCTTCCTGATGTTAACGTGGAACCTCCTATGCTCCAGTTCACACCCATTGCCCCTTGTCCTACCACTGGATATCACTGAAAAAAGCCTAACTCCATCATCCTGACACCCACCCTTTACATATTTGTAAACACTGATGAGGTCACCCCTCAGTCTCCTCCAAGCTAAAGAGACCCAGCTCCCTCAGCCTCTCCTCATAAGGGAGGTGTTCCACTCCCTTAATAATCCATGCACGTTCACTCAGCCTGAAGACATATCAAATGATGGCAACAGTCTTGAGATGATATATTGAGAACCTATATAAGGTTGAAAACTAAGACAAACTTCAGTGTCGTCTGTGAAGAACTGAATTTATTGCTTTTTTCCCTCTGCATCCTTTTTCTCTAAGACTGTTCTAAATAGAAATTTGTTTATCCCCTGTCCTGCTTAGAATAAAATCCTAGGTAATTCTTAACATGGGTGAGAGTCCAGTGATTAAGATGAGCAATGCTGAATTGAAGATAAGTGGCTGTGGGAAAACAGCTTTTTGTGAAATGCCTCTTGATTGCACGTTAATACCGACACATTCTGAAAGCTTACCTGTATCTTGAAACATAATTCTCTACATGACTTAACATGGCCAGCCAGGTTTATTACAGACCAGGAGAATGGTAAACCTATAACCTACTTGCTTCTTACTCCATAATCCATTAACTTCAGAGCCATGTTCTAAGATGTCCTAAGGTTACTGCACTGACAATTTATAGTAAGAAGTGAATCACTCAGAGCTGCAAGCTCGGAAACCCTTGGAAGTGCATTTGCAGAAGCGTGTGCATTTATTTGTATTGTCTAAATACATACATTTGCAGTAGATGACTTCTCAACAATCACATTCTTACAACATTAGCAAACGCATGCTAGGTATCATAATAGCATGATCTGATTTGAATTTCAGTGGAAAGAACTGTTATGGAAATAGTAAATCTTGTAGAGAGATAATATAAAAAGATACTATAAAAAAAAAGAAATCCTTCAGTCTTTTAGTTTCTCTGTCTGTGTTAAGATGTAATTCTGCCTGTGAATGAAACAGGTCAGGAATTAAAGCTGTTACCCAGCTTTTGGAAATAGAAGGCACAGTGTGATGTGATTCCAACTTTTTACAGCAGAGAACTGAAAAATAGTATTTGAAGATAGGCTTTTCCATGCTTAACATTTGGATGAGTGCACACATTTGGTCAAACATCAAATCCTAAAAATGTGAAAACTGTCTAATGAGCTAAGTCAACCAATACTGTCAACTGCAGCAAAACCACTAGGAAGAGTCAAGTTTACATACAAGAGCATTTTGTTGTAATCATGAAATTAAAGTATGAAGTGATATCAGCCATTTATGTCTTTGGACAGACTCCAAGCACTCAAACTGATGCATACATTTGTATGTGAGATATTGCAGAGTGTTCAAATGACAAACATACCATAATTGTGGTGCTTGATCTTCCAAGAAGCTCATATCTGTAATTATAATCATTGTCTGAAAAAACAGTGCAGGTTTACAGTACCTGCACAATTGATGCTTGTCTCCAGTTCTGTCACTGAAGTGACAAAATAAGCCAGTCATGCTCACATCTGCTTCCTTATATTGCTGCATTTGTCCTCACCTCAGTATCTGGCCATAACCTACAATTATGTGGCATTAGCTTTCCACGGAACTGAACAAAGGTTGTCCAGTTCAAGGCTGATTTGGGAATATGCCAAAAGCCTGAGGGTGGACCCTTACTGGCATAAAATGGAGCAGGTTTAAGCAATTGTTTCTTTTAACAGCACTTCAGGTACTAACTCTATTACCCCTTGCAATGTGTAGATGAAATCCTGAATATATTGGTCCACAGAGGCATGTGATGGTGTCGTTCAGATAATTTGGGTAATCTTTACTTTTCTGTTCTAACAAAAGGACCCTAAATGCTTCATTCAGCAGAACAGTGTTTGTTTGAAACAGGCTTTCAGGCATTACTACAAAGCATCTGCTGCTTGCACAGCAGGTGCTGCAGGACTGGTACAAGGAGAGGAAAGGAAGCCAGTGCTCTCTTTGAAAGGGATGAAGCTCACCTGTGTAGAAACGGTGCTGAAACTGCCTCCTCAACCTGGGAGCAGTGAGCTGTGAAGTTATAAAACACAAAGATGCAAAGTGTGTTGTCAGCAGAGTATGCATCTACGGCAAGCACATGGAGCTGAAAGGCACGATACGCGCTTGACCTAGAGCTGCTATGTGCAAAGGCTTTACCTTGTTGCATCCATGGGTATGACATGAGAGGCTGCTCTCTCACACTGAGTTTCAGATATCTCTGGTATAGATCCGTGTATGTGAGGTGGTCAGCCCAGGCTGTCTCCCCAGTTAGTGGAGAGAACTAGGCACACTGAGTACATGAGTCATGTGAGCTGTTCCAGACATTTCTTTCAGGAGGATCCCTTTCTGCCCTGACTTGCTTACCATTTTCTCTAAAGAGGACCTACTGTGACCAGCCCTGAGACAACCCTCTACATTTACCAAGATAAATTCTGCTTTTCAGACACTGCAAAAAAATAAGTTGCATTCATTCGTTTAGCTTCGCTTTACCATTCCTTTTCTCAGATAGGGTTTGAACAGTTTCCACTAGGTTATGCCCTGGGGACTCAAGGATGACATACTTCATCCTCCTGAGACCTACTGCTTGAACCCTGAAAAGCAAGAGGAGTCACAGGCAATACACAGGAATACCACTGCTGTGCATGTCACTGCCTGGAAGAAAAAGTAGAAGACCTGTGTGGAACACTTGAAATTTATCCAAGAACAAGATTTCCTAAAGATGACATCACACTATTCTAATGTTTTAATTTCAGTGAACCAGGGACTTAACATTTTGTTTTCTCAAGATCACAAATCAAAAGCCATCACATATTTTTAGGAGAAATCTAGTTAAAGTGTCTCCTGGCAGGGTAATTTCTGTGTGACATGTATCTGCTGTCAGATCCAATGCAGATTTCTGCAGAACAGCAGTAAGATAACTTGGCACTTTGGCTATTTCATCAGAAGTAATTTCAAGGAACGCTGCTTTAAATACTTGCCCATTCAACACTATTATCTATTTTTTTTTCCTCCTAAACTGTCAGTTCCTTTAGATTAATGAGCAGAAATCCCATTAGGCTGAAAAGACCATGGGAGTGAAATCAGTCTGCCAAGCTGCTGCAGAAACCTGAAGGGATCCAGGGACAAAAGGCTACGAGGAAGTGATGTGCTTTCCCACTTTGAGGGTGATGCAACGGGCTGTTAATCCAGCTCTATATTTTTTCCCTCACTTCAGCTCAGGGGATCAACAAACACACCTGAAGGCATGAGGGATGTGTTTGAACAAAGGAGATGTGAACTGATTCAAAACCTCAGATTTAAAACCAGGCAAACAGAAAGACTGCATAAGGCAAAAAGGAGACAGTTGCAGTAGTTGCAAAAGCAAAACCACGCAGCATAATGAATCTAGTAATAAATTACTGCCAGCACACACAGATTTCCAGTCAACTTTATGTGCTGTTCCACTGCCTAATCCTGCCCGATAAAGAGAAAGGCGAGGGGGCACAGTCTGGAAGATTGTTTTTTAAGTATTAAGTTCTCTTTCCAACTTGTTTTCTCTCTGTATTTGGTTACATCATGGTGTGAGTAGCTGATTGATGGGCTGGTTAAGCAAGAGGGATGATGCACTGTGAGTATGCTTCTGTGACACACTCGCACTTGCAGTAGGTCCCCTCAAAGCCTTGCTGACCAGCTTCATTATTTACAGATTTGAATCCAGATTCAGGATTTCCAAAGATTCACCCGCCTACAGCAGATGAAGGTGCACTGAGATGCTTGGTGAGCCAGCATCACTCAGGTCTGTACTACTGATTCCTATTAGACCCATATGGATAAAAAGAAGGTCAGATGTAAGCTGCAAAGGTCCCATGTTAGAGTCAGAAAATCATACTCTGCAGGTCAAGATTGTTCTTGCTGAAAAATGAAGGAAAAGATAAATATCCAAGTGTCAGCCCTGGAGCTCTTTATAATGACAAAAAAGACAATATATAAGTTCCTTTTTAATGCTCTTACGTGAAACAGAAAAGGCGGCATTATTTTATTCCATTCACAATGTATTGCTAGAGAGCAAGGTCTCCAAGAATTGCTCTGCCTGGACCATGTTGCACAGTTAACCTCTGTGGATCACCTTAAACTGAAGGAGTAGGGAAGTGCAATTAATTTAATTCAAGAGGGAGGACTGCTGGAGAAGAGAGGGCATGGATAGTTCCCTTGGTTATGGAAACCCTCTGTTAAGTGTCCTGTTACAGCTACTCTGCCACTTACAGCATCTAAATATACATCAGGAGCCAGAAGCCTCTTTGAGCAGTGCTGGGTTAAAGGAAAGCAAATCTGACTTAAACCCAATGTTGTACAGCTCCTCCTCTCACTGCTTGTCATTTTATGTGATTGCCTGGATTTTCATCTTTTTTCAACCACAGCTAGCATAAACTAGCTCTTCCTCACCCTCGGTCCTGAGAATTATTTTTGTTTGGGAACAAAAACACCCAGAAAGGTAGAATAACGAGAGAAAGAGGATAAGAGGATAGCCTTGCCTATTAGTCAGTGTGTGCAGCCAAGGTCTTTTAGAAAACAATAATTAAGCATAAATAGATTAGATAATTCTAATCTTTTTTGGAAATGACAAATCTAGAAGGCACATTGAAGGTATTAAATATATGGGAGATCCCTAGTATGATTGTATATGTGTGAAGTGAAAAAGGGGGATTGTTGCAAGGGGGAGGGGAGGGTGTGTTGGGAAATGCAAACACAAATATTTATTTTTAAAAAATCATAAAACTGACTATTTAGAGTGTAGGAGGTTGCTCAGAGTTAGTTGGAGGGTTTAATTATGTTGCATTTCTTGGGTGAGTAAGCTTCTTGACTTCTTTTCAATGTGCTGACCAGAGGACATGCGTAAGCTTCACTGTATTTAGTAAATACCTTAGGGTAGACAAATTCCGAATGACAGCCACATGGTTTCATGCAGCCAAATGGTGACTGGTCATCACCATCAAGTTATCATTACACAGATTGTCAACAAAGAAATGGCTATGTTACTGGCAAGTGAGTGTGACACCATAATGACATGGAGTGGTATTTTGCTTCTTTTCCGCAGGTCTAAGCCTCAGAAGCATGCCTCCTTCCTTAGTTTTAAATGCTGTAATTTCTTGTGTCTTGATGCTACTTTTCACAAGCATGTCTCTTGCACATCCACTGTAAGCAGCCAGCCTCTATTAACTATTTTTTTAGAAAACGTAATGCAGAAGAATGTGAGCACCAAAAGAGCCTAAGCAACTGGCCCTGTAGAGGTAACCCAAATTTAGGTAATCTCTGATTAAAGCTTTAACCCTACTAGACTATTTGTGGCATGTTCAGTAGTTGTAGTGAATTTGAAGCTCCAAATACATTAAGCTTTATGCTTAAAGAAGGAGCTAGAAGTGCACCTATGCAACTCCATTCTAGACGAAGACAAATGTGTCTACGCAGACCAGCAATGTAAAATGTCCCTCATTCAGAAAGCAAGGCAATGGGGCATCCTTTGTTTAACCATTCTACTAAGAAACTGCACAAACTCTTGGTGTGATTTCAAAAAACAGGTAAGTGTTCAGTTAGATACTTGTTACATTTAGGTGAAAGGAAGTGACACATTGGGTACAAATTAACTTACAGAAGGATAGTGAGAAACAATATTTAGCACTGTGTAGAATTAATATTTCAAGATGATGATTTTTGGAGATATGTTTGTTGAATTTAATCACTCTCCTCATAGGTTCATTACATATAGATGCTGCTTCATCTTATGCACAGGACTCCAGCTTTCTCACATCTAAGTGCATTATGTTTAATAACTCAGCACATTGAAGTACTATATCTATTGATGTTTTTAGAGCTAGCCAAGAGATCTTTAGAATTCTTTTATATTCCCAAATACCTTCTGCACCAGAGGATGACATGTAGCTTATTATCAGCTCTGGTACAGATTTCTTTGGCATCTATGCTCTGATTGCTGGAGATAAGGAGATTTGATCAAAGATGTAAATAAAAGATACAGTCTAGGCTCAACTTTTCTTTTTTCTTCATTCACATAACTTAGGTAGAAAAGTTCAATATGTTGTACAGTAGAATACATTGTTCCAGAAGATATCCAAAACCATTAAGTAAACATGACGGTTTTAAAGAGAACAGTAACTTTCAAGAGATGAAATAATGATTTACAGAATTATTCAGTTTAACTTTACTAAAAAAATAATTCCAATTCAGTTTTACAATTATCATATTGTTTTTATGGTATGGTCTTTTGACTGAAGAAAATAAGGAAAGCTACAGTTCTATTTTTTACATTACTTCATGCATATATACAGTTCTAATATGATGTTTCAAATTACCAAAGAAAGTCATCCCTTCGTGGCTTATCAAAGGATGTCTGTGATATAATGCCAACATATATCCCTCACTATTTCTGCTGTTAACTACCCTGATCTTATAAATCTGCACCAATGCCATGATTTAAAGTCTTATTGTTCTTGATGAACTCGTGCACGCCAGTATGGAGAGTGAAGACATTAGCTAGTAGGTCTTAAAACTGTTCCCTAAAATTCTGTGTGTACACTAAATTTTAGGAACTAATAGAATGGCATGACAGCAGAGGATGCTAAAAATTCCTGGAAAACAACTCAAACTTGCTTATTGTGCACACAGGGATACCTTTCTGCCTTTGAAGAGAATGCCTCAAAAAGAAGGCACAATTATAACATGGAAGAGTTTGAATTACATTGTCTTCAGGCACTTTCTCACAATATGTTCTTCATCTTAAAATTACTTAGTATTGCAAAAGTCATTCAAAATACGAAAATTAGGAAATTTTCACATTATTTTGAATCAGTCTGTGACATGCTCCATGTGGTGCCTTTAGTTACTCTTTTTGAACAGTATGATTTTTTGTGACTTTGTAGAACTGCTTCAATCTTCCTTGACAATGCTGCTGCTGCCATATAAATAATTAAGCTCAGTTTGCTATACTAGTTTTGTAAGAGCTACTAGGAATTAAAAAACCAGACTTTAGTTCTGAGACAAGCACATAAAACTTTAGTAATCATCACACACAGTGCATCAGCTGACTTAAGCACTAAGCCTAAACACTCAACCCAAAGACAGTAAGAAGTTCAACCGAAGATGATTGCGTCATGAGGCATTGCCTTGACATGATGAAGTTGGATGTTTTAGTCTTTTCGTAAGTATGACTGAAATAGACTGTTAGGCTGAGGAAACTCAGAGCATCACGTGCCTACTTGTAAAAGCAGAGGGGGTTCTTTTCATGTTTTTAAGTAAGTATGGTGTTACCAGTATAATTACTCTAAATAAAAACATTTTATGATATTCAAGTCAGAAGATCATTGTCATGGCTTCTAACCAAAAGAGCTGATAACACAGGTAAATCTGTGGGCTGATAGAACTGTTTCATTACTCTTTCTTCAGGAACTTTCAGCACCTTGTTCTTAAAGTGACAATCTGATGTCCTGTTATTTCGGAAGTTTTTTTTTTTATTTGGGGCTTTATTATTATTATTATTATTTAATTATATTATTATTTAAATCATTAGTGTTTTACAGTCTGACCTTTTTTGAGATACCCTTAAGGACCAGGTACAGTTTGTGTTTGACTGAGTCTGAAAAACAAAAGTAGAATTATGTTCCACTGGTAATTCAGTAAATGAATGAGATAAAATAAATAACAGGAAATTGATCCTATTCTTATTTAGCATATCTTGTATGTCTTGAGAAAGGGGGATCTTTTCCTGTTTTTGCTGCTGGATGTAAATACCAGTGATTACTATAGTCTAAACCCAGTGCTTTGTGTAGCACAGACTTTGGTAAGAAGTGTGAACTAACACTGTGTGCTGTGCATTTCTGCTTTTAAGCCTAGACATTCTGTTCAGTCATTTACATCTAGGTAATACTTGCTCCATTAACGAATTTTACAGAGTGATAGAAAACTAGACATAAAAAGAATAGGGAATTCAACTGGTACCCTGTCTTTGAGCAAAGGTGCACTACCCCCCAAAACCAAACACTTTTATAGGATGCTTTGAGTACCTTATTTCATCAGTCAGTAGTACCTCGGCATATAGATGTCATTCAACAACTAATGGTGTAAGCAGATGGCACTTTTTGCTAGTGTGAGTCAGCTTCATATTCATGATGCATCTTCATTAACATTTTAGTCCAGATCAGAAAGATGTGCTGAAGTGACTCTCCCAGTTCGTGTGCTTTGGTTTGGCCTAAGAGAGTGTGAATTGCATCAAACTTTAATCACAAATAGGCATTCAGTCCACCAAGTGAAAAAATCCCTGAGCAGAGATAGTGGGGATGCTCTGTGGAGCCACTCCTATTGCTCCAAACAGATGGCAAATGTAGATATGGCCTCAGAGTGCTCAGCATTACTACTTTGGTAAAATTTTGGAAAGCTTCCTGGTGATCAAAGCACATTGTTTCCTGGAGAATGTATTCCATAAAAATAAAATGCTTTGGGGGAACAGGCAATATTTTTGGAGGGAAGGCATGAGAGAATGGTTGAAACAATTCAGAATTGGACAACTGAAGGATTGTGCGGAACCTGGAAGCTTTTTTGATAGACTTGGTCCCAATTTCCTATGGATTTTAGCTTTTACTGTACACTATACTAATAATTTGAGTATTTCAACATTATAAAAGATGTGTTTCAAAGTCAATTTTCAATTTCCAGATGAGAATATTTTGCCTATAAGTAAAAAAGAAAAAAAAAAGTCAAGTTTTCATCTAAATCCATGCCAAATCTCCCATACTTCTGAAATATCAGAATTTCTTCTCGACTAAATTTCATTTTCCAGAAAGCTCTCTTCAACTACTGGTGATCTGGCACTAGTACACCAGATACAGCTGAGCACAGGCTTCGTAACACACTTAGATACTCTGTTTTGGTAGCTGCTGCTACCTAGAAATTGGTCTGTTGTGAGTTGATATCTTTCAACAAAAGGCAACAGAAAACCCATACATCCGAATCTGTGGCAAATGCTCGCGAAGCCTCACTTTGCTCCCGTTAGCTTGTTCTCCTACAACAAATGATACAGTGCTCTGTAGTCATGGAATTTTGTGTATGTGAAAAGAGTCAAAGGAAAACAAATTTCTTCCTAGTGGTGCCAGTCTTTGTCCCTTACAAGGAAGCATGTTGCTAAGCATGCAGAAGAGCAAGTAGACCTTTCCTTTCCTCACCTGATGTCCTGCCACCACCCACAGCATTTGGGCTCCTCCCAAGGTAAAAAAAAACAATCATTTTTGTTGTCAGCCTGAAAGAGGTGGTATTGGAACAATTAACATGAAGGTGTGTGAACCTTGGAGGGCACGGAACTCACCTGCTCTGCCAATGAAGTGGAAAGATTTATAGTGTCTAATTTATTTGGATTGCACCACTTTAAATGTGGTAAAAAAATACAGGTTTTTTTTTAATCCTACTATTGCTGTTCCCATACAGGAATAAGAAGATGCTATAGTGCATTTTTTAGGATAGTTGAATAGCAGTGTGTACAATCAAGTTAGTGCTTATACAACCAGTTGAATATCGTCCTCGTACAAAATGTCTGTGCAAGGTTTTGAGCTGTTTTGTGAGGCAGCTTGGGTGAATAGACTTTGCATTTGGCCCCAGTTACAGCCATTGATCTGTGGGCTTTCTGGTTTTATTGGGCACTGTCTTAGCTCAGTTTCTTCCTCTTACCAAGTTACCTAAACCAGAAGGCATGTTAACATTTCCAGGGAAACAAAGTTCTCCTGTGATTTTGGCTGGGGAATTGAGGAAAAGATGATGAGAGGAATCCCCCCAAAGAAGCAAAGACCAGAAGTGGAAATGATGCTCAGTATTAGTACAGTAATGCTTAGCTGAATGGTTTGGGCAAAGGCAACCCAAGAGTTTTATTGCCCTGCTGTGAGCAAAGGCAGCTGAGGCTTGATGTCATGAACACACGAGATACAATGGCATGATTGGAGCTTGAGAGGGCCTGACTCAGCCTCCTGTTAAGTAGGGGTGGAAGTGCCAGCACTGACCTGCTGTGGCCTTTTGGGTAACCCAAAGGCAACAGCCTCGCTTGGGTAATACTGAGGCTTTCAACCAGTTTCCTAATCTGTGGGCAGCCACCCTGCTGTGTTAGGCTGCTAAGGAGAGGCAGGCATCTTCTCCAGGAATGACCACCTTTTGTTTTTCCTGGTTCAGTGTCAGCAGCTCTTTTTCCTGCCCTTGCTGAGACACGGTGAAGAAGAAAATAAAGCAAGCTGTATGAACCTGCTGTTTATACTGAAGAGAAGGCTGATATATTAACAACAAATTAAAGAACTTCCTGAAGGTCATGTTAAAACATGCTCCCAGACATTGACTTCAATTACTGAAGAGTCTCAGATTGCTTTGGAAATTTGCCTGTGTCTAAGAGCCTTTTCTTAACCCTCAGCTTGACTCATTCTCAAAAATCAAATTGCAGACTATTAAAATCAGTTTGCCAACAGTGTGTGTGAAGCAAATGTTACTTCTAACTCTTGCTACAAAAAAAAAGCCAATCAAAATGCCCTCTGACTCAGCTATTTGTGAACTGGGCTAATTTTCCTCTGAAAAATATAAAGAAACTTCCAAATTGCTTGTGCGCTTTAGCAAATGCATTTTTAACCAGCTCAGACCTATTTTTGGAACGAGGTCTCATGAGCACGTAACCAGTCAGTCCTTCTCACTATTACTTTTCATTTTGTCTGGTTTTGGGGAAAATATGTGTCATTTATAAATTAGTTTATTATAGCCTTGTGTTGAGCTCATACAGGGAGCATCACTGATATAAATAAGATTCCTTTATTATGTTAAATTGTAGCTCTAACAGAGGAGCTAGCAGCTAAATACGCAATTATATACTCATAATAACATGACTCTGACCAAGAGGCAGTGGGGAGATGTAAGATGCTGAGTGAGCCAACTGGTCAGGCAACAACAAAAGTCCTTTGTACAGCCAGCCATTTTCCCCAGGGCTTCCTGGAAACCTAAAGGGCACTGTTTACATTAGAAAAACCTTTTACAAAGGAAGCCCAGGCTGGACTATGACCATTGGCTACCCATTAGGTGGGGATTTCTTCCTCTTTCCACATCTCCAGTGATACCTGCCAGCCTTCGCTTTGCTCTGAATATTGGACTGGCCTTTAGATGCCAGCTCCTGCCCATGATGCCCATTTATCCCTGTGTATAGGAAAATATATGGCGGTGATAGTGCAATGCCTGATGTTTTTCAATAAAGTATTACACCGCATCCCTGAGACTTCAGGCTAAATTTTATGATGCTGTTTTTAAGGAGGTCTGAGATGGTTCTGCTCTAGGAGGCAAGGAAGCTGAACACCAGCAGCCAAAAGCACTTGGTACTTACTAGGCACTCTGAAGGGTAGATCCTGCTTGGAAAAGTCTCAAGTTAATCATTCAAAGAAAAGGAGAACGACAGCAACAAGATGTGGGTCATGCTCTGGAAGAGCAGATCAGGGATGGATCATTTGAAAATACCATCCCCCCGCAGCCATTCTCACCCTCTTTGTAATAAATACACTTAGTATTTGTTATCAGCATGAACACAGTATAACATTATATATAGGCTGGACTTACAAAGTGTGGCTTTTCCAGAGGCACAGTATTTGTTAGCTTGTCTTCCCATTTAGAAGTATGATATGCAGCCATCAATGTATACTGCAGTGTAGGATAGGGTAAGACATCCATCACATTTGTTATTGAGGTAGGTAAAGAAATTCTTTATTCCAAAGCTTCATTTCATCAGCATGATGAAACATTTCTGATTTGTGAGAAGTCTCATAATATATCTATACTCATGCATTTTATATTTCATCAAAAAAGTTGATGATGTACTCATGGAGAACAGCAAATCTGCACACTATTGCACATCAAATGAAGGAGACAGCAGAACATATGGTCAGATTTTAGTTATGCTGTGCTTAAACTAGTCCTCAGATAGAGCAATGCAAGGGAGGTTAAAACAAGAGCCCAATCATCTCAGACTCATTGCCCACTGGAAGAAAAAGGTTTGTAACTTGCCCTTCCATTTCATTCCTGCCACTTTCTATTGGGCAGAAAAACTTACCTATGCAGGTGCTTATGCACTTCACAAAAGGATAATATAGCCTCCATGCACTGAGCTCCTTGTGAGAGATCTGGCCCTCTGGGTTAACTGCAGCCCAGAGGAATAGCCTGGAGTAAAGGATGTAGGGGCTGTGTTTAGTTAACATGACCTACTCCTTTGCAACTGGATAATTTCCTCAGGGTCTTCCCATTGATTCTTACTTGGAGGTGTTCTGAAAATACAATACAAGAAAAATAAATATTCAAGCACCAGTTAAGAGATCCACTTCCAAATGGTGTGAAGAAGAGAGGAAATAAAAGTGCCTAAAAAGTGGAGGCACGGGTGACACACATGCATCTAAAGTACCAGTGTTAAAAATAGGAAAAGGAATGAAGAAGAATCTAAACTTGAGTAATGCTTGGCTGCAATACACAGGAACCACAGCATGTTTCACATAGAAATCTGTGAGGAAATATATCCTTTTCTCAAACTCCCTAGCTGGCACACTGTCAGAGGCCACAGTTTCCTTCACTGCTTATTCAGCATCAGAGTCAGTAACATCGTCATTTTTCTCAGCACTTACACACATGTATTTCCAAAAGATTTTCCATCATTTATCTGGATGTTCTGGGACACTCTAACCTTGAAAGAGCAGGTCTACATGTATCTACCAGATAGGGATGTCTTTTAATTAGGATGAAAGAAATACTTGCTGTGTGAAAACAGGCAGTTCAGATGTTGTTTATTCCTCTCTGCCATGAGGTAAGACCAAGGCCATCTTGCATAAGGGCATATAGCAGTACCTGTGGAAGATATGGTACCACAATGCATCTCCGTCCTACACCTCCTGGAAGGGGTTAACATGTCATTTGTCAGTCACACTGAGGAGCTGAGAGCTAAAAGGCAGGGCTTCTCATCATTCTGTGTCAGTTTAAAGAGATATACTAAATATATGCAAAGGATATGAAACCAGATGCAATAGGGAAAGCAAAGGCTGGCTATCTACAGACCTTCTAAAAGTCTGTGTTGTGCCATTGCCTCAGAGAGGAAGAAGAAGGCTCCTTAGTACACTAAATTCAGTGTAATCAGGACACTGAATCATGTTTGCTGTCTCCTTGCTTATAAACAAAGTCAGTTAGGATTTCTTTTCCTTCAGCAGTAAAACTGGGGGGAAAATCCAAGAAAAATCTGTTTGCTCAAATCAAGCCAGAATAAGTTATTATTGCTTTCTTGTCAAAATAGGGGGAACTGGTTCTTCTGGACAACACAAGGATTCAGTCATGTTTATTGATAAGCATGGCCTAAATTACATTGTCATGCATTTTATATATTGGCATGTTAAGGACCTGGTACATTCTCCTAGTCAACAGATGCCTCTGATTCAGTAAAAGCCACAGGAATTAGATTAATCCACTTCACTGCTATTTTGAGAGGTGGTTGACGCCTGATCACAAAGAGTTCAGGTGCACATGGTGACCCCAAGCAGAGGAAATAGAGAAAACAGGTCTCTTGGTGCCCTGACTGGAATAGTTATGCAAGAAACAGGGAGAAACCACTTAATTATCTAGGGCAGGCACAGTCACCAGGGAAGTGAAAGGCGGGGAACTCAAGGCAAGAAGAGGTGGTGTCAGGAACATGAGTGTGCAACACAACGTGGCAGCAGAAGGAAGCCGACAAAGAGGCATCTCATCAAAGAGGTGAGATGAAAAACTCTCTTGAGGTGACTTGGTTAAGGTGTGATCAGCAAAATTGCACAGAGGTCTGTGCATCCCTGTGCTAGAAAGCAAATCCTGAGTCAGAGGGAGGTCAAGTAGTCTCAGCCATCATCTCCTGGATGGGATGACCAATTTGAGGAAAAATAAGAGAGGTTGGTTAAGCTACAGGCAATTTCTGAGATAAGACTGATAAGTGAAAAGACAAGAAAGGAAGACAAACCACTTGAGGCTGGGCAAGCAGTTCATCTGGCGTCATTATGTATTTGTACAGCAGCTAAGGATTGCTCAGAAATTTTACAGACCAAGTGAAAATCCATGGTCTGAGATGCTCACAGACTAGTCAGAGGTGTGACAGGGTGCACAACTTCAGGAGTGGAAGGAAAGGAAATGGAGGTTGGGGGATATAATTATAAATAACGTGTTGAAACTAAGGCAGGGCAAACTCAAACTGAACATTAAAATTCAAATAGATCATTAAGGACATGGCAAAATCCCCAAGAATACTAATGAAATATTCCATTTATCACACTTGAGCAAAATGCCATTTATAGTATCACCTGGGACATGAATGAAGTTCTCTCCCTGGAAGAGTTCACAAGCTGTTTCATGCAGGCAAAGGAGCATGCAGGAACAATGCAAACAGCAAAGTGCTGGACACAAGTGTCAGCCTTTGCAGACTTTGTTTCTTTTATCCACAGAAAATGCAGAATGACAAATTCTGTCGTATAAAACCCCATTACACCAATGATATATCAGTAGAGTGGGGTTTTCATAAATGCCATGAGTAGTTTTGGAAGCTCCATTTCTGTTGCATGAAGCATAAAGGCTGGGACTGTACTCTGATTTCCAGAGAGAGATATGGGCTTGATTCTTTGCTGTCTTGCTTCCCAGTAAAACACTTAATACCATGAAATCTGTAATACACTTTGAACTTTGTCACAACATTACCATCACACTTACTTTTATTTTATAGCTGTTCATAAGACAACCTAGAATGCAAAGTAGCTGATCTTTGTTATCATTCTTCTCTAAGGTTTAAATACTGGGTGCATGCAAAACCAGACATCTTATGGCAGTTTTATGCCAGGAAGTCCATGGGAGTCATTGCCAATTATACAGGCTTTAGATCAGGATCAGCTCTCAAAGCAATTTTATTGATTTCCTCATTCTATTTCAGATTCCTCACACCCATTCCTCACTGGCTTAGCAACAGTGAAAGTAACGATCAGCATTAATATCTAAAGAAGTTGTGCAGAAAGAAAGAGACTTCCCTCACTTTCAGCACATTCAGCCTCTGGGAGTAAAGTGAGCAACATCTTTGTTGTTAGGTACAAAAGCAGGTTTTCAAAATATGTCATATTTCAAGCAAAATTTAATTGTTGTACTTCCCAAATCATATTGCACCAGTAAACACATTTCTCAAGGACCTGACCATCACCAATAATTTTGTTTCCCTGTAACAATTTGCTTAGTGCTTTAGGAACTGATATTCCAGAACTGTCTGAATGGTCCCAGTAGTGTAGAATGCTTTTTTTCCAGTGAGGCTCAGCCTGCACATACCTGCTTTTAAATAGATAAGATAAATAGAATAGATAAAGTTTGCCATCTAGAGGAACTGTCCTGAAATCCAGTTTTCTTTCTACTGAGTCTGTTCTTGCAGTTATTCACGTGCGCAGGACCAGGCCAACAAAAGCAAGCGACGCCTTTTGATATTGATTGTAACTAATCAACTAACAAAGAGTTTTAAACAAGATGATAGGGAGACCTGCCTAGGAAGACTTGCTTTCAATTTAATCTTTTTATCATCCCATTTATCCCTCTTTTTCCATTTTGTAGAAGGACCCGCCCCCCCCCCTCCCCCCAGATATGCAGTTGTGATGTCCCCTTCCTACCTGTTTCTGTGCAACAATGAGATGGGATGGTAGACAGATAAGGTGAATCTCTGCCCTGACATTTTGGTGGGGTGTAATCTGAAGGATGGATAAGTCCTGGTAACGCTGAGTTATCTCATGGTCTGATGGAGCCCTGGGGGTGTTTTGTAGACAAGAGAGCTCCTCTTTTGCAGTTTGCCACTCCCGATACTGACACACAGTATGAAAGCTTACAGCTCAATTCCTTCATCTGCTTCAAGGGACTGAAATACCAACTTCTCCCTTTTCCAGACATAATTTTCTGCTTTCCATAGAAAGACAGAGTCTTTAGACCATGGAGATAGTCAAGGGTCAAGAACACCCTTTCTCATTCACCTCTTGGTAAATAGAAATAAAGTCCCATGACCTGTGTGTGTTTTTTATCTCAAACAGCAGAGGAAAAAAACATGTAAAAAGCCTTCAGAGTCAGATCTGTAATGGGGTGGGTTCTAGACCACTCTTATAGCTCTTAGCCAAGATCTTTAACTACTAAGACTTCAGCTCTGAGTAACCTACCCTCTGAAACAGATTACTTAGTGGAGAATAGGGCTGTGAAGTGCTGTACTGCACAGCCTAACACACTCCCCTGGGGGCTTGCTTCCATCTCTCACCAGCCTTAGCATCCTACTCACCTCCAAGAGGAGTTGCAAGCTGACTAAGCCGGGGCAGTCCTGGAGATTCTGACAAGGCTCTATACCTGGGTGGAAAGGGCACAAGCTAGCAAATGAGAGCTACAGGTGAAACAGCAGGTTATGGAGCAATTGCTTCAACCAGGAGCTCAGGAACAGAAAGGGATCCAAGCCTCAAGGTATTGGAGCTGCCTAAAACTGCCTTTGAAAAAACAAGGGAAAGAGGGCACTGCTATGGTGTGGCAAAACCTCACAGGCACATTGCAGTCCCTGGGTAGGACACACCTTGTGGTGGGAGTCACAGAGGAGCGCATGTGGCTCACTTGTTTGGTAAAACTGACGGGATTGCCAATCCTGCAGCAGCATGTGCAGGATGGAGCTGAAGGAAGGTGACCGTGGTGGGCAGACATGACTGTCCAGGCAGCAAGGCCAAGGGAAACCAGGTCTCCTGCTCTGCAGGTGAAAGCAAGCTGCCCTGTTTGTGTGCAATCCAGCTAAGGCTGCTGTACCACTCACCCTTGTCAAGTATGCAAAGTGACTCTCAGCTACTTTCTCTTGCACAAGAGAGCGTTAGGTAAGCACCAGCATAGAGCATGGTGATGCAATTATTTGTCTAGGCACGGTGCTAGGCACAAGGTCATTGACACTGTTTGTTAAAATGCCTCAATTTCAGACCTTAGCTTCTGCCTCGAGCACAGATGCTTCAAAGAGATTATGAGGAGTGAGTGCCACTCTCATTTCACTGGATGGAAAGTAATATCTCCTTCCAGCTTCAGGCACAGCAGGGTAAAACAGTAAACAGAGGTTCACATTAATTTCCATTACACTTGGTAGGGAGGACTTATTATAATTAAGCAAACAGCTCTGTTCTACTTCTTTTGAAATCAAAAGGAGTTTTGCTATTTACAGAAATTAAACAGAAGAATGTTCGCTGTGCTTTTATCTTTTCATGGGCACACTGATATCAGAAGAGTCATGTCTCAGTGGAAATCAGTGAGATGCTACCGGCTTACACCAGGGGTAAGCACGACCGATCGTGAGCTGTCATCCCTCAGGATAATTATGAGCTCATCAGCTCAGGGATTCTTCTGAGTTCACTTCTAGGGATCTGCCCAAACCGTAATATCTAGCATTGCAATGGCGTACCTCAGGACCTATGTTTAACTTCTGAATTACCACTCCTTTGGGCTGGGAAGCTGGTGACAATTAGATGAGTCCTCTCCGGTTCAGTGCTGGCCTGATATGTTACCCACCCTGCTGAACCCTATTGTTTAATCATACCTCACTCCTCCTAATGAGACTCATTTATCTTTCTTTCAAGTTTTATACTATTTCCTGCTTTACTGAGATTTATGATGAAAGAATGAGAAATGTTGCTAATTGATCCCCTTCAGGTGACATTATCTCTTGCAAGAGCATCAATCAGTGGTGGCAAACATCTGTCTGGCAAGAATTTTCTTCTTTATATTCCACCTTGGAAATGTTAAGAACAGCTAAAGCTCTGCTGATAAAGGATGAGCAATCCACAGCCTTCATCAGAGAAATTACAAGTACAGGGAACACAATAATAGAAATCTCTCAGATCTCTGTCAGCTTGGTGGTGATTATAAGCTCTACTTGACCAGACCAGCAAAACCTTTTCATCAAGAGCTGCCCTTTGCACATTAACCTACATGTGTATAAGCCTCTGAACACAATGTCTGTGATAGCCTGTGTACATGGCTGTGTCAGCCTGTGTCAGCCCACAGGTGACAGTAGTTTCCAAGTCCAGATATTTATTGAAAAAACAAGAAAGGGGGAATTTCTTTGGTCCTTGGCCCACCTCAGCTGCTTGGCAGACAGAAAACACAGGGAGAAAAACAATGGAACTGACTGACTATGCCATCCGGGCTTGTACAGAAGCAGAACAACCACTTAAAGTAGTCATTGCTGCTTTCTGTCCCAGATAGAAAATGATCCCAACTGTCGCATAGTCAACTGTGTAAAGGACACTTCACCCCAAGTGCAGGCTTTGAGGCACTGAATTGTCCTTATCAGCCTCCCAGGGACACTCACTATCCTTGCCCACCCCAGGGATCTGACTGAGCTCCATCTGGGCCCCCCATCCAGCCCTCCCTTATGCTGCAATGGACCACACGTGAACAGTACTAGAATTAGGGATGCTTTTTGATCCACTCACCATGTCCCGGGAGCTGTGCAGATAAATTTGCCACTGACTTAGGGTTAAGGGACTGATCTGATAATTTCTCAAGGTCCCTCCTCCCTCCATTTTGCTATCATTCTCTAACATACTCACGTTCATCTTTGAGATCAAATGCATTTCACTGCAAATAGTGAATTCCTGGGAATCTTCCGAGACAGCTGCTGGAATAACCCAGCTATGGGCAGCTCCTCTGTGGTTCGGCTAGCTAATATGCATATGAGGATATCACATCAAACAAAAGTCCATAAAGTGAAGAAATGTTGACTGACTTGCTTTTATAACCTTTGTCTGGTCATAAAACACTTGGATGCAAGGATACCCTACCATATTTTCACTTTGACAAAGTTCAGCTGTTACGCTAACAAATTTAGCCCATACCTTGTAATGTTTCACAACAGAAAAAGGAAACAGAAAAGATGGGAATTATTTTGAGCTTTGCAATCTCAGCAGACAGAGTTTTTGCCCTATAACTTCTTTCCAATTAATTATCCTGCTGATGCTGGTTCTTCATCACCTTGGGATTCATGTAGATCATTCATCACCTGAGCACAGAGATTTCAGAATAATACTGAAGGAGGATTTTCTGCTCCCATGCGATTATGGTTTTTAAACTGGGACAAAGCAGCATACTGGGTACCAGGGAGAGAAATATGAGGCTGCTCAATGGCTCAACCTTTATTTCATTCCCATGTTTTTCTGAAAATCTCATTTACCTGTTTCTGTCTCATTCATGCTTTTTTCATTGCATATGCTGAAGAGGAAACACAAAGACAGTCATCAATAGCTGTCAATTACCTTTTGCTTGTTGGCAAAGAAAAAGCTGATTAACTGCTTTCAGATGCAGTTGACTTAGTAAATTAGGAAATTGTACATCTTTGTCTACACCTTCAGAAGTACTTGGGTTGCACACATATTTGGTTGCTGGACTGTTCATTCAACCCAGCTTTTATTGAGTATTCAGCTCATACTTGTAGAAAACCAAATTTATTAAGTATCTAAACCTGGGCATGCAGAAATGGAAATGCTTCAGTCACACAGCAGTTTTCTGAATATTAAAAAGATCTGTTTAAACCGTAGTGAGAGAAGCAAGTATGATTACCTCCAACCTTCTAGAGGAGAAAGGAGTTTACCCAGCAGAAAGGAGTTTAATTCTGCTGCTGACTTCCCTCAGACCAAGACTTCAACCACATTCCAGCTTTGCAAAGAATGTATTAAACAGGTCCCTCATCCCCAAAACTAGAAAAACAAACTTTTCCTTGATCGAGTCAAAAAGGGACTCAGCCAGTAAGTCATTGGTAATTTACCCACTGAACTCGCTGTAAGGTTTCATTTAAAACCAAATTCAGAACCAGTCTTTGAGGACCAAAAGTGGATGTACCACAGCCAAGTCTCCAAACTGATGAATCTTGTCCTGAAATAATGTAGCATTTTGACGCAGCTTGCCAGAGAAATGGTACATGCATGGACTGAATGACCTTTCTCACTTATTCACTACAAGAGCAGATCGCCATTCAGCCTTGTAGCTCAGAGGGCAATGTGTTGGGTTCTCTGGCTTAAATCTTCCAGCATTCAGCAAAAGATATTTGAAGTCACACATCATACTTCTCACTGGAGAGGCAGGTTTGAGGATTGCAGCACGTAATGTATGAGGAGAGATTGAGGGAGCAGCCTTCAGCTTGGAGAAGAGAAAGCCAAGGGTAGGGAACGTAGTTATCTGTGAGTGGGAGGTAGAGTCTTCTCAAAGGTTCACAGTCAAAGGATAAGAAGCAACAATCAGAAGCTGAATTTCTGAGAGGATCTAAGGAAAGATTTCTTCTTTCCTGTGGAAAAGCACAGGAAGAGGTTGCCCAGAAATACTTGAAACTTGACTGATATTGAGAAGTTTGGAGTCTCTCTCTCTGGAGACATTAAAAACCTACCTGGATGTGCACCTGTGTAACCTGCTCTAGGTGGCCCTGCCTTGGCAGGGGTGTTGGACTAGATAATCTCCAACCTAATGATTCTGTGAGAAACCTGATCTAGCCCTGAGGCTTGGAGCAGCATTTTGAACTATGTTCCTGAGGGCACCTTCAGAATTCCCTTCAAAAACAGTTTGACAACTTGATAACCAAAAGGCTAACTAGAAATTAGCATTAATAGAACTAAGAACAAAATTTAACATGAATGAATGAACTTAAAGCCCGTTGTACTATTTTTTATAAATCATATTAAGTTGCTGTTGCATTGCAATGTATTTTTTGGCTGAGAAAGCAACTCATCAGAATGAAAAGGAACTACATTTTATTTGGATGACATTGGTGTTCACGAAGCATTATTTTTAGATAGAAATGAAAAATAACTGAAAGTTGGAGGAGAGACCTCACTTTTAAGGCAGCATTTCCCAGTTCTCAAGTCCACTCATGAATTTGTAGCTGTGTTTCTGGTTGGATATCTGGTCTTCATGGCTCCTATTGCCCAAAGGGCAGCAAGGAGTCACAGTCTCTTGTTGTGCTGACAGCCTCTTAAGAGGTTTCATCTCCTCGGCCATTCATGATCACACATCCTCTTTCTGACAGCTGCAGTTATTACTTCCACAGAAAATCCAGGTTAAGAAAGGCTGAATGTGTATCAAAAGAAAACTAGCATCAGGAGGCAAAAAAATCATGTTTCTGAACCAGTAATTCTTGCTGCAGCTAGAAAGCTTTTCAGCTTTTCACTGCAAGATTAAGGTCAGAAGTTTCCCCTGTCTGAGAAAAAAGTGTGCCCCTTTGTGGGGCCTTCCCCTCCCAGTTCTGCATCCAGATATGATTTTAAGGTCCATGATTTTTAGGTTTACTTTGTCATGTAACTACCTGTATTAGTGGCTTTATCACCATGTCCTTATTCAGCACGAGTCTCTTTTTCAAGAATAAGCTAACAACATGATTTCAGTGATCCAGCAGTTAGTGGGCTGCCATAACAAGAATTGGTAGGATGAACTATGTTATGGAGCTTCACGTGCCTAGAAATTTCTTTTATTTATGTTAATGCACTCTAGATGGCTTAGATAATCTTATCTAGTTTCATTATTCACTTTTTACTGTAATATTCTTTCTAAACTGAATTGCGATGGGGCTTTTGCCTATAGGGAATACTGTAGGCAGCAAGAGAATTCCACTGTTTCATGACACTTGCCATCTGATACTACTTTACCTCTCAGTCTACCTGTTCCTTGTGGCATAAAGTGTGTCAGCAGAGATTTCAGAAAAATAATGATACGTACTTAAGAAAATGTCCTAATATGGCCAATTTCAGAGAGATATGTGTGCATATGTTTAGGAAATTGTCTTCCAGCAAGCATTCCTCTCCACACGGAATGTGGTGTCTGGCTGTGTGCCTTGCCTCTAACTGCTGAATCATTGGATTTTCTTCTCTTTGACAATAGTCATGGTCATTTTTCCAGATCATTCGCCTTATAATATCACTCTATGGCTAACTCATAGTCTTTCAACTCAGAAAGATGTGTCTTGTTTAAGCATTTTCAAAGTGAAATTCCTCTTACAAAATGTTGTTTTGTTTTTTTTTATTTTAATATTTTACCCATCAGTATTTTGGGGCTGATTGATGAAATTAGAAGAAATACAACAGGATAGAATGACTCTCCCAATCCAAATGGTCTTATTTGAAGCAGAACATTTATAAATGCAGAAACATGTGCTAATTGCAATACCTGCCAATCTCATTTAGATCATATATAACTTATTAAATATATGATTACTTAGCTTCTTAAATAAATGATTGTGTGTTTGTGCTGGTTTTGCCCTTAGAAAAAAGGGTCTTTAGGAATCCATTCACATTTTCCCTAATGTTTCATGCATGCCTCTGATACACACAGCTCTCAATCTTGCTTGACTAATTTAACCAATTGTTTCAGGTTACCCATTCAATGAAAAGTCAGATTCTCTCTCCCTTGACATACTCTTCACTTTGCAAGTAAATAGCCTCAAATTACCATGCCTTGCCAGTGGGAAAGGCATGTGAGATTGAATGAATAACAAATGATTCCATGATGCCAGTACAAGACAGCATAAAATAGCATGAGAACTTGTCAAAGGACTTTTCTCAGATGAAACCACACACAAGTAGTTCACAAAAAGTCCCCCAAGCTTAGCAAGTTAAATTAGCAATGTCCGTTGCCTTTTAATTGTTCTAAGAGGCTCTGCTACAATACACAACTTTGTGGCTACAGCACAGGCAGTTTTCAGACAGGATCCCTGGGACAATTTTGAGTGGCACACAGTGGATCCAGGTCGCACCATTCCTGGGGAGGGAGGACACAGGTCCTCAGTCCCTGGATCTGCTCAGAGTTCAGGGAGCAAATCTGTTGTAAGCTGCTCCTTAGTGCATGATGAAAGAGAGAGGGCACAAAGCTGCATTATGAAACTTATTCCTGCACTTTTAAATGTCTGAAGAACTGTTCTGTTTGTAGGGACAGCAGTTGTTTGGTTGTGAGGAGTGCTGCTGTAGGTCTGATGCAAAAAAACATGGTGCCACATCCTGTGCTCCCTCAGAAAATATGTGCATGCTTTTTTCTGAGTACTTTCTAAGACTAAAGTAAAATAATTGACTGTTTCAACTTCTTGTGTTTGAATATATATATGTGTATATATATATATATATGGGCAAATGCAAACTTTCCTAGATAATGAGTGTTTGCAAGCTGTGTCCACCTCCTGTAGCTTAGGTCATTTTTTCTAATTGCCTAGATGTTACTGAGGAACACAGCTTTTTACAAGCACTGGCTGACAGATAAAGCAACTCAGACAAGAACCTTCTCTTTTCAGGTGTATTAAATTAGCACATCGAACTCTGGATAGCGAGTCAAACACAGAAACCTTACATTCTTGTTTCTTAGAACAGAGCAAACATTTGACATAAGACAGACAATTTCATTTCAATATTGAAATGTTTGCTGGAAAAATCTTTTTTCAATATGACAGTAAATACAAATATCCAAGGATAAGCAACAGTCGAAAGCATTTGGCTAAACCAGTAAAATTATAAATATCTAATACATGACTCACTGGGAATTGCATCCATGAATGATGAATACCTCGGAGGCTCCTCTCCATTTCTAGATGTGCATAAATGGGTTGAGCAGTGCAGGGCCTTCTGTAGCCTTCTAGTTTTTTTTTGCTTTGGGAAATAATAATCCAGATATTTTTCAATGGCTTTACCTGATTCATCTATTAGAAGTATCAGAAAACAACAGACTGGACATTGGTTTATGGCTGGCTTTTCAAACACAGCCCTTTCAGAAAGCAAAAGCTGATTTCACTTTTGGACTGAGGTATCATCTCTTTATTAACAATCCTGGCCAGAATACTTTAATCCAGATGGGAAACGTACCTCTGAAAAACAGCAAGAAGCATGAGATAGGCTTAAAGATGGAATATACTGGTTACCTAGGAGAAGCTGATATTGGTGTCCACGCTTGCAGTGTGTTGGCAAGTCTTGGTTGCAGGTCAGGAATAGATCAGCTCACAGAAGAAACTGGGGTTAACGTAGAAACGCACCTAATTACAGGCTATGCATAAGCCACACAAGGCAAAGAGGCTCTTCATTTGAGATCAATGCCATTTCAAATTTGACATGGAACTGCTATACTAAATTAGATTCCCTCATGGAATGGGTTGCTCAGGGAAGTTGTGAATGCTCTGTTCCTGGCAGTGTTCAAGGCTAGGTTGGACAGAGCCTTGGGTGACATGGTTTAGTGTGAGGTGTCCCTGCCCATGGCAGGGGGGCTGGAACTAGATGATCTTAAGGTCCTTTCCAACCTTAACTGTTCTATGATTTCTGACATTTCATCTTACTTGGTGGGTATTTGAGAGTACCACCACCACCCTCCCCCCTCCCCCTGCAATTTTTAGTGGAAAATGCTACAACATGCATTTTGTTCTTTGTCCCCTTTCCCCATCATGCCTTTGCCATGATCTGCTCCCCAACAGCACAATTCGTGAACATCACCCATGAGGGTGATTTCACAGCACCATCAGAAAAATGACTAATTTGTTTTGTGACACATATTTCTGGGATTATTACACAAAGGTTTCTGGTGCACCTCTGCACATGGCAGTGATGCTCAAGGATGTCCCATGTCAAACCTCCCAAACATCAATCCCTGTTTGCAGTCCTAAGTGAGTCACTTTGCTCCTTATGTAGGACACCTGCCTATTTTCCACTGGAAGGGACCTACAAGTGCCTTCACCCTGAGTGAGCAGCTAAGTAAGGTAGTTGACATAAAAGGGAGGGAAGAGTGGCCCCTTAAATTGCACCTTGCTTAAGAGGCACCTCTCTTGATGACATACTCTGAGTTCTCTGAATAAGATTTATGGGCCTGAGGATACCTACATCCTTTGTTTCCTAAAAAAAGTTACAAACTGGGAGGCAAAGGCATGCATACCACTATTTTCTTTTAAACTGTGACTGTAGGAGATGCTGCTGTGCTTTCCCTTACACATTTTTTTCCTTATCATTCTGACCTTGTGGCTGATGTGACTAGCAAGAAGGCAGAAGCCTGAATTCATTGTCATTTTTGCTTTTTGAAGACTCTAACTAATGTTTCACTTAATGGCCTTTTCCAGAACAGGCTTGGAGCACTGTCCTCTGTCGTTGCTGAAGTTCCACCTTGTACTTAAATGCTGGTGGCCAGAGGAAGGAGACGCGACTCTGTAACCCAGTATCTCACATGCCTAGCAGAGAGGTGGAGCACTATGCCTTGTCCTCCCTTCTCTTGGGGCTGTGTCTATGTTTTGTCCAAGTAATTGCCTCATGACAGCTATATAATCAGAGAGACAGGGATGTACAGACATCTTTCACCTCCATAGGAGTGACCCACCTGTTGGGTTACAGAGTCATGCTCTTCTTCCCCTCCCAGACTCAATGAATCCAAGTCAGTGTGAATGAGTAGCTCAGAGTCATGTGTGGATCCTGCCTCAATGTGTCCATTTCCCTGTCTCTCTGGCCCAGTAAACTACAGATCATTTCCATGTAAACCTTATGAGAAGGGAGGGACAAGCCTTCCTTCTACTGTTAAGTCCCTAGAGTTACTAACTGACTGATAGGTGGTGGAGAAAGATGGTGTTGGATCCCTCCAGCCAAAGGAGAGGGAAAAGAACCTTCTTTTGTGCATCACTCTTTGTGAGAGCTCCAACTTTTGGGTAATAGAGATGGCTCAAACAGGGCTGCCTCTGGATACCTTTTAAAGGAAAACAGTGATTATTAGTGCATACTGTGCAGGCCCTGAGCAGAGTGTACAACTGCTTGGCATGCTGACTAGACAGACAGAGGCCATCAGCATAATACGTGATCACCTCACGTGTGATCCCAGCAGAGATGAGACATCGTTTCAATCCTAAGCCACATTCTCACCCCATGAGCCTGCTAATGCCTCCAAGCAGAACCTAGCATCTGATGAGTTCAGAGGTCAAGAATGCAACCACAAACAGTAGACATGTCAAGCACGATATATATTTTATTGGTTTCCTTTACAAGAAAGTTAAAAACCAGATTGAAGAACAAATGCACAGCATAATCTCTACACTTTCTGAACAATAATTATGCATTTTATACAGCTCTCCTTTTTTATTAGAGTATAATTTTGACAGAAGGATGACCTAAAATTTTGACTATATTTTGATGGATGTCATTGAAAGCATATAAATCATAAACTGTATCTGAACGATCTTAGTCATATCAGAGAACACAGTTCAGAAGCTTCTCCTAAAAATGCTGGTTTCTGGTTTGTGATTTCAGCCTCCTGGCTATTATTAGAGCTGGCTATTATTATAATAACCATTCTTGCCTTGAGATTTGAGAAGGAGTTAACTCTCATGGAAAATGGAATGTGTCTGAATAATTAATTGTAAGGAAATATAGACTTAGTTCTCAAATATATAGAGGACTTTCTACTTACAGCACTCTGGAAATACTGTATTAAGTACATTTCTTATGAATATAAGGTAAGTATGTATCTGCAATTAGTTGAAAGAATTAATTTTGCAGTAATGGGAGAACTTAGATGAAGGACCCCGTACTCATATGCAATGGTCCTTTTTCTATATACTCTGAAGATTGAGAAGTCACCCCTTATAGAACATTATAATCCTGAACTGTAATATATACAGTGTTTTGAAGTGTTTATGCTGTTTTCGTTCCTGCAATACTCTGGTTTGCATTATGCTAAGTTTTGTCTTTTTTTCAGTCTTTCTCATGTTATGAGAGAGATGTTCTTTCTACACATTTACAATGCATGTCATTTAAAAGTGACTTCCTACTTCAAGATTCTCCATAGAGTATTGGCACTGAGAAGAATCTGTTGTTACTGATGGGAAGACATATCAGTAGTGGCAGGAACACTCCACTTACTAGAAGGGAAATATCCTTTGTTGAGGTGAAAGATTCCTTATGTCTATTCCATCAATCTGAAGTGTTGTGACATTTCCTATCACTGTAGCACAAGGATGAGCCTTCTGGGAAATGCACAGAATATACTAATGAACATGCTCATACATCAAGAAAACCTTTTTTTCCCCCCTGTAAAATGACAGAATTATTCTTGATCTAATATTACTAACCCATAGCAGAGGGAAAGTGTAATTGCCTGTAAATAATAGGTCAAAATGACCAAGCATGACATTTTTAAAGTTCAAATCCTCTCATCCTTCGTTATCATACATTGCATTAAAGCTATTCACAAACAATATTTGTCAAGCCACTGTGTACCAAAGTGACTTATTTTGTAGTAAACCCAATAACAAGTGAAAGAGAGCTTGTTGAGCTCTGCTTGCAATTTCCTTTTCTAACTTCTGTGCCATTTTAAACAAATGACATACTGGTGAGGTGAAGAGGACAGAGCAAAGCACCAGAGATCACCTGAAGGTCAGCATACAGCAGGTCTCTCTGTATTGAATTTGCCAGAGCTGTGTTGGTTTTCTATCCAGTAAAACAATGCTCTGCATAACAGAAAGGCAGAGTAAAACAGTTGAGAGATTTAGATACCAG
The DNA here is from genome assembly GCF_012275295.1 of Melopsittacus undulatus. NCBI lineage: Eukaryota > Metazoa > Chordata > Aves > Psittaciformes > Psittaculidae > Melopsittacus > Melopsittacus undulatus. The sequence goes on along the minus strand of NC_047527.1, from coordinate 66,857,140 downwards.
GAAACTGGTTTTGAAGGTTCCAAAAAACCTACTGATTACAACGTTAGATAAGTGACTATTAGACAGATAAAACTTCTGCTTTTCAAGGCAGACATCAAGGAGCAGTGCTTGGGCTCTGAAGTGGAAGGTACAACTCTCAAAACTGATCCTCAGTTTACATACATATGAAACACCTCTTTCTTTCCATGTATTGGGGCAGGTTGTAAGAAACAGATAATGTCTCTTCTCATTTCCATTACAAAGCTCTGCTGAGAGACTAATAAGAGCCTGTTCCATCTGAAGTGAGTAAAACCAGTTCTTCAAAAGAAAGAAAGAAAGAAAGCAAGAAGAAACCGGAAAAAAAAAGGAGAAAGAAAAAAACCCTATCTTTGAATTCTGACTCACACACTGGGCTATGCGCTCCCCTTTTCCCATTGTACCCCACTCTGTGGTAGTTGCTTCCCTTTCAGAGTAACTCTTTGACCAATTCTTTCACAAAGCTGCCTGCTCCCCTCCAGGGATATACTCAAACAACTCAGGGATTGCTTCAGCCAGAAACACTTTCACACAGTTTGAGCCAAAATTGCCCCAAGGAAGACCTAAATCACACTGGATGAGAGTTCTGACAGTGCTTTTAATGAGGTCAAAATTTCACTTTCCAAATGGCAATAGAGCAGCTAATCTAGGAGAATTTCCTTTTCCAGAAGGACTTCCTGAAAGCATGAAATCTCCCTGTGGCTGGCTGGACACATGCGGCGGGTCATAAAACACCTGGCCTCAATGTGTTCAGTCTTGCATTACACTGACTTTCCATGTGTTTTTTTTTTACTGTGTGCCTTGCTTTATTTATTTGTTATTTCTCAAATTAATTAATATTTCAGACAAATTCCTACTTTCAGGTATCTGTTCTCAGAAATCAAAAAGCATGAGTCACATTAAAAACCTCCTAAGAAGGACATTATCAAGTGCACAGAGAATAAGAAAAAAGAGTACTTTGAGCTGTTCAGGATAGAGAAGGAACTTTCCTTCTATCTATCCAAACTTTCAAGAGCTCCATTAAATGGCCCATTAGACACCACTGAGGATAAACAAATTTTAGGTAGGAAACATGACTGCTTTAGTTGAAAGAGCTCTAATTAGAAAAAATGTGTCAACATCCACAAATATGTAAGGAAACAGTGGGCGAACTCATCACATGAAATAAATCAGATGGAAAGTAGCAAATGGGAATGAGAGAAAAGTTGAGAATGAACACATGAAATAGTTTCACAGAGTGAAACCAGTGTTCTGCAAATGGCATACCACATCTTCCTTGATCTTTGTGCCTTTCTGGCATCCTCACACACCACTTCTGAAGAGGTAGACATGGATTTCCCAATTATATTTCCCTCTTCTCTGGTGCTTTCAGCCTTGTCTACACATCAGCTTCAGTTTCTGAAGCTGAATGGACTCAATTGGTAAGTGGTTACTTTCATGCCGCTCTCCCACTGTTCCCATCCCACCCACATTGTTTCTAAAATATGTCCCGCATCCTCTCTCCTAACTGTGGTTTTAACTAAGCAACTTAAGGAAGTAGTGCATTGCTGTGTTTACTTTCCTTCATTGAGATGTGGGTTTCTGACAATGATGCTGTGCTTGCTTTGGGAGTCATCCACCAGTAAAACTTGATCAAACTTGTTGCATCCTGAAGCAATTGAGCAAAATAGACTTATGGCTGCTGTAACCTAATCACAGGCATAAACATGTAGGTGAGCTGTAATTATCGAGGTTTCTGCCATCTGATAACATTTACAGCAAACAGAAAATTAAAAGACTTAAATCAGAACCAAGCAAGTAGAAGCTTTTTGTTTTTTTTACGAACTGACTACTGACTTTTCCCTGGACTTGCATGGAGGTCTCATCTCCAGCAGAGAATCTATCCTGAGCATTTTTCTTCACTGGATGTTGGGGGCTGAATTTCCATATTCTCTTTCAGCACTGGAAGTACTTGAGATCCAACAGATAACATATCTGGAAGGGATGAATGAAAGGGCTGGTTCATCAGGTATATGCCAAAGTTTGTCTGAAAAAAGCAAAGTATTTATTAAGACGCAATTCATGCTAAAGTAATCAGACCTACAGAGGATCCCACAACCCAGATATGTTTAGGAAAACAATACTGCTTTAAGAATGAGGAGATATGAACTATCTCCATGTAATTAAGAACATTTTTAACTGATTAACTATAATAGACTAGTAAACAAAAGTTAATCTCATGTTATTCAAGAAGTGAGTAGATAAATAACGTAGTATTTCATCATGAGTTCCATAGTATCATGTATGTAATTTACACTCCCTCACAGTCTTGTCATATAATGACTGTTCTGGCTTCTTGACAAATACAGCATTACCATCAATAAGGTCTAGGCAGCATAAGAATGCATGTGTGTTCAAACTGAGAAAAAGTCTTGCATCCTTTACCATGAATTATTAGCCTTTTTAACAGAACTTTGTTCTGTCTAGACCCTGTGAATTTCCTTTCATTTGTTTTTATGAACATTTCAGTATATTTTACAGAAAATATTCAGGAAATTTGTTTTAGTAGGTCTGCCAGTTGTTATCTGTCATTACCTATGAAGCCATCCTATGTAAATGTTAAAAATACTTATATAAGATATGTGTCCTCGTGATACTGAATATTAAAGAGAAAAGGAACAAAATAACCACTTTACCCAGTGGCCATACAACCTAATCAGTGTGTTCACACTTTTATGTGTGGTCTTGATCTTAAGCATGTTGAATATTACAGTTGTAGCTGTGACCAGCTGGGTGTGACCTGGAAAGGTCACAGTAAGAGAGTGGTGTGGTTTTGTGATTTTGTTTTCCAACAGTAAAGCCTATAGAAGTGCACAAGAAACAGACTCACAATCTCATGGTAATATTTTCCAAATGATTAGATAATAGTTAAAGAAATATGTAAAGTAAGAAATAAAGGAATGCTGATGACCATGTCAGATCGGTAATTGATACGTAGACTTCAGAATGTCTTCATTCTTCAAACTGAGGACCTTGGAAACCCAATACTAATTTTCTTGTCGTTTTTTACAGGTTTCAATAAAAAGTATTTTGTTTTGGTAGGCTACAGCCAAAATGCACCATCCACTCTAAAGTGTAAAGTAAATACATAAACAAATGAAATGAATTAAAACCAAAACTTTATTCTCCTTCTCCATTAAAAAAAAGCAAGCAAGCAGAGTTTTTTTTGGCTACTTCTGCTATTACTTCATCTCCCCAGCATTTCACATATGTGTGGTATGAGTTGCTCCTGATCAGGTTTATCCTGTTAATGACACATTTTTGATACCTCTCACTATAATGGTGTCTACAGTGGTGGACACAGGGTAGATCCTTATGATCAGCATTGTAGTGTTTAATGCTGAGCATTTAATGACTGCAGGACAGTAAGATCCCAGTCCTTTCGCACAGCAACTGTGTTGGATCAACTATGATGCCCCATCCCTGGAAGTATTCAAGGCCAGACTGAATGGGGCTTGGAGCAACCTGCTGTCCTGGAAGGTGTCTTTGCCCATGGCAGGGGCATTGGAACTGGATGATCTTTAATGTCTCTTCCAACCCAAACCATTCCACGATTCTACAATTCTGTGATGCTGAAATGGTAAGTTAGTAACTGTTTCATTTAAATTATTAAACCACACAGTATTATATTTCCATTCTTGCTTTTTTCTTGTTTCTTGTCAAGCTGTGTTTTCTCTATTGGTATAAATGATGTGTTTTTCAGCCTTGTGATTAGTAACTTGGATTTACTTCCTATCCCCTAGTGCAAAAAGGACAGTTGTCATAAATTTGTTGTTTTATAAAATAAGACAAGCATAAAACAAATATTGTAAAACTAATATTAGTCCATGCTGCACCACACTTTACACAGGGAGGAATTTTATAAGTCATCCATGTAAATGAACTTATTTGACACATGAGAAGTTTTTATTTATATTTATGTATTGACATCTCGATTTATCTTAAAATGAGACTAAAATCCATCTGGGCAGTTTGTTCACTGCAGAGAATTTGATTTACCAATTTTTCTATTGATGTGAATCATGTAGCAATTTTATTTATTTATTTATTTTTGGTAAGTCAACTTAAACCATTTAGAATTATATAAGAAAAAACGTGTGAACACTTTTTCTCTTCAGAAGTTCTCATACACTATTTAATATTGGTCCTTAGTATTTCCGTACTCTAATTTGGCATCTAAAGTCTCATAGCATTTTTTTCAGTGCTGAGACTGGGTGATGCTTAAGGAGTTTTCAAGGTGATGGTATATTGATGCTATACATATTTTAGTACTAAGACCTGCTTGGAATTGCTGACCTTTTAATTTTCTGAATGTTCTTAAGATCAAAATTTAGCTTGTGACTAACAGAATTGGATTTAATATCGTTTATGTGAATTTCCTTGTTTTTTTCAATAATTACAAGCATTGACTCAGCAAGTACTGATAATAGCAACAGCCCTGCAGCAACCACAAAAGATGTGCATCCTGCCATTTCAGCTCTGTTTCAAGAAAAAGATAGAAATTTGCCCTTCTCACATTTCACTGATGAAAAATGAAGCTTTCAGACACAGAGATTACAGCCTGCAGAGTTATTACAGTGAACCACATAATATCTCTCTGTTGTTGCTACCTTTTCCTGACTTCAAGGGCATTTTATTCTGCATATAACCTCCCCAGGACACATCAAGACCTGGGCAGGGATTTCTGCACTGAGAGCTCAGTGGTTTTATCTGCTTGATCAGATGGCAGTAGGGGCTCTTCCCATCACTCTTAAACTTCACAGACACAAAAAATGTAAAGCTCATGATTAGGAAAAAGCACAACATTTCACTACTGGAAGAAATAGATAAAATGGACTTATTCTTGCCAACAGTGAATCATATGATAATCATCACACTCACTTAAAAGCGGAGCTATAAAATGCTGTCATTCTTGCATGTTGTTTCAAGTACTTATACTGGATCAACAGTAACATGCACTGCTTAGATATTCACTGGCAGAAATATCCTGGGTGCAGTATCTGCTTCTGTAAGGCAGGAACCTGAGGTGCTACATCTGAGAAAAGATGAGATGAAGTGCCTTCAAGCTAAGGCTCCTAAATAATGAGTTAATTCAGACTAGCACTTGGTCAGGAAAACGCCCTGTTAGAGTGTGTAACAAGCCCATAACAAATACTGCATGCTAAAATAAAACTCTGGATGGCCAAGTTCTGTATTTTGCCCCTGTATGTAGCTCTTGGCTGTCTTGTCCCAACAGATGAATTTACTTGTTCATTTCTGCTCATTTAAGACAAGAGGAAATATCCTCAAGCTGTGCCAGAGGAGGTTTAGACTGGATGTTATTAAATTTCTTAACCAGAAGGGTGCTCAGGCTTTGGAACAGGCTTCCCAGGGAAGTGGGGGAATTACCGTCCCTGGAAGTGCTCACAAACCATGTAGATGAGGTCCTCAGTGACATGGTTTAGTGGTGGTCTTGGTAGTCTTGGGGTAATGGCTGAACTTGATGATCTTAAAGGTCTTTTCCAACCTAGCTGATTCTATGATTCTATGATTTAATTAACACAATAGCATAACCTTCCTCACATGGAAAGCTTTGGGAGATGAGATTGTTTAAGTTTGGTGGTTTGGTTTTTTTTTTGGGGGGGTGTGTTTAGCTCATAATGTAAAGATGTTTTCTTAGCTCTGTATTCACCAAAGCTTATTAGTAAAAGTAGGAGAGTGGAAGTACTCACTTTCAGCATGCTGTTTTTTTATATTAGACAAAAAATAAGAAAGCTTTAACTTGGTGTCGAAAGTCCACATTTTGTTCTGTTGAAAATATCTGGGCAGCAGAATGTTTTTCTAAGAACCGATTTTCTTTTGCTCTACCTTAAATAAACACATTTTCTACTTCAGCCACCAATGAGAAAAGAGAACCATAGTATTTCAGAGGTCTATTAATTATATCAATCAGTGTTTGCAAATGTTCCAGATCTTAGGATGAAAAGCATTGCATAGTATAAAGCCCTGCATTACGATGAAAATTATGATAATGATGCATCAGATAAGAGAAGTAATTTGCTATCCTTGCTAACATTTCAATAAGCAGTCCAAAGGCACGGCATCTCATCCTAGAGGGAAAAATCTCTCCCAAGGCACAATGAGATACATCAAGGAGGATCAACAGCCTACAGGAAAAAAACACAAGCCCTTTAGTGTATGAGGGCATGTGCAAACATAATGGATTTCTCTTGATGTACCGCTACCCAGACATTTACGCTGGGGCAGACTGCTGATGCAGTTCCCTTTGCTACCATGACAGCAAGTCCCAGCTTATAGCACTGTTGCAGATCTACCCACAGGGCTTCCACTATTGTTAGCTTAAAACTGCATCTGCAAAACACAGAAGATGTTTGCCAAGAATTCAGTGTTCTCTCCTTTATGTGTGCCTGGCATCAGGTGGCGAAGCATGTGAAACAGCATATGGCTATTTTTATGCTATTTGCTTAATGCAGTTACCTAGTGTTCTGCAGTGTCCTACAATAACAGAGAGAGCTCTGTTGCAGGAGACCCTCTTTTTCCTTTTCAGTCAAAATTTACAGAAGGAATCCTTAATGAATATTTCTTCAGAACTGGTGGCAGCAGAGCTCAAGTTTTCTTTGTGGAGGTGTTTGTGTTTTATTTCAAACAATGTGATGAAAGGTTTCATCAAAAGCTGCTGGCTGGGCTTCAGCACCCTGCTTTACATTTAATAGGAAACATGCAAATATGTTGTGTGGCTAATTACAGTAGCTGGTTCTGAATTTCAGCTGCAATCCATCTACGCAATCCTCAGTTTTTCAACTTGGAGCATCAGGTTCTCAGAGTCTCAGAAGGATGGAGAAAAACATGGCTTTAGAAATAAATATTGAACCACTTTTTACAAGCCTTACTTTATTATTAAAGTTCATCTGCAGTGCTGTTATTTGGGCTACCAGTTTGATAAAGTTTGATTTCTCTTTCCAGGTTGGTGCTCTTGAAAAACAAAACAGTAAATATTGACATCTGGCTCTCTTGTTAAACTTTCATGATTTGAAATCTATTTTGCATGTGCAGTATCTTTAATGTTTTGGAAATCAAGCTACTACAACAGCCTTTCAAGTATATCAGTACCCCTTGTACTGCAAAATTAAGTTTAAAACTTATTTTGCTGCATTTGTTTTTTGTAGTTTGAACTGCATTATTGACAGCTGGGAACAGTGCTAAATTCCTTCACTGAATCTGTATCTGATAAAAAAAAAGAAGTCTATTAGATGACTCCTTAACAGAAAAGCACAAGCTAGAGACATGAGTCACCAAAGGATTAACTCTGCAATTTAACACAGTCACATGAACTCGATGTTCTTTCTCTCCGCTGTGAACTGTGAAAGTTCTGGATCAATGCCCCCTGCTAGGTCTGCTTAGCACACTGAAGATGTCATCGTCCTCAGGTGCTTCTCACCAATAGTTAGTTGGTGACCATCACCACACAGATGATTTGTAGGAGGGATGGGCTCTGAGGTCTTCTCAGACCAGTTCAAGCAAAGCTACCAGTTCAAACTATCTCTTTTGGCTGCCAAGCTAACCCAGAGGACTTGGGTTTAGGCAGAGCAGGGCATGCTCACAAGATTCCATCTGCCAGCAATGCTGAAGACTGGAAAAAATAGAAAAAGCTGAAGGCCTGGTTCTTTGCAGCATGACTATGGTTGTGCAGCTGAGGGAAGCAGAGCACTCCCCCACTGTGAATAGCAGTACTGTGCTCTGCCAAGCAGTGCCTCGCCTTGCTATGCGTCTTTTATCTGGTGCCAGGTTGTTCTCGAGAGGCTGGATTGTTCTCATTGCCTTAGCCCTGTTTGAACGAGTTACTTGGTTCTAGGAGTGCTTGTATCCAGAAAATCTTTCCATTGCCAAGTTAATCACAATGAAAGAGGAGCTCATCTGTGCTTCTGGGAAACATGCAGAAGATGTTTTGCCTCTCCTGAGAATCCATGTCCTGGGTGAGGTTTTGTTGCCATTTGGGATGATCCCTGAATACGGAGTGCTTTCCTTCTACAGACAATTCAAATCATAATCCAGCAAAACCTATGGGGCTAGAGAAAGTCCTCGGCATACCACACCCCTGCATACGTGGCATCTGGGCAGCATCCCCGCCTAGAGTGACAGGATGTTCTTTAAAGTGTCCCAGATGTGGGTCAACATTGGCTGGAGAGAATTCTTGTCTTCAGGCTATCCACCATGGCCAGGAGTTCTTCTCACAAAGGCAGGATTTGGATGACAGAGCCTGCCATGCAGCCCAAAGTCCTCTCAGGTCATTGGGAAGCTGTGGCTAGGCAGCTGGCCCCTGCCTTCTCGCCTCTCCCCATCTCACTCTGCACCAGGTGGCTGGCTCCAAGAGTTGGCAGAGTTTGCCACCAAGGATAACATCCATTGAAAATGTAGCCCTTTGTTTGCCTAATGAATCACTGAGACGAATCAATGTATTTTTATTTTTTTTTTCCAAACAAAGAATGCCTTATTTGTAACTTGTTTGTGCATTGTTTAGGTGAATGATTCTCAGCCTATTTGTCATTGCTCTGGCCCCTGTGCTGTGCCCAATCATCTCTGGTGTTTGGCTGGCACTGGCAAGGCTTCTGAGCCCTGACTGGCTAACGAACTTTTACAACAGAACCTTAATGAACAAGAAGCAATGAATTTAAAGTAAGGATTTTTCAGATAAATAAATTCTTATGAGGACATTTTTGAAGCTTTTGGGATGCCGAAGTGTCTAGCCACTGTCTGAGCGCTCTCAATTCCAAGAAACAATGCAGCTTCAGGAAGCATAAGGACTCCAATGAACGCCTGCTTTCACACTTATTCTCCAGTCAATCAATTACTCCCAGCTTTGACTCTACTTACATCTGCTCTGTTTTTTCTGTTAAGTAGTTTCTCACAGTAAGAATAGAGTTTAGTCATATGAGCTAACTGTATCATATCAAATACTCTTTTTCTGCAGATTTGTCTTCTTGAATGACATCAGTGCATCAGCTCTTGTTTTCCAAGACCAAAATAAACACATCATTGTAAAGTAGTACATACTGAATAAAAGCAAGCACAGAAAAATCCCAATGCATATTAATAGTCAATTTCTGAATAAAAACATGTTGAGCATTTAATGGAAATAAAAGATGTCATATCTGGGTTGTAAGTGCATCTTCTTTTTACTGGAAAGACAAATGTATTAGCATAACAGTCATGAATATTCTCTCAGCAGATATTTCACTAAGCATGCAATAAAGTCACCACATCTTTCTATACAGCAATTTTAGATTACTGTACTGACCTTTCTACCTCTGGCCACAGACAGAGACTGCATAAATTCTTTGTTTCGTTCCCCAGACTGTTGATCGATGCAGATTATTTGACATCTGCTACATGGACCCACAACCTAATTAAAGAAGGTTGACAGCTGCATGTCAAAGCAGTACAACACAGAACAGTACAAGCTTCTGATCATCATAATACCTTAAACAACTCTCACATACCTTTCCTGTGTTTTTTTATGCTTTTTTTATGCAAGAGGTCGGGCCTGTTCACCTAATGTAGTGGGTATATTTTCAAAGGGTCTACTTCTGAAGGTCTCACTGAATTTTTAATTCACTTTTTTCTTTTATTTTCTATTCTTTTAAGGAAAACTTTCCCAGAGACAGAACCTGAGAAATACCAAACATTTACATAATTGCATTTCCTGATGTCTTCACTTCATCTATGGGCTGGCAGGGCTACTTGCCCAAAGGTGAATACAAAATCAAGGCGGTGCCTCAGGATTTAACCCAAGGAGGATTTTCTTGGGTTTGCTTTACATTGTTTCAGTGCAGCTGAAATGCACAATGTCTTTCATATATGCATGGCACTTGTAGATAATCAGAATGGATAATGTGAATTTTCGCAAGTTTACATATCAGAAAGAATAATGAGATCCTCTATTCTGACACCAGAGCATGGATCTTACAGTTAATTCTTGTTTGAAATAAGGTTTTTTTTAGGGAAAAAAAAATGCTGAACAGATTTCTTCTTAAAGCATTCAATTGAAGAAGGCAGACATATTGCAGTTTCGTTTAATATTGCATCCCTAACTTTAGCAAAGCTGTACGTTGTAGAAACCGTTCGTAGAATATCCCAATATACACATTCTACTTTTGCAAAATGTGTTATAAATTTCAAATAGGGCAAATAATTAAACCTTACAGTGCCAACATTTTTATATGCTGATCTGAATTGCTATTTAATTTCTTTTTTTTTTTGAGATACATCTAGAACTGCTTCTACAGCTCTTCAGTGTAACCATCAAAACCATACATTTGGCAGCTTTTTCAGAAGATGATTTTCCACACTTTAGTATTTTATTAACAGAACAAGAAAACAAGACAGGAAGGAAATATTTTTCTCTGCTTTGTTCAACAGCTTCTTCAACAATTAACATAATATCTACCTTTACTACATCAGTATCTGAATAAGGTCCTGGCAGAAACTAGAAAAGAGAGTGCAACTTGTATAAGCCTTTCTATTTTTGGCTTGTATTCCTAAAGCATTTGAATGCCAGAAAGAGGAATACCTTTTTAATTTTGTAGTTTTACAGTGTTTAACAGAGCAGGATCCTGAGACGAGTTCCTTAGTGTAACTCCAGCCTCCAACAAGCTATACACTAAGGACTTTGTCCTTTGTGCTCTTCATCTCCTACCTAAAGGATTTTTTTCTCAGCTTTCTTTAAGTCTTATTACAGCTTACTGATAAAAGTACCCATAAAAAGAGCAGATAAGTCATATTTTCCACCCGTAAAATTACTTGTCCATTTCTTACAGTGTGCTGCCCAGAAAGAAATAGGAGTGATGTCCACCACAGCTTCTAGATTTGACCTTAGCACTTCTGTTATTCACACTTTCATTATCATCCTTAAGAAAATAATAGGTTTTATGTGTAGCTTCTTCATGGATCCTTTGTTGAATATTTTCTCAAAAGAATGTATTTGCCAACAAAGTTTGACTCTTCAGCATTTTCCTCACATTAAGTTGTTAGATATGATACAAAGCACAACATATGAAAAATCTCTGACAGGCTACACTTTGAAACATGTCTTGACTGGAGATTAAGACAAAATGTGTACAACAGAGGGCAATAGATTGTTCACTTGTATTCATGTCTGGCCTTTCAGCAATCCATTGCTTGATGTGCAGCAATCCGAGGTTACATCTGGACTATTATGCTTAACGGTAACTAGTATTCTCTTGTGAAAATACTGACTAAATACTTGCTGTAACTCTGCCTCAGAACAGTGATTATTATTCTGGATAGAGGTGGGAATTTTATGAAAAAAAGGTGTGGAGGAATATGTCAAAACCTCTCAGTTATATTGCAGCATGTTTGCTACAGGACACAACATGGCTTTTTTTTACATACTCCATAAATTTCATCTGCACAAAAACTGTGCTGCCTGTGTTGAGGTCAAAACCCTGCAAAAATTGCTCTGTCTTCAGTGGTCAAAATACTTTGTGATAGACAAGAGAGATGTGTTTGTACCTGGAATCGCAGAGCACCTATTGAAATCTCAGCCCACTCTTCTTCTTCAAAGGAGTCTGGTGCACTGATGACAATGTTGGCACGGAAACGCCGGATTAATTCCTCCGTTTCCAATGGCTCTTCTAATCTGTCTCATAGAGAGGACAGAGAAAAACAAAAAATCAGATTTATTAACTAGTTCTGCACCAGATGTTTGTGTTGGAAGAATCTAGTGGCTAATATGATTCAGCAAATATTTTTCCAGAATGACCTGGGCCAAGTTTTATTACAAAGAGTAGGAAAATGACACAAGGTATTTAACTATAACTTGTAATCCTTCAACTATAATATGTAATCCTCTAGGTGTCTTCCTCAGAGGTGTAACCTGGAACCGTAGGTGTGAAAGCACATAGACAGGCAATTGTGAACAATGTGTATTGTTGTTTATTTCCTTGTTAGTCATCATAGGTAAGGCTAACGCTAACAAACGGAAAGATCTTTTGAAATAACAATCATTTGACTAGTTAAATACTTCTAGAAAGAAAGCAAATAGAAACTCATTCTCCACATGCTGCAATGGTAAAAGAGACAAAACCAGCAGATGCTGAAGGTGAAAAAGACCAGTAAAAGCATTTTATGAGAGAATCTATTCCTGATATTATTATTATTATTATTATTATTATTATTATTATTATTATTATTTCCCTTTGGGATGCATCAGATTCCACCAGAAGGTAGGTGTTTTGAAAAAAATTAATCTCTGTGTGGTGATATCTCCACCTTTTTACAAGCATTTGACCTGCCAGAGTGTAGATTTGTGTCAGTGTGGAGATCATATATGAGACAGACAGAGCAGCAGACTGCATACAAATAGCTGAAATCTGGCTGCACCTCTGAGTTGTCATTCTTCACTCTTCTTCTCAAGGCAAAACAGAACCTTCTAAAGGAGGTACCAAAAAACAGCCAGCCTTAACATTTGTGAGAATTCTTTCAGCGGCATTGTTAGGGGGGAAGAACATTTCTTTCTGCATTAGCTATTATGAACATGAATAATTTCTGATACTGCATCAGCTGTGGTCTGACAACTTTGGGATATGGCACCCTACAGCAGAGGCAGAAACCAGGGTAGGTAGTGAAGAGAAATTTTTTTTGCCCTAAGGGGAAAAACAAAATCCCAAAACCAAATCCTAAAAAAGCACCTTTAAAAAAGTAAGGACATACAGTTTAAAATATGCTTTAATTAAAATGAGTTAAAACATGTAAAATCAAGGTACATGGAAAACTGTTCACATCAAGCAGTCTTGCCAGAGAAGCCCTGTTAGGTGAAGAAAAGAGCTTAATGCTATTTAAAATAGTCTGGATGATCTTTAGCAGACAAATGTGCAAAGTATAAACTGCCTGTGCAGACTTTCAGTCAAACCACACAAGCCCAGCTCCACCAAGGCTTTGCTGTTCACAAGGGCTCCAGCAGCCTGGGGGTAGAAAGTGAGATGGGAAGCTGAAGGGTTACAGATTTTCCCTTGGGATCCCACAAGAAATACCACGGCTGAGACACAATTTGTAGAGTGAGATCAGAGCCAGCAGAAGGTGTAGGCTATGCTGACACGCAGACAAGAAGGAAAGTAGCAGTCAAGAACAAGTTCAGTTATGCTGTTGTGTTTCCTGGGTGCTGTGTAGCCTCTAGTGTTGAATGTATTTTGTCCATAAGTGCCTGCAACCCCAGCCAGAACCAGAGGGGGCATCAAGAGCCTCGGTAACAAACGGCCTGCCGCATCCTGAGCCAGATGCAGAAAGCTGCTTTGAGTTTCTATGTTTTTCTACTGTTTTATCCCTTGGTGCTGGTCTTCAAAGACTGCAGTGTCATTACTCCCAGTCCCTCTGCCTTCAACGAGTTCAGGCTCACCTCCAAAATACTGCAGAATGCATTACATATATTTGACTGGCAAACTTGAAAATTAATATTTGCATTTTCAGGGGGGTATCTCTAACAAGAACATCTGAGTATAAGGCCAGGCCACATGGATTTTCATGGAGGAGACCTGTAACAGCAACACCAGAGTGATGGATGTCTCTATGTACATGTAGCTCTCCAGCAGTATGTTGTTACATGGTCATTTTTAATTAAATTGTTGTTTCTGTTTCAGATTACCTCTCAAGAGCCAAGTGTGAACTGGAAGATTAATTTTAACTTACAGAACAGATGAAGAGAAATTGTTAAAACTCAGCTGAAGATTGAAATTTTTTCATAAATCTTAGCAGTTTTCCATTAAACAAAACCAAACCCATATGCCAAGAAGCTAAATCATACTTTCTAATAAAAAAAAAAACCCAAAACATTTTAAAATGACCCATACATGCAGATTCTTGAAAGTACATTGCACAGTTCAGAATTTGTAAAGTTGGTACAACATGATTTAGTATCAGTGCAGAGCGAGAATGCTGTATATCTGTGCTGAATTCATTTCCCCAGCACCCTGAGAAAGCACTGCATGGTGAAACAGGGACGAGTTTTCCAACTTGTGCTGCAGAATGGGAAGCCAGAAGCTTCTCAGGCAGCATGGCAGCTTCAGTGACATGTGGAGTTTCTTTTGAGGAAAAGGAGATTACAAGCCTAGTTGTACTGGAAGAGGTGTAAAATCAGCAGATCATCTTGCATTGTATCCAACTAAAAGGAAAGAAGATGACTCCAAGTAGAGGCAGCGAAGTTGGGCAAAACAGAAAAAGGGGATCAGAGATGAGTGCCAGGGCTGTGGCACAGCTATGATTGAGGCCTTGAGAGCAGATTTTCTGTGCAATTTGAGCCTGTCCTAGTTATATTCAAGAAACAACTTTATATTGCCAGTATATGAAAATCTGGTGGGTATTGGGTTCCTTATCTTTGAACTGTGGGCTGCGTCAGTGTTTAATTTGCTGCTTCTCTTTCTCACTTTTGTACAAGTAAAGCCAACGTCAATCAAGAAATGAAATGAATCCTGAGGTAGCTTTAAAACATTTCTGTTTGTTGTGAATGTAAATCTTAATCCTTCCCATAGGAAAGAATAGCTCAGCAAGAGGCAAGTTTTTGTATTTTCATCTGCCAGATTATTTACGTTGAGAAAATGTAATTGTCCTTGCTCTTCCCACAAATAGAGGTAGGCTGGTTCCTAATAATCTCCTGCCACCTAATCATTTGACAAGGATTTTAAGTTTTCCTAAAGAAGACTAGCAGGCAGATTATGTTCAAGTATTTAATCCAAATTTTCAGGAGTCATGCAGAATGAATAATTTAATACATATATGCTCTTAGTACCTGTGAGCAGTTTAATACCTGTATATTTATTGAACATTTAAAATAACTATCTCTAAATTTCCAGGCAAAACAGTTACATTGGAATCTTCTTCAAAAATTCTGGAATCCAAAACTGCCGAGAGACATTTGGAGACAGGAGAATCTTACCTTGCAGAAATATGTTCTTTCAGCTGCAGAATGCTCGCTACATTTATCAGGAGGTATTGTGCTTCATTCACAAGAGAGAGTGAAATGTTGGTAGCAGATGCCAGACCTAAAAAAATTAATCCAACATTCCAAAATGATTGTTAAAAATCAGGAAGATTATACAAGCAATTTCATCTCATCTTTCCTTTGACCTCTTACTCATTCTCATTAAAAAAATTATTCATTTGGATCCAGACACTAGGGAAAGATTCCAAGAATCTCCTCAAACCTGTAAATGATGATGATGCAATGCATTTAGAAATTAAGATAGAGCTGAGATTTTGCTATATTTATAAAACAATTTGCAAGAGCAATATCCATGGATTTTTGATGCTCTTTTAATTTGATCCTTTTTATAATGACATTTGGTCTAAGAATAAATTCTTGGTTATAAATTTTTCATAACTCATTTTTTAAAATGATCATTGAGTTTCCAGACAAAAATGGTCATAATGATAAAAGAAAATAAAATCCCCAGACTGATGTAGCTTTACATTTTCACCAAACAAAGGAAGCAGCAGGTAAACACAGTTTGGGTATAAATGTGAAACTTCAAACTGGATGACTCTTTCACCCTTTATCAGGGTAATTATGCACACACATTATGAAGTCTATGAGCCTGATGTTTGCTGATGAATCACAAATATTGTTAAGAATGACAACATACCTTTTGTATTTTTCTGATGTGACATGTCTGAACTTTGTCGTATCAAGCGACATGGACGAGCAAGAATTGTAGAGAACCAGTCAGCAATTCTTTCTCCACAGTCATATGTTTTTACCCTATTATAAGATAAGAGAAACTTAAAATTTGACTGCCCAAGAATTAATTTGCAAAACTGAAGACAAATTACAAAGATGTGTATTCTGCTTCTTTCAATACAAAATACAGTATATGTATTGTCTGGTAAGTGTCTGATGCAAAATTCTTCCATCATTTTGTCTCCCAGTTTCCTCAGCTTTACTCTGTTACTCTTGAAGTCAACATTCATGAGCTCTAATATAGTTTTATACAGAAAATTACTGTGGAATAAAGAATTAAATAATAATAATGCTCAAGACACTGACTCAAGTGCAGTACAGTATTATGAAAAAGTTACTCTCTGGTCTGTGCTTTTTGCTAAAACAAAGAGGATTAATCTGAGCTGAATTTAATATTGCTGCACTGTGCCACTCTGTATCTAATTTTTAATGATCCCATCAAGTACAATGATGTTAATTTCCTAATTTAATTCATGTTAGTACAGACATTCCACATTAAAACATGGGTCCACCAGCAGAGCTCAAGTATCTCTCTATGTAAAGATGATTTCCATTACTAGTAAATTGCCTACTGAGTTATGCAAGGCTGGCAGTATATTTGCCCTCTTTACTTGGATGCGATCACTCCTAGAAGGATTTGGAGATCACCTCTCTCAGTTCAGGAAGGGCACAGATCAGACCACTGGGAAGTGATCCTATTTGCCATTAGATTCCTCAGCCCTGAGTAATCTTTAACATCAATCTTTTAAAAACCAGGCCTCTAGCTGGGTGACCCTCACAGATAATGGAAAGAGGTAACTAGTTTCTATCTGTTTTAGATGTCAGGATGGGTTGACAGTCTGGTAGTATTTAACTCTCTTTATTGACTACAAAAGGAGATTTGACTGACAACTAACTTTAAAATGGCATAAACAGGTAAGAGAAATGCAAGTTCCCATGCTGATCTAGGTAGGATTCTTGTAGCAAGGAAAGTGAAGTAGCAGTAGTCCTATGCTTACCTTGTCCTACCCAGCCAAAGAGGCTGATCTGCATGGAAAGCATCTGCTCTGTGAAACAAGAAAACAGCTCCTCACAACAAAAGATGCTAAGCCCTGTGATTGAGAGATGAAGGCTTGGTTTTACGAAATGCTTTGTAGGTTCAACAGAGTTACAGACATAGAAAGCCAGAGCAAGTGAAATCAAAGAGATTTCTTTATGGCTGGAGTGCAGCCATAACTGGACAGCTGCATCTAGCCAGTGATGTCCTATAACTGAAATGGAACTCCGGTACTATGAGATGCAGGCAGTGTGGCAAGAAAGAGGCCAAAAAGTGAGTCTGCACATGAGATTTCACAGTCTGAGCTGCATGGTTCTTTTGTCCTAGCTAGTCACTGTGTGAGGGAGAATGCTGCTAATGAGAAGGCATCAATTTTGCATGGTAACAGTGCAGGTGAAACAATTCCCCAGAATATTTTTTCCCACCTAAAAAGAGCTGCTAGGGGTGTTTAAAGTCTCTTCTGAGCCAACTGCCTTTAGCAGCCTGCTGGGGCTCAATACCATATGAATCAGGAACAAAATTTTGTCCTCTTTTTTATTTACTAACTATTTTGAGTGAGAGTGGCTGAGTTCGAGACACACAGTGTTCTTAGCATTTCATCAAATGTCATTGTGTAGCTTTTGTATTCCAAGACTCCTGTGCTTTCAAATTGCTCTTCCTTATTGTCAAGCCATTTTCTGAGCCAGTGCCATTATCTCTTCAAGGTCTCATTCAAAGTCCTTCTGCTGTAGCTCAATTCTACCCATTTTTCGCTTGTGTTTATTTTTTTGGGGGTATTATTTTGCATCTGTCAGCATTACGTTTCATTTGGCATATGTCAGACAATTTATAAAGGAGGGCCTAGTTCTGTCAGACTTTACTTGCTGTTTGCCTTGAGTTCCCCACTCATCTTCCTGTTCTGTCATTTAGCTTCAGCGCATTACACCTGGTCCTTCCAGCTAGGTAATTTACAGAACAAGAAACAAGGACAGATGAAGTCTGAATATTGATCCCAAGGGATATAATACACACATTTACACACAACAGGCTTAGTTCACCTTCTTTTTCAGTATGCCTTTGTCTTTTACCACTGATAATCCTTCTCTTGATCTCTTTGTTATTGAGGCCTGTAAAAGAGGAGGCTGTGTCCCTGCCTAATTCAGTGGAGAACTAACCTTGAGCATTTAGAGTTTTCTACAGCATCAATAACCTTAACATCACTAGCTTCTACTTGCATCTGTCCACTGTTAGATATATAAAAAGCCATGTCCCTCTGGTGTGAGCAGCACATGCTGATGGATAACCCCCACTGAGATGAAGGCTAACACTGATGAATTGCTTCACAAGAGAAACTTGAACTCATAAACCTTTCATGGCTTTTGGGAAATTAAACTTCTTCACTTAACTGCTTGCAGATTCTACATCATGTGTCTACATCATGTGCTTTTCTCAGCTATCACAGTGTGAATTCAGAGTAACTATTTAAGCCAACAGAACCGGATGAAATCACAGCATCAGAGAGCAAAATTAAGTCGAAAATGCCTTTAGTAGGGGTTTCTTTTGAATAAAAGTCTTTTAACAAAGATTTTTGGTCCATTGTTTACCTAAGGCAATTTTCAGAAAAGACCCCAGACCAGAAATCACCTCCTGTCCTATTGCAGAGCACTGTGTTGTGCCTCATTTTTTTGGTCCCAGAGTCTTTTCTGCTGAAACACGGGATCCCAGCATCAAGTGTTGCTGAATGTCTGTGGAGTTTCAGAGCTTCAACAATGCTGTCCACTCATTCTGCCTTACTTCCTGCCTTGTTTACTTGCTAATCACAGTCCATTCTATGTAATTTTTCTTACACTTTCCCTTTCTTTGTGATTCCATTTCATCCTCTTCAGAACTCTAAGCAGTTTCCCATGAAAATTTGCTACTTCCTACAGTAAAAATGACACAGTGACATGAAAGACAAGCTACAATAAATAGTATGGCAGTAAATTATATGAACATAGAAAGATAACCTAGGCTATTTTAAAGCCTGTAATAGATGGGCTGACCATGGGGAGCCTAGGGATGAGTCAACATGAAGGGAAGTGGGACAGATGGTTAAAACAAATGACTCTTGGGTGAATTCCACTACCTGAGGAAAATACACTTCTGAAGAAAACATCCTCTTTATCATCTGAATAGCTAGTAGAAAAGAAGGACAAGATCATATCCTGCATGGCTCCATCAGGAAAATGGCCATGTCTTCAGTTTTTGCTTATGCGTTACCCTCAGGGAAGCAAATGTAGAGTATTACAAAGAATTAGTATACCTTGGCTGAAATAAAACATGAATCTGTAAGTGGCTCTTTTAGTTGGACATACCAAGGAGCTCGGTTAAAAGAAACAGTGATAACGCAAATGTTCTTTAGGAAGGCACTTGATACACTGCCACTCAGAAAACTTAATGAAGCTGGGAAGTACTTAGACAATATGATGGATAAACACTTCAGTTCACCAAAAGGATATTAATTTATTCATAATGTTATATGTGCCTGAAGTGGCTTGTCTCTTGGTTAGAGTTAATATTACTTTGCATGCAGACCCGTAATCTTCCCAAGATTGTTAAAGGGACACTGATCAACATGGGTGGTGAAAACAAAATTAAAAACGGTTGTAAATATGGAAAGTTGTTTATAACTTCAGCAGGTTCTAACAATTTTTGATCTGTGCATCACAAAATGGGAAAAGTTGCCTGCATCATTACTGTCAAATGAAGGAATTGAATTCAAGTTCTGCTGATGCCTCCAGCTGGCATTTGGAAGTACCTGGGAACACCTTTCCCTCTTCTCATCTTTGGAGCAAATAACAAAAAAAAGATCTTCCTTCCCTTATTAAAGTGAGTGCCAAGTAGTTACAGTCTCTTATAACGTCCTTCCCCCCTTTCTCCTTTTTATTATTTTTTACTGTTTTTACCAGATGTGCTGGGCATGCCAAATTGCCTACTAAATCTGTCTTCTGGTCCACCAAGACATTCATTGCTTTGCATCCCTTCCCTCACCTTTTTTCAAGGATATCTGCCCCTGCATGTCCACCCAGTTGTGTTCTGAGTGTCATTACAGGAATTTTCAGGTTTGATTCTTCTCTGTTCTCACCTGTGTGAACAGACTTTGCTCTCAGAGATCACAGTCTCTTTTCCAGTTTTATCTTCTAGTGATACAGATATTGGGTCCATGCCTAGAGGGGCAAAAAACAAGCCGTATTTATTTAAAACATTCATGCAAAATCAGAGGGTCATGCAAAAATTTCCTATTTTTGCACCTGTTCACAATCACAGCAGCCTCCCAAATAGCATGACAAAAATCTTTTCCTTTTGCTAGAATTATATTCTCTGCCTGAAGGTGGCTCCAAATGATAATGCAAAGAACAAAGGCTGTAGATGACCTTGGTATGCAAACCACATTAAGGAATATACAGTCTCAGCTTTGAGTAACTTCATTCTCTGTGTATCTCAGGCAATAAAACTGAAACAGAATTCCTGTCTCAGGCATGGCTTCTGTTGAAAGGATAAGTTTATCACTGTTGTGGCCTCTCTAGCAAATCAGGAGATGAGGTCGGATTGCTGTTTTTATAGAGTGGTGGGATAGAGTGATCTGAAAGATGAAAGATGAAAGATGGAGGAGGGAAAGATAAAAAATAAGCACAGACTGGTCAAGGAAAGAAATATAACGTATCGTATAAAACTACAATAATTTAAAGATAATGTGTATGGAAACCACTAATGAGAGAACTACTCTCACCTATCCATCTCTAAGTTTAAAGCAGATAAGTAATCCCTGGTAATGATCTATGTTAACAACTTCTTCCATAGTTTTCTTATCTTGAACAGAATCAGCTAAAGAGATGGAAAGGCTACTGTGGTTTACTAGAAGCAAAAAGAAAAGCTATACTATTTTGCTTTCTGTTAGCTGAAAGCAGTAATCTCAAATGACAGAGTTTTAGTGTGTGGCTGCAATGACTTCAAACTCTTTTCCATTATACTGCAACATATAGCAAAGACTTAGATCTTCCATATCCCAGCTTTATAACAACATACTTTGATTTCACTTACTTCTTCCTGTTTATATTGCAGGACAAAAAAGAATAAAGCTCTACCAGCTCTGTGATATGGTGAAATCAAATTGTTTTATTCTCTTCCGGAGAGTAATGAAATGTAGCTTAGATTCACTATTCCCTGACTGTGAGATCTGTTCCATGTACATTTTACAAAACAAAGTTGTCTGCTCCTTTCTTAGCTAATGATGTTTACATATTTCAGAAGTGAAGATAGAGAGGGAAAAGCTAGGTTCATTTAGGAAAATAAAACATGAAATAAATGCATTGAACTCACTTGCAACAACCTGAAAAAGGAGCCAATGTTATCACCTTATAGAGCAGAACTAACACTACAGTACTTTGAAACAATAAACATCAGCATCTTTCCTTCTGGAAAACAAAAGGTTGAAAGGTTTTCATTCTGGATGAATCTTTAGCTGTTGTATCTTTTAAAAATACTTTCTAAGCAAGGCATACTCACAACATTTCTTAAAGTAGAGTCCTGGGGCTTTAAAAAGCCCTGTGTTTATACACCAGCAACTGTATCACATTTTTATTGAACAGTACACATTTCACAGTGATGTTTAGGTCAGTTGAACATTGTTAATTACAATTTTATTCTAACTTAAGGCAAAAAATAAAGCAGAATATTGCCAGTTACTAAAATGTAAAAGCTGTCATTCTCCATGGTCATTGGCTTGATAATAAAATTCACAGATGTGCTCACAGTATTAATATAAAAAAAAATTATTCTTGTCTTTATAGTTCCTATTTTCAGTCAATGGGAAAAAATGGAGGTCTGCTATTTCAATAGACTGAAATATAAACTATTCATGTATATTCTTTCTCAGTGTATGCACTTAATTCCCATTATTTTTATTGGCAGTAACACATGACTATTTGAAGGCACAATAAACACCATAAAGTATAATTAGTTGCTCAGTTTTGCTAACATCTTTCTACTCCAATTTTAAAGGGCCTTCACAACACTCAGAATTTCTCCCTCTCTGCAATGGCAAAATAATGCACAACTTGTCAGAATAATGCTGATTTGTCAGCTAAAATCGAAAGAGAGAAATTAGTCTTCTACACAAATGTACTCTCAGCCAAATACTCTTTGGCTAACTTTTGTGTCAGTTAGGAAGAAACCCAGTGTAATCTGTGCCCTGATGTATTTCATTGAGCAGGACAAGATTTCCCTTGATTCCCACTCAAGTGATAGGGATTCTAGAAATAAAGGTGCTTGCTCCTGCCCATCTTTGTTGCTGGGAGCCTGACCATTAAAAGCTTCAGTGGAGATACAAGAAGTTGTTTTTCTCCATGGGAGCTTATTTAGAGTTGCACTGATCTTCTTAGGCCTGGTCTTGTGATTGCAAAGGTTCATTGCACTCTTCAAGTCAAACAGAATAGGAGATGGCTGTTAATGGCCATGTAGCCTAAGAAAATAATTCTGACAAAATTAATAAATGCAGTTTCTCAAAATTAAAATCTCGTTTCCTCTACTGAAGTGAAGCTAGTGAGAAACCAAGTACAAGCACTTTGCTTGCCTCTGTTAATTTACCCACTTCCTTGGGGATCAGGGGAATGCCTGGAGCTCCCCAGCTGCCATGCAAGACAACTTATTTTGCAGGCATGCCAGAGAAAGATTCTAAGCCTTCAAGCAGTTTGTGTCTTATCTAGAGTCCCAGTCTGATATCCTTGCTACCCACATCAGCTGAAGGATAGCACAGCTGGCTCAGGCAGACAGGGGTTCTGCCCATCCCAGGCTTGCTGTTAGACAAGCTAAAGAGACACCCAATGTGCAGGGATTAAAGAAAGAATTTAAGGTGATGTGTCAGCACATGGAGGATTCAGCAAAAGGCATCAAAGTAGTTACTGTCACACTAAATCATGCTGGCAATTTTTATTTTGTTGGACAGAGAAGACTGAGAATATCAACCATATTGAAATAGAAGAGCCATAACCACATTTTCCACTGACAAAAAGTTCTAGAGGGAGAGAAAAGCATGTGCCTGGAGGGGGAGAGTGAACACTCATGAGTGTTTAAAAGTGCCACAATAAATTCTTCACCATCAGCTAACAGTGCATCAGCAAAATGTTCTTTAAAAATGCTGCACATCTCAGCTATGTGGGATTCACCCCACTTGTCTCAAGGCACTTACCAGAGGCACCCAACCCAGCAGCACAGTTGCCTTGGGCTCCCTCTGTTGGAGAAAGACATCTCCAGACAGCAAAGTATGCTCCACATAGAAATCATTGCCACAGCCTGCTCTCACAATAAGAGTGCAGATGATAACAAAGAAACTGTTAGTGAAAGAAGAGTGGTTACAGCCTCCTTGCAGAGGAGCAGGAGGAAGGCAGCTAGCTTCACAGCAGCTATCACCCAGCCGGGAGCTGCTGGGTTTTCATGTTCAGTGGACTGAAGGGATTCAGTAAATGGGCAGCCTAAAGGTTTTGTCTTTCTTTTCCACTGCTGTCACCTCCCTCACCCACTCTTCACCACCATATATGTCCCCATCACACTGAGAAGAACAGAGAAACCCTCCATGTGGACTGTGAAGGCAGGGGGAGGAGAGGGGGAGTTGGAGAAATAAAACTCATCTTGGAAAGATGCACTATATTGTAGCTAAGGAAAGGCAGTTTTGGTGGGAGGCATCCAGTAACTCATAAAGCAACAAAGCTGGAAGAGACCTGGAGGTGGCTGTACTCAGCAGGATAAGTGCTACAAATCAGAAATAACACTAGCCACCAATATAAACCAGTGAAGCCTTTGTGTTGCAGAACAACCAACCTGGCTTCTCAGCACACTGATTGCTGCTGCAGCTACACATGCGCTTTCAGATCAGGTCCTAAATTAGCAACAAACTACTGACAGGTTGGCAAGAGGGGTGACAAAACCAACACTGATTAACACTCTATTTTCAAGGAAAGAGTCAACTTATCAAATTAAATCTGTCTGCCATGAAGTAAGTGGGAGATACATCAGTGGCCCATGTATGTGAAGGGGTAAAAGGCAAAATTAAATTTTTAATACCAACAAACAAATTATGCATCTAGTCTGCACATAATGGGAAAGAAAACAGAATAAATCCTGGAACAACTTCCTACAGATTTGTCTTACCCTGCTGGTTTGTATGTGTTCCCATCACTGTGCTATCTTATGATCACTAACCTCTGGAATAGCTCCCCAAGAAAATGAGAGCCATTATTTCACTGTTGAGCATGAAAAAAATGCCACAGGTTGCAAGAACATCTTGACAGTGAAAAATAGCAGGACTATTATAAAAAGGGTGCAGACCAGTTTATGGGTTAGTATTATTGGTATCTACAGTCATTAAATGAAGAATAAAATTACTCTACTCTTACACACTGGTTGTACCAAAGCAGGCTATAAATGTTGAGTACTTTTCTGTTAGAGTGTACTGGAAATCCGATCATTTTTCTTTTTTTTTTTTTTTGACAGAAAAGTGATCCACACATGTGGTCAATCACTTCTGGGTGGAAATATTTCTCACTTTCATTGCAAAGAAGGTGAATGACAGTGAAAACTCCAAAACTGACACAAAATAAAATGTAGGATTTAAAGGTGAATTTCACATTGGCCCTAACTATGGCAAGAGATTGTAAATCTCAGTGAGAAATGGGTACCCAGACTGTTAGTTTTGCCTGAGAAAACTTCCTCTGAAGTATATCAGTGCAGGTATTATTGACAAGCAAACATTCTAATGGATATCCACTTGTCTGAACAATGTGGTACTAGCAAGGGAAAAATGAAGAACATGTTTAAAAGAGCAGAACAAAACAACCAAGAGACCTAACAGAACTAAGCCTCTAAAAATGTGAAGGATAAATGGAGAAAGTTTGGACAAGACTTCATGCTGTGATTGCAAGCAAGAGGTATAGGCAGAAAGGAAGAGAGGTGGTGAGGAACTGAATTTCTAGAAATAATATACTCTGAAGCACTTGACAATTTAAACATCATGAGAGAAGGCTGCCTATGCATCTGTACTACAGAAATTTGAGGTACAAGGTGCTCCATACAGAATTGAAATGAATTAACAATACCTTTTCCAAGAAAGATTATAGAGGGGACAGTAGAAAATAGCAGCATGTGTTCCAATGAGCCAGTCAAATCCCCAGCAAGAGACTAGATTGTGTTTGGGATCAGAAACACAAACACAGACTTGCAGAAGACTACCAGAAGTACCTAAGTGTTCATTTTACAAACCTATTCCAGACAAAAGAAATCAAGTGATCAGACTCAATTTTATGAACAGTACTCTGACAGCTGAGGAGGACAAAAACTGTAATGTACAAACAGAAAGGAGATTATAGTTACAGATCCACTCACATGGATTTCTAATGGAGAGAAAAAATGTGAATATAGGTTCCCTTGTTTTGCTCTTGCTGCTGAAAATGTAGGCATATATATTATTAATGGTTAAGACATACAGGCTGAGTAAATGTTAAACCCCTGGGAAATGATGAACAGCATTCAGACACATGCAAACTCAGCATAAACAACTACTTTGTGGAATACAAACCTGTTTCAGTGCCCAGTGATAAAAGCACTGTTAGCAAAATAAATAAATTGGACCACCAACTAAAAAGGGCTTCCCATAAAGTTGGGGTTTTTTTCTTTATTTTTTTTTCCCCTCAGCATAGTATAAAAAGAGTTTTGATGTCCAAACACCGTGAAATATTTGCCTGCTAGGGCAAGTATTTATCTGGGCTAAATACTACCTGGTCTTCATTTTAATTCATACTATTTTCCACTGAAGACTCTACCCTTCTAATTCCACATCTGGAAAGAGGAGAGCTATAAAATGAGAAGGCCTTTGGCCAGGCTGTTTGATGTTAGACTCCTGTTCCTTTACCAATAATAGTCCCTTCAGGGGACTAAATCTTGATGAACTTCAAGATTTGGATAGATACACCAGTCAGTAGATTTCCACATCTGTCAGTTCGTTAGTCCTTCCTGGAGCATCCACTTCATGATTGCACATAGGGAGTCTTTGTCTACTCTCTACCTGTCCCAGAAACAAGCTAGGAAACTAACCAGGGCTGTATATTGCACTTCATCCACAGTTTGTAGCAGAATGTGTCCATGAATTCAGTAAGCATACACAGCATGCAGTATTTTGCTGGGTACATGCAGGTGTTTCTGCCTAGAAATTTGACATCAATAATGAAGATGGAAAATATATTTTGTTTACTAACCTTCTGCTTGAATGACCATTATTTTTTTCTTCAGATCAATTGTGGGATTTATAAGACACAACCTTGGCTCCTGCTTCTGAGTTATGCAGACTCCATTCTGGTTTACAACCATCCAGTTTCGGTCATAGAGCAAACCCTGGTTTCCTACTGGCCATTCTGTAACCTGGGAAAGTATCCGGTTTAGAAAATGTTATTTGCACTAACAGATTCATGCTGAAAAGAAAAGAGAAAGAAAAGAAACCTCTAAAGAAATTCTTTGAAATCAGGAAAGCTTGTACAAGCCAATGTCAGCCTTTAATAAAAGAAGCCTTAATTGCAAATCAAAGATAAGCATATCACTGCACAAAGCTGACAAAACAAAATGGAATTACTAGAATTTGTTACATATTATCATACACTTTGATTTCACAGAGGTATAAGAATAAACGATGTCTGAAACACTCTGAAAACTGCTTTCAGTCTTATACTCATCCCTTTTTAGGACCTCTTCCCTCAGCAATATTTTTTTTAATTTACAAAGCATGGACATTTCATGGGAGTTGTATAAATTCAGGCAAAATCAGACAAGCAAAAAGCAAGAGAAATGTGAAATTCAAAATTCTGAAAAAAAACATATTTTTCATAAAACTGGAACCACTTTATCAATGAATCCACTTGAGAAAACTTCCATCACTGACACTTTTAGTTTAGCTAGGAGCATAATAGTTTCTCTGGCTCTCCTCACAACAAAGCACATTGTCTTCTTTGCTATCTGTTCTTCCACTACTTCTATAACACTCTTTATACCCAATAGCCCATACAAGCATATTGTCCTTGTTTTCATGTACATTTTTCTGGTGAAAAGAACATCTGTTACTGATGCTACACAGATGGTAATCATGAAATCCAAAAAGAGAGCAATTTTACTAATGCCTTCGGGTGATATTAATAACTGCTTTCTCCTTCAGAATGTTAAAA
The DNA here is from genome assembly GCF_012275295.1 of Melopsittacus undulatus. Classification (NCBI taxonomy): domain Eukaryota; kingdom Metazoa; phylum Chordata; class Aves; order Psittaciformes; family Psittaculidae; genus Melopsittacus; species Melopsittacus undulatus. The sequence goes on along the minus strand of NC_047527.1, from coordinate 66,830,085 downwards.
TATTAATACCATTCAACATAAAGCTGGGCATTTAAACATAATGCTTCAGCTCATGTATGCTTTCTAGTCACAGTTGAATATGGAGAAAAGTTAACTACAGCTGAACTTTGTTGAATTCTTGTAGAAAAACTTAGCGCAGCTCACACGAATAATCTGGCAAAAGACTTTAGCAAAAAGTATTGTGAAAAAGACATGTCAAGCACAGCCTGATGCTCTGAAGAAAAGCATTGCTGGAAGCACTGGTTAGATTAAGTAAAAATCACATTTTTGTTTAACATGTGCTTCATCCAAAACCTCAGAGAACCGGCAACAGCGCATCCTTATAAACTTCTCCAGGTTTTATAGGAGCTTGCAGCAGTAGTTTGACACTGATGGTCTGACTACAGAAAGATGAGGGCAGGTGCTCTGGAACTGAAAAATGAAAGCATTAAAGCTGAACTCCGAACACTGGGCTTTAGTGCTATCAACTGTAATGAATATAGAACATACACGGAAATATTTTAAAAAGAAGAAACATATTTTATCAACCTACTTAATTTATAATATTCTGTGGCAGGTTTTTAAATGAGCAGGGATGAAAAGTTCAGTCAAAACCTGAAACTTTAGTTTCAATTAGTCTGACAGTGTCATCTGAAACCGTATTGTCCAAGCACTTCTGACTGTCAGCGCCTAAATGATGTGAACCTTTGCCCTGTCTTTTTAGAAGAGGAATGATAGTCCAAGGACTGCAATATTAGCTGAAGACTTAATTCTTGCTGGAGCAAGACTTTAATTCTTGCTGGAAATTATATTTGGAGAGGCCAGTATTTTTTGGTTATCCCATATAATTAGATTACAAAATTCATTTGAACAGCTGGTGATCAGCCGAGAGCTTCAAGAATTTCCTGCTAACAAATCTCCCTTCCAAAACAGATCACTAATCACTAATACATCTTCTTATGGATACAACAGGTCTTTACAGGATTTGTAAGATAAAAAGAGCAGAATAAACTAAAAGAGCAGAAAAATAGAAAAGAGAGCACAAAGATTCCTAGCTCACTATTGTAACATCCAGTTGCTTTGGCTCCACTTTAGGACAGCAATCTTGGTCAGGAAATAGTGTTAAGTGCTTGCTTACCCCTGACTGAAGGCAAGAGGTTTATGAGCAAAGCAAAACATTCTTTCTTTAATCAGAACTTCTGCTAATTCTTACTTGCTGATAGGCACTGTGGGGAAAGGCCAGACAATTAAGGTAGCATATAGCTGGAAATGATCAACATCTTCCGATCAAAATACATCTGATAGGTCCAAAATAGTGGCAACTAACTCAAGGCCAAAGAAGTATTTCGTACCACAGCACATCATGCCCAGTAAAGAAACTGGGGACAGTTACCTGGAAGGGCTAGATCACTGCTCGGGTCAGGCTGGGTATCGGTTAGTGGGTGGTGAGCGCTTGTATTCTCTTCCCTTGTTATTTCCCTCATCATTGTTATTATTGGTGGCAGCAGCAGAGATTTTGTGTTATACCTTAGTTACTGGACTGCTCTTATCTCAACCAGTGGGAGTTACATTCTTTCCGTTCTCCTCCCCATCCCTCCGGAGGAAGCAGGGGGAGTGAGACAGTGGATGCATGGTTCTGGGTTGCTGGCTGGTTTTAAAACATGACACACGTGTTGCTAGGACCCCAGTAAATAAAGCTGCAACAACGCAAGTACTGCTTACCATTCCTTGGACAGATTGTCACAGACAATCATGAAACAGAGCTGTTTTATTGCTAACACTGATACTGGAGATGAGCATGGAAGAACATATGTATTTCTATTCTTGGTACTTAGGCTTGCGACCTGTGTAGACTGTCTCCTGCCATTATTTCAGAGAGCCCGAAAGGATTGTTAAACAATTACAAACAACTGAATAGAGCAGTTGAGACAAAATCTGCCTGCTCTGCTTTCATCTGAGACATGAAAAGAGTGGTTCAACTCAGCTCCCTCAGATTACGTGAGATATCTTCTCGAAGCTAGCAGATGTGACACAGGCTGCAAAGACAATCCATATCCACGTAGATCAGCAGAAGGAGGTCAGGCAGGGCACTCAAATGTCACTAAATACCTATATTCAGGCAACCAATAAAATAAATAAAACAATGAAGCTTACTGTGAAGTAAAATAAAACAGGTTAGCATACACTGCAGTAAGCAATACGTAGCTTCTAGCTTGATTCCCTGAAGTTGTCTGACCACCTCTGACTACTGAGACAAATCAAAAAGGGGAACAGAAAGAAGGAAGGGAGACCATTATTTTACTGATAGATATTAGCAAACACCTTCATTCTCAGCATGGCAGGTGGGCTAATCATCCAACATAAGTTCTTCTCAACTTGCCATATACAAAGATCATTGCATAATACATGGTATTTTCCTGTCTGCTTCAGTCCCTTTTTCTTCTTGTAACATAAAAATATCTATTGCAAAAACATGGTGGGTTTTATTTTATTTTATTTTGGTTTATTTTATTTTAGTTTATTTTGTTTTGGTTTTTGTTTTGTTTTATTTTATTTTATTTTATTTTACTTCCAGAATTTTCTTTAAACCATTTTGGTCTGTATTTCTCCATTGTTCACAGCAATGGCAACATGAAGGCTAACACAATTTTTGAACACATTAAAGGAATCACTGAATAGGTTTTAAATTATGTAAGTTTAAAAATGTTAGTGGTCTTGCATATAATTTATCCACTGATTACTAGGAATTTGCATTGTATTTTAAATTAACAGCTAATTTGTCTTCTATGTTGAGATGCAATTTTTATACTGTGAAAACTACTGGAAGAATAATAAAGTTATTAATGTTTAAAGTCTTAACCTTTTTCACTGGCCACATTGCATTATGTAATTATGCAAAATTCATTGACATGAGAGATGTTCATGTTTAAAAATGTATGTTTAAAACATGGTTTTCTGTTGGAAAGAAGAAAAAAAGTACTCTGGGATAAAGATTACTTCTCTTCTCTGCTTCTCCCCAGTTAACAAAAGAATTGTTAAGGAAAAGAAAGTGCATTTAAGAAGCTGAGTTAGAACACTCCTCCCTCCAGTTCCTGAGCCATGTGGACAAAACCCACGGCACAACACTGAACAGAAATAGTCCCATGGCCAGGAGCACTTTATAAAATGCTGTAGGAACTAAGTGACCTACAGCAGGCTGATCTTCATGCCAAGCTTCATCCTCCCAGCTGCCAATGCATGCTGCACTCTCATTTTCACTGGAGGTCAAACACCTCCCATACTAAACCACTTAGAATAGAACAAAGAAATCAGAGTTTAGGAGAGGAGGAGATGATCTGACTCTAAAAAGGAGATCAGACAGCTGTGAGTTTGCACCTACATCATCATTGAGCTTGTCCTGCTGCCACTAATGAAGTCATCTATTCTATAACCAGTAGGTTAATGGGCAGATTTCAACGGCAGATGGGCTGGGTACTGCACACCCAAGTGAGATGGAATTTTCCACTGCACATATTATTTTAGGCAAATGCAAGTGATCATGTACTTACAAAGTCTATTTACTACACATGCTAATGGTTTGACCTCCCATAGCAGCTGGAGGCCTGCACTTGAACTTAAAAGTCTATGAGATTTTATCTAAAGTATTCAAGTATCACACTACGAATGAATTTATTGCTGCCCAGTATCTAAACTACTTTCACCTTTTCACAGCACCTGGCTTAGAGCTCTATAACTAATAAAAATGGAGATCAATTTTTAACTGGGAAAATGCTTCCTTAATTTTCCAGCAACTGCAAAGCATCTAAATGTATTTTAGATTTAAAACATGAAAATGAATTTTAATTTTTGGATTCTAAATAAAGAACAAAGAAACTACAAGCTACACAATTATTACTTCAGAGGTTTATGAGTCTGCTAAAGTAAGGAATGAGAATCACAGAATCATAGAATAGTTAGGGTTTGAAAGGACCTGAAGATCATCTAGTTCCAAACCCCCTGCCATGGGCAGGGACACCTCGCACTAAACCATATCACCCAAGGCTTTGTCCAACCTGGCCTTGAACACTGCCAGGGATGGAGAATTCACAACCCCCCTGGGCAACCCATTCCAGTGCCTCACCACCCTTACAGAAAAGAATTTCTTCCTTATATCCAACCTAAACCTCCCCTAAGTTTTAAGCCATTACCCCTTGTCCTGTCACCATAGTCCCTAAGGAATAGTCCCTCCCCAGCATCCCTGTAGGCCCCCTTCAGATACTGGAATGCTGCTATGAGGTCTCCACGCAGCCTTCTCTTCTCCAGGCTGAACAGCCCCAGCTTTCTCAGCCTGTCTTCATACGGGAGGTGCTCCAGTCCCCTGATCATCCTCGTGGCCCTCCTCTGGACTTGTTCTAACAGTTCCATGTCCTTTTTATGTTGAGGGCACCAGAACTGCACACAATACTCCAAGTGAGGTCTCACAAGAGCAGAGTAGAGGGGCAGGATCACCTCCTTTGACCTGCTGGTCATGCTTCTTTTGATAGAGCCCAGAATACGGTTGGCTTTCTGGGCTGTAAGCGCACACCGAAGCCAGCTCATGTTCATTTTCTCAACATAAGATAATACTAAGTGTGAAGTCCTTATGACAAAGACCACTAAAAGAATGGCAAAGGAATAATTTTCTATAGTATTCAGCCTTTTCATGGTCACGCCTAGAGATGTTGGTATAATCAATATTTCAGAAGGCAAACGATTTTCAGGATTTGATGCCATCTAATTGTGGTAAGGTTTCTCTAGCATGTCTTGCTTCAAACTCCAGTGTATGTAGCACAGGTTATTTTCCTGTTTTAAGGTGATACAGGCTGAAGTTGCAGTAATGACATACATAGACCTGTGGAGGTTGGTGCACTCAGTGGTTAGCAATGGTGTGGGCTTGGCCGTAATGGCTTTCTATTCCACTTGTACCTATGGGGAAGAGATCAAGCCACTGCCTATTAAAGAATGGCGTGAATTGAATTTTGAAGCTCATTACAGATGTTATGATTTTTACCTCTTCTATAAGCAGACAATGAAACTGACAGGTTATAAATGTATGACAGGTGTAGAAGTGCCACTCAGACTTTGGGAATTAAAAAAATTACGAATGCCTGGTGGACAGGTAGAAAATCACAAAAGCAGACACATTTTCTTTGGGGGTTTACTTCAATACAGAAAATATTGAGGATCAAAATACTCTTGACTCCATCTCCTGGCCTCCTCTGCTTATGCATCGGAAGCTCTTTGTCAGAGTATGTATTAGGTCAACTTCTACTGTCCTTTCACATGTACTCATGTATCTTCTATAAAACAAGTGGAAATACACAAGAAGCACTCTTTGAGAAGGATCTAGATGATCTTAAGGTCCTTTCCAACCCTAACTATTCTATGATTCTAAGAGGAGAACTAAATGTTATTTATAGTGAACTTCCATTCCCTTCCAATACCATATACTAAATCCAGTATATATATAATTGTATCTCACATTTTGGCAATACAAGCTTTGACAGTACTGAGCTTCATGGCTGATGTTTCTTGATAAAAAGCATCGACTTCACTCCAGGCATGCAAAACTAAACCTCATAATGTAATTACAGTTTTAATATCTATTTTTCATCTATTTAAATCAGCTAATGTTAGCTGTGCAGTCCAAGTTGCCTTGTATTCCTCTTGTAGTCAATGTAAAGAGACAGAAATATCCAGGAACGATTAATATTTTCTACTGCAGATGCCTCACTGCTTACAGAATATCTAACTTTAGAGGGGTAAGTTGATGTAAGATGAGCCCTGCTTTCACACCGGGCCCATTAACATATGCCTGGCACAAGAAGTATGCATGAGGCATGGGGATTTTACCCCTTCCATATAAAACTGCAGTTCTGTCAGCCAGGGAGTACCAGGTTTGTATGAATGCATACCTAGAGTTAATTCTTCCCTCACAGAGCTCGAGGAGAAGAAGCCTGGCTCAGCTTGTGGGGAAACATAAGCTTTCTTTCATGCTGAGGTACATTGTACCTGCTCACGGGCACAATCACTTCAAAGGCTTCCTAGAACTGAATGTTGTGGTATGTATCTCACAACAGCAGCCTGAAAGCTAAAAATAGAATTTAACCCCAAAGGGTCCTGAATACTGCTACAACATATTTCAGCAGCTTCTGTAGTGGGCTTCTGTAATACAGCTATAACAGTACAGCTATAACAACAGCAACACTATAACGACAGTTAAAACATTTTCACAGGAAACGTGGGATTACTTTGATTTTCAAAATAGTTTGATTTAGTGGGAGGTTTACAAGGGGTGGAAATTATTTGTTCAGGTCTCATTTAATGCTCAAGATTGTGCCTCTGAATTATAGACATCACAAGCCAACCCAAATTTAAAAATACAGATGTTTTGTTGATCATTTTGCAGTGTCTGCCTTAATACCTCATCCCCTTTTTGAATTAAGAACAAAAATACTAAATCATTATCAAATCAGCTGAGAAGCCATATTTTAAATGCAGGTGATTTGTCACTGGATTTGACCCCAATTTTCACTCAGATGTGAGACAATGACCTACACCAGTACGTGTTCGTAGGGGAAGTTATACCGCTATTGACATTCATTAAATCACTTCCCAGTATGGTACTAAGCAGAGTCCCATTCCAGGTCATATATGGGCCATACACCTATTTCATCTTGCATTATTAAAAAAAGAAAGTCACAGCTAAGGTGACAATATTATTAACTTTGTAAAAAAAGCAATTAAAATCTTCAAAGAGTGAACTTTCAAATAGTGTAGCAACACTTAAATGTCGTATTTCTGTTGCAAATGTATTTTTAATGATAACATTTCTTTGTAATGTAAATCAGCCTCCTCTCAATTATAACATGTTAATCAAGTTATTTCTCAATTGCTGCTTACCCATCAATGCCTACAAGTCCACCCCAAATCATTCTGTAAAAGCATACTAATTACTTGATTATATTTTAGTCAAGTTTTGCAAATCCAACCGTATTCTTCAAGACTGCATATTATGTGCAGATTTGTCTGTTGGGAGGCAGGGGAAAGCAGAAGATACATTTGCATCCTGCAACTTCAGCCTAATTGGAAATCCTTTAAAGTACCTTAGCATGTGGGACTTGATCAAAATTGGAAAACAGGAAAAATGGGTACCCACCCGCTGCTTCCTATTATCTCATGCACATGGTATTCCTGGTTGACATGTCCGACAGGAGTAAGGAAAATACAATATTGAGATGAGTATTCAAGAATGATTCAAAATGCATACCTCAAATGCAGAGCAGGATTTAATTGGGTAGAGATAAATGTTGGTGACAGTGATGGGCTTGCCATCTCTTCTACATGTTGGTATTGCAATCTCAGAAACAGCTGCCCTTATGCTTTCTGCCTCTGGTGGCTGCCGGCTGCCAGTTGTCATTGTCACAGATGAGTTATTCCTGAGCTCTGTGTCCGAGATGTGTGATATTGGAGACAATTTATCTGCACTGTTAAAGGAAGGGCAGTCATCTGGGACAGACTCTGTCATCAGTGTTGTAACAGAGGACTGGAAGGGAATCTCAGCATCTGATTTGGAAAGTCTGGTGGCTGTGATGAATCTCAAAAAAGTCTGTGCATCTTCAAAAGAAGACATGTAGCCAAAGGATATTCTCACAGAACCAGTGGGACGTCCATCGACTAGGTCTATATCATCTCCACAGACATGGCCAGCCTAGTTTGAAATAGGAAGAAAACCCGAGTGCTATTATGACAGATTGTGTTTTATTTCCCTTCAGTTTTACACAGTTATTCATTAGTCTCTTAATTCTAACTGGAAAAACTGTTTTAAAATATACAAATTTAACTCATGAATACAGGCTAAAAAAGGAGAAAAAAATACCAATTATCTTATTATTCAAACTGAGAATTAGTTTGTTCTGGGTTGATTGTCCTATTCTACCTTAAGGCAAAAGAGACTTTTCAAGAACACATCTAGAATCACAAAAAGGTTGTGTGCCCTAAGATGGCCTCTTAGCTAGGGTAGTCTCCAGGTATATTCTAGTCTCATCTACATAGTTCACTGTGATTTAAACTGGGATACTGCATTCAGAGAAGTGAACAAACCATGAGAGTGCTGATTTTTTTGGTCCAGTTTTCTTCATATTTGCTATCAGAACAATTCCAAATCATATTATCAGAGGCTTGTTCGAGGCTTGTGTTAAATACTCCAATGGATAGCTATACATCTGAGAACTAGTCTGCAATAATAGCAAAGCGGAGGCTTGAATCTAGAGTTCCAGCATCTGAAGTGACATCCTTTGTCATTGGGATGTGCAGCAAATCTGTCTTGCTGACCCAGTTAGCACATTGCTTTCACAAGGGAGGGAACTCGCCTTTCCCTTAGCACTTCCTCCTTTGAAGAATACAGACTTTCACTCAAAAAATTTTGATTGAAAAATCCCTCAGATACCCCAATAGTGACCTCCATGTAGATGCACCTCTATTTGATAAGTCTTTCATACAGCACTTGCTGGAAAACTCTCCCTTAGAGCAGTTTCTCCTTCAGTAAGTGGGTCAGTAAATGCTGCTACTCACTTCCAGTGAGGTAAGCTAGAGAACTCCTTTGTTCATCCATCTAACATTAACTGAATGGACACAAGATTTAGTCCTAAATCAGTATCCTTATTCCTATAAGTGCAGCATGATTTTTTTTCCCCTCAGAATTTACTTATTTATGCATTTTCTGTTACATAAAAATGGAAATGTAAATAGTTCATTTACATGAGGGATTTTTAAAGCAAGAAATGTAATAGTTCAATGAACTTCGATGTCATTTGTGCAAGTAAAAATAAAAAACCCTGACCCTATATGTCATAGCATGCAATAAGGTAGTAAATATTTTAATGCAGTGTGATGTAGTTTTTATCCTTGACAATAGAGCAGAAGCGCTATTTGCAAAATTAGGTTGCATCTGTTAATATACATATAACCCTTTGCCGAGTATTGATTGACTGAATGAGGAGAGGTTCCTGCTGTACAAATGAGTAAGTGAGTTCCTACGTAACATCCTAAGAAAACTAACCACACTTCTCCAAGGACCCTTGAGAACAGAAAGTCCTCTCTCACAGGCATTCTATACATGGAAGTCTTCCTGAAGGAAGGAAGAACACACATTCAGTACCCTGGGAAAAAGCGAAAACAAAGTATATGTGCATATAACGTGACAAAAGGTGCCTTCCCCTACACAGAAATGTTATCAATAATTCATCCAGATCTTACTAAAGGACTGATGGGAATGGAGCATCTCAAAATAATGACTGCTTGACTGCACCACCTCATCATACAACTTTTAGGAGATAAAGGGCCTCTTTATAACTTTAGGTTTAGACTATCCCCATTTAAATGATACAGAACTGCAAGAGGCCAAGCGCTCCTTAGCATATAAGGAAATCCACACAGCTGGTCATCTGGCATTTTGCACTTCAGCAGGAGGGTAAACCTTTTTCCCCTTTCTCAGAGGAGTGAGGTTACATAGTAAAGTACCATTTTGCCAAGGAAGGTATTAAAGAGCTCTTCCCCTTTAAGAACCTATGTGATCAGTCTTGCATGTAAACGTATTTGCAAAAGTTACATGAATGTCTCCAGGAAATTATAAGGGAGCTACAATATCAGTACAGCCATTATAATTTTTCATCTTCTGAAGAACACCATTAATAAAATTTTGGATTGCTCTGCGTTAATCTACCGCAATTTCAAACTCTGATAAATATACAGACATGAAGCCTCCTCTGCTTCATTGTAATATATCCTGTCACACGTCTTTTAATGACAACTTATGGAAAATATTAGTCATCTAGAAAACAGTCTTTACATTCATGTTCTAACAATCACCAGTTAGCTAGGTGGATGTCATCTAAATTTACTACACCATCTGAGATTCACTGTGTATTCCCATTTATTGTTTCTTATCTAATTTTTGTGTGCCTTTTAAACTGTAATATCCAACAATAGGTCTATAATACTTAAATGTTATTAAGTACAATTAAGTATACTTAAGGATCGACATGAGATGAATCGTTCAGGAACTTCTGTTCTTCAGGAAGTCTTGTTTTCATGGAATTCCAAATCAGAACAAGAACCCACAATTTCATATTTTCCAGTGAAATAAAGACAAGCAACACATACTGCTTTGGGTCCATCAAATGGTTTCATTTCAACACCCCATTTCAGTGAACGGAATTCCAGTTCAGTTAATTCTTTAACACAGCAATTGAGTTGAAAGGTCAAAGAAAGCAAATAAAATTTGCCATTATTCTTAAAGCTGCAGAGACTCAAAACCACAGGACATATTACACCTACTTATGATTTTGGGTTTTTTTTTTTTTGATGCAGAGGCAGGTTCTCTTTTCCCCTTCAAAGCTCCTCTCTTTAGGAAATTCAGAACTGGGAGACAGAAGATGTCACCTGGGTCACTGAATGTAAGTATTTTCCATGTAATCTCATTCAGATACTAACCTGCAGGTTCCTTTGTATGTCTTCATTGCTTATACCCAAATGCATTTGGCAGGCTCCTGTGTTACAGAAGCAACCTGTGCGGACATGTATGTTGTAAAGACTGGCCATCTTGTCCACCTTTCCAATTCAGCAGAAGAGAAGACAGGAGAACAGAAAAAATAGACATTTTTAAGTTGTGGTGACCAAGGCAAAATGTTTTAAAGGTACAAATAAATTTGAAGTAAATTACCTCTCTAAATTATTAACAACTTACCATAGCTTTTAGCATTCTCATAAACATTTAGGACAGAGGCAGAAATGCTTACCTTGGCACTGAGAGCACACCACACACACACAGAGCATATCAGGTCAGGTCCTGATCTTGTTAATGCTGGTACATGTGCTTAATTTTAAACCAATGAACAGGTTCATTCACATCAGTAGTGCTAATTGCAGGCATGCAGTCAAGTGTCATTCAGTGTTTTGACAGAACCATCACCTACAACTACCTTTGCAGTGACTGGAGAGAGGCCTGTGGCACCTGTTCAGTTAGCTGAAGAAAACTTTATTCTCCAAGGATTTGAAACTGCAAGTTCTCATTACAGAAACTGACTTTATCTGTAGGATTTTGGCACACAAGTGCTTGAACAATCACCCCCCAGTAAGCAATAACATCTGATAGGGCAGGGACTAAATTGGAATACCTCCTTGAATCTTCCTCATACAACCACACAGTGTTCCAAGCTCCAGGTGTACTTTTCCTTGTGCTGTGCTGTTCTATGTTATAAGATTTCCTTACTGTCCACTAAATAATGACTGGGCAGAAATATAATACTTGACAAACTGGCATAAATAAATTACTTGAAGGAATGAAAAGGATGGGCAAGAAGAACAGAAGCACGTCTATGTGAGCTTTGGAAGGAGACAGATATGCATGCACTGGGAGGGCAACACTGGTAGGATGGCATTGCAGAGAAGACATATGGATTGTCAGGGTTTCATAGCACAGCTAAGAAAAAATGGAAGTGCACTATAGGGATCCTCTTAGCACAGCTAAGAAACCATGGAAGCACACTCAAGGGGTCTGTAAACACTTTATGTTGATTTCAAAAAGCAACAACAGCATCTGGTAAGGTTAGCTGAGCAGGTATAGCTACCACCAGTTATTTCTTTGATAACAAATGATGAACATTCTTAGTCAGGAGTGGGATAAAGGGCAGTTAAATGGTCAGAAAGAGAGCATGAAACCTGGCACGTCCTATCTCTGCCACAGACTTCCAGAACAGCCTTGCACGAGCTGCATTAACCTCAATGTTTTTGTGAAATGGAGAGCTGAGAGCTCTGAGAATAACTGTGCTGCAGACTGTGAGGAGCCAGCTGTACAAGTGACACAATCCTCCTCACAGGGAGCTCAGCTACACACAGAGCAAGAGCTCAGCCTAAATGTGTGGTAATGCACTTCCCTAACTGTGAGCTCATGCTTTATGTGCCTGAGGTATCAATGCAAACACTCAATCTAGCTTTTCGAAACAGCTTAATCTGTATTGGTATTTATTATTTTTAACATAGATTCTCTTAGGAAAATACGATAATAGCCAAAAAAAAATCAGCCTACAATTCAGAATTTATTTTTTCTCATGTGTGGGGCACAAGTTACTCTCACAAAAAATGTGCTGTGTATACAAAACCCAAAAGAAATCCTTCATCATTATAGTGCACAAGAACTTAAATATGTTCTGCACCACTAGTTCAGTTCAAAATGGTTCAGTTCTTAAACGGAGATACAATCAAAATTACTCTTTATATATCCAGACTTGGAAAGCAAAGAACAGAATCATTCCTGAGATTCCTATTCATGATTAATGCCTTGGAGAATATTCTGTGTTCAAAGCATTTTTCTCAAATCAAAGTTATAGTAAAAGGCATCTACTGAGAAAGATTGTTGTGGTGTTATTAGCTTTGTTTTGTCAGAAGACTTCAATCTGGGAACAGTGACATTTTCTTGACTTCTTTTTTCATTTAGTGAGAGAAGTTGTCATCCTGGCATAATATGGTTTGTCATGGTGCACATTGACTTGTGGGTGGATCTATCATTCTGCTAATGATGACAAGCAAAGAAAGAATCATGACAGATATTTCACTGCTGAATTCCTACAGCGTTTGGGCTTATTTGCTCAATATACAAAAAAATTTAAAATATATAATCTTTTTATTATTATTATTACTTTTTGAAGATATATTGCTGGGGCAGCCTTGCTTATCAAAGCGTATTGAGTGCAATGAATTATCCATGACACAACTTCAAGGAATTGCTAACAAGACCTTTTTTAAAATGTTTTTAATTTTGTCAAAGAAATTATTACTGTTCTTTAATGACCCAATATCACTCTCCAATAATACTTTATATTTTGATATATATTAATCTGTACAGTAGACAAGAACTATTGGTACATAAAGATGTATGAGCATTAGAGGATTATGGGAAATTGTGGTTCAGGAGAACAAAGATAAGTTTTCCATAGCTTTAGTATTAATCATACTCTGCTATCACCAATGTGACAAAACACCCAGGTGTTGGGAACTTGATGCACACTTCTCATCACAAGCAATGACACCATGTAAAGAATCATTAAGGACAGTGCTGCCAATATATCTATCTATCCTTTGAATTCACGCTTGACTTTCCCTTGGACATATGCTTTGATTTCTTCTTGTTTAGTTTCACCCCAGAAATATGCTACTTGAGGAGTTAGCTTAATCTCTCTCTGCAGTGCTATTACATAGCAAACCAAATAGAACATAAAACATCTGCTACAGTTGTTCCAATGAAGAAAAGCTTACTTAAACAAAGCACATCTTTAAAATTGCCATAAGGAGCAATAATGAATATTGAGCTCAGGGTTATGAAATACAGAACACTGCTTGCAGCTCTGTAACAGCAGCAGCTGACTTTTGGGAGCCAGGAATATGTTCATCAATGAAGGCACAGAAGCATGAATAGTACTAATGGTAAGTACACAGCTTAATATCACAAATTGTCAGTTTTGGTGATTCCCTGGCTCTGATATTTGGAACTATTGTGCCTTAGTATTTCAGAGCTTGAAGACTACAATTAAGCTGCAAAACACATGCAGAAATCTTGCTGCATTTTTACTGATTTCAGTCAGTGAGGACATGGTGATTAAGTCATCAGAACATCTGAGAGTAGCTCCTGTCCCTTAGGGCCCCTTGGCACTCATTACTTTTTCTGAAGCTCTTTCCTACGGGCAAGGCCCTGTAAGTTGCTTCACACCCCAACACTTTTGATGTCGTAGTGTCTTGATACTTGACAAGAAAAAGGTGCTTTTCACACTGCCAGGCCATGGTCTTCAATTTTAATAAACACACATGAATAAAGTTCATCTGAACCAATTTTTAAAATAGTTTTGTTTTGTTTTGTTTTTTTTCTTTTAGAGATAATTTCTATTTTAAGCACAGCTGCCTTCCTCAGTGAGCCTCCCTTTAGTGTTGCCAGACTGACAAAATGCTCACTTTCAGAGTTGTTTTCATAGTGCTCTCTCTGATAAATACTATGAAAATTTTGGGAGATTTTTAGTATAAAGAACATTGAAGTGGAGAAGGATTTTCTTGCTGGTTTTAATGCCTTATCCTACAGTAATCCCCTCTTGGATATCCGGTATTGTATTTCACACTCAGCCGCTGGACAGCTCCAAAAGGAAGATGATCCTGGTGTGCTTGATCACCTGTTCTCTGTTACACAGCTGTCTGGTGGCTTCTCTACCTTTGCTAAATGACTGGCTTATGCTATCCACTCACTTCAGGGCCTCTGTGACAGTCAGCTGAGGGCAGTAAGCTTTTCTCAGACTTCAGGATCCATTGAAATAGGTCTGAGAATAATGTGCATTGTAGGTAGATGTAAACTAAGGGATAGTAAAGATTTACAAACAGCTCATAGAATCACCATATGTTCTGGGTTGGAAGGGATCTTAAAGATAATCTATTTCCAACCCCCAGCCATGGGCAGGGACACTGTCCACTAAACTAGATTGCTCAAAGCCACATCCAATCTGGTTTTGAACACTTCCAGGGAAGGGGCATATTTTGCAGATAATTTTTAATCAACTAAGTATGCTTTTCAATAAAAATGATGGATTATTTAGGAACTCCTGCTGAAGTCATTCCCATAGGATCCAATTCTGTAGCTCTTATTCAAGCAAATACTTTTTATTTGTGCAGGATATTTTACTGGGTATTACAAGAATTATTCACATGAATAAAGGAACTTTTTATAATCCATCATGAAGTGTCCCAAAAACCTGAAAATTGTATAAGCCAATACTGTCAGGTACTGTCCTTCAGGAACTGGGATTGGGATTTCTCATTCTACAGTGCTCAAATTTCAGAGCAGTTTGTCTGTCTGATAGATTTGCTCATTACAGGAATTGCACTGCACACCACTGATGGCTGGTTATAAAACAGGTTTCATGACACTGTTCTTCACATCCACTGGTAAATTAATTCACTGATTCATAGCATGGAATTGAAGAGAAAGTAAGCTAGCTCTTTCTGTCACCCAGCATTTGACTGTGAAATGTTGTTCCTGATGCAAATGCATACTTAATCTTGTTTAACACAATTTAATAAGTAGGTCAGAAGGAAGAAAAAAAAATAGCACTTGTTTCCAAATCATTTAGTAAGGAAAAAAAAAAGCATTTTAGCTGAGTTACAGTATCATTAAACTGGAATAACTGCAGCGTTTCCTGCAACAGAGGCATTTTTTACCATCCCAGGGAAAAAATGTCTGTGTGGGCAGGTTCCCACCATATTGGTGAATCTGATCCTCTGCTCCTATTGTGTCTCCAGCTGTTGACAATGGTTTAAATTAACTGGAGAATGGATCTACCTTTCTCTTCAGTCTACACCTATTCATCACTCACTTTGACCAAAATCCCTTTGGTCAGTAGACAGTGAAGTATTGGTAGAAGGCAGTGAAGGATTAGACAGATTCTGAAATTTACTGAAACTCTCAAACTCAGTGTCCTGATAGTGGAAATGCTTGCTTATCAGGAACTTTCTAGTTGATGTGACAATTTTCTCTGCTAGTTTCAAACACAGTCAAATAGTGGGAAGGTTGTACAGGATAGAAGGCTGGAAACATCAGAATAATCCAGAATATGCGGGTTGCCATTCTGAAGGAATTCTCACTTAGAAGATGCCATCCACATAGCAAACTGCAGGTCCTCTGTACTTAAGGGATTAACAATAATTTTACATTTCTGATATTCAAAAGCTAGAAGACACTTTGAGGGTGGAGTGCCTATAAGGAAGAAATGAAACACAGTCTTGATTGTTAATGGGTGGTCTCACATTTTTTCAATTGCCTTTTTCTTCCCTGTAATACATGCGGTGAATTAGGAATTGGATTTATTTGGAACATACATAAACTTAATAAGTCCAAGGTCCAGCTATCTGAAATCGATCAGGCGGATGAGTAGGCTAAACACCTTAGTTTTCTTTGATTTGGCATTTCAATAATCACAGTTCTCTCCAATCAATGTAATTTTTTCTTAGCTTTTTTATTCTTTTAACCTGCATTCATTGACAATGAAAATCTGGTTTGATAAAACGACATCAGGGAAAGGATAGATTTCAGGAAGAAAAGCAAAGCAAAGGAACCCAATCTCTCTTGGGGTTTCCTAACTCTGACTTAAACAGAGCATTCCATTGTGAGTCATAGGAAAGACTGTACTTTATATTGCACTGAGTATCCTTAGGTATTTTTTGACCAGTCAGAGAAGTGGAAGACAGAGGCAAACAACACCAAAGAC
This sequence comes from Melopsittacus undulatus, assembly GCF_012275295.1. Taxonomy (NCBI): domain Eukaryota; kingdom Metazoa; phylum Chordata; class Aves; order Psittaciformes; family Psittaculidae; genus Melopsittacus; species Melopsittacus undulatus. Next base: position 66,813,787 of record NC_047527.1, on the reverse strand, counting down.
TAAGCCATAACTCATATCATGAAGGGATAACAGGGAATATAGCAGACTAATACAACCGGAAACAATGTCTAGGAATAAAAAGGTGTAGTGCATGATACTAAAAGTGTAGATTTAATTCATGTCCCAACCAAAACACTCTATACTTTTTCCTCTTTCTCTGTAATCACTTAAGTCCTGTATTGTCTGTGTTTATCCCCCGAAAAAGGAGATAACAGGTCACAAGGAGGTTGTGGGGTTAAAATCCCATGAGGGACTGTGTAGAAAAATTACTTTAGTTAAAGCCATACAGGGTCCTTTACAGGATTTGGGGGGAAGGGAGGGGGAGAGAGAAGGATAGGAAAATGCAAGCAAGGTAACAAATAAGGGATCAGGCTCTCTTAAAAGGATTCATATGGTGGACTGAAACTGGACATTATATGCATCCAAAACCAGCTGATCTGCTTTTAAGCAGATCAAGAAAAAAGGAATCCAGCAGAGGCTCTCAGTGCAGCCCTTTTGCTGCTACCATGTGGCTTCTTTTCACAATTCTCCCCTGTGTAATGAGGTCTGCAGTTTAGAGACACAATTTGTCCCTGTTACTAAACAGAAAATATTTACCCTCCCTCATTCATCTGAGATTCTTTCATCTGAACAACTGTGAGCATCTTTATTTTAGCTCCTTTCCAGTTTCCTTAGCAACATGCAAGGACACTCCAGAGAAGCACTGTCAAGCAACACCTTCAGTCTAGGCTTTCATGAAGTTTTCTAACCTTGACCAGCTCTGATGAGCAATTTGATAGTAGGCAATTTCAAGCATACTATATCACATGTGTCTTTGTCCCTTTGTAATGAGATATTACAGAAAGCAACTCGGCCTGTACTCTGTCACTGCTTCCTCAGCAGGAAGAGAGCTTCATTACCTACTAACTAGGTTTGCAGTTATCACACTGAGTCTCTCATGTACAGCACTGCCTGATGGTCAGTCAGTGATCCCCTACCTACATCACTGAAATTGCCTCCTGTATTGTGTGACCCTTATTGTAAGGGCTGCCTTTGAATATCCAGTGCCATGTACTCAAATGTAAGCAAAAGATCAAGACTGTAGTGACATTTCTTGACAGTTTGAAGCAACAAGGTGCCATTTACTGACAAGACAGTGTGGTTGGCTGCATTGCTGCTATCTCCCTGCTTACGAGATATCCACAGTGCTATTGAAAACTGCTTGGAACCTAGGAAATTAGTGGACATTCAACAGAAATCTTCACAACAATCTTTTTCTCCTTGTAATCCTGTTTGCATTCTATTGTGCTGGTCCATCTGCCATCTCCGGCTTCCTGAAATCAATGGCTAAATCCATAGCTAAAATCAATAGTGAGCAATCACCTCAGCAATTTTTAGGTAGCTATTGGGAAGATGGCCAAAAATACCATTAGGCAAGTTAAGAACACTTTTCTTTCCCTGAGTCATCAAAATTGATATAATGAGTGGTTATGCTTCTAAATGCATTAGTGTAACTAGCTCAGAGTCATTTGACCATCTCTGCAAAGACATTCTTAGCTGGAATTAACAAATGCTGGATTTCCATTTTCTATGGCCCAGATTAAAAAATGCTGCACTTCTCCACTTGCAAAACTGAATCGTTGTTTTACACAAAAGTAAAAATATTAGCTGGAAAAAACTTAAAAGGATTAAAGCTTAAAGAACAACAAAGAACTCTTGCTTAATAGCTTTCTATGAAGAGATTTATTTTATAAAGATTAAATGAAGTAGAAGTAGCCCTCCTCATTGTTTAACAGCAACCTATGTTCTCCTATAGGGATATGGTATGAATTTCTAGATAAGTACTGAGAGCTACTACCAGACTTTGGTCAGTAGTCTGAACAAATTGAACTGGTAAAGCTTGTGAAATGCTCTAGTTCCTTTTTTTTTTTCCACTCCTCTAATTCACATGTTGTCATTACCCTAATTCTGTACATATATACCACATGTACAGTGCATTGGAACTAATCTACCAGTAAAACTCAGAGTATCATCTAAGACACAAACAGCAATTATTTCAAGAAATCTATCCACTTCAGGTATTGCAGGGTACTTTTTATCATGTACCATTGAGTAGTGATATGAATATGTATGCAGCCAGCTGTGTGTATATACAAATGTATCCGCCACTCGAAATCTGAAGATTTTCTCTCCAATCCTGTGAGGTTAGAATAAGTGAGAAAGACAGACAGTGAATCCCTCAAGGTGACACTGAAAGACTACCACAGAAGGGGATTTCACCTGGCCATTGCTAGGTCCTGGTGACTGATCTAGGTCCAGCTAAGCAATTCATTAATATATCACCAAAGGGAAAATAAGCTCTTAAAAGAGAACATTGTGAAACTAATGCAAAGTAAGCGTTCTTGGAGTATGAAGGTGTTTCCAGAACTGACTATCACCATTTTATTTTCCTTGCACAACTACTTTTATGTGCATTTCCCACTCTGCTTCATTGGACTTGTAGACCTGTCCAAATGCAAAAAGAAAGAATAACTTCTACCTGCTCATATTGTTCTTTTTCTTCCTAGTCAAACCTCTCCCATACAACACTTTTTCAGACAGCTTATCCAACTCTTCTCTGCTTTTCATGGCTGGAATTTCAATTCTTTTTTGCTTTCCTGCCCAAACTGGTGTCTCTTTTTTTACCCGATCCATGTAGTAATAAAATTCAGCTGCACAGCGGGAAATTTAGATTAATCATTAGGAAATATTTTGCAGTATTGAATATAGCTAAGTTCTAGAACAAACTGCCTCCAGAGGCTGCTGAACAATTCTGGTAACTATGATCTAATCTTGGCACACAGTGCTGATGAGTAACCTCTCAAGGTCCTGGAAATCCTAAGATCTGTTTTCCCCCTCCACATCTTCTAAAACCACAGGGATGAATTTGTCTTGGCTGCTAAGCTGCTCACAGGACAATTCACTGCCATAGGTTACTGTGGATGCAGAACCATAGGTTATTGTGGATGCAGAAGGATAAACAGGGTTAAGAAGAAAACACTTTTTTTTAAATTGTTTCTTGGGGGATTCTTATTCTGGTTTTGTCTTCTTATAATGCTAGGATGTGAACACTGGCAGAAAGAGGCTATCAGTGTATGGAAGGTCTAATGGTGAGATCCTATGTGACTTTTCTTACATCTAAGTGAGTTGGGGCCACCCTGGTCTTCACTTCAGAATGTTAGACCATAAAGGCAGGAAAGTAAAAAAAAACAGCAGTGGGTCATTGAGCCTATCCTTACATTAACTCAAGGGAGGTTGAGACAGAAGGGAAGCGAGTAAGACAGTCGGCAGATGCCATAATAAAAGGAGTCATAAAATTGCATTATGAACTTATGCTGAAGGGACACAAACTGGAAGTTATCTGTTCAGAAGTGTTGATAGTTTTTTTGTTGAGAAAGGTAAATTCAAAGTCTAGAGCTCTCTTCACTATATCTGGATTGATGAGAGTGATCTGGGACACGATAATGTAGGCTCTTAAATGAAACTGAACATAATCTGAGCAGGGTTCTCAGTCTTGAGAGGCAAAACTCATCCATATGCAACACTGCAGAAGAACCTTCCAAATTGTTTCCATCCTCTATCTTTGGCAACCAATTCCTGTTATAACAGTTTGTCTATCACACAAGTGTGAAGTTGCCTGCGAGAAGGCTGAGACTGCTAATGGACTGATGCTCGTTTGCTCCCTGACAGGATTTTTAGGAGGCAAGGCAAGTGTGTATAGATACCAAGGGAACTTTTGCAGGTGAGACAATCATGGCAAGCTACATCTGTTTAGCTTCAGGCTCCAGGCAAAGGAAGCAGTGTGAAAAAACAGAGTGGGAAAGGAGCTGGTAATCCACAGATGAAATGATAGTCATTTTTCAAAAGATAGCTATGATGATTTGCTCACTTTTTTAAGTCCATGACACACAGGAGTTTAAAAATATATTGTTTCAGAAGACCAGAGTGAAAAAAGAATAAGCTTGATAAGGGAAGTGCTGTTTGTCATTGGGGATAGAAAACACTGAATTGAAAGGTGTGACTGGGTAAGAGCTCTCCCCCCGGCATACAATTCAACAAATGTTTCAGGTGAAATTCCATCTGCCCATCTCTGCCTCTTACCCCTTTCTCCTCTTCCAGATCCCAAAGTGACTTTACAGAATGAAATGTAAAAGGATTATAGAATTACTCTGTAATTATCTACTGATTGTACAAAGATCATTTCCCAGGTCTCTTCTACCTAGCAAAACAAAGAGGAAAACTTAATTTTAGCACAAAACATTCCTCATAGCAGAGATTGTTGGGGTTTTTTGTTTGTTTTTTTTGGGATTTTTTTTTTTTAAACTGCAAATGGAAGAGAACTTTGCATTTTGTCCTGATTTGTGAGAAATACACATTTTTGGGGGCTATATGATTATTTCAAATCCATGTTGATCCTTTACAGCTGGTCCACCTCCTCTTTGGCATTCAAACTAGGCTGGAATTGCACAGAGCTATATGCAAGGCTTTGATAAAAGAAGATGGTAAAGATGAAAACTGAAGCTGAATCATTGCTGTCAAACTGTTTTAGCGATTAGAAGGACGTGGGGATATATAAACACCTGACATTCATGCATGCTGAAGACTGCAGATACTGTTGATAAATGAGCTGATGGTGAATCTCTGTGTGAAGGGTCTGCAATATTAGCTCAGTAGTGAGTATATACATGTTAACTTTTTCATGACATCACAAAATCCGTTTAATATCTAAGCCTAACTGCTTCTTTTTCTGGTAGCCTCACAAGGAAGTAGAACGTTGACAGCTTGCTGCATTGATGTCAACTCTGCTACTTCCATCCTGCAACACTGACTAGCCGCAGTTCTTCATCTCTACTCCTGCGCTTTCTCACCTTTCAAAATCGCCAGCCTGTCATCTGTCCCCACTTCATTAATAGCAAAAATTATGTCAGAGAATTATCTGTTCTTAACTAGACAAGTATATATGAAGAAGCTGTTTGGCATACAGGACATCTTTATATGCTGGACCTGTTGAGCATTCATTATGGCCTAAACCCTGCTCATAACCAGGTCTTTTTTGGTCTGCAGTGCAAATAAACATGTAACACAAAATGACAGACATCCTACTGCAGAGGACAGGCAGGTTGCATGAGAAGAATATAGGTATTCTCCTAAATAATTTCAAGAACAAATTACTACCAATAGTAGTCTACAAGATAGCTTTACTGAAGGAAATAATTTTCATAAGAAGTATTTGGTGCAGCTCAAAGAAGGAAATTTAATATATTTTTACTGCCCAAAGACAAAAGATTTGAGGAGCTTTCAAAACTATACCAGTTTTATCCCTAGGTATAGAAATGTTTCATGAGAAATCTGAAGAAAAAACAAAACTTTTGTGTGACTATTGGTGTTTGGAGCCTGCAAGTCCCTCTTCTTTAATTGTTTTAATTGCCATTTGGAGCACAACAACTAAATCAGTAATTAAAATGTCAATTAAACCAACTATACATATTGTATACATAGCAAGTTTATTCCAAATATAACACTCTAAGCCAGTGATGCCCTTCAACAATCACAAAATAAAACTGAAATGAGAAAGCAATAGCTATTCAACTTCCTAATTATTTCACTGCCACCTTATAATTTCCTAACATACAAGTTTTCTTTATCATAGATACTGGGACAGATGGCCGTAAAAAAAAGCTGCCATCCTTGAGCGTGCCATCATGGCATGGTATAATCTGTGTCTCACTCTAATGAAATCCCTTCATTTGATCTTGACTGCTGCAATGAAAACTTCACTCCAGGCTGAACCTGAGACTACAGCTATTACCTGTTGGTGCAATTGACCTCACTGTCATTGTTTAGCCCAGGCTGGCAACTGAGTACCACTCAGTTGCTCTCTCACCCCCACCCTGTCTCAGTGGTACTTGGATAAGGATTGGAAAAAGGAAAAACCCGTGGGCTCAGATATGAGCAGTTCAATAACTGAAATAAAGTAAAATGAAATGATGATGGTGGTGATGAAGAAGAAAAGAGAGAGAGCAAATGGAAGAGGAATAAATCCCAGGAAAGAAATATGATGCACAATACAATTGCTTGCCATCTGCTGACAGATGCCCAAGTCATCCCCCAGTAGTGATCAGCCCTTCTCAGCCAACTTTCCCTTTCACCCTCCCCAGTTTCTATACTGAACATGACGTTCTATGGTATCGAATACCCCTTTGGCTAGTTTGTGTTAACTGTCCTGGGTGTGCTCCCTCCTGGCTTCTTGTGCCCCTTCTCACTGGCAGAGCATAAGAGACTGAAAAGTCCTTGCTTTAGAGCAAGCACTGATTAGCAACAGCTAAAACATTGATGGTTTTGATTATTCTCACACTAATCTATTGATTATTCTCACACTAAATCCAAACCACAGCAGTGTGAAGAAAATTAACTATGTCAGCCAAAGCTAGGCCATTGTGTATGTAGTTCAAGCATGTTTGTTTTCAGTGGCACAATCTTGTTAGCTCTGCTAATTAAACTCTGATATCAGTGAGAAATGGATTTCAATAATAGAACCACATAAGAGCAACTTTCCTCCCAAATGTTACACAGATGAAATACATACTTTTTTCTCTGCTTTAATTTTTCCAGTGGCAGTGTTAAATGTCATTTTTTTTTTCAGTACATGCCTTTCACACCCTAAATATCTTGAACTTAGTTCAGTTTTGGATATCATGTAAATTATATAAACCTTGAGGCTTAAATGTAAGCTTGGTACCCTCTGAAGATACTTTCTACTTATGAACTCTTTCTTTCCAATCTCAAATGTTCCAAATAAACTCCTCCAAACCTTGTCATAATATTTTCTCTGCTATCAGTTTAGTTAGATTGTCCTTTTCAGGCTACCAGATGCTACTGTCCAGCCACACTGTGCCATCTAATAGGCAATGGACACATAGCAGTTGCCTGTCAGAAAGATAAATAGAACTGGTTGGATGCAATTAATTATAGAAGGGATATAATTCATAAAGGAATAGGACATTCTGTCATTTCTCTTTTAACATACTAGCTAAAATACAACTTGAGTTGCTAATTGGTGTCCCTTAGTAGTAGATATGTAGGATAGAAATGTCATCCAATTTTTTGCCTTCATTAAAAATTTCCTAAAATGTTTTCTGGGAGCCTTCTGAAACTATGTTCTCCTAATTCTGCTAGATTGCATTTGGAGACTTAAGCATGAATCTACAGGAATGTGCAGATCACAGACATGACCAAGCTATAGGATACTATTTCATTTCTAAACAGTTAATGGAAGTATTGGATTTAACTTTGATTTGAATAAGCCTATCTAATTTTAGACATGCATACAGGTATGAAGATGAGATTGTACTGTCACTTTAATGAAGCTTATTCTGCTGTATATTTTTGGTAATCATAAAGAAGCAGCAAACATTTTTCTCCACCATAACCGCTATAAGATGCCTATGAAAGAATTTCATTCCATAAAGAAGCCAATTATATATATCTTGCACATATTGTAGCTTTGGAAAGAATAGTGCTGTTGCTTGTTAATCTCTAAAAGTCATTAAATTGCACATTATTTTAATTAAACAAAATAACAGATACTGCAGATGTGACTGTTATGCATTTGAAAACTTTATAGTTCTTTTTTCTACATACTCACACAAGAAATGATAAAAACATGGTGAATAGCAAAATCCAGATGATACAGATCAATAAAAAAGCTTTTTATGAGCAGCCACTGCAGCAAACAGGCACAACTGAGGCATAAGACTATAAATATCTTTTTCTTTGAGGGTACAGTTGAGTTTAAAAAAATGAAACAGGCAAAAGCCATTTTTACTATGAAATTGTGATAATAAGAAGTGCAAATAAAGGTTTTGGTTATAAGCAAAGGACAGAAGCAACATCAGAGTGCTTCTGGAGTGCTTTACCAACCCAGATGTGTTAATTTCTCCTGTCTTCCCTTTATATAGCCACACCTATTCAAAACAACATATATGGCTAATTCACTCCTAAAACGTGAATTTCTTTGAAATGCAATGTGCCACATGTTTCAGTAGCATAGTCCAAAAAAGTACTTTCACTTGTATTCTCATAGACATGTCTCTGTGTTCCCTTCATTATCTTGTTCTTATCTCCTGCAGAGGGGTGTTGAGGAACACCTTTTGCAGAGCTCCTGCTCTCTCACTAATGATCCAGAGCTCTCAGTTTCCAAAAGCAACACAGCTCTCTCACTACTGCTGGCAGAGACAGGTAGCCACTGAGACAGATGGTGTCAGCTATTGACAGCTTTTTAAAAGATCAAGGTCATAGACTTTAACTTGACTTGTGAGCTTACTCAATCATCAGACAGTGAATAACAAGAATTAAGTAAAAATAGAGCACTATGGTTTTTCTGACTTCTGCTGATGAGCTAGTGAGCCAACGTTACACTGAGTTACCCACTGCCTACACAGTGCACAGTCATATACAATTATGGTCATACACCACTGCCTCTCTGCTAAAGGTAAAAAAGTCTCATAAAGTTTCATCTTAGAGGTACTTGGTATACCTGATAGAAAAAGCTAGAGAAAGCTCTTGAGAATGACAGCATTTAAGTATTTTTTGAGGCTGAATCTCAGTCCTTAAACTGATCATTCAACTTTCTTCGCACTTCTTCAGGAATATTAAAAGAATGTAATTATTAGAACTGAAGGGAAAAGAGACTCCTTTTTCATGGGTGGCTGCATTATTTTGAGATCTGATGTCATTTGTATCTCAAAGCTCCAAGGCAGTCTCTTATACCAGCTTTTCTCAACTTGCTCTTCATTTCACAGTTTTGAGTAGTCTAGAGAAGGAAGTCAGCAAGAAACCAAATTGCCTAGTCAATGCATCCTTTTAAAACAACTCACTTCCAAGCATCTTAAAGTACTAAATATTTAACACTGGCTTTGGCTATTATGTGCTTTGCATTGTTCAAGTACCACTTCTTAGAGTGCATATATTGTGCAGAGCTATGAAGAAACAAAACAAAAACCTCATAAGCAACTACTATGGACAACATATTTCCTTTAGGAAAGAACTCATTGTAAATATACGTAAAATAGAAATATGGCACTCAGGGCAAGAGAAAAACATACCTGTGAAAAGCCGATCACTTCCCCATTTTCATCAAGGATGTTAAAATTAATGATTGGACCCTGGACATCAGGATTGCTGAAATCTGTATCACTGTAAATACGTACGACAGGAGCCCCGTTGGCATATTTTAAGGTAGACAGCACATTATAGGTGTAGTGAGCCAATGCAAAGGTATGCTGTTTTATTTTCTCCATTCCACCTACAAAAGAAAAGTAAATGCAAATGTCAGATGCTGTATCTTCATGGAAATGTAAAAAAAGACCATTTTCCAGAAGGGTGTAGCTGCAAGGAAACTAGCAGAAAACTGGTAGTTTCTGGTTCCTTTAAATAAATATACAATTTGCAAATGTTTGTTTCATCATACAAGCTTCAGAAGTACTGTTAGGATTTATCTATAATTAATCTACTGTAGAAACTAAAGTTACACTGAAATATAGTCAGGTGCATTACAACATTGATAGTTCCAGTCTATAAATATCACTAAGATGTTTTGGCACAATTAATTTGAAAAGCAAGTTTTGCTCAAGATCTGGCTTTGGAAATCATGGGAATGAGGCAAAAATCCTAACAGCACAGAAAGCAAATTGTTATGTTTAAGATAAAATAAAAATGACAAAATTCTAAATGTAATGACAAAATACAAATGTCATTCTACAAGGCTTAATTTACTTGAATATTGAAGAAATATTCTTCCAGGTCTGCTCTTTTTGTAGAAGAAAAAGAAAGAGGATGTTGTGAACGCCTCATTGACTACACCCATGCAATCTTTTTGCTCCAGAGAAGATTTACAAAGAAATTTCTAAAGAACTTGGCCTTAAGAAAGCATGAAGGAAGCTAAAGCATAAGCTTCAGGTACAAACCCAGCCATTTCAGTCAAAGAACATATTTAATCCTAGTTGAAGAGTTTTGATATTCACTGGGATAAACTGCTGACAGGGGACAAGTAACAGTATGACAATAAATACAGTATAAGAAAAGGAATAACCCTAATGAAATGGTAATCTATGACTTGGAACAAGAGAAGTACAAGTAATTTTCAAAGCACAAACTGAAAATATATGAATTTGCATCTTTATAAAAACAATTAGAAGATAACAATACGATCTCAAAGTAGTGTAGGAAACACAGAAGGCTAACAACATATTTAAACCCAATCAAATCTCCACTGAAGACAGCTGGAGTTTTGGCTAAAAATCCAAAGTTTCTGTCATGCACACTATGCACTGCACTATTGTAGGCCTACATCATGTGGGAAAGAAAAGAAAAGAATAATTTCCTCAAATGTCCCTTGAAAAACAATAGTATTTTTCTGCCTGGATTTAGACTCAGAGTATTCAGTGCAATGTTGAGTATCTTATTTGAAGTGCATGAGCATTTCTGCAACTAAAAATGTGTTTGAAATTTTCTTTTCTTTCTTTTCTTTTTTTCTTTTAACAGCATAACTATGACTTGCACAGTTCTGTGCATACAACTTTTATATCTGAGTATCTGGAAACTTCTACAGTCTGATATAAGAGCTTTTGGAGAGAAATCTTGTAATCTGTTTGTTAACTTTTGTCAACTCGTAAAAAGCCTGTATCGTTTATGAATGTATATAAAGGAAAAAAATACTTTCCCCTGACATACAGAAAAATTACAGCAACTTCTGCTATTTCACTTTTCTTCAACCTTCTATATTATGTGCTATCTCTTAGATAAGCTAGAAAAGCAGATAGTAAAAACATAGAAACAGATTAGATATAAGACAGAAGCACATTTTTGTGATGCTAAAGAATAATAAAGAGGAATAAGATATTTAATGAGATACTAACGCACAAAGTACTTTCAAGGATTGTTGCCAGAAACTAATCAGTACAATTTCTAGATGTTAGCCACAGTAAACTTGGCAAGAATCTCTAGAACATTTTGGTCTGAAACACAATTTTTATATTCTGAGTCTCTAAGAATAAAAGATTGCCTAGTCATTGTTTAGTAGAAGTTAAGAGTCTTGAAATACTTTTAAGAATAATAAAAATAAAGGTCTTTCTCAGCATTTGCCAGAAAGTAGCTGTCTTAAGAGACTTCCTTATCAGCTTCTAAGATGTCTGTAATCTCATTCAGAGCATTTCCAAGTTGGCAGGAATCTTTTAATGGAAGACTAAACTACTGTCCTTGTGTCTTGTTGAAGAAATCTCTTATTCAGAAATTTCAGTCTCTCATTTACAGCAACCATCCTGCTATCATTTCTATATTGTCTTCAGCCTTTCTGTTTTATAGTTGCTTAATCACATTTCCTTGTTCATTAGTGAGAAGCTGATGAGCTTCTTAATTATTTATTCTGACAAATCCAAATGCAATAGCCTGCAGTTGCTTTGCTGCCTTCTGATTGGAGAGAGGAAGCCGTGTTGCCACAGTCCCATATTTTTAGCAGCAGAATAGGTTATGATTAGGTCTGATGTCACAGAAAACCTTATGAAGCAACTGCCAGCAATCTGAAATTTGTTCTGACAGAAAAAGGGGTATATTCAGAAAATAGTCTTGATTTCTTTTTATTTTGTTAAATAAAATAATCCATACTGTGTCCTACATAAATCATCTCACTTTTCCCACTAGGGAAAAGAATGTGGGGAAGAGAAAATAAAAACCAGAACAAATCTTTTAGTCTCATATACAGGGATGACAAAAATAAAACCCATTGCTTGACTGAATCTGACTCAATTAAATGTGAGCGTAACTTCTTACATTGTGGTTGACTTGGTATTTATTAGCTTATTGCATTTGTGCATTTTACCTTCTCTCTATACAGAACTCTGGTTTTATGACCTGTTCCTTGACTGAATACTTTGAGACTTGTCCCAAGCTGCCTGTTTGGGATAAAAGAAGTAGCATATCTTAAACCTTTCCGAAGACTTACAGCTTGGAACAATAATCAACACTTCATCTCAAGAAGATGCTGGGAAGGACTCGAGTGCCCTGACATCCTCTTACTTAATGGGTTTTATTCCTTATCATTGCATTGTTTCATTAAGGTGAATTGCATCTAGTTGCTCCTAAAATGATTTTAAAACGAAGAGCAATTTATGCATTTTGTAATTTGAATCAGAATGAATCTGACATAGTCTAAATTACACCAGATAAAGTCTATCTAACATCATTCACTGTATTTATGTGTGTAGGAACACATTCAGCACAAAGGATGCTTAAAGTCCACAATTTGCACTCAGTAACGACTTCTATGTACAGTAGGAATGCAAGGCCTTCCCTGTTAAAAGGGAAACACCTGTATTTCTGTGGATTAATACTTTCATATTACTTTGTCTCATGTGTATGTTTGGATTTGACATTAAGCCAAACATTACCATGCAATTAATTCTTCTTCCCAATACCACTTAATTTTTCACACTATTGGTTGCACAATGAATGCCATATATTTTTGCAGTGGCAAAGTTATGAGCAGAGGAGACTGATAAAGAAATATTATACTTTTGTGTACAAACCACCTTGCCAAAGTACTCTAGTAAACCTGTGGAGATGCTGATGTATGTTTGCACACTAAAACATCCTGGCAGGTTAGCACCATCTCAGACCTACCATCCCATCTCATACTGCAATTTGTATTGCTATGAAATGGATATTGCTCCAGTATGGAAAATTCATAGTTCCAGTGCACTGGCTAATCCAGAGATAAACTTATGATGTCAGCTCTTCCATAGGAATTGAATGCATGCATGTGCTTAACCACAGAAACCTTTCAGTCATCTGGAAGAGAAGGGTAAGTTATCTCACATTTAAAAGAGGGTTCAAACTATGTGCATTTAAAATATCCACAATTGTCAACATGGTACTGTTAATCTGCTGCTTGGCTTGCCTAGTGATAACGTTTGCATTACTTCTGAGTAATGCCTTTCAGTCAGTATAGACCTAGTTTCGCATTACATAAATGGAAAACATTTAATGTCATACAAACTCCTCTCTGAAACAACCACGATTTCAGTAGCTCAAATGTTCAAATGTTAGTTCTTCCTGAAAGAACTGTAGACAGGTAGGCATAAGTCAACATCTATAAAAGATTTTGAATAAAGAGATTAAGATAAAGAAGAGCTTGAAATTGAGCCTCTAGAATGAAAGCTTTAGTGCTTAAGGTTTTCAGGCTGTGCTCAGAAACTTCTGTGATCTGCATTCAAATACATTTCTTATCTGTCTTATTATGAGAAATTAAATACTGGAGATAAGGAAGATGAGAGGCATGAATCAAATATACCGTTATTGTTCTAACTTGCTGTGAAAAAAAATCACAGAAAATGAGGTTTAGAGTGAACAAATACTGTGTTACTCCAGTAAATCCAAAATCACATATATCTTTGGATGAGAAAAAGATCAATGTGATTCATTATTCTTCATCATTACCTAGCAGAGAGCAAGGCAGAGAAATGATGAGCTTAAATCTCAGCAAGCCAATCAGCAGGGAGCGAAACCAGGATGTAGCCACCTTCTAATAAATCCCAAACAAGACAGATCACCATGTCGGAGCTGTGAGTCAATGTGCTAATGAAGCCATGTAACCTGTAAGTCCTGTTCAACATTTGGAGTCCTTCTTCTTCCAAGAAGCATACATTAATTTCTTAATTTGATGTTCTTTTATGTGTAGAATTAAATGTCTCTGACTGAAGTCTGTCACTTAATTTTATTTTCCCAAAGAACATTTCCTGAGGATGAACTTGGTAATGGTAGCTTCATACATCTCTGATGCAAATTTGAGTGCTTTGGCTTAAAACCATATTAAACAATGTATTCTAAACACTGCTATTTTTTAGCAATCCTGCTTCAAACAAATGCTGCAAACACAAAAAATGAAATATTCATAAGATGATCCAACTCCCTGCCCCACAGTGCAACCCTGAAATGTTATAAATACAATACTAGAAGAACAAATAATGAGAAGAAAATATAATCAACTTAGTAAGAAAGCTTGATCACTCATCCTCTGTTATGTCTCCTACATTCATCAATAAAAATATTAAACATAGACATTCCTGAAGGTTTAGGGTTTTTTCCCCTATATTATGAGAACAGCTGTTGCAACTCTAGCTACTGCCTGTTTGCCACAGTAAGAAGAAGCAGATGCCTGGAGGAAAAAATATATGAAAAAAGGATGTAACTTCTAAGCAGCCACAATTGATAGTTTAAAGATTAAACGGGATAGGAACCAGAAATACATGAAAATGAGCCTACAGGTTGACTAACAGCAGCTAAATGTTACTTTCAAAGACAGAAAAAAGGGTATAAGAGCTCCTTGTGGAACTCAAACATTAAAATTAATACATTAACATTTCCTTGGTGTCAACAGAAAGTAGCTCTTCTAACATAATAGCATTACAATATTGGTCATAAGCATTAGCAAATCTAATTTATTAAAACTCAAAATAAAACCCTGTAAATGGCTTATCAGCAAATTCATAAACTATCCATCATCTACACTCACAGAAAATGCATAAGCCATGGCCAGATTTCAGACCTCTTATTCACAGCGACTCACATGAACAGTCCAATCAACTTTATCCATAAAACACATGTAAAAAAAAATTGACTTGGGGAACACAAAGAGGTGTGGACGATGACCCTTTCTGCAATGAGGTGACCTCATTTGTGAGCAAGGGAAAAATCTATGTCCCTAGAGGTCATTTCTATGTCCAAAAAATAAATACCTTGTCATACATGGAAAATTTCAGTTATGAAGTTTTTTTTTTTTTTTTAATTAAAAGTACATAGTTTTATTTGAATTTACATAATAGATTTGCAAGAGTCCATCTCACAAGAATCACAAGTCCATCTAAAGTTTTGACCTGGATACTGATCTTGTAAGATGGACTCTCGCAACTCGATTATGTACTTTCTGTGTGTCCAAAATGGAGAGCCATGAAGCATTCTCAATTTTACTAAATCCACGTAGAATTCAGTGACTAATATGGGGACCTTTCACTGTCTCAACACTAACTCTGCATAATAGCTTAAATCCTTTTATTCTCCTCCTTCTCCCACACCATCTCAATAGTTTAAGACTGTGGGAAGCAACTGCTTAATCCTCTATTCAGAATGTTATACCGAAACCAAACATGAAACCCATATTCAGTGTTTATCTTAATGAACAGAAGGCTCTTTGATGCCCCATCTCCCACTTCTTTAGAGCAGCTAATTCAAGCTCTGTTTTAGTGCAGTGAGAGAAGTTTGAAGGCTTTGTTCTGAATAAAACGAGCAGTGCATTCTGAAGAATCAGCTCCTAATTTTCAAATATCCCAATGAGAAAATTTTATTTGTTTTTACTTCTTGGATTACTTTAAGAGAAGGGAAGTTGTATGTGCAAACTGGCTGACTCACTTTTGGTATAGCTATTTTAATTACAGGTACAGTTCAATTTTGGTTAACTGCTTGTTAGACTGAAAACTGTCTAAGAATTCAAATAAGCTCCAGATAAGATATATTTAATTTGCTGTTTGCTACTGGTATGAGATCTTTTTTTTTGAACCAGGGGGATGTCTGTGTGTCTGTCCATCCTTTTATTCTTCCATGAGCTCAAGCCATACTCTCAGCAGAGGAAATGATTTCAGGATGGCTTTTCAAACCATAAAACCAGCAACACTAAAGGGGAGGCTTTCTTGAAAAGGCAGTGTTTTGCACACCTCATGGAAGCAGCATTAAAACTACATCTCCAGAGTGCTGGATGACATGAACTCACAGAGGCTTCTGTGAGAACAACAGAATCCTCCCTGAAAACACATATTTATGTGATACTTGCGTTTTGCCTCCAAAGGTTTCATCTCCTAAGGTTTTTCTCAGTCCAGCAGAACAACTTCTGCTTATGATTCTGTTATCTTAAGGACTAAATGCAAGCGAAGCTTGTACTATAAAGGCACATGAATTCTCCTGGTAGCTGTTAGAAACCTAAATGTAACATACAGACCTGTTTTCTGCTTATTATAAAAGTGGCTCTGTCCTTTGTTTAATGAAGCCTGCTATGCAGAATTCCTTGAAGTCAGCATGTGAAAGCTTTACTACTGCTTCTTTCCTGGCATTTTTAACTCTTTACAACTAGAGATGCTAATATGAGGCAGAACATAAAATTCTTTCTTTGTCCTGGGGATTTAGAAGATGTAAGATGAGGCAGTAAGTCTTAAATTTTTGAAGTCAATAAGACTAATCCAGCACTGAATTTGCATGAACACTTATTTATTTACTTATTTATTCAAGTTAACAACAACTTTTTTATCACTTTAATGCAGTAGAAGGAAAACCTTTCCCACCTTCTGCTCAATCAGGGGGTATGATAGCATCATAGGTTTGCAGTTAAGTACGATTCTTTCTTCAGATAACTTTTCTATAAGACCCAGTCACCAGTACAACTTGATGGTCTCATGACTTTCTAATGGCTCTGCAGTTTTATGGGTTGTTTGTTTTTGTTTTCCCCTGGGGCAAGATACAGACCAATGGAGACAAACAACTCGCACAAAAAATAAGCTGAATATAAAGACAAATCCAAATGTGTTTTTCATAGGAGGAAATCTTTCCCTCAGCATCAAGAGAACCCTTTAAAATATTCTGAAAAAAGTCAGTTTCTTTCCTTTTCTTTCCAAGATGACAGATCCCAATTTAAAGCCTTGATAGGATATAAATCAGTTCTGTTTCAAAGCTCACCATGCCTGCATTAGGTGAAGAAGAATGGGCAATCATGTGCAGAAACCTCACAGTTCAGTACCCACCAGTTTGACTCTACCTGCCTACAGGTTTTACGTTAGCAATACTTTTAACATAATGTTTCTGGAACCTCTTTGTTGGTGAAATGCTTTGATACCCAAGGCAGCATATTGATTTGCAGTCCAGGTTTTCTCTGCCTGATAATACTGGTTGGACACATTTATTTTTTTCTCTGGCAATCTCTGAACCACAGCTATGGCTGACAGTGTATGAAGTAGTGGGGATGATCCGTGTTTGTTCTTGTGGAGCCTTTGTATCCACTCTTTCTAAAGCTTCACAGAGCTTTCCAATCACAGCAACACAGGAAATACCACAAGTTCATTTAATTAACCCAAGAAATATGACACACAAAAAGAAGTTTCCAGACAACAAATTCTAAGTTCTGATGTTGATTAGTGGTGGAATAAGGAAGAAATACACTCAATTTTTCCATTCTGTATCTGTAACATTCAGGAACATTGAAAGTTGGCAAAATCAGGTCTAGCCATTACTATGTTATGCATTCTCAAGCTAAGTCTCTGCTGGGTAAGGAACTAGCAGTGTCATTCATGATACAGAGGTAATAAAGCAGCAACAATGAATTCTAAAAACTGCTTTGAAATTTTCTTGATTTGATGCCTTAATCATAAGGAAGCATTCAGTTGTTGCAGTTTAAGCCCAGCCAGAAGCCCAGAACCATACAGCCACTCTCTCACTTCCCCTTCCTTCCTCCCCCAGGTCCAGGAGGAATTGGGAAGAGAATTGAAAGAATGTAACTCCCACAGGTTGAGATGAGAATAGTTCAGTAACTAAGGTATAACACAAATCACTACTGCTACCACCAATAATAATAATGATAAGGGAAATAACAAGGGAAGAGAATACAATTGCTCACCACCCGCTGACTGATATCCAGCCTGACCGAGGCAGTGATCTAGCCCTTCTGGGCTTCTTAAACAAGCAAATGTTTTTTTACTCAATATCTACATTATTACCACAAAAGAGATGTTTAATTACATTTCAGAAACATCTGAATTCTTTATTTTTTTACTGCTGTTTTTATTGACTCTACCCCAAAGTCACAGTATTATCTCTGCTTTACATCACTCACTATTCTTGTGAAGACCAAAGGGTGACCTGCTGAGACACTTCCCTTCATGTGGCCATCTTTTCTGCCTGGATGTGGCAGGCTCAGAAGTTTTTATGTATATGTTTATATATATATATTTATATGTATATGGTATATATATGTTTATATGTATATGTTATATATATAATAACCTCTTGAAGTTATTAGCAAAGTTTATGAGACAGATGTGCAAGCACACAATAACATTTCACAGATAGTGAAAGGAAAAACTGAGAGCAAAACATGGCTACTTTGCTGCAATGCTGTACACTCTGAACGTACAGGTTAGAGCAACGATGTTACAGTCCCAGTCTTACTTCTCAAGAGTTTGTTCAATAAAAGTGAGCTGACAGTACTTCTTAAAGTACAGCCATTGCTGAGGGACATTCAGCAACAACCTCTGTAAAACAGTATCAGTGTTTTTATTAGCAGAAAGTCCTGCAGTGTTGGCTGGCATAAATTAACTTTCAGCAGATTGTCATTAAACTGCTTGTTGCTATGAGCTTCTGAAATCCACTGAACCTAAAATACCGTGTGCTCTCCGAGTCATGGGAGTGATGAGTAATAAGATAGCGTGGTGGATAAAGACTGAACATCTATAATTTTGTAAGCACAGGCTAGTTATTTTAATAAATAGCACGCCCAGAGTGCAGATCTCTTAAACAGAAGACTGAAAGAGAAACCTAAGGTAGAAAATATGAATATTATAAAGTAATTTATCCTAGTTGTTGCTTCCTTTTGAAGACTGTAGGTAGTACACTTCAGAAAAAATTAACCACTTTTGGTATTACATCAGCTTCAATAAGATGTAACCCCATAAATCAGTCAGAGTCTGTACTTCAGATTCAGTTCAGAGGAGCTGAAGTATTTCAAGACATGAGCAATTCTTGTGTGTACCACTTGCTGTCTCATGCTGTAAATCAAGACCTACGGTAAAACAGAGAACTGCCTCTGAAGACAGACTTAGACAAGGTTAAAGAAAACACTGATCCAAATAAGGCATTGGTGAAGGATAAATTCTACCAGCTTGGAGAGAGCCACTGTCAGGGAAGAGAAGCAAGGCAGCATGCACTTAGGAAGCCCTAGCCTATTCACATGGCAACCCATTATGCTTGAGTTCTGCAGAAGTGAAGGAAGAAGAGTAGGGACTGCTGCTGTTGTGTCAAATGAAAGACTTTAGTGTTAAGGTGTTAAGAAAAGATCTAAAAAATGGCTTAAAAATACCCATAAAACAGTTTCCATATCATTTTCATTTCAGATATTTTTAACAATATTCCTTTAGAAAAGAAGGTCTAGCTCAAGGCATTGCTCAACTTTTCAGGTGAAGGAGAGGAGGCAAGACATCAGAGGTTCCTCTCCCTCAAAGGATGAAGCTGTAACATTCACAAGGAGCGTGGGAGCCCAGATTCACTTATCTCTTCCCTTGAGGTGCTTCAGACTCTAGTTTGTCACCAGACATAACAATAAAACAATACATTTTACTTCCCTGGTTTCTTTGGAGCTCTCAATTTTTTTGAATGCTTTTTCTTGAATCCTGACACATTACTAAAGTGTAATATTGGCTGCTGCTATTCAGACTGTTCTATGAGATCCATATTTTAAGATGCTAAAGAACACTGCTAGTTCTAATGAAGGGAAAAATCAGAAATATAGTTCTTCCTGTATTTTCTGGTTATTTAGCTATTACTGCCATACACTTCCTTCTTTCTCTGATGTGGCATATTTGCCAAAGACATCTAGAATGCAGAAACACACCCTTTTTTTTTATTTAATCAATGGAAATACTCAGTATATATTGAGAGTTTTACTAAGGAATAAATATATTTAAGGAAATAAATACACAGAAAAAACTTGTTATTTTCTTTTTCATTCTTGCCCTACAAATGAAAAGTGCAGTCTTGCTTCTGCAAGAAAAGTAGGAACATGAAAAGAGATTTATATTTAAAGCATCATGAAATAAAAATGCTTATACATTAATCACAGTATATATAGCTATTATACCAGAGCCTGAGTGCTAGTGCTGTTGGCAAAGAAAGTTGACGCAAGCTGAACTGCATGACCTTTGGCTACACAGAGGTGTGGCACAACATGCAATATGCAAATTCCATAATATGAAGCAAAGAGTCTGTTATATTACTTTAGCCATGAATTTAAAAGTTGTTGAAATATGCTCATCTAATACTTTTTCTTATTGCCGTGTTGAAAGATGTTTAACTAAATGGGACAATTTGAATATCTTCAACTGTAGACGATGAGACCTCTTCTTAGATAACCTTGGCTTGGCTTAGTCTCCCTAGCTGAGCAATTAGAAGCCCTGTTTTGCAACTGAAATGACCCAATCCTTTTAAAGATTATTTAGTCTATTCCACTTATTAAGTGACTTTATGCAACAGATACCCTTTCTGAATTGAACTAATCAGAATGGCTATTTCAGGCTGCCCAAACTTCTAATATTGCTAGACTCAAGACTTCTGGTCTGATCAGATGTTAAGGTTTAAATCCAGCCAGCAGCTAAGTACTATGGAGCTGCTTGCTCACATTCCTCCCTTCCCGGGTGAGATGAGGAAGACAATCAAAGGAATGTAAAACCCATGGGTTGAGATAAGAACAGTTTAATAACTAAAGTACAATATACTACTACTACTACTTATAATAATAATGACAAGGGAAATAACAACAGGAGAAAATACAAAACTGAAAGGGGAAAGGAAAAGGGAAAAAGAGAAACCAATAAACACAAGTGATGCACAATACAGTTGTTCACCGTCTGCTGACCAATACCCATCCCGACCAGAGCAGTGATTAGTCTCTTCCGGGTAACTCCCCCGAGTTTATATCTTGGGCATGATGTGCTGTGGTATGGAATACCCCTTTGGCTAGTTTGGGTCAGGTGTCCTGTCTCGGCTCCCTCCCAGCTTCTTGTGTCCCTCCTCACTGTCACAGCATGAGAGACTGAGAAGTCCTTGATCAGGGTAGCTGCTACTTAGCAACAGGTAAAACATTGGTGTGTTATCACCATTGTTCTCAGACTAAAGCCGAAACACAGCACTGCACCAGCTACTAAGAAGAAAATTAAATTTTATCCCAGCTGACACCATGACATCAGGTCTTTGGTGGCCTTACATCCTTAGGACACAATCCTACAGGAACTATATCCCTCTAATGTGGTACTTTGAGAGAGATACAAGACACCAAATTCAAAACAGCAGCTTACTTCAGACTAATTAGGACTGCAGTGATTAATCAAACTGTTCAAACGTCTGACTGCAAAACCAAGAAGGAAACTTGAAGAAGTGTGAATTTAAATGCATGGCAATGCATTTAAAGGCTGCACGTATGAAATATTCATGTGTCTGCATTTCATGCAGAACTGGTATATTCATTTACCTCCCTGAACCTCTTCTACCTTCTTGCATATGGCAGGATATGGGGGAAAGCAATATGTAAACCGTAACAATCCCACAATATTTTGTGGGTTCCCACCCAAAAAATCTTTTACTGGTACTCAGTGGTATTTTTCTAAGGATTTCCTCATCAATAACTTTCAAAAGTTCAAGAACACTCTCAGTGTTTACTATAATGGTTTGAACTTACTAAGAAGTATTCAGAGGGAAATTTTACTAATTCAGTAAGACTAAAAGGCAACTGCTAGTATATCAACTTAGTGTCTCATTCTGGTTTAGGGTGTCCTAAAGTGACACCATGATCAGATGAAGTTTTTGTCAGATGATGTTAACCTGGAAAGTAACAAGACTTTTTCCTTTTCCCTTTCATTATAACTCCTGTTATGACTCTCACCAGAGAGCTTTTTAAAATGAGAAGGCATCAGTAAAGCTATGAAGAGAGATCAGAAAGATGCATGACCAGCTGGCCTTTTGTGGTCATGGCAGGTAGTCATCTTGAACTCCCCAGGACACACAAAGCAGTACTGACAGCTACACAGAGAGCCCTTTTCAGAAAGCTGCTGAAACTTCAGTTGTCTGGAACTGGCCTGGAAGTTTCTTTACTCTGATCAGCAGTTTTGGTTTATTTTATTTGATTCTTACCTGCTTTTAAGACCACGCTTTCCAGAATATGAGGAGCTTAGCATGTGACATACCTCTTGCTCTCTATTCTAGTAGTATTGTGTTTTACCTTTTCTTTTCTTTTAATTCTTCTTAGCTATTCTAATATCACAACTTTCACGTAATGTAAGAAGTGCAGAAAACCTACACTTTGCTCTTAAAACTTTCTGACTGTCCCATGTTCTACTATGTCACATGCCATCTCAAGACAGATGTTTCAGAGAATTAAATCACCCTTGTAAAGCTGGAGAACAGATACAAAAATAAATGGATAATTAAATAAATGTTGGCTCATGGACTTCTGTATAGATTGGTATCCTCAAGTTATGATGAATAACATGATTTTTTTAGGAAGAGTAGGAGTGATGAAGTTGGAACACTTCACCTTTCTTGACACAGAAAAGTAAAAAGGAAGGCATTATAAATCGAAGGGTCAGAAATGTTCTAATTTTATGGTTCTGCCAGACTTGGCTAACCCATCAGGTCAAACCAAACAATTAATCAATCAAAAAAACCCCAACTTTCTTTCTGAGGCCTTGACAGTAGGAGTCTTGCCAAACATACTCATTATTCTCTTCCCTTTTTTCTTCTTTTATTAGAATGATGCTGTCAAGCTCAGTGTGCTATCTGCTAGAAAGTCTCAGATCCTTCTCTACCATAGCATATAACAAGAAGTGTTCGTAACAAGACAGTGTGTTGATTATTTCTGACTAAAAGTTGAACCTTGAAGGGTCATTTTGTTCAACAACCACAGTCCTTATTTTCTTCGGCAACCTACATAACTTTGAATCAGCTCATAACACACTTTCTTGTAACATATGATGAGCTCTGTCATGAAGGATTAATTCATTTTCCACATCTTATCCAGATTTTACTCTTTCCTCATTTCCACAGTTCTTTATGGATAATATTCACTTAACTTGGGTATGTGTGATTTGTTTGTAACTTTCTGTGAAGATATCCTGTAAGACATAAGTTAAACACATCTCTATACTGCTTTGCTACTTTAGCTTTTTGAATACACTGGTATTAGTTTCCTCCACAGATTTTGTCTTTTAATCTATACACAGAAAAGAGACAAAGGCATGTGTCAGAGACATCAGGCAGTTTAATGTCAGTTGCTTGTAAGCCAGGTTAGTCATTAATGTATTCGGAGCCTATTAAAACCATCAGGATCCTTTGCAGTTGTAAAGCTCTCTTGCAGCAAACAGAAATAACATCTTTCCATACCCTGTGTGCTGCTGAGATATGGATCCACCTTTTCAAGTCATTTTGAAATTTCCCTATGTGAACAGAATGCACCCCATCAGACTTTAGTTCTTTACTTTTTTGTAATCTGTTTTGCAGCAGGGATAGTATTTGACCCAGAGACAGGGGCATGATCAGCCTGCTTCACACAGCTGCTTGTTGAGCAGACATTTATTTAGAATTCTTCCTGTCAGAACAGAATGATCTATTAGTACTACAAAATGGCATGATGCCCAGAGACAGATTTCGAGAACTTCTGCTTTCATGAACAGGAAGACATTTTCAAGACTAATTTATGAAATGGAGAGCAAAATATGTCTTTAAAACCCCTTAACACAGCCATAAAAATATATTGCTTTCAAACACCTATGATGTTATTCAATTAATGGATTGCTATTGCTACTCTCATATTGCAAATTCTAATTTATATAACTTTCAGCCTCTTTTTTCTACCCTTAGTTTACCCTTTTCTTGTTCTCATGCTCCCCCTTTTATTAACCTCCAGCTTTTATACATTGTCAAAGGAAATCAGTAATGTTCTCTGGCAGTTACACTGAATTGTATTTTACATAATGTGCTCACTTTTCCCCTTAAAGGTAAGGGTCAGCTATTTGGAAATTAGAACAGTTTAAGGGCATGCCCATTTTTGTAAGAGCAATGAAATCAAATGTGTTAAAATTCTAAAATAT
The DNA here is from genome assembly GCF_012275295.1 of Melopsittacus undulatus. Lineage (NCBI taxonomy): Eukaryota > Metazoa > Chordata > Aves > Psittaciformes > Psittaculidae > Melopsittacus > Melopsittacus undulatus. The sequence goes on along the minus strand of NC_047527.1, from coordinate 66,789,827 downwards.
GCCATTAATTAGTTTCAGGCAGAAATTTATCCATTATCATTACACAGAATTCTCACTCTTAGTTAATGACAGTTGGAAAACGGCATTCTGCTTCACTATAAACTATGATTGTGATATTTTCTAAATATCATACCAGGAAAAACGCTGAAGTATCCAGATCTCCTACTTAATAAAACCTCAAAGAAATGTTTGTTTCTAAGATATTCAAAAGTTTCATTTCCATGCAGTCAAAACTTTTGTGAATACTGAAAAGCAGGATGTATTAAGGAATACATTTAAAATACAATGAAATAAATACTAAGTACTCTATCTAGATGATCTGATAGTATAATTTAGAGTTTTTCATGCAAAATGTTATAGCAAACAGATTTCAGCAAGACAGATGTCCCCTTAGATAACTCTCCAGTGAAAATTATAACCAGTTTTAGTGCTTCCCTCCCTCCCTGTCCATTTGCTTATTCAAAAGATGGAGCAAATCAATGAGGAGAAAGCTGTTTTATCATTATTGTTACTATTATTTTATATTTAGAAACCATTATTTTAGGAAAAGGAGGATTAGAATGTGATACTTAATTGTTCCTTAGACATCTGCAATAGCATATCCACCCTTTTTGTTTAATTTTATATTTCAAGGAGATGTTCAGGTCATATAAAATTACTTCTCCAGAAATAACTGAAATTTGGCTTGGTTTTATATTATTTTTTGTCTTTTTTTTTTTTTAAATAACTCTTGTGTTTATTAAGGTGTCTACTCTTTCTTTATGTCTATGATAAATTCAACCAATTCTTGGAAAGAAAATTAGCAGCCCAAATAGAAAACCTGAGGCAAAAAGCCATCTGATAGTTGGTCCATACACATGCACTCCCACACAAAAACACATTAAATGTGGTCAATAAAATACCATCTGTCAAAACCATTTAATGTAAGTCCTAAAGAAAGACTAACCAGTAAAATTAAATTAAAAAAAAAAAAGTCTTATTAGTGGCTTTAGTGAAGAAAGACTCCTTCAAAAATCACTTTCTGGCTTGTGATTAACAGGAGAGCTGCCACAGTCCAGGGAGATTTTATATTTTCGGCAATATGAGTTTTTGTGTTGAGTTTCTCCTTCAGCCAGGCCCCCTTCTCTCCCTCTAGCTAAAACATTTTCATGTTTTTTCTGCTTGTTCTGTTCTTGTACTGGTGTTCTTCTCTAGACCTTTCATGAACCAGCAGTGGGGAGGCTACTTGGTTCTGTTGCGAATTCATGCTTCATGAACAATACCCACAGAATGACACTTTCTCTGAACTTGGCAAGGAGATATTGATTGCACAAATACATTAAAACCAGAGCTGGAGATCTCACAAATTAAGTTCAAATCCACTCATGTAACTAAGAATTGATTTCTTCTTGTAGTAGGGTCAGAAACTCTGAAGAGGTCCCTCCTTTGTCCCTTGGTCAACACCTGAAACCTAAGTGTGCCAGCAAAATGTATGTACATTCACTTTTTTCACCCGTTGAACATTTAAAAACATGCTTGAAGGATGGGCCATGCAGTATTATTTACCTTTACCTCATGCATTCCAAAGGCATTCTGGTAAATATCTATAAAATCAAGACTCTTTTTAGGAGCATCAGGGTTAAAAAAAAATAAATAATCTTTTCAAGTTATTTTCTATAAGCACAAAGACAAGAAATGTATTCTTGTTAACACAATAAAATTGAAGCCAATCATACTCAGAATTCTGAGGATGGGTGTTTGCTACTTAGGAAAGATACCACACAGTATAAGACTAAGAGAACAGTGGGAGAATTAGAATTTCTAGGCATAGTCTATAGTTTACCATAATTGGCTTGCCCCATAACTTTTAGAATGGGACTTCCTCCAAATAAAGATCACAGTCTTTCAAAAAACAAACCAAAGCCATATTGAATTGTCGTGGTTTAAACCAAGTCTGCACAGCTCATTCACTCACTCCCCCCCTCACTCCCCCAACTCCCGGAGAGTTAGGAAGGAGAATCCAAAGAATGTAGCCCCCATAGGTTGAGATAAGCACAGTTTAATAGCTATGGTATAACACAAATCACTACTGCTACTACTACTGCAAACAATAATGATAAAGCCAATAACAAGTGAAGAGAATACAACACCTCACCAGCCACCAACCTATAACTCACCCCACCCTGCCCGACCGAGCACCGACTGATACCTCCTCCATCCCCCAGACCTCCAGCCCTTCCGGGTCTCTCCCGGTTACATCCTGGGTATGACGTGCTATGGTATGGAATACCTCCTTGACTCGCCTGGGTCAGGTGTCCTGTCTCTCCTTCCTCCCGGCTTCCCCTCCTTCCCTGCAGAGCACGTGCTCAGAAAAGGCCTTGGACAAACCAAACATTTGAGCAGTAACTCAAAACATGCTTGCTATCAGCAACCGTTCTCAGCCCAAAAGTCAAAACGCAGCACTGCACCAGCTACCAAGAAGGAGAAAAATGACTGCTACTGCTCAAACCAGGACATGAGTTCTCATATAAAGTGTTATCAATCTAGAGAAAGCCATCAGTCAAATTTAACTTATAATTATTTTCTGCTGCATTCATAAAATATTTTAACGCACATACAATTACTCTAAATCCACTCAAAATGCAGGCCATTAATTCTCTAATTTATTTCCACAAGTTTGGATGTACTCCTTTACTGATTTTCCCTTAACTGTATTTCCTATTTATTTCATGGGCTTCATTCTTTCTTCATTGCTAAAGCTATGCATTTTTGTAAAGCAGAAACTTTCAGGTGGCAAGATGATTCATAGACTACTTGAAATGTTGTTTTTTAGATGTTTATCTTGGGAAGGAATAACAGGAATGATAAATCCAGAACTATTTCAGTAATTTCAGAATCTTCTAATTGATTGGTTTTGTTTAGCAATATGTGACCACACTGCCGCTGGGAGTGGGAAGTAACAGGGGACAATTCCTCTTAAAAAAAAAGGGTTTATCAGAAAATCTAAGTTCCAGTTTAGTTGTCCAAGAGATGAAATTAATACCAATGCATTGCAGAACTCATAAATTTTAATCCTCAGGGCTTGCTGTTACTTCTTGTTTTCTGCTTTCTGAATACAGGCAGCTTATGTTTTCAAGCTTTTCTCTGAAACAATGAACGAGAAAACAGCTTTTGACTGAGTCTTTAGTTACTCACATGACTAATGAAAATGTTAATTATTTCAGACTTGAGAAAAAAAATCTGAACTGCTGAGATCACTGAGCCTGCGCTCATTTTGAAAGCATTCTCAAATTGTTGGTCCATTACTTCAAACGCATCAATATAAACCTAGTAATTTCATAGCTTGTGCTTTATTAAACCCATAAACTAAGCTGAAGCAGAGAGGCACAAAAGAACTCCCAATAAACATACAAACCTAAACCGAGTTTCAGAATAATTTCTTTTGCACTGTCTGAGGAATCAAATGTGCCTTGTCAAACAGTTGGGAATTTGGCAGATGGAAACTCTGAGACATTAAAGGAAGGAGTAAAGGGACAACCTCACAACATGTAGCAGTTAACCAGACTTAACACAGGTGCTCTACAAGCACACTGTGAAACATGCGCTGCCCAGAAACACACATTTGCATAAGCTGCACATCAAATACAACCGTTTTGTTTAGCTGCAAAACAGTTCTTATATTCCTATTAACACAACTGTGATTCTGCATATTTATATCTATTCTGCAATATTAAAAAAGACTTTTAAACTAAAAACCCAACTCAAGAACAAACCACATGCACATACACAGTGGCTTCCACCTTGCAACAGTTTCACGAACCATGTCCTCGTTGGCTATGAGCACTTTTTACAGGAAGCCACAAATGCTGGCGTGATCTGGGATGGGATGGGTACTGGTCAGCAGCTCTGACCTGGCCCAGCTCACCCACATAACTTGGCACCACCAACCACTCTCCTGCAAAGAGGTTCCTAGGAGAGGAACCAATCTGACCTGGTGCTTGTGATACCTTTGTTTTATTCTCCCTGTCCCTGCTGGGACAGTTCACAGATTGAGGGCTGCAACTTTATTTTGGTGTTTGCGGAACAGCATAAGGTCTCTCAGACCAGAAGACTTGGATACTGAAAGCAGTTTTCTACATAAATATGACAATGGGACTGGAAGGAAGGAGGAGATTTCTGATTCTTCTCTGTATTAAAGTAAAAGGGAAGATATGTGACCATAAGCAAGTGCCCAAATACATTCATTAAACTCCTGTAAATTCTTCTGTGAATACTATGCAATACCTAATCAAAGCAGTTTTTTAAAATGTGGTACTGAAATCATAGTCATATTTCTCTTAACATGTAAAGCATTTACAAGACAGTTTCCAATTTCTGCCTCCAAAGAATACTGCTTTTAAGCCAAGAATATTTGAGGCAAATCTCTTCTTAACCTCACTAAAACAACTGCAGTGAATCAAACCGCAGTGAAATATTATGTCTTCCTACCCAGGCACATAGGTCCCACTGAATGCCATAGGAATTGGACATGCTCAAAGGTAGGCCATACCCAGCTTCTTCAGCTTGACTATGACCACAGCTGCACTGTGTATCTTGGGCAGGCATGAAAATCTCAAAGAGATTAAGGCTCTAATTTCCATGACTCACAGGTAAATCAGCTTCCTTATGCTTCTCCAAAGAATGCAAGTTCTTTAGCTTTCTGTTTTTTGTCTGCTCACTTGTGCGGATCACATCTGTTAAACTGTTTCTGAAGCCAAAAGCATTTAATGACGAAAATTAATATTCACAATTAATAAATATAAGAATACAGGTTTTCATTACAAAAAACAAAACAAAACAAAATCTCTTTTTATAAGGTGCTCAAATAAGGGTGGTAAAAGCCCTACTACATAAAATAAGAGAGCAGCAGTGGCGTTTCTCAGCAGCCAACTTGTACTGCAGCTGTATTCCACTGCAAAAGCTCATCTTGCTCAGCTCCAGTCCTCAGAAGCATCTCACCAGAAGAATATGTTGAAAAAAGGTGGACCAGAACCACCTTTTTCTGAAAGCCATTAGATCTGTATCAGGTAATATGATACTTTGCACTTCTAAAAGTAGTTGGAAGCATGATTTCCTATTCAAGATGGCATTATCTCTCATAATGTGACAGTGGATTTTGGTGGATCATGGGCTGTAAACTACCATTTTTTTCTAGTTAAAAATAAAGGTGTTCAGAAGAAATAGTGTTACAAAAGGAGAAAGAAGGGCTGAAGCTATATCCAGTGTCCCACAGACTCTATCTGAAGAAATGTTTTCTTGTGTTGACTAGAAAACAGAGGAGCAATGCTGAAAAGAGAATTTGAGCATTTATGAGGAAAAGATGAATGAGATTTTAAAAACTTATATTAAAGCTGCGCTATTTGTCAGGGTTTTGAAGAAATCCTGAGAATGAGAGCTTAGGGGCTTTGAGCAGCTTGTTATATACGTGTTCTGTCATCTCCCCTCACTCCCCCTGGATTTGTGAAGCAGCTTATATTTTGAAGCTAGCTTTCTTCACACAGTTTTGTCAGTCCTGGATACTTCATTCTTCTGCTTAGAAAGGTTTTATGGAAACACTGTTTGCAGGTATTCCACTCTTAAGAGTAAAAGAAACTTTCCAGAACTGCAAAAAAGATTAGCTCTGGTACATATTTTTGCCATAAATATTTTGCCAATATTTTTATACTTCTTTAATAAAAGAAGCAATTTAGCTCAATTAACTGAATTGTCTCAATACAAAATATGGATTTGAGTAAAAAAAGTTTGCAGGTACCTATGCTGAGATAAAGTACAGCTTTAAATTTCAGAGGATATTTTTATTATCTCTAGGCAGGTGACAGCTACTGGCAGGTATAAGAACTATCTTTCTTCTTTGACTCCAGCTTTCAGTCTGCTTTAACTTTTCTAAGCTTAATACCAGAGAAAGAGGCTTTGCATATGAAACGAATTATTAAACTCACATGAGATGCATCCATTTTGGAGAGAGAGATTGCATGAAAGAAAAATATGCTGTGATCTTTTCCTTCTTGTCATTTTCATATTAAAACAAATGTTGTTTCATTATTGGGAAGGGTTTGTCCAAGGTCATTCAATTGTTCAGCACTTACAAGCTGGCAGCCCATCACAGGCAGAAGCGGCACATACATAGAATCATTACTGATGCTGGCAGTCTCCACCCCTGCTAATGCTACTTGTTCTGCTAGCCAGTCCCTGGCTTTTTGTAGGCGAATGCAATTATTCTTTGAGCTGTGCCTCAGATCTGCAGTCGAAGGGAGCTGTCTGATGCTACACCACAACTAAGTACCAAATGGTGTCATGCCTATTACAGAACATGCAAGTTAACAACTACTGTTTAATTGGGCTTAAATTCTCCCATTTAAGGCATAACATGAATGCCAAGCCATGTGCTGGGCTTCTCTGAAGGAAAGTAACTCGCCTCCTCCCACTTGTGAAATGGATGAAGGACTGGCTTCTGGATGCTTTGGTAGCCCCCAAAGAGGGGACCCTCTTGGACAGCGCTGATCCCATCTTCAGGATACAGGTGAATGACTCAATTACTCAGATTCTGCTGCTACCATAAGGCAGAACTACACCAGCTACAGGATTCCCTGGCTCTGGAGCCCAGCAGAAAATTTCCTCTGCTCTGCAAACACTGATTTTTTTTTCCCTGCTGGTTTTTTTTTTTATTACTATATTTGGAAATTTGTAGTTGTAGCTGAAATTATTGAAACATGGCACTATGCAATTGACAACTGGATTTATTAACATGAAACCAGGTATTTGAGTTTTCAGCCAAAAACTTTAAATGACTTTAAAATATGAAAATTTTAAGGATAAAAAAAAGAATGACATTTAAAAGACACATTACATTGACTATCATTTTAACCTCATCGGTCAAAATATGTATTGGTATGTTCAAAAGCATCAGAAGAAAACAAGTGTTTTATAAGCTGCAAAGCCCTAAAAAAGTTTTGCCCAGACTTTTAGTCAGCCTCGCCTCAGACCTTGAAAAGGTGGTAAATGACTGTGGAAACCATTTTCACACACATGAAGGACAAGGAGCTGATCAGGAGTAATCAGCATGGATTTACAAAGAGGAAATAATGCTTAAACAACCTCATAGTTTATTCAATGAAGTAACATGATTTATGTCACTCCTATCTAACCTCCCATAAACCTCAACAGATTCAACCCAGGCATCTCAGATTATACCCATTCCCTTTTAAGGACACAGATAAAGCAAGTGAGAAGAGCAGACAGAAGCTACCACTATCTCAGCTTTACTCTCTCATCTGGGGGCAAGTAAGACCTGCAGCGACTTAGAGAGCACTTCTGACTGGTCACTAGAGATGAGGAAGTTGGGAAGGAAGTTCATAGCAGCACTTTTGTCAGACATAGGCACATATCATCCTTCTCTACTTCTGTTTCTCCTTATTTTCTGTATCAGCATGTCACGTCACACTGCCTTTGGGGTAGAAAGAAAGTATTGATGATATCCATCTTTCTGTTTTCTTTCCCTTGTCCTCCCAGGCCTCATTTCCCTTTTGAATATGAGCCCAGGAGAAGTTTATAAAACATGGTCCTAATTCTCTTCTGGCATGAATGTAAGCCACAAAAAATGAAAAGGTAGTCAAAGATTGTTAACAGGGGAGAATGGGGAGCAGTCTCTAAGTGTCTCCTCCACCCCATGTTGTAAAGCAGATATGGGTGTTTTCTTTAAATCTCAAAGCATTAACACTGCTTCATAGCCATTCTGCCAGTTTCATTAATTGCACTTCTATTCCAATCATTTCATAAGCAGACTGTACTTCTAATCTGGCTATTTATCCTAATGTTTGATGTTTCTGACTCACATAAATACATTATGTTTGAATGCAGAGAAGGACTTTGCATGACAAATTTGAGATTTCTGCTGGAAATATTTGACTGAAATTTATTTTTGCTATCCGTGGGGAATAAGCCTCTACATTATTTGATTGTTATTCACATTTTGGTAATCGCATTATGAACCTCTATTAAGAAATGAAATGGCAATGTGCCTTTTTCTCCTCTAAGAGCAAATGTCTCCCTCCCCCTCCCAAAAGCACAGACCTTGAAAAAGCATTAGAAAATTAAAAAGCTAACAGAAATAAAATTATGCATCTACATTTGAATATTCATTAAAACATGACATTGCTTAGTCACTGCTTGCCATTTAGGTGATGCACAGTTCTTAGGCAAGCTTAATGTGACAATGGGAATTCAGTCTTTTTACAGGATGGGTGTAAACTTCAGCAGTTAGATTCCTAATGGTGTTCAGCTGTCCTAATTGCATTAATATTGTTAGGCCATAAACCACATTACATCAGTTGATGATCTGACTTTATGTTGTAAATAAGACCACAGAGAAATAGTAACAGATTTCATTTCTGAGCTTTATTCAGATCCATCATTCTATCCAGCATCTGCTTTACCTATAATGTTTTATACTAAACACCACATGCCTGAGTTGTCTTCTGGAGTTATTTGCCCTTGGCATTGTTTGCCCTTTGTTTCTATATTGTTATACTCTTCTCTCCCAAAGACTTCCTCTAGCAGTTCCTGCACTCGCAGAAAATTTACCGCACTTTATCTCATTCTGTATAGCTATTATCAACCATCATAAACACAAGAAAAGATGACATAAAAATATCTTTGGGCTACTAAACCCCATGAATCAAATTCATCTCTTGTTTCACCTCCCAGATTGCACTGATCTGTTAATTGTGTCCCCCAATGCTTTTAGGTTTTTATGAGCATCAAATCACAGCAAGTTTTTTTTTTTTCTCTGGAATCTGTTGGAAAAAAAAACCAAAAAAGGCAACTAAACAAAAAATGCTGCCTCTACTCATACCCTTTTTAACATCAGTTTTCTAATCTGAATATCTGACGTATTTCCTGCCCCCTGACCATTTGGAAGTACTTGAGAATCTCCTTTGCTTTGTTATACCATTCCAAAACTCCCTCTGATCATGTTTCCACCAACTAACTAGCAGGAAACCCCTGTTTTCTGTACTTGGAAAAGATATGAACACAAAGTTATGATGGAAATAGAAATCCAGAGTAACGCATAGCATTGCACCCCAAATACAGCTGCTCTGCTGAACCAGTTGTGCCTGTGCTCAGAGTGCAAAGAGGAGGGTATTGAACTGCACAACCCCATGGGCACCTTTCCCAGCTGTGATTTGCATTATCATTACACGATGGATGTGCAGAGGTATCTAGATTGTTTAGTTGATAATTCTTGAAAAAGGTAAAAATTCTTTCTATATTTGTTATCAATGTAAAGTCCACTAGTCATGTAGTGCATATTAGTGCTAGAGGTAGATAAGTGGATTAATAATTTAATGGAAGTGATTAACAGAAACATGTCAACCCATTGAAATGGGTAATTATTATCTCTGCGTTATGTTTCTTGCAATTAAACTAGCACAATCCAAACATCCAAATGTATTACACACATCAAGAAAAAGATATTCTGGAATCTGAACTTCATTGTTTTCCATAATAATTGGATGAATACAGCAGTTTGCCTGAATCAACAGTGCATGTTGGCTAGCTCAAGGCCGCTTCATTGATCTATTGCACACATGGTAAATAAGTCAGTACAACAACAGCTTGCAGCCTCCAAATCTTTTTACAATCCTTTTATTGTTTTTGTTCATATTGAATGAAGTGGCACAGGAACAATTGGATTGTCCTCAAAGTTTCTTTTTCCCTTCCCATTCTACCCCTCTCCCCCTCTTTCTTGAACACTGGTTTAATTCCCCTGATGACTTGCTTATAAGAATAGCAAAGGCCTCATGGAACAGCAGGAGCAGGCATCACCATGGGAATGCTTTAAACATGGCAAACACTGCAAACCCAAACATATTTGGGAAAGCACACATTTTGTGTTCTGCTAAGCAGGGTTTAAAATCCATACAAACATCCTTTTTTCTTTTTTCTTTTTTTTTCCCTTTTTTTTACTGTTTGATAAGCACAGACATGTCCCCAAAGGATGCCATTGATTATTTTTGTCCCTGTTCACGTAAGCAGTCTTTTGTGCTGCTGCTTATTACTGATCACCCTCCAATTCTGTGGGCACACTCTTGTGATGAGATAATCAGGACTGCATTACATATTTTGGGTTATAACAAACAACTGATTTGCAGGGTGGCACTTGAGTATTTTCCACTTAAGTCTCCAGATAGTCCATGAAGCTTCTGTCCTCACTCATATCTTCTTAATGTAAAATTATGGGAGATTGTATGTCTCAAATACCTTTGGACCTGACTCATGTTTTTTAGATTGTATTGATATGAAATTCAGTCCTCTGTTTAGCAGCTTCTGTCAGGCTACACAACATGCTGCCTCTAGAAGTGGCTATAAGCCAGTAGTGGCAAACTCATAGCCCTAACAAGCGTTGTGAATTCAAGCATTCAGCCACAGCATTTAATAATTTTTATTCAGGGAAGCAGATGAAATTTAGGGTAGTAGGCTGGGTATGTACAACAACTACTCAGCCTCTAGGCAGCTACTCTGGCCAAGATTTGAGGTGGATGTCTGGAAACAGAAATCTTTTTATCACTTAATCAGTGATGATGGCAAATTAGATGATCTTGCAAACCACAGCCTAAGTGAAACCTGAGATTCATGTCCCTCTAGAAGATCATCTTATTTAAGTCAAAATAAAAAATAAAAAGATATTCTCATGCCAAATCAATAGAAACACTGGAGAAGACAGAAATTACAAGAAAAATTCGGTGATACTTGTTCTAAATGAAATGAGGTTGAAAACACCTCCATGAACAGACACGATCCTCATTTCAAAAAAGCAACACAACAACAAAATTCCCACTAATGTGAAGAAAAGGGGAAAAGTAAAAGTAAGAGATTAAAATAGGTGCATGGAAGCACTCAGAAAAGGCACTGGCCTGTTGCTTTCAAGTTACTCACACAACATAATTTTGGTATACTTTAATAGCTTACTCAAACTGGGATCAGGCTCTCTACTAGTTAGAAGCTGGGTTTCACTGCTTAACATGCAGTCACAAGAAAGAAAATAAACTACTGCTGTGATTATGGGATCTATATTGAATCAGAAACCTTTCAAAACAGACATCTTCCTCTATCCCCACACAGGCTCAAACACGATACAACTATGAGCATCCAAACTGCCCTGTCATCTGCTCACTCATCTAGAATCTGTTTGCTCTAATTTTTTTTTTATTTTTTTTTAATACAGCATGGATAGAAAATCACATCACTCTAAAGTGTTGCCCAAATTTATGAAAAAATATTTATACAAATAAAACCAGCTCAATAATTCTGATCTCAGCCTGGCCTTTTAATTTCTGGGATTAAGTTCTTTTATGGCGTGAACTCCTAAACGCGTTCAAGGAGTGAAACTAGTGCAATTGTTAAGGGTCAGTACTTTAAAAATATTTCTCAAATCCACCTATAAATGGTAGCTTTTCAGACAGTGTCTCCCTGATCTTGGCTAAAGATTTAGGGGCAGATGATATCAACTCTTGTACCTCCACTAACATCAATAAACTATAACAGTTTTTATCTGGTGAGGATTTCCCACAGTATCATGAATACTGGTTGCCTTGCACAGTGCTGTAATTCTTTAGGTCATCAGAAAAGGGGTGTAATATGATGCCATATCAGAAATGCAGCACTTTATTTTACACAGACTTGGAATTACCTGAAATACAGAATTGTGCCAGTAGACACTCAGAAGCAAACGAATTTTTATTCCTTAAAGGTTTTGTCTGTATGGTTATGGTATCAAAATCCTTCTAACACAGAAGGTTTACACCAGCTCTTGTGACAACAGTTCAACCTAGTTTGTCTAGTGAAATGACTACATACAACTTGCAGGCTTTATGCCAACATCATTCTACTGTAAAAAATTCACATAGTTAAGATGAGAAAATTTGTGTTGACAACCTCATCCCTCTAAATCTCTGAGATTTCTACTACTAATGATAAAATTCATTAAAATTAGAAATCTGCTCATTCAATCCTTACATTTTAAGGGAGCATCAATTGTTTTTCATGGACTGGATAACTCGAGAAGTTTATATTACATCGCTGTATCCTCAATTTATAAAGCTAAATGTGTCTTTCACTGAACTACTATCTTACAGCAGAATTTTTCTTGCTCAGCACCATTTTTTGTTGATACTTATGAGAATGTCATTGACACTACTCTAATACTTATAAAATAAATTGATTTTTATGGCTGCCTTAAAAACTTATGAAGTGTTCAGTAGGAACGTAGCCAAAGTTTGAGCTGATTTGGAAGTTTATTCTTCAAAGGAGAAACTAGGCAGAAATTTTAGTGTCCTGGGATTTCAGTTAATAATGTGAATAAAATACAAAAAGTAGCAATTCTTGGTCAGAACAGAAATTAAATGGAAATTTTAGCATCACCTCAAGATAACACACTCGTGCTAAGAGAAAATAAGCAACAACCAGGTTAAACCAATCAATTTCAAGCCTTTGTATTAAATTCAGTGCAGTTAAGAACAGTTTGTAGGATGCTTTAACAAAATACTTATAAGCCCTTTCAAACAAATGGATAAGAAGAAAAAAGGAAGGAGAAAGAAGAGAAAAAAAAGGAGGAGCAAATGAAAAACTTATAAAAATATTTTTCCAGCTGCCATGGAACTGAAACATCTGCATTTAAAGCAGCTCACAAGTGGAGATCCTTTGTCCAGTGTAATCTTCTTTTCATGGAAATCGGTATATGGATGAAAACTGGGGAGTAGAGGGTGTGATATGAGCAAGCAGATGTGTGGATCTTAGACCTGGAGTTTGGCTAAGGTGCACACATAGACCTGAAAGCATAACAGACCTGAAATGACCACTGAAAATGCATATAAACCCATAGTGATACAAAATTAATACCTTTAGGAACGCAGCATATGAAGTGACCAAAATTGATTCCGTGAAGAGTTACTTCAGAGAATAGTGACATTTTAGTTAAATAAAGTTGATCTGAAAAATTTCACTGCTTTAGCAGGACTCTTATAAGGGGGACTCATTTAAAATGATTCAACTGCCCCTGAAAAACAAGCATAGGAAGCCAGGTGCTTTTAAAAAAGTATTTTAACAGTAACAATTGTGAGAAAATATGCCCATTCCAACTAGGTGGATGAGATGCTTCCTAGTGTCTTGGATCCACAGGTTACCTGAAAATGCAAAGCCCCATTTTAAAATACTTAATGACCTTTCGTTGGGGGATGTAATCATCTGTATTCTTTCAGTTCTGATTTTCTACTTTCAGAAGGCTATGGCCACCACAAGGTATGTGGATGCCTCCAGGGAGGGCAGTGAAGCTGGACCAGAGAAGAGGCAGGGCTGTTGGGTGGACTTCCAGGGCTCATCCTGGGCTTCAGCCGAAGGGGGCCTTCCTGGCACTTCCATCTGTGCAAGCACCAGCCATTTGTTCATTCTACCACTTATCAACTCCAAGTGTTTAAACCACAACTAGAGCAGCTAGTGTACAAGTGTTGAAACCGTGTCTACAACAGCTCTATTGTGAGCCATTAAAAACTCAGCAAAGGTGACAGCTGCAGCAGATGTTTACCTAAAAACAAACTGCAAGTATAGAGCAAGCATTAGATGTGAAACCAGCCACTGTAGGCAGAAAAGCTCTTCTGAATATAGCCTTTATTTCTTTCCATTCTATATTGACTAAATCAAAGTTAGTGGAGACTAATTATGATTAATACATAGAATCATAGGATCAACTAGGTTGGAAATGACCTTTGAGATCATAAAGTCCAGCCATGATTTGAAATTAGTCCTGTTCAACTACAGTGGATCATAAACTCGTTTATTTGTTCCTTTTCTGATATGCAGATCTCCACCAAAATTAGTGCAGTAGATCAACAGGAAGTAACCTCAGGGAGACAATAGGAAAAATGCATTTTGCCTTCATTAATTTTGTGTCTGTTGATATACTACATAATGTTTCTTCTCAAATAACAGATTTGATGCTCCAGGACATCCAAAAGCCTAAAAGTACTCACTTCTGCATTAGCAGGTCTCCCTTCAGAGGTGTAAAGAATGGCATTGTAGGATCCAAGGAAGAGAATGCTAGTTATCATTTTGCCAGTAGATGTCTCTGCTAAACACACTGAAAGGAACATAGTTTGAAACATCAGCAAAATGCAGGTGGCAGTTTGCATCCTTCAGCTGAAGAGCAGGGTTAAAACCAACTAGGTCATTAGTAATTTCTGAAGACTATTCTTACATAGTCACAATAAAAATGGGGTTTACTTAAAACTCAGTGACTCCCAAGTTAATTAAATATTAATTGTCTCCTGATATTATCTCACTAAGTAAGAAGAATTCACAAAAGGTTAAGCTTATGTATTAATATTCTCGACAGAAGTTATGAATGTAGAGTCTTGGGGGAAAAATATTTTTACCATTTAAATTCTACTCTATGTGAAAGCAAGAAGTCTAATCCTATATCCAACAGAGAACTTTTTCTACTTAATATTTCTCCTCAAACAAAAAAAACAGTATGTGGAAGAATAAATTTTCATTTTAGGATGAAATACTGGAGTGCATGGTAGAATAATTATGCCCCTGATGGATAAAATTCCAAGGTTCTTATATTTTCTTTACATCTATATGTTATTTGGCAATGGTCTTATTTGCAAAAGCCCAGCTTCTAAGCAAAGAAACTAATATTAGATTCTCATAATTGGTACTTGCCATTAACATACAGCATGATTTTCTGATTAATAATGAAAAAAAGATCTCAAAAGGCACAGATCAGCTGGAAAAGCATCTGCTTAAAATACACACACGTAATTAGGAGAGGACGTCAAACAGACTTGATTACATATTTCATGGGTATGTGTCAAAGAGTGTAAAGCATTTGACTTAACCCCAGGGTGACTTCAAGAGGATTTACTCTATCTAGTGCTTGTGATTAGCACTGTATAATCTGGATGTGCTGAACAAGTAGAGTTTTACACAATATGCAAATTTCCTTTCGCTTTAATTTAGCCTTTTTGGATTTAGCATAAAATCTCCGTGTTGCATGAAGGGCTGAAACAGCTGGATCCAGTTAGCTACGAAATTAAAAATGTTGGAAATGAAATAAGGCAATTTTTGCCACGGTAGCCAGCATGCACTAGAATGGGACCCTGGGATCTGCAGAAGGATGTCTGCACACCGATAATGCCAGCCAGACCTTCTTCCGCAACTGCCATAATGCTGCTCCCTGGTTTTCCTGCATATAACTAAATTTATTTCACTGCCCTATCAAGGTTCATTTTCCAGGTGCATATTGGTAAGAAAATTGTTCGTGCATCATCCGAGGAAATTAATATACACACAGTAACATTTTATTTCTTTGTTAGTATATCAAGATATGGCAAAATTAATTAGAAATATATTACCCTGTTTGGAACCTACTGGAATTAGTTTATTTATAACTTTATTTTCCATTTCCCTTTCAGTTCTGTTTTTCAGCTGGGTCTATACAGAGACAATTCTTGAGTTCTTTTTATACAGGTCTTAAGAATACAACTGAACCAGATTATTTTTTTCCCCCATTTTAAAAGGGTATTCAAAGTATAACAAGGACCCTAACCTAAATCAATCGATTTTGGTATAAAAAGTTTTTGGAAGTCCTGCAACCAAGAATAGAAGCCCTCACTTTTTTTCTCCTTTGAAAACTACAGTCCCATAGGACTTTATATCTGTCACTTAGCAGTTATGACAACCTTGCACTGAAAATGACCATTCTTCAGATCCTAACTATATTTGATACAGAAAATTATTTAGAGAGAAAGGTACTGCAGTCAGATAATGCTTCTTCTCCAAGATATCCTTTGGCCATGTGCTGGCAATGATGGATCAGTGTGTAGGAACCAGGGGATTTGAGTTCCATTACTCGTGACTGCTGTTAATATTCCTCTAGCCTTTATTGAAGACTTGGTTTTACACCCATTCTTTCTTGATGCAGGCTATTTATTGAAAGTGACAAATTTAACAATGCTATCTCAGGCAGAACTGGGAACAAATTCTGTATCTACAGTAAAAAAGGTAGGCCTCATCCATTAATTCAGACTTGCCTTCTAAATACATTGTATGTGTCTGGCTGTACTTTCAGACAGTTACGCAAGACTGCCTCATCTACTTTCTCATTTTGTAATACTTATTCCTTAATTGTTTTAATTTCATCTACAGCCATTAGCAAATGTGGATTCAGTTGAGCATGTCTGTCCTAAGAAATTAACCACAGTTCCAACAACCTTCTTTTGATGCAAAAGAACCAACTGAGCTTTCTTTATAATCCGCTTTAACCAGCCATCTGAAAATGAAAATGATCACAGACTCATGAAGTCAGCTGTACATACACACTCTCTCTATAAGACATCTTTTTGACTGTTTTACCATAACAGGGACATGCTCATCCTTTAGACAGAAGTTTTTTTGACTTTGCAAGATATTTTTTTCTGTTGTGAGACTGTGACCCTTTCCTTCAGGGAAAGTAACAGCCACCTGAATAAACTTGGATTTCAAGCATCAGAAATTACTCATAGAGAAATGGCTAGGTAAGGGTTCCACAAATATAAAACCTGGTGCTGAACCCTTGTGCTCCTCAGGGTTCTTCCATTGCATTCCCTGTTCTGTTTTACTGGTTTATTTCAACCGCAAGAGATGTAGAACCTGCCCTGCCCAATACAAGTCACAGATCTAAGGAAAGGTAAAAAACCTAAAACATCATTTCCACCTCAACTAATCTGACAGTTCAGCTTTCTATTCCCAAAGGGATCATTAGCAGGAAAGTTATTTAAAAGTAATTTCCTGTACCGCACTAAGCCAATCATTTAAGCTGCTTTAATGGACAATGAAAAGAACTGGTATTGCTGACTGTAATTCCTCCTGTCCTAAATTTCCAAAAAATGTCACAGGGATCAACATGGTGAAGTACTGTCTGTTCCATTGACTGCAGTGGGAATCTAAACGGTCATTCAGGTGCAGGTGCTGACAGCAACATAAGGTAAATCCCACATACAAGTTAAATGTAGATCTGGAAATACATTTAGTCATCTAACTCCCTGCTTCCCTGAAGATTAGCATCTATATGATTTACTAAAAGTAAAGTAAATTTTGTGGCTGAGGCAAGAAACTCAAGTCTCCCAAGTCCTCATCTAGCTCCCTGGCCATTAGTTTGCTTTTTGTGGAACCATTCGTAAGAGTGGCCATGCAGACACAATCCTCCCAGTGAAACGCAATTTCTTGTTGCAAACATTAAAGCGAACAAGTGCAGGTAATTACTCTGTAGAGGTTCTGATTCATCAGTCAGTCTGGGCTTAGTTTCCAGAAACCATCTGATGCAAGACAGAAATGATATCTTTCTTATATTATCCCATGTTCAGTAAGGTACACAGAATCATAAGCAATAGAGATTGTTCATATTAGTTAAACCCTGTTCAGTGGATGATCTGAATAGGAATGAGGATCCACAGTTCAAGTCAGGGATAGATAGCATTTATATACAATGTAATAGAAACCATATGCTGATTGCTTAGTCATGTGCTGTACTATTGTAAGAAAAAAGACAATCTCCTTGGTTAGGAATATAACAATTTATTTTGAACTAAATAAATAGAGTAGATATAGAAATAGATTAATCACTGCAGTTTACTAAATGTTCTTCCATCTTGCTTTCTTGGCTGGGTGCTACTGTATACCACTCCTGACTTCAGTAATGGGAAGAGCTGGCCAGGACTTTTTGTATTTGTTTTATCACCACCCACTATCTCAAAGAACCTGAACAACAAACAACATGGGAAAACTAGCTTATTAACAACTGAGTTTGATTTATAGCTAAACCCAGCTCAATGGGGACATCCACATCCTTATGCTACCAATCCGCATTGGGAAAAAAAGGATTAGCAGAGATAGAAAACAGAGAAGAATGTGCAACTAATGATCCTATTCCTGTCTTAAAGTCTGTATTCGGGAATGAGAAGTGTAGGAGTGCATCTTGCCACTCTTCAGGATCCAGACTAATTGTTCTTTTAAATTCAATGGCTCTTCAGCATTTCTGCTGGCTTTAGTAAAGTTAACACTGAGACCCACAACACAATATAACTGAGAATGCTAGCACATTCAGCAGATATCAGATTCCCCATGCAAATGCTGTTCTTGCTATTTAAGAAGGATGGAAGGGGAAAGGCAGGCACAGGCCACACTAACTGGCATACAAAGTACTCTCCTGCTGCCAACAGGGTGAGGTTAAGCCTTCCTTGTTGAAAAAATTAGATCAGTGACTCCATCATCTTTTCATGTGGAAACACATAAGGCACCTCAATGCAGAACCGTCTCAGGTTTCTCCTTGCAGTCTTTAATATTTGGGATCTTCAATGTACACAGCCCTGCCAAAGGAGTTCTCAATAGCTGCAGACCTCAAGAGCTCAGCTGCCACTGGATGAGTGAAAAGCCTGTCAGTGTTGGTCACTGACACTCCCTGCCATTTCTTGCCTTGGAAAGCTATATGCAACAGCACCTGTGGGGATTCCCCAGTTATTAGCTGCCCCAGCCTCCTCTTTCCAGAAATCTCTCAAGCATGAAAGGAGTTTGCTCCAAATTTCTCCCCTGTAATAATGGATGCCATCAAATGCCTTCACGATAGAAGTGTTGCTATTTTGTCTCAACACAGAACAATTATCTCTTGCCAAGAGTATATAATCTGTCAACAGTGCTCCACTTTTTCTTCATCAGTTCAGGTTTTAATAAAGGCATTTTACCCTTCTTTTAGATCCCAAGAAGCATATTTTTCTCTCTATCTGTATTATGCAAAAACTCCCAAGATATTTATGTGCAGTACTACCTTCTCTGTGTTATCTCTACAGGTCTGAGGAATGACTAATATTTTTGGTCCTTTTCAAGGCCTCTTCACAGATTAGGCAGTTTGTGAATACAATCCATATCAACATTAGCAAACACATACTAAAAAAAACCCCAAACTTATAAACAGTTGGGTTTTTTTCCCCAGAAAATAACCTTATATTCAGATTAAACTCTGCAAAGACAGCCTTGCCAGATTTCTTCTGGCAACTCACTTTTTCAAAGCTCTTCAAATCGTGCTCTAGCTGTTCTTCTCTGCTTTCAAGTGTACAAATGATGCCTACTTTGCATTAGTCAAGTCACAAAAGAAAGACGAAAACCTGGACTGACATAACATGCTAGCAGCAAGAGCTGTTAGCAGTAAACAAAGAACTTTCTTTCTAGTTTGCTCTCTAAGCCAAGTTCATCTTGAGACAGAAATTTAGAAAGAGAAACAGTCACCTCACTATCCATGAAAGGAGAGGAAAGATTTTTGGGTTTTGACATACTAATAATGTCATTATCTGGGCATCAGAATAATTTTGGATTTTAAGCTCTTACATACTACCTTTGCATTTAGAAATCAACCTATTCTTTCTAATGCCAGAATTTTAAATGCCTTCTCTTTTGTGTATCCATATTTTCCTGTTTAGAGTATGTATGCAGCATCTTCTCCCTAGTTAATTCATCAAACCTTTTTCTGAGGAATAAAACCCAAAACAACAACCCATAACTCTCCTGCAAGTACATTTAGAGAAGGTGTTAATTATGAGCAGTTAGGTGAGGATATTAGTGCAAATTGCCCAGCTTTCTTTTACATTAATGTTCATCTTGTGGCAAACAGCTGGCATAAAGAAAGTAAAATTTTCACCAATGATTCATTCTCTCTTTCAAATCAAGGGAAGAATATCCCCCAAAAAAAGAAGAAATTCATAAATGTCAGCTAAAATGGAGCATCTACTTCCAACATACCTATATATCACAAGCCAGAACACATCTATTAATGTCATCGTTAATATTATGATTTTTAAAAGAAAAAATACAAATCCATTAAAATTAGGAATGAAAGCAGCACCAAGGATGAAAGCAGTAAAATTCACAAACATCACACCCACGGTCCAAGTTTAGTTGACATGCCCAGACAGTGGCGGAATGAAATCACAAACTCCACACAGGAGAAGAAATCCCAGTAATCCCTGCCAATCTGACTGAAGAGGAAATTCTTTTCTGTCCCTAAACTGGATGACTTGTATAACCCTAAGAGTTTAAACACAACACACATGAGAATCTGTGCAATACCACTAAATGCAGGCTGCCCCACATGCCATCCCTGGCTATAACCAGTCTTTGATGCACTGGAGGATAGTAAAAATTATTATAGGGCAAAACAGAAGCCAGAAGTCCCAAAGACCAAGTTAAAAGTCAAAGTTAGCCTCACCATTTAGCATCCCACACTTTGGGATGCTTTGGCTTTTGTATGATCCAATTGCCTTTCTGAAAGCTAACACAACCTTTACTCTCCAACAACCAACCAAGCACCCAGTGAATTTAAAAACAACTTTCAATTCATCATCTTTAGTAGACCTAGTCTGCATTTTAAACTTTTTTTAATACATATCATATATTCTTGTGAAGTGAATTAATGTTTCCTGAACAGACATTATTATTAAAGTACTCCCTGTAACATAATTGTATATTATGTACCTTTTGTAAAACTGATGAAAATTTACTGAGAAAAATACATACCAGCTAAGATTAAGTTTAAAAATCACATAGATGGACGACCCCTGAAAATGGCTTAAATACACATATCCTGATGTAACTCTGTCATTAAATATGTATTGCTGTTTAATGAAAGTTGAGACAGATCACAAATTTAGTCAGATTATATCACTCAGAAACAGATCTCTTTCACAAAACTGCCTAACACTGAATCTCTGATTCACCTTCCACTAGTGGTGTCCCTTCCCATCTTCAATAATTATACTGGTACAACCCCACTACAGTGCATCCCAAAAGACCTTCAGCAGTGCTTTTATTACACAGAAGGATACAATTAATAACAACAATACTTTGTTTATTTTGTTTGTTTCTATTCCAGGCTGTTTCTAACCTAGAATGAGAATCATTATTTGTGTTGGGGGAGTGCAAAGCAAGTACTCCAGGACCTACAGCAAAGTGAGATTTGGGAGTGGTTCACCCCTGACAGAGCATTTTGCCACTGAAAACTAACAGTGCTTAAAGTGGCTTAAACCAAATGTGCAGTCCTTCTGGATTATGAAGTATTTCTACAACATGCAACAGCTTTGTTGCATACACATAATTGCCAATAATTTCTGTTCAAAAAGAACAGAGAACCTTTGGCAGAAATTAAATAATCTGTAAAACTCCATTATTCTCAATGGTGTGAAGGGGAGAAAAGGATGGTGAGAGAAAATGGCAGTTACAAAGCACTGAATATCTTATCACATTGGTCGTGCCGGGCACTGATATATTAAATAGGAATACAAGTTGAAGAGCTAAATGTTTGGAAAAGTAAACAAACTGCTCCATGTTAATGGCTTCAGAGATACACAGTGGAAGCCACTCAGCTGCTTTCTACTGTTACTTTGCTATTGCATCTTTGTGAGTGTGAGGCAGAAGAGATGAGTTCAATATACTCAAGTCTTGTGTGTGCATTTGTGGAGAAAAGTCTGCATACTTTTTTTTTCTTCCAAACTATGCTGGAATAATCCGATACATAAGACCTGAGTAAAACAATTACACTGAGGTCTATTCTTCACTGGTGAACATGGAAAGTAGATCTAGAAAGGAAAATAAAGCTACAGCCATAGGAAATACGATCAGTCTTGTGTCCTGAGTACAAATCTGGAACTTCACTCTTCAGTATTAAGTTATGTTAACTAACCTGTGAGTTTTTCCAGTACATCAAATCCATGTTTCAGAGCAATGATATCAAGAAAAGAGACTGTGCCGTCTTCAAACCTAAAGAATGGAATAAATGAGCACAGTAAACAATCATGCAGCTACAGTACAGACTTTAAATCTATTTTGAGTGTTATTTTGTATTCAAAAAATCTAACTCGCAGAGTAGGAACTCTTCACTCAGGGATTCATCTTCCAGTCTTGTAGTGTCCTGTGAAGCAAAATTATATTCTTCAAAGTTATAGAGGTTCACATGAACAGTTGCTTGCACAAAGAAAGTTATATTCTCCCTTGCATGGGCTACTTGTGGGGTTTGGATTTTTAAAGTAATGGGTAACAGTTATGTCTTACAAGCTAATGTCACAAGGTCCTTCTGACAATGTTGGGAATAGCTGAGGAGACAAGCAAAGACACTGTGTTTGCCCCTCAACTCCAAAGTGATTACATCTACTACAGTTGAGTTAGAAGGCAAGAGAAACCTTCCTTACCTGGAGCAAAGAGAATGATTACTAGCAAATCTCCTTGCATGTGCTCCTTCCTGAAATTAAAAATAACTGACCTATAACAAGAGCACTGCACAAAGGTGGGAGAAAAGTGCACCCCTACTAATATCTTTTAAAGGAGACACCAAATGGAAATTAAAATGGTGGATTTGATGAACTTCTGCAGCCATTCCCTCAGTTCAGAAGGAAAAAGTGCAGCTCCAAGGAGGGAATGTATTCAGGAAGTGGTGCCCAAGAGACTTTCAAGGGGGTAGAAGGGACACTTACTTAGGCTTTATGTGCACTGCAATGCACAAGAGGTTCTAAGGTGTGATAATTCAGCTTGCTTCACCACAAAGTGGAATGCAGAACGATGCTTACAAATTTTAAAGTCAAAAGTGTACAGGCTTAACCATGGGTCACAGAAAGCCTCTTTAAGAAGGAGGGAGCTCTCACCGAAACTGTAACAGTTAATTCTGGACAAGAATCCAGTAGCAACAGCCCAAGATCTCATGGTTAAAGTTTAAAATTAAAATCTGACCATGAGAATGAGACTTCCCAGGGACATGGTGTTCCTTGGATCTGTCTCAGAAAGGTCTGATGATGTCTGCGTTGAAAAATGAGAGGACAGCATTGAGCATAAAAGAGGCACTCTTGGGCAAAAATACTTTACATGCACACATAATAGAGAAGAAAATAAGAGATTACTTTTTCTTTCTGGATGTATAATTTTTCATAATGTGCGGAAAAAGTTTTTGGTGCCACAATTAAGTATGCATTGTAAAAGGCCCAAAGGTTAAAAATGTCAGACTTCAAATGCTTTGTGTTTAGTAAAATAAACCTCAGTAGAATTTTATAATAGGTCTCACTTCTGCCATGATTTTTCTTACTTATCTTCTCTTTCATTTTTCTATAGCTATCAAATAATTTAAACACTGCAAGTGATACTGTCAGGTGAAGGACAGAAGTTTCCAAAAATATTTAGTAAAGTTCCACACAAAAGAATAATGTGAGAATATTGCGTATATATATTGGTAATATGTTCAGCTGGGATGAAATAAGAGAGATAAAAGCAGCAAATAATTATAAACTAGGGGATAAGTGGGAAGAGGTGGACTACTACAAGGATGAATAGCCCAAAAAAGAACACTCATGTTCAAGTATTTCAATACAACATAGGCCACAGAATCCTTCTCAGGAATATCTACATCTTGCCTAGTAATAATCAATATCAAAGCCTATTGCTTCTGAGCTTTAGGGAAGAAACGTCAATGGTTGTCAATAATGAAATTTAAAATGTCCATCTGTGATTTGAAAAAGACCTAACGCCAGGAATCTTTTCACAGAGACCTGTGGACCAGTATCTGAGGGAACCAATACTCTAAGAGCCAGAAAAGTTGGGGGAGAGGGAGGAAGAAGAGATAAAGCAGAGGCTAACAGTGGTTTTGGAACTAAATGCAGAAAAGCATTAAAAATCTGCACTGTCTGCAGAAAATAGTGGTCCCACACAGCTGCCAAGGAGAGATTACAGAAAGGATCTGTGAGGGTGAATTGACCTGCCCTGCTCCATTACTGGCAATTGAGAGCAAAGCAAATAAGACAATGGCAACTAAAGACCAGAGCAGAGACATTGGCACTGGGCCTATCAGGAAGATTGCACAACCTCAACAACCTTATCACATTATCAAAACAGAAAAGCACTTGAAAAGGTAAAACAGGTGCCAGTCTAGATCTGCAAAGGCCTCTGAAACTTACCTATATTAAAACAGAAATGTAAACTTGATTTCTGTTGATTAGATGTGATTATTAACTAAGCAGACAACTGCAGTACATCAATTGCTAAGCAATAGAAGAGATGCATGAACCCTGTTACTGTTGTAAGATCTTAAAGATTTTTATGGAAATAGTCCAGAGCTTAGGAATCTCCATTCAGAAAAAAAAGAAAGAAAACAAAGTTGTGGGCTTTTGGTCAATCATTGTGCTTCAGAACAGCACAATTGTTGTGCCACTATATGCCATATCCTGCATTGCTTTGTCAGACACCTGTTATTTATTATTTCTGTATCACAAAAAAATTTCCTGCTGGGAGCTCCATTGCAAGAACTAGAAGCCATGAAAGAATTGAAACTAACGATAAAAATATCTGCTCAAAGATATGGGCAATTCTCTCTTTTTACAATTTAGATATGGACTATTTTGCAACATTCCTCTCTTTGATTTTGTATGTTTATATGACACCCTCTATTTCTACATTACCAGCTTTGTATTTCTGATAAAGAAAGCACTAATATTTAGTTATACCTATAATACGCATATTTATGCTATTTCCAGTTTTCCTGGGTTCAGCAGCAGCAGTCATTTTTCTCCTTCTTAGTAGCTGCTGCAGTGCTATGTTTTTGACTTTCAGCCTGGGAACAGTGCTGATAACATCAATGTTTTCAGTTGCTGCTCAGTGATGTTTACTCTGACCAAGGACTTTCTGAGTCCCATGCTCTGCCAGGGAGGAGGGGAAGCTGGGAGGAAGCAGAGACAGGACACCTGACCCAAATTAGCCAAAGAGGTATTCCATACCACAGCACATCATGCCCACTATATAAACTGGGGACAGTTACCTGGAAGGGCTAGATCACTGCTCGGGTCAGGCTGGGTATTGGCTGGTGGGTGGTGAGTGGTTGTATTCCCTTCTCTTGTTATTTCCCTTATCATTATTATTATTGGTGGTAGCAGGAGTGGTTTGTGTTATACTTTAGCTACTGGACTGTTCTTATCTTAGCCTGTGAGAGTTACATTTTTTCTATTCTCCTCCCCATCCCTCCGGGAGCGAGGGAAGGAAGGGGGGAGAGTGACCAAGCGGCTGCATGGTTCTGCGTTGCGACTAGGCTTTGAAACAAGGGGGGCATAAAATCACAAAATGGAAGATTTAAACCTTTAGAATTAGTTTTAAGCAATGCTAAATTTGATGGCTTTGTAACAGTAGCAATGGAAAATTACTGAGGTGCAAGATACATAGGAAAAAAAAAAGTACAGCTAGAGAACATACTGAGAATTCTTGTACAAGATAAATTGTTATAGTTGACATAGTTTTAAGAAAAACAGTCTAGAAGAACAGGACACAGGGATAAGGAGTATCTGGGAATGGCAGATGTCCAGGATGGGCTACAGTTAAACTAACTGATAGGAGGATAGGAGGATTATTATGTCTTTGGTGCTAATGAACCAATTAAACTGGTATAAGCATCTACTGTGCATGCTTCAAAGGCTGCCAGAAGTGATGAAGATTGTTGGAAGATGTAAACGACCCTCAGAGACCACCACCACAATTCTGTACGCATGCAGGGAACTTTCTGGAAAATAACGTAATCCATACGTAGCCTTGTGAATATGTATGTATGCCCATGGACTATATAAGGTTGGCTTGTGTAGCAATGGGGAGACACATGTTAGAAGGAGCTATCACCTATGTCTCCTGGCACCGCAAGAAAGAATACCTGCTTGTCAACTTGAAAACTTTGTTGGCAAGTTTCTTCCTGGAGTTTTCTCTGAATCAGCTTAAACCATGACAATAGCGCACTTGATTCTCACATATATTCTTCAGATTTACTGAACACCTGATGTGCAATTTTATGTAAATTTTACAGGAAAAATATATAAATTCTGATGTTTAGCAAATTAAGCATTACGTGCTATAGCAATTTTGCTTAGTACCATGGCAAAACTTGTAATGCTATGAAGAGTAGCTATTAATCTCTTGGGACACAAAGAGCTCTCTCACAGAATGTTTATTTCTATTTAAGATTGAGAGGAAACATGCAACTTGCACTGCAAAAAAATTTACTTCAATGGCTACTTTTCTGTTAGATGCAATTGATGCTTCAAATAAATTGTTTCCCCACTTGATGTCAGTTTCAGTGTTAGAATAATCAATTTAGGATGCAGTTCATTTGAATGCTGGTCTAGAAGCCATTTCCTGAAGTAATAAAGGTTTGGCATCTGATGATGTATAAATTATACTTACAAAGGCTAATACTGCCAGAATACCAACCCAAGAAACAAACTTACCCCTCTTAGCTAGTTCCTATTATAATTGATCCTACTTAATTACATCTGGTATGAGCACAGTTGCTTAGCTGATTGTGTTTGCGAGAAGCTGATACCATTTCACATCAACCTGCTATCTGACAGCTCATGGCATAAGAAAAAACAGAGCAGCCTGCCTAAATCTATCAAGGAGTTACTAAGCTGATGAGCTGCTCTTCTTTTCCAAGTCACACAAGATCTCTGCTTCTAGAAGCAGCAATTTTTCCTTTGAGTCACAAGAGAATTCTTTCGTGTCTTCTCTACAAAACAGCCTGTAGCCATCCATCATGATCCTCCAGTCATGTGAGCTGTCTCACCAAGTTTCAGTTATCTTTTGATATCTTAACTTTCTGTCTGGGCATGGAGCTCCAGTTCCTTCTGTTTGTTCCCCAGGCTGCATGCACTGGTATACATACACTTGAGGTGGTTAATCTTCTCATTCTCATTTTGGGAAGCAGCTAAGGAACATTTGTACATGTGCAATTTCCAACCAGAATATAGCCCGGAGCTTTGAAACTGATAAAAATCACATCACAAGGTCAAAAATAATCCCACTCATTTGAGAGCGTTGCTGAGTCAATGCAAAGGGTAATGAAGGAGCATGGCAGGGGGGAACATCAGTGCCAGCCCGCTTCCACTCTCCTTTACAGTGGGGTAATGACTCCATTTAGGTCAAATAAGCAGAAGTCATTCCCGGGTGTCTAAAGCAGGTAAAAGTGAAACCAAATCCACAGAGAAAGCATATTTTTTTGAATAAGCTGCTTTGCTTTTCATTTCTTTTTTTTTTAACATTTCTCAAGAGTAGGGCTGCCCTTTGAAGTGAGATGTTACATGAGTTCCTTTCATCTTTTCAATTCATTTATTTTCATCTAATTAAAAAGTACAACAATACAAAGAGGTTCTTGGTGTGCATTTGAAAGTAGTTCATTCAGATCCTATTTTTCACCTCTTAGAAATATTCCATATCACCTCTACATGAATAAACTGTCACGGCAAATTTAATTTTTACATGTTCTACATTTACTTGTTTATTCTAAATTAACATTTGCTGTAATTATAACAGCACTAAGGGTATACAGTGTCAAGTTTATGGCTGTAGGAACAGGCTGTTTTCAGTCATATTCAAGTTCTTAGGTTAGTAATTGTCATCTCTGATATTAGCAGGGGAACGGATGTTAATTGGTCTCACTGCTTTCCAACATCAAAAACCAACATTTGCAAAAGGAACTGTATTTGTTTTGCTTTCCTTGAACTTGAAATGCATCATTACTGGTCTATGAAACCTTTAGGGCCCTGTTTTGCTCTTTTAGCCCATCTATAAGCTCCTGAGCCCAAGTTGCCAGCTACCATTCCAAGGTGTTTGTGGCTCTCCAGGGGACATGCTGCCTTTGGTCTGGCTTTGTCTCCCACAGATGATGATCTTTATTTCTAGCAGTTTGATATTTTTCCATATTAGCCAATATCTTAACTGAGTGAAAACCTGGTCATGTTGACACCAACTGATTTTTAAGGCAACATGACACAAGACCAAGCATTTACCTGAGTGTTTTTTGATCCTCTACTAGTAAAAGCATTTTTTGATCCTCTACTAGTAAAAGCCTTTGAAACAGGATCTGAGCCCTAAACCACTAACCTCAGGCACACACTCCCTTTGGACTAAATATCTTCACTTCATATGGTCGATGTCACTGAAACAAGTAAATAAAACTAGGAGATAGCCTGTTCTAACAGGCATGTGTGCTATCATTATGCTTTCGTAATCTAACCTGTGTGCAACTGCATGCACAGGAGCACATTACAGTAAGCCAAAAATTAAAATACTAGGAGAGCAGTAATAAATTATAGACCTCTGAATAAGACACTTACTCTCAGCACTTCATCAACTCCTTTTTACCTCTGTTAGTGGCACATGAGTTAATGGTTCATGAGTGATGATTGTTCTCACACAGTGAAAGAAGAATTTTTATCCAGTGCCTGAAAAACTGCCATTTGTGGAGGAGAAAATTGAATGAATAAACCGACCCATTTTTATTTCTCAAATGTCCCTGTGCATCTCTCTTTATGTACAATTTGGTGAGCTTCTACCTGGCAATTTTGCTCACTACCTGTATCTGAAAAAATCTTCCACTTTTCCACTAAAGGATTAGCAATCCTTGAGTGTGTTACTCAAATCCATCTGAATGACACATTCTGATTTTGCAGATTATAATTTTCTGAGGTCTCTGCCTTTCAGTAAAAATACACTTCTGACAACTATATATCACAATTACCTTCAGCTGTATTCAATTTTTAAATAGAAAAGGGTTTCTCCTACTAATATATTTATTTTTAAATAAATGCTTTAAAATATAGAAAAACAATATTTGTACAAGAGCTTTGCCCATAAGCATTTAAATTCATAAAGCAATGAATAAGTTACATACCAGGGATAAACTACTCTCACCAGCCCCTACACCTAAAAAGACAAATAATAATAAAAATACTTCTCTTCCCCCCCAAGAAGAGTCATTGGTCACAAAAAAACCTACACCACCTTTGTCTTTGGCAAAATGATCCCTCCACAAGTCCCAAAACAGGCCAGTGTGGATTCATTGCACTGACAGGGCAGAGCAGGGTAAACAAAATAATCTTTGTCTTTAAAATTCCATTATGCAAAGGGATATTAAATTTAGTGTACCTAAAAGAAAGTCTGCAGGAACTTGGGGCCTGCTGGTTAACTGGGCTCAAAGAATAATACTTTCAACTATCAGCTAGTTAGCCTGCAATTTATATTGATTCATCTTAACTTGTAACTTATTAATGTCAACAAGAACTCCATTAAGGTGCATTCCAGCATGAGTACTGCAGGGTACTGCAGATGATTTCTGTATCTGAGTATTTAACGTTTGATATGTGTTATTCTGCTATGATTAAATATCAATAATCCAAATGTTCACACCTCTGCTTCCCATGGGATGGTTAATATCCAGATATAACCCCAAGTAGTAGTTAAAGAGAGCAATTTGCAAAGTGTATTTGCATAAACTGTTCACTGATCAGTTATGAGTAATAAATCATTAATAAAAATTCAAAGCCCTTTCTCTGATTTTCTCCTTAGGAGGAAAGAAAGGATGAAAGACATTTTGGAGATAAATTTTTCATAGGCAGTAACCTGACCAGCTGTAATCATTTGTCCATACTTAATATAAACAGATTTGTTTATTTCCTCATGAAGATTGAGATGCAGTCTTTCATCCTTCCACAAGTGCATTTGGGGATAAAGAATAACTTTGTAATGAGCTGCTAAAGGCAAATCAATTTAAAATTTGGCAGACAAAAAAGACTCCATTTGAACACGAATTTATTCTTAAACACACAGAGAAATACTGCTAGCTAATCATGTGTGCCAGACCAAGATCAAACGCTCAGGTACTATTAGTAGCAACTTATCCTCTGATAATAGAGAAAAATCCCTATGATTGCTTTCCATGGGTGTGCTCCATTTTACAGAAAGGTCTATGCCTCAAAGCAGGGGTTACTGCAATACATTAGCCCTATTTCCACTGCAGATAAAAGTGAACCTTCTGAGCACTTTATTTCCTCAGTTAGAGATGTGAAAACACTTCTCTGATTCCATCCAGAAAGCTTATTTCTCTAGAAGTAAAAATTCCTTCTGGACCTAATTTTCAGAGGCAATATATACCCAAGATTAGCATAATGCATTGTGAGCCGTGAATGAAAGGAGGTTCTTCACTATTAAGCCTATTTCATATTAAATCACCATTTGGGGCAGACTTACTCTTCCTTCATGGCAACCTGAAAACTAACTTAAAGAATTTCAAATGCTGTTACTGTCAATAAGACAAAGGCTAAAAATGTGCTCATGATCATGAGAGTTCTGAACACTCTGGATCAATGGGCTGAGGCCAACTGTGTGAGGTTCAACAAAATGAAGTGCACTTAGAAAGTGAAGTCCTGCACGTAGGCCACAAAAATAGGTTTGTGGAAGAGTAGCTGGAAAACTGCCCAGCGGAAAAGGACCTGAGGATGTTGGTTAACAACTGGCTGAATATGAGCCAACAGTGTGCCCAGGTAGCCAAGAAGTGCAAAAGCATCCTGGCATGTATCTGCAGTACGGCCAGCAGCAATAGGGAAAGGATTGTTCCACTGTACTCAGCACAGGAGAGGCCTGGCATAATTTAAACCCAACCGGTAACTCAATACCATGCAGCCGCTTGCTCACACCTCTCCTTCCTCCCCCCCACATAGGATGGGTAGGAGGACTGAAATAATGTAAAACCCACAGGTGGAGATAAGAACACTTTAAAATAAAGTGCAATATGATACTACTACTAATAATAATGGAAATAACAGGGAGAGAGAGATAAAACTAAATGGGAAAAAAGAAAACAAAAAATGACATTGATGCACAATACAATTGCTCACCACCCACTGACCAATACCCAACCCAACCTGAGCAGCAATTTGTTCCTTTCTGCGTGCCTCTTCCAGTTTATATACTGAGCATGCTGCGGTATAGAATAGATCTTTGACTAGTTTGGGTCAGATGCTCCCAGCTTCTTGTGCCCTTCCTCACTGGCAGAAGATGAGATTGAAAAATCATTGATCAGGGTAAGCACTACTGAACAATAACTAAAACATCGGTGTGTTATCAGCACTGTTCTCAGACTAAAGCCAAAACACAGCACTGCACCAGCTACTAGGAAGAAAATTAACTCTCTCCCAGCTGAAACCAGGAAAAGGCTGCACCTCGTAATTGGTGGTATATGCCAACTACAAGTAGTAACAAGTAAGCACCAAGCAGCTAAAATCCGATTAATGTATGACATATGTACCAGCAACACCCTATGTATTCAGAAAGGCTGGCAGCTTAATAGGACTGGCATTATTAAATGACTGCTATAAACCAACTTAGGTTCAGAATAAGGTCTGATTAGTTAGTTTGCATGTTGAGATCTTTGTGATAACAGGAAAATTGTCAAAACAGAATGAGACAGACACAAGGAAGACAGCTAATAAGGCATTCCAAGGTATACATGTAACCTTTTTAGCCCTAGAAGTTGTATCCTACTGAGATTTTCACAAGGAAAAAAACATATTCTTTCTGCCCCACTCTCATGCTTGAACAAAATATTGCGTGGAAAGTTATGCTACACCAAAACAGCTGCATCCTGGCAATCAGCTTTATTACTGCAAAACCTACCAGGCTATCTTTTCACTTTGGAACCTCATTACTACTAGGCAGACTAATATGCATTCTTCCAATTATATTTTACATTTTCCAGCATTGTTATGCAACTTCCTAAAACTTCACACTACCCTGTGAGGTTAACTGATAGCACCTCACTCATAAAATGATGACACGGTAGTTGAAGTAAGTGAATTTTCTTTCCAATGATTTTCTCTGACTTATTCGTAGAGCTTGGTCTGGATATTGTGAGCTACCAGATTTCCAGAAAATCAAACTTATAACAATGATATTGAACTAGTGAATACTCCTAATTTCTCACTGGTATAATAGCAGTCTGCAGTTTATACTGTAGAAAGGAAAGAATCCTTTTGTCGAATTGTTTCTTCAATAGGAGGGCAGTGATGGAGAGTCCAGGAACATCATGTACGCACGTTACAAACAGAGGTAGGGGCTGGTGTCACAGCTGTTCTGGACCTGCATCAATAAGGTCAGTAACTGCAGGAAGTTCTGGAGGTCTTCCAATCATGCAAGTCTAGAAGAAAGAGGATCACCTCAACTAATGATTCCTTCAAGTAAAATTCTGGCATGTTACCTGGCATTGCTTATGCTTGAAATAGGGAGCACAGAGAGATGACTCATGTGTCTGTCTCTGACAGAAAAAGAACATGAGTCAGGTAGATGAGGAAACAGCAAGGTAAAGAAACAACAAAGGGTAGGAGTATGTGCAGAGGGTTAGGATCAACAGAGAAATAAAAAGTTTAGTATTCATAGAAGTATTTGTTATGTAAGTAATATCATCACAGGTATCATCCAAAGAGAAAATAGAATAATGAGTGGGTAAAAGCCAGAGATGTTTGAAAGTTAAGACAAAGCATGTGGGAGGGATTAAAGCTTCTGTAGGATGCTTACTATGTGGTAGAAAAATAATCATAAATAGAAAACATTTGCTAAAGAAAACAGTTGCTGAAGAAAACACATAAGAGAGATGATGGCAAAGAAAACAGAAACGTTTTGAATTGAAATATCATTGGTCAGGCATTCAAAGCAAGCAGGACTAGTTGCTGAGATTCTGCCATAACCTATATAGCTAAAAACCACATTTTTGGGTAACAGGTACTTTCCTGACATTCTCTTGGAAATAAATACTACCTTAACTTTCCTACAAGCAACACCAAGGTAACATTAAAAATAATGGTCAAGTTCAATTACTCCTTAACATCAGAGTTAAACCCAAACAAAACCTGACACAAATAAACTAGTTATCTGGAAACTGTCTTTTACAAACAATTATGCAAGGCATAATTGAAGACTCTGATAGAAACCCTGTTCAGAGGGATTTCTAGTTTACGTGGCACAGACAGATATGCCACCTTAACTGAGGTTTTCAATATGATTAGGGCAAAATGAAATATAAGTGAAATTACTTGGTCAGGAAAACTAACTGAAGTCTTGAGATACTTAGATATAGAGGAGACCTAAAATTACTTGAAGTTAAGGTTCAAAAATGCATGGAATTTTCATCGCAAAATGATGAAAAAGGAATGAAAATGAACTTTTAAAGAAAGCCTTCAGCAATAACCTGCACTCAAAATAAACCTCTGAAGAGAGGTTTTAGCACGGCTTATAAAAGCTGACATAAAAGCAGAAAAAGTGCTGCTCAAGTGAAGGAAGCTACTGTTGGAAAGAGAAAATGCAGGGATATAGTGAGAATTACCAAAAAACCAAGCTCTGACAAAGCAAAAAACTGAACAGCAAACTCTTCTTCATATAAGATTAAAGGAAAATATAAATAATAACACACAATAGATAATGAAATTAGGAATATAAATAAAAAGGACAGGGACTTTTTACAAGGGCATGGAGGGATAGGACAAGGGACAGTGGTTTTAAACTGAAAGCGGGTAGATTTAGATTAGATATTAGGAATATTAAAATATTAGATATTAGGAAGAAATTCTTTCGTGTGAGGGGTATGAGGGACTGGAACAGGTTGCCCATAGAAGTTGTGGCTGCCCCATTCCTCAAGTGTTCAAAACCACACTGGATTAGGCTTTGAGCAACCTGGTCTGGTGGAAGGTGTCCCTGCCAATAGCAAGAGGGTTGGAACTGGATGATCAGTAAGGTCCCTTGCAACCAAAACCATTTTATGATTCTGTGATTCCATGACAATGACTGTCATTCAAGAAGCAAAGAGATGGAAGAGAAAAAAGGGTCTCAAAACTAAATGAATACTTGGCTTCAGATTTTAACATGCACTCTGATGAGTAAAACAGGTCAGGACAGGGAGAGTCATGGCTGAAAGTTTGTGGAAAGTGTGAAAATAGAAGTTATTGCAACTGGTGTAGAAACTCACTTCAAAGGATTTAATGTACTTGAACACAGGCAGACAAACCAACTATGTCTGGGAATAGTAAGAAAGTGTCATGAAAAATTTCCCAAGTCCAATAACGCCAGCCAGTAAAAAAAAAAAGTCAGATCAGGAATGGAAAACAGGAAACACAATAATTCTACTGAAGAAAGTAGAGAGACCCAGGCAGCAACAGATCTGTTAGCTTGTCCTCAGTGTTATGTACATCCTTAAAACAAGTTCTGAATGAATGGATCAATTAAATTAATAAATAATGTTCAAATGTACCATGGGTTATGCCAAAGGAAAATCAAGCCCAGAGAGGCTGCCATTTTAAAAGTACGTTATCTTACTAGGCAAAGGAAATGCAGGACTAATTTATCTGGATTTCAGAAACCATTACCTCTAATGCCATATGAGAAGCTATTACAGAGCAAGGAATATTAGAACAGCACTACAGAAGACTAAGAAATTATGCTAAAAGGGGAACTGTTAAGCTAGGAAAAGTTTACCTGCTCAGTTCCCCAAGCACTGGTTTTGGGGCAAGTATCTCTTTTAGTAATATCTTAGTAATGATCCTGCATAAAAGGCGAGAATGTGAAGATAAAACAGCCTGCTGAAATGAAATCTGGAGATTGTCAATGCAGAGGATGGGGCTGCGTATTATGTGCAGTAAGAAACAGATAATGCTGAAAAGCCTGGAAACGGAAACAAGATTAAACGTATAATATGCTATAATGTTTGATAGGTACATCATCATGCCTAAACCCTATTATGCAGTTAGGGATTACTGACATTAACTTCTGCCATCAACTGGAGGAGCATCATCTTAAGTATCAGATTTATTAATTGATCAGATATCAGCCATCAGCATGACAAACAAGAAAACACACAAGGACTTAGAGACAGAAAAATGTTAACACCATTAATAAATGTCTGGCAATATTTTCTGTGGTATGCTGTGTAGGATGATCAGAGAAAAGTAAAACCCATCTTCACTTCCTATGGAAATTCAAAGCTCAGTTAGAATTGTTCTTGGTACTTCTAGAGATGGAAAGGTGGGTAATAACCAGGGAAGAAAAAGAGCTACAGCACAAAAATGCAGATAAATGACCAAACTGACCAGATGATGATACAAACTGCAAAGTAGAAGTCTTGTATCCACCCAAGATATTAGATGACAGAGCAGTTTTCCAACAGGAGTAGCAGGAACAAATCAAATCCAACATCCTCTCCTTCTCCTTTGTCAAAAGCTTCCTCCTTATTCTGCACACAGGCTCAGTATAAAGGAAACATACAGTGTGGGTGTCTTTGACAGCAAATAGATGGATTGCACTACCTGTAAGGTTTTTGTCCCTCCAAAGAATCCAATAAATGGAAATGCCAAAATAGCAACTCCTCTCACTTTATGAAACTGCATATAAAAAAAAACATTAAATATAGACGTTTAAAACTTTGTGAACCTCTGAAAACCCTGGAGTTATCCCTCTCGATGATTCTCCTCTGACCAAATCAGTTCCATTTGACACCCAATTAAGTTGTCACTATCTTTCACAGCATCATTTTTATAAAGACACTGCTCAGACAAGAGAAAAGAAATCCACTTACTAACAAACAGCTTTTTTCTCTTATAAATTTGTACGTATGTTCTATCAGCCTGACAGTATGGCATATTGACTAGTTCCATACGCTTCCAGTAAGGAGGGTCTCTGTTGATGGTGGTGAAGAAAAATAATTCTATATGGATTAATTTTCATGGAAGTAAAGGTGAGCTCAACAGTTGAATGATTTTATAAAATGATGTTAACGTAGTAAAAATAGAAATATCCACCTCCATTAACGTTTGGTTTTTACATAAAAATAGAGAAAAACTCTCTACCTCAATCATACTAGACACAAAAGAGTTGTTAAGAAAGAAAAATTGTATGGTAGCATTGTAATACAAAGTACTCATTTGAAAAACTCAACATGAACTAATACAGCAAGTCATTTATTATCTCTTATCAATGAAAACACTTTAAAAATTCAGATTTCAATGAGTGTATAATTCTTCTGGTGGAAATATACTGAGTTTCTTTATATGCTATGGGGAGTGTACCAGTAAGTAGAAGAAAAATTGGTTGCATACAAGTTTCAGAGATTTGCATCCCCCCCACCACAGAAAAATAGGTATATTTTCCATTAAAAGCCCACCAAAGAATAGATTCTCATAGTTCATTTATCAACCAAAGACTAACTAGTGCTGAAATGGAACTGTTTGCTCTTCCACAACTATGATGTTGCAAATACAGTATGTAGATATTTCAGGGACATGCAGTCAAGTAACTCTGCTTGTAAAATATTAGGCAGTGAAGATGTCTGGTATAAGTAGAAATATACAATAAAAGAACCAGCTGAGGTTGTTCTAAATATAGTACTGCCTGTTTAGACTTGCTAACTGCTGGAGAGAACTAAATATGGCAGAAAACAGGTAGCTCTGCACTCAGGGAATTCATAATAATATACAGAGGAAAATAAAATTGCACTTTAAAGTATGCTTAGTATTATACAAACAATGAAGCACTTTGCAAAAACCAGTCTCAGGAAGATAGCAAACAAAGCAAAAAGAAAATTCACATTTGCTGACATAGACTCTGACTCGGCCAAAAGGGTGCTGGGGTGTTGTATCACAGTGTGATGATAAGCAGCCCACAGCAGTGCTGCCCACATCTTGGCTGCCAGACTCTTGAATTTCCCAGTACAAACGAAAATAGCTTGCATTAACAAAATGGGAGTGCCATAACTTCAGAAAGTTCCCTAGTGGAAAACAAAAATGAATTTGAAGACAAAAGGTACATGGAGTTCACAATTACCATATACTGTTTTTAGGGAAATACAGAAAGCATAGTAGTTTAAAGCCTAGAATACCACCCATCCAGTATTTTTGGTGGTCAGAGGAATCCATGACTTTAAATTTAGTTAAATAATAGTCTTCTATGCTAGAGATCAGAAATCTGGGATTTCATGTGACAGCCTCACATGGCATCTTAAAATGACACAACCGGTAGGTCAATGTAAAGCTTTGCTTTCAAAACAATTATTCACATAATGGATTCCAAATATATTTCAGATATTTTAATCCCTTAACATTAGTAGAAAGCCCGATATAAAACCTGATTAGACTTGTTGGGCCATTCAGTATTTTAATATCTCACGTATGCTTTCAGAAGGTTTCTTTCCTCCACCCTCCCTTCCCCATATAGCTTAATGTTTGCTTTACTGGATATAATTACTGAAAAAAGTCCAGCTGAGATTGGATTTCAGTTATAATTGATGATGAATGTGTCAAAGTATTATGATGTTGTTTATCACACTGCTTGCAATGTAATTTAGTGCAATAATACTAAGACTTACTATGTGACAGTTATTTAGCATTTAAGTCTTCTTAAGATGCTCTGCAGATTATCCTGAATGCTAACTAGGGGAAGATTATTATATACAAAAGCAGCTTCAGGCAAAATGTAGAGACAAGTTGCTAGAGCCCAGCAAAAGCTCTTAAATCTTATGTCATCTACAAGCTGAAATATAATAATTAAATAATCTAGACATGTTGTAAAGCTAATGAGAAAACCAAAGGATAAAATTAAGAATTGACATTAATAGGGCAGCTGAACCATGTGAGGAAAAAACAGTCTTTGTTCTTTCTGATATAATTTCTGAAGAGAGATCTTCCTTTTCAATATGTACATGCACACAAAAGATTGAAACCTAAGATCCTGGTGGGGGGGGAAAGTAATAACTTTGGGTACCATAGGCAGATAGCTCAGGGTATTTTAAGGTGAGTTTTAGCTGTCTTGGTTTGTTGTTTGCTTTTTTTTCTTTCTCTTTGTAGCCACTAAATTAATTTTGTTTTCAGCTCAGATGTAGTTCTAAAGAATTTTCAGATCTCAGTGGGTCTCTGTTGTATATTCCCTTGTATGTTTATGAATCTTGTCTCTGGCCTTAGGCTTTCTCCTGCAATGAATGTGCAATTGTGCCCTGAGGAGCTGTGTCCCGATACAGCATAAAGCTGCTCTCACTGACCTCAGATCTGAAGGGAAAGCAATAGTGCCTGTGATGACTAAACGAAGATAACTGATTGCTATGTCTATTACCAGCAAAATATCAGGCAGTGTGGGCAACAGCAAGTAATATGTTGTCCTTTTTTTTGTAGTTAGCATGATAAAAATGGAGAAGATCTAATACTTTAAATCTAGATGCAAGGTCTATATCAAGGAAAATTGTGCAGATATTTAGAAAAAAATCAGTCTATTTTGGGATATTGTTTTTAAGTTGTGACATGTTGAAAACTCATATTTAAATTCAAACTTCATAACAGAATTTGTTTCTTTTCCTGTAGTTTCACACTCTTCTGTAGCATTCTGTGCACATATAACATGGTATGTACAATTTACTGACGTGTTGTAATTCCATACTCCTAAAGTTAAATATACTTCTGGAACAAGTTTCTAGTCTCTGATTAAAAGGCACCATTCTCCACAAATTCCTATGAAAACAAACCAAATACTAAAAGTGTTTGCAGCTCAACTGAGACATAAAACACACATAATCTTTAACCAGTGTCGTGGTTTAAACCAAATCCGCACAGCTTGTTCACTCACTTCTCCCCCTCGCTCCTCCAACTCCCAGAGAGTTAGGAAGGAGAATCCAAACAATGTAGCCCCTACGGGCTGAGATAAGAACAGTTTAATAGCTAAGGTATAACACAAATCACTACTGCCACTACTACTACAAATGATAATGATAAAGCCAATAACAAGTGAAGAGAATACAACTCCTCACCAGCCACCGACCCATAACTCACCCCACCCTGCCCGTCTGAGCACCGACCTATACCTCCTCCATCCCCCCAGAGCTCCAGCCCTTCCGGGTCTCTCCTGGTTACATCCTGGGTATGATGTGCTATGGTATGGAATACTTCTTTGGCTAGCCTGGGTCAGGTGTCCTGTCTCTCCTTCCTCCCGGCCTCCCCTCCTCCCTGGCAGAGAATGAGCTCAGAAAAAGGCCTTGAACAAACCAAACATTTGAGCAGTAACTCAACACATACTTGCTATCAGCAACCGTTCTCAGCCCGAAAGTTAAAACACAGCACTGCACCAGCTACCAAGAAGGAGAAAAATGATTGCTACTGCTCAAACCAGGACAACCAGTTTTGCCATTCTTGTAGAAACAATTATAAGCCATCATTCATTAGTATAAACATATAAATATTAGTAGCATCTTGTTGCTATGTCTGAAATGCAAAAAAAAAACCTTATCTGCAATTCCTTTTCAATTGTAACCTGTTAAAATAACGGATCATCTGTGTTTTTATAACAAATATATTCGTTAAATTTTAAGTAGTCTAGCAAACTAGCTCTTTTTCAGGTATTTTGCGTCTGACATTGTATATTCTTTTTGAGAAGGGATATACCTGATAATATAATGTTAAGAACATTTTGCCTAATGCAGTTTTGAGTTTACTAATGTTTTTAAAGGTACATTTGTTATTGGAATTCAGTTCTGCAAATACCATGTTTAATAGAACTTGACTAATGCTTTTTTTCAATTAGCTATCATACCATCTATTAAAATTCTGGTGTTCAAACTCACTGGAGCCATTTCAAAGGCTCCTTTGAGAAAAACAGAATACATTAGTGAGGGAAGTGGATGATTTTTAAGAAGTACAACATCTGATATTGGCACATCCATCATCACAAAAAGCTTGGAAAATTTTAATCTATGAGAAAAGAATCAGCATTTTTTTACCACCTTCTGTCACCATAATAAGAAATGCAAATGATGGAATGGACTGAAGATAGCACTGATTAGCCATAGAAATGGATATTGATTAGCCAGAAAGATCCTGGTAAAATTTGACTCTCAAAGAGCACTTGGCCCCAGGTGGAGTCTGGCTACTCATTTAAAGGTGAGCCCCAGAGCTTTTGAATTGTTCTAATGGCACTCCTGCTAGCAGCAGTTAATTTAGCAAGGACTCCAATCAAAATCTGTGGCTTTTTCTGCCTCACTTCCTCCCTACATTAATAGGTGGATGTCACCAAGCAGAGTCTTTGTGCAGGTAGGCTGAGAAAACAGCAGCATGCTGCTTGCTTCTCATAGCGCATGCCTGCAGGGGGAGATGGTGTTTGAGGGGTTTTCTG
This sequence comes from Melopsittacus undulatus, assembly GCF_012275295.1. NCBI lineage: Eukaryota > Metazoa > Chordata > Aves > Psittaciformes > Psittaculidae > Melopsittacus > Melopsittacus undulatus. The sequence continues at coordinate 66,749,756 of NC_047527.1, read as the reverse complement.
GAGAGACTGGCCAAGACACACTGCCAGCTCTCACCATGGAATGTCCTTATGGAGTACTGGCACCTATATGTAACTTCCCTGCCTTTTAGATCTTGCACTTTCCCTTGCTCTCAGTAGCTGTCACCTGCTATGTTACATTTTCTTCCATTTTTTTCCTCAAAAAACTTGAAGCTGCAATTTCTAATTAACAAAAAATAAAATTTAATGTTTTGATTAATGTTAAGGGAGTCATCTTGACTGACTTCCCTGCTTTTGGGCAGATATGTGGCACTTAGTTCAGTTTATGGCCAAGCTAAACCCATGCAAATCATCCATTGGTGTGAAGAGTGACTGGGGTTGTTTCAGATGTCTTTCCTATATATCTGTGAGATATACATCCTCAATATTTATCTTGATTAGAGTATATTGAGCATTTGCCAAACTATTGCTTACAAGCATCTGCTCAGGAACACATTCAGCTTTTCAACTAAGTCAGCTACCTTGCACTACTCTGTGGTCAGCTCAATGCTGCTAGCTACAGTTAACAGGTTATAAATTAATACCTTGTGTCCTACCATGGACATTAACATAAAGAGATTATAATGAAATACAAGCAATGGACATTAACCTAAATGCAACTGTAAGTTTACTATCTTTGTTTTCATGTTTTCCTCAGTCGCTATTTTAAACCAAATCTGCAGCTCTGCTTGATGTTTTTTGCAGTACCCACATACAGAAGATAAATACTGCTCTCCTGCTTTATGATGGTGACCTGCAGCGTAAAAAGAAAAGACCTGCAGTTCCTATTTTGAGGTATTACAGGTTCTGTTTTCAGGTGTTGGGAAGAGCTAATGTTCTGCCAGCTAATGTCAGTGTTGGTTTTCTGAGTTTAATACAGGCTGGGGAAATAAAATCTGCAGCCACCTTCAAAAATTGTGTTAAACAGCAAAGATACTTAGTCTGAATTCAAACAAATAAGAATTTTATGTAACTCGGAAAAGAAAGATGATCCAGATATCTTAAATCCTAAGAATTTCCTTTAATCATAGGCTATTACTCCTTTATGTAGTCAAAGTACACTGGCAGATTGTATACTAAATAATGAACAGCAAGTAATCAGTATTACATACATCTAAGACACAGAGCTGCACAGAGAGACTGTCTAAAACCAGAGTTTCATCTGGAATAGGGCAATAATCCCCTAAAGTGAGTAGAGAAAGAAAAAATATTTAGTCTCAGAGTCCCTGAAAAGCACAATTAACATGACTGCTTAACATGCGAGAATTGCTTTAATGTATCAAGGGACTATTTGAAAGCAACATAAAAAAGATACCAAATAAAATGCATTATAAACAACAATACCCTCATACAGACTATGCTCTGCCTAGCCTCTTATCAGAAAAGTTGTTTACCATTTGAGAAGCATATGACCAGATAATATGGTCTTGTTAATATCTATTGAGTATTTTGAGTCAGAAGAAGCAGCAGTGGTGTAACACAGAGAATGTCTTAATTTGTATGATGCAAAATAAACAGTTCTTTCTTTTCTAGGTCACTTGTTCTCTTTTTCTTTTGTAAAGGGCTGATGAATCCTTCCAAAGCAAGACAGTGTAGATGCAGTTCTTGGGAACAGCAGGTACGTACATACTTGCTCTAGGGAAACAAAGCAAGCTCACATAGCTTAGGTGCTCTACCTCCTGAGGAGTTTTGATACGTACTGATTAGCCAAGGGCTACTAGTTATGTTAAATAAGGGTTAAGATTGCACTGATCCCTCTCCAAGACACAGGGTTCTCACTCAATGCTCTGGAGGACTGGGCTTCTCTGGAAAAGTATCTGATGTTCCAGGGGCCATACATCTCTCTTACTGTGTTAAGTGCAAGTTAACTATGCTTGCCTAGATACAAATAATTTGTATTTAAGGAAGTAGCATATTAGGAGGAAACAGTCTCTCTAGTCTAACGGAAGATAAACTCCACTAAGAAAAAAATCTTCATCTAGAAGGCTGCTTTGAAGCTAAACTAACTAAACTGCATTATTTTCCAGTGAGAAAACATGCTGATAAGAGTCTTCATTTAATAAAAATATGCCATAAAGCACAGAAAAAATCATGTTTACTTCCAACACATTCAGCTAAAATCTCATTCTTCAACAATGAACACATTATGGCAAGAGGAGGTTAGAGATAAACTAAATTGAATATAGCGTAATTATATATAATTGTAATTGTACTGGTAATTATTTTTCTTAATTTGAGTCTTTATCAAGTGGCTGAGGAAATATTTATAATGTAATTGTTATGCACACTGGCACAATCGTAATTCACACTGCAAATACAGGGCATTCTCTAAAGCTTTTCTTAAGAGTCAAGTATAATCAGGGATTGCAAAACAAAACCAGAAAAACAATGGAGTGGAAACAGAATGAGCCAATGTTTCATTGGGATAATCTTACAAGGAAGATCACAAAAATATAATTTATAAAAAAACCCTGCAAAGCTGTTGCATTTAGTCTGAATGTCAACATTTTCTTCCAATGCAGGGTTTCTGGAAACAGGATTATTACTGATGCATCTCATATATGCCAAGAAGATCTTATTCTCTTAGGATGTTGCTATAAGGCAATGCTAAAAGGAAAATACAAACTTTGAACTTTTCAGTCATAAAGAATTTCTCATTTTAAATGGTAATCAAATTGCCAGGATGAAAAGGATTCAAGGTTTTCTCATTCTGTTGACTAAATTTTCCCCACAATTAGGGAAGCAATTGAAATAAAAATATTAAGAGAGAATGCTAGAAATAGTTGGAAATAGAACTGAGCAGTTCTCGGATCTGCCCAGAGACTGCCCGAAGACCCAGCAGGGAGCTGAACTTCCAACATAATTGGGGTTGTCTATATATGTACATTATTAAACAAATAGAGAAAACATGATATACACCATGCCTCACTGGATTTTAGTTGCCTGAGGTTGAGAATCAAGTTCATCTTTGAGTGTAACATGCTGTCTAAAAATCAATCACTAACCTAAATAGCGTTCACTTACACTAGTTATAGTGAAATTAAAAAACCCCCATAGTTCTAAAATGATACTGGTAACAGCTTTTTTCTTCCTTTTAGGATTAGGGTTTATTCAAAGGTATATTAGGGAGGAGATTATCTTGCTTTTACTGTGCAGTTTAGCTTAATGTCATACAAAGACTGCCAAAGTCTTCTTTTTTTTCCCTTTTTTTTTCTGCAAACTGAAACAGATGCCAAAGATATTTTCCCTCGTGGAAACCAGACAAATGGTACTGTCATTGCTTTCTTTTTTTCCTGCAGATCTGTAATGCATATAGTAATTATATCACCATGGGATGTCAAATCACTGTGGTATATGAAGCCAGAAACTCACTGTTGCAATTGATAACTTTATGTTTCAGTAGAAATGAAGTTATATTGTGCTTTATTTCAAATTTCATCCCTACAATAAGGCTATTCCCTAGAAATTAATCTTAGTTAGAATTCTGGTTTTGGCTTAAGGAGAAACAGGCAAAAAGCAGGAGACAGTGTCTGGATGTCTTTTTATTTTCAGTGGAATGCCAGCAAATGCTGCCTAATATAATGGTTTCTAAACCTTGTAAGGCAAGTTTTATAAAGACAGCTAAACAAATTTCACAGCTGTAGTGGTTGGTCCAATAAATTAGGTTACTGCAACTCATCAGCATTGCCTCACCTGCATTCTAGACTACAATTAACTCCAATGTCTTCAGAGTCTCAGGGGCAAGAAATTGGCTGAGCACTTCTGGATACAGCAGCATGGCCAGCCTGGATCACAGAAGCAGGCTTAAAACTTACTACTCCTCTGTTTGTGAAATAAAAACAGATGGGTTTGGGCCTCTTTCCTGAATGAAAACTTCGAATTAGAGAATTCTTCATGGATTTTAGGTTTTCAGTGGAAAATAAGTGGGCACGAATGCAGTATAAATAATCTTATATTAGGGAGTACATGCCTGCAAAGTGATCAGTTTGAAATTAAGTGATTAATCAGCTGTTATTACAGCAAGGGGTAAGATCCACATTACTTATTCCAAGGACATCGTCACTTAAAGATTTTTTGAATCATGAAGAGTCCTGGAACAGTTGTGCCATTACAAGTTTACTGAGCTGATATGCTGATGTTTTCTATAACATCAAGTTCTGATGTTTTCTAAATTTTAGTCTGTAGCTATAATCAATATGCATCTCAGCACAGCCCAGAGAAAAAGTGAGGAGAAGACATGGCTTCTATTTTTACTTTCTGTACAGTTAAATCTACAGACATGCTGACAGCAAGGCACAGTAAATAGGCTAACAAAATTAGAAATAGCTAGGAATACAGCATCACGGCTATTGCTCACCCTGCACACTGATCAGTCTTTTTTTGCCAGGTCATTGCCTGAGATGCTCTTTAGCCAGCCAAAATTCAAAGGCAAAGGATGTAAAATAGCTCTTACACACAGCACCATGCAGAATCGAAAAATTAACCTGTCACAAGCAGGGGGTCCCATGCCTGGATTACTCTGGATATTAGCTACAGGCTTCAATCCCCATTATGCTCAGATGAAGAGAGAGGTCTCAATTTAATTTGCAGGAAAAAATATTTGTCATGCAATATGCTGCATCCATACTTATGGCTTAGATATTGTTTGCTCAGTATTTCAACGAAAAAACTCTCTAGTGGCATACTCTCCTTGTTTGTGTGCATGCAGTTTTCCTTTTTGTACATGTCATTTGCACTTGAAAATGTGTTGACAGTGCAATTTGCAGACATTAATATATTGAAAGAATAATACTTTTCCTCCACCTCTTTCAGGACACCTACACAAAAGCACATTTGGCGGACCTGTCAAGTATTTTCACACCTCTTCAATTTGCCACTATAGATTAAAAAGTATCCGAATGAAACCCAATGGTATTTAACAACAGTTAGGTTTTCCGTGTTAAATTCTGTGTGTACCTGAGGAAAAAAGTTTCAAAAATGTTAAATTAACTGATTATTAATCTTTAACTTGGGAAAGCAGCAAAGATAAGAAAAGTTTACTTAAATAAGATATTCTACTGAGAATTCTTATGATCATATAAATTTTTAACATTCCTGTGGCCATTTAAATAGCTGAAGGTAGATCTCGTTGGCTGTTATAACTGCTTCATTAAGTACAAAATGATCTCTTCAAGATTCACATTCTCCCCGTTAAGCTCATAATTTAAATAAACCAGGCTAGGGTAAGAAATTTTCCTTTATCTTTGACTCAGAGTTCTGATTGCCAAGCATTTGTGTTTGTCAGACAGGAAGGGAGATTAAATGAGAACTATTCAGAGCTCTCCACATGGAAGAAGTATGTGTCAGTTCACATTTTCTTGCACACAGGGAATTGAAATAAACTCCATATTTGCTATACTTTAAATGTAGTTATGCTGTAAGTTCAATTTATCAAATATCTGAATTTCTGAAAATTTCATATATTTGATCTTAAAAGGCAGCACATCCACCAAGGAATGCATAATATCACATCAAGTTTTGGTGACAATGTTAACCACATGTAGGTATTAGAAAAAATTTTAGGGAACATACAATGAATATATCTACATTCTTGTACACACTTCATATAAATGAAGGCTGCAGGTGTATTAGTGCTGTGGACATTAATCTTTATATAGTTTGTAGCAGACATCCTAAATATTATGGAATAAACTGCCACATTAACAGCTTAGAAGACAGTTCTCCTTTAGTGAGAGAAACACAGCACAGCTTGATTCACATTTTGTTTAGAAGCTGAAAACATTCAGATGCCTCCTTGGCTGGAGTCAAAGTTTTACATTATTTCATTAATAATGTTTACCTGTGCTCTGTTGTGAACTTACATCACCAACACAGTTTAAAGCATACCAATGAAAAAAATTATTTCGACTTTGCAAACACTACAGAAGCTTCAGCATGAAATTATTAGTAAATATTGAACATTTTTATGTTAGCCATGCAAATATGACCAAATATTAAGCCTTACACAAAATACAAGTCACATGTGAATTAATAATTATGAATTTTCAACCAAATATTGTATTTTGATTGAAAGATGTCTCCCTTTTACATTAAGAAGTCACCTAAAGTGATGCTTTCTCTTGAAACAGTTGCATTTCAGTGAAACTGCATTCAAAATTTCAACAGAAGATGTTAATAACAATTTTCAGAATGATAAGATCTCAAACTTAATATTCTGGCAACTCCATGAATAACTTTTAAATAGGAAGTGAAACATGATGCTGTTTGTGGAATATGTAATACCTTCAGAAAGATGTCCATGTGTTTTCAGTATATAATGCAGAAACAAACAACTGCATTCAATAAATTTGATGTCTGACTAATAAGATTAAGGTTAGGAATCTCAAGTCTGTAGTTCCCTGAGTTTTCCTGCCCTTTTTGTAGATTATAGATTTGCTCGCTTTCAGTCAGCAGGGACCTTCCCAAACCCCCAAGAATGTTAGATGATAGAGGGTCCTGCTATAGCATCCACTAGCTCCTTAAGTACTCTGTGATGAATCCCATCAGGCCGCATAGACTTGTGAACATTCAGAGGGTACAGTGGGTCCCTTACAATTTCAATGTCCACAAATGGAATCTCACTGTTCCCATGCTTGTGATCCTTCAACTCAGGGGACACGGCAGCCCAAGGTCTATCAGTATTATTGAAGACTGATGTACAAAATGCATTAAATGCCTCTGCTTTTTCTTCATTGCTATTAGTCAGAGGTTCACCTTCAACAAGTATTGGTCCAGTGTTTTCTTTAGACCCCCTCTCACTGTTGGCATTCTTAATGCTCTTATTATCTGAAACAATACTGACTAGTTTTGACGCTGAGCTTTGGCCTTTCATGTCTTCTCCCTGCATATACAAACCACAGCTCCGTAATCTCCCTGCAAAGCCTGACCTCACGTCCAGAGATCATACAATTTCTTTTCCTTCTTGAACCCCAAAAAGAGTTCCTTACTCAGCAAAGCTGGTCTTCTGTCACATGTGCTTGAATTAAGACAGAGTGTAATTGCCTGTTCCTGTGCTTCTAAAAGGTGAAAAGATAGATAATGACAAGACTGTTCCCTACTCAGATATGCAATATCCAAAGACAGAGACAAAGCTAAGTTTATGATACTCAACAAAACAACACACAACATTCTTGCATTCTTTTTTTCTCATACAAAACAAACTCTAATATTGAGATTAAAATGCTAATATCTCACTGCTTTTGAATTATACTGGCAGTCAGATCAATATGAAACCTATTTCTTTAAAAGAAAGACAGCCTAATCTACAAACAACTGATATGGAAAAAAATATTTTGAAGGACTTTGTCACAGAGAGTGATTGAAACTACACTAGAATCAAGTAGCTAAGATGACATTAGAAAAAATGTTACAAATGAGTATCAGAGATAAAGAAATTATTAGAGATAAATTGGTGTCTGATACCTAACCATAAACCTAATATGCATGGCATCTTGGAGCTGAAGGCTGATGTTCTCCACCTGAATGGGTGTCCCAGATGAGAAAGGTTTGAAGGAGCAATGTTGGTGCAGTGCCATGCTAAACTTAATATGCCTTTGCCAGCACCAATATCCCTGCATCTGTAGGCATTAATGCTCTCTGAACCCTAACCGTAAGACTAACCCTAATTTGCATGCCACCTTGGAGATAAGTCTGATGTCCTCCACCAGAATGGGTGTCCCAGAAGAGAAAGTAGATGATAGAGCAATGCTGGTGCAGTGCCATGCTCCCATAAGAATGCCTTTGGCAACCCAAGTATTGTTGGAGCTGCATGCTTTGTGGCATTCTGAACCCTAAATCTAACTCTAATTTGCATTGCATCTTGGAGCTGAGGCTGATGTGGTCCATGCAAATAAGTCTGCCAAATGAAAAAGGTGTTGAAGGAGCAATGTTGGTGCAGTGCCGTGGTACCCTTGGCATGGCTTTGGCAGCACCAGGGTCCCTGGAGCTGTAGGCAATTTGGCTCCATCAACCCTAACCCTAACCTAAAAGCTAATTTCATTGGTATCTTGGTGGCGAGCCTGATGTGCTGCAGCCAAATGGGTGTCCTGAATGAGAAAGGTGTTGATAGAGCAATGTTGGTGCGGTTATCACAAAAAGCCTCCTGCCATGGCTTTTACATATCTAGTGTCCCTAGAGCTGTAGACTGTGGGGTTCTTAAAGAGCCAAGGCCACGTAGTGAGCGATTCTGATACCCTGAGCCTTATTGCTGTAAAGTAAGAAGATTTTTGGCAGGCATAAGCAAGGTCAATTGTCTTGTCAGGCCTCTGTAATTTTCCACTGAAAACGTGCAGAGAATGATCTCTGCCAAGGGTGTAGTTTCCCGCTGTATTTTTAGAGTAAGGTATTTAATCGCAATTATAACAAGTTATAAACGTTAGCTTTGTAAATGGTAGTAACCTCTAGACTAACCAATTAGAGCTCAGTATCTAAGGCTGTTACATAAGAAACCTAAGGGTGTAAGGGTATAAAAGGAGCACTGTATCTGAATAAACTTTGGCAATCGCTTGATCACATTGATCGTCTCCGCATTGTCCGTGACTCCTGCGTCAACAGTAGACTTTGTGGATCTCTGAGCTCTAACCCTAACCCTAAATTAAGCCACCACAATAAAGATGCTGCCTACACCCCCAGCACCACGACTGAGCCATTTTGGAAAATTGTGGAAGAAGCAATGTTGGTGCTGTGCCAAGCTCCCCTTGTCATGCCTTTTACAGCACCGGTGTCCCTGGAGCTGTAGGTTTTGTGGATATCTGAAAGCTAACCCTAACCCTAACCCTAATAGAAGCAACCACCATTAAGAGGAGGTATATATCCCCAGTACCTTGGATGGGCAACTTGGGAAAGCTGTGGATAAAGCAATGTCGGTTCTCTGCTATGCTCCACTTGGCACGCCTTCAGTGCCCCATGAGCTGTAGGCTTTGTGGATCTCCGACCCCTAACCCTAACCCTAATATAAGCCGCCACTGTAGATGTGAGGCCTACATCCCAGCATCATGACTGGCCATTTGGGAAAGTTGTGGAAGAAGCAACGTTGGTGCTGTGCCAAGCTCCCCTTGATATGCTTTTGGCAGCACCACTGCCCCTCTAGCTGTAGGGTTTTTGTCTTTCTGAACCCTATGCTTAACCCTCACCCTTATTTGCATGACATCTTGTTGCTGATGCTGACATGTTCCACCCAAAAGTGTGTCTCAAATGAGAATGTTGTTAAAGGAGCAATGTTGGTACAGTGCTGAGCTCCCCTTGGGATACCTTTTTCAGCCATTACATTTCTTATATGTATACACATGTTGTATTTAATTTGATAATATCTCATGCAAGGTTTGTCTTTTATCTTTTTGAAGACAAAGTCAGAAAATCTAACCCTAACTGACCCTGGCTCTTTATTTTGAGTCAGTCCTTCTAAACTAATCCATCACAACAAAATACAGGAAAAATGGCTACACAAAACAAGACCTAAACATAATTTATCATGAACAAAATTCTTCTTTAATAGTGATGAGGACTTCAAATGATCTGCTTTAATTTGTAAACTGAGAGCAAAAAACTTGAAAAAACCCCAACATTTACTTTTGTAGGAAGGGTTAACTGTATTACTGTTACTTAGCCTGAATTTATTGTTTTGAACAAGAGGACAGACCATGCTAAATCTGTCACTGAGAAAAGAAACGTGACATTTTTCTCACTTATACTGGTCATCTATTAGTGTAGCTAACTGAAGATCAACCAAGACACCTCTAATTTAAGCCCAAGTGAGTGATAAGAATTAGATTCATACTAAACTCATTTTAGCAGTGTGTGTTATGAAGAAAAGCCATTCCATCTGTATTGCTGAGCTTACAAAAGTATCAAAATTGGCATCAGTAGCAAAATAAACAAACAAATAAATAAACAAAAGGGCTACTTCAAAATGCTACTGAAAACATCATTGCGCAATTTCTGCCATAAAGTATGAAATAGGAGACACAATCCTCTCAGCATAAGTACTTTTCCTGCTGCAACTCTAAAACTTTTTATCATAAAATTCACTGAAAATGAAGCTATTACAATCATTTGACACAGTTATTAAGCCATAGCAGATGTTATTTGATATTATAAATGCCTAGATATGGAAAAAGTAGATTATAATAATGCTAGAGAATCCCTCTTAATTTTTTAATTGAACATGAACAGACTGAAATGTGACAGCCAAGTATTTAATCAAATCTGAGTATTTCCTGTTTTGGAAACCGTTGCTTATATGTGAAAGTCAAGATAGATAGACTGTAAAACCTTTTTTTCTGAAGAGCATCAATATTTTCCTTTTTCTTCTGAATTAAATCTGTTTGAGAAGCCTGTAGATGTTTCTTTCGTGGATTCCCAAGAGCACAACTACCAGATGCAATCTTGCATATATTTGACTAGTAAAAAGATAGAAAAACCCCAACCAAAACCCCATGCTTGTACTTGGTATTTCCGATACTAGCCTAAGTGGTATCATCTAAACATTTAAACCACTCTGTTTCTTTATCTCTCTTTTTCCTCACTAGGAAGCCAGTGATCACTAAACTTTTTTGAAAAGTAACTCTCTGCGGCTTAGCTATAAATAAAATATAAAATATATGGGTACCACATAGGAAGTCACATAATCTAAGTCACTAAATTTAAGATGGATTTGTGAGTCTTTGGCTAGTAACAGGCAAGCCTCAACAGTCATTTCAGCTCACTCTCTTGTATTCTGACTTTACTCAGACTGTAGAAATACATCCTTCTCTTAAAAGACTTACCTCTCATGATACGGACAAGAATATGTCTGACCAAGAATAACTTCCAAGAAAGATTTTAGAAGCATGATTCTGAGTGGAAGGAAGTCACTGGACCAGAAAAAAATCTAATGAAAGTGAAGATTTCTTTTGAAATGTCACGTACATGGCTGCTACATGATATATGAAGGTGCCTTGGTCTCCTTTTGTGGAGCTTTTATGGTGATTTCATGGGTCTCACAGGATCCATGCACAACATGCTGAACACCACGGATTTTCAGCACCTTTTACTGAAAAGGGCATCAAAAAGTAAACAAAAAGAGTTAGCATCAACTCATGATGCTCTAGTGCATTAGTATGTTATAGTAGAGGAGATGGTTTGCTATTTGTGGTCAGGCATTTCCTGATATAAACTTAGTGTCAGTTTCTATTAAAGAGGCACACTTTTTCATTGTATAATTATTATTTGCAGTAAGGACAGAATGTTAAAGGAAAAAACCCAGACCCATCACACTAAATTTGAATTGCATTCAGCCAGTAATTTTAATTGCTACACACCCCACTGTGTCACTGTACTCCCCCTGCCCTCCAAAAAGAATAACACAAACTGACACAAGTAAAAGGGAGACAGGCTCTGCTATAAAAAGAGAAAATATGTATTTTGTAAGAGCTTTGCTTCCAAAAGGATCCACACAAAAAGACAGCACTGCAATTAGCATAAATCTATTCTAGTACAAGCTGAAGTCACCACTAATGCTCAGAGACATTTCTGAACTAGAGATTGACTTAAATATATATGCTTTAGTCCTTTTCTGAAGTGAAAAATAGACACCAATACTCCTCTCCCCACCGCTTTCATCACTCTGCATTACTCTGTTTTAAAACTCAAATCAGATCTCTTCCTTAAGTCTAAAAGTTGCTCCCTGTCACCATTCCCCCAGAAAGGCCTGGATGGGTGATGCCTGCTTTCCTCCCCTCATATCTTCCCCTCTACAAAACCAAAACAGTCCTTGGTTTACCCAACACAAATACCTCAGTTCTATGTGAAACTCAGCTCAGGGAGATGCACGACAGAGCTGAATGGGATTTTACCATGAGACAGGTTCCAACAGCAAAATGACAGAAGTGTTGATATTGAGATGGGTCAAAATGTAAGGTTTATGCAGCCAACCTTGCTACCATTGTTTTCTTCTGAAGAAGTGGCCATGGCCTGCTATGGAGCTGCAAAGGCACCAGCCCATCAGCAGACCTAGCAAATGGACTGATATGGGGTTCATAGCCCCAGTTAATGTGCTCTACCTGGCAACAAAAAGAGCCATAAGGGATTCAGCTCTCATTCAGACATGGGAAGTTAAACTTCAGTTAACAGCTGGGAGAAGGCAAGCCTGCAAGCCCTGACTCCACATGGGGACCCAAATATCTCTGCCTGTGGTGCAAAGTCCACCCAGCTGGCAGAGGGCCTGGGCAGTACAGCAGATGCGCACAGTAGTATTCTGCAGTTTGGATTAATTTACTCCACACAAAACAGAAAGATCTGTCACTACCCATGTGCAGATTTGAGACACATGAAAAGATGCTAGAATGCATCAGGCATTTCCCTGCCTGGTGCTAATGGTTCATGAAGAAAGCCCCTTCCCAAGGCAGCCCCCCCTATTCTGCCTGAAGAAGCCCTTGTGTGCTGGGTCAGCTCCAGGAGTAGACCAATCTCTCCCCATGAAGAGCTGCCACTCTCTCAGCACCAATCTCACATCACCACATCTGGGGCCTGGGGGACCACCCTTATAGACATGTTGTTTCAACCTTTCCTCCATGTTTGTCATCTTCATTGTAGTTTTTCTCATTTCTCATACCCGTCTCCCCCTCATGTCATTTCATGCTTTAAAGAAATCCCCAAATGGAAAAAATAAACCCATTGTCATGGTCAGTCCTCACCCTGATGACTTTCTCACCACTCTTCCCCTGCTTGGGCAGCAGAGCTACTATAGCACAAGGAAGGAGAAGAGAAACACCCCTTCCACAAGGTCAGAAAGAGCAGTAATTGCTTCCCTAGGGCAGGAGGGAAGATGTGAGAAGGACTCATCCCTTTTTGGTTGGTTTTGGAGACACATAGGGATATATGTCCCATGCAAGGCCAGGCCCACAAGCAGCACACACTTGTGCCGCGTTCAGTGCTTCCTGCACATCTTAGGCTGCAGTCTGTAAACCAAAATTAAATTCACTCCAAAAAAGCCAATAAAGTTTCAGTAGCCAACTCGGAACAATTTCAGCATCACTGTGAAAGTATTTAAAATGCACACACTCATGCTGGAAGATTCAGAGCATAAAGAAACCTAGCTTAAAATAATGTTAAATATTGAAATTGACCCCCTGGTACTAGTTACAGCTCTTCCGTATGTCTGCTTTAGCTCATGCTTTTTTCTCTAAAACTTCTGGAGTCAAACGAAGAGCATTATACTAATTATATACTATACCATGGAGTATTTACAGCAATTCTTGTTCCTAAGAACTGCCTGAGGTAAAAAGAGAGAGCAAAAGCTTCAATTCCTGCACTTTGAAGTAAATCAATCCCTTACCATTATCTGAGCAGTACTTGTATGAGGTAAATATTGTCTGGGTCAAAAAGCCAGCCTCACCCTTTTACACACTAATATCAAGATATTCTAAGTACATGGTATAAATAGTGAAGAAAAAAAAAATTGGATTTTTATAACAATCAAGTTATCATTGTTTTTCTTCATATGTCAAACAGGTTAATCAATCACAAACGTAAAACCTACAAAGCACAATAGAAGTGCAAAATAGATTTATCAACAGTAAACAAGTGCTGTCAAATCTGTATAGCTGGTGCTAGAAATTTACAAAACCTCTTGAAGAAGACTTAGAGAAAAGGTTTGATTCTATATTTGAGTATAATAACTCTGTAGGGTAAAAGTACATCATGAAAACCTCCTAGCCACAATGACTGCAAAGGTACATCCTGGTTCAGGCAGTTTTTTTTCTGTATTTGATCAAAATCCTGGTATATAACAGAATTACTTTCCTTCTTCCTATCATCTCAAAACATTTTATATTTTAAGAGAAATGTGTTTTATAATGAGCTCCAAATTTCTTTATTTAAAAATGCATGTATTATAACCTCCTAGCAATTTATAAAGTTTATTTCATAAGTCAATAATTTGTTGCCAGTCATACACTGGGATGCAGTTGACTTACGTGAGCCTCTGTGTGCTAGGCATGTGACAGCATTAGGCACATGATTACTACTGGTTTTCAGTGAGTCTTTAACAATGAAAGAAGAAAAATGTTTGGTTTAGTTCAGTCTGTTTCCAAATATAAGAATCCTCAGTAGCATTAAAAATTATTTACATTTATGGTTTTTATTAATTTCATTTTGGTAAATATTGCCAAAAAGTGTGCAAGGTCCACTATCTCCCCTGTCTAAAAAACCCACTTTCTCCTGTATGTATTTTCATACTGTAGGTTGAAGCCTAGCACAAAGACATTCCAGTGTGCCTAAATGTATTATCTTCCTCAGAGGCAATATAAATTGCCTGGCATGGATGTCTGTGGTACATTGCATTGAGGTCCTGAACTGTTTTGATTAAAAGTAGTTTGGAAATCTGTGCACTGGAACTGCATGCTGCAATAGACCCAAATATTTAGGCATTAATCAATATGATGCCCCTCTTTTGGGGCTCATTCCTAACATTTACAACTTTAAGCCCTACATATGACCCACTTCAAATTGGGGTTTCCCAAATGTGCAACTAAGGATGAAAACACAACTCAAGTAACTTCTCCCTGGGACATAGTGAAGAGCTTAATCAGGTGAGCACCTTCTTCTATGGCTCTGAACTTTGTAAAACATGGGAGCAAGCAGTTCAGGAGCTGAATGGAAGCTTATTCTCTTTTTTTTTCCCCAAAAATTTCTGCTGGAAGAACCTGGTAGTTACAGCTGATTTTGTACTCCAGGAGGTGTCTGTCTGAACCTCTGCAGGTAACACTGAACTGGGGTTTTGTATAACCTGGAAGACCTTAACCACCAATCTTCTCCAGCTGTGTAGCTAAAAAAAAAAAGATGTAACACCAGCTGCTCAAACAAAAGTTTGAGAATAAAGGCTGTCTCAAAACTGATTTTACAGGAATTTTACAGATTTAGATATTTTCCAGTAAGTGGTACTGCTTGGAGATCTCAAAATGTCATGTGTAACAGCATAACACACAGAAGCAGCATAACAAAGTGCTTGAACAAAATGTACTAGTCAACAGGGTGATATTTTAGCCCACTTACCACTTTAAAGTAATCATGGGCAGATGGACAGAACCCTTGAATGTGTAGTGAATGTGCATACACTGGACTACAGGGTGAGCATGTGCAAAAGTATTGTGCTCTTCTAAACACAGTCCAGTCCTTAAGTGGTTTCTCAGTACTATGAATAGTTTCTATGGAACAAACCAGCACCTGTCACTGTATTCTTTCTCTCTGTGTTGACAGAAAGATGCAGTAATGCTGAAGAGACAACTTGAAGCTGAAGAACAGCTTTTTGCTAAGGGATTCTCCATGCTCCATATCCACTACCCTGCCTCAGGATTTTGTTGCCAGCTCCAAATCTTGGGTTCCTAGTGAAAGCTGTCATCCCTATCTTTCTGCATCCATTTTCCACTCCTTCCTTCCCTTGCCATCAGCATGCACAAAGTCAGCAAGTAATTGAGGATCCAAACCATGTTCCTATACGTATACCTGCACAGGCATGTGCAGAATTTCCTGGGGAAATCTATCATAGTTCTGCACTATAGTACATGTGTGGGCCTTAATTAAGGACATTTCCTGCAGAACTTTGGGGATCTAATCTTTCATCTCCAGGTCAAAAGTATCAGCCATGGAATCACTTCAAATATAAAAAGCTACAGCATCAAGAATAAAGAAACCTGCTTTGTTTAAGTAAAATCCATCGCAGTCTATAAAAGTGTGGGTGCTGCTTGGGGCTGTCAAATCATTCAAGCAGCAGAGGCAAGAGCTACTAAAATCCGTCAGGGACAAAGTCATGCCGTCTGGATTTCCAAAGCTTTTGAAAATGCATTTGGAAATGAAAAACACACAACAGTTAATGCACGAGATATTTCACACCAGTAGACTGAGATGTAGATATCCAATTTACAGATAACAAAACAGCCTCTTTTGCCTTAGTCGTAAATTCCAGGATGATCAGATTCTGAATAGCACTCACAGATACAAAAGAAAAATAAGGCAGATGATGAATATTTTATCGCTGAATTCTTGCTATACATAATCATATTATTTTATTATCTCTTGCTGTGCAGAAAAAAAGATAGGAAATGAGGCTAGATCTGTGAATGATAATAATAATTTGTCAAGCTGTTTGATACAAGGATGAAAATACAATAAACATGATTTTAAAACTTGAGATGGGAAGACTGGTTACTACTATGAAATGGGAAATTGTGAAAGTGATTTAAGGGTATTAAAGGAATGTAAAAGAAACCATGGTAGAATAATTTATATAGCAAGAACAACAAAATAAAATAGAAGAAACACTAAGAAAAACTGTATCTATTAAGACAAAAGGTAACCATTTTGACAATCCTGGGAAGGAAAGATGAAACACCCTCTCATTACACATCACCACTCAAGTTTCAACTTGATTTAGGAAAATCTAATTCCTTTAGTGCACTGCACTTTGATTATGCATAGATGTGGAATACCTTCTGCTAAGGATATTCAGATACACATATTCTAATTCACTTTTCCAACAGTATTTGTTAGAGTTCACATTTCCTTATGAATAACCACATGAAATGACATGTTCCAGTGTATTCAATCCCTGTGTTAATCCAGCACTGAAAACAAGCTGTTTTTTTTTTTAATGGTTTAAGAAACTTAACTTTTGAAATCACAAAGACAAGCCTAAAGAGAGAATGCAGATGGGGTTTGGCAGAGGTACACAGAATCAACAACAGAAGCCCAGAGGCTGTAAAGGACCCCTAGGGATCTCAAGTCCAACCTTCTGCTCAAAGCATATCCAGCTAAAGCAGGTTGCTCAGGACCTTCTCCAGTTGGGTTTGGATACCTCTAAGGATAGAGGCTCCTTACTGAAATTTGTCAGGGATAAAACTTGGCTTTAGGCAGAATTGCTATTTAGATGAAAAATAATGACCCAGGTTTCAGTCACTAGCAAAGAAATGGAAACACGGCCCACAGATAAGGTAATCATATTAGCTTGGGCCACAGTGGCCTGGCATTTCAGGTGTAGTAGTTCTATTCCTAACTGCTCTCTATATTTTATTCTCAGGAAAACACTTTAATGTATAAAAAAAGAAAAACTCTGTAACATTAGAAAAAAAAAATAATTTGGATGACATGGTTTGGAGGAAATTGCAGGAAAATTTCAAAGTTGTTGCTTTTGTTTTTTCAGGAAAGTGGTTATCCTCATTCCTAATCTATCTTTGTAAACTTCAAGCATCTTCAGGTAGGATTTAAGTATCCACAGTTCACTAGGGATTACAGGCAGCATCAATAATACTCTAAACATGAAGCCTTTAATATTAGGCTTACAAATAACAACCAAAAATGAGGACAAATGTAAATATATATGTATGTACAATGACTCAAACTGTCTGCCTGACTCTTTGGTGTGCAACAAGAACTTGTGCCACACGCATCGGTATCCAGCTGTCAGATTTGACTATTTTAGTTAGGTTCCCTCATGCCAAGATTAGATAGTCTGTACTGAGCTTGACTGAGAAATCAGATTGGACAAATCCCTTTGTTTCTGACTCTAGTAGAAAATGGTTAAAGCAGGCCCTTCTGATCCAGTAAAAAAAGCCCTTGAAAGCAGTGGGTACCTCAGATACCTGAAAGGTATCAACCTCTGAAAACTCCTGAGAAAGACACCAGAGATAGAGCTCCCTTCCAGGTTCCCACATACTCTTCCCCTCTTACTTAGAAAACCCTTTAAAAGCAGAATTGAGACTTAAGCTGTGTTTCAGATATTTTTATCTGCTATGCAGTCTCAGGGGTCATGTGACATTTATCTCTAGAAAAGCCACTGAGAAATTAGAGCCTGCCCAGGTCAAATTAAAGCAGGTTTTCTCCTTGTTTTGAAGGTGATGCAAGAGCACTCTAGGATCTCATGACTTTTATGTCCTTTCATCTTGGCTTTCAGTAAATGCTGCACTTGAAAGCCTTTTTAGTTTGAAGAACCAGAAACAGAGGTCATAGTGTAAATGTTTCCCTGATGTTTTTATTTCTAAATTGAAAGATTAACTGTACCAATTTCCGTTTCAGAATGAATGTATGGCCTCGTGTGGCAAGAGAGCCATGCTAATGTGGCCAGCCTCTGCATTTACCAGTCCAGAATCAAAACCCCACAGCAACACCCAAAACACACACCTAGAAGAGGTGCACACACATGAAGCATCATTATGCATTGCTACATGTACAGTGAAAGGTCAGACATTTTCATTCTAGGAGATGTAGACTATTGTGCTGCTGGATATACATCCATAAACAAATGCAAGGCATGAATGGCTTTTTTTATCAATTCCCCTTTTCACCTCTATCCTCTCCCAAGTACTGTAATTAAATATTAAAGGCCGATCCTTTGCATTTCCTTTGTGCAGATGTATATAACAGGAAGGAAGACCCTTTACTGCATTTATGTGAGCTGTTGCTTGCATGATGAGCAGAGGCAGAGAGACCAAGCAACACTAAGAGTGGCATTTCAATGTGTTAAGAGACTAGGAGAAAACATATCAATTGCCCTGCATTTCCTTATGTGTGTATGTTTAACCTCCTTTAGGTGTCCTCTATTTCCTGTAGGAGCACTTCAAAGCTTCTCCAGAACCCCAGTCAGGTTAATAAGAGAGCCACAAATATTTGTCTTTGGTTATTTATCTTAATGCACATCCTTCTAATACCTTCTCTTGAGAGTAAAGCATGCCATCTTTCCAGTGAAATACATGGACCTTACTTTCCAATTTCACTGAGGGTCATTATACTGTGTGATCAACCTTGGCCTGGCTGCTCCAGGTGCAGAGCTTCAAAACCAGAGTTCCACTGAGATACCTTAAATATAAATTTAAAAATGCATGTACTGACCTTTAAGTCACTGAGTGAAGCCTTATATTTTTACTAGTTTTGACTAGATCAGGGAAGGAAGATAGATATTTCAGATTATGTTCTTTAGACAGGAAAAATTAATGCTAAAAGAAAACAGATGCGGCACATCTGTGCAACTATTCCAAAAAGGAAGTACAGCTGTCACAGTCCAGTGCATGCACCAACCCTAAGACGCTTATCTGACACAAACAGTATTAGCAAACCCACCCCTCCCTTTTGTTAAACAAACAAAACCTTACCTTTCAGCTATAGATTTCCTGGGAAAATAAAAATCCTCTCCTGCAAGATAGGCAGCTGCAGTTCCACCTCCAAAGTAAGTTTTCCGCAAGAGGGGGGCAATCCGGTTGTTTACCAATAGTGCTCCTAAACCGGTTGGGAATCCAAAGATTTTATAGAATGAGATGGGGATAAAGTCAGCTTGGTGAACTCCCAAGTCTAATGGAGAACTGCTCACGTATGAAGCTGCATCTAGCAGAACAAACCACTTCCCTGGTATTTTGATGGGGCAAAGTTTTCCAGTTTTTATATCCTGTATCCATGAAAGGGGATATTTGGTACCAGAAAAATTGCTCTGAGCTGGATAAGAGAAAAGATGAGGCGTCGTGCAGTTTTGTTCTTCAGCTGATAACCTGTTCTTTTCTGATAACAAGATTTCCTTTGGTTTTATTGGAACAGACAAGACATTCATTGAGGTAGTTATCCCCCTAATACCAACCACAGATGTATGGCTGTCAGTTAAGTAACAAAATCGACTGCTGGGCTGCTTTGTGCCTTCAGGTATCCAAGGGAATGCTTCTGCTACCAGTTTAAGTGCAGTTGTGCATCCAGATGTGAAAATGATGGTGTAATCTTCAGGAGTAGTGTGAAAGTGTTGTAATATTCTGAAAAATTGAAAAGAAAAAAAAGCCAAAACAGTTATTTTCTGATTTTTTTTTATTTTATTGCTGTGTGGTGTATATATATATATATATATATATATTCCCAAGCATATATTCTTTTACTCTGACACCTGATATGAATAGAAGTAGCCAGGTTTTGGCAAATAGCACAATAAATGTCAACAAGCGTAGCTCAAATCATTTTGCCCACAACAGACTCTTTCTAATGCAGCAGTGAACATGGCTGTATTTTAAGGCTAGAAGCCAGCTCTGCCTGGCTCTGAAGAGACTGGCCAGTCTGGCCGCTCAGTGAGATCAGAATCAAGCCTGCCTATGATTAAAATTACATTGTCCTTGAGAGAACACAGTTTTATTTACAACCTATTAGGGGTTTAGTTTATGGTGGATTTGGGGCAGAGTACATTTCAGTTAAAACAAAATAATCTACGTGAATACTGGACATCCCAACCAAGGGCCACAGGATTCAATGGGAAAAACTTAACATACAGCTTTGCTCCTTGCTTATATTAACAATAGAAACAGAAGACAGCAAGAAGCAATGTATGCTTCCTATGTGTCTTATGCACATAAGGCTGTAATCTCTGTAGTCCGTAAAGATTGCTTAAACCAGTAGCAACTTATTGTCTTCCAATATGCCAGACTATGAAAACTTAAGCAAGCCAGTCTACGTTACACACTCATTGATGCCTGGACAGCACCTTGTTGGCTTTAAACTACCTTTTGTGATCCCCATCTAAAGCACCTTTTGGTGCCAATGCTAGCTTGTGCATCAATTACAACTTTACACCCTGCAAGATGGGTCTTCTCAGAGGCTGAGGAACAGCTTTAATTCAGTCACCTTTCTTCCCTTTTCCACCTGATGAACGTCCCCTGAATTAACTTTTAGAAAACTCCTACTAATATTAACAGGAAATGTTACAACCAAGAGACACCAGCTTCAGTATGTGGGGCAGGGCAAACAAAATTGAACCAGGGCATAAATGTTACTGTTTAGCAATGCTGTATGGCTTTAAAGGAAGGTAAGAGGTAACAGGGTTTTTCAGTGCATCTCTCCTGCTGCATGGTGCTTCTGTGAGCAACATAATGTATCAGTGCTCCCCAAGCAGCTAACACTGATCTGCCTAATTTCAAGGTGCAGACCAGCATTTGGAGAGTCTATGAACTCTGGTTCCCAATGTGTACCATTATAAAGATTGAATGTTTTATGTAACAGGAGATTCCCTTACTGGAGCAGGCAAAAACTGAAGACACAGTTGAATTTAAATGTAGGTTATACAAAAGGCTATGTGACAAATTAAAGTAAAAATTTCCTGAGCCATAAGGCGGGAGAGAGGAATGCCTGGAAGTTTTATGCATCCAGTCTGAAACACAAATGCTACAGGCAAGGGGTGGTAAAGCTGGGTGTGTGGGGTGCAGCAGTCAAAGATTAAACACTGGAAAAGTGCAGTGACTGTGATTATTAGGACTAAAAACCACTTTGTAAAGACTCACTGAAATGATACTGTTAATATTTTTCTCGGTTGAGGGAAAGTCTTTTTGTACTGGGAAGTACAGAGTGCAACAGATTGATTCATAGGCTCAAATGAATCTTGAGTTTCTTCAGAACTTCATTTCTTAAAATCTGGTGCAATTGGTAAGCATTTTATGCCTTCTGGAAATGAAGAAAGAATTTCAGCCTTTATGAAAGACATCAGCAGGTCATGGTTTTAAGCTTTAAACGTTCTGAGAAACCATTTGAAAGAGTTTATAAGGATCTTTCAGATATAGATCTGCCAGGGAATAGACGCTGCAAGCATTAACACCTCCAGACATAATTCTCAAAGGCTGTGCTCAGAGAAACCAAAATTCTCCATTAGATTTTAGAAACCATGTTAGGAAGGAAGATGGGGACAAACAGTGAAGTTTTTGTACTGTGTACTGAACTGTCAGCCTGCCTCATTCATTGTGGTGACCTGCTCTGTCTAGTTGCTGAATCACATGCTCCCCCTTCTCCTGCAATGAGCTGTATAGCCTTTCCCACCAGCCCCATACTGCAGCTTGAAGTGCACTTTTGTCCTACAGGGCACATGACTGAAGAAATCGGAAACAATCCAGACAGCAGCCTCTGCTGAAGTGAAGGGTTCCTAGTCAGAGCCATGCCATGAATTTCAGTCCTTACAGCTTTCTGCTTTTATTCCTTTTCTTGCATTCACCTAGATACAGAAAGGTGGAAAGCAAGGCAAGCAAGAGTCATAACTTCTTCAAGGAGAGAATAGGAGAGCATAAGACTCTTGTTTCTAGGGGAAAGGAATTGTGGAAAGTGGATTAATAAGGGGGCTGGGTTTCTGTGGCTATGGACATAATTTTCTATGCATTATCCTATGATGTGGCTTATTTTTGTACACAGTCATATTGGATAGGTTTTGGAATCATTACACTGATATAAACACAAATTACAACAATGCGCAATTCCAAGAAAAATCAACAATTAAGTATTCAAATTCTGTGAGCACTAGGCCAAGTTACGTATTCACATGTATGAGCACACACAGAATACCTTTTGAGTTAATAATGTAGGTGACAGGAGCAAATTCTTAATATTTAACATCTTTTCATAAGAGCAAGCTGACAAGAGCAGCAACAAAAAGCACTCTGAAGACTCTTATCAAGTCTGCTCCTTTTCTATTCTACGCTTTTCCTCCTCCCTGCAAGCTGAGTGGGAGGTGAGAAACATCTAGGCAAAATGCCAAATTTTGCTCAGGAATAACAACCTGTAGTTCTCCATTGGAATTGTACTCGCTTACTACAGCACTTAATTTGACCAAAAGACACCATAAAATGACAATAGGTGGAACGCAGTAATGGTGGATCAGGATTTAATAATGGGATGCTGTTGCCCAACCATGTATACCAGAACCAGTGAGTATTTTTTCAGACATTTTCCCAACTTTATAAAATAAAAACTTTTATCATGGGTTCTTTAAGCTCACAAATAGAGAACAAAACTCATGCACATTGATAGTATTTCAACTGTATTTAGTTTTAAATCATGCAAATTTGGAAGAAGCTGAAATATTCTGAAATAAAATCCATGACACCGATATATTTATCTGTTCAGTTCCGTACCAAATATTGATTTTCACATGAAAAAAAAATAAAGCTTTAGGATAAGATTTTCAAAAGTGCCCAAACGAATTAGAGCCTTTTTTTTTGTAAAAAACATTTAAGTTCCCAAAGTTAGAGAAACAGTGAAGTTACATGTCAAATTACCTTCAGTAAGAAGCAGGCTCCTTTGTGAATCTCATTAGGTACCTATTTGCATTTTGGGTCTCTAAATGCATCATAAAATTGCTAAGACTCCAGTACTTGAAAAAGAGTTAGAATTTTCAAAGTCATACTTACATTTTGATTGAACTATTTCTAATGTTAAAAAAAGGAAAATAAATAAATAAGGCAATAGCAACAGAGATAAGGAAATTTCCTTCTCTAGAATGTCTTCTGATGTGCAGAGCAGAAGAGCTGCAAGCACCTTAGAGTAAGGTTTATGAAATGAATATCACAAACTCCTGAAACAGAACAGCAGTGTTATGATAAAATCAGAGTTCTCAGGGCTAGAAACCTGCAATATGTCTCAATGACTTCTGCAGCCACAGTACTACACCCTCTGTCTTGACATAAATACTGGGAGCACTGGCTGTTACACACAGTTCCTAATGCTCTCTGCCTGCGTGTAACACATACCCTATTACAGTGAAATGCAGCTCACCTTTATTGCACTCCTGTAAGATTTATAGCCATATATAAGGTTGTTCTTGGCAGCAGGACTAAAGACTTGCAGTGAAAAACTGATAGTTTGATCTATTATAGCTCACAGCTGCAAACAGCAAAGGTATTTTATAGTATTACAAATTTCCCCTTTTCAAAGGATTCTTTGGAACAAAAGGCTGAAAAGATAATTGTTTCATTAAACATACTGATATGTGCCATCACGGGGAAGTCAGCACAAAAGCTGAGAAACTCGACCCAGTTCCTTGCATTCAGATTGGCAAGGAGGGGGAGGAAGCTGGATGCTCCATCATTGCATTATATCGAAGACCCACCATGACTGGTCACTTCTTCTCTCCCACCTCAAGTGCTCCCCAAGAGCACACAGATCACAACACAAGGAGGTCAATAATGCATAGCCAAGAAGCCTGTCCAGGGGTAAGCCACTGAAAATGCCCCAACTCAACCATACTTCCCTGGGTACGCTTGTATCCTGAGACCTCTCTTTGCTTGTACCCTGAGACCTCCCTGTTAGCTGATGTTTAATCCTTTTAAAATGTTGCCATGCAAGTTTTGTATCTTTATGACTGCAGCTGAACCAAAACTAAGGTAAACATTGCTAGCGAAAACCAATTAAATTTCAACCAAGCCTGCTGTCTCATTTTATACACTTAATGCACACATATTTAATAATGGGCTTTATATTTAAACCTATGTATAATCAAGCCATATATTTTGAGGGTGTAGTCCTATTATCTAACTCATCTAACTCAACAGCCTGAATTAACAATTTAATTAGAACTAGATACTCCAAATCGCTACTGGCAGCTCTGTGGAACATAAGGGCTACTGATTTGTTCAGCTACCTTAGGTACACAGTGGCACCTGAAGTTAGGTGAAAGGGATGATGTCCAAAGCTGCTGTCTGGCTGCTATTACCTCATGCAAGAAACCCCGTGTTCCTCCTTGGCACTAGCTCTTCATTTGTGGTTCTCTGTAGCAGATCACTAGTAGCGCTCCCATAAACGTACAGATGTTCATGTTGTACAATTTCCATTACAGACACCTAAAAGTCAGTTGATTTATATGGCTTTTCTTCCAGGATTCTAAGCTTTAAATACTTCTAAAATATGCTTTATAGCAGTTTCTCCACTTTCTTCAAAATCAGCATTTTGCAAACACCTACAAAAGCTGAACAAGAAATTCTATTGCTAGGTTTGGGTCCTTTCACACTTTCATTCCAACTGATGCAAACATTTCAATTTCTAGTTGGCAAGATCAAAATATGGCCAAGGAGTTTCTGATTTTCATATTTTATACTTGTATTCACATTTTTATTTAGATTGTATATGAACTGTCATAACTACAGTGATTTTCTAGCCAGTAGCCCCTCTAGCTAAAAAACCACTCCTTTTAAAAGTTTAAGTACTGCCATTGTAACAAGAGATTCAGATTTGAAGACAGAAGCATACTTACCCATTTAACAGTACAAGTTTAGGTAGCACTTTATAAAGCCCACTTTTCAGCTGCATATTTATATATAAAAATTATTTCTTATTATATTTTTTTTCCATTGTTGTGTTACTCATTGTTGTGTGCCACTGAGCTGGGTTCATTTGGAACTCGGATCAGATGCCTCTATACAAATGCCCATAGCATGGGGAATAAACAAGAGGAATTAGAGATGTGGGCACATCTACGGGGCTATGATATAACAGGCATCACTGAAACATGGTGGGATGGCTCCTTTGACTGGAGTGTTGGAATGGAAGGTTATAGGCTTTTTAGAAAAGACAGGCCTGGTAGGAGGGGAGGGGGAGTTGCCCTTTATGTTAGGGATAGGCTGGAGAGTATGGAACTCTGTCTGGGGACAGGTGATCAGTTAACAGAAAGTTTGTGGGTCAGGGTTAAGGGGAAATCGGTGATGGGACACATTACTGTGGGGATCTGTTACAGACTGCCTGATCAAGAGGAACCTGTGGATGAAGAACTCTACAGACAAATAGGAAAAGGCTCACGCTCACAGGCCCTTGTTCTCATGGGGGACTTCAACCACCCTGACATCTGTTGGGGTGACGGTATGGCCCGGCACAAGCAATCCAGGAGGTTTCTCGATTGTGTGGAAGACAACTTCCTTCTGCAAGCAATAAAGGAGCCGACGAGGAGAGGTGCCCTGCTTGACCTCGTGCTCACCAACAGGGAAGGGCTCGTTGGAAATGTGACTCTCCAGGGAAGTCTTGGATGCAGTGATGACGAGACGGTTGAATTTGAGGTCCTCGAGACAGTGAGAAGAGCGTGCAGTAAGCTCACTGCCCTGGACTTCAAGAGAGCAGACTTTGGCTTCTTCAGGAACCTGCTTAGCAAGGTTCCATGGGATATAGCCCTAGAGGACAAGGGGGCCCAAGACTCTTGGTTAACATTCAAGGATCACCTGCTACAGGCTCAGGAGTGTTGCATCCTGACTAGAAGGAAGTGCAGCAGGAGAGCCAGGAGACCTCCTTGGATGGATAAGGAGCTGCTGAGAAAAATTCACAAGAAAAAAGAGGTTTATAAAAGGTGGAAACAAGGACAGGTAGCCTGGGATGAATACAGGGATGTTGTCAGGGTAGTTAGGGACCAAGTTAGAAAAGCTAAGGCCCAATTGGAGCTAAACTTGGCAAGGGATGTTAAAGATAATAGGAAGGGATTTTATAGGTATGTAGCGGCTAAAAAACAGACTAAGGACAATGTAGGCCCCCTCTGGAAGCTATCAGGAGAACTGGCTACACAGGACATGGAGAAGGCTGAGGTTCTGAATGGCTTCTTTGCCTCGGTCTTCACTGGCAAAGGCTCTGACCGCAGCACCCAAGTCTTGGAAGGTGGACGCAGGGACTGTGAAAACCTAGACATTGGGCCCACTGTACATGAGGATCTGGTTCGAGACCATCTTAAGAACCTGAATGTACACAAGTCTATGGGACCTGATGAAATCCATCCGCGGGTCCTGAAGGAGCTGGCGAATGAAGTTGCAAAGCCACTGGCCATCATATTTGAAAAATCATGGCAGTCAGGTGAAGTTCGTGATGATGGGAAAAAGGGAAATATAACCCCCATTTTCAAGAAGGGGAAAATGGATGACCCGGGGAATTACAGACCAGACCTCTGTGCCTGGCAAAACCTTGGAGCAGATTCTCTTGGAAGGCATGCTAGGGCACATGAAAAACAACAAGGTGCTTGGTGACAGCCAGCATGGCTTCACTAAGGGGAAATCCTGCCTGACCAATTTGGTGGCCTTCTATGACAGAGCTACAAAAGTGATGGACAGGGGTGGAGCAGTTGACGTCATCTACCTGGACTTGTGCAAAGTGTTTGACACTGTCCCACACGATATCCTTGTCTCTAAATTGGAGTGTCATCAATTTGATAGGTGGACCACTCGGTGGATAAAGAACTGGCTGGATGGTCGCACTCAAACAGTTGTGGTCAACGGTTCAATGTCTGGCTGGAGACCAGTCACAAATGGTGTCCCTCAGGGATCGGTGTTGGGACCAGTGCTGTTCAACATCTTTGTCACTGACACGGACAAGGGGATTGAGTGTGTCCTCAGCAAGTTTGCTGATGACACCAAGCTGTGTGGTTCGGTTGGTAGGATGGAGGGAAGGAATGCCATTCAGAGGGACCTTGACACGCTTGTGAGGTGGGCTGATGCCAACCTCATGAAGTTTAACCATGCTGAGTGCAAGGTCCTACACCTGGGTCGGAGCAATCCCAGGCACAGATACAGGTTGGGCAAAAAGGAAATTCATGGTAGTCCTGCGTAGAAGGACTTGGGGGTGTTAGTCAATGAGAAAATGAACATGAGCCAGCTTCAGTGTGCACTCACAGCCCAGAAAGCCAACCGTATCCTGGGCTGCATCAAGAGGAGCGTGACCAGCAGGTAAAGGAGGTGATCCTGCCCCTCTACTCTGCTCTCGTGAGACCTCACTTGGAGTATTGTGTGCAGTTCTGGTGTCCCCAACATCAAAAGGACATGGAGCTGTTGGATCAAGTCCAGAGGAGGGCCACGAGGATGATCAGGGGACTGGAGCACCTCCCATATGAAGACAGGCTGAGAAAGTTGGGGCTGTTCAGCCTGGAGAAGAGAAGGCTGCGTGGAGACCTCATAGCAGCCTTCCAGTATCTGAAGGGGGCCTACAGGGATGCTGGGGAGGGACTATTCATTAGGGACTGTAGTGATAGGACAAGGGGTAATGGGTTGAAACTTAAACAGCAGAGGTTTAGACTTGATATAAGGAAGAAATTCTTTACTGTTAGGGTGGTGAGGGACTGGAATGGGTTGCCCAGGGAGGTAGTGAATGCTCCATCCTCAGCAGTGTTCGAGACCAGGTTGGATGAAGCCTTGGGTGATATGGTTTAGTGTGAGGTGTTCCTGCCCATGGCAGGGGGGTTGGAACTAGATGATCTTGAGGTCCTTTCCAATCCTAACTATTCTATGATTCTATGATTCTACTCAGGAGCACAAATCCAGTTGGGACTTGTGCTGAGAGGTGCTTAGCCTGGGCCTCAAGAATTTCATCAAACTGTTTTCTGCTCTACAGAAACTATGAAAAGACTTTACATTGTTTAAGGAATAGGTTTTGAATGAATGATAATAGTAAAAAAAGACTTCTGAGTCGATTAAAATGTTTGATTTTGATCTAGGTTTTGTTTGTCTTGTTTGTTTTTTAAGGTAGAGGCTAACACTTTTCATAACTGATGTTTTAATTCTTTCCACACACAAGCACAAGAAGGAATATATACAGTGGCTCCATTTATATTTCTGGGTAAGAACATTTTATCCTTCCCCATTTATTAATTAGGGGTCAGGTCCAGCTATCAATGCATCAAACTTAAAAACTTCCATCAATTTTGGTGAGGGATCTTAAGGTCTTGCAAACTGCTGTGGTTGATACAGACACCAGGATCTGAACCTTGCTTTCAGGCTTAACTTAATGTGCAGCAGTAGCTCTTCTGAACATGTTTTTCTCTCTGTGCATATGCAGAAAAAAGAACAGAAGATGTGGGTATCCTCATTCAAGCCAACACAGAATAGTACTGTAAAGAAGCACATATTGCTTAACGTACAAATCAATTTTCCTTAACTTCTCTCACTGACAGAAGTGACAGCTAAGCTTAACTAGTTACAGCTACATCCATAAGGGGAATGCTCTGCTTTAACACACTAAAAAGACAAGCCTTCTGGGTAGGAAATATCTTATCTTGTTTTGTAAAGACGAGGTCTATTCAATCAGTATGTCACAGCACCAAGTTAAATTCTCATTTTCAATTGCCAATCCAAACAAAAGCAAACTGAAATCTATGAATATTTTTAAGGATCAAATGTATTTAAGCAGGGGAAAAAAATCTATCAAGTCTGTCCTCTTCCAGTAAAGCATTAATTTAATGAAAAAACCTTTGTAAAGGTTTGGGTTTTTTCTCTTAGAGCAAAATTTTCAACGGAAATCTATGCCATATCTTCTCTTCAACCTGTGTAGCTAACCCAGCAGAGGTCCATCAAATTGAAAGATTTGTCCATGGATTAATAGCTGCATAAGAAAGAGCACTGGGATAAATAATAATTTATAGTTCTCTCCCAAAGTTTACTCAGTCACCTTTGCTATTTCAATTTTCTTTCTCACACTGACAAACACAAATTTAAGCCTTTCAGAGCACATGCTAACTATGAGATAGGTACCCAATGGTCTATTTATCCTCACTGGTTATATCCACATATACTTATTTTCTGACCATTTTACTCAAAAGGCACACATTCTGAACCCAGCTTCTTCCCATTTCTGCTTGCATCAGAGTGATTAGGATCTCACCCATTTACACAACTGCTGCTTATGGCAACACTGAAATCAGCTCCCTGAAGTAAATGATTAGCTGGAATGCACCTCTTAAGATCCACTTGGCATGGGTACATGATGGAAAAATCTCTCTTTTTCTGTTTGAAAACATTACTTGCTTTAGGCATTCATGCTCAGCCATCTGAATTGAAGCATTATAATACATTACATTTATTCTGCTAGGCATTACCCAATTCGCTGGAGACAAACTGGAAATACCAGTTTACTTACAAAGGGTCATAGTTGATCTTCACCAAATAATAAATCCCTTCTCCAGTTCTGCAAAGCTGGCAGCACAGCAAAATGCCTTGAGTTTCCTTTGCACAACATCTTCAAAAGAGCAAAAACTCTTTAATGGCTACAAAATGTCTTCTTTCAGGAAAAGACGCTTTGATGAACAAAGCCTATAAGAAGCACACACCCTGACCAAAAGGTGTTGACCCTCATTACAAAGCACACATCCAGAAAACATTCAGTGTCTCAGCAGGCATACTGACAGAGCAAACTAAAATTCAGGGTGGTATTATGGCACTGCATATAACCAGAGGAATGAAACAGTCGGAAGGAATCATGAAAAACATAAAATCTGACACTGCGGGCTACTTGTTGGTACAGTTTGTTCTAGCACACAAATATAACTCCTCTCTCTGACAGAGCCTATAACTCCTATAACTTTCTAGATGTGGCAGAAACCCCTGGGTAACTGTTTCCTTTGAAATTAAATAGTTCTTTTTCTGTGTAGAGAGGGACAATCAATAGCTACATGGTTTTAAAGCCATTTTGTGGATATTTTTTTTGCGAGTAAGACCGGCCAGATCTGTTTACTCCAGTGCTTGAACAACTGTCAAATATTTGTAAAACAGTTGTGAATCCTGGTATTTTCATTAATTAGGACAGAAATGACTCTGCAAATATATATCATAGATCCTTCAAATGAAAATTCACCACCTGCTATTCAAGTCAACCAGGAAGGAAATGAAAAAAATAAACCATATTTTAGGCAACCATTTAAGGAGGACTACATACGAACACCAAACATCTCATGAACAAACCATTCCAAAGCAGTATTTGCACAAATTAACTGCTAAATAGAAAACTGCAAATTAATCCGAATCAGTTTGTAAATAATTCTTGTATTAGAATTCAAAGTAATTTTTGCAGCAGATCTTAGCAGTTACCACAAGGAAGCAAAACCAAAACCAAGCATAGGAAGATTTTATACACAGACTAGCATATTGCCTCAGCTGCTGTCTAGGCAACTTCAGCATGGGATGTTTTCATTGCAGTATTTTCTTCATATGATAGACCAAAAAACTAAGGTCATTGTATTTTCCCTGTCCAAACTTCTCTTACCTATAAGTTTTTTATTTAGCAGAAACAAAGAATGCACTGACTTCAACAGTGAACACCCAAGACAACACACTACCAGCCAGATGTATAATTTCTGCCAGTAGTAAGTGCAACACCCTATTCACAAGCTATGTGAGCAAATTACAGGAGGGTGTATATGAATTAATATCACCTCAAGACAGCTACACTGTGGACAACATAGAACATCAACCTTTAGAGACACTCAAAAGCCACATGTTCTACATCAAACAGCTCATTTGACCTAAGGTAGAAGTCTACCTCAGGCTGAGATGTCTCATCCTGAACATGTCCAATTCCTTCCATTGAGTGTCAAAGGCATCTAAATGCCTTGTGCATCGTACACAGCTATTCTTATCCAGCTTAATAAATAAGAATTATATTAGTATCTACTGGATCTTATCTCAGCTTCAGTACCTTTGGGGCACTGTCATCCATCTTCCCAGTCTTACTCAGTGAGTCCTAATCTCTAACCTTGATACAAGTTCTGAGAGATTAGTTCTTCAGTGCTACAGTGTCTAATAAATTCTGCTAATGCCAGCAAGCACTAGGGTTAGGGTTAGGGCTAGGATTAGGGCATGAGGCCTGCTGACCTATCATAGGGATATTTGCTGGTAACTGGTCAGCAGTTACTTAACTTTGTTTTCTGATTCTTGGAAAGCAGAGCATGACAATTGGCTGTTCTCCAGAAGTATAACAAGCAAAAAGTTGTAAAGGCTGTTTCAGAAAAAAAATTAAAATAAATGAAAAGGAAAAAAAAAGCACACTTAGTTGTTCTGATTGCTCCATACTCTCCAAATTTACCTTTCAAGCAACCTCAGATAAGAAATCACATATTCTTTAAGGTGTAAAAAAAAACTTCATAAGAGATACTTTCTTCTTATTTTTCTTATTTTTTTTAATAACATACCATCGTTCCCTGTTCTTTACCTTTTCATTACAGGAATTTGTTTCTAGATCAGCTTTGGCCTTTAAACTTTGTATTTATATAATCTCTCCAGCTGTGGTGGAGTGGGGTTTTCGGCAGTGTTTTTGCAACCAGTTAAAAAACTGCAGCAATTTTTTTTCCTAAAGCAGTATGTCATGTAGTCCAGACACTGTGACCCTAGTCAATCTCTTTTCCCTGTTAGTGCCAGGGGATGGACTTTTGGCAACTAGTAACTGTCTACAACCTATTTACAAAATGGATTTGCCATCTAAACTAAGTATGTTTGGCTTATTTTCATGTTGCCTGGCATTTTGGATTATAACAAGCAAGTAACTAAGCATAGCTTCTAAAGCATAGCCCCACATTTCTTACATTATCCAGCAACAGTTAGGCTTATTCTGTGGTGTGGGAGTCACCTTCATATGCTCATTTAACTCTTCCATTACTTATCTAGTCTTCATATTTTTACTTTGGGGTGGTATTGCTGGGACTGAAGTAGGTTTGAGATGCATTTGGAGAGCAGTTGTGTAGATGAGCCTATGCAGCTCCTGTGTACTGGGGGCTTCTCTACGCTGGCTCTAAGCAAGTCCTTTCTGTGCTGTGCTGGGGATCAAATCAAAGCAGTTGTGACAATGTGCCCCTGTCTTAAACACTCCCAGATGGCTAGCAACCTTTGACCCTTTCTGAAGTTTAAAGACTCACATGTGTTGGCTGAAACCAGGACAACATGTCTGAGACATCAAGACTCAATCACTGTTATTTCTGGTTAAACAATGGATACATTAGAGCCTATATAGCCTTTGAAGAGTATAGCTTCCTGCGTCCTTGGTAGGGTGCACCACTCAGCAGACATCTTCCCAATGCTGAGAGCTCTCTTATGGTTCGTACTCCAATTCCTGCCCTGAAACAAAGCCTTGAACCTAATCTTGACACATACCAACTGCAAATAAAGATAACTATATCAGTGATCACATATTTACTGCTGACTTTTCATATCAACCTGTTCCTCCAGAAAAAAAAATTGCAAAATGCAGGGTGAAAGGAGACAAAGACAAAACACTTTCATGTCAAAAGCACCCATCTACATAAAAATGACCCAAGGCAGTGATGAAGTACTCTGATTCACATGTCTAGAAGATCAGAAATTGAGCAGCACAACCTTTTTGCTCCACTTCTTCAATGTATTTCCACAGTATGAATGATGGCCTGACTACAAAATATCAGCACACCCCTACCCAGAACTTTCTTGACTTTAGATTTACCTGGGAAACACTTAAGCCCAGAACTTCAGAGGTACTCAGGTATTTAAATGGGAATTAGGTTATTTTGTTAACTTGTGCCTCAGTTACTATGGTGATAGAGACTATGGCAAACACATACAAAAATAAGCCTTATTTCATCAAGGGTTGCTTTTCAAGTACTATGCTTTTGTCTGGAAACGGCTTTAGATGGAGATGTTAATCCTTAATCACCTCAGTCTGCTTCCAAAATACAGAGGCTTACATAAACCCATTAATGCATTTCAACAGCATTTTACTTTACATGGCATAGGTGTCCCAGGCAAATTAGACAAATCCTCAAAAGCAGTTTGTACTTCCACTTGCTCTGGGGAAAAGCAACGAGAGAAGTCTGGAAGACTGCTGGTCACAGTTTATTTGCTTTTCATATGGTGTGATGGCCCATCTCAGCAGTGTAGCTCTCATTCTGCTTTCTAGAAAGAACACTGAAGCACTTTACACAAAACCACAAAAAACCCTCCTATCAGTATGAACAGCAGTGAGAACAAGAACAGAAGAGCTAGTAACCCTTGGCATATTTTGCTCCTGAAACCTGCCAGACACTCACACTTTGGTAAAACAATGCACTATCTTATCACTTATGAGTTTGAGATAACACGATACTGTGACTGTTAATAAAACTATCCCAGTGACCATAATTGCAGAAATACTCATGAGAAAAAGTCTTTTCTGTTTATTTGTTGAGCTGACCAAAGCATTCCCAGTGTCAGTGTGTCCTTGCTGCACCCTATTTGCATTGAGCCACATTCATGTTTTGGCTAAAAAAGCCCCAAGATTTCCCAGAAACTATGAATGGATGTTTGCTCATATGGGAAATATAATTTCTGCCTGTCAAGTTACTCTTCATTCTTTTTAAATCCTGACAACTGTGCTTCCAGTGATCTTGGCAGTTGAGGGAGAAACTGTTCTATACATGATGGATACAGCAAGGCATAAATGACTGTTGAGGGATACTCTTGGCTTGACTTAAAACAAAACCTGGTTGCAATCTACAACAAACACATTATGGAACAAGGAGCAATAAAAACATTTTAAGGAGATCACCAGTGGCATTTTTAGAATCGTAAAAGAAAAGCAGCTTAGAGGCAACTTAAACCCCAGAGCAACACAAAACCTCCGTATAAATGACAATGCTTTACTAATTGAACAGAAAATATTAATCAAACTCAGCTACTGCATATGTGAGAGCCTACAGAAATGGATACAGAAATTATAAACTGAAAGTAAGTAATACTGTTTAAAGCATCCCATTAGTTAATTCTGATATAAAGTAAGGCTGCTATTGATTAGAAAGTTCACCCCAGAGAATGTATGTTAAGTAACCTTTCCTTTTTGCAATTTGTGCTGCCTGGAAGCAGAAACCCTCATGAAATTAAAAGTAACTAAAGAGTATACTAACGACCGTCATTTCCTATAATCCTTTTCCATTGCATCTTCATCGTATAGAGCTGCTAGGCAGAAAACCTGAGCCAGAAAATGTGGCTGCCTTGGATTTCTCTTTTTCTCACTATCTGTCTCCTACAAGATACAAACCTGACCCAGGAGGTCAGGAAATCCAGATATGAGATGGTCAGTCCATATGGAGGAACAGACACCTATAACCCATCCATTCGGGGAAACATTCTGAATAGCAGATTCAACATTGCTGGGTACCAATGCAACCTCACTAGAATCCATTGCACCAGGTAAGGAACAACACTTTTGAACTTGCTTCTGACTTTTCAAGTATGCCACCCTGCATAGGAAAGCCCCCCCCCCCCCCCAAAAATAAAAAAACAAGTCAGGGAAAGATTCTCAAAGGGAGCAGAGGACTACTCAAATGCATAGACTATAGCCATGTACAGGATAACATAACCTGCTCAGCTGAGACAAAATGCATAACATCTTGTGGGAAGAGACCCACAGATCACACCTTCAGAACAGTGGTAAAGTTGGCTCCTTAAGTCCAAGAACTTTTACAGAATAAAACCAGAAAAAAAGCTACGATGGAAAAACCTCATCATGGTTTACTTATTTGAATGGTTATTTTAAGTTGGGTGATCAACAGTTAAGAACATTTACAGAATTCTTTCTGATTCCACATATCAAGTACCTTAGAGAAACAAACAAAAAAAGGAACATGCTGCAGCTGGCAACTGAAATCTCTGTTGTAGCCTTTCAGTACTTCAGTTGAAACCTCAATGTGTCAAGCTAGGAAAGCATAAAAACTTCTCCTTCTCGATTACACATACATACACAGAAACTACCAAATTCAGACTTGGCTAACTTCATAATACAGTCAGTCCATGATCATGCACCAAAAAAACACGTGAAATAAATTTTTCCTCATTACAAAATTTCTTAAATTTTGTTGTTGCTGAGGGGAGGGATTAATTATTCTTGGTCTTACTGGAAAATTTGTGGTCATTGCAACAGAATAGTTGTGACACTGCTGTTGCAATTCCTATCAGTGTATGCATGTGTAGGGGCACAGGAGTTGTTACATATTCACAGTTTCATGAAAGGAAGCTCTTTACCCTTGATTAACTTTCTGGGAAAAATATGGTCTAGAATTTATTGCTGCTGGGATTCAAAAGTCCTGAAAGTGTATTCAAGCTATAACAAAAGACTGGGTACGTTCATGCATTACTTTGTACGGTGATTAAGCCTTTTCGGGAAAAAATGATTGAATGAATAAATCTAACTGTAAACATGGATCTAACCTATAACCCTTTTGCATCAGTGAATTTAAGCATTCTATAAAATCATCAAAATTGGAAAGCTTTATTAATGGCTGAAAAAAAAACCATATTCCACAAAACCTAGAAATTGCAGTAGCCTTTGTGTTGCACTGCAGCATCACATTACAATAGGCTAACTGTTGTGAAAGTGATCGCTTCTTAAATATAAATCAGATGGGATGTGAGTAGGATGATCTGATCAGAGATTTAGCAATCTACCAAAGCTGTTCTCCGCAGCCCTGGGCTAAAATTCCAGCAGCATGAAGACCGATTTCATGCCCACAAAGCAGGAGAGCAGCATTTCAAGATGTTTACTTTACAAAAAGGTTTTTCAGATAAAGTCTACTGACTTTTCTGCTCTGTGTACTTTTTAACTCTACCTATCATGATCTGAACACTGTTTCTGAAGATTTGTCACAACTCTGATGCTTTGATATTAGCTTTGGCAAATTCTAATATCACGAGGACCAGAATGAAAAGTGCAGAATATATTTGATGAATATTTATTTAGAATTCTGAAGACACTCATTTTACTTATGTCTGTGCCCTTTGTACATTGTTTTCTGCAAACATCCCAGCAAATGTACAGTGAGTATGAATGATCAGAGAATGTTCTGGGAAAGTAAATATTGAACTTGTAATTGTACACTAGAAATCTGATTCTAAGGGCTATGTTCTTAATGCCAAAGGCAGAAGTTTAACACACACCCTGTGTGTCATCAGAGGGTTCAAATTTTTAATTGCAAGATCTCAAAATGAATGTTGGCAAGCACTCGATCCAACAAGGATGCCAGCAGAAATTATTTGGTGAATAACAAACCACATGAAGAGCAGTCAATTTTTAAGAGCAATTTCCAGAATCACAGATACGGAATTCCTAACACAAAATAAATAAATGTGTCCTTTCTCCAGCTCACTGCCACCAGCTCACCAGGAATTTGCCCAGAAACAGACACCAAATGGAAACTTTTTTTTACAGAAGCCATATTTAAAAGACAATTAAATCCCAGAGGGATATGTGAAAGCCCATTTTACTGCAGTATATATTTTTAGCTATTACAATTTCAGATTTCATTAAGTGTTTGTTCAGTGTGACAGGACAGCAGGAGATAAGTGCTCTGGTGTATCATTTCATGCTTCTTTATCATCTGTCTAGACCATCTGGCTCAACACTGCATGTGCCTAAAACAAAGGTAGATGCATGAATTGTCAAGAGATGCTATGAAAGTAAGTTACCTGTGAGTATTAGCAGAAGGAGACTGACACAGTAAGTGGTCCACTATAAAAAGCAAAAGAGCTCTTTCCAAATGTACTTCACTTGTGATTCAAAGACAATTAAATGTGATAGGTACAAGATATTTTATATTGTTACTGCTTATTCACATGATAGGTCTGTTGGGCTCTTTCTGATTATGCATGATTTTTAAACAAGCTTTTTAAAAGGGCAAGAGTTGCATATATATTTTCAAACTTGTAGTTTAATTCTTGTATCACCCTGCCTATTGAAACTCTGCCATTCCCTTGCATAACAATATTTTCATAGCAGTATAAAAATAAAGGTATTCTGACAGCCTATTTCACAAAACCTTCAAGAAAGCAAACATCTTTACTTAGCCTAAACTATAAGGCAGCCATCAGTCTTTCATTCAAGATGTGCAGATGTTGACCACTGAGACAGTGCTCATCACAGTATGTTTTGACACTGCATGTATTGCTACAAGTCTGTGTGGCTTAGAGTAGCCTTGGCCAATTTACTTCTGAGTGCTCAATCTGTGCTGCTTACTAGAAAGCTGCTATCAGGCTCACCAGCAAAGAATCAGAACTGGGAATCAGTACTCAGTGAGGCATTCCCCTGTCTAACAATATTGTTTAGACTACTTGCCCTATAGAAAGATTGCTGAGACTTCAGTGCATTCTGGTCAGTTTCCTACGGTTAGAGGCAGGAACCTAAAAGCCCCACTTGCGTCCAAATGTTCCTGTTCTAAAAGAATCTACAGTATTTTTGTTCATCTTTTCATTTCCACTAGCCAAAATCCAACGAGTTATCTTTACAATAAAGCAACTCCCTCTCAGCAGAAACCGGAAGCAGTGGGATTTGTTTACTGGATGTCCCTGATCCAGGGTACTGAAAATCACAGAGACCTCCTGAGGTTAATGGGGTGTTTTTGCATGCTACGATGAGCTGGGAAATGTCTGCATACTATGGAGACTATGTATACCTCTAAACCATTTATTCCCTCTGAAACAACCACCACTGTTTTTGGTGTACTTGCTGTACACTTTGGTTAGAGGTCCATTTATATCAAAGTGTCACATTGCTTGTAGTAATCCAGACACAATAGCTTAACAAAAGAATATGAAAGATACAAAGCTCTGTTTATACTTATTGCTGAGGTACTGCTGCAAATTTATGCAGGGATGCAGTAGCGCTGATATCCCACCTTTGTACCACGTAAAGAACTTCATACAGAACTCTGAATAGCTCTCTGAAGGCAGAACACCCACAATGGTTGGTTATAAAGCAGATTCTGCTGCAGTGTGTCAGTTTTAATCTGACAGATACCAGCCAGGTTCTCCAATTCTCTGCGCAAAGCTACTGATTGATTTGTTTCTTTTCTTGAAACAGGAAGGTTACTCTTTCCTCTGCTGCTGTCTTCCCCTCCTCCCTCCCATTTGGCAGCTATTACAGAAAACCCCTGCAGCAACAGTTATCACTTCAAATCCCATCTATTTTTCACTCGAAGCAGCAGATGTACCCATAACACTTCACTAAAGTTAGTAAGGGAGTATTGACATGACATATCTGTACTACAAGATCACTGCAGAATTATTGGATGCTTAAGCCTCGGTTCAGGAGAGTATTTAAGCATGTCTTTAACTCCTGATGCGCATCTATTATTTTCAATCTATTTACAATTACATATATGTGTAAAAAATTTCTTGAACTGAGATATTACACAGTAAGCTTCTCCTCATACTTCCTCAAATTAGTCAAATGTCTTAAATCTCATAACAATTTCATAAGCAATTCAATATTTATGTATTCAATGTTGAGCTATACTGATTATTTTTGTTTAGCCACAGGTCAAGCAGCAAAATGAAAGTCGACTGTCGCTCCTTTTATTGCCAGCAGGCTGACAGTGAGGAGGGAGATACTGAGCAGACTTGCAATGGCTTTTGGCATGGCCTTTTTTTTTTGTTTCTTTCTTTGCATGAAAGCCCTGTTGCACAGGATTCTAAGAAACATAGGTACAGAGCTTCTAGATAAAAAAAAGCTGCTTTGCTTATAGAATTCCTTTAATTTGCAGTGCAGATGTCTCCTAAGATCTCTGTGCCTATACATGTCTTTAAATACAACATTCAAAGTTAATTTTGAACAAAATTAATCCATTTACCAACTCATAATACTATTTTTATAATTTATGATATTAATATAAAATATAATATACAATATATTTTTATATTAATTTACTTTTTATTATAACCTTTTTGAAAAGGGTAACTGTTTCCATTGCCTTCATCCTTCATCTAACATATGTAAGTTTAACAGCTAAGGACTGACTTCATAAAGAACCACCTCCAAAACTATCTCCCAGAATCTCACTTCCTGTTGCCATGAATTGGTAGTACAAACACATGTGGTCACTGCTTTTTAATTGTTTGCATTCTTTGAATACACAAGAAGCTCAGCTCACCCAGAGGATGGCACTGTGACAGATGCTGTATTCACACAGTACAAACTAAATTCCCCAAAGAACTTGGGGATGGCCCTGGTCACCTTCTGATTCCCAAGAAAACTTGTGTGTCCTGCAGGTTTACATCATCCATGTTTACATCACAGCCTTGAAAAACACAACTATGCAAAGGATCAGATCTATGTGCTCCCCAAACAAAGTTTAATTGACTGTTGATTTAAGAGAAAGTAAAAACTTAACACTCCTGTGCTGTCTACCTCATTCACTTTCTACTTCATACGGACACATGGATATTGTTTGTGGCTTTATTGTCATTCTTGTTCTCATGAGCATTAAGATTACTGTTATTCTTCAACATTGTTCAGCAATATTACAAAGGAATTAAAAAATAAGCATCTGACACAAAGTTGTATTCCTTTATGATCAACACTTATTTTACTCTGAATGAGAAACAGAGGTTTAAGTCACAATACATAGGTGCTAAAAATATTCATTTTGTAAAATAACTCAGTAAGCATTTTTAGCTTATATATTGAGTAATGACTGAGCAATCAGGGAGTGCAACAATTTGGATGTTTTTTTCCTCCTCTTGATCTCTTTTTTCCCCTTGTGCTTTTGCAGAAGGTAACTGATGCTCAGAAATCGAGGTCAGAAAAACACATGCATTACAATATACTCACACATATTCTGTTGCTCTCGTACATCCACTATTACCCACAGCAATCAAGGAAAGATGCACTTTGATCCTTTGCTATTCTTAGAAAGCTGCGATCTGAAGTCCTCATACAGTCTAAAGTCTTTCTTTGCCTTTTCTCTGCATGGTGGTAACATTTAGACATTTGCTCTATCAAGCGCCATGTGCCAGATCCCGCAGATTGACACTCTTGCTAGCAATTCCACTTAATTTGTCCCAAATAAAGACTGCTAAGGTAAGAAAAAGGTG
Source organism: Melopsittacus undulatus (assembly GCF_012275295.1). Classification (NCBI taxonomy): domain Eukaryota; kingdom Metazoa; phylum Chordata; class Aves; order Psittaciformes; family Psittaculidae; genus Melopsittacus; species Melopsittacus undulatus. Next base: position 66,709,380 of record NC_047527.1, on the reverse strand, counting down.
GTGAGTGTGATCATATATTTTTGTTTTGGTCCCCCAAAAATTAACAGTATTGTTTCATTTCAAGCATTTGTTTCCACTAAATCTTTTTAAGAATAAATAAATAAATAAATCAAATGCTGTTTTTAATTCATCTGAGCTTGAACTAGTTTACATTTACACAATTTACTATAATGTTCCAAGGCATGCTTGCCTTTACCTGTCCACAAGGGCAAGGTTTGTAACATAACACAAATGCCCTGGCATGCTCTCCCCTGCCTTTGCCACAACTTCCTTCTCACACTGCCCACTATTCCACATTCTACCACAAGAAACAGTTTCCTCTGTGGCACTTTTTACTTGAGGACTCATTGTCTCCAAGTAGCTCTCCCCTGTCTCAACTGAACTGAACTTGGCTCTCTAGCATAATTGTGATCTTGCTACTTTGTACTTCTCATCCATTGACAAAGGTTTTGACTTTTGGCTCTGCGCTATAAACCTCACCGCGTACTCACACATTTTCAAATAGTCCCATTTCTGCTCTAGAAAAAGCTTGTATCAAACATCCATTAGTGGAATTCTATTGTTGCATTCTATCCCTGCCATTCCCCATAACACTGGCATTGTTAATTCCCAGGTTGATCTCATCTAGTTTACTGAGTCTACTATCCTCCCTTAAACACTGCGCCCACCTGTGGTCTCTGCGCTTAAATGTAGATAATAAATTTTTCAGGAAAGACACTACATTCCCCAGACACTAACATGCCACATACCACAGCATGCATCAGGTATTTTATGCACTATCAGAGCACAAATTAAAAGAGATATATATTTGTACCCTTAATGTTTGAATGCTATCTGAAATACATATGAAATGTGAAGATTCAGGATGCCTGATGTGGTAGCACCTCTGAGATTCAGGCTCAAGCAATATACTTCTAGCATCTACTAATGTTGATAACAGCTTAACACATTTAACTACTTTTTAATCAGTAGCTAATTATATCTTAAATTGATCTTACTTTTACCGATAATTTTATTGAAGTGATTCATCTAATAAATCACATAGAAGATGTGTGCAAATGTAGATTGTCTCTCCTCAGATTGCAAGATAAAGCCCGCTTCTGTCAGCAGTAGAATATGAAATGTTTCATAATCAGCATGTTGCTAAAGACCTACTTATTAGTATCCAGAAAAGAATATAAAATCTTTTATGTGAAAGCCACCCAGAGACCCATAATATCTATTAAATCATGAAACTTAGCTACACCATGTACTTTTCGCTCTCAATATCAAAAAGCGAGAGTACACTAATGGGAGCAGCTAGAAATTATGAAGATAAATTATTATAAAAGAATTCAGAATTAATAAAACAGGAGGAACTGACCAAAAACCACACACACACAAAAGGATGAGGCTCAATAACAAATCTTAGTTTTGAAATTACAGCATATTAGTTTCAAGTGATGCATTATTTTCTCTGGAATTAAAAAATTCTATTGCAAAAATAAGACATCCACAGGAAAAAGAAGCTTTCTCATGATAAATTATTGCAATGATTAGAGGACTGGAGCACATCTCCTATGGAGACAGGCTGAGAGAGTTGGACTTTTTCAGCCTGGAGAAGAGATGGCTCAGGGAAGACCTCAGAGCAGCCTTCCAGTACAATAAAGGGGCTAACAAGAATTCTGAAGAGGGACTTTTTACAAGGGCATGTAGTGAGAGGAAAAGGGGAATGGCTTTAAATTGACAGAGGGTAGATTTAGATTAGACGTTAGGAAGAAATTCCTTGCTTTGAAGGTGGTGAGGCACTGGCACAAGTTGCCCAGAGAAGCTGTGGATGCTCCTACCCTGGAAGCGTTCAAGGTCAGGTTGGACAGGAAGGTGTCCCTGTTGTGGATCATAAGGAAGGTGTCCCTTCCTATGGCAAGGGGTTGGAACTAGATGATCTTTGAGGCCCTTTCCAACCCAAACCATCTTATGATTCTATTATTACAATAGAAAAGGAATCAGATTAAAAGAATTAATACACCATTAATATAGAAGCTTTTTTTCTGATAAAAAATTGTCATCAGCAGAAACATTCTGCAGTATACAAAATACCCATCTCTTCCAAGAAGCCTCTGAAATGCTAAGCTATTATTTCTAGATACCAAATGTAAATAAAATACAACCACTTTAACTGCAGTCTAAAATTAATTAATCAATAATGCATCAACTCCATGCTCAAAATAGCAGGCCACCATCACAAGGGATTAGCAGGTGATATGGGAAAAAGTGAGCTCAGAACATTCACAATTCACCAAATATATGACAAACCAAACTCCACAGCCTTTACATATGCTAGGGTCAGGAAGTCTCCTAAGAGAACAGCTGAGCACTATATTGCTAAGTGAGGCCAAGGTAATTCTATCAAATATAAGTAGTTAACCAGCTCCAATCACTGGGGACTTGGTTGGCTCTATAAAGTTTTATTAATCGAGTAGCATTCCCTCCCAGATAAAGAGAAAAATCTACAAAGGGGAATATAAGCCAGAAGGATGCCCCAGCAGCTAATAATGCAAGCAGCATCTGGGGCTGGATTAACAGAGGCACAGCCCATCATCCTCCGGTACTGAGCAATCATTAGACCACACCAGGCGTACTGCTGTTTTGGGCCCCTAGAACAGGAAGGATGATGATCAAATGTGGCTAGTTCAGTGAAGGGACATCAAGGTGGAACGCATGCCCTGCAGGGAGAGGGTTTTAACCTATGAAAGCAAAGGTATTGGGGGGAATCTAATAGCAGCTTTTCATTACCTGTGAGGAGGTCATCAAGAAGACAGAAACAGGCTCTACAGTTTTTCATCAGGATGATATGGGGCAAAAGATATCAAATTAAATGAGAAAGGATCCAACTGGATAGAAGGAAAAGATTTTTCATCATGAGGGCAGTAAAGCAATGAAATGGGCTTTTGAGAGGTATTGAACAGTCTGGAGTTCCTGGAGGTTTTCAAATTGGTATGACTTTCAAGAACTGGATAAAGCCCTGAGCAATCTAATTTAATATGCTGACCTGCTTCAAACAGGAGGTTGGAATACAGGCCTCCTGAGATCCCTTCCAACCTGAACTAACCTGTGACTAAGAAAAAGTCAGCATAACCTTTCTTCATTCCATCCTTGTCTCTTCCTCCTCAGTACAGATCCCACCATTTTCATCACGTACCAAACACCTTCTCCTTCCATTCTTCAGTCAAGGTTTTCTACATTTAAAACACAAGGGATGACGATATTTTTGGCTGGATTTTTTTGCACTTCACAGAAACAAGAAAGCAAGAAGCAAGAGCAAAAATGCCTCCCAAAGCAAACACTGCTATCCTCCTTTCAATATGAAAACTGGTTTGATACATGCCATACAACAACAACAACAACAAAATGGTTAAGTCTTACATAATTAAGAACCTGAAATCTGGCTACTAACTCCAACTGGATGGGCCACTGTCTGGCTGGTTTTTTTTTCAAAGCTGACTGATAGAGCAAGCATGCAGACAATTCTTGACATCCACTCACACTTATGGTTGTATGTGAAGAAACTGCAATAATGTAGAGGGAAGAACAGATAATTTTACTCACCATTCTTGCTAGCAAACGGAATAATAAATTGTGTTAGTGTAGTGGGGGAAGTACTTAAGGAGCAACTTAGAAGAGCTTGAATTCTCTGGCACCATGGTATGGACAAACCACTTGTCTAAAAATATTTAAGTTACCAGAATGTAAACCAAGTCAGAAATTAAAAACAAAACTAAAAAACAAATGCTGTATTTCTTTGGTTTTGTGTAATTAAAAAACAATACCTGCCTATGAAAAATAAAAGTTAAAGTCCTATAATAAAAGTGCAAGTCCTACAGGAGAAAAAAGTAATTTTCTACACCTACAGAGACCTTATGACATGGTAATAAAGTCTAAAACACAATAAACCTCCCTCAGTTTCACCTTGAGATAGAGTGGAGTAAACCACTAAATATTTCTCCATGTGCTTTGGAAGCTGGCCTTGTTAGGAGAGACAGGAATATAGGATCTCACAGAACAGTTCAGCATAAGGAAGAAACACCTCTTTCTTTAGCAACTTTGGCTGTGACATGGATACAAAAGATGTGTGCTTATTTAAAAGGTGTTGCTAATGCAACCGAAAGTTTGTACTAACAGTAACATGCTTTGGACAGTACATGCTAGTAGCTTTAAATTATGAAGCCCCATTCCACTGCCTTCTGTTGTTCTGCCTATAATCAGCACCTTGACTTACCCATGTTTCACCAATTGATAGTCTTATTCAGAAATGTGAGCAAGAAATATGATTACTAGAAAGGAAGCACATTTGTATAATAATAAATCAACAGCTAATTAATTAGCAAATAACCACCACATTTTCATTATAATCATGTAATTATTCTAAGTGTATTGGTTATAGCAACAGTCAATTTTGTTACACAGATAAATCTCTGTTTTGATTATGTTGTTAAAACATAACTATACAGCTGACTGTTTCATGTATTAGAATATTCAACAGTCTAATATCATGTTCTTCCACCTGTTCGGGTTATGATATTCATTTGGTTGAGCTTTAAGATGTACTTCTGGAATTATCATGAGTATTAGCTGAGAAAAGAAAAGAACAAGACATACTGATGGAAGACAGAGTAATGCAGTACCACAGCATGCTCATGCATAATATAGAAAGCCATTTATTTTGGTCAAGTAATAATAAAAAAGGTTCATAAAGATGCTAAGCTTTGCTATTGTGACTGTACAGTCAATTTTAGCACATGTATATGTAGCCAAAAGTATCCTGCAAAACATCCACAGCAACCAAGCAGACCAAACCATTAAGAATCTTAGAGACTTTTTCATGTAGAAGCAATCTACACCAAAAGAACAAGCTCTGGACTTGCCTCCCTATGGTACTGACCAGCACTAAGCTCCAGTGTACTGCCTGAGAAACCTCTTGTCCAAAACATCAGGACTATCTGAACTTATTTCAAAACATCTCCATTCCTTGAAGTTGTTCAGAACTGTGGGCATCTACTCATTACCCACTCTATCCAGAGGAATACACTGTTGCCCTACTACTTCGCAGTGGTATCACTCACAACACAGAATAACACTAACACTCCCAAACAAGAAAGAAAATGCAAACCGCATTTTCAGTATACTCGGGCTCACAAACCAATGCATCAATGGGAGAAAATGTTCCTACTGAGTTCAAATGTACTTTTCTCATCAAATGCTGCTTCCATTCCTCTGGTGCTACCTGGAACTCTAGCCCTAGAATCATCAATAAAGCAATCAGGATCTGTAATTACAAATTAAACACTTGACAAGGACACATTTTCTTCACAAAGTCTGTTTATAAATTATTCCTGAGTTTGCTTATCAAAGCTTTTTGCAAGTAATTGTTGCATACTTTATGTGAACAAATTTCTGTAAATGGCAAAAATTCTCTTTACCATTTTATAAGCTCTTCCATTATTCTTTACTCATGGCAATAAGTTCAGTCACCTGAGCAACCACAGTGGCTCTAAACTTTTAAAAAAGAAAAGAATCATCTAGCTAAGCAAAAAATAATCAGGGTCTATGACTATGTCTGTGGACGTATTGCTGTGTTTACACAGTGTGACCACCATTCGTACAAAAAGAAGAACCAAGGACATTTTCCCCATTTTCTTTGATTCTTTCCAGAGAGAACTAAGGGCCTACAAGGCATGGTGTGGTGAGAGCTTCAGAACATGGTCTCCTGAGCCAAAATTCACTTTTGACATACTGAAACAAAAGGCACAAGTTTTCATTTTATCTTTCAAGTGTTTAATTAAATGTCCTGTACACATAATTCCAAAACATTCTGATTTTGAAGAACTCAGTCACCCAGTGTCAGATTCTTCATAACAAGCAGCATTTCTACTGCATGTGAACAAATAACCAAGGTCAAGAAGAATAAAGAGGCAAATAAAGGTAGAAACACTCTAGAATGGTCATAGAAACCCTTTCTGTGGTCCTGCCTTTCTCACTGGTCAATGTGAATTTCCAGGCTATTAGGAAGTAATTCTTCCTAATATTGCCCCATGGTTTTCATGTTTCTATCAGGTGGAAATTTTCTTCTGACCAAACAGTAACAGTCAATTCAACTCTTAACAAGCACTAAAAAGACAGCAAAACCAATGAGACTATGAGAAAAAGATAAGCAAACAACAACAAAAACGTTCACTGTTTGCTGTGATTGTGATTAAATGACACATCACCACACACGGGATTAAGTAGACCCAGGATATTCAGCACAGACAGAGAAGTCAATATCTGTCGAAATTAGTTTTCAATTGACATAAGACATGATAGTTCAGTGGGATTCAATTGTCAGGTACCTAACATTAGGATCACTTCAAAATCCACTGCCAGGTACCTCACCATTTAACAAGGACTTTGGAGGTGCCAGTGCCAAAGCTCTTTGAAATCAGCTCGATATCTTAACTATGAATGATACCACTAAACACAAAAAAAGTATTAAAATTCTGAAACACCCTATCTGGCCCAAGAGTTTCTGAGCCAGAGGTCAATGGATACTGGATAAAAGAAAGCACCACAAAATTATTCCCTTATTCTTCCCTAGATGTCTGCTACTGATACTGTGCTAATGCTTTATGCTAAAATTAAAGTGTTGGTTTGGGACACACATGATCAAATTTAGGTCAAATGGTGCAGCTGTAATTTCTGATGCACCTTTGAACAAACCACATGTTCTTTCTGCTTTCCCCCAAACATACCTAGAAACTACTCTGTTATCAGCATCATACTCTCTGTCTGATGACTAGAGAGAAGAGCATACCTCAATGTTTACAGTAGCAAGACTCCCATCTCCAAGTCCAAGCTTTACAGATCTGTGACCGCAATATGAATCATTGCCACCTTCATTTTTAAGCAGCCACATATTAAGCCACAACTAAATACAAAATTCTAGTTCAAAGTGGGCCCAATATCAAAAGCCTGGTCTCAGCTGTATGTCCCCAAGATGGGAATATACAGACAAACCTTCATTTTTATCTGGTTTTGGTGGAGATATATCCAACACATTACCATATGATGGTATTCCAACATTTGTAATACTTGTTATATTTTATACTGCTACAAGATTAACATTACTATAAATAACAATTTTTCTCCTACCAAGGTGCTCCCAGCTCTAAGGAAACACTTTGAAATGTGAAAAAAGGAATATATTGGGACTAATACTGTTTAACATCCTCACCAACAATCTGGAGAGTGGGATTGAATACACCCTCAGCAAAGCTCATGAATTATACTGTAGTAGAGATTGGCTGATAGCTCAGAGAGCAGAGCTGCTGTTCAAAGAGACCTTGAAAAGCTGAGGAAACAAGCTGACAAACCTCACAAAATCCAGAGATAAATCAGTTCTGCTCCTGAAATGGAACAAAGCACAGACTGAGGACCAGCTGACTGGGCAGAAAACCATTTGGTCCCCGTAGAAGAGTTGAATTTGAGCAACCAATGCACTTGTGTGGCAATGAATGCCAACCACATGCTGGGCAGAACTATTAATAGCATGGATAGCAGGATTATTCCTATGGTCCAGCACTCAAAAAGTGTCTGGAAGACTGTCTACAGTTTTGTGTCTGTCTTTAGTCTTCACATACTTGAGCGAGTTCAGCAGTGGCCCACTAAAATTGTCAGGAGGTTGAAACACATGACCTACAAAGAGACTAAAGTGATTGCTCAGCCTAGAGAAGAGGAAGCTTCAGGGGGCCTCGTTATTGTCTTCAGTTATCAAAGAGAGGGGAGGTACAGACAAGACAGGGCCGACTCTTCTCAGGTTTACACAGTCAAAGGATAAGACGTAGCAATCACAACTGAGCAAGTAAAAATCTGATCAAACATAAAGAAGAAAGTCTTCCCCGTGAGCTCAGTCAATCACTGCAACAGGTTTCCCAGAGAGGCTGCATAATCTCCATCCTTGGAGATAACTCAGAGCTCCATTGAACACAGAGCCCTCAGCAATGTAACCTAGCTTTGAAGCCAGCCCTCTTTTGAGACCTGATTGACTCCAGAGGTCCCTTCTAATTTGAATTATTTTATAAGTCTGTATTTTAAAAGTGAAACTACACAAAATAGTGAAACCTATATGGAGGCAAGAGGCTGCTGCTGCTTTGTAGAAGAGCAACTGAAATGAAACACACTTCTGGGAGACAGAGGGAAAATGGTGTATCGGGATTTGGGATTCCTGCAATGTTTTAAAAAAAGATGTTAGGAGAAAAAAACGGGTGTTTGAGAAGAAACAAGTTACAAAACCATTGGGGTTACAACAACAGAAATTCTGACAAACAACCTCTGACTGGAAGAAAACTAAGAGGACTCAAGAGCCAAACGAATGGGGGAAGCTTGCAGAAAGCCAGTTCCTTTTACGCTAAGGGCTTTAAAAGTCAACAGGGTCAGTTTAAAATTGATCCATTGTCATTTTATAGGCAGTGAGTCAAAAGACCGCTGGGTGGATGTAATGTGATCACAGCTGTTCAGTCCCATGAGCAGCGTGAGGCTGCATTCTGCAATAGCTGGAAGCAGCAGGCAGCCTCTTGCTGGAAGCCCTACTAAGAGAAAATTGCCACTGTTGATCCTCATGCTGCTGTTGAATTTGATGGGAATTTTTACTGCATAAATGACTGCAGGATCATAGCCTACATTAAAACAGCATAAAGAAACATGTTTTAACTTCTGAAGTATATGGCTTCCAGTGGTTTATAACCAACAGGAGTTCTGTGTCAAAGGGCAAATTTGGCTCCTGGCTTACCATTGCATTACCTAGTGGCTGCTATAAAAAGGAGGAAACAAAGTAAAAAAGGAAAAAGACACATGGACTCATGGGTATATGTCTGACTCAGTGATGACCTTTTATTCTGATAAATTGCTGATTCTTCTAATATTGGAAACAATGTTTTTATCACATGGAAACTGATTGAATTGTTGGCAATGTCCTGTTAAAAAACCTCTCCATGCCAAATGTCAAAGTCTGTTATTATGAAATAACATGAGCTAAATGGATTTATCCAGTTCTTTTGCAAGTCAGTGCACAGGAACTGCAAAAAAAGGAAGGCTGTGCAATGGAGCCTGAGAATAAGCACGTAACTAGACAAGTACCAAAGGCACATTAAATTCTTAAGTATCCTGCACAACACAAACGTAGATAAATTGCTAACAAATATCATACTAATATCTTACATTAGTGAGCATTCAAGGGAGTAAAGGATTTTAATGCTACTTTTTCTGTTTGTAGCTGTGTAAAGGAGAAAATTATCAGTGTGGGTCATTCAACACTCCCTTTAAAGGTGGTTCAACTAAATGCAGTAGAGCTTCCCTTGATATATCTAGTCATCTGATTAATGGCAGAATTTCCTCTCTGCCTACATGGAAATTTGAAATGAACTATCTGTTTACTTAGATATTGTTTGAATATCAAAGAATGTGACAGTTCTTTTCACATTTCATTGGGCAGATCGTTCTGACATTGGGAGTGAAAGGAAAAGAAATAAATTTTGCTGTTCATTAGGATTTTTTTTTCCTCCTCACCTTGAGGGAAAACATCTGTTACCTGACCAAGAGTTCTCCTTCCTTCCTTAGATCCTCTTTCCCTCTGGAATTTCCTTCATTTTGCTGCACTGGCATTTTAGATGACCTTTATTCTCTCTCTCTTTTCAATATGTTTAGGTTTTACCTTAAACAGGCTTCTTTTTCACTTTCATTATAAGGAAATATGAAACAAAGAGTAGTGAAATGTCTTCTTAGGGACAAGATCTACATTTTTTTTTCTGGTTAGCTGACAATTTCTATTAGTATCAGAGATTACATGCAAGTTATGCATGTATGTACACTGTATGCAAGTTGTACATTTTTTGTTTGCAAATAGGGCTCATTCAACCCTTTTCTTAGGTGCATATGTACAGATACTTTGCTCTGGTTTTGACCCAAGCTTAAAACTTCCTCCACCAATAATCACAAAAGTTTAATTAAGGGACCAAACTATAAGACTGTTTTCTTTAAGTTCAAAATATAAAGATACATATGAACCAGCACCTTTAATAATGAAGAACATGGGACAGAAGACCTGAAAAAACCCACCAACCCCTAACAATGATTTTTGCTCTTATCATGGATTTCAATTCTAAGCTGCAGCTATATAAAGTCCTCCAAAGTTGTTAAAGTTGTTCTTCACAATCAAAAATATTAATAAATGTTATTAATTATACTTTGCCACTAGCTTTGATAGCTATCTTAGCCACATCTAAAGGCTCAATCATTTTGTTTTAAAGCTGTAAGATTCTTCTATGGTGTAATCAATTTGACTTGTGTGTGAATAATTAAATACTACAGACTGACAAAAACTAGACAAGATGTATTGATTTTAATGGGATAAAAAACTCACACGTGTACTCTGTGATTGTTCAATATGTAAAAACCTCTCAGAACAACACCAATGTCTTGCATCTTGAAAAATATAGTGAATATTAAGATGAGGTCAAGGCAGATATGTGAATAAATCCTTCCCTCTTTGGAAAAAGACTGTACTCCTATAAACAGTGTCAAAGCAGCATCTAACCATTAAATCAGTAAGAACAGTGGCACTGACTTCTGTCCAAGTGCCATATTCAAAAATCACTGCAGTTCATGGCACTGAGAAAAGGTAGTTTTTTATTAACTCCCAAATTCATGAATCTATAAATTCCTATTTGGATCATTGTGAAAAGTGAGCAAAGTGTCTTGACATTCACTGAAGGGGTGGAAAAACAATTGCTTCTACTGGAGAATACCGCCTGTAACTCCAAACTCTTAATTTCCAGCTCAGTAAACAAAATTGAGAACTTTTCAACATCTAATACTCTTATCTCCAACAATTAGACTTCAGTTTTCCATGAAGATGGAGATACATCTGTTCTTTGCAGTAACGGATCACTGCATTGTTGTAAATAGACAAATAATTGCACATACAAATAAAATGTAATCTCATGACAAAGACAAGCCTTAAAGGTAGCTTTTCACATTTCAAAGGTATTTTGTCTTATTTTTGTTACTTAGGCATCTAAGTAACAAATGGCAATGAATTAGATGTATACTGGTTGTGACTGAACATGAACTTCAAAATCACTATTCCCTGATAGAGCAGAACTAAAAATTCTTTTGAGAAAATGGAAGTCCTGTGTCATTATGAGCAGACATGCCCACATAATTTTTGAAATATGTTTTTAATTCCAGTTAACGTAATCCTCCTCAGATGCCAAAAGACACTGATTACTTACAGCCCCTGATGCAACAAGAAATTGTGATTTTCACAACATGCAATTTGGACACAACATAAGGTGCAAACAGTAGAACCTACCTCATGTAAACAGACGTGATTAGAAAACAGAAATATTTTAAAATAGACTTGATTAGAAAACAGAAATATTTTAAAGAATATGGATCACCTTTATTTGCAAAGATTATAACTTTTGACTTCTTATCACTCTGCCCAAACCCACTAAATTTCAAATTGGACTGAAATTCAACTATAACTTATGCTCTTTTCCCAGCCAATGTCTTCCTTCTATCTTGAATGATTCAATTATGCTACCCATAGAGACACTTCCAGCAATTTGCTAGAAATAAACCAAGAGAAAGATCTTAGTGCTCATAGCTGTTTGAGAGGGAAAATATTTCCTAAGAGTGCACTGTAATCTGTCATCTTCCACACAAAGGAGAGCTATGGTATTCTTGGAGTCTTAAGAATATTTAAATAATGGTTTCAGGGTGTCACCTGAAAATAGTATTTTTCTATTTATTTACTTCTTTGCTATTAAAAAGCAAACCAGGTCAAGCCTCAAGTCTCACAGAGGTACATAGTTTTAGGGAAGAGAAAGTTGTGAGGATCTCCAAGGCATTAAGAAAAACAACATTTCAGGTGTCACAGAACGCCATGGAGCTTTCAGTGATCACCATTTCTATTTTTGTCCTCTCAACAGTCATTTGCAGGTAGCCTGACTACATCAAGAAGCTTTGCCCAACTTTCAGAATATAGCATTTTTTCAGCAACAGATACAGAGCATGTTTCCTGGTGGAGAAGATTCTTTGTTGATGGCCATATGAAAAAAACATTAATTCATTTCAGAGGATTAACTTTCAGAGCTGTGGAGACCTCATAGCAGCCTTCCAGTATCTGAAGGGGGCCTATAAGGATGCTGAAGAGGGACCTTTCATGTGGGACTGTAGTGATAGGATAAGTTGCAACAGGTTTAAACTTAAACAGGGGAAGTTTAGGTTGGATATAAGAAGGAACTTTTTTACCATTAGGGTGGTGAGGCACTGGAATGGGTTGCCCAGAGAAGTTGTGAATGCTCCATCCCTGGTGGTGTTCAAGGCCAGGTTAGACAGAGCCTTGGGTGATATGGTTTAGTGTGAGGTGTCCCTGCCCATGGCAGGGGGGTTGGAACTAGATGATCTTCAGGTTCTTTTCAACCCTAACTATTCTATGATTCTATATTTTTATACACACTCCTCACTGTAATTCAAAGAAAAAACTTAGAAAAGAATTATCATAATATATGGCTTCTTTTGCCAGGAGGGAAAAACCACACACAGTTTAAGTGATCTAAGATGGGGGAAAAAGCACACATGGCTTAAGGAGGTGATCTGAGACTTTGACCTTTTCAGCTTACAAACAAGCTTTGCACTTTCTACTGTTTCATATGGCACATATCTGTACTGGTGTGGGCTAAGGCACTCTAGGTTATATTGAGTATTATCTTGGTCCATACACATTTTTATTGATTTCAGTAGGAACTATTGGTAGAAGAAACAGTGCAAAACATGTGTCAGGGCCTCTAAGCTGTCTCCCCATCTTAGGTAATATGTTTTGAGAAAAGTGTGTGTTCCATGGGAGTATCTTCAGTACTGTTTATACAAGTTTCAGTATATTTCAGTCAGTGCCACGGTTCCTTTGCATCCTACATACCATTTCATATCCTGCAAACTCAACATTCTTTGCTGCTATTTAAAACTGCCTACATTGAAAACAAACAAAAATGTACACTTTACTTTTTTACATGCGTCTTTTCTTTCTGGCATATCCATGTGCCAGTTTTCCTCAACTGGCTGAACAATCTCTTCTGATTAAAATGCCCCCTTTTTATATATGCTAGTGGCAGAAGTGTAGCATATGTCAGTTATTTTCATGCATCTCAAACCTGTTTGAGTCTTCCTAAATTACATATCTTTAGTTTGTAGAAGGAAAACGTGCTTTTCATATCTGGGTACAGAACCTTTAAATCATAAAGATGTAAAAACACTGTGCAGTGTTTTTTGCACTGTGCTAAGTCAAATGCCTATCAAAAGCCTACTATATCTTTCTAACAATTAAATTCAGAAAACATTCTCAAGCAAATAAGATGTTTTCTATGAAAACATGTTGATTTACATTAATAAAGTTGCTATCCTTTCATACAACACTGATTGAATCTTTCATATATATCTCAGCACAGATGCCAAGCTAACTGGTATAAAGTTACTTGAGCTTCACAGCAGAATACTTTGGAACTAATCAAAGCCTGGGCATTTTAAATAACACATTTGGAGTCCCCCAACAAGCTACATAAATGTCAGAATGGTACTGTACATATTTTCTTCTTCAATAAGTTATTAGGTTCACTTTTTCTTTTTGTCTATCAAGCCATCTGTGTGTTGGAGAAATTAGTTCCAAATGTGTGTAATTTGAAATCCATCTTTTTTCACAATGTGTGCAATCAGACTTGAATTATTTAGAAATTATCAATGCAAGCTGTCTCACTTAACCCTTTGAAGGGAAAGAACATGAAAGGAGTAAAAAGTATATCCAGTCAGTGCATTAAGTGATGGAAATCAAGGTACAAGAGGTCCTGATGACAAAACTCTGACCTCACCTCATTGCCAAGACCAAAATACACAGGTCACAGAGACATACAGATAAGCTCACAAAGAAACTATTGTTATTTGCCATGTGGCTGATAAATATTAACTTGTACCACTCTTTCTAAGCCTAGGCTTTCATAGATCCCAAGTACCTATATATGCTTCCCTCCTACATAAGCTGAAAAAAGAACAAAAAGTACCTAAAAAAGAGCTATTTTAGACTGTGGGGTTTTTCCCCCTAAACAGCTATAAAAACAAAGATGTAATGCATTTCAGCAGCACAAGTAACAAGACAGATCCTCCCAGTCAGCATCACTGTAAACTACAAACTCCTTAAGACTGTTTTGGGTTTTTTTTAAGGTGTGGAAGGGGCACAAAATTTCACAGATGGGGCAAAGAAAAAGCAAGCCAACATGCTTTGCATAACTTGTCCGTACTCAAAGGCATACAGCTTTAAATACAGTTATTTAAAAGGCTGAATTAAAATAAAGTAAAACTTGTACACACTTTGTTAGTATTTGCTAGCTTAAAAGCCAAAGACAAGGGAGCAAGATCCAAAAGTTAGAGCACTGGTAGGGAATTCAGAAAATGCTGGTTCATTTCCATGAGCCTCCTGGATGCCTCATTCATCACCACTTCAAGCAAATATTTCAGAAGGGCTCTCATGAAGGCAAAAGTATCACTGGTTTTCAACAAGATTTCAGAAGAACAAACAATAGTAACACCAAAACAAACAGAGTCTAAACCTCAACTGTATGTCTGATGCTTTACAATGGTGTAGCACACTTTCAACTAATATAAAGTGTAATTTTGACAGGGCCCTAGGTCCTATTGACTACACTTGTGTGCAAACCTTATGGAACTTTAGCAGCGTTTATTTCACAGCAAATCATCAAAGGGAGTATGTGCTGCTTGTATAAGCATGAGATACTTATTCTAAGAAAATGTCAATCTCTAACCTTGGTTTTGATCTGTCCAAAGATGAGCCATATTCCTTCTATAACATTGATCATGGTAAAGTTTGCCTGCACTATTTCCAAAATTAAAGCTTGGGGTTTTGTTTTGTTGGGTTTTTTTTTTATTTGGTTGGTTGGTTGGTTTGGGGATTTATTTTTTTAAGGATTTGTTCCAATATAATATTTCCCACTCAAATGTCTTAAAATCATATAAAGTATCCTTCTATTAAGCTTCAGAATAACTCAGTGAGATACTATTTTCACATTTTCCACATCAAGAAACATGTTCCAAGAAGCTAAATGAAACGCCTAGCATCACATAATTTGGTGTATCAGAAAGAACTCTAATTCTAGCAAACTAGAAACCTGTGATTAGCTCTCTAATCTCTAATATAACTGGTGTTTTTACCTTGCTAATCAACATCTCACAGATTTGTAGTGCCTGGAATATTACAAGGTTACATACACAGAGATGTAAAACCTGCAGACTTTTAAGATATCTTACCAATAACATTAGACTATCTCGTGTTACAATTAAGGGACAATGTAACATAAAAATCCCAAAAAGGTCTTAATAAGTAGAAGATTCAAAAATTTGACCTAGAAAGCTACAAAAAGCAAGGCTGCTTCAATATGGAAACATCACTTAAGAATAAACCAAGAGAGTATTTTAACTGTGCAGCACAACAGTTATTCAGGTTTTGTGAATTTAATCCAATAGAATTAAATTTCAGCAACTCAGTGAAGTGTACACTTGCCAAACTAAAAAGTGTTGAATTTCATTTGCACTGCTGTGTTGACTATGTTACCCGCAGTACCACATTTCTGGTTTGTGTCTTAACTTCAGACATACCCTGAATTTGTATTTTGAGCAGTCTAATTTGTGGGTCACCATAAGTACTGCTGGACTACACTCTGCTACTACCGAATTTTCCCAGAATACCTCAGACAGGAGGATGCAAATAAAACTACAACCTACATATTCCCCTAGCTCTCCAGTACTTATTATTCACTGAAGGACATTCGTGCATTATAATGCTTTTAGATGTATCAAATATACTAATGATGCAGCTGGCATGTTAGTAGCTGTCCCATGGTTGAGTTTAACCCTGAGTGTGAACAGCAAACTATACATGAGGGAAGCTTGTATTTACATGCACAAACAAGTCTAATGCTAATTTGGCAGAATACTGGATGAGGGTGTAATTCCTTTGGTACAACATTTCTTATTCGACATTTCAACACTGCAGCTGGGGCACCTTCACAATCACTTGCTAAATATTTTCCTTTAATGAGTTTTCTTAGGTGAGAAATATATTCCCTCTATAAAATTTCTTCCCAGAATTCTCTGAACACAAAATTTACTCTCTCCTATGCCAATACATGGAGAAATATTATTCATTGCATATATCAATTTCTTTGCTTCTGATAAGACAGCTGTCCTGTGCAAATGAAAGATTGATCTGTAGCTTTCCTTGTTTAATTAACACTGGCTGAGCTGCAGCTCTATGAACCATGCTGGGAGCCCCAGTACAGGTGAATTTGTCTTTCTTCTTTCTCATACATACTTGCTTAAGTTGCAGTGAAGAAGGCATTTGTGAAAATAAGAAATGAGCAAGCAGACCTCTTGCTTTCATTTTTAATACTAAAGTCTAGTTTACACTGTTGACAGGTGGGACTAAAGTTTTACCACTTCCTGGCTTGTACAGCTGTGGGTAACTACAAAACAACAGCCCTTGACTTCATCTTACACCACCATTAATAAACTGTCTAGCATATTCTCTCAAGGGAGGAACATTTTAATGTATCCGAAACTCTCTCCAGAACTCTAATAGCTATACTGAACCATGTATAAAAATAACTATGTACCTGATTGTCTTAAAACTTCTAAATATGCTCTCAATAATTACTTTTATTTCTCCAACAATTTTGAGTTTCTCTGAAAATTTGTAAATCCAGAAGAAGCTAAGGAGCAGGCTGTGAAACAACCAAATATGCTGCTAGCACCACTTGTTCTCCCCTAAAAGGGTTAAAAATCAGACAAAAACAATACATAGGCTTCTACAAACAAGAGCTCTTTTTCACTTACTCAGCAGAGAGATGAATGTTAATGCTATATATTCCTATCTAGCTACTTAAAACATCAGCTCTGCAATGAGAATTATATTGTCTCTGCAAAAGTAAGCTTTAAGGATGTTTGTGAAATGGAACGAAACTCTAGTTTTAGACCTTCCTTGACACACATACTTTCTGGTGAGAAAAATGTGTTCCTTTTTTTAAATTGGATTCCAAATTAAATAACATTCCAACCTTGTAATTTGTGAAGGACAGAGTACACTCTACGTATTGTCTCCAGCCACATGTTGACCATACCATAGCTGTTTATACTTATCATGGGAAACTTACTGGCCCTCAGTTGAAAGGAAAAGAAATACAGTGACAAAGAACAGCACTGTTTTATCCCTCTCCATCCCCATAAAAAAAAAAACCCAAACAATACTGAACTTAAACCTACCAACTTCTTACAGTTTTCATTGACTATAATGAATCAGCTGTTTCTGATCCTCAGCTAGCAGTAACAGTTCTTGGGATGAGTGCTTCCCACAAACACAGGCAAGCTTTGCACTGAAGACTCTGAGACATTTTCCTGCTTTTCTCAGATGTAGACTGTTTCACGTAAGTTACTGCTCCACTCAGGCTACTGTACTACAGTAACATGATTATTTCTGCCTCTTTTACCATTACAGCACTAATAACAGCTGTCAGTGTTGGTCTTGGTTCAATCATTTCCGTCTACCATTGAAAAAAAGATTAAACTTTCCTTTCTTATCATCACGTTTCTCACCACCATCCTGCTTTTGCACTGAAACTACATAATTAAAAAGCTACCAATTCTGGATCAGGTGTTCAATAAAATATATATTTTCTTCAATAAGTTCACTTACACCATCAGAAATATGTACAGAAAATCATGTTTCTTAGATTCTGTGACTGGATTGACTTCACCTAAGTTTAACATTTAAACCTATACTAGTCACCTCTAAAAAGTGGTTTATTCTAGCTACTTTGGATACCAGTCTCAAATCGAGGCAGTGAAAACAGCTAACTAAACTGACTAGCTTGTACATGAATAGAGCCAAATTGATGTGACAAGGTTGTCACAACAAATAAGAGGGTTTATTGCAGTTGATGTCTAATTATATCAGATTGCCACACAAAAAAATGTTAATACCCCAACATTAGCATTTGACAAAAATTATTTCCTCTTCCACTCCCCCAGCATTTAATGGTATCAAATTAATTTGATTTTTTAATGTTCTGATGTGGAAAAAAAAAAGCAAAACCTTTTATATTAATTTCTTTCACATTTCAGGTAGCTGATGGGAGATATGCACATACTTGTACACTGGAAATTCACAAAGATACACAGAAAAATCAACAAACAACAGGCAGGTTTGCTGCTAGCTCTGTATGCAGCAGGGTTAGGGAAGATCACAGAGGGTTTATTTCCATCTGTGTCACAGCGCTGTGCAAGGCTAGGTTCTGTCTGGAGGGTCAGTGGGGAATGCTTTCACTTTCATGAATTAAAAATTATGATCCTGTGTTTTACTCTTAAGACAACAAAAATATCTCAAGTCAAATCATTTCAAATTCTTAAAACAGTGTTTCTTTTCATTTTTTAAATTGTTTGATATTTGGAGGGAGAAGTTAAATCTAGGCCAGGATTTTTAAGTGATATGAATACAATGTGATTTAAGTATTTCAGTTACTTAACATGCTATTTAGCAGTAAAACATATCCTAGTTTTTGATGGAACTGTCTTCCTGTTACTCTGTAAAATCCTCTTTGAAAATGGGATTCTCCAGCCCCTATCTCCACACCTCTCCAGTACTGGTCCACATGGCCAAATATTCCATCTTCTTCGTTGCTCAAATCAACTCAAATATTGTACAGAACAAGGAAGTGAAAGTACCGTCAGATAATGTGTATAGTTGTGCATTCATTTATCATGTGGTGTTGCTTGCTTTCTTGGTTATGGTAATAACAAGCCTTTTTCATTTAAATAGCGTAATTAATTATTATAATTTATAGCAACTCTTATGCTTCAGCTCTTCTGCAAAAAGAAATGCCTTCTTGGTTCACAGAGGTTATGAAAGATAAGGAGACCATAGGAAAAGGATATTAGTATATATTTGGTACTAGCAACACATCAGCACACTGGGAGACAATCCATTGTTTAATATCTCCATGGATTTCAGTGGAAAAGTTACATGAACTAGCCCACCCCACCTCTTCTAGCGTGTCCAAACTGCAGTGGGTACATAAAAAAAGAAATACTGTCTGACTACGGAACATATAAGTTATCAAAAGAAATTAGAGACCACTTACAGCAGTGCAGCCTCTCTAATTTTGTGCATATACAATAGACTATAAAACCAGAAATTAACTTTTCTCATCAAGAATGTGGATTCTTCGTAATTTACACACACACACTTGCAGCTATTATCAAATAATGTAAGTAGTCCAACTGCTACCATCCAATCGTTTGTGCTCAAAGCTGTGTTGCATTTATATTGTGCAATCAATCCAAGATGCTTACATATAGATAATTGACTTCAAACTCAGTGACAAAAGGAAGACAAGTTTAGATTAATTCTCACTGGATAAAACCCCAGACACCATATCAATTTATGAATCCATTATTAAAAAAGGCATTATAATGTTATGTACATTTGGGGTCCAAAGTATTTTATCAGAACAACAGTGTACATCTTCCTGCGCTTGGCAGTAAACCAATTCCAGTGACTTAGGCAGAAACAAAATAACTCTGATATTGCAAGTTGCAAAGAGGTACATCCTCCGGGTAGCGGTATTAGTCCTTGAAGTTATTGCAGTGAGAAAAATTCACAGCTAATTCTTCCAGGTTTTCTACAGAACCAAATGCAGAAGAGGAAAGCGTTTGGGGAGAACAGGATTTCTTAAACCCACAGGTATTTGTGATTTTGCTTTCCATGTTTAACATAGGTTAAACGCAAACACACTAGGAGAGGTAAAGGGAAATCCCAGAAGAGCTAAAAACACATTACAAAATGAACCACAGTGTTTATTATGCAGAAGACTGAGTTTATTTCTCTTGTCTTCAAGATTGAGACTGGGGGGTTCATTTAAATTCCAGTATCACACAATGTAGATGAGAAAGAGGGAAAAAAAACCACAACAGTAGGTCTATCTTCTTCCTCCACCTTGTTTTCCATATAATAAAGATAAATTGGATGAAAGGGGACTAAGTCTCTTGACCAAATGGTTAGTGGCATCCTCAGCCTCAGGGTTAAAAAAAAAGAAGTTTCAAATCCATGGTCCAATCAGGCAGAAATGATTGCTTAGAGAAATATTTTTTGGGACATCCACTAGACATGTTCATATACGATCTACTTTATATTTTTCAACATCATGCATTCTCTTCCCTTTGATTATCCAGCCACAGATCTCCACTGTTGGTGCAACTTCTCGTCTTGTTGCTACAAGCAAATTGTCAAAGTAAAAATGTACCGATCAAAAAACCAAACTCCAGTGATAATTTAACCTCTTGGGAGGATGCAGAGTAAGCTTATGCCATGACACAACCTTTGGTAGCACCTTTACCTCAAGCTCCTCCTGAGGATGTTGCCAAATTTCCATCAGCCTGACTGATGGGAAGAGATCTCAGAGACCTTTGGTACAGGGAAAAGCAGATGCTGCGTTTCTCAGCTGCAGCTGTAATAGACCCAAATAAGTACCTCTGGTTGGAAAAAAAGTGAGCAGGCTGCTGCTATGAAGTGTGCCATCTACCAGGAGCCACGCTACACACAAACACTACGCAGTTAAGCAATGTCCATTTGAACCTAACAAGCCTACTGTACACTTCACTAGCACTGTCAATCCAGAAGCTTTCAAAAATTAAAATGGGATACTGCAAGTCTCTCGGTATTTACAGCAACCACATCTGTTTTCCTCTTGGAAACACCAGTCACAACTGTGGGCTTTAACACTCACAGTCTCACAATTTCAATTTCACAGTCAGTGCAAGTAGTGTTCCTATTGTAGACACGAAAGCGCCCAGTCTTTGCACAGACATAACACACAGGGCCAGGCCCGGAATTCCAGACAGGCAGAAATGCAGGAATCTTAAATTCTGTTCTGGGGGTTGGGTTTGTTTTGTTCTTGCTTGGTTTGCAGACTATTAAATGCAGAGTATTTTTTTAAAGTTTGCTGATGTCCATAGCATCATTTTCAAATCTTTTCAAGGCAGCCACCGGGCTAAAAGTTAGGGGCTGTTGCTTTTCTAGCAGATCTTCAGAAGCAGCATGGCAGATCTGAAGATCTGTTTTACACACACAATATCAGGACATAAGCAAGCTCATATAGCTATTCTTAACTGGTAAATATATCTCAAAGTAATGCAGTTGACATTCAAATCACTGAAGAGGGTTCAAGGAGTTAGAATATTCAGGTAAAACCAGTGTAGACGGTGAAGTGAGAAAATAACACTTTAGATAGAGAACAAGCAGGAAAATAATTAAGTTCACAGAAAATAGTGATGAATGGCAGTATGTATTTTCTCCTTAAAGTATAACTCTTCCCTGGACAATAATAGTATGAGATCAGTCTTATCCTGTGTAACAAAACTAGAGGAGAGAAAATAATGTCAGAAGCCCTAAACTCTGGAGCTCAACAGCAAAAACCTGTGAAAATGGCTGAGAAACTTCTCATCTAAGCTTTCCAGAATTTATTCTAAAACTTGGGTTTAAAGGGTGGGCTAGGGGATGGGAAACAGAATATAAGCAATAAAAATAAAATCATGGCACCCACGTAACAGTATAAGAGCCTTCTGGGGTTTCTTATCTCAGTCTGCTCCACAGAAATAGACAAGATGCATATGTAAAGACCAAAGAGTTTTCTTTGTCAGTAGCCTACCACCAATAGATTTGAATTTGTTTGGTAGTTTTGTTTTTTTTCCTTCACATTACCAGTCTTCTAGCCACATCACAGGCACTGCACAGGTATAAACAAACACAAACATAGGGTTCTGTATGCAATGTTGTTCTGCCTTGCAAAGCTCTTTCCTGTAGCTGTATCATCTGCTCATGTTGGCAGAAGCAAAACATAATAATCCCTTTGCACTGTTATTAAATCAGCAGATAAACCTGTAGCAAATATCTAGAGCAGATTGGCTAAAGAAGAGGGAAGAAACATCTATTCAAGAAATGTAGAAAATATATTAATAAATTTACTAGAACCCTGTTTCCAGTTCATTAGTAATTTTGGCCTGGTACAAACTGTTCCTGTTTAGTTTAGTAACGAACTAAAGACTACAAAGTCCTAGTATTTAATTTTGCATCTGAGTAGTTGTTCTCTTCATCTGACTTGCATCTCTTTTTCTGTGTTTATTTCAAATAACTCAGCTGTGTGCTTTGGCGGTCATTTTTATTAGCAGCACTAGTTTACTGTACCCACTGCAGGTATCTTATGTAATTTATGTTTTTAATTTTTCTGCAAAGCACCTGGCACAATGGTGAGAGGCTAAATTTAAAATCACCTCCATAAATAAGCAAATATGACACTATTAGCATATAACAGATTGTGCTTATCAAACTATAAACACTGTAGGCTCAGAAACTTCAGTGGCAGTGGGACTACCAACGCACCAGAGAAACATGTATTCATTTTCTAATAGGTCTAACAGACCCTAAAGTGTTGCATAACACAGAAATAATCTCACAGATTTCGAGGAAGAATTTAAGATTCTCATTTACTTCTTTACCTTGTATCAGTAGCTTTGCCTTGCCAGCATGCTTACAGTAGACCCAAAAGCGTAGAAGTTACATACAGCTGAAAGCCACCTACCACAACTCCCCCCAACACCATTAACAGTAGGAATAAAGTACAGGAAGGGTTGGGAAATATGTGTCCAGACATAGAACCTTCTGAAAACTGTTCTCTTCTAAATGATACCCAGAATACTGGTCTTCTCAGCCCCAGATCCACAAGTCAGTGCAAGTCTCAATTTGAGCATCCACTCAGAGCACTGAGAGAAGAGCACGTTCCATGGGAGTACTTGCCATCGTACATACTCTCTTTCAGAGAGAGGACACCAGGCTAGTAGGGACCTTAGGCATGCCACATGCTGCAGCTGTTATTATGAGCTTCTCGGAGTCTGACAGCAGTGATTTTGACCACCTTATTTTCCTGCCCTGATGCCTGCCAAAAACTACCGATCTTTTTCACAGCTGGCACCAAGTTTTTGTGAATGTGTCCTCTGCTTCAGCTCCACATTCAACATCTGGACTTAAAAGGACTGTCAGCAGCCCAAGTCTTCTGGCTTCAGTACCAAGGGTGAATCTCCAGAAGAGGCATGAAAGGATGTTATGCGAGAGAGCAGCACTCAAGCAAAGCTACTAGAGCATGATTTGTGTCTCGACTCATCTTGTGGCTCCCTTAAAAGGTGTCTTCAAAGCTTTGCCATATAAGAACGAATGAAAGATACATCTGCTGGTCTCTATGCAGATTTTGCTGGGTTTTCTTTTCCTTATAGAAAGTGGCATTAATTTGTATGCTACACAGAACAAATCACCAGGGTGATTTCTTTCACTGTGGTTGTAAAGATAAGTTTAGCAACATTATATTTTGCTGTGATTGGACCTTCCCACGGAGCTGCCATTCACAAATTTGAAATGACTCACAATGTTTTGCAGCTCAGTAATTATATTCTAAGTTACCAAGTTCATACACGGTCTTTTTCTAGCAACCCACGTGTGCTTGAGAAAAATTGCTTCTAACATGCTTAATTTTAAAGTCTTCATTTTACACACTGTATGTAATCAAACTTTTTATTAAACACTGCCAAGCAATCTGTCTCATTTAAAATGAGCTGCTAGAGGAGGTAAAGGTCCATTAAGCTGTTAATTGCACACTATAACTCTGATTTCTTGAAAAGTTATGTTGAATATAGTTTCCCAAATGCTTAATTTCACATTTACCTAATTCTACTGCCATAGCTACTACACTGGTCAGGTATACGATAACAAATCAATACAGCCATTTCAGCAAAATTCTCGCACGTAGAAAGAGGATTTAATCTCTATTTCTCTTCTTTGAGTTTGATATGGGGAATTTCGCTGTACAGGTACAAAACACAATTTTGCTAATGTAGAAATACAAGTACACCCTAAAGGCAAAGTGCTTCTGCTACAATAATGGCTTAAGTGATTTGAGAGCTCAAATTCATTGCAAGTAAACCTCAATTAGATTTGAAAATGAAAGTCAAGGAAGTGACATAGAAAATGTGATATGCCACTGTTTTTAAATTACTTATAATGGAGGTCAAAAAATACCTGAGGCTGTGAAAATAAACTGAGATGACTCCAAAGCATTTAAACCACATACAAACATTTTCAAAAAGATTGTTACCTCCTATATATAGTTCTGAAATTGTTTGAAAATGGTCGTTTTATGAGAAACTCACCATCAAAACATTTAAATTTAACTATACTGAACTCAAGAAACACCAACATCTTTTACATACTAGCTAATTACCTAGACCTTCCTTCAGATCATGTACCCTTGGTAAGCAAAATTGTACTTTCATTCTTAAATTACTTTATATCCATCTTTGGTTTAGTTTGTAGTAACTTCAATCATATGATAATGTAATTAGGGAGAGTAGAAA
Source organism: Melopsittacus undulatus (assembly GCF_012275295.1). NCBI lineage: Eukaryota > Metazoa > Chordata > Aves > Psittaciformes > Psittaculidae > Melopsittacus > Melopsittacus undulatus. Next base: position 66,684,792 of record NC_047527.1, on the reverse strand, counting down.
AAGATGAAGCATATATTAATTCCTCTCAAAAAGGCACATAAAGCATAGTATAACATGAACATTAAAAATTATTTTTTCCTTTTTCTCCTCTATGCAATAAGCTCTGCAGATCTCTTTGCAACACTGAGAATGAAGCAATTAGCACTGGTGTGTGTAAATTTATTACATCCATCCCTGGCATCTTTGTTGGGGGAATATCTTTCCTCTAAGTTTCATGACCTGTCCACAGGAGCATCTTCAGCTACCTGTATTTCCAGTGTTTTGTCAAACCCATGCATTTTAAAATGGCAGGTACTCTTCCCAGCAAGAATTTATGGTGAATCCCTCCTATTTTGGAAGGACTCCGATATCTTTGAGTTGCCAGGAATGCCTTCCTGGTGTACATAGAAATCATAGAATGCTTTGGATTGGAAAGGAATTTAAGATCATCTAATTCCAATCTAGTTCCAATCTCTCTGCCATGGGCTGGGACACCTTCCACTAGGCCAGACATATTCAGCATATTGTCCACAGGGAATAACTTCAACCAACAACCCCTCAGCAGAAATACAAGAATACAGATGATTTAGCCCTTTCATTGATACTCGTGACTGACTGCATCTTCATTGATACACAGCTTTCAGCTCTGACTTTCATGGGCCACAACCAGGAAAAATGTTATCTTCACTCCTTTTCGCACAATAGAAAAAGCACCTGAAGAGATCAAAAGGACCCCAAATTTACAAAAGAAAACACCATGAATATTATGTTAAGTACAAACAGCTTTGAAACATATCAGCACTATCTTTCAAATTACATTGGCTGTTCAGGGCCTGAGACCTCAGATTAAGAGAATTAAATTTCCAAAACTCAGTGAAGTGTGTGGTTATTTAATTAAAAACAGGCAGAATTTCATTTGCTCTTCATTGTTAAGAATACCACCTATAATATCATATTTTGGCAGTATAGCTTAACTCCAATTTATACTAAAAGCATACTTCATCGAACTCATTCTGAAGTTCATTACAAACGCTAAATACCAGTACTATTTGTTATAGCAATCTCATCCCATTTGGATGTTTAAATAGGCAAACATGGTCAGATAAACTTGGAGCAGCTTGTTAATGCTTTACACTTTTTCAGATTAAGTCTTTTTTTATTTGACCTGCTACTGTGAGCTATGTTATGTATCCCTGACTTTAAATTTTCACAGGTATAGTTCAAAGTGCTGAAAAAGTACAGAATTTTGTTGCTTGTACCTGTGCCTACAAAGTACATTACACTACTTTATTTTCCTTACAAATGAGGTAGCATATTATACTCATTAGTGGACTATATTCCATACAGCAAGTACTTCTCACTGACTGACAGAAAATTACCATTGTGCACTGTCTTCAGGTTATGAATATGGCTCAGACTGTACCCTGTAAGGCTGGCACATGGTAAAACTTTCTCCCACCTGAAGAAGAAAGTAGGAGACTTGAAGAGAAGCAACAGCATCTCATTTACTGAGATAACTATCAAGACAGCTGGAAAGACCTGCTGGAAAGACCTACTGGAAAGCTGGGGGGGAGGTCTCCTCTTTCTTATGAACAGCTATATCTGCCAAGTAGGAGGGAGGAGAGGCCCTGCTCCTACCTGTTTTGGCTCAGGCAAGTTTGGTTACTTGACCTATATCATGGTTGTTCAGGCTTCCTCCTTAGATAAGGTAACCCGTTGCTGACAAATTTACAAAGACCTTTCAATCTACTATGGTAACACGTTTAACTCATCACAAGTAAACATAGGCAAAGTTTATGCTGCAGTCATGGACAATCGTGCAGAAATTATCCACTCGTAGCATACTATTCACATAGGAGGAACGTGACTAAGAAGAGTTAGGAGGTCTGTTTTCACCCAGGCTCAGCCACTGCCTTCACACGCTGTCTCAGCCACACTTCAGAGATCTGTAGTTTCTCACTCAAGTCTGAAAGCATGGTAATACCTGAAGAGCTAAAAAGGAAGACTGTAATACTGTTACTGGAATTGTGTTGTTACATGATTTCAGATAAAAATAAAGCAATCAGAATCATTCCTAAATACCTTTGGCAGGGGAGGAAACATTTCCCAAGTATGTTACTAAGAAAATCACATTATACGGTGTGTATGATATTAACAGGATCCACATTCAGCATTTTTGCATAATTAAAGTTAAATATATGGGGCCCACTGTTCTGTCCCTGGAAGACCAGATAGGTACTTTCCAATAAGCTTGTACATGGAGACTATAGGATTTGCAGTGTATCAATGTGGGACTAAATGGTTTCCAGCCCTGAAAGGCTAGCAGAGCAGCTGTTGTCTAACAGAACATTTTGGATTCTAGTTTTCACTTCCCACAAAAAGACAAATCTGTGTGAAATAAAAAAAAACCTTCAGTTTTTATAGATTTATAGCAAGATTGTAAGCATCTTCAAACAAGCTCTTATTGTCAGGCAGATCTCATTCTCCTGTTGCAAAGAACTTGAACGGACAGCAAGTGAACTAGAGGTTTCACAGAAGGCTGACCAAAGAGCCAGCCTCCTAGAGATGGCTGAGGAGACACCACACAGGATTTTCCAGCTGGACTTTGAAACCAACATGTCCGTGAAATTTTTCTTAGAAGGGCAAAATTAACTAGGATTATGCTTGCACCAATAAAGCACAGTGTTTCCCGTATTAGCACAAAAGCCTCAGCATTATATGCCAGAGGTCAGTTTTAGTATTCATCATCTTTCATCTTTTGGTGGTTTGGTTTCTTTTGCTTCCTCTAAGACAACACTGTTTTCATACATAGTCTACTCACGAGTCAGAAAAATCTGGTCTGTGAGCAGAGACAGATTTTCCAAGGAATGACTCCTGTCTCTAGAAACCCCTTACTGTGTAACAAGTATTGTGAAAAAAAACCCCTTGTGAAATACTAAAAACCTTTAAAAAAGGTAAAGAAAGACAAGTTAAAATAAGTGGTAAGAGTATGGTTGAGAAAAGCCCATGTGTTGAAAAGCTATTCTGAACGCTATTGACTGTGAACACTGGATTCACTACAAGCCTAGGGAGTCTTCATAAAATCTAAAGCATATGCATCTTACTCCTCTAAACAGTCTCACCATCCAGAAGATTGGAATAAATTCTAAAGTATTAGCAACGTTATTGAACTGGCACTCAATAATACAAATGATGCAATTTTCTTCTTCCTTGACACATAGCAAATATACTAATAAAATCTAGCAAACTAAACCTGGATTCACTAGATGTTTTTAACCTTAATACAAAGGAGATGGTTCTGTTCAAAGTATTGCTTCATTTATCTTTCATATTCCTGTATATTACCGTGACTTATGCTGCTTCTTAGACACCTTTCGTTTCAAGGACATCTTTGCTACAACTTTCTTGTTAGAAATAAAGTTTTAAACAGGTGGGAAACTTGAATGAAATAAGCAGAGAAACAAAAGAAAGAATAAATAAACTTAGAAGGAAATCATTAATATTACCAGCATATACTACAAATGTCTTTCTCAGTTTTAGGTACCTATTTGTTACATATTTTTAAACTACCAATGAAAAGTAGTGCATTTAGCTCCAAAGAACTAGATGCTCAAAGTGATCAAGATAATCAAATAATTTGTTCTCCTTCAAGTCAATGTAGTTTCGTACATAACACTTCCATGTACAAAATCTCATGGCCTTCTTTCATTTTTGCTCTATTCATATCAGTATCAACCAGTTTATGGTCCACATTATCACTCTCAGCCTAACATGAAAATTCAGAACAAAAACCAAACATGACAAAACATCTTCCAACAAATTTATCACATTTTAGAAGAATCCCCACAAAGAGGTAGTTTCTTTCAACATGGAAATTCATTGTGCCTGTAGGTTTCCTCTATTCATTTGAAATGCCACTGCCATTTCCTTACCTTCACAATAGTTTTTGTCTTCTCCTAGAACCCAGAATACTTGATCAGGCCACACCTACATTGAATGAATCTTTTATTCTGTTTTAATTACCATAGTCTTGATTGCTATGCTGTAGGACTTACTTCAACAGCCCCATTCTCTTTTGGCTACACATTTTTTGAAAGATGAAGGAAATCAGAACAAGCCCAGAGACAGGGTCAATGAGATTGGGGTGGGGAATGAGAGTACACCTTGGAAGTAGAAGCTAGAGGAGCTTATCTTGTTCAACCTACAAAAACAGGTGAATGGGACACGCCTCCTTTACATAAATGCATCAGAAGGTGGTAAAGGTGAAAAAGACCACAAAAGCCTATAGGCAACAAAAATTTCTGGTGCAGAAACAAAAGAACACTGACTTTGCATGATCCAGTGGAAGAGAGAGTTTTCTAGCCCTCCCAGTGGGAAAAAGATCACCAATAGTAGATGAAAAGTACCCTATAATAGCAGGAAATGAGACTCAATCTCGGTGCATTTCCATACTGTTGAACCATACTAGCCCAGATATGTTTATGACCTGGCTGTTCTGAAACCTCCCAAAACCCTTACTGGGACTTCACACTCTCATTTCATTCCTGCTCGGGCTAAGCTTGCTGGTTTGCACCACGTCATTACCCTTTGCCAGTCACCACTGCCCATTCTTCTTCACTCCCTGTTGTCAGTTTCTTCTGCTCAGCACTGCTGGTGCAGTACTTCCCCTGGCTCCAGTCCCTTTGGTTAACATATAACCTGGGCAGCTGCCTTGCTTTTTGCCACAGAAAGGTTCAAATTTTCAGCAGCGCAGCAATGACCTAGGTTACAAGCCATTACATATTTAATGAACATGGTTAGCTGGCATCTGCCTGTGGCCAAGTGGGTTCTCAGTGCTGAGGAAAGACAAAAAGGTAACCACCACTAATAGATGTGGGATATTAACTGAGAACTGCAGCAAGACAAAAGGTTGCAGAGAGCTGCAAAACAGAAAAAAAATCCACCAGCACTAGGACTACAAAATGTAGCATGGACACCATAAATAGCCTGCTCATTAGAGAGACCTGAAGGTGTGTGCCATTGTTTGGAAAAGTAAAGGTGTTTCTCTGTCTGCAAGAACCGATGAGCTACACATAGTCTACAACAACACATAAAAGCCAATGGCATTATCAGAGATGAGAAGACAGCCACAGCTACACTTGATATAATAGGGACAGAGATAATTCTCAGGTGACATCACAACTAAAAGGAAAAAAAATGTAATGAAATCACTCAAACACTGCAGAATCATCTCACAAGGTTACTACTATTTGAAGAGATCTTATCTGCTTCTGGAGAAATAATTGAAGTTCCTGAACACATCACTAAATTCAGGGGGTTAGAAGTTAACCAGTAGTTTAGAAATATATATATATGTTTTCAAAATGTAAATAGTATGCCATGAACTAGCTAGTCCCTGTTCATAATAGTAAAAAATACAATCAACACTAATAGCTACTCACTTAGGTTGACTTTATACAAAAACCATTTCAGTGGATACCACTGTTTAAAGTGCTAAAAATCAAGACAGGACCATGAAGTATAACAACAACAGTACCAAAGAGCTGAGAAAACAGAAAAGTAAGTAGTCAGAATTTACATGCTTTTGGATGGGGAAAAGACTCATAATGCAAATGATGATCCTTTAAGGACTCAAGTAGGCTGGTTAAAACTGCAGCAAGGTGGAGTGCAGGTAGCAAGTATAAGGATTTGTGCAAAAAAGATCCGCCTTTTAGCAGAAGTGACACCAGAAATTTCAGATTTGTTGAGACACAGATGCCACCCTTTGAAATGCTGTAATGTCTCTTCAACAGTTTAATTGTAACAACAGATATTCAGATTGAGTAAGATTCAAAATAATGCCAGATTTGCTAACTTCACAGAATGATTCTTAGAGACTTCTTTAAAAGGTGCAGTAATAAATTATCTCTGTGCTTCTAAAACCATGGATGAATTAGCCCTTCCCAGGGTTATTGTTCTGGGCTCAGCAGTAGCAGTAATTTTTCTCCTTCTTAGTAGCTGCTGCAGTGTCGTGTTTTTGATTTTCAGCATGGGAACAGCGCTGATAACACCGATGTTTTCAGTTTCTGCTCAGTAATCTTTATTCTGACCAAGGACTTCCTGAGTCTCATGCTCTGCCAGAGAGGAGGGGAAGCTGGGAGGAAGCAGAGACAGGACACCTGACACAAACTAGCCAAAGACATATTCCATACCACAGCACGTCATGCCCACTGTATAAACTGGGGGCAGTAACCTGGAAGGGGGAGCTCACTGCTTGGGTCGGGCTAGGTATTGGTTGGCAGGCGGTGAGCAGTTGTATTTTCTTCTCTTGTTATTTCCCTTATCATTATTATTATTGGTGGTAGCAGTAGTGGTTTGTGTTATACCTTAGCTACTGGACTGCTCTTAACCCGTGGGAGTTACAGTCTTTCCATTCTCATCCCCATCTCCCCAGGAGTGGGGGAGGGGGGAGGAAGGGGGAGGGGAACAACTGAGCTAGCTGTATGGGTCTGAGTTACTGCCTGCACTTAAACCACGACAGTTATGATGGTAAATATAACATAAAATACAATAGCCTTAGGTTAAACTTTCATTTGTCATGCAATTCTCAGTAGAGGGTTATTGACTAAGTTTCAGATGGTGGAGCAAAACAAAAGGTGTCTGAAGTCTTAAAAAAAAAATAGACATAAGAAAAAAAATCACCTGAATTTTGTACAACATACATAACTCAAGATGGAATTCAAAATTCCTTGACTTGAACAAGTGAAGCACCTTTTCAATATTATATAACTATGCTGAGAAACAGAAGCACACTGTAGTCAAAACAAAGTTGTCAAACACAAACAGGTGCACAGAGGGGATGGCAGAAATTATTTTTGTGCTAAATATTCTATCTTATTTAGAATGTAAATAATCATCTAGGCCAGTAATGAAGTTGTCACATTCCCCTGGAGTTGGCTAGTGCTCCAAACAGCTAAACAGGACTATGTGTCTACACACTAAACAGCTTGGGCAACAAGTGTTCCCAGAAAAGTCACAGACCTGTGTCTCACTATACTGTTTCTTAGGAAGTAACTGCAAATCCAGAAGAGGAAGAAACACTGTATTTCTTCTACGAGTATTGTACAGCCTTGTGAGGAAAAAAAAAAAAAAACACCTCCATATAAACTCTGAAAGAGACAAAGAAGTGAAGGGAAAAGCAGAATTTGCATTGGGGAAATGTCACTACTTTTATCAATGTATTTTGCTCCAATTGGAATAGCTCATTCATCACCTTAGGTGCCCTCTCCCAGCCTTCCCCTCAGACATAGAGGGTATCAGGTCCTTGCCAAAAGAGCAGCTGAGGACATAGCAAAGCTGTGTGCACTTAAAAAATATGAGCCAAGACGGTGGCCTAAATCCAAGTCAGCCTGCACCACTCTCCCTACTCTGAATGCTATTTAGAGAGCAATGGCACAGCAAGATTGCTTTCAAACTTATTCTCCACTGCTTCTTTGTCACAGCCACATTATAAAGGCAGATTCCTGAGGTTTTTTCCTGAGTTGGGAAGGAAAATAATTAAAGGTCGTATTCACTGTTTTTCAGAACTCTTTGCAAAACACCCTCTAACCAGCCATGCAAATTAAACTCAGAATTGCCCAGAAGCATTTCATCCTTTGTGATTATGAAGTAGCAATACTGACCTCCAGATTTTAATTTATTTTACTGAAATATTTATTTCTTTCATTAAATGGAGCATTCCAGGTTTGGCTTTCTTTGCAACAGAGATTACTCAAAGAGCATGACCATGATACACAACTTTTATTTACTGCAGTCTCTTTGTACAAACTGTGAATGTATAAAGCTGGCTACTGGAAGAGTAACAGTATTAACAAATTCCTTTTTAAAGCTTTAGTTTATCATGTTAATGAGTTTTGCAAAACAGAGACAAAAGTCCAGGAATAAAGTTCAAAATAAACCAGACTGATTTCATTGGTCCTTAAACCAGTCTCCTAATTAATTAAAAAATAACAGTACCTGTTACCCCATCCAGAAGCTTTTTATTACCTTGCATAGGATTGCAAAGAATGAACCCACCTAAATTAATGGATTGACTCCTCAAAACAACTGTCTATAAAATGGAGACATTTGTCTTCATTTTAAGTTCACTATTCACCTGACTAGCCTTTTTTCTTTTACTGCTAAGAAAGAGACAAAAAAAAAGGTTCCCACAGTTGCAGAACAGGATAGGGGTGGCCAAGGGGACAACAAGAAGCACCTGCACGAAAACCATTGCTCTGTTGCTATGCAGTGCATAACAGAGCATGGAGCTGGGATATCAACCAGCTCACTGTGGGCACACTGGGATTGTTTCATTGCACACCTACATAAAATAATTTCATGAACCATGAGGAAAAAGATTATCCCTTTTGCCTATCATCAAGCTCTTCCAAAAGAACTATCCATTATTCATAATTATCCTCTAATGATTCTCCCATGTGCCATGTACAGAATAAGCCACCACCCTGGTGAGCACAGACTCCTTTTGCTAGACTTCACCGACTGTGGTATTTCAGACTTGCCCTGCTGAGCAGTAGGATGAGGAAAAGCATCATTTGTAAATGGTACTGTAAAACAAGAATGCAAAAGGGCTGAACCATCTCAGTTTTGAAAGGAGGTTTTCGAGTTGATAGGTACCATTAAGGAGGACAGGATGCAGCACTCAGATGTCACTCATTTGTACGGTCTCCCATTGATGACCTTTGCAAAGGACAAATCAATACTAAGCAGATACTGTATCTACAATTTCTTCCTGTGTAGGAAAGGTCAACCAATTTTCATGTATGTACCAGTTCTAACGTTACTATTTTCAGACACAGAACTGCTTAAACCTGGGAATAAAAGAAAATAAAATCTTATCTTGTGCATAGCACCATTTCAGAACATGTTATAATAAAAAAAAATAGACTTGGAATGGAAACTTATTTCATAAGCAATGTAGGACGTTTACAGAGGAAATGTAAAGCTTTACCTTGCTATCATGAAATGTTCTCTACAAATACAAAGTAAATGAAATTGCAAACACCATTTATAAGACTGCTTCCTTAGCAAAGTCCAGTATCACCTATGTGTTTTACCACAGAAGTAAATGCTTTTTAAAATACTAAACCATTTACATTTATTTTGTATATGCCCACTGCACCTTTTTTCATTTGTATGCATGGGCTACAGAGATTATTCTCCTCTTACAGTTCACTTAGATGGCATATTTTGAGAGAGGCCTTTATAGAAATATATGTTTTGGTTCCATATTTAAACTTGATCCCATTTAGGTCAATGCCAAATACTTTTAGCTTCAGTGAGAAAATTGTAATATTCTATGATACATATCGCACAGTCTAGATGACTGGCCGTGAAAGCTGAAATTTTATAGGTTCATTTTTAATGTATATTTGAATTCGCAAAGTATGCTTAAGTTTAGCATATCGCAGTACCTAAAAGTTCAAGGATGGACATTAAAACTCTATTAAATTAAAAAAAAACCCGTGTTTAAATGAAAAATATCCTGTTGTATATCTTAAACACACCACAAACATAAAACAACTCTAAAACTTAAGTCTGGCTCTTGGCTAGAAGACACTGCTACACAATTTGATATTGTAAAATCTACAAGGACAAAGTTTTAAAATATTCAGAAAGCTAGTATCTTAAAATGATTCCATATGGGAAAAGGGTTATTTAATACTCAGCGTAAAGAATTCTTGAGTTGCATTATCTGCAGCATCATCAGGAGATACTGCAGTTATGTTCTTTAGCTCTATGGAAGTGGAGCAATGGCATTTCCATACATCTGTAAGCAAAGTCATAAAAAGGATCTATAAACTTTTGGTGCATACATTTAATACTTTTTAGCAAGGTTTACTACAGTTCTTGCTTCCTCTTCTCAGAATCACTGATACACACAATGTCTCTGCAGTTCATTTCAAGTAAAGAGAAGCAATGTTTTTAAGAATAAAATAGTTATTTTACTCTTATTGTAATTCAACTGGTCAAGAGGTAAGGTGCTTTAATTACTGTAATTTCCTAAGTGTAGAAAACATCCATTGACTCAAATATTTAATTATTTATGTTATTTTCTTGCAAATCCATGTTCTAAGAGTCAATTCTGTCTACCAAGCAAATAATAAGGCAAAACCAAATCATACAGCTTTGTACTGTGGAACAGTGTACACTGCCAGACTAGAAAGTCTATTCTGTTGCTGCTATCACCAATATTGACTAATATAAATCAGAAATTAAGCTTTGTGTTTGTTTTTAATTAGTTGCTGTGTCATCTCATCAGAAAATCAAATTAATTTTTATTTTAAAAAAAACATATCATGTTGGAGTCAAACACTAGAAAAAGCCATATTTCTGCCTGCAGCCATGTGCAAGAAGCAGATTTATATGCAAGCTATTTGTTTTAAGATTTCTGAAACTAGCCACTAAGTTACTCTTTCACTAAAGAAATCCCGTCCATGCACTGTGATTCAGGATAGATATGTCTGTCTCCCTCTTTTGCTGTATTACTTATTTTGATTATCTGCAACAGCATGGAAATATAGATTTTTAATATACTTCAATTGCCTTTTAGGTAGATGACTTACTGACTAGTTCAGGGGCATTTTCTTCCTGAATTTTTATGACTATGTCTTTTTGATGACTATGCTTCTAAAATTTTTATTGAGGAATAATGACTGAATTTCTATAGGGATAGATGCAAATTCTTTTATGTGCAGCACTAAAGGTGTTCATTTGGATGCAGGGGGGTTTTCTCCCTAAAAAGAAAAAAAACAAAACAATCAACCAAAAAAAAAAAACCACCCAACCTTTTGGTTTGATTCTTAGAATCTTACATCCTTCTCTTATAGAAGTCTTAATCTTTTCTAGAGAAGGATCCAAAATAAAACAAGCTGAAGATGTCAACCTTTTTAGAGTGATATGTTACATGGTGAAAGTCTATTCCCTTACTCCCTAAAAAAGAAGAACACAGAGTACGATAATAGTTATTCTAGAAAGATCTACACTTTCTACTGTGCCTTCATAAGAAGAACAATGAAACGGCAACACTGAAATATCACTGAGAGTAAATGGAAACCAAAATGCTAAAGTTGCATGTGAGCACACAGGTAGGCTCAGAAGACTCTGCAGTGCTGCAGGATTGCTGTACCTGGCTATAAGTGTCTGCTTTTGGAAACAGCTATTCCTTATAGATAGTCTCATTTCATTTGGCCCTATGTTAATAGTTTGTCAGCCTGCAAAGCATATTGAGAGGGTTGCAGAAGAAGCAAAAATGAATAGTTGTCCAGAAAACTGGAGGGGGTTGGGGGTGGGAAAGTGAAAACAGGTTATAGCCAGCAGCACCTTCCAGCTAGAAATCTTAGGGCTTTTTCACACCCTCATAAAAATCTAGTCAGATAAAAAGCAGTAAAAAGGTGTATGACAGATTTTCTTCATTACAACAATGAATATTACGCTATAGTTCGATCACTACTGATCTGAATTCTGGAATGTGTTTTGGAGAAATCCTTGCTTTTATGAAAGATGATAAAACAAAGAGGAATCCACAACACTTCTTTTCTTGCACAAAGAGTGACATTAAATGCAGGTGAACAAACTAAAATCATACATGTCTTTCAATAAAGACATATTTTATAAAGTAGCAAGTTAGTTAAAACAACCTCCTAAAACCAATAATAAAGTACCTAAGTGTATATTTCTACACGGTGTCTAATGGCAAGAAGTGTACTTTCAGTATACTCTATCCCAAACTTTCAGGGGAATACCTTATTTGGAGATTCAGTTAATCCCCTTGCCAAACACAGAAGCCCCAGCACTCAATTTTACCTTTTTCTTTTTGCTCTTAAAATCACACTAAAATTACATTAACAGGTATTTTATTACTCCAACAGAAGTACCTGCTGTTAAACAACATACACATTCCCATAAGCTTTTTATAAATTCTCACAAGCCATTATAACCTATTTAATTTCATCTGAATTTTAACTATGTCCTTGTATTTCGTTCCAACTTACTATCTTACCATACCATCTTACTAATAATCACTTTTGAGATTGTAACTTCTGTATCTTAATTAAAACCATAGACTTATATTACAGCTCTAATTTAACTCCACAACTTTGAGAACTGGGGCATCTGGGAGAAAAAGAACTGACTGTCCAACACTTGATTGTAGAAGTACCTTGTGCTTAATAAGTGAAGTGTTTTCTTTAGATGTGATAGATGACCCTCAGAAAATGACATCTCATTAAAGCCATCAAAACAGCACAGGTTAATCAAAAAGAAAACTACAAAGTGCATTGTGCAACATCTGAAAGAAAGATTATTCTACCTGTATCGGACATGCTCGATTGTGTCATACGTCAGCTTGCTGCTGATATTCTGACTATGAGGGTTGCCTAGGAGACAACAGAGATATAGAAGTTAATCATTAATCACATTTTTGCTATTAATTTTTTCTTTTATGAAAGTATTACACCAAGCCAGCCTGAAAAGATGACAAAGAAAGATTTAACATATACTTCACAGCAATGCCCTGAAGCTGCTTTGACTGGTTAGTCGAGAGAAGGGACATATAACAGAAGAAAGCAATTATGACAGACCTTGAAACTTCAGCTATTAATACTTAGATAGTTCCCTTAAAAAGAACCCAACACAACTGCATATGCACAAACATACAAGGAAAAAGTATAGACAAAATACACATTCATAGATATATTTGCACACTAGCTAAGAAGCAATTCAGAAGAGACAGCATCTGGAGATAATAGACATTCATGGTTGGACACCAGGACTAACCCTGGTGTTTTTAGTGTCTGAAATTTAAATAGCTCATGAAAATATAAGTTTTATTGCAAGGTTAGTAGTCACTTTAGCACAGCTCAGCACAAGCACATATTAGTAATTAAGACAGCACATAAGAACGGCATGAATTTATCTTCTTGAGCAGAAAAGATTACAGCAGTATCGACACAGGCACAGCACACTTTCCTGCTAGTAAATGCTCAAAGAACCTGCCTAAACAGTTTGGAAAGAGAGCAAGAAAAAAAAAAAAAGCTATATTAATGCTGTTTCATCAGTAGGCTACAATATTAGCTACTCTCTTGAAAATTTCAAAATCACCTTGCTGAAAGTTATTGAGTGAAGGTGTTGGAAAGAATGATAAGTTTAGAGCTCAACCCCAAAACTAATACTTAGACTTTTCATGTCTGATGTTGCATTTCTGTAATTTCCAATTCAAATATTCTCAATTTAGAAGTGAGAATCTCTCTTACATTACTTTCCCTCATTTGCACATGCAACAGCTAAACTGCAGTTCTTCAAGCCTGTGGATTAGCACCAAGAATAATAAAAAATAAAAAGAGCTGGAAGTCAAACTCTCCCCCCCCCCCTCACATCTGTGCCTTTTAAATTAACTCTTTACTATCCTCAGCATATCAGATATAACTGAAAAAAAAAGAGATTTGATCATACTAGAGCTCATAATATCATTTTAGATGAATGCAGTATTAGAAATTATAGAGTTTGTTCTCCCATAGCATTATAGGTACTGTGCAAATCTGCTCCAAACTGGCAGCACTACTATTTCTTTTTACAAGCACTCAATTGATTCACAAATTAATTTATTTTGCTGCCACAGATTTCACTTATTGCCAGGGTTGAGCCCAATGTTGTTTGAAATAACTAGAACCAGAGTGCGTACATTTCACTTTACAATGACTGTAGTGACAGAACATTAATTTTAATAGCACTGACATGCACTCGAATAGAAGATTTTGAATGCAATTGAATCAATGTATCTTGTAACAGCAAAAAAAACCTATTCCTATCGAGAACCACATCTATTTCACAGTGGAACAGATCCACACTCTGGATCCTGATACCTTCCCAGCATTCAAGAAACAAATGAGAGGGAAATGACAAGTACAATGACACACTGAAAATTAAAACTATCCAGAACTGTCAAGTGGCTTGCCCAGGTGATAAGCTCAAGTGTGCCAGTGCTTCAGTGAACATTTTTCTTTTAAAACAGTTGTATCTAGTTTCTAAGTGAAGAATCCCTTTGCTCTGGGTATTAGGGAGCACAAGTTAGACACAAAACTGGCAAAATGACACATAGCCCATAGATAAAAAATCTTGATCTCTTCAGTGGAACTAGTAACAGAATATATAGATAATACTGAACAGTATTTTTTTTTCTGGTTAAGCATGTATCAGTCTAATGTAAATTTTTTTCACACAGTAACAGTATTTCCTAAACAATGGATGCTGCTGCCTTTGTATGAAAGCACATTCAGTGTGTGGCTCTTAGCTCATAGACTCAGAATACCAGGTTGGACCAGACCACAAGGATCATCTGGTCCAACATTTCTTTGCAAAAGCTAGATAATAATGTTAGAAAGAGATGAAAGGTTTAAGTAGAGGATCTGGGTACAAAGTACTTATAGATTGTGCTAAAGTGCCCGCATTCATAGCTGCAATAGCTAAATCTATACCTAGATACTAACAATTCTGTAGATATTTCACTTTTTTAAGTGCAAGTTTGCTTTGGCAATACACATGCTCTCTGTGATTATGCACATCAGTCTAATAGTCTGGGAGAGGTATGGCACCTATTCTCTGAATCAATTCACTTAGCATCTTCTAGCTAAGCTTCCTTCGGTACTAAGCCACAGTATAAGATCCCTGTGATGACTCTCATTAAGAAGAGGGTGGTTCTGGATTCTGGTCCTTTCATAAGAAAGTAGTTTTGTTGCATTTTGTGTGGGAAAAAAAAAAAAAGACTGAACAAACAGTTCTCAGAGCTACATTGTATTTGCTTATCCCCAGCAGGGTGCCCTAACCCCTGGGCAGCAGAGTCATGCTCCCTTTGATTTTTCTTATTCACCAATACAGACACGTCCTTGACCACCAAAGAACAAAGCCAGGGGTAAGGTAAAGGAACTATGACTCCTTTACAGAATCACTGGTCTTCCAAGTGCTCTGTAGCAGCATTAAAATGCCCACAGAAGTACTCTTCCAGCAATTCAAGAGGCATAGTTTTGGTCTATTTAGATGGAAACTTGAGAAGACTGATGGGAATTCTGTTTTGCACTTACCATAAACATTATTTCTGAGGTCATCAGTAAAAGCTTTAAGTAAACTCTCTGGGAAAAGTGCTGAACCAGCATGGTCAAGGTAGGTAATTCCTATAATAAAAAAAAAAAAATTAATAGATTCATTTTTTTTTAAATATCTAATTCCAATTTCTCACAGAACACATTTTGAAGAGCATCATCAAAACACCCCTAGTGCAGTACAACACTCAAAAAGTCAATTTCCCTAAACTTCCTGGGGTATGATATTTCTCTGTCTGAGGCTTAGAGGTCTCTAAAGCTCTCAAACATGTTTCTCAAATTAGTTCCAATAGTCAAGAAAGGCACATTTTATTCATTAACATTAAAGAAAAAAAGGATACAATAGAAGCCTGACATTTCAATTGCATCTTTAGAACTTTTAATTGAAACCAAAATATTTTAAGAGGTCCCTCCTTTCATGTTTAGATTACACGTTCATTGGAAGAGAAGAATCTTGTTTTGCCTGTACAAGACTAAGCAACCTAGCGTCTTCAGCCGTAGTATTTTATTAGTCCTAGGCACTAATTATGAACACTACGTTTACCACTATGTTAATAATTATTATTAATAACAACAACAGTAGTGTTGTCTCTTTGATGACAAATGAATCAAATCTCTCAAGAACTGACAAGGCTTAAATCATGCATGAAGCCCACAGACAGGACAAGTTTAAGTTTTGATAGATTTAAATATTTCTTGCCACTCTGCTGCACTTAACATTCAATTCATTTTTAAAATCTCTTTTTATATTATTAAGCTATTGCAAAACTTTTAAATAAGTGCTTATTGGAAATGAAGGCTTTCTCATGTTTGGCCATTTCAGATTTCCTAATCTTTAGCAATTATTCTTCCATTTCTCCAGTGTGTTTCATGCCCTTTATTAGTTTTTTCATTTCACTTACCTTAAGTATTTCAACCTATTTCAAATTTTAATAATGATGAATATGATTAAGATTAGAATTTATTAAGTATTTTGAAGGCTTTTCCTTTCCAAAGGGATTTAAAACTGAGTTAAGCTTTAAACGAGAAGCGCTGGCACTTGGAAATATACATTATTATATATTATGCTGCTGTAGCAGTGATTCAGTTGGTAAAAATGTGAGGCAGTGCTAATGATAAAACCAATCTTGGCTGAAATGCAGGGGGTTTGAAAGGACAGATGCATACTGCATCATGGCAGGAGACAGCCCTGTCCAGCACAGCAGCATGTCCTTTGCCAGAAAGGGGACACCAGCAAAGGGACAGCCACTCTTCCTCCATCAGGCCATGTGCTCACCAAGGTTGTGCTGAGACCAGGGCCTGCCATGCAGCTAACGGCTTAGCACCAAATTCTTCTGCTGTGAGGTGGAGTTGAAATGGGAGTAACAACAATGAACACCAACACTGCGGCCCAGCTCAATGGCTATAAACAACCCAGGGTCATTGGTTACAGCTGCAAGAGTTGGGAAAGGCAGGCTTAGAGTTGAGAAAGGGAAGAGGCAGCCCTGAGCAACAGATAGGGCAGAAATACTGCTGTACTGGAGGCAATCATCCCGGCCAACACTCTTTCTCAACAAAGCCCACAGAGATGCCATTTGGCTCATTAGCTCTTATGGGCACCACAAGCACAACCTCGTGATGCTCCTCCAAAGGCAGATAACCACTGGTTTTTGATACCTTCAGCCCTACGGAAGTAGGGGCTGGAAGGATCAGTCAACGAGGTTGACAACACTGATATGATAACACAACTACAGCACAAACAAAAACTAAGCACCTGACTGTGGCTTCTCAAACACAAACCATTCACTGACAAGGGGATGGGCACTTTCCATATTGACTGACGCTCCTGTGAGGCAATGGGGACTAAGAGAGCTTTAGCTAAAGGCTCCCTGAAGTGGTTTTTCAACTTTGATTTGTTACATAACTCCTTATGAAGGACAACATTTCAGTTCTGTGAAATGGAGGTAAAATAAGCAGCTGGTCATTATTTAAATTCTTCCTATGGGTATATGACTTCAAAAATATGGGAGGGCATCTGACTGAGTAAGGAAAAAATATTGATTCTTAAACATTTATTTTATCTTCAATGCTGCTGTTTAATTGGAAACAGAAAACAGCATTTAATGCCCTTTCTCCACTGCCCCCCAAAAAGAAATAGGCTCTCTTATAATTTGAGACTGTGCTGAAACAAATATCTTTCTTGCTACTGCACTTTTATGCAGGAAGTTTTTTTTTCTTACTTATTTCAATAAAACTGTATTTTCAAAGGGAAGAAAAAAATGTGGCACATGCATAACACTGGCAAAGAACATTAATAACATTCATTGTGCTTTTCCCCTAGTTTAATAACATTTGCTATTTTAACTTTATTGAATGCACATTAAGCAAAGAGATTTGTCAGTATATACAGAATAATACAATTCTCCCTCGTTCACTGTGGTATTTAGTATAGATGCTGTCAGCAATATGAAATTATACTGTTTACGGGAAGTAACAGGAGAAAGAAAATATAATATGATCTACCAAGAAAAATAAAATGAAATATCCATCAGGACGTCACTTCGTTGCTCAGGGAAAATGTAAAATTAACTTTTAGTTTAATTTACATACCATTATGTTTGGAATGTGTAACTGACTTCATTGATCTAGTAATATACCAACTATTTGATAAAATCACATTTCAGAAGCAGGTTTTTTTATAGGAGTATCGAAAACCATTCAGTGTGTCGGCATTAGTTATGGAAAGTTATTCAACAAGAGTATTGGTTCATAAGCTGTAATATTCATATGCTAATATTCTTGCAGATTAATTTTACATGGAGAACTCTTTGGGAACCAACGCAGGCCTGTCTGTGTTGCTGAAGAAAGCCCCAGCCCAGCTTTCTCTTCTCTTTCTGTGCTACAGTTCATCTCTTAATAAAGCATCTGCCATCTCTGTGTGGCTGCCTTGGCTCTTTGTAAATCTTCATGAGTGCATGTACACATAGGGCCTTAGCAATGCCAGGGGACCATTCAGTTTAACTAAACATTTCTATCTCTTAATGAAAAAAAGATAATGATAATTTAATTTAGAGCATTTTAAAATCAGAGTTTAAGACCGGGAGAGAACATTCAACTGTACATAGTCTGACTGCCTGCAAAATACGCAAGGCAAAAAGAAACTACAGGGAAAATAAAAGAAACTACTATCTTTTTGAGCTGAAATACCTGCTTCTGACAAAAGCACACTTTCATGAAAGGTGATTCCACCTGACTTTGAAGAAATTTGAAGACGTCATTGGTGAGCTGAGAGTAGAACAAGATGGTTGCACCCTTATTAAATCTTTTAGTAATTATTAAGCTATTTATATGCTTACCATCAAGAGGATTTTCTAGATGGGGAGGAGCACAGAGGGGTCACGGAAGCACTTCCTGCAACGGCCTCGCAGCACATAAGACTAAGCTTTCTCCTTCTTCACACCCTACCTGTAAACCCATACAGTCCAGCTGATTACAGGCTGACAGTTTCCTTGCCAAAAGCTTCATAAGGAAAAATAAAAAATGCAGTTTACAACACAACAACTGTACAGTGTCATGAATTTTGACTGGAGGATATAACTGCAATTCAGTAGGATTATAGCACAATATTACTTGGAAAGTAGATACAGCCATTGCCCTGGGGAATCATAGAATCATAGAATAGTTAAGGTTGGAAAGGACCTCAAGATCATCTAGTTCCAACCCCCCTGCCATGGGCAGGGACACCTTGCAGTAAACCATGTCACCCAAGGCTTCATCCAACCTGGCCTTGAACACCGCCAGGGATGGAGCATTCACAACTTCCCTGGGCAACCCATTCCAGTGCCTCACCACCCTAACAGTAAAGAATTTCTTCCTTAGATCCAATCTAAACCTCTGCTCTTTAAGTTTCAACCCATTACCCCTTGTCCTATCACTACAGTCCCTAATGAATAGTCCCTCTCCAGCATCCCTGTAGGCCCCCTTCAGATACTGGAAGGCCACTATGAGGTCTCCACACAGCCTTCACTTCTCCAGGCTGAACAGCCCCAGCTTTCTCAGCATGTCTTCATAGGGGAGGTGCTCCAGTTCCTTGATCATCCTCATAGCCCTCCTCTGGACTTGTTCCAACAGTTCCATGTCCTTTTCTGTTGAGGGTACCAGAACTGTACACAATACTTCAGGTGAGGTCGCACAAGAGCAGAGTAGAGGGGCAGGATCACCTCCTTTGACCTGCTGGTCACACTTCTTTTGATGCAGCCCAGAATACAGTTGGCTTTCTGGGCTGCGAGCACACACTGAAGCTGGCTCATGTTCATTTTCTCACCAACCAATACCCCCAAGTCCTTCTCTGCAGGGCTGCTCTGAATCTCTTCTCTGCCCAACCTGTAGCTGTGCCTGGGATTGCTCTGACCCAGGTGTAGGACCTTGCACTTGGTATGGTTAAACTTCATGAGGTTGGCATCAGCCCACCTCACAAGCGTGTCAAGGTCCCTCTGGATGGCATTCCTTCCCTCCAGCATATCAACCAAACCACATAGCTTGGTGTCATCAGCAAACTTGCTGAGGGCGCACTCAATCCCACTGTCCATGTCACCAACAAAGATGGTAAACAAGACCGGTCCCAACACTGATCCCTGAGGGACACCTCTCATTACTGTCCTCCAGCCAGACATTGAGCTGGAGATAGTATATGTCTTAAGTACAACAATATTAACAAAACCAGTATGAAATAGATTGTATTAAAACAAGCTGAAGGCAAAATAAAGCATTATCTGTCACAAGATAAATATGAGATCTTCATACACCAGAACTCTGGAAGCAAGAGAACAACTAAGTGACAAAACAGGGAGAAGAGGGGTCCACAGAGATTGTAGACAAGTGTGATATCATTTGAACAAGCAGTGAGGTTCTACCAGGTAGTATCATATCAGGAACCTCTGGTCATTTTAGTCATCTAAGTCAGATATCCTTTATAGAGGCAGCTCCCTCTTTCCATCACCTGCATAAGAACTTAGCTACTCCCAGAGATGGTCTTACATTAAATGTCAAAAATAGCTTTAGCTATGTAATACATATAACCTTTATAAAAGTGTCTGAAATCTCAGAATGATACAGGGCATGATATGCCCACACACTGGACAGACAGCAGCCAGATAAGGATTCTGGTCCTGCAAGCCCATTGATGAAGTACATTTAAAAAAAATAAAGAATCCTGCTAATATGGCTTGAGATTTCCTTTTGTTGGATATTTTCTGGATTAAACATTCAATGAATATTGTTATCTGTACTTTCAGTTCCCGTTTGGCATCAATTTAGACAAAAGCTATCTAAACCAGAGTATGTTTTGTATAATAATGTGCCTCTCACCTAAACACTTCTGCTCTGCTAAACAAAATTTCCCTTGCTTAGGGCCAAGGAACTCTTCAAATGACCACAAAAGCATAGACATGGACAAAGCCATAATGTCCAAGCCTGAACAGTTACTATGCAGATAAGGAGACACTGTTCCTCAGCATGATTTAACTTAGTTGCTACAGGCCTGGTGAGTAATGCAGCAATCAGCCTGCAGCTATGGGGCGCATTCTGTTTCCCACTGCCAGTCCACCGAGTTCATTAATTGAAGTAATCACAGCTTGACCAGACTGCCAAATGCTGATCCATACTGGACTGTGAACAACCTGGATAATGGTATTAATATTTTAAGGGCCACTAACAAGTTACTGAGTTCTGTGGGAAACTGGTGTTTAATTAATGCATTTTAGTGTTTGACTTGACGGACTGATTACAAAAAGCAAAGCATGAAATGTGCAATTACAGTTATCCATAATAAGATCCCATTATTTTTTTCACATGCTATTAGCTTCCATTATTTGCTCTCATTGCATTATTACCTACAGCAAAGCCAACAGAACATTGAAACAGTTTACAGTCAATACCATACACCCTCTTCATTTGTTGTACTCCTCAGCAGGGCCATACTGACTACACAAAAGTTGTTTAGGTGGCAAGGGTTATTCCAATAAGCATTGGCACTATTTTAGGAACATGAGCCCCTGCTTGCAGCTCACAGGCCTGTGTGAGTGCAAAAGAAAGCAGGATTTTACATTTATGAAGAAGTTACATCCAAACCTATGAAATGTATCTTTCACAGCCACGAAAATAAAATCGCATGCCTTCAAATTTCATCACTTGAAAGCTCCTATGCTAAATGAGACCACAGTAAATGGATCAGTCAGCACCCACATTTGTCCATTTGCCTTACCTGTAGGACACAGCTTTATTCAGTGCCCACTTTTTGCTTACTAGGTCATGATTAAATATTGACTGTAGTCAGTGGTGTTATTTCCACAGATACTAACGGGTTGTGTGAGACCAGCTGATGCCTTACTTATAGGCATGAATCAGAGGTACCTCAGATACGTGTGAATAACATACTGCAGCCTACAGTCTCATCTCCTTTGGATGAAATATAAATCACAAGTGATTCATATTTATGCAAGTCTTTAAACAACTGTAACTCACCCAAAGTGAAACTAGCTTTCATACCTCCCTAGTGAAGACACTACCATCTTTCTGTTTCCTTTTACTCTTTTTTTTTGTTTTTATTTTTCTCCGATGCAATTAATCAAATAAAAGAAGACTTGAAAAGCAACATTTTCCCTGTTCTTCTGTAACTGGAAAGTACATTTGTTGATTTTACTGAAGCTTTCACAGAAACATTTGGTTTTGAGAAGGAAAGAGGTACTCAGAATTTTCACTGGAGAAGAAAACACGTCGGCAAAAGGTGATGTTTAAGGAATCTTAATAATAATTGTTTATAATAGCAGTTATTAGCTAAACATTCTAGTAGAATTCTCCTGCTCTACTTTTCTTCCCATTCTTTCCATAAAACAGCCACAGGCTTACAACAACATACCACAATAATGTTTGAAACTGACTTTTCTATTCAGTTCTATTTCTTGCTCTGTGACCTGAATTAATTGGATTCATATAAAATCTAGGGCAAATTAGTGACTCTAAATATTCGCTGCAAAACACATCAAATAAAATGTGCAGTGATGTATAGGAAACATTTTAAATTCTTTTATGGGTTTCCAAAAACACTAACAGAAGACAAATGAAGTTCAAAATAAAAGAAAAATGAAAAGTAACCCTTTTCTTCTCCTCTTTCCCTTAAACCTCATTTTGCTACACAGAAATACTCGAATCACTATGAGCTCCTGGGAGCTAGAGGCTTGGGTTCAACATGTAACCACAGCAACAATTAAACACCTGTATGAGAACTGGTAAATGCAACAAATACTGAATGACAGACAGCAAAAAGTCAGTTAACCCAACTGTTGAGGCCCTACAGAAGTGTTTCCCAGCCATCATTTCTTCCTGATGACAAGAAGAGGTGTAATGCCTTGTTTGGCAAATGCAACAGTACCTCCCTCTGCTGGCTTTTTCTGGCAAAGAGGCTGCTACTGCAAACCAGTAGTAGAGTTATTTTCTACTGGAGCTTCTTCACACAAGGTTCCCCACAGACAATTATTTAAGTTACTGATAGCATCCAGCAAACAGTCCATTGCCAGGAACAGGTAGTGAAGATCAATTTCAGGGATATACAACAAATAAAAGTTTCCCTTCAGCATGAATTTGGACTATCTGTCAGAGACAAACATATAAAACCAATCAAGCGCATCACCAGTAGAAACTGTATGCAAATTCAAAGAATGTGAAATGAAGAGTGAGGACTGCTGGCCAAAACCCCACTCTTGTAAGATGAGAGGTCTGAGAAGATTACCCTGGCTCACAGTGGGCTGTCCTTTGCTACAGCTGATAAATACACTCATCAACCAAGCTATGTATGGTGGGAATTTAATGTCACAGAAGCGGTGAGATTTTATTAGGGAAATAGTAAGTGTGCATGAAAACCAAGGTATAGGCTTTTCCAGTGCATACGTATTGGATGAATCTAAACATTATTCCACCATAAAATCTTTTGGCACTAATTCGCCACACAGCAAGCCAGTTTAAATTTTACTTTGTAGTAACTTGATCCAAAGCTGTTACCACAAGTGAAACTTATTTAACTATAAACAGACCAATCTATATGATAAGATTATGCTCAATTGCTTTACCTTTACTGAAGTTCACAGACTGCATTAGATATAAAGATATCAATAATACAACTGATTAAATAAATGTATTTCTTATTTGGGGATTTTTTTAAAAATGAGAATTATTTGGTAAATTTTTTCAGGACTGACTGTTATTTCCTAATACCTCCACAAACAGTGCAACACTTCAGTACAAAAAAAACGAAAAAAGCCTCACTCAGAAAAACCCAGAAATATCTAATAGACACAAACATGTTTATGTCAATAAATTAATTGGAAGGTAATTATGCATTGGCATAAAAGTTCTGTTAATACCCTATTATATTTGACCTAAATTAGTTTCTACAGCTTTTTTTCCCCCCTTTATTAAGTGTTTTCCCAAGCATAAATTCAAAGTCTTTAACAGCCATTTCCAGGAATGTGCTAAGAATGAAAAAGTACGTTTTAACAGAAAATAATGCTATAGCAAACCACAGTTTTTAATCCTGGAACATTATGACAACTGCAGAGATTTGTTAACTAGTTATGACAAAAGTAAGAAAATACCAGCTTCCTAATGACTAGGCCTGAATGCAGCATTATGTGAGAGAAATCCTACCTAACACATTCCTGTTTTTAACAGGAATAACAGCATGTAGCTTCCAGCTACTGCATTTTTTTTAACTTCTTTGACATCCGGCATGTTACAGCTTTCTAAAAGAAAACTAAAATTCACTTGTGCTGTTGGCACAAGTGCATAGTTAATGTCCCTCTTTCTAAAGAACTGTCAATATGAGGCACAACTTTTGGAGGTTTGCTCTTTGAATATGACTTTCAACAACAAAAAACTACTGCTGGATACTGCTCTACAGCTGTTTAAGAGGAGGAGTTTGTGGTTCTTCAAGAGATGTTACCTTGTGTTGGGTACAGACATTAGCATTTCAGAGAGCAGGTTCTCTGACATCTGAAGGGCTGCAATGGGACAAAAAAAGTCTTTTCCAAGGTCCAGTGAATCAAAAGGAACCCAAGCCAAGTCTGATTGAGTTTCCAGCTGTACTACAGTGAATAACCAGAGCAAAACTTTACCTTCAGGTCACAGAGATCTCACCTCTGAGGAAGAGAAGTAAGCTCCATTCAAACATAAGAACATGCATCAAGGTCTGATTCAAAGCCTTTGAATTAATTATGAGGCTCTGCTGAACTCTGTATGAGTTAAACCATTAACAAATCCACTGTAATCAGCACTTCCTAAACATACAGCAATGATTACCTTTTTGATTCTAGGGCATATTAAAGCCATGAATTATGATCTGCACAGAAGCTTAAATGACCTTTGAAATGAGTGAAATACTTCTTTCTTGAATAAGAAATGCCAGGCCTCTCATATTGCTATCTCCTCAAATGATGACTACAGCACATCATCAGTCTCTGGGGTATGCACACACCCTCTCAAAGTCCAGGTATCAATTAAAAAAGTGCAACATTTTAAACAATTTATTAATTTCTTATTATTTCATAAATTAAGAGAACATTTATTAATAATAAAATAATGCTATTTTTAATAATTTTAAAATTTACAGAAGGAGTAGGAGGGCTATAATAACATAAGCAACAGCAATGGAATCTCAAAATGACATAAATCATCTTACTAGAGTCAGTTACATCAAAGAAAGAATTGCTCTAGAAACATATCCAGGTGACTGTTTCCTCCATATATTATACACCTTTATTTATAAATACGCACAAATATGCCTGTGTATGTAGTACTGAGATGGGTCTATAAATATATTCATATAAGTACCCCCTTAAGAGGATAGTTAGTGTTTTCTTGTTGCTTCTTGTAGCAGAACATAAGAAAAGTGGATGTGAATCTGGAGACTTCCCTTACAACTCTTTTCCACTTTCTCTTCTCTGCCACTTCTCTAACTGTATATTTTGGTACTTTTACAAAGTGGTAACCTAGAAGCCATCACATCTGCTTTCAATCTCATTTAAATTAACATCTTAAAATTAACATCTACAGAACAGCATCAACACTCAACAAAAACAATGCAAACTTTTGGTACCATACCAAAGTTGTGGTTTATGTCAAGGCTTGAATCTTTTGTTAAAGATACTTCATCTTAAGTGCCCCTTCCCTCTAACCCAAATACGATAGACCAAACAAAAAGGTATCTAAAATATCTATGTTAACCACAGTGACTGGTGGATATCTTTGAAGACAGTTAGGAAAGATTCTAACTTGGATAAATTTGCATTCACTAGAGAATTCCAGTACAGGGGACTGAGTTTTAATGCTGAGTTCAATGCAAGTCCATTCAGTCAACTACTCTTCCCTTTTGCAACTTAACTTGGTTAATGAGGATGCTTTGTGTTTAAATAAAAGTAGGATTTGGGGCACCTGTGAAGTTAATCCAATTTATGCTAGTATTAAGAGAATACAAATATATGAGCATCATAAATCCAATAAAAGACCAACACTACTGATATAAATGAAAAGAATTTCATGTTTGAGATTCCAGTGGATATTTTTGCCTACAAAAATGGGTCTCTGCATTTGCTCCTTTTTTTTTTTTTTTCTTACAGACCCAGCAATGAAGCAGTTACAACTTTATCCCAATTTTATATCCACACACCAAAAGAATGTTTTGCTGTGCTTCACCAAATCACGGTATAATTCCTCTCAATTAAAGGGCTTCTTTACATACTAATGACATTAGAAATGAAAGAGAATTATCATTTCAACATAAATTATTCAAAGTACTAAATACAAATGGCCTCATTAACACTAGACTAGCTTTGAGAATTAATAAAAAAGATTGTGTATGGAAAAACAAATATTTCAGTTTCCCTAATCTCTGAACTCTGAGTTTAAAAACTACAACTCTGTCACAATACCAGCTATTGCATTTTGTCTCAATGCAGATGAGAAAATGTTATGAACTTAAAAATCAAGGTCTTCCCTCGCAAATTGTATAGTCTTGCCACATTTTAATAAATGACAAAATGAGACACAATATTCATACAACATATCTTGCTCAGTTTATGACACAACATATTTTAAATACTATCTAGAGAAACCCACACATAGGATACTCTTCCTCCAGAACTTACTACAGTATTGGATACTGAGTTTGAGTACCAATTTTATATCCAGAGCCTCCGTAATTATGATAACCACATTGAAGTACTGGAGTTCCACACCTATGATAAAGTTTGGTCATTCTCTATAGACCACTTCTCCCAGCACTGTACAAAACACAAGACCATTGAATACACCTATTGTTACACGGGCAGAGGATGTCAGGTGGCAAGTAGAGACTTATGCAAGCAAAGAAATTCCTGAATTGAATCTGTAGCAGAAAGTAAGGATGGAGAGGAATTGTAAGTGAGGTGAATATTATTTGTGACAATGAGTGATCAAATTAGTAACATTATTATAAATGGAAAACAGTAATTTACTAATATTTCAGAGCTAATTTTTGTAGTGTTCATTTTCAAATACTCAGACTTGTTAGTCTAAAAACTTAACTAGGAATAACATGATAGAATACTACTGGGTTTCTGTAGTCCGCTCTTGTTATATCCTGAAAATTTCTGCTTTTTGTTCAATTTGTGTTTGAGGGCATAATAGTACCATATTCCCCCAAACATGTATGTTTAAGGTAACTGTAGTGTGTTTGGTTCTTAACATCTGTATTTTAAAGGTACTTATTTTTCATTAAGATTAAATACTCTGCAATTCCCATTTATTTTTAGCAAAATTCCACAATCATTTTTCACCAAAAGGATCACCCAAGAAATCTAAAAATGAAACACCTATACATAAAAAAAACACCTGAAATTGCAAAGGTTCCTAGTGGAGCACAGAAAGGCTAAGGTGCAGATCAGGGGGTTGGAAAATTTAAGGGAAAATATTATAACTAAGCAAAGGAAGCACAAAAATCAAGTTGTTTAAATAAAAACTTACATTTTAAAATCAGTATGTTAGGGTGCCCTCATTTGTGTCCTTAGTTACAGTGAAGTTAATCAAGAAAGACCTAATTTGCAAGCAATCATAAGATCACGTTCATTTTAAATGTGGTTCAGTCAGATGTCTCAGTCTGCCCCACCACTTTTCAAATCAGAGTATCCAAAACTCAAACAGTTAAGGGGAGGAGGGTTGAAGAAATTTTGGTCAGAATGTTCTAATCCAATAACACAAAGAATGCATCTAACTCTGCATGCAATTGCTTCTACATGTTTCACTGCAGATCCATTCACTTCTAAGAACTGCCCTCCAAATTTCTTCTATGAATACCAAAATGGGAATGATCCCTATTAGAACATGTAATCGCCACACAATCAATGGTTCCCTAATAGTCAACCTAGAATTAACCCAATTAGCTGCAGAGAACATCACACAGGTTTCATGGGAGATGACTGCTTTGAGGAAGCTTGTCTCCAGAAAGACAGCGAGCATTCCTCAACATTTTGCATAAACACCAGATACCTAGTACTTTTCCTCCACAGAAAGTCAGAATAAAGTGTCAAGGTGAACCTCATGAGATCAGTTATCCATACTCTGTGCAGATTTCCCAGCCCCTCGCTCCTGCCCCGCCCCATGAGCAAACTACAGCCTTTCCTTTTCCAGCTTCTACTGACAGGGATAGAAGAAAGGCATTAATTGTAAATTTTTCCCCATGCCCATGCCATGTCCTTTTTCTGCCTACCCTCCTTCCAATTTGAAACACTTTTATTTCATTCTGCTAAGAAAGATGACTGTTAAACACTTTATGTTCTCACCACAATGAGACTAAAAATTCCTGGATTTATATATAAAATCCCATTTATTTATATTTATTTACATTTTTATATATACCCACTGTAATGACTGTTCAGGGGAAAGACAGTAAGAGACAATCAGTTTTGATAGAAATAGGTTCTTCCTTATATGACTTCATTTTTCCTTACAGCATATTCCAGTCTACAAGCTGGAAACCCTAACCAATATATATCCAGAGACTATACACATTCAACTAGACTACTGCTTTCTTCTGAGCTATTCCACAAGGAGCACATAGTGCAGTAAAGTAGATTGAATGCATGCAACACTGGCTGTAACTCATTTACATTAAGAGCTTAAACAGTAAAATTTCACGTCTGCATTCAGATATTTCTTAATACAGGGAAATCAAATCTACAGCCAAAAAAAACCCCAAAAAGTAGATGCATAATGACTAGAAAGATCACAAGTCACATTGATAGATTATTAAAAAAAAAAAAAGTATAAAAATAATCTCTTATCCTAAAAGAAAAAACAAGAGAGCTCCCACGTCCCACCCCTCATATCTGGAACCTTTTCATAACTATATTACAAATGCCAATTTTACTCATTTGAGAAAGTCTCATACTGTTTCAATCCAACCCTTGTAAGAACCCAGATAATTTTTAAAGACAGAATAGGTTACTAATAAACAGAAGTTTAGCAGGCATTTGAAAAAGTGGCAACTAGCCAAAGGCAAGTTTTCCCCTTAACTTCCTAAAGACTGCTCATTATAAAAAGTTCTACATATAACAGTGAAATACCAAAACTGAAAGAGATCATTGAAAATTAACTGCTATTTGATTAGTTTAGTACATAATCACATTTCCACTACTAGAATGGAAGGAAACTGAAGCAAAAGTGACTGATATTAGACAATGGATGTACCCACAAGGTATCTAATGTTCAGATTTGAAGATCTGATCAGACACTTTTGGAAACATGACAGCTGTCATGAGATTATTTGGTACTGCTTCCCCCACTTCAGTGGCACTGAAGTTTATCCAGGAAGCTCTGCAGTGTAATCCTCGCACCACTTTACAAGTACACCTATCCTTCTCTGTACTTGCAGAAATGGAAGAAAAACTGATTAAAGTTCTAATGGTAACAGCTATTTAATCTCTCAGGAGCTGTCACGCTCAGTGATGCAAAGCTCAGAGAATCGACTGAGTGCCTCCAAACAAGCGTTACACTCTGAACTCTGCAACAGTCCACACATTCAAAGGAATAGGGGTTTTCATAATTTCTCTTTAATGGGTAGCTTCAGCCCCCATAAGCTATAAAGTTGGTTTTACCTTTAATTAGAGCTAATCAGAATATAAATATTCCAATAAAAGCAGGTGGTTTTAAATTAGACATTTGGGTGGCAGGCAGGGGAAGATTTCTCCCAACTCTTGAAAAATACCAGATGGAAAGGAAACTCAGTAAAAAAAATATCACTGTAACTCACTAGGATTTACATTTTTCATCAATCACAAAGTACTCAACTTCATACTATTACAGACTTCTAAGAATAACCTAGAGGGTGAGTTATAAAAGGGAGAAATAGATGGCTTCAGCCCTCACAGAGCATTTCATTGGACTAGACCCACCCTCTGGGCAAACTGATATTGAAAAACAGCAGACGGAGGGAGGGTTTGGTTTTATACAGCCTACAACTCAAGGAAGGTTCTTATGGTGCCACAGGAAGGCTTTGTCTTCTGTCCTTACAACTCTCCCAGCAGGTCAGATGAAGCCAGGGCCACAGTAGCCCTCACTAGAGGATAGTCCTGGATGCACAGCCCTGTGGTGCAGTGATGCTTTCTGTGCTCTGCAGATGAGCTTCACCAAGCCCAGACATAAGGCAGCTCCTAACAAAATCATGGTTACTTCCTCACTCCCAGAACTCTGGTTTCTTTCCAAGCAGTAGTTTATACCCAAAGATCACATTAAATTCCATTTTCTAACCCAAATCCCTAGGCTTCTACAGAAAAAATTAAAAGTTTAAAAGTAAACTTGACAATGAGCTATGAGAGTTATTATTGAAATAGCTGTCTGTGACATGAAAAAGGAATATTAAGCTTACTCTTTGTCCCAGATATCTGCCTCTTTCCCCTTCCTTATACCACACAGCTTCCTTCAGCTCAGTGTTTTATAGACACTGGAGAGGCTTTAAAGAATGCGATTGAAGTAAGAATCTCAACTCGTGATCAACCGTTCTCAAGGAAAATATTTCACAGTACCAAATCCTAAATTGTAGTTATGATTAAAAAAAAAAGGAAAAAAAAGGCTGCTTCCAAAGGAATGGATTTCCTTTATGCTGGAATTACAGTTTCAGTGGTTTGTTCATAGGAGAATTACTTCAATGCACAGTAAATCTTCAGCACTGTAGAGCCATTAGATGGGTATGAGTACATCAATAGCTGCTACTCTAATGAATGAAAAGCTGAATTTCCACAGAAATCTAAAATTAAAGCCTTTCCTCTGGGTTTACTCTGCAGAAGAAAAACAAATTATTAATTTTTTAATTGTTTAGAGAAGTTATTCTGTTACTCAGGAACTGACCCTGAAGGACAAAGAGCAGATAAAACTGCCAGTGCCATGACTTTTATGTCAAATTCCACTTTAGAAAAGTTTCACCTGAGCATGAATCTGGAATATTTTCACTAAACTCTGTAATTAATTTCCCCCAAAAATGACAGATTTATAGCTATGGTTTCAACAAAACCTATATCAAAGACAGCTTCTGAGAAGTGAGGAGAGTGGGAGCAGAGAGAGCAAATTAAGATGGCTTTTCAGGACATTTAATGTACACAGCAAGTGATTTTCCCGTTACAAGTGTCATAGTTTTTCTCCCTTCCTTCTATATCTCTGCTCTCGATGAGTTTGAAGAGATAATAAGACAGTTCACTGATCAAACATTAACTGGACAGTTAACAATCTTTAAAACAGAAGGCTTAATTTGACATTACCAGTAAAAAACATGGCAAGCTGTGGTGGGATGACCCTGGCTGGACGCCAGATACCCGTCTAATCTTCTCTATCACTCCCCTGCTCAGCTGGACAAGGGAGAGAACATGTAACAAAGGGCTTACAGGTCAAGGTAGGAATAGGAAGAGATCACTCACCAATTGCCATCACAGGCAAAACAGACTCAACTCAGGGAAATTAATTTAGTTTATTACCAAATCAAATTGGAGTAGGAGAAATAAAACCAAATCTTTAAAACACCTTCCCTCCACCAATCCTCTCTTCTTCCCAGGCTTAACACTCCTGACTTCTCTACTTCCTTCCCTCCATCACAGGGGTATTGGAAATGGGAGTTCTGGTCAGTTCACCCCACATTGTCTCTGCTGCTCCTTCCTCCGCAGGGCAGGACTCCTTACACTCTTCCCCTGCTCCAGTTAACTTCTAATAAATTTAAAGGGCATATGCTTTTCTTCACTTATACAACTATTATATTCTTTCCTTTTTAGAAGTGCAACCAGTCATCCTGCTTTTGTACTATTAAGCTGTTTCAGCAGCATTGTAGCTGTTGCTAAACATCTAAGCTAAGGTGATAAAGAGGACAATTATCATATTGCTACACTTCATGACCGCATTCCAGGATATGCTGATTCTCAGGTATTCACATTCTTAAAGGAATGCATTTAAAAGCTGTTATCACTAATAAATTTTTTGCTTGCTCATGAACACAAACTCTATGATTGAGTAAAAATGGAGTGCAGTAATCTATGTGCAGGTTTGAGTGAACACTTCAGCCACCTTCCTAGCTGCTCAATGCTAGTGAGTTAATGTATGGGAGAAAGTAGCATGTCAACAGGTGGCAAAGGCTCCTTTTCTGTGCAGTCTTTAATTATACTGTATTCAGTCCATCAGATGAGGAGTTCTTGCAGGTTAATCACTTCTACTTATCTGCTTTTATCCAGTCTCATGAGAAGGTAACATGCATTATCAAAGCAAATTGTCCATCACAGCTGAGATCAGACAAGGTATTAAGAGGAATCTTCCATTCTGCTCACTGGGTTTACACATTCTAAATTAATTAAACCTGTAAGAAACATATTCCTTGCATGTGGTGAATCAAAGACAATGACAGATATTTACAAAGTTGCATACTGCCAGAGCAGCTGAGTAACATTTTGTTTTGTGACAACTCTAATTGTTTATATTACAATAAATTAGGGGCAGATACACAAATAATAAAAATGTGACTCCCAGTCACATGCTTAATAAGTTACTTGATAACTTACATTCCTTAACAAGTTACTTGGGAAATGAACAACACAGCAGATGAGCTCAACAGCAATACAAAGTCCTTTTTTCTTAAAGAAAGGCAACATATGTTTGTACCCATTACTGATACCATCAGTTCCAAACTATTGAATTATGACATATTTAATGTACTGTTGGCATGCATATAAAAATGTGAAAATCCTGGCTGTCGATGTCTTTCTCAGGAAGAAATTACAGGACAAACTTTCTGATGATAGTGTAACTTCATCTGCCCTGCTCATAAGTTTGTAAAGAACAATGATATTTGGTGTTTAATTGTACATTAATGAAATAAATTCACAAAACATTAATTCAATTAATGAATATTTGCTCAAATGAGCTTCCTGTTACCTTTCCAAATTTTAATTTAGGACATCATTCTGCATATTGCCAGAGGAAGTAAGCTTAGTTGTGCAATTGTCCTTCCCCAGCTAACCACGTCACCGAAAGTTCACATTCGTGGGTATCTCTTTCTTTTAGGAAGACCATAAGTGACAAAAAATCCTGTCCAGTCATGTTTTTAGCTTTCTTTTAAAAGCATTTTAGATCCTGTTACTCCAGGGAATAATCTGAATGAGCACAGAAACTACATCTTTTCCACTTCTCTTGTAAAAGGCATATTCCCCTGGCTACTACAAGAAGGGAATGAGTCGGTACAATCCTAAAAGCACAAAGGGGGAAATAAAATAGTGGGGAGAGAAAGATTTCTCTCTCATAGACACATCTTTCCATTTTATATGGGCCCTTCACATACTGCGAAAAAAGTATGTCTTAACACTATCCTACATGACACAGCAGCTGCCTGCCTGGGGTCACATCACAGAATCACAGAATCATTAGTGTTGGAAGGGACCTCTGTAGATCATCCTGTCACATCATATGCACCTGGCAGTCCATTGCTTCTCTACAGCAGAACAGAAGGTGAAGGGGTAAAGAGCATCACAGTACTGGGTCTATCTGGTCTGCTATGAATACTGACAGGAGTGTTAACAACTTGGCTCATTAGCAATAAAACTAATTAAGCATGACTTTTTACTGCTTTGTGGCCTGTCTTTATGCCTCCCTGTCCCACTATACCCATGTTTCACCATAACTCTGTCATCCCTTTCCCACACCTTCAGTTCTTGATATTAACTTTTTCATAATACCTCCAAAAAAACACAACCAGCCTGTGGTTCTCAAAGTGCAGACATAGTAACACTATCAGCATGATTAAATTTGGAAGAGAAAAAAAAATACACCAAGCTGATATATCCTTATGAAGACATCATTTACTTATTTTAGTTCTATTTTTAAGTTAGGGCAAGTATAAAAATTAAAAACAAACAAGCAAAAACAAACTACAACAACAAACCATAACCAAACTCAAAACAAACAAACCCCACCTTATTAGCATTTTAGCGTCACATAAAGGAGAACATCTGCATTGATGGCTTGAGCCAAGACAACCTATTATAAAAACCCTAAGATGTTTGGCTGCTCACTGTCCTACTTCCTAAGTATCATCTATGAGTTAAACATCCCACTAACCTCCCTGCTCTGCAAATATATTGTCCTGTCTAGCCATTTATCAGTCTCTCATATCAGTGCTTTTCATTATGCAGTATGGTCTTCCTGAGTTCAATGACAGTCTTTTCACACCCAAATGATGCCTTTGCAGGATCTCTCTGATACCAGGTATGCAATGAATCAAGCTGATCAGAAAAAACAGACCTCTCACCTCTCTGTTTGTCTTTTTGTCCTTAAACTGAGAGCACCCTTGAATTCTGGTGTGCAGATCAGATACAGGAATTGCTACCACAACATATAATGGAAATTTCAAGAGCGTCATAGAGAAGTTCTGATGCTGTAGAGGAAATTCCAGTATATGTGAAGGGAAACAAGAAGCAGATCACATCTGTCTGAAAATTTACATCTACTCTTTAATTAATAAAATTATATCTCATATTAAAAAACCCAAATCAAACCAGTCAGATATACACCAAAAGGAAATATACAGAAAATGCTGGAGAAGAAATCAATACACATTTCACATAAAGCAGCATCATAGCAACAGAGAATGAACAGGACAATCTAAGAGGAAGCAAAGGCGACAGAAGGAAGACAGCACCACTGATGCAGTATTCTGTAGGAGTAAGATTTTGGTCTGTTTCCAATTTTTGAGTAAGAGATAAGAAAGCTTCTTGTGCTTTTCTAAATAAAATATTTGCCTGCCTTAATACCTTCATACACTAATATACTTCTTGGGCAGACATTAATTTTAAAGTTAATGTATCTTTTAATTAAAAGTGCATTTTTTTTTTCTTAACAGGTGGCTGATACCCTGCAGCATCTATGGAGCTCCATAAAGTTTCATTCCAAATCTAAGATTTTTCTTTTTTTTTTTTGTAATATCTACATGTTCATTTAAAAAAATCGAATGTCTACAGATGACTATTTCCTGCTGTAAGAATCTAGCCCCAACTGATCAACTATTTATTTCTAAGATACACCGTAAAACTATGAGTTTGTCAACTGTATCACGTTTATAGGGTTTAGTACTTTGCTTTTTTGCTCAGCATTTCTGTATTCAAGACAGTTTTAAATGTCTTGCACTTTGTGACACAGGCGATTGCAGAGCCAGTGTAATGGTGTGGTGAACATCTTTATAGGGGCACTACAACACCAAATCTGAAGTTAGAAATAAATTATATATTAATCTTAGTAATACAACTCAAGAAAGAAAAGACAGTACCTTTACCTTTCAGGGATTTTTTTCCCCCCTGTAATTAAACTTTAAAGTAACTAATACTTTATTCAGTGCTGAAATATTACAATGACAATATCATTGACTACTGTTCCATAAGAGCTATATCCATTACAAAAGTTCATCTAGCTCTGAGGGATCAATTGATAGGTCAGTCCTGCACAGAGCAGACCACTGACTGCCTTCTGACCCCTAAAATACAAAGTAGGAAATTTCTTAACAGCAGTAACTGTTAAGCAACCTAAACAGTTACTTCTGTGTAATGGTTACTTCTATAAAGGCAGAGAAAAACATCTGAAACTAACACAGTTAATGTTAACTGTGTTTGGTACTAAATCACTTTATGCTCCACAGACGTTTCCTCTTTAATATCAATTCTTTCTATAATAGCTTATTTAGATAAGTACTGCTGGTTTGAAATTGACGGGAAGCATTAAGGCTTTAAATGAGCATATATATTGGTTTTTACAAAACAACTGTCATATGGTTATGCAGTTACACTTTCCATACCCCAGCTTCTTCTTATGGTACCTTCCCCACACACTAAATGCATCTTCCCAGATGTCTTCTAGGATTTTAAACTGTCCACCAGCAGCCTACTTCAATAAATATAACTTCTTTTGCTTCCTTTCCCCCCCAAGTAAAAATAATAATAAAAAAGTGTTTCATAAAATGAAATTATGTTGTAACAGAGGGGCTACAGAAGACAGGAGCAGGTTACCAGCCAGAGATCTCAAAGTGGAAGACAGGAGCTCTCAGCTTTAGACACCAGAATGAGAGGTTTAGAAAATGTCTTCTCTGTTCATGATGAGCTAGAGATGAGGTAACTCAGTGAGACTTAATCTCCAGCACTATTAACAGTTCTTCTAGCTACCCAGAATCTTCCAAAGAGACAACAAAAGCTGCCTCGCCCTTCCCCTACACATTGTACATATTTCCTTTGCATAGGAGATGTAAGCACTGGATTAACATATGAAATATCTGTAAGTGGGTGTAATCATTTTACCTTTCCAGGAAACGCTGCCTCTCCCAGGACTGTAGTTGCCTAGCTTAATTCTGCCGGCAGTGAGTGGGAAGGCTTTAGGGAACTCACAATCAAGTAGTGCATCTGACCATAAAATGGCACATGCCTTACTTCAGCATAGATCTTATACAACAATCAAACAAAACAAACTTATCCCTCATTATCAAACTGGTTTTTTAAATAGCATGATGAGACTAATATTGCTAAGTTGCTCAAAGAACAGTATTGCTCAAAGAACCTAAATGTAAAAGGTTTTACTGAACAAAGTCACTTAGTTTTCAAGAAAAATTAAAAACAGATTAAAAAGAAAAGTTTCATCTACAGATAAAAATAATTAATAATTAGGAAATCAGCAGAAGATAACATAAACCAGTAGAAGTAGAATACAGCTACCAGATCAAACAGCAGTCTTAAAAAGTAAATGCAAAACCTTCAAATCTCTGTAGAAGTAAAAAAGATGTAAAAAAAAAAAAGAAAATCAAATTAGGTTAGAATATAAAAATTATTCCTTTTTTTTTTCAGAAAAGGAAAAATCCCTCAGACCCAAGGCTGGTAGAACTTCTGGTTTGATAAAACAAGGAAGTTGGCATAGTAGTAGAGAAACTGAGGTCATGCCTATGTTTGCTGTTAAGAGATGAGAATAAGTCTTCGGCTTGGAGTACACTACTCTTCACAGGTTTTATGAAATGTAAGCATTGGCTACCTATCAACAAAATTACTCTGAGCTGACATACCAGAATGCATTTCCTACTCCTGAAATTCAGCCAAAACACCAGCTTACCCCAAACATGACAAAACAGATAGGCTTTTCTGTTCTCAGAAGACAGAGCTGACCTTTGCTAACTGAGCCACTGAGGACTAACTGAAGTGCATGGAGAAGAGTTGCTTTTCCAATTCTCCTACTTACAGGAAATTCTCCATACAAATAAATATTAGCAATGTAAGTAAAAAGTCTTATTTATCTGTAAGGTCAGATCCAATACCCAGCTATTTCTTAGCTGAACAGAATACACTGTCATACCAGTGACCAGTTCTTGAAACATCATTTGAGTTCCAAAGAAACAAAGGCAGATTCTCTTAGTCAAAGCTTAGTCTGCCTTTCTTTTTTGTTTAACAGGAAAGCTACATTATTATTGTTAGTTGTACATAATCACGCATATCACAAATATTCATACAACTAAAGTGACACATGATTTGCCAAATTACTCTTACTGAGGCATGGGACAGTGGTAGATTTGAAAATAAATGTGAGAGTGCCTTTTGCCTCAGTTAAAGACTATCTTCAAATAGTCAGCAGGCCTTAAAGAATATGTGATCACTAATATGCACTGATTTTTATTTGGGGGATGTGTATACACTGCTTATTACTCTTGGAAAGCTCCCACTAAAATGGCCACAACTATCTGAGCTGAGAATACTGGCACACAACTGAAATTGGAAAGGTATCTTGAGATTAAATGCTGCATTGCAAATCCCATGCCAGCTTTTTCTTTTTTAAAACCATGATACAAACTGAAGCTGATTTTTTATTTCCTATGATAAATATCACAGAAGCACATTCATTCCTATTACTTAACAACAGAACCTATAAACTCCCGCTGATTTTTTATCCATTTCTAAAGCACAATTTACAGTCCTACATTGCAGATAAGGGTGTGCTGTTCGCAAGATTAAAGTCAAGGTCACATATTGTGCATACACTGCTGCCTGTGAAACAGGGATCCGTTTCACAGACTCCACATATATTTTTAGAAGGGGCTGCCCTAGCCACCAGCTAACAGCCCTTGAATTACAAAAGTGAAGATAAACTTTGGCTTAAAAGGTAAAAAGTAAGGCTTCTGTGACAAAAAAGACAGACCCTTGTTGATTCAAGGAAGTAAAGTAGTTCCTCTTATCCTTTCCCAAAACCTGAAGGGAAAATCCCTAACACACTCAATATGAGCCTAACTTTTGTTCTGATGGAGCCAAGAGTGAAACTCCTGCAGACTTTGATAAGACCACCAGTGGACAACCTCTGAAAAATCCTAGCTTTGTAGTATGTCCAGCAGCTGGTGTTCCCTACACACATCTGTGGTACCTTCTCAACAAACAGACACTTGTGCAATTGTTCACACTAGAGCTATAACAGCAGCACAAGCCCCATGCAAGTAAAAGTTTATAACACAGAAAAGGTTTCTGAATTCCCCAGAGAACATCATTTGTACAAGATGTCCTTGGCAGATGCCACCAAATACGAGGAAGTAATTACATTGATAAGCAATAATTATTATTATCACATGCTCTTCATACAAAGATGACACTTCCAAAACTGAGCATTAGGCTTAATTCATGGATATCTAGACAGGGACTCTAAAAAATTCTGTTTACATACAAAGTGAGATGGAATATCTGGATTTTTATCCAACTTTAACCATAGAATCGTAGAACAGTTAAGGTTGGAAAGGATCTTAAGATCATCTAATTCCAATCCCCCTGCCCTGGGAAGGGACACCTCATACTAAACCATGTCACCCAAGGTTCTGTCCAACCTGGCCTTCAACACTGCCAGGGGTGGAACATTCACAACCTCCCTGGGCAACCCATTCCAGTACTTCATCACCCGTACAGTAACGAATTTCTTCCTTATATCCAATCTAAACTTCCCCTGTTTAAGTTTTAACCCGTTACCCCTTGTCCTATCACTACAGTCCCTAATGAAGAGTCCCTCCCCAGCATCCTTATAAGCCCCCTTCAGATACTGGAAGGCTGCTATGAGGTCTCCACGCAGCCTTCTCTTCTCCAAGCTGAACAGCCCCAACTTTCTCTAGAGCTAGAGCTTTAGAAGACACCAACATCGATGTGTCTAGACCTTCAGCAAGTGGGGATACAGCTACATGGCTAAATAAAAGGCTAAATAATACAGCTACATGGCTAAATAAAAGGATGCCAAGGAATAAGTACGAGCAACATGTTTCTCATCCACGCTGCTCTGTCAGCCACTTCCTGGACTTGTGCCTTGGACTAGTCCAACTGGTCATCTGTGAGACAAACAGATGTGTAAGGCAGGGGACACTGAGCCTTGCACACTTGGCCTAGGAATCTGTCTCTGGACACCTTTCATGTGTCATGACTGGCATCACTTGAAGATTCTAGTTCTTGACTGCAGATATGTCCTGTTTTTAAGACAAAAATCCCATAAAGGACACCGCATGTATGTACAACAATCAGTTAAGGACACTGATCTTCTTCATGGATGTAAACTAAGGCTCTGCCTTTGCAGTGACCTCCATTTGGGATCCCCCAATGACATACCAGCCACCATTCCTTAGCAGATATACTTTATTTCAAAACTGGGAAGCCTCGCAAGAAATGCACCTGATCCTCAAGAGCTGTGAAAAGTCATCTGCTTAAACATATGAACAATGTTTCAGTTAACTGTTTCAGTTACAAATACATACTTTTCAGAACCCTGCCCTGAATTTCAGGACAAGCAGTTTCTTGTTAGCAAACTTTTGGTGATGCAACTAGTATGACAAATAGCAGACTGTGAAATTAACTTACTGAATATTAAAGTCCCTTGAACTGTTGCTTGTAAATAAGTTTTTTCCCACATCCCTTCAAAGGCAAAGTGCAACTCCATTCTATACTAGATACGCATGTGTGTATTTAGAAAGCCTGCTCTTGCATTTTACCACCAAAACTCAAAAGACATGACAAAAAAACCATGATAGGAAAGTGGCCTAAATAACAGTCTTGGGGCATCCAAACTGACGTTGTTTACTCTGCTCTCTACCCTGGTTTTACCCCTAAATATTTTGAAGTGCTATTATCACATGCATTGATATCTCTTTAAGTAAAATAAATTACTGTAGTATACCCATTTACCATTAGAAGATTTGAAGGAATATGCCTAAGCAATATTTAATATTGGGGGGAACAGAAATCTAACCTGCAAAAGTAGTTTACAAAGATCTATCTAACCACAAGCCTTTACTTGACAGAGGCTGTTTTACCAATTTAATTGCCCTCTCCTCCCTCCCAGTATCTCAGTGTTGTTGCTGTACCTAAATCCTGTTCTACT
This sequence comes from Melopsittacus undulatus, assembly GCF_012275295.1. Classification (NCBI taxonomy): domain Eukaryota; kingdom Metazoa; phylum Chordata; class Aves; order Psittaciformes; family Psittaculidae; genus Melopsittacus; species Melopsittacus undulatus. The sequence continues at coordinate 66,644,731 of NC_047527.1, read as the reverse complement.
GAACTCATGGCACCTGCGGGGCATTGTGCCGGAGAACAGAGAGAAGGACAAGGAGAAGAAACAGAAGCAGCACGGCTGTTCCTAGCCCCGCTGCCCTGTGGCTGAGGTGGCTGCAGGGAGGTAAGACCAATGCTTTCTACCTCCGCTCCCTCACGCCACAAACTTCCCGCATGGCTACAAGGCGAGCCAGGACCTGCCCGAGCGTCCCCCGCCTCCGCCCCGCCCCTCACCCGCCCCTCTGGGCTGTACCCGTCCCGCTGTACCTCGGAGCCGGGGAAACTCGCGCTCCCGGAGGTCGGGCAGGCCGCTGCCGTACCCATACCCATACTCATACCCGGCGGGGCAGGCGGCCCGGAAGGCACGGAAGGAAAGCGGGTCCCTCCGCGGCTCCCCGGCCATGCTAAGGGCTGCAGGCGAGCAGAGGGGCAGAGAAAGTCTGATTAAAGTACCAGCTCGACTCTGCCGGGCACGGAGCTTCCCGGCCGGCAGCTCTGCGAGCAGGCACTGCGGCCGGCCCCGCACAACCCGGTCCGACCCGGCCCCGCCGGCCTCGCTCCTCCCGCCTCCCGCCCCTGCCGGGTTGCCCGTGGCCCGCCTGCCCGCCCTGCCCCGGCGCGGTGCTGAAGCCGGACAGGGCCCGCTGCGCTCCGGCGGCAGCAGAGCCGGTGGCTGCACCTGAGGGGTGCGCTGTCTGGACGGGCCGAGAGGAGGGCCTGGACCTGTCACCGAATCATGGAATGGTTTGGGTTGGACGGGACCTTAAGTTCCAACCCTCCTGCCATGGGCAGGGACACCTTCCACTAGACCAGGTTGCTCAAGAACCCGCCCAACGTGGCCTTGAGCCCAAGGATAGGGCAGCCACAGCTTCTCTATTTCACCACCCTGACAGTAAAGAATTTGCCCTGCTCCAGCCAGCAACCACCCGGCAGCAGTCATCCGGAGCAGGACAGCCATGCAGGCAGAACCTCACAGACCCAAGCAGAGCCAGTCCTACATGAAGTTTCCAGAAGCACACAAACATCAGGTTTGTGTTCACAGTAACAAGAGTGCCTCTGCTCACATCCTCTCCTACTGAAGCATGCTGTTTAAAATAGCAATACCTCATGGAAATTCCTCTTTCTTAAAATTTTCAAATTCAGTGTTCAAATTTTCCTTATTTCCCCTAGATGATGCCTATCTATTGTTTCTCATAGGTAGTGGAAGTCATTCTCTCACACCTTGCATTTGGTTTGTGATACTCCTGCATCAGGCTTAACTGGCTCTGCTGCCCATAGATGCTATGTGATTAGTGCACAGGACCATGGCTGGCCAGAGGCCTAAGGGCTGTTATGGGCTGGTCATCAGGTCTAGAGAGAATGGCAGCCACTCATGTAGGATAAACTATGACCATAAATATACACAAGACATCATAGCCAAAGGAATGTTTGGGGTTTTTCTGGGGGGGGGGGGGGGGGAGGGCTGAGATTTATTTTGTTGGGTTTATATAAAAAAAAAATAAATCCTGACATAGTATTTGCAAGGGATTTTTCTGCTCACTGCTCTGCAATCTGCAGAATGTTAAATGACCCCCTAGTCCAATACTGAAATAAAACTGCATGTGTTAGAATGGAACTGCATCAAAATTCTGGTGAGGCAGATTCTTTAGTTAGATTGTTTTAAAGACTATAAATTGGTCATCAGTGAAATGGGAAACTACCAGAAAATACTTCATCCCAAGTTGAACCGTAAAGATTTTCAGTTACAAAGCAGTACTGAATGAAAGCCATGTAGAAAATTAAAAAATAACCCTGACATGAAATAGCATACTAATATACTCCCTACTTTATATATATCAGGAGATTTTGCCCAGTTAAACGTACTGCCCTGGCTCCAAGGTGCTAAGAAGTATTTCTATAATGCTATAAGAGTATGTTTGTCCCTGACTCTCTATTCATGCTTGGGGCAGGTATATAATACTACATCTCACTCCCTGACATAGCAGTATATTTTTGGCCTACCTGATGATCTCACCAAAACTAGGTACCAAGTGAACTGTACCTTACGCATTTCCCTACAGATGAACAAAACACCTCTGTTGAAAAATAACAGTTGCCATCAAGTGAATGAACGGTATTTTAGCTGATCTTCTGAAGTCACTTTTCAAAAAATTACTAGAACCCTGCACCAAATACCTTTTTTCATTTTAATGATTTGTGTATTGCAAATTAGAAGGGCCTATGCCATTACTATGGGATTTTATTTTTACTGCAAGTATATGTAGAAAATGCCATGGATTTTCCCTCAGAGTTCTAGCTTCCTGTTATTGATTTCCAAAGCAATTTATTTATATTGATCACTATGCATTGTTCCTTCACCATTTTCACATTTTATGTCAAATAGTTGTTTTTATTTCCTTACTGAACCAAGAATAGTTTTCCCCATGAAAATAATCCTTTTTCTTGATGACAGAATGCAGCTTCCTGAATTTACAATAAATCATAAAGATTTAATTTCCATTCACATTTTTTATATAAAATGATTATTTGCAATCAACTTCTATTTTCTTTATTCCTTCCTGATTTTGGAAGATTAGCCCTTTGGAAGCAACATGTGCATGGATATAGTGCTAATTGGGAATGTACTCTGTCTGCACTTTCCATGTAATCTGGTGATTACTGATCATTGGAGAGCTAGCAATTTCCAGTACAGGTCTTAGCTCGTCTTCATCCATCATAAAGGCCCACGAGAACCTTCTTAATAACAAGAGGCATTAAATTCAATCTGTGTCAGTATGGAAGTTTGAAGATTGAAAATTGTCAGTATGTGTTTGAAAATTAGCCTAACTTGTAAACACTAAATAGGTTTTACTGCTGACTGAGGTAAAAGCTGGAGATTTCCTGGAATTTCTTCATGAAACCAGTTTTTCCATCTGCACATTAGGGATTTGTAGTTACAGAGTAACTTTTCCTCTTCTATGGTTATTAAATGAAGCCAGGAGATCAGTCCATGTAAGCACATTAGATTATACACACTCATGGACAGTTATGCCTGGAGAGTCATGTTCACAAAACTATAAAGTGATAAAATGCTGTAAGTGAAAGGATTACCGTGCACATCCACCAGACACACAAATTGCATGCGTTAAATGCCCCCCCACAACCCATGCACACCCACAGTTTTACAGTTCTTTTCCTTAATGGAGGCTCAGTAATAGAAACAGAGCAATTTAACTTGCTCTATCCAAGTTTTAACAGAGTGAAATAATGCCTCTACGTAATCTAGTTAGTAGGTTTCTTTATTCATAAATGTTAATGTGTAATGCTGCCATTCCTTGGAAAATGATACAAAATAAGAAAAGGTTTTTGTTAATCCCTTCACTGCAGTGTGACAGTGCTTGTTTTATTCTCTCTAGCAACTATTCAAAAGCACTATAAAAAGAAGTGGCAACTGCACAAATCTGTTGCAAACAACTAAAAAACAATACACTATAAAGGTGTTGCACTGTTCTCTTGCAGCTCTACAGAAGAGCAGTGAGACTGCAGTATTTGTTCTTTGGAGTCTATTTCAATGCAAATAATCAACCATCATCATAACACAACTACATGGTGTTAGGGATAGAGAAAATGGTGCTTGATGGAAGGACAAAAGACGATGGACACAAGCTGGAACAAGGAAAATTCTGAATAGATACATTACCAAAAAAAATTAATTCCTATGAAAGTGATCAAATACTGGAGCATATTCCTTAGAAAGGCTGTGGAGTGTCCATCCTTAGGGAGATTCAGAACCCACCAGGACATAGGTCTAAGCAATTTGCTCCAGCTGGAACTGCTTTGAGAAGGAGGTTGGACAGGCATCAAGGGGTCCTTTCCAACCTCTGTGGTTCTATAATAACTAATTCTGATGATCAGCAAACTATTTCTGAGCAATTAATATTTGACTGTTAGCACCAGCTCTCAGATAGCTTGGCAAACAAGAAAAGGTTGTCCTGAGACAGGAACATGAATTGCATAACCTTTCTCTGTCCCCTCCAGCACACTTTGTAACTGTATTTCTAATACATCCTAACTGTATATAAACCAACTGAACAGCACTGAATGCAGGCAGGATCTCTACCAGTGGCAAATATGCAATAAAGGTGATTCTGCTCAAAGAGATAAAAAAAAACCCAATACCCTGTCTATTTGGCTTATTAGACGAAGCAAAGGATTATTCATATTGTCCAAATTATTTAAAAAGAAGAGCTACAGAATAGTTGAGATTGAAAGGGACCTCTGGAGGTCACCTATTCCAACCCCTTACTGGTCCATTTATTTGTCGTTACTCACCATTCTGCCACTGATCTACAGTAACAATCACATCTTTTATAATGATAACAGCAATTGACAACTACTATACAAAAAACACTGCACATCACAATAAGCTTAGTTATTACCAGCTTCCAGTTCTGAACCCTGTCACATCAGCTTGCTTTACCATTGCATAACTAGCACAAGACACACCTTACAGCCTCCCCTTTGATAAACTGACAAGGCTAGTATAAAATGCATAGACTGATGCTGTAGAAAGCCATGAACTCGGGCTTTATCTCTGCCACCAGTCTACTGTCTGAGCAGGAGAGGTTATCCCTTGGTTGTAGTAGCCTTAGGTATACATTAATGAAACCTTGGAGCTTATAGACATGATGGGACATTGTACTAAAGGGTTAAGCAGTTTGGAATTACTTAACACGAAGCATGGAAAATATTAAGAACCAACATAATGCAGTATATGTGAAAACTGCAAGAAGGGTCTTGGAAAGAAGAGGTTTTGCTCTCAGGCAAAATTTTTGCTAGCAGAAAGTGAGATTCTGCTGTGATCCTCCACTGACACCAAAAGCATTAGTGGAAATGAATGCCACAGCTATTAAATGTTTGCACAGAGGTTGGAACAAGCACAGTGTACACACATTGCTCCAGTCTCTAATTAGTTAACTGATCTGAAAAGACGTGCAGTATCAGAAACTAATGCAGTTGCTAACTGACTGTAAAAAGTTATTTATTGACTGTACAAAAAACATCATCTAATTCTCCAAATGTTTACAATTAGTTACAAAAAATCTACTTATTATATGGACCTTTGAAACTACCAGTTATAAAAAGCTTCTAGGGCACGTATGACAGAAGTCAAGATTACAACTTCTAGTTTATCCCTGTGAACATTAAAAAACCTAAACCAGCTTTTTCTATACACAAGAAAAAAAAAAAAGACAACCCAAACCTAACAAACTCATATTTTCCCACTGACATCCAATATTCTGTTTTGCACACGGATCATTGTCTTTAGTAATGAAAATAGCCACATTTCTCCCCAGAATTAGGGCTTACCACTGTGAGCTGTTTAGACTGTTGGTGTGTGGTGATCTACTTGGAAAAAAAAAAAGATCCCTTTACACACATGGGCCCTCAACAATTATGCACCAGTTGTAGCAGAACCAAACACGAAAATATAGTTTGGTGGCTTAAGTGGAAGGAGGCTATTGATTCAAATCACAGAAGATGCCTCAGCAATCAAATCTTTGAAGTAGGTTGGCAAGTGCATTACCATGGTCTTCAGTGGGACTTGAGATTTGCTCCTATATAACTTATTAGCAGAAGAATCACAGAGAGACAGCTGTCCCTGCTTGCTGGCTTGCTCTGTGTCCTCCAACGCTGTTAGGGCTGTGAGTAATGGCACCCATTAGGTGCTTAGTGCCTCCTTGATAGCTGATGTGAAGCATTTTAGGAAGGGAATGTTAGAGCAGACAGGAAAGCAACCTCTCGCACTCCTGCAGAGTGCAGTTGTAAAGATGCAGCCCTGATAAAGTCATAACCCTCTAAACCTCTTCATCTTCCAGCCCACTGTGGTCAACTACTTCCAAGGGAGTACAGCCAAGTGGTGCACAACCATGCTGCTTACTCCTTTCCCTGTGAGGGCAAATATTTCTAAACAAACCCAGACCAGCAGGTTGGGAAGACTCCTGAGGCAGCAGAGCAAGGAGCTTGAGCAGAAGCACAGGTAGTGTGGTGATTTGGTGACACTAGCCACGCAGCCAGCAGGACAGTTTCCTCTCAGTTCCTTGCCCTTTCTGCCCCCCTGTTCCACTAATGCTCATCATTCTTTTGTAGCTTCAGCCTGTGTGTGCTAACCCCTTCTTCATCCAGTATTTACAGTATACCTTCTTTTCTAGTTGTCTTTAAAGCTGGCTAATCCTTGCCTGCCAATGCTGAATCCCAAGAGAGAGCCCCATCCCTTCAAAAAATAGCAACAATCATGAGGTGAGAAAGGAATCTTGTGAGGGCACAGCTTGTGCATTTTGCCTCATTTCAATGCTCCTCTTCAGTCCTATGTTTTTAAATTGTAAAATCTGGGACAGAAACCCTTTATTTCTACTATTACCAAAATGCATTTGCTCAGTGTTCAAAATAAGCAGCCCTGTTCCAAGGCAAACACCAGTCCCCACATCAGGGACTAGCTAGCAAGCATCTAATGGGTTTAAGCCCTAAGTATCGATGCTCCACCACAGAATCACCATATAATGGTTTGGTCTGGAAGGGACCTCAAAGATCCTCTAGTTCCAACCTCACTGCCATGGTCAGGGACACTTTTCACTAGACTAGGTTGCTCAAAGCCCCATCCAACCTGGCCTTGGAGACTTTCAGGAATGGGGCAGCCCATTCCTGGAAGCACAGCTTCTCTGGGCAACTTGTTCCAGTGTCTCACCACCCTCTTAGTAAAGAATTCTTCCTAATATCTAATCTAAGTCTACCCTCTTTCAGTTTAGAGCCATGCACCCTTATTCTATCCCTACATGCCCTTATGAAAAAAGTTCCTCTCCAGATTTCTTCTAGCCCCGCCCTCAGTATTTGCAGGCTTGTATATATTTTCCCCTTAGAAAAAGGCTTATCCCTGCTCCTTCTCTTCTTCAGGCTGAACAATCCCAACTTGCTGAGCCCATCTTCCTAGGAGAGGTGCTCCAGCTCTCTAATAATCTTTGTGGTTTCCTTTGGATTTGCTCCAACACTCTAACAGGTACATGGGGTCCCAGAGCTGAACACAGTACTGCACATGGGGCCTCACCAGAATGAAGCAGAGGAAGAGAATCACGTCCCTTGACCTACTGGCTATGCTACTTTTGATGCAGCCCAGCATATAGATGGCTTTTTGGGCTGCAAACAGACACAATGCTGGCCCATGTTTAGCTTCTTGTCAACCAGCCACCCCAAGTCCTTCTTCCCAGGGTTGCTCTCAATCCAGTCCCTGCCCCAGCCTGTATCTGTGCTTGGAATTGCCCTGACCTAGGTGCAGGACCTTGCACTTGGCCTTGTTGAATTTCATGAGGTTCTCATGGGCCCACCTCTTAAGTGTGTCAAGATCCTTCTGCATGGCATCCCTGCCCTCCTGCATGTTAACCACACCACACAGCTTGGTGTCATCGGCAAACTTGCTGAGGATGCACTTAGTCCCACTGCCTGACATTAAACAGTGCCAGTCCCAATACTAACTCCTGAGGAACACCATTCATCACTGATCTCCACTTGGACACTGAGCTGTTAACCACAATTCTTTGAGTATGACCATCCAGCCAATTCCTTATCCACTAAGTGGTCCATCTGTCAAATCCATGTCTCTCCAATTTAGAGACAAGAATGTCTTGTGGGACAGTGTCGAAAGCCTTGCATGAAAGCATTTAATTTTTGCAAGTGTTACTATTAAACTTTATGTTCAAAGAGTTTAACAGTTATTAAAATATGATTTACTGCAACAGCATGACAAAGCTTTGTGCTGCTAATGAGAATCCAGAAGTTCAAAGGAAGACTTGATCCCATAAGCTTCTACTTTCGAGAGGCTGACTGTGTTGCAAGTGTGACATGCACGAGTTTGACAAACAGTAGCTAGGCCATATCTCATTAAGTCATTCTGGCTAAAGCATATTTTAGTGGAAAGACACTTGCATGCACCCCTTGTCACCCTAAGAGTCAGACAGGAGGCACTGGATGGAGGTGTGAGGAAAACTAAAGGATGTAAGAAAATACAAAACAAAATTCTATTTTAACAACAGGGACCAAACCCAACATGTTTGAGGAACCTCATACCCCATACAGAGACTAGAAGTGAATCTGGGTTGGCATTCAGGGGTTTACTGCTTGTCCTCGCCCATATCACCTGCCCAAGATAGGGCAGTTTAATCATGAGATGCCTGTTACAAATCAGTACTGTGCACAGAAATCAGCATGAGTGATAATGCAGGGCTGAGTTTAAAATTGTAGGTTTCATAATATAGCATATCCACCATGACTAGAACTTATAGATGTATGCAGAATACTAATGCTTTTTGCTTTAATATAACGTATCCAGAAAACAAACACTTCTGATCTCTGACAGGGCTGCAAGTGTCACAAAGATATTTCACACTGAATTATTAATGTGGATTGGAGAGTTATAATCTTGCTGGTTGAGGCTTAAGCAATATTGACTTTAAATGGCAAACAGCTTTTTACAGTTACAAAATCCAAAATATTTCATATATCCACATGCAGAAGTGCAGAGATTTCTGTACTGCATAACAGATGCAACACATTCACATACGTGTTGTTTATAACCGTGAAGCTTACAATTTACGCCTGTTATCGCAAGCTACCAAAAAACATTCCCAGCAGTTCATCTTTAACATGCTGGCAACTTTGTCCAAATTTTAATTCTCTCTTTCTTTGAAATAGCTTTGCAAACTTAAATACTTACGTAAGTATGTAATAATGTTTCTCATCTCTTACAGGCTTCCCATTATTATTGGATTGTTCAGCTGGAAAAAATTCAGAATCTTGTGCAGACTAAAAATCAAAATGAAACCAACAGATGATGAGCTGTTGGTACCAGTTGAGCTTCATAATATTCAGTATATTGCTGTGAATTATTATTATTTTTTCATTTCTTAAGGTACTCACTGTGTCTGTTAGATGATATATTTGACACCTCTCTCCAAACATAAAGTTAATTTAATGCTGTTGACCAATTTTGCTACTTCTGCAGCACACCAAGGTATTGTGAATAGTGATTTTCATGAGAAATTTTTGCTATACAGAATCTTCCATGTAAAAATAAGTATTTCCAAACACAAGGACTTTCACTTTGAAGACACCTTTACCCTTAGTTTTGAAAGTGAAAATGGGTGGTGGGAAAAATTAAGATCACCTTTGTTAATTTAAAACAATCCAGACCCTAGTGAGCTTTTGACAGTCTTTTCTGTGCTTGCAGATGGGTTCCAGATATATAGCAGATATTTTGTTAAAGTAAAAATACTTACTCTATCTACACAGACAATTTGACATAAGATTTAGGTGTTAATTTTTTTTTCCTTGAAAAGGTTGGCAACACATTGTAAGAAGAGATTGCTTCCAGCTTGGGACCAGAAGCTTTAATGAAGTGATTATTGCTGGTCTTTTTAATTTGGGCCTTTTCCAAAGAGACTTACACTAGTTTGCAATTAAAAAATAAATAAGAAAACCAAACCATTTTATGTCTTGTCTTTGATGGAGTCTCAACTAACTGAAATTCTTCTACACCAGATTCTGAAAGGCACTGCAGCTGTCATGATCCATGGCTTTGGAAATATTGCTTATGAGTCCTACTTTATGTATGATAATAATGCATACCATCAACAATGATCAATAAGTCAGATTATGACACATTGACCTGTGGCCAGGGTTTCACACACCTGTAAGCAATCCATTAGGTAAAACTGAACTGAAAGCAAGAAAACACAGAATATTAGTACACACAATAATGTGAATCTGTAATTCTTCAGCACAGTGAAATAAATATCACCAGAGAAGGAATAGAGGCATCAGGACTTGACAAATTATTGTAAGAACAGAAAAGGGAAGGGTTTAGATTCCTGTTGTAGTTTAACCTAGCAGTTAACTAGACAGCACACAGACACTTGCTCCCTCTTCCACAGTAGGTTGGGAATGTTTTTCCTTGCAACTCACATGCCTGTGCCTCTAGGGTTGAGGTAGATTTTTCTATGCCATCTCAGTGATCCCACAGGTAAAACCACAGGCTGGCTCTTCTCTAAAGAAGAGGAACACTTACCCCTAATAGCTGAGATACTAGTCCATATACGTGCGGAGTAGGCCATATCCTCTTTGAATTGCTTGAACTCCTGGCACAGTTTCTCCATAGCCAAGATGCAGATCCATAGGGAAGAAGAAAGACTTTCTTTGTATTGCCAGAGTTGGCCAGCCAATTCATACATTGCTTTGTCCCTCTCTATCTTTTCAGATCATTACTGCCAATGAGTTGGCATAGGACAGTGATGGGCTGTGTACAAATTTCTGCCATGTAGGTCATGCACGCTTGACTTAATTTGGATCTTTGGACTCATTGTCCAGATCATCATAAATCATCTCCAGCACAGACAATTCCCTCAGGTACTGGCTACCTCTCTCCATGGTGATCCATTTGCCTGGGTGACATATAACATCTTCCTCAAAGGCATACTTTTCCTTCATGCCTCTCAGGAGTTGCCTCCAGAGGCTGAGGGATTGCACAACTTTTCCAATCGCTTTGTAAATGCAATTATCAAGTGTGTGTTATCAACATTATTCTCACCTTAAATCTGAAACACAGATACTAGAAAGAAAATACACTCCATCCCAGCTGAAACAAGGACAGTTCCAGATACTTGAACACCAACATTTCTCATGGATTTTATACTTAACAATTGAACATCTCTGAAAATACAAACCTCCATGACTCATGCTCTGTAAATACAGTTAGAAAAGCATATGGAAATTTTGAGTTTCTAAATACATGGCAAATCTTTGGCATATTTTCAGTTAATCAGAGAATCTTCAGAAGTTTTCAGAGCAGACTTTGATAGTGAACCCTCCTTGTTACCCTGCTGTTTTGTGCAGAGGAAATGTTTGAAAGCTGGTGAAGAGTAGCAGCTCTGTAAATGCTATCTCCACTCAGATTTTCCATAGACCAAGACATTTAACCTCAGCTGACTAGACCAGAACAATGGTTTATAAAATTGCTGAAAATAAGTGGTGGTCTGACTTGCTAGTGAAGCTTCAGACAACTCATCCACTTCTGGCTGGCCCAAAGGCTCTGCTCCCATGGACATTTCAATACGAGGCAGTGCTCATCTCAGGCTTCTGCTGCTTAGAGGCAGTGTTACTTCCAAATATCCACACGGGCTCTTTCCTTTAACATTCAATGGGCAGAATTAAGGAAGTAGTCACAGAAATCAGCTCATCGGGAAGCAATTTAAACTAATAGGAGCCAATCACAGACAGAAGTTGGGTAGATTAAGTTTACAGGGAACTAAATTCTGTCCAGATCATTTGCTAGCCTCAGGCCTGGCTGAAAAGAAAGTGCCTCCCCTGGTTGCTTTTGTGAGCAAATGCACTGGCAAGTGACAAACCCTGAAAGTTAGTGCTTATAGGGTTACAGCAGCGTCCAAATGCCTAATTCAAAACAGGAACTTTAAAGTATGCTGCACAGGACTGCTACAAATACCGATTTCGCTGGATGTTCTGCAGTGGAGGTTCCCTTAGTGTTTATAGTCTGGTGACAGATTACATACCCCGTAAAAATATTTAATCTTAGTGGACTGCAGTAAACCTGGTGAATCTGACTCCAGAGCACTGTATATATTTCTCAGTCTATATTTTCTGCCAAATACATTTTAAACTTTGTGCATTATCTATTTTTGGACAGAAAAGGACTGTACCATTTATAATAAAAGACACAAGTCCCAAGATCACTGGCATCAGTGAGGGTCATTAAAAGTACTTTTGTGGACTCTGTCTAATGTCTTCAGAGCTTGCGTCAAGTCTGTGGTTTGTAATAGTCAAGGATACATTGCCTAGCTTAAGAAAGGAATAATCACTTCTCTTGAATCTAAGATGTATAATGGAAATGAGATAAACTACTGCACAATGAAAGTTGTGCCAATTTACAGTCCGGGTATGGAGTCAGATATGTTGCAGAACTCTCCAAACCTTCTTACATTTCAAGCTACACCCTTTAAGAGTTTCAAGTTAAATTTTTTATGCTTTGCATTATAAAAAATTAAAAGTGGGTGAGTTTTCTTGCAATTAAGAAGTACTCCATGAACTTTTAGAAGGGGCTAAATTCTTTAAAATGTTGTGAGGTAGCATTCTGTAATTGGAGCTGACACTTGGCAAAGTGAACATGCACACATAACCCTGCTAGGGTGTCTCTCATCTTGCCCTGTGCACATGGACACATCCTCCTACAGCATCTGACTGGCAGGCAGCAGCCCTCAGTTGGCTCTTGAGCTTGCTGAAATATCTGCGTAGAGCACTGGAAATGGTCCAATGATATTTATAGTACACAACAAAGAATCAGGAGATTTGTGAAAAGGAAATGAAAGAGAAGCAATTTCTGGCTTCCTTCGAATTCAGAGAAAATATTAATAGCATAAGGAAATAAGGGAATTTTGCATAAAAGTGAAAGGCCAGGGAGAAATAAAAAACACACTTCCTTTTAAACAACAAAGAGAGATCTACCTGCCAGCCCTCACATAAGCAAAAGGAGTTAATGTCAGACCTTGGCAGAGAAGCCTGAGAAATTTGTTACACTGATAGTGCTCAGATTTGCTTTTTTTATCTTCTGTCTTTACAAGGCCTTTTTAGACAGTATCTAATGAAGGAATAGATGGAAAGGGAAGCTTTGTAAATAAGACAAAGGGGGAAATCAAGTCAATCTCATAAAGGTTATGACATGAATGCAATGAATATAAATGAAAAGCTATTTTCCACAGCAACAGGCAGTTACTTCTGGGATTTCTCTTTGAATGACATACCTGAGACTACCTCCGCTTTTCTGTAGCTAACCAAAACTGTGCACAGATAACTTTCTCTGTGCTGGCAATCTCAGCATGTTTGCTGCATGGGTCTGACAGCAATGCTCACTCACTGTTCTGTGCTGACAACACAAAAAGCCCACCACTTCAAAGAATCAGATACAAGAAGTTGTTTTTTCCTAACCCCAAGTCTCTCACCTTGCAGGCCAACAGAGATTAGAAATACTACAAAAATATATGAGGTCTTTCAGGAATTTGAAACAGGGGTTGTGGAAGGCAAAAACAATTTCTTGGCATTCCTACAAACTGTTAAGCAAGCTAGAAGGAAAAAGTGAAAATGGCTATTGCCTCTGTCATAAGAATGTGCAATCTATAGGGTTTGGGGACTTGGAAGAGGGAGGGTAGGGAATCAAGACCAGGACCACACCGCTTCAACTGAGCAAAAGGTGAAGTTGACATTCAAGAGCAGAACAGGCCATTTATTGCAGGGTGGGTGTGCATATCTTTGTGATGTAAAATAGTATTGAAGGCTTAGCAGATACATGCTTTGTTCTACTCTTGCAAAATTCTATTTATCTTATGAACAGTACAAAAAAACCCAAAACCCTCACACAAATTGATAAGCAAAATACCGTGCAAAGCAGAACCAGGACTTATCTGAGATCTTGTCATTCCCAGGTCGGTAAGCTCAGGTAGGACAATGTGACAAATACAAGCATAGGATCTTTAGTTTTAGACAAGACAGTAATGAAACATGGAAAAAAACCCAAACAAAAGCAACAAAACCCAAACCCCCACACATCTCAAGGGTCAGAGACAGCTTCATGGTGGCAATAGATGAACACAGACTCTCTCTTCACTTCATATATTTTTTCCCTTTCTAGTGGGGAGAAAGTGATAGTTGCTCTTATCTCATTGATACAGAAGGAAATCTCTTTCATGCTGCAAGAACTGAAAAGTTAAATTCTTGAAGCGTGTATTCCTGAAGACAACACTCAGAAAAATAAAAACTCAAAGTGGAAACCCTGCTAGGCCTATGGCTGCCAAAAAAAAAAAGTATTTCTCAACATCTATGTGTACTGTCTAATAAAACAATTAATAATAATCTTCATCATGCTTTGGCTTATATAGTGCTGCTCAACTGAAGTTATCAAAATACTTCGGAAATCTTAACATTAGGCAGAGATTTAAAACATTGGTAGTCCATAGCATATACTAGCCTTAATATGAGGCAAAAAACAAACCAGCAGGGGGAAACTCCAGATTATTATTTCAAAACCTCTTCGCTTTAGTATTCTTGTGCTTTTCTTTGGAACATATATTACTGACCTTTCTTAAGGACCAAACAATGTTTTGGTCAATAAGATAACGATTTTTGTTCCCATTCCATTTTTTAGACAGGAAAGCCATGAGATATGGCTGAGATACCATTGTATATAACCAAACTGCCTCTGAGCTGATCAGATACAATGATTTAAACACCACCACAAACAGACACCTACAGTATAAATTTTCCCTATCTCAGTCCTGTGCTTTGGCTAGTAGATCACACTTGTGCTCCCTGAAGCCTAATGCCATTCAGCAGTTTCACAGCTGTGGTTTAAAATATTGTAGCCCAGGGCTAATTTGTAGCATAGGAATAAATGAGGTATCACTATGCATATACCTCAACATGCTCTATTTTATTCTCTTTTATGGTAATTTTTCATACCATAACTAGCAGTGCTTTGTATTGCTGTGTCCTTAAACAAGTTCCATTCTTAAAGTAGAAAACCAAGATAAAGCAAAAATTTGGTGTTATATTCCATATAACACTTTCTGACATTAGAAAAATATTCAATTTTTTAATTACTGATGTTCATTGCTGTATTACAAAAAAGTGAAAAAATAAGGAGTCTTGTCACCTTAAGAATTAAATCTGTTCAAATAACAAAAGAGATCTAGTTGTCACAGTATTTATCATAACTATCATGCTACATCCTAGCAGAATAATGAAAACCAATCATCTTTGTCTTGCACACATGCAACAATTATCCCTGAAAGCTTTCCAAGTCCTGATGTAGGTGATAACAATAGAAAGGATCAGAAAGTGATGTGATGCTAGGAGTTGCAGAGGAGCTATACTGGCAGATACAGGCAGTGGATATTTTGAACAGAGCATTATCCCAGTAATGGACAGCTCTGCCCTAGGTTTCCAAGGTACATACTGCAGCCAGGATAAAGCTACTGATTTAGGAAATGTTGCAGAAAATGTGAACATTATGAGCAAACTCCTTACATAGATCCATTGTCCCTAGAGCAACAGCCAGGACTCTAAATCTTGGGTGAGTCTTGGCATTCATAAGCCAACAACACTACTACACTCATGCTGTTACATATAACAACTATAATAAATATCATAATGCTAATTTTATAAAAGTGACTCTCATTCCCCATTCTTAGTTCAACAGCAAAGCTATGTGTGAAAAGCATATGTGGCAAAACTGTAAACACTAATGTCATAATGCCTATTGTTTAGTGCATTAGTTAATTCAGGCTCTTTAGTTGGGGAAGCAACTCTGTGGCAGAATCCATTTACCTTTCTTTTTAAGTTTTTTTCCTTCATTTTCATTTTAAAGCACAATTCCAGACAGTCTGAGCTGATCTCATTCCTGATTCACAGCTCCACTGACCTGCAAGCCATTGCCCTTCCCTCAGCAGGTGCTCACTGTACACAGAACCTTGCAACAGATTTGGATTTCCTTTCATTTACTAGGATGAGGAGCAGACTAGGGACAAGGACACTGACATCACTTCCAATGATGTCATGTAAAGCAGAAGGCTTAGTCCTTACTCAGCAAGGACCCTATAGCGTGAAGCAGACATCAAAAATCAGATCTGGAAGAGCAGAATTCAAAACCTGAGAAGCCTCAGTAACATTTGTTTCGTTATATACTAGATATTTATCAGATTGCTATAGAATGCAGATTTTGTCATGCTGTTTTGTGCTAGGATAACTAATCCGTAATGCTAGAAGACAGAGAGAAATTTGCCAAGTAACAAAGGCTGTGCCTGTAGCACATCCTCTGTATCAAGCTGCTAGCAAGGCTGTCAATGTTGCCATGCCGGAGAAAGTTGCTCACTGCATTCTCTAACCCATATCCCCTCCAGTCTGAAGAGACAGGTGACCTGGTGACAGAAAGCTCCAAATGCTTGGCCTCCATAAGCAACACCTATAGGGGAGAAGGTTCCTATACCGAGTGATATATGTGTATAACCTAGAAGAAAGCTTTTAATATTTTGGTAGCCTGAGTTTCTCATGCACAGCCTAAAGATATCATTACCAGTTCCTCTGAACTCATCTGTACTGAATCATAGAAAATGATTTGATGTTTTTGCATTTCTGTCTGACATTAATTGAGGCTAATTGATGATAATGTTAAGGGTAATTAGTTTTAACAGGCACTAAGTCCCATACCTCAAGCCTCTTATGACTGAAATAGAACAGCAGTCAAAATGTGGCATGAAAAATAACACGGCAATATCCAGTTATCTGCAAACGTAGGGGGGCGGAGATTACACACGCATTTGTATGCACTTGCATATATTTGCGTGTATCAAACGACTTTAGAAACAGTGCAGTCTTATCCAGCATGCAATGTGTTGCTTTTTTGCTACTGATGTTGGCTGAAACGCAGCAAGCATTTGCCAACACACACTCCAGCATTGGGCTGGGAAGTTGCATCACTTTGTCCAGGAAGAAACAATTCTTTGAACTGTTATTAAAATTAAATGAAGCTGTGAGTTCCAAGTTTGCAAAGCTTACCTAAATCTTGTAGGGTTTGGGGGTTTTGGTTTTTTTTTGTTGTTGTTGGGTGTATTTTTGTTGGGTTTTTTGTTGTTGGGGGTGTTTTGTTGTTTGGTGGTTTTGGAAGGAGGGTTCATTGGGGGGAGAGTATTTGTTTGTTTCATGGGAGGGTTTTTTATTTCACATTGTTGTTTTTGTTTTTCCAAGTGAAAGTTCCCCTCTTGAGAAGAGACAATAAAGTAAAAGCAGAAGTTAAAGTTCATCTGACTAGTGCAGTGGCTTGAAATCTCAGGCAGGATTTGTCACACTGAGAACTGAGATGACAACATGTAAAAACTAAAATACATTGTCTCTCACTTGGTCTTCCCACACACCCTACCATCATCTCTTCCACCAAAGGTTTCCTCATTTTAAGCCTGGCAGCTCTTGGATTGGTATCAGGCTGTTTAGGGGCATGTTTCCACAACAGTGCATTCAGGTGACCCACAAGCTCTGTACCGATCAGCCACTACTCATGTTCGTGTTGAGGAGCTGAGATTGCAAATTGCATGCTGGGACCTAGGCTTCCATGCGTTATTAAAATATCAGAAAAAAATAAATCAATGAAAATCGGTGTTAGAAGAGTTTTACCTGCAAGCACAGTAAAGGAGAAAAGGTACATGAAACTATTGGTCTGTGAAATTCAGTGGTCTGGAGAAAAACATGTAGCCTGCTTGAGCCTTAAGAGAAGCTTTAGTTGTAGAGGCAGGGGAGAGCAATCGCCTTGTCCTGAGGTTAGTTGCAATTCAGATCTGTAAAATCAACTTGTCCCAGAAAACCTGACAAATACTTGAAATTGAAACACAAATATCTGGGAAGATAGGAGATTATCTTCTCAGGATGAAGAGAAATTGCTTGTTCCCAGGACTATAGCACAACCGTAACTATTGTGACCTATGCTTCTATGATTCTTTGGCTGGGTTGATGGAATACAACTGGAGATGTGATCACAGTGTGACAAGAAAGTTTACGGTTGGATGGCATAAAAAGCCTGATCCTAATTTTTTCCTGAAGTTTTTAAAACAGATATTAAAATAGTAATGTGGACAGCAAATACTTTTAATCCCACTGAGTTCAATTACTTTTGAATGTGCTCAGCACTTCTGAACACTAAGCTATTTATTTACTTGTCTATATGTAGGCACAGAAACACATTTCAGTATCTTGCTTTAGACAAGCAAACTTGACAACACAGGGTTTAATCTTTCCACTCTCTTACCCTAAAATGCTATTATAAGTCCTTCAAAAGGAATAGTTTCCCTTCACTTGTGTTTTTATAGGAATAATCTGGGTTTCAGACACCAATAGCAAGATAAACCAGAGATGACATTTTACAATTTCATTATCACCCCCTTAAGCCAGGAGGATAAAAGCTGGTGAAAGGTGGTTATAACTCCAGTTTGGGCCTGAGATTGGGAAATGTAGTGGTTGTTAAAAAGGTGTCCTATCCCTCACCAGCTTTCTCTGCATTTTTTTTTCCAAACAGCTTTCACAGCTTACTGATAACTCCATGTAACTAAGTTGTATCACTCACAACTAAGTTATATCACTCCTCTACTTACAGGAACACAAAATCAAATCCAAGGATTTTTAAATCTTTTATGAATGCTGGCATTATGAACATCAGCAAAACGTCCCTTAAGAAGAATTGGACATTACTACTGTATAACATACTTCAAAGTCCCCAGGGAACTTTTTGGGAGACCTGGTTGTACTGTCAGTTGTATAGGTTCATCTAATACACTGTAAACTAATAGGTCATAAGATCAAAAGTAACTGGCTCTGATACTATAGGCTATGAAACTGCAATGCAGGCCAGAGGAATCCCCAAATTAATTAATTTTCTCTTTAAAGAACATTTTTTGGGGGGAAGAGGGGAAAGGGAGGGTGGCAAAAGAAAGTAAAATCCCACACAATCTTGATAAGGCAACTTCTAGTTCTGGGAAATCTACAACAACCTTTGGCATATTGTTCCAATTCCCAACCACCTCATGGGTAAAAACTAAAGAACAGATCAGCTCTAGCATAATAGACTACAATCAAGTACTACCGTTATTTTCCAAAATGCACACAGTAATATTACAATCCTAATTTAAATGTCTATATTTGAAGAAGTCTCCTGATCTTCCAAACATAATTTTCTTATGAAAATAACCTAAACACAAAGCTCTGTTGAATACTGATGAGATATTATTCAGGAAAACTTTCTACATAGTTTAGTGCCCTTTAAATGCTATAAGCAAGACCTTTAGTCTTATTGCTTGTGAAAAAAAGAGATGTGAACAATCAGAACCCTTAGAAAAATGTCATCTTTGATGCTGCCTCTGTTATCATCCTATCTAGCACAGCATTTGTCTTTCAACTCACTTTAGACGCTGCTTCATAACAAATATTTTCCCGAAGTCTTGTGGACTGAAGTTAATATGAAATATTAACTCCATTAATACTCATGATTCCAGGAAATCTGTGACAAAAGAGGTTTCCAAATTAAGCCCAATATCTCCTTGAACCAGGCATCAGGAGCATCAGTGGAAATGTTAATATGAACCCTTGCCAGTGAAGCAGAGTCATGAAACTCCACTCCTGGTTTGAAGAGAGTGAGCTCTTTTAAAAAGTCCAGGAACATAAAGACTAGTGTCAAGTTTAAAACAAATGGTCTTTTATCGTTGCTGTAACAATAAAGTCTTTCCTTCTGTTAATTATTTCTGTATTTGAATCTGGGGAAGTACATCCCTGCAGCCTCCAATCTCAGCATTTTTCTGCGCCTTCAGGAGCCAAAGGATTTAATTTTTATGACAAGCTCCTAACAATAGGAGCAGCATGTGTGAGCAGTGATGAGCTGTCTGGCAGAACATAGCTACAGCAATCAAGTTCTCCTTTGGATCTCCAGTCTTGAAGGCCAGCTTTATGTTAAAATAGAAAGTCACTTAAAAACTAGATAGAAGAGACTTACATCCTTTAGGAGTGGTTCAGGTCTGCTAGTGTACTTAAAGGGAATTCTTGATTCATTTTTACTAAATGGTTGTTCTTAAAAAGTTTTACTGTAGGAGCCTAATATTTCCTCACCTCCTTTGAATCATTTGTGAGGGTAAACCAGGATGCTTAGGTGGGGTGGGTGAGGAAAGGCAAAGAGAACACCAATAGTGATAAGAGAGCAAGTTCCCCGATTTTGGTGAGACAAACACTCACTATACAGAGAAGTATTCAAAGAAACTGAAAAAAAATATAGCACACTATTTCATCTGCTATTTCATGTATGGGCTGATTAAACAACTTCCAGGGAAGTCATTTTCTACTGAAAGATGCCAAGTCAATAAAATTTAGATGTCTGTCATACAGTAGTATTATAAAACGCTGACAAAAAGTTATCACAGCATCTTGATACAGTTGGAATAGTCTGTTTTTAACCACAAACAAAAGTAAAATGCACATTTACTCGCAACAAGACATTTTCACTGTGGATTCCATTGTTTACATTTCTCATCCTGATGTGGGAAGAAATTAAATTCTGATAAACCCTGCCAAAAAAAGGGCATTCTGTTCTTCAACGTGCTCTGTTTAGTCTATCTCAATAAATGTGTTGAAGGCTTGTTTGGTTTGCAAATAATCTCTCCTTGCTCTTTTCCTTTTTTAATTCTTTATAATCCTGCTGGGTTCTTTTTCAAGAATACTCATTAGTTATAAATGTTTTTTGCCAAATCTTGTCCTGAGGTATTCCTGCATAGCCTCAAGGTTTCTGTTTGTGCTTTCTGTGACAGTTATCCTATTTTTTTTGCCTTTGATATATTCCATGAATGGTTCTTAACAAACAATTCTGTTGATAAAGTACAAGAAAAAGAAATCAAAGCATTTCTCTGCAGTGGTACCTCTGCAGGGCAAACAGGAATAAAGCACAGTAAAAGTGTATTTGTGTCACTCAAATTAGCAGATGGGAGTCTGAAAGTGCTCTGCAAGAGAGATGGTGAGAAAAGCCACTACTTTAATGTAGGCTCATTTCAGAAAAGCACTATACTTTAGGGGAAATAACTCTATCTCACTAAATGTATTTCTTGAGATCTAAATTACTATCTTTAGGCTCGTAAAAGTTGCTCTTACACTAATAGATTGCAATTTTTAAGGATAGGTGGAAGTGAAAAAAAAACCCAAAAACATGGATACATGATTCCTTTGAACAGTACATGCACTGATACTAAACACAATGTTGTGGTTAGGGTACACACAACTATTTCTGGAGTTCATAATTACCGTTTTCGAAAAGCATAACCAATATAAGGAAAAAAAAATAATAGGGTCATTGCCTTTGAGACCTCTGTGTTACTGCCCAAGAATCATGTGAAATGTGGCATTAACACTGTACTTGGCATAAAAATTTGAACTTTGTCTCAACAACATTAAAGAGGGAGAAATTGCCCAATTCAACAATCTGGAAGAAGTGGAATATAAGGTAATCTGAGTTTTGTATCTCAGAAAGATCCCTTCTGCTTGTTATTTCTTTTTGCCTGTTATTCAAAAATTAGTAAGAAGTGCTTCATTTTATTGCCAGCCTCATCACAGAAGTCCTGGGGAACATCTGGACAGGTGCATGAATAAAAGCACACTGAAGAAGCTTAACTACAGTAATTTTAATCAATAGTATTTCAGATATAAGCTTTCTTAATATACTATTAGCAAAAAAAAAAAGAAGGAAAAAGAAAGAAAATAGTGGAACTGGATGATATTCACCTGCACTCAAAACCACTCCAGTTAGTCTTCAGATTTGAATATTGTGTAATTTAACACACCTGATATCACTGACATATCACTACCATGCTACAGACAATACACAGGGAGTATTTTAACTGACTAATATTGACCCTGGATTATAAACTGGCTGCACCACAACAAATTCAAAAGAGAACAAGAAAAAAGAAACAAAATACCCACCAAAAAAAACCCCAAACAAAACAAAACAACTAGTAGTTTAATGCTGAGATGATGATTAAGCAGCAGAGTATGCCACAGGTAAGTAGCAGGACCCATTTTGATCAGTATCTTCATTGCAGATTGATGGCAACAACCTCAGCAGATATGCATGGAGGTTCAGTCCAGAACTTTGAGAAACTTGGGGACTGAGCCAATAAGAGCCTCAAGAAGCTCAGCAAAAATTACCAAGTAGTGCACTGGGAACAAGGCAACCACATGTGTCAGCACAGCTGGCAGACAACTGACTGAAGAGCAGCCTTGCTAAAAAGGACCTGGGGATTGCAGCAAATATGAGGTCAAACATAAACCAGCTTTGTGATGTCATTGTCAATGCAGGAGGCTTGTGCTGGGCTACATAAAGGGAAGTTCTGCTCTTATTGCTGTTGAGACTGCAGTTTGATAGTGCCCTGATTCCAGCCTCCCATTTCAAGAAAGTTGCTGAGGAGCTAGAAAGGGTCCAGCAGGTTTCTGTCAAGGTGGCTGGGAGCTAGAGCTGCTCCTCAGAAGTTGTGCACCAAAACAACTGGACTTAGACTGACGTAAAGAAAACTAAGGGGTAATTTGCCAATAGCCTACAATTGCATGAGGTAGTCAGAAGACAATGGGACCAAACTCTTCTCAGCAATGGCAGGTGGTATAAAATATGGAGAAATGGCCAAACCCTGCAGTTTGATAAGTTCAAAAAGCATACAGGAAGAATTTCTTCAGTAGGAAAGTAACACAGCACTGAAATAAGTTATTTTCAGAGTGGAATAAGTTTTTCTTTTTTTTTTGAGATGATGACAGCTTTCGTTTTGTTTTGTTTTGCTTTTTTTATACTTAGCTACATAAAACCATTGCTAAAATCTCCAGTGTTGGAGATACATGATTATATGTGGTTTAAATAGACAATGCTTTTGCAGTGGTTGAAGCAAACAGCCTCCAGAGGTCCCTAACTATCAACACTTCTACGACTGTATCATCAGCTGCTGATGTTCTATCTGTAGCTCCTATCAAGGACACAAAGCTGTCTTAATGCAGTTCTCCTCCCTCTTTTCTGGTTGAAAGAACTGTCATAACAGACAATTCATCCTTCATCTCTCAAGATTGATCTAATTTCTCCAACACTAACACCAACCCACTTTGGAAGCATGTGAGGCAACACTAATGGAGTGCCTCAAAGTAATCCCTGAAAAGCTCCCAGTCAGCAAAACAACAGTGCATCTATTTCTATCATCCTCATTAACATGCTCTAGATTTAGTGAATTCTTGCTTATTTTAACAGGACTGTTCATCACAGATCTAGGGTAGTAGGGAGGCCTTAATATAGCCAGCTTCTATTTCCACCTCGAGCAAGAGTACATGAAGTTATTTACATTTATAGCATATAAATGTCATAATAAAGACTGTTTTAGGAATAGCTATGTTAGAATAGAATTTGAGAGGCAGGCCTTAATATAGACAGTTTCTATTTCTACCTCCAGCAAGAGTACATGAAGTTATTTACATATATAGCATATAAATATCATAATAAAGACTGCTTTAGAAACAGTCATGTTAGAATAGAATTTGAGATCACTTCAGTTCTGCACAGCTTTAATTTTCACATAGCCCTCGGGGATTCTTATCAGCCATGGAAAATATTCTGGAGAAAAAAAAATGCTTCTCTAAAAGTTTCGAACTTCTCAAGTGTGCTTTTTTGGACCCTTGCCTGGGTAACAAGTTTTCATACGTCAGAAGCATGGGGTGGATTAACGCACACTAAAGAAAAATTTTCACTCCAAAATGCAAAATAACTTCTATTTTTTAAGCTTTCCTTTATTTCTCATTGGGTTGACATCAAAAGAAAGGCTCGAGCTTAACAAAAATGTTTCAGTTGATCCATCCTGAAGTATTCTAGGTGGATGGAAATTTTAAACATTGACAAAGACATCTTTCAGTCTGGAAGTTATTCTTCTACCAAGAGACCAAATCTTTATTCCACCTCCAAATTTCAAGTCGATATATATGCCATCATGAAGAAGGCAATTATAAATATATGCATAGCAATATATTGTTCCTAATTATTAGGAAATATAAGGAGTTTACCATAATTATTTTAATTTGGGTTTTGTCTGTAGTCATTTAAATTCCATAGGTTCTTTCCATATTTATCTGATTAGATATATTAGGATTGATTAGGAGTGGGAATATGCAGTATAAGCAATGCCAATAATCCTTTTTCTTTTAATTTTGAGAGCTAACCTCTCTTCTTTGAAGTTGGAGAAACTGACAGCCTTATCAGCCATGTGTGTGGTGCAAAGCATCTGCCACCTGCCTTCTGCAAGATTTACCATGCAGTTCTCCAAATCAGAAGGGAAAAAAGTAAACAAATCCAGTCAGCCTCTGTGCTTCAGCTGAGAAATGCCTTTTTCATTGGGTAGCTGAAATTAGGGATCTTTTAGCCTTAGTTTCAAGAGGAATATAGGGCACTTCAACAAAAATAAATACAAATTTTTGTGAAAAAGTCTCTGATGTGGAGCCACGCATCAGCTCAACTGGTTTTAGCTCTCTTCTTCACAAAATGATATGATTGCAAAACCCCATGCTTTTCCATAAAGGCATCCTGAAAAAGGGAAAGCAGGGCCTTTAAGCATGCTAATACAGTAAGTTGGGGGTTTTTTTGGTTTATTTTTTTCTTTTTTAATTCCACTTACTCTTATGAAGTAGAAATAGATTTTCCCATTAAAATGTCTAAATAACGGCTTGCTCTGTTTTCAGAGGATAAAAGAAAAAATTAAAATCAAAGAATTACATCCACAAAGTGTTCCTTTGCCCTCCAGAACATCTTTCAGCCTGCTACAGCATGTATCAAGTGGAGCCACAGTGTCTGCTGATTGTGTCTGCTCTGGGTGGGGAACTTCAGAGCCTGGCAGGGAGCTTATACTGTTGCCATGCAGAAGCAGAGGGGAACATTTGATCAGTGTTATTTCAGTTCTGTAACTACCTTACGCTGACTGGTATGTTTATGATAAGGTTATTTTAATCTGTTGTTTATTCCTTTGTTTCTTGGTTTATTTTTAGCTATATAAAATAAAAATATTTGAAGTAATAAAGGTCAGCTGCTATAGTATTACTTACTTGTTAGGACAGTATTTCAAATGCCTGTTGTATTCCTTTATCTACAATTACAGTACATTGTGGAGTCTAAATTGCTGCAGTACCAACCTATAATTATGATCATTTAATCAATATTATAGATTTAAAAACTAAGTAGCTTTTCTTTTGTTCCTCATCTTGTAATCAGAGTAATCTTCACTTTGTATGTACTGATATGCTGTGACATTTCTGAGGTTTTTCTTCCTCCTTTCAATACTGCACACCAGCTCATCACAGGATCATTCTGCTTTCATTGAAGGTGGGAAAATGCTTACCTCATTAGAAAAAAAAACTCAACCAATCAACAAAAAAACCCACAGCCCCTCTTCCCCGCAAAACCCCACACAAACCAAAAAACCCCCAAACAAACCAATGATCCAAGTCACCAGAAAAAAAAGCAGTATATCAAAGTCCAATTGGGAACTGCACAAAACAGCTTTCAGCCCCTGTGATACTGTGGGGTCAGATGCCTTGAGGGATGCAGACTTCAGGCACCAAAAAGTAAAATGTGTACCTGCTCTTAGTCATTTTCATCCTATTTCTGTGAGAAAATACATCTTTTTCCTGGGAAGATTTGTATCTCCTCCACGTGGGCATAAGGCAGCCCCTTCACACCTCACAGATCCATAGTCCTCCTTTTCTGTCAAGGGACCTATGAGTGACTCATACTGCTCCCCTCATAAGAGTCTTATACTAGCAGTGAAAGTGTTGGCCAGCTCCCAGGAATGTTTTCCCCTCATTTCTTTAACTAGAGGTTGCATTTATTATATCCAGATGAACTTGAGAGCAGGAGGTTGCTAACCAGAAAGACCATCAGTTTAATCAGGAAAGGAAGGCAAAAACTTCCACCTTCACTCGAGCAGGAAACAAAGTAATTCAGTGGGCAATGAGGATGCCAAATTCTCCTAAATATCTGGTTCCCAGGGTGAGAATTTTAAGCACTTAAAGGTGCAAGACTTAGTATGAGTGTTCCTGGTAAATAAGATCTGCAGACTCCTTGGTCAAGACCATATTCATGTATTCCAAGCTGGAAGCCAAAAGGAAAGTTCAGCCTCACTAGTGGCAGCTTGCCCTCCCTGATTTGTAGCTTCCCTGAGGATTCATCTCCTTTTGGTTGGTAACTCAAGAACTGTACAGCTTCTCCTCTCCTCCTTCACTGTGCTTTCATCACTGATAATAACAAAACCTAGCCAAGAAATAAAAACCTGGGAGAAGACAACTGACTCACAAAGAACTGGCTCATGAAATGCTGGGTTAGATTCTCAGCTGAGATAAGCAGGCATAACTCTGTGTAATCTGTTAAGAGTTACATTCACTTGCATCATCTGCAGAACATATAGAGAGCAAAAAATATTCTTTCTTCAATGAAGAGAAAATAAAGAGCATGGCCAGTGGGCAGAGCCTCCTTCCCTTCTGCCCAGCTAGGTAACAGATTTCTTTTGTTTCCACAGTAAATTCACAGCTTAAGCTATCCATTGTGAAATATTATTTGAGATTGTACTGTAATACCTTTTATTCTGTTATTGAATCATATTCAGCACATCAGAGTTAGGAAAGTCAAGAAAGGGAGGTGACGTTAAGAAAGCAGCACAGGATGAAGGTCAAGAGTTGCGCACCAAAGGCTAGATTCTGCTGAGCATTTACCAGATGAGTCTGCTTCAGATCAAGTGAAATGTGTCTTTGTGAAAAGTGTTGAAGCAACTTTTTTTCATCAATTATATAAATACTTCATCATACAGATGTTTGTAGGGTAAGCAACATTTACTAGAGTGGTATTTATTTCCTTCTCATCATCACCTGTATGCTTATAAACACAGAATGGTGCTATAAAAGGAGGATTTAAATACTGATGGAAACACATTTGGATGTCAAAATTATGTACCCAGGTTCCCATATACATGGAATATACTTTCTCATTGGACAGAAGGTAGCTACTTTTGAAACTTTGAAACAAATAGTGATGCCCTACTGTAGCTTGAAATTATGAAGTAATGGGATAAATCTGAAATTTGTCCCTAACTAAGAGGTAATACAGTGCTCTTCACATAAATGAGAATTTTGTATAGGAAGCTAAATGGATATTTAGGTTTAGAAATAAAAAGAAACTAGAATAAGAGAGCCAAATTCAATTTAGAAACAGGAATGACTATGATAAAAATGGATATAGGCAGATGGAACAGACTGAAACATCTCTGTAGAGAAAGGTTAATATTGTTAAGATGAATATCCCAAACTACTGTATATTTTTAGTTCCTTAGCAGTATATATCGCATGGCTTCCGGTAAGGTGGCATACTGGTGGTTTACTCTCAAAGTTAAGTTTCTTTTAAAGAGTTTACAAGGTCTAACAATACCAGAAGTCTGTTCCATCTCAGCAAATGAATAAGGATTGCTTCATTTGTATCAGAATGATTCCTCACAATGTTTGCAATACAGTGAGTACAGCACCATGGCAGGATACAAACTGTAGGTAAACAAAGTAAACTAACTGGAAAACTAAGTAAAAAAAAAAAAAAAGTGGTTTTTTTTTTCTTCATTCTCTTCACTGAAGCATCTAGCCATAAAAAATAGTTAGCAAGTACAAAAAGTAATCAATAGCAGTGGTGCAAGGCAGTATTAGCATTTGCTGGGGGGTTTTGTTGTTGTTTTGAGTAAGTTTTAGTAGCAGTGATAAGAACTTCCTCATTTTATATGCATCTCCTCTGGACATTGTCTGTAACACAGCATAAAAGTCTTTCAAACAGACAGTGTAAGAGTCCTAACAGGTTCAAAGGAGATTCTTGTTTAGTCTGCCTGTAGTTTGGTTTCAGGTTTGTTTTGCTTATAATATACAAGAATAAGTTTTTGAACAAACAAATAGAGCTTTTTCCTCTACTTCCAATGCTGTCCCTATCCTCCCTACCCTACTCACCTTTTCCAGTCAAATAAATAAGCCTTCTATCACTGATATCCTTGTAGTTTAAAATTGGGTTATAGATTACAGTCAGGTTTTATATAACTTTTTTTTTTACCACTTTGGTAATTCATTTCTTCCCACCTTTTTGATAACTCCAGAGTTGAGTGAAGCAGACAGTAAATATAATTGTGATTGCCAAATGGGTTACTGCCTGGCTGAAGGAATAGTTATCATAAGCACCTACTGAAAGATCACACTTCATTAAGTACATGTATAATGCAATAAAGATTATATAAACATTCACCTATACTAGGGGACTTCTACACACTCAGAGAAAATGCACATGTGACTACAGAGACAACCAAAATTATCTGCTTGCAATAAAATTGTGTCTAAAACTGACACAAATATGTCAATCAAAATCAACCGCTGTACAGAGTGAAAAGTGCATGAAGTCTGTATTACTCAAATCACAATAGGATAAAATGCAGTTTACTTGCCTATCCTGTCCTTTGCTCAGCATCTCTCTCTTGCCCTCCAGGGTGGAATAACAGACTTTTCCAGTTGTCCTGTCCATCAGAGTTTTACAAGAGCATTGTTCTCGTGCCTTAGATTTCAGCAAGACAAGCTCAAAATGAATCTGCTGACTACACATTTGTGCCCAAGGTAAAGAAAAAGCAAGCAAGCTTCATAGTCACAGAGCCACTGTACAAAGGCATTCAGATCTTTCTGATGCTCTTAATTTCCTGCTGAAGTAAAGCAGTCATTTCACTGAAAGTTAAGGAAAACACAAAGTGTATCTTATCTCAGGTATCAATGGGATAAAGATGATAAAGTTAATTACTTGGCCACCTGAATTCAATACATAAGTCATACGACAGCTTAGTTGACTTGTGATTGTTAATCTGTTATAAATATATTTATTTATTCATATCTGTGTCACTAAGAAATGTGCATGCCTTTGGGAGGAATAAAAAGTCATATTTGAGTTTAGTTACTAGTATTTGTACTAATATATGCAGATTTTAACAGTTTATATGGAATTTAAAGATAAATTGCATCAGGTTCTCCAGATTGTGGAAATAACTTGCTTTGCCTGTCCTGGAGCATTACTGTTTGTTTATCATTTCAAAGTTCACAAGGTAATTGCCTCATTATCTCTTCATCTAATTTCACAGAGAAATGACAATCCCTAGCTGCTGAGGTCATGGCCCATCAAAAATTATGCTGTCTCTAATTTTATATCCGATCTCTGGTAGATCTTAACTTGCTTATCTCAGTTCTCATATATCGACTAAATTGCTGTATTCTATTAAAATCTCCACCAGCTGTCCAAGATTTAAGACTGAACTACTGAATTGAGACTTATTGAATTATTAAGACATTATTGTCAATGTGAGTCAATAAAACAATAATTAAAATATACACAATTAATATGACTTTTAGACTATGGCATACCATTTAAATTCAGTCTGAATATGGCTCTGTACATATGTACATAAAAATACCCTACCACCTCGACATTAAAATAACATGCCTATTTTTTTTTTCCTTTATACAGTTAGACTGACATTAACTGCAAGAGCTTTGGGAAATAAGTTAATAATAAAAATATTGTGCAAATTTTCTTGGGTGGATATTCTAATATTTTTCAAATTGTATTTTCCTATATAATGCTTCAAACTGAACCCTCTGAGAAACATTATTCTCATATACATACTGACAATCTCTTTCTCTAAAGAGTTATACTTAATGCCATATTTAACTTCCTCCTCCAATCTCCGTGTTCATGTTTCCTACACAAAGAGAATGACAGATACTCTGGTGATGGTCACTCTTGGATTCAAGGGTTTCTGCTTATAGCACTGCTGTCACATTTCTGTTGCTGGAGGAGAGAAAGAGTTCACACAAGTGGACAAAAACATATTTAATAAATACCTCTTGATGAATCACTGCTTCCTCTGGCAGGTCATTGGGAAATTTGATGTCTTCACATCCCCCTTTATCTTCCTGCATCCTTGCTGAGGCTGTTAAGCCCTAGGAGATCCCACTTGAATAGATAGCTCCCCAAAGTATTCTCATACTCTTGCTACCATATCACACTAAGTACTATGCTTTTCTACTTCTCTTTTGACAAACCTCTTGCTTCTGATGGCAGTTACATCTCCACCACCACTGGCATCCCCACAGTTAAAAAGATTATCACAGCATAAGTAAGAGACAGTGGCAGTTGCTGCATCTTCTTCACTACCTGCAAATACCTAAATTTGGAGACAAGTGTGTTGCAGCTAAATTTGTAGGGTCAGCACCTCTGCTTCACCACTTTGCCACAGCAAAAGTAATCTAAAGCACATGTTTGTAGAAGATCATTCTCTTTCTGAAGGGCAGGTTCCCAAGGTGACCAGCAGCCTTATCATTTTCTACTGGAGCACAAAGGTAGTCTCTAAATGAAAGATTTAATAGAGAAAAGAGATTTTCTAAATATGCACAGGAAGACTGATTCTTCACTGGAGGGAGAATTTAACTTCTCATTACCATTTGTCTTACATGGCAGAAATACGTTCAAAGTCAAAGAATTTTCTAGCATTCATCACCAAAGCAGGTGAAAGGCAAAAGATGCTTATCAGCACCTCCCACAGTGATGCTAACTGGATGTGCATGGAAGCTGAGAGACTATTAATCACAGGACTGAAAGATCAGGTTTTTATAAGCTGGTTTAGATATCCTTGGTACTTCACCATCTGCTTTGTAGTGAGCAGAGGGAAAAGTCAGGAAGCAGAATCAATGCATCCTGAGGTCTCCTGCTTCTCATTCCTTGCTGGAGGTAGAACTTTCATTACCCGTGTTCTTGTAATTTTACAGTTCGTTCAAAAACTAGCACTACATCACTTTCTGTCTACAGCTTCACTTGTGCTTCTCTCTAGTGACAGCCTTAGAAGTACCCAGTTGCAGTGTTTCACATTCAAGGGTTTTTGAGGGTTGGCCTGTTTCAAGAAAGTGAGGACATCTCACTACATGCTGTTTTGGAGGGAGGAGGCACAGGATGGAAGGGAGGAAAACGCATTTCTTCAGCAAAGTGTTATTTATATCATGTTAGGGCTTTTTGTGAGGAACCGAAGTCCTGTCGCTGACTAGAGAGTAGGAAGGAACACAAAAAGAAACATCAGTCCACCTGCAAAGGATAGGAGCTAATGTTAACTAATGCAGACAGGTTTTTGTTCTCCCAGTCCCTCTATTCTCCATGCCCTCCAACTTCACATTCTCCACCAGTCCCACCTGGTTGGTGAGACCAAGGCTCAGCACAGCACCTCTCCTCATTAGCTACTCTGACTCTTGGAGAAAGAAGTTATCATCAACACATTCCAGGAACCTTCTGGATTGCTTATATCCTGCTGTGTAGTCCATCCAACAGACATCAGGGTGGTTGAAGTCCCCCACAAGGACCAGGGATTGTGAACATGAGGCTGCTCCTACCTGTCTATAGAGAGCCTCATCATCTTGGTCTACCTAGTCAGGTGGCCTGTAGCAAACCCCCAATGTAGTGTCACCTGCTCCCACCCTTCCTTTAATCTTGACCCCTAAAATCTTGGTCAGCTCCTCATCCATCCCTAGGTGGAGCTCTGCCCTCTCCAGCTGGTCATTGACATATGTGGCAACACCCCTTCCTTCTCTTCCATTCCAACACTTCAGTCACAGGAACCATCCCACCATGTCTCTGTGATGCCAATAAGATCATAGGCTTGCAGACATGTGCATGTCTAACTTGTTTATTCTCCATGCTATGCATATTTGTTTTCATGAACACTGTCTTCCAGGACCCCTAACAAGAAACTCATTCCATAAGAGTATTTAATAAAAACCAGGTGAATATTTATTGACTGAGAATCAATTTCTTTTTTGGCTTTAAACTGTTTATGAGCACTTATTCTTTTTTATTAACATATTCCTTAATGAAAATTATTCATCTACTATTTCAGACATACTATTTTTGATGTCAGCATACTGTTTTATTTTATCTACTTGCTCTTCATAGTTCATAAGTAGTTTTAAGTTATTAGGCACTATCTGTGCTTCCTGAAACTTTAAAAACAGAAGACAACAAAGCAATAAATAGCAAATACTGAATTAATAACAAATAACACACCTCTGGCAAAAGCCATTTGATGAAAAAACACCTACACAAAGGAACTGTGAATCATCCAGGGCTCATGAACATTTTCAACAGTATCTGGCAGTTGCCACAAACAACAAATAATACAGATAAAGAACAGCCGCAGAACGAAGCAAGCCTATTTATTCAGATGTGTATTGATGAACCTACATTTCCTTCATCCGGTATTTATTGGCCCATAAGGATCTTCCTCCCTACTGCTACAAAATATTTTGAAATATCTTTCCCCTCCCTCTGGCCTCAGACCATTACAAACATGATGTTGAGCCTAGCACAACACAATTATTCAGAATCTGCTTTTATGCTACATGAATAATGTGGTACAGGTCTTCCCAGCAATGTGCGCTTTACTGAGGTGATAAGTCTGGCTGCTGCCTCAGTAACCTGTTAGTCACAACTGAAGTAGTCCTCTGTTTCCATCAAGGGTCCTAGCTATCAGGCTGATGAGAACAATTTTGGCTCTACTGAGAACTTGAAGCAGGCATGCAACTCCAGTGCCTGTTGTCTCTTCTTCACCTTTACTTTCTGTTTCACAACATCTGGCTGTCTTTTTGCTCTCACAGTTGAACAGATTGTGAGGAGAGGCTGCATGCTCTTGTAAGGACTTTTGTTTGCTTGTTCTCCAAATTTTTCCTTCTTTTGACAAGATACAAGGATTCCCTGCCCTTAAATTTTCTTTTGGAAATCAGTGATCATAAGAACCCATAAAAATATAACACAGTCCATACTAAAAGGTCTGTGTAGCTTGGCATCTGCCTCTCATCACATACTAACAGCTCATGCCCACAGAATAGTTAAGGGAGGCAACATAG
This sequence comes from Melopsittacus undulatus, assembly GCF_012275295.1. Lineage (NCBI taxonomy): Eukaryota > Metazoa > Chordata > Aves > Psittaciformes > Psittaculidae > Melopsittacus > Melopsittacus undulatus. The sequence continues at coordinate 66,612,116 of NC_047527.1, read as the reverse complement.
CAACACTCAGAATCCTCTCCTAACCTCAGATACTACCTGAAGCAGAAATGATGCTTTTAATATTTCATAACCTTAATTAGTGTCTTGTCAGTAACACACCCATTTCCTTTTCGGACTGTGAGATCTTTAGGATCCATTGCACCCTGTGTCCAGGCATTCCACAGCTCAACCATAGGCTGTGTAACAGGGCAGATCTCTGGTTTGAACCTGGCTGGTGTTAACTTTATTTGATGTCCTGTAGTCTTTGTATACACAAATCTTTTATTCTTGTAAAAATAAATATTAGCTGACTTTTATACAACAATATCAGATCACAATGCATGTTAAAAATGAGTTCATTGTCATCTATGTATGACAAAGTCAGACAGTATGAGAATAGGCTGGGTAAAGGTGATAGCAGGGCTACACTGAAGTCCTGCCTGTTGCTCTAATGTGAGGACTCTAACTATTCCTTTTCAGCATTAGTTTTGCTTGCAGCCAAAGACAGTTTCCCTAACACTGCCTCTCCCCTCAAAGCATACAAATCCCAAACCTCATTAAAACAGCAACATTCATTTATCTGCCCAGGAGGAGGTCAGGCTGACTCTGTTTCTCTCAGATGAGTCTGGATACCTTGCAGACTGAAAAGTACTGCAGAGGTACAGTGTGCTCCTTGCAGAGGAGGCAGAGCAGAAACACCCATGCCCACTTAACTGCAGGTACAGATCAATCTGTCAAACCCTCTGGGCAGCAAAGCTGATGAAGACAAGGTCCTGCACTGCCACTGCAGGTTAAAGCATCAGATATGAAATAGTCAATATCCTGAAAAGACTTCCTTAGGACTGTTCAACTGAGTAAAGGTAAGCTGTGCACAAGGCTCTCATCTATCACAGCATGAATATGTGTAAAATACTCAGGGCTGGGTCAGCATACCCCTCCTGTGTTCGAAGACTGCCAGACATATCCTTTGACAATACAAAGCATCAACTAAGGTTATTCAGCCTTAGATTTGACTGGAAAATTTCCAAATTTAAGTTTTTCAGAATCTGAAAAGTGCTATTGTTTGAAACAAAATATCTCACAAAACCAAAAAGCTAGCTGCAGCATATTCAGGATGTTGTCTAGGGCCAGAGCAAAAGAGGTCGTGCAAAAAAACCCACCATAGAAGAGCAAGTACCCTTATGATTAGGTCCCAGAAAAGACCTAGGTGTTTCCCCCAATTCTGATTTTAAATCAGCATTTCCTAGTAGCCAGCATATGGCCTACTCTGCAAACAGAAGCTGTTTCTGGCAATTCCTTTTCATGAGATGCAATGATTTGGCTCAAAGGACAGCAAGTGGGCTAAGACTGAATAAGAAATCCAGGTAATAGCTGGAATATGCATAAAGTCATTCAGGCTTAAAATACTTTCCTTATTCTTTGGAAAAAGCCAACAATCTTCTGTGTAGGTTTTAACCAGATAATTGGAAGCCATCAAAAGATATTCCTAAATTAACATGAGTCATGAGAGTCTTAACACTGTATATTAAATAAAACAATTCCCACCATGCTCATATTGCGTAATATTGTTGAAAAGTGTCAAGGGACGGAGATTCTACCAGGCATCATTACATCCCCTTGATGAGGTATCTTCTATTTAATTTCTCTAGGATCCTGCTGCTGGAAACATTATTGCGCTAATTAGGCCTGTTTACATGTTAGCCGTTTTCTGCAGATCTAAAGAGGAACATGTTTTGGAAATCTATGATTAAAGTTATTTGCTTTATCTTAGATGTTGATACTACTCATGATGTAGGGCCTGCCATAATTCTAAGGTATTCCTTACAGGGATAAATCTGGAGGAAATTAGTATTTTTATCATAGCTTGCCATGGAAAATTACAAATGCATAAAACCCAATCTTTGTAGTTTAGACTACATGAACAGTGCGACATCATAATTCTATACAGTTGTATGGAATTTGTTTTTATGTAGATTACTTCATCTCATTAACTACCATCATATAAACATCATTAGTATTCTGAAAGCTTGTCTTAATAAAACAAATATGTAATATTTTCTTGCTTTATCTGTGCACAGAAATCCCTAACATTTAAATGTTATATAGTAGTGCAACTATTGCTGCTGTATTACTATACTTGGACTAGATTCTGCTTCTACCTTACTCTTGAAAACAGTCCAACTAGCCAGGCTGCAAATTGCAAAGAAAGGATTTGCACTTGGGCAAATATCACTTTGGTCTGAAGGAAAGAATAACTAGATTTTTTACTACTGTCTCTGAAGCCAAAAGGCACTTTAGTGCCTCGGTAAGTGCTTATGGTCTTTGGTGCAGGTGAAACCCCATAAATCAATTGCATAAATTCACCAGCTCTTCACAGCCAAGTCACATGAGCAAGGCCCATCTCACTAACTGAAAGCTAGAAAATCCTGCCCTATGTCTGCACAGAACTAATTGGCTTGCAGCAAGTTTCATGCATTTTTCACTTTAAACAAATCTCTGAAGTCTCATAAATCTAGGTTTACCGTGTTTGTAAAGCTACAGACCTCCTAATTTGTACTCTAATTATGTTTTGTTATTGTTATTATCAGCTTATTCTTGCTATGAATGTTTTTGTATCACTTGGAATTGATGCTAATACTCCCTGACATACAGCTTGACATATATTAAGAATGCAGAAAATGAAATGACAGAACTAATTAAAAGTCCATCTGTTCAGTTAATTTAGAGGTATGCCAAACAGTTCAAATGAGACTTGGTCATCAGCAAATCACATCCACCTGTACTGTTTGGTTAGCAGTTACTGTCCTGAGTAATGTTCTTTCCTTAGAAACACTCCACTATTCAGTTCAGGGACTACACACTGAGCAGTGAGAGCGTGGAAAACACAGCTATTACTCTTGAACAGAAACAGTGCACGTAAAAATGTAGTATGAGCCTACTAAATGAAAAAAGACATACAGCAAAATGCTGTATATCACGTTGACTCACTCCATTAATTGTAATGACTGTGCCTCCAAGACACAGAACAATCGCATCAGTATTACCTATAGAGATATTGCAGCTCTCTATCCAGGAAAAGTTTTCCACTTAACGTCAATGGTCTGTGCTTTTCCCTCCTGTAAGCCCACCAAAATTAATAGAGTTGTGCCAAGAACACATTTGGTCTCATCTGATTATGGCACACTGAACATGCTATCTTATAGTCTGGCTTCTATGTTATTGCATTAGATGCAGAAAATGTAATAATTCAGAAGCATTCAACTGGGAATCTAGATCATTTTTGTTTTAAAAAGAAATGAAAATAAGCATGTTTCAGTCTGGTGAACAGCAATCTGTCATGCGGCAGATCTATATTATCACAGATTAGGTATATTTCCTCTCTACCAAAGAAATTTTACTAGAATAAGAAAAGCATCTATATGTAAAATAAGCTACTCAGCATTTTCTTCCTGCTCATTCTGCAGTCAGCTTCCCTCCAGCATGTACTACTTGTGTTTGTATTCCAGACTCCAGAGAAGGCAGTGCATGCCCCCTCCTATACACAGGGACTTCTGTGGCCATTCACATCAATTTTTGAAAGCTGAAACCAGTGGACAGCTTTAAAGAGTTTAAAGCAGACAGAAGCCGTCGGCTTTTAACCTGAGACTGGCAAAACAGCCATTATAGAACAGCAAAACAAAAATTTCAACAATAGGCACCAAGTATTTCTCACCAGCAAAAACTTTTACCATTTCTTGTGGTCAACACAGTTTCAGGTCAGTACACAGGGCAGTGAGAAATGCTGTGTTGATCTCAGAATTTGGGATCTGATCAGCACTACAGTTATCTTGTATTATCAACGGAAATTATCCTTTAGTTTCCTTTTCAATGACAGCAACTCAGCAAAAGACAGTCTCACAAATGATTTCCATTTTTCATTAGAACAAATTTAAACTCCAGCTACCAGGGGGCACCACTATTATTGATTAACAAAGGACAGTTTGCTAAAACTAGGTTCCAAAAAATGTACCAGTTGTCAGTCATCTGAAAAATAGCATTTCAGCTTGCCCTGTATGTGTGATGTGGATTTTTTGGATTTAAAGGGACAGATTTACTAGATGCTGCTGCCACTGGGGACATTAGTCCTATGGGAATCTCATCTAGTTACATCTATATGTTGGTGTTTCTGGTCCAAGCCGTAACTCCTACTATATAATCAAGCATCCTTAGGGTTTCCACAGTAAGGAAGATAAGGTTGTGACCCTGCATAACCTTTTCTGAGCTTTCTCTATGAAATTTTGTGGCAAAGCTGGCCCCAGCCTATTCCTACATACTCACACCAACAGCCAGCTGTAAGAACATATTCCTGTGCTGGGAAATACTTCATTTTAGAGCAAGCCCTTCACCCTAAGCACTGAAATCCAGAGAGAAGTTCTTTAACCACAAGAAAACAGGGAGAGCACAGAAGATAAACTGATTAGTAGAGGTGCTAGGGCAAGGTAAAAACTCTGTTTATTGAAGAGAGGATGGGACAGTTCAGTCAAGATTTAGGTGATTATCACTGAGCTTCATAAGTGTTCAGTTATATTTCTGTGGTATCATCTTCAAAAAAAATTTCCCCTGCACCTCAAAAAGTCAGTAAGCAATAAATGTGTTACTTTCCCACAACAACAGCACTTATGCCATTTTTCACCAACTCTACAACGGCCACCATTTGCATGATGATAATTCTATAATATCTGTGTCCTCTGGGGGGAAATAGCACCCATTATTATTTATGTTAATATCTCATTTATTTCCCAGTCAAACATTTGCTTTTTTTAAATGTGGGATAAAATAACTATAATCAAATCAGTAATGTGGGTGTTTAACTGTTTTGTTGCTTTCAGACAACTTCCTTGATACTTCCTTTGCCACAAAGTTGTGAAGCTCAAGGGCTGTACTCATAACAGACCCAGTTTCCTGATTCCTTGAGCTCACAGTGTTGTGCAAGGAGTTGATGTCTGATGGCACCTGAGCTCTTCCCTTATACAAAAACCACATCCGTATTCACTGCTAGGAAAAGACTCCATTCAGTGAGCCAGTACTCAAGAGAAAAGTTGTAAAAGATTTAGGTCTACCTTACAGCATTCCCTGAGAATATTTCCTGCAATCACAGTTAGTTCAAGGCTATCCATACCCATTGCTTCCTCTGATCTCAAATGCCATTGGCAAGGGTTTCCAGATTTGCATGCCAAGACCACTGAATTCTGACATCTTCTGAAACCCACTTAGAAAAGCCCCATGACAGGAAGCTGCAATCATCACTGTTTTGGCCCAGACAGTTCTGGTAGATTTGTAGAGTGGTTGTAAACACATGAAACTTTTTGGAAAGACAGATTCATGGCAATTGAGTGAAGAATTGAGCTTGGGATTCATTTAGCATACCATTCCCTGCAAATTGGTTCAACATTTTTTAAAATATCCAGGAAAAGTAATTTCCCCTGAGTTGCTACAAAGTACATTGTGTTTTTGATGTACATGTGTATGGTATGCATATTTCTATCCTTTGTACCTTATTGATATTACTTCACAATTCTACACCTCACAAAGATGTGAAATCCAAGTTCCCAGCTTTGTGCCTTAATATGCTTATACTGCACAGTCTAAAAAACTCCTTGATGTTACTGCTATTAAATGTTTAATTTAACATTTACTTCCTGAAACATATTTATAGCAACAAATAGGCTTTTTCTCTTCATTTATGCAACATTTTGCCTAATGAGCTAAAACTTACTGATTCATTTTATTTTACTGAATGAAGATGTTCATATACAATGAGAGTCATCTTGTTAAAAGGGTAAGCCTGGTAACCAAGATTCACTGAGCCAAGAACTAAATGCTGTGTGCATAGTAGTGTAATGTAATTTAACATTCAGTCAATGGATATGTGGTCAAGCAAGTTACCTATTGTGAAGACAGCAGCATGCTAAGGCAGGAAAAACAGATAATGCTGCATATTTGAACTCATACCTTCTTATGTTTCTTCCCTAGCAGCTCCATTCTTGACCAAAGCACATAGTGTATATTGAATTATAACCACAAAGCTATAATTTCCCATTTTAAATGTCCTCTCCAATTCTAGTGTCCACCTGCTAAAAAGTGTCATGAACAATTTAAAGCAGGTGAAGCACAAAAATAAATTAGTGAAGGACCAGTAAAATGAGTCCCTCAGTTTATAATATCAGAAAGAACTGTAAGATATGGCTTCACAACACAATCTTACCTTCTTTACAGGGAAAGAAAAGAGCTAAGGAGGTGCCAAGATAAGAAATAGGAAAGGGCCAATACCTGGAAGCTGATACTCAACAAACTTATATTTGAACTAACATGTTCCTTGAAAATTGTCCAATTATCAAAACTAATTTCAAGGAGAAGTGACTTCACCCTCACTTGTTACCACTGTCAAGAAAAACACCATTGCTCAGAGGGATGCCTATAGGCACCCCACAGTGTCCACCAGCATTCTGAGAGCACACAGGCCACCACCATTACATGCTGCTGTCTTACAAGCACACCTCAGCATCCTGCTGCTGTGGGACAGGCTTACTGCAACATTTTCAAAGCACAGGTAAAGCAAGCTCCAGCAAGCTGCTCAACAAAGCAACATACATTTAATCAAACACAAAATATTCCACAAACAGAAAAGAGACAAAGTATAACACTCTGATGTTCAGAGCCAGGCAAGCAGGGCTTCCTGTCAGCCCCAGTACACAGCTAATACCTGTCATATGCTAGCTACTTCTGAGAAGTGTGCACTCAGGTACAGCAAAATATTTATGTCACCTACCACTTCCATACTGGAGTACTGTCCAAACATTTCTGACACTTCTAAAATATAGGTAAGTGGCAGAAAGGTTATACGGATTTCACAGGCTGCCAAACAGCTGAGTAGTTTGCCCAAAGTCATAGAAGTTTAACTAAAACATTTACAAGAAAGCATCCTAAAACCAATGTGAAGCAGTCAACCCTAAACCCACAAAGTCCTGATTATAATATGGAAACACTAAACATCCAAAGGGAGTGAGCATGCCAGTTCCTTGGGACTCATTTGTTGAGGCTTCCCTTCCAGGTGAATTTCTGCTCAATTCTTTCAGCTCCACAGAATATTTAAGTGGAAACTGACATATTTCCAGGGAGAACCTGACTGAAAACATAGATTTTTATTATTTTTGTTAAATATAATTGAAATGTAAGAGCTTGAGAACACTGGGCCAGATCCATAACAGGTGGAAGTCTGCTAAAATTGCTGACTTGGAAAGCTAAAATGCAGACAAAATGAAGTTTGAAGTGGGGGCTTTTTCAATCCACTCCAGTGTGAAAAAGGCAGTTTATCTACTGTGCTAAGGAGACATTCAGCTCTGTCTGCTGAAGTTTGCTTCTTTCTTCCAGAAGTTCAGAATAAACCTCACTAATCATAGCCTGAAGCAAAGTTTGCACTGTCTTGTAGTATTTGCATTTCAGGATTTGATAGGATGGAAGACTAACAAACCTTAGATCGCATTTCCAACTGAGGCAATTTTTTGTTTAAGTTTGGGCAAGACACCTGAAACAAAAATGTTGGTCCTCGGTAGCTAAGCTAGGCTTCTAGGCAGTTTCCTGTGATTTCAAGCTTAGACCTAAATCCAGACTGTTGTTTTTTTCACAGTAACACATTATAAAGCTTAAAGAATTTGTTGGTTGCAGTCTCAGATGGTGTTTGCTTAAAGTATTCTGGGATCCTCAGTAAACTGACACCAGGGAAGCATATTGTATCGCTCTTCACTCCCATTTTGGTAATATTTTAGCTTGCATTCATTTTAAACTACTTAAAAATATATATCCCCTGATGCTCTTATTGTTAAATATTCAGCCTAATTGAATATTCCTTAGATAATTGATCATTTTACAGTACTGTGTTTAGATCAGAGAAATTAGTAACAACAAATTGCAGCCCAAAGTGATTAATACATTTGAATTCCTGGCCATATTCAAGCCTATTACAGGGACAGATTTGAACATCATCCTGTTTCGCTGCTGTAAAAATACACATTTCAGTTTTGTCATACTGGATGTTTTCGCCACAAAACAATTCCTCAACCAGGATTTCCCAAATGTTAGACCAATAAACTTCTGCTCACCACCAGAATGTCCCCTGGACCACAATGCAGCCTCATCATCTGAATTTTAGTTTAAAAAAAAAAAAAAAAACAAAACATTTTTTTTCTACTCTGTGTGGTTCCATAAGCCATATTACCACAACCTGCTGGCTGTGTTAACCCAGACAGCACTACGAGTAAGATAGCAGCATTGGTGTTTGACAGCCTACAGGTTTTTGTTCCTAGATGAAGGGGAGAATACATGTTTCCCATAAAGGGTGGATTTAACTGTATTGATGCTCCATCTTCATACTCCTCTTATGCTTCTTTCTTTCTCCCTTTCCCTTATTTTTCACTATAAGAATACTGCAGAGTTACACAGCAACAATGCCCTACCAAAAAGGTTGGCTCATGCAAAATTCTTGAGGTACTTGCAGATACCTCCCCCACCCTTTTCCTCTTGCCAATTACAATGTACTTAAGATTAAAGTGTGAGTTTCCATGTTTTGCTTTGAAGAAGAGATGAATGAGTTTTCCCACTTTACTAATTACAACATGATATATGAGGCAGAAAGCTTTGCAAGAGGTAGCACAGCATGCGAGTGCAGATGAATAATAATTAGGCTTACATGTTCTAGAAATTAAGATTTTTATTAGGAGGCTGTTATTTGTAAGTTTTAGTGCTGTAAGTGCAGTTAATATAAGTGGTTTTTTTTTTTTTCTTTAATCAAATCAACCAAGTCCTGCTTATAATGTGGGTGCCTCAACTAACTCTCAATAAATTCAGGCTTTCACTGACTTCAAAGGAGTTGACTAAAGCCCTAGAAAAAGGATTTGTAAAAGTGATTAGTGTCAGGGCTTTGTTTTAGAGCTAAATTGTAACTAACCGCAAAAATTGGTTTTATTATAAAGATTTAATATGCATATGGGAATAAGAATTTCTCTTCCAGTTATTGTAAGACACCTAACATTAAGGGTGAGAGTCCCATCAGTTTGTTACAGCCCACACTTTCTTCATTGTTGGCAAGTTTGTGCTTTCAGCCATACAACTGCCTAGTAGAACAGCATTAGTGTTACAAAGTGTACATATCCAGGGGCATACTGGGAGTGAAGCCCTAAAAGGCTGGCTGACCAGATTATATAAACCAATTTTTTTTCTAGCAGCGCATAAGACAACATGTATCATTAGCTTCACACATCTAACCTTAAAAAAAATCCCCAGAAACAGTGCTGTCCCCAGGTGAAGCCCCAATAATAAATCCCCTCTATTCCTGCAGTCCAGTAGCTCCATGAATTATGAAGCTATTCAGTACGGAAGAAGGCTAACTACACCAACCATGACTGGGGACTCTTGATTTGGCTGTGGCGATCCAAATTGCCCTTTGGCTTTAAGATGGCAACTCTCTGAATGAGTTAATTTATCTAACTGGAGTTAGGTATTCTTCAGTTATGAACAGTATCCTTACCATACTCGTTTCAGGCACTGCATCTCTTATTCCCCATTCTCCTTCAGTCTTGCATAGATCCAGCTCAAGCCTTACTGTTAAACTACCTCCTCCTCCTGCACCCGGATTTGTACCACAGGGAAACATACAGGTCTCCATGGAGACCACAGAGTCCACCAACACCAAGTAGATCTAGAACTAAAGGCTCCAACACATTAATTGCTTAAGCTAAGCTTACCTTTTATCATTAAATAAATAGTTGCCTGGCAGTTTCTTAACTAAAAGATCTTGAGAAACAGAAGATTTTAAAAAATGCTGTAAAAAGCCATATCTGGGTAACCAAGACAGCATTTGTGATTACTGACAGTTTACAAGTTGTGATTTATGGGTGAAAACAGTGAAAACTTAAATCCTCAGAACGGACACAGTCTGTGACCCATGGACATAACTCCTTCAAGCTTCGCATACAAACTCAAACCAACCTTAAACTAAGGAAGTCAGGCACTGATACTGGTGCAACACCCGCAGCACAGAGTTCACTCAGAATGCTCTTTGCAGGCCACAGTGAAGCCTGGGTTGCAATATGCAGTATTGCAAGCATCCACTCTAATTTAAAACTGGGATGAACACACAACACCTTTCACAGCAATAGAGGTACAGCAGGTGGCAATGTATGGAGAAATGCAGCGCTGACACAGCTTTATTTATACTGTGATCATGTCCAAGTACTTAGGGCTTTAAGTGAAAAGAAGTCTGGAATTAAAAATAGCACACATTGGAGACACATGCTTAAGCTACTATGTTCAAGTACAGGTTCAAACCTTCTCAAATTATGGTGATCAGTCTGGGATTTGGATTCAGTTTAAAGATCCAGAAGTGACAGAATGGGGAGTGGCCTAGAGAGATGCAGTCACAGCATAAAAGGAGACTTGCACCTGGAAATGCTGAGCAGTGGGCAGGATAAGGTGTCTACGCTTGAACCTGAAATGCCAGTGATGCCCACAGCTTTGAACATGCTTTTCCTGCAAAATCAGATTAGCATAGCAGCTCTCAAATGCATTTCTTCCTAATAAGATCTCTAGAAACAGCATGACACTGACAAGTATGCCTGCTATCCACTGCTCCTCTGAAAAGAGACATTTAGCTCTGTTGAGAATCAAGGGCTTCTTCATATCTGTTTGCAGTAGGTTAACTATTGATTTTAACTACTTAAACTTTAACAGAGCTTTAGTAAATTTCATATTGATCTATTAAACTAAATCATTATTGGTTCTATGGGTTCTGTTAAAATATAGTGGCTAGGTGTCCCAGTCAATACCTATATAGTGTTTTCAATTAGGTCACTTCAGCAGAGAGGGGAGGAATCTATGAAACATCACTGGGTATTTATTTTACTAGTCCATGTCTTGTCTGCTTATGCAACTGACCAAATCAATTTTTAAAACAATGTAACACAGATGTAAACTATCATTGAAATTCAGGAGTAGTCTTCCAGTATTAACTGCTTAAGGTTGCACTAAACATACAAAGCAATGCAAACACCAGTAATCTGTCTTAGTTCATTCCCAGTTTTGTTTTCTCAAAAGATTATGATGTGCACATATTGGTTTGCAACAGCATTGTGGATCCTTCATAAAAAGAGTTCTAAACTTACCAAGAGGAGTTAAAAAATGGTGTTACATAGTACAGCAGCTCTGCCAATAGCAAGAAAGAGAAGATTTGCTGAGTGTATAAAGTATCTGCATGGCATGAGGGAAAAGAATCTTAATTTAAAAAGATTCAGTTGCAAAGTATTTTTTTTTTAAGATACCACATTTCTTTCCTAGTTTTTATAGAAATTATTCTCCTTTGTTACAAAGGTGGTAAAAGCATCCTTTCTCTTATTCAGGACCACACTTAGTATTGTCAGAGATCTTTCTTATTGTTTATTTCAGCCAATGCAAGTGTGGCCTGCCAGTTTTACATCAAGCTTATCACAGCTGGTACAAATCACTCCTGTCCATCATAGCTGCAATATACCTCAGTCACCCCCTGGAATCTAGAGAGAATGCTTTAATCATTTTAGTGACTTCTGCTGATGTTCTGACGCTGAAGAACTATTAAGAGAAGAAAAAATTCTGCAGCTAGGTCAGATGTATTGTTGGCATAATAAATCAGTTTAAAACTTGGGTTTATTCTACTTTGCAGTTCTGGAAAGTGCTAATGGTGCATACTTCAAACTTCAGTATTTAAAAAAACAACTCCTTATTTTTCTCACTTCCTTTCCTTTTGCCAGATCATACATGTTCCTAGTTCCATGATGCAGATCCCAATAGGCTGCTTCATAATTAGGTAACACATCTACTCAGAAGAGTTACCTGGACAAAAACCTAACCTAGATTTTAAAATAAAGAGTTTCCAGAAGACTATTGTATTCACAGGTAATGTGGGCAATATATTTGATTTAGTTTATGTCTTCTTCATACGCCAACGCTTTATTCAAGTTTTGAGGATGACATTTTTAGTCAAGAGTAAAACAAATTCAATTTTGTACCTACAATGCAATTGGCAAGTGAAAGAGATGCCATTTCTGGAGTTAAACATTACCCCAGTTAAAATACAGTTAGAAAATATATTTGTGTAAGTTACATGTAAAAGTTTGCATTGCCACCATAAGAAATGAAATGTCATGGAAGAGCCATTCCTTCAGTAAATCAAGGAGAAAAAGTACAGAAGTGAAGATCCAAAGATACCTAAAATAGTGATTTCGCAAAGATTCCCCCCCCTCCCCATTTTCTTTTTAATTATGAGTTACTAGGGTTTGATGGCAATTACATCAGACACCTGTTACGGTAAATCCATTTTTACTCCTTTAGTAAGAAAATGGACAAGAGCAACTCCACTAGTTAAAGGTCCCCTTTAATGGTCTGAGGGTATTAGACATTACATTTCTATTTTTTATATTTTTAATATATATTTAATAATGTCACTCCTGCAGATGGCCTTCTTAGCTGTTGTGTTATATTTTTATGTTCATTTAATCAGGAGCTAAAGTGGAAGTTCCATCATCCCATTTTTTCTGTAGGGAGAAGCTGACAGTTCAGAAATCCAAAAGGTCAAACTAACAGAACAGCCATCATCATTCAAAGATCAGTACCTATCAGGCGTCCTACTGACTTTCATCTTGAACTAGAAACTCAGTTCTCTTATGACATTCTGAGGAGTTCAGAATGGGTATAGGTTCATCTCCAACTCAGAAACCACACTCAAAATGTCCTAAAAATCTGGAAATTGCTTATCTGAAAAGTATTACAGCATCCCACAGCAGATCTAGGAGGCAGGAAGATATCACTGCATTAGCTCATTAATGTAAGACACAAGTTATTACAGCAGCACAACCTACTGGTTTCATGATAACGGTTCTTTCAGTTTGATTTTCACAATTTTACAGCCAAAACTTTCATTTTGTTATATGAAGTTTTAAATTAATATTATTAAATAAACAAACCAACAGAAGGGAAATAAGTGGTCCAAGTAAATTCTACCTACTGGAAGAAAACAAAGCACAATAGAGTTAACTAACATGGAAAAAAGGAATGACTTCTTTATTTGGTAGGGTTCCACTCCAAAAGTTGCTGAGTATATGTGAATTTAGAAAACCCTATTGGAGCTGAATAAGAAGAACATAAATTTGTTGCCGTCATAACTTGGACATTATGACCATGACCTACTTATGTCTGTCTTCTAGACAAGTCTTCCAAAGCTTGTGGAGTGTTTTTGGGGGTGGAGTGTGTTTGTTTGTTTGATTTTTGTTTAAGGAACAAAACAACCAAGCCTGTCATGACATGCTTATCAAGGTCACAGAAGTTACTGGGATAAGTGTGGGACATGCCAAAAACATTTCTGAGGAAAGGGTCCAGAGAAATACTTATCAAGGGCTTCTTTGACAAAAAATTCAGTTCTGCACACAAACCTTTTCGAAGGTAATCAGAGGGCAACAATAAATATAAGATAAAGGATATTTAACTGATGACACAGAACATTTAATCCAGGCTGAGACTCTAACTCCACTTACAAAAGGAAACCAGACTGCAGGCACAAGAACAATGACTGTCAATAGTGAAAAAGCACAAAAATGACAAGCTTTTGCAAATAAACTATTGAATTAACAAGCTTTCTCTTTCCATCTATTCCTATGGCTATATAAATTGTGAATAGATATCAACAGATGTGTATTCAATATTAAAAAAAAATAAGACATGGCAATAAGCTTATGCCCACTTTTAAAACCCCTTCTACCTCTTCTGCTCTCAAAGAAATCAGATACCTTTTTAAATGGTGAGACCAATTCCAGGAATCAAAACTGTGCTCAGAACCAAGATGAGATCAGGCGTATTTTGTCTTGCAGCCTAAGTTTTAAAGTGTTTCAAAGACAGCCAGATGGAAGATCAGGCACATAAATTAGATGATCTTTGCCCTATTTCAGAAAGCAGTGACTCAATCTATCATAGAGCAACTCTCCAGGTTATTTATTTGGTTGCTTGTCTCCTAACAAAAATGTCAGCAAGCTTCTAATTGTGTTAGGCTGTTAAAAGGAAATTCCAGGTTGGCTTGAGTGAGAAGGCAGCTGAAGACTACTCTGCATTTAGTAACCTTGAGCCACAAAAAAAGAAGATATACTTACATCTGTCTCCTGAGACAAGATAAAATGCTTTAGCCACTATTAATGCAGATTACCTCCCTCTGTGAGGAGGCACTGCTTAGAGCAAATACAGTTGATGTGCTTATTAGCTAAGGTGGCTTCCATCTGTGTCCCTGCTGCAGGGCAGTGCCACATCTCCTAAAGACAGCATGCCACCCTCCTCGTGCACTGATGCAGACTTTAGTTTCAAGCTCCCTGGAAGCTAGGCCAGCCTCCCCCAGCACAGAGGGACAGAGCAGTCTAGTAAGTCTGGTGAGTGAGCTAAGGGTGCAGGACAGGCACCCTGCTGCCTGGAGAGGCTGAAGTCAAGGGATACTCGCTACAAGGTACAATTCACTCCTGCAGCCTGGAGTCACCCCTGATACCCAGCCTATGGCCTCCATCCCACACTACCTGAAAGACAGACACTACGAGACAATTGGAGTATTGAGTTATGAATCAGATAGGCTCATTAAGTACTCAGTGATAAGTAAAATACTTCACAAAACAGAAACCTCTCTCCAGCATTACTGGGAACCATCTAAATCCCACACACTCTCTCCGAATAAACAAGGTGAAGATTATGATTTTTTTTCCAGTATGAAAATCTACAAGAGAAAACAGACAAGCATAAATATTGCCTGCAAATCCCTGACATGCTGAGAGTAGCTCTTGGGACTACAAGGAGCTCATATTGTGCAGCCCAAATAAACTGAGTCATTCTCTCTAGACACTGTTACCTAATTCAGCTTGCATGATTTGACCTTGGAGTTCATAAAAGTACACTGGAAAAGAAAAGATCTCAGCCCACAAACCTAACAGAAAATTTATAACAGTTTTGAAGAGAAATTGCCTTTTTCTCTCTGGAGAAGAAATAGATCAGTTTGGAGAAGTCTTTTGTTTGCACACAGTTGCCATCACAGTAACTTCTCACTTTAGTTATGGATGTTCATGTGCCGTTTTGTCAGTGAGCAGCACTGTGTCCTACATACACTGACCCTACTTGCTTGAAACACTGAGTTCTGACACAGCAGCTGATACAGGATGTTTTAACACTGAAAGGATGGGCAGAGCACTGATGGGGTGACAAGGCTGAGCATATGATACACAGTGCCACAAGTAAAATTCAACTGATTCATTTGCAATCTAAAAAGGCTTTTTTCAGCATGAAAGACTTACCCCTAATTCAATTTGTAAAATGGTTAATTCACTGCATAACATCTAGCAGCTTGTTGAGTATCTGCAGCTGAAACACAACCATCTGATTAGGCAAATCCACACTCATTCCTACTCCACTACAAACCTCAATGCCACCTGTCTTAGCCCTGCTCCTCCTACCTTCATTCAAAGGATCAACAGGGTTCAATCAGAAGATGGCCTATAACACCTTTGGGGCATTAACACTTTGTGATTTTCATTTTCCCGTACAGAATTTATATTCTGCCCTGTTGTCACTGGTTGTAATTACATAGCCCTGAAACATCATGTGTTGTCTGACTCAAAATTTCAAACCTAAATAAAAAGCTGGATAGGGGAGAACAGAAAGCTTGCTTTTCATAATGGCATGAAAAGATGACAGGACAGTGTTCTATACCATGCAGCATACATAGAGACTTTCACTTTAATTTGACACAGGCCAGACTTCTGTGCTTCCAGAAATAAATTTGCAAAAATAAACCTCAGGGTTAGGAAAACTTTACACTAACTGGCTAACAGTTCACAGTCAGATTAAATAAGAGCATATCCCAGCTGTTTTGGATTAACTTTTTGGTAAACAAGGTTTCAATGCAGAGAGCATCATAAGAGATACATGGAATCCTGTGAATAACACAGGCAAAAGCTATTAAATAATTCCTCTGCTAGTTTGCTTCTTAAGTTGCTACACATATTTAAATGCTAGCATCGCATCTGTACCCGTGTACATTGCATCTGTAAGAACAGATCTCTATTACTCTTTCAGAAATTGCATCTGAACCTCAAAACTGTGACAAGAGTATACAACACAGACCACTTAAGCAGAACCAGAAAACTTGATGATACATAGGCATGACCGAACATGCCCACATATAAAGACAGTATTACCCTATCACTGTAAGTCTATGGAAGTCAAGGCAAAGTGAATAAATAAAAATAATGGGAAATAGAACTATTACCTACCAAAGGAGGACAAAAATCCAGCGGGCAATAAAGCAAACATTGTCTAGACAGGTAGCTGCTTTACTGAAGAAAGCCAGAGTAGCATTTTCATTCAAGTAACACAACTATCAAAAACCTAACACGAGACCTACAATGCTAGGAAAGCAGAGGAGAACATCACCAGCTTTTATAGCATCTTCGCCATCATCTGCACTTTATTAAAGCTCAGAGAGTAGTCAGGTGTGATCTATCAAGTAAGCTGGCTGTAATTAAAATCCATTAAGCAACTTCAGGAATTGCCATTGGTCCTGTCCTTCCTCTGCTAGGTGTTCTTTTTGAGTGTTTATGGGGTTGAGTGTTTATCTGAATTTCATTGTGTCTCAATAGAGAAAATATTTTAATTTCTTTAAGCATTGCAAATCCCAACATTTAATCCTATGCTAAACACATGGCTTACATCAAGACAAAAACTTAAGATGGGTTACTTGTGAGGGTTGCTGAGGAGAATCTTTTGGAAGAAGATTGTGGTTTGGATCGTCTTCCTAAAGGGCAGGTATGATTTGGTTCTCCTTAACTGATGTTAAACACACAAGGGTCTCTCATCTGATCTTGAGTTTCTACAATGATAGCGATGTATGCAATCTCTCCAAATGGTTTGCTCTTTGTCAAATTTGCTTTGTACTAGAAAGCTTTTTCTAATATCAAAGTTACATTTTCCCTCTCTGCTTGAGGCCTTTGGTTTCTTATCTTCCTCTGTAGATTAATCATCCATGACTGTAACATGCTTAATGTAGAAATTATATCTCCCCTTGATCATTTTATTTCCTCACCGGACATGTCCAACTCTGATTTTTCCTTCTACATTCTTATTTTACAGACCATTTACTAATGCTTTGCTATCTCTAAATTTTCTTCAATTTGTCTGTCCTTCAAAAAAGGTGGCACGCATTATCCAGTGAGAAACTCTGTGAGAACAATGAGCTCTTACTTATAAAAGAGACAGTGTGACATAATATGACTCTTGCTTTTTGTATTATGCTGGTGCAGTATTCATGTGTTGTTTTGATCCATTATTATCCTCCCTGCTCAAACATCTTTTCAATGTACATTTTATGACTGAGTGAGACTCAAAGCTCTCAAATGTGCACTGTGGGTAGAGCTGTCAGAGCAACTGGTTGTCAGGATTTGATTCTAGAGAGAACATGCTGTCTGTCTCATAATTAGCTGAAAAGGTGATCTGGAAAATAGGCAAGAATCATGGTGTGGGAGACCTGCTAGATATAGGATTGTTTAGGAAGGAAGTAGAAAAGAGTGCTAAAGAAAGAAGGGGAAAAGCAAATGGAAAAAGCAAAGCTTAAATAAATCTAAACTACCCAAAAAATCAAATTTAAATTGGGAGATAAAAGTTGTGTGGGCTTATTAGGTTGTTTAATTACCTCGTCCCCAGAACTTCCATTCAATTATGTCAACATCACTGGCTCACTCATGTTGTATTTACATATATATGTGAATATGATTGTTACTTTGGAGTTCAAAGGATAGGTGCTTGGAAAATAAATCTCAAACATTTATTTTCTCTCAATTTCTGTATTTTAGGTTCTTATGTTATTGGTATTAAATACCAGCCTTCTAAATCCCAGTCTTGTAAAGTCAACCAGATTCTGAGGGTTCTAACAAAGGAAAGGTTATTCCACACAAGGTTGTGGGACATAAACTGAGGTGTCTGTTATATCCATAGAGCATCTATTGTCATCAAGTTATGTTCTCAGTGACACTGAGTAAAATTTACAGCTGCTAGTAAGTCCTGTTGATGTGCAGTGGAGGCCAACTGTACCAGAATACTAAGAGAATAAAGCAGTATGGGTTTTTTTGTTTGTGAAGTTAGTAGACAGAGACTTCAATTCAAAGATATGCAAAGAAGAGGGAGCATTTTAAGCTCCCATTTTTCCAAATGAATATACACTTGAAGATTTCCTTTTATTTAATGTTACAATTTTTATTCAAGTCATTCTCCCAAAGCATGTTAAACTCCAACTTGACTTGCATTCCTTCTGAATTCAGTCCTCATTCTGTTCTTCAGGTTTGTATCTCTCATAGTTTAAGCCCAGCCAGTACCCAAGACAGTATTTCAGCAAGATCTGCTAAATTAATGTGCTGTGGGTTTTTCTCTATATATTTTCTCTTCCATTTCAGTATTGTTTAAACAGACAGGTATGAATACCTATTGCTGTTTTAAGAGGTTTAGTATCTTATTTCTGATCAGGTCATGGGATAGCTCAAAATCATGTACACAAATCTTTAATGTTCTAATAATTAATTGCAGAAAGTTCTTGCACACAAAGTATGTTAGCACATGTAAGCAACTACAATCATGTTCTCTAATGCAGGATCGAGAGTGACAGGTTTGCAGTCAGAGTCACTGCTTTTCTTCTGGCAAAGCTCTCTCTACAGCACATCTGGAAGCAAGATCTTTCTCTGATAACTGACAGAAGCTTCAAGCTCCCAGGATTCCCAGGTGTCCCCAGGTGTCATTCCTTCCGTCAGAGGCAAATCACCACTAATCTGGGGACTGCCAGTAGCTGATTTCCATAATACAGTATTGGTTAGGATCAACAGCAGTCATTATTAATTTGTTTAGAGTTAATTGTTATTCCTGATATGATGCAAAATACAAAGAGAAGAGAGGTCATCTTCTGTTGGTTTTATACTCTCTAGGCTGCACAGAGGATGTGAGAGTATCCACTTGCTCAAGTGTGCTGACGTGGAGAATCATACCTTGTATCTTTTGGCCATCCGCTGCCTGCATTTAGATGGTAGTGTTTTCTCCACGTGAAATGACAGGAACAGACTGTGGAGTTATCTGGGTCAGCAAACAAAGAATTAGTAAAAGCAGTTTTCTTTTAATTAAAATTTTACTGAAACAATTCTCTCCATAAAATTCATGACAGCCTCAACAGTTGCAGGAGAGATTTAGATCTATTTTTTTGTTTGCTTTTATTTAGCTTTCAGAACTACCTTTTCCCACACACCTCTGTCTGGGCAGTACTTCACTGGGGTATTAATGCTTTGTTTGGATTGCAGTATCTCTCTGTGGACAGAGCAATAGGGAGGCACTGAAAGCAGTTTCCAGAAGTGACTGAGAGCATGACAGTCACAGGGATTTGTGTGAAAGTTTCCATCCCTAACCTGAGCAGATTCAGGACTGCAAGTAATACCAATGCAGGTTGGATCAGTTAAAAAGTTATCAGTGACTTTTTGGAAGAGGCATGGATTTCTGTGACATTTTAAGAACTCTTAGAAACAGATTAATGGCATGTTATTGCATGTACCTGTAGTTTTCATTGTCTTGAGAGGAGGACAGTTTGGGAGTTACAGAATAGGAAATTTTTGCCCCCCATTGGAAGTTTTTTTGGGAAACAAGTCAGCCTCTGATCTGGGGTGCTGGAAGCTGATTGTGCCTGTGCTGTTCTCAGTGAAAGTCTTTGCCTCCAATGAGCTAAAGACTGGGGATAAATGAAAAATAGTGTTCAAACATAGGCGATATAGATACTATTGATAAACTGGTCATTAGATCTTTGATGAAAACTCACTACAAACAAAAATAAGTATTGTTTGCATCCTCCTGTTTTAGTTGTATCATCATGTACAAAGGACATATTCTTCATAGACTATTGGAAGGATCATAATATTTCAGATTAAAATATGCTGTGAGGCCTGTAAGCACTTGGTAGTGAGGGTGAGGCATTTACTACTTATTCCCCTCTCTACATGGTTATATAAATAAATGTTCTACATTGGAGTGCTTACTCTGTACAATTATGTTATTTATTCAAGTCTATTCTGTCTTGCAGTCACAACTGTTAGTTATTGTTCTCTTGGCTGTTCCTTCAGTATTGTTTTTTCTTTAAAAACTGTTTTCAGGCTTGCAGTTAAGGACACTCTTCCTCCTTCAAGTGTTCTGGGCAGTATTTTTAAAAGATCTGTAGGATCAGGCTGCTAACATGAGAAGTGAGGAAAACTGCATACCTTACTTGCTTAAGCACAGTTAAAAACCCCACTCTTCACCTCACTCAAGGTCAGGGCTAAAAGGTTAAGAACGATATACTTTCAGGCCATAATCTTGCAAGTATTTATGTACACAAGTTAAATCGGGCATGTGCAGCAGCTTTTGCAATATGTGGGTTTGAATGGAGATTTGATTAGAAAAGGACCTTTATATATGCAAGGAAATGCCATGTTGCAGAACATTTTAATATAGTAGTGTATCTGGGGTTCCTAGATATTTAGCAATGGAAGAAACCAGACTCTTTAGCTTTGGTATAGCTTTGGATTAGCAAGCGTGTCCTGCACACACATTGTATTTTATATACCGTGAACAATCTCCCTTTTATTAATCCAGCATGCAAGGCTTCCACTTCTTACTGAGACCCATCTTTTCATTTCTTGCAGGTTTTAAAATCTGTCGTGTTGGCACTTTACTTCTTGGAGACCACTGGTGTCATTTTCTCCAAATTGTTAGCGTAAACAGTCTGTAACTTGAGTAAGCCAAATGTGGGTGTATTAATCTTCGTAGTGCCAGCTAAGCAAGCCTGGCAAGGCACAGTTTAATTCTGATATCAGAAAAGTAGTAAATAATAATCCTTTTTTTTTTTCTTTTTGGTGCTGAAAGACCCGGATCCTCATAAGTAGGTTTGGCTCTTGTAAGTTAAAAGATGAATAGAAGGCAAAGGAAATTCATTTTATAATCAAATACTGGAGCAAGGGTGAGCAAGTTAGGAGAAGAAAAGAACAGCATGGAATGTTTTAAATAGTGGTCAAAAACAGGCTGGCATATCCAGACAGCTGGCATCATCAGCATGAGTTAAAGACTGTTTCCATTATCACAAATAAAGCAACACATGTTAGTGATTGTTCTGCAAGATTAATAAGCTAAAACCTGACTGCTTTTAGACATCATTCAAGGTATGTGCCACTCTCCTTAGGAGAAGCTTGCCTCACAAGCCACTACATCAACTTCAACATATGGTTCCCTTGTGAGATGTCTTCCTGTACTGTGATCATGGGGTCCATGTCAGCTTCCTGTGGGACTCTCAAGCTTGACATTCAGGCCTGAGAGTGTAATTCAAGTCTCAAAGCTCACTCTGTATTAGCAGAAGGTGTGGTGGCAGATTTCCCACTCCTCGAGTTGACTGTCAGGAGCTGTTACTTCCACAGCAATGTTCCCCCTTCCCCTGCAGCCCACAGATAGAGCTCACTGGGATTCTGGATCAGGATAGATGGCACCGGAGATGCAGGAGAGCAGGAGGCAGGGTGATGCCAAGGGAAGGATCCAAACTGTCCTGGCAGCAGTGTGCTTCAAATAAGAAAATATGGAGAGCCTCAGACAGTAATGTTGTATTTGAAAGGACATTGCTGGGGTTTCAGAAACATACACAGACAACTTGCTACCCCCAGAATGTTCAAAATCTTCAGGGAGATTATCAGCAGTCTGGACCTGATTTCATGTTTCCTTCTAGGAGGGTAAATACCTCTCCTTGCATTTATAACCAGGAGTGGAGAGAAGATCCTATCATATGCCCGTTACAGCAAAACTCACATGTAATCTGAATCCCTGTGGAATTATTAAGGCAAGCCCTGTGTTTATGGGCTTTGTGTTCATCCTTTGCTCTGTACTTAAATACTTTGCTAGGAGGGGTCTGGAGCTCCCTGCCCTCTCAGCATGGGTTACCAGGTAAAGGACATCATAGCATAACAGCAGCTTTAGCTTTATATAAACATAGAATCATAGAATAGTTAGGGTTGGAAAGGACCTTAAGATCATCTAGTTCCAACCCCCCTGCCATGGGCAGGGACACCTCGCACTAAACCATATCACCCAAGGCTTCATCCAATCTTGCCTTGAACACTGCCAGGGATGAAACATCATGGATCAATTCACCTACAGGCTTCAGTATGACCTCAAATAAATCACTTCAGAGCCTGAGCTTTTGAGATCCACTCTTAATTAATCTTGATGTGCACTGGGTGAAATGGGTTGCTCACTACCCTACCATTCCACAGTTTCAGTTTTTGCATCTATTGAAGGAGTTTGCAGGCGCACAGAGACCTGGATTTCTGTAATATGTTCTCCTTGACAGGAGATGATAAAATTCCTCCGGAAAATAGGGTTGAGTAATCTGTCCCAGAAGCTTTACACATTATAATTTACTACTGTGCTTTCAGTCTTCTCATGCACCTACTCTTTCACCCCACAGAAGAGTAACAATGTACTCTCTCAGAGCTCTGGTGTTGCTGTATGAGTCAACAACACATTTCAGAAAGGCTCTGAAATCTTTGCTCTGCTTTGTTGTTTGCTGGTTTGGTTTTTGTGTGTGTGTGAGGGAGTATCCTCCCTGATCTGCAGCAACTGTTCTCTTCCTAGCAGAAGAAATTCCTTCCTTCCTGACCCAGGCAACCAGCTTGGACCTACCGCTCTCAGCTCTGCATTAACAGCAGAGAATTCCATAACTGTTGCTTTTCTCTGGACAGTGGAGAGAAGAGTGAGAGAGCTGCTGAATCCTAGCAAAAGCGTTTCTGGCTTTGTGCAGATAGGTAAATACATGCTTTCAATTTTTTTAAGTAAAGTTTACTGTAGCTGTAAAGATTTTTGCTGTTAAAAGGAAGCATTGCCTTCTCCTGCTTAAAATTAGTAATTAAGGTTGGATTTTCTCTGATATTCCTGACATGAATGCAGATAATCATAAAGACAAAGACAACAGTGATCTCTCAGTCACAGCCCATCACTACTTGTTCCAGAAGTGGACAAGCCCAAAATATGGGACAAAAGCTGGAAAGAAAATAATACTGCAGGAAGCTTTAATGCTTACTGTAACCACATCCTGAAGCATCAGCGTTTCAGATATCAATAATTTACAGGAATAGATAATGATAATAGCTTGGTTCAACTTCTCATATGACCCACAGGAAAAATTGACTCGGGTATCTGGAGATACATTGCAATGAGTTCTGAAGTACCAATTTTTGTAAATTTGGGTCTAGTACTCTTTCTGATGCTGCTAATAGATGTGAGGGTTAGATTTAAGTCTGTTGATGTATGGTTGAGTCTTGCCATTTATTTCAAGAGGCTTTTCAATGAGGTCCTTCCTGGCATTTCTCAAGAGGCTTTAAGTACTAAACCAAATCATCAGCTTAGTTATCAAAGAGGAAATCTCATATGGATCACTTTGTCCATTCACAAAAATTTAGACACCTCTGGAATATCAGTCAGCAAACATTAAACCCAGATCAGATGTTATTGTTCCACTGAAATAAATGGGCATTTCATCATTTGCTCTCAGACTGATTTCCTATGGTGGCAATATATAAATGCAGAAACAACCGGAAGAGGATCCACAGGTTATTCAAGGCAAGCCTATACCCACTCTTAAGAGAAAAGTAAGGCCTACTTTAAACCTGAGAAATTTTAACATTAAAACAGAAGTACAGCAGCTGAAAGCTAATGTAATTGCCTTTTTCTACAATGGCAATGTATTTTTAAATATCTTCAATTCTTTCTCTTTTAAATAAAATACAGTGAAATAATAGAAGAAGAACAAAATGTCATCAAATTATAACAAAACCAGATACTTTAATCCACAGGTGACAGAACCAATGCTGGCTTCATACTTTATTGAAATGTGTTATAGATGGGCTCAATTTCCTTATTCCCTCAGCTTAAGGACAGTTCACTATATAAGACTGATAAGCAGCAGCACAGTACAGGTTGGATTGGTAAGGAAAGCTGAATAAAGGATCTATACAATGTCTTTGTTTTCCATGTCTGATATATGTGGCAATTATTAGTAATCTGGTAATCTATATCTTCATCACTTTGAACCGAATTTACTTTTAACTCCCAGGTCTCTTTTCTATTGATTTTTGTTGCACCTTGGTCAGGCTCCAAGTAAATGCTAACTTTACACATTCAAAAGCAAAGAGATTCATATCAGTCCTGGGACTGCTTTTTGAAATCATGATAACCTAAATCAAATCAGACTGCGGGGTTTGGTTTCTTGGTTTGTATTTGGCCTCAGTTTTCATGATTTCTAAATGTTAATTTTAAAAATTTTGATGAAGTCTTTTGGAAGTGAAGTGGGTATTTGTATACAGCCATGTGATTGCTCGTGCTTTATGAAACACAAGCAGTATCATGAAACACAAGCCACATTGTGAAGAATGTAACACATCTGAAGTTAATAAGACAAGGCTTGTTGTGAAAGAATTCCTATCTCTACGAAACCAATCTGCCTTCTTGGGAGATTTGAGTTAGATCTTAAGAATTCTCTGTCCAAAAATAACTTTTCTCGTTTATATTTAAGATATGCTCAAAGTTTATTGCTAAACCTTTGTTTACCTGTGAAAGATCAGAGGAAACCTTAAGAAGGCATGGTAGAGTTTTGATATTGCAAAATTTCAGTTTTATTTCTGGACCCAGACCATGCATAGCTGATGGAAGTAGAGGAGTGCACAAGGCAACCCTGGAAAACATGAGGAAGGTCCCTGTGGTATGAAGGGTACCATTTTCATCACGTGTCCATGAGTTACTGTGAACCTAAGCTGGTGTGGATGAGAAAACAGAAGTGATGGGCTCACACACACACACACACACACACACTTCTTTGGAGCAGGCTACCTCTACACCCCAATCTTCCCAGTGGTTGTTATCCCACCAGATTCCTGGCAAGCGAGGGGCACACTGGGAGGGAGTGTATCTCACAGACCCCCCTGGGGCTTTTTGTTTCCTTCTCCTCTGCCTCATGGCAAGAGTGCAGATGCTCAAAGATTCATGGATGTGTGGGTTTGACTGTCCATCAAATTGAAAGTAGCTCAAGAGCAGCTACATGGACCAGCAATGCACCCAACCCATTGGTCTGGCTTGAATCACAGGTTGCATGTGGCCCTGTTACACAAAGCAGGCATGTACCTCACAGGTGATGTCGTTGACATGGGCTGCCTGAAATGGAGAGGGCTGTACTCCTGACCACTTTGGAGACCACTCCATTTGAGTGTTGTAGAGGTAGTCGTCAGTTGTTTTGGCTCCACTAGGGCTGTAAGCTAAATTGCTGCGATCTACCATTTCTGCTAGATTTTTGTCAGTGTTCAGTGCCTACAGTCGGGTTGGGTATGAAAAGGAGTCTAGGTTCAGATTAACCACAGGAGTGTTTTTTAAAAGCAGTTGTTACTGGGTGGCAGATGAATTTGAAAATCCAGGAAAAAGAGGCAGGTTACAGAGCTTGCCAAAGCAAAGATGTGCATCCTCAGGGCTGGTCAACACCCTCCTATCTCCATGCTTTTTCCCATTTTCACATGTAGTCTGCCACCACAACTGAAAGCAATAAGACTGAAGCACCTGTGAAGGAGCAACTCTCAATTAGGTGTTCTTATAAGCTCTGAAATACTTTGAAAATCTGTCTCTAACAAAGAGTACAAGACCTTTGAAAATCTAATGTAAAAGAAATAAGTATCTCTCTCCCAGCCTCTCCATGGAAGAAGTCAAGAAAAAATGGGATGGGGAATGGAGGTTTCACACAGCCATTTATTATCAATCACAGAGGCATCTTCTTATAAATCATCACCTCAATTCAAACATGCTGAATTTACATTTCACTAAATTTCCTTTCAAAGTTCTTACAGGTAATATAAAAACATGGTTATTTTAACTCCACAGAGATGTTGTCAAGGCAGTATATTACAACATATGAAGTTCGAAAAACCATGTTGCCAAATTTATATTATTAAGTAATTTAGTTCCCAGTGCCATAAATTTCATGTGGCAAGTTTAGTATTTTGAGCAATTTGTCTGGAAATGTGACAGTATATTTCTACCTTACTTCTCCTCTGAGTTCACATAATAGAAGTAACAGAAAAGCTATAGCAGACCTGTAAGGTAATAAATACAGCACTGCATAAGATATTTGGAAGCCTGTGACAAGGCAAAACCATAAATGTAGTCCTCAATAAATCTCAGATTTGGTATAGTACCTGTTGACCAATGCCATTTCCTCCATTTAAATATTGTGCAAATGAGTTCTGGGGCAGATTTACTAGGGAAGGGAGAGAATTGAGGAAAAGCTTTTAGTTCCAACCACTAATCTTAATGGTGCAGTGGCCTCTCTCTTTTCCAGATTGTTCTGGGTAAGTCCAAACCTACTTAGCTAGTTACACAGAGGCTCTACCTGTCTCTGGCATGTGATATGCATCATAGATGTATGTATTGTAAGTACATTATTCAGCGGCAGCTCTTGTCTGTGACAAATGCAGGTGATAAACATATATATTCAGTGCTTTTTCCTCATTGGCATAAACTGACCCTCAGTAATTTGTTATTAAGAAGCTCCAGGTTCACAGAATTGACATTATGACACCTGTAATATTTTCATTATCTGTGAAGGCTAACAAGTACCATTATGGAGTAAGTACTCCTGTCTTCTCATGAAGTGCTTGATAGAATTGGATCTTCTCTAGAGGTAGGATATGATTAATATAACCTCACCCCCAGAACTAAGAATACTTTGATTATTTGCCCAGATAATTAAAGCTGTTTACTTGTTCAATGAAAAGCCAATTTAAACAGATTGTGAACCCTAGCCTAGGGAGCATTCAAGATTTCTGCAGCTTGTTACTGGCAAAGGATGAATTTTAATACTAACATAATTATTTCATCATAATGAACATACTGAGATTGGTAGAGATGCTTCCTAAAAATGGGATTATGATCTGAGTAAGCTGCAGATATACAGAAAGCTATCAGTTATTTCGTGAACCTACTTCAAGGCTAGAAATAAATTATTCTTTAAGGAAATGCAGAGCATTAACTATAATCTTTGAACAGCTAAGGGAATTACGTTAACAAATATAAATATACACATGTATTCAGCTTATCAGAATGACCATATGATTATCATTTGGGGCATCCAAACACACATTAAGCTATATGATTTCTTTCCCTGCAGGTTCTGATATCATAGTTTTTTTCTTAATACTAAATTAATCAGTATTCTCTTAGGCCTCGTGGGAGAATGAATTATTAGAGGGAGGGATGATTGATAGCCAGAAGGCATGGGGTGTAAAATCCTTGCGCAGGGCTGGCAAGAAAAGAAGAGGATGTGTTATAGGGCCACGTCTATGTTGGGAGGTTATGCCTTTTTCATATACAATAGAAATTTAGCTTGCATTATTTCAGTTCCTTTAACTCTCTCTGTGGGCAATCATATGCTGAAGTGAGGGAGAATTTTTTGCTCTGGGATCAACCAGAAGAGCTGCTGGAGGCTGAGGAGGAATGATATAGGCATCCACTGCTTTCAAGAACAATGTTAGGAGTTGCAAGAATGACTTACATAAACAGACTGAGTGGGTACTCTTAGTCCTCTTCAGTGCAATTGCCAAAGTTAAAGTGACTCTTTTTTTCGAGACCCATTTGTTTGGGTCACAGTTCAAGGCTTTCTGCACACATGTGGAGCTAGTAATTGCCTTAAAATAAATACATAAGTGAATAAGTAAATAAATAAATAAATATTGATGCAGGACTGAGGAGAGGTCTGAAATGTCTATCTGCACACTCAAACCTCTGCACAATTCTTGTGCCCTTTCAGGAGTCTTAGTTTTCACTGGTAGTGAAGGTCAACAGATTCTGTACAGAAGGTTTTTCCTTCCAGTTTACATTTTGTTATAGAAGTAGCTGTTACAGACAAGCATCAAGCAGATTTTTCATAAAGGCAAGAAAAGGTATGGAGGGAATCCAGACTAGTAGTCCGTTTGCAGTTCCAGTAGGACCTCTCATTTTCCCTCTCTAATTGTTGGCATAACCTTCAAAATGGGATGTCAGTACTGCCGAGTGGCAGGGAAAGGTCTTCTGTGAAACAGTATACTCCCACAGAGGACAATTACATAGCTAAAGAAAAAGGAAGATGGAAACAGTACCCGGTTAATGAGATGTAAAATTGTGGAAAGGTAGCAAAAAACATTTGAAGGGGAATGTGTGAATTTATGTGGGACATATTTGATCTGGTTTACTCATCCACTGGTATTTTAACAGGATGTTAAGTATTATAACACCAAATTCCGCCCAAGTATCACACAGATTTTTTTTTTCTTTTTTTTTTTTTTTACATAAAAATATTTTGCAGGAAATAATTTTCAAATGTTCCTCAATTCAGGACATTGAATTTGGTCTTTGAGAATGTTATGAATTAACTTGTTAAGGTAACATTTCGCACCTCTTACTATGCCTGCCTCAGTTCAGCTGGGCAGATGAGGCTTAGTGTGCTACAGTCTTTGCATTCTTGACAGCAGGAAACAAAACAGGGAAAGAAACAAAACAAAACCTGAGCAGTTAAGAAAATCAAGAAATCTCTCTAAATGAGTAAGCAAGGTCTAGATCCTTCCTCTTCACTCAGTCATGTCCAGAAATGACTCTGTCATGAGAAATCCTGTTAAAGAAATACATTTTTAGGTAGAAGCATGAAAATCAAAACTGGGTTTTAACACCATTTGATCTCTTCTCCAACGTACTGTAATGCTTTGCTAGAAAGAACTGACATGCCAGGATGCAAGCTCCTTTCATTTTAAACTAAATAGGAAATGACAAAAACAACAAAACTCTCCCTAACCTCTAATTGCAAAATTGACTTTTCCTTTTGCTCAGCTTAGTTAAGAAAAAAATTAAAAATCAGAGTGAACTTCTGATACATGAAATGTATTAATTAGAATAAGCTAAGGAGGTATCTGTCCTCAGAAGACCATATGGCTTAGAAGTAATTCCACATCACTGGTTTGCTGGCAATAATGGAGTGAGGCGGAAGAATGAATTAATTTTAAATCACATCCATAAGGGAATGGATTGTTCAGAATGTTCTTTGTGCCACACAATGACTGTAATTTTAAACTGCTAATACCTTACAATGAGACCTATAAATGGGTTATTTCTTGCCTTTCATGGGGCCAAATTCTGCTCTTTTGATGTTCTTTTGTAGCTGTTATTAAGATCAGTGGAAGTCGAGCCAACTTTTACAAGTGTGGGATTTGTTTGAAGTCTATTTGGACATTAGTCCAGATAAAGCAGGGCTGCCCAGCTCAGCTGTTCCTCCCCACATGCTGCAAAGAGCATGCAGTACTGGGTTGTGCAAACAGGAGCCTCATACCTAGCTATTCTCTCTTCCTATAAATATGCAGTCTTTTGGGTAGGGGTTTCTCTTACCTTTTTTGCAGTCATGGTTTGCTCAATGGGTCTCTCTTTCTCTATCACAGGTGACTGTGGAGCAACATACCTGGTGAGCAACTGGGGCAACATAAACAGCTTCCCTGGAAAATGTAAAATGTGAAGATGTGTCTTTGAAGTATAGGATGCGTCTGACAAAGCTGAAAATACAGTTATTAATTCAAATAGTTCAAAGTATTGCACATCATAATCTAGAGAAGAAAGCTGTTATTGTTGTTGCATGTTATGCACTGTACAACCAAGCTGAAGGCCTTGATCTGTGGGATCAATAGGAGATTCAAATCCCCGCTGTGTCAGGAGTTAAGTTATTCACCTGCAGCGTCTATCAGGTTGGCTGATATTGTCTGATTTATGTACGGGAGCATGGATACAGGCACTTAATTAAATACAACTGAGTTATAATAACCATAACTTCGAAAGACTGAAGCTTAAGTGACGGCACTGCACAGCTTCAGCATTTGCTTCAAATCCCCCTGACCAGAGGGGCACCATATCACAGCCCCAAATGCATCTGGGCAGAGAGTGTGAGCCATGAGGCATGCAGGGTCAACCTGCCCTGATGTGATGAGTGCCAACAAATTTGACAAGACACAGCCTACCCCTGAGGCTATGGTGCAAGTGTGCAAAGGTAGTTACATGTCCTAAACCTCATTCGTGTCACCAATGGGCAAGCTTCTCAATGTCTAGGTGCTGTTTAACCTACCAAAGGGTCTTCCAAACTACCTAAGGAGCACCTACAGCCATAACTGAAACTTCATACATCCTGCTTAAGTTGCCAACTCACCCTGAAGACACCTGAAACCCAGGAAGAGTCAGTTTCTCATTGTCAAAGGTCCCACATATCTGCCAAGGATGCCCTGAGAAGCTGTAATTTCCAGCCAGGTACTTCCTTGCCAGTCCTGCCTGATCAGCTGGGCCCCATGCAAAACAAGAGGGGATGTGAGGCAGCCCTCTGCTTTTGGAAAACAGCTCTACACCTTGAAAATGTTGATATAGGAGACATGGGTTGAATTCAGTCCTCTTTCTGAAGAAATCTAAGTCCACCTCTAGGCAACTTCTAGCCATTATACCATACACAGTAGCCAACCATGGAGTGTTAGTCATCATCCTTGGTGGGACTTCTCCCGTTTGTGTGGGATATCTAATATATCTAGACAACAATGAATGCTGTTCTAATTCTGAAACCTATACTGTTTTATTCAGCATTAAAGTAAATAAAACATTTACTCTTGTGGGTAATGGCACTCAGCTTTCCCTAATCCATGTTACTAAACAACAGAGGCAGGCCAGAGCCTCTTTGTAAGGTGAATATTTAATGTTTCCATGCCGCACAAAGGAGCTCCAATGAGAACTCAGAAGAAACCATCTACTGTTAGAGGAGAGAGTACCACTACAGGAAAAGCTTTCATGGGGAGGTGCTCTGGTTAAACCCTTCTAATGAATCACCTGTGCCTCCATGCAGGTGTGCCCTTGACATCTCTACTCTCTTTTGCAAAAGGTAAATGTGAGATGAGGATTTTTAACTGTATTAATGTAGAGAAGTGGACAGAGAAAAAATGGTATGATCTAAAGGGGGTCCATAGGAAACTGGATGGAATTATACTGATGCTTTCCCACATCATTAGTTTTTGTGTTCACATGTATTCTCCTTTGAAGACATTCATCAGCAACCATACACCATGCAAATGTACTTCTTTTTTTCTCATATGGTGTCAGAAAACATGCACCTGCACATTTCTTTTTCCTATATTGTTTTCCATGAAATGCATTTGTAAAAGAGCAGAATTGACTAGAAGAGCTCTATGATGCTGTTAGTTCAGAGATAAGCATCCTACTCAAGTCCTTTCTCTAGCTAGAAATGTCAAAATGATGGAAAAGTGGCAGAACAGTGGCAGAAATAGATGTTTGATGGGGTAAAGGAACAGAACAGAAAAAATGGACAAGACTATAAAAATCTTCATGGATCTTTGCATATATATATATATAGGTGGTTTAGAAAACACTGTCCTAGTTGTAATATATCCATTAAAGTCTACTCAGCCCCTGAAATTCTATTAACAACCCAGAACCTCTAGGTCCTAAAAAAGGAGATCAGCTCATTTTTTTGGTGTCTATCCTAAAATACAATGGGGATACTGCTCAAAAATAATCAGTACTTGTCTGCTTACAAGCAGCAAGCTCCACCTGGGATTTAAAACAAACAGCTCTTCAGAAACAGATCCCCAACACATCCATAAGCATAGCCCAGTTGTAGGGCGAACAGGTGTCAGAGTGGCTGAATGAGAGTCCGGTATGTTGGGAGTACATGTCCAAGCCCAAGGCAAGCTCATCTCACAGAATGGGACTTGTTTCCTACTTAAGTCAGAATTACTTTGATCCTACTGCTGTTGTGGGTAGCCCTTCTTTCTCTGCCTTTGCAATCATCATGCAAAACCAGTGAGAAACAAAGCATTGAGGTCTGAAGCAGCTACTGTTCCTGTCCGTTGGTGTAAATTGCCAAAGGAGGAGGCAACTTGTGGATCTTCTACTTCTCTTTCACTTATCTGCTTCACTCACTTCTTAATTTTCCTCATAAATGTAATAAAGATCCATCTTAGGGATCAGCTTCAGCCCATTTCCACCAACAAACACCTCTTCAGTTGTCAGTTGTCTTTATAAAGACATTACTTAAGCCACACCAAAATATGTGGGCAAAACAAGAATGACTTGGTCTTAACCCATTCTCTTTGATCACGGTGAGATGACTACAGAACTCTGTTTTCTTGGCTGGGCAGTCACATGTGTTTTCCAGAGTCATTGAGGCACATGAAGGCTCTCCACAAAGAAGTGAGAGACAAAAATAGCAGAGGTTTAGACTGGATATAAGGAAGAAATTCTTTACTGTTAGGGTGCTGAGGCACTGGAATGGGTTGTCCAGGGAGGTTGTGAATGCTCCATCCCTGGCAGTGTTCAAGACCAGGTTGGATGAAGCCTTGGGTGATATGGTTTAGTGTGAGGTGTCCCTGCCCATGGCAGGGGGGTTGGAACTAGATGATCTTGAGGTCCTTTCCAACTCTAACTATTCTATGATTCTATGAAGGGATTGTCATGGACAGAGGTAATGGCCCTAATTCTCATTTGCCCTGAGGTTGCTTTATGTTCTGCTGCATGTATGAATAGACCTCAGAGTGTATCTGGAAAACATTAATCTGTTCATAGCTCCCTGAAACTTATAGGATGCTGCAGTAGGTCATAACATGAATTGAAACAAACAGTCTGTCTTTTGGCTGGGACTTGCACAGTATTTTGCTTTTACTGGATACAGGTAGTGTCCTAATGGAAGAAAATATTGACAGGACTGCACTGGGCAGCTCATGAGCCACCTGGAAGGGAAAAAAAATGTCCTAGGTCTGGCTCTCAGAGATGCACCCTGTATTCTGTGACAGTGCCTACTTGACAGAAGAGCTGCCAACCGTAGCGGTCAAATGTGCAATACTTTGTCTTACAGAATCTGTTGCTGCCACACTCTGCAAACACACTCTCCCCAGGCAGCAATTTTAATAGGTATTGTGTCAATGTAACAGCCAATATTCTTTTGTTCCCAGATATACTTATTCAGCTGTCTTCGCTTTGTTCCACTGTAGTTTTATGTAAGAAACCACACAGATGTTCAAACCTTCTGAAACTAGCCGGTGAGTTGTGTGATGGTAAGTGAAAGTGATAGCTGTTGGACAACATTGTTTCTGTCTTGGACCTTGACTGATTATGGGACCACACACACAAGTCATTTTATCACTTTGTGCATTTTCTGCCTGTAGACTGTGCCTTTGTTCTGGCTGCTCAGACGTTCCTCTTTTCAAATGAGTCTGAATCTCCAGATTCGTGTTAACACACACCATAAATAAACAAAACTCAGTAATAAATGGCATTTCTTGAAAAGTGTCTTAGCAACACATGAGCAGATGGGATAAAACAAGGGCACTCCTGTGCATTTTTACCCGATGAGCCGTACATGCAAGCTAAGATGGGTATTGTCCTCCCACTCGGTGAATCAGGATGGCTGCATCATGTGAGAAGGGACTAGCAACCAGTGTAGCTCTCTGGCTGCACTCCAACACTAGCCAGCCTTGGAGATGATGGGTATACTATTTAATAGCACTGTGCTTCAATATGCTGAGAAAGGTAGACAATTCTAGGGTAAGGTGCTGCTGCACATGGTCCCCTCCTCGTTGAAGAGAGTTGAAGAAGAGGCCCTTATTGTTGTTCTAGGTAACACAGCTGCTCGGAGTTATTCCTAATCTTTACATGGTACCAGGAGTGCTGATACAAATACAAAAGACATTTTTAAAAGGCAGCCACAGGCATAGAGGAGAAGGAGGAGATAAGGGCTGGGAGCTAAGTCAATAGCAATCAAGCCTCCATCTTCATTGCTTACTGCAGAAAATATGGATTGTAATTGGGAAAGTTTTAAGCTGTATGTCCCAGTAATTTGTGCAACTGAGAAGACTGAAAAACACAAATTAGCCTTACTTCTTACAATTTCAGAGTCATTACTGATAGTTTTAACACATTACACAGATAGAATAAGAAGAAAAATCATGGCAACAGCATTTCGTATCATTTATTTTTTTTATCAGCCCACAGAAGAACATTTTCTTTTGGGGGAAACGCAGTGCTGAAATGTTCTCTCATATTTCAGGTTTACAGTTTTTTCAGAGAGTAGACTCTATTTTCCCATTCTTAAACATCTGAAAGGTTCTTGTTAAATATTTTATTTGCAGAGCTCTTGCAATTTTGTCTTTATGCATGTATTCACTTGATTGGAGAATAAAGGTCATAAGTGTTAGTCATTCATGGAGAATGATTAACCATTATGCAATAGATCCACATGTCTATTCTTAATATTCCTATAAATTTATTCATTTTATGGTAAATTTAAGACGCACTTGCATTTCTTTCACTTTTTCTTTCTTTTTTTTTCAGATAAATGCTGTATAAACAGCCAAGACTATAAAGCTAGCTGAAATCTACACTGTTTGGTCTCAAAAATTCAATATACTGCAGTAAGCAGGAAAGATTAAGTGACTTGAGTTCAGTAGTTTAAAAATATTTTCCAAGCCTCCTCTGTGAGAAGCTCGAGATTGTTCACATGACTTTCCCCCACAGAATTATCATCATAGAAAGAAAGCAATTACTCTTTCATACTCAGTCCAGAAAAGAAAACTTGTGCTGAAAGAAAACTGCTGAAGCTGTATAGCTCAGCACTCCAGCAGTAAGAGATTCTACATTTGCCACGCATTAGCATCGCTTTATCAGTATCACTGTTTTACAGATGGGAAATCCTAAACCAGAGAGATTAAGGTAAAAAATACCCACTAATTCTGGTTGCTCTGCTTGAAATACCTTGGACCTACTTTTTTAAAGGATTTACTGTATACAGCAACTGTATCAAAAGGCAGTTTCCACGGATTTCAACAGCATTTAAAAGTTATCACTATTCCTGCAAATGAGACCCTGAGGTATCAAATCAGATACTCAGAAAACGAAGAAAGCACAGTAAAAAGACCACCTGTGAAATATCCGTTTTATTTGATCTTCTTTCAGTAGTGCTTTTTTCCTGCATTTTCTTTCTGCAATACCTTTCTTCATTAATTGCACCTCTTCCAAATCCTGCATGTCTCCCAAATTCTGTGGCTGGCATCCTGTAGGAAAAGAAGCCTCATTCATAAGAAATTGCACAGCACTAGGAAACTTAAAATTGAACCTAAAACTATTGGATGCTTTCCTTTATGAAAATTTTTGTCTTGTAAATCAGTGATGTACTGAAAGCAAATAATTTTGAAGAATGAACTTGTTTTAGGTTCAATGTTTAAAAGGATAAATGTCAAGAACATATCATACTTTTTGAACAGTGTAAGGTAGAAATTTGTCACCTGACTTGACTTTTTTTCTCCCCATAATTTAGTCCAAAAAGTAGGGGTTTTTTTTTTCGATTTTTCAGTTTCTTTTGTGTTTTCAGAACATTCCTTCCAGTCGCAGTCACAGAATTTCAAAAAATCCAATGAACTGGAAAACCTAGACCTTTGCAAATGTCACAAGGCAATTAAATACACATATATGAAACCTGGTTTTAAAGTTGTGTAGTCTGGGGTCTTTTTTCCTGCTTCTTTGCTCTTAAATTTCTGTTTTCGTCTCTGCATCCTAAGACCTCGCAGCATTTATTTTCCAGCCTCCTTCACCTTCATCCAGCTCTATTGGTCCTTGTTTGCATCCCTCTCATGAAATCTTTCTATTTTCTATTGCTTGCCAGCTTCCTCCCCTCTTTCTCTCTCCTAAGGAGCAACTTGACAAATTCCCCTTTTCTCCACAGGCTTGGTTTCTTCTTCACTTGCTTTCAGATGAAGTAGATTTTTCTTCTGAGGTGCAGCACAATGGCACAGAGAGCCCTGAAAACAATAATGTTACTCATAGTCCAGTTGGCCAAATGAAGCTAACATGCTGCTGCTTACAGCCATACTTGCCAAGCAGATATTGTACAGCATCACTCTGGATTGTGCTCATCATAGATAGGAAGTTTGGGGAATTTAACCTTTTAACAATGACAATATATAAAGAGTCAATTTGAAAACAGTTTACTGCTTGCACAAATACAAAGTGTACCTCCTTGTCTCCCCAGCAAACCAATTGACCTCGCTTCAGGCTAGGAGAAAAAGAAACTAAGTATTACTGCTGCTTAAAGAAAAACACTGTTAAGTATCATTTTGTTTTTCAATTTATGTGAAATAACCTATGTTTCTCAAGCATTATTCCTCAAAACAGCTGGAATATATTGAAAATAAATAAACCTTACAAAAGCAGACAGAGACAGGCACCTTATCAGCATGAAAGCTTTAAACAGTAGTTAAAAGCTTGACAAAGTTGTAAGAAACTGAGAGGAGTTTCAAGGGCAACATCCACCAATTTTAATAATAGGCTGTGCTATCTGCTCCAATGATAATAAAATACAAAGTGAAACAACCAATGAGTAAAGCAATGTATTAGCACCAGTGTTGCTAGACATTAGTCTCCCTCTGCTCAAATCCTTCTTGCCCAACATTAAACCTACAGGTTAGTAGGAAACTGTTGACAATATGTTTTCTGGTTGATTTAGAGGCTTCTATCTTCTAAAGTTACCTTACCTTTTTTTTTTTTGCTCAAATCATGCAAGCATATGCTCGAATTTCCACTAGTAATATGAACCCTGCTTGAACCTGAGCTGACCTATACAGAGCCAACTGAAAAGTCTAGGTATTTATGTTACAGTTTATAAAGAAAATTCAGATAAAGCACCCATGGAGATGCAGGAGCCGGCTATACTGACACTGGGAATGAGCAGGACATACTACAGAATAATTTGTGCTTCATGGCAGTCTGTACAGAGCTCTTGAAGGATGCTTTGAAAGGTGCCAACACTGTACCTCTCCTCACCAATTATTAAAAAAAAAAAAAAAAAAAGAAAGAAAAGAGGGAAAAGTTGTGGCTTAGGTATATTTTCCATGAGGTTTGCTGAGAATATTCGCTCTCAATAAAACAGTGACTGGTAATGACTGAAATCTTATTTCTTTTGTAACAACATTTAGCTTTATTTGGCTCAATCATGAGAGTTCGTTCAGTATTTTTTTATTAGGCTGGGATATAATGAATGCAGAACGGCTGGCAGAAAACTTGGCCTGCTCTGGAGGAATAAACTGTGTGGGCTGAGTCTCATCAAAGCCATTGTGTTGATCATGGTTATGCAGAAAATGGTTAATATCTGTTAAAAAAAACCAAAAAACAAAAAAAAAACCTTTCTTTTAATTCCTTTTTGGGGTTTTGTTTTACTTTTAAGGACGAGTGATTGTCTCCTGACTCTGCCTTATCCTTTATTCACTTGTTGATAAAAGGTCCTATTTTAAATCTGGGTAAAAGAGAGGTAGAATGGGGTTCACTGGGTAAGATGAGGCTCTTGATCTCCAATAC
The DNA here is from genome assembly GCF_012275295.1 of Melopsittacus undulatus. Taxonomy (NCBI): domain Eukaryota; kingdom Metazoa; phylum Chordata; class Aves; order Psittaciformes; family Psittaculidae; genus Melopsittacus; species Melopsittacus undulatus. The sequence continues at coordinate 66,574,568 of NC_047527.1, read as the reverse complement.
TCACATGGAACTAATTACAGATCTTGGATGCTTTGTAACACACTGTTTAGCTGTGGACTAGTACAGTTATTAGTGCCTGTGCTCTTGAGTCCACTGAGGTGTGTGTTTTGGGATGTCAGTGAGTTTTGACAAAGAGGTCCATCCTCTCCAAAACCAATCTGTTAACTGCATATGAGTCCACAAGCAAAGCAGCTGCAGTCCAGGCTCTGTCCCCAGCTCCAGCCTCAGCTAATATTAGTTGCATGGTCTGACATCAACTGTTTATACATTGCCACCAATAATTATTTGCTAGCATGCTCAGTGCAGGGGGCAAAGCGTCATGAAACAAGATAAAAGGTGTCAAATGACAAAATGCAACAGCATCTTAACATTCTAATGCATTTAGAATTTACCACAGATTCAACAGGAAGTTGTATTTTGGAAGTGATTCAGGCAAGAATTTGTCTTTCTTCTAAAAGGAGGTGAAAGTACAGAAAAGCATACAGAGATGAAGGTCTACATTTATCAATATATTGGAGCCAAATAAATTATATTGGCAGGATTCAGGGCACATTTTCACTCACATAGTGAAAACGTAGTGAAAGAGAACAAGCCGTGACACAGATACAGAAAATACTCCACTCCTAGAAAGAGTGACTTGTTTGCAAGACAATGAGCCTTATATGTGAAATCAAAAAAGGAAAAATTTTTGAAGCTTTCATAACAGGCTTCACTTTGGCAAGTCTGACATGTTGTTTGGAGTGTTTGTACAATCTCTAATGTCATATCAGATTATAATGGGCCTCAGAGACATGGGACAGAGCTAAAAAACACTTTTGAAATCAGGCTTACAAATAACAGAATAAGAAACTGAGATTTGCCAACCTGCAGAATGTACTCAGATCAGATTACAAGTTTTGATTTCTCTTTTTTTTCTGCTCCTTGGTGCCACAGTGGACTAGGTTTAAAAGCAAAATAAAACAAACCCCAAGAATATGCAGAAGCAAAATAAAAGTGAACCTGTAAGAAGAAACAGTGTGCTCCAGATTGGAACAAAGAATGCGGATAGGACAGAGATAAGCCCAGAACTGAGCACCAACCTGCATTGGCAGAGTTGATCTCTCTGCAAATAAAAGGAAGAAATAAAGCCATTAGTGCACAGCCTCATTTGTCTCATAAGGAGACAAAAAGGTATACATATGTAAAGTAATAGATTTATTAGCTGCTCAAAGTAGAAATTGCTCAAAACGAAGTCTGGAACACTCCCTGGAAACTTCAACGCTCAGGAGATCTCACAAGTGAGTGAGATATCTAAAGATCAAGTGAAAGATTTGAGGAGAAAATGTGGGCATAAGGAAAGATACAACAATGATACATTGCAGAAATTATTCCCAGAGTGGGTGGACGTGAATGGGGCATAAAGGTAAGGCACAGTGTTGAAATCACAAAGTTTGGAATTGTATCAAAAATTCTAGAGCTGAATAAAAATATAGATTATTTTATCAGCCAAGAATGTGGCAAACATGGAGATCCAATAAAAAAAAAGGAAAAGAGTAGCTAAGGTTTCAGCAAGTAGCCAAATAAGGGAAAAAAAGCTTTCTCAACTTTTAGAAAGCTTGGCAACAAAGACAAATGTCTAGAAATGTATGAAAAATAAAGGCTATAATAAGTATCACTTTGATACTACTCATCTAAATGAAACCAAATAAATATTATTTGGTATCATATTGGCTTAGGTCTGTTAGTGCTAGAGCAGTTGTGAACCACTTCTCAGTTTGTATTCCAATTACACATAAATAGCACCGACTGCCCATTTATTTACACATTTATATAACCAAGCATCACATTAAAGTTTTTAAGTCACAGAATTTTCTGGAATCTTTACTGACTTCTCATCAACTATGACCAGTACCTCTTTTGCAAAGTTTCTGCTTTTACATTCCCAGTTGGACAGAGCCTTGGGTGACATGGTCTAGTGTGAGGCAGCCGTACCCATGGCAGGAGGGTCGGAATTAGGTGATCTTAAGGTCCTTCTGAACCCTAACTATTCTATGATTCTATGATATGTTTTGGCTGGCCTTTTATATTCCTCTAGATTTAATTTGGGGACTGCATTTGGGAGATGAGCTTTTTTCGAAACAGCCTTACTTACTGAAGAGCAAAACTTTTCTGTTGGGCTGGCACTATCTGATCGTTACTTTTCAATTCAAATATTTGTGCCACCTTAAAATGTCATCAGTAACATTTATATTCATTGCTAGATCACAGATGAGAAAGATAATCATGCCTCTAGACAGAGACTGCCTACTGGCCCCTACGAATAATGAAAATTTTACATTATTTTATGAAAGAAAAGAGGGACACAAAGAAGCCAGAGCAAATAACACTTCTAATCTTTAATCCAATTCATTATATATATCACACTCCAATTCATTAATAGAGAAATGTCAATGCAGGGAATTTATGCTCAGTCTCAAGAGGAAGCATACTCTTTACAAAGCCTTTGGAAAAATCCTAGTATTTAAAGAGAATGTTATCACTGGTCTATTTTAAATGCTTATAATTTGATTGACATGAGCAGATTTTAGCAGAAATTATATAAGAAAAACCCATATGCAATAAATGTCAGGGATCTCCTTGTGGGGAACACGGGACCATTTTTGATAAAGCAAGATACAGTACAACTAACAAGTGCTGCTGAGGAAATAGGTATCGACCACAGCTTTGACATGGATCTGACCAGACTTTCATCTCAAATGAACTCACCCTTCCTTTGAAACAAAAAGCTTTAAAGTCAAAAAAGCCAGGTTTTACTGTAGTGTTTAACTAAGATCCTTAACTTTTCTAAAGAGAGGAAATCCAAAGTGACTATGCCAGCTGGAGTATAAATATTAACAATTAAATTAAAAGGTTCCTAAATAACTCCTCCTTCCCACTATTTCCTTGCAGGTGAGTCATTTCCTTAAACCTACATTCAAGGACAATTCAGAGACTCTATGAATTGCAGCAACATCTGCTTAGCAACTCCTGGTTCCTGGGACATTTTTCAATAGGACTTCTCTGTCTACTGCCTGAACAACCCACAGGTCTCAGCTCCATACTTGGATCCCTCTTTCTGACACACATGGTGGGTCCAAACATTTTGGTCCCAGAGACAGGCTCAGCTCATATATATATATATATATATATATATATATATATACACACACATATATATTCATATATATATGCATACTTCAAAAAGTTGATAATAGTATTGTGCATCAGTGATATAACTGGGATAATGAAACAAAGCTGATAGGAGCCTAATGCAAACAAACCAGAGGAGGTAGCTCTTCACACAGAATGCAGCAGAGTCCACAGACTGCTTCCCAAAAGATATTTTGGATGCCAAAAATTTTACATCAGTACAAGGGGAGCCTACACATGTATTTGGAATAAAACTGCACTGAAGTTTACCAAACTCGAGAAATCTTCAGAGCTGCAAATAGTCGAATGCTGGGAGAGTGTGAGGGTAAATAACATGAGCTTGCCCTGTACTTTTCCCTAGAAGTCAACTTATGGCCACTGCTGTGACAGAATACTCGAGTGCTTTGGTCTGAACCAGCACAGTTTGTCATGAATCTTTGCATAACACAGAAAAACTCACAAAGTATTCATATTCCAAACCAAATAATGGATGCTGCCAAGCTCAGCACACAGTACTTCTTGTGCTTCTCAGTTGAACATGCATCTTGGTATGACTTTATTGATACAGTACAGACCACTGACACATCATTACAGGAGACTGACATTAAGAAATCTAGCCAGATGTACCCATATGTATGTGTCAATGCACATATCTATCTACCTTCTTACCTATCTGCCTACCTCCTCCCTACCTACCTACCTACCTATCATTTTTCAACCCATCCACTTCTGTTCTGACCATCTTTCAGCTAGAAACATATTCCTTCTTCCATTTATCATAACCAGTATTAATCTTGGAGTGCAGGATGCATTAAGGATCAATTACAGCTTTTTATTCTGCAGGTGAGCTTACTTGTTCTGTTTTGGTTTGATTTGGTTTCCAGTCATGGCACATTTGCTGGCTTTATTCCCCAGAACCCCTAGCTTGTATTATTTTTCCTTCAGTTAAGGGTTGGATCACATAAAAGCAGATTGCAAACATATCATTTTTAGATGAGCCACCTGGATATTATAATTCCTATTATTATTTCCCATTTTTGTAGCATTGCATTTCTTTGTTTACCAGATGTTTACAAGGCCTCTATGGATCACCTTTCTTACCATTTGCTGAGAGCTTGAAAACAAAATTCTGGTTTCGTTACTTCAGGGCTGATCACTTCTTTTTTCACTAGCACACTAGAAGAAAGTCAACCCCTAAGGGATGGCTTCTCAATCTGAGAAACTGATCTTGCTCTCAGTGAATCAGCAACTGCATGCTATGGTTGGGCCCCAAACAAGGAAGGCAACCTTGTGCATAATAAAATGAATGTTTTTTTGAAAATACTATTTATATTTTCCCTAAGTATCCTAACTATGAACTGTATGGGGAATTTTCACTGTAATGTACAAAACACTGACTTCCACTATGTATTATTTATTATTAATTGTTATTAAAATATTACTTATTTGTTTATTTAAGTCCACCTGTCATCCACTAGCCTATGAAGTGTGCAGGTCAGAGTGACATGCCAAGATCCTGACATCCTTGCAGAGAGACGAGTCTGCATGACAGGAAAAGTCAGTGGTGGCTGGACCATCAGCACCAGCTACAATGTGAAACCAAAAAGCAGACCAAGGAGGTGGCCAACACTCAAATACCAGGAGATTAAATTAAAACTGCAGGATCCAGGACAAGCAGCAAACACCCAATCAGGGGCAAATTTGCCTTCTGAAGGCACAGTGAGCAACAACTAGGCAATGACTAGCTGGATTAGGTTTATCTACACATAGTTATTAGGGAAAAAGACAGTGAAGGCTTGCTACTGCCAGCCCCAAAGGGCTAGTGATCTAGATAAGAGCATAAACTATTGACTAGGACTCCTTTTGAGGTACCAACTGCAGAAACATCCAAATCCCAAAAAGACCGGATAGTCCAAAAGCACTACTTCTGTAAATGCTGCCAGTTGCAGGCTTTTGAATAGAGCTCAGCCCTGGCCCTGTGAAGTAGTGTAATTAAGTTGTGCAAATCATAAAAATACTGAATTTCACCAAATTCTGTCTTTTGTTGCACTCATTATGATCAGCAGTTTGAAGCATATAAGCAAGGGAGTTATTTAGTGTCTCCTAACTACCTAACTGTGACAGAAGCCAAAGTCAGCCAAGGTTTTGTAATGGAACTGCCTAGACCTTTTCTTTATAATGAGATCCCCAAAGAAGACCAAAAGACTGTGAAACTCAGAAAGCAATGTTTTATTAGTGCTTGAACCAAAATGAAAAAAATTAAACAAAAAGGAATAGAAAAATCTCAAAATTACAAATTCAAGCAGAATAGAAAGAAAAAAAGATGTTCTAAATATGCCTTCCCCAGGCTTGGTTTTGGGTAAATTTGTCACAATCTTGACTAATCCCCCCTTTCTACTAGCTTCCAAAGTCTGCCTGCCTGCTTCCGCAGAGCTGCAGGCTCCCAGCTCTATGCTGTAACTCTTTAATGTGCCACACTCAGCTGTCCTGCACACTTTGCATACACCCATGTATGTCCAGCTGCTGGATAAACAGGAACCATCTGCTTCACCCTCCAAGGGGCTGCACCTGACCTAGCCTTCATAAATGAACATCCTACAGCTGTGAACAAAGGAGTAAGAGAAAATTAATTCCTGTTGCTATGCAAGTCTTCAACAATTTAATGATAACCTGCTCATGGATTTCAGTAGAAAAGGAAATGCTTACCCTCATAGGTGCAGCAGCACCCTAAAATTAGGTTTTCTGCAGTGTAACAGACAAAACATCACTGATACTATACATAGCCATGTATACTTGACAGTAAGAATGAATATGTTAGCCATAGACTTTGTAAGGATCTCACAAAGGAAGAGGGGGCAGAGAGAAGCAGCAAGTAGGTTTTACACTTCTTTGTGAAGTTGATGTGGCACAAAGTAAGACATGTTCTTTAAATGTTAAAACATGGTAAAAATATTAATGTCTCAGCTATCATTGTGGAACTGGAACAGAAAAGGATACCTGAATGACATGTCTTAGAATAGCCCAAGACACTGATACATTGAGAAAGGAAAGCAATGTTGAAAATGAGTATAAAGTGGCAATGTGGAAAGGACAGAAAAGTGAGGATAAAGGCTGAACATATGCTAATCAAAGTGATTCCTCAAGCTGAGTACATGGTATGGATCATAGAACTATGGAATCACAGAATGGTTTGGTCTGGAAGGGACCTTAAAGCTCATCTAGTTCCAACCCCATTGTCAGGGACACCTTCTACTAGACCAGTTTGCTCAAAGCCCCATCCAGCCTGGCATGGAACACTTCAGGGAATGGGGCAGCCACAGCTTCTCTGAGCACCCTATGCCAGTGTCTCACCACTTTCATAACAATTTTTTCCTAACATCTAATTAATTCTACCTTCTTTCAGTTTAAAGCCATTCCCCCTCATCCTATCTCTGGAAGCCCTTGCAGAAAGTCCCTCTCCGGATTTCTTGTAGGCCCCCTTTAGGCACTGGAAAGCACCTATAAGGTCTACCTGAAGCTTTCTCATCTCCAGGCTGAACAAGCCCAACTCTCTCAGCCTGTCTTCATAGGAGAAGTACCCCAGCCCTCAGATCATCTTCATGAGTCTCCTCTGGACTTGTTCCAACAGGTGTTGGGGTCTTGTGTTGGGGTCTTATTTTGGGGTCTCCAAAGCTGAATGCAGTACTGCAGGAGGGTCTCAGAGCAGAGGGGTGGGATCACACTGGGGAAGTTTAAATTGGATATAAGGAAAAAGTTCTTTACTGTAAGAGTCGTGAGGCACTAGAATGGGTTGCCCAGGGAAGTCGTGAATGTTCCATCCCTGGCAGTGTTCAAGGTCAGGTTGGACAGAGCCTTGGGTGACATGGTTTAGTGTGAGGTGTTCATAGCAGGGGGGTTGAAAATTGATGGCCTCAAGGTCCTTTCCAACCCTAAATATTCTATGATTCTATGATCACTTCCCTCCACCTGCTCTTTTTTCTGGCAGCCCAGCACACAGTTGGCTTTCTGGGCTGCAAGAGCACATTGCTGAGTTGTGTTTAGCTTCTCATCAACCAACACCCCCAAGGCCATTCCTCAGTACTGCTCTCAATCCAGTCTCTACTCAGCTTCTATTTGTGCTTAGGATTGCCTTGACCCACATGCAAGACCTTGCACTTGGCCTTGTTGCACTTCATGAGATTTGCACAGGCCCATCTCAAGTCTATGAAGGAAGGAGGGCAGCTCTATAAAAGCATATTAAAACACTGGCATGGAAAATAAACAAAGGGAAAAGGACCTGGATATCCTATGGAATCAGACCCACCAGCTTGCACATGCCTCGTGCAAAGGAGTTATTGGGCTGAAGTTCAAGGCCAGTGCTGGAAGTATATTGCATAAACCAGCCTGTCAGATTCTGCATGGGATTTTACAGTTCTGATGTTAATAGGAAGGCTGGTTGCCTTCCTGCTCTATGATGGCTTCTGAGATCAGGGTGGCTCTGGCCCAAAGAAAGCATAGAGATGAGCTATGACCTGGTACACTTCTACCTCTTGCATACCTTTCAGCTTTTGGCTTGGGGGAAAACTAAAGGGGAAATGAAACATTACAGAACAGCCAGCATTATGTGAGTTACCAGCATGACTGTCAGGATGGGGAAACGAGGGGTCTCAAATGGCACGGATCCAAAGGAATTGTTAAAAGCCATTTATTTGCCTGCATTATATGAACTAAACCATTAAAATATTTCAACTTAAAGAGTATCAAGCAGATTTATTTCAATTTCAGTAAGTAAATTAAATAATCAAGCATTTAAAATCATGGCACAATATAAAAGAAATTGGTAGATCCTTTTGCTCAAATTTGAAATCATCAAGCCAACATAACATATTCAGATTTATGACAACTGTTTTGTTTTTAGAAAGGAAAGTTCTTCCCTGACACAGGCAACACCCCTTAAAAGTGGGTGCTTTTGCAATATAATTCAAGTTCTAGTATCCCTACATGAGGTTGGAATAGACTAGTAAGATGCAAACATTTGAAGACAGGGTTCACCATAGTCAGTAAAGATTTGGTAATAATATTAAATTAAACATGTTTTGCACTTGGCTCACTGAAAACATTTCATTTCAGCAGAATTGCAATGTTCACTGATGACTGCAACCTTATTATTTTTGTGTAAATTGTCTAGTATTTGGCTTTATTTGCTTCAGTCATGGGAGTTCATTCAGTCTTTCTTTTTTATTAGTTTGGGATATAAGGGCTAGCAAAAGCTCTGTCAGCTCTGGAGGAACAAACTGTGTGGGCTGAATCTCATCAAATTCACTGATGTTATGATGATCATGTTTAATATCTGTTCAGGGATGTAAAAACTTTTCTCCAGGAGTGAAATTGTACTGACTCTGCCCAGTACCCATGAAGGAAGCTAATCTAAGTGTAACTGAGGGAATACTGCTCACTTGTTAAATATTCCAGTTTTAAACTGATTGGCTCTAAGCAAAGACACTTTTTCCAGATTAATAATGCTCTCCTTGCTCAGAATCCTAAGCAGATTTACATAGAGCCCTAAAATCAGTTCATAAAATGTGTTTAAACTGGCAGAAGAGAATTTTACGATAGAATAAAGTTCACTCTTTTTGAACTATACCAAAATGTACACAATTTTTCTGTTATATAAGGGAGCCCAAACCTATGGGTGTGTTTATTATTTACTACCTCTTTTCTGTTAGAATGTATTTTTCGATACAGCACGTCCTTATTCTTAAATTATTCAATTTCATATCAAGGTGCTGAAAGAGATGCCTTTTTTAAACCCCTCTTTTAAAGAAAATAAATCAAGAGGCTAGAAGAGCATTGTACAGCAATTTATTCACAGCTCTGCCTTTCCAAAAGCTGTAAAATCAAAATGAGTCTGAGACTGGAATATGCAGGTCTCTGAAGAAGTGAATCTTTAAATCTGCTTTCTCCATTCCAGGTGCCTGCAGAGCTCCTCTGCTGTTTCTCTGCCTGATCTTCTTCCTCTGAGATCTCAAGCTACCATCCTCTCTCCTTTCATTTATCTGCCTTTCTGTAGTACACGTGTATCTACCCCTGCTCCTTTGCCACCACACTTTTCTTACATCCACCATGGATCTTTCTTGTCTTCAGGCATTCCATCAGCTGCATCAAAGACCTCCCTTTTACACCTGCAGCAGCTAATATATCCTGGCAAGTGCCTGGTAATGAGGGACTGAGGGCTGCTGATGGACAGTCAGCCACACTAACCAGCCTTGAGATCTCCTAAGTCATGCTGAGCCTCTTCTGTTCCCTTAGTATCAGTGAGAAAATGCTTCTGGATGCTGCAGGAGGAAGGCTGGGCCATTGGTTAGGTATGAGAGAGCAAAAGATGTAATTTTTAGGATCGCAAATGCTCCTCCTGAGGTACAGGTTGCCCTTGTTGAGCACTGCCTTCTGTGGGATGTTGCCTGTATTCAGTAACTTTTTGGGTCAGATGTATACTGCAGCTAAAAGTTCTGGGCCTGTTCAGATAATCCATTTAGCAGAACTAAAATCCCGAGTGATTAGTTTTCTAAGGAAAATCTACTGAAATATTCTGTGTCACATTCCTCCTATCCTTTAATCTATAGGCAGTGCCTTGAAAAGTTTTTTGGAGGTAATTTGAATTTAAAAGCAGAAATAAATCCACCCAAATCATTTCAATAGCAGCTGACTTCACTAATCAAGAAAGATTTTTACATAGCCAGGGACCTTTCATCAAAGATACCATGAAACCTTCAGTGGAGTCACTCAGGAGTTTGCAGGATATTAGAAAGTATCTTTCATTCAAGCCATGTCTGAAATTCATTATTAAACTAAGACTGTCAGAAAATGAGGATGAGGTTTGGCAAGTCTTGTGTGAATGTAAGGGTCTGTGGTCTTGTACAGAGCTTCAAGCAATTCCAGCACCCAAACTCCACGCTGACATCCCTGGGGGACAGAGCCTGCTGCCCTCAGATGTGTTCAGCTGTGACCACACACTACAGGGTACAAATGCTGCTGCGAGCGCTGTGAGGTGTCATGTTCATCCTCACCAGCAGATTGTCATACCCATAATAGTCAATTAATGAACTAAAGAGCTGCCTCAGTTTACATTTTCTGTTTTGATCTTGAAATTTTTCTCTATGACAGACCTGACTGCCTCAATTCCTACAGTAAACTTTCAGAGGCTCCTCAGTGAGTGAAAGGATTTTAGCTTCATTCTCCACTGAAATAAGGCTTGTTTTATCATGTATTCTGCACATGTAGGTACAACTTGGTCTCCTGCTTTCTAATCAATTGCTGAATTTCAATCAAATTGGGCAAAGATTCTGTGAGTTTGGTGAAAACAAGGTAGCAAGCTAGGGGGCCATTATTTCCCCACTGTGAAGAAGATGAATAAGATCAGAGTCTTATTCTTCATAGATAATCAGAGACTCAAACAGTTGAGAGAAAGAGAGTAAGAGGTGTGTTGAAAGCCAGGCTTTTTGCTTCCTCTGCCCAAGGAACTACTGCTCCGCTGTTTCTTTCTATTCCCGAAGCCATGATCCCCATCATTCCTGCCACACCAACCACACCAATTTCACGCATTTTATAGGGAACACAGTGCATTTTTTTCCATAACTTCATTTTACTTTATTTTTATTTGTTTTTTTATAGTTGAAAAAAAATCTGTGGAGGAAGCAAGGGCTTAGAGAAAGAGAGCCAGTTACTGCTTATGAACTTTAATGATGGGATTTTGCTGAAGTTGTCCTGATGATATCTTATATGTCAGCAGTCACTACTAGGTGAATTACTGACAGTTGCTGCCCTGCACTGTTTTGTTCCTATCCATTGGCTCTGTAAATAGTGTGGCAGGTGACAAACTGCATGGTTCGATGCTTAGCCGTTTGTGACCAAAAGCTTCCAGGAAGCACTGAGCTGCTCAGAGACCTAGCTGTGAGGCAAGTAGGAATTGTGTTTAACAAAACAGAAAAAACATTGATTAATAGAATAAATGTGGATTTTTTCTGCATATGGTTTAGGGTTATCCTTTGTGTCACCGAATTAGGAAGGCCAATGTCATGCCAGCTGTATTGGCATGCTTCAAAATTCAGCCTTTAGCACAGAATAATGATGAAACTTGGCTTTATAGAAGAAAATCTGACTGAGTTCCAAAGATTAAAATATACCCCCCCAAAATAGAAATAATGCTAGTAATTAGCTAAAAAAGAGTGAGATTCAATGACTTAATAGTACCATTCAAAGAGTTTCAAGCTCTTTATAATTAAGACAAAGTTTAGAAGAACAGAATCTGAACTCTCCTGTTATGAATGAAGGTAGTTTGTTAGGAGAGTTTTGGCAGTAAAGTAATTCCCAAAATAGAGTCCTGGATTCACTCCCAGACAAAAGGAGAAAAATTTGCAGATGCTGCAAATGCAAGAAAAAAAACAAACACACGCACACAAAAAAACAAAACCAAAACCAAAACCAAAAAACAACAAACAGAACATATATATTTGACCAGATGCAGCAGTTCTAAGAATTGTATCTGGCACAGACCATGTGGCTGTTTTAGCATCACCTCAAGAAGTGTTACTCAGTACTTATAGAATCATAGAATAGTTAGGGTTGGAAAGGACCTTAAGATCATAAAGTTCCAACCCCCCTGCCATGGGCAGGGACACCTCACACTAAACCATGCCACACAAGGTTCTATCCAACCTGTTCTTGAACACCGCCAGGGATGGAGCATTCACAACCTCCCTGGGCAACCCATTCCAGTAACTCACCACCCTAACAGGAAAGAATTTCTTCCTTAGATCCGATCTAAACCTCTGCTCTTTAAGTTTCAACCCATTACCCCTTGTCCTATCACTACAGTCCCTAATGAATAGTCCCTCCCCAGCAACTCTGTAGGCCCCCTTCAGATACTGGAAGGCTGCTAAGAGGTCTCCAAGCAGCCTTCTCTTCTCCAGGATGAACAGCCCCAACTTTCTCAGCCTGTCTTCATATGGGAGGTGCTCCAGTGCCCTGATCATCCTCGTGGCCCTCCTCTGGACTTGATCCAACAGCTCCATGTCCTTTTTGTGTTGAGGGCACCAGAACTGCACACAATACTCCAAGTGAGGTCTCACGAGAGCAGAGTAGAGGGGCAGGATCACCTTCTTTGACCTGCTGGTCACATTCCTTTTGATGCAGCCCAGGATACAGTTGGCTTTCTGGGCTGTAAGCACACACTGCTGGCTCATGTTCATTTTCTCATCAACCAACACCCCCAAGTCCTTCTCCTCAGGGCTGCCCTGAGTCTCTTCTCTGCCCAACCTGTATCTGTGCCTGGGATTGCTCCGACCCAGGTGTAGGACCTTGCACTTGGCATGGTTAAAGTTCATGAGGTTGGCATCAGCCCACCTCAGAAGCGTGTCAAGGTCCTTCTGGATGGCACTCCTTCCCTCCAGCGTATCAACCAAACCACACAGCTTGGTGTCATTGGCAAACTTGCTGAGGGCACACTCAATTCCATTGTCCATGTCAGCGACAAAGATGTTGAACAAGACTGGTCCCAACACCAATCCCTGAGGGACACCACTCGTTACTGGTCTCCAGCCGGGCATTGAACCGTTGACCACAACTCTTTGAGTGTGACCATCCAGCCAGTTCTTTATCCACTGAGTGGTCCACCCATCAAATTGATATGTACCGTACCTTTAAGGTGGTCCTGGTTTAGCGAACAATTTAAATACATGCTTAACTTAAATATGTAAGTAGTCCCAGTGGGATTACTCATATGCAGAGGGACATGTTTAAGCATCTTGTTGGACTGAGTAATAACCCCCTTAAAAATCTGATCTGACTATGAGTCAACTGACTAACAAGATGATACACCATTTTTTCCTAAAGACAAAAGGTGTTTTATTTTTCTGTACTTTATTTGATGCATTCTACTTCCTCTAGATTTATTTCTTCTCTTGGATTTTGGTTTGTCTGCTTCCTATTGTTATTGTTCATCAAATAATTCATATACAAGTGCTTTCCAAAACAAGGCAATCAATCCAGAGCAACATACTTGCAGTAAATATATAATTGAGTATTTTTCTGTCATGCAATGGCTGCATGATTTACAAGATTATTTTCTGCATGCATTTTTGCTGATAAGCCAGGAAAGTAAATAAAATTTCATACAAAAACCTAAAGAGAGCAATAGATGATAGTTATTTGGCCCCACATTATGCATAACTACATTTTAGATTTTCAATTATATTCACAACATGATGAGGAGTCATTAGGAAATTATCCACTTCACTGCTTTCTTCTTTATTCAGCTCTGGACTGTCCCATCTGTATTGAATTTGTGAATTTTCTATCTGAAGACTACCAGCAGTGGTGCAATGCAAAGGCATTGAATGATCATGGGAAATCAGCAGATGCCAGTGTTTCCTTAAATAAAAAGTACAACATGCCATTTCTTGCTTCTAAACATGAGGTAAGAGATTATTGGTCAAATAATAATAATCCTTTCCCTTTTTTTGTTGTCACTTTATTTCACAGGATCTCTTCAACACTAAGACCACTCAACCCCATTAGTAAAAGAAGTGATACAAAAGTATTGCATGCTCCCATTGCCACACAGGATACCTGACTGGAAGTCACATTCAGAAGGGACGCTGTCTTTGTGTCCACTGCTGGCCCTTCCTCACTCCCTGGCGTCTATTTTGACCATCCAGGTCTCGCATTCTCCCTTGTGCCAGCTCTGGATCTCTTCACTCTTTTCCATGAGCTAATTTAACATGCTAACATAGCAGTTAGCTTTTACTCTCTGCTACAAGGGGGGGGCATGGCAGTTCACAGACAGGTCTGGTGATCACCAGAACCAGTCCAAGCCAAGTGGTTGGAGCTCATGACCATGAGCAAGCTGGGCGGCCAGTGGGAGGGGAAAGTGGGAAATTTCTCACTGAACAGCATGCAGCTCTTCAACTGATCCTTAACTGATGCTTAAGACAATGAGTTTTTCCAAAGAATTTGAATGAGCACCATCGGCAGTATCCACTTTTGCTGGAAAAAAGTCTGTATGTAGTAAATGGATCAAATAGTGCCATGTCTCCCAAGGGAGAATACCAGACCCCCCAGTTCCATGTATTCTGCAAACTGCAGTGGATTGCTGGGGGCTAGAGGGAAAATATCACAGAGGGTTTGCAATAGTTTACATGCAAAATGAGAATTAGTTCTTTAAACTGTTGGTAGTGAGTTATTTACCTAGCTCTAATGCTTTACCTACAAGAACATTATGAGGATTAGCTGATGTTTGTGAAGTGCTTTATGGATGAAAGTACTAAGTGTCCAGGACAGAGGCCACTGACATCAATTGCTTTCTGGCATTCAGCATTATATATGCAAGGGAAGCAATGAATTTAAACAGGTTTACTAAAACCCATTTGATTAGAAAAGAAATCACATGTGAAAATGCTCAAAGGCAAAGCTCTTCACAGGGAAAGAGGACAGTCCATTCCCTTATTCTGGTGCAGTAGGACACAGTAGCCCTTGCCATCTAAATAACATACTTAAAATCTGCTGGGTACATGAGAAAACTCATTTCACCAGACACAGCAATGCTATGAAATCCTTCCCCAGAGAGCTAAATAGCAGCAGATTGCAGTTAGGGATTTCATGGTGCGTCCTGAAAGACAGCCCTTTCAAAGCTGAGCACAGGGGTCACTAGGCTGTATGCCCTGGGAGCAAGTCACCCAATTAATCTCCATTTAGGAGAGCAGAATAATTGTCCTCTGAATAAATGATGATAATTCAGATAAAACTGAGATGTTGTAAACTTTGAGATTTACCTATTCCTGGTTATTAACCTTCATCAGATCTAATTAAGCCCTGTGGGTAAAGCACAAGCAGTGAGAGATTTTATACTCATGCATATTTTCTAAAGAGAGACTAAGTACAAAGTCTTCCACCCTTTTTGCTTTGCTGAGTGGGAATTCTGGCATCCTGTGTTTTCCTGTACATGGTGGAGGACATTTGAGAGCACTCTATCTGGAGTGACCTGTATTTCTGCAGTTCATATGGAACATTGAGCATCACCTCTTACTTCAGGAACCCTAGCTGTTGCTGCTATATAAGTCTGTTTACATTAATTATATTGTGTAATTCCTCCATCAGCACTAAATATCTGACCAAGTGTGAGAAGCTCCCTATTTTTGAGAGAGGAGACGTAGCCCTGGTATTTTGTTCAGTCTTTCAGCAAGCAGAGTACACCTGTATATTGAAGGTTCATCTGGATGTCCACTGTCAATACTTTGATGGATATTGAAGTTACTGTCATGGTAGAGCAATGCATGATCTCAATAAAATGCCATTTTCCATTCAATTAAATTATTGGAAAGATGTCTAAAAAAAAGACCTTATCTTTTAAGACTCACAACTGAGCCAGACATAGCTGAGGTAAAGCTGATGTGAAGACCGTATTCCAAATTCCTTGCTGGAAACTCTTGTTTCAAGAAAAATCTGAAAGGGCTATATCTTTTTTATCTATACAAAAATAGGGTGCCATTTTTAAAGTAAGTTTTTTCAATATGAAGATTTTTTACCACACCACAAAAACTGCGGAGACTGTAAAATGACAAGCTATGTGAATTTATTTTATTGCTGCAGTTCCTGCCTAGATTTCTCTGGTCCCTGGAGGTTTTACCGTGCTTCAGTGATTCATTTAGGAGTCCCATGTTTGCAAGTGCCATGAATGCAGTATTAAAACCTACAATGGTGATTTGCAAACTGTAGTCTTTCTTGCCTTTAGGGAGTTGAGCAGTTCCATGATGCTGCTGGCAAGAATGCTTTAAACCATGGAACCAAAACTGCTTCTGCTGAGATGTTGCATTTGAAAGATTCAACCTCAAACCCAGCAGGCAGAAGCATCAACAAAAATGCAAGAAGAAAAGGAACAACTACTGCTACTGCTGTAGAAATAGCCACCACATAGGATTTGCCATTCTCATCAGGAGAGTGGAAATAAGATCATGATTGTGGTCCAAGGCTACTTGTAATTATCTACCTATTTTACAAGAGTCCTAGGATGTTTGTGAGGGATAACTCTGAGGGGACTGTGAAGGAAAGTAACAAGGTCTCTCCCTGAAGCTTATCTTTTCCTCTCCTGAGATGCTTCTCTGCCCATTACATGCAGATACATTATCTTCACCTCCATAAAGTGCAATGTGAACAGCTGCTGTATACCATGATGGGATTCCCCAGCACTGAAAAAGAGGGGAAGAGGGTACAAGCCAAGGGAAGGAAGGGGTTGTTGGGCTTTTTGCCTGGTAAATCCTCTTCATGGACCCCAGTGAGAGCATGGATCAGTGCAAAAGGGAGGCAGTTCTTTCAGCAGGAGCACTAACCTCTTGTTGCATAAGCAAGAAATTAATTCTGTCACTTAGGGCCAGAAGAGCTGCATGCAGGGTCAACAGGTGAAAGCTTAAAAAACCTCACTGAGATGGGTAGAAAACCACACATTTTTGCTGAAAATGTGAGCCTTCCAGAGCCTCCTTCCCCTGAGGTTCAATGTAACCTTGCTTAGGGCATGGTGAACAAAACAGAGAACTTTGTTCACTGAGTGGGAAGTTAGAAATGTTTCCAGATGCACTGTCATCACTATCATCTTCACCCACAGGTTTAAAGATGACTCAGTGCATCTGAGGATGACGCTTTTGGAAACCAAGCTGAGCGTGCTGCTTGTGCCAGAGACGGGGCTGAGGTCAGGCTTGTAAACAGGTGTCGCAATGCATCAGTCATACATTAGTTCTATCTGTTGGGGTATTTTAACTTCTTTAATTGAAGAGAAAAGGGGACTGTGTGTTATGGTTCTGCTGACAAAGTCATTATAACTTAGCTTAACCAGGTCTGGCTGCGAATGAATGGTCAGAAATTGGATGGGTCAACTGAATACTACTCAAATTATGTGATCACATCATGGACCTGTATTTGAATGAACATGAACTTTATTTTCCAAAACTGATCTGTGAAATCTCTGCATCATCTTCAGGCTTCAGTAAGAAACATGCAAAAGGCTACATCTTTTTCTTAGAATGTTATAAGATTTCCATGGCCAAGTTGGTACTCTCTCAAAAAGGGGAAAATTGTTATCCTTTAAGTTTATTTGACCTTATTTGTTTTATACTGGTAAAGATATCTGCTATTTTTAATAATTCTTAATGATTATACTTTAAAATATCTAGAGCTCAAATCCATTTTTAAATAAAACCACATTTTTTTTTCTGATTGTATCTCAAATGTTAGTGGTACAATAAAGAGAAAAAAAGCAGCATGAACTGCTGTACTGGAACAGCAGAAGAAAAACCACCTAGGCAAGATTTGCTAATACCAGATTGGGTGGCATGGTACGTTCCAAATGTTTAAAAATAACAGTATGACATTAGTGTATCAATGGTGCAAAATCAAAGGACCGCTGTCCTGGTTTGTAGGTCAGGAGCCTGGCATACACTGCTATTTTAAGTGATAGTAAAGTCTGTACAGTGACAGTATAACCAAGAATATGCTACTAGAAAAATCATTGCTCTGTTACATTAGTGACTGAAGAAAAGTTTTAGTTGCTGGCGTTGCATTGCAGGTTGAATCTGTCTTACTTGCCATGCATTTATTCTGGAAAACAAAATGCACATATATATGTTCACAAGCAACGTGGACATCATGAAGGGTGCGCAGGGACTTGAGTAAAACCCATTAGTCTGAGCAAGGTAGCATGTCTGTGTCGAGTTATCATCACTTGGTTCTGGGACAAAGTGGAACTGGATGTCATAGTAATTATTCTATATTTGTCACTGCATTTGTGACTTCCATGTTAATACCAGCAAAATTAAAAAGCTTATAAATGTAGGAGCCTGCTCTGTCAAGCACAGAGATATCTGAAAGAGAAGTCCATGCAGTTTTATATTTTGTTTTCTTACATATATATCAAACTATTCAGATTATCCAAAAGGTTTTTCTCACTCATCTTGCTGAAGATTTCCTAACCTAAACTTTAAAAATCTTATTTTGTTGGTTCATGGTAAAATGGACAAATTTCTCTCACTAAGAGACTTCATGATCAGAATTTTGTGACCAGTACAAATTTCCTATTAATGTTTTGCCATTAGTTAAATATAGAAATAGCAGAGTAACTTTCAGAATGGATCATTTTAAGTCTTCTAAGAGGATTAAAATATCTGATTCAGAGACACAGCCATTAGATGGATGACTTTTCAGAGTGAAGCAAATCTCAGCCCTGCTCTAATGTTTATCCTGAAACTTCTATACTTATTAAAGTTCACTTTGAAGGTATGTTACCAGTGTGTTGAATCTGTATTTCAGCAATACTGAATGTGATTGCTTATACTTCAAGTGACTTTTACTTTATTCAGTAAGACATATGAAGCAATAAATAAGTAATGGGATTTTTTTTTTTGCTATGCTCCCCATTGGCTTAAGTTTCCTGAGACTTTTAAAGCCTTGTTGATGTTCTGCTCCAGGATTAGACTGGGAAAATAACCAGAGATTTCACAGATTGGAGCAAAAATCCTAATGCCAAAAAGGATAATGTATTACTGCTGCTGTTCATAATGCATTGCTACCTGGATCTTAGACCTGACACTAGCACTCAGCACAGTGCCAAGCCTCAGTATGATGTGCCTTTCACCTAATAGCTCATCTTGTCTGAATAAGAGACCTATACCTAAGTAACATGTCATTTATATATTTTCATGAGTGGGGGTGACCACCATTTTGCTCAAGCACTTTTTTGATGATAGGTCAGCTACCAAAAAAAAAAGGTCCAGAACTTTGAATTACTGGTGGGAAATTAATGGAGCTATTGAAATTCCAGTGTTATTTGTTATTTCCACTTCAGCAACAAACTGCAGCACATTGTCTTCCTGAACTGTACTGTATGTTCTTTGTAGAAAGAAAAACAGTCATCAAAAAATAGTGTCATGTGGTTAAAAGCAGCATTCCAGAATCTGTACTGAGATACAACCAAGGTTTGTCACCATAGAATCATAGAATAGTTAGGGTTGGAAAGGACCTTAGGATCATCCGGTTCCAACCCTCCTGTCATGGGCAGGGACCATGTCACCCAAGGATCTGTCCGAACTGGCCTTGAACACTGCCAGGGATGGAGCATTCACAACTTCCCTGGGCAGCCTCAAACAGCACAAATTCCTTTTGTGCATTCCTTTCCTAGAGAGCATAGATGGAAATGAGATTTTTTTGCATAAGTATGTTTTTCAGCTGGCCAAGGGCCAACATACGTGTTGTAAAGGCTTTCACACCCTGCAGGTAAGTCTTGAGGTAGATGCTTAGCATCCAGCCTTTCAGATGAAGTTGGGCTCTGAAAGACATGTGCATGTATGTGTACATGCCTGTCTCTCCTTGCTGTTTCTTTTCAGGACTTTTCAAGAGGAGATTCACTGAATATTGAAGGAGGAAGGGGAAAGTCCCTCCATCTCTGTCACTGACTTCCTGAATTACTACTGCTTTCACCACTCAAACCTGGCAATGTGTGTTGGATGGACAATGAAACAGAACCTCACCAACTAAAAAGCAATCACTGATGCTATTTTACTGATAGCTACTATGAGAGTCTGTCCCACTTTTGTGGGTGTCTGGTGATGTATATTCCAGAGTGAACATATGTGGATCTCTCTGCAATTTATCATAGAATCATAGAATCACAGAATGGTTTGGTTTGGAAAAGGCCTTAAGATCATCTAGTTTCAACCCTCCTGCCACAGGCAGGGATGTATTCCACTAGACCAGGTTTCTTAAGGCCCCGTTCAACCTGCCCTTGAATAATGCCAGGGATAGACCACACATACTATATAAAAACCATGTTGGTAAAGTTTACTTTCTATAGGCATATTAAATTTATATTTTGATTCCAAGTATGGGTGTTCATGTTTACTGTTTTCTTGGAAAACCAGAATAATTTTGACAAAAATAAGCAGAACTCCATAATGGTTGATTGTATTTCCATACATGTGCTTACGCTGACAGTAGTAGTGATAAGTGTATCCCTTGACATGACTACCTATTCTATCCTATGCTCTTCATAGCCATTCTTTAAATAGTGGGACACTCACAGGGTTTAATTTTCCCAAACTCATCCTATCTATGCACAGAATAGAAGTAGTGATTAATTTTTCAAAAGGCTTTGTTAGAGCCTTCACTGTTGAAAAATTACGCAGTAGGAATGATAATGTAAAACACGATCTCTGCTATTGTCTTTACAATGCTTTCTCTTCTGAAATACTGTGTTTCATCAATGGATGTGTCTAAATACTAAGCAGAAATTGGCATCTGTTGAGATGAACATCAGATTTTTTTGAATCAAGAAATAAGTATTTCCAGAATTGAAGCTTTTGTCAATAATGATCTTGTGAGAATAAATCTTTATGTTGATAAGTCATCATATGCATAGTGGTTTTTTAATGCCTTTTGTTGTTGTTTTTGTAACATTGAATAACTACAAGTTTGTGCAACAGAACAGATTATACCAAAGAAGAGGGCAAACTACCCCTTCCAGAAAGCAGTGATCAAACATTCCAGGCCATACTTGGGGGGGGGGGGGGAGATGTGTGTTCCTGGCATGTGATGACATTTTGCTCTGAATTTTAATACACAAGAGAAGTAATATGGGTACTTACAGCAACTAGATATTCCCATTCTGCTCCAGGTAATCATTTAGAAAAATTATAACTGTCTCACATAAGTATGTGCAGATTAGTAAAATGGAAGGTAACAGGGCAAGGATGGAAATAGAACTAAAATAAAATTATTTTAGAATACACACTCTATGCAAGATGTCAGGCTCTAGTCAGATTATCAAAGGGATTAAAGAACTTCAAAGGAAAATTAATGCATAAAGTTGATCCTTAATATCAGAACCTGGTCTGCCTGAACACAAATGTTATAGTTTTGTTAGATCCCAAAAGTGTTCTTTCTTTTTTTTCTTACCTGCTACCAGCACTGGATGAAGGACAAATGCTCATCAAGTAATTTATCAGCTTTCACCTAACTAAAGCATTGTTTCTTTAGAAAGATAGAAAACATAAAGAAGGGAGATGCTGACGTATGATAAACTGTCATCATTTTACGGGAAATATTCAGTAATTCTCTTGTGGCTATTTATAGACGTGCTGGAATTTGGGAAGATTTACCAACCTGCTGATATTGCCTGCACTGTAGAAAATAAAAAACAATAAACCTCCTTAAATGTCTCAAATGCTTTTAAAGCAGTGAATAAAAATGCAGTAAGATCTGAACATTCAAAATTCTTACAGCATCTTTTTATCCCTCCAATTATATTTTATATATATTTTTTATGTCAGTCATTTTATGTTGCAGTAAATTTGTGTTTTCAGAACAAAATCCTAAACTAAATTGCAGCTAACCTTATTCTTTCCCAGACTTCATCCATTTTGGATCATCTATAGAACTTAAATGTCCCATGAAAACTGTGTGGGTTTAATTAAGTTTATTTTAGCAGATCCAAACTAAGAGCACAGTGTAGCACTAAAGAAATCTAAACATTGCATATTGCAAATAAAAGTTAGATCATTTTAGTACTGTTTTTGCTTTGAAAACAATATAGAACCTGAGCACCCAACTCTTTCAGTTTTGACAGAAAGATTTTCTCCTGAGCTCACACAATTACAGTTAAGTACAAACTGGTACTTTCCACAGTACTTTAATTAGACCAGAATTAACTGAGAGTTATTTTTCTTATACCAGGTTTTCCCCAATGTCTAGAACCACCCTGACTGCAGAACATCCTTCACACTATTCAGTATACTACTACAGGGTTTCTAGTGTTAATTTCTAATGCAAGTCTACTGATAGCTTTTGACATTTCTTAGTATCACCCAGATATATCTTTTTAATCATGAGCATTGAACTGACTGTTGTGTTCACCGGTTGGGACAGGCAAACAAGGGCTCTTGGCCAGATCTCTAGGACTAAGGGTGATAATAAATTTTATTAGATTAGACCTGTAGTGGAGCATGAAGCAACATGAGGTTTCACAGGTATTTTGTGTCAACAGAGGAATGGCAGGACCTGGGACTTGCTGGTTCCTTTCTGAGGAGAACCAGTCTATGCTGGCCACAGTCTGTGACATTTGTCTTGCTCCCGGTTTCTTTCCCACCTCTAGTTCCTTGTTCACAGCCTTTTTCTTTGTTCACATTGCTTATCCACATCCTTACTGCATACAGACAGTCTCCTCAACCTCATTCCACTCTTTCACCAGATGTCCATGATCTTGCCTCCCATATTGTTATTGCCTCTATCCATGTGCTATCTTCTACTATTTAGCCTCAATAGCACCTCATAGAAATATCCTTTTAAAGCCTCATGAGAAGTCTTTGTCTACCAGAATTTATGTCTATATCCAGTTCCAAACTAGGTATCTTGCAGGATTTTATATCTAACGTTTTCCCACAGGAATGAAAGGAATGGATCTCACAGCCCAGATGTCTTTTTTTTTTTTCTTTTTTTTTTACTGAAGCAAACTACTTCCTAAACCAGATCAAAATCCAGACGTCCTTTAACTTCCAGAACAGACTTAATGAGGTTCAGTTTATACACTTTTCCTTTGTACCAATATTATCTCCACCCCAAGTTAACTGCTTTACTTACAGACAGTAAGCATATCCTCTTTTTCATTTTTAATAAACTAAATAAACTGTGCTCTAACTAATAAATTGTGCTCTTGTAATTTCCCTTCTCTAGGTAAAGTTTTCCATTACCAATTCATTTTAATCCTCCTGCTCTGCACCTGTTCAAATCTGGATTCATCTTCATAACCACCAGAATAAAATAAAATGTAAACATGGTCTTGGACATTAGCACTAATACTTTCGTTTCTGTACTGGAGATGCTACATCTTAAGCTTTCACATATATTTTTGAGGCTATTTATGTCAGACTGATGTCTCATATATTTCCATGATAAACTAATACTGCTGGTTGCTTTATCCTCATCAATTTTGAAGAATTGACAAATTCAAAACTTATTGATGAAATTTGTCTTGTTCATCCATAATCCCACTTCTAGCTTCTGTACTGAACCCTATTTATGCCACTCCAGTTGTCAGTGATATTATGAAGTGTAACCTGAATTACAGTCTAACTCTTCTTCAATATTGTCAATGCCTCACAACCACTTGTTATCAGCACATTTAGCACACTGCCATCTTTGGTGTCAAGATCATTAATAAAAATATTTAATGAGTTCTGTCTCAAGACTGATCTTTGAGAAGCAATTATTCTGCAGCCAGATAGATGCTCTTTCAGTACAATCTAGAGCTCCCTCTCTGTTTTTTTCCTTACTAATCTTACAGTTCTGCCATGAAAACTTCCATCTTTTACAGTTGAACTAATAGTTTCCTATGTGACATCAGGCTGAAGAAAAGACAGACCAAGACAATGCAGTATCTCTAATCTATAAGATGAATTCCCTTACAAAGGTGTGAAGTCAGTATACCATAAGGTACCTTCAGTGGAATCAATTTATATTTTATCCCATTTTCACTTACTTTAGGCTTTTAATTATTCTTCCCACAAATATTTCTCCAAAGACATACTATGCTTAGTAGGCCAAACACATGAACATCATTTTAACACCCATCCTGCCAACACTCATCTCAAAGATTTTTATTGTTTGTTATTATTTTGTTATACTGCCCAAACTCACAACATAATACCTCTCTTCAAACTCCTTGTTAGAAACCTTACAAACCCATGTGTCAATTCTTTTTGCATTCTCCAACATGTTGTGTATCTGACCATAGTGGCTCAAGTATACTGTGCTGTTTGTGTGCTGCTTCCAGTTCAGATGAGCCTACTTCCAGTTCTAACCTCTCACCTCCTTTACACATCCTGCCTTTGACACTACTTTACACTCCATCCTTGTCATACAGACTGGTATCTATTAGCTAGCTTTGCAGGTGTTTGAAATCAAGAACCACTGATTCAGCACAATAACAAATATTCAGCACATCTGCAAACCAGATCCCACAGGCTGAAGTGGGATCTGAAAAAGGGAGTGGCCTCCAGCTGGCAATCATTTGCCTCACTTCACACAGAAGGAGTGAGAATCCCAGTCCCAAGGCCAGAGAATTAAATTATTTAATTTCTCCTCAACCTGCAATTCTCAGCCCAAGCCTACATGTGCACCCAGGTGGTCCTGTTCTCCTGCTAGCCATGTGTGTTGTTATCCCCTGATGCAAATTGGCTTCAAGGGTTCAAATAAGTTAGCTACACCCAGTCCACCACTTACTTTCTGTGCAAAGGAAGGGCTTGCAGGGATGTTGTCAATGCAAGTGGCAGTCTGGCTAGCAGCAACACAGCTGGGAAGGATGTGGCTCACAGCTCTGGCTTTAAATCTGGCTCTCTAGCTGACAACAGAAATCAGATGAAACTGAGAAGACTATGGTTCTGAAAGGTGAGTTTAAGGCAACATGATACAGCTTCCAGCTGAAGCTGGGATTTAAGGACACACCAGTGTTACCATTTTAATCTGGGACCAGAACACAAATTGGAGTTCCAGCCTGCTGAACACACACACTGTTTATCTGCTGAGTCATAATCTAGCATATGGCAGCTGCCTCTCTAAGCAAGGAAGCTTACATGTAGGGCTGGTGCTTTCAGAACTGCTTCAGTTCTGAAAGATGCACTGACAACCACTGCTTTCATACCATCTCACTCTAAGGATCTCACTACAAAAGTGAGATCCTTGTGTTGGAATAAACAGAACTAGACAAGAATGCCAGCAGACTCCATCACTGGAGGAAAATGGTCTCAAAAAGTTAGGCTGTTGGGACAGAATGGAGTAGACAAGACTGGATAGGACCTTGCATAAGTTAGAGCAGAGAGTATACAAGACTGGATAGGAACCTGCATAAACTAGAGCAGACAGTTTGCATGTCAGTTGCTCAAACAACTGAAGCAACTTGAGTCCACCCTCCTGCACAACCATCAAAAGGATATCACACACCCCTGGATCTCTTTAAAACCATAAATAGTGTGCCAAAACAGTGGAGGAATCTTGGCTACTGTGAGCAAGTACAGCAGGCTCTGACTATAAATGGTTTGTTCAAAGTCAAGTAGGAAACCTGCTGGCATAAAAAGGAAGAAGCTCAATTTTTCCAAATTTCAGGGATAATTTCAGACATATTTGTTCACACTTTAAAATAAAAATTAAAGCCATAGAGTTGAGGATGGGTGAACTATTCATAGCAAATAATGTAGCCATCAAACATAGACTTTTAGTCACTTGATGTATTATCAATGAATAGCCTGATTTTTATGAATATGCTCATTAGTTGTAATTGTTTAACAATTGATTTATCTGAAAAGTTTCATCCCCTGAGTTGTCTCTGATCTACTTGCTCTTTGATTATTCACTAGATGCAGTACGTGATGGTTTTGTTCCCTCATAGAATAAGTGAAATATTACCAGTATCTGCGAACACTTGCAGGATGAATATTCATATGTGAATATGCATGCTACATAACTTGTCATTACAGGCATCCATTATCCCACTATGAAGAGTAGTTTGACTCTTTAAAAAATAAATGTGATTTATTGTGGCATCTATTCATTAGAAAGGTTACTTTAAAAATATAACAAAGTAATTACCTTTAAATGTTAATTCATCCCTTGCTGCAAATGTTGTTTTGTTTAAACACACTTTTAAAATGCTGCTATAAACGTAGAAATGGGCTTCAAAATGGACAGGCTGGAGAGGGTCCCAAGAAGGGCCACAAAGATGATCAAAGGACTAGGCAGCCTGCTGCATGAGGAAAGGCTGAGTTTGATCAGCCTAAAAAAAAGTAGGCTTCTTGTCACCATGTACCAGTATCTAAAGGGTGCCTACAGAGAAGATGGAGACTCCCTTTTTACAAGCAGTCACACAAGTAAGATGAGGAGCAAATGAGCACAAGTTACTCTTGAGGAGATTCAGCTGGGCACAAAGGAAAACTTTTCACAATAGGAATCCATTGGAATAATCTCCCCAGGGAAGTGGTGTGTTCCGCAACATTGGACACTTTTAAGGTTCAGCTGGACAGGGTGCTGTGCTGTATTGATCTAGATTGTGCTCTAGCCAAGAAAGGTTGGACCAGATGATCCTTGAGGTCCCTTCCAAGTGGGTATGCCACGATTCTATGGTTCTTAAATCTTGCACAGTCAAACACACCTTTTAGCATGGGTTATCCTCAGAGAATCAGCATTTATACACTGAAACCTGGCAGTATGATAACAGTTTTCATTCACATATATTATGTCTTCCTGAAAGAATTTTCACTGTAGGAGGCTGAGAGAAACAATACCCAAAACTTAAAGTAAAAAAAGAGACAGGTAAAAACTGTAGACATTCAAATGAAAAACTAAATTTCCCCAGGAAAGAGAAAAATTCCATTAAAAAAAAAAAAAAGTGAAATGTTGTGGAACACATAGAAACCTTCAAGGAAAAAAAATCATAGAAAAGGAAACTTCAGAGTTGTGTAAAAGTCTGGCATTTATTTATTTGTTTACACTGGAAAATATTACACATTGTTTTGAAATTATTTCTTCAGAAATAGCACTCTGAACACTAATTCTGTGCTGTTTCAATTGTTTCTTCACATGTAAAATCAATATCTGCTAAATATGGCATACCAAGTGAGGTGGTGACAAGTAA
The DNA here is from genome assembly GCF_012275295.1 of Melopsittacus undulatus. Lineage (NCBI taxonomy): Eukaryota > Metazoa > Chordata > Aves > Psittaciformes > Psittaculidae > Melopsittacus > Melopsittacus undulatus. Next base: position 66,547,705 of record NC_047527.1, on the reverse strand, counting down.
TGGAGCACAACATGATTTGTTAAGAGCGTTTCTGCAGTTCAGCTAAACAATTAGGTTTTAAATGCTCAAATGTCTGAGGCACCCACAGTGAATTGCCCTTATAAAAGCTTTGCTAAAATATTTTAAAAAGCAAAACTTCAAAACCCATAGGAAGAAATTCAGATCTCTGCTTGGTGCCACAGAGTCTCAGGGAATGGTTATAATAATTACACAAAATACTTCCATACAGTTCAGTAGGAAGCGGAGGTCCTCTTATGTAGTCACTATTGCTAATAAGTGTATAGAATTATTTTATTAACCAGGAGAAAATGAAGCAGATTATGTGATAAAAGGTAACATAAGTTAAAGCTTTTTCCTCCATAAGACAAAAAATGTAAAAGAATAGTAAAAACCTGTGTGCAAGAGGCAAATGTATCTTTGGAAGATGTAACCTGCACACTCACTGCAGCAATTACTAAGTAGAGATAAATCAGCAGGAGAAATACGAGGTCTTCTCAGGTACATCTCCAAAGGAAGGAAGAAAAAAATGCACTTTAAGCCTATCAGGCAAATCAGAATGGGCCAGAAAAGACATCATCAACTGTGTAAAACTGTCCAGAAACTAAAACCTGGGACATATTGTGAAGTACAAGACTGAAGGGACTGACTTGGACCGTAGTGTTGTAAGTACTGTATATCATCCACCAGGAGGCTGGAGATACTTGACAAAGCTGGCATTTAGAGCTTTGGCACCCATGGAGAATCGTACCAGAAGTCTCATTCTTTGCTTTTTAGCTTTAGTTCCAAGATCTAAAATAAACAGAAAAATAGAACAGACACATAGTGTGGAAGCACAGAACAAACAGTGACCTGCTTTTGGAGAGTTGCTACATTTGTGAAGAGCAAAATAATTTCCCAAAAGGCTGTAAACAAGAATAAAATGGACTGATAAGAACAGAAATCTATATATTCTTCAGAAAGAAAAGGATTCAGCAACAATTAAGATCATAATAGCATTGCAAAGGATTTTCTGGTGGGAAAATTAGGTCTAGCAACTTGAATAGTAGCTTGAATATAAATGGAGCATGTGTTAATTTTAAATTAAGGTAGACATTAGGGCAATTTGCGCATCAAAATTACAATTAAAAAATGAAAAGAAAACCTAGTCATATGGAACACAATGGTAACTCTTAACATTTTACATTGGAAAGCCTACTTCTAGTGTGAACATTTGTCAGCTGGTTATTGAGAGAATCAAAATCCTGAAAGATTACTTAAATTGTCTCTGGTCATTTTTCCCATGTTCCACTCTATGTAACTGATCTTGATTTTAGGACCTAATATCTTTAAAATGGTGCTGCATATGAAGGTTAGGGTACCAAAGGTAAATCAAGATATTCAGATGTCTCACCAAATTATCCCTGTGTGGTTCTTCTGTCCTAATATAGATGTTTGAAATTTCCAAAATACAACTGAAGCTATGCTGCCTATGCCCATCATTTGATCAATATATTATTCATACAACACAGATTGAAGATAAATTGCCCTAATAAATTTTGTTATTTCATGCAACAGTGAGTGTAACATTGTTGTTCCCGTTGTGCTTGCATCATTGGAAAGATATTTGATTGTGGTAATGTCATAGAGATTTTTTTTTTCAGTTTAGCACTGTGCAATTTATTGCTTTTAGCTGATGTTTTGATTTTTGCTCCCCTTCCACCAGATATCCCATTTAAAAATCATAATCTTATGACTTCCTTTGTGGTGAACGAATCCTACTTTGTAGAAATCCCTAATAGAATTTAATTGAATTCACTGGAGCTTTCAGCTGTTCATTCTATCCTGGAATAAGAATAGCTACAAATTTCTCCATCTCTCATTTACTGGTAAAAACATGTCTATTGTAATATGAACAGATTTTTTTTAGATTCTCACTTGGAATACTGTACCTTTGGTTAAGCTTTTTTGGCTTATAAATCTTTCAGTGCATGAAGTAGTTGCTGAAGGTACAGGAGCCAGCAGGAATACTCAAATCCTGGTATTCTATGTGGATACAGTTGAATGAACAGGATTCAAAAAGGAGTAATATTTCAAGATTTGAAAGTACTGAGGCACCTTATACTTTCTCTAAATGTCAGGATACAACCCAAAATGGATGGTGACACCCTTTTTTAAAAATAATTTCTTGTCTTTCTTGTGAGTTTCCAAATATACGACAAAAGAGAGCGAGAAAAAAGAGACAAATATAGATGCTGATATTTATGGAAAAAGCCTTCTGGCACGTCCAGAAATAGAATGCAAACTTCTGACTCATAGGTCTGCATCCTTACCACTGCACCACACTGCATTTCCTAGAGACTTATTTTTATTCAATAAATACATATTTCATAAATCATGAATTGTATTGTAAAATTGTCATCAAAGCCTCATTTTACGTACTTCTAAGAGTTTACTGTGTTTGTACACATTATAAAATAATGCCCCACAAGAAAGCCCTCAGACTGCAAGTTTTTACAAAATTTCATTACTAATGCTCAATATTTTCTAAATCATCAATGTTAATCTATCTGATCTGGGCTATGAAAATCTTTCAAGCCTAAGTAATTGAAATTTTGCAAAGGTCTTCATTTTACTAGGAAATACAAAAATGCCAAATGATTAAGGTGTTACCATGAACAGAGACAGTATCATGCTGTTGTGAGTGAAATTAGTTTTAGCTTTATACTTTGTCAACATAAAGCTGTGTGTGTCCCTGATCTCCATTATCCATTCTCTCTGTCTTCATTGCATTTAGGAAGACATTTTGAAACAGTTTGAAGGAGATTTTAATTAATAAGCCTATATATAAAGCATTCTGTGCTCTAAGAAATCTATGGATTTAGCATCCTAAATGTGTGCTCCATGTAGGTAGTACTCATTTCATTGAGTTCTAGAAGCTCATTTGGCACTTTTTGCATGTATCACCCTGTTCCTTGGATACTTAAATTATAAGGAGAGAATACAAGCTTGGGAATATCAAGAAACACAGATTTAGAGCCCTGCATGTACACAGGTTTGTAGAAACAATATGCATATATACAAATGCATGTTTGTATTCCTATTCTGAAATGCATTCTTTAAATGTTATGACTTTTTGGGGGGGGAATGACATAGTCTTATATTTTAACAGATTTTAATATATGTGAAAGTATAGTTTGGGCTTTGTGCAACATTGTTTTCAGCTCTGATTTAGTTCAAAATCTAAATGTTGAGAACAAAATGAGTCAAAATACCAGAAGAAATAGAGACTCTTTATATGCTGACTATTATGTAGAGTCAACAGGTGAGAGATATTCAGACCGCTTGCTTATGAGTATACATTTCACTCATTCACTGAAGCAGTAAGAGGGAATATTAATCAAATGTTTGAAACCTTGATATATTAGAAGAAATGAAGCAGCAAAAGCAATGGAGGAAGGGTGTTCTTGCTCATTGAACACTCCCAAGTCATTGACTGCCTGGGATCAAAAGGTCTAAAATCATCATGCACCACCATTCCAGGAGAAAAATCACAATATGGCTATAGTAGGCATGTTCTTCCTTCCATCAAATCTGAGCACAGAGTGAGCTCCAACAGTGCTACTTAATAATGGGAGAGGGGGTAATTATCGTGGGGGCTTTCTCATTTACTGACAGATATTGCAGCAAAAACTATGCTTCTGCCCCTGGAACTTGTAAAACTATAGATTAATATTTCCTGTCATGTAAGTGTGTTTGAAATGGGGGCACTGTGTATGACAAAAGGTGTTTGATTATCAGGCCAGTGGTGCCTAATTCAATGGAAATGATAGAGCCTGATTTACATTTCTTATGTAGAAACAAACTCAAATATATAACTGTGTAACTAGTGCGTGCTAGACTTGGTGCTTTAATAGGCCCAACTTAGAAACGCTGAAAATCATTATGAATCAACTCAGTAAAGGGGAAAAATATACAGGGAAATATCTGAGAGACGACCAGAACTATTTCACTTTATATTTAAAATCCACTGTTCCAGAAAGTGGAAAAATATCCACACTGCCTAAAAAGAAAATTAGTGAGGGGAAAAAAGCAGGTACAAAATTGTTTTCACTTTATATACATATGCATAAGTTTTTTAAAGATGGAAAACTGGGAATATATCCGTAAGTACTCAAAGTGTTTTGACTGTGTTTCATTATTTTAAAATGTTTATAAACATGGGGTAAACTCTCAGCATAGTGCTCATAATAAGATTTTTATGAGAATGCTGTTCATTTCTTTGTTTAATATTTATGAAATAAGCATTTATTTAGTGAAAGTAAGACTTTAAGTGGAGCAGTGTGCCTCTATGACCAGAATGAAATGAATATAAATAATCTTAAGTTAGAAACAAAGAACTATAGAAAATACATAAAAAAGGAAAAAGGAACATGATGAAAACCTCTAGTCAGAAGAGTTAAAACCAATGCAAATGAGACTTTTAAGTAGACTAGGAACAAAAGAAATACTGAAGCTGGTGTCAATCTTCTAGATAGAAATTCTGTTATTCTCTCTCTGGACTCAACTCAGAGTTACATTATGACTACTATGCAGTCTTAGTGCAGGAGGAGATGGTAGATTTTCCCTGTTTAATGCAGGAAAAGCAAAGTTGGTAACATGCTTTTCCAGCAGTGGAACGATGTTTTCAAGCCCTGGAGAGACAAGGGAGTAGCAACAGTTCCCATACTACTGATGCTCTGGTCACTGCTACTTAACTGCTTCTTTAAGTGAGGTACTTCTAAAGGAGCACGTCCATGTAACTTATATAGAATCATAGAATAGTTAGGGTTGGAAAGGACCTTAAGATCATCTAGTTCCAACCCCCCTGCCATAGGCAGGGACACCTCACACTAAACCATATCACCCAAGGCTTCAGCCAACCTTTCCTTGAACACTGCCAGGGATGGAACTTTCACAACCTCCCTGGGAAACCGATTCCAGCACCTCCCCACTCTAACAGTAAAGAATTTCTTCCTTAGATCCGATCTAAACCTTTGCTGTTCAAGTTTTAACCCATTACCCCTTGTTCTGTCACTACAGTCCCTAATGTAGTCCCTCACCAGCAGTCCTATAGGCCCCCTTCAAACACTGGAAGGCTGCTATGAGCCTTCTCCAGGCTGAACAGCCCCAGCTTTCTCAGCCTGTCTTCATACGGGAGGTGCTCCAGCCCCTGCTCATCCTTGTGGCCCTCCTCTGGACTTGTTCCAACCGTTCCATGTCCTTTTTATGTTGAGGGCACCGGAACTGCACACAATACTCCAAGTGAGGTCTCACAAGAGCAGAGTAGAGGGGCAGGATCACCTCCTTCAACCTGCTGGTCATGCTGCTTTTGATGCAGTCCAGGATATGGTTGGCTTTTTGGGCTGGCTTTTCTGGTACTGCCGTCTCACATTCAGTTTCTTGTCGATCAGCACCCCCAAGTCCTTTTCCACACAGCTGCTCTGAATCATTTCTCTGACCAGCCTGTAACTGTGGATATATTTTAAACAGGACCTGGGCTTTGCTGTCTTGAGCTTCCTGCTGGGAGCTAGGTCAGTATTGCTGTTCCCACAGACATGGGCATCTAAAGATGTTCTTACATTAATCCATTGTCATTATGCCCCAGACAATGATTTAGTCAGGCTGGGCCTTAGGGGTCAAGGACCAAGGTATGTCAGCATTGTTTGTGCAGGAATAGTAGAGCAGTTATAACCAGGCAGTAGAAAGGGGAAGCCACAGGGGTTTCTGTAGGATCTGTAGCCAGAGGAAGGCAGTGCCTGGAATTCCTGGACAGAGGCTTGGAAGCAGGTCTTAGAACCATCACAGTTTCCGTCATCACCTACCAATATTGTGGGACTGATGTCCCACTATACCAAGGTCTAGAGATATCATTTCCATTTTGATGGACATTACACATACATGAAGAGTAGAAGGACTTTTCTGCCCACAGTAGTTTGGTGGACACAGGAAAAATTGGCTTTAAACAACCATTGAATAGAAGCCAACTTTTATTTATTTTTTTTATGTCCTATCTGGTCCACAAAGAATACAGGACTTTTAAAAATTATTTGCATGTACACTGTCTGTTCCTTCTCCTAAGAAGTGTACTGTCGATCAGATTTATCTAGTCTTGTTTAGTCCCATCTCAGAGTTTTAGTTCCCCTGTCAGAGTGACATCCGTCTACACCCATCTGTAGGCAAGCTTTTGCATGATTTGGGAATGCTCATCATTTATTCCTTTTCTCAGGACTTCCAGTCACACAGAGCTAATTGTCACATCGCTGTAAGTCCCACACCAGTGGTAAGTTTCCAGCTCTGTTCCTCACACCATGCCTGGATTAAAACCCCCAGTTCGGGTGGCACCATCCCAGACTTGCTTTGTGGCATACTTAATTCTCTTAAGGCCCAGGGCATTTCAGCAATGCTGGACTGGAAAATCAGTAGAATTTTACACTGCACTGAAGGTCATGTCTGAAGGTTTTTTATGTTCAGCAGTCCTCATAGGTCTGTTTTTCCAAAAGTGACATAGTTTTGGAGGCTTCCATTTTATGGGTGCTTAATAAAAAAGACCGTAACGAATTAATTTCCTCAAAAATTAATGAGGAACTACCTTAGAAATCTATTCTTAGAGAAAGAAGAAAACAGTTTTAAAAGAAGAAAGGAAAAAGCATAATAGAGGCCATTAAAAAAGAGGATGGGAGAGCGAGAACTTTGGGTCACTCTCTCATTGTTTTCCTACAGTATTTTTTTCCTATTTTTGGTGAGTGCGTAAAATCTTTTTCCTTTCTCTGTCTCTCTTGGAATATGCTGTTTGAACAGTTACTTCAGACACATGTATTTTAAACTATTTACTTTAAATTGTGTTTTGCACACTGCCAAGTATTCAAACGTAGTTATAATTACAGTGGTTGAGAGTGACAAACACCAGGAGACCATCTATCAAGCTAATTTATCTATCAGTATCAATCCATTCACTGTTCTTTTACAGTATCAGAGATAATATGGTATTTACAGTATTATATATTTGCCAGATGCATGTTAATTAAGGGAGAGGAGATTTAAATGTCTCTTTGGCTGGCTTCTTCATTCAGCTATCTTGAGAATTACTCAAAATTAATTTCCATTAACTGCTGTGCCATTTACTGGTGAGGACAGAAATGGTCATTAGTGACTCCCTGCTCTTGAATGCATCCCTCCACTTGTTCATCATAATTCGTGGGGAAGGTTTGCTTTAAAATAGGAAAAGAACACTAAAAGGAACTTTATGGATCATTGTTCCAAACCTGCTGCCTTGTTGCAATGCCAGCATAGACTGACATTTATTTTTAAGCTTAGGATGTGAGTTTTAACAGCTGAAGCAAAATCCATACAGAAGCAAAAGGAACACATTTTCTAATAGAAACTTCAGGAAAAGGGGAAAAGAGCAGTCAAAAGTCCAGCTAATTTGGTATTCTTTTTGAAAGCTAGCCCTGGATTTTCAACACCTTAAACTAAGAAAAATTTCTAGAAGATTTCTTTTATACCTTTCCTTATTCCTTCTTTGTGCCAGTATAACATGCAGAACTGTCTGGAATAGGCCAGGGGTGGTGTCTCCCCAGTTAAACACTGGGGAAAGACTTCCTGCTTAATCATGCCTCATGCCATCCTATGCTGTTTCAAAAGGCTTTGGAAAAGAGACCTGATATGCTCGTTAAAGTAAATGTCAGCACCTCAGGGCTGAATTTATTCAACAAATCGTTTTAGGACGTACTGACCTTGCTTGGTAGGACTTCCTGGGTCGTATATTCACATAGATGAACTATTCTTGAACAGTTTCTCCATTCTGTGGAACAAAAATAGGCTTTTCTTTAACAGCAGATAAGCATTGTACATGTTTTTGTCCCACCTAGCTATTCCGAAACCAGTGTATTTACTGCACAACCAGTGTATTTATTGTGCAAGTTGGGAGAAAATGTCACTTGGCATTATTTTTATAGTTCCCATATTTTTCCCTCACAGTATCTCAGGGTTGTAGCAGAATACAGTCTTGTTCCCCATCAACTTTGTGATAAAAAAGCAGTAAGTTGCATTTATTCTTTTCTATAGTATTTTTTACTTCCCTCACAGCATTGTGGCTGTTCAGAAACATGACAAACCTTACCTTGCTGGAAAGTAACTAGAAAATGCCTTTTCTGTGGGAGTTCAACACTGCTTAATACGATGTGAATACATACGAGGCAGGAGTTTTCAAATGTAGTTATTAATGCGCTCAAACCCACCGATAAATCAATCCATGGAAATGAGTGGTATGGTAAAAAAGCAATACCAGCCATTTCCATGAGTCACTGAACTTTTGGCAAATCCATGTGTTTAATCACTAGTGAGAGCTGCCTCTTTTAGGCAGACTGTCTTGCAAAGGTTCCAAATGATCTTTTCTTACATGCAAAGTTCCACGTTAGTCTTTTAAATAGACTCTCCTTTCTAAAAGAGCATATGAAATACTCCTGTAACTATACAGACATCTAAAACCTACTCGTAAATTGATGTTAACATGCATATCAAAGTTTTTCTACTGAACCATACAATTCCAGAAGCACTTTTCTTTTTCATAAGAATCTTAATGAAGCTTAAAACAGCAACTTTGAACATCTTTATTTAGAGATATGAAACCTTGTAAGGTTTTTTTTTTAATAAATTTGCTCACTGAATCCTTTAATTACATGCAAAAAAATATTACAGGTTTATGTACATATCAAATTAATAAAGTGATATCATCGAGGGAAATTACATTCTAGTGCATAGGGAAGATCTGTTAATATATGAATAAAGACTAGTGCTAGCTCCATGAACTCTGACTTCTTTGAGCAGAACAATATCTATGACTTACAAGCAAGGTGTCCTCTGTACCAAGAAACTTCCTCACATTCCAAAAAGCACCTACTCTTTTCAGGAATACTTTTTTTTCTTTCCAATATGGAGATATTTTCACAATTTTTAATCATTTTAGGTTAGGTATGGGTTACAGCCAAGAAAAAAATAGGAAAATTCCATTTTATACCCACATGTCTGTGACCAGTGGGGAGGCTTGTGGTTTGCAATATTAAAGGAAATGCATAGTCTTTGCAAGTATAGGGTCTTAGTTATTTCTTTTCTTCAATGAATGATAATGCAGTAAATCATACACCTGTGAAGTTTTATTAAGTATTTATAATAAAGATTTTCCAGCCTTATTAGTTTCACCTCTGCCAGCACTGGAGCTTTCACAAAGTGGTATGTGATTTCTGTTTTCTACTTCTCAGCCTTTAACTACGATGCACTAAGACAATAGGATGATTTGTTTTTTCCAGATGTTTTTTTCTTTCTTTGAGCATAATTTTCTTTTAATTTTACACTTGACTGAGGTGTGTAAACTGAAGGAGCTGAGATAGTTTTGGGAAAATACATATGTCAGTTACAAAATACTTGAAACATCATTTTGAAAGAAACAGTCGCAGCTATAAGATCTGAAGTCTGAATACAATTTATTTAAAACCCCCATAATTCATAGCAATGACACAGCAGTGGTGTAAGAAGCACTTCTTTCAGCTTAAATGAAGTGGTGGACTCTGGAGATATGTGCTCAATATCTAACTTGACCTTAAGCTTTCTGATTCATGTCAGGCAGAGATGACTATACAAGGGGCAGAGAGGAAACTAGGGTTGCAAAGATTGTTTGGGTTAAAGGAGACTCTTTCTTTGTTAGTCTACTACCCTGGTTTCCTAAGTGTTGTCACTTTAGTCACACTCTGGTATGGTTGTGTCCTTCAGGTAACCTCTTAGTAACTTTTGAACGCACCAACCAGTAGCAATCAAATCTTCTTCAGGAGCTTAAAACATTGCCTGCACACTGAAGTAGCTATAAATATTGCCACTTTCTAGATCCTCCATTCTTCTCACAGTCAGTGGAATGTGGGAGCATGGCATGGATGTGCAGGAAGGGAAAAAGAACCCTGGTTGTTCCCATGATCCCAAGAGAAGCATCTAACTAATGCTGATGATTGCAAAATCTTCCCCTCCAATGACCTTGCTCACCTCCTGGCTTTGATTTGTACTTCCTATTGCCCTGCCCTGGGCCACCTCCTTGAGCCTCACACTTCGCAAAGCAGCAACACCCCTACCCCAACTTCAGTAATTATCCAGTGATGCCCAAGCTTATGCCAAAACCACCATCCTGGATCAATAGGGTCATGGGCCTTGAGCTGTTTTATTGCCAAAACAAAACAAAAGAAAAACAAAGCAAAACAAATAAACAAAAAAAGCCATTTTGTTTCTGTGCAATGACTTCATAACATTATAGGGCACATGGGATATCTTGCTCAGAACAAGCTCAGGTATTGGCTGAGGGTTCAGCCCATTTTTAGTACAGGAAGGCATATTAAATTTCCCTTGTACTACTAAAATCTTCATCTTTGTTAATAGATTTACCCATATGTTCAGAAAACTAATTCACTTAGTGGGGTAATTCTCCTTCCATAAGCCTTGATTTTCACTTTCTTACCTTCCACTACCTGTGGCTTTTCATTCAATTCAGAAGTAACTGTTTCTGACAGCTCATTAATTGCTCTCCTATTTTGCAGTTAAGAGTGAGAAATGTCTCATCTTTTTTCAGCTTGCATTGTTCTTGTGGTATTTATTTGTGAACTCTCAATTTGAGCTTTTCATGCCTTTCTAGCTAAACCCTCCATTCCTTTACTTTTTTGATTTCCTGTCATGTCCAGCCTGCACACCATCCACAAATTAAAGGCTTGTATTACATTTATTCCTTTTGCTTGATAAATTCTATTTGCTTTAATCATAGCATATTCTGTGCCTCCTCTTTTCAAGATCTGTTCTTTTACCCAAGATACAGGTACTCAATATTTCAAGCCTAGCTCTTCAGTGCTATATCAGTCAAAAAGTCCTCTATGTTTTTCTCTCCTTTATGTAATCTCTGCTAAAATGCATTTCTAAAATGCATTCAGACATTTTCAGATGGAACACTGGAACAGGTTGCCCAGAGAAGCTGCAGCTGCTCCATCCCTGCCAATGTTCATGGCCAGGTCAGATGGGACTTCAATCAACCCGATCTAATGGAAGGTGTCTCTGCCCATGGCAGGGGAGCTGGAACTTTAAAGTCCCTTGAAACCCTAACCGTTCTGTGATTCTATAAACACAGTACTCCCCAGGTTTCTGCAGTCCAGTTTCATAGTCAGCCACTTCTGTCTGGTATACTTGAAAACTATAAAAAAACCATGCTGCTTGAGAATCTGCTATGATCAGAAATAGTTACCTGCACCTGACTTCTTCTCTACAGCTCTGCTTGCAGATATGGAGTGCAGTGGTGTTCACTCCAGAGTTTCACTGCTGGTGGGCATTACTTTAAATCTCCTTTATCTCTGGCACAATGTGCTGTCCATCAATCACTCTGAGCCAAGGATTTTAACAAAGAAATATTTCTTACCATATCCAAATTCCTAAAGACCAGCACAGCACATTACAGATTTCTGCATAAAACCCATTGACCAGTTCACAACAGAAACATCTAAAGGTCCATATAGCCTGTAATAGTAGAGCTGCTGCATTTTCATTACTCTGTTTTCCCTGAAACTATTTTGAATTGGACTCTATGCTGTTTGGAGGTGGTGGTGGTGGTTTTGAAGTGGTAAATGAGCTTCCCCTCATATACTACTCTTTCCATTGATACTATTAATACATTTCCTATGAGAAATGGGAAGGCATGGAAAGTTCACAGAAAAATTGTGTCTTAAGAAAACCTCCAAATTGATTTTTCACATTCCTTCCTCATGACTCCTGCTCCATAATAGCTTTAATGTATATATTCAGAAACTCCACAAAGTGTTCTTCCAGATAAGAAACAGTCACATTCCATGTAATCCAAGTCTGAGGTGTTGCATACACCCAGAAGCTTTTGATGGTTTTCCACCACCGACTTTCCTGAGGAAAGGAGATAGCTGTCATCTCTTATTTATTATCCCACAAGGGAAAAGAATACCCCTACCATTTGCTGAGCAAGGAATAAATGCAAGTTAGAATGGCAAATAAATGTTCAAAGTTTTATCAAATTCAGTAAATTAAGTGCTGGTTACAGTTTATCTGCGGTGATTTTGAAGCTGTATTGAAGTTCCAGCTGCTTACTATCTCTGAATCCATCAACTGTTCAGTCATCTCAGATGGGTACGAAATCTCACAGGGCAGACTTAGGATCCCTAGTACAATCTAAGGTAAGAAGAGTAGGAGCCATTCCATCCTATCCCAAAGTCCACACAAGTGCCCTATGCCAAAGTGTGTTTACTTACTCACTTGAACCTTAATCTTTACACCCCTCTTTGCCAGAGATGGAGGAAACTCCCCTTGCTAATCCTTGCTGTGTAGTAATGCCTGTTAGAGGTTGCTGCAGTCACTAATCTTCAGGTGGAAAAGTTCACAGGAGCAGGCTCTACCTTGCAAGAGGGAAAATGCGTTTAAACTATTTATGTTAACCCTGCTGTTCTTGCAAATTAGGAAGTGCTCACTGCTGCTGCTGGTGGCTCTCACCCTGTCCCCTGGCACCCTAGGACCTGACCCTGCCTGCTGATCAGGGTCACAATGGAAGAAATCTATGACATAGTTGAAAGACTCTGTTTGCATGAATGAGATTCTTGGAAGCATTCCTAAATGAACCAGGACAGTAATTTTCTCAAAGGGCACTGACTTTTGATTCCTCTGCCTGAGGAGTCACACGTGAAAACAGTTTGTATTAAGTGACAATGAAAAAACCTTCTGAAGAAGGTCAAATTGGTGGATAAAGGTTCTTGTGGAATCGGGGTCAGGCTGAATTCTTGAAATATTGATATAATTTGGTATGTCAGCTGGAAAACAAAAATTGTTTTCATTCTTGGTTGAAGCAAAAATATGGAAGATTCAAATTATTTACAGAAAGCAGCTTCTTCCTCATTGACATAATCAAATAATATAAATGGATACACTAATTCAATCCGTTTTGCAAATTCTCTGCTCAACGCTCAATATGTTACAATTTCAAACAATAAATATAATTTCTTAATACTAAAATCAAAGCAACTTGAGAATGTGCCTCCCATTTGTATACTAAAGGACTGTGTCCTGTCTGTTCTTGTTATCACATACCAGAAATAGCAATCAACTTTCCACATGTCAGTTTAAAAATAAAAAGTCATGTTTTTCCTGAAAACCTTTACATGAGACTTGGTTTAAAATTTTTAGGTCAATTCCAGAAATTTGATGCTTCATGCTTTGTTTTCTGAAGGGAGAAATTCATGCATGAATTTAAATAGAGGAGTGGGAGTAAATTAGGTTATGGGTCAGATTTATAAGCAAAAGGGTAAACTACACTTAATACAGCAGAATTTGATTAATTCACAGATAGCCATCTCTTTTCAAATATAGTCAGAAGTGACTGTCCATGCAGAGGACACAATGTAAGTGTGCAGCCATTAAGTAATATGTATGTTCCACTGAGATATTTTTATTGTGTTTCACATTTTCACTTCACTGGTCCTGGTAAGTAACATTTTCTGTCATGCTGTGGTTCAATTATTTTGAAAGCAGGATGTGAAATTCCGTGCAAAAAGAATGTGCGATCAGAGCTAGGAATAATTTCTTATCTTGTAAAGGTCTTGATAAGTTTTCTATTTTTTCCTAATATTCTGTTTATTAATTGGATTTAGATTATGAAATATTAAAAAAGTACAATAATGTAAAATATTACAGCATTGTCAGATATTTTAACAGAACAGAGTAACAAGAATTTACATTTATCTTAAAATATACTTTTAAATGTAGGAGTATAAAATGATATTGGAATTGATTCTCATTTTATGAAATTGCTCATTGGTCCAAGGTTGTCAAGGACAATGAGAATTGTGCTTAAAGCTGTGATTAAGAAGCAGGAGGAAAATGACATGGAGAAAATCTGAGTTGACAGAAAAATATCAAAAGGACTGATGATGGAAGGGCTGAAAATGCATGAAATGGGAAGTGGCATCATCAAGTCAAAAGAAGCATTTTAAGTTGAGTACCTGGGTTGAGAAATTACTAGAGACAATTAATGATGATCTGATCTAAGCTCCCCAAGTGTACAACTGCACTCATGTCACTGCACGTAAGTTCAAAGTCTGATCTGCTGTTAAGTCAGAAGCCCCCTCTTAATAGAGTACAGTGAGCCAAATACATACCTAAGTAAAGCAAGAGCAAAATGCAGTCACCTGCATGCTGGTTTGGCCATAAGAAATTCTTCGCACAGCTCAGGATACAGAATTTGGAAAGCAGAGGGTAGAAGCAAAAGGAAAAATAGCCTTCTTTATAGGAAACCTGAAAGATACACAGGGGAAATAGAGACCCTAGCACCATGGAGGACAATAAGAAGTAACAGGAAATACGAAGGCGACTTGAAAGAGAGAGCAAAAAGATGAAATATAATGAAAGACCAACATTTTCTTTTCCCTTTTTGGCACAGTTATAAGGACAAAGCTCCAGCCTCCCCAAAATAGGTAAAATAAGCACATATAGTCCAACTTTTTCCTTTATTTCCATAAACACTCAAAAGGCAAGTAGAAATACTTCTTTTGTTACTTCCACTATCTCTGAATACATTAGTAAGCCTTACTGGCACTAACCAGCCTCACCTGCAACCTCAATCCACACCACTACCCATGGACACAGGGGCTTTTTTAAGCTCAGCCCAGTGCCTTCAATCTCTTTTTCAGCTATGCTGCAGGAGTGCTGGTCTTGAGCAGCACAGTTATGCCTGGCCATGGATGGTTCTGATCTGCAGCCTAATTTTCCAGCTTAATCTCAGAGCTCCTCTGCCATGATGGATCTGCCCAGCAGTCACTGGACTTGATCTCATCAGGTTGATTTCACAGTGAACTTGCCTGATGATTTGGACTCTTGCTTGAATCTGACCATAATTTCTACGCCTGTTTTGTTCACCTCATTTGGATGCTATGGGATGAGTGCTGCAATGTGACAAGGGTTTATCCCTGTTGGCTCCTTGTTCCCTGTCCTTGAAGGAGCTGCCAGTCCTTACTGCTCCTTGACACCTGGCCTGTTGAGCTCTAGGATATTTCTTATCTTCTACAAAATCTAGCTTTATCTTAGAGGTTAAGGAACTACTTCCATTAAAAAAAAAAACACAAAACAAAAACCCGAAAAATTCTCTTCTAATTAATATCATGGGGATGCAAAAATCTAAAAAGCTTACCAGAATTAAAAAAATAACCCAACTGATTCCCTAAGAAAGTCCTGCTGATTGATAGTTTTTTACACGTATGACGCCAGAACAGAGGAAACTTCATGTCTTTCTGTAACAAGCATCAGAAACAAATAAAGCAAGACCAAAGAGAAAGATTGTGTACCTATGAGTGGAGCAGGAGTCTACTAAATTTTCTGTTTTATTGGCTTGATCCTACCAATGGTGTCCTGTTGTACATATCTTTCAAAGTCAAGCAATCCTATTCTTACTGTTCACAGCTTATTTACTATAAGTACTTAAGATGAGTTGTAATCTCTGACTCACTGTATATGATGGGAAAGACAGATTTGACAAATGAAGATCAAGTTTTGACTTTTTTTCCTGACAAATGAAGAACATGGACTGACAGCCAAATGAGAAATCCATTCTAGTCTCCTTTTAAAATGGATGAACCTGTCAGTAATCTTCTTGGTCAGATAAGAATTACCAATAAGTCTGAATAGATAGCCTACCAAAGTTTAATAAATAAACTAATAGTATGGGGGAAAAGCTAGTGTCATTTTGATGCAGTGGAAAGAGCTCATAGAGGTCAGCCTTGTAGGTACGGTGCCAGGTGCCAAAATAAGAACTGTGCTCAGTTTTTAAAATGCAGTTGTAATTTCAGAAATCATTGCAGTGGAAGGTCATTTTGAGAACTTGTTGATTGATTTCTAGAAGAAGTACATTGGGTGGTGAGAGACAAGTCACTTTGGATAGCTTCCGGCAAGTTTCTGACATAACTGTTGAAACATAGAAAGTGAACTGGAGTAATAGAGCTCTCACAGAAGTCCATCAGTTCTGGCCTGTGTGACATTCTTGGAAGGATGAAGGAAATAAATAGACTATTGCTGTTACTCAATAGTACAAAACAACTGGGAGGAGGGAAAACGTGCTCATCTCTGTGATCTACATATACATACTTACCAATTTAGCCCAGGGAGGACTTTTCACAACTTAATGGCTACAGTATAAATGAATGTCGATACAGTTCAGTATGACATCGCTCTGCAAAACCAAGGTATCACAAATAATCCTTAATACTTTGAGCAGTTTTGACAGGAAGCAGACACTTAAATACAACTGAGACTCTGGACTAGAGACCACAAAAGGCTCCTCTGCTAGAAGGTAGAAACTTTCATATTAACAGGGAACTTCAGATATCAGCTACTTCTCTGCAGAAGGAGAAGGGATTTCCCTTCATAACTCCATCATTTGTCTGCCTGGTTTCTAGCTCAGCTGCTCTGCCTCAGTCTGGAACAAAAGATTTGCTCACAAGTGCATATTATTAGCCTGGTTTATGTTAATTCAAATTGGTATGTAAAATTGTATCCAGATCTGTCACAATGCTAATAATTTAAGAGGAAAAAAATTATAATGCATGCCATATTTCTATTAATAAGTAGTTAGACATTTAAAATTGCTGTCAGTTGCACTGAACTGCAGTCAAATAGCAAACACAACTCATTCAACATCATACAGTGTTAGGAATATTTAGAATTTTGAAGACATGAAGACTAATGTAATACAAACCTTTTAAAAGAAGCTTTTGATAGTAAGTTTAAAACGCATGAAAATGTTAACAAAACTGTCAATAATATACAATATCATAAGACTATTTAGGTTGGTTATCTAGCCTGAAGTGTTTCATTTCAGTGTTGTTTGATATTTATTCACTTTAAAAGCCTGTTTTATCATTATTGTCACATTTTTTGAACTCTAACATCATACCCTTGTGAAATAGCTTCTTTCACAAATGCAATAAATCATACTATTAAAACCCATGGAACCTAAGTTTCTATCTTGTGTTGCTAGGCCCTTACACAGTAATTGATAACCAGGAGATAATTTTTTAAAAGGCATAGTGTGAAGTAATTGGCATATATGTGATCTCTTTCAGGGCTTCCCAACCGTCTTGAAATGCTGCTTATTACTTGCACATCCATATTAAATTTTGGAGTGTACTAAATGAATACTTTGACATGCTCTGTTTAAAGCTCCCATAATCTGTGAAGTGGTGAGTGGACTTCCATCGCACGTGGGCGTGAATTGTGAACTTCACCATTCTTGGGTGAAGCCGACAAAAGTCTAGACAAGAGGGACAGTCAGAGTATCTCAAATAAATTGAAACAGTAAAAGGAAGAGATGAAAGGGAAAGGAAGGAAAATGGGAAGGAAAGGGAACAAAAGGGAAGGGAAAGGAAAAGAAAACATAGTATTTCAGTTGGAAGAGAGCTACAATGATCACCTAGTCCAACTGGCCAACCAGAAGTAAAAGCATGCTATTAAGGACACTATCCAAATGCCTCTTAAACACTGACACGGTTGGGGCATCGAACGCCTCCCCAGGAAGCCTGTTCCAGTGTTTGACCTTTCTCTCATTAAAAATATAAATGCTTCCTAATGTCCAGTCTGAACCTCCCCTAATACAGCTTTGAACCGTTCCCATACATGCTGTCACTGGATGCCAGGGAGAAGAGCTCAGCCACTCCTCCTCCACTTCCCTCCTCAGGAAGCTACAGAGCAACGAGGTTACTTCTCAGCCTCCTTTCCTCCAAACTAGATAAACCTGAAGTCCTTAGCTTCCAGTTCTTTTACTGCCCTCCTCTGGATGCATACAAGGACCTCCACATCCACCTTGAGTTGTGGGACCCAGAACTGTACACAGTATTCAAAGCGAGGTCGTACCAAAGGTTCACCTCATGCTGGCTACAGCATAGCTTTGGAGGAACAGTACTAAAGCAGCAGTGGAGATCTGCAGGTATCTTCACCAGGTTGAGAGGGGAAGCAAGTTGTTCTTTGCCTGAGTCTAGCCTGCAGCAGAGATTTTAAAGAGAACTGCTGGCAGGCAAGAACTCACGATGACCTGGTTCATACCTCTCAGCATAAGGCCACTGAATTCATTACCCAAACTGAAGTTTTTATCTCTCTGCCTCAAAGATTCTTTGCTGCTCTGTCAGCGTACATGATTTGTGTGTTTCATAATGAACCGAACACAACATGTGTCTTCCTCTAGACTGCCCGAATGAAAACCAGAGGAAAGGTGCCCAGCATTAACTGTTTTCTGCAACAGTGATACCCTGAAGCAACATAATGACCTTTGAGGAGTGATTTTGTTTATGTCAGTTTGGATGCTCTGTCTTGTTCTCTCAATAACCTTTTTGACTACCTTTGGGATTTGAGCAATTTAGGCAATTATCTATAATGTAGGTATACTGGTTTCTGGAAAAAGGATTTCTACAGGAGCTCTTTACATAATCAAATTCTCCAATTTTAACCCTTGTAATGATTTCCATCCATTTAAATGTATGTTCAAGATGTAAAACTGTTTCCAAGAATGCAGATTACTAGAATGACAAGTTAGGTTTGTACATCAGATATTGAATATGCAGATCCTGTGACATGACAACTGAAATGCATGTTTTAAAAAGATATGCTGGCATTTAAGCATTTTGAGTTTATGTGTTCCCGAATATCACCAGTATATGTGCTTTTCACAATCCAACTATAAAGCCATTCATCAAAGGGCACTTTTTTTCCAGAGAACTGGAATTAAAAATAATAGGTCCGTGCAAATATGGGAAAGTCAGTAGGGCCACGGGTTATAATTGACAATAAAAACTGCCCTGATATTACCAGACATAGAGTGGCTCAGAGAAGTGATAATGCTCGGAGCCTTGCCCTCATCCTGGATGGACCTGTGCTTTACAGTAAATTGGCACTTTTGCAACAGTGCAAATTGATTTGTAAATAATAGTAGTCAATGAGATTTCATGTAAATACACGTTAGCTGAGATGCAGCTTCTTGAAAATGAACTGAAATTAAAGAAAATATACTGTTAGAACAAGTCCAGAGGAGGGCCACGAGGATGATCAGGGCACTGGAGCACCTCCCATATGAAGACAGGCTGAGAAAGTTGGGGCTGTTCAGCCTGGAGAAGAGAAGGATGCATGGAGACCTCATAGCAGCCTTCCAGTACCTGAAGGAGGCCTACAGGGATGCTGGTGAGGGACTATTCATTAGGGACTGTAGTGACAGGACAAGGGGTAACGGGTTGAAACTTAAACAGCAGAGGTTTAGATTGGATATAAGGAAGAAATTCTTTCCTGTGAGGGTGGTGAGGTACCGGAACGGGTTGCCCAGGGAAGTTGTGAATGCTACATCCCTGGCAGTGTTCAAGGCCAGGTTGGATGAAGCCTTGGGTGATATGGTTTAGTGTACGGTGTCCCTGCCCATGTCAGGGGGGTTGGAACTAGATGATCTTGAGGTCCTTTCCAACCCTAACTATTCTATGATTCTATGATTCACTAACATAATGTGCAAAACATTACCTCCACTTTAACCTATGAAACATGTTCCCAACTTAGTTATTGCGGAAATCAAGGCTTCAAGCCGCACGGAGCTTATTTCCAATGTCTTTACTCCCCTTTGTGTAGCTGTGAATAATTTTATATATATATGATTTTTTAAAAAGGGAAATGTGATCCAAACCCTGTAAATTCTTGGGTGCAGTCATTAGACTGCTGAACAATTGGGTTCTCAGAGGAAACTGGAGAAGAAATGGGCAGAAGCTGAAACTGCACCAAAACAGAAGAGGATCTTCTTCCTCTGACTCCTGTGAGAAGCTCACTAAAGGAACAACATCCTCTTCTTTTATTTCTACTTCATATGAGAGATTTGGAAAGCTCATTATTCCTCCAGTTCCTCTGCTGTAAACCTGTAGGAAGCACTTTTTTCTCTGGAGGAGGAAAAAAAGAGTTCGAATGCAGAATAATGCAATTGTAATGTCTTTTTTATGCCTGCAGTCCTCTTGTAGCCACTGTCCTTCCTGTGATTACCAAGGCTAGTATTTAGGAGCAACTACTACCTACCCCAGTACATCCAAACTCTCATTCCACATAGTTTCATCTACTGCCAGACATCAACAAATGGTCTATTTTCAGGAAGTATCTTTCTTTCTTAGCATCGATTTACATACAGGAGCATATCCTTCTACTATTTACTATATGTACTCCTGCTTATCTCAGTGTAACAGTGGTGCTGAAGCCCAGCTTGTATATCATTTGCAAGTTGTGGATCCAACAGCTTGACCTGCATTTGCTCTCATCATTTATGGGACAATGCCAATTCAGAATCACAAGTTATAAACAGGCATGTTTACATATGGTTGGTAATAGCACCATAGATAAATATAATACTTTTTAAAAGCCCATTTATTTCTCTGCACGTAAATTCTCCATTCCCTGACTGCTTTCAATCTAGACAATGAAAATGCAAAAGGACTTCCAAAGTTTTTATATTTATCTTCTTAAAAACAACTTTCACACGATTTATTTTTAGTTGGAGAGTATTTCTGGGGGTGTTAAGCCCGGTAAAAGGTTGTTTCCGTAACATCTAAATGTTTTCTGGATTTTGGCAGCTGCTTAAGACAAAGTGACCCTCTGATGGTCCTTATCAACAAAATCCTGCCAGTAGCTTCTATCTGGCTCACGAATGACCATCATCTGCCGGCGCCGCTGCCTGTAAGCCACGCTTCAGCATGAAAGGCAAAGCTGGATGCAGTTTTACTACTTTTAATGGAAGTGAGTACAGTTCTCAGCCTCCCAGCTTGTTGCTGGTGCGTCTCTCAATGACACTGAGCGACGGTTCTATGCACCGATAAAACGCCTGTCGCCTTTCAGCGTGCCCGAGTTTCGCTTCCCAGACCCTAGCTCCCCTTCCCCGCGGGCGCCGGGAGGAGGTTCGACAGCCCAGAGGGCGAGCTGGCTCCCGCACGGAGGCTCCGGGCAGGGACACCGGGCTCCCAGGGGTGTGTCACACCGGGGTGTCTGGGGCTCCGCACCGGCACTTCCCCCTTGCGGGTCCCTCTCCGTGCCCGGCACCCACCTTGAAGAGGTGTGTATGTGTGTGTGTGCCCCCCCAGCCCTTCCCACGGCTCCCCGCGCTGCCGTCCCGCCCCAGCCCCGGAGCTGTCCCAGTGCCCCGGCCCGTAGCGGCGGGCGGCGGGGGGCGCCCGCGGGCGGCGGCGGGAGCGCGGTGCGCGGGGGTGGCCGAGGAGCGGCAGCGGCGGCGGCGGCGTGAACGCGGCTGCAGAGCCCCACCGAGCCGCGGGAGCGGAGCGCCGCGCCCGCCGCAGCCGCCGCCGCCGGAGCCGGGCGAGGAGCGAGCCCGGCCGCCCGGAGCCGCCGGGCAGAGAGACGGTCGCGGGGAGGCAGCGAGGGGCTCCTCGCCGAAAGCGCGACCCCCCTGCTCCTCCGCCTCCGCCCGCCCCCAGCGAAGGGAAACAAAACAAAACCCCGGCACCGCCACGCTCTCCCTCCTGCTCCTCTTGGCATTTGGTGGTTGTTTTGATTATTTTTCTTTATTTTTATTTTTTCCTTGGGGATTCTCCTCTCTCGTGCCAGACCGACTTGCACCTTCTTGATAATTTCTCTTCCCCTCGTTTTTTTTATACTCTTCTCCCTTGCTTCCAAACCCTGTGTCTGTGTGTTTCAGTACTATCACAACCTCTGCTAAAAATAGATCTTTTTATATACCCTTCCTCCTCTCTGACCCCATCCAACACCCCTTGTTAAGGTGAGTTGTGTCTTTTCATCACTTTTTTCCTTATGTGTTGTTGTTTTTGGTTTGTTTTGGTTTGTTTTTTTTCTTTCCCTCCCCTCAGGGTAGGTTTTAGGGAGGAGGGGATGTGGAGGAGAGAATTTCGCTGGGAGTCAGGCATGTTTGCAAAACCTTATTTTCCCTTATGCAGCCTCAGCATCATTCCGGTCTGCTCCCTTTCATCCCAAGGATGTAGCTAGCTGATGAAAGTGGGGAACTACTCTTCCTTAGCACTGCATGCTTGGGAGCCACAGCAACAGCAGGAAAAAAAAAGCTTCTATTTTTTTCCTTTGCCCCCTCTGCCCCCCATTCCCTCCTCCTTTCTGTGTGTTTTGTTGGTTTTGTTTACTGGTTGGGGTTTTGGGTTTGGTTGTTTGTTTTGGGTTAGGTTTTGTTTTGTTTGGGTTTTTTTTTCTGGGGGGGGGTGTTGGTGTGTGTGTGCTTGGTTTCTGTTTTTAAGCGATACACAGGGGACTTGGGAAGAATTGCATGTGATGTCGGGGAGCGAGTGTGCGTGTACGTGTGTCTCGAGTGTGTGTGCATATGTATGTGTGAAGTGCATTTGTATTATGTGTTTATGGGATGGTGAGTGATAAAGCTTCCAAAACAGGCATTGTACATAGTGCAAGGAGCGCAGCAAAGAGTGCTGATGGAGAAATTGGTCAGGGATGCAGGAAAGCTACAGAGCTCTCCATAGAGTTGGGTCCCTTGTGTTCCAGGACATCTTTCCATAGTTCATTACTGGCACCTTCAAGGTGATGGCTCTCATTCGTCTCCTGGCTTCTCAGCAGAGGAGTGCTGTGAGGGAAAACTTTAGGGCTAACGTGAATTGATAGCATTTCTGTTCCTCCAGCAGTCCGAGACAGTGTTATTCCAGGGATAAGTGGGGAAAATAGCATTGTGATCCAGACCTAATGGATCATTTGCTGTCGCATATTAGTGTTCACTGAGAAAAAGATGAAACATTATTAGTTTGGCCAGCCAGAAGCAGCATTGCAGCCTGCTTTACTTCCTAATTCCAAAGTTGTTTTAGACAGTTTTTCTTTCTTCAGCTCTCCAGGTCCTGGAGATGTACATCCGGTCCTGTGGATGTACAGTAAAACAGTCTATTATAAATCTACTGGGAAATGTTTTATTCTTCAGAAGCAATCATGTAATTTATGTTTCATAGATTTTTCAACTGTGTATTTTACCCGTGTGTATAAAGCGGTGTAATACAGATTTTAGTTGAATTTTAACAAGGAGTTAAGGCACAACTTGCAGGGTGCCATTTGCAAAATGCCACTTAATATAAAGCAAAATAACAGCCCATAGCTCTTTTTCAGAGATCTTTCACATCTCCCCTGCTTGTTGCAAAACACTCAGGTGATCTTGCTTAAGAACTTGGAAGGAAAACTGTCTTCGCAATGGTACACAGTTCCAAATATTGAGCTCAATTATGACACTCCTCTGTGAAACTTGAATTTATTTATGAAATCTAGTGGGTCCAAAGTACCTGGAAGAGCACTTTCTATACATAGTTTTCTAGCAGGTTGAATCATTTTTGCATTTAAAAGTTTACAAATGCGATAAAAAGGTTTCTATCATCTGCGTTTGGAGGCCTTCATGCTGTATGGATATGGAAACATGGATGTTGCCTGGCTAGTTAATGCCAATTCTGAAATAACCTATCTTTCCACATGCTGCATAGATGACGTTCAGCAAAAAAAGAGCTGTCATGGAAGTAGACTTGTGCTATAGAGTCATTCCATCATTTCTTGTTAACCTAAATTAAAATATATGATTTTACACAAGTTTGCCTTGGGATTTTTCTATTTTTCTGCTGTGGTTGGCTGATGTGGTGAAAGCAGGAAGCATGCTTTGAGTGAGTTGTGCCATTCCTAATGCTTGATAGGAGCAGCAAGGGAGAAACACCTGATGTGCTTTGTACATCATCCCTGAAGCTATGCACGATTGAGAAAAAGAGATAGAGAGCCAGCACAGTGCGTTAGCAGTTTAAATAAATAAATAAGGGTGATGCATGTTAGCTTGTCAGCTGCTGTTCTGCTGAACCCTCACTACTGGCTAAACACATTTTCTTGGTAAGCACCATGATGTGATCCAATTTTTCTGATTTGATAGAGTTTGCTGTTAAATTCACATGTGGCACAGGGGAACTCTTGTTCTGTTGATAAAAATCATGCCTCCTCATTTTAATCCAGAGAAGGCTGAAATACCCACAACAACTACTGAAGTCACTGTGAGCTACCTTGTTCAGCACTCATCAGGATGTTTTACCTCAGCATGTCAGGATTTAGGATATTTCCAAAGGACACAATTGACAACAGATCTGCAGTGCCTCATTTTGTTTAGATTTTACATTGGATGCATTTAATATATTTACAAGTAAATATTTTCCTTTACCACAGCAACACTGAAATGTGTCAGGAAATGGAAAACTTCTAGCATTGTTTTTCTCCTGGGCTTTTAAAGAGAATTCTCTTGGTATCCTTTAGCTGTTTATGAAAAGCAGTGTTCAATTCAAAAAGCTATGCTCTAAGTTCCTTACAGTTTTTGATTAGCTGTTGACATTGCTGAAGGAAAAAACAGGTGGAATGTTTGTACAGAAAAGAAAAAAACATAAGAGCAAGTCATGTGCTTTTTTATCATAACAACTGAAAGACCAGAGTGCTTTCAGCTGGATATGAAAATGCTGAAGCAAGGTTAACACTGAGTTTGATCTATTGCTCGTTCCCACTTACATGAATGGCAGCACACCAACACTTAGGTTATTCTGTAATGTACTACCCTAGATTAAGCGTCCCTTTAATTTATGTTTTGAGGCTTGGATAAAACCTCAAACCTTGGATTTATTCACCTCTGAAGCCTTTTTTGTTTGTTTGTTTTTCTCTTGAAACAAGCCTTATAAAGCTGTGAACTGCTATAAGCAAAGTAATGGAGAGAGAGTTCAGAAGTCACTGCCTTTGTGGAGCTTTTTTGCTATAAAAGTAAGGTGGGATCTCTCTACTACTTGCCAACTGAAATGGTTTTCTTGTATTGTACTTTATTATTCTGCAGTATTGGTCTGTAATGCTTATTCCAAGGAGTTTTTATTCTGTGGATGTGGTGCTTCCACAAAGGCAGAACATGTATATTTTGTCTTGTCCTAAACTAGAAATACCTATCAGTTTCAGTATCATTTTGTTGCAGGGCAAAATTGCTGTTTCATTTGGTCATATTTATTGAGGAAGCTGTATTGATCCCAGATTTTCTTAAATTTTTAACAAAGGAAACTAAGCCTATCGCAGTGCTGGCTGGGATTTTTGAGGATGGGGTGCGGCATTATTAGCTATATCCATGCAGAAGTTAATTACAGTATACATTAAAAAGCAGTGGCATAATCCATCTGAAAACAAATTAATCCATTTTTCTCTGTAAATCCCTCTTTACCAGTTTTAAATGGTACTACGGGTGTGTTTCAGTCTGAGTGTATATTTGTAATTTTAAAATGTTTAGGTGAATGAGGTTACTTTATGCAAGGCTGGGTTTTTATTTGCCTTTTGTTTGCTAGAAATACACTTTTTGTAATAAAATAGATTTTTTTTTCTGCTGCACTAGCTTACACACAGAAGAAAATTAGTATTTTCCTCCTGGGAACCATGTGTAACTGAAGAGCCAGGTGCTGAGCTACAAGCAGTTACCTTCCCAGTCTAAATGAATGCGAATGAGTGTCAGGGGTTACAAGTGCTGGAACATGGCAGGGAAAGGAGGAGTGTGGCTCTTGGGAAAGCAGAGTGTCTAACTATCTGGTGCTGGAGTGGTTGTGTACTTCAGGGCTAAAAAAGCAAGTCACTTTCTCACCCGTAACAGTATGAAAGCCCTCTGTCTTGCAGTTTGCGTTCAGTGATCTGCTTGGTTTTCCTTTTGTATTAGACATGGGAGACTTAATTACAGTCTGGTACTGCTAACACAGCTCTCTGATGACAATTATTTGTAGGAGGTCAAATGGAAAATAATTGTGGAGAGTCTCCAGCTACTGTGTTTCTTCTTTGTGGTATATTTCCATTTACAACAGTTTTCCCTAGGTTTGCATCCATCTATTATACCCTACCTGCCTGTGTAGGATGGAGGCTGCTTTGTGTGGAGCAAACGTTTATAGGAAAGGGGAAAAGAATATTATTGTTAACTTTGGCTAAGACAGTGTAACATCTTCCACTAACTCTAACCGAATGCAAGAATAGATGTGGCTCTGTAGGTAAAACAGTTAGAATTTGCTTGACAGGAATATGAGATTTCACACTTCAGGAAAGGAAACATTTTTAGAAGTAATTCAAAAGGAGTGCTCTTTTTGGAATGAGACTCAGTATTCGTAAGAGCCCATGACCACTTCTGTCCTGTGGGATCTGCTTAGAGCTGCCCAGTTAATTCCTGGTTGAAGTGGGGTGAGACCCCATTTGATCCACTGCTGTAACTCCATGCTTGTAACTGGGTACCTCTTCCAGTTCTGCAGTGATATCAGTAATGAAATCTAAGCTTTGTTTATGGGGCAAAATATATAACATACAATTGATTTCTGCTAACAAGCAATGCTTTTAACGGAGTGTATGAATCCAGTCATTTAAATTATGGATCTGTTTACCTTGCGACATCCATGCATTGTTATCTAATATAACTAAGTGTTAGACAGATTTAAATGCAGTGGACACTTAATAGGCTACAAGGAAGCAAAATACTTATTGTCCGTAATTGATAGATAAAACCCTTAGTTTGTTCTTTCATTTGGTTTTGGTGGGTGTGGATTGTTCAGGACTACACTTTATTTGATTAAAATTTGTCTCTTAGATTGCTTAATAATAGTTACAAAGAGATTTATTATTAATAATTTTGGATGGTCTCCTTTAGATGCATTTAGTTTCATAACAAGCTTTTAGGGTAGACCACTGAGGGATGATGAGAACTTAGCCCTCTTAATGGCTGGTTGTTATCATTCTTACATTAATATAAATGGCATACTGTCATGGTTTAACCCCAGCTGGCAGCTAAGCCCACACAGCCTCTTGCTCACTCCCTCCCCAGTGGAACAGGGGAGAGAATCAGAAGGGTAAAAGTGAGAAAAATCATGGGTTGTGATAAAGATAGTTTAATAGGTAAAGCAGTTAAAATATGAAAATTTTAAGTAAATCAAAGTGATAGAGAATAAACCAGCTGTAAATGGCTGGTTTCCTTATCAGTCATACCATTGCCGTAATTTCACCTGAGTGATTTCAGTATAAAACACCTACACACTAGCTTTAGCATTCTGGGGCAATACCTTTAGGTCATGATGGCTGCTCCAATAATCTGGGTAGAGATACACCAGTACTAAATGACAGTGTGGTGAAAGACAGGAAGTAAAAAGGAAGTAAATAGGGTCCTCAGGTGGGCTCAGAAAACCCCTCAGAAAGAAATATGTAAGTCTTGTCTTTCTGGAGGAGAGGTCAGCATGTGTCCGTGATGTGTCCATGATGTACTTGTAAGCTTCCTTGGACTTAAGGGCTGTTTCTGTACATAACAGAATCCCAGTGGCTTACCAGCAGTGTGCAATCCTAATGAAATTAATACAGTCCAGCAGAGGCTGGAACAACGGTAGAAAAGGAGAACTTTGCAAGTGTTATACTTATTTAGATAAGATTGTGAATGGTTCCATCTCCTGTTGTGATACCAATGGAGAAGTGTTTTGTTTCATTTGTGTACCTTTTGGGGAATGATTTAGACAAGGAAAATATGGTGTCCTGGGGAATTCAAAGTTAAGGCTTATCTTGCGCTTAACCATTACAGAGGCACAATCTGTGACTTGGGAGTTCTTGTAGCTTCAACAAACATCTCCTAAAGTGGCACTGAATGTGGAGTTTGTGTGATGCTACTTGTAGAAACGCATAGTATAGTTAAGGCTAAATTCAGCAATTCCTATTCATGTT
This sequence comes from Melopsittacus undulatus, assembly GCF_012275295.1. Lineage (NCBI taxonomy): Eukaryota > Metazoa > Chordata > Aves > Psittaciformes > Psittaculidae > Melopsittacus > Melopsittacus undulatus. The sequence goes on along the minus strand of NC_047527.1, from coordinate 66,519,907 downwards.
AAATAGTTTCTCAACTTCAGCAGGATTACTTGCCTAAGTGAGAGACTCAGAAATGGGCTCATTGAACACTGACAACAGGGAAGGTGTGAAGAATCATCGTTATTATTATTATTATCTCAGAGAAACTTATCTTGTATGAGATGGCTCGTGTTCCAGACAGTCTGCATCACTAGACCAAAATTCCTTGGCACTTTCACTTGGTTTCTGCAACATGCCACTGCTCAATTCTGTGGCAGGATGAAATATATTGAAAGTCACTTCTATAATCTGAGGTCTAAATAAAGAAGTTGTTAAATATAAGAACATTTGACATACATTAATTGTATATGATAGTTCAGATGTAATGTTTTAGCTGTATGTTTCTGGATGTCCATCTACGTGCAAGAATTTATCTTGTCTATATTTGGATTTTCACATGATATAAAATTACATTATAAATTCTAGAAGCAGATGTATACTTCATAGGTAATTCTTTACATGTCAGAGATAAAGTACTAGTGAGACAAAGGAACGGGTTGACCAGAGAAGCTGTGGATACTCCATCCCTGGCTGTGTTCAAGGTCAGGTTGGATGGAGCTTTGAGCAACCTGGTCTAGTGGAAGATGTCGCTGTCCATGGCAGGGGGCTTAGAACTGGATGATCTTTAAGGTCTCTTCCAGTCCAAACCATTCTATGATTCTGCGTTACACACATTAACCAGTTAACCATCACAGCAGCCCTTCCCTCTACCTCCTTCTCCCTCCACCCCATTGGGTTTTGTAGTACATAGACAAATTATTAAGCAGCAGTAATAGTAAAATGAGAGACTAGGAGAGGATAATATATTTTTTCTTCTTTTTTTAGCAAGCTTTCAGTGGTAATGTAGGATAGAGAGTGGAAAAGAATTAGACATTTGACTTCCTGGCTTAGTGTTAAGACTGCTTATGCTTTTTGACTGGGAATTGGTGCTTGTATTAGCATTTGTGATTGGCATGATTCCTTTGCCTGGCAATACAGAAGAATCTGGAAAGAGGAGGATTTTGTGATTCTTTTGAATCTGCAGTGCCATATGGATAGTATCAGATCATCCACTCCTCTGAGATCTTTCCAGGGCATATTGCAAAGGCAAGCTCAGGCTAGATCTACAAGGCCAAAATCTTAAAACCAGCTTCTAAATTTGCACTCTCAGTCAGATTTTGCTATAGGTGTGTGGCACCTATACATGCAGCCTGGAAATGTAAGCGATTGGAGGCAAAATCAAGGATGGCAAAGTAGGTGGAATCAAGGAAAGGATTTAGCAACAGGGTTACAAAGTACATTTCTAAGCAAAAATGCAAAAAAGTAAGACTGGGAGAGTTCTTAAGAGAAGATGGAAGAGGGAAAGGCATTATGCATGAATGGAATCAATAAGATTAACAGAATGCAAAAGAGAAAAAGACCAAGACAAGTATAAGAGAGAGAAGCTGGTTTGGAAGAAAGAAAACACAACTAGTGGTGGACAACAAAAAGGCGGGCTGGAAGGGAGCTGTATATCAGTTTAAAGTTTCAAGATTAGTATAAGTAGATCTAGAGTCCAGATGCTTCTGCAAAGGAGATCCTGGACACTCCTCTTTCCTTCTTCCCAGTGATGTGCTGCAACTGGTAATATGAAAAAAGAAGTATTTATCCTGATCAGATCCTTGATCCAGCTGACTAACTGTTCATATCAACATTTACAACTGCCAAGGCAAAGAGGCAGGGGGCAGATAGAAGAAAAAGCAGCATAAAACGCTTACACTAATGACGGGTCTGTGTTCTTGGTCTGAATTTCTGGTGAGATTCCGAGTTAGGAATTATTTAGAAGAGAGTTTGGCAAGGAAGACCTGGAGTGATAAAGCAAAGAAAGGAAGAAAACCACCTGGGACAGGATTTAGAATGAGCTGTTTAGATGGCTGCATGCAAAAGTAAAAATATGCTCAAAACACTTAGGAGGCGAAACTCAAACAATTAGAAGTTGCAAAAGCCACTATTTATGTTGCCAGTGTGTTTAATTCAGCATCTGTAGGCAGGCCTGCTGATGTAGTCCTTAATAATGATCAAGTTCGGTGCTTTTCCCTTGGGACAGTGTGCGGAGAGGAAAGGTGGCTGAGGCTCTAGGAGTACCATACCATGTCCCTCATGGCCCCTGCTGAGCAAAGCAATGCCTATGACGTGCAGCTTACTTTACCTGATTGGGTCATGAATGACAAAGTCCAGTGTTCAGCTGGAGGTTCAGAGGTAGCTGGGACACATCCTCCTTCATGGGCTCCAGCATATTCATACTGACTTGTACTGGTTTTTGTTAATCCAGTATTTATGACTCTCCCTCGTTTTGCCTCATAACTGCACCTGCAATGTGCATGTGCAGCATGTGTTAAACTTACTTTTAAATGGTAATGTGTGCTTCAAGTTTCTCTTGGAATAAGAAGAAACAATATAGAGAAATAAAAAGACATTCAGAATAAAATGCCTTCAGAGAAAATGGGACAAAAATTAGAAAATGGTTTGTAATAAATGAAATATAAAGCTCCTAGGTCTTGTTTATTATCTTTTTAATGTTTTGGGGTTTTTTTGTTGTTTTTTTTTTTTTATATTAAATGGGGAAATTAGAATATGTTCAAATGCACACACAGAATGACATTATGGATTTCACTCTTTGAAGGAAAGGGTTGAAATAGAACAGCTTACCCAGCCCTGTGAGAAATAAGATGCTGGCAGATGATGAAAGGCTGTTTAGACTAGAATAAAAGATGCATTTTTAAAAATCTCAGTTAACTTATTTAAATAAAATATTTTAAAATTCTACTAAATCACCAGTGCTAGCTGATGATCTTAGATTTTATTTAGATCTTGGATTCTGGTGTTGTTTCATAGCATACTTTTTAAATGCTTATATTTCTCCCCTTAGGCATCCCTATAGAGAATTGTACACTCATAAGAAGATATAACTGATTGTTCTGGTTATCCAGTTTAGTCCCTTGCTCTTGCAGCCAAGATATCATATAATTCTTTTCATGTGTTGGTCAAACTCCTTCTTACAACCATTTAGGGATTTTTTTTTAGGTCCCATACTACCTTTTGGAGGCTTTTTAAGTAAACTGGTTTCTTTTCTCCTTAAATATGTTCATGGCTTCCTTATATTACTTTGTTCTTGGTCTGATCTTGTACTTGAGCTTCAATGGCCTTTAACTGCCACAGGCTATGGAGCAGTCCAGCTTGCTGTCTTCTTGTGTTGGGCTTAAAAAGCAAAGTTATTGCCTGACAGAGTTCAGCTCTGGTGAGGACTCCTAAATTCTTGTGGAGGATAGACAATGGTGTAATGTTAAACACAGTAGGTTTCTGGTCGTGCTCATCATTTGTGTGATGACTAACCTTAAAGCAGTCTTTAGTACTGACCTTCAGAGAGTGAGTGGTATGTCAGTTGCCTTACCTATATTTCTCTTTGGGGGTAGGTTTGGTCTTCCAGTGCGTAATGTTCCATGGAGTTTTTGCAGACTCATTTTCATTTGGCTTAGTTGTGGTTTCTTACTATAAATAGTTCTAGTATGACCTTTTAGGAAGCTTTGTCTATAGTTTATAAAAAAAAAGAAACAAACCTGTTTCTCATTTGGATTAAATTTCATTTGGTGAGAGTTGATACTTTAACATTTAAACAGATGATACACTATTCTAAGCATTAACCTTTCAAATAGGAGGTAGCCATTATGCTGTATGCGAAATTATTTTCAAATCAGACTATCTAATAGTCCTAATCAAGAATGCATTGGATTTCATGTGGATTTACCACTTGTACTTCATTTGGGAAGATGGAAACCAGTAAGTTTTGATTCTGGACTCATTTTCTAATGTTTTTGTTCCTTGAAATATAATGTAAACAGGGGACAGAAAATACAATTGGCTGCCCTTTTTAGTTTACTTGAAATGGCTTTATTTTGAAAAGTGAAGGGCAGCCTCACTTCAAGTACTGTGTACAGTTCTGGGACCCATGATTTAAGAAGGATGTAAAGGTCCTTGAAGGTGTCCAGAAAAGGGCAAGGGCAACAAAGCTTATGACAGAGCTGGAAGGAATGTTCTGCGAGGAGCAGCTGAAGACTGGAGTTATCTAGTTGGGAGAAAAGGAGGCTGAGGGGGGCAGTCTTCTACAGCTTCCTGAGGAAGTGGAGGCGGTGGGGGTGTGCTGCACAATTCTCGTAGGTATCCAGTGACAAGAGGCATGGGAATCGCTCAAAGCTGCATCAAGAAAGGTTTAGACTGGGCATTAGGAAGCATTTCTTTACCGAGAGGGTGGTCAAACACTGGAACAGTGTTCTATTCTATTCTGTTTGACTTGATGCGATTTGATTCAACTCAGCTCAACTCGACTCTATTCTTTATATTTTCAGTTCACTTTTTCTGTTCTTTCTCCAAAAAAAAAAAAACCCCAAGAGGTAAAGTTATGACATTTAAGCTTTTAAATAATTTGCAACTTTGAAGTCATTGTCCCTGTATGTGAAGTGTTTTAACCAACATTACATGTGGAAAGGTGAATGCTCTATGGTTAGATTGATATCAGTGTTTATCAAGTTTAGGTATATGCAACTATTTTATACATTACTGTGTTATTCATAGAGGTTAGTATTTACCTAATGTGGAATTATTGCATTTGTCATTTTTAAAAAAGCCACCTTTCTATATTACTGGTCATTAATCTTCTGTTTGAAGATTAATTTGGATATATAAGATACAGTTCTGTTATTTATTAAATATTTAAAAATATCACAATAAGTATTATCTAATACAGAAATGCTACCATAATACTACAATAAGCAATATCTAAACCAGTAAAATTCCACAGTGAATGAAGCAGCTGGCACTGTAACTTATCTGCCCAACACCAGACAGTCCTTTCTGCTTTCTCCTGGGCCTCTTGACATTTGCCTCACCTGCAGAATGACTATGCATGTTATCTGCAAAGTGTTAGTCTATCCATAATGAACAACCTTTAAACCTGGTGTAGACAATCCATTCATGGAAAAGGGTGTGTGTCACATCATTAAGATTATATTATACACTTACATAGGCAAATATCTTTATGCACTGGATGTGTCCTATTTAACCTAACAGGGCTGTAGTTTCTCATTTGAGTGTTTGTAGGAGTAAGCTCTGAGTCATAGTTGTCTGCAGACCTGGGCGTGGAAGGGGTTTAAGATCTGTGTAGGGGAGTAGATTGCTAGCGTGTGCATGCACAAAGGTTGAAGCTGGGAAAAAGCCTGTAGTCCTTTGCACAAACTCACAGAAAAACAGAATGTTTTTGCTGGCAGAAAAGAATGCAGCAATGCACTCAAAACTGTTGTTTATATTCCTGTTATTAAAAATCAAAACAAAACAACACCCAAAAGCTCCACAACCAAACTTTCTTGTTCTTTTTCTATTTTTTATTATTAAAAATGAACTATTTATCTGTCAAAAAGAAAAAGAATATGTCATGGCAGAGTGTGACATGTTTTCCTAGGATGCTTCGGATGCTTTTTGATTTTCTATTTTTTTTTCCATAAGCTGTTGCTATGGTAAGAATCAGCACATCAGGGAGAGGTATCGTAACAAGTAATATCATAACAGATAATCTGCTTGTAACAGCTTTGCATTTCCTGGAACAGCGTAGGGTCAGTTTGGAGTTTCTACTAAAGGCCTGTTGAAAGAGTTTTCAAACTGTGGGTGGCATCTCTCATGTTATTTATGGACTACTTTTTTGTGGCAAAAAGAAGTCAAGAAACTGAACACTTGTCAACAAGGTTGTATTAACTTTAAGCAAATTCTTACCTCCTTTGGAAAATTTTAGGTGCTCTATAAATCAGGAGGAATAATTTAAAGAGAAAAAGCCAGAAAGAAATGTAATGGGATAATGGAAATGAAGTTAAGAAAAGCAAAATAAGAGATTTCCAGCTTTTTCAGGGGGAAGGGAGGGAGGGTGTGGCCCAAGGTTTGCTCACGTTGACTTTTAGGGATCAAGTCATGATAAAATTGGGTGAATGCAAGAACTTGGAAATGCTAGCTATGGCCTTATAATGGCATGCCAAGCTCCTACATGGTAAAGACTGATCAAAGTATTTGAGTATTGAAAATAAGGTGACATCTTCAGATGGCTCCAGACCTAATAGCTGCAACTCCATTACCAAGACTACTTGTGTACCACAGCCTGCTAAACAGAGACCCTGTTAAAGAGAGTTTTCAGTTTAGTGAACAGAAGTTACCTACCTTTTGAAATGTGATGACCTAAGCTGATCACATGAGGTGAAGTTCTGCTTTGTACACTTTTTAAACAATAACTGTAGTTACAGATTGCTTATATGCATGGTAAGAGGTGGAGAAGAGATCAGAGGCTCCAAGTTTATCTGAGCAGCTGAAGTCACAGGGGATAACAGGTAGTGTCTCTGTTGGAAGATGAGGAGATCAAGGAGTCCTTGCTCAGTGTTAGAAGGGAGTGGGTTTGCCATGCAGCAAAGCTAACTCCTATTCCTGTAATAGGGTGCTGGGGTAAAAAAATTCAAAAGGACTGCTGATTCCCTCCTGAGTTATGGACTTTGAATACAGGAGAATCCAGTCTGATTCTGTCCATTAGATAGGCAGAACTGAACAGACTGACTAAGAGTTTAGTGCAAATTTAATGTTTCTCACCACAATGAGAAATATTTGTTTATATAAATGGTCCCATCAATCTAGATGTTCACCTAAATGCCTCTTAGAAGAGTAGCTTCATAATATTAAGCAATTTAAAATGGAAGTATAAAAATGTTTGGTTAGAGATTTATTTACTTCTTCAGGCTGCAATAGCTTCAGTTATTTTTGAAGCAGGCACCTCCTCAGTCACAGACTAGGTGGACTCATGCTGAGCCCAGCATCCCTTTGGAACCATGCAGAGTTTGCATTGCCGTGGTGTTTCCACATAGCGATTCAGCAATGTGGCAGGCTTCCTTGAACTGTCCTGGCTGCAGTTTGCTCACAGTACCAACATGTTCTGAGGGCTAGCTTTCTGCTCGTTAGCCTGCTTAATCTTTTGATCCAACATACCAAATCTTGCTTACAGGCTGGTTTGCAAACTTCCTGAACAGCAAAGTCGTGGTGAAGGTGCCTCTTTGGCACTGGAAGGACTGTATTCCTCCTGAGGGATACACCAGGCCCGGCCATCCTGAGCTTAGATGGTCCTCCACCTGCTAGCATAAGTGCTGTCACAGAAGACAGTGGAATTAGGTAATAATGAGAGTGAGGAAGCGGGGGGATCTGCTGTCTGAAAACATAGGCCTGTTGGGAAATCCCCCTGTAACACATTTCATTTTCTAACTTCTGTCAATATTAAAAAGGATTTTATGCCAAGGACCTCTCTGAAAATCCTGCTAACCTTCTGTCTTTGTCAGTATTAGACGGAGATGTTTTAAATCAGTGTGCAAAACTACTGTTATTCTTAGACTGTTTTTTCTGAAAAGCTGAGGGCAGTCTACTTCTTGCCTTCCTCCTCTTGTTTCCATTTGCTGACATCAGCCACATCTACCATGAGGCTGAAAAGCTCAAAATACAGTCCAGTCCCTAGAAGTATCTACCTCATCTGGACAGATGAGGAGGATACTGACCCTAAGGAGGAGACCTCAGATTGTCTGTGGTGTGAGCCCTAGGCAGACCTTTGACATCCTTCAACCACAGGAGTCAGTCAATGGCTGGAACTTTGTAGACATCTAAAATGCTTGAAATTAACCCAAGTTTGTCGAAAAACAGGCTTCTTTAATGCCCTTTGTAATGCTTTTGTTTGTAACCCTGACATATGGTAACTACACACATCTTTCATGGCTTTCATCCCTTTGGCAGTTAGGGATGCTTGGCACTGTGTAGACATTTATTTTCTGCTGCAACTTTTGTTAGAATTGTGTTAATTCTCACTGTTGTTACAACTTCTGGTGTGCTTTGAATAGGCATGTATTTCTCTAAATAGTTTATTTAAAATGCTTCTTTGAAAAGGGTGGTTTTGTGAGCTTTAAGATGTGGAAGGTCTGAAAGAAAAGCAACATTCTTCTTTGTAGCCCTATTTTGAGAGTGTCTTCTGACACATGAAACTTTCATTATACTTTAATTATTGATAGGAAGCATTTTCTTACCAGCATAGCACTTAGACACAGTGAAATCACTTTTCAGGAGAAATTACTGCAAGCAATTTTTGGATGAGTTTCAATTTTGCAAATTGCTTAGGGTTTGTTTTTTTTTTTCCTTTGTTTTTTTCTTAGTACCCCATAAATTAAAGCACAAATGATAAGCAAGATCGTTATGCTGTCATGAATCACTCAAGTTCTAATGGCCTAATGCACTAAGCCTTAATTAGTAATATTGTATTTTTAAGAAGACAATATTGTGAATGAAATCTGAACATGCACGGGTTTATAACTGGGCTTCCCAGAAGATTTTAAATGGATTCCTCTTCTTAGTATGTTTTAAATAATTGATACAGCCACTTCAAGCTCTTCGTAGACAAACGAATTATTGGCTGCTAGTGACAAAATTTGGTTTGGGCATAATAACTTCACAGAGACATGGCACTGCATACATCTGCTGCTCTAATTAGAAAGTTTGCCTAGGGTGCTTGTATCAGAAAGAGTGGGGAAAAATAGTGATGCACAATCTGTTGTAACGGAGTGATTCCTGCAAAATGTGATTTATACAAGATTCTGGTTAACACTTTCACTTCTGCTGAACCCTCAAATGATGTTTCAGCAAATTTTATATAGGGAGCACTGAATTGGCCTTTCCTAAATGGGCTGCCTGCTTGGAAATGCGTCTTATATGCTAGATTTAGGGCCTGTAAGTGTATTAGTCCATGGTGCAAAAGGCCTTTCTACAGAAGTCTTCTAACAGGGCTCTGAGCCACTCTGGCCACAGTGAATAAGCCAGCACTTGCGGTTCCCTGGTGCGTGTCTCTTCATTCCAGATAGGCTTTCAATTGATGCTTGTTTACATAAGCAGTGAAAATCAGGAGTAATGACATAAAGTTAGTTTTGGTAGTGTATTGACAACCACACATTTTCTAGGGGAAACTTGTTGAGCTAGGGCTGAAAGTAGTTGCTGTTAGATGATGATCAAGAGCACCTTCTCTAAGGGGGGAGCATACAGCACTTGAAACCAAGCCCTTACAAGAGTGGTTGTATCTCATCCAGTCTAATAGCATTCGGGTCAAAATAAATATCTGTGATTATGGGGAGAACTAATCAGAAGTGTACAAATAAGAGCAGCTTTTGCTTGCTTATTGACTTCAATTTACCAATTCATCGAAAATTTACTGGGAAATTATTAGTTTCAATAAATAAACACCTGTTTTTCAACACACAGCAGGAGTTTGTTGTCACAGACTGATAAATTATTGCAGCTTTCTGGAGAAACCTGGTGGTGGGGGAGAGAATAGAAAGCCATATCCTGTTCTGCTTAGCATTCATTTAAGTTAACGAATAATTCTGGTACAAGGCACTTTAAGGAGGCTGAAAATAAAGCAAAGTGGAATCTGATTTAAAGAAAAAGGAAAGGAATTATCCCAAAAATGTTAGTGCCTTGGAGAAAGTGAAATGTGATCAGCCAATCCGAATATTTGAGAGAGAAGACGATATCTTAAAGGCTCGTGCTGGTATTATGGAACATGCAAATCTCTTTTCCTAATTTACTTACAAAATTATCTGTTCATACTAGGGTATTGCAGAAAGCAAAAAGGCTCTTCAGATATGCTGATGAAATAAAAGCAAGATCAGATATCAGAAATCAGAGAAGTGTAGTAACCTGATATGAAGGTGTACTTCTGAATATCATCCCTGGCGGTGTTCAACACCAGGTTGGATGAAGCCTTGGTTGATATGGTTTAGTGTGAGGTGTCCCTGCCCATGGCAGGGGGGTTGGAACTAGATGATCTTAAGGTCCTTTCAAATCCTGGGTATTCTATGATTCTATCTGTTGTTCTTTGGAATTGTCCTTATTGATAACTTTATAGGAAGTCAGAAAGGATGAAGCAGTCTGATGCTGAGGGATCTCGTGCATTTATAGAATATCCTGCCTGACATACAGCTGACTTTAATTTTTTTCTTTTACATTTCTAGGTTTTACCTAATCCAAGTACTTAGGTATGTTGTTAATCCTATGGTTGGTGTGACTATTAAAGTATATACCTTTTTTTAAGGCTACAGATGATGATGTGGCCTTAAATCACTCTTGATACGCTAGGGAAGTTGAACTAAGTATAGAGTAATATTCCACCTTCAGCAAAAATATGTTCCATTCTCATTTGTCCTGCTTGCCTCATCAGTACAGACCATATATAGAGGAAATTTCTTTTCTGCTCTTCTGAAGTCCCCAGACAATGGTACAAGGCCAGAAAAAGATAACAGGAGTCAGGTTTTATGCTCAAGTTCTTTCCTATGCAGAAACTAAGGGGTCACTCAAAAAATGTGGTTGCATATTGTTATTACAGCTGCTGATGCAAATTATACCTCCACTGGGGTTGTGAGAGCAGATAGTAAGACACCTTGGTCTCAAATATTTGTTGTGTAAAAAGCAGTGTTATCTGCAGTTTCCCTATTTTTTTGGTATAAGAATGCAATTGGATATGGGTGAGTGTAGGAGTCACCTCAATATATTTTCATTATATTTTCTTTAAGGGAGGGCTCCTATCCTGCCTGGGCTCCTAGAGACTTCCACTAATGCTTGAAGTATATTTTCTGCTGGTTGGAGAGTAGGTTGGGTAGTCAAAGTCATATAAATTGGGGATTTAATGAATAAGAGTGCCTCATATAGATGCTTAAAGAAAATTCCACCTCCTGAGCTTGTTCTTGTGAAGTTTATTATGAAGAAGAATAACCCAGGCCAGTATTTGGTAATTGTTCAATTACAACTGAGATTTTTTTCAATCTTCTATCTGCCTAGATATTCACAGTTTTCACAAAATTCAAGCTTGAGAAATGCACATAAGAGTACAAGCACTGTGTGCTGTATTTCTCTGCAATGGTCTTGCATGGAAATACACTTGTATATTCTGTGTAGAGAATGAGGTTTCAATTTCCTTATTCAAACCCCAGTGTAGTTAGAGTCTTCTGTGGTTCTGATTTTCATCATAGAACTTCTCACAGACAGATTTACTGGGGCTTTATTATAAGTTGTGGTAGTCTGCTAGTCTCATCTGGTTTTGTCTAATCTCATCTGTAAACTTTAAAGTAATACTGAGTTTCCTTTTTTACAGAAATTTTAACCAGCGGAATAAAATATAAAGCATTACTAAGATACTGCCATTCAGGGTAATTTAGTTCAACTGGTATAGTTGCTTCGGAGTCCACCCTAGTAGCTAACATGAAATCATAGAATAGTTAGGGTTGGAAAGGACCTTAAGATCATCTAGTTCCAACCCCTCTGCCATGGGCAGGGACACCTCACATTAGACCAGGTTGCTCAAGGTCCCATCCTGCCTGGCCTTGAACACCACCAGGGATGGAGCATTCACCACTTCTTTGGGCAACCCATTCCAGTGCCTCACCACCCTAACAGTAAAAAATTTCTTCCTTATATCTAGCCTGAACCTCCCCTGTTTTAAGTTTGAACTCATTACCAGTTGTCCTGTCACTACAGTCCCTCATGAAGAGTCCCTTGCCAGCATCCTTGTAGGCCTCGTTCAGATCCCTGAAGGCTGCTATGAGGTCTCCATGCAGCATTTGCTTCTCCAGGCTGAACAGCCCCAATTTTCCTTCTGACTGTGTAGGTAAGATCAGTGTTAAAATCCCTCTTGTTTCACCATTCTGAGCACTTTAACGTATTCCACCACAAGTCTTTTGCTGCACAGAAATATTTTAAATGGCTCTGTAAGAGCAAGTTCAAAGGATGATCTCTCTGACATGCATTCTTCAAAGCAAGACTACATTTCTCCACAACAAAAAAAATGTGTCCTACCTCTCCCCCTTCCTACTGTGAGTTGTGCCAGAGCTGTCACTTTTTCAGTAGGAATTGTTTATAAAAAGGACCTATATTCTGCTGTTCAGCATACTAAAAACCCTTTAGTTTTCAGTTTCAGTGTATAAATATTGATTTTGTACCTTACTGGTTTTGTTAGTTAACTCAAAGATGGGAACATTTTTGTTGAATAAATGTATTTAAGGAAATAAAATACTGTACCTTCAAAAAAAAAATGTGCTTGTTTCATAAAGTGATCATTTAATTCCAGCAACTAACTACAGTCTGTTTGGGGTTTTCTGGCTTGGATGTGATGTGTTTTGTTACTTAAGAAAGCCATCCTCAAAAATGACCACGGATGGCTGATTGTGATCAAGCTATGCACAATCAACATGGTGATTCAAGTTAAAGTCATCAAAGCACTTGATTCTGTTGTTAGATATGCATTGCTGTTCTTGATGCCTCTCTTACAGCAGTTTACTCAATTCTTTATAATAAACTTTAGATTAAACAGATTTCTGTTTTCAGTATGTCAAGAAATCAGGAGCAGAGGATGAGTTAGAACTGGGAAACGTCCTGTGCTTTGATCCAGTGAAAGGTCTTAAAGCTAATTATCCATGAAAAAAGCTACACTTTGAACCTCAGTCTCAAGCTGTGGGATTTGATTCCTAGAAGCCACATTTGTGGCTCGGTGACCAACCCTCGCTCCTGTTCCTGTGAACCTGACTTCAGAAGTCCATCCAGTTGGAAAACACTTCTGTAACCAGAATGAGAACAGCCTCAGGCTTGCACAGATTATGGATAGAGTATACTTGGCAGAGAGAAAAATCAGCCTCACTGGTGTATATTTCAATGCTTCTCTGAAAGCTCAGTTTTGCAGGTTGCTGAACGTTGCTCAGCCACCATCAATTCCTCCTGAAGCCAGTGGACCAAACCCTAGGCTTCATAAATCAGAGAAACTGCTGCTGTCCCAAATACATGCTTGACTACTACAGAAAAAATCACATCAAAACTAGAGATGGTCTGAATTTTCAGGTCTGCATATTTTAAATCTGCATTTCTACCCAACGTTATTTGGTATTAGAAAGGTTTCTGATAAAATGTTTCTGTTTTTTTTTTCATATATTAGAATGTTCCTTTTTTCTTTTTGAGACCAAATTTTTTCCTTATCACTGTGTGTCTCATTCCTCATCAATTGATTAGTAAGGTGTGGTAAGATACCTCTAACTTACCACCAATTCTTCTTTTCTTTCAAGTACATTCAGATGAGAGCTGATGAGTACTGCCAGTCATACAGTATAACCAGGTAGCAGCGTTTCAGCTACTTGGACAGGTAGTCACTGCCTCAGACTTGATAAATTGAAGACTTGATGATGCTCCCCAGCAAACAGGAGAAAAGTATTGTCTTCATTGCATTGACTTTTCCTAAGAGACTGTGGAAAGAAACTCCAGGACAGTGGACACAGCAATTCACATAACCCAATAGTATTTTGCTTTTGTCACAAATACCACAACCTTGACAAATGCAGAAAAGAGCAGGGCAGGAATGGGAAATTAAAGTGAAACAAGTATTCTTGTGTCTGCACATGTGCTCCACCTAGAGTCTTCCAGAGAGTCACATGAACACACTTCCCAGGGCAGTGGTGGAATCACTGTCCCTTGGAAGTGTTTAAAAAACTGTGTAGAGGAGGCCCTCAGTGACACGATTTAGTGGTGGACTTGGCAGTGCTGGCATGATGGTTGGACTTGATGAATTTAAAGGTCTTTTCCAGCCTAGCTGAGTCTGTGATTCTGTTCAGTGCTCCATGCCAGGTAAGGTTTTTCACTCTGGGAGCCCTGGAAGCTGATCCGTATGGTTCCCCAATAACTCCCAGTCTTGCCTACATAGAGAATACCTGCTCAAGGCTTACTGTCAGAAGGGTTTTCATGCATTAGTGAATCCCAGAATTTCAGACTTGCAAGAAGGCACTCAAGACACCCTGCTCAGAGCTACTACTTTCTTGATGCTGTTCCTTTTATATTTGTTTTTGAAGCTATGCAGCAGGACATCTGCTCTTAGCTCTCTCCTTCCTCTGCCAGGCTAGCATGCCTTCCTACTTCATCATTGTGATGAAGATGCCATTTCACACTCACCTGCAATGCCTGTGCAACTAAACTGCAGGCTTTGGGGTAGCAATCTGATTCTGGTTGTGCAAGCATGTCTTCACAGGTGCAGTGGTGGCAATTTCATCTGCCTTTTAGTCCATACCTAGGAATGAATGTTCTTACTGTGCTAATTATTTAGGCAGAATCTGGGTCTTAAGTATTTGTCTTTGGATTGTACCTGGATGTAAAGAAGGCTCAACTTTTCACAGCTCTTTTATAGATTAGCGTACTGAAGTTTTTTTGGTCACTGAAAGTGTCAATTTTGCTATAGGGAAGGAACACCTTGTTAGCTGTCTCTCTAAAGAACTGATTGACTCTCCATAACTGTCTTTCTAATCCTTTAAGGTTTTCTCAGCCCAAATTCATAGGAATGCAAGAAATCTAGGATAAAAACTTACAATAATACCCATCTGGTCTCTCAATAATGCAATAGTTATATAAATACTGATGTTAGTAGTCTGCATTTCTGTTCCCATTTTTTTCTGTCTGTCCTTCAAAAAGTCAAGGGTTTAGTCTCTGGGAAGTGCTGCTAGCTTGCATAACCTTGTTCTGATACTTGTTTTCATTGCAAACACTCATGTGGATATAGACAAAAAATAACTGCAGCTGAAGATTCAGTCCACTATTTATTAATTTTTAAACTTTTTACTTGTCTGTTATTTGTGACGCGATAGCTAGCATAGAAGCTGTGTCAACATATGTTGTTTGAGATAACTCTATATTTGAAGGTAGGGGCTGTGTAAAAATGTTTTGAATAATGACCTTTGGGTACAACAGTGCTACACAAATCTTACTGTCAATAGAGCTAGCAAGAAGAAAAACAATTGAGAAAGCACATTAGCACTCCAAAGCACATATGTTAGATCCACGAGAAAATACTTACTGAGCTGACAAACACTGGGCAAGGTTTGCCTTTCTGCAGTATGAGTGCAGCTTCTCATTCTCACTTAAAAAACCCATAAATTATTTGCAAATAAATGTCTAGCAAAAACATATATACCTAAAGCAGACTTAGAGATAACTACGTTTCAAACCATCTTATCACGTGTGCACCCCTATCTCCTTCTTTCCAGAGTCTTTTTTTTTTACAGCTCAGCATCCATTTCCTGCTATATATTGGTGCTTGGCATCTGAGGGAATTAGGGGGAGAAAACACTCAGAAAAAAAGAGCACATTGCTCCCTTTTTTTTGAAAAAAAAAAACAACAAAAACCCAAAACTAATATTCTCAAAGAAAGTGTAAAAAGTCCAAACAACTGAAACTAAAGACCTTAAACATGAATAGTTTGAATCATGGGCCACTGATAAGATTATAACCTTTCATACCCTTGCTCTTGGTCTGTGCTCTTCCTGGATAAAAGCAGAGTTCCTAGCAGTGTTTTCACAATGCATGTGCCACAAGAAGTCAAGCAGACAGTTCTTTCAGAGGCTGATGCCCAGCCATCAATATTCTTGATTAATCTTGAACCTTGTGATACAAAATAAACTGTTCTGTTTAACATGATGTCTCAGAAATGTTTGTAGGAATCTATGTTGATCATAACCTGTGCAATTCTTTGCAAGTTTAGTTACCTAAAAGGATGTGTACAGAATCCAAGCTCTCAAAGGCACTAAACTGCCACAAAGTGTTCTGTGAGCTTTCACATAAATACCTTTGAATATCTCAGTCTTGCCCTTTTGATAAACCAACCCGACTTGATACACTTAAGCTTCAGCCACTGCATGAAATACTATTTTGTGAACCAACATCTATCATAAGAAAACTTCTTTTAGCATCAATGGGATATGCAACTTGGGATGGGAAACCTGTTTAGCCAACCATTGATTATATGGTCATGTCTTTCCCTTCTTTAATTTCTTGAGCAGCTGCCTTAAGCACATTTGTTTGTTAGTCAGAGCATAAAGCTGTTAACTTCCAGTGGGCCATTCAGTTACTAAATGGATTGAGTTACCCTCAGTTTTAAGATAATGATAGCTCCTGCTAAATGAGTGTTTTAATTTGTCCTGCAAAGTCTCAAGTAGCATTTCTGTGGGGACATAAATAATAATGGTTGCATGAATCATAATAGTTTTTAGATGTGATCTTACAGACCCCCAGGCATCTTTGGACTACTCCTGAGGGATCTGTGAAAGGTAATTAACAATAGCAATGCAATTCACTGGTAGAAAATTTAATTTTGCTATCTAGTGATCCATTCATTCAAGAGAAAAATATTGGGGAATATAAACAGAAAAATGTCAAAAACCACAGAGAGCTGCTGCATCAGAGCCAAATGATATTAGCAGCTGAAGAAACATTCTAAATTATGATGCAAACAAAGAGATTCCTTAAATATCCCAAAATTATAAGGTGTCCTATACACACGTCTACAGATGATAATGGTCATACACCGCTTCCTCCTGGGAGTTACGTTTCCTATGTGACTACATTTTCACAGGACTAACTGAAGCTGCATTTCTCCTAAAACCAATTGTCCTGAAATAGTTTTGAGTTTCTGAGTTAGGTCTTCCAGTCTCTTACATTTATGAGAGAAAAAAGAGAAGTTTGAAGTGTGGAGCTGCAGTTGTGTGTATGACTGTAGCATCTGATTGCCTGGTAGGTAAAGAGTGAAGCTTTTCAAGAGGTTGATTCTTTGAGCTCATTGGGTTCGCACTTATGGCAATGAATGCTAGTAGAAAACTGTGTAAAGAAGCAGCACAACTCAGAAGACCACAGTCAGTGAAAACAGCAGGAGCATTTAATCAGCTGTTGCAGGAGGATTTGTTTTGGAGGCATACTGTCAGAGAAGGGAACACTGATTCACCTTTATTTACTGCCCAGCAGTGCCCAGGAGAGCGTTCCCCTTTCTCCTACTTTCATTCATTCAGAATTGTGCACAGTTACCCTGCCTGAGGTTGTCATGACTAGTCAAGAGGCGCAGTTTACATTAGCAGTTTTATGGAGAACTGTGTAGAGAGAGCAATGCAGGCAGTTGATTTTATTGACTACATGAACTGAAAGAATAAGAAAAAGATTGATTCAGAAAATGAAAATCTACAAAGGAAAATAAAACACCAATCCTAATATTTAGTTTAACCTGAAGTGACAGTTATGCTTATACAGCATTATGGGTTTTAAACTTTTAACTAGAAATTCAGTTAGTTTTACTCAGAAACAAACATTAGAACAAGTCATTTACTACTGCCTAGATTTTTTTTTTCCCATACACAGACTAAAAAAGCCAAGCCTTTATACTGAATTCTGGCTGAATTTTGCCAGGGCAGGCCTGTAAGCCTTTTTTTTTTAGATGCTCAGCAGGGTAGCACACCCATATCTTGCATCTGCAGTGTTTGAATATGGCAAGCACTAAGTTTGAAAAGGTCTGATTTTCCTTTTTCTTTCTTTTTCTTTCTTTTTTTTTTTTTTTTATTCAGGAGCATGGAAACATTTTCTGATGACACTGCAATTGTCTTAAGAAGTCAAATGTCTAGTAACTGGAAAACAGGAAATGTCTGATATTGTAATCTGTGTCAGGCTCTGTAGATGACTGTTTAGTTCTACTGAAATAGATGAAGACCTTCAAATTCATGTCTTATTAGCGCATGGATATGCCATTCAAATTATGCAGCAGACAAGAGTGCCTTGCCTCTAAAATACTCTTAGGATATGGTAATCTGATAATAACCAAACACTATGGACTAGTCTTATCATTTTTTATAAAACTTCATTAACTGCATGAACAAAAGTATGGGGAGCAAGATGAGACTGATGGCTTGGAATGGCTCCTCTTCAGGTTGTTAATGTCATCCTTCAAATGTTGACCAGCTACTCGAACTTCCTCAATGAAATCATTTCTGGGAATAAACCCTGACTGTGTGTGAGTGGTGTGACTTAATGGAGGTGAGAGATGCAAACCCCTGAATTTTATTAAAATGGGGAGTGATGAGCAGTCAGTAGGTGTGCTATTTGAACAGGCTGTTAGTCTGTTGAGGTGTGTGCACTGTGTGTGTGTGTTGAAAGTTTTAAGTGCACACCGTCAGTTTTTCAAAGGAGCTTAAGACCTAAAACCTCTTCACATGTCATGGTCTAAGATCAGGGCTTTTATAAAAAGCTGGACATGAAAGTAATCAGTCCAACTGGGGCCTGAACTGCTGTGAAAGCATGCTCCATAGGTTTATTCTGCAGAAATAGACCAGGAAATTCTTCAGGAGGCAGATATTTCCCTCTAGGGTGGCACTTCATCTACTCATTGGATTTTCATGGAAGTAATTCCTGTAAGCTATTAAATCTTGGCCAGTTTCCCTTCTCAGTTCTCAGAGGCCTCTCTTTGACCATCAATATGTAATGCTAGAATGAAAAGAGAAAAGTAAGGTCAGAGTTCATGTGGCTCACTTTTTCTCTGACCCTGTTTACTGTCTTTGCAGTCTTTTTTTGCTGGAGGAGCAAAGTTTCTGCAACCTTCCTACTTGTGAGATGATTCTCCTGTTCTCTATCCTAAACCTACAAAAACATTTGGGTACCTGTGCTACTACACCGAAGTGCTGACAGGAAAAAAATTACAGTTAATGTTTCTGCTGTATGATAATCCCTACATAGGCAAGGAGCTCTGTGTTCAGTTTCAAGACTAAATCAGAGCTGCTGGTCTGTTTATGGGAGCAATTGCAAGTTTTCAGGTGACATCAGAAGCATGCTAACATTTCAAATTAAGAACCCACCAGAAACTAGCTGTTCTTGTGCAAATCCTGCTTTGGTTTGGGATGTAGTATGTGTCCCCTGAAACCAGTGTGTGTTTGTATACAGGTGTTAACAAAGTCAGTGGACATCTTCAATGAAAAGCTATTTCTTTCCCCTTCCAAAATTGGTTTCACTTAAAGGGAAGGCACACTGTAGACCAAACAGCTGATATATATGTTTGAATCAAGTGAGGTACCTCAGTAAGCTGTTCCAGTATCCACTGAATGGAAGTCATTGACAATAATAATTTACATTAATCATTCTGAGCACTGAATCTTCCCACTTGTAGTGAAGTTCTTTATGAACCCATCATGTTACATGTTTCATCATTACAACTCTTTAGGAGTGAATTATGATAGAGGCAGTGCTGCTGCTTCTTTAGAGGATGGAAAGTGCATCTCATAAGTAACCAGAGATGGTTGCATAGTTCAGATCCTGAATTTTGGCAGATATGGTTACTGGTCTGTAGTCTACTTTTGTCACAGACTATTTTTACATGATCCTTGTATGAGCATCATGCCTTAGTTTTCTAGCAATAAAATAATAACTGGCATTTTCTCACCAAAAGGGTTATCAAGCACTGGGGAACAGACAGTCCAAGGAAGTGGCTGAATCATCATCCCCAGAGGTGTTTAAAAGACATGTAGACATAGCACTTAGGGACGTGGTTTAGTGTTGGACTTGGCAGTGCTAGGTTAATGGTTGTACCTGATGATCTTAAAGGTCTTTTCCGACCTAAATAATTCTATGATTCTATGACTGATTTTGGAGGGAATGGCTTGCATTATGTGATTATAAATAGTGTAACAGAACCTAGATAAATCTTAACAGTAAGTTTAAGAAACCAAGGAAACAAAACTGAATTGAGAAATTAATGAAGAAAGGCAGCAGTTTAGTCCTTAGTTCTACATTTATATTGTAGAGTTTTATCTCTAAACACATTCTGTACAGTCTTTTAATATAGCTAATTGTATTCAGAAAATTATTACTCAATCATTATAATTCAATCAGTCAAATCCATGTTGGTTCTCATTTGGTGCTTTCACACTTAATTTTTATTTTACATCATGACAACCATTAAATTACTCTAACTGGTAAAATAAACATATGTAAATAAAAATAACAGCTACTCACATATTTACTTATCATCTATAAATGCTTTCTTTTGTTTATTTGTAGAATTTTAAAAAAAGAAAAATAACTGTAACTTCAAGGCTAGTGAACATTTTTGCTCTATGAGATGGTGTGCATGTACAACTTCTTTAAAGTTTTGAAACTTTTTGGAGGGCAGGGTTAAAGCTTTTGTCTTCAAGTGTTCCTTTAAAGGACAATATGGATCATAAAGCAGAACATAGCTAAGCAAACATCTGGTTAAATGTTTTGAGGTGGCCTATAGAAGATATAAGTGAGTTTTGATGCTTTCTTTGGGTTTTGTTTGGAGGGTTTTTTTTTTCTTTACATCAGAATATTAATTTTTGACATGTTCGTCCCTCTGTAATTGAGATGGCTCCTGTTTCTGATGCATTGAAACTGCATGTCAAGTCCTGAATCTTTCAGTCAAGCTGACAAGTATGTGTCCTGTTGACTGTGTCAGAACAAAGGTGGTGATGGGACCCAACAATTTTTTGCTAAAATTATTTCAAAATGATTCATTGGCTTGAATGACATTTTTTTTCCTGTTCTTATACCTCTCATTTTTAACATCTTGAGACGAGTCTAATTTGAACTAATGCAAATATAAACTGTTATTTCCCTTCCCAGACTAATCTTCCTGCAATTGTGCATCATCTTCCATACTACTGTTACTGCTCCTACTTATCCTTGTACACCTGATTAGGTATTATTCTGCCCTGAATATATGTCCACCCTCTGTTCAAAGGAGAAATATTTGATTTTCATATTCTTACACTTTTCCAAATCTTTAGGCAGTGTAATGGTTACAGAGTATATTAGGACACCGCTTAGGACTATGAATAATTCATGCCGGCATGATTTATTTCAGTGTACATTTGGCTCAGTAGCATAATTCAGTGATAGTGATGCTGAGGCTGTAGATTTCACTGGCAGTTCAAGAAGAGCTGTTAGATATGGCTTTTAGGGTTCTTATTCAGTTTTATTTAACATCTGGTCAGGTACCTCATCTGAGGTTTCACAACCTATTAGTCTTATGCTACTGGATACTATTTCGGTGGCTCTAAAGAAGTTTTGCAGTGGACAGCATATTAATACAGGAGGAGATCAGATACAACTAAGAATGATATTTGAGATAAAGTGCAAGGATTTAGAGTGTCTTTATTTTAAAAGATTTTTATTAATTATTTTTATATGTAATAATGCTTTTATTGCCTTTTTTTGGGGGGGGGGATGTTAGTGACAGTATCAGTTACATACAGTGGGTTTTTTGGTTAAGGATCAGCTTTTGCTACAGAGCAGATTTATGATCCATCTGAGTACTATGAAGTGATACTTTAGGTTGAATGATTCATCCTGGAAAACAGTATTTTAGGTGAACCAGAAGCTAGAACAGTGTAATGATAAATGACCTGATTCACTAACCTTGTTCATGCAGCTAGCTAATAATACATTTGTGTCAGTTTTCTTTGACTTCTGGTGAATGCACCCAGATAGGGTATACCAACTTTCAGATACAACTTTCATGTATTTATTCTTTGATTTTCTTCTTCCTTTTTTCATCTTCTTGTGAGAAATGCTGAAAATATACACTGGACCAAAGAGCTGTAAGAGGAAGTTGGTATACTGTTTGTCAATAATTAAGAAGTTAACTACTAGATAGTTATTTGAACCTCTGACAAATTTTGTCAAACTCATTCTCCCTGACCACTGTGCTCAAGTTATTACTAATGTCCTATGCTTTAAATGACTTTGAAAGCATTGCCTTTTCTTGTAGGAAGCTTCTGTGAAACATCATTGGATAGAGCTGTTGACCAATTTAGGAGTTGCGATTCTATACTTTTCCTGAAAGTTTAGCAATCTTCTGGAAAAAAAAAAAAAAGAATGCTAAGCATAGCTCCCCTTTAATTCTTCATCACCTATCTCTTTGCTCACTGATGATTTTTACTGTTATTTGGAGTGTTTCTTCATCTGCCATTCTGCGGAAGTCTTAACTCATCAGTGAAATTCAGAAGCGTCATAGTGCAGCATAGTTAACGACAACACCTAATGACAAAACTCAGGGATTTAGTACTTTTTCTGTAACCATTAGCGACTTAAATTTGCTAGGTATATAGCATAACATGAAATCTATTTGCCTTTTGATTTATCCTGAAATTAACATTGCCAGATGGATTGATTAGGAGCATTCTGCAGTCTTAATACATAAATTTGTCTTTGGAGATCTGAAGATTATTTTAGGAGAGAGCAGGGAACAATATTGAATTCATTTTAGCTCCTCTTCTAAATGTTCAGTGAATTTAACTGAAGCATATTTCTATTTTTTATGTGTTTCATTTTACTAGAACATGCAATTACAGGTTGGTACAATATATGCTGTAGCCAGAACATTAACTAGTCATGTTTTCACTGGCAAGTTGGAGTAAGGCTGGTCCCTTGGTGCATTTGGTTAATGGGGGCAAGAGGTGAGTTTTGACTTTTCAGCACTCACTGTCTCACAAGGAGCAGAGAGAAAGGGTCTCCTCCGTAGCACAGTCATCACTGACCTGGTGAAAGTAGTTCTTCCCACCCCATGTAACATGAATAGCTCTTCTCTCCTGCAGTTTACCCTAGAGCAGAAGCCTTGCTGCTGACTCCTCTTGCTCTGGTGTGCTTTCGCTTCTGCCTCTCCAGCTACCTGTCTATGGTCACAGCAGGGCACTAACCCCAGCCTGGCTCCTGAGCTTATAAGCCATGCAGTTTGTTAACTCCTGTTCTGTTTCATGTGCCATTTCCTGGCAAACTGGCTGCCCAGAGACATGTCTAGAGGATGTATGATTTACAGGTATTGTACAGAGCAGGAAGCTCTTTCCCATTCTATAATAGCTCTTTTCTTTTTGAAAACAATGCTGCTGCTGTTTTCAATGAAAAAAGCTTCTGAATAAACAGTTTTCTTTCCACTTTGGTTTGATTTGGAAATAGAATTTTCAGCAATATATGAACACCAGCAGAGATCAGTCTTCCCCTTCCCTTTCCTCTTCCTTTCCCCTTCCTTTTCATCTTCTCTCTCCCTTCCCCTTCCTTTTCTCTTCCCCTTCCTTTTCTCTTCCCTTCCCTTTCCCTTTCCCTTTCCCTTTCCCTTTCCCTTTCCCTTTCCCTTTCCCTTTCCCTTTCCCTTTCCCTTTCCCTTTCCCTTTCCCTTTCCCTTTCCCTTTCCCTTTCTCTTTCCTCTTTCCTTTCTGTTTTGTTTTTTTTTTTTTCTAATCTTGAAGGCAGGGATATAGTTTCAATTTTCACCATCACTTGTATGATTAAGTGTAAAAAAAATTTATATGATGGAATGTGTGTACTTGTCATGAGCTAACCAGTTTTGAATAGGAAAAAGTTCTGTGGGAGAACCAGTATAAAAGTTGGTACATGCAGTGATATTTTGCTGTTAAGATACTTTGGAAAAAGACTACATGTTGACAATAAAGTAATGGAACAGGAATGGATAAATATATTCAGTATATAACTCCTGATGCTTTGAGTCAACCTCATTATTGCCAGCAGAAAATAGGACATCTTCAGAGCACCAGAATGATAATTTCACTTCTCACTGTGACAAAGAGGAAAGGAAAAATATGAGCGAGGTAAGATAAACAGGAAATTTCACTGCAGGTTTAGGCACCAAGAATAGTGAGGTACTATTTTGAGGAAAAATATTGCAAATAATATAATGTTGTGATAACTGACATTATCTTTGAGTTGGTATTCATGAAGTTTATAATTAATTAGGATATGTTTTTACTGTTGTAGCTGAATTTTAACTCTACAGCATTTTAACATACTCTTTTTTTTTGACCTAAATCCGTCCAAATTATTGTCTTTGTTAAAAGTACAGAACAAAACCACTATTGTGTCTTAGGCTATGCTCAGGCAGATCAAGGAAGTTCGCATTACTAAGCAAAGCCATACACATTTTAGTAATCCCAAAAATGTTTGAACTCTATGCAATTAAGTGAGATGAGTGTCCACGTGATGGAAATGTTAACTGTTTTTGCTTAAATCTGTTTGTAAAACAGACAGTCCAATAGGGGAACAAAAGAGGGAAAAAATATCTGGAAATGTAATCAGGCATAATAACACTTAAGCTTAGAGAGGAGAAAAGCATTTCATTTGTAGATGTAAATGAAATGTCATTACAATTCAGCATCTTCAGGACAGCTCTTCATTTATGTTGGTTAACATTAGCATTTCTTAAGGATGATTTAATATATATTTGAAAGAGTTTTTTTTAAACTGGGAGATTATTCAGAAGAGCATGGCTGCAATTTTGTGGATATCGTACAACCAGCATTCCCCAGTCCTGTGATTAAGATTCCTATTCTAACCAGAAGAAAATGGAATATGCTTTAAAATGCTGTGAAAAATAACAGTATAGGCTATGTGCTAACACATAACAGTTGTTTGTGATGTTACTAGGTTCTGTTATTATTTGAAAGTTTGTTCTATTTACTCTCTTTAAAAGACATGCTTTTGATTAAAATCATGCTGGGTTTTCTTCCTGTGAAAGCAGAGATCTTTGGTCTAATGATAGTGCAGGATCACCAGCTGCCTTACAGGCTTTCAACCAGGCAAACCTTGCTGATGCTTCATGATCCTAAATAAAAGAAATTGTCCAGTGGGTATGTCACTGTCCTCTCACAAGGCTTCTCCTCTGAATAAGCTGTTATCCTAAAGGCCACGTAGGAGGAGACACCTGTGTGCTAGGAAATGGGATGGCCACCAACTCTTTTTTAATATGACTAATGAGCTGGAATTCTAGGAGAAAGGCTGATTTTTTTAACTCATCAGCAGTATGAACAAAATAGGACAAGCAGAATTAAATAAAAGTGGTTTTGAAGGCTTCAGAATCAAGCAGATCCTGCAAACTACAGTGCCCATTCCAATGCTTATTGGCTTCTGGGTGCTTGAAGATACTCCAGTCTCCTAACTCATACATAAACCTCTGGTTCCCATAATCTTTTGCAAGATGCAACACTTAGATCCTTGTGTAAATATGAAAAATAATCAGTAACATGTTTTAAACTTTTATAAGCTCATTTTTTAAATCATCTTAAAAATTCTTTTATTCACCTTTTCGTGAAGCATTTTTCTACACTGGTTCTACAATTCACTGTCAAATGTATGTCTGCCAACTTACTTAGACAGTTTTTTCTAAGACTATCTGTAGCCACCAGACAGCTTTCTTCTGGGTTCCGTTTTCTTACTACCCTGCTACAGATAAACATATGAACAAATAAAACATCTCTGAAATGTGATGAACACTGGAATGGAGCATTGTGTATAAGAACAGTTGCACATGAATGATCTTGCTGCAAAGAGAAGACACATGACAAGCTAGAAGTCCTGCTTATGGTGTCTTTCCTTCTCCCATCTGGATGAATTTCTGTGGACTGACATACAGAAATAGAGAGTCCCTTTCATTTCCAGAAGAATTTTCCAAGCAGATTAAAGGAAAATGTACCTCCCGACTGAACTTTTTGTTATTCTGGTTGTATACACAAAGTGCTGGTGTAGCTTATACCAGAGTGAATTCCATGAGGTGTATTATTTCTGAAGGTAGATGCAATGAAAGAAAGGTCTGCTCACACTACTTCAAGATTCTTTTATCACTTCTTTATTCCACAGTGAGGAATGTGTTTATACTCATGTGGTTTAAAAGCATATGACCCAGATACAAAGAGGTATGTGTTATTTTACAATATCTAATCCACCCAGTCTTCTCATTGCTTTTGTTATTTTCTTGAACATGCTCCACCTCCCTCCATGACATCTCCCAGTTTTAGACATGTTGTTTTTAGCATGGTTGGGTTTCAGGTGTGCTGATGATCAAGTAGCCTAAATTTAAACGTTGGCAGTGCTGTTTCAAATGTGATTGTATAATATTTATTAGTAATGTGTAGTATCATGCTTTCTACATTTTGTCCTTTTCTTAACTCTGATGTATATGATGGTTTTGGCATCCATCAGGTTTATTTATTTTGGCTTTTTGCTGGTCCCTGGAGATGTTCTAGTTAGCTGTGCGTGGTCACAGCTGATGTCATCTCATGTTAGTGGTAGTCCTTGCTTTGAGTGGAAGGTTAGATTAGATGATCTCCAGAGATTTGTTCCAACTGTCATTTCTGTGATTCACTGTGTATTAGTCATTCATCTTCTGTGTATCAGAGGTGTACTTAACTTTATATGCTTCCTGTGAATTCTTAACAAGCTTGTGATGGTGGGGGAGAAAGTGAAATTACTTTCATTTTCTGCTGCTCAACAGCTGGTTGGGATACCCAAGAAACACAAATTCTTGTTAGTAGCAGTGAATACCACACTCAGATGGCATGTGCTGTTAGTAAAAATCTGAGTCCTTCTGTAGTTGTTGCCAGATCTTTCCTCCAAGGAAGAATCCTTGGACATCCGCAGTGGTTGGGGAGACATGAGAAATTGTGTTTTCAGATCATTTTCGGTGGTTGTCTGAAAAGCGTAGCATTCTGTGCAGAGATCTGTGGTGACAGAGTTTGATCAGATTGATTAATAGCAGGAAGAAATTAAAGAAATTA
The DNA here is from genome assembly GCF_012275295.1 of Melopsittacus undulatus. Classification (NCBI taxonomy): domain Eukaryota; kingdom Metazoa; phylum Chordata; class Aves; order Psittaciformes; family Psittaculidae; genus Melopsittacus; species Melopsittacus undulatus. Next base: position 66,493,418 of record NC_047527.1, on the reverse strand, counting down.
CCTAATGACAGACCAAGGGGTAGCAGTGAACAGTACATAGAATCATAGAACAGTTAGGGTTGGAAAGGACCTTAAGATCATCTAGTTCCAACCCCCCTGCCATGGGCAGGGACACCTCACACTAAACCATATCACCAAGGCTTCATCCAACCTGGCCTTGAACACTGCCAGGGATGGAGCATTCACCACCTCCCTGGGCAACCCATTCCGGTGCCTCACCACCCTAACAGTAAAGAATTTCTTCCTTAGATCCAGCTAAACCTCTGCTGTTTAAGTTTCAACCCGTTACCCCTTGTCCTGTCACTACAGTCCCTAATGAATAGTCCCTCCCCAGCATCCCTGTAGACCCCCTTCAGATACTGGAAGGCTGCTATGAGGTCTCCACGCAGCCTTCTCTTCTCCAGGCTGAACAGCCCCAACTTTCTCAGCCTGTCTTCATATGGGAGGTGCTCCAGTCCCCTGATCATCCTCGTGGCCCTCCTCTGGACTTGTTCTAACAGTTCTATGTCCTTTTTATGTTGAGGACACCAGAACTGCACACAATACTCCAGGTGAGCTCTCACGAGAGCAGAGTAGAGGGGCAGGATCACCTCCTTTGACCTGCTGGTCATGCTACTTTTGATGCAGCCCAGGATACGGTTGGCTTTCTGGGCTGTAAGCACACACTGCTGGCTCATGTTCATTTTCTCATTGACCAACACCCCCAAGTCCTTCTCCACAGGACTACCATGAATTTCCTTTTTTGCCCAACCTGTAGCTGTGCCTGGGATTGCTCCGACCCAGGTGTAGGACCTTGCACTTGGCATGGTTAAAGTTCATGAGGTTGGCATCAGCCCACCTCACAAGTGTGTCAAGGTCCCTCTGAATGGCATTCCTTCCCTCTAGCGTATCAACAGAACCACACAGCTTGGCATCATGGGCAAACTTGCTGAGGGTGCGCTCAATTGCACTGTCCATGTCACCAACAAAGATGCTTAACAAGACCGGTCCCAACACCGATCCCTGAGGGACACCACTCGTTACTGGTCTCCAGCCGGACATTGAACCGTTGACCACAACTGTTTGAGTGCGACCATCCAGCCAGTTCTTTATCCACCGAGTGGTCCACCTATCAAATTGATGACACTCCAATTTAGAGACAAGGATATCGTGTGGGACAGTGTCAAACGCTTTGCACAAGTCCAGGTAGATGACGTCAACTGCTCCTCCCCTGTCCATCACTTTTGTAGCCCCGTCATAGAAGGCCACCAAATTGGTCAGGCAGGATTTCCCTCTAGTAAAGCCATGCTGGCTGTCACCAAGCACCTTGTTGTTTTTCATGTGCCCTAGCATGCCTTCCAGGAGAATCTGCTCCCAGATTTTGCCAGGCACAGAGATGAGACTGACTGGTCTGTAATTCCCTGGGTCATCCATTTTCCCCTTCTTGAAAATGGGGGTTATATTTCCCTTTTTCTGGATGTCAGGAGCTTCACCTGACTGCCATGATTTTTCAAATATGATGGCCAGTGGCTTTGCAACTTCATTCCCCAGCTCCTTCAGGACCCGCGGATGGATTTCATCATGGCACATGGACTTGTGTACATTCAGATCTCCTCCTATACTATGCCAGCTGCAATGCTCACAAAAGAGTGGATTTTTTTGGGACTGGTAGATGTAACCTGGACCCCTGTTTACATTTGTTTATAAAGAAGTTTGCAGAAATGCAAATGTTCTACATGTATTGCTGTATTTATTGGGCCAAGGTGTGATATCATGCTGAAAACGCATCTGGCAGACTGTGTACCCATGCACTATCACACGGCAAGAGATAAATAGATTGGCAGTGGGTAATGCAAAAATGAGAATCAGTTGTTTAATGAACTGAAGATGAGAAATGAATAAAATTTAAATGCTTAACTTGGCTAAGTGACAGATGGAAGAAATCTGCAAATTTTGGGGGTGTGAAAGCTCTCCTGGAAAATGCAGCTCTATTGAAATCAAAATGCTTCACAAAAGCAGGTCAACTGCAGTAGACTTTCGTTTCAAAAAAATAAAAAAGGCTGTCAGACATTATACATTTTAATGTTTTGGAATACATCTTTTAAAATTCTTAGGAGTTCTTTGGATTTGTTTTTTGTCTATTTTGATTTCTTTAGAAGCAAGTGCAAACAATAAACAAATAAACAAAAAAGACTTGGAATTTTCCTTACAATATTATTGGAAGTGCTTCGGTTTTGCTGTAATTTGGAGCAAAGCCGTAGTATAAAATCCTTGGAAGTTGCTGTCATCCATTCAGTTCCCAGGAAGCCTGAGGACTGAGTCGCACTACAGCTAGTATCTTTTGAGATGTAGAAACACCATTAATTGCCAGCAGCCATACTACAGCTCAGTTGCTTTGCACTCTGTATTGAAAGGGACTTAATGTGTGAGTGATTTCAACATCCCACTATGCCAGATATCCAGCTGTAGTGGTACTGCTTCTCCTATCATACTGCACTGAAACATAGAAACCTTGTTCTTATTTTCCCTGCATGCTGTACCTAATCTCTTATGGGATCAAAACAATTGTAAGGGATGATTTTTGTACTGATACTTTCTGTACACTGTATGAGAGATTTAGTAGGGCTTTTCTTTCTGTGTCTCCTTCTTCTGTAAGGTCTGTTACCAGGTGACCGGGATAAATTATAACTAGCATGTCTTGCAAAAAAAAAAAAACAGCTAGGTTCTGCTATTGGCTATTACTAATTTCTTTATGCCATTGAGAGATTCTTCGTGTGTTTTTACATTAAGGGTTCTGTGGTGCAGTCTGGTGTGTTTGAGTGTTTAAGGTGTCATTTAGTGCCGAAGAAGTTAACATTCCTGCAGGAATTCACAGAAAATGTGACTCGGAAAAATTATTTCTGTCACTGTATACTTAAAACACTCAGTGTATCTTTTGCATTAAGTAAGCTGGTTTGGTATTTTAACAGACAAATTTTATTGTCTTTCATCATATCTTGTACATAGGATATTTAAAGAAACACATAGTTAGGACCTTGTTTAGAAGTCAAACAAACAATCAGCTTTTGAACAGAGCATGAAAACTGCACAATTTTCATCCTGGTTCTGTTCTTGCAAAGCAACCTTTGAATTCATGCATTATGGGAAACTCAGCATGATCCATTCATCACCTTTCTGTCCACTTCACTTCAGTACTGGTGTTACTGTGAAATCCACATTCAGGGACTTTTTTCCTTTCAGGTGTGTGCATCACTCCTACTGTGTATAATTGGTTATGTATGGGTAGCATGGGAAGAAGACTTCTTAAGTGCTTGCAAAGACACTGCTTTACAGAACTGCAGTAAATAGCTACTTTAGCAGTGGTTTTAAAAGTAATTTATAAGTTTGTCTTTTTTAGACACAGTGACCTTTAAACTAGCAAATACAAATTGCTGTATGGTTTAAAGACATCATATGGTACTTTGAGGTGCTACTCTCTTGAGTATTAGGTACATTCAAGATCAATGGCCAATTTACTTTGGGGAATGGAGGAGGTAGGTGCTCTACCTATCTGTGTTTTCAGCAGATTCCTTGCTAAAATGGAAACTAAATTCATCCCTGTTAAGCCTTTAGTTCTTCTGTTTCGTTCTCTGTAAAACCGACTTTGCTCTGTACAATAGGTAATGCCACCCCATTCTGCATGAAAGCTGGGGGAGTATGCTCAGAAAGTCTTTGGACTTCTTGTACTGTGTGAAATTGAGAAAGATGAGCCTGACAACAGAAATACCTTTTTAAGATCCTAGGTAAGAAAATCTTGTATGGTTGGGCTTTGTACACCTTTAACTGGAATTCACTGCCAAAGAACTTCACTTTCAAAGAAATAGTTTTTATCATAAGCTATACAGAGGATATTCTATTGTATTACTGGGGTTGAATGTCTTGAAATTATAAGGTGCTTTTTAAATTTAAATAACCAAAAGAAAGATTTAGGATTTCAATACCCAAGCAAGAAAGGTACATAAAGGATATCATGTCTTTAACAGATAATTAGCACACATAAAATGGCAATTTGCAAAAGTTACAAACTGCATTATAGATTACAGTCAAAGTAACTATAGTCAAAGAACTACAAATGTAAATAGCACAAAACCAGGAGCTGTTTTCAAAATGAGACATTAAGAAGTTCAGATTTTTTTCTTTTTGTTTGGGTTTTTTGTTTGTTTGTTTTGTTTGGGGGTCTTGGTGAGTTTTTTTTCTTGATTGGTAGGTTTTGTTCTTTTTTGGTTAATGGAAAGGACCAAAATTCAGCTTTATTTGAGATAAAGAGCATTTTATACAGAAATCATCTAATAGCCTTATGCTTAAGTGCTTCATATAAACTAATTTTTCTCAAACTTTAGCTCTTTGTGCATGATGAAGAGATTTTCTAATAAGAGGATCCAGAAATCTGTGCCAATCTAATAGCAAAACAGGTTGTGAACTTAGCTTCAGTTAGGACTGAGACCAATGTGATACCAAGATGAGGGCCATTAGAGTTTATTAAATTTGTCTAACGATATCAGTCAGAATTTGTTTTAAAAATACAAGGATTATTTATGAAATATGTACAATATGGAGCTGGTTTGCTTTCTAATCTGCCCTGTGAAAAGTAGTCTTTTATGATGATTTCATAAAGTTGCCATTAAATGGCTAGACTAAATATATTTCAAAGTGTTTAAGGAGATATTTCATATAGCAGCAGGAAGTGATGTGTGTTTCTGTTGTGATGCTTTTGCATTCATGAGAGAAAACATTCTTTTTTTAATATGTAAATATTGAATTTGTAAAATATATGGAAAAGCTCTAATAAGATCCTGGGAGCTATAGTTCAAGTCCTAGCTTGTAGAAGTGTCTGTATAATGTGCAGAGAGGCCCCTGCAAAACAGATAAGCCAGACAATTGCATTTCATCAAGCATGATCATGAAGGAGGATCTTCAGAGTGGTGGAAACACATGTGTTATCCTCAGCTGCCTTCTGATCAGTAAAGTGCTTAACAGACATTTAGCTGTCCCAAAGGTTGCCATCTGTGGTGGGGACTGTTTCTTGGCAATTTGATGCTGGGAAGGTCCACTTCTAGCTGACTGTTCTGGCTCACTACAGATCTGGAACCTGGCTGTGCTCACCTCTCAGGGGAGGAAGGCCCAGGGCTGCTGGGTAATACACAAAAGTCATAGCCACTGGTCTTTAAGTACTAATTGGTCCTGATGTAAAAGTCCTTCACAGAGCAGACAAAGGTTACTCAGAGTAACACAGTTCCTGAATGATCATAGCATTTTCTCAAGATTTATTTTGATAAATCCATCAAACATGAGCCTCGGGTAGGCCATGTGTTTTCTGGAGATGGGCTGCAAATGTGACACTACTGATGGCTCACAATGGCTGGCCTTCAGAGCAAAGTGCTTATTCAGGTGTAGTCTCACCATAGACAACCAGAGCCATACAAGCACATACACTGAAAGGTACAATGTGAAGGTAGAGATAAATACCTAAAAAAGCAATTAGTTCATGACATTTTTACCTTGTAGGGGACATAGAAAAAAGATGTGTTCTCTTAGTGATTGAGGATTTTCCTTTTCGAACCTTTGTTTTCTGTATCTTTTGCTGATCTTTTCCAAGACTCACTTAATTGCTGCCTCACAGAAGCCTTTGTGGAGTAAGCTGAAGCTGTGCAGCAGCCCTGAAGCCCATGGATAAGCAGAGGGAGCATGCTGAGAGTTTATAATAATAGAGATACCAAATGCTCTGTTAAACACCTTGGCTTGCCCCTGACTCTGTCAAAGATTTCTGCAGTATCTTGCCTCTTTTCAGTACCCCAGACAAGCCAGAGCTTACTAAGCACAATGCTCAGTAAAAATTCCTCCTGAAAGCCGTACTAATCTTTCACTGTTATTTTGTACTAAAGGAGCTGTAAAAGGAGTGTTTAGAATGTATTGATTCTCTTTTGTCCCTGTTTTCCTCAAAACTTCCAGACAGATTTTATTACATTTCAGTATATTTATTTAGTCATATGGTCAGAAACCCACATTTCTGTCAGGGGCATTACCAGCTCAGTGGCCCATCTTGGAGAGTAGAAGAGTATGAAAACTACTTACTGGAATGTATGCAAGTAGTGCAAACATCTACTCCCAGGCAATATATCCCAAAATGTCATCTTTATCACTTAAGCTGCAAATATATTTCAGGCCCCATGCATGGTGAAGACAAAGCCATGGGCTGGGGGGTTAGGTAGCTTTGTGCTGCTTTAAAACTTTAAATATCACAGTAATAGTAATATACCTTGCTGATGTTTTAATAAGTTTGAATATAGTATTTTTAGCTTATGTTCAGTGGTGTCCATGAATCAATGTTAATCAGTTGATGGCCTGACAGGGCTACAGATTTCTGAATTAAAAAGAAATGAATAATTAGTAGGCTGAAGAGTCAGCATTCTTTATGGAAAGAGTAATCTTTTTTTTTTCAGATTCAATTAATAAAGACCATATTGATTTAACTAAAGGAGGAAATTGCTATCACTTGGATAGGATGAAATTCAGTTCCTATTTCACTTGTTTCTTGATGATATGGAGCAAAGAAAACCCTAGACATACCAGAATCGCATAAAGCATTAGGGGGTCAGATTGTTTTTGTTGATGGCTGGATAAGACTCTTGTGTATTCTAATATACAGACTCTTTAGCTGTTAAACTACTAGTTCAGAACATTCTTTTTTCTTAAAGGGTTAATTGCTTTGTAGATGAGAGCATTACTAATATAACTTGTTGATCCTAAAACAACCGGACACATAAAACAAGTGCAGAGTTCAAACAAGCACTTGCAATAGAGTCCTTCAAAAGAAATAAAGCACAATGAAGCTGTAATTGTATTTAAAAAAAATGTAAAATAGAAATTCATTCAAAATCTGTGAAGAAAAAAACCCACTCCCTGATGGCCCAAAACCACTCACAAAAATTAATGACAGGTATGAGATTCATGAGCTTGCTCTGTTTTCATGACAAGGCAACTATTCTTGACAGGATAAGGAGAATTCCTGTATTTTTGCTTACACAAGTGTCAGTTTTGTAAACTACATAAGTAAAAGAAGTGGATGAGCATGCCACCGAGTGAAAAAAGTGTTGCACTTAGGTTCTGATAAAATACAGTGGTTTACTCTTGTCTATAGCCATTCCCCATTTCATTATTATGTTTACTTGTTGCAGCATGCATCATTCACACAATCTACAAAATAGTTGTATGTAAGTAGCATGGTAAAATATTGGTGACCTTTTCCATTGGCCAGATGAAAAGAAATACAGAATGACCAGATAATACAAGAAAACAGTAATCCTGACCTACCACTCATCATGGGTGTGGCACAGTGTTATCTTTGATTAAGGTCAGCTAAGTTTGTTGTCCTAAAAACATCTGTTACAGTTTATGGAGGATTTGTGGGGTTTGGTTTTTTTTTTGACAGGAACTGCTGAGTTTTTCTGTATCAATGTAGATGGTCCCTTCTAGATTTTCAGCACTGCTTTAGGCTCTAGAGTCTGTTTGGCAGAAATGCTGTAGGAGCCGTGATGTTTTTTTCTTATGTAACTTTAATTTTTCATACCTTACCATCTTAAAAACAGCAGGAGAAAAAAAAAATCACCATTAAACAAAACAAATTGCCATGCAGCAAGATATATCCTAACCTGTCAGTTTAAAAAATTAAGGATATGACTTTTCTTACAAAGCAAGGGGCAGCATCACTCCTACCTTAATTTTTATCACTCTCTCTGCACATGTTTCTGTTGCTGTGCCAGTAAATCTTTACCCTTGTGGTCTGTCATGCTACAGGTTTATCTTCTCTAGCTTCTGGGATTTTGAAGCTTGTTGTTGTCTTCATTCACGATTCAGGCAACTGTGCGGCTTGCAGCAGTGAACAGAGCTCTTTCATAACTGGCCATCTGTGATGAGTTGCTGAGAAGGGCAATACACACAATCCACCATCATCATGGATGGATGAATAGGAGTAATGGTGAATAGGGATTACACAATCTTTATTTATTTTTTTTTCAGTCCTGTATGGTAGGTTTTTTGTTACTGAAGAGTCCTCAGAGAAAGACATTTCCCTGGCTGACATACCCTGTCCTTCATTTCTAGGCAGCTTCGCAACTGTTTCCAAGCTGGAGACTTCCCATAGAAAGAAGTCCCTTTGCTCTGCTGTTCCTTTGAAAGCAACAGCCCTAGCTCTGTAGTGCCCAAACAAACATGCACTTATTTACAAGAAGCATTACTAAAATTGGATGACTCCCGCACTGCCCAGCTATAGCAGCAGTGAGGTTTATGATTTTCATTTCCCAACTCTAGCAATGGAATAACATAAATAGAATTTGCCCTTTTTATTTTAAGAGCTTTTAGGAAATCTGAATTTGTGTCCTTCTTTTTAGACTGACTCCTGAATCCTTCCCTTTTGAAGAAAGAAATAACTTTGTTGAATTAGTTTTTTTGAGGGTAAAAAAACACCCCTCTGAAGACCTCCCAGTATGTCCTCATGCCAAGGAAGTTTTTTAATCTTCCAGCTTGTCTGATCATGACGTTCCTGTGGATCAATTGTGCATCTGCTTTATGAGTTCTGATGGAAAAAAAAAAAACAAAATTATGCAATCTTCTAGAAGTTTTTCCCTCTTAAGTGCATGTGTGGATATTATTTGTCAAAATTTTCTAGTCGGTGTCATTAGTCCGTGTATTCCAGTTGTAGAACTAGAACAGCTAGGTCCATGCAAGATCCATTAAAAGCTACCCAGGACCTTGTTCATTATGTTTGCAACAGACATGCTGTAATTGCTCTGAAGTTGCAAGAACCAGTAATTTTGTATTTGAAACATAGTAATGGTGTGGTGCTTGCTCACATGAAAAAGGTGTTTTGATAATTCTGGTTCTAGTCAAAGGTAAAGTACATAATAAACATAGCTCCAGAGGCAGATCTGGAGTTCCCTGCAGGATATTATCCTCAGGCTGGATCATTATAACAGTTCTTCTCCTACAGTGAAAATCCCAATCCTGTCCAAAAGTTTCGTAAGTATTAATCATACTGTGATGATGCAGTAGGAACTGCTCTTGGTTAAACACTGCTGTCCTGCAACTGAAGCTTATAATACACGTTTTTCTCCCCAGGAGTATAATTGGACTGTAGGCTTTTGTAGCAAACTACAAAGTAGTCCAAACTTCCTCTCAATGAATTTCTACTAAGATTTTAGTTTCACAAAAACACAAAGAATAAGAAACATAACTAATAAGGCTACATGGTGCTACCTTGCCCATAGAGAACAGCTGACTTGCCGTCCAGTGAAGCTGCAAGCCTTTGAACATTAGAGATAATAAGCCTTAGTGTAACAGATGCCTCTCCAAAGTTTGTGAGATCTTTTGTGTACAGTACCGAATACTGAAGTCGACTGCTGCAGTAGTAGTGCTGGTTTATATAAATTTTGAAACTATGTATGTCGCTAAATATAAACTATTCATAGGTTTATAAACATAGCCTTGTAGGAATGTGGCAATAATTTTGATGTCTCTGAACACAGAATTTTTTTTTATTTTGATATTTCTCTTCACAGATGTATCAGCTCAAAAGCAGCCAGCCAGTTTCCAGTTGAACATACATTTAAAAGGGGTGATGCTCATTGCTTAGTCTAGAAGTCTAAAGTACGTAACTCCAGAGCTATTTGTTCTGAAGTGTCCAGACTTGAATCCACTCTCCAAATTAAGCCATACACCAATTACCCGATCTCCAGTACAAGAGCATTAGACATATGGACTATTCCCTACTACTTCAGTGAAGCATGTTTGATAGGAGGCTGCAGCTGAATGCCTTGTGGGGGCTGAATCAATGGAGTGACTTCTCTTCATCTCCCTAGACTTTTGCTCAGGCACTATCTGTCTGGATTGTTCCCCATCTTGGTAGTAGACACCTGATTATTTGAGAACAGAATCAGGTTTTACGTAATATTGTAGTGAGTCTAAGAGACCATTAAAATACACAGAGTAGAAATGATTGTTTGGATAACAGTCTGGATAAAACAAAGAACTAAAGAAGTTGCATTAAATTCCCAGTAATGGAGGAGAAATTATGTTAGCAATCTGATTTCTCAGAGAAAAGCATTTTATAAGCAGATAAATCTTTCAGAAGAATGTAGGACTTACTCATAAGGAGAAAAAAATTAAAATCAAACTAAAACCCAACAAAATAAAATTAACAGCAACTGGAAAATTCAAGGAATCTAAGAAAGGGGAGTGGGAGAAAGGGAATCCTATTTTCTTCCCTTCCCCATTCATTTTGAACAGAAAGACACTATGAATCATATGCCTCTTGGCACTTTCAGGAATGATCTTACTGTCCAAATGGCTTACAGAGAGATTCAGTAGTAAAGAAAATGATCAATAAGATAAGATATTAAAAGGGTTTTTTTTCCCCTTACTTACTCCAGGCAGCACTGTCAATTCTCTATTGAATTTATGATCTAAAGGAAATTAAACACTGACATCATCACCAGCAAAGATAAGCATATATTGCTTAGGGTTAATGACTGGATAGATTTTCTAAATCAAGCTATGTATGCATTAGTACCTCAGATTTTTATCAAGTGATTATTCTCAAGTAACCACAGATAATGATAGCTAACAAAAATTCATTTTATAAACCACAGAGTTGTTCTGTTACATTTTAAGCTCTGGATTCCCAAATGTCTGCCTACTGTCCTGGCAGAGCTCATTTACATGTGTGCAGTATTTTGTTTGAATAACATTATTGTTATGTCACCCACTTTTGCACACACACAGCCGTAGAAGAGGAATTAGAAATGCTGAAGCAGTTTGCAGTCCAGCAGATCAGGAACACTGTGTCCATGGCAGACTCCAAATTCATAATTAAGAATCTAAATTAATGGCTCTATTAACAAAGATACAGGGCTCCCAGGAGTTCCTTTATTTACTTGAGTTATACTGATCTTAAAATTAGGCATTAGTTCATGGTTTCTGCACCTCTAATCAGATGTTTTTCTTAACTTTGCAGCTTCTCAAAAGCTGCAGGCTCCTTCAAGCTTGAGGCATAAACAGATTGCTTGAGCCTGGGACTTTTTAGTTTGCTTCTGGTTTAAATCGTGTAGTAGGGGTAGGCTGGTGGCAGGTTGCTATCCTTTTCCTTTCAGCAATATCAAAGAACAGTTGTCTTTCCAGAGTTATCTTTCTGACACACTGGAGGGAGGCTCCTTGATCACCAGGGCACAATGTCCTTTGGGAAAGCTACCCCACAAGACCAGTGATAATCAGTGGAAACAGGTTGACAAGGAAAGAGCTGTTGTGATACATACACAGACAGAAAGCATTGTTATTGTCAATATTTAGGTTATCTTTTCAGTTGCTGGAAAAAGAAAAAACAGGGAGAGAAGCTCTACACAGGATGTTCTGAACCTTCTGGAAAAGACTATGTATTTCCACTGGCCAGAGGGAGTACTTAATTTGCTAACCTAAACTAGATTTCTGAAGTTCATGCAGCAGTTCTCCAGTATGGCTGAGTCAGTTATTGTAGATGTTGTTAACTTACTGTCATTTGTATGTTACCTATGTGATCTATTAATTTTTCACTAAAATTCAAGGAGGGTGTTGCAAACCAGGTTTGTTTCTTTCTGTTTTAATGAGGAAACAGAGAGGTGAAGAAAAAGCAATTTTGCCAAAACTGCAGGAAGAATCTGTGGAGCAAAGAACATTTCCTTTGGGATGAATAACGATGGCACATATGTCTCCTTTCCTTTTCTTCTTTTGAAGGCCTGTATTGAAGCCCTGGTCAGACACAACCTTCCTTTACTTGTAAAAGATTAAAGCCTAGGTTGGTTTCATATGCTTAGTAGGTGCTGGGTTTTTTTTTCTGGTGGTTTGTTTGTTTTTTTTTTTAAATCTGGATGACTTGAAGCCTCTGGGAGTGCCACAACAGAAGGATGAATAAAATCCAGGTCAAGTACATAACGTTACAGATCATTGACACTGGATTATCAGGAGAAAGAAACAGTATATGAGCCAATTTTATTTAGAAACCATACAGGAAGGTAAGAATTTTTGTAATAAACTTTTTTCCCTCTTGCTGCTTCATATCTGAGGCATTTTGTGGTTTTATCAGTGTTTTACAGACAAAATTACAAGCATCCAAATAAGGTGGGAGGCCAAACATAAGAGAAAAATGAGACCAAGCAGGCCCTTCCTTTGTATGCTTCTCTCCACCACCATCACAGTCATCTCTCGAATTCCTATCAGTCAAAGCCACAGCCAACAAAATAACTCAGGATTAAGCAGAAGAAATATCCTTCATTCTTGCCTTGAAGGGTGCTGAAGGCTTGTTATGAAAGATGAATGCCATGACTGTAACACAGGCACAGCATCCTTGTAGTAACAGATCTCCCTGTCTAAAATTTAACCGGGTCCAAACCATTCTGGTTTATCAGTTAAATGAAGCACCAAAGAAACTCCTATTGCCAAAAAAAGAGGAGCAGTCTAAACCCCATATATTACCTATCTCTTAGTGAGCCTTTAAAAGAACTCTGTAATCTCAAAGTTGACTTAATTCCAGGTGTGCAATTTATCAGCATCACTGATAAGTGCACTTTGGCACAAACACAAAAAAGGTGAATAATGCTATACAAAACTCATTAAATGTCAAGTCTATCACTGTCACAGTGAGTCTTTAAGTGAAGAACATATGATGAATGAAAATGTGTGAAACAATTGTCATGTGGCACATTCAAAGCAGGTGAAAAGCCAAAACTTTACCACAGTTACAGGTTTGGTGGGATCTTGGGCCTTAGCAGTCTACACTGAAGACTTGAGCATTTATAGAAACCATCAGAGTAACAATAGTTACTGTAGTAACAAGAAAAATATTGATAGGAATGCAAGCTCTCCTATTTCAGTCTTTCTTTGGCTTTCCTTTGGGTTTCAGATGGGTTAACTGTGTTTATTATATAATCCATGGGTTATTTATGTATGTTTCTATTGAGGGGCAATTCAGGACATTTCTTTCTTAATAAAATGAAAGTGCATGCTTTCTGAGTAAAAAAAATAGTCATCTTTCACATTAAATGTGGAATCCATTTAGCAAGTCACCCCTCTGATGCCTAAAAGCAAAGGGATTCAATTTCTAGTCTCTCAGAAAAAACTTGAGAGTGTACAGGGGTCAAGAAGGTTGTTCTTTCAGTTGAGAAAGAGATGCTGTCTTTTCTGCTTGGCCTTGAGGGTTCAGGACTTCCCTCGTTTCTAAGCAGTAGCAGTGGTAGTCCCCCTTTGCATACTGCAGTCTTCAAGGAAAGGCTTTCATTATGGAATATGTACATTGTTCAGGTGAGAACTATGTTTTCTTCACATGTTCAGGATCATATTTCCAGATAGATTGGTGATCACTGAGTTTGACCAGTTGAGCGGTTTAGGTCTTTGGAACATCAGCCTCTCAGAAATTGTAGAAAAACTTCAAATTGCAACCAATCAGTCTGTAGGGACCTAAAGAAGCCGGTGGGTCCATAATGGGAATTCAAAAGTACAGCAGTCACAGAATTCGGTCCATGTTAGGTATCTAAACACTGCTAAAAATTCTAGCAAGCACCTACACGCTTCTTTTGGCAGAAATAAATACATCTTAAAATCATGCCAGAAACTACTAAAAAGTATTCTAAATGTCTATCCTACTGTATTGTTATTAGTGACCCTAAGAAAAAAAAGAGAGAGTGAAAGAGAATGGCCTGATACTCTAAATTTGTAGAGATTAACAACAAAGAGAAAGATCACAATATAGGAGGAAAATGGGATCACCTTAAGGGGAGAAGTAATATCAGTGAAATGAAATTCAAGGGTGAGAATTGCAAGGTTGTGCATTTAGGACATCATAAAAAAATCTGAATTCATCTGAAAGAGATATTAGGCTAAGTGGCAGGAAAAAAAAAAAAGGCTATGTTCTATGGAGAGATTCAAAGAGCCTGACTTCTCAGTCTAGAAAAACAAAGGCTGAGAGCAGACATTATTGTTTTCTTTTATAACACCAAGAAGGCAAACATTTGCAATGAATGAACTAAGGAACTGCATTGGCACAAAGGAAAAGTGGGTATAAGCAGGAAACTAATTTAAAGATTGTTAACTGTCAGAGGCACAGGTTTCTGCAAAAGCTTAGCAGTATAAGCAGAAAAAAAAAACCAGCTAGGTTTAACAGGTATAGTGTTTGTAAACGGTGTTACTGGGTGGAACTGATGTCCCAGGAGGGGATAAGTCTTCAGTGTTTTTAACTCTTGATGTCCTTTAAATACTTTGTGTAGTATACCATAAGCTTTAAAGTGTGTTAATAATTTCTTAGCAAAATTATCCTTAAACAATAACTCAACTTTCACAGAATGATAGATCTTTTCCTGTTTGTGGTGGTGGTTGTTATTATTTTGAAGGCATCATGGATAATCATATGTGACATATTTCAACCAATGTATTTTTGAAAGAAACTTGTAAGTGGCTAAAATTAAGTTTTAGTATGTTACTTTTATCATATTTGCAATTATTAAAGAAGAGTGAGTATTTCTGAATTTGGTAAATGTCTGTATGCAACTCATCACTAGAATATATGTAGAATTGATGTAGAACTACTTACCTCAAGGCTTATGCTTGCCTGTTGTATGATCATCATCTACCAATTTCTCAGGAAAATTATGAATATAATTTAGGCTTCCTGAGCATGTCCTACTGGCATGTCCCATTTGTGGTCTGTAAATATCTTACTCACTGATCAATCTAGTCATTGGTCAGTTGTTTCTACTGAAGAAACAATTTGGTGTTCTGCATGCTTGCAGTACCCTTGGTAGGAACCCTGTTGTGTTAGGCGCAACACAAAGAAGGTATTCTAGTCATCAGCTAAAAGATGTTGAGATCCAGGGATCATTTTGTCTGGTTATTTATGTATCAGGGTGTGGATCCGCCTTGGTCATTTGCCTGTAGTTATTTGTTTCTAATTTATTTTCCCTTCCCCTCACACCCCACCCCTTCAAGAAAAAAAAAAAGTCATGTTTTTTCCCTTTTTTTACCTGTGCTTTTTTTGTGGGGTTTTTTGTTTCTTTTGTTTTGATTTGATTTTCTTTTCCATCTTCTTGGATACTTTGTTATTTATTCTCTTTCATTTATGCATTGAAAGTAAGTATATACTTGCTCAAGAGCTATCTCAACCCAATGGTGCTCCATGCTGTATATCCCAGGTTTTGACTACCTTCTGAGAAGTAAAGAAACTTTGTTGATATAAGCCAGCTTTCAAGTGCTGTTGGTAGATCAAAAAGACTTTATGTAGTCCAGGAAGATTATTGCAGTTTCACTTAAAGCTACCTCAGAAGGGAAATGAAATTTGTCATGGTTGTGTTATCTTTTAGTTACCATGGTCTGCAGCTGAACCAGAATTTCAGAAGGAGGGCTAAAATTCTGAAACTCTTTCTGTTAAAAATTCTATTGATTAGGGTTAATTTCATTATCTTGGGAGTTACAACAAGATATTACATATTTTTGCCATGCTGTACCACTGATTTTTAACGTTCACATAATTGTGAACAAATTGTGACAGAGAGGATGTGATTTAAAAAGAAAAAGATTATACAAAATGGCATTCACATACCGGATACATAAGGGAAAATGCTGTCATGATGATAGAGCCAAAATCTAAAATCACCCACGTGAGTAATGAGGAGCTTACAGAGAAATAATAATACTTTACAGTACTAAAAATCATGCTATTGCTAGTTTGTAACAAGATGCATCTAAAGAAAATACAAGTCAGTGCTCTGTGTATGAGTATGAATACTTGCCATTCTTATTTTTCTTGCCCTTTATCATACATGTCATGGATGGAAAAAAAGAATGAGGTTGCTCTGTATGAGTTAGCATCTATAAAGAGAATTCAGGCTATTCAGATTTCAAAGCAATTGTTCCAAAATTCCTGCAAATTCAAACAATTATCACTATACTAGCATCAGGGGGTATGACATAAAGTGTATTTAACATTGTGGTTTTGTTTTTTTCATGTTTTTTTTCCATGGGTGTTTTTGTTTGGTTGGTTTGGTTTGGTTTGATTTTGTTGGGTTGAGTTTTGTTCTGTTCTGTTTTGTTTATTTTCCTGAAACCATGCAGTAAATAGACCTGTCTGTCTACTCTCCACTTAGTCCTTCACTCGCATGCCTCCAAAGTAGCCTGGAGTATGTTTACTTTATGGAATGAGCTGAAGAAAGCCTTGTCATAAACTGTATATTTCATTATGTGTTTAAGAAAGAAAATGTTTTCATATTCCCAGGAAAAGTTGTAAGATGGGTAGATAAAATGAAAAACAAGTAAAAAAATTACTAGAGAGAGCCTAAGCCTCAGCTCTGTTTTACTGAATTGATGCTGACTTAGGAAGCATTCTTACTCATTTTGTTATGTTTAGAAAAGATATGCAAAATTCTTGAGAGGCAGCAGCCTGATGCTGAATTAGGTACATCCAGTATTGTAACGTCCTAAGGTATCACAAACAGAAATAGCTAATAATACCCTTTGTGGCAAATAGTGGAACAGATTTTTTTGCTTGCTGTATCATTTGATTATCTTGTAAAAAGAAGCACTGAGAATAATTACATAAATAATGTATCCTGATGTGAAAAAGCATCTTTTCTAACAGTGGAAGGGCTGAACACTGAATGTTCTTTTTGTTGTTATGCACTGAAGAGTAGAAGATAAGGGGAGTTAAGAAATACTCAAGGGTCAAGAGAAGCTACCTTTGGAGGTCTTATTCATGGCCATCAACGAGAAAGCTGGGATAAGAGAGATTTTCTTTTAAGTTCTGTTTCCAACAAGAAAATGTCATAGGCAAAACTTTACCTCAGCTCAGCCAGAAATTTCTATTTCTTTTCTTTTTTAAACCCACCATTGACATAATGGAAAGAAGAAAATAATTTCATTTTCATTCAAAATATTTGTTTAATTAAACTGAATCAAACTGTATTTTAAAATACATTTGATCTATGCCAAACAGCTTACTTTATCTGTTCTATCCTGACTTGTTTCCCTTATTCTTACGATGTTGTTACCATTTTTCTGTCTGCAGCTTGTGTAAAGATATCCTATGTTCCTGCTGACCATACTGGTGTTTAAGTCCTGTAAACCAACAAAGTATTGCTGTGTGTCATGATTTTTCCTCTAATTCCCATTGTAACTTCAGCTTTCATTAGGAAAAGCACGTATCTAGCCATCCTTCTTACAAAAAAAAAGCTTGGAAAACTGATTCCACACATATTTTTTTAAATGTCCACAAAAATATCTATTAGATATTTTTGATGTTATATTAGGAAGTCAAAAATGCCTTTTACAGCCCAAAAACATTATCACCTTTTCTTTGACTTTTTGCTGCTTTGGAAGTGTTATGTAGTGTCAAAGTGAATAATGTGTGTATCACAGTAATATCACTGCTATATCTAAAGAGACAAAGGTCCATGCTTTACTTGTGCTAGGTAGTTATAGGAGTAGTCTGGGGTGGCATGTAGTCCAGGAAAATAACCAAAGGTCTTTTCAGAAGCTGAATTTGTAGTAATAAATTGTTTGGGGGGGTTGTTTTGTTTTAGTTGCTATTTTTCGTAGTGACTCTGTTGAAATAAAGCAGAGCTGATGAAAGTGTGGAAGGCTGTGTCTCACTCGGGTCCCCTCTCTTTAGCAGAAAGAGAAATTAGGACAGGGTATTTTACACTGCATAAATTACACTGCTCTGTGCTCCTGGGTTATTGTGTGGAGCGGAAACTTAACCAGGTGGCCAGCATAGTCCTTTTGGAGTCTGTCTCCTGTTAACTGTGGATGACAGCTGGGAAAGAACAGGCATCTTAAGCTTAGGTGTGTTGAATGCCATCCGCATCCTTCCTTCCTCCCTTCCTCTCCTCCTTCTCCCTCATTCCTTCTGTGGTGCCTGCTCACCTTGGAAGTTGGTGCTGATCCAGGTGACAAATTATAGACCTATGTAAGAGAATATATTTTTTTACTACAGCGATATCATCTATTCATATATTACCATCTTCCTCAGCACCAGTTTGAGTATTCAGGACTTTGGAGTCCCTTCAGACCACCGTTTTTATTTTCAAATAAAAAGACACTGTATCTATATTCAACAGCTACCACAGAACACCACTTGCAAGTGACGGTTTGTCCAGAAGTGTGGAAGGTCAGGCTGGCAGTGCACACTGCACAGCTGGAAGGCTGCTGCACCATTGCTCAGAAACAACTCTATTCCCAAGCCAGCCATCATCTTCCCATTCTCTTTAAGCACTGCACCTCATTGATTTCAAGCCACCGGTACCTTTCCATAAACGCTCCATTAAGGGATTTTTTACTTAGATTGAAACTGATTGTATTAAATACCTTTTCCATGCTGTACCACTGTTTTTTAAGCAGACATCTCCATTGATCTCATCGGGAAGTCTGCTTTAAACCAATGGCATAATTTGGCTCTTTAGCAGCAAGGTTTGTTCAAATAAGAGCAAGTTCTGTTACAGTCACAGGAATGCTTCCACACTGACAGAATCAGCGTGCTTTCTATTTTAAACCTGACTTTGAATTGCCATCCTACCCATCTCAAAATAAAAGTTTCAACAACTCCATATTTCTTATTGCATGCCTAACACATTTAAGTGTAACTGGGACAAGATAGCATTTAAATGCAAAAGCTTGGGAAAAGGAGATGATATTTTCTTTCTCAGAGCAACTGTAGCATTCAGACTGAGAAAGAGCTCTATGCCCCACCATTAATCTCAGGAGATGCTACTGCAGCTCCATGCCATGAAGTCCTGCATATGTTAGATAAATGTGACTTATCTCAGTCTTTAGACTTCTGCAAATATATAGCTTAACAAAAAATGTGCATTCAAGAGGTGGTCTTCATTGTTTGTTCTCTTTCACCACCTTGACACTGCCATCTGTCTGTACATGCACCAGATCCTCTGGAGGCAGAGAAGACAAAATCTTTGATATAGGCATTTATTCCCAGGCCAAGCAAGAGGAATTAAGTGCTTTACTAGAAATACATACTTCCAAAGGCAATAATCATAAAGGGATCACCTAGTTTTACATAGATGGTGGCATGAAGTACTTCTTTCAGGATGTGTAAGATCCAGTGCAGTTCCTGAGAGAAGGGTACGACATACGGCAGCATATTGGTGGAGCAGCAAGCAATCTGTTAGCAGCCTTATCTCAGCCCCAGCTCCTTATCAGGCTATCTTTTATAGACATGCAGATCCTGCTGAGGAAAGCATCATCAGTAGCTGTAATTGCTTCCTATGCTGGAGTACACCATTTGAAGAAATACTGCATAGGAAATAGCAGAGCAGCATCTGATGAAGAATAACAACCAGATACACCCTTTCTCATGGCCAGAATATGATTTTATGTTTAGATTATGGAAAAATTGGTAATGTCTTAAGACACATCATATCATGTGTTAAGCAGTACATATAAAAATAACTATTAGACAAGACAGAAAGGTTCAACACTGGCTATTCATATCTTTAACGTGTAATTTTACTGGGAAGTCCTGCCTCACCCACGTTTGATTTTGGTTTGGTTTGGGCTGGGATTTTTGTAATTTTTAAATTATGTCTTCCCCTTTCAGTGTACTTGAAGGTCTGTTTAAATATTGCTTATTATATGAATATTGTATTTTCAATGTATTGAAATTTTCTGTTTGACAAACATCCTACTACCATTTTTTCCCCCTCAAAATTATAATTTTCTTGGCTAGGTTAGCAAACACTTTAAAACAGTCAGTTTGCTCAGTTGAGATGTGGTGTAAAGATGAGAGGGAGTATCCAAATCATCTGTTGGATAAAATCTGTCATTCTGTTTTACACGTTTTTGCAGATTCTAATATTCACTCACAGGTATAATTTAAGACATCCACC
Source organism: Melopsittacus undulatus (assembly GCF_012275295.1). Taxonomy (NCBI): domain Eukaryota; kingdom Metazoa; phylum Chordata; class Aves; order Psittaciformes; family Psittaculidae; genus Melopsittacus; species Melopsittacus undulatus. The sequence continues at coordinate 66,473,493 of NC_047527.1, read as the reverse complement.
TAAACACAGTGATAATTATAACAAGCAAGTACTTCCTTAGGAGGTTCAGGGATTATTTTCCTCTTTTCTGTCACTTAGGAAAATGTGATATATGTGTCACAGAATACAACAGAGTAACACCTAGTAAACTTTCAGTGAAGATCTTCAAAGGCCACCTAGATTAATCCTGCGCACCCTGCTTGAGCAGGGGAATGGACCAGTTGACCTACAAAGGTCCCTTCCAACCTTAATCATACTGTGATTCTATGATGGTGTAATATCATTCCCATTATTTGTTAATGAGCACGTCACCACTTTACATTTAAAATGTGCTGACCTGCTAAGGTATTTATTGCATACTGCTGAAGCATAAGAGTGTTTCATTAGGTTTTGGGTTTGTTTGGTTTTTTAACATTAAAACTGCTACATTTTCTTATTTTAAATAGAGAGCATAGATGTCTTCACTTTATGAGCACTTGATGCTGAGCTCAGTCACACCAGCTCAGAACTTACTAGTTCCTAACATTATAGGAGCATATAAATTGAAGGATGATAGAACATCTCTCCTGATGTGTATATTTTTCCCTTTGTCATAGTTAAAAAAAAAAAGTTTTTATTGCTGAGTAAATCATACATGTCCCTACCATGGGTTCTTTTCAGGTTTTCTGGGCTGACTTCAACAGCAAGGAAAACTTGTGTCCCTTGTTTACTTCATTTAGGATTCCTTCCTGTATAAAACAAGCATATTGCACCTGTAATATAGGGTTGATCTATAATGATTTTAAATAGTTATTTACTCACAGGTGGGAAAAAAATGGTTTCTGTTAAGCAGCTTTACCTGTAAGGAAGAGCTTGATCTCTGTGAAGACCTGAGTACACATCTGTGCTATAGATTTTAGTGTTTTGTAGAGATACTGGAGAGAATTTTAGACAGCTAGCTTGAATAGTTTTGTCACAAAAGCACAGAGCTCAGTTCAGGGTCATAACTCCATTTTTAGCATGTGTGGAGTTTGTGCTGCTTAGTACAAATTCTTCTGATACTCAAAAAGCTCATTTAAAGCAAAAGTGTAGCTGCACCAGATCTTGTTATAGAAGTCAGTGTCACAACTGCTGACACCATTCCCCAGAGGGGGAGCAGCTGACAGCTATCCGAGGAACCTCTCCAAGTAGAGTGATCTGGAGAGAGAGTGCCTTTCCCTGCAGTTCTCTGTTCCCGTAGAGCAGCTGAGTAGGCTACTCCTAAATCTAGCCCAAGTGGTGATGTTTTTAGTGTGATAGATCAAACTTTTGCTTCTTTAACAGCCTATGGAACTGCATCTAGGAAAAAAAAAGAAAAAAAAAGTAATTTTAAAGGGTGTTATGAAAATTAAAGAATAGAAATGTTTAAGTTCTGGTCTTGTGAGTCAGAACTCCCTTTTGGCAGGAGGTCTCAGAATATGGTGGGGGTATGATGTCAGTATAGCAAGTGTGATTTTCAGCTGAGGAGAATTTAACACTGGCTCTGTCGCTGAGAATTAGATAGAAGTGTTGGTTTTCACTTACCTTTTTATCACAAAAACAAAGCAAAGATGCATTTCTCACAGTTTGTCAAGCTGTCCACTCATTAGAGGACAAAAAGGGAAGGATTCAGCTGCTAAAATATGCTGGGGAGAACAGGACAAGAGAACAGAGTGGTGACCATATTTACAGAAGCCATAGATTTTCATCTATGTATCTGAAGGGGGCCTGTAAGGATGCTGGGGAAGGACTCTTCATTAGGGACTGTAGTGACAGGACGAAGGGTAACGGGTTGAAACTTAAACAGGGGAAGTTTAGATTGGATATAAGGAAGAAGTCCTTTACTGTAAGGGTGGTGAGGCACTGGAATGGGTTGCCCAGGGAAGTTGTGAATGCTCCATCCCTGGCAGTGTTCAAGGCCAGGTTGGCCAGGGTGATATGGTTTAGTGTATGGTGTCCCTGCCCATGGCAGGGGTGTTGAAACTAGATGATCTTAAGGTCCTTTCCAACCGTAACTATTCTATGATTCTATTCTATGATTCTATTTGTGGTACATCTCAGAGTGCAGCTGTATCAGTGGAGGTAGCCATGTGCTTCTGTACCCAGGCTGGCCTCAGGTCAGAAAGCAACACTATGCGTAACCTGCTGCTCTTTCTATAGAAACCTGCCTATAATAAGGGCTTTCCCCAATTTCCAAAACATTTGGATATAGAAACTTTGTATCTGTTAGCCATCTGTCAGTATCAATATTTAATAGTTTGACAAGTCCTTGATGCTTCCAACATTTAATTTTCCCATCACACTTGTTCTGTGATTTTCTGTAGTCATTCCTTGAAGTTTTTGATTCTTCATATTTACTTTATAACTCGTGTTTGTATTTTGCTATGTCAGTCATTACAATCCTCTAAGCCAAAGGCAAATGTCGGTCCTGCAAACTTCCCATTTTCTTGCTTCACAGTGTGAAGCAATTTGAACTGATCTCTGTGAAGACCTGAGTACACATCTGTGCTATAGATTTTAGTGTTTCGTAGAGATACTGGAGTGAATAGATGTGTATCACTCTATTTCACTATGTGAAAGAGTGTGAATTAAAGTCCTGGCTCCAAATATTCTTCTAAGTTCTGGAATAACTGAGATCCAGATATTTCATTTTTGGGCTTGGTTTTCCGCTTTCACTTTGTGGTTCTCTTATGTGAGCAGCAAGGGCTGTTTCAGACATCCATGTGTCTTAGCAGGACAAGCAGGCTTGTAGCTGTACAGGAGCAGAAGAACCACGGAGCTGTGCTCTACTGGTTTTATTTCATAGGGTGCTCCCTGACACCCAGAACCAAGACTCCTCCTTGTTAGTTTCCATCTCAAGCCCTTAACGGAAATGACTTATCAGTTATTTGGCAGCTGCATTAAAAAAGAACAATTTATTGTCTGTCTGTCAGGAGTGGGAGCAGCAGAGGGCTCATCAAGTCTGCTTGGCTAAAAAGAGAGTTCTTCATAACTTGAGTCAGCGATGCTCCTGTTCACCCCAGCAGACGTGCCTCCTGTTCCTGTCCCCTCTCTTTTAGCATTACATTTAAAGCAGTGCTACAAGGAAAGGCATGCACTTTTTTTCTTTTAATGCCATTAAATCACTGCCTTCAGAAACAGTACAAAATTATCAGTAGGATTTCCGGGTTACATTGTGAAACCATCGTGCTGTGCCTCTAAACTTTCCTCAGGTAGAGCAGTAGGATTTCAGTTGATTCAAGGTCCTAATTGTGTTTGGATGGCCTTCAAATATCTTACTGGGCTGTGGAAGCAAAATATCAGGCACTTCCAATCTTGAGCACTGTTGTAAACAAGAGCTCTTGTGCTCACTGGGAATATACTGCAAATGTACTTCTATTTCCTCACATATTGAAATCACTTTAGAAATTATCCTTTAAATTCCTTACACTGCAACTCCATTCGGGCAGATCACAATATGTAAAAAAATGGGAAAATTAATTTTTGGTCTAGTAGGAGAAGAGGAGGAACTGTTGCAGTCCTACCAATAATTCTGCATTTACCAAACACTTAAGCATAGTAGCAGTCATGTTCATCCAGGCAGAGGAATTTTCTTGACTGACATTAGGTATATTGGAAAGTATCGGAGCTTCAAGCCTGAATGAGCACTTCAGTGACCACAGAAATGCCATGGGGAGGGTTCTGTTAATGCTTCTTTTCACTTGGCAGCAGCCTCCTTAGATGTGAGGATATCCCAAGCATTTGTTGTTGAAAGGAGGAGTGGAAATGAGAGATTAGCTGTTGGACCAAGGCCCCTAACCACTGCCTTTTAGGCAACATAAGAACTGAGCTGCATTTTGTACATGAGACACTAATAGAAGCTCTTCCCTTAGTGGATGCATTCTGGGGCTTTTTTTGAGTATTCACTTTTTCTGGGAGTGGATTATGAAGGGTTATGTTACATACCATAAATGCGTCAGATGCAAATAATGAGGCCAGTGCTGCTCCCATCAAAACCAATGGCAAATTGGTCTACTTCATCAGAAGATGGATTGGGGTTTAAAATTGTTTGAGAGGAGATGACTGTTCCTTTTTATGATTTTTCTTTTCTTATTACTCCCTCTTTTCCCTTTTCAGTGCCATTACCATGTGGATTTAATCCTGTTCCACGTCCATTAGCCACTAGTGCTGCATTAATGTGAGCTGCCTATATAAGATCCTCCCTGGTGTATGGTCCTAGCTCCCATGGCATGTATAACAAAAGCAGCTTGGTTTCCCATGGCTTCTCTCATTCGCTCCTAATGTGTTTACCCATCTTGCCCACTTTTTCTCATTAGTTTTATCACTGGCTATATTAATGCCACCCCTGAATAATGACTGCAGTGGAGATATGAAGTACTGAAAATTGATTCTGAAAAGAACAGAAGCTGGAAACAGATGGAAAAACCTTGCTGAGGGTGGTGTGTTTTTCTTAAGAACTGTAATCTAGCACTATTCAATGATTTTAAATGATCCTATTACCAAAAAGAAGAAATAATATTAATAACTACATGTTTAAATGATCTTAAGGATCCTTTTTTCCTCCCCCAAGTACTGTAATTCTTTACATCTGTTTTGATTACTTTTGCAGCCAGCTCTTTTTATTTTCCATTTCTGCTATACTTTGTGAATGTAACAGTACTACTTTACCTTGAATACTTTTTCTAATTTTATGAAAATGAAGTATTTGGGTTTTATTATATATTGGTCTACAGAATGCAATATAATATTTCCTCAGTATTCATATTGAAATCGTCAGATGTGTATGCACACTGTCAATATCCTTGTAGAATGTTAAATAAATTGTGACAACTGTGAGAAACCTAGAATGACAAAGAAAGATGACTACAAGTTTGTGGAGAATAAATATAATGACATGACAAATAGCCAAGGAAACATGTGAACTAATTTTCAAACATGCCCATTTTTCCCCCGTTCCGCACCCTACACTTGTACCCTCCAAACTGAGCTTGTGCATTTTAAGTAGCACATATGTGTGAATTTGGAAAATACAGAGCTGACATTTTTCACTCAGGGAGGAGCAATTCTTTTCAAAAATTGTATACAACTAGAGAAAGGAGGAAAAACTAAGACACTGTGTAATTATATGCGCTTATCTCAGGATCACCATAGCCAGAGATGCATGTGTGTAGCCAGTCTGCATGTTCACTTCAGAGGAGAGTGAGCCAGCCCCCTCTGCTGAAGACCAGGAGGTCAGAGAGTGATAGTGGGGAATAGGGATCAAAGCTGGCCCAGCACCTTGTTGGTCATCTGCAGGCTCTTGGCCACTCATATGCCTGGTGGGTTTGCATTGCTGCCCAGTGCTGACTACTACAACAGGAGCTTGGGAGGCTCAGTGGAAGGTGTTCCCCACTGGGGACCCTGAGACAAAAGAGCATCTGGTGCAGTGCTCCAGCAGTTCTCCAGTTGTGGAGTTTTCTGGTGCTCTTTAATGGGAATTAATGCAGATGGGATGGGATGAGATTCACATCTGCCAAGAAAATAAACAGGGAATTCTGCAAGTTGCATTCAACAGAAAGCTTTAATTCCGGACATGTTGTGGTCTAAATCCAATGAGGAAACTGGTTTATACTGTTTATCCTTTTAGTAGTGTTATCCTTGTAAAAGAACACAGGGGAAAACTAAAATGAAAGCAACTCTAGAAGGTGTTTTGTATAAAGGTTTTTGCTACCATTAAACAAAACAAATCTGATGTATAATATATCACTTACTGTATTAAAGTTACTTAATCTATAAATCACATTCTGTTTTATTTTATTGCTGGATAGGATCCTTCTGTTACCAAAATATTCAGTGGAATTGTTAACCCCTTACATTTGCATGTTGTAAAATTTACCACATTCCTACAAGAGGGGGTAATACTGATTATTAATATACACATTTGCTTAACCTTCCCTAATTTGTATGTAGTGCATCTGTTACTGCATCAGCGATATGGTTCTCTGTTGTTAAGTTTCCTAAAATAAATGTTGAAATACTGTCACAGGGATGATACAGGTAAATTCAATTTTGTGCATGCAAGAGAAATGATCATTGCATCTCAGAAGATCTCCAACTCATATTCTTCCATGGAAACAAAATCTTACAAAGAGATACAGAGTTCTACTAGGAATTTTAATACCAAATAAAGTTAATTTCTCCTTTTTAATTATCATTGGGAAGGAGGGGTGCATGGATACTCCTAACTGTAGTATGCTCTAATTGCAAAAAAAAACAAACAACAAACAAGTAAAAGAGTGTGACACTGAAGAGATAAAAATAAAATAAATTACCTGCAAACTGAAGCCATGATCTTATATGAAAAGGTAGGAGCTATTTTTTTTTAAACATGAAGATTGACTGGAGGCTAATAGTAATAATTATTAAAATCAAATTCCATTGTGTTCTAACCATTACACTCTTACAGGTGAAATCTCAGCCAGCGAAATGAAGATAAAAAGCCCCCAACAGTAAATGCCTTCTTGATGGAGCAAAATTATTCCCTGAGCGTAATTTGATATCTAAGATAATTTTGTTCTCTGATACAGGATCTGGATCAAGTTATTACCTTTAATGTCTAGGCAATGCTGTGAAAACCTAGAGATTTCAAACAGCACTAGATGCTAGTAATTAATAATGTGGCCTTGAGCACTTTCGCATGAATGACAGAAAGTTTTCAGGCAGGTACTGATCAGACAGAATTTGGGTCATACTTGCAGGAGGCTGTGGAAGAATAGTCTATACCAGACAAAGCCTCATGCAGCAGCTTGTTTGTTGAGGCTACACTAGGCTTATTTTTGTATTTTATTTTATGAAAAGTGACTCCTGCTGTCACAAGGTCAGATCTTTTGCAGTGCCACCTGCAATATATTCAGTGTTCCTTGTAGTCACTGGAAGGTCCTTTGCCCATTGCACCTGAAAAAAAGCTTTTTTAGAGTTGAAGCTTAAGTATGGCTTGGGAAACTGTTTGAAATACTTACATTTGATTCAGTCAGCTCACGAATTACAGTTCTTGTTGTGTCTTTTCACTGTAAGAATATTCAGCTGCGTGACAGAGATCCAGTGCTATTGATGGGGAACTCAAGATAGATGACATATAAGAAAAAAATATAATTTTATATATGCCAGAAGGCAACAGATTTGACTTGGAGATGTTCTCAATCAGATCTGAAGAGCAAAGTTAATGCAAAGGATCTGCAGTATAAAGAAGTTATGAATAGCAAATTACACTAGTCATAAAGTAATGTTTAAGCTATTCTACTGGCTGAAACAGGATCATGTGGCTTACTAAATGAAATGCAGAATAATGTCATTAATTTGTATACTATTTTGCAAGTTTCTGGCACACTCATTGCTTTACATTGCTCAAGTCTGTGCTTACAAGTTGCTCAAATTCAGCCACCTTACAGATGGGCAATGGGTAACAGCTTCATAGCATACTGCAAAACAGTGGGAAGGAGGGGAAATTTTGCCAAAGATATTGACATAAACCTCTAAGAAAAATGCTGCAGAGCGAGCAAAAAATGCAGTTTTGAATACATATGGATGCATTCACACATGGGCAGGCTACATGTAATCTATTTCATCTGTAGTAAGCTGGTAGGATGAAAAGCTGCAATTTTACTGATTCCAGGAATCTCAGACCTGACACATACAACCCTTACATCTTTGTGGTGAAGCAGAAGCTTTAGAGAAAACTGCTTTTAGGGCAAAGAGATTTTTAAGGGTTGTGAATATGTAGCCTGGAAGGCTTAATTTTATAGATGAAACTGTTATAGCTGGATATGGAAGAACAACCTGCAGCCAAAAATATCACTTAGGTAATTTTTTCAACATGGGGTTATAGCCAAGTGCCAGGTTTAATTGTAGTCACTGTACATTATCAGAATATGACTAGATGATGAAATTTTCTCTCATGGTTTTGAGCAGTTAATAAACTGGTAAGTTGGATTTTCAGTGCATTCTTATGTATTTGTTTTAAACTTGCAGACCCTTAAAATGCTTCACTTTTTCAATTAGGAATAATGATGATGGGTTTTGTTCAATTCTCTTTCCATTTTGCTGTGTCTTTCCATTTTATGAGAGAAGACTGAGGTAATAAAAGAGAGCAAAAATGAAGAAACATCCACTGACTTTTCATATTTTCAGTCATTTAGCTGAATAATAATAATCCAAGAATATTGCCCAAGCCTTTTAAAATGAGTCCCTTTTGTTGAATAAGAAATTTCAGGATTTTTTTTTCCCAAAACCCTGTCCATTGGTCTTCAGTGACTGACTGTGAAGCTGGCTTCAGCTCCACAGTGACACCAGACATGCCCATAATTCCTTTCGTGTAGTAGATCATCAAAGAATGAAACATTGAGATGGGAATTGCTGATCATGTTTTTCTTCCAACTGATTTAGGAGGGATGATAGCACATGCATTACAGAGTTAAGAGACTGCCTTAATACACAGGTTGGCATTTTGCCATGGAAATGGCCATAGAACAAAGTTGCTGAATGTCTGTACTGTCTTTTGGTGGTGGCAGTGGTATAATTTTAAACAAGCAAAGGCTGAATATCTAATTCTTTTTGTCTGGTTTGCTTGATTCTCAGTTGAATCAACAATGACTCAGTACCTTCAGTGTAACAATGATTATTTGGATTTACTTCAGTGTGCACTGTGGCATATGAATCTGTTTTCAGAGTTAAGTAATCAAGCCTTATATGGATACTCTATGGAAGTGAGAAGCTGAACACAGTCTTGACCTTATTCAGGTCCATGCCAAAGCCGGCATCAACTTTCTAAGGGCTGAGAACTGCCATCACATTGTACATAACAATGATTTTAAGGACTTCCCTCTAACTCTTCCAGAAGACATTTTGTAAGATCAGTTGCTTCTTTAATTATGGCATATACATAGTTAAAAGATTCTAAAAGACTTCACTAGAAAACATTACAACCGTGTGCAGAAAAATTGACACACTTTTCCAATATTATGAGACCAAATAAAGCCACAGGTTTGTGTTTTCCTTGGCCTGACATAGAACATCATAGGGGAAACGTTGCATTCACATTAGAGAGTAGTAGGTGCAAGAACTTCAACTTGGTCACCACAGGCAAGAGTGTCTGGACTTTCTGGAGGTGGCTAAGAAGTGCTGCTTGTTGCTCAGGGATAACCTGGCAATATGGCAAAATTCTGTGATGTAGGGCAAAGGTAAGATGCACCGTCATGATGCACAGCTTATGTGGTAATTATGTACACCAACATGTTCACTGACATCATTTTCTGGGATATGCAGTACTAGAAAGTAAAACTTCAGAAGTTTCGTATTGATTGATGAATATCTTAAAAACTTCAAGAAGTTCTTCTCCCTGTTTTCAAGTATAAGTTAATGTAACATTAGAAATAAGTTATGAACAAGATAAATTTGGTCAGTTACTTGTAGTTCCACTTTAAATGGCACTTCTTTTTTAAAAGAACATGATGTAATGATTTTATTTCCCAGAATATTCAGATATTGGCAATTACAATTTAGAGTCTAATTCTGCTGTAGCTACCTTATTGGTAAGGACTAGATGTCAGATGAAATCCAAGGTCCTCTGTATATATTGCTAGAAATCCATTTTCTGGATAACAGAAAAAAATACATTTGCAGTCTCTGTAAATGATCACTTAATACAAGGTGACTGTCAAGTGATTGTTAACTATTCCAACTTTTCCTTCCCTTGTGCTCTTGCACTAAGACAGAAAGGTTCTTAGAAATGTTGAATTTTCCCTCACTATCTAAAAATAAGAAATGTCAGAAACACCTGTTCTGATTCTTATTTCTGGAATACTTACTGGAAATCTTAAAGATATATACTGCAAGTTCTCACACTTGAAGCTGAATAACAAAAGTGTTAACAAAAAATCTTTTTTCCAAAATGTCAATCACTGGAGTGTCAGGTTTTTTTTTTTATAGAAACAAAGAAATTGTTTCTATACAATGACAACAAAACATTCTTTTATTTACTCAACTCTTGTTTCCTGGGTTTCATACTGTCCTTTTTTTCATGAGCTGTCTTGTCACTGGAGTTTACTAAGGTAAACAAACTTTGAATTTTAGTAGGAGAGCAGAGCTCATTCTTCCTCAAAACATAAATAAATAAATAAAAGTTTTCTGATTTTGTAGTGTCTGGACTCGCTCTCACATAGGGCAAAGAAATAGGAAAAGATGCCAACCTAACTGTATATTTTTTTGCTCATCCCCCTTACAGATAGGTCTTTATTTATGAGAGGGAGTCCGGAATGACTTTGAATCTAATTTAAAAGGTTTTGCAAAAGACTTACCTGTTTCTCTTTTGCATCCAGCCTTGATCTCTTGTACATCCAGCCTTGATTGTAGTTTGGTTCTTTAAAATATGGTGGAGTAGGACTTTTCATTTGCTTTTTGCCTCCTAGGTAGTGGACAATGCATATTGGTTATGTACTATACTACACTGGTGTCAAATACAACACAGGAAAAGTCATGATTTGTTCAATATGAATCACCACTGCTAATAATTCATGCAGGATGAAATCTATGCTTTTCAATGGGTTTTCTGTCATGGAATTGCACAAATCAGGACTTATTTCTGTGGAATATTTGGTGGACTGGCCCCTTTCTGGTGGTTACTCCCAGAAACTGCACTTTAAAGCAAGTCTGTATAAATTTGTATTTAATGGATAAATGGGTAGAAGTTAATACTGGAAATGTTACACAAACTATTACCCTGTCTATTTTAAGGCTTTAAAACTGTAAAGAGAACAGTTAGGAAACAATTTTGTGTGAAAAACAAACCAGAGCATTTGTTACAAATAGTAATTCAGATCTTTTGCTTACAGATATGAGGCATGTAATGCATAGTCTATTTGACCTGGTTTTGATAAAATGGGGAAATAATAAGCTGGAAAGAGTAGCTTCATAGTGTTCATTGCCTCAGGATTGATTTAGATTTATGCGGCATGGCATGTATTTTATAAGATTAGCTTATTTTTCTTAGTATCAGAATTGGTGTTTTACCTAGTCACAATTGCAGTTTCTCTCTGTAAATAGCATCAACTGCAAAAACACGTTCTCTGTCCTTTCCCTGATTATCCTGCAACCTCAATTTTATTCAATGCCAACCAGTTTTGCCCATTTACTCTGATTTGCAATAGTTTATTCACACTGTGTGTTTCATGCTCATTGTTTCCCTGTACTGTTCATGTTTCTACAGCTCATTCCTTGTGTTTTGCTTTTTAAATATCATGATTCACCTGTAGTTCTCACACAAGTTTGCTAAGAATGGTATTTCATCTTTGAAAAAATAAGGCTTAGAGAAGTTGTGTGATGTGGTAGTCAAAGGCAGCAAGAGATTTCAGGTCTTCTAATTTGCATACACTGCTTACCTAGTCATGCTGTTCAGATATTAAATGTTTTTCTTACAATAATACTGAAAATCAAGGGGAGAGAGAAAGATTCAGGAAAGAATATTATGTAACCCAAAACCACACTCGTCTGTGTGTGTGTGTATTTAGTGTGCTATAGATCTCAGTAATTGGGAAAAGAGGTGAACCCTTCCTTAACCTTTAATAGTTTGCAAATGATTCAATGGAGATACAGAATGGAGATACAGTGGAAGGATGGGGTTAGATTAGTCTGGAATGGATGTGTTCTCAGTCGCTATTCTCTTCTGGCTGCTAGTGGAACTGGAGGATTTTTTCCTCCCCTCTAAAAAGCAATTAATTAGTCTGAATCTGAATATTCTTAATTATTTAGATTTGTGATATACCAGGAGAAAGAAGAAAGACTCAGAATATGCCATGCGTGCTCTCTATATGTTTAGAGGAAGAAGTAATCTGCTCTGGCTTAAAACATCTGTGTCTTATCCAGTACACATCAGTTCAGCAATTACCATCATCTCCAAAATAACTTATTGTAGAATCTGAAGTAATCTATAGCTGGACTGTGCAAAAGAACACTGAAACTAAGTTAGGGGTTATGTTTTCGTGCTTGTAATACTGGAATGATTTCTTTTGTGTGCTAAATTTATTTACACCTCCAATCTAAAGTATAGTTTTGCCCTTTTGGGTCTTTTGAGAGGACCACTCCCTAAAAGATATGAGGTAGCTAAAAATGGGATTTATGGTTCACATTCACTCTGTTGGCTAATACATTTTTTTAGATCTATTCAGCTAATGCAAGCTCCACGTAATGTTCCATTCTATTCCCTGGCAGACAGATGCAGAGAAATACTATAATTTTAAGATGCTGTTTGAGGTATCCTACATTTTTATGAGAAATTTGTGGTTTTTTATATTATGGATGAAATAAATTATGTTCACTGTCATACACTGCATATAGTCTTAGTTTGGCATGCTCTACTCGGTCAAAATTTTCCATAGAGAATATTTTTGACCCATCAGGAGTTGCAAGTGTAAGTAAGTCCCATGTATCTTTATAAATAAGAATGTACTGGAACTGAGAACAGCAAGAACTTCACAAAATCATTGGTCAAAACTTTATAGAATGCAGAAAAATGTCCCTGTTCCACTCAAAGACTAATTATTATATTGCAGAATTTTGAGACACTAATAAGGACATATTGAGCTTTTGCAAGCCTGTTGCCAGTAGGCAATTTATTATTCAATAAATCCTCCACCCATGATCAAATAGCTAATGGAAAGTGCTCCAGACTTGAAGTAACAGCATGTTCTTTCACTATTAGCACGATGTTTGCATTAAAAAGATCAATCAGAATATTTATTAGCACAACATCTACAGAAGAATATTCTGATTGACCCTGGATTGTTGAGAAATTATATATTATGCATCAGGCTTCAAAATAGTCCCCTGGGCTTTGGCTATGGACTAGTTTGTCTCCTAGCTTTACTTTCAGACGAATGATTTTCCTGTTCATTTTTTTTTTCTGCATCTATTGTTAATGTCTATTGAACTTCTTCCTCAACAGTAAAAAGCTGAAGTTTGTCCTCTATGTACTGCTTCTAGACATACACTGCTGCACAGCATCTCTCTATAGCTTCTTGGAGCTTCCTCTCCATCAGCTACCTTAGCTGTGGGGACAACTCTCACATGGTGTTTCAGCAAGTGTCTTGTCAAGACAGCTGGAGTCTAGAGCTGCTCTACAGCGATGTATTACTTCTTTATGGAGACAAATGCACAAGGTTATCATGATGTTGAAATCAGGGAATTTCACTCAGAGAATTAGACCTCAGTTTCTATAGATGGATGAGTGACAATATATTTTAATTCTTTTTTTTTTTCCACTAATCTTGGGTTCACCATTTCATTAACAGAAGTACCACACAGCTCTGATGAATTAAATGTTAAATCTTGTTTTGTTAGTCTTTTCTTGCACTGACAGCCTTAGCCCACATAAAAGTAAGAGCACAAATGAAAAGACATATGTTGTCCAATTCTTTTGTTAGACACGCGTTTTTTTGCATGAATCTGACTGAGTTGTGTCGCATCTTGAAGCAGATAGCCCAGAAACAGACAAAACATAGCCTAAAATTGCATTAAACTGTTAGTAGACAGTTGATATTTATATCTTACCCTGTAGCCAAAATTGCTTCTGTATGAGAAGCACTGGAACTGCACTTGCACTAAATTACTGTGGATGTTCCTCATGTCTTGTAAAGAGCAATATGTATGCCCGTGCTGCCTTTTGAAAGTTGCCCTGAGTCAGCAGACAGTATTGCCAAATTATTTGTCAATCCAGATAAATGGTGATCTTTTAGAAAAGGTCCCAGATATTTCCTGAGGAATATTCCTTCCAGAGTGTGCAGGACCCAGAATATGGACTGGCTTGAGCAGTCCAATATTCACAGCATTTCTTTAGTCTTACAGCAGTCCACCTCTGAGTGGATTTTGGAGAACTACTAATCTTCTTGCTATTTCTAAGATGTAATGCAGACTGTAATTGCTAACTGAGAGTATAATTCCACTGCCATGGAAGTATAGTGACTTCTGGTGCCTGGGGACAGATACCAGCAAGGGTTTGCTATGATACCAGCATGTGAAAGTTTCACAGACACCAGAGAGATGTGCTCCCAGGTTGCCAAGCACAGAAAGCAATGCATATTATTTACTTACCCACTATTAATATTCTAGATGCTTAAGATAACAGGTTTCTAACATTTTGAGCTCTCCCCTATTTGTAAATATTAATTCTTAGGAGATCTCTTAGTTCTAAATGAATTGTCACAAGCAAGACATTCTAGAAAAGAAGTACAATACTGAGAATTTAATCCATGGCTTCATTATGAGTAAATAAAAAGAAGACTTAAATATTTGGGATCTGTTCTATTGCCAGATCTGTAGGAAGTATGGGAGTTCATTTTACAAAGCTTCAAGACATCTGAGCACACATCATCTTGAAATTTTAGATAGATAATAGACCTTGTATTGGATACTATTCGGTTTCCATATATCCTATCAGACACTTGCTTTTAGAATGCCATTTATTCATTAGGCAGCACTGAGGGACATAAGGGTTCAAGTAAACCATGTCTAGATAATAACAGTCTTTTATTTCATTAGGGTGTACTGACTATGTCCCTGACTATCATTTTATTTGCCAGAGTTTTCAATGTGTTCTTAATGCTGGTACTGCTAGTGATGTGTCCAGATTACCTTGAAGATACAGATGAGTACAAAAGTCACTGGGCTTGAAATGAGATGCCTGGATTTGCACTTCTGTCTGATGTCTTGCTCAGCTGAGATGTGAAAGCTTCCTCATCTTGAGTTAATTAAAGGTCTTCCATTAATGCAAATTTGATTGAAATTAAGTTTCCATGTTACATGTACACGGAACAAAAATTTGTCAGATATTTGCATTTTAGGGCCCTAAACCACCTCTGAAGTCAAGCTCTTATGTACATATGAAAATCATCATGGAGGCACAATGCTCTCATGGAGTGCTCATTGTGGTGAGGTCCTGACCTGCAGATCCATAAAAGTGACTTCTTTTTTGACACGGCAGTTAATGCCAACTGCAGGAGACATAACAATTTCAATAGTTTGCTATTAGTTTAATTTGTCCTGTGTTCAAGAACTTCCAAAACCCCCTTGGTACTCCAAGACTGTATGGGTGGTTTTCCTACCAGCTGCTTCTGACCCCTAATTTAATCATTTCATGGTCTGTATTAGACCACCAAGACGGGATTTTCCTGCTGACCCCACCTTGCGTGTGTTCCTGTGAGGGTATAGATTCACTCCATCTCCACAAGTGTGGTGACCTTACCAGATATCTACTGTCTTCAGTCAGTCAGGGATCCATTTTATAAGGTATGCCAAGCCACCTACCAAAATGAACTTGCCTCTTATGTTATCAGAGGATAAGGTGAGATCTGTAATACTTGTAAGAGGACTCACAGGCCTCTGTTTGGAAACCACGTTCCTTTTCATTGTCAGACTTAAATGGAGGGAAAGAGAGTAAGTATTTTTATAGTATTTTCTATTGGGGTTTTCTCTTTGTTTTTTTAATTTTTTACTGAATGTTAATAGTCTTTAGTTTCACATAGATTAGAAGCAAATCAGGTCCAAATACAAAAGAAAAGGTCGGATGACTGAAGAAAAGAGGATGCTAAGAGCTGGTTTTGGTGTTGTCAGTAGGTTAATGTGTTTGGCAGGGATTGGGAGGAATTTCAGTCAGTGTGAATTTGATGTGTCCTGTCAGGTTACTTCATCTTGTACTTCATTTTTGGCTTTCTGATCTGAGCCAGGCACAAACTGTAACATGTTCAGGCAAACACAGTTCCTCAAGAAGTTGGTAGAGAGCAAATTTGACAATACTTGCTTAAGTCTTTGACGGCAGATTGTGGCTTCCCTCTTTTTGGAGAGTACCATCATAAACTGCTGTATACGATTGGTCCAGCTGTATTTTTTTAATGCTTAAAATGACAAATCTAATAAGGTCACAAATGGTTCAAGCTCTGTTGATTCTTGCTCCAGCTGTGCAATAGTATCCCATGGTCTGTGCCATCCATCCTCCAGTGAACAAGAGGCCTGGAGCAGAAAGAACAGAAGGGAGCATGTATGAACTTCTCAGCCACTGCAAATCACTTTCCAAAGTAACTAACTGCTTCAATCTCTGCTGCATTAATATACCAGGCTGTCAGATGGAGCCTCTGAAATAAAAGCAGCTTTGCTACAGGAAGATTAATGTCCAGGAGAAGTGGGAAAATAGAGGGTTCAGCCGGCTGACAGTTGCATCTTAAATTTCTGTTGTTCATTTCTTCCTGAGACGTTACTAAAAGGCCAAGACTAGAATAAGCATGGTGTTGAAATTTAGTTGCACAATTGATGTCCTGTTTCCTTTTCTTTTTCCCTTTTTTCCTTTTCCATTTGTAGTTTTTTGTTGTTTCTGCACAGGAAATGCTAACATTTTGGGGGCTATCATGACTTCTGCTTGTTTGGTGAGCAAATTTAATCTCACAAGAATCTTTCCTACATTTTTCATGAATAGCTAGAGGAGTACCAACTTTAAGGCTGTAGAATATACTCACCAGAAATAACAGAAAATATTACAATATCTATCCAGAACAATAGTTCCCAGAAGTTTGAAAAATGTTTAATAACCAACTCTAACAGACTTTTACAATAGAAAATCGGTGTGTCTGTCATGCTTCAAGACAGGGAAATTTAAAAGATAAAGCTGAATAAGGTGACAATTGACATTTCTCCAGCTATCTGCCAGTACAAACATTATATCCAGCATATATGCATGTACTACTGAGCAGCATATATTTTTTACAAAATGTCATATGTTAATGACATAATATGGCTTTATTTAAATATTCCCTCAAATTTCCATCTTACCTGTATGGTGATACTCAATAAATGTATGAGGATTTGAAGATCAGTTCTGGAAGTCTGACATTAGCCTTCAGATTCACCGAATAATAGCCTGCTTGAGCAAAATCATAACTCAGTGGTGCTTTCACTGACAAATTCACCTAAGACAGGTTTTTCTTTGGTGATTTTGTTGGGTTTTTGTTTGGGGTTTGATTTTCTTTTCAGCATGCTGATCTTTGTTCATGGATGCTGACATCATGACAAAGTTTGTGAAAATGGTATTCCTGAAACACTGCCAAGCTTTGTGACTGCAAAGCTTCAGGGACATATTTTCTGCCTTGAGTGAACTTGGGAATCTCAATGGAGAAAAATGGATCTCTCAGATGTAATCACGGAAGATTCCTCTATAGGAATATGTTCAGATGGGATTTTTCAAGGAGCCTGAAGGAATTAAAAGACTTGTTTATAAATCTGTGTAAAATTGCATTGTCAGTCAGTACTTTCATCCCACAGCTGTTAGAGAATATAGAAAAGCTCCCCTTTGATGCATAGATGCCCTGTAACATAACTCACATTTTGGGGTAACACATATGTCAGTCAGGCATGGATGATCAAATTACTGAGCACACTTGCTCTGTATGCATATTGCCTTTTTTAATGTTGTTATTAGGCAAATAAAAACGGCAACCTCTCATTTTTTCTCTCTCATTTGTAAAGTGAGAATGAAAGATGAAGGCTGCAAGAAACTTCACTTGGAGCTCAGCAGCCCTTGGTTTTGGCATGAGATGCTTTTTCACTCAGATGATATTTTTTAATAGAATACAAGTCAATAATACCTTGCATGTGCTGGATTAGTAAGGCAGCCCTGAATATCCCTGCCAAAACAATCTCTTCTATGTGATTCTCTTGTTTCAATCTGTTCTCTGTTTGCTCCGATGTTGCCAAGACAGAAATGCTGACAATGATGGCAAGCAGGAAAGGGGAGGTGGAAAAGGAGGTAGGAGATTACAAAAACCCCGTGAGCAGTGATTCTGAGAAGCTGATACAATACAGAGAGATCTTTAGTCCTGAAATTATTTAAGCCACACTGTAAATTTCCATTTAAAATGTCCTGTTCCGTTTTCCATGAAGGGCAAATAATATTTTGCTGGTGTTCCATCAATTTGCTGCCCTGTTCTTCTGTTCTTCTCCTCCCCCTACTCATGACTGATTGTCTGAAGTTCTTGCAAGCTAGTAGGTGTGGATGAGACGAGCACTGACAAGCGCATGTAACTGGCCTTTTCATTTTTGCTTCTGAGTGCATGTGGATTAGCTGTCACTCTTTCTGGTATTTATACCACTGGCACTGATGAAGATACTAAGCTTGCTGCTTGAAAGCCTTTCCGTTTAGGGAAGATTTTTATTTCTTTATTTAACACTGTTGCAACAGTCCTGGTTTCTACTAATAAAAAAAAAATAACAAGAGCCTCAGTAATTACAGTATGAATAATAATTCCAAGATAATTTATATTACAGGATCCTCTCACTTTTGTGCTGTTTGATAGGTGAATTATTCAAGCCCTGTGGTAATCCACATGAGCCAGAAGGCATTTTCCATCCAGCTCTACAGTGGGCACATACTTTTTGTGTTTGGACAGCTCCAGGAAAGAGGAAGGATGCAGGGGCCTCTGCAAACTGGCCAAATTGCCTTCATTTACACAGGCAGCTTCTCGAGTAAAATGGGTCTTGTTGCACAAATCCAGCTCAATATATTAGTTATAGAATCCCAGTCATCCTCTAAATACTTAGAAGGACTACCTGACTGCAATATGTTAATTTTGGGTTCATCTCACCCAACTTTCAGTGTCTAGTCTAAACTGTTTAAATTCTCTCCATATAAATATTATTTTGCTGTCTATTGATTGCAGCCACACAGTACAGTATGACATAATATGTATATGTTTACAAGGAGGTGGTTATCTCAGCTTTTATCTATATATAGACATTCAGAAATTATTGGTAAATTTAAGAATATAATTTTCTGCATTTAATTATTGATCATGTTTAATGTGCAGCTAGCAAGGTTTATTTTTGAAGGGGCTATTATAGCTTGGGATTTTTCCATGCATCAGCAAAGTGAAGCAGGTTTAGTCTCTTCACTGAAATGAGATATGAAGTTATATCAAATTGTTTAGTCGCTTGTGTAATTTTAAGTGCAACCAGCCTGGTGTCTTGCTTATATAATTAAAAATAAAGAGAGTACTGAAGGACTTTCCTGGCTTACAGCAGTACACATACATACTTCTATTTCACAGAATCATTGAGTGTCCTGGTATCATCCAGCTCAAGAGCTGTTCACCCCTCCTGCTCAAGCAGCCTCATCTACAGTAGGTTGCCCAGGACCCTGTCCAGTTGGGTTTTGTGTACCTCCACAGATTGAGACCCCACAACCCCTCTAAACTATCAGTTCCAGTGTTTTTAGCAATTCCCATTGCTATAAATTGTTAAATAATATAGTACCACATACGATAAGAGTGAAGCTAAGATATAAGGGTGAGGTTCTTTCCAAACTTAAAAATAACATCTTCAAATGCATGCAAGGTCATTTGATGAAAACTAGACATAAAACTCTGCACATCAAACCCCCACCTGGCTCTCAAAAAAGAGATTAGAAAGTATAATGGAAGTACGGATCATTGTTTTCTTTTGCATTGTCTGCATTTCTTGTGGTTTTAGAACTGGAGTTTTGCTCCTGGCTAGTAGATGTAGTAGCTCTAGATATTTCTTTGTAAATAAAATGTGGGATTTAAAATGGGAAAGGGATATTTTTACAAGTGTGAAGATTTTTTTTTCCGTAGCATTTACATTGTTTTTCCACATATCATGTTTCATTTGCTATGTGTATAAGCAATTTACATTAATGTCCTAATTGATGTGTGCAATATGAGGAGTCCTTTGATGGCAAGCAGTTTTATGTATCCTTCAATGCCTATAGACATTTGGATATTTGGGAACATTATATGGATGTGTAACATTCTCTAGAGGTTGTAGGCCCATGAACTCTATCCACAAATATTTTTCTATGATAGATATGTAGGCTACATTAGTGTTGTGGTTAATTCAGAATTTTAGGCTATTATTTGTATCCGTGTGTGAAGATGTCAAAGTGGAAACTAATAACAAAAAATAGACATGGAATTTTTCAGAGTACCAGGTGTCTTTCTTGAGATATAAAAAATAAATACATATATATGCTAAAACCAAAGAATGAAGTATTCTTTTTAAGCAGTAAATATTACAGTTCAGATGATAAAATCTTTGCTAAAATATTTAATCACAGCACTATGCTCATAAAACTACATTGCAATGGTCAACTATATTATCCAGCAAGAACAAACCAACAGAAAATATGAAGAGTTGCGAAGATAAAACTGGAAGTGTCTTAGAAAGCAGGAAAAGTTCTTTCTAGAGGGGACAAAGGTGACCAAGCATGTGTTTCAAAAGCAGGCATTTTATTTTGTTCAGAATATTTTTTTGGGGGTTATGAAAGTGATCCAAGAAGCTGCAGATAACTAGAGGGTAACCTTGAAAAAAATTCATAGCCATACACCAGCTGTTAGGCAGGCAATTTCAGATCCAAGGGTGCTAGTGCACCTATGTGCTAGTCTGGAAGTGTATAAACTGATTCTTCTCAGTAAAGCATGAATAAATAGCTCCTGCGTGCAACTCAGCAGTCTAGCTGGAGGCTTGATCTGAGGCTTTGGACAGAAGGAAATGTTAGAGAGAAACTACACAGCCTGTGGCTTGTGCTTAGTGGCAGAAATGTCAGCTGCAGGCTGCAGAAGAAGCTAGTCTGGGAATCTCTGAGTGTGACCCTGAAAAGAAAGAAGAGGAAGGACTTTGGCACAGGACTTATTTGTAATAGAAAAATCTGATCAGAACAAAGCCTACTTGTTTTTCTTCTTTCCTTTCTGCTGCATTCAAGAAACAGAACTTGTTGCCTTTTGGGTGGGTTTTTTTTGCCTTTGTGTCTGTGTATGTGTAAGCAGCATTAACTTAACTAAAATGCTTATAATCTTTTTCTTACTTTAGTGGAAACAAATCTTTTTCTTACATTAGTAGAAACAACATTGTAAAGGCTCCAGTTTTGGATAATGTTCAAGCCAAGAAACAAATAATGACAATAACAATAATTCTGTTACCACTGCATATCTGTGAAAATCTTTCCTATGGTCACACCTGAATAGGTTACATTGAATGTCTGTAGTTTTATTGAAGAAAATGAAGCCACTTTTCTAGGATTAAGTCACTGAAGTGAGGAACAGGGAAGTCTATACAATAGCTAAAACCCAAGGGCTACATTTGAAAACCTTTACTCTGGCTGAAAAATTATCTTATAAATAATCTCTCTGAATTTAGATGAGAAGTTTGCTGATCAATGAGCATAAATCAGCCAGCCTCCGAGTAGAAAATTTGAGGAGCCAATATTTATTTGTTTATAACTCTAAGTGCCTTAAAGATACTATTTAATCTTGCTGAATAATAAGAGTATAGATCTATTCTGTGTGTTGTGCTTCACTTTGAAGGGAATAAATAGATAATAACAGAGTGCATCAGAGGAAGATATGTGGAGCTCTCTGGCTGTTAAATAGCAGCTCGTAGCCATGCAGATTGTTATTGCTCAGGAAGGTACACTTTTTGCACCCTGTGAACCTCACCATGAAATGGTGTGATAAAATGGCAAAAGACTGCTCTTAAATCTTGCAGGGTAACCATTGGTAACTGGTCTGTTTGGGCATTGTAACTGCTTGGGAAAGCACAAGTAATTTGTTGTTTTTATTTTATGTGTTTTGTTCAGAAACAGGAGCCAAATCAAAGAAATGCTCAGCAACAGATGTGGTCATCCAATGGGGCTGGGCTGGGAACAGTCTGAAAAGACAGCATGCATTTGTGTTGAGTAGAACTGATGCCTTGAAAGGCAGGTACAGAAAATTGATAGTTCAAGGACAGTGCTTGTAAGCCAGGAGGACTTTTGTTGTGTTCCTCTGGGGTAGCTGAGAACTCAAATTCAGTAGTATCGCTCCTGTCAGACCATTGTAACTGGGAGCCAAATCAATTCTTCTTCGTTTAAGAACAGTTCTGGGAATGCTTGATCAATATTCACTTCCCTTTTTGCGTTGTTACAGGGCTAGGTGATTTGTATCTTTGTTGTGGTACATAGCATTTGTTACTCACAGACCTCACTGTACAGTGCTTATCACCTGATAAATCCAGGACTTAGAACATCACTTTATTTGATCTGCATGGGACTATGTGGTTTGAGTCCAACCGATAACTCAGCACCATGCAGCACTCACCCCTCAGCACCATGCATGCTCACCCCTGTCCTTACCTCTGTTCTGGGCAGGATGGGAAGGAGAATCGTAAGCATATAAACCCCATGGGTTGAGATAAGAACAGTCTGGTAACTGAAGTATAATGCTACTACTATTAATGATGATGATGATTATTATAATTATTATGATATGTGAAATAACAAGGGGAGAGAATATAAAAGGGGAAAGGAAAAAAAAACCCAATAAACACAAGTGATGCACAATACAATTGCTCACCACCCGTCAATTGATACCAAGCCTGACTTGAGCAGCTATCTGGGCCTTCTGGATGACTCCCCCCAATTTCTGTACTGGGCATGATGTGCTGTGGGAATACCCCTTTGGCTAGTTTGGGTCAGGTGTCCTGTTTCTGCTTCCTCCTGACTTCTTGTGCCCCTCCTCACTGGCACAGCATGAGAGACTGGAAAAGCCTTGATGAGGGTAAGTGCTACTGAACAACAACTAAAGACATCTGTGTGTTATCAGCACTGTTCTCAGACTAAATCCCAAACACAGCACTGCAGCAGCTACTAGGAAGGAGAAAAAAAAAAATGAAAAAGAATGACTGTTACAGCTCAAATCCGGACAGGCTGTCAGCCAAAGGATACATTTTTCTTCAGAGGTCTCAAGAACCATACTGAATTACACAATGAAGAGATTTCCAGTTCACCATTAACAAGTTAATCACAACTGAAATCTTTTTCTTTTCCTGGAATGCAAATGAGATGGAAGGGACTATTCCCTCTCTTAACAGGTGACAGTACACAAACCTGTCACCTCTATCCTTGTCCATTCTCAAATATTTAGGAACCTCCAGCCCTCAACAATGACATTCCACTGTCTGTAATCACTTCAGGTGGAAAACAAGGGAAACATCTAAATAATTGTTCAAAATTATGGGGAGCTGTGACAGCTGCTTTCTAGCTACGCAAGTGCCTAGTGACACAGAACAAGGAGGATTCACTCCAAATTGCTCCCTTCAAAAGTACAGAGCAATTTAAGCTCTCCAAAGCCCAGAGTGTCTTGTGAGTCAAGTGTGTGTCAGCCAACAAATTCCTGCTTAGTTGACACAGAGCCAAGAACTTTTGGTGCCTTACCTTTGGTGCTTTGCACACTGTGATAATACCTCTCTTTCTCCCAGAAGTATCCCATATGTTACCAAGACTTTAGCTTCATAAAGGGATAATAATACTCGAGGTGGCTACCAGTACAGCAACCTGTCATGAGGCTACATTTATTGCCTGAATATTCCTTGCTTTGCATGCTTAGTGAAAGGGTGACCAATCTTTTCTCCCTCTGAGTTTTCTTGATTAGGTAGCAGCCAGTAATTCAGTCATGTTCTCATTTAGTGAGTGAATTCAGTGAAAATAATTGTTTCCTTTTAGTGATGGTCAATATTTTGTCCACCACATGTCAAAGAAAACGTAATCTTGAGCTCTTGCATCTTGTTGGATCTCCCTGAGAGAAAAAAAACTCTTGAAAAGTAACAGGCTTCTTTATATAATTCCATCTGGAATTTGTATTGTTTATTTTGCTTGTGTTTATATTTACTTGACTGAAAGGATACTGCACATATATGTACCTGAAAAAAATATTCCATTTTTTATATTCTTTCAGCAAATAATGTGCTATCAGTATTTTAAAAGTAAATCCAGAAAATATAGAACTACCTTCTAGATATCATTTTTCCATCTTCCTCTTTTTTTTTTTTTTACTTTGAATTCTCTGAAATTTGTTTATGAGCTTTTGCAGCTCTTTCCTCAGGCTGGACAGAGCCTTGGGTTTACTGTGAGGTGTCCCTGCCCATGGAAGGGGGGTTGGAACTAAATGATCTTAAGGTCCTTTCCAACCTTAACTATTCTATGATCCTATGAAAACTACCTTTGAAATCTCACAGTTCCCAAGATTTTAAGGGATAGAGGTAGTCATGCCAAACAGTCATTCTGTCTACCTGGATGGTAATTCACAAATATGAAATGATCTCTCTCTAAAAGTAACCAGGGACAAGGATGTGGATTCGGATCTTCATATCATAAGTCTAATCTGGAACACAATGGCCACGCTACCGTGGACATTACTCTTCAAGGTGTCTTTCAAGCCAAAGTCTTCTCTGTTTGATCTACTGTATCAGACTAAGACATTCTTGTAGGAAGAGCAATTCTGTGTTAAAATGCTTCACAGAAGACATCTTTACCTATGTGATGTGCCTACTGATGTTCTCAATATGATAGTTTGATACATGGCAATTCTTATAAATTGTTATTTTCTAAAATTATGTTTCATTATCACTTCTTGAAGGTTTAGTTATGCACCAGAAGATAAACACTGAAAATCTTTGAAAAGCAGGTTCTTTGCTGAATCAGAATAATGCAGTGCTTTTCCATTACTCTTCACGTACCACTTAAAACCTGCCTTTTGAAGTAGCCCAGCTGCAGTCTGTTCTCTAGCTAGTGTGACTACACTTACAGTTTTCAGAAGGTGTTATCATAGGGAATGTTTTTTTCCACAAGATTATAAGGCCAGACATTGTTCTAATAATTGTGAATCTAAAATATATCCCACAGAAAATTATTTACTGACAAAGTCCAGAGAATTATTGTCCTTCTCCCGTGTAGAATCTTGCCATTCAAGTAAGTAGTGAATCGTCTGGACTTTCAGTTATTATTTGCGTTATCATGAGAGGTGTTCAAAGACAGAAAGATGAATTAAACCTCTGTGCCTCTCTGATTTTCACAGAGTTGATGCTTCCAATGAATAAGCTCCTGAGTCTCCTCTAGATCTTTGAAAATTTTCAACATTATTCTTTTCATTCTTTGTGTATCCAATTCCCTGGCACTAATGCTTTTCAAACCTCTATAGAAACACTCATGTGAACCTGGAGGAAATATGTGCTCTATAGTCAACTCTTAATCACCCTACTGGGCCCATCTCATTAAAGGTAATGTCTTATTATCCATCTATATCTTAGCCTTCAAACATAAAATGTGACCTTGGGCTGTGAACCTGCTACTAACTGTACAAGATCAGATTTCACTACAGCTTTCACAAGGCATCTTCAAGGGGAAACTAAGGTATCTAGAAAAGGGTTTTAATGATTGAGTAAGTGACCTCAGTGAGCCACAGGATCAAAGCACCTGACATATACTATCCCACCATTTTGTGAAACAAATAGCTGCATTTTACACCATATCTGACTATTAAAAGCTTGATGTAATTTTTGCCAAGAATCAGTGAACAAAGAATCTAAGCTTTATTTTTGCACATGAAAGCACTTGGACTCATGCACGATTAACCCAGTTGTTATTCTGCCCCTTTAAGATGAATAAAGCCAGTGACTGGGTCCCGTAATTGCTATAGTCTTGGTGATCATAAATCACTGAAAATTATGAAGCATTTTCTGGTGGAAGAAAGTTCTTTCATCAGATAAACAGTCTTAAAAGCCTTTGTGGACAGCAGCAGAAACCATTTCTGCTTGGGTTTCTCCATATAAAATGCTAATTGCATGTAATTGCACACATACAATACTTTCATTAAATGTTGTTCTAATAAGTCTATACTTTGCTTCTAGAGATTTAAAATACATAAAATTATGACTTAGGGAAAAGTTTGACTGTTTTTATCAAATACCTACTAATAAATAGTAAATCCCTCCTCCAAATGACATACTGAGATGATGATGTCCCTTTACACAAGTGACACAACTAATACAGCTAGGAACAAGCCACTATTGTGTCTAATATTTCCATTGAAGAACATATTTTCATACATCTAAAATATTATCATATGAAAAATTATATCTTGATCTGATAATCTAGGCTAGCAACACAAGTATTAAGAACAATATTTATTTTATATATACAAACATGCACACACACATGCACACTTATATAAACACAACAGCTGTCAAAATGAAAGCAAAATGAAGCAGCCAAATGCAAAATTGATGAGTAGACACAAGTAGTCAGGGAAGAAAATCACAAACCCGACTCCTTATGTTTGAAGAATAATGTTTCAAAATATGATATTAAAAACTGAAACCTTTTATTGTCCTCTTGAATCAATCAGCCAGAACACTGTAAAAACACAAACATGCAACTCATTAGAAATAATGATCCAGGAAGGAAATACTTCTCTTGCATCTCAGCATTGCATGTAATAACATCACAGGAAAAAGCAATGGTAGATGAAGTCTTACAATAGATGATTCATTACTTCCTACTGTGGTACTTGCAAAGTTGTAGACCCATAGTTGTACAGAAGAGAACCATGTGAAGCTGGACTAGATTAACTGGATTTGGCCATGCATTTCTCATGGACTTCCTCCTCTACAGTGTCTAGGTCAGGCACTTGCAGAAATCCTAAGCATTTTAGTACACATCGTTCTTCTCATGGATGACATAGTACACTTGCTTTCTTCTTTTTTTCTGTGCCTCTGAGTTCTGTGACAGTTACCTGTGCAGGTAAGAACTGTCTCTATCAGAAGTCATGTATTATAGAAAGAGCTGCAAAATATGTTAGTGAATGGGTGGGAAAAGTCTGCTTGAAAAATGAGTGAAACATTCTCTACAGAGGGTACTTCACAGCGGGCTTCTTGAACTCAGCAAAGAAGGGGATGTTCCCATATAAAGCTTAGCAGATGCAATTGATCCAGTTCAGATGTGACAGAAATGGGAGCAGACGGAGTAAGCAACACTTTCTTGTGTTCGTGCTAGAGTCTAAGATGATGTTACTTGTGTAGCAAAGTGGAGAACAAAGCTGAATCAGGAAATTTGACTTGTGAGAAGAGAATAGTGCAAGATCCTTCCTGGTTTTGAAAACCAGACAGATTGGAAAGAAAATATGCACTATGTAGGCCAGAGGCTGAGCTTTGAAGTGCTTGGCTGTTTGATGAGAATCTCCATAGGTTCTTCCAACTTCAGTTTTATGTGGGCAGTGATCTTATTCACTGACACTGTTTCAAGGGCCAATTTTTTTCATGGGCTACCACAGGAAGAACAATGGCAGGAGGACATGAAAATGTGCCTGTGTGCTGTGGAGATGCTTGTGATGCCAGACAGTGCTGCAAATAATTGCAGCCTACTTACTGATACAGACTTCCACTTTTACTGAGGAAGAAAGCCAGGTTTGCTTTATTGTTCTCTGGAGCTGGGATATACAACTGTTTCCAAATTTATTTGTGCACATCACAACTCACAGGTTCTACCCCCTGCTATGTTTAGAACTTATAAATTATCTAGATGTAAAAAGAAAAAAATTAAAATTCCTCTTCAAAGATAGGGAAGATATTTGCTCAAGTATTAGTTTAATTAATGTTATGCAATTAGTTCTGTCTGGAAGAATGAAAAATAGAGTAGAAAGAACGAAACCAAATGTTACAGGTGAGCATGCAAGTCTTGGAAAAGTATGTCCTCTGAAAATGGAAGATTTACCAAGAGGAAATAGGTAAATCATGAGTTCAAGGGAAGTTCTGTAAATCTTTTTCCATTATGTATTGTTTACTTTCCCAGGTAGTCTTTAGCATGTCAGTGGAAACATTCCCATTATTACTAATTTACATGTAAATCAAATTATCCATAATTTATGTCTCTAAAACTTAAAGCATTTAATACAAAATTAAAAGAACTGATAGAATAAGTGTTATGTAGAGAGCTTGTTCTTAATCTCAGCTGCACAGCATTCATTATCATGCCTCAAAAATGCATGGAGGCATCTTTCATTTGGTGGAGTATTACTTCTGACACTGCAAATTAAATCTACCTACAGTGCATGTGTCCTGTTACTGTATGGAAATATTTATTAGGTCTAGTATGTGCTGCTCCAACAGACAATGCAAAGATAAACGATTGATTGCAATCAAAAGACAAAACAAAAGCCTTACAATGTTACTTGCTTGCATAGTTATCAGTAATCCACAGAGGATATAAAAGAATCAGCTCTAATGCATATGCAGCTGTACAAGGGACTGTGCAGTTTGAAATTAATATAAATGACTGTGTATTTAATCAATAACAAATCTCACATCAAAACTGTCCAGCTACATTTCTCCCACTATATTTGTAGCATCAGAAGCCATGTCCCTAAATAGTATCATGTGTTAATTTCTTTACAAATAGCATTTATGGAATAGTTTGTGAAAAACTGTATAGATACTTATAAATCACTTCTGGCATTTAGATCAAAAGCATTGCACTATGTCCTTGATTCACCCTGCCCTGCGTATCAGAGGTATGGGCTGGGTTGAGCCACGTGTTTTGTAGAATTCCAGATTGGTGATGTAGTTAAAGGATGCTATATGGCAAAATCTAGTTCCTTCTCCTGCATCTACGAAGAGCTTCAGAGAAGCAGCAGCCAGAGAAGCACTCATCTCCTTTCTGTTGTGTTTCAGAAATGCTAACAGTGCAGCTGATGAGCCTTCCTGGAGCTATTCAGCAAGCACATACTTGCATCAAAATAGGAGGCAGAGAGTTTTGTTGCCCTTTATGTATGATGAGTTAAAGAAAGCACATGAAGTAGTGAGTCTCAAACGAAAAAAATAAAATGGTAGCAGTAGAGCTTAAAAGAGATGGATTCCCAGGCCATTCAGATGAAGGTTTTGGTGCGGTTTCTAGTTGAAATTCTGCCTCTCTCAGAAAGATAGGTTTAGTTCCCCAGCATGGGTGACTGGCTCTAACAAACAGTCCAAAGCAATGTCTTCATGGAAGTTATTCCTCTCTAGAACTCTTCAGAAATTGTAATTTCAATTTAATCAGAAAGAATTATCCCAATACTTTCCTTTCCAAAACAGAATACAACACTAAGTGACACTCACTTTGTCTCTGAAACAAAGCTAATGGGAGAAAAAAGTGTACAGAGTTATTAATGTAAATAAATGTTTAATCTTTTTCTGTTCATGGCCAACTCTGGTTTTGCTACATTCATGTCATCATATGTAGCTATGCAATAAAAGTACTATGACCTCTTTCTGTTTGTATTCATTAAGAGTAAAGAATCAAAGTCTGAAAATCTGAACTTGTCCTATCTCAATCATATATCATTCATTTTTCCTCTACCAGTCTTTATTGGAACTCCAATGACTTCATTGGAAGCAGTACTGAAACCTAAATTCCTAAAACTGTTGAAATTAAATGATACACCAAGAGCAATCCTCCTCCTCCTGTTCTTAAAATGGGCTAATACGTTGATTTTGAATCTGCGGCTTGAAGAATCAATCTCAGATTAAGTGCTTCTTTGTGGCAGGAATTAGAAGTATAGCAGTGGAAGAATGCTTTAAAATAATTGTGTGTAGTGTCTTTCAACAATTACTTGTTTTCATAATTCAGAATTACTGATGTTGATAAAATTAGAATGATACATTGTAAAATAGCATGGCATCTGTTTTAGAGGGGCAGAGGAATGCTTATGTGAAAGCCCCTCTTAATGGGAAGCAGTTGATATGTGTGCAAGCACTTTTATAGTTTTGTCAAACCATAAAAGTGTTATTCTGGATTTACTAGCAGGAAATAAAATCCAAATTGAAATAAGATTTTTAAATGGCACACAATCCCAATACTTTTCATGCCACCAATAAAAAGAATACACATTGCATTAAATACGAAGTTTAAAGTTGCAGTACTATCTTGTACACAAAATCAAGAATGTTTACCCAAGAAAAACTCCTGACTGTGTTACTGCCACCGGAAAAAATAATAAGTATTATTCTCTGTATAGTCTTTTGTATAATTTGATTGCAGTTATTGACACAAATACTGACTTCACCATATTCTTTCAAATATGTCTATAAGGATTCAACCCTGACAACCTGTCTTGCTATCCTTCCCTCTTGAAACCTCAGTGAGGTTTTAGCTCAGTAACCATTCATACGCAGTTTGAGGCAGTTTCAGTACGCTAACATTTTTACTGTTTAGATCTTAGAATAATCTTGAATATTCTGTTGAGTCAAGTTATGGTTATTGACTTTTGAAATACAGATGATGTTCCTTTTTCTTCTATTTTGGAATGGAATATTTATGGCCAATCTCTACTTATTAGACCCATCTCATCAACCCTATGGAGAGTAACAGACAGGGTTTGGCCAGTGGGCACATCATAATATTAAAAACCAGACAATTCCGCCTCTATCATGTTTCACATTTCTGCATCAATGTCTGCAGGGCAGTCATTTTTCTGTGGTCCACCATTGCTTTCAGCTTCAATTTTTTTGTTTCTTTTAAAAACTAATTTATCTCAGTGCTGGTCCTGGCTCTAGCTTTAGCTAGTTTTAGGACAGAGGAAGGTGATTCAAGAAGTAACCTTTTCAGAAGCAGGTCTTCTTGCTCAATGTGTTGCTTTTTCCTCTGTCTGTGGAAAAGTAAATCTACTTAGAAATGCTTTTGCAAGCAGGCAAAAGCCCTCACTTCTCCTCTTCATTATTATAATAGAGAACCTCTTGGCAGAGAGTTAGGTTCTTGGGACAAGATGAATTATAGTTTTATTAAAACTAGTTAACCAAACTATTTTCTACAGATTGGGTTGTATTAAAACATTTTTCTTTCAAAAAAGGCAAGTGCAACGACTGCCTAATCTAGCATTAAAATAATTCTAAGTAGTTTTGATGAATTGTCCACAGACAAAGAAGAGAGCTTGTTAGCCAACTTGTGAAGAGAAACTGCAAGTGAGAAGATGGCACTTGGTGATCTCTCACTGGCAAGCAGGACAACACAACTTTGGCATGTAAATCAGTATAGTATAGTGTAGTTTTTAAAGCTGATGAGCATCACTCTTTTCTCAGAAGAAGAGCCCAGAATTATTGCAAATTTTGGGTTCCAATATAGTATTTAGAGTCACCAATCTAACTAACATTGATAGGTATCCTGTCCTTCAGCAGCAAAACAGAAGGAAAGAAAGAAAAAGGAAGGGAAAGGAAGGCAAGGCAAGGCAAGGGAAAAGTGAATGCTGTGTTTAGCCAGCCACAGCTCTGCTGTGATTTTCCTCCTCCTGGGACCAGAGGTTAACCTGTGTTCTGCTCTCCTTTTCTGTCACAAAGAAAGGAAACAAACATTTCTCTAGTGTTTCTCTCAGTTCTGGGTGGAGGGAATAAGCTTGGCTCATGGAAGAAAGAAGTGAATTTGAGGCAAAACCAGGTGTTGACTTAAGAGACCATGGGATGATATGATTTGGGGTGGGGAAAAGCAGAGGTTTACACTCCAGAGTATTGCTTTATCTGTTATTAAGACTGATAACCAAAAATGTAGTGTAACTGGAATATAGCAATACCATATGGTCTGAAAACACAATAAGGGCTATCAGGCAGGAAAATATGACTAGAATGATTTATCAATATCACTGGCAGTATCCTGAGTCCAGTCATGATTTTTGATAGCTATGGCCTGTTGTTTTACTTCAACCTCAGATTGCCACAGAAGGGAAGTGCTGAAGAAAAAACAGAGTAAAACAGCTAATGGTTTCTGGCCTGGAAGCCTGAGCTCTTTTCTCTTCCAGGTTTGGAGAAATGTTCTCCTGGCCAGTGCACCATCACTTTATGTCATATGATCATTTCTTGCTGTGCAGCAAGACGGGAATTAAATTGTGCTAGCAACTGCAAAGAACCAGCTCAGGAATCAGGGAAACTAAGAGTGCTCCCACTCGGGCTATTTACTTCATCTGTTTCTCTGATTCATGGATGTAGCAGGAGATTGACCTTATCATGTTTGAAAACCTGAAATCCCATAAGAAATATCAGGATATTGAGTTTCAAACAGACCAGTTTGAAGTCAAAGTTTAGATACTGCAAATTTCTGTGCATGTGCAGGTAGGACCTGTCCTGGAAAGAGATTAGCTACTGAAGTTACATTGGATACAGGAAGAGACCTAATGTATGTGTTAGGGCTTTTAAATTACACTGATCAGAATTTTATCAACTTGATATTGCAATTGTGAAAAAAGAAATCTTCCAAAATTCGCAATATAGTGTCCTAGATGTTTTGTGGATGTAAAATATCTAGACACCTTGAACATTAAACATGCATACATTTTTATATGCTTTCATTTAGGTCTGCTAAACTGATTTGTGTATGATCTAAATGCAACCGTTTGTTATAATCAAGCCTGATTATGAGCTTCCCTTTTTAATTTCATTAAAAACAACCCTAAACTCAAATAAAAATAACAATTTTTTCATATTCAGGGGTAACATGCTAATGAACTGCTGACTCATAACTGCTTGTGTTTTGCACAGATTGCCAGCCTGGGGGAAAATGATGAGACTGTAACATTGTCTACCTTTGGAATTTTATGGATGCCACTTACTAATACATGTGTGAGGTTTAAGTCAGTGAAAGAGTCAGTATTTTATCTTCTAAGAATTCCATTTAAAAAATGAACTTGTGATTAATTGCTGCACGCTTCCATTATTGCAATGTAGATAGATTTTAAAAGCCTTTTGACAAAAAGATGCACCTTGGAGTTTTAAATGCAGCAGCTGCAGAGCACTCAGTAGTTTTATTTTGTATTTTTTATATTCATAATGATTGAAAAATAAACTTAATTTGGGGTTACAGGATAATAACATCAGTTCTGTTCTTCTCCAAAGTTTGATTTTCTGTTTGTGTTTAAGAAGCTGACAACCGTATCTGAAACTCATCGATTATCTGCTTATAATAGTACATCATCTTGATGGAATGATCAACAAACCTTTTCCACTTTGTCAAATGTATTCCAAATAACAACATAATAGGGCCAAGATATTTGAAATTCAATTAGAATAATGATCATCTGGTTTATTTATTCTGAAAAAAATAAATAAATAAAAATAATTATTTAAAGAGCAAATTGTAATCAGTTTAAATGGATCATAATTTTAGATGAAATGCATTGTTCCCTTCAGTAGCATAAAGAGAAAATTTATCTGGGGATTCTAACATTGCCACGTAGTTTTATTTACTATGCATCATAAATGAGAGGAAGACCTTGAAGGAGTCCACACATTCAATTAATGTTATGTAATCTACTGAGTCTAAGGTTTTCTCTTCAACCTCTTTTAAAATCTTGTAAAATCCATTGCCCCACAACAGTCTTTCATAGTCATCCATGTAACTTGAGATTTACCGCTTCCTCATGAAGTCTCACCAGATGAACATCGTGATACAAACTGGTGGGGTCGGATGGTTTCTTATTTACTCTGTATTTAAAACCAAAATAATCTGCTGGATAATCTTGCTCCACTTCCTACACTATCTAATCTGTACAAACAAACCAGAAGACAGAGATGTCTCCTTTCTTTGGTGAAACCAAGGCAACCCACAGAATGTCTCTGCAGAAAAACACAATTGATTGCTCACAAATGAATTGATAAATTACAGTCTGCAAATTACTGCAATAGAAAATTAATGTAGTGGCTTGGAATAAGGCAGATTTCAGCATTTTTGGATAATTGCTTACCACTGTCTGCAAAGGAAAATTTTGTTTCTTTGTCACTGAATATACAGGGATTTTTATATGAACAGAATCAAATTCTGTCAAGAATCTGATTCACAAAGGAATGAAATTATACTTTACAATGGATCTGATAAATGAAACATTTATATATGAACAGACCCACTCATTTACCTCTGATTTTTGAAGAACTTTCAAAAAGCAAAGTAGAAAGAAATTTAAAGCTCTGCTGTTTATTTTGGGAAACGAGTGTTTGAGCCATGTGCTATAAGTGACTCAAACATGGATGTTTGAATTTCTTATCAATATTTTGACAGAATGGATGTAACACACAGCCTTAAAATCAGTTAAAATGGTGGGCTAGAATGTCTGTGAATGTAGCTCAAAGATGTTTATCATTCTAGGATAGTGCCATTTGGATTTGGTATTTGATCACAGCAGTTAAATTTGGATCTATCAGAAGATTTTGTTTGAAGTAACAATTCTAGTGCTCAGTCCCCTAATGCTAGAAATGTGTAAAAAGCAAGAGATATCAGATATCAGTATGTCTGCCCTCTATTACTACATATAAACACTTGAAATAAGAAATTATGCCTGAAAGGAAACCTGTCAGCATTCTGACATTGATTCCAATGGAAATAGATATATGTTATGGCAATTCCTGTCCTGTACCCCTTTTGGTGTGGCTCGGCAACTTAGCTACCCTCAGCTACCTCTGAGTTTATGTGACAGGGAAAATGAACTAACTAGAGCTCTGCTGTGATGGAACAGCATTGCAGCATCAAGGTCTGTGAATTCTACCAAGAAAATGCATGTGAGCTCATCTTTCACTTTTAAATGAGTCAGGTTTCACTTGGAGCCTTTAGGTTAGAAGAAAGAAACAAATACTTACCAAAGGCTACTGATAAAATCTACACTTTTTCTTCATCTTTTATTTTTTTAATAGAAGAATGTGCAACCTCCCTTCTAGCAAAAAGATGTAAATTGTAAATTTTAAGAAACAAATCCTGCTGCACAGCGGGTTTAGACAGGCTGTTATAGTCGGGACCTTAAGGCATTCTGTGGCTTCCCTGTGGTTAGCCATGGTTCTCATTTGTAAAGCCAGAAGTATTCCCACTGTTGCTGTAATCATATGCACGACACTTCTTCCATCTCAGTGCACCCAGCACTTAAAAAAGAAAAATAGGCCAAATGTTGGTTGTTATGTAGTCAGCTATCCAAAAGCTTAGGAATCTGGTATATTTTGCAGGATTTAATTTTGCCCTCAGGAAACGAATTAAACTTTTTGGTAGAAATCTTCACAAAACAGAAAGAAAGGAAAAAAAAAAGAAAGAAGTGGTGAGCCACTGAGCTGGTGAATATTTTCCTGATTCAGACATGGCAGTAAAGGCATCAGAATTTATTTTTATTGAGATGTTTTTAGGTAAAGCATTCTCATTTGCCCTTCAACTCTAGTTTCCCAAGCATGGAAAATCCTTTCAGTAAAGGCATGAGTAGATATTGTAGTCCTTGCCACTGTATACTCTCTCATATTCGGTCAGCTCAGTGCTTGCTGAATTCCTGTACAGTTTGATCCTGCATCTCTTCTGTTAGTCCTTGATGCAATCATTTCAATGTGTCCTTTAGATTCCCTTTACTCTTTTGATGCTCAGAAAATATAAGTCAGTAAGTTTCATCATCAGTTACATTTTGTTGGTAAAAGTACTTTGGTTTCTTTCCTTTGAAAATTTCATATTCCCTCCTTCCTGTAATGTGAATAAGATGAAAAATCTGTTCCATACTTACCTCATCTGCGTCTTTCATGATGATATAAACCTTTCTGTTCCCCCTTTCTGCCCTCTGTCATTTCTTTTTCATTGTTAAAGAGTGCTGTCTACTGCATCTTGCCCTTGTAGAAGCTGTTTTCCTGTGCCTGCTGCACCTCCCCTCTTCCCCTGCCCCCCCATAAAAGCAGAGAAAAGCCTAGATTAGAAGGGTCTTCTGGAAATTATCTGAGCCTACCTGCAGTTGACAGCAGGGGGTTGGATTAGGTTATCCATTGACCCAGCAAGACAAGTCCTGAATTTCTTTCAACAAGGGAGATTCCATCACTCTTCCAATGTTTGGTTCTTCTCAGAGTGAAGAACCTTTTCATATAGACTGATGAAATTTCCTTTTGAAGCAGCTGATGCCCATTGCTTCTTGTCCCGTTGCTGTGTCCTTGTGATAAAAGCACCTTCATCTTCTCCATAACTACCTTTTTGGTATTGAGAGAATGTGATTAGACTCCTCTACCTCTTTTCTTCTTTGGAGTGAGCAAACTGAATTTCTTTGAGCTATCAACACGCATCAAGGTCTTCAGCCCTCTAATCAATTTTGTGGTCCTTCTCCAGACCATCTCCAATATTTCAATGACTGTTTTGAAGTGGAGGTCCAAAACTGGGCATATTATTCCAGGTGTGACCTAACAAATACGAAACAGTGACAATCTTTCGTCCTTTGGTTTCACTTTGGCTGCTGCAGTAAAGGGCCCAGTTTGGTTTCATTGCTGCAAGGATGTAAACCCAATCTATTCAGTCCCTGGACTCCACCACTACTTGAGATTATTCCATCCCTGATGCAGGATGTCCTAATTATCTTTGATAAATGTCATTCAATTTGTATTGGCCCACTGTTCCTCCCTGTTGAGATCTCTGTATGGTGTGGTATATAACTTGTTGTATCTTATTCTATTCTTTCTCACAGAGTTTGGAGCAGTGAAGGTATGGACCAGTAGTAGTTTTGTGCAATAGCATAATAATAACAAATAACAAAAAATAATAACAACAATAATATTTGTATTAATATTAATGTTCAATTATGCTAATATTTATTATCGGTTAGCTGTTTGTTATTCTTTGTTTTCTGTTTTGTTCTCTGCTCCTTTACTGGTTATCAATGTTGCTGTATTTGCCTTTTTGACCACTACTGCCGCTGACTGTATGTTTTCACAAAACTGTCCATGGTGATTCTGGGATCTGTTTCCTCAACAGCAATAGCTAATTCAGACCAAGTAGTGTATTTGAATAGCAACAGGGAATTTTCTTCTCCCTGCATATCCCTTTAAATTTATCAACACTGAATATCATCTTTTATTTTACTGCATAGTTGTTCATCTTTGAAAACAGACAAGTGAGATGGGATATGGTTAAACGTGAAATGGTAATTTTAAACAAAACCAAGTGTCCGACATTTCACACAAATCAAGCCATAGAAAGAAGTTGCATAATTTTGAAAACATGAGGATTTTTTTTTTTTTTCCCAGACTGTCTACACTATGTTATGGCCTGAAAGTACGTATGATTTCAATATAAATTTGAAAAACATATTTTAAAATAATCTTTTAAGACTGGCTAAGGACAAAACAGTCCAGGCTCAGAAAGTCCCAAACACAATCATTACTAAAATTTCTTTACACGATTCTTAATGTTTTTTTTCACCATAAATATCTGTTGTTAGCTATTGTCAAAGTTAGAGTACTAGACCATATGTTGTGATTTAGTACAGCCATTTCATGTTACACTTCTGAAGAAAACCTTCCTCAACTGCTTGGTCCATCTTAGATTGAAGTTTCCTGAATAATTCTTCAATGTCTAGTTCCTTTTGCTTCT
This sequence comes from Melopsittacus undulatus, assembly GCF_012275295.1. Lineage (NCBI taxonomy): Eukaryota > Metazoa > Chordata > Aves > Psittaciformes > Psittaculidae > Melopsittacus > Melopsittacus undulatus. Next base: position 66,436,304 of record NC_047527.1, on the reverse strand, counting down.
AAAGGAAACAAAAATGGAAAACTGTTCCAAAAATGGAAACAAGACTAGAAAACTGATGAATAGCATATAATCTATTTTGAAGGAAATCATGGTGAGAAAGTTCATTGCAAATAGCCAAATGAATGTGCACAGAAGTGTATTGGAAAGATTCATAAACAGCTGTTCCTGTATAAATGCTTGTAAGTGTAGTAGTGATCAGAATATGTATAAGGAACAAGCTTTTCCAGACTCTGAAGTCTGAGATGAAGAGTAGATATTGACACATTTTTTTAAAGAAACACTGGAAATACATTCCACAGACTATTTCTGAGAAGTATTTAGCTGAAATAACTTGTGATGCTTAGAAGGCTTTATGTTATATTTTGGGATGTTACACCCTAGCAGATTTACACCCTGTGTCTCCCTTTTTGTTTACACAGAGCACCACTCAATTTCTAAAATTCCCTTGTCTTTCCCCAGATATCATTCTCTTTATTTGTTAGATATTTGCTGCTCATCTTTTCCTATGCCTTCTTATTAAGAGGGCGTAAATTCTAAAATTTTTGTGGCTAGAATTTCTGGCATGTTATAAAATTTTCTTCTTTTACTAGCAAATAATGGAAGTACACCCTTAGTTGGGGGTTGCAGCTAGTTCAAGGGTGTAGAATAAAGAGTCAGTTTGGTTTATAGTTCAGATATTCTCTCCCTTCTGCTTCCTTTTCTGCTTTTAGGAAAGAGAGTGGAGATGAGGTCAAGCATTTTAAACTTCTACTGCCACTGAAAGAAATGATCCTGTCCTCCTTCCACCTCGTTGTTTTATTCCCTTGGCCATCCTCTCTCTGATGCTGCCACAAGTTTCTGGAAAGAACCAGTTAAACCCACAAAGGGAGAAACATTAATACAGGACTATGTTTGGTAGCAGCATCTGTTCATGCCAGCTTAAAGTGTTAACACTATAGCTTAAACAGGCTTTATTTGCTAATATTTGCAACTTCAGTGAGCAGCTTTTACAGTTCCAAATGTCTCTATAACAAGCTAATCACACATCGCTATGTCTATGATACTGAATGTCTAAACCTGTCAATTTTTCATTTTCTTTTCCGAACTTTGATAAATAAAAAAATATCGTTTTAACAATAGAGTCTGTAAGACCTCAAAACACAGATGTATAGAAGTTAATTTCTGACTTTCCCTCATGAAGTTGCTTGAATGTTCCCCATTGAGCTTCTTGTTAGTGTAGAATTCAGCTTCTTACTAAATAAAATGGTATCAGTAAGCACTTGTTAGCTGAAGAGATGGCCTGTAACTGCACATTTAAGTTAATTTTAGCAGCTATTCAGGCAAATTCTCACCTCCTCCCCTTCACAGATACATTCTAATTCCCTAGGAAAAAGGCAGAAAAAAAGCCTGAAAAGGGTATTTCCAATTAGTGTGGCTTTCATATATTTAAATTCTGTTTCTTTCTGACAGACAATTGAATGAAATGTGGTACATTCTTTTGATCTTTGCCGAGATGATGTAAGCTGTAGATATTGTTTCATTATACAGTGTTGACATAGATAGTATTATGCCACTTACAGCTTCTTTGGCACAGCTCTGGAATCAAGTGTTCAGCAGTGATTAATGACCAAGAATACACAGACCTACTACTGAGTCTAGGATCCCGTTAATCTCTGCTCCTGATTTTTTCTCTCAATTCCATCACTAGTTAATATGACTACTGTGAACACAGCATTTCTGATGACTTGTCATACAGCTTGTACTGCCAGCAGTTAGCATAGTACTAGCATAGACCTAATGATCATTAAAATCTCAGTTGTCTTAATTCTCTTATTACTGTATCTTTGATGCTCTTTTTCTGCCTTGCAAATTTTTATTTAGTGTTTAATAGAGAAAAGACTTTTAAATGTGTGCGAGGTTTCCTTATGCACTGAGCAATCAATTAATACCCTTTGATATGTTATGCCAATTGATATGTGTGTTAGCATAAATATTTCATTATTAAAGGAGAGTTCATTCTGTCCTAAAGCTTTAATTAAATTAGATGCTTTTCAGATGATTGCCAAGATGAAACAGTCCATTATGAACAATTGCCACTGCAGGAGATTTCTGCTTATTGAAAGACAAAAGAGTAATTTCATCTAGGATTGTTCCAAACTGTACGAGTCCTTCATACTGATAAAGGAATTCTGCCTCTTTTAACCTTGATATGTACTGTAGTAATGAATTTATGAATCTTTAAATTCAGTCACATTAAAGCAGGGATATGATGTTAGCACTGTCAAGTAAATGATGAAAGTTTATCTACATAGCAGTTAAAAAGATCAGAGTCAATACCAATTTGTCAATAATTACCATTGCTTTAAAAGCAAAGCTGATGTGATAAAAGTAGGCAGCTATGGATCTTTATTGTATACCAGCTGCAGTTTGGATATTTCCAATGACATAGTGTTCACATGGCAAACTAGAGCTTTAGGAAAACTAAATATCCTTAAAACTGCTGTTGAGGTACCTCAACTATAACTCCCATGAGATACCTTCATGGTAAGATAAAATCCAATTGTTTCATTTTCAATCAAAAATATTTCTGGTTTGGGGCAAAATGTTCCTGTATTGCAGTTTTGCCTAATTATCTGAACTTCTTCCACAGATCAGAATCCTGTTTTTTGACATGCTGTAGACTCTGTAGTCACGTGTATATCTCCCACTGAAGACACGTCACAGCAGTTTCCTTCAAAATATAGTACAGCTATGCATAATGTATGATGAGACTAGAGAGATGTGCAGTGTGAATCAAAGTTTTAATGTCCTAGTTTTCCAGATTTTTATTATTTATTCACTGTGCTTTTAGAGGAGCTCTGTTTAAGAATCATGTCAGCTGTGACAAGACATAAAGCTAAGCACGACTTTCAGTGAGAAACTGAAAAAGACTCTCTCTGAACATGTTTTAATATTGAAATCAGTATTGGGGAACTTGGTTCTTATTTTGCCAGGGGGAAGAAGATCGCTTCAATAGAGTCCCACTTGCTGACAGTGGGTTCTCACTGAAGTTCTTAGGACAAGGAAATTCAAAGCACAGTAGTTTTTCTCTGTGTCTGAAACAGCTCCTTTACTCAAATGGTTCATCTATATTTGCTTCTTTGTATTTGTTGACAAAGGTCTTCAAAAGAGATGATGTAAAAATTGAACACCCCTTGTTATCTTGGACATAACCTTAAGTAGACAGATGCCTGGCTTGACTTGAAGTCTTACTTGCCTCTTTGTTGTTCAGAGCATACAGACGTCAGTAAAGCTGTTCAAATACAAAATAAACAGCTCAGCTTCACATCTGAGTGCAATCCTGTTGTGGGGCTGGACCCTGTCAGGTTACCTGAAATATTTCCCTTCCCTGATATCAGACTATTGGAGTCCACTTGAAATTTTAGTCTAAACACAGTTCTTACATAAGCTTGTGGCCATTTCAGCCATATCAGGCTGTCAGGGTACTGTCAGGGTAGACACCTTAAAACATTCAACAGGGTGTCTGATGATAACATTATGTCTACACAGTGAGGGAAGTAATATCTAGGTTAAAATGGAAGTGAAAATCAAACACCTTGCATTTCTGCAGGAATACTGTGGAGGGCTTTCTCAACAATGTGAGATGCTCTTCTGTTTTGCCATTGGGCAAGATGTGACTGCTTAACCAGAGATGTTGTTCCTGGAGTTGTGTCCAAGGAAATAGTGAAGGAACAGATTTGCGGAAGTGCTTTTAGGGTCTCAGGCATTGAGCAAGTCAGAAATGAATTATTTTAGGTACCTGGATAATTCTGTTGTACTGCCATTTTCTTCAAAACTCAATTTACTGAGCAGCATATTCTTGACTGTATTCATTGAGCAATAAGGAAAAAAAAATGTTTGATAATTTCAGTATTTTTATCATTGATGGTAACTGCAAAAAAAAACAAAACAGCAAAACAAAGCAGTGCAAAACTGGTTTACATACTTTGAACGACTGAAAATTGATTCTGTTTTATTTAAGAATTTTAAGTATCATTAAAGTAGTAATTTAGGGAAGTTGCTGTTTGTCTGAGCTCACTGGCAAGGCAGCTGATAAGTCTTTATTGAAAAATCATTTGAAAACCTAACATGTGGGATGAGTTCTTACTGGGTTGTGGATGCTCATTGTTCACTTTTCTAGCTGTATTTTTTTGCTTTACTGGGGAGAGTAAAAGGAGAAAAGGACTGGTGGTAGTACAGGAGCATGAGGGTCAGCATGAGGGTGAAGTTGAGAAAGTGGGAAGAAATCAAACCAGTGAGGGGAAATGCATAGGTTTTCTTGGTGATGTGAGCAGAGGGTCCATGTGGTGCCTGCATAAACAGCAAAGGAAACTTGCACATTTTAAATGTATTCAAGGCTGACTTTTCAGTTTGAAGTTCTGTCAGTTTTGCATACACTGGCTGAAGGGAGGGAAGTTAACAAAGCACAAGACAAGCTACAGTAACATGATTGGGTTGGGGTTTTTTTCTGGAAAATCATCCTGATTTTGTGTGGGATTGACTATGTTTTTGGATCTACTGAAATGGAGAGCACTGTGTATCTAAGTCAGTTGTAAGCTCAGAAGGGATGAACGGACAGATCAGTTACTCCTCTGGCTGCACGGTATCTCAGTGGCTGCAACGACACAGCTGCAGCCTGGCAGAAGGGGCTGACAACCAGAGGGGTGGGAGCTGTGCTGAGGACACTCCAGTTCAGGCAAGGGGAACAGGAGTTCCTGGGGAAGACATGAGACAGAGTATTGGAGGACAGTAGAGTGGAAGGTGCCTGCAAAATTAAGGAGCAGACCCGTACAGTGGGGTGGGATCAGGAAAAGCAGGCATGGCTTAATGCCCCTCTTCTCATTGGTAAGAGTGGCCTTTGCTGCCCCATCTCTGCCCTTGCCAAGTGGCAATGCTGGAGCTGAGGCAGAATTGATGAAAGCAAGACAGTCACAGAAAACTTGTTCTTCGTCTCCTGCCAGCTTCTTTTCCTCCTGTTGCCCTTGCTCATGTTTGTCCTCACTAATGGGGTAAAGCTGAAGTGCAAGGCATGTCTGTTCATTCAAGGAAGTGAACCAACAACACTGTGCAGATGGTTTTGTCAGGGAAATTGAGTGCAACAGAGAGTTAAGCTGGTCAAGGACAACCTAAACTAGTCCTGAATAGTGTGGACAGGGCCACATATACCAGTCTGCAGAGAAGATTCTTCAAGGCAACTAAAAATGCCAGTATCATAGACATATGCTTGACATCAGACTTCAGCTGTTAACTGAGATACCCACATTTAAAGAGCTTGCCTGACCATATAATGTGAAAGGTTGCATTGGAGTTGCAGTGGATTGCCTTTAATCTCTTCTGCCAGCAGAGGGGAAAGCACAGTGCACTCCCTATTATGTGCCAATTTGCTTTCCATCTGCCCACATCCTCATACCTCTTCTCACTGATGATGCTCAGGGAAGCATCACTGGGGTTAGACAAAGTTGGTGCAGATTCAGTCAGCTGTTCTTACTGGCTTTAGACTGTCTGAAAGTGCTTTTGCCCAGGGAAAATTCTGCACAGGAATGCAGATGCTTTGCTTCCTCATGTTGACTTGTGGCTGTACAAGAGTACAAGCACACATACACTGCATTTAGCCAGTTGTAGAATCTAATGCTAACCAACCTGCACTGTAGAGTAAAAATATGAGGAAAACATAGTTTTTGCCATGTTTTAAGAAAAAAAACCCCACCTTTATATTAGAACTTGAGCCTGCTGAAACAAGTGACTTATGAGAAGGGCTTGTGATCCTAAAGCAGTCATGCATACCCACGTAGGGCATTGGAGTAACCCCAATAAAATCAAGAATGCAACAGTGGGGAAAGAGGATGTTTGTTTTGTAAAACATTATTATTCACATGCCAATTGGTGCCAACTTACTCTGTTGGTAAGGTTTTGTGAATAAAGTCTTTGGAAACAACTGCACATGCAAACTCTTTGAGAATTTGGAATTCAACTGAAAACTGAGCTGTAAGCAAATTTCTTCAGATCTGTGTACTAAGAAATGGCTGTTGCCCTGTATAATGCAATGAAAAAGCTCATGAAGAACATTGATCTGCACTGACAGTGTTTGGGTTTTTTTATAGTTACCTCTTTGCTGGCCCTGTGATTCAGTATGATGTGGATGAGTTGTTTGTACTAGTACACAGGAAGCTATTGAACATGGAAAATAGTACTTACTATTTTAGATCACGTTCCCAAGGGGGAAACAGCAAAATGACACAAGATTCATAGAATAAGGAATAACTAAAATTGCCCAATTATTTAAACTGAGGTGTTTTTCTATCAATATAAGATCTTGCTGTGCTTCCGGAGCATAATTTAGAGTAGGCATTTTGCCTGCAGTTCACAATATAAATATTTTATACTATCTCCCACATGATTAGAATAATAGAGGTAGTGTTATTTAATCCACTCCTGGCAAAGCAGATGCTTTCCAGAATGCATAAAGCACTCAAGGAACTGTTTTTGTTGTAGTTTAAACTACTTTGTAGAATGATTTATCTAAAGGTAGATTCATCACTGTGGAAGTGGATTTGATGAAGTTCGAGAGAAACAATTTGAAGTTGTGTGAAGGCTCATAAAAAAACCCCACATAGTAAATTGAATGTTAACAATAGAAGGATGAAAAAAAGGCTCCCTAAAAGGTAAGCAGGTAAATGAAGAGTCTTTGGAGGGCAGGGAGGGGCCTGGGACAGACCGTTTCTAAGCTAAACTTAGATACTGTGGCCACTGGTAAGTGGAGTTGAATATACCTTTTGAAAAGCAGTTGCAAGCATAGAAACTGTAAGCCTTAGCAGAGAGTATGCAAGTGCTGTGATTCCTGTGTAGTCGTCTCAAAAAGTGTGTTGTAACTCAGCAGGGATGGAGAAGCTCAAAGTTTAACAAAGCTTTTCCTAAAAATAAAACCTTTAGAGTGTATTTTAATATCTCAAGTGACAGTCAGCATCTCTCTTTTTCCTTACCTGCAGCACATTTCAGTTGCCTATATCTAATAGACTGCTGTACTTGGGTCTGAGGTGGGTATTCAGCTGTCATAGGAAAAAGCCTAGGTGGTCCAAATATTCCTTCCCTAGCTTCTTTTCTACAAAGTGGAGGAAAGGTAAGTATTGATTGCTAGGCACTATAATTTTGCACACTTGAGTCATGGTCTTGTATTTAGAATGGGATTGTTGCTAAAATCCAATGGAAAACATTTGATGCTATGCCCTTTTCTCTGAGGTGATTGCGCCTAAAGCATAGGGAAAGATAAAAAGATGACCATTTGTTGTGTGCATTTGTTATGTGGCATGTCATTCAGTACTCTTCCATCTATTTACACTTTGATTTTCATGTTTATTATAGTTTTTATTAATGTATTTGATAACACGGCATCAGCTGCAAGGCAGAAATATTTACTCTGATGGGGTTTTCAGCATAGATTAAAAAAATTCAGCAGCCCCTGAATGGATAGGCTTGAGTTGGAGATTTACGTGAGAATAACAAATATTATAAAGCAGATGAGCCAGACAGGAGAGAAGCAAATTTATAATAAGGGTCTGCTCTGGCAATATTAATCTGCCTGATGTAGACTGTGTGATGAATCATCCAACATCGCCACAAGGACTCCTGCGGAGCTCTGCCTGCAAGTGGGACAATAAAAAGTATTCATGGAAGGATGGAGGGGAGGGCACATGCAAGAGATTAGGAAAGGACAAAGAAGGAACAGCTATTTAAAACTGGACATCTCAAGCTTGAATAGTAGTTCATGTTATATATAATTCAGGCAATTCTTTGGGTAAATCATTTCATATGCTCCATGAAATGCAATTTGCTTCCATGGTCAAGCATGACAAAGGTTTCACAGAATTGCAGTTGGCAAAGAGCTCTTCTAAGATAGTTAATTTAGGGCCTGTGAGATTGCTTGGTCGTCTTGTCAGAACATTAAATAATCACACAATGTCATGAGGGAATATCTAATTAAGAGCCCAATTTCTCAAGGGTCTGAGTACCTGTTACAATGTGCCGAGAACCCTTAATTCCCACTGACAAGAGCAGCAGCTCAGGGTGTTCCCTGCAGGCATTTAATAGGATTGTGCCCTTACTTCATTTGGCTGGGGTAAGTCGAGGCCAGTCAGGTGAAGCGACAGTAATCAAACAAGACAAGAAAATGACAAACAGGGTTACATCCCAGCAGGCATGTTATTACTTGCAGATGATGGAACACACCCTGGTGTGAAGCCCCTGTAAAAATTAGGGCCAGTTTTAAGGGTACACTCTTAGAGGTTAAATCTGTGCCTTTGAGAAAGATCCACCTGTATTCATCCTCTGCAAAAAATCTGTAAAAGGCAACATGAATCCCTTGTCAGGCCAGGGTGTCATCCTGTGGGAACAAGTGTCTGAGTTCCCATCCACAGTTCAGTCCCAAGAACTTCAGTGATTTAGGTGACCTTAAGAGAGTTGTTCGTCTTACAAAGGCAGAGGGCATTTCATCCAGTGTCTGGGAAGTATAAAACTTCATTTCAGGGAAAGGTGGGTGCTGAAGTTCCCTGAGCAGCATTCTTGGAATTACTCAAGAGATAGAACAAAATTTGAGGTGAACAGATGGAGACTTATCAGTAAGACATTTTTATTTTTTTCCTTCTTGTATACCTGCAGCAGTGTTAAAGAAAAGAATGTTAGATTAAATCAGAATAGGCGTTGTATTTTGACTTAGGCTACTTCTCTTAGGCAGAGATGAAGGTAGAAATGGTGAGGGTTTTTTTGTGTAAAGAAGCATTACAAAAGGAGTAGATGAGAAAGGAGCATGGCTTTATGTTAAGCACTTTTGGGAGAGTGAAAAGTTAAAATCAATTCCTGTGTTGTCAGGCTCTTAAGTGAGGAATGATGCATTAGACTACCTGATTTTATTTGATTTGTTGGGAAACCAGAGCTGCTGTGCCATTTCTTGAACAGAATTACAGGCTTCATTTAAAGAGAGATGCAAAGCGCACATATCATTCTGGAATAGATCAACATAAGCATTTTCTATATCATGAGTAATGTTTACTGGAAGAAATCAAATTACTGTTACACAGACCATCTGTTTTCTTTGCATGCAATCATGTAAGTGTTTTAGGACAAACCATCCTTTTTAATCAATTGTAAATCTCTTATAGGATGGCACTGTTTTCTGTAATAAAATCTATTTTTATGATAAATGTGAGAGTTTTAAATACTGGTTTCTTCTGCATAAATATAGTGTACATATTGTTCATAACGTAGAGAGTAGGGGTGTACAGCATTAGCTATTATCTGTCAAGAACTTAATTTTAGGGCTTTTTGGGTAGCCATTTTGGGTATTTGTTGGATCTGCAACTCTTTCGTGTTCATCTATCATAACAAATTACATACTGAGTAATACAGTCCATTTATAGCCTGGGAAGTTGTTTCCTACCTAAATTTAGTAAATGTAGCATATAAGATCTGTTTTGTAGCATGCCTACTGTGATCAAAGTGAATACTGGGGAAGATGATTGTCCATTGTCTAAATGCTTATACTTGGAGAGACTGAAGTAAAAAAAGGCATGTTTTGTTTTAAAATTATGCTATGTAATGACATTACAGATACTTAAATTTATGATATTTAGAAGTCGATGATGGAGTGTGAGACTTACTTCATGTGTAATGGTAACACATTCATAGATGTATATGGTCCTATTCATGTTAGTGAATGATTGATTAAGACTGTCATTTTATTTTTTTATCACTTCTGTCAGCTCTCCTGGTTCTCATATTGTCTTTGGATGCACATAGATTGCTCTTGAATTCAGAGGGAGATGAAAGTCTGCATCTTAAGTAAAGTCTCCTCTGATTTCAAAAGAAGCTGTGTGTGCACAATACCCAAAGTTGCGCTGTGTTGTATCAAATGCCCCTGAAATAAAAGAAGGGAACAAGAACTGTAAGTAACACAATTGGAAATTCCCCGAGAAGGTTGGCTGTCCTTCTCAATGAGGTCAGCAAGCCTGAATTTCATTTGTTCAGACACTTTTAGATCAATAGTATTTTGTCTGAATAATTAAGCTGCTTACTCAGGCTTGAAAAGTGTGTGGTGCTAAATTCTTGCTTTTTTTGGGTAAACACAAAGAGGCAATGCAGGAGAAACAGATAGGGAATGCACCTGGAAAAATGAGAGTGCCTACACTCTGGTGCCATCCCATGGTACCGTGGAGGCTTTCTGCCCATGGAAACATCAGGTGACATTAGAGGCCCCTGTAAGACCTCTTGTGAAGGCTGGACTCAAAATTTCCATGTCCTATATATTCCCATTTATTATAGCTTGTGAACTGCCAGTATGCAGCACACAGAAAGCTACTTACCAAACTGCTAATGAATCCTAGGACCTATCTAGATTTAAAGCTTACCTAGATCAGTCAATACTCTGATGAGAACTAGGTCATCAGTTTATTCTTCTTTTATCAGTCTGCATTAATTCAGTAAAAGGGAAAAAAAAACCCAGCAACCAGAAGGCGAATTGCTTACAAAATCATATAGTAAAAGAATGAGAAAGATAAAATAAACAGTGCAATTAGTAGTGGTCTAAGAGTTTTACACAGTTCACAGCATTTTCTATCAAATTCAGCAACTCTTCTTTCAGGAAAGTATTAAATACATGATAAATTTTTACCCTTTTTTATATTTTTCCCTCTTTTTTTTTTGTTTACTTCTGCCCTTCATTTATTCAGAGGGAAGAAAACTGCAGGCAAAGTGAGTATTTCATAGATTCACAGAATCGCGATCAGATCAGGCTTCTAGAAGTCATCAACAATGTCCTAGTCCAAGCAAGGGAAACTTAGACAATGTTGCTCAGGGCCTTGTTCGGTTGAGTTTGGAGTATTTACAAGGATGGAGATTCATCAGCTCTCCCAGCTACCTGTTACTCAGTCTTTCTTTTGCTGCTGATGCTCCCTTAGTTTATCTGGTTCCTTCTCATGTCCCTCACCAGTTTCAAGGCCAGCTGAGATCTGGCTTCCCCAGTTTCATCCAAGCAGGCCAAAACAAGGAAGTTCTGCAATGATCATGAGTAACCCTTCCAGCTTCTTAATCCTCTGTCCGTGCTGCCTTTCTGCTGTGCCTGCATGATTTTCCATATGGCAAGCCAGGGAGTCCCTGTGCACTGGGGAGCCTGTCCTCAGAAAGCCTCTTGCTCTTCTGGACCACTTTGCCATCTTATTTTTCAGGAGACACATTTCAGTTTGAGCTGTCAAAAAACGTAATTAATGCAGATGTTTGGTTTATATTTTTCAGTTCATTCTCCTTACTTCCCACGCTTCTATTTTAACATCTCCAAATGTTTTACAGCAAGATATAGCAGTGTAATCTGAGTGATATCAACACATTGTATTTCTACAAGGTTTTCTTTTTTTAGTATGATTTTTCATTTGTATGTGAGCAAATTTACTACAGATTTTTTTAAGTGTTTGTTTAGAAGTTGCCAAGTATTTTGCCTTTTCTACTGTTTTTTTTTTAATTTTTTTATTTGCCAGAACTTTGCAACAGTCATCCTGATTTCTCTAACATCTTTAAGAGAATAGGCATGGTATTTTCCAGTTGTATTGTCTGGTTTTATCCAGGGAAGTTTTATTGATGTATTTACAATACTAATAGAAGATACTGGGCTAGTTCTAATAAAGTAAATGCTATCACTGCTTCTTGGAATTTATCAAATTTTATTGTTACGAAATAATTCAGCGAAATTATTTGCTTAGTGTCAGAGTGGTAAACTATGAATTACTGTTGTCATAGTTACACTGTATTTTGATACAGTAGTTGCGTTCATCTAAAGAGTAGTAATTTGCTCAATTATCAATTACAATGAATATCTTAAAATAAAAGTACAAAACTCTTGACTCTATTTTGAGTGCTGTAAGTAGAGAATACTGCTGTTTATTTTAAGAATTTCCTGTGCCTGCATTGCTGATTACACTGAAGTAGTAATCAATGACAAGATTCCATATAGGAAACTTTATTTATAGTAGCTTTTATAACTGGTCTAAAGTGAGAAGATAGTTTTTGATGCTCATGGCCTTCAATAGAAAAATCTGTGAAGAGACGTTTCAAACTTCATCTACAAACTCACCCCTAGTGAAAGTATTTCAGGCTTTGTGAGGCAATTCAAATAATTACCAATTCTTTGTTGCTTTCTTTTTTTTTTTCCTGAGTTATTCCAGTCCTCTGGCTATTCAGTTGACAATTCAGAAAAATTATGCAGGGAAGCCTTGAAATCCTCAAAGCTAGACATTTTCCCATTTTTGCTTTTAATAGTGCTCTTAAGTGCAGTATATTTAGGGGTCTGCATGTTTGCTTTTCTCCATTTGACTCACGGCCGCCCGCTAGTCATAGAGGATGTGATTTGTGTGTGCATTCTGAATCCTCCTCTTCCGCTTCTTTACCAGATGCACTTTTACCAGGAAATGGAGCAGAAAAGGGCCATAGATGGTTATCATGCTTGACTTTGAACTAGTCTCCCACAGCTCACTTGGTGGTACAGAGAGGAAAAGAGGGAAACAAGAAATACTTGGTCACCATTTCGAAATGTACTTAGGTCTGACCAACTCATCCTTAAAAAGTCTATAGGTATTCAAAAAACCACAAAACCAGTGAATACTTCTTAAGGAAGACACTCTGGAGTGAAAACAAGTACAAAAAACAGTTTAGAGAAGGTACAGGAAAGAGGATATGCATAGAATGATGGGACTGAAGGAGAATTTCAGAAAGGATCATGGTCATTGCTGTAGTACCTAACCAATAGGATAGAAACTGTAAAAATAAATACATGTAATACTGATGAAAAAAAAAATCTTACCTGAAATGTACTCAGTTAACTAGTAGAATTGATTGATATGATACTATTGAGTAAAACACTGGAAACTCTCCTATAAATACTATTTCTCTACATCTAATTAGGGCAGCATAACAGTTTCTGTCACTTATTAAGCAATGATCCCCCAGGCTGCTTATATGGAAACCATCTCTTGGGATTTTATTCCTCAGCATTGACTACTGTTGAAGGCAGGAGATAGGAAAACTGTGAATTATAGTATGATTGGAAATGATTGTTCCAGTGCCTTCATATGCCACATTGGTCTCCATATGCTCTTTGTCACAGGAGACCATTTTACACCAAGAGCAAGAAACGTGAATTCACTTGGCTCTTCCATATCTCTAAGGGACCTGATGCACGAGTGGACTAGAGAAAATAAAGAGAAAAACAACTCCAAAGACCTACAGATCACCTTGCTGGCAGGGTGAGTAAATGTCCTGGCATTGCAGTCTCATGTTGTCAGGCATAATGAGGGATTGTGCTTTAAGTGTTGCCTCAGGAATTTCCTTTCCAGTAATTGTTGAGGAAAAGATAATAGAAACGTCTCCTGTTTCCAGGTGTCTGACACTGGTGCCCCACATGTGTTCAGAAGTATTAATCCAGACACCTATATTTTCAGTTTAAGCCTTGAACATGGATGTAACAGAATAGGCAGTTATGTGTCATGGGTTTTTTTTCATGGTTTTGGTTGTTGTTTTTTTTTGCATGTGATTTACCAATTTTTGCATGTTGTACTGTTAAAGTTCTTTTCAAATTGGTGGCATGAAACAGAAATATCTAAATATTGCTAAATCAGTCCAAACTACTCATGGTTCAAAAAGAAATCCAAAAGAGGAAAGAAAGGAAGAAAACTAATTTTGCTAGTTCTGACTGCACTTAGACTTCTACAGATTTGGGCCTGTGTTCCCTGCTTTCCTTAGGCAATTTTTTCTTGATTACAAAATACAATGGAAAAAAATTACTTAGCTGAGGAACGAATGTGTAGTTGACTTATGTGACAGCTAGAACCTAATTATACAATCTGCTTTTCTTTCTGGGTTTGCCTGTTCAAAAAAGTGGTAAGGACAGAGACCACAGCAGAGTTTGGTGCATTTCCTGCAGTTCATAGCGGTGAGCCAGGAGGTCTGTCATGCACCAACAAGCCAATCTAACAGGTTTAAAAGTCCCAAATACAGAAGATGGCTTATTTTTCAAAAAGATAATCCCATCAGAACAGATGACATGGCAGAGAATACAAACAAAACCTGAAGATTAACTTGGAGTCCTCCATCTGGTGATTTGTGTCTCTGCAAAAGGCGTACTAAAAATGTTGCCCTCCTCTACTGAGATGGCCGAAAATCACACTGTGTGCTTCCCCACTGTATTTGGTCCTTCCCATTTCTGCACCCTAAACATTGGCAAAGCCCCAGCTGCTTCTGTCTCATGTGCCAGGGCAAAAGAATGAGCTGAATGAGTAGACAGAATCAATCTTCCCTTCAACCCAGGCCCAATGGACACTTCTTGTTTAAAAGGAAGCATAGAGCAGCTGAATTATGGTTTTTGCTGTGTGACAGCCCGCCCCAGCTAGGAACCTTAAGGCAATTTGCCAGAGCCTGCAACACGATAGAACAAAACAAAGGGTACTCCAGAGGACAGGTACTTTCCTGCCAACAGCTCTCTGATATGCAGTGCAATACCTGGCAGTTTAATAGTGCCTTTACAATTGCTACTAGATGATGTGTTTTGTATTTTAGGCTGGTTTTCATAACGTACAAGCATTGTTTTGACTTTGATGAAAGTCTGCTTTTTCCTGCTGCATATTCTTTGAGGGGATTTATGTAAACACGAAGGCTGTCTGCACTTTGCCTTACTCTCCAGTTAGAAGAGGGGAATTTTGCTATTTTTGCATTTTGTTTTGGTTTGAGGTTTATTTGTTTGTTTGTTTTCAGTAAGTTCTGTTCTGAGTGTGCTGGAAGCTTATGCTTGTGCACAGAATTTCTACAGAAATCAGGTTATTATTCCCTTGTCCAACAGCCCTGTTCTCTGTTGCTGGACTCTGGAATCCATGGGAAAAGGTGGTTAGGGGTTGAGAAGTCACTTTTCCAGCAGCTGCTTCTTGCCTCCTTATGGAAAAAGCAGTGGAACAGATGCAGCCTGTGGGCACAGGTTTGTCCATACTTCATAAATAACATATCTCCCTCAACAATGTAATTACATTCTCTTGTTTTAATACAGTAGAGGAGTTTCTGAACTGCCACTTGTTTCCCCCCTTAGTTCTGCTTCATTTTATATGATGTCTGTGCAATGGAGATGGGCTTGATGTGCATTGACACAGTGATGCCATTAAGTGAGGGTCAGTTTGACTGAAAACAATAAAGGTGTTCAGTAAAGGTCTTAGTTTATTTAAGGATTAAAGTTAGTGTTATTTTTATTCTTAAAACTATTTTTATTTCACATGTAAAATAGAATCATCCTCAAACTCAAATCTTATTCAAGCTACAAATAACATAAGAATTTGGTAAATGATTCAATGTATAATTAAAGGTTTCACATTTAATCCTGTCGCTACAGTGATTTATGGTTTCCATTATTTTGCCTAAGTAATGGGCTTCATTTTTCTAGCGTTTTTTCTTCCCTTCATTGTTGTTAGTGTCTGTAATCTTATGGTAAGGAAATTTATCACAAGGACAACATTTTTGTCCTCAGCTATGAGGTAAAAAGGAGAATTAAATCATAATATAGAAGATACAACATACTTCCTGCTGCAGTGGGTGGGAGAATTGTAAAGTGTTTACAGCGTTGGGCCTGAAATGCTTTACGTGTGAGAACAAAGGGCAGGATGTAGTCTCTGTGCTTCTCTGCTGTCATATTTAGGGATGAAACAGGTGTCTTCAGCAGCCAGTCCCAGGAAGGCTCAATAAAGACATAGGGCTGGGACACACAATCTCCCTCTGTAGTGCATGCCAGAATTGGGTGGAAACCTGCAAACTCAGCAGAAACTGTCTTGAAATAGCCCATAGCAAAGGCTGAGCACAGCCCAGTGCCTACAGGCTGCAGAGTCCAGGCTCTTCTCTGGAGGTAGGTTCCCATGGCAGGGCTTTTTTAAGGACTCATCAGGCTTTGTGGTTGCCATTGCAGCCTGACAGATACGCGGGATCTCATTGCTTGTGTGAAATTGAGGGCTCACTCCTTGCCAAATTGCCCAGCCACTGGACTGTGCTGTCCTCTCACGAGGCTTTCTGCTGCCTGCATGAAATCTGCAGCTTTGCTCTGTTGGGGCTGTTGCGGGACTAGTGGACCATTCCCAACTCCAGACCAGCTTGTAGTTCTGCTGGAAAGGGCTTGTCCATGCCACCTCGGAGTGAGGAGAGCATGGAAACGAGATCACATTCTGCATTGAGTGCTTCAGCTGTGTGCTTGTGTAGTACAGGATACAACCTCTTCCAGCCATAACCTGGAAAGCAAGGATATTTTCTGAGGTGTGCAAATCTGCCTGTACCTGTTAGGTATATGCTGAACACATCAGATCTGGAGGCTTAGGTGTTGTTTCAGGGTTACAGGTGCTCCTGAATTTGAGATGGACACGTTGTTGCTGAGGTGGAGTTGTCTGTGGGACTTCAAAGATAAAGTGAGAAAGGAGCTCCAGCAGCCACTGGACAAGTGTTTTCTGGTGACAGTTTTCATATTCTGACACATAAATTTGTATGTGGCCCAAATTTTCTCTTGACCAAGAACCCATTTAAAGAAATAAGATTTCTTCTCTTGCTCATATATGGTACTAAGATTCTCCTCTTAGGCTCATTTCACACAAGAACTGCTGTTCTTTTGCAGACCACTGCAGGATGAAATAGCTTGGGTTTATTTCTGTTTGGGAGTTTGAATTCACACCCATGTTATCATCTCATAGAGCTGTTAACCCGAGCAGGAAAAATATGTTGTCTTCACAGTCTTCACTTAAATATGGCTTATAGCTACACTTATTGCAGTTCACAGCAATATTTTAATACAGTTTAATTATGCTCCGTTGAAGTTATTTTAATTTACATTCTCCATACTATTGTATAATGTTATTGTGTTTCTTTTTATTCTTTATCTCACTGAAAATATTCGGGTCATTTTGTTTTAATCTTCTGCACCAGTTACAGTAGAAACTTTTGAGACAAAGAGATCTTTACAGAATTATAGCAGAATAAATGAGAATAAAAGTGAGTTTTCTGCAAAATGGTTATGTAGAAAAAGACTTCTGTTTTGTCGTTCTTTAGCATGTCTCTGTCTTCTGGACAAGTTTTCCTGAAAATTGTCCTAATATTTTTCAGCTATTGTTTCCTTCTATTTGTTGTTTCTTTCTTTCTATTTTTTTTCCTTTTTCCTGGCACAGTGAGTTAAGTACTCACCAAGAATACACCATTCCAGAAAGTTATAGAAGTCATAATTCCACTACTGCCTTAACATATTTTGAGGATGTTGTTGCTGCTTTTTGAGCAAATGTGTGTTTTAGGGAAGGATTTGTTCACATGAAACTTGTGATTTTTTTCTTGAGTGTTAATAGCTATTTTAAGATCTAGCAATCTACATGAGAAGTTCCTCTTACTCTACTCTGTCACCAGACATTTAATTGACAGCCTGGCATTTTCCCTGCCATTGCAGTTCCCATTTGAATCAGACGTCCCTCAAAATTTCCTAACACCTTTCTTCTAACTTAATTAGCAGTTGGTCATTACTTCTCCTTCAGAATAACAATTAAATATGTGCCACAAATCCAGGCCTACAGCAGTATTGTGTTATACTCTCTTATCCATCTCTTGCTATTGAAAGTCTCTTGGTGTAACTCATTTTATATGTACAAAAAGTAAGTGTAACATCAGCTACCCTTTAGGATGGTTGAGGTTTCTAATCTTTACAGGTGTAGGTCACTTCAGGGTGAGGTGAATGATCTCAGTCATTTCAGTGGGCTTCCTTGTGTAAGTCAGAATGTAAGGAGTGTAACATTTGCCTTTCTTATGAGAAGCTTCCAGAAGAGCATTGCTGTGTCCTGTCATCCATAATATTTAGCCTTGTATGTACTTAGGAATGAATAAGTTGCATTTTGAAATCATCATATACAGGCTTATTTTGACAACACTGAAGTGGGTTGGGTTTTGTTGGGTTTTTTTTCACAGTAGCTGAACAGCTTTTGCTTTTTCTGAGCAACAGAAGCCTAATGTGTTAATTTGAGTTTGAGGATTATTGTCCTTTTAGAGTTTATGACCAAAAGTATATCCTTGGGGAAGACTCTCTGCTGGAATGAAATAGCACTGGTTGTTTGAAGTTAACTAGTTGAGCTGTCCCAGTAAATAGCAGTGAGGAATTTCGCCTCTGATCCATAAGCCGACGGACTATACTGGAGTTTTTACCTGCACTACTGGCATATAAGAGTACAAGTTTGGAGGCAGAGTATTTTTTTCTGTCATCTGTCTGACAGTATTAGAGTCATAAAATATAATCATACAGGTTGTAAAAGACCTTTAGGATCATTAAGTCCAACCATTAACAATCATTAGCACTGCCAAGTCCACCACTAAACCATGTCTCTTAAGTGCCACATCTACTCATCTTCTAAATACCTCTGGGTATTTAAAAATACCAGCCACTCTTCCCCAAGCTTGTAGCAATGCATGAGGTTGTTGTGACCAAAGTGCTCCTGGTTAGGTGGTCTATGACTCTATCATCTACCTTGTTGGCCCTGATTCTTAGCCTTAAACACTCAACCCTGCTGTCAGCACCAGCTCTAGACCATCAAAACACTCCCTAACATAAAGGGATACCCCACCATTTCTCCATCTTTGCCTATCTCTTCTGAAGTGCTTATAGCCATGTTGGTTGGACTCTATAGATTCTATAGCGTTACATATGCCATATTAAAATTTAAAAGATAGAATAGACATTTTCATGGACTGGGAAATCATGTGCAAAATTTGAGGCCTGTAGTGCAGGATGCAAAATTTATGGTTGAGATACCTGAGAATGCAAATTCAAACGAGCAACTCACTGCTCAGATGGGAGTCCTGTTGAGGTAGAAAACGTCCTTTTTTATATCTCATAGTATATCTTTTTGCCTCTTCACATGCATCTGTTACGTGATATTACAATTACCTCTTCAGAAAGCACAGGCAAAAACTGCTTTCTGTAGATTACAAAGAATAGACACAAGGGAAATGATGCTTGTTTCCAAAATGCATATATTCTGTTATGCATTGCTAAGTAGTGGGCACAAGCAGCTAGGAAGACTTGATTCCATGAGAAGTTTACGCAGAGGAGAGTTAGCATGAATGTGTGTGCAGATTTTTATTGCTCACTTGCTTCCAGGCTAAACTCTTCCATCACAAGAACTTCAAGCCACAAGAGGCCTCAGGACCCACAGGAAGAGAGCTTTTCTCAGAGGGGATTATCACTCTTTTGATCACTGAGTTCTCTAAGACCTTTAATAGCATCACATAAAGCTTCTAGCTGAAGCAGCACATCTGCAATTTGACTTACTAAGCAGTGACATGCAGAGAGCTGGGCTGCTGCCCAATGCCTCTGACATGGCATCAGACAGACCTGGTCCCAGGGTGAAATACCCACAGCTGGTTTCTGCAATTTCAAACACAAGACAACATTGAGCAAAAAAAACCGAACACTGAAGCTGTTCCTTTAATTCTCTCCTGTTCTGCTGTGCTGAACCCAGGCTGTATAATTTACCTGCTCCCCTCATGTATTTGCTAAAAAGGAACAAAATGCCATTAACAAGAGCTGCTGGAGTCAGATTGTCCTGGAATTTGTGGAAGGGACCCTACTTTCTTGTAGTACTATAATATAATGGGATGAAGATTTGTAGCAGAATGGGATACAGTCAAAGACAGAAATAATGTTAAATTTAACAATTTTGTGACATACGCTGATTCTCAGTTTCCATATTTTCAAGAAAAAAACCTATAAAAATTATTATAAACCCTTTGCAAATATTACTGAATTAGCCCAGCTTGTTAGTATTCAAGAAAGCAGCACCAGTAGTCTGGAACTTCATAGCCAGACCTTTTGATGTAACAAAAAGGCAACATTTCTCTTTCTAACCACCTAATCCATAGAAGAAAAAATGAGTGAAAGACTCGATTTATTTTCCACAAATGAGTAACAGCTACTTCTTCTTGTTTACCTCCTACTGCATCTGCTTTGATGAAATAATTGCATTCATTCTTGCTGAAATATTAGCATGAAATAATTGATATTTGCATTTAAAGCAATGTGTGTTTGAGCATCATATTAATGCTGTGTTCAGGTGGAAGAAGTTATTTTATTCAACTGTTTCCAGCAGCCCAAGGTTGTACATAAAGATGAAGTTTATCAAGTTGCTCTTCCTATTGTAAGCAATAAAAATTATTCTGGTTTGCAAGACAAATTGTGAACTCTGAGTACCATTATTTAGCAGCTTTTAAAGACTGGCAGCAAGGTAGTAGTTGCCCTGTAGTGTTATAAGAGTTATAATCATTTTTTTTGATTGATTCAAAATACTACTGAAAAGCATGGCAGCTGTTTTAGTGAGGTTTATTTCTTTTTTTCTTAATATACTGTTCTGTAGAGTGAGGGATGGGGGGGAAGGTAGAGTGAATGGAAATCCCTGGGGAATTTTTGAAGCTGAATGTAAGAGATGGGTTCTGATGGGTTTGATAGGAGAATGACTGGCTTCCTCACTTGTGATATTGCCTCTGGCTGTTGTATTTAAGGGGCAGTAAAACTTCATCGGTGAGCAAGAAAGATGATTTGGAGCAATAATGACTGAAGGTTAATGAAAATGAAAAGTATCTTAAGTAAATGAGGAAAGCTCATCGAAAAGGCCAGAGTGGCTGAAGTAATATTCAAGGGAACAAAATAAATCTGGAAGTTGGGGAGAAAGAGAATTGGTGTGATGGGATTGATGATATTTTTGTTCCCACAATTTTTGGAATTTATTCATTGTTCTGTCTTGATGCATATAAACATACCACCCTCCAGCCTGGGTTTGAGTGTATCTGACTCCACTTACTACATTAAATTTTACTCCATACTTACCAAAAATTTTTGTGAAAAGTTTCTAAATTACAAGCCCAGGTAGCTTAAATGAGTTTCTGTTAAAATGGAGAGAGACTTAAGTAAGCAAATTGAATATCAAACCCATATCCACACAGCTCTCTAGCTTTTGTCTTTGTTTTTCCTCAGGCAACCCTGGACTAGCTTAGGAGATTTTACTGACTTCAAATGCATTAAATATATTGATCTGCAGAAAGCTTTGGCGTCAGGCTGTCTGTAGCTTGTGTCATGCTGTCTGAAAGGAAATGCTTTTCCTTCTGTCTACAGAAGGAACAAAATGAAAAACATTATCAGGGTTTCAAATCACTGTGGAAGCCGGAGAAGCCAGGGGAATTGGCTAATGGCAGCTGTATTGCAATTAGTGGGGAAACGCTTGGCTAAAAGCAGCAATGATTTTTTTTTAGCATCTCAGAAAAATTTAAACAGTGTATTTTTTGAAAAATTACTTGCTCAGAAATTACCAATGTAGTTAGTATATACCTTCTCACTAGGGTCAACAGCATTTTGGAGAGGATACTTTACTTGTTCTTTCCCATTTATAACATCACGTTCTTTCTCCATAATGAGGTTCCCTTGAAGTCAGTACAGTTCTGGACTAGCTTCAAGCTGTGAGGGGATAGTATAAAGCCATTTAATTTTGCTTCCTGCTTTCTTTTACTTTTTCAGTGAGTTGCTTAAGTTCAGAGATTTCCCCCCATAAGTGTCTTAGTGTTTAATCAGGTGAAAGGCTAGTTATGCAAATACTACTCCCCTTGCAATGGCAACTCATGCGAACTGTCCTCCATCATCTTCTCACAAGAGCACTAAGTCCAGGCTCCAGTTACAGCAGGGACTGAATGGTTGTTGTAGTCTTTTCCATTTTCAGTTTAACTGAAAGAAATGTGACTTTGGTCATTGGAACCAATCTGTGCTCTCCAAAACTAGTTAGAGTATATGACTGCTGTCCTGAGTCACTTGCTACTCCATTGAATACTTTTTCCCCTAAGTAATTGCCTGAAGAAACTTTTCCTTTATGAGGGCCAGAATAGGACTTTCAAGCACCTTTTATTGCACTGCATAAAACCATCCCCTTACAGTATGCACCACCTTAAAATAACACGCTACACAAAATTCTCCTGCCCCCAGGAGCACCAACCCACATTTCCCTTGACCCCTCATACTTCTCTTTTCCCTGTGTAGACAGCGTTGAGCTACTTACTGCATTTTGTCCTACAGGACATCTTCTATTGCTGTTACCAGCAGCCTGTACACACGCATCTCTCTTTCACACAGCCTTAGGTGTCTCAGGTTCCTACCTCTTCCCTCCAAGGTATGATATCCCTCTCCTGAGTTAGCCACAGTGGATTTGAGAATTAAGTGTACTTCTGGGTGCTGTCCACTCTTCAGAGAGGGAAGATAGACTGAGTCTTGTTTGTTTAAAAAAAAAATGCAATATAAATGTTTATCTTTTTTTTCTTTCCAAAACATGTCTGTAAGTATTTCCACTCTTTACAATAGTTCACATCTCAGTGTAGACATTGCAGCTGGTTTATATGTTTTTTTTTTTTTGTTTTACTTAGGCAGCATATACTTTCATAAAGTATATAGGCTTCCCTAGAAAATGTCTTTAGAGATCCAATGTTGAGTGTCATTACCATCGCCACAGATGCTGCTGTTTTGATTTCTTAATTCTGATATTTGATTATGCTCCCCAAGGCGGGGAGAACCTTCCTGTACAGCCCAGGTGAAAGCTGTCTTCTCTAGCTGGTGCCTAGCAGTCAGTACTAGAGTTCATTTTTGTTGTGGATCTGTGTTGTACTGAAAGAAGCAAATTGTTCTGGTGAGATAAGCCTGCCTTGCAAATGGAACTAGGATGTGTTTCCTAGATTTTATCTTCTTGTTAGTTATCATAATGGTGTAAAACAATATTTATTTTCCTAAATGAAGTGTTTTACTGGGGTGGCTTATTTGTGTTATCCTTCAGCTTGGAAATGCAATATTGTATAATGTATAAATAAGGGTAATGTTGGAGCGAACTCAAATAATTTTCTATTGTGTAGCTGTAGAGTAACCTCTCTGGTAATGAAAGAAAAGAGTTTAGAAGCTGCTTTTTTCTTTCTTCAGGGCAGAGGTGGTGTACTTGAAGAAAACAACAGTGCTGTTTAATTTATTTGGCGCTACTGGCTTAGGGTCAGATAAAGCCAGAAGTGGCTGAGATGTGGGTAAGATTAGGGAAAAAGAGAAGAGATCTGAAGTTATATCTTGAATTACATGAACACTGGTGCTGTTTTCTCTTTGATCTGTTTGGCCTGTGCTATTCAGTAGAAACTTAAATTACAACTGTAGGACTGGAAGGGACCTCCTGAGTAATTTTGTCTTTCCTTTTGCCATCACAGCTGCTGTAGTATATAAATCCCTTTGAGAAGGCTGTCATAGTCCATCTTCAATTTAACAGGGCTCATTGCCCTATTATAGGCTAGTTGTTCCCCAGCTGAGCTCCTGTGAAAATTAGAAGACTTATAATTTTTGGCAAAGGCAAGTTCAAAGCCTGTTTATTAGTGTCTGTTTTACTGCCAATATTATCCTTTAATTTAAATGTTTTTGCCTTTTTATTGTGTGTGAAACTTTCTTAAGTTTTGTTGTTGTCAGAGTTAACAAACTCAGGCCTTCAGGGGGTGAGTTTTGTTGTTGTTCCACGATTTTAATTAGTTGTTCTATTTTCTCAGTCTTTTAAATTCTGTAAAGCTATGATCACACCAATTCAAATTACTTTTCTACCAGTTTTTACAAGATTGATGCTTCCTAATATAAACACATTTCTTTGATACTTTTCTGGGGTCTCCTGGAGAAGGAGAGATTTTTGGTAGTTTGCAGGTATTTTGAGTAAGATTATTCTCTCCTAACTTTGTATACTTGTGTTTGAATTACTCACCTTGGGTTTTCCTAGTCACTGTAGGGAAACAGGTAAAGCTAGGGTGGGATTAACCTGACCTAATTTAAGATGAAAGGAATTTGCGCCTAGATAGATAATAATGATGAAAGCTGAAGGTGGCTTGGGTTTGTGAGAATTTCTGCATTTAATCAGCATAATCCTACTTCTGACTAGCATATTGGCTCCTGGTTTATAGTGATAATTCTTATTACTGTCTGTGAGTCCATGTACTTCTGTATATAATGACAACACACTAGAATATGATGGTACTGCTTCTCAGTTCCTAATGTGTGATTTCAAATGATGAAGATAAAAGCCAAGACCTGCTTGTACAAAATGGACCTATTTTCTATATGTTTCTGGAATAGTAGAGAAGGAGGGTTGATTCTGACTTAATCTTGCAAAAGTCATTGATTTATTTCTTTTTTTGAACTCTCTCCAAGACTTGAAGGCAGAATTTCATTGTTGGCAAAGCAGGAGTCTCTCAGACAAAGAAGCGTTTTTTAACTACTTAAAGGTGTTAGGTGCCAGACAGAGCTGCTGCCAAGGGATGGGAAGGCAGACAGGGAACCTCAGACAGTGTAAAACTTTATCAACGGTTTTAGTAGGAAAACCCTTTTGCTGTCTAACCTACTAGTTATTATTCGAGTAATATCATTGAACACCTACAGTAGATCAAGAATTTTCAAGGTTGGTCAGTACTACACAGACCTTGAAGGAAGTACAAAAGTGTTCAAAATGCTTGAAGGCCAACTTTCAATCTTGTGCTGAAGCCAAGGATCAGCCTGGGCTTGTATCGATTTAATGTTCTCAGTCAGTCTCTTTTCTAAGCAGGCAACAGTGTCTGTAAAGGCTTGCTGAATGACAGTTATTCAGAATCATTTGTAACAGCCTATTTGGAAATGCCTCACAGTTGTTCACAAGGCTTGTGTAAGCAGGAAATTTAAAGCTAATACAAGGCTTCCAAAAAGTGGCTTCTCCATCGTGCACACTAATAGTCAGTGATGATATTAAGAGTTAATGAGAATACTTTAAAAATATGTGAAAGTGGAATTCTTCACCCAGAATGGCTGGTCCTTAAACCCAGTCTTCCTGGGATGAAGGGCAGTGCAGGCTGGGGAAACACTTTTGATTTGCTGGGAAATAGGAAACATTCCTTTAAAGACAGTATCTCTTTGGAGCTGCTCAAATTACATAGAGGGGTGAGAAGGGTAAAAGGAGCAAATGTAGTCAAGACAGTCTGAAGCTGTTGGATAAGCTAGTGGCCTGTGTGGACCAGGCTGGGGGAGACCCTTGTGTTCTGGAGTATGTGCATCCAAAATGCCTGGAGATGCTGTTATTGCTGTCAAATGTAAAGGGAGCAAAATTCTGTGGAGGATATTGAGAGAGGTTTGAATTAGGTTTTATGTCTTGCTCACACCATGATATGTAAATGGAAGACCCACTGACAGGTTTGTCTGCCAAGGTAAAAAATGTAGTATATAGCTGTTGCATGTTGCCACTTTAGAGGTTTTGAAATATTGATGTATTTCATAGCAGACTTGCACTTTCTGAAATAATGTTAAAATTCATTTAGCTTACACCTGATATAATGGCTGTTCATCACCTTGATGCTTTTTGAATGAGCAAACCCAGCTTTATTACTGAGTCATTCTTAGTCGCAAGTAGCTCTGCTGTTTGACCCAGCTTGCATGGGCTTCATTGTACAATTGTGCTTTTCTGGGAACAGAGCTGATGGATGCTTCCCAGAGTCTGGTCTCATTGAGAAACAGCTGCCAAAGACTTTAGATGTCACTGCAGAATTTCTCTACTACTTTATCCTTGCAGTTGCTATTTTCTGGGCAGTGTGGTTCATCTAATACTGTTTCTACTCAATTTTTATGCCTTGTGTAGGATCTACTTAATTAACACCTTCCCCTTTTGTAGTCTAATGATGCTGTTGTCAATTCATATCTGTCTTTTCATTGTCATTAATGTCACACTCCACTATCATTCCATATCACACTTTCCACTATCTTTCCATTGCCAGCTTACTCGAAGACTTGTAAGCCAACTGCAAATAATGAAAGCTCATTTTGTCTCATTTAACTGCACTGTCATAGCATGAAAACTTTATGCTTTGGTGTAGAGAAGCTGTTTAGCCCTTCTCATTCATTTGCAGTCTAGCCTTGTGGGATTCCACATTGCCATAGCATTTTTTTACCTTGGGAATAATATGTTGTAATTATGAGTATTGTAAGGATTGGAGCCTCATAGGACCATAATGCTGTCTGTGTCTTCTCCAATAACATCTGTGCTTGCAGTCTAAGGATCACACCTGACTTTTAGAAGACAGTAGGTCAGGGTTTGCCTTTGCTGATAAAAGGCTGACTTTGGTGTTCTTTCCAGAACTAGATACTGGTTTTGGAACATACTGTATTTGTTTTGATGACTTTTAAAGCCCATAATTCTTGAAAGGCAGTTTATCAGGAAAGTTGTAGGAGGTGTTTTTAAAACTAGCTCTGGTCTGAGGATCATCCTACTCATTTGAAGTCCAATTTATAATCATTGGTTTGTGTGACACTCTTCAGCAGCAAAGGTGAAATAAGTCATCTTGCTTTATAAAGGCCAACCAGTAACCCCTTATGATTAAACCTCAGCTAGCAATTGACAGCCCCACTCAGCCCCTTGCTCGTTCCCCTCACCAGTGGAATCAGGGAGAGACTCAGAAGGGCTAAATGGAGAAAATCTGTGGTTTGAGATAAAGACAGTTTAATAGGTAAAGCAAAAGTCATGCACGCAAGCAAAACAAAACAAGAAATTCGTTCACCACTACCCATCAGTAGGCAGGTGTTCAGCTATACCCAGAAGAGCAGGCCTCCATTATGTAATGGTTACTTGGGAAGACAAAATATCACTCTGAATGTTCTCCCTTCTTCCCCCTGCTTTATGCTGAGCATGACACATGGTCTGGGATATCCCTTTGATCAGTTAGGGTCAGCTGTGCCAGCTGTGTCCCTTCCTAACTTCTTGTTCACCCACAGCACACTTCTGGTGAGAGGCTGAGAGATGCACTGTGTAAGTTCTTGGCTTTGTGTAAGCACTGCTCAACAGTAACTAAAACATTCCACTGTTATCAACAGTTTCCAGCACAAATCCAAAACAACCCAACTACTGTGAAGAAAACTAAGTCTATCGCAGCCAAGACCAGCTCAAACATGCATATTTTGAGGGAAAAGATTTAAACACCATATATTAAATAGGTGTTTCTCTAAGCCTTTGAAATGGGGCTTTTCAGCAGCAAATCAAAGGACCACATTCATGTTGTGATATTGACAAGTATGATCAATTAGACTTCTATCTTTTTTCCATCCTCCAAACAACACTTTGCATTGGGGTCCCAATGAGTTTAGAGGCAGAGAGCCTTCAACCCAGCATGTTCATGACTGGTGTTGGTGAGTGTGTGTGTACAAATAAAAAATTGAGAGTCATCTAGTTGTTTCATTTTCTCTGCTCCTTTCCTCCGCAAATGTCTTGATCACCAGCAACACATTGGATCTCCTGCAGGGCCTTGTTTTGCTGCTTCTGCATGGCATCTGCAGTATCCTTCTCTTCCAATATGGGAGGTGCTTTGGTGTAGGATTACAACACAGAAGGCTTTAGACCATGTACCCCCTCTTTCTTCCAGCTGTGCTGGGCTACAAGGTTGCTCTAACTGGGTGCTATAGACAAAGTCTCTGACCTGGCTGGCATGAGGCCAGTATGGTTGGAATAAGGGAAGGATGGTGAAAGCAATAAAAAAAAGAACCGCAAAAAAAGGGGGATAACTCCAGCTTCTTGTCCATTTACTTACTCACTTTTACACATTATTCTAATATGGCTTAGCTCATAACTATTAACAATTGGCTTGGTACCCGTCAGTAAACCTAAAGCAAGGGAGAAAAACAGGTTTTCTTTTTATTTAGTCCAAAGAGACAGTCTACGGTCTTTTCTCAAACTAGCTACTGCCAGTTTCCCTCCACTGAGAGAATGAGAGCCCTCAACATTTTGTTTTAGAATAAATAAGTATGAAATGATTTCGTGAAGATGTAAGTTGGGATCACACTGCCACATTCTTTGCCTTTTCAACAAGCAGCTTTGGAGGAGAGAGGAAACCTATTAAAATTTACTACGGATTTCCCAAAAGATGCTGGAAAAAGACATAAGGAGAAACAAGCAGATCCATTACAATTTTAGATTAACAGAGCAATTTCTGAGAAGTATATGGACAGGTTGCATTTGGGGATGAGAGGGCAGGGGGTTTGGGGTTTGGTTTTTGTGTTTCGACAGATGCTGTATAGTATACTTCAAGGTCTCAAAAGACAGTTCACATTTCTCTTTGTTCCCCTTCTGAAGTACAAGGAATACAATTGTAATCTTTTCTCACTTCCCTTCTGGCATTATAATATATTTCCCGAGCATCTTCTGAGATAAATGTAACAAGTGTTAGCACATAGCTATTAAATCTTCGAAGACTGCAAAATAGCTGTTCCTGTCTGTCCATTCTCAGCCTTACAATAAAGCACCTTTTAACAACAGAATCTATCAAAGGTATATGAAATTCTTCACATTCTGTGTTTTCCCATTCTACTCCCTGTTAAGCCTCAAATATACAAAAGAACATCAATGTCAGCTGTTACTCTAGATTCATATGTGCACAACTGAAAGTGTAATAGAATCTTATTTTTTATGGTTTCATCATGGGACTCAATACAACTTAAATGCTTGTGAGGATAAGATCTAGAAGACAGATGCTGTTTCAATCATATTTGTTCTTGGCAGTATAAATTATTATTGACTTTGGTTTAAGATTTGAATTTGTTCCATCCTGTACTGTTTAAAACCTATCCCTGCAGGAAGATCTGTTCTGGACTTGTGCAGTGCATCATTATCACGTACATGTAGTAACTTACTGCTTTTAGTCAATCAATCTGTATAATGAATTGTATGTGATATTTCTTGAGTGAAATCACCTTTCTATAGATCATAACATTTTGAGGAGAGGAAACATTTTACTCTTCAGGCTTTTCCAGGGGTGGCTGGTTGGGTTTTTTTTCCTTCTATGAATTCTGCTACAAAGATGATGTGATTTTAAGGCAATAGGGATGAGAAACACTTACTCTTACTATATGTTCAAGCACATACATATCCTTCTTTCATTAACTTAAATGTTTTTGTAACAAACACAGTCCACTAAAAGTAAGTATCTAGTAGATGTGCAAGTGTCTGCTAGCTTTTTTAAACTGAAGACCAGAAGGCTTTTTTCTTACATTCTGCATCTTCAGATTCACAAATGATGTATTACAATGCTTTCTTTCCTATGTGCAAGTTAAACAGTTGTCCTCAAAGTTATCTACTAAATTTTCTTGCTTTTCTGTCCTTTTTTGTGTTAGTAATCCAGAAACGCAATATTTGCTGAAATAATCCAAGGAGAATTTTTATTTTACTAATAAACCCCATTGCAGGAAGCTTTAAAGCCATTTTCCCTTAATGTTTTGTAAAAGAATAATACAAGTACTACTGAAATCAAATACAAGGTTAACTCTGAATTGAATTTCTCGTCAGTGTTCCCACAGTAAATTGAATAATTCCACAGTACAACTTTGCCTTTCCCTAACGCTTCATGTAAGACTAGATGTTCTGTGAAGTAGGGGGTGTTGTTCACAAAGCAAGTGATTTTATTCATAGCTTGCTTTATTTGGCAAATCCATAAAGCCAGATTTGTACAGACTCTTCCTTCCTCTCCCTGGCAGTAGCTGTATCTGCTCTAGTTAGATGTGCAGCACTGCCATACCTGCGGAGATCAGAGCCGTCTGCTCTGTCAGTTGGACATCCCATAATTTCTTTAAAAATTAGGTGGGCTTAACAGCAATATTAAGTTATAGTATTTAATGTAGGCTTCAGAGAAAACTAGGTTGCATATTGTGATTTCTGCATGCTTTTTTTTTTAATTCCTTAACAGTCAATTACTTCTCTAGCAAACTTGTTCTTTCACTGGGCATTTTATAGCAAGTGTATGCTCCTCACACAAACAAAAGAAACAAAAAGCATGACTTTTACCCCCTCCCTTTCCTTCCTTATTCTCTTAAAAGTCTTAGCCCTAGAGTAACAGTCTGATAACCTGCCTTCAGCTCTGAGCACAAGGCCTCAGTTGGGGTTCAGAGGAATTACAAGTCACAGTAGGGATGTCTCTTTCTCTCCTTGCCTCCCATCTAGCCGGTATGTGGTGTCAGGTGTATTATGGCCCCACAATAACATTTTCACTGGTGGAGGTAACTCCTGTGACTTGCTTTTAACTTCAATACATTTTGTGGCTAATAAGGTGTTCAGAGTTTGCTTATTTTCTCAGTTGGGAGCTAATCCCTGAGTGAAATCTCTAGGTCTTTCTCCTGATATTGTTTAAAGTAATTAAGCAAACCTATGCCAATACTAGTTAGATCTCCACTCACACAAAACCTCACAGAATCATTGAGGCTGGAAGAAACCTCTTGAGATCATCTGATCTAACCTCCATGTTCAAGCAAGGTCAGCTGGAGCAGGTTGCCAAGGACCTACTGACGATGCTCTTAAAGTAGGTCAGGATGCTGTTGGACCTCTTTGCCAAGAGGGTACACTACTGGCTCATGGTTATCCTATGGTTCACCAAGGTTGTCCTCTGCAAAGCTGATTTCCAGCTTCTTGGTCCCCAGCATGTACTGGTGTTTGAGGTGATTTCCCCAGATGTAGGACTTTATACCTCCCCCTTCTTGAAGTTAAGGAGTTTCCTCTCTGTCCATTTCTTCAGCCTGTCCGGGTCCTGCTGAATGGCAGCACATCCATCTTGTGTATCAGTTGCTCCTCCCAGTTTTGTACAGCCTATAAACTTGCTGACGGTGCATGATTTCCCTGCCATAAACCTATGCTGTCCATTCCTTGCCCTTCTTGTATTTGGAAAGTTGTTCTATCACCTTCCCAGGGACTAAAGTGAAGTTGACTAGGCTGAGTACAAGTCCACTCCCAAGTATGTTAAATAAGTCCTCCTGTATACAAAGCACAGATCACATCAAGTCCTTTAACTGTCAAGTATTTAAGTGTAGTCTTTTAGGCTGGATCATGCTGCTCTGGGATGCAGCACTATGGGATGATCTGTTAGGCAGCCTGGAGGCACCCCATGGAAGACAATTTTGGTAGTTCCTAGCATTTGCAAGCATATATTAGAAGTAGGCAGACTTCATCTCAGTAAAAGGCATTCCTGTCTTGATTATAGCATGCTCCTCTTCCAAGAGGAAAAAAAGACAAAACAAACAGCAATAGGTTGCTCTGACCCTTTTGCCCTGTTTTTACCCCTAAGCATGCATGTTACCTTTGCTGCCGAGATGGCAATGCTTCAGTGAGGTCTCCTCGTTCCATCTTTGTTTTAGGCTCTCAATCATCTGAAATGTTTTCTGCAACTGTAATTGGCAAGTTGATGTACTGGAAGGCAGCTACTTTTCAAGTAGAGCACTGTGCTTTGTTATAATTAATTTCTAGCTTGTTGTAGCTGTTCCTCATCTTTAAAAATACGGACTTGATGTCATCTTCTGGTGAATTGTGCTCCTAATACAATGTGGGGGGAGGGGAAGAGAAGATTTTTAAGGCAACTATTTCGTCTATGCTCGCAGGTTTATCACAGCAGCATGTTGCAATATAAGATTTAACAGGTCAGTAAACAACTTGGCAGTAACTAAGCAATTTAAACAAAAGCTTCTCCTCAATATTTGATGCTTGGGAGGAGGAGAGGTGGAGAGAGCCAGGGATCTGTTGTTTAATGTGTTGCCAGTTTTAAATGTGCCCCAGTTTTAAAGAATTGTGTTTAATAAGAATAGTAACTATTGTGGGACAATGGCGGGCTTTTTTCCACAGATCATTTGTTTTTGAAATTCATTGCTGAAACACTGCTACTAATGAGTCCTATGTCCTCCAATGAATGCAAAGAATGTCTGTATTTTGGGATTTACAAGTCTGAATTGGTTATGTCCCATAGTATGAGGTTTTTTGACAGTTTGAATCAGAAGATATATGCAGCTAATGAAGGTACTGAATCAAGTTGTTTTTTCTTTAAGGCCTTTATATGCCCTTTTCCTGACCTAAAAGTCTTTTAAACTATTCTATGATAAAACTTACTTCTGTTAGGGGAACAGCACTAATCTGGTGATGTGACTGGCTTTATTCAAAAAAACCCTGCATGTTGATTTTTAGAAATCTGATTGTTTGGTTAGTTTGTACTACTGATCAAGATTTGGTTTATGGCCTATTGGATCATGCTATAATCATCTAACAAATAGATGGCAGATAAAAAAAATACATAGTTCTGAATTCTTCATCTGTTTGCATTTCATCTTCTGTGATGATTGGGGAAGGGGAGGTTTAGATTGGATATTAAGAAAAAATTCTTCATTGAAAGGATGATCAGGCATTGGAACAGGCTGCCCAGGGCAGTGATGAAGTCACTGTGCTGTAAGTGTTCAAAAACTGTGTAGATGAGGTCTCTAGTGACATGGTTTAGCAGCAGACTTGGCAGTCTTAAGGTTGGGGTAAAGGTTGGACTTGATGATCAACCTAGTTGATTCTACAATGAGCTTCTAGAGTTACTGTTTAACTGTTTTCAAGGAAAATTTAAAGATCTCTTTCAAATTCTAATTCTGCTAGTTGGAAAAGATTTCTATGGTAGATGAATTTACACCAATGTATTGTTCCAAAATTCAAGTCTATCATATTTTTTTTAGTTATTTGGTTGGCATGACTTGAAAGCACCATGTACTAAAGTAAATATCACAGTTTTTTTAAAGAGCCATACAAATCATTCTCAATAATATTGGTATGTCAGTAGTGGATTTGATTCGGGGATTTTGGTCTAACCTTTACCAGCTGTTTCACAGACTTGCAGTGAATGTTCAGTATCATTCACATTGGCACACATGTGTCGATGTGCCCATGTTGGATGTGGGGCAGTATCTGCTGTAGTGGGGCTGAACATGGAAACAACACCAGGACAGAAATTATGAGTGTCAGCCAGATCAGGCACTGCAGCAGCAACCAATCCTGCCAGTGACCATGCACAGCCCTCCTAATACCCTACAAATAGCTTTTTCAGGTATACAAATAGCTTTTTCAGGTATAGATGTTGACCAAGCAAGTTTGGTGTGAAGTGCTGTTCAGCAAAGTAGTTAATGCTGTTGCTAGAAAGCAACCATACACGCATTATTACTTCTTAAAAGGGATTCATACCTGCTTTTGTCTCTACGATTTTTCTGTGATAAAAAAATCATGACATGATTTTTTATGACATGCTATTTCTCTGGGACGAGACAGTTTTTCTTAAAAGCATATCTTCAGTAGTGGAACTTGGTTTTGCTTAACATGTACCATTTACAGTCTTTGTGCTTCTAGTTTGCATAAAGTAATATAGATGCAGTAGGCTGACATTGGGCAGCAACCTTTTCACTACTTGTTCACTCACCACTCTTGTACTTGTCCAGGCACTTCAAGGGAAGCGGGGCCTTAGCATGCATAACTACTGCATGGAAAGACAATTGCCATAACTGTGAATGTGTTCTAACTTCTTCCTCTTTTTCATGAGCTTTTGTTGCTGAATGTGTTATATGGTATGGGGAAAATCCCTTTTTCAGTTCAGGTCAGATGTCCTGGCTTTGTTTCCTCCCAGCCTGCTGCCTACCATCAACCTAGTCACTGAGGGAATAGAGGTACACAGAGAATGAAGGAAAGAAAGCCTTGCTGCTCTGCAAGCACTGTTCAGCAATAGCCAAAACACTGTTGTGTTTTTAACATTGATTTAGCAACAAATACACAATGGGCTACTGTGAAGAAAGTCAACTCTCTCCAGTCTGGCCTGGTACAATTCCTCACCATGCTCCAGTTCTATGTTATCTGATACATCCTCTGATTGTCCTGTTCATATATGGTTTCACTTCTTTATCTCACACCTTTCCACTTGCCTAACCCACACTGCATTATAACATTTGATCATTTGATTTGATTTTTACTTCTTTTTGTTCAACATTCTACCTGTGGCTCAGCCTGTAACAGAGAGAGAAGGCCTTGGTGGTCCCTTTCAACAGCTTGGTACCACTTCTGCATTTGCAAAACCTGTCCAGGGAACCAAGCAAGATGCAGTTTTGGGTAAAGTATCCCAGCTTCAGGTAGATGCATTGTCTTCAGTTCCAGTTGCTTCGATGCTGTTCTGGTTGTAACTTGTTACTTTAAACAGAGCTACTGAGGACTGCAAAGATTATCGAGAGCCTTAGTTGCTGGGATGATCTATAAACTGGGGCTTTTGCCTCAGGCCTATGGAAGCTGCTTATGTCATGCAAATGAGCCCTTTAGAGTTGCCTTTCACTTTTTCTTGCGAAACACTCCAATTTGTGAAGCAAAGGGGTACTGCATTGGTAGTTTTTAACTGTTGATTTCTATGTACTG
The DNA here is from genome assembly GCF_012275295.1 of Melopsittacus undulatus. Taxonomy (NCBI): domain Eukaryota; kingdom Metazoa; phylum Chordata; class Aves; order Psittaciformes; family Psittaculidae; genus Melopsittacus; species Melopsittacus undulatus. The sequence goes on along the minus strand of NC_047527.1, from coordinate 66,401,982 downwards.
GTAATGTGCTTGCTGCTCCATGCCTTTGGATGCTAATTTCATGAATGTTGAATCCATTTGAACTAACTAATCACAATAAATCTAGATGTTCCAATAATTATGCCATGGTTGGGTCTGAAACCTAGTTACACGCTGGGTTTTTTTCATGTAAGAAAGGTAAGCTGTGTTGAAATAGATCTACACTACCTGATTCTTGAAGGCAGGAAGCCAGAGAGGATGAGTGAGCAACGCAAGAAGGGTTTTACTGGACATGAGATAGAGGGGAAGTGGTACAGCACTGAAGGTCTCCTGACATAACACAGTGCTTAACACTAACCCCTTTGAAAGGCAAAAGTCTTTGCAGACCAGAGGATTGGCTGAGCATACAAAAGTTGTATGTAGGGCAGCTGTCTGCCAAGGTATGCAGAGCTTCTTACAGGGAAGGTGTCTACCTGGAGGAAAGGCTGGTCAACATCCCTTCATGTCAGTTTGAATGCAGGGATGAGGGGATGCTAAGAAAATGTAACCCTGCAACCAGTGGTGAACAAATTTATGCCATGCATTTCTCGTGAAAGCTTTCTCTTGCCTGAACACAGCACACCATGCAGGGTGTCTGTAACGTGATCACTGCGGCTCTGTCCTGGTGGCTGACACACTGCTGCATGCCACGCTAACCACATGAGGCAGGAAAACCGTGTGGGGAAACTCAATATGGAGAGAATTACAATAGCTGGTCTTTGTGGCTGCAGGGGCATGTGTTTTGCTGTTGTGAGGCTGTACAGGGATAAATAAAGGGACAACCTGTTTAAACTACACAGCTGCATGAACTCTTTTCATGCTGTGTCTGACGCCATGCCTGTTGGTGGAACGACCAAGGTCAGAAACATTGTAAGGGTGCCTGAGTGCCACATTGCTTTCACACATCCAGCACAGCCAGCATGCTGCTTCATGTCACGTTTCCAGGGGCTGTGTGTCTTTCCACTGCGGATAGCTGCCTCTTGTTATGTGGATGTGTTTTGACTAAACAACTCTGGAAGTGGATCTAAGCCAAGCAGGTGGTTCAGAATAAGGAATACGTCATGTTTATATTTATATGCTGAAAATAATCTGAAAATGAGCATGTGTACAGGTCTTCTGTGAAACAAAGGTCCATGAAAGACTGTTTCTAATGAGAGATGTGTCTCTCTAGTGCCATACGTTCTCATTTTGTGGAAAGGAATTTTCCAGACATCAAAACAATCTAGTGCTTAAAGAAAAAGATATGTCATAACTGTAATAACCAATTAGATTGCTTTTATTTGAAATTGGAGATGGAAAAGGTTTGGTATGAAAAGAATTACTTTTCATCTTGAAATTGTTCCTGAAATTAAAGAAACACTGTGATTTTCCACTGTCATGCTCTTCTTCCATTCTGCTCTTCATCACCTCATTGCAAAACCAGGGTGTACACAGCACATCACAAGCAAGTAATTATTGCAGAGAGACCTGTACCATTAATTTTCAGATCATAAGCAAAGCCTGAAAGGGTGGATGGTACTACAGACTTGCTCCCATTCAGTTCCAGACACCATGTTATCCTTAGTTTTGACTGGCTTTTCTTTTTCATATTCGTTAGGATTTTTTTCCACGTGTCTGACCACTGTTGAGCAGAGCTCTGAAGATATTTTTCCTGATGGCTGCCATCCTGAATCTGATCAATGACAGTATAAGCCCTTTGCAGCTCATTAGCTCCTTTAATTTCTTACATTCTTTCTCAATATTTTACATTTCATAAGCTATTTGTACATCTGTGTTGGCCTTTGTCAGCGCAGTCTGAAACACTGTTGAAACACTGTTCCAGTGTTTCTCATGTACGCTAAGAAGGGACAAGAGAAATTAAACAAAATCTAAGTCTAAAATAGTATAATGAACAGTTCTCTTTATCTTTCCAAAACTTGCAATGTTCTGTTATGCTTAGGAGGGCCTGAGGCCCACAGCCTCACCTCGTAAATACAAATCTTTCACTGGGATTATTTTTTTTCCTCTTTTTCACTGAGAGCTCGCCATTAGTCCATGTCCTTTTCATTCCCACCAGAGGTGGAATTCTAGGAGGAATGACTTACTAGTGCAATGCTCCAGAGAACAAAATGAGTGCAAAATGAAGTCAAATATGGATATCTAAAGAGGAAATAAAGGAATCAATGTAGATACAATTTCCTGTTTTCCCCCTACATACTGCAAAATGTACACTCTAGCATGGCCAAATTATACTGAGCAGTTAATGTAGCCTTTTTTACACTTTCATACCTTGTACCATCATTGCTACTTAATACTTGTACCTGTGATATATGGCAGATTTTTAGCCCTCTGTATAAAGCCAAATTTTACAACTTGCTTTCCTCTGTGATGATAGAAAGTGTTGGTATTGGTCATACTGATTATCTTTCTATTCCTTGGGGCAGTTTGGAAGAGCTAAATGGCATAAGTTTCACCAGTGGATTCAGTTTTAATTATGCAAAAACTGATTCTCATTGAATTGTACCCTGGTACTGAATAACTGTAGACTAGGGCTTCAACAGGAAAATATGGCTTTCTTTTCTGTATTGCAAGTGTGACCAGTTATCTGGGACTGAGTTTTCTCTTGTTTGTTCCCCTCCCCAAGTGAAGAGTAGAAGATAAGTAGGCATGTGGAAGTTTTAGCCCTCAAGTTGTCATTTGCTAGGGACAGACTAGGAAATGAACATAGGAAAAACACTGCATTTACCCAAAGCTGTTAAAGACTAACCTTTACTCTCTTCTGTGCCTTACCATTTGGCCTAACCACTGACAAATGGAAATGGGTTTGCTTGCTTTTTCCTCTAAGTTGCTCCTTTAGTCATTTTGTAGAAACACCAGTATTAAACTTAGCATTCTCAATAGAAAATCCATTTTCATAGCCACTTGCTAATGCCTCTGCTCTTGCAAATCTTTCACTTGCTTTCTGTGAATGAACATTATAAATGCAATTATGGTGTTGTGGAGTTTTTAGATCTGTAATTTCCCATCTTTATCTTTTGAACTTCAAGACATTTTTAAATGTTATCACAATAAGATGAAGTGGAATACTCTGCTGTCTGTTCTCCAGCTGTTAGGAGGAAAGGGGAAAGAGAGAGAAATTGCTTATATTTTACTAGATACATGCAAAATGAATTCAGGAGATTGAATATTTAGCGAATAACTTGCGTGTTACTTGTAAATTTGGACTGAATTGATCTAATAGTTTTGGCTCAGAAAAATGCCAGGATAATCCTGTTAGTGAAATTATTCCTTCCCCCCAGCCACACCCCCACCCGTCATCTTCTACTGCAAGGATGGGATGTTCCAGTTTTGCATCTCTGTCACACTAAAAACTGATATTTATCAAGCAAGACAGCAAGTGTTTGTGTTGTCAGAGGATGGAGTTTCATTCACACATCTGCTTCAGTGCATGTACAATGGCGAAATTAGGAAGTCTGTCTTTTGTGCCATCCTAGAAAAGGTTATACACCAGCATTTAACCAATTCTCCTGCATTTAATAGGTTTAACTTACCTTGGACTAAGGAAATGCCCTGTACAGTGAGATATTGGATAAAAGGGAATGACTAGTGTTTTCTGCTATTTTTTATGTGCATCCTTAATTTCTTTCTAAGTGCTTAAACCTGTATAATCAACTTTGGATTTGGTAGAAACTGAATACAAACCAGAGTGTTGCAAACTTTTCTGCATTCATGTTTGTTTTAATTCAATGACCAAGCCAAGAAATGCAATTACACAGCCTTACATTTGAAATTTTTTTGCAGGAACAGAGGTGAAATATGCAACAAATGAGAGCTCTCTCACTGTGGTCTTTCACCTCCAGCCAGTGCTATAGAAGATCTAAAGTTCTTGTAATACAACTGTTGTTTCATGTTGGTTTCTAAGGCATTTTATTTGGTTTTGGGAGGGCTATTTGGTTGATTAGTTGGGGTTTTTTTTGTTTTCTCTCTCCAAAGTGGATCTAGCTGAGGTGTGGGGCAACTTCTGGGGCAAAAGGTGGCTTAAATCCTTGTTATATTAAGTACAAGGGCATGAACTTTTGGGCAATGGTGATTTCATTATGTACTCAAAGATCTCACTGGACAGCTTCTCTAAGTCACACTACCTACAAGGACAGGAAAATTATTGCATGGTAAACCTTTAATACTCATCTTATCTACATTTTTTCGACTATACCATCATAAGAAAAATGCCTAGAGTAACTATTTATGAATGAAAACTTGCATTAGCCCTCAACTCTAAAGTGTAATTGTTAAATTGCTGGTGAAAGGTTTTTGCTGTCAGTGCTGCTTGCATAGAATCTGTCAGTTTGCCCAAGAGCCTTTAATAACTCTTGTTTTTAGAGCACTCTGCTTCCAAACTGTGCATGCTTAGAGAGAATGTGAAATAGTGACTTGTAAAGCGGAGTCATTTCTCAGAAGTATCCAGAACAACAGAAAAAAACAACCCTTTTTTTTATTTTTCTGGCAAGATGTTGCGTGGTAACTCTGAAACAGTTTGGGCTACTCTTTGTAAGCCTGTAGTATCTTTGAACTGGCTTCCATGCATTGGGAATATGAGAATAGACTTACAAAAGAGGGTATAGCAACAGCAAAGCTGATGTGAATACCAGAGCAAAGACCTGCTTGAAGTTCATACTTGTGTCTGCTGAATGGTGTTCTCGATTTCAATGAAGTATTTTTGTTTCATGGAGATGTTGCAGAGCTTTCTTCAGCCCCTCTCCCTACTGCTTTACAAATGCTGCCTCATTTATCCAAGGGATTCTTGGTTATCTGTGGTGGTTGGAGACAGCAGGGAAGGACAATGACACTAGGTAGCTGTGAGAAACAAATACAGATAATACAAAACATATGCAAATCGCACTATAAAAATGCACAGTAAATATGTAATGGAGATGAGATGCCAGTGAGCTAATCTTCACCTGAGCCAGTTGGACAGTTGCCATGTGAGCCTGCTTATTGGGGTATTGAGTCCAAGCTGGCTCTGCCTGGAGCCACCACAGATGCCTCTGTGCCTGCAGCCTGTGTAATCCAGCACCTGGGTACTCTGCCCATGGGTGGTAATAAATTGGCTGGGTTTAATGTAAATGTGATATTAAAATCTTTACTGGGTCCTTTAGCACTATATTTTTAGTCTCTGCTGAGTTTTTTAGCCCACTCTTAAGGCTATGAAACTCTTACTCTATGGTAGGGGATCTTCTGTCTTTGGAATGAAATTTCTGGCTTTCCCAGAAATGCCATGACATTGTTTTCTACAGGACGAGCGATGTTCTAAGGCTTCAGTTTTGAATAGACATGGTCGTATAAAAGTACCATCTGGAGGAAACAGAAAACAAACCAGTGAACAATGTTTTCAGAGTGTGTAGGAAAGCTAGTAAAATTGAATAAAGTGGAGAGGTGCCAGGAAATTAAATAAGAGCAGTAAGAAGTGATGCTTTTCTTTTGAATTTCCAAATTTTGCATTTCAGTTGAATGTGAATATGCTTGTTCATAAAGTTTTTATTAATAATATGTAGATATGAGCTCGTGGCCCAGAAGGCCAACCGTATCCTGGTCTGCATCAAAAGGAGCGTGACCAGCAGGTCAAAGGAGGTGATCCTGCCCCTCAACTCTGCTCTCATGAGACCTCTCTTGGAGCATTGTGTACAGTTCTGATGTCCTTGTCCTGGGTTCAGCAGTAGCAGTCATTTTTCTCCTTCTTAGTAGCTGGTGCAGTGCTGTGTTTTTGACTTTCTGCCTGGGAACAGTGCTGATAACAGTTGGTGCTCAGTAATGTTTATTCTGACCAAGGACTTTCTGAGTCTCATTCTCTGTCAGGGAGGAGGGGAAGCTGGGAGGAAGCAGAGACAGGTTCCTGACCCAAACTAGCCAAAGAGGTATTGCATACCACAGCACATCATGCCCAGTATAGAAACTGGGGGCAGTTACCTGGAAGAGCTAGATCACTGCTTGGGTTGGGCTGAATATCAGTCGGCAGGTGGTGAGCGGTTTTATTCTCTTCCCTTGTTATTTCCCTTATCATTATCATTATTGGTGGCAGCAGCAGTGGTTTGTGTTATACCTTAGTTACTGGACTGTTCCTGTCTTAACCCATGGGAGTTACATTCTTTTAATTCTCCTCCCCATCCCTCTGGGAGCGGGGGGAGGAAGGGTGAGGGGGAGTGAGCAAGCGGCTGCGTAGTTTCTGGGTTGCTGGCTGGGCTTAAACCACGACAATCCTTATAGCTGATTTTTGTAGAATAGTCTTAAGTTCACAAAATCAAAGCAAGTCTTAATGATAAATGAAAACTATGCAAGAACTTGGTGTGACCATGCACACATCTTTGCTGTGCAGGTGAAATGCTGAGCATAAATTCTTGACCAGTCACCTGAAACATGGGATGGAGGAGATGCCTCCCTGCTCCCCAGCATCTGCTGCAGACAGCTGGATTGCTGCTGAACATAGGCATCCTTTGACCTCTTATAGACACTTTCCAATGTTTTTCTTCATTCTAAAATCTTCATCCTGACTTTCAGCACAGTTTCAGAGCAGATGGATGGTGGCTTGCATGAGGCTGTCTCAGCGGCCTGTCCCCCACTTTTAGAAGTAGTGGTCTTTCCACAATAACGTAAGTGGGGATAAGATTTTAATACAAGTAAGGAACAAGCTATGTCTCATGCCTTTGAACTACAGCAAATGTCTGTCTGTTGTTTGAATGCCATATGAAATACTTAACCCCTGCCAAATCCTACTGCCTTTGAAGTCCATGGGAGTCTTGCCACCGACTCCAGTTGAGACAGGATTTAGCTGACAAAATTTCTGTTATCCTTTGTTTCACATAATTTGTATGTGGACTCTAACAAACAATAATATATGCTTATGATTAGGGCTGGGTGAGAGAAGAGGGGATTTATAAGTAATATGTATCTTCAGCCTAATAATGGAGAAATCTACAGTTCACTGTGGGGTTTTTTTGAGGTTACAGTGCCAGTTAAGTTTTGATGATAATATCTGTCTTTTCTAACTCCCTTTTAAGAATTGTTTACTGGTGGTATGTCTTGACAAAAGCACATTTAATTCCATGAACTTAGACGTCATGCCAATTGTTTTAAAAAATCAGCTATTCATACAGTGCTGCTTTTCCCGAACAGTGAAAAAATATTTACCCTTGTTGGGAAAGACAGATGAATGACTTCAGACACTTGCTGCAAGTGATTGTGTGACATATTTAATCAATCTTTAAGTAACATACAGTTCTACACTTGTGGAATGTATAGTCTTTTATTTTTGGATCACTTTCATGCTTGTTATGTGTAGTACACTTTCTAGCATCTCCTTAGGTATTGCCTGCACTTAGTATTTTCAGGATCTGTGATTACACCATATGCTGCCATAGGCAGGATTTTGCTGTCAGTGTTGCATCAGAGTAACATGGAATTACAGTCTGGTGCATAATTAGAAGGATATATTCAGGAACATTTCTTAGGTGACTGAATTCACATTGATTATTGAGAATAGCTACCTAGTAATTCTCTACTTGAGAAAGGAGGTTGTAGTGAGGTGGGGGTCGGTCTTTTCTCCCAAGCAAGAAGTGATAGGACAAGAGATAATGGCCTCAAGTTGTGCTAAGGGCGGTTTAGGTTGGATATTAGAAAAATCTTCTTCACAGAGAGGATAATTGGGTATTGGAACAGGCTGCCCAGGGAAGTGGTGGAATCACCAGCCCTAGAAGTGTTCAAAAACCATGTAGGTAAGGCCCTCAGTGACATGGTTTAGTAGCAGTCCTGGGGTAATGGTTGGACTTGGTGATCTTTAGGGTCTTTTCCAACCTAGCTGATTCTGATTCTATAAGCACACATCAAATTACAGACTTTGCATGTAGATAAGAGGCATATATACACTTAAAATGTCCCAAGCTGATATGGCACTGAAATAATATGGAAGGATGAGCAGAAGTAGTCTGTAGACCAGATCAAGTGCTCAGAACAGATTAGGGAGAAGTGTGTTCTGCAAAATGATTTTTCTGCTTAGTGGCTCTACATTTTTCCCAGTACCAGTCTGTTCCTTTCACACAGATTTGAGATGGCTGGAGGGTGGGTTCAAAGAGCTCTGAAGGGCCCTCATGGCAGCCATCCCCTCTGAGACAAAGCAGTCTCTCTTTTTGGTGCTGGGTTAGAAAGGAGAGGCTAGTTTTGCATAGAATATTTCCTAGATGGGAAGAGACTATGCTTTTCTGGTACATGGTAGATTTATCCATGACAGGATAAATAAAAGATGCCTTAGAGCTTCCAGAAAAGGCATCCCTATCAGCTGCTGCAGCTCTGGCACCAGACAAAGCAGAAGAAAAGGTCTAAATCACCCAAGATAAAGGTTACTCTGCTTTCTGCTGGCAGAGAAAAACAGTGGTTGCAGAAGGTCTCCTTTTTAGCTTTTGTTTTTTTGCAATTCAGAAATGCAAGTCATGGTACATGATGGGGTTTTGATTCAGAATCTTCCATTGCTGTTTCGAGGCAACCTTGCATATATGGGCTCATACTGAAAGAAATAGCAGATAATATAAAACAGGTGGTTCCAGACTGTTTGAAACTATAGTTTGTTGTTTAGGGTGCTGTAGAATTTAACATGAAACTTAAACGTACTTGCATTTTACTTCAATGCCATGGTTGTTATCTCTCACAGAAGAGATTAAAACCCATATGACTGAAGAGCTTGTTCTTGTATTCCTACTACCAGATGCTAGATGGGAGTTTCAGGTGTCTATCAATGTACAATTTGACCTAAAAAGAGGCACGTTTTGTGTTTTGAGGATGAATCATTGTAAATAGAGAAAGAATAATTATTCCAATACCAGAAGTGTTGTCTGAATATAATCTAATTTTTTTATTACTGTGAAGCTGTTGAACTCACTGAAGTTTCTGACTTATAAACTTGAAAAGGAGAATCGTGGCTTCTGTTTGTAAAGTTGCATGTAAGATTGTCATGGTTGCCTTGTGCAGCTACTAAATATTTCATATGAAGTGCTATTTTGAGTATCAGATTAATTATTTAAAGCTAAATATGGTTTCTCTTTATAAAATATGAGAATTGTGAGTGGCAAAGGCTAAATTGTATAGAATAGTTTTGCCAAAAACACTTGTTTTTTGCAGTAATCTGCTAAAGCCAGATGTATATGAGCAGCGATGAAAGTAAAATTAATAATAGCAGATAAAACTAGTCACAGTAACAGAAATCTATGACTGACTGTTTAGACCAGCTTTGCAGTCTGTTAGATTCAGTGTCCTGTAACTGCTACTATTCACTCCCAGATGTTTCCAAAAAAAAAAAAAGAAAACAAACTGAAAGAAATCCATTTATAGGCCTGATAAGATTTATTTAATATTGTAGCTAAAATTAATTCATCAGAGAAATCTCATTTGCTCTTTTTTTTCCAAATATATCTTGTTGATATATTTTCAGCTGCATTATGCACTGCTGAAGTAATGAATAACTTTTTATTAAATGAAAATGTACTCTTGATAAACTAGTACATAAACTATTACTAAACATATAAACTGTTGAAGCACCAGTTGAGACGCAGAAAAAAACCCAGAAAACTGATATTTTCAGGCTGAGAGAGTTGGGGTTGTTCAGCCTGGAGAAGAGAAAGCTCTTACAGATGCTTTAGTTGTCTTACTGACTGCCTCCTTTACTGACAAAATCCCATCATGAGTTACATTATACTACTGATTTTCAAGTTTTCTGGTAGCAACCTTTTCAGATGGGTGTCCCACTTAATTTCTCATTGTTGTACTCACAACAATTGCTTTCTGTATCCTTTCCAGCATACAAGAAACTATCCAGATTTTTTTTCATGCAACTGATCATTATGCTTTGAACTGCATACTTTCCCTGCTCTAAAAAATGTGAGGACTTTCTTGAACACAGAAAAAGCAAGGAGTAGAAGTATCTCTAATGATGTTTAGGATTCTCTTCAATTCAGGGAACTGAAGTCATTAATAATCTGATCTAGATTTCATGTAAACTAATCAGATTTGGGATGCTGCAATTAAATGCATGCTTAAGACTTATGGGAGAGCATGGCTCTGGTTTTATTACTAAAGTTTCTAAAACTCATTCATTACTGCCACAGTCAGCAGCACTTGAATGTAAATTTAAACCAAGAAGCATTGTTGCATTCACACATTTCTAGTCCATCAGTGGGGGCTTACTTTATTGTATCATAGATACATATTGTATCATAGATAATGATTATTGGTAGGTCTACTATCACAGTGCTATGTGTCGTATTCTGATTAGATCTGTGACCTTGCCATAATGTATTACAAGAAGTCACAGGGATGCAGCACTGAATGAAAGACCTTACATGGGTCTGTCACCCCACTTCTGATCAGTGCTTAACAGCTTGTGAAAAGGGGTGACTAGGCTCCTGGGATCTTGTGTTTCCCTGTCTGCCCTAGTGGTAAGCTCTGTCCATCCTTCAGCTCTGGGAGACAGACAGGCATGCTAGCAAGAAGAAGCACTAGTACCTTCCTTACACCATTTAAATGTGTACCTTATGTTTCTTTTGGATTAGCCCACATCTAATTACTTTTCCAAATAAGTGTATCTATGCTTTTGTATCCTTAAAATTAATCTTATGAACTTTAAATTTAGATTATTAAACAAATTTTGTAGCTAAGCAGAAGTAGCTGAAAGACTGTGAAGAGTTTAACTGAAGCAAGAGATGGTTTTGACCTCCTCTGTATAAATGTTTCCTAAGCTTTAAAGTGAGCATGTATAAAAATCCTTATACATAATTTTTGCCCTTACAGAAAAATAGCTAGTAATATATGTTTGTTAGTGTCAAAATATATTACTTTGGTTGTCTGTGGATCTCCTTTTTCTCTGAAAATATTTGAATACAGTTGAGATTTAATGGTTATACTTGATATAATATGCTTAAAGGGGGCTTAGAAGAAAAAACCTGGAGTGTCTGAGTATGCACTATTTAGTCTCAAGAGCTTCTCTCCTGTGCCGCTTTTGAAGAGCGTGACAAAGTCATGCCTGTGTACTGCTCCTGGTCTTGAATGGTACTGTCTTTCACTGGGCTTGTTTCTTCTGAAAGGTGGAAGTTCTGTGAGCAAGTAATCTTTCACTGATCTGTTCTTCATCCAGAAGTATCCAATAATATGGAAGTGGTTTTGTCTAGTCTTGCTTTGTCTGTGTGTGTGTGTTTGAGAACAGAAGTTCCTTGATGACAGATCTGCTAGTGTTTTATCTGAGGATCTTCTGTGAGTGGAGCATGTGAGTCTTCTAAGCTTTCATATACTCTATTGACAGCTATTGGTTGGCAATATTAAAGGAAAGTGACCTTTTGTCAAAAGTTTGGGTTTGTATGTCAAAGGAAACCTAATCTGAAGGTCTTTAAGATTTAACTCTCATTTCATGTAGAAACTATCCATGTGGTGCTTGCAGCATCTGCATGGTCTGACTAAGGAAAAATAAAAAAGATGTTTCCACATCTTCATGCTCTCTGCCTTTTCTACTTTTTTCTTTCTTTTTCACTTTCCTTTCTAGTCTTTTTCTGCCTTTTTCTTATAAAATCTTTTTCCCTTCCTGTAAGCTCTATTTCTCCTACTGGTTGCTTGCCAACTGGCTGGATGCTTTTCAGGGAGTGGCATCTGCAGGTGAGAGAGGCCAGACTGTTAGGTCTTCCCATTCAAAATTGACTGTTGTGGAAGCAAAGAAACAAAGCTTTTCTGTTTTAGGCTGCAGACCAAGGCATACACTAAAGGAGGTTCAGATTCAGGCTAGATATGACTTATTGCCCACACAACTCCTTGCACCAATCCCTATCTGCTCCCTGGGGCCTGAAGTTCTTCTTTCCTTACCACCTTCTCTTTCCTGCTTCCTGCCCTGGGAGGACTTGAGTACAGCAGCAGCTACCAACGTGGAAAGAGATGCTGGCAGAAACCCAACAGGTGCTTCTATCATAGGAGGCAGGCTTGTAGAATAATAACTTGTAGAATTAAAGGAGTGGGAAGCATGGGGTCCAACACAATTAGCCAGCTTTCTGGTGTCTCTGTTATTATGAATTCATCAAGCCTTTTTGCAACAGCACCAGCTGTAGTGAGGTGTTGCTGTGGAACCTAGTGTGCATCATCACTGCTTCACCTGGTTGTACTTCAGGATTCCTCTGCTTTTTACAGGTTTCTGCAAATTGATGCTTTCAAAGAATAATGTATTAAATGTCATACACCTAATAGTAATCTGTGTTTTATGCTGTTGGGGTGGGTGGGGGACCTTGGGAATGTTGTTTGGGGGGGGGATATTTGGTGTATTTTTTTCATAAACCGAGTTATCATATGCGATTATCACAGAAAATTTTGTTGGTTAAGTGCTGCCTTTTGTGGATAATTGTGCCAGGATTTACCAATAGCAGTAGGGTATTCCTTACTGCGTGCTGTGGGATACATCGTCTTAGGATTTGCACAAACACTTCTAAAGCATCTGTGATGCTAATAGGAGTTTCATCACTGACTTCCGCAGAGTTCAGGATTTTCCATGTGGCTCTAAGGAGAGATCATAGAATCATAGAATCATAGAATCATAGAATAGTTAGGGTTGGAAAGGACCTTAAGATCATCTAGTTCCAACCCCCTGCCATGGGCAGGGACACCTTCCACTAAACCATGCCACTCAAGAAAGAGATCTGGCTTTGCAGTTGTTGTTCTTTGTCTTTTGTACTTAGCTTATATATGACCCATGTTTAACCTGAGTGCACTTGATAGAAAGCTTTCTACATAAGCTCTTTGGATTCCTGCTTCTTGGCTTGGCTGCCTAATCAGGAAGAGGATTTTAAAAGAATTCTTTAGTAGGCATAAGAAACAAGTGTGTTTAGCATAACTGCAAGTGCGAAATAAGCAACCTTCTGTTAACAGTTCATATGCCAAACACAGCTAATCCTCCATATGTGTGACCTAAAAAGTACAGTCATGGATATTCTTTTCTCCCCCAGTTTCTTAGCCTTTTCATGGCTGCTGCAATTGTAAGTAGCCCAGTAACCCTATACGCTTGATCAGCGTATGGGATCTATGATGGCATTTTGCAGTTAGGGTTGCTGCATTGCAAAGCATGCCTCTAAGTGAAATGAAAGGAATATCATAAGCTTTTCAGCTGTGGCATGTCTCTGGGGAAAACAGAGGGGTGTGACAACCTTTCAGTAGCCTAGGAAGGATGTTGGATACCAGCAAATATTCTGCTCTCAATTCTTATTTAAGCATTTTGTATGCTCCTGGTGAGTTTTCCATACAAGGGACATAAGTTTATCCTTGTCTGCTGACCACATCTGTTGCAGCCACTGGAGTTCCTTTGGTTCCAGCACAAAGGAAAGAATAAGTTTTACAGTGTCCTGGACTATAGGGAAAATAAGAATACATACCTTAAAAAAATAATGCATTTCTTGACCATAGCATAGGGCTTTCATACTCTTGGAATTTGTCTGGGATTTGTTTCCCTGCCTCCAAAGACCAGTTACAGAAGATTAAGCAGTGGCCAGCGGTGCACCCGCTGGAGTCATTTGTGGCCTTATCCTGAATAGCTGTCACACAAATGGTAGAGCTTTTACTCACTTCAAGTAGGTAGGTACCTATCATGGGTCCAGTTCTGTGATATGTAATTTGTCAGTTATTATGTTGCTGCAGGATGTAGTGTTATCCACTGATGTCAAGACTGGAAAAACAAGCACAGTATGTACTATGTCATAGCCAAAGTATAAGCATGTGTTAAACAACCCTGTTGTAGCCAGAATACAATTTGGCCAAAGTGAATATAATCAGTTCATTTGCATGCACAGCTAAAATTACTGAAGAGTAGCTTCCAGATAAGAATTCATTTAGGAAATTGTGGCAACTGCCTAATTAGCTATAGGTATGGCTTTAATTGCAGTCTGTAGCCAATAAAGAATATGTTTGGTCTATAGGAAGAGGAAAAGGAACAGAATATGTGCATGAGGCAGTTTAATGTTTAAAGTACTGTTTGAAAGCACAAGCTATTAAAAAAGTGAATCTTGCTGGAAAATGGTACTAAGCCATAAAATATTAATTGATCATTAAGTCATTGTAAGAGGCACTGATATACCCCCTGTATCTAAATGTGTCCCCTTTAACTTCCATCTGCTGCTTGTGTACACCAGTGAGGGGTAAAAAAAATCCGTAAGAATCAGAACATAACAAAATATTTGCATTTTATGGAGGGTGTGATACACAAAGGCTGACCAATATTTTGCCAATAAGAAATTTGAATTAATGCATTAATGGTAAAGGTTTTTCAAACTAAGAGAATATTGATGACCATGTCTCTTCTGGGGACACGGGAGGTATGGAATATGGTATTACTAATTTTGTAACAAAGGTTTATCTTGTAGCATAAGAGAATATATGTAGAATCATAGAATAGTTAGGGTTGGAAAGGGCCTTAAGATCATCTAGTTCCAACCCCCCTGCAATGGGCAGGGACACCTCACACTAGAACGTGTCACCCAAGGCTCTGTCCAACCTGGCCTTGAACACCACCAGGGACGGAGCATTTGCAGTTTCCCTGGGCAACCCATTCCAGTGCCTCACCACCCTAATGGTAAAAAACTTATATCCAATCTAAACTTCCCCTGTTCCACTGTTTTGGTCCTGCACTTTGTGTTCATACACTGTTATGTGGAGTCTATTTAGAGCTCTTATCATGTCCTTAAAGGATCATGGAAGAGTACTGAAGAAGTATACAGTATGCTAAAATTAGATGCTTGGGGACTTTCTGTTATTGTCCTGTACCCTGTGTTGGAAGGGAATTATAGGACTTTGTTTCTCTGGAAGTTGGAAATGGCCTGTAATCTGCTTCCAAGATCAAGTAGGGATGTTTTTTTAAATGTTTCTGACTAAAGAGACATTTAGTAGCTGAAAGAATCTGATGTAATTGGGGCTGAAAGTCAGTGGAAACCAGCTGGAAACTGGAAGGCTGGCCATAGAGAGCTAGCTCCTTTCTCCACTCATTTGCTCCTGTGTCAGAATTACTTATGTTCCAGTACTCTTACTGAGCAGAATTTTGAAGCACAAAATGCATAATGACTGACACTGTCATCAGTTTAGTGACATAAAGAGGAAGAAGGATGATTTCTGCTGTGGAACACTGACAATTACAGGCAGAAAAGATTGACATAGGTCAGCTTTGCAATTTTTTTCATCTACCCATCACTTAAGTAAATTCCTTGCCTGAAGCAAAGATAAAAAGTTGAAATAACATTTTGAAATTAAGATTTCTTCCTAGATTTGTCCCACTTAAATAAAGTGTTTTGTCTTGATTTTTGTCTTTTATTTGTTTTTTGAGCTAAATGCTTATTTGTCCTGTGAAAGCTTTTGGTTTGGGGAAAGTTTTGGTTGGGGGTATGTTTTGGGGTTATTCTGGGTTTGCTTTTGTCTTTTTCTTTTGCTTGGGGGCAGGCACGTTAAACTTTTAAAATATTTAACAATTTATTTTCACTTGAAAAACAATAACAAACCCTTGTGGGAAGAAATAAGCGATAAAAAGTTAGGGATGGTTTCCAAGTTGACCAATCTTATTCTAGATCTGTAACTTCTCTTTTGCGATTCCAGCCAGACACACTGCACACTTCTTGCTAATCAGAGGCATCTCATAACGAAGGACTATGGAAATTACCAAGGTAGTTTGAGTTCTGGTGTCACTTTTTCCGTATTAAAATGGTGCTCCAACATATTTAATCCAGACCTGTTACCTCTCAGCCAAATAGCATTAGTTGTAGGTCAAGTAAGATTTTCTAACTTGATGAAATTCCTATGTACTCTGTTGATAGAGAGTACTTTTCTGCTTGCCTGTGTTGAAGATCTTGTTCTGAAATATGAAGATGCACAGGAGTCACTGGTGCGATTAATCTTTTGTGGTTTTCTTTCAAGTGAAACTAACTTCCATGCTAATCTGTTCTGTGTAGCTGTCAAGCTGTTTGGAAGACTTATTGATCCTCACCACAATAGAAAAGTGACACTTGAGCAAGAGCAAACTGCTTTTGAATATTTTCTGGTGTATTGCTAGTAGTAATGATATACAGGCTAGCACTTGGCCAAATATGTTGTTTTGTTTCACCTGTTGGAGCTCTGTTCTTTGTTTACATGGAGATGCTTGCAATCTAATTTACATTGCTGAGGTGCTCTAAAATGACTGGGGGTAGGGCAAGCATATATGTATCTACATATTTTTGATTGTATAGGTAATGAAAACCATAGAGCTGCACTAGTCTTTGGCCATAAATGGGTTAAAAGGAAGATCTGTAATGACTGAAAACTGGGAACATCTTACAGCAATTTAGAGTAACAGCACCTTGAAGAGCTTGTTTTGAGCTGTCAGAGATGACACTTGTTCAAAGATGTCTTTGTTGAACTGCATTGAAAGATGCAGGACAGATTTAGGGAAGCCTGATGGTAAAGAAGGGGAGGTACATGTAGTGGCAACAGCAAGAATGAATATGGCAGACAGAACAATGATACAGGTGTCATACTTGTTGGTGTAAATCTTTTCCAAAAGAATGTCAGATTTTTTTGGCTGATGAATTATGATTTAATTGTCAAACTTCAGAAAAATATGAATAAAATGTTAACAGTGCAATGTGTAGAAATAGAACACACCTTGAAAACACTGCTGTTGGAGACAAACTTGACTGTAATATCTCCAATATACTGCAGTTTTTCTGGAGAACCCTGCAATTTTTCTGGCATTTCAAGCTCAAATGTCGTGCTTTGGGGTGGGATTGTTTGCTCAAGAGTGTTTAGGAGGCTCTTGAGGTCACAAACAAATAGCTAGGTGTAACTAGTGCCTATTGTCAGGATGTTTCTATGTGAAAGATTTAAAACTGGTTTGTGTTTTTTCTTCAAGAATTGATAAAATATTTGAAAAAGTATTTGCAAGAAGCAGATCTCTGGTAGCAGAGACAGAGGTCAGGTGTTGGTAGCTATTTTTACATGGCCTGCAGTATATGTACAGAGTTATACTCTTATTAATCACTCTACTGCCCCTCCAGACCTACAAGAAATAAGCTTTTTGTTTTATGCCTGGGGGTTAGGAATAGCCTCACAGGTGCAATTTGGCAGGCAGAAGATGGGTGAGACTCTTAGCATCTTCTCCAGTGACCACTCAGAAGTGTTATCTGCTGTCTCCTCTGGCCACAAAGCAAATGAAAGATGCAGGACTTGTAGCCCCTAGAAAAAGCAGCAGTTTGACAACAGCTTTTTCCCAGGAAATGGTTTGGGGTGGTGTTGGGAAATAACTATGGGAAAGGATGTAAGCTCTGCTGTATGACAGGGATGCACAGGTAAATTAGAGATCCTTCTTGAGGCTAAGGTGAGGCATACTTAACACGAGCAGGGAAGAGGACCAGGCACTGTCAAGGGGACCAGAAGCAGGTAGAGAAAGAAATAGTGTCTTCTAAGGGCCCTTAAGATGGAGCTATTCAGAAAAAGAAGTATGGAGGGAAGAAAGAGTTGGCCTATGACTCCTGGCTTCTTTTTGTGTGTGTGTGTGAGTATATGACCAAAACGAGGAACAGCATTGGCATATTGTTTCTGTGTTGTGTTGAGAAACTGAAAAGTGAAAATCCTAGGGAACTGATTATGTCAAAGGAAAATCTCAGGTTTGTATTTCTCAGACTACTTACAGATGGGTACATATCCTGTACTGGTGTGTAACAGACTGTCAGAGAATGAGTACTTTGTTAGTACTAGTTAATTTATTGTGACATTCATCTGTTTGCAGTGATTAGCTTTATGACAGACTTTTTCCAAATCAGCACCGATGTATGGAAAAACCTAATCTCAGCAGATTATTTTGACTATCTTTATATCTAGTTTACATCCATGGGTGCAAGAATACATAGGATACACTGTGAGCTCTGCCTCTGAGTTAAGGAAGTGAATATCCATTTTAAAGCTGAAGCAATCCTCCTTTGCTGCCTGCTTGAATCTTTTCTACTGGCTCCTTTACCAAAGGCTCTCCCTTGGCTTTGCTTTCCTGAGTAGCAGTGCCCCTAAAATAGTGCAGTGCTTCCTGTCACTGCAGTGTTGGCGGATGGCACCTCCAACTTCTGTTGCAACAACTAAAGCTTGTTTAGCATTGTTCCAAGAATCTTTAAAAATAAGGGTTTATTAATGGGTTCAAATGTGGGGTTGGGTGAGTATATTTCTATGTGATTCCACAATTAAAAACATACAAATATATTTTTCTAATAGCTCTCTTATGGCATGTTCAAATCTAAGACCTCTATCAACAGCTGAAATTTAATTATTTAAGGAAATTTTCCATTCTTCAGTTCAAGACTGAAGAACCAGTGTCCTGGGTTCAGCCAGGAAAGGCATGAGCCAGGAACACCTGGATTTATGGAATCCCATAAGCCTCTCTTCTCTTGGAAAATACAGTCATACACACTGACTAAATGTTGGGTTGAAAATTATTTCTTGTATGTCTGGCAAAATATCTTTTAAATGTCTTTATGTCAGTAAGAGATTTAATTGAGTTTACCAATTAAAAGTCTTAAACCAGCCATGTTAGTCATAAAGTGGAAAAAAGAAAATCTGCGTATGTAGGACTGTAATGCATGAGAAGTGATCACCATTTATGGGGTTGGAGTAGCTGTGTGCCAAACTCCATGTACTCTGTCCTGGTAAGTCTGCACCCACTAGGCCATACTGGTGAGGAGACAATGCAAGTATTACCTGCTAGGGCCATAGGGGAGCCATGTCTGTCTGATGTCCCTTTGCTGATGGGGAGCCAGTGCAGTGTTGTCCTTGGTTCCTTCCTGGAGTGCAGGGGGCAGGCCATGGCTGGGGGAGGCTGAAGGAGCTAGGAGGTGAGAGGCTTTCTGTCTCCCATAGCTTGAATAAAAAATCCTCTTTACACTCCTTAAAACTCAAATAATGTTTTCACGCTGTTAGAAAGGATCCTGCAGGCACCAAGCACAGTGAAGGTGCTTAACAAGTAATAAAGAATAGCAATAACAACTGATTAGGTCTGGGTAGGTAAGTGGATGGGGAATACTTTGCAAATATTTAAAATCTTAAATGTATTGCAAGCAAGTCCCTCCATGCCGTATTGTTAATTGCCTAGACAACAGAAGCTGTGCAAATGCCTTCAATCACAGGCTTCTATTTAATAAGCTTATTGTAATGTATTGCTATTAAAGCTCTTCTAACAGTTTGTGAAAATTTCCAGCTTTTTCTCCCAGGGCAGCATTGCAAATCAGGCTATAAAATTCGCTAGTACAGCTACTTTCCCCTTATTAAAGTAAGCGGATGAAAATACCTAGCGGCCGAGCAGAGAGTGGCATCCTCTGAGCAGAGTGATGGGATCGTCAGGCAGCAGTGGACAGCTGCTGCTGTGCTGCTAGTCCAGCTTGGCATGGTTTAGCCAACTGATTGCTAAAATTCTTGGAGAGAGCAGAAACGTTTGCACAGTCACACTACTGAAAATGCTTTTGGTGGCAGGAACTGAATCTTATTTGTTGCTCATTCATAGTTAACCAAATTCTTGCTGTGTACCAACCCTGTTCAGAGCAACACTATTACAGGCAGGAAGCTGCTCCAATTGATATCAGAAAACTTGAGAGCAAAGTTCACCCTAATGAAGTTCCCTCTGAGATTAATTTGCCTCTTTCTATTGATTTGTCTGAACTTGTTTCTTAAATATATCTGCAATACAACACCACTTGTGAGATTCTAATGGCAAATAGCTCTTGTGTGTGTGGTGGCAACAGTCAAAAAAGTAAGCAATGAGAAGGAACACACAAAAATGATTTTATGAGGATGATACAGCCTAGGAAGCAATTCAGTACAGACAGAATAGTACTGTTGAATGTGTTATTCCTTGGCTATTTATGATCATAGATCTTCTTTCTGATGCTTTGTTCCAGGTTAGATTTAGACAGTACACTCGAAGGTGAAATAAATTAGAAGTGCAGTATTTTGACCCCCAGCAGTAAATATCACATTCTGGAAGATGTTTCTTCTACTAATGTGTTTAGATTATTTACCAGTCTTACAAAATACTTATGGAGATGAAATATCTGCAACACAATTATCAACAATCAGTTGAGACATTTTATTGTTTAAAAAAAAATATGTATGTGTGGTAATTTGACGTTGTCACCCTGTGTAATATCAGGTGATATAAATGACCCTTCAGGATGGAGGTTGGGTAGAGGAAGAGAGGAAACTCTAAAAAGATAAAACACAGGCAAATAGAGGTAATCGAATAATTGAGAAGTAACTGAGTTGTCTTTTCTTTTTTTGGTGTTTTCCAAGTATGGAGCTATTAGCTATTAAATTTTGAGAAGGTTGGACACTTATATGAAGGTTTTATATAAGGGATTGTATATAAGCTGCTGTCACTAGCTCTTCCAACATAGCTAGCTTATGGAAGCTAGCCTATGGATGTTCAACTCCTGTCCCGGTTGCCTGGCCAGTTTGGGGTTCAGCTAGGGTGGGGATTTCTGCAGCTCCTTACATAAGGGGTTCAGCTGCATTCATCATCTCCTAATATATATTTTTATAACAAATATTATCTCAGGTTTCCAGCAAAAAACACAAATGCTTTTAATTGCACAGCCCAAGGGATGTGAGAAGATGGGAAGTGCTGGTAATTTCACTGGACTTACTAGACAATCATCTTGGAGTTCAGAAACTGCTACAAGCTGGCTGTTGAGACCAAGCCACCAACACAGAGAGAAAAATAAATGTTGTATTGATTAATTTTCAATCTTCATCCAAGACAGATTCATTCAGTCTTAATGCCATCTATTTATGGGATTTAAAGGCAGAAAACAAGCTAATTGAAGTAACTAATAATCTTGTCCACTCGTGAATGAAACTTAGATTTCCTTGAGATGAGAAGAATATTTCAAAATGGTAAGGTGTTTGTTTGCTTTCCTTTAATTAAACTTCTGGGGTAGAGCAAAACTCTAAGAAAAGAAATAACATCTGGGAGAATAAGAAGTCAGGTAAAGTATTGTTAGAAATAGTAACATTAGAACAGACTCAAACCAGAGAAATGTATTCTGAAAGTCACAATTGTATGGCCCATGTGTTTTCATCACTTTTTTCTATGCTCATATCTTAAAGCTTTTTTAGTATACCATTCATCATGCATGTAGTTTGAAGAACAGCTGGATAATTACTCTCTTTTCTTGTTTTGCTTAACCAAAAGAAGATAAAAAACAGGTTTTCCTGCCAAAGATAATGCATTAATGCAAACAACAACAACAACAGTGATGGAAGCTAAACTACTTTGTTTTAATGTAAACAGTAAATAGGCTAGGATATACAGAAATAGGGAAGTTCTAATTTCTGTTTCATGAAAAGATTTAACATGTTGGTTGCAATGTGTCTGCTCCGCAATGCCACCCCTGAGGAAGTTTAACACAACTTCATCTAGCAATATTTGTTTAGAGACTTAAAGGAAACTTTAATTAAAGGAAGTTATAGAAGGTATCACTTTCAAGACATCAAATTCTCAAAGGATTTTTGTTGGAGACTTCTGCGTTGAGTTTCATATTCCTGTCAGCAGTTCTTAATTATGTCCACTTTTTTCATGTTGTATATAACAATCTTAAAGCCTCTAATATCTATGCTTTCAGAAGTGTGAGTGATTTGGTGGTTGTTTGTTTGGGTTTTTTTTTATCCTGAGCTGGAAGGTACATTTAAAAGAGACCTGAGAAACATTGTTTCCAGGTTGTCTCAGGTGCCTGCCAGACTGTCCAAGGGGACTTGGGAACCTGGTTCCAGTCATAGGGTATCTCCAACTGAGCTGTGGGGCACTACTGTGCCCATGGAAAAGGCACAGGTTTGGAGTATAACATGATGCCCATGCATAAACAGGACAAGGGTTAACGGGTTAAAACTTAAACAGGGGAAGTTTAGACTGGATATAAGGAGGAAGTTATTTCCTGTATGGGTGGTGAGGCACTGGAATGGGTTGCCCAGGGAGGTTGTGAATGCTCCATCCCTGGAGGTGTTCAAGGCCAGAGCCTTGTGTGACATGGTTTAGTGTGAGGTGTCTCTGCCCATGGCAGGGGGGTTGGAACTAAATGATCTTAAGGTCCTTTCCAACCCTAACTGTTCTAACTACACAAGGTTTTAGGCTGCAGAGGGCTGTTGAGAGAGCACACATCCATGCAGATGCAGTGACTAGCATCAGCCTTCACATCTGCATAATAGAGTTCTTCCTTAATTCCTTCTTTTTGTCAGAGAGTAGCAAAGGCAAGAAATGTTTCATTTATTTAGCTCTGTGAAACTAGCATGATTCAAACATCCTATACATTTGGGAAGGGGAGGAATGACTAGAACCTATTACTGCCCTATCATTGATAGGTTGTTGATTAAACTTGTTTCCATTGCAAGTTTTGTTATCTTTTAAAGTAGATTTATGGTAATTATGCCTTTTCTTTACATATTTTTCCTCTGATTACTTATACAGAAAAGTCATACATAAGATGGCACAGATTCTGTAAGTGACAAGAAAGACTTGGCAGAAAGAAAACATCTATTGAAGTCATGACAATCCTGAGATTTCAATGACAAATCTTTCAAGGAGTTCTTTCATTTTCCAGCTTCTGATTTACTTAAAAAAAACAATGGTCTCAAAGTACAGGCTGTGTGTCTATAACCAGGAATGGTAAAAACTGAATTGTGCTGAAATTAATGTCTGAAAATGGAGGAAAATATATTCACAAGTCTTGTATGCTAGGGTTAGAAGTATAGGATTTGATTACTGGCAATATTTAACAGATGAGTTTTCAGCTTATATATACACAAAGTCCCTGGCATCCTGATGCTGACACACATAAATATAGAATGTTTGGCTGCTTAACAGAAAAATAAAATCTAGCATTATGTAGGTTTTTAGGACATCTCTCTTGGTACAAAACAGATGTTCTGATTTCAGAGAAATATTTAAATAGTTTTGATTATGCATCTTTGTTGAAAACAAATACATACACAAAGATATCTTAAAGATTCCTTGCTGAGAAATGTATAGAAATGTGTGTAATGCCACCACGGTTTTTTACAGTGCAGAACTGTCCCTGAGGTCACACCATTCAGTGAAGGAATGATGCCCACATAGATACTTGGATATTGCTCCGCACAAGTTATTATGCAGCTGAAAAGAGAGAAGGATATTGAGATGCGCATGGAACAGTGATGTTTTTGTGACCTGTGGGATGCCATGATATTAGAATCATTTTGGAAACTGCCCTTTAGCTTAAGCCTCTGAGTACCTACATAAAGAGGTTGTACTTGAGAACAAACTGTGTATCATTACAAAAAAGGAAGATCCTGAGTCTGGAAGCTGAGGAAATTTCAGACTAGGAATGCGGCACCATTTTACAACAGGGAGGTTGGATAGTGACTAGAGTGCTGAAGTATGTGGGCACTTAGAGCCTCTAGATCTTTAGGTTAGTATTGGGTGTCTGGGGAAAGATACTTTTTATTCAAGCTTATCTTTTTATGAGAAAGATAGTCTTGTATTAAGACTAAACACAAAAATTAGGAAATTAAATTCTCTGAAGTGATATTAAGAAAGGCTGACTAGATAACTTCAGTAATACAACACATTTTTAGTCCCATCAAAAGGTATTGTTAAGGGGTTTTGTTTGTTTGTGTACAGTTTTATGGTAGTTTTCCATATATGTTGTTGTGCACACATTAGATTATGTACTCTGTTTCATACTGGCACGTACATATGTGAGTCAGAGGCATTACTTTTTCACAGTGTCACTGGTCCTATTAACATTTTCAACTTTTGGATGCTAACCACTGCCTTATGAAGACTTTGATACAGATTCTAGATTAAACCTTGGCCCTAAAGATGCCAACTTCCTGCCAAGGTTTACACCAACACCAGAATCCAAATGCTCTAGGTACAGAACATAAGCAAATGTCAATGAGTTTCTGTACTGTTGTTCCTGTTCAGTGTAGAATACCATTAATGAGACAAGCTTTTCTGTATTACTCTTTCTAAAGCAAAGGTGTTCACTCCAGATACTGAAATCTTCTATATTTTTTGAATACGTTTGAAGACAGTGGATGTTTTAATTTTAAGAAATTTAATTTCAAGAAATGCAAGTGCAGCTCTTAAGGAAAGAGCCCAATTTGTAGGTAGTGTGGTAGGGAGAAAGGCTAAAAATCCTTGTTGTCTCTTGCTTCTATAAAACATCTTCTTATTTTTCCATTCTTTTAAGAAAAGGAGATGGGCTAAATCTCCTTTCCTGGGTAAAGGTAGGGTGTTTCATTTTTGAGAGTTGTTGGCTTTTTTTTCCCTTATTAAATTCCTATACACTCACTGTGAGGAACTAGATAAGGGTGAGATAACTTCTGTAAACCTGGTTGTTCCTTCTAAAGTCTTGTATGTGTTCTTGAAGTATCTCTTTGACTACAAAAATCTAAAAGTGATATTGTGATGTTGTGTGGACACTCAGGCACTATTTGTGTGTATTCCCTCTTTAACATATATATAAAAAAGGCAAACTTTATGCCTATGAAATAATGATATTGTTTATGTCAACATTTCAACTATAACACATAGTTTCAGTATAAAGTAATCTTCAGAGTTACCATTGCCTGAAGTTGGGTCTAGAATGTATGTTTTCAGTCAAACACGACTGAGCAGCACTGGAAATGTAGAGGCAAAGCTCAGTTTATGTTGCCAAACATTAGCTGAATACACTGAGGCACTTTGGAAAAGTTAAATGGAACCAAAATAAAAATTTCATGTATATACCAAGCATGAAGTCCATATTTCCTGAAGGTGTGTATCTTGAAGGCTATCAAAAATACCTGTTATCATTACATAATGAGGCTTCAACAGTCTTTGATGTTTTGAGAAACCATGCTGTAAGGAAGTAATTGTTGGTATTAAAATACTACAGTTTGAGTCCGTAGGTGCTCCTGAGCAGACTGCCTCATCGCTGGGCTTGCTATAATAAGTTCAGCTTAAATTTTGTGGAAAGAAGAAGCAGATGTTTTTAGGGAAGCTGAGAAGCAGTTATGAATCTCAACAGAACTCCATTTACAGCAATATCAGGGAGCCAAATGAATAAAGAATCCTCACTGTGGCAACAAGAGTAAGAGTGCAAAGATTTCTGTTAAAGTTTCTACTAAACATTCATATTGGTTTGATTGTGTTCATGTACTTGCACAAGATCATTTAGCTGAAAGGAGATTTTCCCTGACTCTGGGCTGGGAGAAGAGGAAGGTTCAGATAAAAAAGTTGTAGAAAAGAGAAATGTTAAATGTTTATGTGGTTTTATCCTTTTTTTTTATATCTATTAAAAGATTCTGTTTTGAGATGGGTGGCTTAAAAATTGCATACATACCTAGAAAACAGACTAAAGCTTACTTAAATAACATGGAATTAATCTAGATACCTTTGTTTTCATAAAGGTGTTTATTGCTATACACTGAACACAGCTATAAATATCATACATCGTGAATAAAATATGATTGCAGTGGAAAACTCATTTACATTTTTTAATGATTTATTTCAGACATTAGTTAATCTACTTTAAGTGCAAGGATGTATTTACACCATCCATATACTAATGAATTATTCAGTTATCCCTTTGTTTTAAGTATATCATAGTGATGTTATTTTTTAAATTACCATATTTTAAAAGGATGTAACTACCTCCAGCAATTAACAACAGGAATAAGCAAGTTGCAACCCAGATGTGCTCACTGGACTTGTAGTTCTGGAGTCCTCTGACTCCCAGCTGTCAGAGCTTTTTCAGATACATGAAGTGTGAGGTGTCCCTGCCCATGGCAGGGGGGTTGGAACTAGATGACCTTAAGGTCCTTTCCAACCCTAACTATTCTATGAATCTACTGACCCCTCATCTGTGGCTGGGGCCAGAAGAGATTCTGGGGCTCAAGTGGGAAAGTAAATAGAAGAATATTTAGAAGTTCCATTAAGGATTTTACTTTCCTAAGGACGTTGATTCTCACCTGTTGCCTTCTATAGTCAATTTTAAGTATTTTAGAGCCTTATTCTCATCAGCTTTTGTGCAACTTATGAAAGTACTGGTGTACGGTAGTAGAAAGGTCAGACAGTCTCTTCAGGTAGAGCTGCAAGATATTTGCCTAATGAAGTTCTACTGAGTCAGCAAAATTAAAAGCTTATAATTTCCATAATGGGACTTCTAAACTTCTTACTGGGTTTGGATGTAAGAGAGAAAAACAGAAACTTGTGTCTTGTCAAGTTCTAAGTTTAACCTAGAATGGGCACAACTGAAAAATGGGATACTGGGATGCCCTCAGTTTTAGCAGGCAGTTTAGAAAGGTGCTTACCTTATCTTGTTTATTCATCAAATCCATCCAAAGTATGGAGTATTCTCTCTCTTCAATACCACCACCACCACCCCCAATCCACCCCCATCATGGAAGCACAGTTGCTGAGATCCTTGACCTTAAATATATTCACAAGACATTTCAATTAATTATTCCTTTTTCTGGGGCAGAGCACAGCCACTTGGATGCATAACTGGGGAGGAAATACCAGTATTCTGACTTCATTGTGGGTTGTGTTTGCATAGTGGGTTGTCTGGGACCCTTTTTGGGAGGATGGGTGGGGAGATGAGCCTTTAATTTTAGGTCAGTGGAAACACAAGAAAGTTTGAGATTATTGTCTCCCAGAAGCAAGAATTGCCAGCATCTCTGGCAGGGTCAATTGAAAATATGTAAATGTAAGCAGGCAGCTCTACTGAAATGAATGGACAGCTTGTTCCAGCTGAGGTTTTGCTCTAGTATTTTGGTTTTTTTTAATTCTCTAAGCTTGCATGAAAATATGCTTATTCTTACACCCCAAAATAAACCTTTTTGCAGATGCTCTGAAGGCTTATAAACAGCTTAAAAGTAATTCTGAGAGCTGATGTTATTAGCAGCTGGAACTCTGTTTTGATTGACTGGTAATGTGAAACCAAGAGCACACTACTGAACCTTGTAGAGTAACACACATACATCAGTAGCTCCAAGGAAAAATGAGATCATACCATCATCCTTCTCCAGTCTCAGTTTTGCATTATACTCACTGCACATGCATTTTCTGGTTAGTGCTGTTATCCTTTTGCTTTCATGGGAACTGATTTCATTAGTAGGTTCAATATACAGTACTGGTGCAGACTTTTGTCTTTTCTTTGTATTTGCCACCTACACTGTGCAATGTGAAGGTAAGACTTTCATACAGTGAAGAGTGAACTGGGAGGGAAGAATGAAAATGTTTCTGATTTTACGTATCTTAAAAAATATTTAATGCTCCTTGTTCATTCCTAGCATTCAGGTTTGCTAAGGGGCAAGGAGAGTAGGATGGTTGAGTAGTCAGGACACAGCAGGTTGGCTTAAAGTCAGGGTTCATTTCCTACTTCTGCCATCAGTATTTTTTGAGACTATAAATCCTTATGTCCACAGTTCCCTTATGTGTAAAATGTGGATAGTAAGATTTGTCTGAGGTGACTTTTTTTTTTTAGGGTAAAATGATTTTTTTCTGTAATTTTTTGCTTTTAGCATTGAGCTTCACAGTTGAAACGAGAATTCAAAGGATAAAAATATGAAACACTGAAGGGTAAAAGATGACAATCACGTATCAGTCACCTGTAAAAATAATACCTTTTTTTTTCTTTTACATATTCTTAACATCTGTATCTCCCATGCACAGTCCCCTTCACTCCCTGAAGTTATTTGTTTTAACACCTGTCAAGAGAGTGAAATATTTGCCATAACACACTTAGCTCAGATTAGCCCATATACCTCTGCCATGGTGATGTGCCTAAGTCTCCCACAGATGCAGCTATTTTAATATTTAGAATATTTCTCACCATAGCAGCTCTGAGCAGACAGTAAAGAAATGTAAACAGAGCATAAAATTCCTGGTATAATTACTTTCTTGCCTTTATTTCTACTTGTTGGGAGGAGGGTGTATCATTACTGCAGCATCATGTACTCAGTGTTAGTATTTTAGGTTGGAATTAGTTGAGATTTATATTGAGAAGACTTATGGTAGAGGAGCTAAGCTACAGAGATTTTTATCTAGGGTTTTGATTTTACCAGTAATTAGGAGTGTTTGTGATCTTCTAAAGATCACAGTTTTAGCACAAGAAGGAAACTTGATGGGTGATTTTAAGGTTGAAAAGGCATTTACTTTTGCACAAAAATGAGCAAGGATCAGTGAAAACTGAGTTTGTAAGTCATACAAAGCTTGACAAACAGACCTATCTTCAAAATTACTTGTAGCCTGTGGCAACTTTTCCTGTGGCTTTCAAACGGGTCTTGGATCTTGAGGCTTTATTTCCACTGTGGCTTTCAGGTAACTTTGAGAAGATGCATACTTTCTGTGAAAGGAAGCATTGTTTTCCAAATCCTTGCAGTTTGGAAACTGAAGTGTTTCTGAGCATAAGACACATATTTGGTCCTGGGAGAGCTTGAGGAAAATTATGTAGAACCTCAGAGCCTCTTCATGAGCCAAAGGATGTGCTAGAAAAAGCTGGTTTGGGAGGCAGCCTTCTCTAGCAGCTCAGGAGTGGTGTAAGCAGAGGAACCCAAGATCCAACAGATGGTTAAGTGTCTGTGATTCATTGTCACAGCTCAGGTTAGAGCAGCCTGAAAGCTGGTTTAATTTTTGTTTGCTGGTTATGATGACTAAGAGAGTGTGAGTAGTGAGGAAGACAGCAAGACAGCAGCATGTTTGAATCATTTCTTGATTTCACTTTCAGCAGGTCTTCAGAGGCAATATGTGAGACAGACCTGTAGGAACATGTTTATTTGTTGAATAACTTCCATCACTTCTTTCTTTTTAATCTAAAAAGCAATAGAAAAGACTTTTACCTCAAAATTTCAGGATTTTTTCACTGATTTTCAGTATGTTCAGCCCTCAAACACACGGCACAACAGAATTTCAGCTTACCAAAAGAAAAAGAAAGGCTTCTTTAATGCTAAAATAATACCTAAGGCTTCTGTGTAGTTTTTCTGTTCCAAGTATATACTTTGGAATTTGGGGAAATGTGAGTTTGGCATAGCAGAATAGTCATAGTATTTCATTTGAATATTCTTGTCTGTTGTCTAATTGATTATTTTTGTCTGAAGTTCACAACAAGGGAAAATATCAAAACATTTACACTGTAATTTATAATTCTCTTCTGTGCTTTCCTGGCTTTCTTAATTTTCTTCCCTCTTCTGAAATCTTACTTATTTTATTTTAGACTGATTTAGAGAAATATTTTGGTGTTTTTTTCTTAGTCCTCAACATCTAAGGACAAGACCTAGACTTACAAGACCAGTGAGTGTTCCCTTTCTATGCCAAAAGGTACCCAAAACAATTTTCCCTGACTGTCTTCAGTAAAAATGGTGGTTCACTAGCCTCAGTATCAAGTTTGATGCTAAGGCTGATATGAACTGAAAGTAGGTAAGTTGCCAGGCTTACTAAAGTAAGCTTGCCACACAGCATCAAAAAGATTTTTCACAGTTGAATCCTAGTGCTTAATTCTTACTGTATCTTTCTGTTCCCTCAACAATTCCAATAAATTCAATATTGGATTGTATCTGCTGTACAACAATAAAACATAATACACAGATGGATTTTTTTGCCCCCAAAGAGCTGTATGTTTCTCAAACACTATATGTAGAGTCCTCCATGATAATAATCTTTGCTCAATTTCTTCTGATTTTCTTATTTCTGCTTTTTGCATGGTATCTATGGACATTTTAAATAAAGCAGAAGGAGCTAGACACTTATTTCCACATTAGTGTTCATCAAGGATCATCTCTTCATTGGGGATTCTCAGAGGGACTTTGCTGCTAAAGACCATTTGAGGCTCAGGTAACTCATCTGGTGATGAATCAATGACTTGTTTTTAACAGATACAGCTGTAGAAGTTGTAATAGCTACAGTTAACTAGAGGTGATCTGACTTTGTGAGAGAGTTCAGTGGGACTTACTTCTAGCTCCTAGGTGTAAAGCAACGTATCAGTGGTAGAGAGAGAACTCCTGCTGTTTTCAGTCTAAATAAGCATAATACCATCATCTGGGATATCTCTGCTGTAAGGTAGTCTTTCACAGAGGAGGGGCACAGACTGTGTAGGTCAGTGACCTCTTCTGCTAGATTGGTTAGGACTGCTACAAGGCATTGGTCAGCACTGCTTGGGGCTTAATACGTTACTCATAGAGTTAACTTATTTTGTGGTGTTAAGTGGAAGCAGTTGCCACCATTGAACAGTACGCTGGGTTGCTGCCCAGTGTGGCTAGTCTGTGTTGCTGCCTACACCTTATTCCTTGTGCTTGAGGGTAGGGTGTAGATTTTGTGACTGCATAAGAGCTCACAGTAACCTTTAGGAAAGCTTTAGGGATTTACTTTGGCTGTGCCTTTCTTTCAAATTTGGCAGGAAAATGCTGCTTCAGATTATTCCTAAAGTGAATGGGAGTGGAGAACAGGCCTGAGGAGATGCAGAGCTTTACCAGTTACAGAAGGAACTGAAGTTTGTGCATAAAGCTGGAGCAGTTAGTTGTCTTCAACACTAAGGGGGATTCATTAATGTTATGCATTTGGTGACCCTCTTTGGTACAGAGAAAATGGACAGCAAGGACACCTAAGGAGGAGTAAAGTTTTTTTCCATGGAAGCAGCAATGCTACAGTGCTGCTTCTTGGTTTGGACTTTTTTTGTTAGTTTGTTTTTAAACCCACTTCCAAAATGTTCCCTATTCAGATTTTTGTCTTTTTGTTCTCTGAAGAAAGAGGAAATCTGTCTCATAATGCTACCATATTTATGCTCAGGAG
Source organism: Melopsittacus undulatus (assembly GCF_012275295.1). Lineage (NCBI taxonomy): Eukaryota > Metazoa > Chordata > Aves > Psittaciformes > Psittaculidae > Melopsittacus > Melopsittacus undulatus. Next base: position 66,371,147 of record NC_047527.1, on the reverse strand, counting down.
TTCTGATTAACTTGTTTTCTTCTTTAGAGAGTAACATAAAAATCTTTTGCCAAGAGAGGTGGGTTTTTTTCTTGTATGCATTCAGTACAGCACCTTCCTAAATAAAGCAGAGATTCCCACTTGGCACTTGTGCATGCTGTCCTAACAGAAATATGAATGTTGTCTAAAGCTTTTATTTTGAGGTTTTAAATAGTCCTCTTCCTCAAAAGTTTGTTTCTTCTAATGATGGGTTCAGTGATCAGTCTCTCACTAAGATGCTGGTTTTTATTAGCATATTTCATTCGGCCTGGATAAGTTGCCTGGTTGGTTAATGTCTATTCAGAAATCCTGTATTTTTAGAAACTTTACTTAATAAATGTATACTTCAGTAGCACAGCTCATCATGGTTATTTGCATTCCTGTGTGTACAGCATCAGCTTTGTCGAGTTGATCCTTTTGTCATCAAGCAAAGCAGGAATTCTGGATGTGGAGTCAGTCTGTGTATACCCCCTTACCCCAAAATAAGCAACAGATGCATTTGCTTATGCAGGGGTTCTGGCAAAGGTTGCTATCTTCCCCTGCAAAACAACATATCATTTCCATAAGCACTCTAGGTATGCAGCTTCTACCCTGTTTGAAATGCACACCATTCTTACATGAAGGGGTATAAATCAGTCTTCACTTTAGGAGCATGGCATTCCTCCGGATAGATACTTTTTAGGTGTGCTTAATTTGACATGTAAGGGGTTATATTCCACACTCCAAATATGAAAAGTTTCTTACCAGGATATGGCATTAGATTAAGCCTGATGTCTTTGGGATGCAAGCAGGTGACCTGTTAGACTGAGTCAATGGTCTGCTCTAAGAGGAAAGAAGGGAGAATGCCTGGACTGCATTTATGAACAAATAGAAGTTAACCATTTATGTCAATGCTTCAAGCCTTATTCTTTTTTTAACCTGACCCTTTTTTATCACAGCAAATTAGAGAAGAACAATGGCTCTTAGAAATGGATATGAGAATCATCAGCAGAACAGTAGCTATAGTAGTGCACACAGCTATAATTAACTTCAAAGGGAATTATGGCTATGCATCAATTGCCAGCAGGACAGGGACTTAGAATAAGATAACACCGAAGGTGGCATTTCTAGTCACATACTTATGTGGTTAAAGCCTCTTTTGTTCTACTGTGTTCCATAACCCTTGCTCATTTCCATAACCTGCTTTCTTTTAACTGCCATAAAGCCAGTCCTAGGAAGCTTTATTTTTCACAGATCTGCCACATATACCTTACTTTCCCCTTGCCCTCTTTATTTTCTAGCCTTAGTGCTAGGGACTTTTGTCACTTGCCTTTTGCCAGTTGATTGTTGATTCATTATGTAAGTGCAATCAGGCAGAGTAAAACTGGTAATTGCATTACCAGTAACTCCTTTCTTCCATTCTGAGATACTTCTACCATAAGTACTCAGACCTATTTACACCAGTTCATTACACACTGATGTAACTACTCTCTCACAGGTTTTTTACAAGTATGTGTATACGTATGCATACATTTCATTAAAATATTAAAATATGGTAACCTGTATACTAAATTGATATAATGCAAGTTGTATTTGCAAAGAATCTATGAAAATAAAGGTGTTTTTCTAGTTGTTCCTTTAGTTAGTCTACCTATTTCTTTTGTCTAGTGAGAGAACTTTTTAACCTTTACACTTGATTCAGAACTTAAGGTTACTTGAAGGTTGCAGTTAAAACTTCTGTATTCCTTTCATACCTATTCATGTGATACAAATTTCCTCTTGAATGCCTCTTACATGAGTACTGTGGGTTGTTTTTTTTTCTTCTTCATGCTAAGTTAAATCCCTTTGACTATTATATGATTCTATGATTCTATGACTACACAGGCGGTTTGTCAAATTTTTAGCATGTCACTGTTCTGTTCAACTTTGTGAATACCAGAATGATTTCTTAATTTCCACGTTTCCATCATATGTGCATTAGAGGCAATAATGAAAATTCTACATAAGAATTTCCATTCACTTCAGCAAGTACACAATCATAGATTATCTCAAGTTGTAAGGAACCTATCTAACCCAAGTCTCTGGTCCATGCAGGACTGTCTAAAACAAAACAATATGACTAAGAGTGCTCTTCAGACGTTCCCTGATGAGCCTGTCCCAATGACCAACCACCCTCTTAGTGAAGAACCTTTTCCTAAATTCCAATCTGAACTTCCCCAATGAAGCTTTATTCTATCAGGATATGTCTGATTAACTGAAGGACATTGCTGCCAATTCTAAACCTTCCTTTACTTTCCACTTGCCTTTTTACATTTTCCTTATGCATGGCCAAACTTTGCAGATCTTTTTCCTGTAAATAAAAATCTCAATTTTTAAATTGCTGTTTAAGTACAGTAATTCACCTATTTCAGTGGGTCCAGATTTGTAAAGATCTGAATTACATATTGGATAGAAAAGCTCACAGCTTGAGGGACATGGGTTTTTGATATATTTAGATGCCTTATGAGACTGCATGAGCAGGCTTGACAGCTGTCTTCCATTTATATACAGGTGTACTCCATATGGATATAAGAACAAGCCTGTCTTTTACAGACTAGTAAAAAGATGTCCTTTATTTTTCCTATTTTGGTGTGTTGTATTAAAGTGTGCTTAATCTGAAATCTATGTCTCTAACTTATTCTATGTTCAGCTTTAAAGAGAAGGAAATTGTTCAAATTAAAAGGGCATAATTTAAAAGGACTTTTTTTTTTTCACCCTGTATGCTTATTGAGGAAAAACAAAGTGGCAGGAGGCATTCTCTGTAGAAAAGCTTTGAGGGGATAAGGAGATCATCATACCTTTGCTTGTCATGCAGAGGATAAACTGGCTTCCTAACCTTTTTGGTGTGATTTTTCAACAGCGACACTCCTGAACTGACCCCACTGTTTGAAATAGCTTCTCAGGTTGCAAAAATTTACTTACCTAATCCAACAGCTGTCACCTAAGCCGGTAACCCTGTTTCACTCTCCAGCCAAACTGTGGCTATGTGGTCTTGCTTTCTCCCTTGCTTTGACCTTGTTAGCTGCTGGCCAGCCAGCTCACTTTGCCAACAAAACAGGCAATGATGGCTCTTTGTTTTAATTCCCCACCAGTTTAATTTTCTTAGAAAAACACTCATTTCAGTGCTGTGAAGCCAGGGCAACAACTGGCTGGTGGGTTGGAGGACAGTAGCATCTCCTAGGTTTTGAAGTCAGAACATCTTGTCCTACTTAGAATGGGCTGATCTCTTCCAAAAGAGAGTTTGTTTGTGAAGTCCTGTTTTACCTACTACTTGCCTTCCTGCCAGCTTGATCTACCCAACTTTACTGTCTGATTTGAAACATATAATTGAGATGGATACTTCTGAACCAGCTACAGTAATTCAAAAGCGCTCACCTCTAGTCAGATTTCTTCAGATGCAGAATTCCCTGGAGTTTCAGTAGCAGTTTTGATAGAGCAAGTGATGCTGAATGTAGTCTATAGTTTACAGAGCTAATTACTCCACCCTTTCATTTGGCTCAAATGCTCCAGCAAAATTTTGCTATTGGATACATGTGTGTAATTACAGTAGGAGAGTGTAGTACTGCAAGGAGCCATCTCAAGGAAATATTGGTTTTATTAATATTCTTATAAATTAAAGCTAGTGATTCTTTACTCTGTTTCTTACTATGCTTTTACACTTTTCCAAGATATAATCTGCATCCAACACAAGTCTTTATATACAAGACTTTTACTCCTGATTTTCCCAAAAGACATCAGTGTTTTTCCCAGCATCGGTAGCAATCAGAATATCTCCCAGAATGACAGATTTTACTTTCACCTGTGTTCTACAAGTGGTTTTACTTCCAGCTGTGTTCTACAAGTGACTTGAAAAGACTTAACTCATGCAGATCAAGTGGCTTATGTTCCAGCAGAATTACTTAAATTACTTCCTTTCTTTCTTCAACTCTTCGTTCAAAGGGGATTCATATGCCCCCCCACACCACAAATTCTGTCTTTAATTCAGAAGCCAAACTGACATCAAACAGGAATGAAAAGCCCCTCTGCTGTCCTTGCCAGCAGTGCAGTGAGCTTTCAGCTCAGGGGAATTGTGATACCCAAAAATCTTCTTAGAGGCCACTTGCTCTGCAGCTCTCCCAGCTGCCCGCAAGAGCAGCCCACAGAGCAGTGCTGCTGGATGCTGGAAAAGTCCTGTTATGATAAACTATGCATGACAGTAGTACCTGATGTTCCTGTACCTGATGCACTTTGAATTCACCTAGAGTATATTTGAGGGACTTGGTACCTCCTGCAAATTCCCCTTTCATAAATTATTGCTAATTGGAAATAACTTAAAGTTCAGTGGTGCTGAGAATCACAATTCCCATTGAAGCCTATGAGTGCACTTGCAACATTAAGTAGGTCTCCCAGCAATGCTTGTGGGTTAGGTACCTGGTTCTAATTTAGTTCCTGTACTTTTTTGCCTTTGTGAGTAGACATGCTAGTGTAAGAAAAATATTTCATTTTCAAATCTTTTGTGGCTTTGTCTTTTAAAAGTACTGCATGTGCTCTCTTTTTACACGGTTAGTGAACATTCTTTTCTCCTTTCAAGTGAATGAAAGGATCTAAGTAAATTCTGTAAAGGACTCATGTCAGAGTGACTGCTGGAGAAGTGTCCCTATAGCACTTTTACATCAGATAAATGTTGTAAACTGAAGTAGCTAATAAAGCTAGTCATCTTTTCATTTAACATTTCAAGAATGGGACCTTTTCCAAACACTTAGTTTGCTCTTTTTTGTTATTAAAAAATAAAGAACCAAGCTGTAAATCCCAATCCATTTCCTTATCCTTGTGTATTGCTCCTTCTGATCCTTCCCCCAGATGTCAATGAAAGATCTTAGTAGCTTTAAAAATATGCAAAACTTACTTTGTCTTTGCTTTGTTGCTTTTTTACAGGGGGAGGAGGGGGGTAGGGGAAGATTCTTTGCAGATCATAGAATCATAGAATCATAGAATAGTATCTCTTTTTGCCTTAACTAACTGGCCTTTCATACTATGTTTGATACAAATCTCCAACAGTGGAAAAAATATTATTTTGATACATGAAGTAGCTGGATACCAAATAAGTTACAATGATTTTTCTGTTTTCGGTTAGTTTAGATAAAAAATAACTATGTTTTCTGAAGAAAATAAAATGTTTCCTAGTGCAACTGACTGCTGCAGAACCAGAGGGGTGGAATGGGGGAGACAGACACAGGACAGGACGCACAACACAAATTTTCCCTTATTTATTTTTGTCTTTGTCTGTCCAACCTGTTGTAGTTGGACAGTGGATGAAATAGAAGTGATGGCTGTGATGTGTCAGTAGCTGATGAAGAGCTATTTTGCAATTCAAGGGACATTCAATTCCACATTGTTTTTCTGCCCAGTTGTTCATGTCATTCAGGTTATTATTGTAGTAAATGTTAAAACAATGCCACCTGATACTGCAGCTCATTTGATATATTTAACTTGATTTATTGTGGTCCATTGTCAGTATGCTTTGAGGGACAATTACAGCTACCATTAGCAATTTAAACAATGTAAAAACTTATTTATTAGCTTCAATAAACATCCCCAACTCTTAATTTTTAGATCAGTTGCAGCTATTTATTAAAGAATACTATAAAGAAACTTTTTTTCTTGAGCATAATTAAAGATAACAGACCAAATCCAAGTATTTAATGCACCTTTTTTCCTCTCCTTTCTCCCCTCCCATATCTGTGCATTTTGTCAAAACATGGGACAAGCAAAGCAACAGAATGAAAAGATTCAGTCTCTTGAGTATCTGCTATTGCCTACAATGCAAAGGCATGCTCTGGTTGGCTGGGGGACACTGCTAACACTTCACCTCATCCCTCAAGGCTTCTAAATTCCATTTCTCTCAGGTACCATAAGGAAAATTAAATATTTTTAAGGTTTTTACATTGATCTGGTGTCTGTGATTGACATTGATCTGAATGTCAATGCCTTTCCCTTTTTAAATAGAAAGCATTTGAGTGTCAGTTCAGGAAGAAGTAGCTTAGTCTGTGGCGAGGGGCTGTTTACTAGGAAATGGGTTACCTCACCTCAGGTTTTCTCTCTGCCTAGTTCAAATAGGTTTACATCCTTTATCACTCACTGAGGCAGAGCTAAGGCACTTGAAACTGATTTTTCCTGTATCCTAGCCTATTATGTTTGTCTTCGCTTGCTTTTCTTGCACCTGAAAAGGTAATTTCACTGAAAGCATTGTTGAAATGGAAATTTCTGTGTGAAACATGTTGAGTTTGATGAGTTAGCATATATTTAGCAGTCTGTACAGCTCAATCTTGGTGCACGAAGTTGGTGGGGGAGAAGAATTACATAAACAAAGTGGCAAACAGACTACAGTGGAGTTAATGCTGAATAGGGATTTTGCAGCTGGGGGAAGGTGCTGTTTATTTTGAGCTAACTCATACTTTGTTAATTCAGTTACTGGCAATTGGTCTGGGATTTGAGTCTCTGGCTCTGACTCATGAAAACTTAATTTTGCATGACAGAAATGCAGAGCGATGAGTATGTGTTTCAAATTTTGAGAAAGCTGCTAAGGAGGACCCCATCCTGTGCTAATGGAAGTCCTGCTGCTACTCTTGTGAAGTGAGAAAAGCAAACCTGAGGAAGGGGTGCATGGGTAAGTGCTGTCATTAGCATTATCTAGTGGAAAGCATTTTGTGCCAGGCTCATTTCCTGCTAATGCCCTCCCCTGTTCTTGGCTTGTTCTTCTTCCCTTGGTATAAAAGGAGTCTTTTATTGTTCATTACTGTGGTCTATGCCCACTCCTTAACCTTCTTTGCACTTGGTAATCTTGTGGTGGCATGCACAAATTACAAAGTAGGCTCATTCTTTTAGCTTCTAAAGGTTACCAAAACCCCTGGAGTTCTTGACACTGAAGTGACGGGGGCAACAACAGTATTTCAGCATTTCCACAATCTTAATATTTTTATATAGGAGTCTGCATCTGTTGCATCTTGCTGAACTGGTGTGGTTTATCATCTTTTGTAATATACTCAAACCATGTTACGAGGTGATGTACATTTGAGAACATTTTCTAAGCTTAATTCTCAATTTTTGGCTATTGCACCAACTTCCATAAAATCAAGAGATTTGATATCAGGTAATTAATATGAAAAATGGAGAGCTCTACATGAAATGTGTCTGGTCTGAAAGGTGCACATGTAGAAGAAAGGTAGACCTTTTGCAATCTGTCGCTCACCTGTTTCACAGAAGCACTGTGGGTGTTTATTTGAGCCCTTAACTTTGAAATTAATTTGAACTGCAAGCAGAATAATATTGTAAAACTCCCAGAAATGAGGTTGGATGCTAAATTGTGGGAGCACATCTTGAGGGATGCCAGTCTGAGGTTGTTCTGCAATTTCAGTTTTGAAGGGTTTGTTTTTAGTTTTGGGATTCTCTGTGGAACCTCCAAGGTTTGCCTTTTTATTTTCTGGCTACTGTCATATTTTCCTGTGTTTGCTTACCTTTCTGGTGGCACTGGCTAGCCTGCTCACTGCAACAAAGTAAATCAAACCAAATCAAGTGCTCTGTTCAGTGAGAACTCTGCCATGTTGGTTCTTTTGATTTTCTTCCCTTGCATGTCACACTGTTGATTACTAGCAAGCTATACCTTCCTGCAGCTGGCTCTGTGGCTGTGCCCACCTTGGGCTTCCTTCATCTTTTTTGCCACAAATGATGCTGCAACTTCTGTGAAGAAACTTGTCATAAGAATGTAAGAAACAGAAAATGATTAGTCTTGATGCTGCTCTCTACTGGCTTCTGTTGCTGTCCTGCTTTCCCTGTCCATCACTGTTCCTATTTTACTTGCTTAAGTTCCAAGGTTTTGTTTTTGTCTAGTTCCTAATTTTCTCAAGTACTTCTTAGAATAACACCCGTGAAAGTATACACCATCTAAATGTGATCATGCATGCATTCACTAATCCTTAGCACATATTAGTTTAGTGAATCATTTCAGGCACTCGTGATAAAAATATATAATGCAACCATCTGCCTTTCTAGATTCTCAACAAGAGACATAACCTGGTCTTATTTGTATTGGTGTGAATCCAGAATCCTTTGTATTCATTACTCCTTTAATATAAATTGACTCTGTTTTTAAATGGAATCAGGGTTGGGTGAGTTGCCTATTGGCTTTGCATTTTAAAGGGTGTTACTAGACTAATAGGGATTTCACAAATGCTGTTTTCACAGGTGGAAGCACCCTGGCAATATTTGCCTAATGAAGTTCAACACTGACAATGTGCAGCATTCCCTTAGGTTACAGGTGGCTGATCTTGCCTTTGGAAATATAATCCTGGCTTACCTATGTTGTGAAGTTGAGCTTTTAGCACATTCATTACATTTTGTTTCCAGTTATGTTCAGGTAGCATTGCAGAAGACTAACTTGGAGCAGGATTTAGCTCCATTCTTGAGACAACATGGGTATAACTTGAAGCATAATTTGAGATGTACTGTCCTATTACTAAGACACTTATTTTAATAATTAAAAATATTTAACAGACTATCTGTGACCTCCTATAGGATGCCTCCTAATGCCTCACGATTTTTTGTACGTGTAAATAATAAAATAATAACACTTGAATGACCTTTTCAGATTTGAAAGATTAAATAACAGCAAGTAATAGCAGAGTGTATTATTAAAATCTCACTTCTCAGTGAGACAGCAGATCAGATGAAGAAGCTAATATTCTAATGGCTCCTCTCCTATGTGGTTGTCAGGGAATCAAACAAATGTAAAAAGAGGTGCTTATCTGGTTTTGTTGATGTTATAAGGGTCCCTGAAGAACATAGTTTTGGTGTTGTAAAATCAGGGTAAATGAAAATGTAGAGTTGGTAGTGCCTGGGGTGTTGGGTTTTTTGGGGAGGCATCCTTGTGATCTTTTTCCCATGGCTTGCAGGGAAGGGCATGAGTCTAGGTGGGAATAAGGGAAGAAAATTGTTCCTGGGAGATATGGCTGATTCTGTGAATAGATTAACAGGATGGGTAATTAAAATTATTGAGTGCTATGTCAGTTAAAGAAAGAACAGTCCATCTTTTTCAGTCAGGTCTGCATTATTCTGAATAAACAATTATATGGCTTTGACCCTGTACAGTCATTAAAATCAACTGGTTTAGCTTTTGATGTAGGGCTTGTGAAGCTTCTAGAGAGGGAGATAGAGTGAGCATGTGAGACAGATGGTATTCATCCCACAACATGCAGGATCTATATACATATTCTTGGGCTCCACCTACAGGCAAATTAATGCTATGTCTAAGAATGGATTGGGTTTTGTGGGCACCATGCCCACTGCTAGCGTTGCTTGTATATTTTCACAGCATGGTTATGTTAGAGTGGTGTTCTGGGGACTGCTGTTCACTGTTTCTCAGCAAAGCCTTGAGTATTGTGCTGATAACTTTATACTGCTGGCATTGTTGCTTCTGGCACATTCAAGGCTAGCTTGGGTGTCTATGTCTGACTTTTTACTGTTACACATGGATGTGCCCAGCCTTGACTGGTTTGCACTGGGAACAACTGCAGTTTTAGAAGGTGCTTGGACAGGTTGCTTAGTTATATTTCTTTTCCTTCCTTTGTTGTGCGTGAGTTAAAAATAATGCTTTTCAAATTACTTGGAAAATTTAGGGACAAAGGGTGCTCCATGAAAGCCTCAGCACGATTAAATGAAATAGCCTACACAGTGATGGATGTACAGATAGGGGTCTAATGTCCAGCTGGACTGTATCCAACTGAATTTAGAGGAACTGACTTTTGAGAGGGGCACTGCAGTTCTTTTCATATTGTATGGTAGTTCTTAGACATAGCCTTAAAGGCTCGAATGTGATCTGACTAACTGCAATTTTCTTTAGATTTCTTCCATTTACATCCTTTTGGACAAGTTTCCTTCCTCTTTTCCATTTCCACCATATGCATATGCACCTAGTCAGATAAGAGAGGAAGGAAGGGGGAAGTTCAAGCTTTTTCCAGAGTTGTCTTCTCAAGGTGGTATAAAGAACCCCCAGGATGTATTTTGTGTCTTCTGCTATTGAGTACCTGACTGAGGAGGTTAATAAGAGTGATACCTCTGCCACGGGCACCCCCCAGAGCACTGGCAAAAGGACCGGTTAGTAAATCCTTCTGCTCCAAGTCACTAGAATATATTTCTCCTTAAGGCAAACAAGAGAAGGGTAAGAGAAAATGAGGGTTTATCCCTGGGGGTTGTCTGCTCACTGACTGCACAGCTGCTGTGCTATCTGCTTCATCTGAGCAGATGCTGAATTACTATTCTAGGGCTTCTGAGGATTATCATCTTTCTTTTTTCATCCTTTCCCCCTCCCCCAAGGTAAATACTTTATACCTTACCCTTGTCTTTTTCCCTGGTACTTTAAAGATTAAGCAAAGTGACCCGTCTCCAGACCAAAGAATTTGAAGGAAGTTTCAGCTTGCATTGTTGGAATCTTCTACTATAGATGCTGGAAATAACATAGCTTTGACTTTTTTTCTGTAATTGCTTCCAATTTGTTTAGTTGTTGCTATAAAATGTACGCTTAATATAGACTGCTATACCCAAGGCTTGTTCTCTGTTAATCAGCGGCAAACACAGTAAGCCAAAGTGGATTGTGTGTGTAGAGAAAAATCAAACGGATGAAGACATAATCAGAGCTATTCTTCTGCTCAGAGTGAATATTAACAACAGTGCTTTATGATAAACTATAATTGAGGACATTAACTTACTGGGAAAAATCATCTTCCTTGACAAATAGGCACATGTTGCTGTTGCATCAGGTGCTGACAGAAGCAATATTAGCTAGTTTTCAGTAAGTCTGCCTCCATGCATGCGTGTCTATAAAAGAGTATTTTATGATCCAAAAGACTATTCTTGTGAAAGTGTTCCAGATTTCAATTTGATTTCTTCACTTGCATTCTTTTCTGAGAGAGTTAAACAGGTTTCATCTCTTTTCGCATTTTTGCAGCTACAAGCATAGCCTATACATATTTATCTGTACCCATACATATTTAGCTAACCGTGCTTTGCCATTTGCAATATTATCAGAAGCTTTTATGTGAAGGTAAGTCTAATTTTTTTTGGTCCAAATTTATATTCAGATTATTCTGTCTTTTATTCCTGTATATCTGAATCTGGGTAATTCTGTTGATGTCGGTGGCAATGCATCTCAGTTTCACTGTTGAAATAGAAGCAGAGTGTGACTCTTAATCATTTTATTGTTGTGTTACATCCCTAATAGAGCAAAGAAATTCAGTCCAGTCTATGGCAACAAAAATGGAAATGTTCATTGAAAAAACGAAACAAACAAAAAAAACCCAAACACCAAAACCAAAACAATAACAAAATCTGAATTAAAGTAAAACCCCATACCTTTCATTATCAGAAATAGAAGTAAGGTAGCATAAGAAAGTGTTGGTTCCATTTAGAATTATACAGAAGGAAAATTGTCTGTGTGACTGCTGAGGGTAAGGGGGAAGTGGTGTTATTGTATTTCCCAGTGGAATATGCTCTGTGCATGGCAGTGAAATTGATATAGCAGCAGCAAAAGCAGGAACTGACCACTATGAATTCATGTGATATCAGAAAGAAAACAAACAGAAAAGCATGTGCAGTATATGAATGCAGAGATGGAAATGAGAGAGATCCTTGTTCCATAAAAGAAATCCCAGTAATTTGGCATTTAATTTTGGCTGTGGTGATTCATCTCTCTTCAGAAGTTTCTCAACAACGACAACTGTTGTATGCTCTCTTTGAAACCCACATGCTCCCACTGAAGCAGGGTTTGAATCAGCATGGAATTTGGCTTATCAGGCTGTGTCTGGGAAACCAGCAGTTTTTGTCATGCCAGATTGCATCTGGATTGAAACTGAAGAAAAATGTAGTGACACATTGTGAAAGGAAAAAGACAAGCTTTATTGGCTTCTGTGAAATCTCATAATCAGATAAATGTTTCATACTTTAGTTATTATAGTTATTTAAGCAGTAATTATATTCATTAAATGTGTGCTTTAATGTTGTTGGAGATGTTTCAAGTATTAGAAATGGGCATGTAAGTCACTTTCCATATTGAGGCAACTTCTGATCCTCATAAGAATTTATCATGCTTTTTGATGTTTTTTTATGAAAATCAAGATGGAAGAATAGAATATTTTGTCCAGAAGTCACATCTCTAGGAGGACATTGATGCAGCATCCTAAATCAGTATGGTTTTATCTGAGCAGTGGCTTATTTATCTCACTCCTAAGAAAAAAAATGAATGCTCTTAAAATGTGCATTAGTAGAATGGAGAGAAAATTGATAAGTAGAAGTTCACATCTTTCTTTACAGGAAGTTACATAGGTTGAAACTGATTTCCTTTCCTGAAAGTAGTCTGACCAGCAGTCGGGTACTTCTTTCTTAACAAGAATAGAAAGCACTTTGACTGCAAATTGAATACGAACCTAGGAGAAACTGGATGATTGCAAACATCCTCTCTTGAACATTTATCAAAAGCATAGCTGTGGAAATTAGCTATTTCTAGCTAATTATAGCTAGATTATAAAGAATGTCATTTTGATGGGGATGAGGGAAGAAAGGGGCAGGAATGGGACTGTCAGCATTACTTCTGAGAATGACATGTGGCAAAAAAGCAATTAGGGTTATTTGGAAAGCTTGCCCAGAACAGCATATTTCTAGCCTTTGTCATTAACAGAAGTAGCTGCCCTGTATTAGATGTGGTTTTGTCTAAAGCTATCAGGATGGTGCTGCAAAAAATATAGGCCTTATTTAAGCAGGCTGTTGAAAAGTTTAAAGCTGAATGCATAATCCGAGTCTAGTAAAAAGGTGGGCTATTCATTACAATACTAAAGTATTTATGAAAAAGAAAGTGGCACCTCAATCTGTATTTTGTGTTAAATCACAGCACAAGACCAGTGAAATCTGGCTTTATCACTGCTAGTGCTGTGTGCACTGAAGGCCTGAAGGCTGAGATGCTTTGAGTGTAAGAAACCAGTGTCAGAGTTGTAAGGGTCTTGCACATATGAGAAAAGACAGAGAAGAAAGCATAAAATTTCAGTGTTCTGAAATCTCAGAGGTTCGTCCCAGTTCTGTGAAAAACCAAAGCAGAGTGAGATAGTTATGTCCCAGAACATCACACCTCTGGAGTTAATGTCACTGGCTGATGACAATAATGCTGATGTTAAAGAACACCCATATAAGACAGTCCTAGGACAAATTTGCAGATGAAATAATGAAAACTCAGTTCTGTGAATATTGCTGGGAAGAGCAGATGGAATTATTAGTTTATGTAAGAGTATTTGAATAGGACTGGCCAATGCAGGTGGAAAAACAGCTCACTGAAGGTAGCTCTGAAGCTCTTCTGAGGCTTTCTATGAATGACAGTAGGGTTCGTCAGGCTCTTGATTCTTCAGCAAAATGATGACTACTGGGACACGTGAGGATCTGGGCTTCCAATAACACAGCACTTTGCTGTAATGAGAATCATGGCAAACACAGGTCATCACTTAACAATAGCACAGTTACAGGCCTTGGGATTTTTGTTGTTGGCTTTTTTTCAGACAAGTTTAACATGCCCTATGCTTTTTTCCTTTGCAGTTGGGGTAGATTTTCCTGCTGTTTTCCCAGTAATCAGATGGTACTGCTGTCATGGATTGTGCAGGCTCACCTTGGGTTAAGTGGTCTCCTCCATTTCAGATTTTGTGCAGCTCAGATTTAAATTCAATAGTGTTTGTTTAAGATTCTGTGATCAGCACTTTGTACTAGATGAGAAGGAGCCCTGCATTTAAATTATTCAGCCTTTAGGACTGATGAAAATTGTCAATCACCTTCTGGCATATTTAACTTATCCCAGAGGATGCTTACAGGTGCAAAATTTCACATCCAGTTGCATTTGTGTATCACTGGGTTTATTTTGTCACTGAGTAACTCATTCTACTTGCCTTCCAATGCATTTTTGTATTGCCCTGCAGATGGTGGACAGAAATCAGGGTTTGGTTAGACAAAAAATAAATTCCATTCTCTTCAAATTGATCAGACTGACAATGAAGCAAAGAGCACAGTTCCTATTCCGTGACATAAAAAAACCAATAGCTGGCATGTCCTGCCTGACACAGGAAAAATACCATTGCAGCAGGTAATCCAGTTAGCACCAACTGCAGAGTCAGTATTGCAATTTTTTCTGATATCTACTTGCTGTCCAGGCATAAGGTGAAAAGATATTGTTAATTATTAATTGATAACAGGGCTGAAGTGGGATGGGGGGTGAAAATCTCACAGATGTATGCAACAGAACTGAGCTCACCTGCCTTTCCCATCCCACAGTGTAAAAATGCTTCCACCCCATGTCAGGGTATTGGTTAAAATAAATAATTCAAAATTCAAATTCAATTCAAATTCGAAATAATTCAATTCAAAACAATTCAAAATTCAAATTCAAAATACATAATTCAGGTGATTGGTTAAAATAAATATTTCAAAAGTTGGTACCATCTTTCCAGCACCATCCTTTTCAGGAGCCACCCTGCCTGCTTGGAGTGGGGCATGAGTATGGCTGCCTGTGGCAGTGTGTCTGTTGTGCCCACTCAACATAGGGGCAGAGGCTGGCATGGGGATGGTGGGGGACAAGGTTGCATAAGGCACCAGTCTGGCACATATATATGATGCAGTGTGGAAGGTGTAGGCTGCCAGTTGAAATGTCTCCCCTTTATGCTGGAGGAGTGCTGCTCCTGAAACAAAGGCTGGCTGTGGGATCTGGAGGATGGCAGGTACCATAGTTGTTGGCTTGGGGCTCAGTGGAGCAGGGAGGGCTGGATGACATGGATGCAGTTTCATTAGGAAAATTCTAGTCTGCACTCCCATTTTCAGTAACAGTTTGATCAGGGCAGTCACATTTCTCTCTCCAAAGGGAAGCATCACTGGGCACAGCAAGCCAAGACAAGGGGGAGAGGTCTTTTCTCTTTTGCTTGTTCTGGGTTTGCCACTACTTTGGCCCCTTTGGCTTGTTTGGGTCAGGTGTCCTGCTTCTGTTACTTCCCAGCATCTTGTGGCCTTTCTCACCAGCACAGCAGAAGAGACTGGAAAGGCCTTGGTGAGGGTAAGTGCTACTGAACAACAACTAAAGACATCTGTGTGTTATCAGCACTGTTCTCAGACTAAAGCCCAAACACAGCACTGCACCAGCTACTAGGAAGGAGAAAACTGTTAAAGCTGAACCCAGGGCACATGGTGATAGGAAGTTCTGTGAGAACCACTTTATGGGCTCTGAGCAGACCTGCATGCATATGCTTCCAGAAGAACAGTATAGAGAATATATTTTTATCACTTCATACCTAGTAGAAGAGTTTCCCAGCATTACTGAACAAGGGACTGAAATTCCAGGTTTCTCTATCCTGCAGGTCTCTCTATTTCTTTCTGTTTTGTTTTTTTTTTTCCTGCTTGTGATTCTGGATCATTTTGTTTGGAAAAGATAATTTTCTGCCTGACCCAGTGGTTGTCTCTATGGCAAATCTGAGGTACAGGGCTGGGGACTGCTCTTTATTTGGCAAAAATTGAATGAGGTATGCATTTCTCTCAGCCCTTAGTGGGAATAAAACTTTTTTTTTGTGAAAAAAAAAACTCTGAGAAATATATCCAACTGAGAGTTGCCAGATTTACATGGACTTCTTAACTCATTTGCTGGCTTAAAAAACATTCAGGCCTAGAAGTCAGGTATACCATGCAGATGTGCAATACACTCTAGAGGACTATGAAGCCAATGAATACTTACCTATATATAATGCCAAGTATATCACCAATGATACAAAATAATCCTAATCTTTTAATGCTTTCAGAAATCCACAAATTGGAGCATCCACATTTAAAATAAATTGCTAAGTATTTTGCTTAGATCTCTGTTTTTCTTGCTTTATAATAACTATTTGGAAATAATTATTTTCTTTTTTATTATCTGTCATCTATTATGGCATTTCTAAATGAAGAAGGATAAAAAGTATGTAACTTGAATGCAATATTGTGGTTTCTTCATAGAAGTTCAGTCTTTAAAATATGTTTTTATTATTTTGAAGTTTATCAGGTAAAAATGAGGAAAGAAATACAGGATTGAATCTCTGAAACCACATATAGCATGACATCTTAAGGGAAGTAGCTGACTAATGAAAGAATGATAACATGTCAAATAATCATTTATTATAGCTATAGGTGGCCAGCTGTTTCCGAGGACCTTTTCTTTTGTTGTTTTACTCATTTTAGGTGAAGGGTTCATGCTGTCATTTTAATCACCAAAACGTGTACTTACATGTAAGGTTGAGAGTGCCTCAGAAATGTAGAAGGAATAAATCTGTGCAGTTTGCCAGGAACCCAATACCCTCAGTTCTGATATCTGCCTGTCATTTGCAACTAGGGAGATGTCAGTAAGAAAAGCAATTCTTGTTAAAGGGCTTGGGAAAGAGAATAAATTCCCATCTCATGTCCAGCTGCTGTGTGCTGGAACCAGATAATTTTTAAGAAATCTGCATTGTTTAAAATTTTTGTCTGCTCTGGAAGAGATTTCCCAAACCAAATGAGTAAACTGATAAATAAGTCACATTATCAACTTTGTATCACATCCTTAAATCACACTAGGATTCCCAATCCTACTGTGATAGCTTCATATCTAGGCCTTGGTACTTACATCTATTCCCTTATTTTTGTGGTCTCTCTTTCCAACACAAACATATGCACTCATGCTTCCAACTTTTTATTCAGTGTAGCTATGTTAACTCTGACTCTCAACAATCAAAAGGTAATATCTGTCCTCTGGATACGTAATTCAAAACACCATGTTTCAGGATTCTGATTTACAATCTCATTACAATGTATATACCTACTTACTTCTCTGCAGAGGTATCACTGTGTTACCCACACTGGCCTTTGCATAAATGTGTATACTGGGGCAAGGTTTAGAAGAAGCAGGCCTGTGAGAAAGCAATGCACAGTTAGAAGTTAAAGCCTATGATGGAAGCTGGAAGTGCTGCTGTTTTGGTGTTAAAGCTGGTAAGTCAGGATGATGATCTGTATAACTAAAATGGTCTTAACGCATGCTGATTTGAGATCTTTGCAGCAGCCTGCTGAGGTCATTGCAGAAGGGGCTAACATCCCTCGTTAGTCCTGAATTGTTGCTTTATATAGAGATGAAAGTTTCTTCCTTTCCCTGGATTTATCAGCTTCATCATTACCATAAGGAAGATACTGGTCTTTTCATTTTCAAGAAGGTCCAAAACCAAATCTTGAATTTCACTGGCACGTGGTCAAACCACAGACCTGGATCAGAGTGAACAAACAACTTTTGTATGTCCCTGATTGTCTTGCATTGAAGTTTTCCTGGGAAACAGGAATGGGATGCTTGGTCTGCATGAGGGCTAAGAAACTACACCTGCTACAGAAATTTCCCTGCTCAACACATACTTGCCTTACTGCCCAGCTGAAGATAAAAAAGGTCTTGTTGAAGAGTTGCATGTGCAAAGCACAGTCCAGCTCCAGGAATTCCAGCGTGGTGTGGTATCAGTGAGGGCAGACAGGGGCTGTAGTCTGGTGACAGCAGCCTTGCTCCCTGTAAGGTAGCTGGGGTTTGCTGGCAGGGATCTGCAGCTCATGCTGAGCTCAGCTATGGTGGCTGTGTGGTTACTGGTACCTGAGTTAGCAGAGGTGTGTCCATAGAGGGCTTCAGTCACACTTTCATCTTAGCACTTAGACGTTTGTGAAGGTGTATGTGCCTCTGCATATGTTTGTGAGCCATTTGCTGCAGACGAATTATAGGTGAGGTAATAACAAAAGTTACCAGCATCTGAGGGTGCAGTCGAATATTTCTGAATGAGTCTCAGAGGTATATTCACCAACTTTGTTTAGGGGTTTATTAATGGTGGTTCTTCGTTGTTGCACATGGAATTGAGCGGTATTTTCAGGACTGAAACATTATGTTGTGTTGAACATTGCCATTTGCAAGTATGTTAATCTACACCTCACTTGTCATGATTCACGCTTTATACTCTAATTGTTGCTGCTTAACTGACTGCAAAATGATACAGTACTACCATATCATTAGCTACTAATATGGTAATTCAGGAAGTATGCAGCTAAAAAATTTAATTCTTATCATTTCCTGTTTTCTCTACATCAGAAGAATAGTACTTCACAGTGCATCTAGGAACAATTTAAACCCACTGTCTGTCCACTGCAGGGACTGGTTTGGGTTTGTTTGCTCAAACACCTGTTTCCTCTTCGTGGGTGAATTTATTTGAGCTAGGGTAAATTGCAAATATCTCCTGTTTTGATTTTCCTGTTGTTAGATTAGGAATAGAAAACCCATGACAAAAAATGTGGCTTTTGTGAGAAATGTACTTACTGCCATGCATGTATTCAAAGAAACTTGAAACTCTTTGGCTTCTACAATGCAGATGTAGTAATGAAACTTGAAACAACAAAATAGTTGCCTCCCTACTTTTGTTTGCTTGAAGCATTTGTATTTCCGCAATGAGAGCAAAAACTGTCCTGGGTTCAGCAATAGCAGTCATTTTTCTCCTTCTGGTACCTGGTGCAGTGCTGTGTTTTGACTTTCGGGCTGAGAACGGTTGCTGATAGCAAGTATGTTTTTAGTTACTGCTCAAATGTTTGGTTTGTCCAAGGCCTTTTCTGAGCCTCATGCTCTGCCAGGGAGGAGGGGAGGCCAGGAGGAAGGAGAGACAGGACACCTGACCCAGGCTAGCCAAAGAGGTATTCCATACCATAGCACGTCATACCCAGGAGGTAACCTGGAGAGAGCCGGAAGGGCTGGAGCTCTGGGGGGATGGAGGAGGTATCGGTCGGTGCTCAGTCGGGCAGGGTGGGGTGAGTTATGGGTCGGTGGCTGGTGAGGTGTTGTATTCTCTTCACTTGTTATTGGCTTTATCATCATTATTTGTAGTAGTAGTAGCAGTAGTGATTTATGTTATACCTTAACTATTAAACTGTGCTCATCTCAACCCGTGGGGGCTACATTCTTTGGATTCTCCTTCCTAACTCTCCGGGGGTCGGGGGAGCAAGGGGGGGAGTGAGTGAACGAGCTGTGTGGACTTGTTTTAAACCACAACAAAACATAGGATGCTACTCTTCAGTTACATATAAAGTATATAAAAGCATCTTTTTTCTTCAGAAAAAAAAAATGGGCTGTTTACAATTTTGCATATCCTTGGATATTTTGGAAGTTCATCAAAGAATTTTTTATCTGCTTGAGGGAATTAACTAAGGCTAGTTCAGACTACATTTTGGTGTTATTTTTCTCAGACAGTTGGGTTCTCAGTAAATTCCCCTCCCCACCCCCCCCACTCCCCGAACAGCATGCTACTTCAGGATATTTTAGGGAAAAAAAAAAATCAGATGGCCAATGGTGGTATCCTCAGGGGTGTTTTGGGGGGGGTTGGGCTTTTCTTTATTTTTCTCAAGACACAAATTAAAATGGTTGTGTACTTTTCCACACTGCTATGCCCTGTCCCTTGTGAATTGCAGCTTGAGTCTTTCTTTTGGCTTCTCTATTTCATTACAGACTCTGCTCTGTGGGTGGGATAGCCTTTCCCAGACTATATTATAGCAAGGTAACCTTATGTTTTGCTCCTGTGCTGGTTTTAGCTGGGATAGAGTGAATTTTCTTTACAGCAGCCAGTATGGGGCTACAATTTGAATTTGTGCTGGAGACTGTTGATAACACAGGGATGCTTCAGTTACTGGTGAACAGTGCTTGCAGAGAGCCAAGGTCTTTTCCACCTCTGCACCACCCCACCAGCAGGTAGGCTGGGGGTGCACAAGAAGCTGGAAGGGGACAGAGTCAGGAGAGCTGACCCCATGTGACCAAAAAGATATTCCATACCATACACTGTCACAGAAATAAAAATCCGGAGGAAGAACATGTGAGGAAGATGCAGTGGGCATTTGAAGTGATGGCTTTTATCTTCCCAAGAATGTGAGATGGAGCTCTGCTTTCATGGGGACGGCTGAACAACTTCCTGCCCATGGGAAGTGCTTGATGAAGATGAATTCCTTCTTTTGCTTTGCTTGCATACGCAGCTTTTGCTTTACCTGTTAAATTGTCTTCCTCTGGACCCATGAGGTTTCTCAATTTTACTTTTCCAGTTCTCTTCCCCATTCCCCTGGGGGAAAAGTGAGTGAGAGGGGGTGTGCTGCTTAGCTGCTGGCCAGGGTTAAACCATGACAGCTCCCTTCCTGCCTCTACATAGTCAGGGCTACAGAGTGAGGCGGACACAGACAAGTGCAAGTGTAAAACAGGTGAACCACTACATGATATGCAGCAGGGTGATTTCTCTGGATATGTTCTACTTTGCTTGGAGAAAAAAACTATTGCCCAGTCAAGCCTGGTATTGGTGATGACTGAGACTGCAGTGCAGTGGCAAGCTCACTCATCAGAGTGAATAATTTTTCACTTTGTTGCTATATTTAATTTTAACATTCAGTTCTATCACATGGAATAATCAATGAAATGGCTTGACAGTGTTGACGTGAGCAAATGGTTTAAAAGGTTTGATGCTTAAGTAATTTGGAATAGTATTGTATATTTTGCTTGGCATGTCTTGAAGAATTTTTTAAGTAAAAATGGTGGGGTTTTCTCTGATTTAATAGAAGTCATCAGGGAAGATAAACTAGTCAGAACTTAAGCTTTTCAGAGCAGAGATTTGAATTCACATGAGATCAGGGAAACCTTTGGATATCTATTGTTTTTGAAGTACAAAAATATTTTAATCAAACTCAAAAAATGAGCAGCTTTGAGGCCATCTGAAAAACATTAGAAAACAATAATATTTTCTTCCCCAAGACCAGTGAATTATGTAATCAAAGGCCAGTGTTTACTGACTTGAGGTAGAACTATGCATATTTGCAATGGTTATTTTTAAATGCTTAAACCAGAAAGTCCACAACGAACAGATTTACATGTTTCAGATTGTACTATGTGTGTTTCACACAGTGTTCATCCCGATGACTCCTGTTCTAATTAACATCTTCATGTTTTTGTTTAATGAATAATCTATTACTCAAGAGTTTATTTAGCAAGACCCCAAACTTAAGCTGTGGTTTGTTGAGTGATCTTTGTGAACTCAGACCTTCCCCTGTAGTATTAGCCATGTTGTTTGGTTTACCTTTAGCTATGCATGTCTTTGAGGATTTAATGGAAGCCTGCCAGAAACTGTCGACTGAGAAAAGAACTGCATTTCTTCAGCATCTCCCGCCTCCATGCTTTATGGTTAGATCTTCATGTTTAGGCTGAGAAAGGCTGTCTTGAGGTTTATGGAGTGTGATTTGACAACAACAAAAACCCCACAACTCAGTAACCCAACGTGTCCGATTGTGAGGATAAATAAAACCTTGACATCCCCCAGGGTACTGTCAGAAAGCAGTGAACTGTATTGGTGTTCCAAACTCAGTGTTGATGTAGTGCCCTCATTGCTCTGCAGCAACGGTAGGTTATGACCTTACTAGTAACTAATGTGGGATTTATTCACCAGCAAAAACATACAAGGCTGAAGTTCACAAGGTTTTTGGAAAATGCTAATTAAAATCAAACACTTTTAACTATAGAAAGTCTTCTTAATCCCCATCTGTAGCTGTTTAAAATTGCATCAAAAAGAATAGTATTTTTTTGTCACTAAGGCTGTTATAACTGAGGTTTTGACCTACTGTTTTCAAAAGGCATAAGGATCAAAATTCACCTAACTTTCATAAACATGTCTTTGATGCCTAAAATTATTTGTGAAACTTTTGTTCTGGGACATATTTTATTGGCTTTAAAACTTGCTAGCGCACCTGTGAAGTTTTTCTGAGAGACAATTTATAGAGTTGTCCTTAGGCTTTAAAAGCTTCCTAATTTTCTTTTGTTTTATTATACTAACCAATGCAAATAGAAACTAGAGGATAAATAGGAAGAGGAAAGGACAGAACTAGCTTTAAATGAAGTTAACAATAATTTTATGGTGCCATAAGTATTAACAGTTGTTATCAATGACTTCATAAATTGGATTAGGACAGAAGTGAGTAAGAGCCCTCCGGATATCAAGAATTCGGTTTTCTAAACTGAGAGAAACATCCTTGGATTGTATCTAATATCCTCTTTCACTTGAAAAAGATGTTATATCTGTAACATATTAGAGAATCTTTTAAAATCTTCACATTGGTTTTGCCCTTGAAGTGTAAGGTAGAAAGATCTTTATTATGTATTATTAACATTTTACAGGGAATTGATCTTCTCCATTTGATGTTGCAGACTTTCTTTCAAGGAAAATTCATACTGAAGCATCCTGATAGATATTTTCTTTCCCTCTTGCCTTTTTCAGAAGCACAATACAGGTTTTAGAGCCAAATGAAATATAAAGTGATCATGCTTTAAGTCAACATCTTTGTGTTTTCCTGATGTAGAAATGTTTTGGAGGCAGAAAGGGACCCTTGGGTAAACTGTCCAGGCCTGGGCACCTCTCTAAATTGTAGTCATCTGTCTGGGACTGTCCTTTATGGTTTTGAGCAAGGTGCAGTTTTCATGGTGCTGAGTGCTGTAGCCTTCTCTGTACACTTGTGCAGCATCTATGCAAGGCACTTTATAAGTCATCTTCCAAAGTTCCTGGAAAAGGGAAAAATTTTCTCCTCTAACCTGAGTCTTTGAGACTGTCTTTGCGTTACTTGAGCTT
The DNA here is from genome assembly GCF_012275295.1 of Melopsittacus undulatus. Classification (NCBI taxonomy): domain Eukaryota; kingdom Metazoa; phylum Chordata; class Aves; order Psittaciformes; family Psittaculidae; genus Melopsittacus; species Melopsittacus undulatus. The sequence goes on along the minus strand of NC_047527.1, from coordinate 66,348,405 downwards.
GCTTAATCATTGTCTGGTGCCTTTGTATCACCTGGTAAGGAACTTCTGTAACAATTACTTGGAAAACTCATTCACTAACAGAGCTGTATTTTCAGCTTCCATCAGTAAACACAAATTGTTTTTGCTTATGCCAAAATTATCTGCCCTTGATTTCTCAGCTTTTGGTCTCTTAGGCCAATCTCAGAATACAAGATCAAACCAAACAAAGATCAAAACCATAATGTTTGATGGGATGTAGAGATTGCCTTATGGATAAGGATAAAAGATACCTCTTATTCTTAACAGTTTTAGTATTGATCCCATAAATTGGCTTATATTATGCTGTCACTTGTGCTTAAAAAATAAAAATAAAAGAACTCTAGAATCTATTCAGTAGCTAAAGACCTGCTCTTGTTTTCTGAATAACACTCATGTGACTGTCAGGCCAGCACGTGTTTCTGACTTTGTATACGTCTTGTTTGCAAATTTTATACCTTGCTGAAAGTTCTTATTTTAATAATTAACTTCTTGAAGCAGGAGGTGTGAGAGTCAACGAGGATGTACCTTCAAGAAACATTCTAATATATAAATATTTACGATATACATAAAAACTTGTTTGAATTTGTACATTAATCTAAATGTGATCAATTCATGTTTCAAAATAGAATTAGGCCACTATATGAAGTATAACAAACAGCAAAACAGCATGATTTTAGGGGATACAGAATCCCCTAAAGCCAAGCCATTAAAAAAAATCTGAACATGCTTGTATTTAGAATTTTGAAGTGTAACTTGTGCTACATTATGCTGGATCACCATTTCCCTTGCAGTAGTTTGCCTGAACACATGGAAACCCTATCCTGTTTTGTAATAATGTAAGAGTCTATTACCTCATCAGACTATTGCATTTCATATTTTCTTTCACTCAATATTCATTGAGAAAACATCAATGAGTATATAGCAGATGCTGAGGAAGAAGTTTCCCTCCTGAAACCAGGACACCCTTCTTCCCACTTTCCTCTTGAAAATATGGGATTTGGATCTGAAAGCAGAAGTGTGGGTGCAGTTGCAGTTTAGGATGGGAAAATGCTCTCAGTTTCATAGAATCATAGAATAGTTTCAGTTATGTTTGTGATATTCTCCCACCATTAAAGCTAAGAATAAGTGTGCATCCCTGTTCTTGCCAGTCTGTTAATGGCATGGGATAGTACTCCCTCAAGGGGTGAGGTATGAGGCAATGCTGCCCGCTGGCAGTGTCCCATAGAGGACAACAGGAAGTGAGCTCTATGAGGTGTCAGCTCCTATCTGACAGATCATGTTCAAATATATGTGAAGTGGACAGATTGCTTTCAGAGGTAGCTCTGAAGTGGAAGCAGCTTAGTCCCTGTACCACGTTTCCTAGCTTTGCTATTTCTTGGTATTTTTTTACTTTGTGGAATGAGTTATGCTGCAGGTACATGTGACATCTCAGCTTCTATGCAAATCCAGGCTGGATCCCTTAGTAATTGTTCAGATGCAGCACAGTCTTAAGAAAAAAATGTCCTATTTTGTATAAGGGAGTCTCTCTAAAAAGTCCAACCAGATCCCAGACTTTAGGCAGGGAAACGCTGTTAGAATGGGACAAAGCTAAAAACTGAATTAATCCTATTAAATTGAATGAAACTACAAAAGAAAAAAACCCAATCAACAACAAAACACAACAAAACAACCCAGATGAATGGTTTTAGCAGACTGGTGAAAAATCAGTATGAGAATGTAAGAACTGTAAAGTAGCAGGCAGTTAAGGCAAATGCCTCTTTTTTTAGATTACCAGCTTTTAGAGCTGCAAACTTCCCTGGTTGACAGCCCAGAGGTATATTGATAGGCCCAGAAGGGAAACTCTGCCTGCCTTAACTGTGACAAAATCTTTGAAAGGAAACACAGAAATGCTATCAGCACTTTCAGAAAGGAGAACAACACTTCAGAGTCCTGAAAGTGCTTCACAGAGACTTCCCAATAGGGATTTATGAGGAGTTTAAAGAGGCCATGTGAATTCACAGAAGTGAACTAGGTTGTCCTTTCTTCTTTCTGTCAGGTAGGGAGCTACCTGTGGGAAGCTCTTCTCCCAGTAAGGCAACAAATTGCTTTAGGAGGCAAATAATTAATGTGAGCAAAAAGAGCAGTATCTAGCAATGGGATTCAGTTCCCACGAGATGCAAGCACTTCCTCTGAAAATCTGAAGACCCTTTTAGGGACATACTCCAGCTATATGGGTATTGGCATTTTGGGGTCTTCTATAGCCAGATAACCCAAGATCTGGCTGTACAGGTGAAGCTTGAAACTAGTCTTAAAATGGCCTATAAACAACCATTGGCCTGCAAAGCTGTTTTGTTTTTTTTTTTTTCTTAATATGCCATTTAAACATCCCTCTCATCTAAACATCCATTCTCTCTGGAGAAGAGAAGGCTCCATGGAGACCTCATAGCAGACTTTCAGTATTTGAAGGGGGCCTGTAGGGATGCTGGGGAGGGACTATTCTTTAGGGACTGTAGTGACAGGACAAGGGGTAACAGGTTAAAACTTAAACAGCAGAGGTTTAGATTGGATGTAAGGAAGAAATTCTTTACTGTTAGGATGGTGAGGTACTGGAATGGGTTGCCCAGGAAGGTTGTGGATGCTCCATCCCTGGCAGTGTTCAAGGCCAGGTTGGACAGAGCCTTGGGTGATATGGTTTAGTGTGAGGTGTCCCTGCCCATGGCAGGGGGGTTGGAACCAGATGATCTTAAGGTCCTTTCCAACCCTAACTATTCTATGATTCTATGATCCCCTGGCACAACTTGAGGACATTAACTCTTGTCCTAAATTGATGTTATTATTTTATTAATTTATTATTTTTATATTCAATTATGAATTCAAATATCTTGTGGCATCTACAGGCTCCTGGCAGAATCAAATTAAGGCATGCCATTCTTGATGGACCTGTAAATAAAAAGTTCTCTTCACCACTTTTTCGGTCAATGAATATCTATTAAATAATAGGGGTAGAAAAAAAGAACACATTGTTCCTTCAGTTGTGCTGCATTGTCTGAGGAATAAAGATGGAAAAATGTGTTTGAAAGCTTATTGTACAAAAAAATAAAACAACTCATTGTTCAAAGTTTTGCTGCAAAACTGTTCATGGAAAGCAGAAGCAAAAAATTTACATTCGCATGCACTACATGCACTTTTTTCTTTGAGGTACATTTTGTGATAAAGCTATTGAAGCATTAATATTTTGCCTTCTTATAACAGTGCTTCAACTCTGTGAAGGAAGATAACGTATGCAAAATATGGTACCAGTTAGGCACTTCATCAAAGGTCATTTGAGCTGGAAGTCTAACCAACAGCTGTTTCTCAGCAATGCAGTTGCTGGGTGTGCAACCACATGTAACTGTGTGAAGTATTTCAGTTCTATGTTTTTTCCTCCATATTCTAGGAAAAATAGTAATGTATACAAGACTTTTGTTGGTCAGACTTCATTTAAACTTTTGCAAATTCAGGGCTTACTGGCATGCTGGTCATTAAATTTTCTTGGATTTTTGCAAATAGAAAAGAAAGTTTTGGTTTGGTTTGATTTGGTTTCTTTTCCTCCAGGATAACTGGAAGAGACAGCCAGAAAATTGTTGCATCTGGTAGAAGTGCCTGTGGAAATAACAGTTCACCCATGTACGTGTAATAAGCTAAGATCAGTTTGAAATGTCGGGTATGTCTAACCCATATCAGTAGTATCACAACTATCAGGATTTCCATTTCTTAGTAAAAACTCTACTGTCAGTTTATATCTCTGAGTGACAGAAAGCAGCCCTTAACAATGGTTAGGACAAGAAAACTCATTCTTTCCTCTAAAAATTGGCATACGTGTGTGTCTGATTTCTGTTTGTACCTTTGGGTTTTTTTTGCATTTGAATTGAAATACACACTTTTTAATCATTCTTGCTTACAAAACCTCTTTTTTTAGGCCATGACTATTGCAGTTAATGATACCACTTCTCCAAAGAAGGGTAAACCAAAATAAAATTAATCTTCTGAAGCAGTTTCTCTGTAGCAGACAATTTCTTATATTAGGTCGATATTCTGAAAGTGCAAAGCAACACAAATTCAGTGATTTCTAGAGGACGAGTCCAGTTACAGCAGTCAGGGAAACAACCTTTAAAGCACATGGCCAAAACCTAAACCACTACAACAAAGTTCTGACTTTACAGAAGCGTGAAGCAGAACCAAGTGCAGAAATACTTGCTAAAAAGACTTTCAAGGGTTATGTGGTACATGTGTGACAGAAAACTGACCCGAAGTTCAAGATATAAGTTGCTTTGATTTTATTTAAGTTTTTATATTTACTTTTCCTCAGCTGGTAAAAAAATTTTTACTTGGTTTTTTCTCCTTCTACTTCCAGTTTTAAATTTTCCCCTGCCCTGCCTTGCCTTTCCACTACCAACCAACAACTGCTTCTTGTCAGTTGCTTTACCTAATTTTCTGCTTTAAAACAGGCCAGATGAGAACTGTTCAGATTCTCATTTATTTACAATGCTGAAACACACAGTGTGTCATCACTTCGTGCATCAGGCAGCTGCTTATGAACAGTGGGGTCTTACAGAGCTGCTCCTAGGTAATGTATGCAAGGTACCTGAACTTATAGTGGTCATTACTACAGATCTCACAGCGCTCACCCCTCTTCCCCTGCAGCAAAATGGAAAAAAGGGTGAGGAGAACATTTGAAACCTTGGCATTTGTTTTAAAAAGCCAGAACATGTAGCTCTTATTTTTGCTGAGGAAAGCTTGTAAACAGAGGAGAGCAAATCCCAGACACTCAGAATCAAGAACGCAAATGAAAGGACTCTGAAATTTATAAATATTTTATTAAACTATTTTAGCAATTTGAGGTGTATATATATACCCTCACATTTTATCAGAAAGCTTCTCTTCCATCAGCAATATTGTTCCTGATGCTGTAATGAGCACATGTATTCAAGGCAAGGTGCACAGACATTGACCTTGGAAGAGGCTGAGCACCTGTGGAGGATACCATAAGAATCTCTGCTATTTATTTTATCTAGGAAGGTACACCAGTTGGAAATTAGGTCAGTACCTCTGAGGAGGTTTGGGGATCTAGGAGCTTTTGGGTGGTCTCTGTTCTGGGAATGAAAACGGTGCCATCTCCTGTGCTGACAGCACATTGATCTTCCCTGTGGCTGCACATCCAGCCCTAGGTTTCTTTAAAGTGACCAAAAGGACATATGGCTGCATGATACTGTGTGGGCTGTATCTTCACCACACCTCCTCCCTCCTGCCCTTGGATGTTTCATTTAATTGGGTTCTGCTTGGATTTTGTTTAACAACTTTGCCTGGCTGTAGAAAGTGATTTGCTAAATCCAAATACAGGTTAATATTGGTGGGTTTGTTATTTATGTGGTATTTCTTGCTGTGACAAACAGTTTTTTCAGAGCTATGAGAGAGAGAATGATCATGTTTTTCACTGATCAATACTTTCCTGTTCAACATAATACAAACATTTGTATTAAGATCAGTTTGAGGAACTTTTATGAGATGGCATATAGAAGTGGGTTGTTTGATAAATAATGGTGAAACATTTCCTCAAAATCAAAGAAAGTTATTATTTTTAAATAACTTCATAATTGTAATTACATTTTAATTTCTAATTTAGTCTTCAGTTCCAAAGCATCATCTAAGCCCAAGAGAAGTTCAGGTGCCTTGTTTTTCTACAGTCATTGACTCCAGTTAAAGGAGGAAGTGAAGTACAATAGTGAAGTTAATTGACCTTAAAAGGTGTTTGCAGTAATTTTATTGCTAACACTGAAAAAAAATTAATTATAGTTTTAAACCAGCTTCCCCCAATCTGGGAAATTATCCAAGCTGTTAAAATAACCATAGCAGTAGATTTCAGAAGACGATGATTTGAGTCATCAAGTGCAGGGAGAGGCATCCAGCTGTACACGTGCCTCCAAGTGCAGGAGTTTTAAAGGGGTGTAAATGTTGATGAGGGAGGAGAACAGGCTGGGGTAGTTCAGAAAATGCAAAGCCCTACACTTGTAACCCCCTTTTAAGGACTCAACTACTAGCCACCTAAGGACACTGAAAACCTTAAATGCATTGTTGTTTCAGTCTGTCAAAATTCAGTGTACTGATTTGAAGTAAGGTTAAACTGCAGGCTTCAGAAGTCAGCACAGACCAACTCAAAGACAGTGTTTTACAGGCAGCCAAGAGCTAAATATATACCAAGGTGAGTGGAGCAGGCAGTCGTGTGCTGCCCTCCGCTGATGGGGAAACTGATGGAGCCTTTCTGACAGGGGTTTGCATTAGCAGAGCTTCACTGTTTAAAAGGCCGGGTGTTGTGTGTGCAAGGACTTGTGGACTAAAGAGGAGATATCCTGTGTGCTTGAAGGAAAGGGCAGGGGGCTTCATGTCACATTTAAAAACAAGAATTTTACTACTTGGGAATTTGTTCCCAACAATTTGTGTCAAAACAATAAAATACTGTCCCTTTTACATCAAATGTGAGTTGTATGGATGACTTCAGGGCTTAAATTTCTGTGGCAGAAATTATTAGAAGTATATGCTGAATGCCAGTTAAATCAGTTAAATTACTGATTAAGGTTAAATTAGTTTTCACAGAGAGAAGAGATGCTGTTCTTTGGAGGTGAAGGGAGAGGTTTGCATAGGGTTTAACAGCATAACAGCATGTTTCCTAATGAGATTCTTGCTAATCTTAGTGCCATTACAACAAATGCTGAGGTATCAATACAAGAATAAGAAGAGTGCAAAGAACATTACCTGCCAGCGTGAGCTGCTTAGCACTTGTTCTCATGAGAATTTTGGGTATGCGATATATTCAGAAGAATCTGCCATCAAGTAACACATGAAGAAATGTAATTCACTACCACCATGTATGATTTTGAGCTAATCCTTTTTGTTTCTTTTCTCCCTTGTTTCCTTGTACAGAGAGTACCTTTCTTTCCCCTTTCATCTTTGTGAGGTGGCCACTTCCATTACTTTCTTATTTCTGCTGAGGCTGGTAAGCTGGTTTGATGCATTCAGCAGTCAAAAGTGCAGTTCTGTGTGCATTTGTGTTGGCTGAGTAAGCAAAATGAAAGAGGCTGACTCTGAAAGTGAAAAGGTGATTTAAGCTGGTGTCATAGTGCTGTGCAGTAATAAAACACAGGGATTGTTGGACACACATTATTTGTACAATTATATAATTATAAACAATATAATTGGAGGCAGTTGAGCTTGAATGCAGCAGGCTGTTATTTAGCAATCATCTCTTTCAAGGCTCATTAAATGCAGATTTATACACAAAATAAAAGCTTTCCACCATAAAGGCTAAATATGTAGTGGCATTTATTCCTCAAAATGTAATACATAGATCTAAAGCTGTCAGCATTTATAATGGATTTAGTCAGTGGTTGTAAATGAAGTTGTTCAGTGGGTATGACAATACCTAGCCCTTTGCCTTTATTTAAGGCATTACTTCTCTGACCTCTTTTTATGTTCATTTGGAAGGCATAAAGAGCCTGCACATAGAGCTGTGATCTTGGATTTTGAAATAGCAAGGACTCTACAGATGGTGTTCTGAAAGGTAATGAAGACCTCTTAAAAATCATGAGTATTTTGGGCCTATGCGGATCCATTAAAAACACATAGTTCTGAAATGATGAATGAGAAGAAAATTAAGAAGCTGAAATATTTTGTTGCTGCTACCCCAAGTCAGTTAGGGTTTTGGAATGTTTTTGACATATTTAGTTTTATTGCCTGAAGTTAAATAAATTTGTATTAAAAAAAAGGAGACTCTTATGAGCTGAAAGGAAGAATAGCAGAATTACCAAACTCCTAAGGTGCAGAGATCTACAGCACATGTAGTGGTACAGTCTGACTCAAACTTTTAATAGCTGACAGAAGTTTAGAACTTAAATGTGTATATATATAAAGTGAAATTTAGGTGCTTAAATATTTTTCGTCAAGCTTTTTGGCCGTCTACAGCTCCCACTGAATTGCAGAGTTATGAAGCAACAATAGAAATAGCTAAGAAACATTCTTCAGGGAGAGACTGCACGCCTCATATCTGAGTACGGCTCTGTGAGAGTATGGCTCTGTGAGAGTACAGCTCAGCACTACAGAATATCTGATCTATGTGCGCTAGAGACACTTCTGTATTTGTTTCAGTCCACAGGTGAATTTTTAAGTGCTTCACTTAATGCTCTTCCTGACATGTCAATTAACTCCAGTCTCTGTAATTCTGTTTAGTGTGTTCGATTTTCATTCCTTCCTTAAATGATTGCAGCAGCCTGGTAGATGCAAGGCTCCTGTGAGTTTCAGCATGCTTCTGATCACACAAATGGTCTGGCATGATAGAGCCACTACATCACTGTTTCCAGCATATGGTACCTGACCTCAGCAGTTTGTGGCTGTCAACCTTTTAAGAAGTTACTGCACATTACATCACTAGCTTTCGCTTTGTTATGTCAGAAACGTGTCTGCACAATAATTTCAGTTTGAGTTCAATTATGATACTGGAAAAATTAATATAGCATGAGTTATTGTAGTTAAATGTTTTGAATGTGTGTAAACTATTCTGGTGTTGATGCCTTTAGCAACTGTATCTTAGTTTTAGCCTCTGGTAACTGTGATGCAGAGCTGTAATTCAGGGCCATTTTCCTTCCCCAGCTTCTGCCTTGTTTGCTGATTTATCCAAATGTGTTAACTCACAATGTTTCTCAGTCATGTTAGTGAATTAACAAGGTCTGGCTTCTTGTAACACTGTTCTAAAATGCTGCAGTTTTTTCCAAGTTTGGAGATAAAGCAGTCCCGAATGCAAGCCATGAAATTCAAATGTTGCTTGGTAAAGCTGGTTTTGTTTGCTTTTTAGGGGAAAAAAAAAAGAAAAAAGTGAGTATTTTCTGTAATATAGGGACAGATGCTCTAGCAGTCTTCACTGGCTCCATTGTAAAATGGCCTTACAACGTTACCACAGTGATTTGGTAGAGGGGCTTTTTCATTTTCTTTCTGACCTTTATGCAAATGCTAATTCCCACACAACACACAAAGCAGTAGAGATCACATGCTTATTAACTTGAAGACTTCTAGATTTCAGTCTTCAATGGTGAAATACTGTTGCCTGATAAGTTGCAAGAGTACCTCAAGAAATTAGGTTGTGTGATTTAATTTCTTTGGGGACATATATTTATGTTTTGAAAATGCCAACTCATTTGTGTGTCCTGCAGAATGAGTGGAAACTGCTTAAACAATCTAACCAGCTAATCTCTTAGGTTTGGATTGTGGGCTTGGTTTTTTTTTCTTTTTCAGAAGACCATAGATAATATACCTCAACTGGAAACAGCCTTGGAAAAACTTGCATTGCTCATGTTCATTCTATATCTTCTGAGTGCATATCTTGGATCTTCAACCTTTTAACTTTCAATTATGTTAAACCCCATTTTAAATTGAAACAGTTATGTTAGTCAACACTTCCTTTTTTGTTTCTATTTAAAGTCCTCTCCTTTCAAAGAAATAGCCAGTAGTCTTCTGATGTGCTGGATAAAAGCAATAATCCATGTCTAGTGCTTTATTGTCATTTCATGGCTAGGAAAAACAGCAAAGTGAAAATTTATCTTGGTTGATCACTACAGTAGAATGTACTGGCTTGTACAATGTGCAAAAAAATAAAGTTAGACTCCAAATCAAGGATTTGTCTTTCCATATGTGCCATGGTTTGTTTTTTTTTTTTTTTGCTTTGAGTTACTATTTCACGATGCGCCACTGCTAAGACACAGGAGTTACTATTGCTATATCACAGGGTTTTACCACCCTATGGACTGGCATAAAAGAAAAGCAGCCGCATGGGGTTCATCTTAAAATTCATATTAGTAACATCTCCCAGAAGTGTCCAGTCTCTTGGAAGCCACTGACAGGAGCATCTCCACCACAGGGAGCCCAGAGGGTCTTTCGCTTCCATGATCTTTGGTGGATGTCTTTCTTTTCCATGAGGACGAGCAGTTTATCCTCCCAGACATCTAATTTTGCTCTGCTTAGCCCATCATCACTGGGAAGCTGTGCACAGGGGCAGGACAGTGGTTGAACAAGCATGTGTCTTTAGAGGCAGTGTGATATCTGAGCCATTGCTGTTTCTCATACTTGAAACAGGATATTAATGTTTTGTATAAGACACTGTGGAGTAATAAAGTGTAGGGTCTTCAAATTGTTACTTGAGACATACAACATGTGTACTGTAAATACAAAACAACCTTAAGTAGAAAATAGCGTAACATAGCATGCCAAATAGTTCATATTACCCACTGAGTAAATTACTCTTTTTGGAAGCTTTAACTCTTTTAAGAGCTCAGATGCTCTTCTGTGTGACCTGCACATTTTTCTGATTGTATTCGTATCAGCTTTCATATAGCACATTTCTTACTCTTAAGGTCTAGTCCAAAGATAAGATATTCCCTATTGTAAACAGAAGTACTGTAGAAAAACAGCACTGAGCACATCTAATCAGATTCATTCAAGGACCTTTTGCCTCATTAGTATTGCATCATTGCATGTTGTGTGCTGAAAGGTGATGAGCTTTTGAAAGAAAGAAGCAAAAAGAGAGATTGAGTCATGAACTCTATCTTGATCTAAAAAGGAAATGTTATTTCAGTTCCATACATAAGGAAATGCAGGGTTTGAAATTAAAAGAAGAAAAATTTGTATTAAACTTAATGTGTGAATTTTCAACATAATCTTTTACCTAGATGAACATATATGTCAATTATTAAATAGGTTGCTACTGTATTTCCATTATATGAGGTTGATTCATAAACCTTCCTCCAATCAAAAATGCAAACACAGAAAGACACTGTATATTAACAATATAGTGAATAACATTCCTCAAGTTATTATGTCTCTTCAAGCTTACAAAAAGGATGCTTTTCCTTCAGTCTTTAGGTAATAGATGATAAAGATGTAGTAGATGTGTCAGTGTTTATCCTGCCACTCACCTTTTAAAATATTCTGAGATCCTCATAGGGTAAGGAAAGCCCTTCTCCTTTAAGGCAGTTACTAGGGCAGAGTCTCCTCAGGTGCCTGGACTCCCTGCTGAAGTGCGCAGGATTTGTGCACCTCCAGGGAAAAGCAGACAGAGACCTTTCTGAGAAAAGCAGGGGACTAAGGAGCTGGTTTCATTTCCTACTCCTAACAATTAGACAGAGGTTTGACTGCTTCTAGAAACTAATACAAATATTTTTTCAAAGGCATTCAAGCCACAGAACTAAGGCCATGTAAAACAAAATGAAGTGTAGCTCATGGGAAGCGGATGGATCAGCTTTGGGTTGTTTGTTTGAAAGCAGTAGACGCATGTAAGCTGAGTTGCAGAGCGTTGTCCAGCTGGCTTCAAGCTCATCTGGTTTAATGATTTAAATGCTCCCTAGGAAAGTTGTTGTAATAGCAAACAAGCAATGCAAATCAGCAGAAAGAGCTAATTGTGTAACTCATATGAAGGTGTGTGTGAAAAGGCAATTTGCTGGCAGGCAGTATCAGAAACTTGATGGCCTTTAAATGGTCCAATAGAAATATCCTCTTCCCCAAATGATTTATTCAGTTCTGCATCTCTTCCTCTTTATAGCACGAAAGCATGCTGTGACAGCATTATTCCTGAAGAAATTTCCTGATGAATTATAAAAACAGATTGCTGGTTTTTCCCTTGTGGCATATAGCAGTGTCAGTTTTTACTTTCTTGTTTGCACTTGGGTATGTGTCAACACGGTTTTCCACAAAACAAACAAACAAAAGCATGGAAATAATCCCCTCTCAGCTCTCCCAAGTAACTATTTGTTTGGTGGTTGGTTTTTTTTTCCTTATATCCTAAATATTGATGCCTATAATCCCTGCCCAAGGGAAGAACAGGGGCCTAAAGGATATCTCTTGCCATTCAGGCACAGCTATAGCTCCCTATCAAGTTAATGGAAGTTCTGCCACTCAATTGAGTGAAAATGGGATTGAGCCTTTGCTTACTGACCTCATTCTGATGCAGTAGAGTTTCCTGCACCCATATAACCAAGGGAAAAATAGGAAAGACAATGTTAATGTAGATTATGTGGAAAAATCAGTGTCAGGTGTCATAGGTTAAACATTCTTGACTTGCGTATCTTTTCCTAGCTTACCCTGAAACCAGGTCTCTTGTGCTGCTTAAGCAGAGCCAGTGAAACAATTTAAGGCAGTAATGATGAATTCATGTTCTGTGCTTTACTTCAGAGGTAATTAATATGGCATACGACAATTCTGTACACCAAAATATGTAGGTTGTGTTTTGTATAATCTCAAACTCACAGTCAGTTGATACAAATTCATATTATATTGCTGTCATGCTAGTAGAAACTCGACCTGTGTCCTGGTTTTGACTGGTATACAGTTAATTTTCTTCCTAGTAGCAGCTGCAGTGCTGTGTTTTGGCTTTAGTCTGAGAACAATACTGATAACACACTGATGTTTTAGTTGCTGTTCAGGACCACCTTTCCTGATCAAGGACTTTCTAGTCCCTCATGCTGTGCCAGTGAGGAGGGGCACAAGAAGTCCAGAGGAAGCAGAGACAGGACACCTGATCCAAACTAGCCAAAGGGGTATTTAATATCACAGCACCTCATGCCCAGTATATAAACCAGGAGGAGTTACCCAGAAGGACTGATTGCTGATCAGATGGGGCTGCGTATCAGTCAGCAGGTGGTGAGCAATTGTATAGTGCATCACTTGTGTTGTCTGAGCTTTCATTTCCTTTCTTGTTGTTTCCTATTACTATTATTGTTGTTATTGTTTATATTGTTTCTATTATCACTATATTTTACTCTTTTTTTAGTTATTGGACTGTTGTTATCTCAAGCTGTGGGGTTTACCTGCTTTCTATTCTCCTCCCCATCCCATCCTGGAAAGGGGGGAAAAAAGGGGTGTGAGAGAACAGCTCCATGATGCTGTGTTACTGGCTGGGTCTAAACCAGGACAGTCTATTTTCTTTTCAAGAACAATGCTAGCATTAATAATATATTTCAAGTATGTTAATGAGGAGTTGGACACCTCTAACTTCTGCTCTCTTCCTAGGAACCCCAGGCTGCTAGAGAGTTTTGTTTGCCTTGCTTTAAAGCGCAAGAAATTTCAGTGAAACTTCTCTAAATCTCAGTCTCTGTGAATATAAGAAAATGAAATACTTAACGTATGATTTTCAGAGAGCCTATTTTATAGAAACACAATTAATACAGTGGTACTGTTGGCAGAAAACAGCCTCCTCATCTCCCTGACTGTCCTTACTATTTCTTTCCAGTCCCCTCCTTTTCCATTGCCTTCTTTTGATTTTACTCTGAGAGAGAAATCATATGTAGAAAGGAATGAAGGTGAAAAGTGAAAACAAAGGAATAAGGGTTTGTTTTGCTTTCTAGTCTTTGCAGATGTGTTCAAAGGGCCATGAGAATTTGTGTGTACAAATTTTTTACAACCAGTAGCCTTCATGGTTTTTTATAAATCTGTCTGAAATACTTCTTAGAACCAAATGCTGAGCCTTGGTGAACATTCTGTATAAAGATTAAAACAAGATAGGCTGCTGGCTGGGAAATCTTAAGTTATCTGTAAGTATTTGAATTGTAGTGGGAAATGAAAAGAAAGTTGTGGGGTAGTAAGCTCTCTGTGGTGACAAAGTGCTTTTGGTTCTTCCTTGCAAAAGTGTGTAGCTTATTAGGCTGTTGTCAAGAAAGCAAGGACTTTATCATGGGTGAAAATACATGGCTTTCGTATTCAACAGGTGAAGTGTTCTTTGGATTGAGTAGGAATTGTGGCTTATGAATATCTGATGTGATATGTAAGTCGATTTTGACACATTTTTTTACATTACTGACACATGACAAATGTTGATCTCGATTATACTAGTGTAAGTGCAGACTACAGATGTATTATTTATTTTGCGTTTACAGTGCAAAATTATATTTAAGTGAAATCAAAATTTACCTCCTTTCCCTGTCTCCCAGATGACACTTCAAAACCAAGGTTTAAGTTAATATTGATGAGCTTTTTGTTTGAGAAACAATATACATCAAGAGATAAGTGAATAACCCCCCCCCCCCCCCAACTTCAATATACTTTATTTCTTTAAAAATGGTTTATTTCTTGAAATAAAATGGTAAGATATTTTAGTGTGAAAAAGGATATTTGGGCGTATGGGGAGGCAGCTCAGAAAATCTGGTGCAATTGACACATAGTCCACATGCTTACAGGGTAGTAAACAGTGTTGTGACCAAGCAGGAGTTTTGTTTACCCCAGAGTATGTGAGGATGTTCCAATTCCAGAGAAACAGTGGAGAGAAATGTGAAAGGATTTGACATAAGCTTGTGTGAGGCTCTAGAAATCCTTTGTCACAGGGATATCCACTGTGGAATTGACTACTGGAAGGACTGTAATAGTCATAAGCAGTTAGGCAATGGGGGGTGTCTTGCACTACTTGTGTCACTCAGCAGATGCGTTTTGGAGGAATGTGTTTAATTGGGTAGAGCTGATGTGACAAAGTTGAGCTGGAGCTTGCAGTAGAAATTTCTAAGTATGCACAGAGAATGCAAACAACAAATAACTTAGTTTGTCATCCCCAAAATCCAGCTTTGGAGAATATTTAATGATGTAATTGGTCAAGTCAAAGGGTAACTTCTTCTGAGGTAACCTAGACAAGATGCTTGTTCCTGGTAGGATTTTGAGTACTAGCTACAATACATGTTGTCTGCATTCAGTTTTTTATGGTTAGGATTTAGAAATGAAGGTAGGAAAAAAGTGGCAGTGCTTTCTGTCAGTGTTTTCTCTACTAGTCTGAACATGATGGTAGATTTTTAGAACTTTGTTGATACTTCAGAGTTTTCTTTTTATGAAACTGTAGAGGAGAGAGTTTAACTCCATTCAGCCTCTTTTACTTTCATCACTTCGTTGCAAGTTATCAAATATGTTTGGGGTTTTCTAACTTACATTTTTTTATTCATTTTGGTACAGACTATCAAAGGCAGACTGGTAGCAGCAGTCCAACACGGGGATGATGAAATGGCAGTAAATTTAATAACAGAGAATGTAAAGTATATAATAATTATTTTTAGCACCAGAGCAGTTTGCCTGGTATCACATACAGATTGAGTAGCTTCTAAAATGTCAGTATGTTGCGATTTATAGTTCAGAAACTCATCCCTTCCTAGAGAAAATGAACCTTTGTTTAACTTTTTGTACAACACCTTGTGATAAATTGTACAGACAGGCGCTTAATGTCGTCTGAGCATTAATTCCTCAAATGAGAGGTGCACTCATATTGTGGGAGACATGAGAGAAATTTGTGTTGCATGTGTGTAAGTGTGATTGGTAACACTGGATCAAATAGATATATTTTTCCATTGCTTTGTTGCCTTTATGGCTTGGATAAGTCAATTCTTGCTTGCTTGTGGGAAGCAGAAAAAGGAAAAATGGTGGTGCAGAAATATGTGGATCTTTTCTTCCTTTCAGAAAGGGAAGGATTCATCTCAGTAGAGGACACTCCATGAGCTCATCTGTTCAGAACTGGTTTTCTTTGTGAGTGTGCATGTGTGTGTATCTCATCTGTATCTGGGCATTTTATAGATAGATATTTCTTTCAAAGAGGCTAAATTTACAGGGTAAAATTTTCCCTCGCTGTGTCAGAAGCAAGTGTCAGTGTTTTGGAAGGTCTGATCCTGAGCAAATGGAATACAAATTGTGCCACAGGCTGAAATTGGAAACGTGAGGGCTCATATAATACATATATAACAATAACAATATATAATATAACAGTCTGTGATGCGTACATAATGTCAAGCCATGGGAAGTTGTGAGAAACTATTTAATTTGAATGTGAGAAAGTATTTCCTTTGTATGATGAATGTTGACCAACTCAGATGTGACTGAGGAATCCTTGGCCCACGGATGAAACATGTAATATTGGCTGGCTTGCAATGGCAGGAAACTCCACGTAGGACCTTGGCTAAGGCTAAGAACCATAGTGTCAGCTGTCAGTCTGTTTGAGTGGAGCTGGAAAACTGTGGGGTTTGCACTTGTAGGTGTACTCTTGCGCTGTGGCATTGAAAAAGAGGGAGGGCAGAGAGCAGAGAGAGGAGAAAAAGAAGTTATTCGTATGTCATCACGTTTGTGCGTGAAACTTTTCCTTCATGTGCATTCTCAGTAGTACCTGGTCCTGTGGAGCAACATACAGAGCTAGCTGATTATTAGCCAGGAGGCAGTCCTAGCTATTCTTCCTATTTCATGGCATCAAACATCCAATTTGGAGCATGGCCAGGGCTATATTTTAATAAAAAAGTAGAGTAGCCTGTATCTGCTACAATAGTATCTTCTCATGTTGGCTAGGAGGGCATATATGGCTGAGCCTTTGCTCTGATATGCTTTTCCAAATGTCCCTGCACTCAGATCTGCACATGTGACAATGCTTATACTATGCTGAATTAGCAAGAGATCCTTGATGAAGCTTTGTTGTCTGCCCTAGCAGTTCTCTCAGAATGGGTAGATATGAAGAGACTGGCAAAGATTGTTATTTTAAAGGAAAGAAATAATAGGAAATTTTATAAAGAGCTACATTTCCTAATAAATTTATAACAGTGTGCAAGAAACCCTCCTTGAAGAGTGGAGATAACAGAATTATAGAACAGTTAGGGTTGGAAAGGACCTTAAGATCATCTAGTTCCAACCCCCATGCCATGGGCAGGGACACCTCACACTAAACCATATCACCCAAGGCTTCATCCAACCTGGCCTTGAACACTGCAAGGGATGGAGTATTCACAGCTTCCTTGGGCAACCCATTCCAGTGCCTCAGCACCCTCACAGTAAAGCACTTCCTCCTTATATCCAATCTAAACTTCCTTTTCTCAGTCCCCACCCTACTGCGGTATATATACTGTGGTATATTCTGAAGATTCTTTGCATTTGGTTGGTGAATTGCTCACTGATGTCATGGCTTAGCAAATCACCAGTCTCACATTCTTGAGACTGTAATGACACCTAAGCATATGCTGAAATGCTTTCTGCTGAACTGTCACGTGTGAACAAAAATTGTAGCATGGCCTTAACTGTTGTCATAAAACTTAATTTTGTGTTTAATATTCTGTGGTTGAAAATGGAATACGTTTTAAAAGCTCTAGCTTTCACTTACTCATATATATCACATGCATACCATGGATTGAATTTGGAAGTATTACTCCTAATACCTCTGGGGAAATGTAATTTAACAAGTTTCAGTTTGTTACCAGCACTACGTTGTTATCCTTTCTGTGCTCTTTGATTAGTTCACAGTAGGAAAAAATGTCATTTTGGTGTAACTTGAGAAACCATCATGCACAAACAGATGTATTGTCTGTTGTCTGTAACTGCACTGAAATTTCCTTTCTGCAGCTGGACAAGGAGAGAGAACTGTGAGAGTGTATCTGTTTGAAAGCATGTAGTCTCACAGCATGGCAGATTTGGCATGTGACAGGAGGGTCTTTCCCAGGGTGGTTTTTGTTGTGGATAGGGCTTTCCTTGACCCACTCTTTCTCTGTGGTGCCAGCTCTCTGTTGCTAGCCTCAGAGGAAGGGATAACGGAACTGGAAGCTCAAATCCTTCTGAGTTTGTGGCATTTATATTGTGAGACAGTTGAGATCGAGTTCATTTTGCTAAGCTGCTCACCCATAATGGATCTGTCACAGCAGCTTGACAACGTATTTGTATCCATTTTGGACAGCCTTTGCTGCTCAGCGCCCTCCCTGTGAAGGTTCCCAGCAGACCATTCAGTTTTAATGTTGTCGAATAGTAGCTCCTCCTCTCCCCCTCAGAATATGTCTGTTCTTTTCATAGACTTAATAGGCAGTTGTCTGTTCCAGCCATGCTTTACCTTTGAACTGATAACAATTAGCTGAGAGCACCTCTTAATTTGACCCCAATTTTCTCTTTTTTTAGCCAGCATAAAGATGGCACAGCCAGATAACGGAGGGTATTTTGTGTCAGAAACTCTATTCCATTTTTTTGCAGAATTTAAAATCTGTTTGAGTTTCTGGTTTATTGGTAATTTACATACAGTTGTTGGTTTCTGATGTAAAGATGTGGTGGGGGCCTTAGAAAGGAGAATAATAGTATCCCACAAACCAAAAATCCAACCTTTCTGCCAACTGTGCCTGGAAAACCAAGTTAGCTTTACAACTGGAGGTGCTAATAAACAAGGAAACTGCTTTTTCATGTCCAGCCACTAAGGTTGAAATTATGTAAATGTACATCCCTCCAAGTTCAGATGCAAAATTTGGTGTCTTTTATTCTGGTAAAGACTTAGTTGAATCTGAAATATCATTTCAGTCTTAGTGTAGCAGGAGGATGCTCTGCCCTCTCCCTTTCTCTTCCCCCAGCAAGAATTTTTTTCCAGTTCATATCACCGAATAAACCTGCAGGAAGACATCAATTTCTAAATATAGCAAGTTGAGCTCCAGGCTTTACCAAGGTCTGGGGAGCCAAGTGGAAATGAAACCACTGACTTTTCTCCGCTAATTCTCCCCCTGGGTCTCTCGTTTTCAGATTTCTTTCCCTTCCTTCTCCTCCCCCTTAGCCCCCTTTCAGTCCTATTGTTTTTAACAATAGTTCTATAATGCTGCCTCTGCTTCAGGATGCATCCTAGATAGGGTGGTTTATACATTTATTAGTAGATCTGTGCAAATCCCTAGGCTTTCAGTTCACTTTAGAGGCTTGATTCCAAGATTGAGTTTAAAAGAGCAGTGGCTTCCCCAGAGGGTGCCAGCTGTCACAGCGGTGTCCCCAGTTCCAAGTCCTTGCTGCTGTGTGTGGAGTTTAGATTTCATATGAGCCCATGGTATTTTCCTCGTTTGTCCTAGCAGCCCTGTCTCTAATTAACATAACATCTGAACTGTTCTTTTTGTGTTTGCGGAGACAGATAACAATAATAATAATAATGGTCAAAGAGTAATGTTCTAAAGGGTATTTAAAAAAATACAGACAAGTTCAGTGAACTCTGTTATCAAAGTGTGTCAGTTGAAACATAACTATGAAAAGAGTGTAACTCTTCATTCTCAATAAGGTACATTTAGCAAAACTGTAATATGAAGACTTTTTGCTCATTGGTGATACTTAAGAAACACAATATTCTATACCTGGTGCTTCTTTGTGTCATATTTGTTTGTACTGTTCTTTCCCAGAGCTGTCCACCTGTGGCTTTCTAATTCGCACAATATCAGTATACTTGCTGTTGGTCTTCCTTTACCCCCACATGCAAATACGTGTGGGAGAAACGGAAGGCACTTGACAAATCCACTGCTTTCCTCAAATCCACTGGAGACCTTTCCAGCACTTGCAGCGTGTGTGTTAATTGTAGAAGCTGAAATGAAATACCTTGGGCTGCATTGACCTCATCATCTTTTTTTCAGATAGTGTATCCATCCCATAAATCCTCTTAGAGATAAATTAAAAATGCCTGTAGATAAGATATAGCCTGGATGTAATAATTAAGCAGGTGCTAAGCAACAGCCCATTATTCATGTATCAGGGGTTTGTATAGCTTTTTCTTTTTTTATCTTTTTATAACTGCTTGAAGATAGATTGACCGAACACCATCTCCAGCTGCCAAAGGGCAGGGTTGAGTGATGGGAGGCAAACCTTCTGAGAGGGACTCACCATTACCAGAACAGAAGCTTCCTCTAAAGAATATCAGTTTAAGAACTGCTTCCTCCTTGCAGGGATTTACATTTTTGGCTTAATGACAAATTAATTCTGAAGGTGACAAACTTGTGTGTGTGTAATGTATGGATGTAAACAGTACTGCTTCTGTATCAGCCTTATTTAAAATCCATTTTTAGTTATGCCTACAAGACAAATCTGGCAAACCTGTGGTTAAGCAGTGGTATACCCAGGACAGCAGTTTGTGGATCATTGAAACTGAAGATCATTGTGAGATCCCAACCTTGCAGGCAAGCATGTGTGCAAAAATTCTGACCCATTTTATAAATGAAAGGTGGAGATAAAACCAGGGCATTTATTTGGTGTTTCAATAAATTTAATTGTTGAGCAAGCAACTTCTGTAACAAGTTTAAAATTTTCTAGATAGAAGAAGTGCCAAACTGTTTGGGTTTTTTCCCTTTCTAAACTGCTTTTCATGAAATTACGATCTGCTTGCAATTTGGAAGCAGAAATACCACACAGGGAATGAAAAGTCTCAGCTGCTTTTGCCAATAGAAAAAACTGTGTCTAAAAGGACTCTGCCTAGACAGCTTCCAGAGGGCTGTGGAGCACGCTGGTTCTGTGTATGCTGCGCAGCAGAATGTAGAGCCTGGAGCCTGGGTAACATGTGGTTTCCTGAGTAGTCAGTAGCTGGAGAGATTTCAGGTGCTTGATTGTCTTCAGAAAGAAACCTTTCTGCGTGGGATTGATAAATGTTACTTTAAGTCTTTGTGAAATAGTGGCAACGTTACTGAAGAAGGGTCTGTTTCCCAGCTATGATTGTGCTATCACCAGTCAGCTGTGTATCAGGGCCACAGATTATAAGCAATTTGGGGAAGATAAAACGTCTTCCATTGTGTTTATATTGTGGCTGGCACAAAGAGGCCCTGCTGCTACCTGGCTCTGCTGGGAGCTATCTGGTAAAATGCACAGGCAAGATGTTCAGATGAAAAGGGTACTGGATCATTGTGAAACTGAAAAAGCTTTTGAGAGATTTCCAGGTTAAACATTTGCTACTCTTCTCTGTTGTTTCATTCCCAACAAAAATTTACTTTGTCATAGAGAATAACATGCTTTTCTCTCTTTCTGTAGAGAATAAATATGATTACAAAGTCAAAATAAGGTCTTGCTCAAAATAGGTATTTTTTCCCTCCCACTTTGCATACTGTTGGATAAAATGTTTGCATCATTTTAGCTCAATATTATGTAACATGAAAAAAAAACCAACAAAAAATATTCTTGACCATTTTGTGATTTACAAAATACACTTTTGGGGTTTTTTTATTTTTTTTATTTTTCAAAGGAATGGTTTCCCCTTTTTATGATTGGAGTCTCAAAAGGCCTTCAAAGACTTTGTTTTTTCAAGATGTCATCTTTTGTATGAAAATTGGTTTCCAAGATGGGAAATTGTTTAATTGACTCCAACATTTCTTTTGAATCCTGAAGTATTTAGGATTGTGGTACATTAATGAGCTTCTTCTTTTCAAGAATGTTTGCCACACTTAGAAAACAAACTTTTTTGTTGCTGGGGTTATCTTTTTCTAATAAAATATATAAACAATAAAGGACAAGAACAGTGTAACTGTATCTTTGTTATCAGGATTTTACAGTTTTTCATTCTCTTGAACTTGCAGAGTAGTAATTTTGTTCACTGATATACTGCAAAGATGTGAGTCAGCAATTCAAAATATTTTCAATATTTTCCTGGTATAATGTCTAGATCCTGCAACTACCTTTTCCATATATATATATATACACATATATATATATATATATAGATGACTGAATATTAGTATTAGGTACTTTACCGCACTCCATAGGGTCACCTGTTGACTAGCCTGAGTTGGGACCACAGCAGCAGTTTTGAAGAACCCTTGTTTCCAGTGATTGGCAATGCAGCAGTGTGGGGATCTGGAGAAGGCTGAATGCACCAATAAATCTGTTTTCCAGAAGAAAAAAAATGGGAGGAAAGCTCAATAATATGAAGTGGTTGACAACAGTTATGTGATTTCCTTAATAAAGTCCCTGACTTCTCTCAGAAAAGACACTGCTGGAAGTCAGGGATAATTACTTGTAGTATTCACTTAAGATTAATAAAGTTGGGGAAGAAGAGGAGAATAACTTTTTTCTTTACCTCCTTTTCTTCTTGTTCCTAAGTGAAATGAATTAAATTGATCCAGGCCTCTCAGTTTTAGGACTAAAAGCCATCAGTACCAATCAGCATCCATGTCTTTTCTTCTGACTTGAGTAACTGCAGGAGATCACTTGCAAAATCCCCACAGCTGGGAATGATCAGTGGTAGGGAAAACAACAGTTGTCTATCTGAAGAAGAGATGCATTACAGCCTGACTGTAGTTAAATGTACACTGTCTTTATCAGGAACATTTCTCTTAGGTGGAGTTGTCTCCTACAAGCACTTCGAAGGCTGGAGATACTGCTGTTTGTGGCATGTTTTTTTTCCATTTGAAAGTTTTGAAATATCTGTAAAACTGTTCTAAGAAAGAAGAAAGTGACAATTAAATATATCCATGATTTCAGTATATTTCAGATATTTTTAAAGCCTGAATTTTGCAGTCAGTGTGGATTTGTTTACTCTAAAATTGCTAGCAGAGACTGAATCTGAGTATTTTGGTTTGAAATGATGAAAAGGTTCAATACACTTCTTTCTTTGCCTTCCAAAAGGCTGTGTTGCTTTTAATTAGCTGTAGTCTCTATGCTAAACAGAATGAAATTGCCCAGCTGTGCAGAAGCCGTGGGCCAGCAGTAGGTATTGGAAGCTGGAAGCACTGAGACCCTCTTTCCACAAGAAGTGTTCATAAGCCAACCTCATGTTGCGAGTGTTAAATAACAGTGAAGTGCTTAGATATGTTTGCAGATCTGTATTTTAACTGCATGTCTTTATTTGGCCAAGATGTCTGGTTTCTGGCTTTTAAACTCAATTGTAGTAAGACATTATTATTGTGAGTTTTCACACTTACCAGTGAAATTGCATACTGTGATCTGAGCAGCAGTGCCCTTCCTGTGTTTACCAAGAATACCGGGTAGTGTTGTAGCTTGATCCTTCCCTGGCATTTGCTTGACAGATTAATTTGGGGCTTTCTCTAGAATTAGCTGTAGAAGATCAAATGGCAAAATCAATGGGGGGCCCTTCTGCAAGCTGATTATCATTTACTGTGTGCATAAATTACTTTTTCTGCTCTGTTATGTAGTCCTCCTAGAGCTGCAGAGTGTGACCACACAGCCTCCTCATGCTTACAGCTGATTTTACTGTACGCTGCAACTTATGCATACATGGAATATATGTTTAACTTTTACATTTCTCAATGCTATCTAGGACTTCATTTGGAAACATGAGCTGCAAACACTGAGAGTGATGTAGCTTCTGAATTTATCTTTCAAATTAAAATTACAGCTGTTAAGTATTGTTTCCTTTTTTGTGCATAGACCCCTTATGCACACAATTATTAGTACTTTTGCATAGAAAGAGATCTTTCTTTAGTACTAAAATCAAGTCACACTTCTAACAATCATATTGTCTCAGATATATGATCCCATCATGACAGAAAGAAAAGTGCCAAGTTTCAGGGTACCTTAGGAAAAGAGCATCAAAGATAAGGTTCTTTAATATCCTTCTTAATCCATAAATCATGTAATTTTTACATTCATTTTTTAAGTATGTATGTATACATGATCCTACCATAAAATTAAGGCACAATATTCTGTTGATTTAATATAACTTGATAAGCATTACAAATAATATTATTTTTACTTTCTGTATATTTACATACACAGGATTAAATGCTTATTTAAGTAAAAAAAAAAAGTTTTAGCAGTCTTTCTGGTTTAGTTACAAAACCACTGTAGTACTAACAACATGTGTAGTTTTCTAACTCTACAATTTGATCAGCAGAAATGAGGTGCTCTCCCTGTCAAAGACAAATAATTTTACTATCAGAATGTGTTATTCACTAGTTCTTTGTTGTCTTCAAGCCTTAATTCTTTTTTCACTAGGTTCAGAATATTATTAAAATGAGTACTTTAAATGTGGGTAACGCAAATGACTAACTTGGCTGATGAAACAAAATGATTAGAAGCAATAAGAATTAACTCTCATCCCAAAAGTTATGGGAAAACTTTATGTTATAGAGTGATTTTTCAGTAAAATATCAGGTGAAACTTCATATTCAAATAATAGAAGTAATCATAATTAGAAACAGCCTACAGTATACATATTGAATGAATGGTCCTGAAATTAGCTATTGGTATTTCGGTAATAGGCCTTGGAGCAGTGTTCCAATGGGTCCTTGAAAACATCTCCTCAAACTCCAACTGTCAAAATTGGGCACTAGTGAGCAAAGCAGAAAATGTCATCATGTTGCATAGAATCATAGAATAGTTAGGGTTGGAAAGGACCTTAAGATCATCTACTTCCAACCCCCCTGACATGGGCAGGGGGGCCTCACACTAAACCATATCACCCAAGGCTTCATCCAACCTGGCCTTGAATACTGCCAGGGATGGAGCATTCACAACCTCCCTGGGCAACCCATTCCAGTACCTCACCACCCTAACAGGAAAGAATTTCTTCCTTATATCCAATCTAAACCTCTGCTGTTTAAGTTTCAACCCATTACCCCTTGTCCTATCACTACAGTCCCTAATGAATAGTCCCTCACCAGCAACTCTGTAGGCCCCCTTCAAATACTGGAAGGTTTCTATGAGGTCTCCATGGAGCCTTCTAAATCCATGGTGTGTTCACGTATTGAAATGTTCATGCTACTCTGGAGTTCTTTCTTCAAAGTAAAAAGGGAAAATAGGGACAGCAATCAAGAGTCCTAGACAGCTCTCATATATTAGGAGATGAAGCTCACTGACACATTATAACTTTACTATAATTATACCTGAGCAATAACCCAGAGTTGCATCTAACCTTGTACAGTGTGGAAAAGAACACGGATGATTTATCCTTTTTCTCATGGTACAAGGAATTAGCATATCAAACACAACTTTTAAACCTGAAAACTTAAAAAATAAATGAATAAACCTGTTAAAAATTCATTTATACAACCATACTGTGAAATAATTGAAGGAATCCTTGGTGAAAGCCCCCTGAAGTGCTTTCAGAGCAAAGCTGTAGACACAAACTTTGGCTTGGGAAGTCCCTTTGCTTTTGAGGGAACATTGTTCTCATTCCCTTGCTTGTTTACTTTTTCCTTAGTTGTTGACAGCAGTGGTCAGATGCAGAGTAGTGAATAGTGGATATTGTGTCAGTCTGATTTACTTTTTTTTTCCCTTACTAATGCCATAGACCATGCATATTTTAGGTCTTTCAAATAAAAATGTATTTTAAGGGTTGTGTATAGTGCTTAAGTGTTGGATTTAGTAGATGAAGGGAACTGATTTTGTATAAATACATCCATATATGTTTCATGAAAATTTCTTAAAATCTGAAAGTCTATGTCCAGATAGAAGCTATTGGGTACTGGCTAGACACTGTCTATTATTGGCCTGCCAGTCAAGGCACTCATTTTCTTTATGAGCAGCTTCACTATCCTCGTTTTATCTCTTGAGCACGGGGACCTGCAGTTCTGATGAACAGGGACAATGTGTATGGGATACAGGAGGAGCTCATTCACATTCAGGTTGTGCAAGCCTGTGTGTGCTCTTCTACCTGTCTGTGAGAAACAATAAAGTTTTACAAGGTTGATTTTTAATTGCATCTTTTACTTGGGTGCAGAGCAATCTCTGGAGGATGCCTTTTCACTCCTTAAAATGGAAACCAGCAATGCAAAAAGATCATGTTCAAGGTAGAAGCAGCGGATGTTTGGAAATTGCTCACTGACTTGTCTTCTGTGTTTATTCTGAACTGAAGAACTACAATGTCTGAGACAACCCTGTAAGAAAACAGTGGATTTTGAAGGGCATTTTCAGTATTAGAGTGTGAGATCTTTTTAAATTCTAATTCTACAAAGCAAATAATCATTATGATGATTTTATTGCTTCAGAATGAAGCAGCTGTAGTTTTATTCTGTTTTAGAAGCTCTTGGATAAAGAATTTGTATGTATAATATCATTATATTACATCAGCAGTATGACTATAGTATGCTTAGTATTATTAAAAAACAGAATGTGGCTTGAAAGAAACAGGCCTCCTAACTCACTGTGACTTTTTCATTATATGTTTTGCAGAGGCCCAGAGATCCATGAGTTACTACTAAAACCTGTGAAAAGCAAGTTTGTTGTCAATGACCTTGAATTTACAATGTTTCCAATGAGAAATTTTTAGGGGTCTGTTAATCTCAAAATGGTTGGAAGAAAAGAATTTAATTTTGGCATCTTCTGTACTGAACTGTTCTTTGCCCACAACTGGTAAAGTATGTTGTGTTAAAGAGTAGCAAAACAGGCTCTTTTTTTGTATGTGCATTTACAACCATCTTGGACTTGGTGGGGTACAGTACCAGTAAGCTACATATAGCATCACTGATTCTTTGCTTTGAAATAGGTTGTACTGATGACAGGCTTTCCCAGACATGACCTACCTGGAAACAGGTGCAGCAAATACATGGTATGTTTGTGCAGAGTGAGTTAGCATTACACCAGGGTGTGTCTGAAATGACAGCTGTTAGCAGAAGATGATGCTGAAGCTGAAAGGCAGCAGACCATGGAGCTCACAGGGAAGCTGTACTGAAAAGGGCACTTCAGGTTTTGGGGGCAGGCTGTGCAGGTCCTTGCCATTGCAAACTTCTGTTCTTCTGCATTATGGGCTCCCTTCCCCTCTGTGTGTGCTGGTGTGGGAGGTTTCAGAGGTGGGCTGTGGGTCCTGCAGACTGCACTTGGAACTCAGTGTCTAACTCCTTCAGCCTCCCTGATACTACACATCCTCTTCACCACCTCTGCAGCTCAGCCACTTCATGCTGTAGGAGGTTCTCCACCTGGGCACCCCTCCTGCAGGCAGCTCTGCTGCCTGTGCTACACAGGAGAAAGGTCTGGGCTCTTCTGCATCCCCAGGTTTGTGTTGCAGCCTCTCCGTTCAGCAGCTCTGTCTGGGTGGCTTTGGCCACCACCAGGGCAGATGGTGCAGAGACCCCCCACTAGAGCTGCAGCTTTTGCTGTCAGATGAATGCCACCATTCTGCCTTAAGGGCCAGGCAGGACAAGTGCCCTTGGCCTGTGCAGACAGTCACAGAAAGGTGCCTGGTGCTGGGTTATGTGGACTTGCAGTCTTCCTGCTCAGCCAGTGCAATGTCTCCTCTGTGGAGGCACCCTGTCTGCCCACTCTGCTCACAGCGCTCCTGCCCAGTGTGGGAATGGAGAGCAGCCACTGTTGCTCCTGGTGGGCCCAACACTGACCAGGGCATCATCCCATGGTCCCCATCTCAATTTGCTGCCACTGCCACCTCCCCCTGATTTGTGGCAGTAACACCATATTTAAATCTGCCACCATCGCTCCTCTATTCTGTTCTATTTAAAAGCAAAGACATTTTTTTAGATTAGTGGAGGAAAGCATTAGCAGTAGTACAAGTTCTGAAAGCCATTACTGTTTTTTCAAGACAATTAATTAGCATTATTCTATTAAAATTTTATCTAACCAAAAGTACAGTGTTATTTAATGAAATTTATATGTGAAACTGGAGACTGTGTGCCTCTTACATCTGTAATTCCAGTTTTTCAATGTGATACGTAGCATCTAGCAAAGGGTTTCTGCAAGCTCAGAAACAGTAGCTGTAACTGTAACTCAGTTTCCTTCCTACTGCTTTTATCGGAATATTTGTACATTTTCAGGAAGGATTTATTATGATGGAAGAAACCTTCCCCCTCCTTCCAAACTTAATTAATCAGTCCTTTAGGTGACTAATTAGACGTGCTGAATTTCCAGCAAAGTGTAATGTTTCATCCTAGTTCTTCACGCCTGTGTTACCCAGCTGGTATCTGTAAACTGAAAGAGGATGTTGCTACAGTGCACAGCTCCTAATAAAATTCAAATTAAATAATCACCTCAATTATAGATTAAAAATTCAGGTTCAACAATTATTCTAAGAGCAATACTTACTGAAAACCCTCAGTCATGTACCTGCTTCTTTTCCTTCCTGCCTGAATTTATAGTTCTCTCACATAGACATAATTTAGATTTACCTTAAATTGTGCCCTCAATTGGTTCCATTATCTCAACCTGGAGCAACCTGTGTCTATTCCTGGAATATGATATCATTATTCTTGAACTGTATTACCTACAGTCTATGCTATATTTTCTACATTGACCATTTTCAATGAAACCCTTTTTCAGCTCCTGTTAGTGCTTAGATATTTTTTGGTGGTTAAATGTGGAAGGAGGAGGACTGTGTCTGATCTATTCATTCCAGTTATGGTAATGGTCTTTGAAGAATATTCTTACTTAGTCATAGATGATACCAAGGTGTTTGATGTCCAATCTAATGTTTATAATACAGAATTATACTATATTTTGTAGATATTTCATGTTAGGTGGAGTTACTCCGGAGTCACTGCCTCCACAAGACTCACAGGTTACTGGGTTGACATTTCTGGTGAAAAGATTCATGTTTTCAGAGACTTGGTCAAAAGCCCATGGAAATTCCTTTCTCACAAAGGCATATAATTTTTACTGTCAAGTACCTATGTGCCTTATACTCATTTTCTCCTCCCTTTAGTGATCTAACCTCAGTTTGATTTACTGACTTTCTCTAGGAAGCGAGATTTCCATAAAATAATGGACTTTTCCTCTATGCTAACTCAAAAATACATCTTTTTAAAGGCTGTAACCCTGCAGAGACTCTGTACAGAAGCCTTTGGAGTCAAGAGGTAAACTGTGTATCACAAGAAGACAGAGTAAACAGAAATTAGGATCACAGATTGTCCACATAATAACCACCTAAAAATCAGAGAGTTCTTCAGTTCTACTAAAGCTTCTCTATTGTGTATTCCTTTTGTATTCTTTGCCTGATGGAGTTTTGAAAATATATGGTTGTTGGCACTGGATTTGTGGGTGCTGCTGAAGTGTTAATATATGCACAACTGACAACACACCTAATGTGCAAGCTGTGTTTTTGGGTGCTTTCAGAAGAAAATCTTGCCTTGGCGTTCTGTGGAGGTACAACAGTAGCAGTGCCATTAGACTGAAAAACTCAGCTTATTTATCTGCAGCGCAAACATGACTTCAGTTTCCAAGGCACTGCTAAAGCTCTGTCCCTATTAGTCAAAGGTGAAGTTCTGAGGCTGGAACAGCTACTGAGGCTGAGACAAAGCTCAAGAGAAAGAAATGAAGAAAAAGCTGAAGACTTAATTTGATTTTTTGTCTGGAGCTGGTGCCTGAAGTCTCAGTAAACACAGGCACTAGGAACAGGAGTAAGGAAGGAGGGGGCTACTGCTAACTATCAAGGAGATAGTACGGTTAATTGGAATTTAATTTACAGCCTGGGCTAGCAGTCTATCAGAGCAGCATCTGCATAAGTGACAGGCAAGATCATTCAAGGCAGAGAGAATCATCTGGGGCCAGGACGAGTGCAAATATGACCCTGATCCTCTCCCTTTCCTAAAAGGGCAATTCTAAAGAAGCTACAGAATTTTTCCAGGTTGCCCTGGAATTTCAGATCTGATCACTTCCATGCACAGTCATTCCTGCTTCTTCTTCCCTTCAGAGGAAGCTAGGGAAAGAGGCAGGGGCATGGCCTGCCACCATAGAGTTGGTGCTGCAGGGTTTTTCCACCCACAGATTGCCCAGGAGAAGGGTTGGCTTTGGCCATGGAGCCAGCCAGGAAGATTTAAGTGCTAGTGGAGTTCACTGTGCTAACACAAAACCTGGCATTTCATTGTGTGATTTTCAAAACCCCAAAGGAGCAAAACCTCTGAAGTTACCCAGCATAATGTGGTGTTTGTAAATATATCTTAACATTCTAAGATTTCCATTCTTTCCCCTCCATGATTCCATCAGGATTTTGGAATAGCAAACTGATTGCAATCCTGAGAGTGAGCAAGGAAACCTATTTGCTCTACCATCAAAGAAACAGAGTAATGGTTGTGCTAAAGTAAATGAATGTGGAATTCTGTCATCTTTGAAACTTTTGTTTGCAGCTGCCCTTTATATTGTTCATAGAACCACGGAATGGTTTGGGTTGGAAAGGACCTTAAGATCATCCAGTTCCAACACCCCTGACATGGGCAGGGACTCTTCATGCTAGACCATGCTGCCTAAGGTTCTGTCCAACCTGGCCTTGAACACTGCCAGGGATGGAGCATTTACCGCTTCTTTTGGCAACCTGTGCCCATGCCTTCTCCTCATCTTTTATGATAATGCAGATAGATGCATTCATCACCTTCCCTTAAGCGGTTTGCCATATATATTGATCTGTGAGCCTAACTAGCAAGAAATTCTCTGTTTATAGGAAGTCAAATAGAGCCCATGTACCCCATCACATGTTGTATTTACTTCACTGGTTGGTTTGAACCATGGTGTAGTAGCAGAGATCAAGTTGCTCAGGTATGTCCTTATGACCAAAAGTGATGTTAAAAACACTAAGTATGCACTTCTGTGTGGGTGACAGGACAGAAATAGTTAAGGAAATGGATCCAGGTTTTATCACCCTGGTCGGGCTTAAGCCTTGGGAACAGTAAAGAAAACAACAGGTATTAATGCCCTAGTCGGGCTTAAGCCTTGCGAACAGTAAGAGAACAATGAAGTGTCAAGATCGGTTAGCAAAACAAAGCAGGCAGTTTGCAAGATAAAGCAGAATGTGCAACTCAAAAACAGACCAAACCATGTAAATATTTGTAACCCTTAGTCGTTTTGCTGATTCAGGATGACAAGGAAGTAAGAGAGTGGAAAATTACTGCTTAGGACTTTGTGGACTATAAAAGGGATGCGAGATGTGGAATAAAGGTCTTCAGGTTTCACCAGAACTAGAGTCCGTCTTTGATTCACCACACTTATGAAGTTTGCTAAATGAGACTAATTGATTACATGAAGCCTGGGGTGATCAGATCAGGTCTAATGAAGTTGGATCACCTCTAATTCACTGTCAAGTGACAGGTTTTTAGTTGTTCACTGAAAGTTATTACTTTGCTTTATTAGTGTATCTGATCACACAGATTTTATTCTTTATTATTATTATTATTATTATTACCTTCCTAAGCAGTAGAAAGGGCTATTTTGGATTTTTACACAGTTTGTGGAGAAGAAAAATAACTACTTTAAATGCGGGGAAAGATTCCTGATATATTTGAAATGTAATTTTGTCTGGAAATTAGAGCCTATGAGAGACTGACTGGCTGGGTATATTGGGTTATGGCCATAATCAAACAGAGTCCACTTTAATTAATCTGATTATTATACATTTTGTGGTACTCTAAAATTGTTTAGATTCTCTGACATTTATTAAGAATAAACTTCTCTTCTACCTGGGGGTGATTGCATAATGCAGAATTATTAATGGTTAGTCATAAGAAACTAATCAAGTTAAAGGCAACATGAAGTGAGGGAATGAGCACAGAACCAGGAGCTAAGTTCTTCCATTAATTTGATACATGGTCTTGGAAAAAATCACTGCTTACCCCAGTCTCTCAATTTTCACTCCGCTAAAGAAGGAATATTAATATTTATTTCCCTATTTTGCCAGAGTATTGGGACAATTAGCTAATGCACATGTTTATGATTAAAATGTTAGCATTTCAAAACTGTCAATTTCTTTTTCAAAAATCAAATGGTAATATGTATAACTTCGTATTTACCTGTATGTGCAGATAATTAATAATGAATCTGGGGACCTGATTATGCTATTTATATCTTTAATTACCAATCCATTTGTTTGAAAGAAACATTCTCTATTATCTACTTAAATTGCTCCTATCATCGATAATACCCAAGTGAATTTATCTTCACAAAAGCTGTGTGAGGAAGTGAAGTACAGATTAAGGCCAAAACAGACTATTATGATAATCTAGTCTGACACTCATAAAACAGAAGACAGAGAATTTTCTTCCAGTAGTTTCTCTGGCAATGCCCTGTTGCATTTCCTGTTTTTCAACAGGAGAAATAAAGCTCAAGGAAAATCAACTCTGATTTTTCAAACCTCTAGATATACGTGTAATTCAAATCAAAACAAGTAAAATTTTACTTACTCTTAACTGCTCACTGACTTACTTGTGGTGAAAAAAAATGTCTTGTGTATGGAAGTATCAGTGAGGTTTTTTAGTAGTTTGTCTAAGGTGACACAGCACAGGAGAAGGCTAGGAGCAGAACTTGTTTCTTCCGGAGTCCTCATTTAGTTCATGTAATTGTAAGGCTGTGTGGGTGATAAATAGCTTGGGCTCACCTGTGGTATAAGCTTTTTTAAATTAAAGGCTCAAGCTCTGGTATAAACTTTATGCATTCATGTAAAAACTCATTTGCTTTCATTTTTTTGCCACCAGAATTCTTTCCTTTAGCATGTGAAATGCTATTGAAGAAAACACTGAGCCCTGAAACAAAAGAAGGCCTCACTGGCATTGTGGGCTCCTTATCAAGCAATATTACATTTCTAGTAACAAATATTATAAATTGCGGAGTTGTAGAATAATTTCAGGTAGAAGGGACCTCTGGAAGCCATCTGGTTGATGCCACTCTCCACTTCAGGACCTGTCCAAATCAGGGCTAACTTCACAGTTGGAGATAATTTCAGAATTAGATCATGTTACTTGGGCTCATCTATAAAATGTTTACTATTTCCATCTTCCTAACAGTTCACTGTGGTGGGGTTTCTTATCTGACATCATCTAGTTCTCTCCTACTAAACCCAGTAATGATGTGATCCAGGTGAGTCAGTCCTTGATCATGTCATCTACCTTTTGCTGGACACCAAGTTTTCTCAATATGCTTGTGTTTTGGGAGATAAAGTTTGACCAAATAATAATGAAATATAGGCCTTGTACAGTGCTTAGCCCATTTGACTGAGTTACAAATAATAATTTGCAATATTGTTTAACTATAATTCAATCAGAAGCAGAATTTAGTATCCTGTGTTAAAATAATATTTAATGCCTATGGTCTAGCCCTCTGAAAAAAATAAAGACATACAGGAAAGAAATAAAACAAAACCATATTCCAGGACTACCAGACAATTTCTGTTATGTTTTTTAGGGGGTGTTTTTTGGTTTCTAAAGCCTCTAGTCAGGCAGTCGTAGAGAGCGATAAGGTCCCCCCTGAGCCTTCTCTTCTCCTCATTAAATAAATCCAGTTCCCTCAGCTGCTCCACTTGAGACTCTCGAGACCTTTCCTCATCTTCATTGTTCTTCTTTGGATACAAAGTCCAAAGTTTAGCTTCATCCAGGAGAAATACAGTTCATTAGCTCTGAGATTCCATTGTGATGTGAATCAAAGTGCATGTGAGGTAGTCTTAGAATTGGTCATGATGCATGGAAGGAGTCATTCCCTAGGGTTATATTAGCATAAGTGACATCAGAAGAAGACTTTTTGAGTTTACTGTTATGACACATCAGAACTACTAGAAACTGTGCTTTTGTGCTAAGTGAAGCAGGTGAAGCAGGTAATTCTTCATCGTAATTGTGTCAAAGTTTTGGTTAGAATTAAAATTAAAGGAAGCTGTGCCAGAAATGCTCAATGAAACTGTGGTATAGGAAACATAGCTTTCAGACTTCTGCCAGATCAAGCTCACTGCAACCACATGACATGTTTTCTAAACTCACTTAGATAAGCTCACAAAACATTGACAGGAGCTTTGTTCCAGCAGGCTTCATGCCTCATTGCATATCATCTGTTATTCTGCAGCCAGCATAAACACATTTGCAGTGTACAGTGTGCCTTGGTGAATTTCAGCACAGTGCTGTAGTGTGTCTGTGCCTGGTTTGGAACCTGCTTCTGCTGAGTAAGCCAACAGTGCACAGATCCAGGCCTTGGGATCGTGGCACCATAACTGCAGAATGCTCACATAACCTGCTTCAGTTCTTCGGTAATGCTGTTTATTAAGTCACAGCCTTAATTTCTCATAATAATGTTTTATACTGTAATTTTTAATGACACAGGGGTGGACTTCTCTTTCTAATTTTTCTTTCTGTGGCTTTTGCAAAATGGCTTTTTAATGACTTCTAAGACATGCAGCTATAATTAGTATTAGTAGTTCAAACTCTCATAAAACTCACTCCTTGCCTGAACAGAAGGTATGCTGTTTTCCTTAGGTGTAAAAGTGTGAGTGAATACCCTGCTTTCAAAACATATAATGGTTTCCACTCTGAAACAGAAAGAAAATAGCAGGACGTATGCATAACAAACAACTGAACATTGAAGAGTTTATAAAGCGAATAAAGTTAAAATTTAAATACATACAATTTTTCCAAGCTGAGTTGTTTCTGAAGCTCTAAGTTTGCCCTCAATTGTTAGTGATAAAATATGTTTGTTTATTAATTAGTTTGGAAAAATTTCCTTCCTTTGCACATGCATTCACTAACTGGCTTTAACTGGTTCCATAGTTATACAAAAACATACTTTAGAATCACCTATTGCTTATGTCGAAAAAAAAAAAAAGCTTTAATATTTTCTGAAGGGTCTTATGAGATGAAATTCTGGTCCAGCTAATACTATGACCTTTTTCAGTGGTAATGTTCTGACAAGTAAATTCCCTGAAATCAATGTTATAAGCTACTTCTTAAAAAGAAAATACTAATATAGCTGTTGACCATTTGGACACCGACTTTAGAGGTCTGATAATAACCTTATGCTATGGCATTAGGCTTTTTCAAAGTATTCCATGAACCATGCGATCCCTTATTTACTCTTGCACTGAATTTGACATTACAGTTACATGTGGGGTAAGAAAAGATGGTGCCTGTTTTCTCGGTAATGAAAACATTGTACGAATATTAAGAAGAAAAAAACCAATTGCCTAGAATATATGTATTCTTATTAAGCAGTTAAAAATCAAGGATGTTTTTTCTCCCTTCAGGAACAGCAGAAAGTAAAAAATAAATCTGAGATTAAAATAAGTTTTACCTCCGTTAAATGATAGATGTAGAGAGAAATGGAACATAAGCAAAAATTACCTTTTTTCACCTTTTATGTAAGTTTTGTCTAGCAAAATATTCTGTGAGGAGCACTGTGTAGAAAGGGAAAAAGCAATCTAAATACTGCCAATTAGATGGTGAATTACTGTTGGAAATGGAGATGATGAGCAATGCTATGCAGAATTGGTAAGTTCAAGGGAAAGTGCATCCTTAAGCATTGGGTCAATTTGAATCCCTTCAGAAAGGAAAAACTTGTGGCTTCTGAAACACAATTAGCATGGGCATCTGTTTCACTTGTTTCTGATTCAAAGCAGTGTAGCCACTTCCTGACTGTCTGGTCATTGTATATGGTTTTATACCTAAAGTGTCTGAAGAGTTTACGGCCTTCAATGGGAGTTTATCATCCCAATATTCCTCTGAGTGTTGGTTGGAAGTGTAATATTTTCATAAAGGAAGAACCAAGCACACATAAAGTGGCGTCATTCCCTGTGAATATAGAAAGAATCAGAGACACAGTAATGCTATGTAGTGTGTCATCCTAACATTCTTCTATCTCTTATCCTTTCTCTTGGTTTATTTTTTTTATTTCCTTTAATTTTTTTTTCTTTTCTTCCTCCTCACCTCCCCCAGAAAACCCAAATAAACAAGATAAACAAAAAAACCCCACCAACCCTGATTTCCTAAAAGAAAAAGACTCATGATTATTCTCTGGATGTATCTGAGAGACCTCTTCTCAATAGCTTTTAAATCTACTTCAGTCAAACCTGACAGGGGGGTGTATTTCTGAAGCTATTGATTTACAGTGACTGTCATAAGTAAAGTCAGCCAGTGTATGTTTGTGCTCTGACTGAACAAAAATCAACCAAAGAAGCTCAGTCTGTGTTGAACACTAGACATTGCACACAGTCACCTTGAGAAATCTGTGCTTATTTGTTCTGATTTGCATGATAGGGTATTTTTTTGTTAGTTTATTTTATTTAACATTTTTTGCATTGGACATTTTTTTCTTGTTGCAGACAACCTGTCTGTTGTACATCACTGTGGTATATTTTACACATACATGAATTAATATATGCATACATACATGTGTATATATATGTTTCCTGACCAAAATATAGTCAGAAAAGAGGAGAACCCATCCTTTTCCCCTGTGACTTCAGACATGCTTACATGAATTTTCTAGTTTCCAGACTGAAAGGAAGCTAATGAGCTTTCCATGAGATCACTGGGTAACCCTATCCTAGGATCAACTGCTTTGTGAGAAAAGGCCTATTTACATCCCCCATATTTAGTTATGGTTCTATGTGAAGAGCAGTGGTTTGGCTATGACAAATGTTACTACAATGAGTGAACTAACACGTTCTTGGCAAGAAAAAATTGGAGCTAACAGCATAAAAATACTTACACCATAAAAACATTGATGGTGGTGGAACAAACTGGGGAAAACAAGCAAACAATCAAGCAAACAAAATCCCCTAAAATACTGAGGGATTGCTGTAATCTGCCTATTCCAATGCTGAAGTAAAGAACTTTACTAAACAAAGTCGCTTTGATAGCAGTATTTATCATACTTTCTTTCGTTTAAGCTGTTGAAAACTTGTTTTCACTTAGAGAAGACTTTACTGAACACTCTAGTAAGCCTTGGGTTGTTGTTTTTTTTCTTGAATAACTGTTGTGTTTCAACCTATATTGCGGTTCTAGGTAGAATCAACTCCATACTGTGTGAGTGCAGGAGGTTGGAAGGTAATTAGTAATCCCCAAGAATATGTCTGAGCTGTGTTAAAAGAGTCAGATGAAAACACTTCTGTTGCAGCTTGTCAAGAACAAAGCATGTTTTAGAATAGACTGTTGCTAGCTATTATTTGTAATAATACACTGGATTAATTCTGGAAGGGGACCCTCTAAGGCTGAAAAAGTGTTCCCAAGACCTCTGGTGCAGGAGTCTCTCCTGATGTCGAAGGGGAGGTTTGCTTGTGCTAGCATACTAAGATGTATTTCTACCTGTTAGATTTCCAACTCTGGACTGAATCCCACCCTCTGAGTAGGTGTCATTTGAAAACAGGCTGTTTCTGTTTCCTGCTATCTTATTGCTGAACACAGCTCATCCTCTCACTGACATGTAGCTATTTGAAATGCTCATGCTGCTCATGCGTGGTGTAGATAATCTTTGAATCTGGCATGCTAACAGCACTCTTAAGAACTGCAGCTAGTGATGGACTGAAAAGGGTGAGAACTATGCAAGCAATTCAGTGGCTGGATACCTATCAACTGTTGTGGTGTATATTAAGATGAAGATAATTAGACATGGTTGGGTTCTGTTAACATTTCTGGCTAGTGGAATGGAATGGGTGCCAAGGTGCTTTTACAATATAAAGGAGGGGTGCTTGAAATGGGATAGAAGCTGGCAGCCAGGGCAAATGGCAAACCCTGTGCAAGGTGCACTGATATGCACTGTCTAGAAAGAATGAACAGGGGAGGAATCGTGCAGATCTGGATCTAACAGACTTTGCGTTAGATTGAGGCTGACTGCAACAGGTATGGTACCTGCTCACTGTATGGTCTACAAGTACAGCTCGGGGCACAGAGCAGAGACAGACT
The DNA here is from genome assembly GCF_012275295.1 of Melopsittacus undulatus. Taxonomy (NCBI): domain Eukaryota; kingdom Metazoa; phylum Chordata; class Aves; order Psittaciformes; family Psittaculidae; genus Melopsittacus; species Melopsittacus undulatus. The sequence goes on along the minus strand of NC_047527.1, from coordinate 66,311,092 downwards.
GGAGTGCCTTGCTCTTTGGCAACAACCCTGCAGCAGTAGTGGTATATTGGATAATGTCCATTAATGTTTTTTCTAAAAGAACAACTATGGATTTAATTTCCAGAGATTAGAAAAAATCTCTTTACACCAGACCTAGTTTATTACAAGTGGTGATACTACCCAGAGGATGAAGAATTCTAAAAGCAGTAAGGACTTGTTTGTGCAAACTGCCAGCCTAGTATGCCAAGTATGGGAAGAAAAGAGTTCTGAAAGAAGGACAAGAGTGTAAGTTTGTTTTTTTTTTTGTACTTATTAATCAGTGACATGTTCCATCCCTGGCTTATAACTGATTCAAGGCAGATGCTTTCCAAGCAAGGATGGGATCACGCATGTATTAAATTATCTGTGTTTTGGATAGTAGTTAAGTTTTATGACCTCCAGTAATTTCTGTGTTCCTGAAAGATTTCATGGCTTTTTCACCTTTTAACAGCTTTAATTAAAGTAGATGCAGTACAGAAGAATGTCTAAAAAGCATAAAGATGGGTAGAATTTAACCTGGTTTAGACACTGAATTTAGTTCTCCCTATTTGCCTCATAGTTCTCCCATCTAAGTAATCACAGCAATTTGGCAGCTCCTTTGTAGGGGGTTTAAACTACTATCTAAAAGTATCCAAAAAAATAAAAGATTGTAAGTGACATTTTGCAAGAGAGAAGAACATCACGATTACTGGGAAAAGGTCTGATTTCTGTCGAAACATGGAGCAGTTGGGGTTATGTTACATAGTTTGTTTCATTGAAATGTATGTGTAAGACGTCAAAGGGCACAGCTACGTGTCTTGGAGTGGACAAAGTAGTTCTTGCATGTATCATTCTAATCAGCAATTAATTAACAATAGAAGATTAGGCTGAGATTTTTCTAAACTTTGTCTCAAGTTTCAGGCTGAGCCAGTTGACATTTATAATGAAGTTAATGCTCTTGCATTAATGAGTGGTTGAGTTGTTTTACAGGACTTCTGAAGGTGGCTTTCATTAGCATTGCTACCAGGTAGAAATAAAAGGGTTCAGTTGTACATATTATATTTACTAAGTTTGCAGGCATTGCTTCTCTGGGATTGTATCCTTGCTCAGGATGAAGCAGTATGTGTGGAGGAGGAAAGGGTATTGTTTCCTATAGCTTTGGCTGAACCCTCTTCCAGAACCAGAAACCTAAAGGTCTTCAGAAAAACAGCTGGCGGCTTTTAAACAAATACGTGTCCTAGTCTGGTGAAGCAAACAGTTCACATCACCAAGCACAATATGTTTTCACAAACTGTAGCATAATCCCAGTGACACAGATTTCAAATTCATTGTTCAAATTAACATTAGACATTTCTCTGAGTGTACTTTCATAAGAGGGGTTTGTTCTATAGAGGGAGATCAAGACTGTTTGCTTGATTTATTGTGCCTGAAACTCTCTCATCCTAATCCTCCGTCTTGGACCATTTCTTCTTTTTCTGCATGCATGAAGCAATTGCTGTCATACTGAATGCTTGCAGGTGAAGAGTAGGTGAACAAAGCCCTGAAAAGCTGATGCAAATTGCAGCAGAAAAAATCAGTTGCCAAGGGAATGTTGAGCAACACAAAGGCAATGGCTCTATCCTCTAGGTAGATCTTCCACCTTCATTTATGCAGGACAAAGGCTTGATGTTTGCTCCCCAGTGAAAGCTTCCCACTTGTCAGGTAATGTGCAGCCTCTGTGCCTTTGGGCTAACTGTCTAATAGACTGTATGCATTGAACTTGGGCAGCTGTTCTGACAGGAGAGGAAGGAAATCACTTCCGAAATATGCCACCCTATAGGTTCTGTAACTTCTTTAAAAAATTTGTCAGCTGGGAAGATCAAAAGGTAACAAGGTTTTGAGATACAGCAAATGCCCAGGTTGATGCTGTGAGAAAAGCAAATGTAGTATTTCTCCCAGTGCCTCTGGTAAAAGAATGAGTCTCTGTCCCTTGTCCAATCTTTAGGCCATTATAAAATTACCTGTAGATAATTTTGTGTATGTGTATATGTATAAACAGGTAATGACTTTAATTTCCATAATAGTTAAATGGATATTTTTTGTGGTTGTTTTAGACATTCCCATACAAGTTTTTGAAACATCTGTAGTGGGTTTCTTCCAAGGTTGCAATAGATTATTCAGCATATTTCTTGTTTGCAGGCACAGTCTAAACGTGAAAACAAAGACTGACTGCTGAGACGAAGTAAAGTTTCTGTGCCTTTGAGCATGGTGCTTTCTCTTTCACTTGTTTTAGGCACCTCCTAGTTTATCCATAAAAACAGGGACACTTTCATGACCAGTAGGAAAAGAAATGAAACGTATACTAAACAAGTGCTAAAGACTCTATGATCCATCTTTGGTTTTTATGGTAGCATGTTGGCCTCACAGTAAGATGACTGCAGTAGCACAGCGTCTTAGCAATGCCTGTACTGAAGTGGAAAAAAATTACCTTTGCATTCTATTTTTAATGAATCAAGCCTCACTAAGATAATAAGCTCCCTTTGCAACTGAAAAATTACATGAGTGAGTGCTGTAAAGGAGTTGGAGGGATTTGGTTTTGTTTTGGAAAACATTGCCACTGTTTTGATGGATTATTTTTTTCCTCTACTATCTACTTTGTTTCCTCTCCTGCTATGATTTTCTTTGAACAGCAATATTGTGTTTACCTAGTGACAGTGAAGGATAAGTTGTTCTTAGCTGTCAAACAGGAAACTTCAATTTGGGTTTGACCTAGAAACATTTAATAGCAATGTCTTTCTCAGTGTCAGATAAGAAGGTTGGGGAAGTTGGAAGCAACCTATGAGATATTAAAAAGGGGTATATTTCACAATGCATGAAAAAATAAAATCTTGAGAGAAAAAATAGATCTTTCATTACTTGTTAGAAAGCAGTAGGGAAACATAAAAGAAGCTTTTTTTTTTCCTCCTCTCTTCAAGTGGTAAAGAGATTGATAAAAGCAAAGTAACATGAAGTAGGTTTTTATCTTAGGGTAACAGGCATTACTTTTTCTCCCAAGTGAACTACTGTACAGAAAGCAAAAATATTTGCTGTCTGCAGAACATCCCTGTAAAGGGGATGGCAAATTCTCTGATAGCATTTCCAATGAGATGGCTGAGGTTACCTCACCCTCTGCCTGAGATATGTGGATTCAGAGATGCCAAAGTCTACCAGGAAGCTCTCTTCCATATCAAACAAGTCTGCCAGACAAGCATTGCTGCACATTAACACCCTACATAATTACCTGTTGCTATCCAGCTCTTGCTTATGAGTAAATACAGGGAGAAAGTTACAAATAAGTCACTTTGTGCCATGTCAGATGGTGACAGAACTGGTTTTGGCACAGTAATATATTTTGAACATTTTATTATTTTTTCTATTCCCACCATGAAGTGCCATGGCATCTATTTATCAAAATTGTGCCTGAACATGAGGAACACTAAGCAGTCTATTTTCTTGTTTTGATTGTGAGTGCTTCTGTGGCAAGTTGCACAGTGGAATTACTAGGACCCTTGGCAGTGATAAAGGTGTGTGTAGATCTTGTAGGCATGATGTTGCCTAGACATACTATTTCTCTGCACTAACTTCTGTATGTAAGATTTTAGAGTCTTGCTGAGTGCTTCTTCCTCTTTAAACAGTAACCCTAAGTAATTGTTATGTTCACTTTGCTGTAGTTAATAAACTATTTTAATACTGATATCTAATCACATAGCATAAGGTGGTGTTTGTGGGGGTTTTAAAATATTTTTTAATTTCCTGGTCATGTAAATATCAACATTTCTGGTTGCATGAGTCCTGATTGTGAGAGTTCTAGAGCTTATTACACCCCAATACCATAAAGCATCCATATATTACTCTTCTTTCTCCAAGCTAGGCACTTTATACCCTTCTCATTATACATACTTGCTGGTTTGTGCCCATAGACGTGGACTTACATTGCATAGATTCATTACAAGGTTTTGTATTTTTGATTCACTGAAAGACTTTGGTCTTAAAGTGTAGTTGCTATTCAACTGATACTCTCAAAAGTAGATTTAGTCTTTCAGAAGAGGAATCTGCTTTTTTACAATGCCATTGACTGTCCATGAATAATTTATTATTATGTCAGTCCACCTCTACTATTACATGCAGGCTGCAGTGCTTATCAAGTGTATTCAATAAAATTTTTAGCTAAGCAGTATTGAATGCCATTGCAGCTGACATAATGGTTCTTGACAGCGTTTTGAAAGTTACTGCTGTTAGCTTATGTTTGTACAACTTCCAGCCAGCTATTGTGTTTAACCCAGCCAGCTGCATCTTACAATCCAGACCTCTGGCAAACCACAACAATAACAAGGACAAGAAGGACTGCTAGATGTAATGCAAGTAGATTCTGATCCCACTGACACATACTTAAATGGAATAACTCTAGATTTCATTACAGTTGTTCTCCACGTATCACAACTGAGCTCTGAATCTGTTTCCCCCAGTCACGTTAGTCAAATAAACATCAATAATCGTAATGCAATTCATGCTAGAATTTCATATCTGAATGGCACAAAGTCTAAAGAAAGGTAATGATTAGAGGTAGTGTTTACTTTGTGGATTGCTTATAGATTTTACCAGAACTCTGTGAACAATAGAATCATAGAATCGTAGAATAATTAGGGTTGGAAAGGACCTTAAGATTATCTAGTTCCAATCCCCCTGCCATGGGCAGGGACACCCCACACTAAACCATATCACCCAAGGCTTTATCCAACCTGGCCTTGAACACTGCCAGGAATGGAGCATTCACTACCTCCCTGGGCAACCCATTCCAGTACCTCACCACCCTAACAGTAAAGAATTTCTTCCTTATATCCAGTCTAAACCTCTGCTGTTTAAGTAATGATATATCCACAGCTTCGAAGCAGATCTTACATTATAAAGGTGAAATCTTCTTGCTTACTAGTTATGAATCAAGCAAATATAAATAGGACAGCTTTAAAATGTTAAAAATTTTAAAGGAATACTGACATTCAACATGGTAGCTGCTGACAAATCTTGTATTGACAGTAAAATTAACGCTAGAAAAGCTTTGCAGTGATAGGGACTATTATGTGAGCTTTTGAAAATAATTGAGAGATAACTGATCATAAATGAACTGAATTTTCACTGCTGCTGAGGATTTTGAGGTATTTATCAGGAACAGGATAAGTCATCAAAAAAGATTCTGTACTTGCTGTTGACAAAAGTCTGCTCTGGAGTTTTGCAGTGCATGCACAGGCATAAAAGAGTTCTTGAGCAGCACAGAGGACAGTTTGTTTAATAAGACTGGAGAAGAAGCAGGGGATTTGACATTCTCCAATGTCCTGAATAAAGAATCTTCATTATGTTTGTCATAACTGAGTCTTATCCTTTCTCTCTAAATAGTGCTGCAGTTTGCATGCATCTAATCACACAAAGAGACAGGAGGTTTCATCCTGCTCATTTCCTTCTGCATTCAAGTGCAATTTGGCCTGAGATTATGATGATTCACAATGCACTTTATTATAAGCATTAAACACAGAAACAACAAATTCATGTCCCTTCCTATCAAAGCCATTAGTAACTGATTCTCCAGGAACCCATCAAAAGAAATGAACAGGCAAATAACAGAAAATTCAGGAAGGTCTCTGAAATGAGAGAAATCTGACATACAGAACAGTAAGGTGCAGATGCACTTACTTAATATATGCCATGTGCACTGGAGGTGAAAATATTTGGAATTCATTTGATTCACTAAGATAATGAGATATGAATAATGGTGACCTTCTTGCAGATGTTAATGTAATTCCAAGACTGGAGGTAACCCATGAATGGGCATGCTTTTAAGGGAGTGCACAGAGGCCTGGGGAAAATATGGAAGGCCCTGAAGAAATGTATATGATTAAGTAAGTATTTTGAGTTCAATATGAGTAAGAAGAAACGCATTAAAAACTGCCTGATTGCTAAGACCTTAAACAAGAACCTTTCAGATGAAAGCACACTTTGATACCATCAACCCACTTTGGGTTTAGCTTAGCTTTACCCTAATGGAAATTGAATATGCAGTACTGGCTCAGCTTTTAGAAGTCTAGAAAGCCAACCATGTTCTGGGCTGCATCAAAAGAACCGTGACCAGCAGGTCAAATGAGGTGATCCTGCCCCTCTACTCTACACTCGTGAGACCTCACTTGGAGTATTGTGTGCAGTTCTGGTGTCCTCAACACAAAAAGGACATGGAACTGTTAGAACAAGTCCAGAGGAGGGCCATGAGGATGATCAGGGGACTGGAGCACCTCCCATATGAAGACAGGCTGAGAAAGTCGGGGCTGTTCAGCCTGGAGAAGAGAAAGCTGCGTGGAGACCTCATAGCAGCCTTCCAATATCTGAAGGGGGCCTACAGGGATGCTGGTGAGGGACTATTCATTAGGGACTGTAGTGATAGGACAAGGGGTAATGGGTTGAAACTTAAACAGCAGAGGCTTAGACTGGATATAAGGAAGAAATTCTTTAGTGTTAGGGTGGTGGGGTACTGAAATGTGTTGCCCAGGGAGGTAGTGAATGCTCCATCCCTGGCAGTGTTCAAGGCCAGTTTGGATGAAACCTTGAGTGATATGGTTTAGTGTGAGGTGTCCCTGCCCATGGCAGTGGGGTTGGAACTAGATGATCTTAAGGTCCTTTCCAACCCTAATTATTCTATGATTCTATATAAGTAAGAATATATGTCTTAGAGGATGATAAAATCAATGTTGAATCCTCAAGTCCTACAGAGTGTTCTTTACTGCTAGCAAACAGATATCCATTGTGGTGGACCAAACACGAAATCGTAAAGCAAATACAAAATATCTAATCTTTGTGAGCAAAATGAAGGCACAAATTCTTAAAATTGCATTCCTATCAAAGATGACTTTAGGCAGGGAAACAGAGATATCTGGGCCTCCTATTCAGTGATGTTAACTTAAGCAGTTTGACTACTCTACCCTCCTCAGTGCCTCTTGTGTATATTTAGCACTCACAAAAAAGAAGAGAAAAAAAAAGGCTGATAGATCCTAATAGATCATAGTTTCAGCAGAATAATAAGCCAGGTAAGCTGTGGCATGTTTAGAGAATGAGGGGTGTTTCGTTGTCCTGTTAGAACAGTTGAAATATTCAGCTATTATTTCCTGTAAGGTCTTAGGAGTAATTGTCAGTAGAAACAGAACATCAATACTAAAGATTAAAAATTACCTCAGGTATAAGTATCTATTTATCTGGTTTTCCTCCTTTGTAGTTAGTGTCATTAATTTTTCTTACAGTTGGATGTAGACATTATTTTACTTCTATTAGTATGCACTTTTTACACATCTTTTCCATCACAAATATGTATTAAATTAATTGGTCATTTATGTCTTTTTTTACCTACCTGGGACTGAGTATGCTTGCATTGTTTAATTACAGGATTTTAGTGTCTATAGTAGAGATATGTGGGTTAGTGTATTTAAGCTATTTTTGATCCTCTTTAGAGAAGCCTTTTTTTTTTGATACAGTGATGCCCTTCTTAACACTGCTTTGGGAACACCAAACTGTTACAGACAGTTCTTGGAAGAAATAATTAGTATCAAAAGGGACAGAAGAGGGCTGTCTAAGAGGATATCTAGTGGAAGGTGTCCCTGCCCATGGCAGGGGGTTGGAACTAGATGTCTTTAAGGTCCCTTCCAACCCAAACCATGCTGTGATTCTGTGACTAAGCAGCATATGACTGAGCAAACCTCTGGTGGAGAGGAAGATGCATGTCAGTCAGCAGTGTGCCCTGGCAGTAAGGAAGCCTGACAATATGCTGGAATATATTGACTTCAGTTAGATTCAATTGAGTGATTATTCTTTAAAGAAATTCTTTACTGTTAGGGTGGTGAGGCACTGGAATGGGTTGCCCAGGGAGGTAGTGAATACTCCATCCCTGGCAATGTTCAAGGTCAGGTCGGATGAAGCCTTGGGTGATATGGTTTAGTGTGAGGTGTCCCTGCCCATGGCAGGGGGGGTTGGAACTAGATGATCTTAAGGTCCTTTCCAACCCTAACTATTCTATGATTCTAATGTGCCAGTCCTCACAATGATCTCATTGCTTGAGATGTCACTGGACTGAGGACATTTGAATATGGTTGGTTTCAAATATGGAGAGTGTGATTAAACAGACCAGGTGTCAATTTTGAGACCACATTTCTCCAGCTGGTTAGTGATAGAGAAATCTATTGTAAGGTGACATGAGGAACTTTGAGTTACACAATGAAGTTAAATGTTTGTGAAGAAGCAATTAACTGAATTCCTTCCCACCTCCACAGAAAGTGCAATGCTACCCTGGAAGGTTGTTTTGTTTCAGAGAAACTTGATGCTAATTAAAAAAGACTCCATATTCCAGACATGCACTTTTGGTGGTTGTCTGTAGGCATGGCATCCTGCTGTGCCCACATTTACAGCTCTGTCCTCCTGTAACATTTGCTGTCTTCCTGACTGCATCTTCACGTTCACCTTTTTAAACTCTTTATTTTTTAGGACTGAAGTAATTTATCAGAAACAACTCACAGCATTTACATCCTATTAAGAAACACTCTGAACTCATTCTTTATGACCAGTAACAATTGTGACAATCATTTTCATTTGCACAGAAATTTATTCCAAAGCTTCTAACAAATTGGTATGCGGTGACAGGTGAAGAACTGTAATTCCATTAGTAAATTGTGGTCATTTCAAAGGGTCAAAATAAGCAGCTGCTTAATAACCTTGATCTTGCAGAAAGTGATGTGAAAATTTTAAATGTGAGACGTTGTGTTCCCTTTTTAATGCACCTTAATAGAGAAAGATAATCTTGAATGAGTAATATTTTTTTGCATCCTTAGGCAGTTGTGATTCTGTCCTAGCAGGAAATAAAAAAGCAAGTGATGGTGAAAGATTCCACATCACCATACTGTATAGGTATTTTCTGGAGGTATTAATGTATCTGTCTTGCAGTATCCTTGGAAGAGAAGGCACTCACTCAACCCAGATAGCATGGATTTTGTGTGCAGTGCTTTCAATCATGTTGGTGGGATTCAGAGAATCTATGTAGACTAAATGAGGAGACATGAAGATGTTCTATTTACTCATAATCACTCAGAAAAGAATTAAAAGCAGATGATAAATCAGAAGTTGTCTTTGTCTAGTCACTGCAAAATTATGTTCAGGAGTGATATTTTAAAGATGCACTTGTAATCAGAATAATGCTTCATTTCATCTGCTGAAAGGTTGATTACAAAATGAGTACAGGGATAAAAGAAGGGACAATCATCTTAAACAGTGAGGGATACATCAGCTCTTCTCTCTGAGCCAGCTCAAGTCTTTGTGACAGTGTTGACAGAGCTTCCTACTCCTGATGCTGGCAGGGGCAAGGTGTCAGCCACTGTTCCTTAGGGGGACCACTTCTTCACAGCAGTAGCTGCCATGTTCTCCAGCTTAGCCTTGCCCTCTGTGGTAGCAGCAAGACTGTCCAAGACAGAGAAGCTGTATGTGATACTGATATTGTCAGACCCCTTCTCTAACCACAGCCAACTGGGTAGTACGGCTGTCACAGGCATATTATACCGACATACGGTCCATGTGTCCTGCTGGCTGTTGAAAAAATGGTGGGGACTTTGAATCATGGAAAAATTAGAACAGATAGTTTTCCCCTTGAAGATATCTGGTTTTGATGACACTTGTAAAACATTTGGGGGAAATTTTTTTTTTTTTTTCATGTTAGATTTCCCACTTTTGATGCGGACTGGAAATGCTTCCAGAGCGTCCCAAAGCACAAAGGAGAACAAGTAGTTCAGTTTAGGAAGGAAATCATGTTGGGGTAGTCCATCTTTCAGATACAGAGAAGCAAAGATAGTGAAGTTGGTGCTAAAGGAATGTAAATATTTCAGTGTGAAGGGTAGTTTTCTTTCTAAGTATTGATTATGAAAGCTTCAGGTACCCCACTGCAGTGCATAAAGACTAAGAAAAATCTGTATCAAGCAGCAAGAAATCCGCAGTATTCTTCCAAAATTGCTTGTCTTCTAATTATTTAACAGAGCTTTATTAATGCAGTTTGTACATATAAAATGCTGGGTAAACAGGCAATTTTACTTCTCTCCCTGTTGTATAGAATAAATAGCAGTTTCTGTACATGGATGTCTCTGTGTGTGTATTTATATCCATTTAAATGCCCAAATACAACTTTGATATATATAGTTAAAGAAATCCACAGGGTGATACAGCTACTTCTCCATTCCCTCTCTTACTCTGTTTCCTCCAAGGAAAGACCTCTACTCTTGTTTTCTCCCAGTTGAACTTGATATCAAGAGCTAGAATTTAGGTTCTCCTGAGTGATGCATTAGTTTGGTTTTAACTGCTTATAACATCTAGATTTTCAGATGCAGTGTTTTAGAGCAACATACACTAGAGCAAATTATAAGAAGCTGTATGTTAGGAGCAGTTGGGCAAATTCATCTGGTGCTTCTTACAGTTTTCAAAAGCAGAACACTTCACAGCTGCTCATGAATGTTCCTATTTCAGGCTACACCCCCTGACTAGTAGAAGAGCTGCAAAGCATGCCCAACAGTGTTCAAGTGCTTTGAAATTGCTAGGTCAGAACTCTTTCAGAGGCTGAGGAGAGCTAAGCAAGGATGGTGTGCATGGCCAAGGTGTATCTCTCACATCCCATCTACTTTTCAAGTAGCCTTGTTAAAAATAAAAGAAAAATATGCAGTTTGGTGATCTTCTTCTTTCATATAAAAACAGATGGATATTTTTTTTAGCATGTTCCCTAAAGGTGTGTGATTTATAGCTTAAGCTTCATTAAACAGACTCTCAGCCTAACTGAACAGTTTTTGTCTCTGATGTGTTCTTTTCAGGTGCATGCTGTACCTGACAACACACTGGAGGATGGAGGCAAAAACTGGGCTGAGACACTGTTAACTGTGTCACTCTAATGAGCTTCTGTGGAATTGTGTTGGTTTTCCTGTGGAGAGGATGTGGCATGTCACTTCAGAAACAATTTTAGTTTGCTTGTGTTCAATCTACAATTCTGCTAGTGCTTTACTTACATGGATTCAGAATGTGATTGGAGAAATGAATGCAAGAATATCATCAATGTCTGCCAAACAGAAGATCATAGAATCATAGAATGATTTGAGCTGAAAAGTATCTTAAATATCATCTAGTTCCAGCCCTGCCATGCATAGCGATACCTACTGCTAGACCAGGTTGCTCCAAGCCCTGCCCAGCCTGGCCTTGGATGCTGCCAGGGATGGGCAATTTCTCTGGGCAACGTGTGCCACTGCTTTGTCACCCTCACAGTAAAGAACTTTTTCCTAATATCTAATCTAAATCTACCTCTTTCAATTTAAACCCATTCTCCCTTATGCTGTCTTACATGCCGTTGTAAAAGGTCCCCCTACAGATTTCTTATAGACCGCCCTTTAGGTATTGGAAAGCTGCTTTAAGGTATCCCCTCAGCCTTTTTGTCTCCAGGCTGAACCACTCCAACTCTCTCAACCTGTCTTCATCAGAGAGGTGCTCCAGCCCTCTGATCATCTTCGTGGCCTCCTCTGGACTCACTCCAACAGGTCCATGTCCTTCTTGTGTTGGGCGCCCTAGAGCTGAATGCAGTACTGAAGGTGGGGTCTCATCAGAGTGGAGCAGAGAGGGAGAATCACCTCTCTTGACCTGCTGGCCACACTCCTTTCGATGCAGCCCAATATACAATTGGCTTTCTGGGCTGCAAGCTCACACTACTGAGTCGTGTTGAACTTCTCATGGACCAATACCCACCAATCTTACCCCTCATGGTTGGGTGATCTAAATCCATTCTCTGCTCAGTTTATATTTGTGTTTGGGATTACCCCAGGATAGCATCATTGGCTCAGGAAGTCCTTGAGTTACTAAAGTCTGGGAGAAGTATGTTGGGACTTAAAATTTTCTAGGCCTCTACCGTTGACAGTGGTAGTAGACATTTAGGTCTTCATTTTACTTTAGTAAGATTATTTGTAAACTTGCTAACAATACAAAGCATAGAAGAACTGAACCTCTTCTAGGTCATGGGTTATTCAAACATCTATAACAGTGGATAACCCCAGATGCAGCATTTAGAGAAAACAGTATAGTGAGATGAAAAAATCATGCCTTCACTGAAGTACCTTGCACATGTCTTAGCCAGACAAACTAACAGGAGGAGCCAGAGAAGGTTTCCCCAAAATGGTCCTTTGTCAGATTGGGATGCCCAGAGAAAAATCAGGCACTGATCTGCTGACACTTCTACTAGGGACAAGAATAGCAGTTTGTGATAATACTTCTTAGGCAAGATAGAAAGCATTGATATCCTTAAGCTGGTTATCTTCTTTCACAAATATATAGCAAATGAAAATCAAATGGGGTGTCATTTAAATAGACTGCCAAGAAGGGAACTAGGGTAGTCATATTTGTATTTCAGAAGAAATAGTGTAAATCTATGAATTAGGATGGAACTGGAATTCATAACTAAATGAAGACATGATGTAATAGTGTACGTCAACATCTTACTTGAAAGAAGACAATCAAAAATACACTAATACCCAATATACAAGAAATATAAGGTGGAATAATAATAAGTTAAAGGAGATAAGATCCAAATCACGTCAGTCAACTCACCATTGAAATTTGTAACATCAGAATCAATATGAAATGAAATTCCAGGCATGAATGAGAACAATATAATACTTGCAACACATTACTGACTGCTTGACCGGAGAATGGCAGAATCAGTGTAATATTCTGAGAGAAGTAGAGCAGAGAAAATTATTATGGGGTATCTTAAAGTTTTCCCATGTGAACTTGGCAAATGTTATTTCAGGACATAAAGCAAAGATAATTCTGAGGTGCTGTCAATTATATTTTGATGTAGAGCAGCTGGTCGGGGTACTGACACAGGAAAATTCAGCCCTTGATTCAGTAGCAATGTAAGGAATGGCCTGGTTGAAATCTTACAGCTGAAGCATCATTGTATCAGTGTTGCCACCAATAGTGTATTAAGATTGGGAATCCCTTCAAGAGCAACAGGGTAGCAGAAAATTGCCAGCTCACATTCAAAAGATAAGCTGTGTAAAAATGAGCAAGTGTCATTAATAGAACCTAAAAGAAAGAGGTGAGTTATCCTTACCTGTAGCGTGAAGATTAGCAATGAGCATTGTCCTGGAAATAAAGCACTAGAGTAAGGACTGAAAAAGGATAAAAGTATGACTAATGAACAAATTAATGGAGGTTACTAGAAGAACCTATCCTTTAGGGAACTGAAATTTAATCCGAATTAAGAAAAGATAAAGGATCTTAAACTCTGGCTGATTGCACAAATGTGCAGACAAAAGAGTTTGAAGAGCAAGCAGTTAAAAGAATCGGAGCTAACTTTGATCCCTATCCATATCCAAGAGAAAAAAGCCTTTCAGGGACAGTTTAAAAGGCCAAGCACAAAGAAGAAACACTCGAAGAAGGGGTAGAAATATAAAAGAAACAGAATTATGTTGCTGATGGGGCTAATAAGCTTTTTACATCAGCACTCACTGCTAAAGAAACTAAGGAGAATCCCACAGCAAAACCTTTTTGTGGGGAAAGACACAACGATGACTTTGTGTGGAATTGAAATAAATATTGAAGAGGTTGTAGTAGAAATAGAGGAAATGAATAGTAATAGAAGAGGAGGACCAGACACTATTCATAAAGTGTCCCAAAATAACTCAGGGATAAAATAGCTTAAAAGTAGCAGAGTACAACATCCTGTTTTAAAAATCTGTTGGTATTGGAATACAGGGGAATAGTGTGATGCTGGTCTTTAAAGAAAGATTTAGGTGGAACCTGGAAAAGGCAGTTGTGTAACTGAGATCCATGCTGAGAAACTACTTGAAATTGTAGCAAAATACAGACTTAGTGGACACCTGGATAAATATGATCTATTTGAAAGAATTAGTATATCTACTGTAAAGGAATTTTTGTTTTCAAATCTTTTCTAGTTTAAGTAGTGAGCAAGTGTGTGGAGATGAATGACTCAGCTGATAGAGTCTGCTTTGACTCCAAGTCCCTCAACAGAGGTCTTTGAAAGAGTTAAACTGACATGTGAGAAGGATACAGAATGACTTTCTGGTTTTTGCTTTTTAAGGGCATTTTTAAGCAGAGTAGTATGTGTTGCAACTAGGAAAACAAATTCATTTTCAAAGAAGTTTTCAAATGAAAAACTCATTTTCAAAGTTTTAAGTATTATGAATCAGGAGAGGCTACTCTTGCTAAGACATGATGACCAAATGGGTTCATTTAAAAGTGAGTAGAATCAGGAAAAGCTGTAATAGCTGCTGAAAAAAAAATGTGCAGAAACAAAAAGCAAACATGAAATACAAGCATTTGATTTTGGAAGAGGGGGACTGTCAAGCGTCTTAGAAAAAATGACATGTTGACACTGTGTCGGGAAATAATAGCACTTTTGTGTGTGTGTGCGTATGAGAGTGGCTGGTAAAATTCTACTACTAGTAACTCATTGAAAAGAACCTTAGACTAAACCAGCCATGGTAAGAGAGAAACTGTGTTATAAGGAAATTGACTCACTTGTGATTCACCACTTAGGGTTTGATGGGGTGGGGGAGGTGAAAGCAAAACTGTGTCTTCAGAAGACCTAGAAGCTGTTACATGCAAGCAAATCTATTTAGGAATAATATAACTTATTTCTGCAAGTTCATCACACCACACAAAGTCTTTCTTGGAGTTACAGTACTGCTTGCTTTCTTGTAGTTTTTTCTTGATTCTCCTCAGTTATTAATGTGGGTTTTTTCACAAGGTCCTTTTCTTTTTTGTGGGTCCAAATTTCCATTTACTCGTATCCATATCTTAGGAGATCTGTAGTTCCCAGAAGGAGTCCTTTCTATAATGTTTCTCTCAGTGCCTTTTTGTTGATATTTTTATGTCTAAGCAAAGTTTAATAATGGAGATTAGGAGAACAGCACTACAGTGTGGGAGGATGAGAGAGAAAGACTGTGTCCTATTCTGAAAGGGAAAAACTTCTTTGTTGCTGTTAAAAGGGGGGGGGGGGAGAAGAGGGAGGTGGAGGATTTTTTTATGTTGGTCCCTATTCATATGTGTTCTTGTTTCCCTGGAATCCTAAAGAAGGTACAACCCTTCTATGCCATGTGCTGTTGACAATCACTTGCTTGTTAACAGTGGCTAAGATAAACTTGTTTTTCTTGTTAGTCAAAGTTTCTGTTGCAAAATGAAAATAGAAGAGGAGGAGAGGAAGGAAGAAAAGAGTATGAAGAATAAGTCAGGATCCTTCTGGCAGGGAAAAGGTGATGGCTTAAAAGAAAAATTCAACTTCTCCTAGGCATGTTCTGGATGAGACCTTTGCTGGTGTTTTTCACCAGTGTTATACAGCTCTGCTTCCCAGGTTCCTGTGGGTATGTGGTAACTTGAATTATCTTGGTCTATAGCCCTGGTGGCTGCATGCATAAATTTTTACAGTTATAGGAACTCAAACCCCAGATGCAGCTACAAAGAATTCTCAACACATTTTTTAAAAGGGACGAGAAGTTTAAATTATTAATTAGTTATTAGACATTAAAATACCTATTTAGAGCATGACTCAGGTTTTGACTTTATAATGGGGCCAATACTGGAAACTAGTGAAACTAGTTTAGAATCCCTCCCCATTGTAAACACTTCAGCTGAAAACAAGAAACTTATGAAACCATCCTCCTGTGTAAAAAAGTTACTTTGCCTGTCAAGTCTGTGTATGTAAACATCAAACTGAGGAAAGGAATTTGAACAATTAAATTGAAGTCTAACCTTTGCAAGTGAGTTCACAACAGTTTTAGTTGATGCAGAATTCATTCCATTGTCTCAGAATTTTTCCTACCTCAAAATTTAAGCCAATTATTCCCGAAAAACATGAATGTGATTAAGCAATTTTAAACAGCTGGAGGAAAGTGGCTGTAAAAAAGACTGAAACCCAAGCAAACGATAAAAAAAAAAACTCTCATATTCTTTCTTTTACACTGGTAAAAGAATAAAGTGTTTTGTAAATGTTACCTGAATGACCTATAAACATTAGCTAATTAAGGCTCCCAAGAAAACCTTTAAATAGGTGGGGAATATGTGGAGTTTCTCAAACTCCCCTGTCAAGGTACTGATAGAAATGGGAAACAAAGATCAGAGACTTGCTGAAATAGGAACTAGTGCTCTAAATCAAATGTTTGTTGAAGGCTCCTACATTTTTATCAGAGCACTTTTATTTTTGTTTTTTATTTCTGCTTAGATAGGAGATATCCTGAAATACACTGAATACATTATTAGAAGCCATGCTAATGGAGAAAGCAAGATGGTGCATATTTCCAAATTTTCTTGAATAAATAGGTTCTGTAATGATTATTCCTCCACTTTTCATTTGAACACGCAGGAGCAGTAATGCTTGCTGCTTGCCAACATTTACACAAAGCCCTTCTCTTTTTTTTTCTCAAATACTGACTTTCAATATTTAGGCTGATTTTGTTTTGCAAATCTCATGACAAAACTGCTCCTGTCACCTGCAGTGGAAAAGTTAGGGTTCATAATCTAATTCTCTGATAATGTAATGATGCAGGAGTTATGATTAGAGCTCTTTCATAACAACTGAGAGAAGGGGAGCTCATTCAGCCTTTTCTAAGATAGTGAAATGACAAATAAGACACTTATTTCAAAGTATGACTACAAAGAATCACAGCTGACATTCCTCAGAAATACATGGCATCTCTTTGTCCTTCACAGGCTTATCAATATTTGTTATACTGTATGTACTTCCTTTCTTGCAGCGTTACATGTTACTATGAATGCATTTAGTTCATTTTTTAGTAACATGTCAGTGGGTATTTGTTGCAGTAAGCATCTAATTTACTGGATATGGATATTGTCTTCCAGCCCTTTCAGACCTCTAATGTCTGCACATTAGTCTGTTACTATAGCATTGCAAAAAGAAAACCAGAAATCAGATACTCTAATAATATAATATGCTGTACTATCACCTCATCAGTTTTCAATTCTGTTACTTAATGTAAACCCAAATTAAATTTCCTGCACCAGAATGGATGAACTCAAAAATTATCCTGACATTCCAAATCTGAAAATATAAGTATTAGCAGGTTGAGGTCAAGGATTATCAACATGAAGCACATTAACAGAATGCTAATATAAGCAAACCTTTCCTTCCTTCCTGTGACTTTAATATCTCAGTCACTCTTCACCCATTTAGAAGGCCTGGGTCATCACAGTGTTATGCAATGGAGACCTACAAAGCACTGCTTGACAATCAATATTAGAAATAAACTGTATATAAGCTTTGGACTTAAAAAGCTTAAGAGATGTGGCTATGATGTCTCATGTAGCCCAGAAATTTTTATTAGGAAGAAACAGTAACAGGAATAGTAATCAAAGGATGCCATTGAGCTAGACATCATACACAATGAACAAAAAAGATCCTGACATGTTCCAAGAACATGGGAGCTGGTTACTGGATCTGCCTGCTTAGGTGGCTGCTGTTTAGGCTGTGCTTTTGGCTACTCTTTCAGTTCACACAAGGGATGTGTGTATGCAGTGCACTGTGAACCATACAATTTCCATTCTCAGTGATGTTTGGAAACATTGGTTATGGCTGTACCTTCATCTCCTGACATCCATACAGTTCTTCAGGGTGTTCAGAACTTCCTATTAGCAGTGCTGTTTGATTGGATGGAGGGGAGCTTGGAGACTGGATAAAGGTGACTGTTTGGCATACTTTTCTGGGCCTGAGCTGCAGCTGGATACGTGAATCAACACAGGGACAGATATCAGGCATGTCAGGATTGAATACATAGTATATAAACCTTTAGTATATGGCTTGAAACCATAGTATAAAGGCAGTAGTATAAACTCTTAAATAGGCTATTCTCAGACAACAGCAGAAGGAAAATGTTCAGTTAGGCTTAGTCTGATCATATAAAATTCTTTTGGAAGAATGCTATGGTTTATTATTTTAGAATAATAATAATATTCCTGTTGTCTGGTTTCCCATGGAGATGAATCTCACCATGCCCCTCATCATCTTCTCCCATAAATATCTGTTTTGTTTTCTGTTGCTTTGTGCTCTTAGGACAACCTTTTAAATTCCATTCACTACATCTTTCCTTTCACTTCACTTTCCAAATATTCCATCTGTTGCATCAGCCATGAATATAGAAAGAACTTGGATACTGTAGAGTAGACTTTAAATCAAAGAAAAAAATAGAAGTAAAAAAAAAAAAGAAAACAAGAAGGCATTGAGAGCACCAAGACAAACGAGTGCTTAGCTGAACATTCCTACAAATATATTTCTTGAATGCCCTCCTTCACCTTCTCTGCAAATGAAAAAGATAAATGCAATTTTGTGTTTTTTCAAGTTCTCTGCTTTGGGTGACAGTGAAGTGGTTTAAGCAGTGAGACCAAGTGAGGCAAGTTCATTTCCATGACTTGCTGATCATCTGTATTCCTAGGGCTTGGAGATACCCTAAGGAATGTGGGAAGGAATTGGCCCCTAAGTACATTCTCCAGAATACCAGCAAATACCCTTACAGATATAGAGCATTAGCTGCAAGAATGCAGTAACACCTGCCATGATCTGCTTGTGAACTGGGGAGTCATTGGGGAAACTTCTTTTTCCAGTTTTCCCTGCTTCAACTCTTGCATGATACAACTGTGACTTGCTTCCCTTTCAGTCCTGCCCCTAAGTCTTTTGAAAGAAGTCTTTGATAGGCAACATTTTGCAGACAGCTTTGGTTTCATAGTAACTATTAGGTGGTCTGCAGTGTATAGGGACACTTTCAGAAAGAATTAAGAAGAAAGTACAAAATATTTAAGAAGTTCAGACAAAGAAGGTTTGAACCCTTTGGCTATAGTTCAGACACACACATTGCTTGCAAACCATGACTTGAGTATCAGCCTGAGGCTGGTATCACTTCCAGCCTGTGTATGGGAAAAAAAAACTAACTATAGTCTAAACTAAACTGGTCTACAAAAGTCAGGATGTGTCTCTTGATATATGGCAGGACGTCAGCTGAATCTCTATCACACACATAGGGTAGTGGGTATCAATCTGTCAAAAACTGGAAATATGATAACTAATAATTTTGTATAAGTATGGGGAAAATGAGCAGAAGAATGGGAAACATCTTGAGTTTTAAACATTCTTATAGGTTTTGCTGCTCTGTTTATGAATTTCCTCTCTGTTGGCCTGAACAGCACTTTTTTTTTTAATTTTCTGAGTGATTTGATGAATGGGGCAAAAGCTATTGCGAGTTCTTTACAAACTGGAAAAAAATGGATTTGTGCGTAGTATTATTGAGCTTGTAATTCAAGAAGGCTCCTTTCTGCCCTTTTTCAAAAGATGAAGGATTTTTATAGGAGGCTTTCAGTCCCATTTCTAGATGAAGCCAATTCATAAACAAAGGTCAAGCAAAGCATCTAAAACTCTTTCAGCATTTCCCTACTGCTGAGATGATGCACTCTTTCAGTCTCTCCATGAGTCAGATTTAATGAACAAATCTGGTGCATTCATTGTCATATATTCACCAGCAAAAATCCTCAGTGACAAAGTCTGGTTATTCCACCTGCCAAATAATTCAGTAACTACTCTGAGAGAAAAGGTTTTCTTCTGGGCTGCTAAAGAAGCTAAAATGTTTCTCTTCATCTTTGTTTAATTTTTCATTCTGCTAATGAAATAATTGAGAATCAGGCCTTAAAAGTATGATTGCTTTATTAGTAATGAATGGGCAACATTAGAAAGGGCTAATCAACCTGTTAGACTGTTCTTTAATAATGTGTGCAACATAATGTGAGCATCATGAAGCTCTCATTTGAAAGGATATTTTCCACAGTGGTTGCATTTTTGTTATTAATGATTAATCTAATGCAAGTATTAATTTAAATCCACTTCTCAACTCATCATTGGTACCATCTGAAATACATGGGACTACATTTTCAACAGGTGTAAGGAAGTACAATTTTAATTGAGTGAGTTTAAATACACTGATTTATATTATGCAGAATCTTAAGCTGCAGTTTAGGCTAATTCTCAGCAGCACTCGGGATCATTCATCCTCATTTGGCTGTTTTCAATATACTCAATATGTTCTCTGTGCTCACCCCTCTTCTCCACTTCCTGACATGGAGGGGCACTGCTTTTGTGTTACACAAACTACTGGTATAGCTTTTTCTGGTTTTATCTCTAGCTTTCATTTCAAATTGTGTAATTAAGCCAAGTGTGGCACCAGCTGACATTTAATAACAATAGCAGCCTGAGACCAGCTTTTCAGAATAATTTTTCTTGTGTGTTCATGTGTTTCAGCCTCCAGCATCCAGCAGTAGTTTAAAATGTTGTATTTATTCCACAGTTTGGAAATGGAGCATTAGTAAAATTGAATGGGACTTTATGATGTATTTATTAACCATAGCAAGAGCTGGATAACATTCCTGAGGTGTCCACAGTCTTCCCCTTGATGTCATTCATTTCAATAAATGATATGTATTAGATACACCCTGTGTAGCAACAGCATAAGCTGGGGCACGTCTTTAAGTGGAAATACATAAGATGGAAGGACAGGATGAAAGGCAGCATGGGCTAAAAGGTGCTTTTTGTGTTGTCAGTTTCGTTTTTTATTTACAACAGTAGTTGAAATAGACCTTGTCAAGCAATATACTGCAAGTGTGCTAGTAATCTGGTGATTTCCTGTCATTTGCTCTCAAAATTGCACCCAAGAGCTCTGACAATAGATCCCAGCAATAATAAAACTTCATTTGATTATATATAAATGTGTATACAAAATACGTGTAATTAGGCACACATATATACTAACGTGCAATATATTTGCATACATATATGCATTCACTGTACATGTGTTTACATATATAGTTTTCCAATAAATAGAATAATTACAAGAAACTCTGCAAATCAAATATGTCTAATTTGGCAAGATTTTCAGAACAGTTTTCTTGGTATTTGTATGTTTCTTTGCTATATTCTTTGACCATTGGGAAGCAACTTTTCCCTAGAGGTGTCTTTGCCAATGGACTGACCTATTTTCAGCTCCTTTGAGTGCCTCAGGGAAGACCTACAGGATCTCACAGCACTGTCCAGGAAAGGGAAGGAAGAGCATTGTAAGGCAATGAATATTTCTGCAGCTGGAGCTAAGTCAGCAATGGCATTAATATGTACACCCTTGTATCGGCCCTTCCAAGGCCTGGGAGAATTCCAAGTGCTGGACACTGTCCCTGTGTGCAGAATGAACAACAAAGCAAAAATGCCAAGTGCCTCCTGTCAGGACATCTTTTGTGTTGACATCTGCAAAAAGGGATTCCTTCTGAGATCTTGTCATGGTTTAAACTCAGTCAGCCATGCAGCCACTCTCTCACTCCCCCCCTCCCCCCGCCCCTTTCTCCCCCCTGCTCCAAGAGGAATGGGGAGGAGAATCAAAAGAGTGTAGCTCCCACAGGTTGAGATAAGAAGAGTCCGGTAACTAAGGTATAACACAAATCACTGCTCCTGCCACCAATAATGGTAATGATAAGGGAAATACTAACTATTCTATGATTCTATGAAATAACAAGAGAAGAGAATACAACTGCTCACCATCCGCCAACCGGTACCCAGCCCAACCGAGCAATGATCTCACCCTTCCAGGTAACTGCCCCCACTTTATATAGTGGACATGATGTGCTGTGGTATGGAATGCCTCTTTGGCTAGTTTGGGTCAGGTGTCCTGTCTCTGCTTCTGCCCGGCTTCCCCTCCTCCCTGGCAGAGCATGAGGCTCACAAAGTCCTTGGTCAGAGTAAACATTACTGAGCAACAACTGAAAACATTGGTGTTATCAGTGCTGTTCCCAGGCGGAAAGTCAAAAACACAGCACTGCACCAGCTACTAAGACGGAAAAAAATGACTGCTACTGCTGAACCCAGAACAGCTCTTCAGATTACACACTGAATTCATTCCTCTTTTAATCTCGGGCACAGCACTGTTCTGTCCTCGGTGTCAGATTGAAGGCTTCCTTTCCCTTCAGATCAGAGCTAAAGGAAAGACTGAATACTGAAGCCTCAGATTTCCAATACAAAAGTGTATTACATAGAAATTTATTTAGCTAACAGCAGTTAAAATCTGGTGAAATAATGGGCTGGGTGAGTTTGTAACCCATCTATAAACTCTCTCTGGTATTAAATGCTGAGAAAAAACACTTGACAGGCTGCAGAGGAAATCATGAATTCACATGAAAATGTGCTCTCAACAAAATTCTCTTAGAATGAAACAATGAAAGAAAGCTTTTCTTTCACAAAAGAATATATTTCTGCCTGTATTAGCATTCCACTTGTGCCCTTGTCTTGTGGCTTAACCTTTTCTTAGGCTCAATAAGACAGTCCTTTGTTGAAGCTGATAGTGGAAACCTTTACATCAAAAGGTAGTGCCATAGTAAGATATGGTTCCATAGCTAGGCCTAATTTCTTTCTGCTTACCCTTTCTTTCCCTTCGATGTTTTCTAGCTTTTTAACATCTTTATTTTTTTGACATGTCACCTTAATTCCCCACACCTCAAAAAAAAAAATGGAGGAAGAATGCAAACAAAATTGCTTATTTGCTGATTTCATAATACCACAAAATAAACCCAGTTGTGAATTCTTTATTCTGGTTGCAAACCCTGTCCTTCCCTCTCTTTCTCTCTTGTTCTACAGAGATTGTGCACTTTTGCCTGCAAACAATATCAGTCGCATACAAAAATGTTCTTTTCTCCCATTAGTTGTTTTTAAGATACTGCGTGGTTAGGTTTTCCCCATAAAGAAGTGCAGAACACAACACTACTAGTAACTTAAGTAATTTTAGAAAAACTGAAAAGGCGTCATCTGAGAGCATTCACTGCTTTTCTCTCCCATTGTGAAATCCTATCACAGAACAGTGCAAACAACTGCAAGCGTTTAGAGGAGCAAATCCTGCCTGGCCTTTCTGCAACACACTGTAAATCTGTATGCAGTGGGTTTTATCTTTCTAGAGGTTTCTGTATAATACTCAGGAGGGAACAGCTGCTCCCACATTAGGATGAAAAGCCTTATGGACTGCTCCACTTTTCTGTTTGGTCCTGTGTTTTCTGGGCAGCTTATATCTCTGAGTCTTCAGTGTGAGACAAGGAGATAAGGATGGATGGTTCAAGGGAGGCGTTCCCAGGTTCTGTAGGAATTTGTGTGCTTGCGGCTGGAACCAGAGCACCAGCCAGTGTACAGGTACACAGTGTACAGCACCACCCCTGCAATGCCAACCTATATGAGGTGGCCTGACTCCTTCCAGCTACCTGATTAGTTCCCTTGAGAAGCACAGCTAGCTGAACCCTTGGAATGCTACAGAAGAGCTGAAATAACACCCGTATTGTTAGAGGGAAATGAATGGGTGTAACACACATGAAGATACATTTGAATATTTTCCTGATTTGCTGTCTTGGACACTGAAAAGCTGTCCTCCGAAGAGGCTCTTATCTTATGCTGCTTAGGTGCACTTGACCGCTACCCTCCCTAAGTAAACATACTTAAAACTTCAAGAATCAGCGTATAGTTGTGTGTCTGTTCGTTCACCCTGACATGGTGTCTCTAGCTTCAGTGCCTCCACAAAGAGTCAAGTACAAGAGAGAAGAGCAGCAGCAAAATATCATCTTCCTAGCTGTAGCTGACTGGTAAATGAGTCTTGTCTTATCTCATACTTCTTCTTAAATACACACACCTGGCATACACCAGCAGCCTCCAGGGTCTGTCCGTTCAGTTGTGTCTGTAATAGTTATCTTTTATTTGAAGCAAGAATTGCTCTTCCTTTTCCAAATCTTGTCATTCATTACATACTCCTTCTCAACTTGCCTGGTCATCACATGCTTTATAATTTTTCTCTCAATTTACAGTAAAATATCTATTAGCTATAATTGGAAAATTGAACCTTTTCCAGCTGTGGGTAGCTTGTAAACCCAAGATATATTTTGCATGTAAATGGAGCACATCACATATCAATTGAGTTGAAAAGTGACTCTTAAATATCTGTTTACCTTTTATTAAGTTGCATAATGATTATGCCCTATGACTAAATTAACTTTAGAAGTATTTAATTTTCATTTTTATCTTGTTATGTAGTCTTATTTGGCTAATTAATGGCTTATTTGGCATTCCAAACAGTACTTTGTCTTGTAGAATAAAATTGAAAAATTAAAAACTTAAAATTTCAATTAGAGATAGCTAACCTTCTTCACCTATTATTTATTACATTATGCTAAATTTACACAGGATTTTTATGCCTTTAAACAAAATAGACAATTTGTGACTATAATTATAAACTTGTGATTTTTGTCATATTGGTTTAAATCAAGAATGATGCTATGTAAATTATTGGGCTTATCTTTCTGGTTTTTTTATACTGGAGTACCTGTACACAAAATTTACAGATTATCACTTAAGGCTGTGGAAATCTCTGATGATCAGCGCTTTATCACAGCTTCAGCTATGCTTTATCAGCAGTCTCAATATTGGCCCTGTGCCTACCTTGTAGTCAATGACATCATTAGTTGATTAGAGTAATAAGATCCTCTTAGGAGAAACTTGAGCTCAGTTTTGGTTGCACTACTGAGATGAATCCGAGACTGAATTGTGAGTACTTCCTGAGCTTGGTATCTGGATTTAAATGATGAAGAAGAGACAACTGTAATAAAGTATAATTTGTTTTGTATTAATTTTTTTTCTTTTTGTAGTTTGAGGTTATATTTAGTACTAATTACAGGTCTGAACTTTGAACTTTTGGCCTGTTTCTCATCATGCAATGTGTGTAAAGATGCCATCTAGGATGTTAGGGAAGCTAAGGACCAGGGCCCAGAGAGGAGCTGAAATGACTAGTTGTGATGATGAAAACTACTTCACACAGCTGAGGTTCGTAGCTGGTTTTATATCTAGACTTTACCTTCTAATTATGTTTCTCTGTTTTCCTCTTTTGTCTCAGTCTATCCTTTTCTTTTTGTTTATAAGATAAAAAGATTGTTTTATAAGATAAGAAAATATCACTTTATTAATTGTAGTCTTCCCTATAAAGGTAAGTCCACTTGATATGGATGGTAATTTGCGCATGCATGTTTACATACTCTTCCAGTCAAAATGAGAAAGAAAAAAGCACACTGAGATCAAGAAAGGAGCCTGAGTAATTCTGAATCTGATTTAAGAGATACATTTTGTCATCTAAATGAGTGTGAAGCTCTCAGATCTTAAAAAAACAAAATAGCAGTGTCTGAATACAGTCTAGCTGTATAGGAAAACAAGTTTGCTCATTCCTAAAGTTGAGTATTTTAGGAGACACCAGCAGTTCATTCTGATGTTTTTGCACTATTCTCACTGTTAGATGATTCTTTCCTTTTGAAAATTTCAACATGCCTACCTGATATATAAAAAAAAAGGGGGGGGGGACTTATTCCATTTAGACTTCATGTGATTGGGTTTAAGATTTTAGATGAGTTGGTGTTCTAAATAACTGATGGTTAAGATCTCATAGGGACATGCTTTGAAGACATATTGATTGAAATATTTAAGTCAAGGCTGAAGAAAATTGTGCTAAATATCCAGTGTAGAAGCTTTCTAAATTACTTTCTCCTTCAGAGAAAGCTGTCATTTTAACTTACTTAAGGTTATAATTTTTATATGGCTTTATTTTGTTCTAAATTAAAACTGAGTGCTTCAGGAGAACTGATGATAGTCACCTTGAAGTTGAAACACATTAGTCAAAATGTGAAGCAGAGGGAAATATGCTTTTGGAATAGAAGAACCATCTGGTATAGTATCACATAGTATTTTATATATTTCACAGAAACTACAGCTGTAAACTAAACATATCTTACATTGAAGAGGTTATCTCTTATACTCAAAAAAGAAATCTCTGTGCCATTTCTTTGGATGAAACTAACACTGTGGTTTACCAAGGAGTGTACAGCGTGTGTGTGTACACTTATATATAAAATTCAATATGCAGAGACTTTAGTTCCAAATATTTCCATAAGTCTTCCTTCCAGGCAGTGACACACTCACACTAGTCAGAGTGCTGCACAGTCACTGTTGTTCTAGTGCTGCTGTTGTCCTAGCTTAGGGTAATATCTGACCACAGAAATGATTCATCTGAAAATAGTGTCGCTGATGCAGTTGCTGTAGTTGACCCTAAGCGTCTGTTTACGTAAGGTGCTATGACAGGATAGTGATATTTTCATCTCTCATCTTCAGGAAAGGCTTTTTCATCTTCCTGATGACTTTTAACATTGCCCATACTCTTTTGGAGTCATTTTCTGTTGCCTTCACCATCTCCATAAATGTTAATATTTTCATTTTTCCCTTGCTAGCTTATCTAAAAATCTAGTAAAAGTTCACCTTATGTATTTCCTTCTTCTTTTTCTGAAACTATTTTTAAACCAGACTTTTACATCAGCCTTTTGATTCCCTATTTCCATTTCTATATTTTGTTTAATTCCCTAAAATGTCAACTCAGATCACCTGCCTCGTACAACATCTCTTGTTTTAATTTAAAACTTGGCTCTCAAGTGGCTGCTCTCCAGCTCTTTTTCCTTTTTGTACCCCTATGTTTGTTTTCTCTCACAGCTGTGCAGTTGCTTGTATTCTCAGCTTTTCTATCAGCTGACCTCTACATGATCACTATTTCTATTGGCTTCTCTATGTATCTTTTAGTTTTCTAATGTTTATGCTTATAAAACTGAAGCTACTTAAAAGGAAGCATTTTCTGTAGTAGGTACTGAGGCTTCTTATTATTATCATCATCATCATAGACTTTATATCAATGCATGTAGCCAAGAGCATCTAGAAAGTGGGGGGGAGGGGAAATCTCTTAAATGACAGCTCTCCAGAACCTGAAAGTCAGAAGAAAAGTACGTATATCTATGCCAGGTCTTGCATCTGGCAAGTTTATGATCTCTGTGAATCTTTTATTTTGAGTTTGACAGAATATATGAGTGCTGTAGTAAATGGCACACTTTATAATCTCTAGGAATACTTAATTTCAGGGATCACAGACTTTAAAGGATCCACGAGGAAAATAGATGAGCTAGTATTTTACATGACTCTCTCTTGCATCCATTACCACTGGATCTTGTAATTTCTTTTGAAAAATAGCTGTGACTCCTGAGGTCGTTTGTTCATTGATCTTGACAGACAGTGGTAAATTGAGGTCCTACTAGAAAAACAGCTTTCTTGATACTTGCAGTTTGTCAGTTCCACCCCTCTGTACAGATAGTTAACGAGTTCTGGGTAATCAGATGAAGTCCGATACAACAGTCACAGACTGCACGATCGCAGGCTGAGTTGTGAAATCCAAACTGGAGTTTTCCAGAGCCCTTTCAAAAGGTGCTGATAGGGCATTTTTATTTATTTATTTATTTTTAATCAGTGACACTGCTAGCTAATGTTCAATTTTTACAGGTCCTGGTCTGTCATGGTTTAAGCCCAGCTGGTAACTCAAAACCACACAGCTGTTGGCTCACAACCCTATATTCCACCACACTCTGGAGAACGTAAACACCACAGGCTGAGATAAGAACATTCCAATAACTAAAGTATAATACAAAACTACTACTACTAATAATAATAATGATAAGGGAAATAACAAGGGGAGAGAATATAAAATTAAAAGGAAAAAGAACAACACAACAGTTGCACAATACATTTGCTCACTACCCACTGACCAATACCCAGCCTGACACAGGCAGCAATCTGCCCTTCTGGGTGACTCCCCCCCGTTTTCATAGGCTTATTTGTCTCTGGTCCCTCCTAGCTTCTTGTGCCACTCCCCAGTGGCAGAGCATGAGAGATTGGAAAGTCCTTGATCAGGGTAAGTGCTACTTAGCAACAACTAAACCTTCATTGTGTTATCAGCATTGTTCTCAAACTAAACCCAAAACACAGCACTGCACCAGCTACTAGGAAGAAAAAAAAAAAAAAAAGCTGTTACAGCTGAAATCAGGGCACTGACATATAACTGAGTCATGATGTAATCTCATTGAGAGAAAGATCTGAAGTTCATGTGACATAACCAAACACTTTTATCTGACAATCTGGTGTTCATTTTGAATATTCAGGATGCTTCTGTGTGATGCTTATCAGTGTAACACTTGGGTGATACAGGTACATTAATACTTTTATTTTTATAATTTATGGTAGAATGGGTAAGCACTACTATATTAATTTTTGAATGAAGAAGTGAACTGTGTAAATGAAATGAGAATGCTCCAGGGCCCACAAGAAACCCTTTGGTACTACACACAGGCATGTGCCCAAAGGCAGTCAGCTGTAGAAACTAAACCCGAGGAAGCAAGAAGAGTCTGTGACCACAGCCATGTTGTGTCTTTCAACATAGCAGAGAAATTATTCTCTGAATTTTTCCTGACAGTTGTCAGCAACAGGAATCAATTACCCCATTTCAGATATTATTTCTAAAAGAATGTAAATACTTTGACCAAACTCACAACTCTCTATTCATTGCCAGGTTTTATGTGCTTTAAAACACTGCCTGTCACCTTGAAAGAGTTTTTCTTCCTGTTTCTTAAATCCTGTTGCCTCTTTTTCTTACTTAAACTGAAAAATAACTCAAGCCAAATGATGCATTATGGATGGCATAGGCATTCCTGCAGCCCTGGTTTTAGCTGTATAGCTCTTCTTCAAAGGGCATTTTTTGCCCACTGGCCTTTCCTCCCTTTAGTCCAGGCAGGCCCAGTAGCAGGTGAATCATTTCTTCTTCTCTGGACACTGACACTAGATCAGCAGTGCTCACATGGAAGTCCGCCTCCTGCATAGCTGTTTCGGTTTCACAAGCTGAGCTTTATCAGTGAACCAGATGCCTCGTGTGTTCTATATAGATCTTTCACTGCTGATTATGTTTTGAAGGACCAACCTTCCCTAACAAATCAAGTCTCTGGAAGAAACTAGAGGCCCAGAGCAAAACACCGTTGCTGATTAAATTTATCCTTTATCCAAGAGAGACACTGGGTTTTGCCCTGCACAACGTAGTTGGCATCCTAGTAGGGGATATTTGCCTGGGTTTTATAGGTGTATCACTAATACAGCCATATTAAAAAATTAGTTTTATTCACAAAATTATATTATATGCTTCAGATAATCCATGACAGCACATACTTCAATTAAAGAAGAAAAAAATAAAGTAAATTAGTCTTGTCTGGAGAGGGACTTTTTCTCTGTTCCACCGAGGAAAACAGTCAGTTGTTCTGGGGCTTATGCTTCTCCTCTTGTGTTCACAGAGGAAATCTGTTTCTATTTATCACATCTGTCTTCTTCCTGTGTATCCCTTAGGAAACATTTTTTTGAAGACTAGAAAAGAAAAACCTAAATGTGGCACAATAATATCCCCTTTTAAGCTCAACACAGTAATTTTTATCTATTATCTGGCATATATTATTTTAAATACCAGCAAAATTATACCCTAGAATGAGCTGTGCTGCACATTGAGTTTTAATCTCCTTCTCCCTAGCAACCATCAAAAAGAACAATAAGGGCAATAAATAGCCAAATAGGGCATCAAAAATGAATAAAAATAGTGTCTCTGCTGGGGGAAACTAGTCTTTAATCACTTTTCCACTGATATCCCTAAAATTGAAGGTTAGAACAATAAACAGTTTGAAAGAGTAGTTTCAAAGTAGCCTCAGAAATGGTCTTAGTCTGCAGAATAGGACTTTTCTAAAATAAACATGACAATACCCAGGGATCCTGCTGAATTCAGGAAGTTCAAAAGACATCCATGCACCAACACACACAGAAAAGAAAAGCAGCAGCTTCAGGCCATGTTTTCACTTAAAAAAAAAAAAAAAATGAAAGATACCTTTATACTGCATTAAATATGTTCAGATGGCAGCAGTGTTGCTTTATTATGACAGTGGAGGCAAAAGTGAGGTAGCTTTAGCTTTGTCATAGGCAATTTGAGGTCATTCTTGAGCTAGGATACAAAGCCAACTTGATGAAGTTCAATAATTATTTCAAGTTGGGGTTTTAAAGAGATTCAATGGCCATCCTGTGTTATTTGTTTAAATGCAAAATGGCAATGATTTTCCCATATCCCTGAGAAGTCAAGCCTGAATATTTTGTACACCAGCAAAATGACTGCAATACTATAGCTGGGAATCAAAAATGTACCTGCTCTTTCTATGTTTACCACAAGTTAAAATGAACAATGGACTCTCTTTCAGTTGCAGGCTCAAAAGGTGGGTTTTATATTTCCAAGGATCGGTCTCCAATTACAAGAGTTGCTTGCAACTGAAGGAGCCTGCACTTGAGTAGATGAATGGTTATCTAGATAGTTCTTTTCTTCTTTGCTCTTTGTTCTCTCTGCTCCAAGGGATCTGAAGCATGCTTCAACACTACAGATGTCTGTGGTGAGAATTAAACCCCATCACCAGGAGTCCTTTGGGTGGAAGCAGCAGAGAACCAGCACTGTGCCTGAATATGCTGAATTTTAAACTCGTGAAATATTGAGAGCAATGCAAAGTAGCTAAGTGCTACATATCCCTCTTACTTGATTTTGGAAGAAGCCTAAGAAAACTAGTTGTCTGCATTAGTTGGCTAGCATCACATGGCCCAAACACATGCTACTCTCCAAGTCAACTGTAAATTTATAGATGCCATTTTACCACTCTGAGTAACTGACCATGGTGCTATGCCTCATAATAGTTTAAGTGTTTAGCCTCTGGGACTGCTGAATATTTACTTTTTGTTAACAAACAAAACAAAACATAACACTTTGTTAACAAACATAATATTTCACAGAAGTCAGTGAAAGTTTTGCCATTGACTGACAACAGCTTTTCTAAACCCTACTCTCAAGAGCTCTGACTTTCACCTGAAAGTGGTATCTTGCATCAAAGTGAAATTCAAAGATATGAGGGTGTAGTTCATTCTTCATTAATGATCCAAGGCTGTTGTCTGCCTAAATGCGCTATTTATTGAGTTGGTTTTGTCCTGGTTTATGTGTGAGAATTGATGCTGCAGTTAGCTGTGCAGGTTATCCAGGCCATCAGTCCAATCTGCATCCACTTCTGCTTCCACATACACAAGGTAAGGGTGAAGTTTTCAAAACATACAATAGGAGCTGGGTAGTAGCATGAATGATTTCTTTGCTTGTTTCAATAATTATTATCTCATGTTTCTTTGCTGTTTTTTTTATTTTTTAAATTTAAAAATAAATGAGCCACTAGATCAGTGATAATACTGTCCAAAATTAACGAAGATTTCTAGTTCAGTAAGAAACATATTGGACAGAAAATCACTGTGGTTGCTTTCAAATCAGAAGATGCTGGTTTGAAAGATTCTGCAATTTGTAAGAGATTTCTTACCTTTAAAATACAGTTGAACTAAAAATGTTTTTCAAGGATAAATATTTCACCAAAGGCAATTTTGCATTATTGTTGTATTGTGTCTTGTTTTTTAAAAAGATTTAAAACTTTCCAGTAGGAGAAAAAGCATAAACAAAACCAGGAACTGTAACTTTTAGCTCACATTTTCATGGAATCTACTCTCATTTGTTGTTTTGAACTGTTGTGGTTTAAACGCAGCCACGCAGCTCGTTCACTCACTCCCTTCCTTCCTTCCCCCTTCCTCCCCCAACTCCTGGAGAGTTGGGAAGGAGAATCAAAAGAATGCAACTCCCACAGGTTGAGATGAGAACAGTTTAATAACTAAGGTATAACACAAATCACTACTGCTACCATCAATAATAATAATAATGATAAAGGAAATAACAAGTGAAGAGAATACAACACCTCACCAGCTGCCAACCAATAACTCATCCCACCCTGCCTGACCGAGCACTGACTGATACCTCCTCCATCCCCCCAGAGCACTAGCCCTTCCGGGTAACTCTCTGTTACATTCTGGGCATGCCATGTTGTGGTATGGAGTACCTCTTTGGCTAGTTTGGGTCAGGTGTCCTGTCTCTGCTTCCTCATGGCTTCCCCTCCTCCCTGGCAGAGCATGAGACTGAGAAAGTCCTTGATCAGAGTAAACATTTGAGCAGTAACTAAAAACATTGGTATTATCAGTGCTGTTCCCAGGCAGAAAGTCAAAAACACAGTGCTGTACCAGCTACTAAGAAGGAGAAAAAATGACTGCTACTGCTGAACCCAGGACATGAACTCAAGACACTTTTTGTTTCTTAGTTTTTAATTTAGTTGTGCAAGTTCATAGGAGAAAGCTGGCACAGAGAGCTTTCTTAGACTGTTCTTTTGCCCTATGGGTAACTTGATAGTTAGAATGTAAATTTACATTATTTCCTCAGTGTTTTCTGAGGAAAACCTCTGCAGTGCAGTAAAATGCACTGTTGGTAGATGTTTCCTTATCTATTATTACCTTAAAGTTGCTTTCTGTTATGATCCTTCAATTATTACTAATTTTGTCCATTAAACAAAAGTGATTTCTCTCTCATTTCATTGCTTATGACATTCAAATACTTCAAGATGATTTTCATAAGCTTTTAATCACAGCTTTAATTTAACTAGGAATCAATCTTTTGATCTTTACCCATAAATCACAATGTCCTGTTCTTTAATATTTTTTTCTTCTCTTCCGTAACTTCCCTGTAGTTTTTGTAATGCAGCTTTTCCAGAAACAGAAACACAAGATTTTAGGTGTCTTCTCGTTTGTATTTTCATTGGGATCTTTCTTATGTCTCATGTTGGAAGTAAATACCGTACTTCTTGTTGTCATAAAAAGTTATCAATTGTGTGTAGCTAAAGTGTATATTTGATTTCTTGTTTTGCATTTAGCATTGAATGCTAGTGGTATAAAATAGGTCCTGCTGACAGAATCCAGCATGGTCTTCAACTGGAAACCATGATGATAAGGGACCTTCTCTTACCCCCCCCCCAGTCACTCAATGACTGGTGAACACAGTACACTTGCTCTTGAAGAGCAAACTGTCCCCTGTGAATTATTTTGCCTCACTTTTGTCTATACAACTGACCGCAAATGATAAAGATCAAAGCTTGTGTGTTAGCTGCATGTTTAGATAGCTGTAGACACTATATTTTTAGATAGCTGTACAATATCACCTATGTTTCAACTGAACATCATTGCTGATCCAGAGGCAAAATTTTGTTGTCTTAACCTTCAAAGAATTTAATTAGAAATGTATGAGACATGTAAATGCATAGTTGGTTTTACGAGTTGAAGCTTAGGTAGCTTTTTGAAACAATTAAATTACTATGCACAACATTTACAGTCAAATCTTTACAGCTATGCTTAAAAAGAGTAAGTTTGCTATAAGAGATGCAGGAGGGGAGAGGGTTAAGTGCATATTTTTACTCAAATAGAGCCTTTCTTCTTGTTTGTGAATAATTTGCAGCCAAAACTGAATTTCTATAAACTTGTCTGTTGCTAAAGATTGTGTCAGAAGCCACTTATGTGTATGTACTGTCGCTCTGTGGCAGCAATTTTCATTCAGAAAAAGTGAAATTTTAAAGATTTTAGTGTGACTACTTCATTGTGGGAATATATAAATGCTTCTAAGTACATCAGTGACCAAGCTCTTTGATGCACACAGGGAACTTGTCACAAATGCCTTCCCTCTTGTTAGTCCTTCAGGCAATTCAGATTTCTATTTTTCTCACCAAGCACACATTTCTGGCAGAAGCTGTGTTCTCTCTGGGAAATTATCCTTCAGCAGTCACATCTTCTAGTCTTCACCTCTTCTATTCCTCTTGTTTTTTCTTTTCCTAAAGTCAGCTTTACCTCTGAGGAAATGATGTCTGTCTGGCTAGCTAACCCCACACAAAACTTACACACTTTGTTCTTCTTTCCACCTTCAAAAGCACCACTAATCTGTGGCACGCAATTTCTTTGAGTATGTGTTTGGGCACATTATAAAAGCTAGGAGAGAAGGGATGATTACAGACAGGTACTGCTGAAGAAAAATAATTTGTCTACATATGTTGCAGGAGAACAGCCCCAATACCAGGTGGCAAAGTCATAGCTTTTGTAGAACAGGAGGAGTTTCTGGATTCCTATAGTCCTGTTGAAATGGTCAGTAGGAAAGAGCAATCAGGGCTGACAGATGCCCACTGGCTCCCAGAGCAGTGATTTTGTTTCATCTAAAGATATAAAAAGCAATAGTGGCTGACACAGCAAGGTCTTTGGAGCCTCTCTTAGCAGGATACGTCTTCCTACACTTTGCTCCTAAGCGCTCAGTATCCCATAGCAACCTCTTTTCTTCAGGGAGCTTTAGATTTTGACATATCATTAATACATGAGTTCAGGAAGCAAAGCTGCAAAGCTGGAGATTGGTTCATGGATTTAGCTGAGGTAAATAGCAAGTAAATTTAAAAGCAGGCCAAAACCAATTTTATGGTCCTTCCTTTGGGATTAATGCCTAAGTTTTTTTGCTGGTAATAAGAAGTTATCACTTGTAGGTACAGGTAGAAACTTTAGAGGAGAGATGTTTTTAAAAAAGAAAGCTGCAAGATAAGGCCCTATGTTTTTAAACACTAGTGTATTTTACAGCATCATCTGCTAATTGAAAATGAGGGCTAGTGAAATTTATGCAGTATTGCGGAACTGTCTAACTGCAGAACAGATATTAATGAGAGGGCAGCAAGACCACTGGAAAAAAACAGGCTGAAATATAAACTTCATATGTTCATGTATACTTTGCCCTATAACAGACTGAAATACTGTGTGGAAATTGCAAACTGCCTCAGTTCACTGTTTCGCGGTGTTGAGTCTTCAGCCACTGAAGGGTGGTTTTCCACTCTTTTGCCTCCCAGTCATTCTAGCAGAGACATTTTCAAGGTATGAGACTCATCCACAAGCTATGAAAGATAATATGGATCTTTCTAACCTATGACAGATGATATGGAGAATATAAGAGGTAAACACAACATATGCTGGCTGTACTATTCAGGAGCATGTTATCATTTGTTGACTTAGCTCGAGCTTTAATTTCTGTCAAGCTCAAAATAAGATGATTGGTCAATATAACCCAAGTTCCCTTTCCTCTGGAGTGCACACAGCCTTACTTAGTAAATGTTTCAGCATTGCCAAGTGTGTGTTGCCTGACTATGATTGACTTATATCAATATTTGGACTGTATAGTGAGGAAAGATGCATGAATGCAAGTATGGAACCAGATTCTTCCAGTTCTATTTATGAGATGCAGAATCTTATTTCCCCAGATCTTATTTCCCCCAAAATGATCACTGGTTTAACTGAAGGCAATTCCTGAAGTAAAAGCCAGGTCTACAACAGCATACACAGTGTATTCATCATTTTTGTCCTCAGCTGTCTCTTGGTACAAATTTGGCAGAATGTGACTTCAAATTTAAAAAATAGTTGTTTGTGGTGGTGGGTGGAAGGAACTCGGGGACTTCATAAACTAATACCTTGTGGTATAATTTCCCATGGATTTGGTAGAAGCTCCATTTATTGCAGAGTAGACATGGAAAGCAACATGTATAATTTATCTAGAGAAAACAGGTGATAGGTTGTGTAAACTCTCTGCTCTTGTCTTATTTAGCAGCAGTGACACAGAGCAAGGTGTCTGACTGTATTTTGGAAACATGAGTTTACATGATCA
Organism: Melopsittacus undulatus; assembly: GCF_012275295.1. NCBI lineage: Eukaryota > Metazoa > Chordata > Aves > Psittaciformes > Psittaculidae > Melopsittacus > Melopsittacus undulatus. Next base: position 66,275,447 of record NC_047527.1, on the reverse strand, counting down.
TACTTTATTGCAAATAGATGTCTGAAGCTGTTTGTCTAGTAATTCAAGCAGAAGGTCCTGCTTCATTGTTTGTGATTAAATAGTTTAAATGTAAAATGATGATCATCTGTATTGAAGACTTAGCATTAGCAAAAACCATTCTGTCTGAATGCAGTTTGGCTACAGAGCATCTGAGAAATGGTAAAAGAACATTTTAGATGATGAACTTTCTAATTTAGATCTGACATTTTGCATTTGTTCTTCAGCCATTCATTTTGTAAATGCATTTAGAAGATTTGGGGTTACAAATATCATCATGTTCTGATCACACGCCCAATATAGTTTTCCTTAGGACAAAACACTGTTTTAGTCAGAGCGGAGTTAATTTGACTATGCCCAGCCTGAAATTTAAACTTTAAGATATTAGGGTGTCTGGGATAGTTTTAATTTTCTTCTTAGTAGCTGTTGCAGTGCTGTGTTTTGATTTTAGTCTGAAGACAATGCTGATAACACACCAATGTTTTAGTTGTTGTTCAGTAGCACTTATCCTGATCAAGGACTTTTCATTCTCTCAGGCTCTGCCAGTGAGGAGGGGCACAAGAAGCTGGGAGGAAGCAGAGACAGGACACCTGACCCAAACTACCCAAAGTGGTATTCCACACCACAGCACATCATGCCCAGTATATAAACTGGCGAAGTTACCCAGAAGGGAAAGATCATTGCCTGGGGACAGGCCAGGTATAAGTCAGCAGGTCGTGAGCAATGACCTGACATTAAAGAGTCCCATGCTCTTGGGTTAAGCCACAGCACAGGGAAAAATGACAGGGTCCTGTCTGCTGGAGAGTTTGAGAAGCCTGCCAGGGAAGAAAAAGGAAAAAAAAAAAAGAAAAAAAAAGAGAAAAAATATTTATAATAGTAATAACAATAATAATAATAATAAAACTACCAAGAAAATATTGAGCTTGAAAAATTACATGTCCAGTCTTAGAGAAATGCCCCAGTAGATATTTCCTCTATAGCATATGGAAATGCTGCAGCTCTATAGAAAATTATAGACTTATAGAATGGCTTGAGCTGGAAAGTATCATAAATATCATCTAGTTCCAACCCACCTGCCATGGGCAGGGACACTTTCCACTAGATCGAGTTGCTCAAAACCCCATCCATCCTGGCCCTGAACACTGCCAAGGATGGGGCAGACACAGCTTCTCTAAGCCACTTGTGCCAGTGTCTCACCACTCTCACAGACATATCTAATCTAAACCTACACTCTTTCAATTTAAAACCATTCCCCCTTATGCTGTTCCTACATGCCCTTGTAAAAAATCCCTCTCCAGATTTCTTGTAGGCCCCATTAGGTACTGGAAAGCTGCTATAAGGTTTCCTGAGTCTTCTCTTCTCCAGGCTGAAGAAGCCCAACTTTCTCAGCCTGTCTTCACAAGGGACATGCTCCAGCCCTTTGATCATCTTCATGGCCCTCCACTGGACTTGCTCCAAGAGGTCCACATCCTTCTTGTGTTGGGGCCACAGAGCTGAACGCAGTACCGCAGGTGGGGTCTCACCAGAGTGGAGTAGAGGGGGAGAATCAGCTCTCTTGATCTGTTGGTCATGCTCCTTTTGATGCAGCCCAAAATATGGTTGGCTTTTTGGGCTGGAAGTGCACACTGACAATTCTTGCTGAGCTTGTAAATCAACACCCCCAAGTCCTTCTCCTCATGGCTGCTCTCAATCCATCCTCCACCCAGGCTGTATTTGTGCTTGGGATTGCTCCAGCTGTGATGAAACGGTCATGACTAGGGCATGCTGGGCACTTACATAAGTGAAGGGTTGCTGCTATTTATTTTTAATTCATATGTGCTTAACCATAACCCTGAGACACCATTTGGAATATTGAAAAATATTTGTATAGCCGCAGTCACACAGTGAGCCTTGTTCATCCCTCATACCTAAACTTAAAAGTTTAAATTGTATGATACAATGCTGTTATTTCTAGTAGTTTTACTGCAAGACATGTAGCCATACACTTTCTTTGAACCTATAATTCTTGGGAGAAGGCAATAAAAGAAACTTGATAGTCTTCATGACTGCAGAGGAAAAGTGTGGAAAATATGGTCTTGTTGCATTTTAGAGGTTCAAAGTCACATTCAAAACTTCCAGTTTTGTGATTACCCAGCTTGTGTTTGGCCAGTGGTTATTGTTTGGTTTGGAGTTGATGATAGATCTTTAACTGCAGGTTGGTGTTTGTAAATGCAACATTTACATAAGCAATAATAGCTATAGTAAGTTGTGATGTGGTCTTTTCAGAACATTAAAAGTGAATTACCTATGGTGGCTATCATGGTCCAACAGTTTCCCATGGTTTTCATGTCCAAAAAGACGGACAGAGATCCTCAGGAATTGTCCCATTCTTTGAGGAACTGCAGCTTTTCTGTGCACAAACTAACCATCCAAGCCTGACCTAACAACGCATGGGGCATGGAGACTGCATTGCTGAGTGTAATGTGGAAAATATGTGACTAAATGGGGGAAGATTGGCTTAGATCTTGACTTAGAAAAATGTGCTCTAGTTATACTATAATATGCCTCTAATATGTTTCTCAGATATTTTATTCAGCATGACTTCCTGCTATTGAAAGATATTTAAATGAAAAAAGGCCTAGAAAAATTGCAGCAACTGAACAGAATGAGCATGAGTATTCTAGTTTTGGTTGTCAACCCATCAATTTGAATTGCCTGTATATGAGATGCTTTTTGTAAGGGTTGGTAACAAGCAATATCCTGCAGACCTTGATCGCATTAACATCAAACAATCATACAGTTACTAGGGAAAAGAGTGGGCAGCTGTGAGTAGTGCATTTCATATCATGTCTTTTTTAAAGGCAGGTTCCATGTCAGAAAGAGCAGAAACAACAACAACAAAGAGGGTTTTCAGCTGTGACCAGGCTTAGGTGAACTGACTGACTGCAGATGGCCTCTTAAATAATAAACCAAACAAGTAATAAAAGCAGCTTCAAATATCCTTTCTAGACTAAGAGACATATACTTGAGTGACTCTTGCTGTCTTTATGCATTTTAGTTTCCTAGCTGCAATACACAGCCAAAACTCCCTTGTGAGATGACTGGAAATTTTTAATTTTAAATTCATTTTAAGGGTACTGAAATGCAAACACGTAAGAGGGGTGAGAATGCTGATGTGTAGCATATCTTTTTCTTCTTCCTTCATCCCTTACTCTTCTGTATCACTGGAGATTCTTACATAAATTTTGTTATGTGGATATCTGATACTGGTTTTCCTTTTGATTGAAAGCTGCTTACAGGTTCAGCAAGCAGGATAATGGAGCTGAAACTTGTTGCTCACACCAAAGTTGCAGCTGGAAAACATGCTGTGTCTCTCTACATATATAGAAAGAGAGAAAGGGTACTGATTCAGGTAGCTGCTTGCCTTGTTCCTATTTCACCACCATGGCCCTTAGGCCTCAGAAACTGATCCATTTGTAGTAGTTAAGCAAGGTAACAGTTAACATCTTCCGTACCACTTCTCCACCCCCGTAGTAACTCAAGTGCCCTTCCCGTGTTCTTTCTGATACCCCTATGAAGCAAAAGAGAGTATGTGTTATGTGTGGTGTGGCACTTCATCAGCTGGGACTGACTGTCCAGCCAACTAATTTACATTTTTGTAGTGGCTTACAGCATGCTGTCTCTCAGGTCTTTTACAGCAAAACACACAAGGCAAGATAGCAAAACAGAGTGCTAGGTGTAAAAGTTACCTGCATTGGTTCTACATGCTCTCCTGAGCTCTCCTCTGAACTGCTCAACTGTTACAGGATTCCTTGTCACCTGGTGCTCTGCTCTTTGCACAGATTGGACAATGACAAGTCATCAGAGATGTTTTCTGTCTCTGACCACAGGATGTGTGGAGGCTTTCTTCATGGATGAATATACTCATGATCTGTATCACTTTTTTATCCCCAAGTCTGAAGTAAGCTCAGGAGCTAGCCAAAAAAATATTTTAAACTATTCAACATACCTAAATATCTAAACTTGAGCTGACTGCTACATTGGGTCTTTAAGCATCTTGTGTTCTGTTGAACTAAATAAGGAATTTACTTACAGTGCTTCACAGATGAGTGATGCAAGGTGTCCAAGCAGGGTTAATATCTTTCATTAGATTACTAATAAAGTCAGAAAGATGGACAGGCTTTTGGTGCTTCATCTGTGTCACATATACAAACGAGTGTGCAATAAGGAGTGCACGTAGCAAGATGTGATATGCTTTAGTTTTATCTTTGTATCCATTGAAATGTTAGGAGGCTGACATTTAAGTAAAGGCAGAATATAGTCCTGTTTCTGTCTGACAGAACTGTATCTTCTAATAGCTTTATTTTCCCAATACTGTCTTGCACTTATATGGCTCCTACTTGTTTTCACATGTAAGAGCACCCCAGTGTAAATTTACATTATTCTGATAGTTAAGAAAACACACATATATTTTACAGCCTGTTGACAAGACTGAAAAGTACAATATTACGTTTATCCCGTATGTGCAGAACCAGAAACTAATCAGAGTTAAAAAAAGAAATTCTATAACTATTTTCTTAAATACAGAAAGTTGAAAAAGACTTAGGCTCAAGTGCCAACTTGGATGAAAGATACAGCATCTTCAGAAAGGTGCATGCAGTTCAGCCATACTCAAACTAATATTCTTCAGTGGTCAGTGTCAATCCTATCTATGACTCAGCACAACACAAATAGGAAGTAAGAGGTAAATAACAAGGGAAAGATAGAAGGGAAATAGAAAGTGTCTTCATGTGTCTAGTCATTCCTTTCTCTGTAAGGTGTCACTGAGCAGGATCATCTTCATATTTTTGTAATGTCAGAACAATTGTCACAGAAACATTTTTAAATTATACTCTATCTGACCTGCATCTTTCTTCTTGTTGTTGTTAAATGATATCTCAAACTGTCTGCTTGCAGCAGGTATATTTAATGCCTGATCTTTCAACACCCTTTCATTTACCTTCAACCTCTCACAAAGTTCTTTGGAGTGGCTGCAGTTAAACATGCTTGTGATTTTTCAGAGTTCAGTAGAAAGAAGAGAGGTAGCAGAATCAAAATAGTGGTGAGAAATCAATATTACACTGCTGGAATCCCAAAAGTCTATAGACCAGGGTATCAGAAATTCTCTGAGGTGCTGTGCAGACACTGCACTACCTTGACACATGTTTTGCCCTGTAGCTTCCTCAAAGAGCTGGATGGGAAACAAAACCTGAAGGTCATGTTCTGATGTTCTTCAGGCAGCATGGCATTCATCACTGTGTCAGCTCTTTGGCTGTGTTTTGTCAGCACTTTATAATGTTTGTTTACTTTCCCCGTCTCCCTTACCTAGCTCTTTCTTTCTTACTCTTGTCCTTAAGTATGGCAGATGGCAGCTCTGTTTCAGAATGTGCTCCAGCAGGCTTTGATTAACATTTAGTAAGCATGGGTTTTCAGGCTTTGCTTCCAGTCATATGGCAGCTCCCCATCATTAATTGTTATTGTTTTCACTGAAGTCTTTTTATTGAGTTGGTCAAAGTAAATTCCATGTTGATAGTCTTAAAAGTGGAGAGTGTAGCTTTACTGCTTAAACAGAAAACAGTAGGATATATGTATTACAGATCATTTAACATCTCCTCTTTGTCTAGGGTAATGACTTTTCATTAACGAAACAAATTTTTTGGGACAGTTAATTACATCATCATTAGAAATTAGTAACTTTAGCACACTTTACTCTTAGCCCAGTTCCAGTTTCTTTAGAAGTGCTGCCTGACACCCCACATCATTTGTTTTCCAGATAGTTAGGCAATGGTGTTGGTAATCTCCTGAGCATTCTTCAAGCTATTCAGGGTGGTAGCATGGTGGTAGCCGGTAATTTTATGAAATTAAAAGGGACAGTATAAGACTGGAATACAATTCAGGATCTATATTGGTTTCTCTGGGATTCACTGAAACTCTACAATGAGCAAAAGTAATGCCAGTAATATTACCCAGGAGGTCAGTTCATGTCCTTCCTGCCTTAAAGACTCAACTCTTACTGATGCTTCATAAAGCTATGTGTTTCTCTGTGGAGTTTAATAGCTCTGGGTCTTGCAGCTGATTTTCAGAGAAAATATGAAGCAAATGTCACCTGCTTTCTCTCTCTTCCACCCCACCAGCTGTTGTATTGCTCTCCAATGTCCTGTGCCAGTGCCTGCAAAGCTTAACATTGATGGACACATGTACAGTCCAAGACATAGGTTTTGATGTGTTTTTACTAAAGCTATTCCCATTCAGAGTGGCAGACTGACAAAAATGTCTTCCTGGAGTTCCTTTGAGCTACATGGCATTTGCTGTGGTGAGATTGTCATAAGAGAGGAGATATTTGTAGACTGTTGTAGGTCTGGTGGAGAATGACTGCAGGATATATACTGGTCTCCTTGTGCCAGAAACATGGTGACCTCCAGCAGTGGTATCTTTGCTACTGAGGATTTTGCAAACCACTCACAGCTTTCCCCTTGGGATTCATTGCACAGTGGTTGTGAGGTGCAGTGGAAGCCTCTGAAGTTTCTGTTTTTCCTACATGCAGGAGGAGACATTTCATGTTTCCTAGATGAGTGGAAGGTGTTAATGAGTAGGCCGATGGAGAATCATGGTAGAGAAACCTTGGTAGAGTTTTGGGAGACTCTAAGAATTCGGGACTAAAAACTGGTTATAACCTAGTGAAGAGTACACAAAAACCTCATAGGGGGTATGCTGAAAGCAGTAATATAAACCAGAGCCCTGGTGACTTCCAATGCCATATGGTAAATGAGAGAAGTGTAAAAAGTATCTCAAAAAAGGGAGGATCGCCCAGTGAATCTGTTAACCACAACTTAATTAGTGTCAGAGCTTGAGCATTGAGTTCTAGAATGAGTTCACCTCTGGCTGAGGCATTCAGCAGGGACAAAGTGCAAATCTCACCCTGGCTCTGGTCTGGAAGCAGGACTGGTTCTCAAGGGCTGAGAGCGTTTACACACTGCACAGGTGCAGTGTGTAAATCCCGAACATGGATCCATTTAACAGATAAGGCATAAAATAATAGCTACTTGAGGATTTTGTCATCATTAACACTGACAGTTACTTTGCCTTTTATAGAAGTAAAAATCAAAGATGATTTTCACATCCCTGCAGAAGATAACCACAACCTGCAAGAAAGCTCCACTTGTGAAACCCCTTTGGAAGGCATGATTCTAAAGCACTGACTTGTATGAACAGGGCTGTTGAGAAAAAAGCACTTCTCACCTGACTCAAATGGTTTGGCCTAGATGGGTACAGCACTTCAAAATATCTACTGATGTTTACATTTTAAAGTAATTGAATAAATTTTAATGTATCTACCTTAAAGTGTTTAGCACTTGAGATAGCACTGATTTCCCCTTTCTTAGAAAAAAATGTGTATTTATCTCTTGTCTTTTAATAAACATAACTATTCTCCTGTTTATGGGAATAGTCTTAAAAGTAGTAGAGTATGAAATTCTGCTTTTAAGAGGATTTGTGTATATAATTCCCTCAAACTCAAGGACTTAAGATTGAGTCTCATATAGCTAAAAGAATTAAACACAGAACAACCTACCTTCTTGCTAAACATATTTTTTTCCTATTCATAAACTATACACTCATGTTTGTAAGCTAAAACAGCTTGTAAATATATTATTGGAGAAAGACATAAAGTCAAACAGATTTTTCACTCAGTTCTGAAACTCAGGTTTCAGTTGTAACTACATATTCAGCAATTACTGATCTCCAGGTCTAAGTTTTCTATTAGGGATAGGTCAGCTAAAATGGTTTAGACTCCCCTGTCATGCCTATATGCATGAAATCTCACAATCATTTCAGATCATAGAGGTTTGAAACTTGGAAGTGCTTTAATGATGTACTCTTCTTGCTTATGGCACTATTTGAATGTTTGCCTCTGGGTTTGGGCAGTGTCTTGGTGTTTCTGAAGCAAGCTATTGCAGTTCTTGTATCCACTAAAGCGGAAAAGTTTGGGCTTTTTACCTCAAAACTGTGGGTTGTTGTTGTACAGAAGTTCTGCTTACTGGTCAGTTCAAATCAAAATACAGACATTTGGGTATAGCCTCAGAGTGTGACTCTTCTTAAATATCAAGATGGTTAGAATAGAGTGCTAGTCATTTGAATTAATACAGACTGTGGGATGTAATGAAACTATACCACAGGTAACTTCATATGTGAAACAATACTTCTAATGCTGTTCTTTTATTATATTTCTCAAATAACAATAACACAGGCTTACTCTGAGAAAATGTCGGTTTGGATGAAACAAGATATTTCTAAACCATTCTATAAAGATATTATACAAGTAATTAAGCAAAGCTAAATGTCAGGATGACAGATGCATTCATAGTGTATTCACTGTGTTGCCTTCATACCAAGAGCATTGTCACTTCCTTACTGAATGTACTCAGAATATAATATTTTCTCATGTTTAGTCTACATATGTAGGTGTTCCAAAAAATGATATATCCCATTGGAGAGTGCAGATTGTTATAGTCTGAAAACTGAATTAGGATTACAGGTTACTGCTTTTATAGTTGAACAGCATGTATGTGTCTGTGTGTGTCTTTCAAAGACATAGAAGTCATGCATTCAGTTTGTTGCTTATTAATAATTCCTGTGCTGGACAGAAGTCTTCATATCCTCTTACAGGATTTTTCCCTTTCAATCTCATCTGAATCCATACTGTTTTCATTGCTTGTGTACAGTGGAAAAGTCAAGGCCTAAATGTTATAACAAAGTCAATGAGAGTACTTCAGAGAACCAGAATTGTAGACTTGTGTCAGTTTTGTTCAGGACAGTGCTTTCTGTGCTGATTGGTGCAGTGTTCATGGACCTAAGAAACCTGTTCTTGGAAAGGACAATGAAAGCTCTTGTGTTGTGCAGCACCAGCAGGCTAGTAGGCATCACTGAATTAATATATAACATTTTCAGGCAGTTGGCAGGCAATTCTTATCACTAGAGGAACATAGTAAGACTTGCAGCTCCTCTGGTACACTGATCAAACCCAGTTGTCCCTTTCTTCCCTTCCAGTTCAAGCTCTGATAATAACTTCTCAATTTCTAAATAATCCTTCTACCATACCATCCATGGCAGAAGGCAATGCTCCTTAAAGTGTATCTTTCTTATGGTTACTTTTCATCTTGCTGGGTTCAGGGAAACATCTCTACCAAGAATCACAATAGGAGGCTCTGGAAGAATAGACTGAGCAATGAGAAGTTTGCTGGGACCTTTTAATCAGTAAAAGGTTGAGGATGCTGAATTAGGCAAGTTGTGAATTGATGGTACTTTTGTGTAGTATCACCAAAAATCAACCATGTTTTTTCTCTTGTCCTTTTCATAAAGCGTATACAGCTATCAAGTGATCTAACTAGATGATCTCCTCTTTTGGCTAGTTTGTAGCAATTCAATATTTAATTCAGTATAGCAGCTCAGAGTAGCACAAAACTTTGAACACTTGAAAACAATAAATAGCATACAGTGCTTTAACATGATTCCTCAACAATACAAGCTACACCAAGTGCAAATTAAAACTGTCTCTTATTTCTGCTAGACTTTGCTGAGAATTTGAAATAAAATTTAAACTTACAGTCCTTTTCTCTTGCAGTGATCCCTTGGAGGCATTTGGGGTCCTCATTTCCAGGGTGAGAACTTGTGTCAAAAGTACTGATCCTTCTGTGACGCAATTTCTCACTCTTAAACAGAAGTAGTTAACCTGTCCTTTCTCAAACAAATCCTAGGGCCACCGAAACATCTTTGAAAACAACAGATAGAATATTAGTTTCCATACTTAATTTAGTTTAAAAAAAACAAACTGACAAAAATGTTAATGAAGTTCCTTTACATTGTTTTTATTTCTTTGTTTCTGTTTGCTTACTTGCAACAAAAGGGAATATGCATGCAATTTTTTTTAAATCTTTGGTTAAAACCAGAATGTCTTTTGGTTATTTCTTGGACCAGTTTCCAGTGCCTCCTTAGTCACCAGCTGAGTAACATTTTTTTATGATATAGAGAAAGTGTAGCTGGATGAGGCAGAATTTGGGAGAAATGGTTCTCAACTAAGATTTCTTAGGAAGTGAGAATAATCGCAATCTTATACTTGCCTCCAGATGTGAGTACATGTCTCTGACATCACTTTTTCTAATGACTAAAAAGTGAAATCTATTCTCTACTGTATTATAATATAAGGAGAGAAAAACTGTTTTCAAACTGGGCACCCCCTTGGACTGGGAAGACAAGTTAATTAAAAGCATGTGTCTGATCTCAATCATGTTATTTAATGCACTGTTGGGAAGTGCTAGCAGCATATTTTGTAGTTATTTTTTATTCATTTATTTTTATTCAATTTATTTGAAACTCTAAATATTTACTTAAATTGTAAAAAAGAAGCAAAGCAGCTTATAATTGAAAATCACTAGTGGATTAATCATACTTCACTTAGTTCTTATTGTGAGAAGAATCATAACCTGAAAGAAAGAGTGAAAAGTTTGCTCTCTTTTTGCTTTGTATCTGAGTTTCTTCTAGGCTTGAAGTACTTACTATAGGAAACTGAGCTTCCAATTTTCTCTTTCTGTTCTGCATAGAGGTGTAATGAATAAAGTAGCAATTTAAAATGACAAGTGCAAGGTCCTACACCTGGGTTGGAGCAATCCCAGGCACAGCTACAGGTTGGGCAAAAAGGAAATTCATTGTAGTCCTGCGAAGAAGGACTTGGGGGTGTTAGTCAATGAGAAAATGAACATGAGCCAGCAGTGTGCACTTACAGCCCAGAAAGCCAACCGTATCCTGGGCTGCATCAAGAGCATGACCAGCAGGTCAAATGAGGTGTTCCTGCCCCTCTTTCTGCTCTCGTGAGACCTCACTTGGAGTATTGTGTGCAGTTCTGGTGTCCTCAACATAAAAAGGACATGGTACTGTTAGAACAAGTCCAGAGGAGGGCCACGAGGATGATCAGGGGACTGGAGCACCTCCCATATGAAGATAGGCTGAGAAAGTTGGAGTTGTTCAGCCTGGAGAAGAGAAGGCTGCGTGGAGACCTCATAGCAGCCTTCCAGTATCTGAAGGGGGCCTACAGGGATGCTGGGGAGGGACTATTCATTAGGGACTGTAGTAATAGGACAAGGGGTAACAGGTTGAGACTCAAACAGCAGGGGTTTAGACTGAATATAAGGAAGAAATTCTTTACTGTTAGGGTGGTGAGGTACTGGAATGGGTTGCCCAGGGAGGTAATGAATGCTCCATCCCTGGCAGTGTTCAAGACCAGGTTGGATGAAGCCTTGGGTGATATGGTTTAGTGTGAGGTGTCCCTGCCCATGTCAGGGGGGTTGGAACTATATGATCTTGAGGTCCTTTCCAATCCTAACTATTCTATGATTCTATGATTCTATATGCCTGTGAACCCTATTCATTCTGTATGAAAAGCTGGTTGTTGCAATCCACAGATGAAATCAGAAATTAATGTGATGACTGCACTCTGCTTAATATTTATGGTCACATAAAAGAAAGCCTTTAAAGGAATTGTGAATGAGAACAACAAAATAAGTAATTTAAAATCATGTTTTAAACGTTAGCTTTCAGAATGACTTCAGGAGAGGTCTCCATATCAACCATGCTGCCATGTCCTGTGCCAAATTCAGCTGTGGCATAGGGATGGTGTCTGTTTGTTGTTTGTTTGTTTGTAGGAAATAATGAGCATATGAGAATTACTCTTGTTTGCCTTGTGGTATTAAAATCTGGATGCGTACACTTGCATGGCACTGTATACAAGACAAGCAATACTAGATTATAGCGATTGTTGAACCAAAGGAAGTGAAAACAAGTGTGAGACACATCCCTGAGAACTACCAGGAAATCAAAATTCACCTGGAGAGGTGAGTGCATTTTTAGAAGCTTGGAAGAACATGGAGCCAAGACATTCTTCCTTCTTTAGGAAAAGGGGAACAGTACTGCTGTATTAGAAAATAAAGCCACTGAGTAGAAAGCCCTGCAGACCAGATGCTGACTGCTATGGGTGTTCCAAAATTTTATATGATAGAATGAAAATGATGGCACTGGAGTTGGTCCCTAGCAGATATCTCAAAATTTCCAGTAACATGATGTTGCCTCTGGCAGATATTGTCAAAGCACAAGCCAGAGCTTTTAGTTGTGCAGGATGCCTGTGTGCAGGGCTGGTATGCTAATACAGGGATCACAGCTCACTTTTAGCTGAAGAAAGAGTGACAGAAACTACATCTCCCTGACAGCCCTCAGGATGCAGGGAACTGAAGAACGCTGCTGTGCACAGCAGGGACCACTGGCGACTTACAGAGAGGCTAAAGACATGTAGAGGTAGACAGATCCTTTGTCTAAAATCAGGTCCACAGTAGTGACTGTTTTATGATTCCTTGTATGTAAATCAACAAAACTCAATTTAGGCTGCTTGTTTATGATGCGGTGCTAGTGATAGAAATCAAATGTTTTCTCTAAATAAGCTGGATTTAATTCTCACTCTGAGCTAGGCATCAGGATGCTGCTTTGCAATAGCTACGGTAGCATGCAGCAAGTTGGCAGTAGTCTTTGAAATATCACAGACCATCAAATGCAAGTAATTTCAGATGTGCTTTTCAACAACCTATTGGTAAAATGGTCAACAAATGGGTTCGGCTGAGTGAATGGATGTGACAGTAAATGTTTCGACTGCAAGCTTCAAAATACTGAGGAGATGAGCATGAGTTTAAATGAAATACCCAAATGCTAGTAAAACAACAGTAAAAAAGGAGTTCCTTTGAACCCCACTGTCAGCTCATTCCAGTGTTTTCAGTGAACATGCAGCTGCCACTGAAGTGAAATGATGTTGATGAATGTGCAAAATATGAATGGGGATAGCAAATGAAAGATGACACCAGTGTAAATTATTAATCAATCATTAATGACTTCAACATTGTTTGGTTTCAGAGCTTAGGCAAATCCTGCCTTGGATTGTTCTGTGGTGGTAACTATTGAAAGTTCTCAAGTCCAGAGTTTTTTTCTTGTATTTCTCTGTTTTCTTTAGCACTAAGGAAACAGTGAAGTGTGGACAAATTTTATTAGTGAATGGGCTATTGCTTAAGTAGGTGTTGAAAAGCCAGTTTGCTTTTGGTTTCTTCAGGAAGGCTTTGAAGTTCTGCTCAGCATATGTATTAAAGTGATTGTGGGAAGCAGTGGACTAGCAGGTTCAAAAAGGGTATTTTCATATTCACAGAAATGTAAGGCACTTCTATAAAACTTTCTTGCCTCAGAAACACCATTCCTGTACGCTATGGAACTGAAATGTGTGCTGGTTCAGCTTCCTAATGCTCTACTTTGATGTCATCATGGGTAATGTCTTGTGCCTCTTTACAGACTTGTGTGCAGAAAATTGTCTATCCAAAAATGGAACAAGATTAACAACTTCACATAGTCTGAAGAAGAGAATGGCTGCTAGATATGAATACCTGGCAAAGACTGATGTAAAATTAACACTTCCTATGTATAAGCTCTGACATTAGCAATAGGACTAATAGTTTTTGAACCACTCAACATAAATACAAAGTCGTGCTTATGAGGCATATATCAGTGTATTTTACAGTTACCCATTACTTATTGGGTACGTCAAACTTCAGACATAAGCTTGGCTACTTGGTTGTTCCAGGTCAATACAGGAAGGGCTCAGCAGAAAACTGCTAAAGTGTTTTGCTTGTAATAATGAAACTTCATTTTACTGTCTTTTCCACAAGCAGCAGAGTGAAAAATACATTACCTGTTTTGCCATTGTCTTTCAAATTCTCCTCTGTAAGAGCAACTCTAACTCTGTGGGTAGTAGAGAGAGTTATTTAATGTGAGACTGGGGGAAACTACCAATCTGACATCAAAGTTTTGATTTTTGTTATAGTTAAATTTTTGATGTAGCTTATCCCCATCTCTATTTAGGTATGCATGTGTATATATACTTGCTTTTATAGAGTCAGTAAAAAAAGCAAAATAAAACTAAAATATTTATTTTTATTATATAAATAAACTGTATTACTCTGAAGTCATATTCACCCTAGAATTCACACATCTATTAAAAGTTACTGTTGTATCTGATTTTATAGTTTCCATCTGGTCACTTCAAAATATTCAATGGATTTATCTTCACAGTAGTCCCTAAAGATAATGAACACATATTTCCAATTACAGGTGGGAATTAAGTAGACAAAAACTATCAGAGATAGTAGCGCAAGTCTTTTCCTAAACCCCACTCACTGCTGTTCTTCTACCCCAATCTCTCAGTTGGCTAACAGAAACTCTGATCCAGTCTCTACCCTGCCACACAACAGCATTTTCAGGGTGCTGCTTTGAATCTCTAATACTCAGTATTTTATTTGCAGTATAGGAGCACTGATACTGCCCAGCCACTCATAAGAATGTAAGAAAAGTACCTGAGAGATTGTGATGAAAAGTGCAAGGAACTTTTACAATGGGACAAAAATAAACTTATAACTGTATTAAATTTGGTTCTTTCTGTGCATTTACGTCCAGCAGCTTACTTATGACAGTTTTAAAAACCTTTGATTAAAACCAGATAGTGATAGTGAAGAGAAGGTATATTTGGTGTCCTCAGTTACACTGTCCTGTACTGCTGCAGCTCAGAGGGATGAAGGTTTATCCCCTCTCTCTCTATTGGAACAGTTTGAGTACTGCAGGGCAGATGATAAACCAGGTGATAAATCCAGTCATAGATAGGGAAAGGATGAACCTTCCTCAGCAAGACAGAAGTCCAAGCATTTTAACCAGCTCTATAAAACCTCCCACAAGTGTATGTTTTTCATAGCAGCAGCTCATGTTTTCATAGTTTGTCTAACTTTGGGAGGATTTGCATGAGAGTAAGAAACATTTCTGACACAAAACTTACCAGTTTTCCAAATTTCAAGTTACTCTTCCAGTGTATGAGATGCTACAGTTTCTCAGGGTATTATCACCCGAATTGTCTGAAATTGCAGACCAAGGAGATTTTCTCCAATCTCATTCATGGAAATACTTAAAAAAGTTGTGCCTGAAATTGGATAGTGTGATTGTGTTTGGGAAATCCAGCTGCAGACTGTCAGAAAATATCAGCCCAGTTGTTTATTTTCCCTTCTTTTCATGGCTTCGTAGGAAGAATTGGCAAGTAGCACTAACGACTGGCAAAGCTATGAGTTCTGCCAGTGATAATGTTATTGATATAGCTGTCAGTGACAGTGTCTTTCTAACAGTGCAGGATGGCTAAACATGACTAGTTCTTTCTGTGTTGTCAAGATTCAAGATACCTGCTAACCAAAGACCAATCTTAATGATGGCTGACATGCAACATCAGGCACAAATTTATCACTTACATGGGTACCAATGATGGAAGTTGAAGGTTTTGATGTGTTTCTCAACTTGTTCCCAATGTGTTTACTCTTTGTGGATATATGAACTTTTAATATGGTACACTGGAACAACAGAGATTGCTCCTTTATATACTGAGATGTACATGAGAGTTATTCTAGAAAAGTGCAGGAAAGAAGAGTTTGGCAACCAGTATAATTGGAAAATTTAAACGTGATTCAGCTTTTAATTAAGAGAGTAATTCTCTTTCATCTCTCTGCTAGACATGCAATTCTAGCTGGTCCTTCATTAGTACAGCTTTCATCAGTGTGAAGATAAAACTGTGTTTAAGGAATTAGTTAAGATTCGTATTCGGTATGGATTTTGTTTGCTATCTAAAAATGTGTTGCATTTCTCAAACTACAGAGTTTGATTGAACGTGTCATAAAAATGTTTCTTCTGAATTTTTTTAGTATTTCTTTTTCTTCTGGGAAGATGTGATAGTGTTGTGAATGCCAGAGCCACTCTGACACCCTTCAGACAGACATGATGTGTTACACACAGCTATGAATTCGGGAAAGTTTGCAAGTAAATTGTGTTAGCAGAGGTGAATGTACTATGACATAATTTATTGCAAGCAGTGTTTTGTAAAATTAATGTAAAATCTAATTTAGTCTTTAAAGGTTTAAAGGGAAAAGATGGATTGCATCAGATCCATTTTGTCCTGTTTCCTGATTAGTGAATTCCAGCTGACAGCCTAGGAAACCCACACCTCATTACCATATTTTGAAACATCTGTTAAGGAAAATAGATCCAGTTGCCAAAATTCATCTTGCTTTCAGAAGTGCCAACTACGAGAATAGAACCATTATTACCTAGGCAAGGATCACCATGTTCAGCTTTCCTGTCGTCAGCCACATTAAGACATTGTTTTTTTCAAAATGTCTGTAATTAATTGAAGGAAGCTACTCATGCAATGTTATCATAAATACTGAAACATGAATATTTCTCATTTACATTTAATCCGAGAAATAATCCTTGGATATCAGGCATATTAATCTTAATTCCACATTTTAATAGCTATATACCGGTTAATGTCATAGTTACAACATCAGAGCTGTTGCTCTGTAAATGAGCTTCCATCAGAAATCAGATGCTGCAGTTGTGTTTTACATGAAGGGAGACGGTGTCCTTTGGTCCATGGTTCTCGGCTAGTGGTTCACACAGTGCTTGTAACAGCACACACTGTAACAACCCACCTCTCAAACTATCCCTTGCTAGAGCAATATTTCCCTTAATTCTATCATTAAAGAATCCAGTACGTTTTCAATGCAACTTTCTCTTTACCCGCTAATGAGACAACAGCAGCTGGGGACAAGGTAAAGAGCCACTACTGCATAGCTGGCTAGCTCTTCGGACTAGTACACCTGCCTTAAGAAGTCCCAGGATGGATGGCCCAGGTTAGTGCTATGAATGTATTGCAGGGTTGTATTGGGTAGCAGGGTGATGGGTGCTTTGAGCTCATCTGAGTACAGGCTGGCACTGCATTAATAGCATTGCTGGTCATGCAACCATGTGGTCAGATCCACCTGAGGGTGGAAGTTATTTCAGTTCTTTTCATCATCTTCCCTCTTTCTCCTGGTTGCACAGTTCTGTTGAGTACCTTTGGCCAGCTCTGGTACCTGTCCAGCCTCCCCTTGAAATGCTTCATTTCCATAACCTGTTAGGAAGCTAGCCCAATAAAGAGAAGATAGCTAGACCTAATATAAGGAAAGAGAATGGTCACAGGGCTGTGTGTGGGATAACAGATGGGAAGAATCACACAGGAAAGATGAGAAGCAAGACCTTACACATTTGGCAGCTGTTTGGTTTGAGTATCCTTATTGCCAAGCTGACCTCACTGCTGGGGTCCCATCTGACAAATTATTAGCTGATTGCTGAGGCAATTAAGTGCATGACATCTGTATAGATTGGTACTGATTGTTAGCACATAACCAAGCCTAGCCTACACTGTAACTGCAAATGAGATGCTGTCCTGTTGCTGTTAGGAAAGCTGGTGACAGGAGTTGTCAGTAGCCCTAGAAAAAGACAACATAGTATAATCCCGAAGTCCCTTGCCTAAGCTCTTTGTGTCCTCAGTAAAGTAGTTGCCTTGCTCTTTCCTTGTCTTTCCACCTTTTCCTACTGCTGGCTAAATAATTGCTGCTTCTCTTAACTCAGCCAGCATTCTGTTAGGTGAAGCACTTAAAGCAGCAAGTGTAGTAATCACAAAGTGGCTTTCTAACAGCATGAGTGGCACTCATCAGTCACTTGTGAATTACTGTCCAAGCATCTACTCTGTGTGTGTACTCTTCCTTTACTATTTGGATTCAGAGGACTTGATACTACCACCACACTTTAAGACAAGATGCCTGTTTCTGCCAACCAGGTGGGCCAAAGTCAAAGTCCTTGGCCTGATTTCAGTGTGCCATGTCACCACCAACCTGCTTTTCAGGTCTCTTTTTGAATTCCTGTATCTTCTATCTCCATAACTAATCCAGGAGTAGGTTGCTAATCTCACATTTGCTGTTTATGTGTAAATCAAGCATTCTGAATGGTTTAGCAAAGTACTGTTGTGCCATGTGTTTAGGTTATGTTTTACAGCTGTTAAAAACATCATACTTCATTTGTGATCGTCTTCTGAAGGCTTTCTCTACATGATCAAAAAAAGACCAGTAATGAACTGCTGTTCTAGCCACATCCAGCACCACAGGAGGACTCTGGTCCACTGTCACAGCTGTCGGATTGCTTTGCTTTTCTGAGTTTGGAGCTTGTTTGAAGTATTACTAGTTTCCCTAACATAGATGATTTGGAACACATCTGGCAGCATGGCCAGCATTCAGGTATTAAAAGTAGCCAAGACAGGGCAACATTTGTGCATCTTTCCTTCTGTATTAGTGATAGACAATGCCACTTGTACATCTATTGGTGCTTATAATAAAAATATGTCCCTTTACTACTTTTGTTTGACATACAAACTATGTTAGATATTCCTTACAGAAATGTACCTTAATGATATTATATGATGAAAAAAAGGGAGGAGAGGAGACAACATGGCCATTTTTTATACTGCTAACTGTAGGGAGCTGGTTTGGGGGATGGAATAAGGTGGCAATTTCTAGGTGAGCACTTTCCTAGAAGGAAGTGTAGTTAAATGGGCTTTCTTGCTTGCTTGTTTAAAAGAAAAAGAAGACATGCTTTGTTGGTTATGGAGCAGGAACAGGAAAAGCATGAGTAAGACCAATGTTTCTCCAAAACCTCTTTTCCAATGGCAGTCAAGTCTTCATCCCTCTGTGCCTGTGGGAGCAATTTTTCTTCATTTGTCTGCCTATTTGGTTTGAAAATTCTCTTAGTGACAGCTATCTGTTACTGAACATTTCCCCCAAAAAGGGACTTCTGATTCAAGAGAGGCCTCTTAGAGAGACTACTTTTTAAATAAAAGTAGGACTAATAGAGTCAGTCTTACAGAGGATGAATGCGAAGGCTGATGGAATTTCAATATCCTGATCTCAGCTGTATTGAAAATGCAGAGAATCTGAATGCTCAGGCACACATCTGAAAAAATGGAGAGATAACCTCACTCTATCAGTGTAGTCCTGGGGACTGAGATTGGTGGTAATTGTTGTTGCTGTCTTTTGGACATTTTTTTTCTTGGAATAAAAGTCCTGTTCTTTGTGGTCTCTTCCTATGCATCTTAGTTTTGCCTTTGAGAACTTTCTCTGCCTTCCTTTGTGCTACTTTCAGGAACATGTTGCAGAGAGAGCTGCCTTAACTGGCATGCTTATCATGTTCCCATTCACCAGGAGTCAGGAAAAAGACTTATATGCAGCCTGTCTTGGGCATATACTTTGCACCTATTGGTAAGGTGACAAATTTTGCATAAGATGTTTTCCCTCCCTATTATGGCTACCATTTGATTTATTGGAGGCTGAACTTCTTGGGAAATTCACCCTGGTTCTTCTTTCTGGGATGCCAGACAAAAGTTTAGAGGCAAAATATTACTCATTTTCATTTGTCCCCCATTTCATATTCACGTTACCTCTCCCTCCCCTCTTTTTGCTTCTCTCTCTGAAGGTTGAGAGTGTCTAAAGTAATTTATGCTTCCACATTTTGAATTTTTCTGAGCAGTTTATAATGTGATTGCCAACTGCTTTTGTGACTGAAAGAAGCTTCAGAGAACCCAAGGGTGTAATACAGAACAATCTTAGTGACTTGAAACCAGAAAAGAGTCAGGTTAAACTTACTGTCAAGATTTGACCTTTCTGTAGTTTTATGGGACTGCGAAGGTCTCCTGGGATAGAAGCACTTTTTTTAAGAACTTCTGTTTGTAATGCAGTCAGCACACCAGAGTGCACATCCATTCCTGAATATACTGCAGTTCAAATAATAATAACAACCTATTGTATTCCTGGGTGTCTAACCTGCAGGTTGCCTGCTTGAAAAACAGAATGTCATTCAGCCGCAGAATGGGTTGTATATGTGTGTAAGTAATAAAGAAAAATTTTCCAGGCTGCTCCTCCATTATCTGTTCCCTCTCTCTCAGCAACTCCTCTTTTACCTTCCTTGCCTCTTATTTTGAGTTATCTGAGTGTGCAATATGTATTTTTAAGTAGTGCTTTTAGAGGTATTTGAGGTTATCTGTGGGCAAGGGCTTTACATGTGAAAATACAGTGCTACTGATAAAATTGCCCAAGTTTATGTTAATCAGCTCAATGAGCTATTAAATTTACTTTAAAAAACAAGATAGTCTGTTCCTCCTCTTTTTGACTGAAAACAGGACAGGGTTGAGTTCTTAACAGTGGCAAAGGAGAATTGCTCCAAGTTAATTTTCATTTCCTTCTTAATTACTAATACTTTGCACAATTGTATTTTAACAGCTAGTTTCTCTCTGTCTTGCGAAATAAAAACCACAAGATTACTAAATGCTCTAAGGGCACCCTGTGGTAAACAATGTCAATAAACATATCATATCTGTGTCTGTACATTTCCTCCTGTAGAAGTGAAGGGGACTGATCTACTGCCCCCCCTCACTGTTTTGGAGCCACAGGGAGTGGATTATGTACAGCAGAGAAAAGCAGTGAGCTATACTACTTTCTTTGGATATAAGATTTAGCTTTAAATCAAAATGAATACACAGCTTCTGCTAACATGTTGAGAGTTGGATTGGGGCAAATTCAGTGGCCTGCAGTAAAAGAAAATTTTGCCACTAGTTTCTTGCGAACAAGATTTATTCCTTGGTAAAGAAAGCAAAACTGTACTAAGATTCCCTATCTAATATCTGCAAATTGTTATTGTCCAATGGATGCTTCAGGGTGTCTCACACCTTGCCTAAACTCCACAGACTTCCTAAATTCAGATGCTCAAGTTTTTAATATGTCTGAGACCATTAAAATTCAGCAGTATGCACTGTGTGAAAAAACAATATAAATACATCATAATCTTTATTCTTTCTCTGGGAAAGTTTTGATATATCTTAGGGTTCAGAGAGTTGAGCTGTGCTGGATTAAGCTACAGCAATAAGAATATTACTGCTTCCAGGTGTTCGTATACTGAGCTGTGAGAGACCAGGAGGTATGTGGTAGAGAAGCAGAAGAGAATGCTCTTCTCCTCAGCATCCTGCTGAGGTCTGGTTAAACCCTGTAGCATGTTGTTTCTGCTGTCCTTGCTGTGGAGACAGTTATTGCTAAGAGGTTGGATGTACGAAAGTGTAATATCTTAAGCTTCGGCACTTTAATCCCGCAGAATAAATCTGTGAGAACACTGCAGGAGATCAGATCTACAGTTTAGAAACACTGGTAGAATTGTTTTTCCTGTTTATGTGATCATGACTAAATGTTTGTGTTCCTTTTGGGTATGTTTGTTGTTGGTTTAATTTTCACATCAGATATATAACTTAGAGTACAAGTCTTTAAGATTGCTTTCTCTTAAAACACATTCAGTGTATTTGCTCTGAATACAAATGTGCAATGCAGAAAATAAGTGCCATAGTAGGCAACAAAATCTATCATTATTTATTCACTCAGCAAAGCTATAAAAACCATTTACTACATAATAGACCAAAGCTATTCCTTTTGTTCCACCATTTATTTTAACTGAGTTATACCAGGGGTAAATGTGAACCAATAAATCTGTGTAATATCTTCTCACCTGCTAAGATGTAACACAGTTCTAAAATTATTCAGATGTGTTTCGGTTGGTGATACAAGACTGCTGTCTTTTACTGTGATTCTTTCATAACTGTCGGATCATGCTTTGCTTAGTTTCCTGAAGCCAAATGATGATAAGTTTTATGTTACTGCTTCCATTGTTGTTATACATCTTTTTATGGTTACTGGGTTACTCATTAATACAAGATAAAATAAACCATAAAGCTACAGGAATAGCTATACCAGAGTTTAAATCAGAAATGGAGAGGAGCCAACATTGGACTAAGACATCCTTCTCCACTCAAATGCATTTACGGCTGTGATCAGACTCAGGGAGGGAGCTGTGCAGCACAGCTGTTGCCCGAAGAAACCTTATTTCAGCACTGTGTGTGCTTCTGAAATATCCCATGTATCTGCCACTGAAATGGGGTTAGTACAGGATGGCAAGAGTTTAGACAGAAGGATTGAGGGGTATGCAATCATTAACATAACAGACTGTAGAAAAGCTTGTGATGCCAATTTATATTGTCTCTGTTTAGTGGTAAAATGAGAAAAGGGATCTGTGCCAATGTGCTTGCAAATCCTGGCTGCACTACATCCTCTTCTTTTAGAGCCAGATAGACTTCAATTCTGTGCATGCAAGGTGCTGTGATTCTTTTTTCTTCACTACTTGCTGGGAAGCAGAGATCCCTAATTTTATCTTCACCCCTTTTTTCCCATTAGAAAATTCTGCCAGTGTTCCTGATCCTTACAGACACCATCCTTGGCATAGTTTGTCAGAATTCTTGCCTGATACACACAGACACACACACCCCCTCAAGAAAAAAGAAGAAAAAAAAAAACCCAACAAATCCCAACAAAACACCACTCAATAGAAGGGAATACAAGCTTTTCCTGTGGACAATTTTCCCTTTCACGGGTTTTGAACCATTTCTTTGGAAGACAAGAATGGCTGGTCATCTGTCAGGTATCAACTGAAATATCTAACTTAATTTTTGTAGGCACCCACCAGTTAGTTCACTGAGGCTTATTTTCTTATGATTTTGTTGCTTTGTGTATGGCATTTAATAAGTTAGGAGGGTGCATTTTTTTCACAGAGTATTTTATTCAGAGAGGAAGCCTCTTTCAGCCGCGAGTCTCCCTGTTCAACTTCTGCAAAAGTTGCATGTGAATAAACTTAAGCTGAACTGGCTTGAATTAATACAGAGCAGAGTGTTACGTGAACACCAAGCCATATGCAGATATCGTTCTGACTTGACAGCCCCTGATGTTACTTTAAACTTTCCAAACCATTGGACCTCAGGACCTATTAGGCACTCCTTTTGAGCAGATGAAATTACAATGGGTTATCAAATCAAAGCCCAGATAGTCTGAAAAGCAGAAGTCAGCATAAATCTGACATGCCCAAGCCTCCAAACTATACTTCAAGGTATAACCTTACTGTAGATAATAAAATCTTACCAGGAATAAATGGTGCCCATTACTTCTTTTTTCCCCATTGTGAATATGAAATTCTGATGATAGTCACTTTATTGCTCTGCATGAAGCTGCATATATTATTTAACTACTATGAAAGATTTTCATCTATTCAGCTACGTGGGCAGCTTTCATATGATAAAGTTTTATTCTGGCAGGGGAGTATTGTCAAGCTTTACTTTGGTTAAGTGCATTAAAAGAAATTCTATAATCTATGTGAGTCTGCATTGTAAAATTCTGGTCTGCTGCCTGGATATTATTTCCACTAAAGTTATCAATGCAAGAAACTTTTTCAGAAATCTTTAGCACATGTTTGCTATGTAAATCAAATTATAAATACAGATAAATCTTGCTAGATATCCTGAAAGAGTAGGTCTGAAATGGATGTGAAATCAGCACCAAGACTAACTTAAAAGAATGAAGAGCTTTGCTGTCATACAAAATCCTGCATATACAACTGTAAGACTCCAATTCATGGCACATTCTGTTTTGGTGTCCTTGTCACTAAAATAATTTTATTATTTATAGGCACTACTATATTCCTTTGGTTTGCTAGCTTACATTTAACAAACATTGACTACTAACAAAAGATTGACGTAAGGATTGCTACATGCCATCCTACTATCGATAGCTGTCACGGCACCTAATACTTTGGGGGTTTGGGTAGGGAAAGTGAGCATAAAAGGTTTTCAGCTCCGTCACTTACTTCAGGTGGGTTGTTTCCTGGGAGAATCATTAGCATACTCTTTTCCAACCCTTTTTACAGTAAGGTAACACTGAGCCATTATCACAGTGGAAATTATAAGCAGGAAACACCATTTCAGGAAACAGAGCTCTGATTTCTTTCCTGTAAGTTTCTAGGAGGCGGAACTGTTCCTACCTTTAAAATACTGTACCACATTCTGGAACAAAGACACTGATGATAGGGTAGAATAGCTCATTTTGGTTCTGTTGAGCTCAGAATTTAGATTTGCCTTGAATTCAGTGAATTACCTCTTCGTACATTTCATCAGATAGACTACTTTTCTCTAAAAGATTAAGGAGTTCAAAGGCCTCTGTTCGATTCTTTCATATCACAGCAGCTGCTTTGGAGATCATGGTGGACAGCTCTATACTTCTCAAGTCTGCTAGCGCAAAACAGATTTGGTGCATCACGAGTCCTTTAGCACTCTTACCCTCATTCTCTTCTAGAGTTACTAGTACTTCAGGAATCTCATAACTCTTCTCAGGATAACCCAGTTGTCACCATGATCTTTGCATAGTTTGAGATGGACTGTGTTTACCTCCATTGGCTTCTGATACTTCTTAGCATTTACCATGCTGCACCTGCTTTTCCAACATTCATTTTTCCACCTCCTCAGATCCATTCTGTAGCTTCATGGTCTTCTGATCTTATTCGTGTGCATGTAAATTCTGATTCATGTATTCTTCAGCCCTGTTCTTGATCTCTTCTTTTCTTGGTTTCCCTTCCCATCTTTAGCATGTTCTTTTGACCAAATGTTGTCTTCTGTTCCTGAAGCTCCCCATCACCTCTTGACTGAATCCTTTGACTTCTCTTTATAGAGAATTCTAATCATGCCTGATACTTCTTTCTGCTGAGCCTTTACTGACTTTGTCTCTGAACTTCCGGTAACACAATATTTGCAGACACTTCAGTACAGGTCTTTGCTTTCCCACATGTGATTAAGGGCAAATTTTACTCTTTAAATGATTGCTAAGAAATAGAGAAATGATGAATCAGAAGTTCTCTAAAGCCAGCAGCATGGTAAAGTTTAACTGCTCAGTAATTAAAATAATGGGAACAATTATAAAGCCTTTAGTGCAAGAATGGTCTTTTTGTTTGTAAACACCTGCCACAGTGGGATCTCCCATTTCATTGCTATACTGATTTGGCTCTTTCTCATTAAAAGGTAATAATTTTTTTTAAATAAACACTAAGCTTGAAGACTGAAAGTCCATAGAGAAATTGCATTCAGAGACAAAATCTTAGCTAGATAACACACTCCCATCTTGGTTTTCTTATTATTATTTGACATTCCCTTTTGGACTCTGTTGGGATGAAATAAGAGAAGGTAAAGTTCAGAAAATTACTGCTGTATTTCTGAAACAGATGCTTATGTTTCCCTGTAGAATCTGCTTTGAGATCTGGATTATGTCAATCCACAGAACTGGACAATGAATTGAGGCTTGAAAGGGTCTCCAATTTTTCCACAGATATTGGCCACATAATGTAAGAAGTTAGCTTCCGTACATATCTATTTTATAAAACAGAATGAGCAATGGCAAAAATACTTGAAGAATAAGCTACACTACAGATCACACTGATCACTTAACCACTTTGAACAGTGATGAGGCTACACTGACTCCGTTCTGGTTTTGTTTTCTTCCCTGTGCTTTTCTAGAATGGGAATTAAAACTTTTTAAAGAGCATAGCAGGCATGTCTAAAGGAAGTTTGAGCATTTCCCAAGAGCTCCTAATTTTACTGACAAAGTGGAAAGGAGAAAGGGAGGAAGAAAACACTTCAGAATAGTAAAGCACATTTTAAAAGTTTAATTTCATCTCAGAAGAAATATCACAGGCGGCAATAATCAAAGAGAGTTTGACTAACATAGCATTAATCAATGTGAAAGGAGGCAGAAAGAAAACATCCAAAGAGAGAAATAAACTTAAGATCAAATATATCATTAGTCTTCTCACTTCTTGGAAGAGCCTCAAAGGCAATATTTTCTTCAACAATTACTGGGAAAATGTAACAGAACATGCAGTGTTATTAACCTTACTTCAGACTTTTTCTCTTTGATGTCAAAATCTGATAGTGCTGTGTCAAAAGGATCTTTCACAGGCTTGTCCCCTTCAGTTCATGCTCCTAGGCATCAGACTTTATGTAAATCTATTTATTATCAGTATCAGCAGCAGAGACAAAATTCAAAGACAGCATACTGTTGCAACTCTGCCTTTCCAAACATCAGGCATGCACATAGTAAATCTTGAGAGCTATGCACGTGAACTTTCTAGGGTCTGAATGAAAGATATTGGAAGTGGATACTGCAGATGGTGAAGAAGCAAGAATAAATGTGTATATATAAATATATTTATACATGTATGTTGAAATTCTTTAGATTGACCCCTGAATTTTGCCTAATTTACTTCTATTTCAAGTTTTGCAGTCAGTGTCTTATGGTTCTCTTATTGGTACATTGCTGGCAAGTAGCCATAAATAGAAATCCATAATCACATGAAGGCTCAGGAAGCAGCTAAAGCCTGGAGCAGCCACAAAGACTGGGAAATGTCTTTGCAATTCACAAGGGAGTCCAGATGAGCAAGTAAGAAAGTCAGCATTTCCCATCCGATCAACAAAATGTGAACAGATAAACCTGAAGAAAACCTATTTTTTTTATGTTGGAAACAGACATGATAACATCTAATGCAGATTAGGAACAATTTCTATGAATTTAAAGTAATTGTACTGTCTAATAAAATAATTTGAAAGACAAAAATAGCTGGCACCTGTGAAGCAGAAGGGTGAAGTGGCAGTTGTTATTCTTCCTAGAAGGGACAGACAGACATGCTTTTGTCACCTACAGAACAGTAAGCATTAACAAGATCTGGATATGGGGAAATTCGTACTGCACTGTAAAGCATAATGTGTTCCTTATACTCATTCATAGGTGTTTTGTAGGCTGGTCTTTTGGAGCTATATCCCAGGTCTTCCTAGTTTCTAGTCAGAACTGGAGCTGTGATGTTGCTGTCATTTATCAATTTGCTTTCATTCTGACATGTAGAGATAGTTTAGTTTTGCACACACATCTTATTTGAAGGCAATTTAGAAGATGAATAATAAGCACGTTATACTTGGGAAAACTGATATAAGGTGAATGAGAGCACTGAATACTTACCATTCCCATACTCTATGATGTACTTAGTGATCAGTTTATGTAACTTAAAACATCTTGAATTTCTATTCAGCTCATTTTGAAGCTGTAGTCTGTACAGCTTAATCCACATTAAATTGGTCACGAACTTCTTTACCTCTTGCAAGATAGTCTCCATATGCTGTTTACATGAAGGGACTTTACATTTTTCATTGACTTTTCATAGTTTTCCCTGTTCTCCCACAGAGATCTTAATTTTGTAGCTGTGGACAGCTTTGTGAATCTCTCATTCTAAAAGTAATTCCTAGATCTAAAAACTAGTAAATCAAATTAAAGCACACATACAAACAACAAGAGCAAAGAACATTGAATATTTTTTAATGCTGACTGTAAGCTAACTGCAACTAGGAAGTGTATCTGCTTGACAGACCCAGGCATCTGCTGATGCTTCTAGCAGGCCCTCCAGGTTTTGCCCTGGGGTAAACTGGATTGTAATTAGTGTAAGGAGGTAAAAGCATATGCAGAGATCTGTTCTAAATTTGTTTGACCTTGACCTGCAAGCTAGTCATGGCTAACAGAGAAAATCCTCTTTACCTCTGAGCATATATCGCAAGTGAGCAGTTAAGCAGAACACACATTTTTAGAAGCCTTGTCTTGTGTCATCTTGGATTAGTATAGATTTTTATGTCTGTTTGGACAACTAGGTCTGGGAAGGCCACTCAGCAAAAGCACGTAACATTTTGCACTCGGTTTTGTGGAAGAGGCAGTTTCACATTAAACTGATATATTGCCATTTTGTAGGAGAAGGTTTATGATTACATCTGACTTTCCCAGCCACTGTAGCTCCTCAGCTTTCCTAAAAGATGAGACAGAGGAAAATGAATTTCACCCTTTAGCATAATCATGATTTGGTCATATGGGTCTGACTATTTTAGCTCTTTGGTTCAAATTAGGGGAGCACTTCTGATGCAAGTCTCCCAACTCCCTCTACACACTGTGCTTTGATTTGCAGCGTGGGACTGTGTCAGAACATGTGAGATGCTTTCCTCTGATACATTTTCTCATTTTCTCTAGAGGTGTTCATAATATGTTCCTGTAGTAAATAGGCATTCAGTCAGTGGAGTTAGATAAGGGCCAGTCCAAAGTAAAAAACTGCGAAATAAGCATAATGCAGATGTGGGATATCCAGTTACAGGTGTTTTGCTTCATGGAGCTGCTCTTGATGGTGTGCATAATCGGTTAAGGGATAGCTCTTGCAGTTCCAGGTACTCAGTATGTTCATATAGGCAGAGATTCCCCCTACTTCCATCTGAGTAATAGAAAATTATTTATTTACCCCAGTATATGCTGGGAAAAAGAATACAGCATTAATAATGTGTATAACCTAAGGAAGAGAAAGGACAATTTACAGTATGGATGGTTCAAGGTACATTTCTAAAATAAATATGTGCTGTAGGGAGCTGCCTGTCCTGGTTTGACATAGGTGAATCATTCCAAGCACTGGAGACATCTGCAGACACCTAATCCTGGATAGTCAGTTCAGCAGAATTAAGACCTAGTTATTAAGTGTAATCACCAATGTTTATGGAGCAGATCACTGCTTTTGAGTACCACTGATGTAGATATCTGATGTACCACCACTGACGTACCAAGTGAGAACTTGATTTCTCAAGGCTCATTATGTAATTAGTTCATATTTTTTTACCAAGTGTTTTATATTGTAATGTCTTCACATCAGCTGCAAAATCTGTAATGTAATTTTTACAGATAAATTATCAGAGTGCAGAAATTCTGCTGTGCTAATTAAGAGTAAGAAATGTACTCATTGCATTTGTGAATATGCAGATCATTTCATAAGAGGGTGCTTATAAACATATTAAAGGAGTTATATCAGGAAGTATGTACTCATGTTTTGGAAAATGTACAAGTTTTTTTACTATGGTGTTATGTTTCTTTTTCTGTAAACATGTATGGATACATTATATGGGTGTAGAACAAATTATTTATTCCTATAAGGATGAATTTTGCTACTCCCTCAAACCTCCAACTAGGAGCATATTGCAAAGATAGTTCAGCAGAACCAGATCAATTACTCATGGATTTAATGTTCTGGTTCTTCTTTGGCCTGCTGACTTGCTCAGCCCTTCCTCCAACCCGTTCTGCAGGTGGCAGTGGGGAGGGCTACCAAGTCTCCTTCACAGCCTGCCATGCAGACACCTCAGCAAAGGGAGGTCTTGGGCATCTTCTCTACTTGTGTGATTTTGGCATAGACCAGACCAAGGGAGAAAACAAACATTTCTCTTTGCAGCTTCTTATGGATAAAGAGGCTTTTTTTGTCCTCGTGGGCAGCTTTGGTGTTAAACAATCCAGTCCAGTTACCTGACAATGTCCAGAGTAACTGCTGCCACCCTTGCGCTGCAGTGCAGATATACAGGATGGACACTACATGGCCTGTGCCCATCTCTTTCTGTGCTTTATTCAGAGAGGCAAAAGAGTGCAGCAGGGCAGAAAGGCAGCCTGTTGTGAAGTGGTCTCTAACAAATCCCCTTAGGCTTGACCTCCAAGATGAATGAAATCCTGCAGCTTATTTACCCTGAGTTAATAGAGTCAGTGTTTAACATTCACTGTATTTGATTAATGAAGGTTTTGCTGTTACTTTGCTGAAGGAGAGGACAGATGTATATGTGATCCCTTGCTTCCACTTAAACAAACACAAAATCAAGTTTCAAATCTTACTCAAGGACATACTGCATCAAGAGGACAATATATAGCCTTCAGTCTGAAATCAGCTGTCAGAAGCAGAAAGTACTATGTTTTTTTTTTAATAATAGGTGAGAGTAGCTGTCCTTGAGCATCTAACTTTCCATACCATTGAACAGTGCCCAGTGTTCAGTGAAGAAGCAACAGCCCTGGAAACTCAAGGTTGGTTCAGCCTTTGTGTTCTTTATGTTCATCAGCATAACATCCCACATACCCTGTCTCAGGTTCCCTTTCTGATGCCCAGTGCCCACAGCAGATGCTGTCTAACCTGAATGATAGCTACCGTGTTTAGTTTGATGTGCAGTACTGACTCTCAGACACTACAAGTAATTTATTGCCATTTGCAGCAGTTCAGGGCCTGTATACTAAACATGCAAATGTATTATTCCTCCCTTTATCTGCTTTATTTACTGATTTATTATTATTGTTATTTCCACTGAATCCTGGAAAGTGTCCATATTAAGTACAGGGTAACAATTTAAATCTTTAAAGCTAAGACTGCTTTATATTGCATTAGCTGGACACAATTAGATACCAATACCTGTACACCTGCTTCTCACTCTTTATTTACTGTTGCTGCTAGTACATTGTTTGCTTTTGAGTTAGAGACAGGACACAACTCAGTTACTGTCTAAAAATTCTATTCAATTGCCATAAGCACAGAAGTGGTCTTTTGATACTCAAGTTCATTTGCCCATTCAGGGCAAAATCAGATCAAGAACAGGAAGGCTGCTTACCATGAAGTTGACTTAAAAGAAAGAAACTTGAAATGATAACACGTTGTTTTGTTTGTGAAAGAACAACAGGATGATGATGGTGATGAAGTATTTTAGTACGAAACACATATGAAAAACATGAAACATATCTGAAAAGCAAAATCTCTTTTTTACCAGACACGTTCCATGTGTAGAAGCTTAGTGTTGTAGGATAAAAGCTTAGTATTGTAATAACATAAGTAGAAATATGCAGTGATCCCATGTTGCTACTAGGCAGGTGTCTCCATTGGCCACACTTTAAAATCACACACCAGTGCACTCTCATATTTGTAGTTCACCTAGTAAATACAGAGATTGTCACTAAAGCAGCAGCTTCAACACTTTCGTTAGCTCTAATGCAAGCTCCTAGAACTGAAGAAGTTCTTGTTTATTTACAGGAAAGTAGGTAGTATCCACAGCACTGCCACCACTGCTGACTCTATAGCTGATGGTGCACATAGCAGAACATTTTTACATAAATGTTTTCCAGGACAGAGACTCTAGGATTTGATGTGCTGCACCAGAAAATGTGTGCATTACTGCTGCTGGAAAGATTTAACTGGAAGTGAAATTGTTTGGTATTTTTTAGGTACTGCTACTAAGGAAAACTAGAAAAATAGCAGAAGGGTGACTTCATGCAGGCTTGTTCTGGATGAGTGACTTACTTTCTCTACATAGGTAGCCTACTAATTTGTCTGGATAGTCAAGAGCCTACAGTGGTATTCATTTCTTATGTGTGTCTGGAGACATGACAGCTTGTCCAGATCCAGCATTTCTGGGTCAAGAAATTGGGCAATTAAGTTACCTGAACAGTTCCTATCTGTAGCAGCTTATATCACATATTTTGGCTGATACAGGCCCTTCATATTTTTGGGTCTTATCTCAGCAGAATATTATGTATGTGGGCATGTAAGGCTTCTTTGGCATAAAGCTTCCTCCATGGAGGCAGAACTGTCACAGGGCTTCCCATTGTTGTAATTGGTGGCTGAAAAGAAGAACAAACTACAAAGCTTTGTCCTGTGATACACACACTTTTTTCCTCCTGAAAAGAAAAAATACATAAAAGATTTCCCTAGAAGAAAAAAAAAAACAACTATAACCTACATTCTAGGTGTGGCCAAGGGTTTCCACATCACTTTAAGGCAACGTGCTTAAACTGTCTTCAATTTATTTCAGTGTGTTTGGGAACATGGGATAGACACATAAACATACTCTACAAATCATTCTGGGTATAAATAACTGCCAGTTCAAGTTTGCACTAAACTTTTCAAATCATTTCAACAGCTGCTGAAGGATGATAATTACTTGATTTAGGAAAAGTACCACATTTTTGCTTTACATGTACTAAACAAAGATCCTTTTCATAGGGGAACTAGGTAGAGGATTTTCCGATTCCATCTTTATTTTAAAACAGCTGACTGTAACTAACATATCCAAGAAATATTCCCTGGTGTGTTACTGCATTACATATCAAAAGTCATTCAGCAACACAAAAATCAACAAAAAATGCAAAATGTTACATGCAACTTTATTTTCATCAAGAATTTGAATGTGGTGAGCATGTTTATTGCTGCATTTTTCCTTACACCATCAGAATAGCTTGTGGGGAGACCAGATTTTCAGACAAACAGAGACTACCAAGCTGTCAAAGGTGGGTCATATTGAAGTTATTGTTTCAGGTGTTAATTATTAAAATTAATGGAATAAATGCACCACAAAAAATACCAGCAAAGGAAGTGGACATAAGATACAAAAATACCGTGGAATCTTCCAGAGATGAGAATCTAAATGAAATTGAGGATGTCTGGATGAATGGGAAAAATTAAGGAACTGACAAATATTCATGGAGAGATGGGTGAAAAAGTTTCTTGCCCAGTGTCTTGGCTGAAATTGTACATGTGAGTTCCCTGTGCTTGCTGCAATTATTTTGCATCCTACTTATTCAAGACTTGCAATCATGACTCTATATTATTTATAAAATTCACAAAGAAACTGAAAATATTTTATTCATCAAGATTTTTCAAGATGCCCATTTCCCCCTCTGAAGTGTATGAAAAATAATGAGAAATTACATCTTAGTAAGTGTCAATTAAAAAAGGAAGAGCATTGGAACTGATTATTGAGAATCATTTGCTATTTATAGATTATTCAGAACAATATATGTTTTGTATGGGGTTTTAGGATGATAATGGGAGAGTTTTTGAAGCTGAAACCTAACACAAAATGAAAATTGCTGCTCTGTGTGTGTGAATTTGTGTGCATTTATTTGTCTTATAAGGCTGCATTTGCAGGTATTGCATTGCTGAGGAACAGTCTGACCTGTAATTTCTATGTGTTGCCAAAGGAAAATCTTTACAGAAAATCCAGGAAATGCATAAACCACAGTTTTTCTGGAGTGTGTAATATACCATTTTAATACACGCCCTTCCTACTTAAGAAATTCTCTATTGACAGCTTCTGGGATTTATCCAACTGTGATTGCTTCTTTATTCAGTTCAGCTTTTTCCAATTTTTAGCAGTGAATCACAAGAGAAAGCAAGGTGTAGGAATACGAGCTATAGATAGCTTATGAAGTAATATGCTAACAAATCTGGCAAACCACTTTCTGTGCTGAATGTAGTTAGGCCTGGACAGAAACAGTTAGCAAACATTCATTTTTGGGAATTTCTACCGAATGTCAATATGCATGACAGCTGAGCACTGCTTGTTCTTGGACACAAATGCTATCACAGTCATTGTTTTCTGTTTCTGGCAGAAGATTATAATGTCTGTTCTGAATCTGCTGGCAATAATGTTATTTTACCAGAATGCCACATTCCAAAAGTTCATAACGGGGTTCCCAACAGCTTTTAGTGCTTGGAGCACTGCTGCACCTCCAAACCTGGCTTCCACCCAGCAGCTCTTATCACAGTCTGTGGAATACCAGAACGACCTGAACTGAAAGCTGGGTTCATTTGACTCTCTAATCACCTGCTCCATTGCCACACCAGTACATGCTGCAGACGTCATGTATCTCTTGTTGGAACTGTGAAATAATCCAAAGCATGCTTGTCTTTAGGCAGTAAAACCCGGAGCCATTGCTGAATCAAAGCCACTCATCTTATCCAGTTCCATATATCTTGTCTTGGGAAAAAGCTACCAGAATAATTACCCTAGTATGGTAGACAAGATGTTTTATGATCTCATCGCTAATCATCGCTAATCATTGCTCTTGTCCCTAAGATGCCTAAAAAGCTGTATTTGTGCTTGTGTTTGCAGAGATATCCTACCTTAGTAGAATTCTGTAGTTTCTTGAGAAGTTTTGGCAATACATCAGTGTTCGATACATGTTTTGCACTCTAAGTCCCACATGCAGGGTTTCAACCTCACCAGAAAGTGGAAAGAACATAACTTTGCCAGCTGCATAGATCATGTGTGTGATACAGCACAGGTATGTGTTCAGATAGCTTGAATGCAGGAAAATCCAGTGCAGGAAGATATTAATCTTTACATTTTCAATAGCTTACTGAGGTTGTCTGGTGTTCCAGAGGCTGGTATGCAAATGAGGTGATGCAAAAATCCTAAAAGAAGATGCTAAATAAAGTTTTATTATGGTTAGTGTTTCCCTTGACAGGAGCTTGGCTCTGAACCCAAGGGCATCCCATGTTAAAGCAGACATTAATTGTCAGCCTGCCACATCAGCATGTACCACAGAAACCACTACACTGATTGAGATGGGCACTGTGTGTCTCCACACGTGGACTGTGTTCAAAAAGTACCTAACAAATATGTGTGTAGGATGAAAAGAGTATCTTGAAAGTGTTTTGATAGCTCTGTGGTCTGGAGAAGCTTGTCGATTCATCTGTTTCTAAGTCCCAGTTTATCTTTAACTGAATTATTAGATATGAGAATATTCTGGGGTTTGACCTGCTTTCTGGTTTCATGGAGGAAAAAATATCCTAACAGGTGTGACTTCCATGACCTTAGTGCTTGGACATTAAATGGGCAACTAGGGTATGTAAACTATAAAACATTCATAGCACGTGATACTTTTGTGATTCCCTGGCAGATTGATAGCTTCAGTCAGGCTGAGGGGACTGGCTGCCAAAGGTTTATTTTGGCTACTGAAAAGCACTCATAATAATAGGACCTTCTGGTAAAAATGACAAAACCTGGAGATCAAAGCACATAAAACAACAAGTGAAATAAAAATTACTCTTTAGTGACTCTATTCTGTCCTAGGTGAGAGCAGCTAGTCCAGCATGAAAAAATACCTGGCAGATGGTTGGCTGCTTTGGCTTGTGTAGCATTGCATTGAGAGCTGGGGAGGAAGCTCTTCTTTTAAAGTGAATTCCTGATAAGGAATAGCTGGCAGAAAGGTTATGAGGTTATGGCGAAACATACTTCACAGAACTTGACCTCACTAAAGAGCTAGTTTAAGTTGCATATACTCAAGCTAATGCCCCTCAAATTAATGTGGCTTGAATGAGGAAAGTCACCCTCTGAATTAACACCAGAGCAATACAGCCTAGCTGTGTTTGTAGCTGGTGGGATTCCTGAGCTGATTTCCACTGATGGGCCAGCTAATTCCGGTTGAAAGTGTAACTATTCTCGAATGAGAGTTATTTTTTCTGTGAATGGGACCTGAGTTATCAGCAGTACATAAGTTAACTGAAGCTAACTTTACAGTGAAAAAGGTCACGCACATCTTCATGATCTGGTGCTTTCAGATAAGTCAGTGACCAAAAACATGGAGCTGCTGATACATAGACTGAAGAATCTGACCAAGGGTGAAAAGCATGGAGCTGAAGCAATTAATGAAGTTCACTGACTTAGAAAAGAATATCCTGCCTCCCTGGGAGATTTTGGCTCTTTGTTGAAGATCAGTTCATTTATTTTGTTCTGTAGAGCTATTTTGAAGACTTTGGCTTTAAGACCTGATGACATTCTCTGGCTGAGAAGTATGAAGAGCTCTGAAGAAGTCTCAGGCTCCTATAATAGCTCTCCTCAAGGGTCCCATAAAGTCTCCATGCAGTCCCCAGTCCACTTCACAGGCTGGGAGTTGTATCGTCTCTGCATGTGGCTGGAGGCACATCTTGGGTTGGATGCTCCCAATGAGGTTTGTGTATCTCTTCCTTTTGCTGAAGGCATTTAAGCTGGGAAAGTAATAGGCAAATAGGGCATAATCCTAACCCTGAAGTTCACAGGAGTTTTGCTCGAGTAAAAGCAAGAAGGCACAGCTTTAGTTTTGCAGATATGCTTGTGCTTATATTAGATACAAGGGAAAGATATGCTTAAATAACAGAATTGCTGTCACTGAAGTGACAAAAGACAGGTATATGGCACAAAATGGGAACTAGCTAGCAAGCTATTAGCTGATGCTGTAAAAATACAAAACAAGGGCACTGCTGAGGCATTGAAGGACAGTGCTACTTTGCATTTCTTTCTATTTGTCACAGTCTTGGTGGCTACTGAGGAGTAGTAGTTGAATATTTATATTCTCTTTAAAAATCTTTTATGAAACAATATAAATTGAAAAATATTTGTCTGTGAAGGTGGAATAACTTATTTGAATGCAGTCGTGTCTCTAGAGTAAACAACAGGCAGTTGTTTGAAATGTGTTATCAATTTGCTCAACAGCTACTCAAGTCTGACAGTTAAAAGCAAGTTTACAAGCAGATTAAGGGCAGTGCTTTATAAATTAGATTTCAAATGGATGCAGAAAGGACAGAAGGGAACCTCACTTGTTGAAATTCCATGTTCATCTTCATCCAAGACAGTCCAAGTTTCCACATCAGTTCAGTTCAAAGAGAGGATCATAAGCTTCTTTTTGTAATGACTAGATATCCAAGCTATTTCATGTGCAAGGTCAGAAGGTTTCCTTCTTTCTGAAATACTGAGAAGCTGTGTCTGTGCTCAGGACAACATGGGGACCACAGCTTGCTTTAATCGAGCTAGTCATTCAGCCTTTCATTTCCTTGTTCCCTCTTTTCTTTTGTATGCCTTCAAATATTAAGTAACAGAGTATTTTATATCCTTTATAAAACTGGTATGGTTCTGTGTGAGGGTTAGAAAATCTAGGAGGAAGAGAAATACAGTCAAAGGTAATCACTAAGGTCTGCCAGTTTTTTCCTGTTGTCACTATTTCAGTTGAGAACAAGGGCTTTTTTGTTTGTCTGGGAAGATTCAATTTCATTTCAGATTAATATACTTTTACTTGGAAAGCTTTAACATTATTTCTATGTAAAAGCTTCTTATACCAGCACAATGTGTTCCCCATCCCATTCAGGTAGAAAGCAGTTAGTTTAGGCCCACTGACTGAGCTACTCTAATAAGTACAACCATCAATGTGGTGCATAAATACCTTAAATGCTGATCTTAGATATTCAGAGCTGAGCTTTGGTCAGGTAGACATGCACAGATCTGATGGCAGTGCCAGTAAACACAAGAGAAGTGTTTCCACTCGCACCTTATTTTACCGGTAGTAGAATTTGGGCAATGAAATGTTGCTTGACCTTTGGCTGATGACCCATGGATACCTCATTTCCAGTACGCAAAGTTACCTTTCTACTCTGCATTACCTTTGATGTCCTTACTCAGAAGAATGAAAATGTGAAACACTACAATTTTCCTCCAGCTGTGTCTTAAATCTATAGCTATGGAGCTAGCACACTGGCAAAGCCTTTGCTGTTGGCCACTTTGTGACTTAATTCTTTTCATTAGTGCTTAGCTAGGTAGTGGAATGGTTTTATCACTGTTAGAAACTTGGTTTAAAGGATAAGAAGTATATTTTGGTTGATGACATTACAAAAACCTTTACTACCTTTTGGCAGTGATATGATAAGCCATTACATGGATATCTATCCCCACTGCAGAGCAATATGGTGCAAATTGCAGCTGAATGGCCAGATCAGATCATGTGACAACCTCAGCGCATTTTCAAGCTCTTCTTGTGCAGTTTGTACAGCTGACAACACCCCCTATTGATAATTTTGCATTAAAGCACACTAAAAAGCCATGCAGCAAGAAGCTGGTACCACAACCATAGCTACAAGTGCACTTTTTATGTCTCTTAACTTGAATAGCCTTATACTGAGGGTTCATAAACATAGGTGAAACAGCCCTGGAGATGTCAGATCTCATCTCACTTATAGTCAGTATTGTTTGGTATCAGCTATTACACCTCTGGAAGGCTCAAGTTTCTCCCCATTTTTTGAGGAATATGGTTTTATTTCTTTTTATGTATTTCAGGACACATGAAACTTAGGTGGGTGGAATCTGGCAACTGTAGAGATAAGGTAGTTAATTTTCAGTACCTTCTTGCCCTATTGTCTGTTGTCCCTTTAAGAATTTCCCTTTCTCATGAGTTACTGTCCAGGAAGGAAGATAACTCCTGTAATTTGGAGTAGTGGAAATTGAGAACATAAAACTCTAGGGCAAATAGTTCTCCAGCATCATTTTCTGGTCTGGAAGAAGGTAGGGCTCCAGTGCTGTGCTCTAAGCCCCTGGGTTTTTTCCAAATATATTTACCAGTTGAAATGCAAGATAGATTTCTGTGCTAGGTCTTTTAGATTGGTTTTTATCCTCTTTGTGGGACAAATACTTTTGTATCACATTTCTCCTGTTCTGTAAGAATTACCACTGGTTGGCAGGAGAATCTCACTTTCATTTCAGAGTGCTTTCACAGCGTTCATTACGTTAGTTATTGATCTTCTGCAGGTGGCTGTTGTAATTTGGAAGCATGGCAAAGTGTCAAAAGGTTCACTTGCTTTATATCTGCTCTTGCAGGCCTAGAGCTTGTGTTTCATTTTGGGAGCAGGAGCTCTCAATGTCCTTTTTAGCATTTTACAGAAACCTAGCAAGCCAGTAGAGTAAAACTCAATTAACACATAAACTTTTTTCTTTCACAAAACTGATTACAAAAGACTAGTACAATCAACAAACCAAATTTGCCGTTGGAGTCATATTGATTTTGCTTAGTTGATTAAATTGATATTTTAATGAATTAGTATTGGTGTGAAATTAAATCAACAGCATCCAGTTGTAGATGGAAGGAAGATTCAAATTATGAAGTTGAGCAGCACAGCCACAGAAGTGCAAGGGATTTAAGGAACTCTCCAGCCCTCCAAGGAACAGCTGTGCCAATCAGTTTTCTTCATTACTTGCTCTTTTCTTCCCCACCCCACCTTGTTTTTCTGTACAGAAGGTGGGATTCACAGTGCCCCTTTAAAATGTTTTCAGTGTAAATGCTGATGTAGCCAAGCTTCTCACTTAGCACCTTTTTAGTTCAAAGAGAGTAATGAGCACTTGTAGGATGTAAATAACTACATTCTAAATTACATGTTTAAAAGTGATCACATAAATCGTTGCTTACAAGGTTTTATTCCTCTTCATTGACTATATAGAAAATGCAGGATACTAACATGGCTGTAGACATCTATATTGTAGATATCAAATATTAGGTGGAAATTATCTTATCAAAATAGCTCAATTTCTTTTTTCCAGAAGATTAGTTTCACACAAACATACCCTTGCTGTCTCCAGTGAAGCATGCTTATTGAAGGTAATATTTGCTAAAATATAGATGCTGAAGTGTTAGCTCTCTTATAACCACAGATGTGTATTCACACCTTAAGAAGTGTTACAGCAAGTTCAGTAATAAGGAGACAGAAAACTCCAGTGCAATAAAATACAGGGGGGAAAAAGGGAAAAAGTATTTAGAGAAAAAAGGAAAAGCTCCCACGCTTGCACAGGATTGAGCACTTCACAAGTAGTAACACCGATGAGTCAGGTTGCAAGTATGTCTCCGGTTTAAAAATCAGGCTCACGGTTTTCTTAATGCTGACCGCTTTTAGTCATAGAGGTCTAGAAGAAATTCACCATCTCTGGAGCATAGGTAGGCATTTATGGTTGCAATCCTATGTTTCCTCCTCAAAGAAGAGTAATTCTAAGTATAACTTATATGATCTGGTAAGGTGGCCTAATTTGGAATAAGAGCTATGACTAGAAAGGATTTCTTTTCCTTTCTTTCCTCTGCAAACACAGTATCATATGCTTGTTTTTAAATTTACAGAAATGCATTCCAACAACCATAATATTCAAATAAGTGAGAAAATATAGTCTTATGAGTAGGAATTTGCAAGAGCTACTCCATCCTGCATGGGGGAGGACAGTGAGAGTGTCTATGAGTTCAGTTTCTTTTTCTCTGGTTTTGGTATAGCCACTAACTTCTCCACCCTCTGGTCATTTCCACAGTTACCTTTTCCATTTGTCATTGGTTTGTAAATGGGGACTCTGATAATTTTCCTGATACCTCATTCAGCAGCAGAAACTCCCCTCTTTGAGGATGGCCTCATCAACTCACACTACCTTAGTGAGTCAATCCAGTGCCTCAGGTCCTCCAGAAGCCACACTGTCCTAGTGTCTTTGCTCATGAAGCTATGTGTTTGAGGCTTTTCCCTTTGTGCTAAGGACTCATCTATGCATCAGGGCCACTCAGCAGGAACATGAGGGGTGAAGGGGGAGGCCTCTGGTTGATGCCTTCCCCATCACAGCAGGAGCTCTGTTGTACAGCAGTGATTCTAGCAGAAAAACAAATTTGGTTGATTTCTGTTAGGTGACTTAATGCATTGACTGTCAGCTGTATTGGCAGAAGGCTTCACCAGTTCAGCTGTGGAAGGGAAGGTTTACAAGCTGTATCAGTATTTTGTCAAATCTTGAATTACTAGAAAAAATGTATGTGAACCTTCATACAGATTTAAAAACTCAGGAGTAAATATTCATCACTTCTAAGACTGAGGAATCTAGTAATGTTTTATTAAAGATATACACCTGAACTCCAGCTCTTTCTTATCTGGTACAATACCTTTATAAAGGATTCTGAATAGGAGGTTCTCATTCATTTTGTTAACACACGCTCTCTAATACAGCCATCCTTTGTGGAGGATGCTTACATTTTCTTGTCTGTCATTCAGCTGGTCAGCAGATAACCTTCTTATCCTAGTATTCTCCAAAATTTTCCAAATAGAACTTATCCTTATCTAAATTGGGTACTCCAAGTGCTGCTCTGAAATCTTTCTTTCGTGTAGCTGAGAGCTAGTGGCAACACCTGCTTGCTGAAGCTTACTTTTTTCTTTCAGAAAAAAAGAAAAAGTAATCCAGAGGAAAAAAGATATACAAAAATAAGACAGTGTTGGAATCCTTCAGAACTCCAGTATAATGTAATTTACATAGACAAGCTTTGTTTAAAAGAGTATTAATATTGTAACCTAAGGCAGTGAAAACAGGGAACCATAGGACAGGATTAAATACCAAATAAGTATGCACAATAGGTAATGCTAAGCAGGTTTTCCATCATTCCTGGCCATCGGAGGTTTGTTCGTTAATAGATTTAGACTTAATGCTAAATCATAAGATTTATGGTTTGTATGGGAATGCTTCAGTTTTAATTTGTTTTACAAGTCTCACCTAAATATAAGACAATTGGGACCAAAACTGACTTCCAACAAAGAAACTCTTATCTTCCTGCTTCACTAGCACTGCAGTGCTGCTCTGAATTTGCAGAATGTTCCTCTGTCATGTTCACTCTCCTCTTGTGAATCAGAGGTCGCATTATACCTCTGTTGAATCATGTCGCAAGGAAATGTAGCAGTAAATTAAAGACCCAAATACAGTAGGATTTCTGAGAATGATAAAAAGCTCCTTCTTAATTAAAGGAAAACCTCCTGTTGTGTTTCTTATTTTTAAAATTAAGTCCTTTTTATGCCAAAAAGTAGGGAAAACAAATACTAATGTATTGGAAGCTAATAAGTATGATATACATACAGTACTCACTTTAATTAAAAAAGTGTAAACTCATAAAAGCAAAGCCCCAAAACCAACAACAGATTATCAACAGAGGAGAAAGTATATTTTCTGAAGGAATATTTCCATGTCCTGTGTAAGTACTGTACCTGTACAGTGTAGTACAGTATATCATGGGACTTTCAACATTTACACTATAGTCATTGCAGGTGCAAACTTGCCATTCATAGTAAGGCAGCTACAGTGGTGCACATTGAGGTCCTAGATCCTTAGCAAGTCTGAGTTACGGTATGCTTGTATACACACAGGGATCAAGAGCAGGACACAGGGAAGTCTTTAGCTCTGTTGAGGCCAATCCTCGCATCCCTCTCCATGGCAATACATAGCATGCTCTTCTCCCAGTCATACTCACACCCGGGCAGAGCTGTATGCAACACCCAGATCAGCAGATGTACACAGCCATACCACTGCAGTGGTCTGAAAGTTGAGTGTTCTTTTATTTGGGGTATTTTTTATTTTATGATTTTCTTTTTTTAACTTTTACTTTTTTTGTTTTATTTCATCAGAAGTTTCTTTCTGACTAAAATTGGATTAACTTTGCTATTCATAAGATTAAAATACCATTGCTTTGAAAGCCCGAGAGCTAAGACTATCACCAAATTAAAAGAGTAGCATCAAACTAAAATTATAGGCTGTGATTAAATTGTGGGATCATTAGGGTAATAATTTAGCATTGCATTGAAAGGATAAGAATTTTTAACTTCAAAGTTCATATGAAGAATTAAGAAGCTGAACTGAACATGTGTTAGACTGTAGATATCTAGCCTTTGTAAGCATTACTGTATGGTCTCCCTTTACACCCTTTTCTACTTCGTATTGCCGTGTAGGGTTGAATGGAAACCTTACAAAGAAAATCTCCTAATGAAATGTTTGTTTCTCTCTACCAGTGTATCATTCTGTTTACTTTCATTATAGCTTTACATTGCAGTATCTCCAAGTGTTTGTTCTTCATATAATTGAAGCTTTAGAAAAAAAACAAACAGGTCAGAAAAAAATAAATAAAAAAAAAGAAAAAATGATTTTTTTATTGTTTTTTTTTGGGGGGGGAGGGGGTTTGTTTGGTTGGTTGGGTTTTTTTGCCTTTCTAATAGCAAAAAAATAAAAAAGTTATTAGAGGTTATTTCAAGCTGGTCACGAAGACTGCAAATTGTATTCACAGAACAAATAAGCTTTAACATAGGATGGCTGTAATGTACTCTTTTGTGTTTACAAGCCAGCCTGCAGAGCATGCTGTCACTTGGGAAATTTCTACCTGTTGTTCCATTAACAAGCAAGGGAATAACAGATCATTGCAAGAAGATGAGGAATTATTCAGAAAAGGTTATAGGTAAGACTTCCAATT
The DNA here is from genome assembly GCF_012275295.1 of Melopsittacus undulatus. Classification (NCBI taxonomy): domain Eukaryota; kingdom Metazoa; phylum Chordata; class Aves; order Psittaciformes; family Psittaculidae; genus Melopsittacus; species Melopsittacus undulatus. The sequence goes on along the minus strand of NC_047527.1, from coordinate 66,232,842 downwards.
AACTCAGCTAGGACAAGTATTAATTGAAATTTTGAAGTTTTTGGTCATCTTCCCCATTATTAGACTGAGAGTATCAATATTCAGACTTCTTCACAGTGTGTTATCAGGTACAGTTTTTGCTAGGTAGTAGCTAGTTTACTCTCTATAATGAGGTTTCCTGTTAATGTACTATCCAAGAGACCTTTTCTTTAACCAGTTTGTTGTGCGGTATGGATATTGCCCCTCTTGGCACAAGAATGTCTATGTGGGCTTTTTATTGACTATTATCTAGTAATCATAGTTTTCAAAGCATTAGTTTGAGTGTGCTAGTTGTAATATCTCCGGTATGATTATTTAAAAATCAACAACTTGCTGTTGTATTTGCATATTTGTGTGACTTGTTGGGGAAAGAAGTAAGACATACATTAATGCTGCTTCTTAAGCAACTAGGATCACAGAATCACAGAATCCCAAGGATTGGAAGGGACCTTGAAAGATCATCTACTCCAACCCCCCTGCAAGAGCAGGGTAACCTAGAGTACAGCACACAGGAACTTGGATGTATATGTCTTTTTGCTGTGTAGCTTAACCAAAGTATGCAATGTCACCCGATCAACATTTTCATTTCTATGCCCAAGTTCATACTTCCCTCACATTTTTCCTTCTACAAAAAGATGTCTAGTATCTGCAGTCATTACTGATGCTGCTCCTTAACATGCTTTTCCATTTTCTATTCTAGGATAGGGATGAACAGAAACTTCTAATATAAGATCTCTTAATGAACTGTTTATTTCTCTTTACCTGTCTGTAATCTCATGTTACGGCCTTAACACGATGTATCTCTGAGCTAAGTGTATTCCCTTTTTTTGGCCCTGGTGTTCTTTGGACTCTTCCAGAAGACTCCTCCATAACTCAGTTCATTTAAACAGTAGGAAAAAGCCTCTTCTGGATGTAGTTTCAAGATATGGCTTGATCCCAACTGACTGGTTTGGTATTGCTCAGATGCATTGTCCTGGTTTTAGCAATAGCAGTCATTTTTCTCCTTCTTGGTAGCTGGTGCAGTGCTGTGTTTTGACTTTTGGGCTGAGAACGGTTGCTGATAGCAAGTATGTTTTTAGTTACTGCTCAAATGTTTGGTTTGTCCAAGGCCTTTTCTGAGCCTCATGCTCTGCCAGGGAGGAGGGGAGGCCGGGAGGAAGGAGAGACAGGACACCTGACCCAGGCTAGCCAAAGAGGTATTCCATACCATAGCACGTCATACCCAGGATGTAACCGGGAGAGACCCGGAAGGGCTGGAGCTCTGGGGGGATGGAGGAGGTATCGGTCGGTGCTCGGTCGGGTAGGGTGGGGTGAGTTATGGGTCGGTGGCTGGTGAGGTGTTGTATTCTCTTCACTTGTTATTGGCTTTATCATTATTATTTGTAGTAGTAGTAGTAGCAGTAGTGATTTGTGTTATACCTTAACTATTAAACTGTTCTTATCTCAACCCATGGGGGCTACATTCTTTGGATTCTCCTTTCTAATTCTCTGGGAGTTGGGGGAGTGAGGGGGGGAGTGAGTTGACGAGCTGTGCAGTTTGGTTTTAAACCACAACATGCATATTAGCAAAATATGGCAAAACAGGAAGATATAAGCATTCATCCCAAGCCCATCTAGAAGAAAACTGAGATAGTCCAAATATCTAATGTAAAAATATTCTGAATTCACCTTACACTTTCACAAATACAGCTCAGAATAACACTGAGAGCCTGTCTCAGCATTTGTTGTTGTCCCCTCAACTGTTAAAAATAAGCTTGATCCTCAAAGCTTAGAAAATTGCATGCCACTGATTTAGGCAGTTTAGAAATATACAAACATACACCTCCAGAGCTGTAAAACATTAAACCTCTAAAGCTCTTGATGCTACTGCCTAGAATCAATGTTTCATTTCCTAAGCTCTCTAGTAACTGGTATATTTTTTTTACTAACCTGGAGTGATGCAGATTGCTCATAAAATACCAGCTGTTTTAATGTCTCTCTTGATAAGGTTATCTTATTATGTGGGAAAACATTTGATTGATTCAGTAGCAATCTTTAAAAAAAAGGTCAAATTAACAGCAATAGCAAAATAGAAGCACAGTATGTTGAAAAGAAAAAAAGAATTGTCCTTCAGAACATGGACATGGTTTAGATATGCAGCTTTGGACAACATTGCATACTTGTGCTTGTTTACATTGAGTGCAGTTATACCCATCTCTGTGATTTTACTGGGTATGTAGACCTGCACCATGAATATATTCTGAGCCCTGTAGCAACATGCAGCTTCCTTTCTTTTTAGAAAAGCTCTAGAGACTCAGATGGGCATCAGCCTTATGTGGTGCTGGGTTATGATACTACTGTCTTACCACTCATAGCACCTTCCTGCTTGTGAATCCAGTCATCACAGCAAACAGGAGAAAAGAATTGTGCTCTTGCTATTAAATTTAAGGGTATATTGTAACATACTGTAAGCATTCACCAACATATATATGTCTAAATGAGAAATAATATATTTCTAACATACTTTCAGATTCTTTTACCAGGGCAACAAATTGTGAAACTTAATCAAAAACTGAATGAAGAAAGTGCTAGGCTGTCTCTAATAAAATACACTTTTTGTGAGTTAAGGCAACAGTATCAATCTGACTTCCAGCTGATGATTATTTTTACAAGCTTAACACACAAAAGAAATTGATGGTTTTGTAATCTGAACATCATTACTTTCAGGATCTGATAAGAAGATAATAAAAGTTAACCTGAATAAGAAATAGGCAGATTTCGGCATACATCCAGGTTAATGTAAGGACTGTCACGTTGCTGTAATATTTTTCTTTGGTCTGCCAAAAAAGTTGGCTACCTTGTGCTAGCTAATGTGATTTAAAGACTACACTTTTTTTCTTTCTGAAATCTAGGCTATTGGTGAAGGTGAATGCATGTTCAAAGGAGTTTTAAATCAAGGTTTGAGATGCTTATCAGCATATGTATTTTTTAATGACATATCACACAATAAGCTAAATCTTATATATTCTGATATTCTTTCAGAATCCATGCAAGCACTTTACCACTGTAGAGTGTTTCTATGTACATAGAAGAGGTTGCTCACCAACAAGCCTGTCTTACCAGGACAAAGACAAATGTAAATGTAATGTATGTCATGGCAAAATTGGTTCCTGACACAGCTGGTTTATTTTGTACCTAGAAAAAAAACACTGACATTGCAAGTACCATTCTACCATTACCAAAAGTGGACGGGGGAAGCAATCCCTGCTCAGTTTCTATATTGTATTTTGCCAGTGTGCTAGACATGTTCAGAAGCTTATCTGTCAGACAGCTATGGAGAATCATTTAACTTTAAAGCATTCATCCTCATCATAGTCACATTTGTTCACTTGGACATTGCAAATCAATAACTGGGAATGATTTGGGGAACATTGTGACAAAACAGTTGCTCAAAATATAAACCTTAATGAAGTGGATATTGTGTACATTTTGTTAAGTTGGCTAGATTCACATGTTTAATTCTAGCCACAGTTTGCTGCTAGATGTGTCCTTTTTGTGATTCAGATTCCTGTGGGAATCTTTTTAAGCTCAGGTTTAGGGAGAATTAGTTTTGAAATAAAGGACTTTCCATATGTGAAAATTATGGCACTTCTCAGTACAACGTGTTGATGACTTTGTTTCTCTAAGTTCTTTCTGTGTTATTTATATCTTTCAGTAAAGATGCAGAACCTCTATCCAATAGCTGTGCTGGAAATGCAGTATAGTTTTTTAGAAAAGCATCAATCTTGACATCACTGGCAAAATGGCGCACTTTTTTTTCAGTAGTTAATTACCCTCCTTGGTTAAAATTAAATACCTTTCTAAATTTATTTATATTCAGCTTTCAGCCACTGGACCTTTGGTAATTAGGCAGGAGATACTTCTACCATCAAACTTCCGCTTCTCGTATTAGATGTGAGATGTGATCAAGTTTCAACCCCTGAACCTTCTCTTTGATGAGCTAAGTAGATTAACCTTCTGGAGTCTTTCACTAGAAGTCATGTCTTCTAATTCTTTAATCATTCCTTAAGCTCTGTTATAAACCTTGTCCAGTTCTTTTTGAAGTTTGGATGCTTGAAACAAGCACAGTGATTCAGCCACAGTTACACTGATGCAAAACATAGGAGTAATATACAGTACTTCTGTCCCCCACAGTCAAGTTTACTGAGTAAACTGGGAGTTGGCCTGCTTCGTTTTATACAGGCGAAACGCAGAGACACCATCTTACCCTTGAGACTTACTGTCTTTTTGCCTTGCTATGTCCATAGTAGCATTCTGATTCTAATTCATAGTGTTGCTTTTCTGCAGACCTGCTAGAAAGGGGTTTGGTGGGTTTGGCAGGTTTCAATTTAGCTTTCACATACAGCTCTCCACTCTGTACAACACGTAAGATTTTTTCCTTTGATGATGGTCCATTCTAGAGCAGATGTGTAATCAGCTGTGGCAGTGAACTGACATTTTAAATAGCCACATTGAGCTTCCCTCTAGTAGCAGGATATGTATGAGCTAAGAAAAGTCAGCACCCTAAGGTGTTTGCAGCTTTGTTCATGAATCCCAATGTGTTCCTGGCCTGGGAAAGTAGGAAAACAAAATTGCTATGTGTTGGTCCTCTGTCAGCCTCTGTCATCCTAAAATGGAGGAGTGGCTAAATGAACACCTGAACAGCACACAGAAATAGACCAAAGTTAATATTTTACTCTTTTTTTTCTAATTTCTTAACAGCTGTAAGTAAGTGCTTCATGATGCTCTTTTACAATATTACCTGTTCTGTAGTCTTTTCTGTTTCCATAATGTTCTTATCACCCATAGATCTGTTAGTATGGAGGATTTTTTTAAAAGGTACAGTTCAATTCCTGTTCTTGCCATTTGACCCCATTCTGGATTGGCCAAATTCCCAAATCTGAGAATGAACTCAAAGCTTGATGGCGTCAGAAGATACTCTGTTGTGCCAGGGCTAGGCTTTTCCTTCAGGGTTTTCCTTCAAGTTCTCCAAAAAAAGGCATTTAAGTGACCCACTGCTTATTGGCTCACTACTTACTTTTTTTTTCCTGTGCATTTTTAAATTGAATGTAATATTTCAAGTGTAGACTTAGTTGTTTTGACCCTTACACTGCTCTCCTCTTTCAGGGGGGTAGTGTCACTCGGTTCAGTGTAAAGACCAATTGTACTATAGAGTACTTTACTATTTGTTGATAAATAGGGTGTGTGATTTCATACAGAGAACTCACAGAAGGTCAGTCCTTGGTTTCATTCACTAACAAAGAGTTGTCCCCATTGGAAAAGGGAGGCTAGCTTGCATGGGCTTACATAAATCTGATGTATAGAATAGCTTCTCCAAAGCTAATGTATGCATGTAGGATGAAATTAAGAAAGAAAACCCAAAGCGGCACAAATTGAATACATTATGACTAGCTGAGGAATATTATAGATAGTTTGGTTACAAGATGTGCTGTGGTGGGATTTACTTTAATGCAGGAAAGTAAGGCTTTCCTTTCATTCAAAAGTGTTCGTTGAGCTTCTAAAATGTACCTCAGTTTTTCTACAAACGCATACAAACAACCTTTCAAAGTTTTGTGAAAACATATTCTTGTTTTAAGGTTGAATAGTACCCATGATGGAAAACTTAAAAGAAATCAAACAATCACCAGAACCAGAAAGCTGAAAAATGCAGTTGCAGATATAGGTCTCAAGTGTATTTTTTTTTTTCAAGCTTGCAATGACTTTGAGAATGAATGAATGAATCTGTGACCAATAACACACACAAAGGGAATAGACACCAGTTTTTCAGATGTATTATTGGAGGATAACAAAAAATGCTGTGGAAGTTTCAGCAGTAAGAGATAATGTTAAGCATGTTATTTTTTTCCTCATTCTCATTTCTATATATGGACCACGTTCTCATTTACTGTGCATCTTAGACATATTGTATGCTTCAGGAAAGCATCCGCTTGCCTTGGTTTCCTTGCCACTTTTCATTAGCAGTAAAATAGCAATATTTCTGGGTATTTCGTTTTATGGTTTTCTTCTTTCAGTAGTAATCTCTTAAGAGAAAGCAAACAATGAAAAAGCTAACAGTGTTCATCAACTCTGTATGGGTTAAAATTAGCCTTTGCAAATGGGAATGGTCAGTAATTTCACAGAAAAAAAGTCCATGTGTAATAATGAACTGTTGATTAAGCATCTGGTTATGAAATTGCACAATCTTTATATTTTAAGCTTATTTTGTTGTTCAGAAACATGTCATAATTAGTGCTGCTATTAGAATTTATACTGTCACATTTGTTAAATACTCCAGCAAGGGGCAGTGCAGGACACAGAAAGCTGTCTTCACAGTAAATCAAGTCCCCTCTAGAGAGGTTTAAATCATGTTTATTTTAGTTATTCTCTATGATTGTTTATCATAGAAGTCCAAGTAAACATTCTTTTGTTATTGGGCTATATGCAATTTCTGAGATGGTGTTAAAAAGACAAGAAACCTTTCTTAAACTCAATTAATGATTGTACATCATCCCTTAGTAATTTTAATATATATTAATATATAAGAGTAATATGTATTAAGCATGTCTAAGTCCAGAAATAGAACACACAGGGCTGCAGAATCAGACCTGCCACTTTTTATCTTTCAAAAAACAAGTATACGAAATTTTTTCAATATTCTCGCAGATGGATGAAATTAATAACACATCCTGTCTATATATCCTGCTAAAAGCAGCAGACAGGCAATGATTTGCAGCTTTATATAAGTCAATAGAACACGTCAATCAGACCAAAATTTCATTCAGAATCATTTATAGAGCTAAAGAAGACCTACAAATAAATTTTTCATTTTACAAAGGTATTTTCTGTAATGGAAAGAATTTCACCTTGGTCTTACTCCTTGCAGTCTGATCATGTCAGTGGGACAAAAAAAGGCATAAAGCATGAATAAGCTTTGAGCAGGGTGTTTTGCATCTCGTCTTACATTTACCTCCTGATTTTCTTGGAGCAATTATTAACCCGATGATTGCTAGTGAATTTTGAAATACATATGTCACAGAATCAGAACCCTATTTCTCTGTTAAATTCTGAGCTTAGCAAAGCCATTTTTTGAGAGCAGCAACCTATTTGCTAATGGTGCAGCAGTCTATGAAATGTCATCAGATCAAAAAGATGAAACAGAGAAGTATAAGTATGTTCTGAGGTAAATTGGACATTCTGTTTGTAATAGCTTAGATAAATTCACCTTGTCAGAACCAGTAATGTCACTGACCTGGGAATCTAATTCTAGTTGGCTCCTATATATTTAGTTATATTTATTTTACTTAATTCTACTGTATGAATTAAATTTTGCAATTCCTCCAGTCTGAGTGAGCCTTACTTTTTTTTTAACCCAGGAGTTTGCATTGTGCATTTGAGAAATGCAAGTGCATGGGCTGATGTGAGCTTAGTGTAATTCTAGGAGTGACAGACCCAGGTGCCTAGGGTTTCTTGAGGACGTGCAAGAACACACTTGGGTTTTCTACACCAATTGTTTGGAAATTTAAGATAAAAATAATTAGTCTCTCAAGATTAGCTGTGTGTGAACTGTGCTCAACCTCCTGTTCCTCATTATAATTCACCTGTTTTCATTAAATGCTTCACAACATTTAGTTTTCAGTAAGAAGTCTGAATGTCCTCAGTGGGCTGGGTTTTAGTACTGAGTGTTGGTATGGTAGATTTGCACCCTTTTCTGCAGTCAGTAATGGGTAGAGGGCCTTTCTAGCAACAGTGTTAACACCAGTCTGTGCTTCAGACCCCCAGAAGGAAAACATAACAAAAGTCAATTAAACTTATTCTCAGTGTTATGTCAGTTCACCAACACTTCATATTTAAATAGATCTTGAATATCAGTTAATAATAAAGCCTTAATGGATTCAGTTAGGCAAGCTCCAGGCTTTCACTGTGCTTGTACAAAGAAGTTGTCTCACTCCCCCAGCTGTATTAAAATAAAACATGACCTGCAGTGGAACTGACAGCAGAGCAGTTAGGTTTCAAATCAGGCTGTGATGGTAGGGCAGACTGAATGAATATTGCCATTCGACTTGTCAAAGGCAGAGTGAAAAACAAGGCTTGATGAATAGCAGAGCTTGGCCAATGTATAGTAAGGATGCAAGAACAGCATGAGAGGCCCCAGGCCAGCAGTACCTACAAAAAGACATGCCATAGCATGTTAATTTTCCAGTGTCATGGGGGTGTGGGCTTTCATTAACAAAAATATACCAAAACTTGAATTATGGATATTCAAAATGAGAGGTGTTTAGTTAATATCTGCAGCAGAGACAAGCAGTCAGAGTGAAGAGAGTTGAACCTAAACTGAGAGCTTTTTCCCCCAGCACATGAGTATATGGGCTAATGACAGCCTGTCTGGATGACATTAGTGTACGGAGTTATAACCACAAGGATTATTTTAACCCACAGTCTTTTGCTGCAGTCAGTTAATGCTGATAAAATGAGTTCTCAGCATCTACTTGGATCAAGTGATAGGTGATCCTTTTGAGTGATTTTTAGTATGTAATTCTCCCTCTCCAGGGAATACGTTTCTCCACAGCCTTACATGGCAAATATAATTGGCACAGTAGTAATGATGTCTTGTGATTTTGCTTTCTCATCTTGACGAGATGCACAGAAGATGATCTGAAGTAACATTCTGGGCACTTGAAGACTGAAAAATAATAAATATTTTTGAGAAGATAGAATTTTTTTTTTAATTTCTTGTCAGGGATAGCCACAATTATTTTCCACATCAAGATGCCTCAGATACAGAACTGCATCTCTTCACAACAGTAGTAAAGTGGAAATAAGAGCAGATCCAGGTTAAAATAAAGGTATCAACACTGTGTAGTATGATTTAGGGTCTCTATTTTTCGGTTAAGGTTATGGTAAAGCTACATAATTACTACTTGCATATAGAAGAAAGAAGGTCAGTGTGTACTATAGACTAGTTCAAGAAAATAATCTAACTTAAGAAGCAATAAAGCCATATCAATTCTTAAAAAATGAGCAGCTGTGGAGAACAGTAGTTGAATTACAAAGAGAAGCAACAATGAGGTTACTGCAGGGGACTGCAGAAGATCTAACTAGTGGCCTTGGTTTCTCTAAGCTTTAGCATTTACAGTGGCGGTGAGCAAATTAGAATGCAAATGCCTGACAAGAAGATGGTGGGCACCAGTGTCAGCTGTGGGTTATTGCTGCAAGCTAATAATACAGGGCATGCACCCAGCAGACCAAGGAAGCACCTTCATCATAGAATTATAGAATCATAGAATAGTTAGGGTTGGAAAGGACCTCAAGACCATCTAGTTCCAACCCCCCTGCCATGGGCAGGGACACCTCACATTAAACCATATCACCCAAGGCTTCATCCAACCTGGCAGCCCACTATGTAGTCCTGTGGACAGGACACCATCAAATCTCTTAGACTTCAAATCAAATCAGCCAGCTTTGTCTTAGTTTGTAGTCAGGGCACTTAGTCTCTAACACCACTGTTTTCCAGTGCCCTTGTAATTTGGCAAACATACTAGAAATGTCTAAAATCCTCTGTTCCCCAGACGAACTCTTTTAATATCAATATGTTAAGAAGAAAAATGTCCAGTCTCCAAGGTGGTTTTGTTTCCTTCTGTCTTTTTTCCTTCTTTTCCTTTCCTTTCCTTCCCATTCCTTTCCTTTCCTATCCTTTCCTTTCCTGCCCTCTTAGTAATGGAAGGAGACGTTTTAATACTATTTAGGAGCAGGATATTTTAAAGGTAGATCAATACAGAGCATGCCCTTTTAGCTATGTACACTGATACAACCTTTCTAGCATGTTCTTAATAAAAAGTTATTGTATTAAGAAGAATCTAGCTGAATAGGTCAGAGCTATTACTCTGTTGCCTTGTACATATATATGTACATGTATATGTATATCCATTCTCTGAACAAAGTAACTGTTATGTAATAATTTATTTGTGCCTAAGACAGTGTAACATAAGATGAATGAAATACAGCTCAGGATGAGCTTTCACTGATTGTTTTTGAATCACTTCCACAATTCAGATACAGTACAATAATATTTTATTACAACACTAACCAGAAATAATGTATTACATTCTATTTGATCCTTCTCATTCCTTCAGGCCTGTAAAATACTAAACATAAGTAACTTCATCCCCTTCAAATGGATCTACTCACAGGAAGCAAATTGCATGTATGCATTGGTGTTTTTAGGATTAGTTGTAAGAGTGAAAAAGGGGACATGTTACAATTGCTAAGTGACATTCAACACAAACATATAATGTAAATAAACACAGAAACACATGTCTCTGACTTCAGAGGCTGTTATATGTAATCTTCCTTTTCTGTGGGGAGGCTTTTGGAAAAATCTAGTTTGAATGCTGAAATGAGTTGAAAGTAGGGAACAATGCATTTAAAGCCTGTAAAGGTTGATACTTAGTGAAATGTAGGTCAGTCAGACTACACCATACAGTCTTAGCTGCTGTGTTTTTTCATGTGCCTATAATAAGGAAAACCAACGCACATAGCAGTTATGCTAGAGAAGCATGTTTTTCTCCGGAGGAGGGAAGATTGACTGATTGATAGGAATGTGGCCATGCTGAATAGGAGCCTGATGCTGACTAACTGAGCTCTGAAAAACGAGGGATACCACGCGACACAGGTCAGTGAGGGAATGGACAGCACAACACAGATTTCTTTTTTTCTGAAAAATCCTGCATTCAGAAAACTGCTTTCCCTTGCCTTAAAGAATAGTACACATGGGTCAGGTGGTAAAAAACTACACTTACAAAACAAGCAAACAAACCTTCCTCCTCCAACACCATCTCTGCTTCTGAATGTTCAGTCTGCCATGTGCCATTAGAGCATGTTAGTCCTCTGACTCCATCAGGCTCTGCATCAGTACCCTCACACAGCATTCTCCTTCTTGCAGAGGCTTATTTGTAATTTTCCTCAATAAAGTGTGTGGATACCAGAGATAATGCAGCAGCTGATGAAGTGCTATTTTATATTGCGTTTTCTTAGGTGTAATGTTTCTCATCAGCAAAAGCATTTAAGTCATAAATAAATTAGAATGGCTGCTATTAAACTGTTTCTGAAGTTACATCAGAACTAATTAATTTGATTACAGTTGCTGAAGATGTAATTCCTTTCTTTATCAAATGTTGTCATTTTTCCTGAAACCTGACAGTTATATGTGTTAAATAGTAATACATAGTGGATTCTGTTGTTTTAATGAGTGAAGGGTTATGTACTTGCTAATAAAAAATCACTTCATAAGAGCAAATGAATACCAAGCCACTCAACATTTTTTGAGTCTTACAAGATTTCCTTAATCTTTCTCATTCTGCTTTCTGCAAGTCACATATATCTTTTGTTGATAATTATTTAACAAGAATTCAGTAGCTGCTTCAGAAAGGTAAGCTGCTTGCTATTATTCCTCTAAACAGTGTGGGAAAGGCTGATGTTTATCTCTGGGAAGGAATTTAAATGATGTTCACATGGCTTCACATGGGCCTAGAGAAGTCTGAAGGAGGGAGATACTGGACATAATGAAATACATGACGCAGGTGGAAGGGAACATGTTACCAGAAATGGTGCTGAATCTTCTTAAACTGATGGGTAAGGAAGAGCTCAAGAGGGACTGATGTCCAAGGACAGAAAGCTTACAGGGGTACAAGATGCTTTCTAAGACTCAGGCTGCACAGCCACTGCTTTCAGGGCCATGGACTTTCTCAGGCACAAGCAGCAGTGCTACACAGGTACCAGTATATACTTCATAGACCTTCCCTGGACCTTCACCTTCACAGGCTGTCTCAGGCAGATGCTTGTGTTCCTCTGTCTTCATTAATGACACCAACTACTATGTCACTGGCAAGCAGGCTGAGACGATTAAAGCATATGTTTAAAGGTATGATTTTACCTTCAGTTTTGCATCTTGGGAATGGGGAACAATGCTCCTGTTTGTCATCTTCTCTGCTGACAAATTATTCTCTCCATGGCAGCTTTTTTTCCTCTGTCCCTGTCCCCTTTGGAAAAGAAGCTAAGGAAATCAGCTTTGAACTGCATCTCTTTGCTGGTACAGTGTACCCTCCTTGTTGGCATCTCCCATAAGGTGGAGACAAGAGGAAAGGCTAGAGATAGGTTCCTGTTGTCAGACTAGAAGGCATGCTGTAAGACACTTCTTACAGCTCCCTCTATGTAGCCAGGCTGCAGGAATCATTGCTTCCAAATGTCAGTGTTGTGTGAGAGGCATGACACTTGGCAGCTCTCTCAGTTTAAACAAAAGCAGTTTTCCTGCTGGAAACAGACTCAAGTAAAGGTAAGCACATCATGATGGTGCTGATTCACACCATGGGAAATTTATAGGCTTGTCCTTGAAACGGGCACTTCTTCAGTAGAAAATTATGGTATCTTACTCTCCGTGTTACCTCCAGGGACTGAAAGGAGTTATTCATTCATTACACATTTATGAGCTTGGTTATGCATCTCCTAATGCATCTAGGAGTAAAAATGCCTATTTATTTAGATGATGTCTTGAGGTATTAAAGCTCTTATAACAGCGTATTTCAGTCACAGTGAACTTAATGGTTTTATAGGATCTACTAGTAACAGAAATGTCAGATTTAACTCCTTGCATTTTGTGTATCATGGAATTCATTAGGGATAAAACTGAACAGATATTTTTTGCTGTTTTTAATGGTAAAGGTACTCAAATGATCAGGAAGCACATGTTTGGTGCAGATTATTTAGTGATATTTCTGATACACTACTCCACTTTCCTGTATTTTATCCACTTTAAGCACTTCAGGACTAACTGTATCAAATAAACATAGGTTTTTTTCCATAGCTTGCTTCATTATGTTAGAGTCATAGACCTGAAAAGGACCGCAGAAATCACCTAGACAATCTGGTCATCCTGTGGCAGGCTGGTCTTTAACTGAGGTTTGAAAACTTTAAGGAACAGTTTAGGCAGCAATAGAAATGCTGTCACCACTCTAGGCAGTCTGTCCACCAGCTTCAGGATCTTTCCTTCAAAGAAAGCTTTTCCTTGTTTCTGACCTGAATGTTCCTTGCAGGGCTCATTATTTCCTGTCCTGCCTGTTGTGAATATGAAGAGCAGATTCAGTTTTAAGCCCTTATCTGGGTCTTCCTGGAGCAGGAGCAGCAGAAGAATCATTTCATTTCTCTTACAGGTCTTCTACCTTCTGTTAGGTATCCCCAAACAGAATTTGCCTTTTTTTACAGTGAAGTGAAACTTGCATAGTGATCCTCTATGATTCTTAAATCCTTTTCCCATAGTACTGTTGCAGACACCTGTTTTCCATCACTCAAAATGAGTGTTTGTTAAAGAAAAAAAAAAGTGGGTATCTTAGCATAGGGGAAAACACACAAGGGGGATCAAATTATGACAAGAGTCTCCATTGCAAAGGCATTTACATTCAGCATCTTGAACTGTGTGGGGTGAGGCCCCTAGACCACTGCTCTGCCCACTTCTGATAATCCAACTGACCATGGTCCAGAGTTACCACCCAGCACTTGTTTAATTCATTGCTATTTATGTATCCTAACTATATACAAAATGCCTCTTAAATAACTGTGCATAAAAGACTATCCTACATGACCATTTCTGCAGGAATTATTTGTACTGATTACTTAAAATGCCTTATCTATGCAAAATTTTATATCAGGATCCACCAGGAGCAGTCTTTGAAACACTCCATCCAGGGTGTTAACACAACCAGCTATACAAATTGGACTAGACACAGTGTGACCTGGGAGGAGGGAGTCATTTCCAGAACTGTCCAAAATTACAAACAAGCAGGCTTCTGTAACATCAGTCAAACACTTGACTGTGAGTTATCAGGCTATCACCTAGTTTCAGGCTGGTCCCTCATCTCTAACCAGTCCTTTATCTTGTCTATACCAGTGACTGCCTAGGTTATTCCTCAGCTGACTAAATAATAATTGAAGTTCACTGGGTGTGCATAAGCCACAGACCTGATATGCACCTACACCCCTATCACATGTATGAAACAAACTTGATTTTCATATATATAGCTCACTTCAAACTCTCACCATGCCATACTTCTGCAATTATTTTTTCCTGCCTAAGAACAGTGTAACTTGCTCTTTTCCATACTGAGTAACACCATTTATTTGTTTCCAGATCACTTGTACAATTTATTGGCATTCTTCTTGGTTGCTGTCTTACTTTTTAACATTCTTGCAGTCCTTCATAGTGTGATTGGCAAGCACATTTTCTACTGTCATCTCCATCACTAGGGAAAATATTGGGCAATAATGAATGCAGGACCCATGGATAACCCTGCTTATTCCATCCTTTGATTTTGCAGTAAATGTGGTGCTTCATTAACTAATCTGATAAACTCAGTCATGTTTGCATCTGTTGTACGAACGTTTCATTCAGACCTGGTTTTCCTCAAATTACTTGTAAGAATGTTGTGTGAGACAGCGTCAAAATCTACACAGCTAGCACTTCTCTTCTAAAATGCCTGTTATCATATTGTAGAAGGAAATTAGATTGGTTTGACAATATTTTTGGCAAGCCCAATTTGGCTGCTAGTTGTTGCTTAACCCACATCCATTATCTTCACAATTCTCTGAAAAAATTAGTAGAAGTTCGCAGTGTTCTTACCTTTTAACAACTATAATATTTTAAGGTTTTCCTCATTTTATTACCATAAATGTGTGTAAAGATACTAGCAAATAAGTCCTAATCTGAATTTTAGGCATCCAGAGAGCAAAAGGTTTATCACTAGCATCAGGTGTTTTTATTGCCTAAGTAAAACATGAGAAAACAGGCAAGGGAGATAAAAGGTAACAGTTGAAACCTGTGTGAAGTAAACGGCTAGCACTGCTAATGGTTCGGTATTACAATGGCTTCACTGGTAAAGGAATAGAACCATGTTTTTCATTTCTACAGTGGACTGAAGTAAAGGACATAATCCTTAACTCTTTCCTTATAGGAAATGTGTGAAAGATGAGAAGGGAGTATTCAGAAAGCAGCTGTATAGATCACTTTGATCCAGGCAGACCTTCTGTCGCTGTGGAGACTGCGGCAGTCTTCAGGAATAAAATGATCCTGGCTTAGAAAGATGGATAAATTACCTCCTATAGTCCTTTCTATCTCCTTTTCTGTATTTTGCATTTATAGGCATCATGGAAAATAAGAATTTTGAGAAGGAACTTGCAGAAGGATAATCAGGTAACTTCAAATGCTTATGTGAAGTTCATCTTAAGTATGAAGCAGAGGGCTGGAGAAAGAACAGATATGTGTGTCTGGATGTTTAACAAGTAGGTATTTATAGGTGCATATAATTGTTCCATTCAAATTTTAGGTGAATGCAGGTGCTCCTTCTCCAAACAAATTATTTTAAGATACCTCTGTGACCAGTAAATGAAGACCTTAATTTATTTTTATTTTAATATTAAGATTCAATAGTTTATGGTTGAGGTGATGTTATTTGAAATTAAAAAAAAAAAATGCTTCTTTTAAACTGATACCTATTAGTTAATTATTTCTAACTCTGCAGATGTATTACATAGGTTCATTTCTTTCTGTCCAGAGGTACTTTGCAGATTAAGAACCACAGCTAATGATTCAAAAAGTGCTACACAGAGTAAGAGCTTCAAAAAATGCAGATGACTGAGTCTCTCTTTAGCAGATAGAGGTACTTTTTTCTCACTGGCATTATAGAATGATATATTTCAAATTCAATGTTGTATTCATTATTCTGAAGCTTCCCTTTGTGACATCTATCCCCTTAACATTGAACATATTGTCTATCCTATAAAGACATTGTTTTCCCTTGACATGCCTTTGTAGATGCTGTAACTCCTTCTGTTGCTCCCCACCCAAACCCTTACCTTTTCTCTGGCCAGAAGGGGCGAGAGTGCAGGAGATAAAATGGTGCAGTGACATTGTCTCTTAACACCTGAACCAGAAAGGGTCGTTCGGATGCTAGCCTTGGTGCTCCCGAATTTGAATCTTGTCTCAAGCAAATAAGCATTGTAACTAGACAGAGTTTTGCATCCAGAAGGTTTACTTCTTATATTTACCTTGAAGTCCTGAGACTGCAGAAGCTAAGGTAGATTTAAGAATATCCTTAAGAGGTAGATAAACCTATGTGAATTAATATCACTAATCTCTGCCTTGAGGCTGACAACCTTCTCTTCTGTAATTCGTTTCCTTAGTGCATATATTACTCTATTTGTAGCCACACAGCTTTTATGACAATCACATAATGTTGTGAATAAGTGATCTTGGTTTAGGTACAATTATCCCTAGTCCATAGGTATAGATAGGCCTGGAACCATTACTGGGGTCACATTTTATCCTGCATATTGCTGTCTTTCCCTACCATTCTACCAAGCTCTTGGCCAGGCAGGTTTGCTTTTTAGCTTTGATTGAACCCTGCTCCTCAAAACACTTTTGCCACCCTTGACTCCTTTCTTAAAATCAGCTCTTCCCTCCCATAATTTCTTTCTCTTCTTCAGCTTTTCTTCATAAATATCTTCCAAATCTTTAAAATATAAAGTAAATAAGTTTCAAATTCTCATCTTCTCTTCTCGTTGCTCTCATCCATGTAAGGACTTAAAAGAGCCGAAACTTCCCACTCAGTCCAAAATTTCAGTCAGCCTCCATCTAGTGCTTCAAGAAAGAAAATCATAGAAAACTGGAGCCCTCCAGGAAAAGTGTAAAACTATCTGCTGCACTCTATTTCCATCATGGTTATTATGCCATAAATGCTAGGCACTTCTTCACAGGTTTTTACTCTGTTTGGAACAGACACAACCCTACCAGAAGCTTTTCTCCTCTGTCCTCCATCTGTAAGTATGTCATTACAAAGGCACTGGTATGGACTCAATACCTTAGAAACAAGGTGCAGCAGAGAAAAAGTTAAATGTTGCAGATTTTCTGTGGAATGAAGAGTGAATTCTGATTTTCTGGTTTGGTTTATCTTCCTGGAGGATTTACACTGATAGCTGGCAATTTATTGATTGAATCTGCATCATTCAAAGAAGCAAATTAGTGCTTTGCTGTCAGATCCTGTAATAAAGTTCCATGCTGTGATTTGGTCTATTTCAGCAAGAAAGCATCTTTTTCTACTGTCTTGTCTTATTTGTTTTACTCCTGATGCACAGCAGTAATATTACCAGCTTGTTTACAGCAGTGCTTCAACACATTCATTGCTCGAAGGATAGAAAAAGATCAGTGATGGGGGATGTGCTTGTTTCATTTGTGCTGTAGACAAATTACAAGTGTATAGGAAAGAACCTCCTTATTTTGATTTCTGTGACCCAGATTTGACCACTAGTTGAAATCTCTGGACTCTTTTCTAGTTTGTTCCCTACTTTCCTAATCGATGGCATGTTGAAAGAATTTTAGAAGTCGGTATTTGCAATTTGTATTTTTAAAGGGGTACTCTTACATATGAGCATGAACTCTTGCAGATAAAAACGCAGTAAATGCTTTTATAGAACTTTGTATTTCATTCAAATGGATGAAGCCTTGGGTGAGATGGTTTAGTGTGAGGTGTCCCTGCCCATGTCAGGGGAGTTGGAACTAGATGATCTCAAGGTCCTTTCCAAACCTAACTGTTCTGTGATTCTATCTTGTAACAATTTTTGTAATATTTGATCAAGTATAGTAGTGTTCTATGTGCAAACGCATGTGCAGGTGTGTGATCACTATCCCTGACCTTCAGATTTCTCCTTTTATACTTCCATTAAGCACCAATTTGTTACTAAAGCATACTTTGCAATTAAAAATTTATTACTTAAAAAGAAAAGGCAGCTTCCTGCCTAGTTCTTAATTAATCTTTATTTAAGACACTTAAATATTTATAGTGACTTACTTTTCATTTCATTATAAATCCTCTAGTAATTCAAATAACTTTTATGTTTCTGAAGAGTTTTCACTTTCACTGCCATGGGCACTAGAAAAATTCAGCATCTGTCTCAATCTATAAACTGTGATGCTATTGCAGTTATAAATACATAGATGTCAGGTTTAATGGTGGCAGAATAGTGCAGTAAGGGTCAGATTTCCCTTAGGTCTCATTGCCCCTCCTTGAAAAGTGGAACAAAGCACAGATAAACTATTACTGTGCCTGCTAGACATGAGCAAAGTCCTATTAACTTCAGTTTATGCAAACTGCACAGCTAAAGGAACAAATAAATGTTTGACCTATGGGCTTAACCTTCTGCCTGCACCAGCACATGTTGTGCTGGAAAAGCATACTGCTCTCCTGAGCAGCAGTGAGCTCTGGTGGGTTTATGCTGCACCAAGGATGGCATTTCCTGGCTCTTCTGCCTTATGCAGTCAGTATTTGTACTGAGGGTTGGGTTGTTCTTGAGCTACTGACTCACCAGTTGCCTACACTGCAAACCCCTTGGCTTAGCCCCTAATATAGTTTTTAGACTTTCTCAACTCTGCTGAATTCTGCTTACCTTACAGATTTTCCTGGGAGTGCCTGGGCTTGAAATCATCAGCTGAGCCCTTTCCAATATGCAGCCTTGCAATTCTGCCAACTAATCAGTGGGTTTGGTAATGATCTGCCTGATGGAAGAGACTGTGCTTCCTTATCTTACAGACAAACACACTCTGGAGCTCAGCAGCAGGAGGTGGCCATCAGTATCATAGTATCATAGAATCAACCAGGTTGGAGAAGACCTTAAAGATCATCAAGCCCACCCATTAATTCCACAGCTCAGAGCCTCTGACCTTCTTTCCATCTGTAGAAACATTCTTCTGTCTATTGCTTTTTCTGTTTTGTCTGTTTTCTCTTCAGAGGAGATAAAGACAGCCATGGAAGGAAAACGAAACACTTTCTAAGAGGAATCCTATTTTGTACACTTACACCAAACAAATACCTTTGCTGCTGAAAGGTGGTATATAGATGGAAAGGACTAGTTTAAGTTCATAGTCAGGGACTTACAAACCAAGTGGGATTCTGCACCACATATTCTGTGAGAGGTCACACTTAGTGATCAAAAAGGGTCCACCAATCTTTGCATGAGAAATTCGTAATCCGTAAGCAATGGAAACAAGCATGGCTTTATTTTGACATAGGGAAGTAAGGTGAACTTCTGTGTGCAAGTACAATTATGGAAAAATCACTGTGCTACTGCACGGCTGAATTGCCTTACAACGATAGCATACACCGCAGTATTCGGGGGAACATAGCAGGTAAAATTGCTAAGCGGATATTAGAACACTGAAATCTAAATTACAGTATAAGCAAATGACCTGCTGCTATAAACTGTACCCTTAGAGATTTCCTTACTGGTTGCAATATGCTATTTATTGTGTGTATAAGCTACGGATTGATCAAAAATATTTCTTTCCGTTTTTATCTTGTTGGAAAACTCTGGGAGATCACTGAGTGAAGTATATTAATGCCAATCATTCTCTCATGTAGAATGAGGACACTGAGTTAGAATTATTCTTGTAGTTTTTTTAGCTAAAACCACAGGTGAAAAGGTGGATTTTTCAGACTGTTTAACTGGAAATACTTAATGTAGCCAGGTATCAATATTGACGCTTGAACGGATTAAATGACATATTAAGTATTGCAGCGCTGAGTAAGGCTAAAATAACAGCATAATTGGTAATGTGTGATATGCATCAGGGATGTCAGCTGACTATATTAAATGTAATTTTTCTCATCTTAATCATGTGAATGATTTCAAGGATGCCCCTGAATGAGATTCTCTTCTAATGTAAAGCCATTGATTTCATATATAAGTGAAATGCGATTGTGCTCACAGATTCTTATAAATTGATATGTATCCATTCATTCTACTCCTGAGATAAAAATAGTTGATTAAATTGATACTATGTTAACAATTTTTTCTTCCTAGAACAGAATAGAATCATGGAAATCATAGACTGGCTTTGGTTGGAAGCATTCTTAAAGAACATCTGTTTCCAACCCTGCTGCTGTGGGCAGGGACACCTTCTACTAGACCAGGTGGCTTCAAGCAAAGTATACTTCTGTCTCCTGTACAGTTGGTCCTCTGTCCAAATTGTTATGTTTGTGTTATGATTGTTTGGTTTCTCTTTGCTGGAGAGCGATACTTTAATGGGTGTAATTTCTGTGATGTAAGCAGTAACTTTTAGCAATTCACAGGGAGACTTTTCTTCTCAGTTGCCTTCTGATAGCATCACCATTTCCTTAGCCTTAGCTAATTCCAGAGGTAGAGCAGTTTAGCAGATAATGCAGTATCACAAAGGTTAATTAAGCCTCACCTATGTGATATGAGGCAAGTTATGTCATTTCTCCGGCCTTACCTGTAAGAGAGGCCCTTACCTTTAAGAGACGCATCAGCTGCATAATTCTGCCTGCAGTGTCAGAACTTGCGTAGTATGTAGGATAGCTGACATAAATTCTATTTCTAGTTCTATCCCTTTCATTGAAAGGCCTGAGGCAGGTGGCTTAGCCTCTTTGTACAGTCTGCATAAGACTGCTTCTCAAATAGTAAAGGATTTTGGTACCCACAGCAAAAGAGAATGATAACTCTGAAAGTGCTTAACATTTCTACTAAGTGATACAGCACAACAAACATGCTAGTATTTTCTAAGTTGAAATGTTAACTAAGTTGAGATGGCATGTTAACTAGAAATGGTCCCTCAAAGATTCCGTGTTCTTAACCATTACTGTTCAGTGTCTGCTGCATAGAGAAAAGGTTAACTCCTACCAACTGTCAGTGAAAAAAACCTTGTTTTGTTATCTGCACAGTTTTCCATAGCTGTCAGTCCTATATTGTCAAATAAGGATACCATGCCGACCACCACTCTTTTTTGTCCATCCTCCCCCAAGCAATGTTTACTCAACTGTATGATGTTCTTCACATATATCTTTGTATTGCATATGTCCTTATGAAACTAAACTGAGGCAATTAGAAAAAGTTTAAGCATGATGCTTGCTTCCGAACACACCAGGATAACCCTCAATAAAAAACAGATTGCTCCTGGATGAGGTACTACAGTGCCTGCTGCTTATGATTACTCATGTGCTTACTAATTTTGGAGTATTGCTCAAAGTAGAACAGCAGCAAATCACAAACAGGTAGGAGATTTCACTAGCACAGCAGCCATGAAAAATCTCAGTGTTTTTTGGACAGCTGGGACCAACCAACCAGTCAGTATTGAATTAAGGAGGAGACAGCTGGAGAGACTTGAAATCTTTTCCTCTCTTTTCATATATTGTCGTATTGCCTGCCTCTCTAAATGAAATAACAATGGGGAAGCCTCAAGGCAGATTATCTGCTTCCCCTCTCTTGGGGAGTCTCTTTTTTCCTTCTCAGCATATTAGAGGTGGCTGATCCATTGTAATGCAATGTAAAAGGCCTTTGGGATTTAAAAAATGTAGTGTGTGTGGTATTGGAAGGGCGAAGAAAAAGCATTGACCCTACCAGATGTGATATTTTGAGGTGGCATAGAGGTTTTAAGGTAAAATCAGGAAAAATAGAATGCACTTGGCTTGACCAAGCTTAAAGAAAATTAAATCATTCCAGATGGTTGTCCAAACTTACAGCAATTCTAATTGGTTACCCCCAAAGCTCTTTCATTCAAAACTCCTTTGCATTACAGATTACATGCTGGTTACAGCAAACGTGTTTTCTTATAGATTAAACTGATTCATTACTGCTGTAACATTTGACAGAAACATCTTGTAATCCAAACAGGTATTTGGTTTGATGACATTTTAATTCCTTTCATGAAGAACTGAGAAATACTTACACACGTGTGTAAGAAAGCACTTCACTTTGCTGAATTTGCTTTTACCTTCAGCCTGGAGAAGAGAAGGCTGCATGGAGAGCTCATAGCAGCCTTCCAGTATCTGAAGGGGGCCTACAGGGATGCTGGAGAGGGACTCTTCATCAAGGACTGCAGTGACAGGACAAGGGGTAACGGGTTCAAACTTTAACAGGAGAGATTCAGATTATATATAAGGAAGAAATTCTTTACTGTGAGGGTGGTGAGGCACTGGAATAGGTTGCCCAAAGAAGTGGTAAATGCTCCATCCCTGGCAGTGTTCAAGGCCAGGTTGGACAGAGCCTTGGGTGACATGCTCTAGTGTGGGGTATCCCTGCCCATGGCAGGGGTTTGCACCTGGATGATCTTAACTTCCTTTCCAACCCAAACTGTTCTATTCTGATTTTGTTCTTGGATGCAAAAAAACAATATTCAGGTGCAAACGAACATAGTATCTATTTGCTCTTTGTTATTCAGTCATTCCTTATTCACCTGTGCCTTTTTGGAAAGTTGTTTCCATCTGTTCAGTAAGCAGAAACATTATTGTTACTATCAGGTGGCATTCATGAACAATATCATTCTTCCTGCACCATAAGGCACATAAGGGAGAAGTCAAAACAATTACTAACAATGCATTGCCAATGGAAAACAGCTGACACAAAATCCACAGGCTAAAAATGCTTTGTCCAAATAATTCAGTTCATAATTAACCAATGCATTGGCAGAAATTTGCTCATTAAAATATTTGGAAGCAGGAAACAGGGTTGGATATGCATCTACTATCGTTTACCACTTGCTACAGTGGATGTGGTGGGGAAATAGCATTGCATCCTCATGCTCCCTGAGAACAGAATAGTTCCTTGTCTGTATAAGGACTGGTCAGAGAGGTTCAGATTAAGTTAACTGAAAGTACGGAATTCTTGTATATAACTTAGGTGCAACAAACACAGCATGGACCCTTTCCCTGAAAGCAAAGTAGCAGGCCACAGGGGGTGTCTGCCCCAGTGCCTAGAGCACCTCCTCCACCTCTGCCTTTGGTATTCCCTGTTATTTCTTTTTTCCCTTCCTCTTCTACCTATGTGGCATTTTCTGCCCCTTCTTAAATATGTTTCCCAGAGGTACCACTAGTTTGGCTCCTCACAATGGCCACACGTGCAGCCCCTGCCTTTCCCACCAACATTTTGACCCCTACACCCAATGCAAAGAATTAAGCTGTCAAACGATAGTATTTTTTTACTCTTTAATTTATTTCTATTAATTTTATTATGTCTTTAATTCCTCTTGTTTCCACTGGAAACCAAGGCCAGAACTATATGAGGAGCTGTTGGCACACCAGTGTTATCTGAGGTGTAAACATTGCGGTGCTTCTGGGCTAGTAGAAGATTTAATGTCAATTCTCATACAAGGGGGGAAGCCCTGTAGGCATACTATAGCTCAAACCATTTGCAGGCCTGGTACAAATCACCAGCAAAAATCTACTTTTTGCCAAAGTTGAGTGTAGTTGGGTGAATGAGACTCTAACATGGGGTAGGGTGAGCCTCTCCAGTAGACTAAACTCAAGGTGCCCTTGAGCTGCTTCATTGTCTCCTCAGGGGTTTCAGTTGACTTGGGATCTTTCCTACAATGCAAAGTTGAACTCTTCAGATGTGCTGTGGGAGACAAAGCAGTAAAGTGCTATGAGGTAAAAAGGTACATTGAGGAAACGCTTTTGTAACACTAAAGTGAAAATGTTTTGACTAGCTTTAGCTATCTAACTTTGTATTTTGGTCACTGTTGTAGAGGGGATACTGGCTTAAGTAGACAGATCTTCTGTCTGACCTAGTATAGCCATTGTTATTTACTCAGTTTTGTAAGGTACCAGAACACTAAAAGATTATAACAGGTCTGTACAGAGTATTATTATAATTATCATTAAATTCATTTTTTATTTCCATAACTATGGATAGGCTTGTAAATTATCCCAAAATAAGACTGTCGTGGTTTAAACCAAGTCCCCCAACTCCCGGAGAGTTAGGAAGGAGAATCCAAAGAATGTAGCCCCCACGGATTGAGATAAGAACGGTTTAATTGCTAAGGCATAACACAAAACCCCTACTGCCTTTTACTACTACAAATAATAATGATACAGCAAACAGCAAGTGAAAAGAATACAACACCCCACCAGCCACCGACCCATAACTCACTCCACCCTGCCTGGCCGAGCACCATGTGCTCCCTCCTCCATTTTCCTCCAGAGCTCCACCCCTCCAGCTTTCTCTTTCCCAGTATGCATCCTGGGCATCACGTGCTATGGTATGGAATACCTCATTGGCTAGCCTGGGTCAGGTGTCCTGTCTCTCCTTCCTCCTGGCCTCCCCTCCTCCACCTGGCTGGAAAAAACCTTGAACAAAAACACCCTTAAAACATGCTCAACCCATGACAAAGACCCTTCATTTTTTCTGATTATCCTAGGATGTGAAGTTGCACAGGGGGACTGGGGAAACTACAAATTTTCTACCCTCACAAATTTCCCTGCATACTACCTGGAGGCACAGTATGCTCTCTAACATCTGTATGTTGCAAGAGATCACCAAGAATGCAATAAAAGAGCAAAATGAATCAGGACATTGCAATAGCTGTATTTAAATCAGACCAAAATATGACTTCCCTTGGTATCATCCCATGGTACTCTGAAATGTTTCTTAAGCTGAAGTCTAATAATGTGCATCTTTGCGTAAAATAAGACCAGTCAATGTTTCTTTTACCACAGCAGTAAATTGATTTTTGAAGCCCACACATGTATGGGCTTCATCTACCACATCTGTGCCAATGAGTTCCACCATTTAATTATGAACTTTGTGAAATGAATCCTTTTGGGGGTGTTATGTTTTAAACTTGCTAACTGCTCTTTTTATTGGGACTGCTTCTTGTGCTATGGAAAAGCATTCTTTATTCAATTTCTCAACACTGCTTATGATTTTCTGGGTCTATGTAACAGTCCTTTCCCTCATTTGTCCCTCTTCCAGTATGAAAATCCTAAAGCTGTTTTTTTTCCACTCCTAGTACAGAAGCCATTACATACCTTTGATCATCCTGTCACTCTTTTCTTTATCCTTCTATTGCTATCCTGTCATTTTTGAGATGAGGTGACTTGAAATGTATTTAATATTCTATATGACAGGTGGGCAATGTAATTTTTGGCAGCATTATCATATTTTTTTCGTCTGTTTTCTTTTCATTTCCTAATGTTTCATAATATACCATTTCCTTTTTTTGACAGTTGATTAGGATTTAGGTGACATTTTCATAAAGCTGTTTCCAAGCTCCCTTTCCCAAGTAACAGTTAATTTCACTGTGTATTTATAGATTTCGCAGGGTACAGATATGAGACCACAGTTATTTGGCCATGAAAACACAGCTAAATTGCCAGTGTTTTAGACTGTAAACCGGAGATTGTTGGTAGAATTTAATATTCACTCAATTCTACTAGCAATTTATGTTGTTCTGTGCTTTTTTATACCAGAGTCTTCTTACAACAAATATGTGAGGCAGTGTGAATGCTTGCCAGGGACCCCATCTTTTTAGTGGTTTGTTGATTATTCTAACAGAATATTAATTTTAACAAGAAACTTATTCAGGAAAAAAGAGTTCATTCAATTAGCTTTATCTGGGTAATTTTGCCACTGTAAGGCATATCGTGACCAAAAAACAAGTGAAAATAAACAAATTTATAATCCTTTGCTGTACTAACTTCATGGAGAATTCATCCCATAGTCTTCAGTATCAGATAGAGATGCATAGGCCTTCAATTTTTTCATAGCTGAAATGTGCTATTATTATCATAACAGTTACTAATACTGTATTCTGGAGCTTAATGAAATCTGGAATTAAATAAATCACCTCAGGATTGTTAAAGCCTAGCTGCCAGAGAACTTTAAAAAGTTATTTCTAAAGGAAATGCTGACAGAATAAATATATTACTGTTAGTCAGTCAGTCTCATCTCTGACTTTGAAACACTTACTGTGTTACATTTAAATGATCGCTGGCAAAAATTATTTAATGGGCCAAAGAGACCTCAGTATCATATCACAAGCAGAGATCTTTTTTACATGAGGTTTTCAGTGTTCTCCTTTCATGGAATATGAGTCATTTGACTTTTTGCTCGTTAACATAAGCTGGCTGCACTGCAGTACAGAAGCTAGGGGTGTATGAAGGTTTCCTGTTAACACAGTTTTCTCTGAGGAGGAGTTCTGTTCCTTACTAATTCTGTTTATTCCTGTGCATTATAGGCAGAATTTTCTTTGTATGTTTCTGATCTCAGTCCTACTGGTCTTGGAGAGATTGGTGATGGAAGCATTATTTTACACCTTTAGTGGGTTGACCTTGGCCAGCAGCCAGACACCCATCCATCTGCTCTGCCTCTTCTCAGCACAACAGGGGAAGAAAATACGATAGAAAATCTTATGGGTAGAGATAAGACAAGGAGGTAACTCACCAGTCACTGCCATGGGGAAAAAGAAAACCAGACTCAACTTGAGAAAAATTAATTTATTTCCAGTTAAAAACAGAATAGGGCAGCAAGAAATCAGACAACACTAAAAACATCTTCCCTCTACCTCTTCTTTTTCCAGGCTCAACTTCACTCCTTCATTCCCAGCTCTTCTACTTCTGCCCCCAGTCTGCATAGATAGAAGTGCTGGTCAGCTCCCACTCTCTCAGTTTCATTTTAATTTGGAGAGCTGAGGTGGCTCCTTGACTCAGTCAACTGTCCTGTCCATTAAGGACAACTGGGAATTACAAACCTAAACATGAAAGGCAGGATAACATTGTGAGTACAAAGGGAAACACTCAGCTATTAGATCACAAATAGGGAGGTCAAATACATGAACTAGTCCAAAAGATAGCCAAAGTACTCTATCCAATTGTTTGAAAGACATTTAGGGATATGACTTTATGTGTCTGTTTTTGGAAAACCATTTACTCCAGTGTATCTGTTTATTTAACCAGAAAGGAGCCAGACCTCTTTCATTTTCACTGTTATCTCACAACCAAACAGCATAGAAATGTAGGTATGCAAGAGAACAACTGAAAGAATTACTCTTCTTGTCATTCGGACTCCCTGTGCACCCCAGTAAGCTTGATCTGAGCAGTTCAACTTACAGCAGCCCATAAACCATCTGCAGTTTCAGTGGTGGAATAAAAAATTATTATTTTCGTCAAGTTTTACTTTAGTATTTGGTAGGTGATATAATTATTGAGTTCTTGATTATTCTTCTTTTCAGGGCATATTCAACATTTTTAAATAACTTCCTTGAGACAGCAGAGTGACTTCAAAACCAGACCACCAACAACAGTTTTTTAAATACCGCTGGTCTTTTGACAAGTAAGTTCTTCATTCTCAGTTTTGTTTTCTCTCCTGTATTCCTGACTTTCCCCTGTATTGTATCTTTGTATTTGTCATAAGGACTACCATATTCACACTCAGGGCCAAGAGAATATAAGTGCAAATTGAATAGTATGAAGATGTTCTTAACCTTTCTCAGCTAGAATAAAACCTATCAATATCAGAGATACAATTGAGATCAAGTGCTGGTTCACCTGATTATTCCAGCTTGTAATGGCAGTGCCACTAAAGTCATGTCTCTGGATGTTTGGGAGCTTTTGCCTCTTAAAAGGTTAAGTGTTTAAAACCTCTTTTGTATCAAGTAGAATTGTGTGGCATCAAGGCCAGGAAACACTTATCCATTTGTAGTTGGGAACTTTCTTTTCTCCTGGGGAGTCTCCAGAGGTTACTCGTTGTAGTAAATGTAACCCTAAAATTTGCAAGGATTCACATGGATACAAAAACTGTCTTCATATGCTTCCTTTGCCCATTTAGTCTCCCATGCTCCCTCTGCTAGTTTCAGACTTATACTACATCACGAGCTTGCTAACACTGCATCTAAATTAGTACCTTGTGCAGTGCAGTCCACTTAGTCCAGCAGGTTATACCAGCATATCCCTTTAATACAACCAATTTCCATAGCTACACTTACTATCTACATAGCAGCAATACCTGACTCATTTTCTC
This sequence comes from Melopsittacus undulatus, assembly GCF_012275295.1. Taxonomy (NCBI): domain Eukaryota; kingdom Metazoa; phylum Chordata; class Aves; order Psittaciformes; family Psittaculidae; genus Melopsittacus; species Melopsittacus undulatus. The sequence goes on along the minus strand of NC_047527.1, from coordinate 66,204,963 downwards.
CTACCAGCTCTGTTTGTCTTTCTCAAATTCTCCTTCATTACCCAAAATTTAGATCTTTGACTGCCCTTAAATCTTATCATGCCTGTTCAGGCTTGATACATACTACCCCAAAGTAGTAAACTGACGTAAAAAGAGGGAACTCCAGCTTTCAAAAGGATCTTTAGATGTTTTTCTTCTTCTATAATTGTTAGATTTCCTGGACTCTATTGTGGCTATACTGGGAACTGGGAAGAGGAGCTTGCATGATCCTTGGCTTTAATTCTAAAGAAAAACTAAAAAATACTTTTTTTCAAGGTTGTTTAAGCTTTTAAAAATAACTGTCCTGGTTTCAGCTGAGCTAGAGTTAATTTTCTTCCTAGTAGCTGGTGCAGTGCTGTGCTTTGGATTTAGTCTGCGAACAACGCTGATAACACACCAATGTTTTAGTTATTGCTAAGTAATGCTTACGCTGACCAAGGACCTTTCAGTCTCATGCTCTGCCAGAGAGAAGTGGCACAGGAAGCCAGGAGGAAGAAGAAACAGGACATCTGACCCAAACTAGCCAAAGGGGTATTCCATACCGCAGCACGTCATGCCCAGTGTATAAACTGGGGGTAGTTACCTGGAAGGGCCAGATCGCTGCTAGGGTCAGGCTATTTATCAGTAAGCAGGTGGTGAGAAATTGTGTTGTACATCACTTGTGTTTATTGGGGGTTTTTTTTCTGTTCTCTTTTTAGTTTTACATTCTCTCCACCTGGTATTTCCCTCAGTAGTAGTACTATGTTGTACTTTAGTTATTGGACTGTACTTATCTCAACCTCTGGGGTTTACATTCTTTCCATTCTGCTCCCCATCCTGCCCAGAGGGGGGATACGTGGGAGTGAGCGAGTGGCTGCATAGTTCTTAGTTGCCAGCTGGGTTTAAACCATGACAGTAAGCTAAGCTGTTACTCCTCCCAGTCTGAGAGAAGCCCAAGGTCTGGGACAAATATAATGGTATCTCTCAAAAAAATAGCAGAGGTTTATAGCAGGGAAAATAAAAAGTATTTAAAAATTTGAAAGTCCTCTCTTGACTTAGGGAAAGGAAGCTGGAACGATTCAGAAACTTGCTGGAAATCATAGTGTGTGAGGATACCCTCTACAATTAGAGGAAGGAGTATTAAAATGGCTGGTAGGATTGGGAAAAGCAGAAAGGAAAAAGAGCAACTTGCACTGGAAGGGGAATGAAGAGGATCCTTACTAAGAGGTAAACATGCTCCTTTGTAGTCAGGGTTTGTTGAAGGAGAACTTGTAAATTTTTTTGTTCATAACGAATAACATTTATAAGAAACTATATTTTAACTAAACAATGGAGTCTATTCATCCTAGCTTCTTAAGTGAGAGATCTTCCATTTCCAGAGACTGCTCCACCAAAATAGCAGTGAAGATTCTCACATCACTACCACACTTTGTCCTTCTTTGTAGTTCTATACGGCTGCTGTAAATACTGTGTTATTTGCTTCTTGGAATATATTCCACTTTCATTTACCCAGTGAATTTTGTGAAGCTGAGTGCCTGGTCACAGGCTGGCTCAGCTTTGACAATCATATTTGATTACACTGTGGATTACAGGTACTAAAATTTTAGGAGATTATCACTTTTTTTGCCACTGCATATTTTTGAGATAAGGGTTCAGACAATGCACTCAAGTCATACAGTATCTAATATTCCATAAACTTTTATATAATTATTAAGCAAGTTTAGCTACTAGTAGTATCCAAAAGACTTCTGTTGTATTATTTCATATAAAAGAAGAAAAAAATTATATAAAGAATATGCACTATTTAATAACTTTTCACATAAATTACTGAAAATACACAAAAATCTTCGTTTATACTATTTGTATTACTTAAATGACATTTTGTTAGAAGCTATAGATTGAACACCTGAAATTTCCTGTTATACACAAGCACATGAAATGGTAAGGTTTTTCTCTGTTTCCATTGTTTTTACAAGTACAAAACCAGGTTCCTTATTTCTTCTTGTTTGCCTGGTTGTTTTTCAGGCATTTTGGCCAAACTTTGGAGTCTTACTTGTGGTCTGAAAGGAACACAAGGTCATGGCTTAGATTTCTCTCTTACCAGAAAGCAGACGCACTGAATATATCACTTGTTACTAAGTGATGTCTCTTCTAATTATGTTCAGTTCTGTGTGGTTCACTTTCTTATCTGGACTGTAACATGTCAGAGGTGTGTGTAACAATAAAAGCTTCCATACCTATTTAATCCACCATTCACTTGAATTTTACTTAGAGGAAAGACAGGCTAGAGCAAACAGCTTCTATTCTTCTTGGATCTGTCTCTAAGACAGTTTTGAAGCTCTGTCCTATTTAGCATGAGAAGCAGACTTTAAAGAAGCTGAGGCCATCTGACACAATGAATCCAAGCCTAATAATTGAATTACCAAAACTCTGTGGCATTAAGCGTATCAGGACTGTGCACAAAACTGATTTATCATTTCATAAACCTAGAAAATAAATAATAAATATTGAGTCAGTCTGAATGGAGAAAAGTGAGGGTTTCATTTTGAGATGGGGGGAGGCAGGGAAAAGGTTCCATTTCCATTTAGGCAGATTGATTTTAACTGATAACACTTTGTTTTGAGTCAGATGTTACAAAAGGAAAGGAGAAGGATAGGCAGATTCACAGCATAGGTAGAAATAGTGGTGATCATACCTCTTTTTATTTTGTAGTACAGAACTGTAATTGTCCTAGGCAATTCCCTGCTGTAGTAAATAGTATTGGAGCCCAAATCCCTCACTTCTGATTACAGTACCTTTCAGCTATCTTGGATTTACAGTATGCCTAGGCAATGCATTTATTGGCATTTACTTCAACCAGTTCAATGTTCTGAAAAGAAATTAACTCCATGCAATGTCAATAGAGCACACGCTAAATGAGCATATCACAGAAAATACTTGCCATGAGGAGTCATAATTGAGGGAGGGTGTTTGCATCAGGTTTCGACGATGGTCACAATTAGACATATGTTTTCAGTATTTTCAGACAAACTGGAAGCTGGCAGAGTACTACAATGAAATTTGCAAATGATGCTGAGTCCAGGACTCTTGCTAAAGCAAGCAACCTGGGTTGCTTGGTAACCTCAGTCCATCTATAACAAGTGAAATAGCGAATTTAAGGTTGAATACTACCTTCATTGAGAGAAAGAGGAATTGTGTTCTAAGGAGTCCTAACCTTTGAGGGAAATATTTCAGGAATCACAGCAGATAAGCAACTCAAGTGAGAAAATTGATTACCTAGAACTGGGGTCATTGCTTTGGTCATGAGTCTGGCTTCAGTGAGACTGATGCTAGAAGACTGCGTTTCAGTGTCCCAGCTTTAAGAAAGGGTGTTGAAAAAAGAGGCAGAAGAAGACCACAGAAAACCATTAATGCAGTGAAGAAAATGTCTGCAACAGATCTGAATAGTTCAGTCTGCCTCGGCTTTTTTAAAAGAAGCCACAAGACAATTTGATGCCCTTACCATGGGAAAAAGCAAGCAAGGAATGTAGTTGAAATAATCACTGTCTCTCTTTTGTACATTTACTTTTTAATTAGTTTCCTGGAAAAGAGCTGGTTCCTCTCAGTTGGTATCATTAAAGTAGTTTGGATTTCTGCCACAGTGTAGTGGTAAATAATACAATGGGTGACCTTACTTGTTTAATAATATAGACGGGGTTGTACATTATTACCCAAATAAGAGTGGGTAATTTCCTTTTACATTGTGTTATCCTTGCTTACAATATTGTGAACCAGCAGCATAATTCCCATGGTCATAATAGAGAAAAGTCTTTGATCACTGTAATCAGTCCTGCTCCAATGTTGTGAGAATATCATACACCACATTATTTTGACCACTACTTTGTTTACATTAGGTACTTCTGTTTGTAAAGGTGGAGCTATATTAATATATTAAGTATATTATAATATACTAAGTTGCATTTAATAAAAGCTCCTGATATATTTATTCCGATTCCTGTTATTTACTTTTTGATATCTTAGAAACCAATGAATATAATTTCACAGTTACTGCATCTATTTATGTATTACTTACATTAAGGTGATTTATTAGTCAAATTGACCATTCTTTTTACTGAGTAAACACGATTGTGTGTTTCTTTCTGCTTACTGTGTCTTGCAAGATTTTAAAATTAGCAGATTTCAGCCTCTGTCGTGGAGTAGTATCTACAGTAGACAGTAAGACTTTCTGCCTTTATTGGCTCTCAAGAGATGGCTTTTCATGAACTAGATATTGAACAGAGCTAACCTGAATAAAGTGAAGAAAATAACTTCTCTGCACCTGTGGAGAAGCTATCAAACAGCTATCGAATTTGGACTAAACATATCGCCAGAGACCGTTTTCTTTGGTCACTCAAACTCTCCCAGCCTAGTGGTTTGATGGTCAGCAAATGTTTACCAACATGTATGAAATACTTGAATACTCCATTTTACTTAATTTAAACCAGATTATGGAATTTAAGAACGTTGGCAATACTCTGATAAAGTTTTATATTTCATTTTAAAATAAAATATATATATTTAATCTGAAATAATGCATCTGTTTAAAAACCAGTTTGAGCAAAATCCATTCTTTTGGATTAAAAAATACAAATGATGAATGGATTGCTATCCAGGCTGCCTGCAGGACAATGGAAAATGAAACAAGCAGCTCTACTTCGCATGATTATTTGGAAACCCTTGGGGTTGTTAAAGAAGTGCAAGAGTGGCTTCCCTAAGGCAACAAGTGTGTTACACTTAGGTGTTGATTTGTTTATTTAATAAGCATAACAAAAAGGTAAAATACTATGCATTATCTTTATGAAAATAAACAGAATTCTTATCATAAAACATTTTTTTTTCTCATTTAGGAAATTTCAGAACCAGGTTATATGGACACTGAGATATAAAGGGAACATAAATTTTTTTTGTTTCACTTTTTAAAGACAAGTCAGCAGTCAGATAAGTATATTTGATTTCTGTTTGGTAGTGTTGTTAATAAAGGGCTAATTGAAAGCTAATCTCAAAAATGCACAGATCCTCACTTCCAAATATATAATTCCATGTATACCATTAGCAGAATTCAATATATTTTCCTAGAAATAGAAGTTACACAATGTGAAGAAAAAAGAAGCTAAATATGTACATGGTCTGTCTTTTTTCCTAGAAACTCACCTTGAATCTAAGTCACCTCTCCAGCTCCTTAATGTAAAATTCTGTTCAATCAAATGTAATGGCGTTACTTTTAGTTATTTTTGTCTCAGATGTCTAGCAGGATTTCTGCAGTATGAAGCCAAATGGCACTGCAATCTTTGTTATGGGAAAAGGTACAAGAAAATTCAGATGAATGTGGAAAGACTGTAAATAGAAAACATTAGCCTCTGACCCAGCAATTGTCCACTAACAAGTGCAATTATGTAGACAAATGGTGCTGATCACAATCTTCTTTCCCCACAGCTTGGCAGCTGCTCAGCATAGAGCACTGCTGAATAGATAGATATACTTTTGATATAGGTATGACGGAATAAGCTTGCCCACAGTGAGATAGAGCACTCATTGACAGGGCTGACAGGTATAACAAATAAAGCTCTTGGCCACAGGAGATGCTGAGCACCTATGACACCTGTCTTTGCTAATTCAGTTTGGTAGGTGAATGCATGAGTAAAAACAAAGGCTCACAGTTGCCTGTTTGGGGGACAGCGGAGAGTACAGCTGAATGAGGAATTCAGTTCTAGGGAGCCTGTAATAAGGCAAGAAATGCCAGTGGCATTGGACACAAAAAGGCAGAAATTTGCCCCAGTTCAGGTGTGTTGAAATTCTATTCAGAGGTTACCTTTCCCCTCAGACACTTTGTGCCAGAGCAGGTATTGTCTGTCTTTGCTGCCTGTGTTCAGTGCTGAACCCATGGGTGGCATGTTCTTCTCTGCAGCAGTAGGAATCTCTTCACAGCAATGTCTTCCACTCCAGATTCTATGACAGGAGATGACTGGGAAGGTTCTGCTTGGGCCTTGGGTGCCCTAATTGCTGCTCTCATCCTCACGGTCTCTCTCATTCCTCAAAGATCTCATGGACCTACATCTGTTTAACTTCTGGCACCTAACTCAGGTCCGTCACCCCAAGCTCTTCTAGTTAGCATAGAGAAGGAGTACTGGGAGGGCAAGACCTTGAGGGACCCTGGTCTATTTAAGGTCTGAGTGAGCCTTCAGAGCTATCTGTTTCTATTTTAGGCTGAAGGCAACTCCTTCTCCTGAATTAGGAGCTTTGGTTAAGTGCCTAATTGCAGGCAGGATCATGGTGAATTTCTGTCCTCATTCCTCTAAGCAAAGCAAGTGGTCTCTGCTCCTTACAGTACACAGACAGGCTGCTGCTCCAGGTGCTCTGCACCTTTCTCCAGAGGGCAGAGGGAGCTGAGCATTAGGGATATGGGTCCCCCCAGCCTCCTCCTATAGGCACAAATCAAGGATGCCCATCAGTAGCCCTTGCAGTGAGAGTGGGGGCCTGAAATGGGAGGGTCTGTGGGGTCAGCATTCTTAGGTTCTCAGGCATTCGGCTGAAGAACAGGCCAGAACTGCATCACCCACATTAAAAATAGAAGAAATCAGTGTCGCTGCAGCTGGGATCCCTGGGGCTATGGTGTATGTCTGTGACACCCTGCCTACAGCAACTACTCCTGGACCTCTGGCAAAGGGCTGAAAATTCCTGACACCGGTTTTCCTCCCTCCCTTCCTCTTTTCCTCTCTTCCTCCCTCCTTCCATCCCTCCCTCCCTTCCATTGTAGTTTTCTTTCTATTTATTGAGATTTATATAGTGTAATAAAAGTGCAGAGCTTCTGCCTCCTGGCCTATCAACTTCATCAGGCTTGGGGAATTGAGAGAGAAAAAAGAAAAGAAAAGATGTGAATATTATTACCATAATGTTGAATTATTTTATGCTGCCATATGGAGTTAAACTGGCTAAAAAAAAAAAAAAGAGATTTCCATGCCAATGCTATTTGTTTTATAATAGAAACTTCCCTTTTCTTCACCCTTCTACTTCCAGAAGGGTCTTATTCAGTGTATTCAACCCTAGCCAAAAGGTCACTGTTGTCCTACAGGAGAGTCCTCCCTCCTCTTCCTGGCACCTCTGAATGCTGTGAATGGATCTCTCTTTCTCTGAGATCTGTCAGCAGGAAGGTGCACTGGGACCGGCTGTCACCCTTCACTCTTGCAGGTCAAGTGCATTACCGCTAGGTGCTGCAGAAATGTTGTGAGGGAGGGACTGGCAATCCCACCAGACCCCCTGGCTCTGACCCTATAGGGCTCAGCATCCTGACCAGCTTTCCACTGCATTGTGCCATTAATCTAAATTAATTCAGTCTCTGACAGACAGGTCCCTAGGTAGGTGATTTTCAGGTTTATATTAAATTTCTCAGCCTAGTTATTTAATACTGGTATATGCGTTTTTTTATTGTGGACTCTCAACTTTGACAAGGCATTGATGAAATAACACACCCTGGAATATGAAGCAGTCAAGTAGCTGTTCATTCTAACTGAATCCTGACACTCCTAATCACGGTAAATACTATGTTTAATCTTATTTTTTTCTTATGGTACTCAGTGGGAGTTCTTATGGAGTGACTGTGTGAGCAATGCTCTTCCTGGACTTTCTGTAATACTGAGAGAGGAAGTGCAGGAAGACTGTTCTGTGAAGAAATATGAGATAAAATAACCAGTAAGAAAAGGAGAGAAAGGACTCTATCATAAGGCTACTCAGCTTGATTTCAGTGGCTTGGGATCAGAGACCTTTACTTGCACTGGATGGAGGGAGTGAGAGTAGAACAAAGAGCAGCAAACCCACACTGGAGGAGGATCTGAATTCTAGGTAGAGAGTCTCAGTTCTCGTGGCAGATAGGTTTATGGCGAGATCATCTGTACTGCAAGAACTGGCTATGAGGACACAGAGGGACCTTTTTCTGCCTTGTAGTGTATTTTTATACTTCCTATATTAAACTGTGCCTATATGTCTTTACAACTGTCCTTCTCTCTTCACTTTGTTGTAAGAACTCAGACCAGCTCCAAGATCTTGCTATTCATAGGAAACAGCAATGATATCTGAAGAAAAGAAACAAAAAAGACCCATATACTTGCAGGTAAAAGCTCAGAAGGAATAGATTATAAACAGTGCAGAAGAAATCTGCAGAGAGTCTCATTTTCAGTGCTTGGAATGCTTTTGCTCAGCATATACAAAGGGAGATTTGGGGTAAAGCTGGAAACACTCAAGAGACAGAGCAGAAAGTACACACATAACATCAGAGCAACTCCTGCTAAAATGCAGGTCTATGTTCTGAGTGAGCAGGTAGTGGGGTTCCTGAGGGAAAAGAAACAAGAACAGCAGAACACTATTTTGCAACACAGCTTCATCAGTTTAATTGTAACTTTTCAAAACATCTAGCTTCAACTTGACGAGGAGCCTCACAGGTTTCAGACTGAGGATTTGAAGGTATGACAAGGGTGCAAATAATCTGTAAACATTGGCTTTACTGTAATGTTTTTTATCCTTAGCTACTGAAGATACTTTCTGTGTACTGTCATAGAACAGAACAGACTAGAGACTCCTAAAACTTTACCCTTTTAAGGCAGTGAGAATGTACCTACCAAAATGACCAGAAAGGGACTAGACGAGTCCCCCACAAATTAAGAATGTGTATTCATTATGCTTGTAATAATGATAACATGTTTTATAACATTACACTTGAGCAATTGTAATTTCAGTTTTATGGAGCAAAAAGTGTGATCTCTGAGATTTAGCTTTTAAGTAGTGGATTTAATTGACACTATTTGAAAAATATTAATGGCTATTCATTAGTAGGTATTGTCTCTCCCCTTATCCTGAACGATTGTTTTAATTTAAACTCACTCTCTGCTTTATGTATAGAATTATTGACAAAAATAAGTCTTTCTTCAGCAAATGATTAGCTAAATCATCCTTTTATTTACAAGCAGCACTGTGTCCCTGTGCCCTAAATCTTGCTAGTTGGAAGAGTGGGAGGAAAAGCAATTTAATTAAGTTAACTTTATTGACCCGCTGGAGCTGTTGTTTAATAGCATGGCTCCCTGGAGTGTAGTGCAGGTAAATTGAATGAATGCCACAGAATATCACTTCCCTGCATTGCATATTTCGAACCTTTGCCAGGCAGTTTGGGATGAGCAGCCAATCAGGAAAAAGGTTTTTCCAGCTTTACTGGCACGGGTGGCATTTCCCATTATGCTCAGAATGAGGTGCGGAGTGTTACCCGTCTGTTCCTCTGAGCGTATCGAGAGGAATAACTCCGGGGCTGTGTGTTACGCTCAGCTGCTGCAATCAGAAGGCAACTTTGTGGATTGGCTTTTCAGCCATGTATCCAAAAATACCTTTTTATGAAGGAGGAAAGATAGCGTGTGAGTCTGAATGAAAGTGCTGTGAGTAGACTATTTGCTATTAAAACCTCAATACACTCATTCTGCATGAGAAATCAGAGTCCAGACTCTGGACCAGTCCAGAGAAGAGGTATCTTCTGGAGCTGTGCTTGAATTAAATACTTGGAAAGAAAATGAAAAATTATAAGGCTTCTTTGTTAAACTGTTATTTGATAAAACAATAGCTGCAAAGACTTCCACAATGTATTCTCATAGATAAAATGCCTGCTGCTGTTTCAGTTACTGCTTCTGTTATTAAGATCTTTGTCCAAATGTCTTATTAGTCTATAAAAAGAGTAGAACAGCTCCTCTGCGGTTGACTGGAACACACCCTGTTTTCTGCACTATTCTTAAATACTGCTCACTATGTGATAAAAGGCACTATGTCAGTCTGTTGCACCTGTACCTCTAATCACTTCTTTTAAAAGCCAAGCCAGATCAGCAGCTGTGTGATGTAACAGCAAATTCATATGGCTTTTAACCCTTGCAGAATTATTTTTTCAATTCTTTTTTAAAATTCTTTAGAATTAAATTCTTTGCAGTTTTTCTGGTTAAAGCTGAGACCCAAAGATTTAGATCTGTAGCTTTGCTTAAAGAATTAAATACAACCACTCAGCTAATTTACTTTTTGCTCTGGAAAATAATAAGTGATGCAACTTTAATTGCAAGTCATACTTTTCTCATGTTCACTCAAAATTCAGTTGTTTCTGAATAAGCTTGTGTGTGATTTTTCCTTTTATACACAAACAGGTTTTCCTTGGCTTCAGACTGCTGCTTTTAATTTTAAACACATGTAAGATAAGAGAGGTGGGTATGTAGGGCAGGGGCATTGTCCTTTATTGTGCTGACCAGAATAGCTGGGAGATGCAGGCAAGTTTCAAGCATGTAAGTCCTTCTTTATGTCAAACTTGGGTGTCTTTAAAGAATCACACTTAAAGTGTAGGCATTACACTGATGGTGAGACCAACCATCCTTTAGAACGCCATTTCTCACGTCATCTTTGGGGGCTGGCTCTTTGGGTAATCATCCTCACTTACTCTCCTGATGTTTATGCCCTAATACATCACACACCCCCTCAGAACTGGTCCGATATACTTGTTCTATACAAACCTAAACTGTGATGCAGCCTAGGAAAATCCAAGCACTCCTAATCTGGCCCTCTGCTTCAAGATCTGGCATAACACCGAGAGGGGAGGTAGCCACCCCCAGCCCATGATGTGAAGTCCAGAAGTTAAAAGTGCCTTTAATTCAGTGTTAGATTAACATAGATTAACACAGATTTTGTCTGGCACTTCATGTTTGTGTGTTTACACAAAAGAATGATGTCTCACATGAGTAATCTGAGGAGTTTATTAGCTGATATTCTCCAGTGCACTGTTACTTTATCTTCATTAAATGCGTGTTTGGCAGCCAGTGCTTGAAGTCCATATTCCATATCTGTAAGATAAGTGCAGTTTCTGTGCTAATGGTTGTGTCTGATGTCAGAGGCAGCCCTCAGAAAGCAGACTTCTGTGATTTTTGGCTATTTTTTGCTTCCTATATTTTTTGTTCTGACATTTTAACATATTCTAAAAGCTTTATTGTGTATCTAATAGAATAAGAAGAAAATATATATCCATGATGCTATCCCACAGTTTCTTCCAAAGGCTACAGAAAAATCACATTGAATCATAAGTGACTTTTCCTGCATAAGAATTCATGCTGTATTTTTAGGTGAAGTTCTTGAAGGGTGTTAAAATAAATATATATATACATGAACTTTAGTGTTACTTGATTACAGTTTCAAAGGACTGTTAAAACAAGTGTTGCACCCCTGTCCACAGCCTTGTACCTATCTCTGTCTTTTTCCTTCCCATTATGCTGGCATAGTTTTTTGTATGACTGAGCACTGAACTGGATTAGCAACATCGGAAAATCAACCATCTCCTTTCTCTTTTTCTGAAGGTCCTTTATAAAGCAGAGCAATCTTCTCTGGATTGCAGTGTGTCCCCCAAATCACTGCTCCAATGTAACTGAGCATGCATCACAGGGAAGAGAACTACCTAGTTCAGCCAGACCAGAAGAAAATGCCCATCAGACTAACGGTGGATTTTAAGACATGCTATTTGCTCAATGTTTTAGCCTAAAACTCTGCATAAACACATTTAAGGTTAAGTACCAGTAACACTGTTTTCTCTGAACCACATCTTTGCTGAAAAGTTTTTACCAGCACAAGAACATTTAGATTTAGCTTTTGATATTTGAAGGTTTTATGAGTTTGGAGTTTTTATATTGCCAAAAACTAAGAAAAAGTCTAAGTTGATGCACTTACACCACAGAAAAGTGTAGTTTGTTTATTTGAGGATTAGATACAAGACATTTTTTCTTTCTATACTTACAAGAGTTTGCCGATTTATTTGGTTTGGGTGGGTTGTTTTTTTCAATTATAGCTTATATCAAGTAGATAGAAGTAACATATTGTACCTGTTTTTTTTCCAGAGATACTAACAGAAACTTTCCCTGTCACATCTGTTTTCTTTTGGGGTTGGTCTTTCCCACATTTAAGGGACACTGAGGCAGCAGTTTTATAGCTGCAGAAGGAGGGCATCTTCTAGGCGCCAGCTGTTCCACCTAAAGACACTCCTGCTTTCCACTGTCATTGCCATCCAGCAGCTGGCAGGGCTGCCCCTGCAGTTTTGCTACTGAAGTGCCTCTCATGATTGCTCCTTAGCCTGAAACTTGCAAACTCAGCCAAGCCAGTCCAGAGCCACAGTTCACACCACCCAAAATAAACTGTCCCCTTTTGCCACGAGCATTTTAAAGAGTGTTCACACACAGGACCCCTCCACTGGCGCAGCTCTGGGAACAGGGAGGAGTAATGTTGTCAAGCCAGCATAACACTGTGTGCAAAAGGAGTGCTTGTTATTCCCAAAGCCTTAACCACTTTTAAACACAAGAGAAGGCAGCAGAAGTGGCTGTAGAATGGTTGTGTGCAGCAGACTTCCATTCAGGTGCGATGGTAAGCATGCAGCAAGCATTTTTGTTCACACTGGTATCTAAGGATTCATTTACCTTTTCTCCACTTCTAAAGACTAAAGCTGGCCTGAGGTAGGTTTTCTTTTACTTCACATTAACTGGTTGTTCATTTATTTAAGTAAACTGAGATCAGTGAGGATGTGTCAAACCTTTGCTACGCAGGAAACAAAAGTTTGGTTTGGACGACACTGTTGTCTCTAAATCAACCAGTTAGAAACGTAGGAGTTGATTAGGAGCTACTCTCAGCTCCTCACGGAGCTTATCCTGGTAGTAGATAACTGATGCTCTGTAATCCTAGCTATGAAGAGGCCTAAGGAGTTTGAAGAGTTCAGTCTGGTAATTTACTAGGAAATCCCTGACAGTTCCTCAGGAAGGAAAGGCACATATATGGAGAAGATAGTGTGGTCTGAATACTTGAGGAGGAACCCGGATGCTGAACAGGGTTGAATAGTTTATTTTCTTATCTGGAGTCAGAAAACTGTTGATGCACTATCCAAGCAGATTGCCAGCTTTACTATGTACATACCACAAAAGGGCAGCAGCACTATTGTCACAATGAGAAAGGAAGATCCATTCTCTGCTGCAAAGTGTATCGTCAACAAAATTGCAGTTTAAATTTCCTACCAGTAGATGATGAAAACCTTTATTAGAGGAATTAACAGAGGAAGTAGGGTAAGAAATGTAGTTTGTCAGTATGGAACTCAAGTATGAGAATTAACCTCAACCACAGAAGAGAACATGAAGAAAAAAAACTTGTTAATGAAAATGCCAGAAAATCCAGTACACTGCTAGTGGAGGTATTCTGATTCAAGAAACTACTTCAAAAGCACATCAGTCAAATCAGAGGTGATATTTTAAAGACTTTTATTGAAGCATGAAAGGCCAGTAATAACCAACATCACAGTTTCTGCCAGAGAATAGGAATTGAATAGTCATTTCAGTATTTTATTTTATGATCACAATTAATTCTCTTCTGCATCCAGGATATTAGGTATTCCTTAACTGTCGTCTGTATTCAGGATATTAGGTATTGCTTAACTGTCTCTCCATCCAGGATATTAGACATGACGAGAGCCGCAATTTAGGGCAGGAAACACCCTAAGCAGCAGTTATGTGTCTGGATTTTATGTTTTCTTCCCTTCATGATCACTATCCCTTTAGCAAATCCACTTATTTCTGTATGTTGGGGTTGGGGTTTTTTTACTTCTTTTGGGAAAGAGGTCAGATAGCATTATGAAATGCTAAGGCATACTACTGAAAAACCCACCCTACATTAATGTTGTAAGAATGCACTTCTGTTTAATGTGTCTTTATATATATATATATATATATATATAATGTATACTGAACTGGGATATTTAGTGGTGTTTCAAGAGCAGAGTATTGCAGCACAGTTGTTAATGTAGCCTGTGGCAGGAGATAATAGTGGCTTTACCCTGCTGTGCCCACATATGGCTCCATGTAGATGCAGTAGCCACTCCATGGGGTGTTCCCATTCAGCTGTTTGTCAGCTGCCGAATTCCCTGATGAACATGTCTTCTCTGTAGAGATTTATGGACTTGGGCTATACTTGGAGAAACCCAATTAGCTAAGACAGAAAATGAGTGTCCACACAGATCAGACCTGCCTGTGTGCTAGTGCTCAGCATCACATGAACTCAGTTCAGGACTCAGTGACCTAGGGGTGGATTCCATAAACTAATCTCTGAATGTGCAAAAAGCAGTGGCACCCTATGAAGTGCTTCACATGGCATTGTATGACAGTAAGGGTGTCTGGCCCAAACTCTTGTGTACCTATGAACACAAATCGTCTCTAGCTCTCCATGCACACTCACGAAATATGCATGGACATCAGGTAGGAAAGTTCCTACTGAAGTGTCCAGAGTCTGGTGAATTACATAAATACCAAACCTGAAATGCTAAAAAACACACTCTGAGGGGCCTAGTGCAAAGGCTGAAACACTATGTCAAGGAGCAGTGTAAGGTAGCACCCCAGCACTCTCACTAAGCTTTCAAAAGAGTTCTTTTGTTTCTCTTTATCCCACACCATTTCTAGGAACTCAGAAGACCTGATTACAGGACAGAAGCATTATCTTGAGTGCCAAATTCTTTAAAACTCTGTCTCAGCTTTTATTGCACTGGGTTCCCTGGCTTTATTTTACTTCCTATCTTTTTCCTCTTTGTTTCTCAAGGTGGTTATTTTCTCTTGGTTGTGGACAGCAGAAGAATGTACGTGCATATATGTATTCAGCACCCATTTTTTTTCCTGTGCCAGGCAACAGGGGTGTGTATTCCTGAATCTTCTCAGCCAGTAGTTTTCCTTCTTCTTTTTACAGATCAATCTGTGCTTTCATCCCCCTTCAGAGCCGGGGGTGGTGACGTATGCAGCTTTACTTTCTTTTTGGAAAGAGAACTGTGTTATTTTCTCCTTCCAGACAATGGACATCACCAGCTGTAAGCAGCATGGGCTTTGCATACCTTTTTTAAAGTCAGACACAGGGTAATCTTTTCTCATTGCTCTACTCTGTCTCTATACATCAGTTCTGCCTTCCCAACTTTGGATGTTATCAGCCTGAATTTACTCTGAAACTTAGAGCAAACTGCTGTTCTTTTTATTCTCATAATTACTGTACCAAGCATATCTACAAGCTTTGAGGATTTACTTTTGCATTCCAAATGAGCAGTGCCAAGTGAAAAAACAATTCTAAATTATCTACCCTTCTTTCTGAAAGAAAAGTTACAGCTCACTATCAAGTACTAACAGAATTGAGAGATACATATTCAAACAAAAGAAGTGCAACAAAATCACTTAATCATTAAGTTAATAAAATTATGTTTACAGTTACATGCATAAAGACTGTGTACATATGTATGTCTGTAGTGAATACATATATACACGCATGTATGTACGTGTAGTATATAAATATATATAAGATAACATATATAAGTATCTTATAAGATTATATATATAAATATGTTATCTTTATTATTTAACTGCACTTTCCTCTGGAACATTTGCCTTTGATAAAGCAGTAAGACCTAGCCTTGGGTAGCTCAGGTTCAGAAAAGCTCTGAACACCTTCACAGACAGTTCTGTGATGGTTCAAAGCATATGTTTTAAAAGACAAATATTTCATGCTAAGAAGCATATAAGTGTTTATTGGACTTGTGCTGCAAAGCAAAACAAATAACTGAACTCTCTCCAGAGAATGTAGCAAGATGTAAAATAGGTAAACAAATCAAAGAATAACTAAAAATGTATCTGGGAGAAAAATACTGAAGAACAAAGTTCCAGTTTATGCCACGGTGATAGTGGATAATTCTAGAGAACACTGTCTTTTGCTAACTCCAAAACATGGCTAAAATATGGCTTGCATTAGTCTTATGCATAAAGCACAGTTTCATTAGAGGCTGTGCCGGGAAAAGTTACTCATATTAGAATTGTTTGACATTTACTGATTTTTCAGTTAAAAAAAAAAATCCCATGGGACAAATTCTATTCACAGTGACTTTGGTGCATATCACAGTATTTTGTAGTTTCCTCACATTCCTGCTATGAAGGGGGAGCCCACAACTCTGTGACATTCTTATCCTGATTACCATAAGATTTATAGAAAAGCACTTCAGTGTTCCTCTAGCCATGCACTCTGATTCCTGGAAACTGCACTGATGGCTATAAAAATGAATCAAAAAATGAAACAACAAAAAAATAGGGGAAAAAAAAAGGCCTCAATTTACCCCTAGGCTTTCATGTGGTCTCCCTATAGCCCAGATGAATTCAGTGTTGAGAAGTCTATTAGCATAGAGGCAGCAAAGGCAGAACTACATCCAAGTGCACCGGGACCACATTTTATGTACATGACGAGATCCCACTGAAGCCAGTGGGAAGTGTGACTTTGTGTTACTTGTAAACTTGTATGGAGGCAGCATTGCCCTAAGAAACCAGTGCTTTTCATTGCCAGAAGTTTAAATGTGTTTTGTCACTTTGCTAGCAATCATGTTTTTGTTGCCCTAGTTTTATATAGTGAATAGAAATAGCTTCAGATTTGCTATAATCCAGAGTCTAGCAAGACAGATCTGTTCCAAAACCATGGTTGTGGAAGTCCTTTCTTGTTTCTTTTCCAATAATGGGATTCAAAGAATCATCTTTGACTGGTATCAGCAGCATCCATAAAGGAAAGTGAAAGAAAGCATAATTAAGGTAATTTCAGCAACTTACGCTGCTGCAGCCACTGTGTTGCCTAGTATACAGAACTCATGTGGCTATATTGAAAGTGGGAGATGAATTTGGAAGAAGTCCTTCTCATCGTTCTTTATGTGTTAGACATAGTTTTGGATGTGCTTGGCAGTTTCCTTATAACCTATCCCATTGCTTGGCCTTGAGGAGAGGCTGACAGAAAGGGTTGGGAGAGAAGGTCATGTTCAGGTGGCCTAATTTTCATGTAAGTTAGTTCCTGTGTCAGATGTTACCTAAAGTTTTAGAGCAAACTAAGTGGAAAGAATTAGGCACAGAAATTAGCATCCTTATACAGGCACTGTGACAGTGGCTTACAGTTGGTACATAGAGGATACTATCTAAACGTAAGCAAGAATCATCCAAACACCTTTCTCTTGAACTAGTTCATTTTTGCAAGACATAGTAAATTTAGGAATATCAATGGTGGCACTTTAACATAGCAAATTCACAGCTTTATTTGTGTTCTAGCTTAGCAGTCACAGACTATCACGATGCACTGCCTGGAAACACAAAGTGGTTTGTTAATTTTTGTGTGCTGATAGATTTTCTGTGTTGCAGAATTCATATAATTTTGAATAATCCCTCTCCTAGTGTGCATGTTTTCCACTATAAGCAACTACTCAGTCTTTTAGCAATAATTGTTGATATTTCTAAAGATATGGGTTATAATTAGTATCTGGGAGTTATAATTATTGATTGAGAAAAAAAGTCCATTGAAGTAATTATCCATTACTACTCAATATGTCTCTATGTGGAGTGGATGCAGTTGCCATAATTCTAGTTAAATAAGAGGTTGCCTACACACTGACCTATTTAATGGGCTTTACATGCAAGGAAGAAAAATCAAAGAGAAAAATCTAATGTTCTGTCTCTAGATTTTCTATTTTTTATTTTAGGGTCCATTCTACGGCTCCATTGTGGCAGAAAAGAAGGCTTTCATGCCTGTGATTTCATTGTATTCAGAAGCCCCAGGCCTTGTCCAGTAGAACTAGCTCTGATGAGTAGCTTTAATAATTCAAAAGGCAAATCTAGCACTGGGAGAGGAGGGGAAAAACACTTTCTGTGAAGTTTGACCCAACATAACTTGTTTTATGCATCCAGCAGTTTTGAAGAGTTTCAGGGAAGAGTAAGAGCTACTGTTCACCATGGTGCTGCTGCCACACATGTCATTTACAGGACCTGCTCTGGGCTAGAATAGCTCTTTGGTGGCCCTTTACTTCTGGAGCACCTGGTGAATATGGCATTGCCATAGATTGGGTTTAGATCCTAGGTAATGGCATGGATTTGCCCTACATGAAGTACTGGAAAATGAGAAAGGTCCTGGTTTCCTGACATGTATATATGGTCCATTAAAAGGAACAGCACAAACAGAAGGAGGCTAGTTGTGTATAAAAAGAGAAGCTGGGAATGATTGGCAGTGTTATGTAGAAGGAAGAGTGGAAAGAGTGAAGAGGAACAGAGAGGAGGAAGAACAAGTATAGGAGTAGCAAAGAAGATCAAGAGTAGGGAGAATGGAAACTTACAATGATAGAAGGACTAGGAAACTAAGACTGGAAAAATAAGAACAGAGAAAAGAATGAGAGATTGCACATTTTGTTATTTAACGAAAGGCATAATGTGCCAGATACTCAGAAGAATTTTTCATCTAAATAAGGCAACTGAGTCATCTTCTTAACCTGAATTGTCTAAGCATTCCCATACAGCCAAATGAATATATGTGTTGTCTCATAATGTGATTATGACAGAAGATGCAAGCAAAGCAGGTTTGAACCCAATACATGTAGCATACTGGAACATCTCTTAGGGAAGCTGAAAACTGATGGAAAACAAGGAACCCATCACACCCTTTAAAGCATAACACTAGAGAATGCTGCTTTTTGGTTTGAAATACTGCATAAGAATTGGGACAACTCCCCACCTTCATTTTTCCCACTGAAAGAGGAAGAATGGAAAGTTTAGTCCTTTGATTTTAGCCACATTTCAGTTCAAGGAGCTAGGCAGAATCCCTAATAATTTTTAAGCCATATAACATACTTTGCCTACACACCTTATAAGCAGCTATGCACAACAGAGGCATTATTCAGTTGTTTTGGAGAATAAATCACAAACTCCTGCTGATGAGCAAAAAGAACTCAAGGCAACATCCAATTACCTCAGTGTTCACTTCACATGACAAGACGCAGTACAATATTGCAGCATGGTGTTCCTCAGTAATGATGCATATCTCCTGTATGCTGTAGGGGTGAATTTGATTTCTCCATCTGCTACTTCCTCCCACCCCCATGTGTGACATTGAAATCCTGCACTGCTTTGTCCAAAAGTATCCAAAGAAATTTCTGTAATGCAGTCTATAATGACACTCTCAGATTTAAGGTGAGTTGTTTATAAAAGTACTTCTTAGTGAAAATTTGGCTATATGTTACATTACAGGTTTCCTTAATCTAAAGCATACATGTTGTATAGTTTGCTTTTCATAAAAGAAATACCATGCTAACTAAAGTGTAGGCACAGATTAGTTCTAATAATTTTATTCATCAGCTGTGTGTGGAAACACAGGATACTGAGAGAGACATCAGTAGGCTAAGAAATTATTTAAAGTGATACTGCCAAATTCTCAAGTGCCACTTCAAGATGTTAGTGGATTAGTATTTAGTCATTACTTTAAAATGTGCTGCAGAATACAAAGTGGTCTGCTTTACAAGGGGAACATTATGAAAACATAAAAATGTGAATGCTGGGTGAGAGCACTGCCTAAATGTGGTACGGGCAGCAGGACAATTCAGAGTCTGAAATCAGAGTTCTTCTTTCTTTCCATGGCAAATAAGGTTTGTGTGCCTGTGTGATATAACACTGTGTAATGAACTCTAAGGTTTGGGAAACAAGAGTAATAAATTAATGACTCTTGTGATTTTGAAGCACATCGATCTTTCTTCCTGTCCAAGATGAAGATGGCAATGTGTGTCAGGAAAAGCTATTATCAGTGTAACACTTACTGGAAAATAGCAATGCTAGGGGAAGTTAAAATCGGAGTAAAGTCTTCTGGTTTTGAAATATTAAAATATAGATGATGAATTACAGTCAATGTAGATAAACCACTTATCTTCATAATGCTGATGTAGGATGAGATTCTGCAAACACTCCCCATTCAAATATCCTGTTGGGTCCCTGTATATTATCTGACAGGCAGTAATCAGGGAAAAGCTCTGCTGAAATTAATTCCTATAATACTGGGGGTTTTAATGAAAATCCTGATGACAAATTATCTTTGTTGTTCCCTTCACCGTTTTATCCCTTGTATCGTAAGTTAATTACATGGCATATTAATGGAGGCTTTTTAAGCACACTATACATGTCAAAGAAAAAGTAAAATCCTGCCATTTCTGGAACTTGCCCAGACTCTCACAAATGTATGTGAATTTAATTCTGATAGTGTTTTAAATTGGGGTTCATCATTTGTATTTTTACCTGTCAAACACTCACTCGGCTTCTCTTAGCATAACAGGTGGAAGTAAAAAAAAACCCAGTATTCTCCCTCTTGCTTGTCTTTTGTGAATAAAATGAAAGAATAAGTAATTTGACAACTCACAGGTTCATGCTTTAGGACTAAAAAATATGATTATTCAATGTTTAAATTCAGTAGTGCTGTCAGTTACAAAGGAGGAGAGCCTAGGTTGCTACAAGGTGAAACACATGTTGACAGGTAACAAGCAAAATCTGTGAGATGCTGTTGAGGGGGGGTTGTAAGCTCTCTTGATTTTACTTTACAGCTATATTGTCAGACTTACCCATGGACAATTCTTTTAAAATTAATGTTTAAAATTAAAAATAATTTACATTATTTATAGTCAATAATCATTAAGCATTATTACTCCATTACTTTTCATTTCAGCTTAGTCAGCAAACACAATTTAGTGACTATATCTCCTTGTAAAAGGTGCATCTAAATTGACTTAGAGCAAAAAGTTGTATTTTCACTTCTTTTTTTATACTTAAACTTCCCATTTTGCAAATCTTCTGGCTGAAATTAACAAATAGCTTGAGGGGAAAAAAGGAGAATAATAAGAACAAATGAAACTAGAGAGTTCAGCAGTTAATTTTGGGAACTGTTTGACAGGTTCCCATGGGAGGCTGCCATGAAGGGGAAGGGGACCTGGAAAGGATATGGCTCAGCCCAGCTCATGTCCCAGGTGTTCACACAGGCACAACAAATGGGCAGGAGCTCCAGCCTGGTCTCCAGTGCGAAAACAAAGGGCAGATGAGGCTAAGGAGTGCTGCTCAGGAGCAGTGCAGACCACTGTCTGGCCACATAGTCTGGGAATTAGGCAAGTCAGAACTCAGATGGATTTTAAATGGTGAGGAATGGGAACAGCAACAAGAAAAGATTCCAGAGGAGGCAATCAATAGGAGGCAGACTTGGTAACAAAGCACACAGAAAAGGCTGAGCAACTCAGCATCTTCTTCACTTTGGTCTTTACTGGCAAATTCTGTCCTCAGATCGCCTAAGCAGGATTGTGGAAGGTTATATTAGTGACAAAACCAAGCAAACAAAAGTCAAAAAACAAAAACCAAAAAGCATACAAAAGTCCATGGGACTAGAGCAAATAGATCCAAAGATGTGGAGACTGCTGGCTGAGGTCACTGCAAGGACTGCTTTGTATCTTCTTCAGAAGGTCTCCACAGATCAGAAGATGTTCCTGAGGGCTGGGAGGTGATGAGCATTAACTGCATGTGAGCAGGAAAGCAGTTCGAGGGAACTACTGATAAAACACTCCTCAGTCTCCATGAAAATTTTGGAGAAAACCCCTCTGAAAACTACGTCCAGGCACATGAAGATCAAGAAGGCAGTTGGGAACAGCCAGCATGGATTCACAAATGGCACATTGCGGCTGATGAGTTTGCTTTCAGAAGGTGGCTGTATGGTGGTTGAAGGAAGAGTGGTGGTCATTTACCTTGACTTCTGCAAGACTTGTTACATGGTATTCCTGCAGCCAAATTGGTGAGATGTGGACTAGAGAAGTGGATTACAAAGTGAATGCACCACTGGCCAGATCATGAGACTCCAAGAATTGTGATCAGTTGTATACATTCCAGCTGATGAGTGGTTTGTAGTAACATTCTTCAGAAGTCAATACTGGAACCCACATTCATTCAGGAGTCAATACTGGAACTCCCATTCGTTAGTGTCTGCACTAGAAACGTAGCCAATGGGATGAAATACACCCTCAGTAAGTTCATGGATGATATCTATTCAGGGAAGCAGTTAATATGGCAGAGTGCAGGGCTGCCATTCAGAGGACTCTCAACAAGCTGGAGAAGCCATCTGGCAGTAACTTTTGGAAGTTCAGCACAGGCAGATGAACATTCCTGAACCTGAGGCAAGGTGAGCCCATGCAGCAGGACAGGATGGGCACTACCTGGTTACAAAGCAGCTTTGCATAAGAAGTCCTGGGGTCCCAGCAGACAGCTCCAACATCAGTCACCAGTGCATCCTGAAGGTCAGCTGCTTCCTGGACTGTACCAGCAAGAGTGTAACCATAAGGCTGAGGGAAGTGATTCTTGCTTGCCATCTGCATGGCACTTGTGAGGTGCTGCCTGGAGGACTGTGCCCTGGCTTGGATTCCCTTGTATAAGGTAGACATTGCCGTCCTGGAGCACCATGTGGCTGGAGCACAGAACATGCAAGGAGAAGCAGACAAAACTGGGTTTGTTCAGCCCAAAAATAAGGGG
Organism: Melopsittacus undulatus; assembly: GCF_012275295.1. Taxonomy (NCBI): domain Eukaryota; kingdom Metazoa; phylum Chordata; class Aves; order Psittaciformes; family Psittaculidae; genus Melopsittacus; species Melopsittacus undulatus. The sequence goes on along the minus strand of NC_047527.1, from coordinate 66,182,539 downwards.
GGAATTTAACTGTTTTAAACTGCCTACTGGCAATGTACAGAGAAGATGCAGCCAGACTCTTCTAGGCAGTGCACCATAATAGGTCTAGAGGCAACAGACACAAGTTGCAATATGGGAAATTCTGTCTAAGCACCAGAAAAATCTTTCATGCCTTGAGGAACAGGGTTGGGAAGGAGTGTTAAATCCTGGCCCACAGATTCTGTGTCGTCTCCATTCTTGGAGATATGGTAAAGTTGACTGTGCAAATACCTGAAGAACCTTTGAATTTGGATGTAACTTCAACACTGATCTTGCCCAGATGAGCCCCAAAGATCCCCTCCAACCTGATAATTCCAACAAAATTTGGTTTTGCTTACTTAAATGGCTGCTTTAAGGATATAAATAAGATTCCGTAGGCACTTTGTATTTTGAAGAAAAAGAACAATGAAAATGGAGATCATTATTATTAACAAAATGTAAGTCATTGCTGCTAGGAAACACTGCACAAGTGGTCATATATACCAGCCTGCCAGAATGGATAGTGTTTTTTTGTTAAATGGAACAAAAAAGTCAGTGAAGCATACTTAATCCACACAAGTGAAGAGTTCTGTAGACCTTGTAAACAAGTCCAAGGTAAAAATAGGTCAATTGGGGTGATTTCCTAGCCTGGACAGTTCCAGCTTCCATATATTTTGTTATTTTCCTATTTTAATTTTTGTTTTCTTGCTTATTTCTTCTGCATAAAATGCAAACGACTTTCTTTACCAGTTCTCTCAATCTTCAAATATTCTTTTGCTTAGAGAATAAATCAGATAGGCTTTAGGGACTGGGGTAATGAGGGGAAGAAAGTGTTGTGGAATTGGTGGGATTTTTCATTCCAGCAATGATTTCTCTTTCAAAATCTTTCATCAGCTGTGTACTGAGACACACCTAAAAATAAGGAACCTTACTGTCCAATGCATCTGTGAGCAGCAGGGATTTTTCTCATGAGGGCAGAACTTTATCCTTCTTTCTATGGTCCCAGAGCTCCTCCGAGGAAAACCAACATTACTGAGTGAAATAAACACCCGATTTTGGTGAAAGCTGGAGTGCCAGTCAGAGCTTCTGACTGGCTCAGAGAGCTCTTAGGCATGGGCACAGGTGCTGTACAGCTCTCACCATAAGATGAGAAACCCTTTAGCCTCTTTTTGCTGTCCTGACATGCATTGTTAGTGGTTGGTTGGGCAATCATGTGCCTCTGTGCTGAACTGTGCAGGTCTGCTCAAAGAACATCTCTCCCAAGGGTAAAAACAGAAAAGTGGTTCTGCTGGGCATGATCTATTTCTCTGAACATAGATGACACCATAAATTTCAAGAGTGTAAGATGGAAGTTTTAGAGGGATCTGTTTTCCAGTACTTTTCTCAGCTTTTCCTGGCCTGAAGTTTAAAGACTTGGATAGAAACTATCCCTTTTATTTCCTAATAAATGCTGAGCAGAGAAGAGGGATGACCCATGAATTTGTCTCATTGTTTTTTAATTTATTCAGTTTTTTAACATCTGCAATATCTTGTTACACTTTATTCCATAGCTTAATTATTCATTCTGTTAAAAAGTGTATTCCCTCTTTTAGGCAGAATGGTTTGGGTTGGAAGAGACCTTAAAGATCATCCAGTTCCAACCCCCCTGCCACAGGCAGTGACACCTTCCACTATATCAGGTTGCTCCAAGCCCCATCTAACCTTGCCTTGAACACTGCTAGGGATGGGACAGCCACAGCTTCTATGGGCAACCTGTGCCAGCATCTCAGCACCCTCACAGTAAAGAACTTCTTCCTAATATCAAACTAAATCTACTCTCTTTCATTTTTAAACCATTCCCCCTTGTCCTATCATTACATGCCCTTATAGAAAGTCCTTCTTGTATTACTGCTTCCCCTGTTTTACCCTTCTCAGTGTGGCACACTTTGTTAGTGTTTTTGGCATGTTTTTCTAAGGTGTCTCTTTTCCAAACTGAGTTATCCCAACCTGCTTATTGTTTCTCACACAGATACTGTCCCTGACCATCAATCACATTATTTATTATCCTTGTCTAAATGTTTTCTACATCAGGTGTGGCTCTCAGGGCTTAGAAGATATGGCACATTTTCTCTGTGGCACTAATATTGCCCTATTTATTTTCCTGATAATTCATAATATTCCCTTTAATTTAGGCTGATATTTTCATAGAATGGTACATGGTTTCTCCAGTTGCAATAGCCATATTTCAGAGTGCTAACAGCTGACTTAAAGCTCATCACGGAGTATATATAGTTAGGACTCTTTGGTTTCATTACAAATGCAATGTTTATGAGCTTTCATCCACACTTTTATCACAAACCACACACACTTGAGATCTTTCTCAATTTTTCAGTCACTCTTGGGTTTTAATACCCTGGATAATCTAGCATGATTAATTGTCACCTCACTGATCAGCCTCACCCAAATTACTTATGACTGTGTTAAGTAGCACATTTCCCTGCCCTGATCCACTAGAAATCTTTCTGCATTGTGAAGAGTGACCATTTACTTCAACTCGTATTTCCTATTGTCTAACCAGTTCTAAGTGGCTTGTTCCCTGTAAAGAAAGGGTTTGGTTTGGGAACTTCCAAAGTATTTTCTGCAGTGAACACCTGTGTAAAGAACTGTTTTCATTTTGCTGGTGTACAGTCTGATCTTATTTGAGCTCCCCTTTCATACTCCAGTTACTTATCAGCCATACGGATTTTCTGTCAGACTTCCTGTTTCTCATGTGCTTAAAAACCATTTTATTATTGGTTTTATGCCTTTAGCAAATTGCTTTTCAAAATCTTTTTTGCCTGGGCTTATTAAATTTAACTTGCCAGAGTTGATATTCTTTTCTATTTTTCTGGGTGGGAAATGACTTCCACTTTCAGAAGAACCCCTAGTAATCTCCTTTACTGTGCTGTGTATTGAAAGAGTCAAGGAAAAATGAGAACTCTGTGGAGTTTCTCTTCCCATGTTCCCTGCCTTCCCCCAAAAAATGACCAGACATGAGGTATGTATGTGAAATTCTAAACTAAATATTCTTTTTCTGAATCGCTTTCTCTCTCTTCTGTGTCCCCTCAGAAAAGGCACCAAAACATGAAGGGAACACCCAAAATTCAAACCATGCAGAAAAAAAATCAAAGGAAACCATTTTCAAAAATAATAGAGAAAGGAAAGGTCGCTGTGAGCATGCATGGATAAGGGATAAGAAAGAAGGAGTGCAAGACAGAAAAAACAGATTGGGAAAATATACACAGACAAATGAAAAAATGATCATACCAAAATAATCACCTCTGAAATATTAAAGGTTTCATTGCAGCTTGCACTACAGTTCAGAGGGATGCATTCTAGGAATAGTCTTCAATTATGAAAAATTATACCCAGATAAACACAGAGGTTTAGATATGGATATATGCATGTATGTGTATGCCCTGTCCCAAAACTGATGAAGAAGACTGAGACAGCAAAACTTCCAGATGCTTTGATGGGATTTCAGTAGCAAGCAGAGACTCCAAACTAGAGGCAAATTTCATCCTTGGGCAGCTGCCCAGATTTCTCCACTCATCAGCAGACTCCAGATGGCAGGTTCCATCTCTTGTAAACATACAGGTGTATACAGATATGATTCGTGGGTACAGTGGCTGTGCACAACACCCTAAAGCAGCAAAGCATGGTACTGGATTATATCAGTGCCTTGCAGGATTAGTCCTGCAAGCTTTTGCTCATGAGCCACTCTGAGAGGAGAGGTTCTGATTTCTCCCTGAGCCTGCTGGTCTGCACAAAAACAGTGGGTTTGTTTTGAGCCCTAACAAAGTAAGGCTTTCCAGCATCATATTGCCAACTTTAACATTTCTCCAGATTTGCATGGAGGAGAAAGCTTACCTTTTGGAACTGAAAAATTATCAAGCTTTAATATGCACTTACTAGTCCTGAAAGGGAAGCAAACATAAAAATTAATATCACTATACATATAAATATTGTATCTATTCTTCCTCTAGGACTAAGTTCTGGTGAATTCTGAGTTCTTTGAAAGGCCAAATTGCAGTTGCGGTTGTAACCATAATTTTTAATTAGGCTTAGCAATGAGACTGTTAACTTCTTTTTCTAAAAACAAATCTAGATCCTCCAAATGAATAAAATCAAGGTAAATGACAGCACTGATTGCTTCTGATTTGCACGTTTTGGAAGTCCACTGCACAGAAGATGGGAATAAGCAGCTGGGAGCCATCAGCACCTAGACTGTGATCAGCCCATAAACCACGTGTTCTGTAGTATGAAGCAGCTTTGATTCTGTTTCCCAGTTGAGACCAAGATGTAAGTTTTAACCTGAAGAGCCTCCTGAGTTTTGAGCTGTAGCAACTGTAAGACCTCTGCAAGGTCTCTAGCAGCTTTTTTTGCACTGAGCACTGGAGAAATGATTACTTTAGGCAGACATCATCCCTGCCCTGAAGCATGAATTACCTTTCAGGTGTTTTACACATAGCTAAAGGCCTACATGTATCCTGAATAAAAGCTCTCTGATCAGCCACTCTTTCTAATTTCCCTGTCTCCTCATCAATGAATGCTTGCTGGTGCAGGGCTCTTCTTCACCTCTGTAGAGAAAAAAAATGCTTTTAGGAGGGAAAGGCAGATGGCACACAGACAAGAAATGAAAGACTGAGGGACAATAAGAAAGGAGACACAAATATATGAGTAAATTTGGGAATAGTTATCTATTCTCAACCTAGAAAGCCTGACAGGAGAGAGAAGAATGCAATGGTGGAAAAAATAAGACGAGATGAGAGAAACCTCATCACAGTTTTATGACACAGAAATGTGATTGAAGGAGGAAGAAGGCTGTACCAGGAGACACAACACAGTGCAAAACAAAACAAAGGGATAAAAGTTAGAAAAGAAAATGAAAAAGAAAATGTTCAAGGGACAGATTTTGATTATTTTTTTTAAAGGTTGGTTGAGAATGTACACACAAAATGGTACATAGATAAAGCATTTTACTCCCATAATGCTGCAACACTCCAGGATCTAAATGGGCTGTGCTAATGGCAGGTCTGTGAAATAGTACAAGGTTATTATTTTGTGTCCATGTAGGTAAGGCATTGAAAGACAAAGTGAATCTCAAGAGTAGAAATTTGTGGGTGGAGAAGGGGTCTGAACATGGTCAGCATCACTGAAATATTTCTTCTTTCTGACATTTAAAAAAAAAAAGGAATTATTTAGTAGGAAATCATTTAGAAATACTTAAGTAGGACATAAAGCTGGATATAAAAAGTCATCATGGTGTGGCAAAGCAGAGTTTTATGTTAAACAAAATTACTGGTTTGCAATTCTTTTCATGTTGTTGCTACACCAGTGGACTTGGCCAACAATGGTATAATCCCTCAGAAAAGCTGTCACAAATATACCTGCATAAGGCTTTAATAACTCTAGCTCGAAACACTAATATTTACTGAAATCTGAGTGTTAACTGCCAATATTGATGCAACACATGTTCTGACAGTACTGTACTATGAGGGACTGCCAATATACACTTCAAAGCTGTTCCTGGTTTTAAATCTATTATTTACTCTACAGCTCTTCAGTATTTTCCTGATCAAACTAGCCAAACTCTACCCTGGCACACTGATAACTCTTATGTTGCACCAGCATATTGAAATGTCTCACAATAGCCTTTTACATCAAGAATTTCACTGCATTCAAACTCCTTTTGTAAGGAAGTTGAAGAGCACAGTACAGGCAGCATATTTAAAAACTATTGATCATTAGAGATGAACTGTTTACCTTTTTGAGAATGAAATACTGACGACCCTGGAGACAGAATTTAAGACTGACACGAGGTAAACTTCATACATTTAGGGTCAAGGCACATGACTCTCAGAAGAATTAGAAGATGACACCAGTGAACATAGTCTTTGCTGAATCTTCTGAGAATATAGAAGAAGCAAAGTTAAACTGAGCCCTCAGGCTTCCAGCAGCAAACTAGACTGGCTGTGAGCATAGGCAAAGTAGAAATTGCCTAAGGTAGCAGGCTGCTGGGAAGACAAAGTGCACATCCCTTAACATCTGCCCCCCCGTAATTTTGTCCATATTAGTACAGGAAAAAAACAGGCTGGCTGAAACTGCTGCTGCCCTGAAAGTAGGAGTGGAAACTATTGGTAGAATGCCCAGTGCTGGCAGCTGTGACGACTGACTGGTATCAATCCCTTGAGGCAGCCAGATTAGCAGCACGGATCCTCTAGATCCCTCCATTGCAACTCCCCACTTTTCTGCTGCAGGCAGGGGTGGCCATGTCCCATCTGTTATTTCAGGAGGACTGACTGGCAGTTTTGTCTGAGCTGTTGAAAGTCTTGTGCTGGCTCTATAATAAAAGGTATGCAAAATATTTAGAGTCTGAGACAAGGAGGCACAAAAGCACAAAATGTAATCAGTTCTAAGTAATGTTAGGTTTGATGTCTTTGTAATGGAAAATAACTGCGGTGCTTGAAGGTAGTTGACATAGTTTCAGGTCCTTAGGACCTTAGTACAAAATGTGTAAGAAAAGTGGAATAGAAAAACAGGACCTGGGGATGGGGAGTATTTGGAACTAGCAGATGCCCAGGATGGCCACACTTAAACTGATAAGTAGGACAGGATGATTCCTATGTCTGTAATGTTAATTAAGCTGGTTATGAAGATTGTTGGGAAAAGCAAACAACAGTTAAAGACCACCATCACATTTTTGTATGCACGTGGGAAACTTTCTGGAAAATGATGTAATATGCCCAGTGACCACATAAGGATGGCCTGTAGAGCAATACGGGGACACACGCTAGGAAGAACTATGCCCCGTGTCTCCCGGCGCCACAATAAAGAATACCTACTTGTCAACTTGAAACTCTGTTGGCAAGTTTGTTCCTGGAGTTTTCTCCGAGTCAGGTCTTAAATGGAGAATAATTGTGGCATTACTTTTGTTTAGAAATTCAGGGATCATCCCTGTTCTCAATGTTGTATGTCCCATGCTACTCATTGCAAAATGAAGGTGACATTATTAGCATTTCATTCTCCACTCCTGGAGAAAAGGTTTCCCCTTTTTCTACCTTAGGTTCTTTGTTGTGAATCCAACAGGCTAGTGTTAAAAACAATTTTTTATTTAGGATGGATGGATATTCTGCCATCACTGTCTGCATTTGAGATTTGAACCATGAGGCACGGTTCAGTCTTGACTTTCCACTTCTCAGTGTTGTGGGCATTTTTGGCTGGGTAATTTCTACACCTTCCGCTACAGGATTTCCTAGATATTACAAATTTAGTAGCCAAATTCAGAATCTAGAAGCAGAACTTCCCAAGTCTGTTTCACACTGTCTGACTGAGTTTTGTGCCCTGGAGATTTGTTCTTTCAAGTTGGCAAACCTCAGACCTTAGGTGATGGAATTAGATCTAGATGGAATTGTTCTCTTGGTCCATCCTGTACTTGTGCTATTCCCTCACTGTTTTTCAAAGTAGCAGAATTTTATAATGTAACTACTTCCCTGGTTTTAGAAATCATGACAACTCTTCTAATAATTCAAATGTGTCACAGTGAGTGATATTATAATCCCCCTTTTTGTTATCTCTTGTAGGTTAAGAGTTGCACTGTGTGGCTTGTGAGGATCAGATTTCTTACTCCTTATTTCATACCCCTTATGGCTACTTCCTCTTTTGTATACCACTGCACTAGGAGAAAGGAGGCACTTTCTCTAAGGTTGGCTCAGGCTCGGTTCACAGGCTTCCTTCCTCTTCCTATTTGTGGCATATTGTTGGGGGTTTTTTTGTCAGATACAGCTTATTCCAACAGTAAGCAAGCTCTGATGTTTGTATGCAGGCATCCTTGCCCTTCTCAGTGAAAACCCTCAGGGCATCATGACCGGGTGCCTACTTCAGCTTTTGGATTGGACAGTGGCTCCCATTATTTCAGTTGTCATTATTGTCAAGGAACTTGATTTTTTTATACTGGTCTTCAGTGAAGACTGGATGTTTACTCAATGAACTATTAGCAAAATTGCAATAGGACACTCAAAAATAATAATAACAAATAATAAAAAGATTTTAAAAAAATTCTTCCTTGAGTTTTAAAAGAAGAAAGGGTGGGTGTTTTAAAATTATTTTTAGCTCTGTGATTAGTAGTGTATAAATGTTATTTAGACTTTTTACAAAGAGCACAGTAATTTTTACTTTGCACCAGTCAACCAGCAACTCCTCTTACACCCACTGACATACTTAGTCACCTCTTTTGTAAATCTTCACAAGCAAACTTCCTCAAGAGCAGCTTTGGTAAACTGGCACGCTCCCCGTGTCAGGGAAAGATGACTTGCTACAGTCCCTGCAACAAGCAAACATGGAGTCAGAGCCTGTTTGAAAACACAGTGCTTACCCATAACTGTGGAGTGTTGCTTTTCCATCTGCTTTTTGCTGGAGAGGAATTAATTCATGCCTGTTAGAGCTAATCTTTCCCTGCTACTGAAGTCCTGCCTTCATGTCTATCCCCCACTGACCTCCTGGAAATAGGAAGGAAATACTTGCCTGCTCTGTACTTCTATGACCGTGCCAGTGGAGACATGTATGTCTCAATCCACCCTGTGCACCCTTCTTCGTTTTCTGCTGAGAACCTACTGGTTTCACGCTGTTTAATCTTGTTTCTCCACAGTACCAAACTGGCTGGGTGTGAAACACTGCAAAATAATGTTAAGCAAGACTTAAGGGCGGACATCCAAGTGCACGATTGAGAGCAAAAGGGTATAAATAAAACAATGACAAATTCGCTTCTGGTCTATACTTCACCATGACTACTGTTTCAATTATCCCTTGAGGGATTTCCTTTGCAGTGAGGACAGAAGATGGTGGATTCATGGTCAGCCTTCCTCCCAGGTGGTGAGGAAGGCTGACACTTCCAAATGCCCTTTATTCCTCTGAGGCTGTGCTCTTCCATGCAAATGCAAGTGCTGATCATGTCTGTCTTGAGAGTGGTAGCTTGGATGCTTAAATGGTCCTTTCCATGTGAGCCTGAGATTGTCAGATAAATACAGCAGGTTTTGCCTCCTGAGATCAGAAGAGCTGTGCACCAAGAGTATACTCTACCTTTGTCCTTTGCAGCCTGCTGACTAGCTGCCCATGGAGTCCTTTCCAGCTAACTCCTCATGCTCTACCGAGGTTATTTATGCCATCATAATATCTCTACTATGAGATATCAGTTGTACGAGTGTTCTGCAAGGTTCATGATCACTAGTACATTAGTGGCTCTCTATAGACATCACATTGTATTAACATGGATAACATATGCTGTAAAATTCATATGGTATGAGTGCTAATGCAACTTGTACATAATGTTTTGGATATAGAGTCTTCTTTGAAGATCAGCTACTCTGTTTTGTTGTGTGTCTAAGTACAAAGTGCATTTTCTTGTGATCTAACTGCACTGGAATTCCAGGCAAGGGATGCCACTTTTATAGAGCTATATCATATTTCCATAAAGAAAAAAAAAATTAAATCCTGTTTTTATCTTACCTTGTATGTACAATGCTTCTGGTTCCCTGCAGATAGTTTCCCTTGATACAGAATGTCAGACACTGATTTTCAAGATAGGGGTTCATTTTAGACTTTATTGATGTAATAGCCTTGGTTTTGCCTGCCTTTAGAGAACAGAATTTCATCTAGACAGAGCTTCCCATGGATCACCCCCTATCTCTGGGTTTGGACACAACTATTCCCATTCTGGCTGAATTACGGGTGGTGTGGAAGGAGAACACGGCTATAACTGGGGTGGATTTAGATCCTTTCCAGCCATGAGGTGTTTGCATATTTGCATTGTACTCTGCTTTTTAAAATTTTCAAAGTCAGGGAAGCAGAAGGTCTGATTGGTTTTCAGAATGGTGCAGGAGGTCAGCGCTGCAGTTATTTATCTCTTTCTTTGCAGTTATTTATCTATTTCTTTACAGTATATTTAGGAAGAGGCAAACGTGTTGATTTTTAAAATTGTGCTAAAACAGACATCACAACATCCAGACTTTTAGAAACCCACTGGCTACAAATGAAAGACTTCTCTCTTACCTCCACTAATTCTTTTCTTTTAATATAGCTTGCTGCTTCTCCATTTTCCTCCTTTCCCCCTTTCCCTGTTTCCTCCTTTCCCCTTCCCCTTCTTTTTCCCTTTTCCCTTTTCCCTTCCCCTTTCCTTTTCCCTTTGCCTTCCCCTTTCCCTTTTTACCCTTCCTCCTTTTCTCCTTTTCCCCCTTTTTTCCCTTCTCCCTCTTTTTCTCTTAAACAACACCTGTCTCTTTTAATCTGTATAAGATAGTTGAAAACTTGAAAAAATTATGCAATTCATTGAACAATGGGATTCAGATGCAGAATGTAGGGTTTTCTCCCCTTTTTTCCTTCCACTAATGAGGTAAAATGTTCTGTGTTTATAGGACTATACCACAAGGCTCATGATTTTAATATGAAGTGCAAACAATTGGCATTGAGTCTTATCAAACTAGGATAAAATTGGGCTGTTAGAGTAAATGCAAAGTAGAGAAATGGGACAGGAGACAGAATCTGAGGAACAGTTTCTTCTACTGCTAGTGGCTTTGCAATTGGTGGCCACTAAAGCATCTTTTGAACTGTACTGCTTCCTGTGGTGGACTGACCAAAGCAGAAGAGAACTAAGATCAACAGCTTTCTCAGGCCTCCCAGCTACAGATACTTTCTGATGAATAGGGCTCCTAATCACTTGATACAGCTACATGCTTTATGCCTCAATTGCTGCAGCTTTCTGTTGAAGTCTTTGGTTTATTCACATCCAGTGAACTTCACTGTACTTCCATTTTTTGGAGAACTACATTTTTAGTGCTTCTCCATTTAAAAGAAAGATCTTCTAACTCATGGTGTTGACTCAATTGAACATGGGCTTTTAAAAGAGTATTGACTAGTCCTTCTGCAAAGATTAGACTTTATTTCCAAATTTTGAATAGGTTTTTTTATTTTTTTAATTTTTTACATCTGGTGCATGGTGCTACTGCGTTTGCAAAGCTTGATCCAGAAGAATCAAAGCACATGCTTAAGGAGAAGAATGGCATGTGGTTCATGAACCCCATAATTAGTTCCCCTTCCTAGCTCTAAGCAGTAATTAAATCTGTCACTTCTGCTCTGCTGATTCATTTATTTAGCTATTTAATTGCTCAGCTGAATACGTCTTTATCTCCGGAACTGCAACATTTTATTCAGACAAAGAAATAGCATAATCCATTATTATTTTTTTTCCAAGGGCAGGGATGTGTAAAAGAAAAGAACACTAATACCGGATGATTTGGTGGTGTTGTCAGTTTTCACTTATCAAACAAAACAGTGTTTAAGGGAAAATTTCAACCAGTGCTTGAGGGTAGCTTTCCATATATAGATTGTCTTCTCCAGGAAATTATGTCAAACACCAGGACCCAGTGTATCTGTTCCAGGTTTCCATTTCCATAATGATTTAACTTAAAGCACTTCTAGATACTAGTTTTTCTATAAAACAAGAAGCCTTACCCTGATATGTTTGTGGAATATTTAATGAACAGTTCAAAACTGCAAATGTATACTAAAATTTTTACAAAGTAAACAGCATTGTTTCTGTATACATTTTCATTTAGGGATATTGCTCATGGAGATTCCTGTCATCTGTCTCTTAGATTTATCATCAATACAGCATTTTGATCTGTAAAGCAAAGGGTGTTTTGAATACTTTCAAACTTACAGAGGAGAGCTCTTCTGGAAACCTCTAGTTTAATAAGCATATTTCTATACATGCAGTTTTCCTTATGTTACATTTTCAGCACCTTTTTAAGGGAAGTTGCAAGATTCCTCCACCATTTCTATCCATAGGTTGCAAAAACTGCTGTAGGAAAGCAGCATGCAAAACAAGGCCAAGACAGATCAACTCGGACAGGGTCTCTTGGCAAAATGAGAAAATACTTGGGTTTATAATCATTTCTTTCCTATTTGAACGCTGTAATGGCAGCTGAGACAGGAAGTGAAAGACACAAAACCTATCCAATATTCAGAGAGAAGGATACATTTCTTCCACTTCTCACATCAGGGGCTTAGTTCTACCAATTTATTCACCTGCCTGGCTGGCTGGATTTTCATACCATGTACACAAGCTTGCATTTCACTCAATCAGTGACTTATTTTTGCTCTCTGGTTACTCAGCTACAGCTAGGCACCTATTTAAGTCATAAATCATGTTTATTCCCAGGTAAGCTCATTATTCACCTGGAGGGATTTTTATTGTTGAGGATAGCTAATTTTTTTCTCCAGCAAAGGTTCTGTCCACACCTTTGCAATGTCTGTACTGCTGCTGCAGACACCCATCTTTGTACTGCTTGAAGGAAAAGCAGAAGCCTACATAGAAATTAGCAGGTGGAACCAGGAGGGTTTATGAGCTACATTGCAATACCTTGCAGATACAGCTGGATGTCCAGCCATATCTCTGGCTGTTAGGCTGGGTTACATGGATCCTCACCCTGACAGCGCCAGAATGGGGGTCTCTGCTTCTCTTTCCTCTGTCCTCAGGGAGTGTTTTGTCAGCCATAGGCTGGCAGCTTTGGCCCAGCAATGCTTACTCTGTGTTGTTTCTACTAGTGTTATTGTTCTGCATCTGTGCACTCTGGATTACTGCATGCTCTTTGTTGAAATGAAGAATGTTTCTTTCCCTGCTCAAACTAGGAAGTCTAGAAATCTTGCAGGCAGTTTTGTTCTTTCAAGCTTATGCACATGATTTTTTGGACTAGGGTTTTGTATGAGCCTCACTTAAATATTCTCTCTTTAAAATGCATTTCTATGAATGATCTTCTAAAAGTACAAGCTCTTTGTTATGTAGGGCACATGCTTAAACTTAGGGAATTAATAAAGCAGCAAAAAACATCTCTGGAAATCCTTCGAGGATAAGGGTGCTTTGAGGATAAGCCTGTATGTGAATGGGTTTAGTATGAGAAAACAGTGTTCACTGCAGCACGACAAACAATTATGATCAGAGGAGGGCATGGGAATGAAATGGAAAAAAAACCCAAAACATTTATTTGTAGTAAAAGAGAAGTTTATTGTTCAGTTGGTAGAAACTGAACAGAGGAAACGGATAATTTCAGACAGCTTTTATTAGTTCTGAAAAAGCATGAGGTTAGCCAACAGGATTAGCTACTTTTACATAGACTTGTGTATAAATATTGAGACTTGAGAGTTGGAGGGACATCAGCTGAGTGCTGTCTCTTTGCAGTGATTCTGTTTGGGAATGTTTGGGTGGAGAATTAGGTGACAGTGGCTATCAGTTTCCCCTCAGATGAACCTAGGTGTTGTCATCCTGCCATCAGCAGACTGGAAATTACTATCCCAAAGGCACTGCAGAGCTTACAAGCAGCCAAATGGGGCTGAAACCACTCCCTTCTCCCACCCTACCCTGTCATGTCCTCCCCATGTGAGAGCTGGCAGCGTCTAGCTACTTGCACAGTATAAACTACAAGTTTGCAAAGTGGAGCAGAAGCTTCAGATCTGCGCACTGCTGGTGGAGGCACTGGGCTTGATCAGGGCTGTTTGGGGATATACTTTTTTGTTAGTTTTCAGGTATAACTCACGGTACAGTTGGAAACCTCAGGCTGGAGTTTCTCCTGGCTCACAGTGCTGGAATATACTGATGTAAAACGTGTCTAAATCAAATTAGATTAAGTCCCGCGGTTTTGATACAAATGTACCCGAGTTGTCCTTTATGAATGCACTGATTTACTTATTAGTGTATTGGGAACTTCTTGTTGATGTTTTAATTTAGAGAAGTCAGTGCTTTTACTATTGGTGTGATGCCATGTACCTGTGGGGTTACCTCTGTCCAGCACTGGTGACCGTTCTTGTTTATATAAAGTGCATAGACTTAGGTACCTATAAATACTAGTGTGCAGCTGTCACAAAGCAGTTGTGGGGGAGCTGCTTGGGACCTCGAGAACGTTGCAGCTTGGCACCCAGAAATATACGACTTTGATAACATATTACAAGGTTATATATTGGAGGAGAGGGTAGGAAGGTGGCTGGTGACTGCTTTTAATCTTTGTTTCTCTCGGGATTTTTTTCCCCTTTATTTCTTCCTTTGTACTTGTGGTATACACCAGATCTTTACAATTTTTATCACATTACGATGTGACATTCCTGGTCTTAACAGTGCTTTTGTTTGGCTATTTATAGCAGCTTCTGGTCATTGTTGAGCAAAGGAGATTGCCCTGCCCTCTGGCCCTTTTCTTAAGCAGATTTTGGCCAAAAGCTCCTCTCATGTGGCACTAATTGAAATGATTGGTGGAGGGGGTGCTGTGAGCGCACTCCGGCTGACTCGGGTTTATCTGCCAGGGGCTAAGACAGGGGAGAAGGGAGGAAAAACAGGGAGAAGGGAGAAAAGGCAAAAAGAAGGAGGGGAAGAGGGAAAGGGACAGGAAACCCACCGCACCAGGCCAGCCCAGCCCAGCTTGGCTCCGCAGTGGCAGCTCTCGGGGCTCCCGACCATCTGCCCGTGCTCTGGCGGCGCGGCGGGACCCGGCTGCTGCGCGGTCCCGCGGGAGCAGCGGCAGGAGGAAGAGGAAGGTGGCAGAGCGGGTTTGCGGCCGGGCGCGGGGCCCTCGGCAGGTGGGTACCGGGATGAGACGGGGGGGCAGCGAGGAGAAACCCTCTCCTGCTGCGGGCGGATGGGTTTGGGGCTTGCTTTGTTTTGAGCTTGCCGGAGCGGAGCGCGTTGCCGCTGCTGCGGGTGATTGAGGGGCCGAGTTTCGCTTCTCTGCACGCCCTGGGACAGCGAAGGGCCAAGTCGTTAAAAGATTGAATACAAGTTGCTGTGGAGGTGATTTGTGTGGAGATGGGGCTGGTTTGTCACCCGCTCGAGTGAGCTGTGCTAAGTTATCCATTGGGGACTGCCGGTGGGAAAGTGTGAGCTTTCCTTGGGTGAGTAACCCCGTCTGCGCCAGCAGCTCCGGGGCTTACACGCGATAGTATTTTCTGGAGGCTGGGGCGGTGTGAGTGTGTCTCCAGTTAACAGTTTCCTGCAAGTTTAACGTGAAACGGGGAGAGGCCGGGGAAAACAGCATGAGCTGCAGAAGGGGCAAAGAAGTTTGTGACGTCCTGTAAACTAGCGTCGCTGTCAAAAGTAGTTAAACTGGCATATTATCCTATATCTTGGAGTGATAGCATTGGAAGTTATCTCCTTTCATTCGGCTGTTAATGTTTCTGGAGGCTTTTTTGTTTACTTTTAAGTTGCTAATATAAACAGCCTAAGCAAACAGTCCAGTTGTCATCCCGTGTGGGGTGCAGTGGGGGAAAAGTGAACTTTAAGGTGTGCTTTCTGAGGAAAAGTTAGGAAATATATGGTAGCTTTATGATAACAGTAGTAAGAGATGACTTTGGACTTCCTTTTTTATTATTAATATCACTATTATTTTTAAAGGCGTGAGATGTTTGTTACTGTGCGCCAAAACCGGTGTTTAAATCTCTTCAATACAGGAGCTAGAATGTCCTATTGCGCTGGATATGGGTATGTTTAGGGCACAATTTATGTTTGGGTTTCTGATAATCCTACCAGTACTGCTGGAAAAATAAACACTCAGTTAATCGTATTTTAGAAGCTCTTGTGTAGATTATAGACACCAAACACAGTCATAACTGGGAGTTGCTGTGCGTCTATCTTCAAATATTAAACCCAAAACAGCTGCTGTTAGAAGTGTGCGTACCTACAGCTAGACTGGACAGTCTTGGTTGTTTCTTATATATATGGTTTTAGAAGTAGCATAATAGTAAAAGATGGAGTTGAGCAGCTGATAATCCATTTGTCTACCGTTTATCCCTACAAAGATTCCTGGTGCAGAGTTCATGAACTGTCTCTGAGAATGGTTCAAAATAGAATCCAGTATTGGCCATACTAAAATCAAGCAGGAGTTTATAAAAAATAAACGGAAAAGATGAGGAGGCATGCCTGCTTATAAACGTATTAATAAGTACATCATCTATCTAGTATTCTATTGCTTGTATTCAAGAAGATTAAAAACTTGATCAATCATGTGGTGATTACTCCATACCTTCTTATCTATTATCAGGCAAACAAAGATATTTTTACTTTCCTTCCAATCTGAAATCACCTTCTCACAAAAGACTTTCCCCCCTTTCTTTCATTCACCTATGTCCATGCTGCAAAAATAGGACTTCAAGAATACAACCGTTTTTTTTTTTTACTGGTGCCTTTCCTAATCACTCTTGGTCTCCAGTTTATGCTGGTTTGAATATTTCTGTAATACTGAAGTAAGTTGCAATTACTTCCTTCAAGGACCATATTTCAATGTAGAGCATGTGCAGTATGATAACGCATAGCAATATGGATATGTGCATTTTATTCTTGCATGGCTCAATATATTTTTCCTTGCTACTTCAGAGATGCTAGAAACATGATGAATGCTCCATTAGTGGTATTGGTAAGAAATACATTAACGCAAGTGCACAGTCAGTGAGAGAGTGGTTTTATTTGAAAGCCTTCTCATAACAGACGTTGTACTAATAATCTTAATGTGTAACTTGTGCCGCATATCTTCAGCGTTAGATTAGATTTCCTTTTAGGCTCTCTGTAAATGCAATTTTTATTCAGGATAACTGAATTTCTACCAGATGTCCAGGCTCCTTGCTCCTTTTCAGCCTTTGCAGCCTCCAAATGCCAGTGGAATTTTCTGGGCAAAGGGCTGGGTGTGCATGGGATAGGCATTTCAGGATGCGGTCCTTCTTCTCAGAAATTGGCCTTGGTATTGTAGTGTTGAGGTCTGACATCAGTGTAAAATGTGGTATTAAGAATATAAGTGAGATCCGAAGGCTGCTGTGTTGGTTGGATACCCGAGAGCAACGTGGAATAGTCATCAACAACAGATTACTGGAAATTTGGTGAGCGACTTTTTCGAGCTGCGCTGGGAGCGTTTGGTTTTCTGTGTGTGAAGCTGCTTGCCACAGAGCCAGTTTTTGGGCAAGAAGCTGTCCTAGCCAAAGCAAAGTGGTTTGCACCCCTCAAGGTGCTCTGTGATGGGGAAGCAGGACAGGACATGAGGGAGCAGTGGGTGAGCTGGGCCTCCTGCACTATTGGGCTGGGCCTGAGACTACTGCAGAGGGACCCAGCAATAGAGTCTGTCACTGAGGCACAGAGCTGTGGGGAAGCTTCCAAAGCTAATGGGGGATGTGGCTGCAACCACAGGTATGTGTGGCTTAAATGTGAAAGAGGCATTTGCAGGAGGCAAGGGTTTTGGCACGGGGGATGCTGTGGCAAAACACATGGTAGTCATGGCAATGACATTTTGAGGAGGGCAGCAAGGTCAGAGGTCTGGTGGAGCAAGGAGTGAAGGAAGGCTGGTGGCTCCAGGAGCAGTCAGGAGCCAAAGCTCTTAATACTATCACTGGGAGACTTTACAGCTGGATGGTTAGCCCTGTTTGGGTGCTTTGGGAACAAAGAGTCAAGAGCTAGGAAGTGACCACTGGAATTCCCACTTGTCATCATGGACCAAGATTCCTTGTACCCCAGCTGTAATCATTGGCAGCTGAGCCAAGGTGAGATTAGGTACAGTGATTATAGCTGGGGTACAATGGGAGGGCTGGCTGCCAGGAGACAGAGGGATAGTGAATAATCTTCAGCCTGTTCTGTTGCATACATGAAATTGAGAAGACACACTGTAATAGTTTAAAGCAAAATGTAAGGGTAGGAACTTGAATCTGTACCACTGAAGCGGTTTGTTCTTGTTAGTCTTTCCCAAAGATTTTCAGTCCATTTTCTGATGTTCATAACGATGTCATGACTGGAGATTGTAGCATGCACAGGTATTTATTTTCATAAGCTTTGCAAGATCATTTTTCTTTAAAAGAGACCTTGTAACCCCTTTAAGAGCAGATGCACTTTGTTGCATTCATTTGCTAAGCAACAGACTCACTGTGTTGCCTATGAAGCACAAAAGCAAGGGAGGCTTTGACACACGAAACAGAGCTTACGTAAAGTTCACGAGGAGCAGCAGAGAGAGTGATGAATTCTCTGGGTTTTGTTCCTTACATTAAAATACTTTAAGGTTGGATATTTTTCTCTGCTGGCTGCTATCAGCAGTGGAAGTATCAACAGGAGAAAAATGGGTCGCTTGGGTTTTAGCATTAAGCAGCAAATCCAGGGCCAATAGGATTTAACTGGGATGTTAAGGTTTATTCAGTGCATTTAGTTAATGAAGCTGGGGGGAAGGGAGGAAGGGAAAGAAGAGTCAGTGTCTGGGGGAAGGGATGAAATAGCCACCTGCCATCCGGTGCATCCTGCAGTGACTCCTCCTGATTGATAGATGTTCCACAAGACGAAAAAGAACTTGAGCGAAGGAGGCTTTAATTAAAAAATACCAGCTCAGTGCCAGCTCTTTTGGATTAAAATCAAGCAGAAAATCTTTGGAATGGACACCCACTTCTTCAGGGTGCATGTTTTTAAGGAGTGTAGTGTCCACTGGCTAAGGGCAGGGAAAAGGCAGATGATAATAGGGCCAAGAGCCTAAAAAGTGGTTATAAAGCCATGGAAATATTCAGCAAGTGCAATCGTATGCTAACATTCACCAATCAAGCACAGAAATCAAGTTCAGGTTAACAAACTCCTATTTGAGTAGCATGCCAGATTTCTAACAAACAGCCCCATCATCCCTGATGTGCACTGGTGGCCCTTTGCTATGCTTGCCCATATTCTGAAGCCTTTGGTGTCCCCTGCCAAAGGCTGTCATCTTGTGTACACACATGCTGTTCAGTGTCTTGACTTGCTTTCCAAGCCCTGAAAGCCTTCAGCACAGAGACACAAAAAACAATTAGTATAGAAAGTCATTGTTATTTAAAATATAAAGGGTTATTATCTATACTTAAAAAGGGGCAAACCAACGTGAATATACCTTTTGTCCAAGAGGGTTAATGTATGCAAGTTTTTATTTATTTTCTAAAAACTCTGTTCCTCTGCAGACCAGTCTCCTGCTTGGATCAAACCTTGTTTTTTCCCAGAACTGTAATGGTCATTTGAAAGTCTGGTGAACTTTCTTGTTCAACCCACCCCCTCAGAGGTCTGTACTTGACGTCATAGACGGACACTGCTGGGAGTCATTGAGCAGTGATTAATACTGTCAAGACTCAGCCCAGTGACCTCAACAAACTGAGAAAGACGTGGGCAGTGGAGGCAGGGTTTGACTGTAACAGTATGGAATGAATAAGCAGCGGACTTATAAAATGAATAAACAACATACCTGTTGTTCTCAGCACAGTCTCGTTGCTCAGACAGCCTATGGTGTGATACAAGTGCGTGAGAAGGATACTGCAGCATTTCTTAGTAGGATTTATTGCAGTGACACCTGAAAGCTTAGGCAAAATGGTTCTGGGAAGAACTTGAATGTGTAGATTTTGTTTGTTTGCTTTCTTTTTGACCTCACAACAGTTTAAGACAAATATTTTCAAGTAATTTAAAATACGAAAACATTTAGAAGAACACTGGTTTTATCTGGTTTGTTCTGTACTGCTTTATTTCTGTTAGATTCACAGTATTTTTACTAAATAAACTTCTGGCTGCACTTACAGACTAGTTTACTGACAAGTCTGTAGTAAGAAACAAAGAATAATTGAACTAACTAAAAAAACCTGACCAACAAAACTAAGCAAAAGCACTTGACTGGCATGTTTAAAGCAGCGTTTTATGAATGTTCAGCCAAATTTTAGAAAATGGGGGTGCTTGTGTCCCTGCAGTCACAGGCATGCAGGCAGTGCAGCTGCATACAGAGCAAATGGATCTCTAGAGGAAGACTTCTGCTATTTTTTATATACAAATAGGAATGTGTTTGTTAGTAAGCAGATAATGGGAAAGATATTAGTGCTAATCTGAGGATTTAATGAAATGAAATCTGAACAGTCTGGTTGTCTTGGTGGCAAGGGAAGCAGAAACCATCCCATTTGCAGAGCACTCTACAGAAAAGCAAAGACTGGTATGTCTCACCCAAAAGAGCATGCTTTTGGATGTAGCTACATGGCAGTAAAGTACTTGGTGCAGTGACCACACCATCTAGTCTTGTATTTATCATCATCTGTTACCTTTATCCCCCTTGGCTTGTATATTCTCACAAGTGGGCCGTAAAGCACTTATTCAGCATTTGAGCTTGATTTAAATGAATAGAAAGACAGAATCTGAGCTTTGAAGACCAGAAAATTACTTTTCTGTGATTTCATTCAATTAACAAATCTTTGAGGATCTCATTAGCATGATTGTGGCTGTATGCCAGCATCTAGGCAGAAGAGCTAATGCAAATCTTGCACTTAGTTTTGTAACATTAAACATTCTATATAACAACAGCAGAGATCTTAAATGAAAAGACTGTAAAAACATTGTGGGCAGACACAGCCTTTGTAAATGCTCTAAATCTACTCAATAATTACTATATAGTACTGGATTAAATACTGAAAGTCCCTGAGCTGCCTGGATCTGGTGTAGATTTTCTTGCATATGATCAAAATTATTAATAAAAAAAGGCAAACAGTCTTTTTAATGTATATTATACATATGAGAGTAAATTAGTACAAAATGTTTTGCTTCTGCAGACAGGAAAATTTGAGACAGCTACCATTGTTCCGAGATGGAAGTTCGGAGTTTTCACTCGCAGGGATAACAATCAGGTTTGGCATCTCACCTGCTTCAGTTCAGAGGTGTTTAAATAGCTGGATTTTCATCTAGTAGTAGGGAACATCAGAAGTTACACTGTTAGGTTTCTCTGGGAAGAGCAAGGGTTCTGAACACACCAAGAGAGAGATGCACTTAGTTTCCCCCTCCCTCCTTCCTCCATCAGCATTCCCAATGTACAGGTACAGATGCCTGGCAGGTATGGAAAGACTGTTACTGTTTAAGTACAGTGAGCTTCCCATGGTGCATAGTATGGATTGGAGTAGATGAGGCTGAATAGAGATTACAAGAACTCTTAAACCTTGTTTGTAACAAAGTCTGATATCCTTTCTGTGTTTGTAGCGTCAGATAAGTAGGACACTGAATCTGACCCTGTCTTTTAAAGTACTGCTGAAAATTTGGGGTTTATTAAAATACTGCTAAAATTTTGGAGGCTTTTGTTGTCAGGAGTGATACATCTCTTGACGAAAGCTTCCAACTTGAGTCATTGTGGTGGAGCCTTCTGAAGCCAGACTTTCCAATGACTAACTAGAGCCAGTGCTCCTGGTGACCTGTTTGCTTACAAAATCAATAATTCCCAGTGTATCTCTGAGAGCTTCAGTACCAATTAATCTGTCAGCATATCCTATTTTAACTTAAGGTGTAATATTATAGTAGTCATATCCTATCATAACATCATATGTGACATCTCATTGGTAGCTAATTAGTGTTTATTTTGCCCATGTCTTGAAGAGCATGCTTTTAAGAAAGCACTGATCTTCCACTGTGGCATGCTAACTGCAGGGATACCTGTTACTGCTGCTGGCTGTGGAGCATAATGCATTAGCTTAAGTGTTAGAAATGCAAATTGTTTCCTTCTACAGCTGTAAAAGACTGTCATGACTGAATGTAATGGTAACTCTGCTGTCTTGTGTTGTCCCCACATAAGATCACATCCATGATCAGTTTCTCAGGCGCCCACTGATGAGTAATGGATGGGTGATGGGGTCTCCTTGAAGTTGTGTGAACATACTTTGATGTGGTTGAATGATGCTTTTTGATTTATCAGAAACATATTTCCTGCTTTTTTTTATTATTTTCAATTAAAATACGATAAGAGGCAGAGTTATGGCTACCTAGGCAACCTATCTTGATATTTCCATATTTTCTGCTCTGAGTTTTCTTCTGGCAAAATTATTTTAACTTCTGGATTTGCTAAACTTTTAGAGGGCTTTGTTTGTTTACTTTGTTCAACTAGATAAATGTATCAAGGTCACTTGTGATTAATTATATAGATATGTATACTTTTATTTATATATATATGTATGTATTTCATATATATATACACACCAGTTTTGATAGTAGCCACTTGATCCCAGACTTGCTGTGGGGAGATTTCTGACATAGAACTCAGACCCTGAGCTTTGTCTTGGTATCCCTGGGTTTCATTTCAGGGTAATCTGTTCACTGGGCCCTATTCACTTCTAATCCTGCTCATTGTCTGAAAGGAAATCTCACAGCACTGTGACCTTTTCTTGTCTGTTGAACCTCCTGTAAAGGAACAGCCCTGATCTTACTTAGAGTGTGTGTGTAGAGTTACTGTGGAGTTGGCAATAAAATGCAAGTAAGGCTTTACAAGAAAAATGTACAGAAACTATCCTTTTTACTGTGCTTTTATTACATTGGATTGTGCACAGATGGATGGGCTTTTAGTTGGCTCAGGAGTAAAGGGCCCACCAATATATATCTAAGCCATTCTAAAGCAACTTGAATTCCCTTCGGAGCAATACATTAAAGTGCCTAAGAAAATGGACTTTTTTTTTCTTACCTCGTGATCTTTCTGCTTTCCCATCACTGGGCTGGAAAGACCAAGTCTCCAGTGAATATTATTATTAGTCAATAAAGTTAAAAGTGGCAGATCATATATATATATTGGGAGATAAATAATAACAAAAGTAGCCAGAACTAGGGTTGCCTATAGCTACTAATAAAATGTCACCTTCATTTTAGCTCTGTAAGCCTCTGAGGTCATGCTTAAAAATACAATAAAATCTGATGCTCTCAATGAGAATACAGCTGACTTGACAGATATAGAAATGTGTTTCTAAATAATACCATTAAAATATAGTGGACACGCATAAAAGATTGGAGATACACCTAAAATGTGATTCATTTCAAGTTCCTATTCTGCTAATGCGATTCAGATTTTTTTTCAGGTATACGTTTTTACATTGGGGGAATATCTTATGTGGAGCTTGGTAGATTTTATAAAATGCTTTCCTGGCTGTGTTGATTTCAAAGATACTAATGCTTCCTTACTTGATACATTTAACTAGGAACTTAACTACAGCTTTAAGCCATGACTGGCAACTTTCTAAAGAAGACTATCATGTTTATACTGCATTAAACTTCTTGCATGGTTTTGTTTACAGAATATATGCCAATCAAGTAAAATTTGTATACATATTTGCCCAAGTTTAAAAGAAAATGAATTTGCACTATTATGTCTGCTTTCTGAGGAATTCTGAGAAACAAGTCTGTTGCTGGGAGCAGGCACATAAACATCTCAGTTGAAGTAGTTCTGGATTGATACTTTTATTTTCTTAATAGGAATTGTCTTTTTGTTTTTAAGAGGGAATATCCACGAAATAAAACCACTTTGGACTTGCAAATATGTCTAAAGCTGAGGGTAAAATCATCTTAAAAAATCACATCCTCATGGACTAGTGATGACTTTGGCTCAGCATGTCTTCCATTGCAAACCTTATTTCAAGAGATTAATCAAAATTTGAAACCTACGCAGACATCTGCAGAAAGCTGATGATCTGCCTAATGATCCTCAGTACTCTGAAAAGACCCAAAGAAAATAGTCTGTACTTGCTTGCTTTTCATTGAGAACCGTTTATTAGGGTAGATGTCAAATGGATAGGCTATGGTAATAAACAAAATGGGCTTATAGTTTATACTGTGGGGCTAGCTTTCGTGTCTGCAGCTTTGGATAACTACTGCTTATAATAGCCTTTTTTGCCTTCATACTTATTCCTGAAAAGGACTTATTGAACTGTATTTGTTCAAATAAATCTTTTTAATTTATGTGTAATCAGCAAAATATAGAGTTCATCTATACATATTAGTTTTAACCTAATAATGTTGTTCAATTAATAGTAGTAGTAGTAGTTTTGTGTAAGCACTGAACATTTAATTTATGTACCTATCTGCAGCCTGTGTATGCGCATAGAGACTTTGTGACAAGAATTGTATTAGATAGGATTCGAAGCCATAAATACCTTCTGCTTCTCTTTATTGGCAATCTGAAGTGCCATTGATCTGCCTTCTTAGCCAATGATGATTTGTGGCTGAGGCCATATTTTAATATACTTGGCCTGGTTAGTTTTTGCAAATTGAAGCAGCTTTCTATGTATTCCACTTATTTTCTGCTTTAATTCTTTGAGACAGACTGTGAAGGTTGTCCTGATTTTAACATGTGTGCAGAAGACCAAATGTGATAGAAGACTGAGCTGGAGGTAGCCCTTTTCCTGTTGTAACATCCAAGGAAGGCATTGAGGAGGAGGAGATGTCCACAGAATCCCCGCCGGAATTTCTCCTTGATAATTCTGTTGGAGCAGTAGGATGAGAATAGGTTTCTGTCTAATACCCAAGGGCTTCTGGGATCCTTTGTGCTTCTACATCCCAGGAATATCCATCTTTATGACAGCACAAATATGTTACCAGCTACTTCTGTTGATTTGGGCTGCAAGATGGCATTTTGTTGTGAAAGTGATGTGTGATACTGCTGCAGCTTAGATTTTTGTAAAATACAAGCTTCCTCCCCAAGTAGCAAGTGATAGGATGAGAGGAAATGGTTTTAAGTTGTTTCAAGGGGCCTTTAGACTGGATGTTAGGAAAAATTTCTTCACCAAAAGGGTTAATGAGCACTGGGGAGCAGGCAGCTTAGGGCAGTGGTTGAGCTGACATCCTTGGAAGTACCTAAAAGACATGTAGATGTGGCATTTAGGGGCATAGTTTAGTGGTGGACTTAGCAGTGTTAGATTAACAGTTGGAGTTGATTTTTTTTTGAGGGTCTTTTCCAGTCTAAATGATTCTAGGGTTCTAAGATCCATGGAAACTATGCTTTCGCAGGCTCTGTCTTCTTCCCTATCCATTTCTCCTAACTTTCCCTGCCCTCTTTAGAGATCTTGCAGGTTGTAAACCTGTATTGCACTTTCTGCTGGGGTAAAAGAAGAAAGAAATGGGTTTGCAAAGATACCTTGTCTCTGGTACCAGTGGAAAGGGAGAGTGAGTGGTATGTACATGAGATTAGAAAGGGACAGTGAAAGTCTTTGAAATATGTTTGGGTAGGAAATATTTACCTTGGTATGTATGGGGGGGTTTCTGCATCCCTCAGAGGAGATACTATTTTTAATGACATGGGAAAGATCCAGTGATTAATACAGGTACACTACACTGTAAAGCTTATTGCACTGTATCCACCACTCTTTCACTTCAGTAGGAATATGGGCTTTCTAAAACTTGTGCATTTCCATTTCAACCACTTGGAACATTCAGTGGTGAAATACCTGTAAGATCACGATTTTACCAGGTTTGTTGTTTTTTTCTCCATTCAAAACTGTCTTGGCCCCAGTACTTCTGATGCCAGCTGAAATGGGACTAAATGCTCCAAGAAAATGCCTCAGTGGCATGTGAGCAGTCAGTCTTGGATGGCATCCAATGCATCTCAAACATCTGTGTGAAGTTGTGCATGTCGGCATGTCTGCGTTAGCAAGGGGCTCTTAGTGGTATGGCACAAGTAGGCGTTGGTGGTTGACTGAGGCTCTGTAGTAAACACTGGTATATTGTCTAGTGCACTGTAATAGCACTGTAGACACAAGTGCACGAGGTAAAGCATAATAAAATCCAAACCAAACAAAAAAGCTCTGTTGCAGTGTGGGGCAGTCTGTAGCTCTAGTAACTTTAAGTACTGCAATGTTTCTTGAGCTAATTGTGATTATGCATCTTGTGTGTGTGTAGAAAAATGCCATTGTATAAACGTTTGTCGGCAAATGGACTGCCGTCAGTTACCTTTCTTGAACCTGTGACATTTTCATAGCAGAAAAAAATGTCTTGAATAACCATGTTTACAAGGTATTCTTGTTTACTTCTCATGTGAACCTTCATGATAATTGGTAATCTAGTAACAAAATCTTGGCAAGATGACTGCAGTGCTATCAAGTATAAAAAATTCTTGCTTGCCTATTCCTAAGCTGTTGTAAAACAGCAGTTGTATTAACAGAAACACACTTAGCAATAATACATGTGTGTGATTCAGGGTAAAATGCTTCTGTTTCAAGAATTTAGTGGGCAGATGAGTATCAGGTGTGAGGGGGGAGTATTCCCCAAAGCCTTCCCCTGCCCTTGGCTCAGTCTACAGTTGATGGAGAGGGAAGCATCTCCAAGCAGAGCAACTCTGCATTGCCCATATTGGAAGCCACCCATTCTCCCCTGACTCTTGGGAAGCCTTGCTAGGCTAGTTAACCCTGAGTGTAAATCCACTTGGATACCATAAGGATTTGGCTGCCTGCAGTGCTCTTTTACAACTACCACTAGATTGGGCTGCTTGGTTAGTGACACCAACGTAGCCGCAGCAGCACAAAAACAGGGAAGAGGCTGAGCTTTTATAGGCATCCAAATGTGGTTTTGCAGGTTGTGCTTACGTCTGTGTGGTTATGCCTATGCTGCCCTCACAGTGCCTGCGGAAATAATTACTCTTGAGTTAGCTCAGTCCACACTGCCGCACAGCAGTACGAGTACAACAGTAGATTTCTGTATCTCCTATTAATCTTAAGGCCAGCTTCTTGTCATCTTCTGTAGACTCCTGCTGTTCTTTGAAGGTATTTGCAGTGTCAAGCTTCTCAATCTTTGAGGTAAATCTCTACTTACTCATTCCAATTTATTTGCTACGTGAGCAGGTATTGCTTATGTTGACATTATTGGAAAATTTGCAAGTTGGGTTAATTGAGTGCAAGTCTTCTCTTGCTGTTTGAGACTCATCTTGAGCACTCACTGTCTGTCCATTGTTAACTGTTATGATGGGTTATTTGCCATGCTAATGCCATTTTCCCGTCTGTGGTTAGTATTAACAACTTGTCTCCCGTAAGTTGCAGAGGAAAATAAAAATACTTCTCTTTGACAGCCTGTCTTCTAGCTTTAAAGCTATAGTCACCTTTGATACCTCTTTGAATTAATATCTGCTACTGCAGACAGACAGCAAAGCAAATCCCATGCTGTTCTATTACACGGTTGGGCTGTATCCTGCTAGGTATGAGACTTACCTGTTTAAGTTGGAACTGGCACATGTGTGAAATGGCTCCACCTTGATTAAAATGCAGAACCATCATACTGCTGTTGGGGGGTTAGGTTTTGAAGATGTTTGGCCTATATTCTTTTGTACAGTTTTTTCTTCTTTAGCTAAAGGAAATTGCTTCTCATCCTCTACCAGGACTTGAAATAAA
Organism: Melopsittacus undulatus; assembly: GCF_012275295.1. Taxonomy (NCBI): domain Eukaryota; kingdom Metazoa; phylum Chordata; class Aves; order Psittaciformes; family Psittaculidae; genus Melopsittacus; species Melopsittacus undulatus. Next base: position 66,155,365 of record NC_047527.1, on the reverse strand, counting down.
TTTATCTTCTTTTATCTATAATATTACCTGTAAGTTATTTATAGGCTATGATCATATTCTGCTCAATCCTCTCCTCTGGATTATATAACTTGAGTGTCTGTAAGTCAGTCTTCAATATTCAGTATCTTATCCTCCAATTCCTGTATCATTTAAGTGAGCCTTCCTTGTATATGCCTAGTTATTTTATACATATATACATTTATTTTTTTTTTTTTGGCAATCCATTGAGGTAAAAGCTGTATATGTGGTATTCCATTTGTGGTCATGTCATGGCTTTGTACTGTGGAATTATTGCCTCCTTTTTTTATCTTCTTGTTTGTAGGAGATTCATACACATTGGAGACCAGCAGTTGCTTCTCCTGCAGACAGCTCAAACTTGCAAAAATAATCTTTAATCAGCAATCAAATATTGACCCTACTTTCAGATAGTATCACACTCAGTACTTCTAGGCAACTATAGTTTTTGTCAGTGCTGCTTATATTCCAACCTAAAGCAAGAATAGCTTTATTTATTATGAATAAATATTGCTTTGTTTTCTGTGTTAGCACATTTCAAATGCTTGGGGATTACTGCCCTTTTTGGTTTTGCAGACAGTGACAAATGAAATGGGAAGATGCAAAATACCTCCTCCACTTAATGCTCAGGGGGGAAAAGAAAAAACCCACAACAAACAAAAACCCTCACACACCCAAATAAAAAAAAGCCAACTCTCAAAATATTCATCTTTACTTAAGATGTATTTGTGTTTTGATTAATTTTCATGTGTTTTTTGTCATTTCTGATTTCAAGAGAGCAACAAAGTAATAGTTCCAAAGTAAAGAGAAACCGACTGCACGTAAGACCAGCTCCTGGGCATATCGGAAGTCTCACAAAACCAGCTTCTGTTTCTGTGTTTAGGACGCCTCTGAAGTTTTACAGGCTTGGTTGATTTTGTTCTCCACTGCACCCCTAGAGCACATCAAACCTCTGAACTGTGTCTGATGTATCCATCGTGAATTCAAGATGTTTTTAGTTTCAGTGTGATCCAACAATGAATTACATTTATAAATCAAATTGTATAGAAATTTCATGGGGTTTATTAATGACATCTACAGTACCTTTTATAATTAACAAAAAAATTAACTTTATGCAATATTCTTCTAATGTACATTTTCTAAGTCAGTAGTCTCTTTCTGCTAAATTTATCCTATGTGTCTAATGCTTTCTCTGCTGCTGTTTTGCCTCCCTTGAGTAACATTTAGTACCTTTTGCTTCCTTCGAGTTGCTTATCTGTGTGAAATAGCACACATACATCTTGTATTGTTCTTGCCAGAGTGAATGCTAGAATTCCAGAATTAGTAAGAAAGCAGCTTGTTCCTTGATTATGGGATTCTCCTACTCATCCAGATGTAAACACTTAGAGACTTTATGCTGATTTTTATATCCATTGGTGGTTTCTTATCCTTCCCATCTAGATTTATCCTTGGCATAAGTGACCACATTTCTTATTTGCTTCCACACTAGTCTATGCCAGCGATTAATTTGTTTTGTTATCTTCAGTTGGAAAAAAACGTAGGTGTAGCTGTGATACTGCACAAAATATTTTGGTGCCGGGTTCTGGATGATGCTTTATCATACCTCCCATATAAAGCTGAATAAGGTAAGCTGTCTTTAAAATGTGCTAGCTTCCTCTTGTGGTTCTTGGCAAATCCCTTCTGACTGCTAGGTCATAGTGATTATCTAAAAAGAAGTCCTAAATGCATGAAGTGCTTTAAGATTAGTGCCAAAATTAATATCATTAAGTAGTCTAATGAACCAGGTGTGTGGCCTTTTGAAGTTAGAAGTCACTGAGATCTGGGAGAGCAGTGCTAGTTCTGAAAAGTTGAAAGGCAGCCCTGCTATCCCAAGGGAAGCCTAAGGAATGGGCACTTGCTGCAAAAATTGAACTGGAATTAGAAAATGATGGGATTTAGGGAGAAAATATACACTATTTGAAGCCATCTTTCTAGCCCCGGAGCTAGAATCTTGTCTCATACCTCATTGCCACTGAATCTGCAGAGATGTGGCTTTGATTACTATCTCCTCTGTAAATGACTAGTTCCTTCCTAATGTCTGTCTCGGGCTATTAGACGTGGAGTTCATCTTGCCGTACTGTGCTGGGAACAGAGGAGTTTCTGATGGTTATTCCTGGTTTGCTTCCCCCCGTCTTCAGCAGGGCAGGCTCTTGAATGCCCTTGACATTACTGTTAATTGAAGGGCAATGAGGGGCAGTTGGGGGGAGTGAAAAATGTGTGGTGGGAGATAAATATGTATAGATAACAGGTTCTCGAGATTAAACCAAACCATTTAGTTCCTACTTATACAGCTGAAGCTTTATGTATTGTTTTGTTTCTGAAACAAATGATGCTGCCATGTTACTCTGAACTACAAAAGCCTAGGAGTGCCCTTGCAGCCCTGCAGATCTGTCTGGCATCTGGCGATGAGGCCAGAGAATGGAAAAGGCAGCATGAGTGGGATCCATGCCACACGCGTGCATCCCTGTGGTATTTATAGGCTCTTGGAGTGCTGTTGATAGGCAAAGGCAGAGGCAGGGGCCATTGTGAGCATGCAGAATAGATGTGTGCTTGAGGGGTTTGTGGGTATATTGGTTGGTTGGCTTTGGGGTATTTTGCCTTTTTCTCTGTGGTTTTGTGGGGTTTGGGTTTTGTTTTTTTTATTCTTTTGTTGTTGGTGGTTGGTTGATTTTAAGCCACCTAAATCAGTTAGTCTGTTAGAGCAGACAGCTGGCCTGCATGGGCTAGCTGCTGTCTGTCTGTGTGCTTTCTGGTACCAGCAGAAATGGTTGTTGAACACCTTCATCTTGCAGGCCCTGGAAATGTGGCTATAGCTACTGAGCCACCGGTCGTGTGTATTTGGGGGGAGGAGGAGGGAATTTGGGGAAATATTTGCAGATGAACCAGATGATCAGGGCCTGAGCAATAACTTGTGCTAAGTTCACTTGCATTGTAATGAGCTATCCTTGCAAGGCTACATAAGAATTATTCCTATTCACAGTTTCCTGGTGTCTTAGGGGGGGGAATAAAAAGTCTATAGCCATTAGAAGAGCCAGAGATGCGGTGGTCATAAGACATGAATGACTGCTGCATGAAATGCTCCCCTTCCCAATCCTTCACATGAGGCCATGCCCGCAGCATTTGCAGGCTGTGACATGCGTTTTGGGGCAAGCCAGTACCCAGCCTGCCTTTGGCACACGAAGTCATCAGATACTGTGGGCTCTGGGCTGGGAGTCGGGCAGCCGGGCCTCCAGCAGTATGTTAATCCATCCTGACAGAGAGTTGGACTTGAAAGGATGAGCTTGTGGGAAGTTCGGACATCGGAAGTTGTCCAGCACCACTATAGGCTTAATAGATCCTGTGTCCAGACTGCCTTTTGTGCCTGGTAATCCTTGCACCTTGATTGCTTTGTTCCTTGGCTTGCACCCAGCATGACCACCATAGTGCTTGTCTTAAGGTCTGTCTTTAAATTGGAATGGCAGCGGGGACACTTAGAGAGGCAGGAACTATCTGCTGTCCCTTCTGCACTCTCTTCTTCTTTCCCCCTCCCCTTTTTTTCCTCTCTTTTTTTTTTTCCTTACCTGCCATAGTAAATGCAACACACAAATCAGAGTAATAATCACTTTTTGCACTCTTGATGGGGACCCTTGTTTAGAGAGCGGCTCAGGAGAACTAAGTTGCAAAGTGCTGTTAAACAATCACAGTTTAAGACCAGCAGAAAGTATATTAGCTGATAATGCTGGGAGGGCTTGCGCAGAATATATCCAATGTGAGGTAGGATTAAGTCACTTGGGTTAACTCTATTTCTCATCTATGCCCACTGATCAGTGGTAAGTAAGCCCTTTCTGGTGTGACCCGACTTATATTTATTCTACTGTCGGTAGTATTCTTTGCACAGACAAGCCTGTATATTTCAAATCCGCTTTCAGTTGTCTTGCCTTATAAACCAAGGGTAATATATTTCAGTACAATTTTTAACAACATGATTTGGGTTTTTATTTAGCTTTAGCAGTTTTATTAACGTGACTTTAAATTTTCTCCAAGTGGCCCTTTTGCCATTATGTGAAGTACCAGATATTCAGCACGCTTTTGTGGCCACATAAAGGAAAGTCTTATGTTTCATTTGATCTAAAAATCTGAAGAATTTTTCTGAAGTAGTTCATTATTCTTCGAAGCCATGATGGACCACTGATTCCTACCTCATCAAAATAAAGCTTTTATTGGAGTGTTTTGCAGATTTATAGTAATATAAGCATGAGCATTATATCTCTTGGGATATTATAACCTGTTAGGAAAACAGATGTGTAGAAGTCCCTCTTCTGGGTTTTCTGTTCTGCAGTGAGCAGTTCTAGTGTTAACTGATCTTTGCTTATATTTCATTTACCTGACCTGAGTCTCTCTGAAGACACAGTTGCTTCCACTTGCAAATCAGCGGAGTTGTCTCGGCCTCAATGCTAGTCATACAGAGACTAAAGGCAAACTTTTATCAAGTATAAGAGTAGATGCATGCAAATTTTCTGGCTAATGTGTTCATGAATTTCCCACTCCCCACCCCCATGATCCATCTTTGATCCTACCAAAGAATCTTGAATTTGAGCCAGATTTCTCTGAGAATTTCCCCTCTCTGATGATTGTCAGGAAAGGGATTTCTACAGTAAGCAGAGGTAAAGACTGCTAAGGCAATGTAAATGTGGGAATAAGTAACATCAAAACCAGTGTGGAAAAAAAAATGCTCTTGTCTGCCCCATCTAAATGCATAAGAATTTTTTTTTCTGGTGATTCTGTCAAGGTTTTGTCATGTTTTATATCAAATTGCACAATCCCTACATACAAACGAGTGAGGAATTTTTTTTTAATCATTATTTCCTGAGTAAATTATAGAAAGGAAGGGATCCTGTTAGTAGAAAGCATCTGTGTAATCATCTAGATTGGGCCTCTTCTAGTGCATGATGACTGTGTGCTTCATTTCTCTCCGTAATATGGTTTATCAGCAGAAGCCATGATCTGCCATTGCAGATCTGCCGTTTAGTGCTCAAACCTTTAGTCAAAATTTGAAAGAGATTGGGGAAGAGAAAGTACATAGCCAGGAAGAAACTTGTTCAAATCCATATTTCTTTTAAATGCCTGTACTCTGTAAAAAGCAGAAGGGATGCATGTCTTCAAAACCAACATGTGCACAAAACATGGATTGAAAGAAGTGCTCCAGGGGCTTCAATGATCAGCAGGCACAAAGATGCTTTTGTTTCCAGGTCTGTGCCTGAGGGTATATCTGTCATAAGGGGCTGTTCCTATAGGCCACATAATACTGGGCTGGGTCCTTTGGGTGAATCATATCTGTTGCTAAATGGATACATGAGTTGCTTCCAAATGAAGTATGGAGATGACTGTATATAGTGTAAAGCTCCACTGGAGCAAGGAGGCCTCCCCTAGCTCCAGAGGAACTGAGGAAAGGAAAGAATACTGCAGACAACTAAAAGAAAGCTATTTTAAAACAAACAAAAGACCATTACAAGTTTGTCTCATGTCTGCTGATTCTTGGGTAAATGGAAGACTTCTCCAGGGTAGCAGGTATGCATCTTCCTGCATCCCAGATAGTACATTGGCATTTCACTTTGTGGTGTAAATTTAGTCCATGGTTCTGACCAAAGATATTCTGGCTCTGAACCAGGCCCTAGCACAGATCTCTCATGCTGAAGATCAGTCTCAGGTAGTTAGACCTGGATGCTTTCCTGTATAACTGAAGGCTGATAAACTACAGAAAGAAGGATTGCAATGCAATTTGTACCTAACCATATTTGGAAGGAAGGGTTCTGAAAATATAAGCATCTGTGGTTTCAGTTCAAAGTTGCCCACAGAGCATGGATAGTGTGTCTCCTCTTCCTCTGCTTCCTTTTGAGGGAAGATAGGATTGCTATATTCTAAGCAAAATAGTTCAATTGCAATAAAATGGTATCTTCTAAAAAATGGTTTTCAGCTTATGGTCTGTGAACTGTATCTCAGAAACCTACAGCAGGTAAAGATGAAAAGGCCTTTGCCTTGGGCTTAATTTTGCTATTCAGAGGTCTTCATCTCTGCTGGAAAATATTTAGGGGTCTGTGAACTGAAAGCAGTTGAAAATCGCTGACCTGAAAATGTATTCCCTTGTTTTCAGAAAACCAGCAAAACTGAGTTATCTGGCTTCTAAGTGTTGATGCCTTTCCCCTCATCCCTCTATCCTAGAAATGGATCATATGGTTTATAGCTAGAATACAGCCTTTCATTTCTTATAGTCAAAACATTTTCTAATGAGATCTTTCCATGTTGAAACATGAGCTCAGAGCCTTCCTAGGCAGCTTGTACAATTTTCTGATGTAGTGCAAATTTAAAAGCAAATGAAAAGTTAGATTAGTTTGGAAAAAATGTTTTTCACTTAATTTTAAATGGTCAGTCTTGCCAAAGAGATCTCCCATTATAATAAAGATGTGTTATAGTTCTGGATCAAGGTTTATTTCTATTTATGCTAAAAAAAGACTACTGTAATTGAAACAGATGTGTCTGCACTAGATGTCCTAATTATCCATGACAGTGCAGCCTGCCTTTGGAATGCATGTACTACAGGCACAGCATTCATATATTACAGACCTTTGACTCTAAGCAGATGTCATTATTTTAGTCATATGGACAAGCCAGAAGGCAAGGTCAGAGCTCATTCATATCTACTTACATTATAGTTCCTTAAGTATACATGGGGTGTTTTTGTTGGGAGGTTTGTATGAAGAGGTTATCCATGTAAGGTGTCTAGGTTGGAACTGGCCTTCATTCTGACAGAAGGTGCTGTTTTAAGGCATGTGACAGGTTTTTTGGGGGGATGGGGCTTTATCCTTACCCTTACTTGGCTGTGGGATTTTTTTTTTCAGCATGGAGCATGTAGGAGGTTGCTGTTTCCTAAGTTTTGTACTGAAATCACTAGGATTGCCTGGGGTGGACATCAGCCTAGGGGTTTTTTTTCCTCAAAGTAACTGCTATCTCCATGAAATACGCTTATGTCTGATCATAGCCTTTGGCAGCAGTCTTGAGCCGGAAAACATTCTTCCAGTTCAGGTGATTGGGGGGTGTATTTGTTGCAGACTACTCAATGCAGGTATGAAAATTGCAGCTCATGGAATTAATTTTACTGGCACACTGCTGTGATATTTACAACCTTGCTCTTTTTGTTATTTGAGAACATATAATTTTATTTTGTGATGTTATCCAAATAACTTGGCAGCCTCAAAGCAAAACATCAAAGTGTCCCCCTTGCCTAAAGATCCTTACCCTCTGTCACTACCTTTTTAATTCAAATTTAATTTGACTGAAACCAAATGTTGTAAAAGCTTTTGTGAATAGCATACACTGATGAGGTAGTAAACCCACTACGGGACTGAGGGAAACCATTTTCACGCACACTTTGGCACAGATGCCATTCTTTTCATGGCAGAGAACATCGGGGATCTCTTGGCATATGGATTTTGTGGATGCTGGACCTCTTAAGATTTCTGTAATTTCTGTAAAGCTCACAGGACAAATTGTTTGGTTTTATTTTCAGAAAAGGATTTGTTACTGCTTTCTATTAACTAACTGTAAATGCCGTGTACTTGAAATATTTTATAGCTACATAAAGTCACTGATATTGAGGGCACTGTAGTTTTATGCAGGTTATCTGTTAAAATAGCTATTTTACCTAAAATTTTATTATCAGGACACAGTTTCTGTAGATAATGTCTTTACACGAGGAGGGGAAAGTGAATATATAAATTAATTCCCAGTGCATCTTTGCATGGTGGTCCCTTGCTTGTTGTTTGGGTCATTGAAACCTTTAGAAGGGCATGAGAATAATCTGGTTTAATGACAAGAACAAAGAACCATCTCTCTGTTCTATAAAGGTGCAGCAGATGTAGGGAATAAATTATAAATAATTTTCCAAACATAATGTATAAATTTATAGCACTGACATCTTGATCTTGCATGAGAAATGCAGCATATACATACTAAACAGAACAGTTCATGCTAACCAGATGCAGGGTCATCCATTAGCAATACTTTATCTGATTAGTGTTGTTAATGGAAGGGCTTATCCAGCCATTTTGTAAAAGCTGATCTGCTGTACATCATGATTTCTTGGCAATACAATCATCAAGGCTGACATGGCTAAGACAGCCCAGCTATTAACCTGCTAGAGAGAACTGGACAGAAAAATATACTGGGCAGTCAATGAAATGGAGACCCTCCCATTTATTTTTTCTTCCATGCATAGCATTACCCCCTGTACTGTTACCTTTTCTGTCATTTCACTTGGCAAATTATTCAGGCATCTTTCTTTACTCAACTTCTAATGTATTCACTAACGGCTTGATTGTGATAATTTATGGTAGTTTTGATTTTATATTCATGGTCTTGATAAATGAAAAGGTAGTGCTGAAAGGGCATGTTTCTGAAACAGATGGAAGTGCTGTAGTAACACCACAGATTTTTTTCTTTGAAATACGTGGATTATTAAGCAAATAAAAATTAATCCTCTTCCTAAGAATGATTTTTGAGAATGGAATATCCTGTGTTAACTTTGAAGATGACCTAGCTAATATTTTAATTTTGTACAATGCAGTCCTGTTATTTGTTTTAGTTCTTCTGACAAGATCAGAGTATTTAATGATCTGTCTTCATACACATCATACACACATATACATATAAATAGTATGTTTAAATATTCACAATTCAGCATAATTTTAATCACTTAGAATTAGTGTAGAAATCAGTTAAACAAGTAATATTTTTGTTTAGAGTAGTTTTGCTTTTGAAGGCACTGTTTGGTTAAAATGTAGTGGATTTCATGTTTCTTTTGAATAACCTAGAAAAAAGTATTCTGTTTAGATGTTAGAGTAAGATGTTTTAAAACAAAATAGGTTTTCCTGAGTTATTTGCCTAGCTCTGACGTGGAACCATTTTTAATTTAAGATGCTGAAGTGTTTAAAAAGCTGTTATAAGTTTAAAGTCATTGGAAAATAATCCTTAAACAAATGAGGACCTACTATGACTTGCATGCATTGTAACAACCATGTGAAGTAGCTGTGCTAGCACAGAGCAGTGGAACCACAGTGTTTCTGTTGGTATTGATCATGATCCCAGTGCTGTACTGTATATCAGATAGCAGCAGCAGGAAGTCAACTCTTTGTTGCCATGGTTGTGGACCTGCACCCTTTGTTTGGCATATCTTCTCAAACTAAAACCATTCCTTCCTTGTTTTCAAGAATAAAATAAAGATTAACTAATTTGCTTGGAAATATTTTAGATATTTTTCTGCTAAGACAGGGTGATTTTGGTTGATGTCTGATTATGTGAGATACTTGTATATATTTTCCAAAAATTATAATTGAGCTTACCTACTTATATTTTTTTTAAATATACTTCAAGTATTGAAGACTTCCCCCATGATTTCCCCAGTATTTCTTTATTTAGTTTTTCTTATCTTTCTCTCTATTAGACACACTTTCATGCATTCTTGTCTTTCTAACTTTGCTTACATTTCTGGAAGTAGTGCTGAAACTGGGGTAGGAAGTACAAGGCGGACATGAAAGGAAGCTTAATCTTGGGAGGGAATGTCACCAGAGGCAGGATGATGAGTATATGGGATCGTAGGATTGATGTGAAGAAAAAATGAGAATAAACAAAGATGGTCAGGCATACTAGATAGGAACACAAAAGGAGATAAAACAACAAAAGAAAGCAAAGGGAAAAGAGCATCTGGAGATAGTGTAAGGAAACGATAAAGGAGACAGATGCTATGAAGCAGTAAGGGATGTGGTGAGAGTCCTAAGAGGCTAGCAGATGGACAGGTTTGTGGTTTTTTGGTTGTTTTTTTTTTTTTGGAGGGGGAAGGGTGAGAGGGTTGGGGTGTTTTGGGGTTTGGTGTTGGGATTTTTGCTTTTGTTTAGGTTTTTTTTTTGTTATTAGGTTTTTCTTTTGTTGGGGGTTTTTTCCTCTTAAAAAAAAACAAACACAAAAAAAAAACCACCAAAAATAAACTCTAAGAAAATACAGCACCACCCTTAAATGATGACATCCAACAAATCCATAGCATTAATCCACTTTCAAGAGAAATCAGCTAGGAAATCATAGTAAAATGTCTTAAGATGTTGCAGTTGTAAACTGCATCTCTGGACTCTCAGATGGTGTAAACTGAAGGGTAGCTCTCCACTCATCACAGCTCTTCCTCTGTTATTAGAGTGTGAGGGCCTTGCTAAAGCCTTAGAAGAAAGAAGCAGCAAACCCAAGTTCACATGCTGCAGAAGATGTGCACACTAATGAGCATAAACTCCTGCACAATGCTTTTTATATCTAGTACCTTTCATATCTAGAGTCTTTTGTGCTTTTTTTTCTGCATTTAGTTTCATATCTGAATACTTCACATATCTGAGCCATGATTCCCATGTGGATTATCTGAAAAAGTCTATGTTGAGAATATAGCATACTTAAGCAGTATCTCCTTCTATTTCGAGTTACCCAAGATCTGATCCAGTAGGACACACTCAACTTTCAAGTCCTCTGGTTATAATCAAATCGGTAGATATCAGCTCGGTCAGAACAATGTAGAATCAGAGCAACTGGAGTGCTTTTGATGACTGTGCCTGAATTTGCAGTTAGGTCCTTCAGAACGCAATCCAGGCACTTAGTCTGCATGAATATAGGTAGGAAAAGAAGTGGGTTTTTTTCCTTCGCAAATGAATTACATATTTCTTGCTAGGAGCACTCAAATGCTAAGTTTCTCCATTCTTTGTAAGCATAAGGGACTGAAAGTGACACAGCAGTCATCCTTGCCAAATTATATACAGCATGATAGCAGTGACACTAATGCATCCTCTAATGTCTGCTTAAACACTGCTATGCCATATTTGACTTAAAAGGAACTGTTGTTTTGTTACTGGGAATGACAACTGTGCACTTCTCCTCCCCACACAACATCTTGACTGAACAAGCTATTGAATGGAATATGCTCTAAGTGGCCATATTTTATATTAAAATTTGATTAAATTCATTCTGTAGGCCACTTCAATGTGAATCGTAATTATATTATTCTGCCAGTAACTGAGGTAATATGATAAGAAGAATGTCACAATCTCTGGACTGCTTTTAATGGAGTATATATTACAGCTCAGTGCTTGCCGTATTCGTAAGTCCTCACTTAAGAAAGAAATTTAGAATTAAATGGCAGCTTAGAGCTGTAAAACCTGGTGGGTCACACTCCTCCTGCTCATGCATGAGCTTCACTGGGTGTAATCAAAATCAGTGTGAGATGAAAGTCTAGTGCGGGATTTGAAAAGTGAGGGTAGTGATAAAACTCCCTCAAATTATTAAACATTTTTCATACACGCTGTTCATTATTGCAAGGCAAGTGGGACACTGTACAATCTTGGTTGACCTCCTCTGTGACTTATTTTTAGCTCATCTTTTTCAATAGATGAGAATGGACATGGCTTTCTATGGCAGTTCCTTTTACTGCAGCACAGCTAGCAATAACATTTCATAGCCTTCCCTTAGAGAATTCAACTCCTTGTGTACTGGCACTGTTGTGTGGCTCTGTGTTTTCAGCCGTCCAATGCAGTTTTGGTTTTAATGAGTGCTGTTAAAAGAACAAAAGAGAAAATCTTCCTGAGGCACTAAAGAATTAAAAACGAGGTAAGCAGTTGGCACCTGTGTTTTAGGTAAAAGAACAGTTTCCAAGTAGGTATTATGTGTTGTAGTTTCTCCATGCTGCAAGTTATGGTGATGTATTTTAAAATAATGATTCACAGTTGTTTATTTGATACTAAATGGCCTAAAAACCACTTTTGCATACAACTATAAAAAACAGTCTTAAAAAAATAAGCCCCTTGCGAAAAGGTTGAAATAAACTGAATCAACAGCTTGAAATGAGCAGTAGAGTCATTGCAAATGCCAGTTTTTAGTTTCCCTTGCTGTGCTACTATTTCTGGGAGGTCGCTTTGTCTTAGTCCTCTCAACACAAATGTTCTTTTCCTTAAGTATTTCTGACAAGATACCCATTGTACGAGCATTCTAGGACAAACATCCAAGAGCAAAGGGGTTGTGCTTGGTATCAAGAACTGCTAAAGTCCATTGTGATATAGGCAGTGATGGCTGAGGCACTGCAAGTAACTGTGGAGGCTGCTGGTGTGCTTCCCAGCTGAAGAAATTAATTTCCTGTGTATCACCAGTCAATGTGCATGTCTCCTCTTCGGGTTGGGAACTGCACATGCAAGAATTAACAGCTATGCTCTGAGCTTTGATGCAGAATGTTTTGGTTTGGGGTTTTTCTTGTCTCTGCTAAGCACGCTAAAATGTCAGAAAAAGAATTAGGTACCTTGTCCTGCTAAGCTTTGAAATGGCATTGGATCAGCAGTTGACTTTGGCTAAGTCCTCTTGTAAAAACACCCCTGGGCCACATTGCAACATGTGAATAAACAGTAAGTGTCATTCTGATAACAATGCAAAGGTTGAATTTAAAAATAAATAAAAATAAGGATAAAAAATTTCTGACCTGAGGCCCAGTCCTCAATCACAGAAGTCAAGGCACTTTTCAGTGCATTTCAAGGCAAGCGGTATGTCAGGCTGATGGAGTTTAGTATTTTTCCTGGTGCCACTTGCATTTACTCTCAGTGCCCCATTACGGTGATCGCTGTTTACCCTGTGCTCAGACATTAGTAGCTCTACTAGAAGTGGGTCTTCTTTCAGTGATACTGGAAGTGCAAACTTGTAATTTTAGAGAGTTTTATTTTCACCTCAGCATCAGAATCAACTTCTGTGATAATGAAATTGCCTGCTGGCGTTAGCCAGTGCCTCACGTGGCTGAGTCTCTTCTCATTGGGCTAGCCTCTAAATTTGGGATGTCACTGCATTTATTAATAGGTGGAAATGATTAATTTAAGGAAGGTTTCTTTCCCCTCCATACATGCTTGCTAATTAGCAGATGAATTTTGATGTTCTAATTGATCTGCTGCAGAGAGACAGCTGTGCACCCCAGCTGTCCTCCGCTCCGGTGGGCTTCCTCTGCAGAAGGGAGGAAGCAGCCCCACTACTGACAAATTGATTTAACTAGAGTGTGCTGCCTTGGGGGAGTCGTACACCGCGCTGTCGCTGCAGATGATTGCAGCCTTTGCGGACTACAAATGCTGGAGCGCTGTAATTGCCCAACAATGTCCTTTCCATTGCCTCACTGAAATTCAATTTTTCATGCTTCACCAAGCTTATCTCCAGCCCCCCTCCTGCCCCTGGTGTTGAAATACTGTATGTTGCCTGATCGCCATTTCAGGAGAAAATTCAGGTGTTTGAGAATGGGGTTTAAATTGTATTTAATATGCTAATAGAGGCTAAATGTGCACACTTGGTCACATATCAAAGTATTTGTGTTTAATTCATAGTGTAGTATTCTCTAATAATGTTGTATTTAGCATGTAGTCATTGCTATGAACCTTTTAACAGTAATGTTAGTGCGTCTCCCTTCTTCTATGTGGCACACCATGTGTAGAATGATGACTGTGGTATCCTTTAAGCCCTCTTTCAATTGCAAGTATGAATATTTAAGGCTTCAGTCAACTACATTTGAGAAGACCTTTAAGATCATAAAACCCCATCTTTACCCCAGGACTGCCAAGATTACCACTAAACAATGTCACTAAAGGCCTTACCTCCATGGTTTTTGAACACTTCAGGGATGGTGATTCCACCACTTCCCTTGGAAGCCTGTTCCAATACCTAACTAACATTTTGGTGTTATCCAATCTAAACCGCCCTTGGGTCCAGTTACGTTAAGCCTGGGAAATACTTGCAGGTAACAGGTGCCTTTCCACAGAAAGAAAAAAAAGACAACTGTAGCCCCAGAAAGTACAAATGTCTAATTAATCTTTCATGTCACCCTCCCTCATGAATGGATTTCCAAGCTGTGCACTGCATCATCATCACTTTCTGGAGGCCATTGATTTGGCCTGAATCTACCTCTGGGGGAAAAAGCACTACAAAAAGTGCATTCATGAATTCTAATGTGTGCCACACCATTACCTTTCTGCATATCTGACAGATAACCAAGCACATCCAACACATTTATGGGTGTGCAGATTTATAGACTACTCATAAGTAGCAGCTGTTTGGGAGATCTGCAAGTTTTGCCTGCAGAGGACATACAGGATTCCTAAGAAATGGCTACCCATTATGTTTGCCAAAACGTAGTGTAACTTTATTATTATTATTATTATTATTATTATTATTATTGCTGCTATTATTTGTTCCCTCTATGCTCCTCCTTGTGTAAATGTGTGCAAGTGGGCAGTTGGCAGAAAGGAAAAAAGACGTTGGCTCATGCCATTGCTTGTTGAGGCAAAACCAGGGTACATGTGTATGCAGGTATTAAGCCATAAGGCTGCTAGAGATTTTGTCAAACTGACCATATGTTCAAAAGTAAGTTATGGCCACTAAAATTTTCTGTACTGCACTAAGTTATAGTCCCAAAGAACTGCAGAAGGTTGTGGGGTGGGAGGGAGTCAGGCATCCATTAATCTTGTGTGCCACTGTTCTCCACTTCTGCATATAGGAACAGAACAATATGGGTTAAGCTTAAGCAAGTATTATTTGGGTAAATGTGACTTTCTTGATGTAAGTCAGTTTCCTTAATTGGCAGTGCTTTTCTCAAATCTTCTGTTAATTTATGTGTCTTCAGAATAAATACCTGTCTCTGAGGGTCAGCCCCTATACCACATGTTGCCTTGATAGTTATTTTCATCTTTCAATAGCCTGTCTTGTTTCCTTTGTTATATTTCTAGTGTGAGATAATGTGAGCAATTAGGCATTTTTCCCTCAGAGAATGACAGAAGCATATCTTGCATAATGAGTAACATATTTTTTGGTTAATGCTTATTGGCCATTTTATTTCATTTTATAGCAGCAGCTGAGGATTTAGAGAGTACTACTTGGTGATAGTACATGATCTTTTCAATCTTTGGTAGCATGTAATAAAATGATGCCAAGTGGACCATCACCAGTAGGACTGGATTATGGTATGTCGTTTGTAAAGCCTTAATGGGGAGAAGGGTATCACCTAGGGAGCAGGTGTGCATCCCACCACTGTGTGAGACAGCCCCAAGGAGTGTGGAAGGAGGTGTGCTCTCCTGGCATGCCCTGGGTCTCTAAAATGAGATTGCTCCTTGGGGCTTCTGTGCTAATAGCTGTGCCTGCTGGTGGTGGCAAGTCATAGTTGCTGCTCCACTGGAGTGGGAACAGGATGGATGCTGTACCAGCCCACCTTTGTCCAGTTGTCTTCTGCAGGGCATTACTTTGCCAATCTGCTTGTAAATATCCCTGCCAACCTTGGCAGCTGACTGGTAATAGAAAGCAATGGGCTGCAATAAATAGAGAAATCAAAAGGTCATGTCTCTTCTCCAAATGCTAAATTGTGTTGTCCTTTTTATCCCAGCAAGGCATGAATGAATAAGGCAGAGGCACCCTTTGGCACACTGCTAAGGTTGAAAGTTCTCACGCTCTGCTAATCTCTGCCTGTATGGGTACCATGTCCTGGATATGCCCATCAGTCACATTCACTGGCTCAAGGTCTTTACATTACAATGTATTCTTTGTTGCAGAAAGTACTGCAGGTCTTGTGGCCTCCATGGAGGGTCAGATATTTATCTCTCTTAATGTGCTACTCTGTCTTCTTCATTGCATTACCTCAGAGCAGAAAACACTGTGGTAATCCTTTTTTGTCATTAACACTGTGAACATATGTCCTCTAGATTCTGTCACTGGGAAAAGCCCATCCTCCCTTCACTTGTCTGCTGTTGGGGTAAAAAGCCAACAGCTGCCTCCAGCTGCTGCCAACCCTTTCTTTGCTCAAGAGCATTAGTACCAACTAACAAGGTAGGCTGTTTCAGACCACTTTAGGGCTTAAGTTACTGGGATAGGATTTTCTTTCCCTGCGGTAGAGATTGTTTATATCGAACATTTTAAGCTGTCACTTCCTATGAGATGCTTTGTTGCTAGCATCTTATAATGCAGAATAGCAAACATTGTCCATCTTCTCATACATCTACACTGAAGTTTTGCTGTCATGTATCAGAGAAGTGTTATTCCAATATATATTGCAAAGTACCATTTTATGCTGCTTTTGTTTAGTTTTGGTTTATAAGAAGTGAATAGAATGTTAAAGTTACATCTGCAATACAGCTTCCACAGTATATATTCATGGCTAAGACACTAAGGAGCTACTTCTTCCAATTCGCAAATGAGTACAGACACCAAAGAGAATGCAGTGCTTAGCTCTTGACTACTGTAATGTAATTACCTGTACTAATTTTTCTTTGTATTTCCATGACTAGTAAAGACAGCGACCTAATTGTGTCTCTGGTTGTTGCTACTGCAAAGTACCTTTTAAACCATATAAACATCCATACTTGATCTTCCTTCTGCTTTTGACATATAGATCATAAGATACTGTTAAATTACTCAGGAAGAGCAACTGGCTCAGGTTATCTCCAAGCCACTGCATAGAAATGTATCTAGTGTGAGTGATTTGACAGAACTAGAAGAGGCAGTGACCCCTTTTTCCTGGGAAGGCACTTGACCTTAATTTATCAAAGCATTATGAGTTCTGTGCAGCATTCTACTCTAGCTAGTACTTCAATACCAAGATGCTAGAAATAGTCAGAAATCAATTATTCTGCTTCTGGCTGTTCAAGAAACTATGTTTCCTTTTCTTTGGCACAGACCTAGCAGTAGTGATGAACACGTTCTGCACAACCAGGCTGGATTATTGTAACTCACTGGAGCTGAAGATAAAAGCTCCACAGAAACTTCAGCTATTGCAGAGCTCAGCAGCCTACCTCATTAGTAGGGATAGCACTGCAAACACACAGTGTTTATGCTGTGCATCATCAGCCAGCATCTCATTTGCCTTAGCAGCCAGCTGTGGGCTCATTCAATGCAGAAGGCCATCAGAGTACTGGTATGGATGCTGTTCTGTCCACAGAACATTGCCATACTAGCTTCATGTCTGTGGTACAGTGCTATTGACCATGTGCAGAATTGAAACTCCCTGGAACTGGACATGAGCAATATTGACCAAAGACCATTTCCTGAATCTGAGGCAGCTACAAGAAGACGGTCTCATCTTAATCCATAAGCTTCACGTTGTTTTGAAGGAATCCTCTTACAGTAACAGAAGAGACATTTAAGTATGTGTATGTCGGAAAGGAAGGATACCAAAACTTGGGAAAAAGGAAGAGTCCACCTTGGAGAAGTGTGTGAACTGCCGGTACTGAAATTATCATTCCAGTAATGTAACAAGAGGTGTCACTGATATGTCTTACTGTTTTACTGATAGCGTACATCATAGTTTACATCGTAGTGTACTGTGGATAAGTCTCAGCCTTACTGTCGTGATAGATGTCAAGAGGTAATGTAGCCTTTTTATGTACCCCAGTTCCTACAGGAGCAGCAGACTGTTCCCAACAGTCCAAAGAGAGCTGTTGTCCATGCAAAGATTGGAGAAGGTAGGGCAGAGGGTTGGGAGAAAGGCAGCTGGGCGGGCCAGCAGTAGCTACAGGAACACCAGGAAGAAGGAGTTGTGAAAAAAGTATATTGTTTGCCTCCTGCCTGCCTGCAGGAAGATGGAATTTTGTTGCTCAGCCCTGTTATGTAGCCCTGTTATCTCAGTCCCAGAAATGAGACTGGAGGGCAGAGAAGCTGCGAGGGTGGCCCCTCTGGGCATTGGGTGTGACTACCAGGTCCTGCCAGCTCTTTTTCGGCTGAGATGGGAAGCTGTGCTATGGGGAGAAGGGGCTTATCTTTTCCCCTCTGCTGTGTAGACCACCACAGTTCTTGCACTGCTTCTGCTAGAAGGGATCTCTAAAAGTCACTTGGTTCCACTGGGATGGAGGATTATTTATAGTTACATTATTTTTTATGAGATTTTTTTTTCTTTTCTTAAATAATCCTCAGGAAGGGGATCGCATGCGGTAACCTGATTCTCTGCTTTGTGGTCCTTTTAGTTAGAATGTCTGTCCTCTTATTAATTAGAATCACAGAAGGATTTGTTTTTTCTTTAATTGCAAGTTTAACCACTATATTTTTGTCCAGACATGGAGCAAAACAGCCCTATCCTTATTTACAAGAACATTTTCCTTTCCAAAAGCTCTTCCCTTTTACTAAAACTAGGAAGTCCCACCTTCCGGCCTTTTCTTCCTGGCCTGATCTTTAGGAACTCTCTGAAATTTGTTGGTTGCTTCTAGTTTTTTTTTTTCCAGTTTCTCTGCACTTTCCTGTCTTTTGCATACAGCACTTCTGCTGTACATCACAGAATATTTTCCTACCCCAGCCTCAAACAGCTTAACAGTGTTAGTTCCTATGCAAGTCATAGTTTGTTATGGGCCACAGATCCCCAAGGGATTTTTTTTTTTGAGGTGTCTTAAGGGAGTTCTTTTTGTTTTCTAGCTATACCCAATTGTGTACCTCTTTTATTTTGTACCAAAAATTAAGGTGTCTCCATCTAAGGATGTCGGATTTCCTCACAAACTTTTTGTCATAATGAAAGTAGTCTTCTGCATTTTGGTGTACTGTAAGGTTAGAAAGTGTATCGGTAATTCTTCATAAGGTACAGTGGCCTAAATGTGATGAATAACATGGTCATTACAACATCAAAGTCAGTGAGAGGGATTGTTTACACTGTTTTGTACAGATGTCCATGGTACATTAGTAGAATTGAAATGAGGGTCACTTGTTTTCCATACGAAGCCAACTGTGGTGATGAGTCAGAGAAGCATTGCAGAGGCCAAAGCTAATTCTGTGGGTTTCCTACCAAAATAAGTGGCATGCCCTGCAATTCATGACATGTCTTCCTCTGACCTAGGACACTTTGCTTTTGGCAGCATTCATCCCAGCAGTTAATGCAGACATTCATATTTCACTTTCTCCAGTTAATCCTAATAACTAGCTTTTAGAAGAACATGACAGCATAACATTATGGGTGGTAAAACTGCTCATAAACTATAATAACATGGCCAAAAAAGATTAAATAGATAGATGCACTATGCTTATTGTGACATTTGCTGATTAGGAGGTATAGTTACTTATTACAGCCATTGCCTTGGTGACTTGGAAGCAGACTGAAGCTGTTATTTGAAAAACAGGTTATAAGTCCAAATTTAAAACAACTGTGTACTTAAAACCTGTAAGAGATATAATTATATTGTGATTCTGTTCTTCAGTGTGCAGATGGTAATTCTGTTCATTTATGGTTGCATGCTGATAATGTTTTCTGTAGAACTGGTGTTGGCAGGATTAAGCGTGTGTTAACAGTAAGTAGGCAGCATGTAATACATGGTTATCATATTGTTGATAGGGTTTTGGTGGGATGAAAACCAACCAGACACATAAGTTCAAATGGTGCCTTTTTGTAGCGCTAAGACAGGCATCCTCTGCGTATGTTCTTTCATCTTATTTATTTTTATTGTGTGAAGAGTTCTGTTGGGTTTTTGGTTTTGTGGGTTTTGGGGTGGTTTTTTTTTCTTTTCTTTGTTTTCTTCTCACTTGGTAACTTTTGTTAGCTTCCTTCTCAAGTGTAGGCAGTGGAGTTGGGCATCTGCAAGTATATGCCTTTAGGAATAAAATCCAGTTCCCGGTCAAAGGAATTTGAACTTTCCTGTTGGTTTTAGGGGTTGATATATTAGCATACAGTTATGAATGTGTATATAAAAGACATAAAGAAAACACATGTATCAGAGATATCCATTTGGTTTCATATTTTCTCATTCAACAGATGTTTGAGGGCAATTAATGGAAATTTTTCAGCAGCTTTTTCAGATTAAAAGGGAAACAGATTAGATGGCATATTGCATCTGTGTGTTTATATTAAAAATTCTGTATAATATGCACAGAATCTGACTGAAAACACAGGTGCCATGGAATGTGTTGTCTTGGAATGGTCAAAATGGTTTAAATTCTCAGACTAAACAAAAAAAAACCTCAGTCTGGGCTGTGAGATTATGCCTTAGCAACTCAAACAAGATTTTGCCAAAGGCATCATAGCCCCCAGAGCCATATAAAGCAAACATGGTTAAAAGGAGGCCTCATTTAGCAGCAAGAAAAGCTGTGACTTGTTTCTCTTATTGTCTTTGTTTTTGGAAGGGGGGTATCTCTTCTACATCAGTAAGTTTATGACAGCATCATTATGGCTGAATAAGTGTGTTTTATCTCAGTTTTACATGGTTATGGGAGGAGACAATTACTCACAAAGCCCTTTGTATCCTGTTAGGAACACCCCTAAAGGATCTTCCCTTTTTCCTGTATCTTGTGGGATGCAGCCCTGATGTGAACGGACCTTCCCTCGTGTGAGGCTGTGAGTGGCACTTTAAGAAAATGCACTGTAGTAATCAAATTGCACATAAATGTGTTTAGCAATGTTTGCACCATGTTTAGTAACCTACAGTTTGGGAGACACAGACTAAGCCATTTCTTTCCTGCTGTCTTTGTGCTCTCACTCTTCTTGTCTCTGAAGACTGTAAGCCTGCCAAAGCAAGGATTACATCTTTTGTTCTGTAAAGAGCCTAGTACAGTTGTTGGCAATGTACATGTCAGGAATATTAAAGATCACTCATACCAGCATGGGTACATAACCAAAACTAATTGTGTCTGAGATTGAAATGGTTACTGTGATTTCAAAAGAATCACTTCAAAAGAATGTTTGTTTACAAGATATCAGGCCCTTTGGCTTCTCCATTCCAGACATGTTAATATGTCCTTTATTAGGTATTATTAACACAAATTTATGGCATTCTTCATAAATGTAACCACACCACTTAGAATATGTTGGGGTGCTTTATAGACAGATTTAAGTAATTCAGGAGCTTGGAGATAAGAATGAAGATTGTTGTGGTAGTGTCCTGGTTTCACCTTCAACAGTTTGGTTTCTTTTCCCTTCTTTGCAGCGGGTGCAGTGCTGTGGCTTTAGTCTGAGAGCAGTGCTGATAACACACAGATGTTTTAGTAGTTGCTAAAGTAATGCTTACCCTGATCAAGGACTTTCCAGTCTCTCATGCTCTGCCAGTGAGAAGAGACACAAGAAGCAGGGGGGGAAGCAGAGACAGGACACCTGACCAAACTAGCCAAAGGGGTATTCCATACCACAGCACAGCATGCCCGGTACATAAACCGGGGGGGAGTTACCCAGAAGGCCCAGAACGCTGCTGAGATGGGGCTGGGTATCAGTCGGTGGGTGATGAACAACTGTATTTGTGCATCAGTTGTGTTTATTGTTTTTTGCCTTTCCCTTTTTAGTTTTACATTCTCTCCCCTTGGTATTTATGGTGGTGGTGGCAGTAGTTTTGTATTATACCTTAGTTACTGGACTGTTCTTATCTCAACCTATGGGATTTACATTCTTTCCATTCTCTTCCCCATCTCAATAGGGAGTGGAGGGGTGGTGGTGAGAAGGGAAGGGTTGAGTTGTGTGGTTCTGAGTTACTGGCTTGGTTTAAACCATGACAGTGGGGCCTGAAGGGTTGAGATGATAACTACAGATCTGACCAGAGTGTGTCAAAACAAATCTGTTATAAACATTCATTGTTTCAGATTAATAGTTGCTATTGCAATGTTGATTTATTTGCTCTTAGAGTTGTTGCCCTTGGTCTCACAGTTCCATTATGTCGCACCTTACTTGCAGCTTGTATTCACTGTTTTAACATTCATGGGCTTTGGGGCCTGGGCTAAGGTTCTCATTTTGTTGTACTTTATGATAATGGCTTGTGATACGATGGAATTATTGATCATGAAACTTATCTCATACACATTGTCAGTGTGGCCATCATCTCTATACTTTGCGAACCACCTAATGGGAATTATTAATAATTACACCTCTTCCCACCCCATGAGTTCTCTTTCAAGGTAGTGCAATTTTAACACCTAGAAGTTAATTTGTGCTCTGATTTTATTTATTTTTTATAAACCAGCATAAAGTGAACTATCTGTAAGTCAAAAATCCATGAAGTAATCCAGGATGACATTATTGAGAATAGCACAAATGTATCTTTAAGGAAAGGAACATTTGTTAATCTTGTAACTGAGAGTAAATCACTTTTAAATACACTGTGACTAGACTTCTAAGTGTGATTGAGAGCCCACAAACATAGATATTTGCAGGTCTGTAGATAAACTTGCCTTTTCCTGCCCCTTGGTGGTCTAGTTAGTGATGAAAGGTTGTTGATACTTCTTTAAACTGTTACAGGTCTGGGCAAGTACTCTAATGTAATCCTTGTTCTTCCACCAAACAGCAAGATGTCTGCCCTGTATTTAGCCTCTGAAGCTTTAAAGTTTAAAGCTACAGCTTTAAACATCTATCCTTAAATACATATTACAAGTGCTCTGGATCATTTCTTCTTCTCCTTCCACCCTAAAGTCTCGTGGAAGACAAGGCACCCACCTGCCTGGCTTGCAGGCCACCCTGCGAAATAGCATTTTTGGAATGCATAAGCCACAATCCTGCTAGTTGATACTCATTTGATTTTGCTCCTTTCAGTCGTCTGTCTTCCCAATTTAGAGCCATTAATAATGTTTTTCATCCTACCCTTTTGCTGCTCCCTCCTTGTTGCCTTTTTCAGCAAGAGCAAAGTCTTCTTTTGTTGGCTACATGTTCAGACATCTGACAGGCTGGGACTTTGACTGCAGAGAAGGACGTGGCTTAGAAAAAAGGAGAAAACCCAACAGGATGCAGTAATCTGTTTTAAGACTGCCAAAAAAGATACATCTGACTTTGAAACAAAATGTGACAAAAGTGGCTTTGCCAGTCTCTGGGGCCTGAAAACATTCCCTGAGAAATACTGATGACTGGCTATTAAAGATTAATTTTATGAGGCAGCTCCCCTACTCTCTCTCTGAATATGAGGAACAGATATATAGTGAGCAAGTTCTTTCCCTGGATTTTTGTGCAGAAAGAAAATCATGTAAATCTGGAATTTTACATGTTGGTTTGTCATGTAACTGTTAGCAACCATATCTTGTACAATAATTTGCTTTGTATGGCAGGAAAAGGGAAATGTCGGAAAGCAATCTCTTCTTAGCTATTAGCCACTGGCTAATTATAGTGTCTCCTTTTTGTGTGATTTATCAATGCTAACCCTGTGAATAAAATTTTCTACTAATCTGAATTGTGTGCTAGTGACCAGATAACACCAATAACTTGACACAGGTAACAAAGATCAGGCCAGTGTATTGCATGTAACACCTAGTAATGCAAGCTCTGCCTTTGCCACAAATCCTGTCTAATAAATGGGGCTTTGCAAGCAAGGTCCTAGGAAGGATTGCTGGAAAGCATCTCAAAAGGTCGATTTCAGGCCCGCAGCCATAAGGATCAGCTTTTCTATGAGTAATCATACTCTGAAGGTCATCATGTTCCGGTTTGTTTGAAGAACTTGCTCCCTGCTGTGGTCTGCTGTTTGTTGCCTTTCTGAAGAGTATAGGAGTTGCAATCCTGTTTTCTTGGTACAAGGGTGAGAATCCACTCTGCAGCTGTGGCAATAAGGTGCAGGGAGAGGGGCAGATACTTGGATGCATCAGATGAGGCTTGGGTTTACTGGGAAAGGGAGCAGGATGGTGTCTTGGGTGTTCACAGGCTTGGATTTACTGTGCCTTGTGACAGGAAAGTGCCTTTCCCCCTATTTTTCACAGCTGAGCTGAGCAGTTTGATGCCTGTTTACAGCTTCACACATGATGACCAGCACCTGAAACTCTACCTGCTGAGCAGTAGGCAGCCCAGTGCAGACCTCAAGGCACAGGTATGCCCAATTAGCGGGTTGCTTTATGTCTCATTAACAGAAAGGTAAAGGTTTTCTGCCAGAGCCCCACTGTTACAGGAGGTGGTGAAGCCCTGGTGAGGCCTCCCTCCTAATGTGTGTTAGCCGTGGGTGTTCATTGCTGAACCCAAGGAGTTGTCCTCCCTGTGTTGTGATGGTGCCTACAGATGCTCTGGATTAGCACTGCGTAATGCTTACAGGAGCTCCTTCAGCAGCTGCAGTCACGTGTAGATGTAGATGGTGCCAGAGAGTATGCTGCCTTCAGGAGCACTGATATTCAGTGTGCAGTACCTTGGGAGAGTGCCTAGTCTTGCTACAGGTTCTTCTTCATCACAAGATCAAGCTGGGTTTGTGTTGTGTGAACAGGTAGACAGTTAATTCGTGATCTCTGCAAATGCACTGCTTGGTAAGGATAGACACACAGTGTACATAACCAGTGGAGATACTAAGGATTATGAGACCATGAGAAGGACTATGGTTTAGAGTCCTGTTTGAGTCAGACTCCTCAAGGCAAAGGCAGCCAGCTGCACCCTGTATCCCTGGTTAATTTCTGTTTGAATTCATGATGTGTGAGTAACTGCTGTCTTTCATGAAGGACTTGTGCATTCCCATGGAAAAGGCTGGAATCTGGAGTCTCCAGCTCAAAGGATACTTACTGCCTTCCTCCTTGACAAGAGTTAAGCGACCTTGGCAGTGAGAGAGGCTGTTCTCACTCACCAGCTCTTAGGCTTTGTACAGTACCAGATGTTGTAAGTAGCCTCATAGGCTTCTGGTCTCTGTCTCAGGTGAGCAATGCCTGCCTAATTGAAAAAGTAATATTGGAAGGAAACAGTAGGAAAATAAATGTACAGTAATTTAATCAGAGAGCAGCTGCTTAGTTATTCACTTTCCCCTTCTATTGGGTGTTTGAACTGTTTCTGTTATAAGGAAATAGGATTTTGCACAAGTAATTTCTAGCTATTCATTTTCTACAAAAGTCTTTTACTCTTAGTTCTGCCTTCTCAGCTGGTTCCTGATGCTGTACACTTGGTTGTGAATTAGTAGGTATTAAAAAAATTATATGGGCAGGCTGTCTTTGCTACTTAAGAGGTCTTTATCCCCTACAGAGCCTAAGTGACCTGTAATAGTTAACATATTTATTTCAAAGACTCCAGGGAGGAGCAGTCAGTCAGTTTGTAAAGTAGGTAAATGAATTCACTTGCCCAAGATCAAGCAAAAAATCTCTGGGAAAGAGGACATGAAGCAAGGTCTCTTGTAGCCCACTTTGGTAATGTGTCCTAGACCAGTCTCTGCCACCAATAAAGGCATGCTTAAAGGAATGGTTAACTTTGGCAGCAGCAAAGGTTATTTCTTGGAAGGTAGTACTGTCTGTGTGGATTATTTCTTATTTATATTTTTATCCACCATTTTCTTTTGATAACTCCTTTATTATTACTGTTATTATTCTTTGTATGAAATGGCAGCACTTCTTCCAGAGATGGGCTAAATTCTGTTTAGAAAGGTCCACAGTAACTTTCATAACTGTAACAAAAGTAGCATTAGCTTCCCAGTTGATGTAAGTCACAGGGAAGCATCGGAATTGTATTTGAATCAGGTTGTGTTCTCATCCCAAACATTTGTTACGTTTTTCTCTTTGTAACAAACTGGCATTGCAAAAGATTTATTTGGGTTTTAATACAAATGCGATGGACTTGGAGCTGTCCAGACCTGTCAAATTCTGATGGTTGTCCCAAAGGCATCAGCCACGAACCTGCCAGCCCCTTAAGTACACACATGGTAGGTTTTGCAGCACTTGTGCTTGGCTCAGTGCATCTGAAGTAAATGGGGGTAATCCTGATGTTTCAGTGCCTTGCCTACATAGTGGCTGCAGGACATCATTGTGGAGGCATGGTGAAAATAAAAAGGCCTGGCAAGGCTTAATGAACTGTACGGACTGACTGAAACAAGCGCTGTCCAATAAATACTTTATAATACCTTTTTCTGTTAATGAGCTGAAGCTGGGGTGAAGCACAGCTGCTTGGGGGCAGGGAAGGATTGAGGGGGGATTTAAGTGGTTTGACAGTTCACTCAGCCTCTAGTAATCTGTTAGGTAATGTTTAATTTACAATAGATTTTCAGATTTTTTTTGCTTTAGTCCCTTTTTTAATACTTACTCAAAGTTTTCTTAATGGTTTAATTTCCATCCCAATGGAACATAAAGTGAATAAACAAGGGAATGAGTGGAGATGTGTGAAATGATGATCTTAAACTTAACAAGCCTGTTTGTTTTTTCAAGCTGCTGAATAAATCCTCTGTGGTTTACGCTGCAGAGGTCAATGTTCTGCAGTAGGAAATGACTGGTTATATGTCAGTATTCTCCAAGAGTTCATCTCAATTACTGGATTTGTCAAACATGACAAGCCTGAATGACTGTGTGGTGAAAATAGCACACAGTTTGACTATTAAAGTAATTGGAGCACTGACATTTAACCGAACTGCAAGAGAATTGCAGTAATAAGTCTGAGGAACACAACCACAAGCAAAGCAGAAAATAATGTTTTCTATAAAATCCCCAGTAAAACTGGTGTTTTCTTATGCATCTGCTTAATGTAAGTTTCAGTGTCTTTTAATATTATAAGATTAAAAGGAAAAGATTAATTTTTTTTGCTACATTTTTTGAAGAACTACTACATTTGTATAATTGGAAATTCCATTAATTTCTTATAGAACCTGGTACAATTTTAATATTGTTAAACATAATCTATGTATGTATTTTTAATGCTCTTATAAAGCATACACTATACAGTAAAGTTATATCTGTATACACATGTATGTGGAGATCATCATGTGACAGTCATCACAGAATTATGCTATACATGTGTCAATTGCTTACTGGATCTCCACTAAGCAGCTGTTTCTGGGCTTTCAGGTCTGAGATGTGGGAGTTAAAATTCGATGCTTTGGTAAATGCAAAAGCTTTTCTAAAATAAAGTCACCTGTATCCATCCTCAATTAGATTTCCATTTTTTTAAATAAATTATTTCTGATTGTAAATTTTACATACATAAACTTTTGTAAGACTTATTGCTTTTGATAGCGTATTAATTATACGTGACATATTAAGGCTTTGGAGAACAATATAACTATGAGTCACTTGGATAATTTGGATTTGTACTTGTGGATCTGACTGGATTTTACAGTCACCAAAATTGTATTTCAGCCAGTGGCTGAAGCCACAGCCTCTCCCAGTGTCTCTGGAGTAGGGATTGAAATAATGATAGATTATGACATTAGTCTGAGGGGGCTCATCCTCAGGTGAGTTACCTGCATTTTGGCACTTTAATTTTACTTTAGCTGAACTTTATATTCCAACGCTGGGAGCAAGTCTTCATGTGGAAATCTGGCACCTCCTATTCCTGGTGAAGTGAACCAGGCAGATAGTAACATAATTCTAAACGAGAGTAGCAAATGTGTGGTGCAACTAATGGTATGTCTGAAATACCTTAATTTCATTCATTTATAAGTACATTCTTTGCAAAGTAGGTTAGGGGTGCAGAGTATGATTTGCTATTTCAACAATCAGATCTTAATTACTGTGATATCAACAGAGCACGGAACAGTATTTTAAAATTTAATATGTTGCTTGACTTGACTTGTGCTAAGTCCCGTCTCTGTAGAGCAGTTGAACATTATGCTAAATCCATCTCTGTTGGGTGTGAGTATTTTCAATCCTACTGATTTCAGTGAGACTTCTGCATATAGGTAAGGCTTTAGCCCAGTAGAAATAAACCTAAGCATAAATTTAACTGTTTCACTGAATTTGGGATTTGAATGATCCAAAGCAATGCTTAGTCACAGCCGAAGTACAGATTTTGGGCAGCCTTCCATCAGGACAGATGTTCTAGTATTTCTCTATGAAGAAAATAAGGGGCGATTCAAGGAAACGCAGCAGATGCTTGTGTAACTGTTTGCTGATCTTAATGTGAAAGTGGAGTATTTGTCAGAACCAGAACAATATCTTGGGGAAAAAAAACCAACCAAAACCAACAAAAAGGTGCTGTGAGAATCTGAATTTCTTTTATTTATTTTTTTTTCTCCCCTGAATTACATCCTGTGAGTCTGTATAGACTTGGGGTGGGGGAGAGTGTGACAGACCTACAGGCTGCTTCAGCTTCTTGGATTGCGTTCTATAGAAACAGTTATCTCATGCTCCTCTATTGTTGATGTAAATCCATTCAGTGTCTTGAAGTTGCTCCTGATTTGCCCATAGTGTAATAGAGATCAAAAATGCATTGCCACAGAATGAGCTCCTGTTTCAGAGCTTAAGTGGCCCTATCCCTACCTAATGTAAGTTCATTTATTCTGAGTGTTGTGGCACATTGCAGTTGTCCATCTCCTACAGTTCTTGACAACTTCTAGAATTTCATTATTAAGATCCAAACTTATACTGAAATATTCCTCACAAGAAGGGGCTCAGGTAAAATTAAGTACATAAATAAAAAGGAAAAGGATACTGTTCACTTTTCTGTAGTTTGAGGGGCTGAAACAAAAACCTCAGATTCATGCATGGAAGAAGAAACTCCATTATTAAGCATTATACTGTTTATGCAATTTTAGCTGCCAAGGGTAATGCAGAGTCCCAAATCAGTCATGTGGAAATTAAGGTAGGGAGGAAGGATTATTTGTATACTACTTAATGGCAATGGTGTCCTCCAAAGGAGAAGTATCTATCCAGTTACAGGAAAAAAGCATTATGATCCTGATGGAATGATTAAGTGGCAAAATAGATTGGAATACTTTTTTTCAAGCTACTTGTGAATATAGGCTTGATGTAGAAAGGCCCTTTGGCATTAGTGTAGTGCTTAAGCACATGCTTAACTTTGAGCTTAGAGGCATGCAAGTAGCTTCTTGAAATGGAGAGGTAACCTGGGGCAGTATTCAACAAAACTCAAAAGCTTCTTCAAGGAGGAAGGGATTTGATTCTTGCTTCTTCCTCTGTGAAGGATGCAACTGAACTTCCTTTTGTAAGAAGGATTTTCACTGTAGCATTCAAGGAGAAGCAGGAAAGTAGGAAATGCTTGAAGGAGACACGTCTTCCTGACATGTGCTAGCTTATTGCTACTATCAAACAGCATATTTAATTTTCATGAATTGCCATTAAAATTGTGTAAAAATGCTTCAGTTTTATAGTATGTAAACTTGGAGACTTTCTGCTGGGTTTTGCTTCTGCCTTTAGAATCTCTTTGAACCCAACACCCAGGTCTGCAAGCTTACCAGCTTCACTCGTAGCAAAGAAGGCAGTCATTCGTGTAAAATCCTACTGTCAAAGCTCTGATTCAGACTGACTTATTATTAGCTGCTTCTTAATAGCAAAACTCTCAGCTTGCTTTGTTGTAATTTTTTGGTAAGGTAAAAAAAAATGAAAGTTGCTTTTATTTTTATCTGAGTTTGCTTGGGTTATTTAAACTGAATGTGACACTCAGGCTTCAAAGAATCCTGTGCAGTTCACTTCTAATATCTTGTTTTTAATGAATTCTAGTCACTAGGAAATATTGTTATCTAGGTCAGATTTTTTGAATATTATTTTTCTATGGCTGTGCATCCTGCTGTGATTTCTCTAAAATGAGCTCCCCAATGATCTTATTGTTTTACTTTCTCATAGCATCCTGAAAGAACTTTTCTAATGTAGGCTTTGCTTTGTTTTTCAATACAAATGCACCAATGGCTGAACCAATATCCACTCATCTAAGACTCGGTCCTAAACTTTCTTGGGGATAAGGGAGAAGGATGCAAGGTATCTCAAAGTTGTATCCTTTATGTGAAATTTTGCCTGGAAGGACTGGAGAAAGAATGATCAAACCAGAATTTATTACTGAATTTCAAAGATATTGGCATAACTGCTTCTCAGACACACACAGCAAAATAGCCTTATCCATACTGCAGAGGAAGACATCACTTGATGTCATGGAGAGCTCTTGGAGGTTTCTGAGCATATAAATCTTTCTGGCCCTTTAACAAGACATCTCTAGCTATACGCTAACTCATCTCTTAGTATGGCTCACCAAGTGACTTCCCAGTGCCTTGAACAGGAAAACATTAGGACAGTTAGCTGTGCTTACAGGATGGGACATGGAACAGTGGTAACCAGGATCACCCAGTAGATCTGTGGTGGAGTAGGAAACTGCACCAATTTCTCTTCAGCTGGCCATCCTGCTCCTTTTTGATACTATGTTTTCTTTAGCACTTTAGATGGATTGGGCACATACCTCTATGTTCATTGACAGAATACCGCTTCTCAGCTATGGAGTTTCTTTATTTGGTTGACATCATTCTCCACTCCTGGAGGAATGATCATTTGCATAAAGGTATTTCTATGGTAGTCTAAACAGGTAAATAATTTGAACTTCTGTGTTCAGTGATAATTTTATTTTAATTTCTTGTTGTGCTAAATAGAAATTATATAACCTTACCTGGTAGCAGACACTATGAGGTGATATGAAGTTCATGGAATAGGGTCTGGTTTAGAGGCGATCAGTCAGAATCTAAATTGGCAGCTTGAATCCACACCATTGTCTCCACATACAGTTATTTACATCAAATTTTGTGCCACTAGTGCCTCCCAATTTAAGCACAAACAGTGCTGCAACAGTATCGTGTCAGGAGGGGACACTTTTTGACCTAAAAATGTGGGGTGGAAATATTCTTATATAACATGAAAAGAATTTATCAGAGCCTTCCAGTGAAATCCCATGTACTGCAGGATTTCTGCAGAAAATCTTACATGGGCTACACAAAATTGCAATAGCTTATTAAATTATTCCATACATTTTCTTAAGTATATATTGGGCAGGAAGATTCTTTGCAGTTCACTGAATAAAATGGTATCAGAAAGTTGCCCTTTGCAAGGACATGCTTGTCCACAGTATTGTCAGCTTGGCCTTAAAGTGGTTCTTCTCTGATACTTTTTTCATCATAGAAATATTAAAACCTGTTGGTAATGTAATTGTGTCAATTTGATTTGTGGGGTATTCATTTCTGACAGTGATGTAGCAGATCAGCTTATTATAGTTGAAAGGAAAAGCGAGTTTTATGATCTAAATGGATAAGAAGAGAAAAGCAAAGAAATATTACGGAGTTTGTATCAGAATAAGGATACTCAAACTGAAGAGATTAAACAAAAGCTGGATGACAGCCTACTGAAAACACTTTAGAGTAGCTCTTTCAGTTCTTCGTATTCTGGAGCTCAGGTTTTTGGGTCCTGGACGTCTCATCTCACTGACATCAACAGCAAACCTCAGTAGTCTGAAAACAAGGGCAATAGCAGAGCATTTGAGGAGCAGTAGTTCTCAAAAGCTTGAATTTGGGCTGATGGGATGCAAATAGGTTTGGGTGCTTTCTTTTTTGCTGGAGAAGAGAAATACTGGGTAGAATCACTAGTGCCAAACCTAGATAAAACTGGTTCCAAGGAGTTTTGAGCTCTGCAAATGCTAACTTGGATTATTTGTCAGTTTTAATTTGAGGCTTAGTTTTAATAAATAGAATACTGCAGATTTACTAGATGTGTGCATCTGGTATTGAACTACAGGAGAGGGGGGGAAATCTGAACTTCAGCCAACAAATCCAGCCATTTAAACTGACCTGACCTGATGTAATTTTATTTTCAAGTAACACAAGAAGGATTTCACATGCACTTGAATAGGTGGTGGATAATTGATTCTTAGCAATGAATGCCGAGTATGGAGATGCCTGTGCTGGTTTTTATTAGATGTATTGTCAGCCTTTGACACCATTGATCACAAGGCTTGTTGACTTGTGTGCTGTATGATCTACTTCACACCTAAGTCAAGCATTCAGGCAGGTGGTCAACATAATAACTTATGACAGCTAAGTCTTACTTAAACCTTAGTTTGAAAGTTCAAGAGGGACTTAAATCTTGCTGGGCCTCTGCAAAAAGGGAAGTTATCCTGAAATGAATTCTTCTGTCTGAAAGAGCAACTGGCTCCCAGCCAGTTGTATGTATGAAATACGAATTGTATAGCCAGTTGTATGTATGAAATACAGATACGTATTTCAGTAACCACTAGACTCTGATTAGATTTCCTTCTCCTAGCAGTGTTACTGAAAAGGTACTACATTGGGAAGCGTCTATGGAAATAGAGGCTTATTTTAGTAGCAGTTTGATGGTAAACCCATCTTCTCAATGCCAGTTCCATAAACACTCAGTTCTGGTTTTGTTATGTAAATTAAGTGTAATTAAAGACCAGCTGTTATTTTTTATTTGTTTTATTTGTATACATTGTATTTGTGCTGAAGACATATCCTTAGAAAGTACTTGTACCTTTTCATTAAAGGTTACAATTCTTGCTGAAGCATATTTATTTGGACAGCTCTGGCCAGTGACATTTCAAGATCAAGACCTTTGTGGTTTAGTGTGGAGAGCAAAATGTTACGATTCTTTTGTTTCTACCTTCAGATTCAGTCATTGAGATGGCTGAAGCTGTGCCTGGTGAACCAATGGAGAGCTGTACCTTGCCCTCTTCAAAGCTGGTGGGCAGGGATGGGAAAGGACAGAAGGGTGGCATTTATAGAAAAATGGCTTTATTCTCCACAGCATCAGGTGTCTTCACCCGTGTAAGCTTGGTGATGCCTATAATGGGAGTGGGAGTACTGTCTTGTATTAATTGTGTTTCCTCAACGGAGTTCAATGATCTTCTTCTATTTTTAACATAGACAGTGTTTAAAAATGAATTAATTTTGATTAATGCCTGTCTGTGTTAAATGGCTTTATTTAACAGTAAAATTTCATTAGCAGTGCAATTTTTGTTCTAACATAGTGCATTTTGTACAACAGGCAAGGCATGAAAGATTGACACATTTCTTTTGCATCTGCCTCCTATAATGCTAAGTGCCTTGTGCGATATGTGCAAAGGACAAAGCCTACTTTTTGTAGGGTATCATTCCTTATTCCATTAGAGAGAGATGAAGGACACTTTTACCTTTCACTCAGCCCAGCCATGGCTAGCAGCCTGTGTAAATGTAGAATATGAAGCTTTTTGGAGTGTGCCAGGGAAGAGCTTAATTCAAAGGTTTTCTTTATCTGAAGAAAGATACGTGGGTAACCAAGGAGCTGACACTCCTTGTGGGGTGTCTACTTGGGGATGAGGCACTGCACAGGTTGCCCAGAGAAGCTGTAGCTGCTCCATCCCTGGCAGAGTTCAAGGCCAGGTTGGACGGGGCTTTGATCAGTGGTCTAGTGGAAGGTGTCCCTCCCTGTGGGAGTGGTGTTGGAACTGGATGAGTTTAAGGTCCCTTCCAGGCCAAACCGTTCTGTGATTCAATGAAAGCTGGGGGCTGTCATTTCTCTCAAATATTTTAACCATCTGATAAAATTCCTGAATCACTGCTCGTACTGATAACGGGGCCCGAGTTATTAAAGGAAGACAGGGGTTCTTGTTCTTGGCTTTCTGCTCTTGTATCTGTTTAATAATGCATTGGGAACAGTCTGCCGCTCACTGTAGATTAAGCAGTAGAAGTGAAAATTTTAAGGACAATAAATGAACAAAGTAATCCAAATAAATTTTAGGGAATTTCAGAAGTATACCAAGCGGGTCAGGGCCTCACTTTATGCTGGGCTGTCAACATGTCCTATCTGAGCTGACTTTCCCTGGTACAACCCCTTTGTGGAAGTGGGAAGAGGCATCTCTTGATTTTGCAGGGCTGCTGGTTGCTGGCCTTCCTGCTTCTTCCTTTTTTGGAGGTGAAGGAAACACCATGATTTGGGAAATGTACAAGTTCAGAATCTTCTCAAAGCTAAAGATAAAACAGCCTGTGCATTTCAAAAGAAGCAGACAATAACAAAACACAGTGCTTCATTGCTCAGAGCTGCTCACTGAAGAAGGGGCTGAAAGAGAAAGCAAGAGAAAAGATGTTAGCACGCAATGTTCAAACAGAAATGCTCAGTCATGCTATTGAGGTTTTTTAATACATCCTGAAGCAGCAGTAGGAATGTAGTCTATTTTGCTTGGCAGTTCATCTTTAAATGAAGAAAACAGCCTGTTAAGAGTGTGTATATTATTGAGCATCGTGATGCTCACGTATAGACTGTATCACAACAGCCAAAGGGTAAAAGCCATTACACTTGTAAGAACACCAAAAAGACAGTCTTCAATACATCTTCATGACAGTGATGGATATACCTTAACTTTTAATTTCTCTAATTGGCTTTGTGATACTTAGTGTCTACATTGCAATGAAAAAAATCCTATGCATTTCTTTAAAATAAAGATATGCTTATAGACACTTAATTTACCTACTGTTTCCACTGTCATTGATGTGGCTACCATTTATTCTTATGACAGAGCTGGTAGGGGTTTCTATAACAGGAGTCCTGGCCTTTAATTTTTGTTTTCAGGACTTGACTTTTGCAAGGAAGTATGATCTTACAGGAAACTTTTTTTTTTAGTCTTTTATTTTAAAAAACGGTGCTATTTTTAAGACTCCTACAGCAAGTGTATCTGGCTATTTTTACCATTGTAGATTGGAGCCTAATCTGCCTTGCCCTTCCCTATGCAATAATATCAATAAGCTAAATTAATTTACTCTAGACCTACTGGCAACAACCTCTAGTGAGACTGAGGTAGGAAGGGCTTTGTAAATGTGATTTGTATGTGTATTTTCAGAAAAGGGATTTTTTAAAAACAAGTTCTGCTGGCTTTGACCCAATTTATGTACAAATACAATTAGAAGATTAGCAATGCAAAATGTGTTTTGTGTGTGTGTGTACTTCTCAAGAGCCTTCAGTTCTTGAAGCATGTTATTTTCAAATAGGGCTACACCTTCAACAAGTAACATTTATCTAATCAAATGTGTTTGTGTACTGAATTATGTAGTTATTTTTTTCTCTAAAGTTATTAATTGCAGTTTTTGTTCAAAAAAGGCTTATCCTCATGCTTGGTTTCAAGGGACAAATCACTCTTTTCGAGATCTGGTTTAGAAACTGCCATTATTATTTGGATGATGACTGGATATGTCATCTATCTTGATTTGTTATTTTGGAGAATTATGACTCATTGTAAATTGGTCTGGGGTTCTCTGGCTCCATTGTGTTTATATCTCCATGCCCTACTAATTTACTCCTCATATGCTCCAGATACTCTGTTCGTGCAGTGGCCTGGTTTTTGTCTTTGTAGTATCGTATAATCTCCCGTCACTTGCACATGGTCAAAAATTGCATCATCAGTTTTATTCTGCTTACAACATTACCCTAGAATCTTCCAGACTGATTATCATATGTTATCAGTATAGCAGCTGCTTTCAAAATAGAGCAAGATCCCTGGGGCTTCTCTTCCCAGGCAGTTTCCTAATAATGTGTTCTCAAAGCATCTCTTCTCTCACTTTCCCTGTCTAGCAGTGGACAGCTGTTCTGAAGAGTGCTTTTTCCCAGACCCACAGGTCCAGTCCTCACCTAATTTGTTTAGGAATACAATCAGTGCTGCCCTTCCTAGCAAGATGAAATTTCACTGCTAAAATAGAAACAGAAATAGGAGCCTCAGATGCCTAGATCTTATTGGAAAGTGAAGCATGAATTCAACAGGAAATGCCAACTTTTCTTACTTTGGCTGAACTTTTAAAAAGCCCTTAAAATAAATGATCTCATTGAAGCAGTTTCCTACTGGTTTTATGCTAAAGCTTGCCAATTTCCTAGCTGCCTGCTATTCAGTACAAAGACAGGTAGCATCCTCTGCTGTGCTTTTTTGACCCAGATTCTTTATTCATATACATCGCTGCTTGCAGTAAACAGGAGTTTGCCATGACCAAGTTCTGGATCCTGTTGTCTTGCAACTAAACTTTGCAATCTTTGTTATTACTACCCAGCAACTGGATAAAAATAAAACAAGAGGGAAAAGCTTGAAATACTCAATGACAATACAAGTGAAGATCATTTAAAAAAAAATGTATGTCATGTTTATAGGAATCAACACTGCACAATTCGCATATGTTGCATTTTAGAACTGTATCTACTTTGCAGAGTCTGTAGTAACTTCTCTGTCCCATTTCCATCATAGCCAATGCAGAGTAGCCAATGTGGAAAAAAATCGAAGATGTCTACAGATTTTTACATCCCAGCCCCCTCCTGTCTTTGTTTCTGTGACATTGTTGTTAACCTAACCGTTTTTAGCTGGTTTTGAGCTGGATTTGTGCAAGCTTGCAAAAATAAAACAACTTCTATTTTTCTTTTTCAAATAATAACGCTAATAAAATTGAATAAACTCAGGAGCCTTTATCTAATGCAGAGTAAGCCCATACTTCTCCCAGGGACGCAAAGCTGCGATTAGCATGTTTGAATGCCGTACTACAAGTGATACTTTGTGAAAATGCAGCACTTTTTGTGGGAATGAGAAATGTGGTTGCGAAGCAGGTTGTTAATTAACAGAAGAGTTAGTGTAGTGTTTGCCGTGATTTCATCCTAGCTTAACAGAGCAGAGCCAAACTGAAAAGCCAAAACACAGGCAATCTCTGTTGTTGGTGGGGGTTTTCTGCATCCTGAGAATTTGACTTTATGAATTATTCTACTACCTGTACATTAGGGTAGGGGGCAGAAAATCATGAAGTGTTGATTTTAATCCAAGCTCATGTATGTTGTAAGTAGGTACTTCCATTTTTCTGAGATTATTACTAGCTGCTGAAAAGCTCGGAAATGAACAGGGCAGTTTTCCGTTGCTGAAATCTTATCAGCTTTTTAGTCTGAGTTCATACTGACACTTGACAGCTAGATTTTCTTTGCAGAGGAAATAAGAAGGAAAGAGAGTGTCCCTAGGGTAAAGGCATCATGTGAAGGCAACAGAGCGTTCTCTTGTCCTACATTAATCCTGCTGCCTAAGCAAACCTGTGTGTGAAAGCTCACATAACATCATGTCTATGACGTGCTTGTAAGCGTGCTTTGGGTTAAAGAGAGTGGATACAGTTTTGCCACTGAACATCACTGTAGTCTGTTTTTTATGGTGACATGTTTTCATGGGTTTGCAGAACTTTTATTAACAAATGAGGGGCATTCTGACATCTGATACGGAACATCACTAAATGTATACACTCAGTGAAAATTAGTATTAGCAATGCCAGAAGAGCAAAACTCATTTTATTAGAAAAGGCCTTAAGATAAGCAGTCCATTCCAGTCCAAATTTAAACTGGTATCCTATTTTCTTTCATGTAAAATGCAATTATCTTAGTTTCCCCATGTCAGGTGGGGGTAACTGATGACTGCAGTTGCTTTCATTGTAAGACCATATGACAACTTAGCGTGACAAAAAGCAAGCAAATTATAAATCGGTCACAGATGAAAAGTGCTCTGTCCAAATTATCATTGATATCATGAAGTAGCAAAAAGACTCTTTCCTTATATACTGCTTTATGAAATTGTTTGCATTGCTTGCTCTTCCTGAGTTGTTAAGCCACTTGGTGCCCCACATCATATATGCTCATGCTCCAGCAGAGAATAGTTTCACATCCTGGCAGTCTTCAAGCAGATTCTTAGTACAGCTGTTTCTTTGGGAAGGTGATAGAGGAAGTTTTCCTGCCTCTCCAGACTCAAGTTCCCATTCTAGCCCTGCCTGCAAAGCTGGGAGTGATTCAGTTCTAACTGGAGAATGGCAGCAATAGCTAATTTTCTCTGATGCTAGGGTTAGTGAAGATGCAGTTTGTTGCAGTCAAAGAAGAGAGAATATTGTTCCCAGGCTTCGAGTGTCTTACTGAGGACCCGCTCAACAGCAAGAAATATTTGAGGGGTTTTTGCCTTCATTCCCAGTCATTTCACATATCAGTGGTTCCATTTAATTTATTCTTAAATGAAGTACACTTTATAAGCTCATTTTCCTGAGCTAAAGGAAAATGAGTTCAAGTGAGCACTTAAACCTACATGACTGCAAATGAAAACACCCTATGCTGTTGAAATGCCCAGTGCTATCTCAGCTCTGGTCTGAGGCCAGAGAGCTCCTTTGACTGCCTATCCACGCTCACAACTATGCAGCACAGGAGCCAGGAGGCTGTGGTGTCTTCCAGGGTTTAGGTAGGTCTTCTCTGCCTGCAAATTTATCACTCCTGGCACAAATCTGCCCTAAGAGGATTATTCTCTGACACAGGCTTGCCTTATGCTATGGAGGACATCATGGTGTATCTGAAATGGGAAGCAGAAAACCACACGGGGCAGCATGAGGAGGTCTGGGATGGGGCTCGCACCATGTGAGCTGGCTATGAAGAGGCACGGCTCAACTGACTGTAAACCATCACCCATTGCCCATCACTGGTACCATTCAGTGAAGCACTATGAAACACTGTTCAAAACCCAGGCTTTCCAGCCCCCAAACCCACAGAGACGGGTCTGTTGTATTACAGTTGTGTATTAATTGTGTAGCACTACACGTTAGCAAGAAAAGATTGTTTCATTACTAGTACTGGTGAAAAATCAAGTGATGTCTTTGTGACCACTGTGAACAGGACTACGTTTGTAAGCCAAAAAATTGCTAACTACAAAGCTTTCTTGTTTCCTGTGGTCAAGTTATATTCCCACATCAATGTGCATAGCAACAACTTCATGGAACAAAAGGCGCTTTGTTTAAAATAAATGATTATTCAGTCCTTTTTAATTTAGCATAGAGTGACCCTTTATATTCAGAAGCTCAGGCGTGTCTACAAATTGTTGGAGTGCCTAAAATTCTCAGCATATTAAAATTGCACTTCTTAGATATGGGAAACAGACTGAGCATAGCAGGGAGAGGACTGACTCGCAGGAAGGGAGAGAGCAGAACCAAAGGTGCTGTTTTAGCTTGGTGTTGGTCTCTTGCATGCAGTACAGCTCTGACTCATTTAAAAAAATCATGGTGTGTGATGACTTGTGCACTATGTGACACTAATTGTGAAGGAGAACAAAAGTGGATGTGATACTGATTAGAACAACGAAGCTTAATGAAGTAGTTGCTGAGGCATAGCCTCCTTTCAGAGGAGGCTCAAAGTTGTTTGTTCAGAAAATAAAATACTCAGACTTTTATGAGTGAATGTTGGTTGGACACTGGGGATTTGTGCTATAAATGCTGCCATATTGTAGAGTGGTAACGATATAGACATAGGTGGTATTTTGCTTATTTCGTCTGAAGGAATTCCCACATGTCCGCTAGTAGCAGTGCAGGTCTGTGACAC
The DNA here is from genome assembly GCF_012275295.1 of Melopsittacus undulatus. Lineage (NCBI taxonomy): Eukaryota > Metazoa > Chordata > Aves > Psittaciformes > Psittaculidae > Melopsittacus > Melopsittacus undulatus. The sequence continues at coordinate 66,116,329 of NC_047527.1, read as the reverse complement.
CTATAGATTTCACTTTGCTGGTGGTGGGAGGTGAAGATCATGAAGTTTTGCAAGGCCAAAGGGTTTCAAGGCTTTTTTCTTTACACATCTTTTCTGCTTGAAAGGATATTCCTCAGGACAGAGACTTTCTTCATATCTATTCCATTATAGCACTCACCCCACTGTCAGAGTATGTAGCATTACATGGAAAAACAAGATGAAAAGAACTTTAAAGTGGCAGAAACAAGCTCTTGGAAGTTGCGAAAAGCTAAATGTGTGGTTTCTTCTGTGCTTTCGGTTTGGACTTATTACATATATGTATTGTGTTACAGTCACGACTGACACCATTGCAGCTGTTTTTCCAGAGGAGCAGCATTCCCTCTGGACAGGAGATGAGCAGTGTTTAAGGCATGTAGCAGTTTGGTGTCATGAATGAGAATGTTAAAGAACAGTTGCGTGATGAAGAGGGAGTATGATTTCTGGAAAGGAAACAGTGGTCTTGTGTTTAAATCAGGTGAACTTGAGGCAGTAGACTAGCATTGTCCCAGGGTGTCAGGGAGAAGGAAGGCATGAGGATTAGGAATAGGGTAGTGTGGAAAGAGTGAAGTCCAGCTAGGCTTACCCTTTGGTCTTGGCTGCTGGCCGTGGGCAAGCAAGGCTGATCTGCTCCCTGAGGTTCCCAACACAGTGTGCACAGCTGTGGGACAAACTGAGCTTTGGGCATGTTGTCACCCTAGCTCTGGAGGGTGCAAGACAATGGTGAGGAATGGTCTTTCACAGTGGTTTGCTATTCAGGTGTGTTTGCCCAGGTGTGAAGACTTAGAAAAATTCAAGTTGGCCTAAAGATGGTGTTAGCAGGTGGCCACCAGGCAGATAATTAAAATAGGAATAATAGTGAATTATATTTTTTAAGGGGAGGAGGGGAGGAATGAGGAGAAAGGTAAGGTCCAGTTTTGAGCTTAGGTCTGCCCATTTGGGCTTACTGGAAATACCTGTACATGTGAGGAGGGCTAAGGAGAAGTGCCACTTCAGAGTCTGACATTCTCAGCTCAGGTCTTGGTTTCAGGTCATCTCCAGAAATCGTGCTAGTAAATTTGTCAAAACAAGATGGTTATACAAAGATATGCCAGGACACTGGCATAGAAGTGGGGTGGTAAAGCCTGCTCCTGAATCTTTGATGGGGAAGGCAAGAAACCTGCTGGTACTAGTTGTTGTTCCTCACCATGCACTTCCATTTAAGCATCTTTAATCATTCCAGCAGCTTCTAATCAAATCTCTGTGATTCTTCCTGAAAGACAAAAACGAGTTTAAATCCACTTCAGGTGCATAGGGAGAACTCAGTTAATAACACTGGACCATTTACATTGGAGTGCCAGCAGATCACAAAAATAAATTCAGCTTGCTTGACATGCCTTTGACAGGACATCTGCTGTTGAATTTCACCTGATAACATCTGGGCCCAAGAACTCTTCTAATATGGGAGGGTTAAAAATAATTGTCCTGAAGAAATAGTGTCTGCATTTCTGCTGCATTAAAATTCACTGTAAGCATTTTGGATACTGTTTCTCTAAGGATGAGGAGGTGGTAATTTTAACAGCAAGGCTTACACATTTTCTTCTCTCTGGGGATCTCGGAGCATTTCAGAAATGTGAAAGAACGTATTTATTCAGTGATCAAAATGTGTTTTCAACAAAGCTTTAATTTTCTTAAAAAGTTATAATTAATATATAAGAAAGCACAATACACACCTTTTTTTTGACTTTTCAATCTGTATTGAGCAGTTAGTTGTCACAGCTGACTGGAAAATAATACATGCTGCTCTTTTCAAAAGAGTAAGGTGACACCTGTGATTTGATGTGTAAATTGTTGAAGAAAATTTAGCCTCCCAATTTGACACATTTTTCTAATTTGGTTAACTACCAACACTGCAGCTTTAACACTGATGAAGGCAGCGATAGCAAGATATGACCACTCCTCTTGTTTTGCTAATACAAAGGTAGTTACAGGGTGCATTGCTGAGAAATTCAGCTCTAAGAACATGTCCTTTCCTGTAGCTGTGACTGCTTGATTGAGAAACAGCAAGGAATTAGAGATAGATACTAAGTAATCTTGCGGTCCATGAGCAATGGCAGGAAATTTTAACCCTGACCAACTTAAAATGGGGAAAAAAAATGCTAAGGAAAAAGCTGTCATGTCTGCTGCTTTAGTACTACCTATTTTGTATGGCCAGGTATGGTTACACATTTTGTCAAGGCAGCAAAGTGAGTTTTATAATTGATCATTCCTACACTGTTGTTACCCACTTCCATGTTGTACCAGATGATTATTTTCAGGGTTATTCTGTAAACCAGATGCAGATTTTGGGTTTATTTTTTTGGTTTGGTTTTCAGGTCAGATCACTTCAGTGCAGTTTTGTTCAGTTTATGGTTGCATTAGCATGATTGAGGGAATAAAGGAGTGAAGGAAAAAGCAAATACAAAGGAAAAAGGATAGAGACTTCTTAAACTGCATTTGTCATCACATAAAATGTTTCTGTAACTCTTTCAGAGCTTTCGTTTTTACAGGGTGAGGGTGCTATTGTTCTGATGTGGCAGCACCTTCTTGGGAGTTTCCTAGTGAGAGAAAGGAGAATTGTCAGGAATACTATTATCTGCAACTACACAAATATTTTATGAGAATAAAGTGATTTCAACATCTTCCAGTGAAATATTCCTTACTAGCTGTCAGGCTACGTAAGGGGCTGCTAAGAATGTGAAAGTAATAGCATGTGCACTGGATATAAGGATGCAATGTGCATGTGGACTTGCCTGCTGTGACACCAGAAGCTTGGGTCTGAACTGGCTCAGGGTCATTTACAGTTCTTAAATACGTACGTGTCTAGATAGAGGGAGAATGATTAATTTGAAATAACTTTTTATTCCATGTCCATTAAAAGTTTTTCAGCTTCATGCACACATTTAAAAAGCTATCAGTGTTTAGTAAAGCTAGTTACATTATGCGCAAAACCAGTCAGAACTAAGAACCTCTAAACAAACTGGTAAATGAGAAACTAGTTTTGTCTTGGATCTGTTGGTACCTTTTGAAGGTACTTTTAAACCAGATTGTATTAAATTGAGTGCTATTATTTTGTGATAATAATTTGAGCCACATTGCCCTGTGATGGAGTAAACCAAGTTTGGTGCACTCAAAACTGTCCTTGAATATCAAATGCCATATGTTGTCCAGTCAATTTATTATTCACTGTGAACAGTTCATGATAAACCCGTAGCAGATAAATCAATCCCAGTACACCAGAGAATGTCAAATGCACTTATGAAAACTCTATTTTCTTTACAGACAATTTACCTGCAGGGTAAAAACATTGTATTTATCAAGCTGTTGGCATGCAGTGGTTGAACTAGCTCCAGTATTCATAGTGACCACTGAACTGCCACAGTTTTGCAAGATTTTGGATTTAATGTCCTTCAGTGCCAGCATACGATAAATAGTAACTCTATTACAGAAAGTGTGCCATCATAAAGCATCTTAAAGCAGGAATGGGTACCAAAATAAGTGGATTAGTTTTTTACATACCACGAACAAAAGGGGCACAGAATCTTCCAAATTAAATTTGTTCAAAAAGCAAACTCCAATGAAGCCAACACTTCTAATCTACTGAAGATGTAAATGGCTGTTCCCCTTGCAGAGTTCAAGGTAATGTTACCAGCACAAGGGTAAGGCTCAGTCCTGTATACCTTCAATTACTTAAGCAGTCCCAGTGAAATTAAGGGCATGTGCTCACGTGATGTAAATACTAACATGGCTTTGTAAATCCACAGTACCATACCATCATTGTGTGTTTACAGCTTGGATTAGCAAGTGAACACATTATAGTTTGCACAAAATCCCCAAGCACAGTAAACTACTTCTGGTAGGTACATGGTTTTGACTGTATATTGTCCTGGAGGGTTTTATCAGCAGAGCTTTAGCATCCAAAAATTACATCTTCTCGTCCCTTGATAGCTCGTGCTGGCAGAAATTTGTCGTATAGCTCTAGTTAGCCTTTACTAGAAAGTCTGTTGTTAGAACTGGATGTTGTTTCCATTTGCTCCTGCCATGTCTACCTTTTGCAATTATTATTGACCTGTGATGAGCAGGGATGGCTTTTGTCCCCTTGCTCTGTGATATGGAAGTCCCCAGGTGGTCCATAGGATGTTACTGTCTTAAACATCTGCAGAATTTGCAGCACCATTTTTGACAGTGGGAGCAAGGCTGTAAGTTTGTGAGTCTGGAGGTTTCAGTCATAACACATATAAGCAGTGAGACTTGTGCTTGGCCAGAATTCCTGCAGGGGCTGGGAGATGGCTGTAGCATACAAAATGGCATAGATGGTTGGATTCAGGTGGTTTCAACTGCACCCGAGAGCTTGGACTTTGTATATTCTGACTGTATCTACTAGATGCACCTACCCAATAGGATATACTGGGCACAGCCATTTTCACCTATATGAGCCTGGACTTCAGGATAACTGCCATTTTCTGTAGTGTATGTGCTCTGTCACACGTATCTTTTTGTCATTGCTAGCATTTTTACTCCAGCTATCTCTCTGTATTTGTGTTTTGTTGTTCATGCTCCTCTGTGGGGTGGGCAGACAGGGGACAGCAGAGTGGCCCACTTCCACCTTGAGACAGAAGTCCTTGTTCCTGGTCACACTCCAGAGAAGTACATTTGTATCTGAGCAAGGAAGAATGGGATGAGGAAAGGGAGTTTTCTCTCACAGATCAGGCTGCAACTGCCTTGGGTAAAATCTAACAAGAAGGAAAGGGAGAGAGCCTGGGTTCACACTTTGGTATTGTAGCAGCTACCTGATACAGAATCATAGAATCACAGGATAGTTAGGGTTGGAAAGGACCTTAAGATCATCTAGTTCCAACCTCCCTGCCATGGGCAGGGACACCTCACTCTAGACTGTGTTGCCCAAAGCTCTGTCAAACCTGGATTTGAACACTGCCAGGGATGGGGCATTCACAGCTTCTTTGGGCAGCCTGTTCCAGTGCCTCACAATCCTCACAGTAAAGAACCTTCTTCTTTATGTTTAACCTGAACTTCCCTGTATCTGTTAGCTGTCAGTTCATCCTGCAAAGACTTTTCTCTATGAAGAGCCATAGTTTTTCTAATATGTGCTGCAAACGTATGAAAGTTGGAAAGTGGAATTTGGAGTGCCCTTTGTGCAAAAAATGAAGTGCTTTATTTAAAATTAAGAAAACCTTCCAACAACAGAACAACTCAGTTTTCCATGAAAAAGCTGTTTTCATGAAAGTTTCCCAAGTAGCCTGTCAAGTTACACATTCGTGGGAGAGACCAACAAGATGCTTTTTGTAATAGACTGCGTACATATTTGCTTCCTGTCAAACTTACGTGTCTCGGAGGTGCAAGTCTATGTTTTGCTAAAATATATGAGTCATTTTATCCTCTCGTCCATGGATCCTTGATTTCTTTTAGGTATGTCATCAGAAAGGAATTTCATGGCCACAAGTAAGGAACTCTGGTCTGATGACTTTGGTAGTAAAACTAATAACTGTATCCCATTTTATGAAAGAGTGCAGCTGCTAGTATATTCAGTCTGCGGGTAAAGTCAAGCCAGACTGTAATAATCCATCAGTAGGGAGGAGGTAAGGCCCACTGAGTTTTGCATTATGTGTTTCTAAAAGCTGGATGGCAAAACAGTCATTTTCAGAAGTGTTAGGATGTCAGCAATTGTAGTGGGGGGGTAAGAGAGCAAGTAGCTGTAACTGTTTCTCTACATCAGCTCCTGTGATTTGTGGAATAGAAAGGGAATTATCTGTGTTATGTATCTGCATGACCTGAAAGGTGCTGCTTAAGTATTTGTCACCTTTGCATTTCATACTTACAACTCTTCTGTTGTTTTGCTATTATTTTTGTTGGTCTTCTCAAGCACTTTTAGAGTACAGTAGCATTTCACTGCTGTGGTTATCTCGGTTATTTGTACTCTTGGGAGAGCTGGCTTCCACTGTTTTTCAATAGCAAAAATGTCTGGGAAAGGGTGATATTTGACAAATGTTTATGAAACAGAAATAGAACTTAGACTTGTTTCATATTTAGGAATTCTTAGCAAAGTAGCTTGCAGAAATTCACAGTATTTGGGTTTGAGTCTCTTGAACTAGCTGGCAGAGACCTTTGTCGGGAAGGAAGTAGGTAGCATGGCTCAGAAGGAGGAGAGGCACTGTTAGTTTGCCCAGGGCTTGGGGCTATAATCACGGATATCCCTCTATTAATGCACACACACCTCATATAAAACATGCCTTAGGCTTTTTGTACCATTTGAAACTTCATCTTTGAAGAAATACTCTGGAAGGTAATAATGTCCTGTTGGAGGTTTGGGAGGCTTTTTTTCAGCTAGACATAATGACAAATTATCTGTGTGATTCTTCTCCAAGGTCCTAATACTGTAGCAGAATTAATGTTTCTCAAACTTTAAGACAGACAGACACACACACACACACACACAGAGAATACCCACAAAATTACTAGGTTCAACATTTTCAGGCTGCCTGCTTCTTTTTTCCTCAGTTTGGCCATTAACCAAATATGTCAAGGTGAGAAATTGTGAAGTAGAGCCATTATCGGTAAAGCCCTGGAAATTCTTCAGAGTGGTTCACCACCTTTCCAATTTAGAGCTCAGGGAAGTCAAAGGAAACAGAGGGAAACATTTAACACGCCATGTATGTCTGAAACTTCCTTTCCCTAAAATGCCTTCTTTTTCACCCTCTTATTTTACAGACATCCAACAGCAGCCTTTTATAATGAACAGGTTGCTGTAGAAACAGTAAATGAGTGGTTATCTGTACAGGTTACGCACTAAACATTCTGCTGTTCTCCTTTCTGTGGTTTTAGATGCCTGGCATCCCTCCTTAAAGGTCCAGTTTGTGCCCAGAAGAGCCCCACCTGTGACCTTCCTCTCTCCATTCACCTATGCTCACAGATCAGAGAATCTGGATCATTAATCTTACATATCCACAGAAGTTGTTCTGCCCTGCTTTTGTTTGATGCTGCATTTTAGGGGTCAGAAGTGAACAGACTTAACATTCTATTTGGGCTTCCTTCATGCCAGAAAGCCAGGACCAATGTACCCTTACTTATCACTGAGGCAAAGGTTTTTATTCTGTGAGGTGCTGAGAATTCATGCCTCAGCTCTTCAGGGGCCCCAGGGTAACCTGGGGCATGTCTGTAGCCTGTGAATGATCCAAACTGACATTTGCATTGGCAAGAACAATACATAATCTGACATTTGTATATAGAACGACTGTGTGATGAAACAGTGGTTGCTGCCGCATTTTATGTGATCAGAATATTATCTCTGAGAGCCAAGGGAGGACTAGGGCTAACACAGGCAGTTTTATGCATGTAGGACTCCATCAGAATAAAAATACATATATATATATATATATATATATATATATATATATATATATATATATATGTGTGTGTATTGAATGGCTGATCTCTTGGTTATCTTGATTTTCTACTACAGTATAGCTTGGGAAGACTGTAGATAGCTTGACTGGATACTGTTGCGAAGGCAGAGCTTCATGTTTATGGCGCAGCAATTGGAGACTTAGATCCGGAAGAAAAAGATCCTGCTCATGAACTCAGTATTAAACAGGATCAGAACTGGTGCAGTCTGGGAAAAATCTTGATTTGTTTTATTAATGAGTGCAGACTAGCTCCTCTTGACAATGTTTTGATGCCATATCCCAGTTTATAGAAAATATATCAACCTGTTACCATTGGTTTTATATGTAAGTATGTGGACAAGTGGACAAGAAGGTGCACACTGCTGTGTGTTCCACATATTGAACAGCAGCTAATTAAGCACTGTACAGTGAAGCATCCCATGCTTATTATTTTCCTTCTGTGTCTTGCCACTTCCCCTGTTGAGGTGGAGAATAGCTACAGGCAGGAATGAGATTTTCCCATTACAAACAGGGTCCATTCTCGTTTTAGCTGCTCTGAATTGATTTCAGTTGATGTATGTATGAGTTGTAGATGAAAATCCATTACATAGTTGAGAAATGGAGCATCAGAAAGCAATTTATAAGTAGATATCCTTAAATGCTGCAAGAAAAATGGTTAATTTGTATGGAACACATCAAGGGGAAAGGGAGAAAGAACAATTAATACACTACAGTGTGGTCCTCCTTCCGTGCTAACCTAAGAGTAACTGTTGAGCAGGTTACCTCTCCAGATGCATCCTTGGGCATAACTAGTTGACTCCAGGCAGTCTTGGACAGTTTCTGTGGGTGGCTTCTGGGAGATAACTTTCCTGTACTTACAATCTTTTTTTAAGATAGAATGACTGCAGACATCCTGTTTTCATGGCAAGAAGATTTGGTGGCACAGTAGTTTGGCTGCAGCTGTGCCCCCCCTGCACAGGTTCCGGGATCACCCACATGCTTGGATTAAGGGATCTATAAGCCAGGGTGGAGCTCCCACTTTTTCCTCATACAGCCTTCCCTCTCCATGTCCTGCTGACGGGAGACTCCATCTGACACTGACTTGGTTGCTTAACCAAAGCACGAACCCAGCCTCTGACCATCTGAGCAGGTGCTGGCACCAGCATCCAAACTGGCCTCAGCACAGACAGCTTACAGCAGTGTTGCTCTCCTAAATACCCTGAGTCACTAAGCCACTTACCCCATGCTGCCCTGGCCTGACTTGACCTGGACCTTCACAGGCTGCTTTTATTATTAGTGCTTAAGGAGTTACATCGTCTTCTGTCTCTTTGTTGCTACCAACATTCTGAAAGCTTCATCCAAAGTTGATGTTACTAAGCTCAGGTAAACATCTGTATGTTCAAACACCCTGTCTTTAATGACACTTTTTAACAAAACATGATCTTAAGGCCCTTTCCAACCCTAACCATTCTGTGATTCTGTGACAGAGGTGCTACTGAGCCACATCTGACCAGCAGTACAACGCAGACTTTGTCCAGTAGTGATCACTGGCTGGTACTTCAGAGGCAAACTTACTTTCACCTTGACTATTGAGCAATAAATCCTTCTAAATTCTTTAGGGAGAATTCCTAATTAAGTGTGATAGCTTTTCTTCTTTGAAAACACTGGCAAGATGGCAAAGCCTCCTCAAATTGTAATAGCTCTCTGCAGGTCTTATGCTGTATACAGTTGCTCTGAAGCTCTAGAAAAGCAATGCGTAATTTCTTTGTATGGCTATTGGTCTTGCACAACTGCTGTTCTATAGCCCATGCTTGTGAGGTGGAAAATGAGGGGAGAAAGTTATCATCTAAATTAAAAAAAAAAAAAGAAAAAAGGAAAATAATTGTTAATAATCTCTGTTAATAGGATTTTTATAGGTGTGGCCTGCCACTGTAACCTATTTCTCTTCAAGACAGCCTCCCTGCCTGTTTTATCCAAGTAGAAACCTTATGCAAATAGGTGATATCATCTATCGAATCTTCACCTCTTCTTTAGACATTAGAGAGATATTGGGGGGTTGGTTAGAAAGGAGAGAACCTTGTTCTCCCAGGTTTCAGAAAGCTCTTCAGCAAAATACTCTGCACGGATGACTGTTTTCCTTTTTGTTAGCTGTGTATTTTTGTTTTGCTTTGTGTTTCCTTCCAAGAGTTGGAGGTGTTTGCTTTGGGGATTATGTCTTTTATGAAAACAACCAGGCTTCCAAATGCAGTGTGTCAAGCTTGCCAAGTTACTAGACACGCAAGTTGCCAGAGGAGTTTTGCTTCTCCTATTGCCTATAAGTAGATCAGCAATGTGGCAGCTTTGAGCTTTTCAATGCCCTCAGCTCACCTGCTGGATTTTGCCGAGAAAAGGTGAGAAAATGCCTTTCCTTTTTGTGACCTTCCCATGGGGACAGCAGCATAGTGCATGGGACCTCTTAAGATCGCGTCTTTTGGGGTGCAGGGAGTTACATACCCTGGATGGATAAATTCCCAGAACGGGACTGAATTTGACTGGGACAAGAGTCCGGCTGGCCACATGGGAAAGGAAAACCCATGAAGAGAAAGCTCGTGACAGCTAATTAAGGCTACACAACTACAGGAATTAGGCTATTATCAAGCTATTATCCAGCTATTATATGCTTGCAGGACACCTGTTATTTTTTTGGGACAGTGATTTTTAATTTTTTTTCATTATTTTTTGAGAACTGTATGGCATCCTTTTGGTTTGTCGTTAAGAAATTTCTAGCAGAATGCATGTGTCCAAACCATCTGCATAATCTTTTTGGTGTGACTGTTCCTGACGTGCTTGCTTCAGCAACAGAGCCCCGAAGACCATCAAATAACTCAGAAGAAATCTCCAAAGGAAACAAACAACAAGACAGGCAAGATTTTAAACTCTCAAAAGTGAGAGCATGTTGGGGATTGTTTGGCTTGTTATCATTATGGTCTGCCCACTCTGGTGCTCTGAATTTTGGCAGTCGTGGTCCCTAAAGCCACGTTATATGTCTTGTTCAGTCATTCTTCTCTTGCGAGGTGCCTTCGTGCAGCACTTTGTTGAGGCAGTGGATGATATATTGACAAATACCTGTTTGCCCACTGCAAAAAAATAGAAAGAGTAAAGAACAAAACAAAATCTGATCAACACCTGTGATCTGTTAGAGAACACTTCTTTAAATACTTATGATGGTTTGTGGGTTAACAAACCCACCCATAATACAAAAATAAACAGCAGTTGCCAACGGTGATTTCCATTATGTTGAATACAAACTGATACAGGCACGGGCATGTGGTAGATTCCTTGTGCTTGCTCATCTGATACACAGGTGACCCAGTCCTCACCTGCTAATATGTGGGAAGTTATCCATCAGGGTGACTGCTAAACTGTGTGCTGGGCTATGGCATGCTGCAACAGGTGCTGGCTGTAGCCACGTTTGGAAGGGTGTCAGGTCATGCTGGAGCCTGGGTTTAGCTTGTTTATTATAGAGACTTCTGTCAACTGCTGCAGATCATTTCATACTGCTTTGTAATTCTCAGGGGATGAGGTTGCAAATGTAGTTAATGAAAATTATATTAAACTGATGAAGCACAGCATGAAGCTTTAGCTAGAATGTCTTGGGTATTTCATCTATGAGCTCCACCCCAACATTAAAAGGAGCTGACTTAGTGACTCATCTTTTCATGTGTCATGCCATCCATCAGATAACAGCATTTTCAGAAGTGCAGAAACAGGTCAGATTATTTTGATGTCTTCTGCAGCATAGATTTACTTTATCTTTCTCCCCTGTTTCTTCCCTGCCTCCAACTCTGTGTATTTCTTGTCTCCAATTTATCTGGATTAAACAAGTCTCTGATTATTCTTTATGCCACTGCAAATAAAGTCATTTTCAGAAACAGATGTCGAAAGAGCCTACTGAAATAATCCTGGAGGCAGATGCAGTCTTCCATAAGCTGCCAAGCGCATGGTGCAATCAAAGTGATGAAACAAAATGGAACAGGCTGCAGAAAAAGTAATTAAATTATAGTTCCATTGTAGAAGCACATTTTAAAATTACTGAGATTCAGAGCCCATAATGCTGGTATTATAGTTGAAAGAATACTTGCCATGGGTCATGAGCATTTTTTTTTTTAACAGTTATTAATCATGCTTGACTGGAAAGACATGTGTAACCTACAACAAGCAGTGGCTGTAGTTGTGCCAAAGGAAGCTTTTGTTCCCTGAAGAGAATTGTATCAAAGGCCAGTGTGTCCTATTATTACGTGTGCAATAGCAAAGTACAGAATCTGAAACAGGGCTTTTCAGATTTCAATACAGAGCACTGGAGGGGAAAAAAGAAAACAAGTATTTTATCTTTTTGAATACTGTGTGACCTCCTTTTTCTCTTACCAGCTTAACTTACTTATTGACTAAATAACAGTAAAAAAAATCTCCAAAACCTCCATCTTCTCCTGAACTTCAACAAAAGCAATGCCAGGGCACTTGTAAATATTTAAATGACACAGAAAACTCACAAAGTCTTGGAAACCAGAGATTAAAAAGATCTCAGTAGTTCATTTGACTGTTTCGTTTCCATTGCAAAATGACTCTATAGAATAGCAGATAGAGGTTTTTCAATACTTTCTTTTTGTTTCCAATTGTCAATATATACACGGTCTATGGGAATGTGATAATTTCCTAATAAAAAAAATAAATGGAAGACTTTGATAATGACAGTCCATACTGCCTTCACAAAATTGTAAATTGTGTCGTTTTGATTCTCTGTTGCAAAGAGATTTTTACTTTGAGAAATATTATACATAACAGAATATAAAATCAGCAAGCTGAAGCCTGTATAAAAATTTAGTTGTAGAAAAGTAAGTATGTAGGAAAACATACTAAAACATTCACAAACACATACTCATGCACACACACTAAATTGCTTCAAAATTTGATGCTTCGGTTCAATCTGGAATGAAAGCAAACTTTGCAAGGTGGAATTTCCTATAAAATAGGCACTCTGTCTAAGTTCTGTTTAAGGCCTGAGCCAGCTTTCCCAGTGTTGAATGTCTCTTCTTATTGCAGTGTGTAGTAGTTACAAGGCTTCAGGGAGCTTTAAGCAGCCTTTCTACATGGAAATGACAGAGGCACTGTCTCTTCTGGAGAATGTCATTCAGTCTGAGAGATACTTCAAACAGGTTTTAGGGACAGAAATTTAGCTTTAATTTCTTTCTTTTTGGGTAGCAAACTCATCCTTGCGTCAGCTAGCCACACTTGCAGCATCCTAGTTCCTCTTCTTTGGTTCCCTCTAATGTCATAGCCTTTTCAAATACTGCCTCATTTGTTGCTGGCTAATATCCAACTCCATCGCTGTATGATTTTCTGTTAATAGTTTTCCTGCTTTTTTCTTTTTTTTTCCCCCTTTAATTTTTTCCCTGTACTAATAGAGTGTCCAGATCCAGGTATATAACAAGCTATGGTTATGTGAACATGGTTGTCTCCTCTTCTGCTCCAAACTATAAGTTTTCAACTTCTAGTTTGCAGCCTTACGTCATCCCCAGGTCATTTGTATCATCGGTGTCTTCAGGATTTCACATAGTACTTAAGAATCGGTTTTCCCTAGTTGTCCTATTTGTGTTGTAAATGTATGGTAATGTATTGTAATGTAAATGTATTACTTATTATTACTTGTATTGTAAATGTATTGCTATACTTTTTTCCACTGTGTTTCTTTTCAGGTTGCTATCTTTCAGCTCCTGTTTGAGCTCTTCTCCTTTATAATGTCCGCAGTCCTACCATTTGACTGTCATTAATGTTCTGCTAATGCCCTCTTATTAATGTAGATACTACCAAAATGTCAGTAATGCTTTTTTGTACTTTTATTTTATAGTAACCTATTCCTCAGCATGTCTCTGGAGTCTCTGCAGTAAGTCAGCAAGTCCCTTCCCTTGAATCTTTATTTTTTCCCCTTTAAATAAGAAAATAGACGCAAACCAAAGGTGGGAATGTAAGGGCAGCATTAAATCCTTTGCATTAGCAGAGGTCATGCCTTGTGTTCAGAATTAACATAGGGCCAAATTTCACATACAGTTACATCCATGAAACTGTGTATGAGCAACAAAGCTACTTAGAGCAACTGGAAAAAAAAAAACCCAGATGTGTATCCTATGTCTGCTGTAAGCACCTTTTGTGCAGAGTTCCTCCAAACGTTGAAGCTTCTGGGGGAGACTGTATTGGTTCACTGCTGGGTTCGGACCAAAGCTTTTCCTGAGGTGGAACCACCACCCAGCCAACCTCCAGCTGGGCTGTGGCTTCATGAAACTTGTGTGAACTTGAAACATCAGGCATTTCTGTATCTCTTCAAAACATTGAAACTGGTATATACTGGTATGTATACCTATATATATATATATATATATATACACACACATACATATCACTATATGTATATGTAGTAGATATATATACAGTATAGTGTATATATATCCTGTACGTATCACAAATATAGGGTATGTGTGTATATGCAGGGACATATGTAAAGAGATATATGTAGAATCAATCATAGAATCAGCTGGGTTGGAAAAGACCTTTAAGATCATCACGTCCAACCATTATCCCAGCAATACAGTATGCGTGTATTTGAAAAGAAAGGAACTGAAAGATAGACAAAAGCACAGATACTTCATGAAGCTCTGTTTCAGGTGAGTAACTTTGTGAAGCAAATGAGTTTTTTATGCAAAAAATAGGCTCTTTTCTTTGTACAGGTTGCGCAGAAGTAACCAATGGATAGCCTTAGTGCTGTTTTTCTTTTCCCAGTGCTAGAGCAAGGCACAGTGATTCACTTTACAGCTGGCACCTTGAAGTCATTAATAAATAAACTTTTGATTTTTTTTTCTTTGTTTTTGAATACTTTATCAGTTAGGCTTGCTTTTGAGTTTTAAAAATCCTCTTGGTTTAAATCAGTGACAAAAATATTGATTTAAGTGGCTTAAATCTTGGCACGTGTTTGGCTCTGTATTGACTGCCCATAAAAGAGTCATTTATTGTGGGCTGATTGTTGTGGGTTTTTGTTAAATCTAGTTTCAAATGAAGCTCTGGGAACTTACAGAGCTTTTTACCCAGTGCACTACCAACTTTCACAGTAAAATTATGATAATGCTGTATGTTTTGACTAACCACCAGTGACTGAGAACTTAAATATTCATCTTGTGAGCATAACTTTTGAAGGCAACAATTCCAGCGATCTCGCAAGACATTGTAGTGCTGCTTTTGGTTTTCCCATTTATTGTTGTAGATGATGGGAAGTCTTTACAGTGCTCATCATATTTGTAGCTGTTACAGCTGTGCTTCTGTTGGACCCATTATCTCTTTCTCAGATAATGCCCAATCCATCCTTACATCAAGTGAGCATGAATGTGGTGTCCCAGAAGGGAGCCTGTGACTCAGATTCCAGAGGCTGGTACTAACCCCCTTGCGACAGAAGGATGAGAGCTCATCCTCTTACCTCCTTTAGATGCTAGATGAATTTCCTGGTATTTTATTTGTTTTGCTTTTTAATGAGTATTTATTTTATTCATCTGGGGAACTTGAATGGTTTTTCAAATCACAGTTTTGTAAATAACATAATTAACATGATTGCAAAAGTGATATTTTTACTTGTTTGTGTCAGTGATTCAATTATATCAATATGTAATATTTTCTTTTTAATAAGTTGAAGTGTATTAGTGTTCAAGGCCAGGTTAGATGAAGCCTTGGGGGATATGGTTTAGTGTGAGCTGTCCCTGCCCATGGCAGGGGGGTTGGAACTAGATGATCTTAAGGTCCTTTCCAACCCTAACTATTCTATGATTCTATTAGCCTCTTTCCCCTAACCAACATCCATGTTTTGTACTGGAATGAGTGAAACAGCTGACTCACGTTTATTGAAATGGGTACGTGTGCAAAACATTTCATTTACAAATGGATTGGACAAATATATGTTCTAGGGCAGATGGTGTTTCAACATTGATGGAATTATAAAAATACAAATATAGTTAAATATCTGTTTATTTTGCGCCCAGTGGGAACATACTTGATGGGTTAATGTTTACCATTACAGAACCTCCCATATTTCTTGGACTATTCTATTGGGTGTGGGCTTTTTTTTTCCTTTGATCAATAAGAAGCTATCTGTACTCTTGTACTGTCAAAGAAAGGTACTGTCAAAGAAAATTGTAATCCTCCTTTACATCTGTGAGACAGGTTTTGAGAGTGATAAAAATGTCATTTAAAAATTATGCTATTGTTAGTATTTGCATATTAGATTATGCTCCAGCAATCTTTTAACATTTGTCCACGTTGTCCATGTAAAAAAAAAACGTATCTTGCTTACTTTGCAGCATTTAACCATATTCTTATATATACGCATACCGTATTTTAAAATATATCTTTTTATATGTGTATATAAATCTTGCCAACTTAAAGTATCTTGGAAATAGACAACGTAAAAGATTTCTCTATTCAGATTTTTAAAATGGAAGGAAGAACATCTCTTTAGGCTTGACTTGTTTGGTGCAAGTGCATTTATTTTTAAATCAACAAGCAAAGTTTGAACACCACAGAACATTTTGAGTTATTTGCTTTAAACTAAGGTAAATTTACAACTGAAACGTTATTCCAAAGCAAAAATATTTAATTGATGAAATGTCAAAGTCATGTATTTGACTTAAGGGGACAGATGTCATTTAACAAATGTAACACACATTCACAGTGTTCAGGTCCTCAGAATATAAGGTTTTTTTAGGAACAGGTATGGACTGAAAATCTGTTCTTGTATGCTAGGGATTCTTGTAAGATTCTCTCTGCTGGAGAGACCACTTTGCTGCTGTTGGTAATCTGTTCAGTTTTTAACCTGCCTTCATTGTGACTTGTGTACATTACTAGATTTATTATCTAGACTGTATGGAATGATTAATTCAAGTTAGTTGGAGTGTTTGTTTCTTAGTTGAACATAAACAAGTCAAGCAAAAGCTTTATTCAGTACTTGAGCAACATGAAAACAATGATTTGAGAAATGCTTAACTTGAGTGATTTGGAGCCACAGGATAAAGCAGCAGGTAAAGCTGATTTTGTGCTCAAAGCTATGATTAGAAATTATTCTTTTGCAAATAGCTACCATATGTGTGTATTGTCTTTCCTGATCTTGCAAACTGGTCCATGATAAAGCTTACAGTTAATTATATTTCATGCTGTTAGGAAAGGAAGAAAAACACCTTCTGGTCCATCCTGAGCTCGTTGTTGAATGCTCCTGGAAAATATTTGTACAAAATAATTTATGGTTGGATGTTACAATTTTCTTACTTGCAGCGTGGTTTATATTTCATTAGTCAAACATAGTAGCTTCTGGTTTTTAGCTGCCTGGTGTTTTCACATGTGCAGAAGAGCTAGTTGGGTAGTGGATCTGTACAAGTATTGACATGCACAGGTGTTTTTTAGTTCGTGGCAGACTGTAGAGATGCTCTCTGCATCCCTGCCAAGGTAATTCCTTCTGGAATAATTACAGAGAGGGGAAAAAAAAAAAAGGAAAAAGATGTAGAGAGATGGAAGTTATCATTGGCAAAAGAATCACAGTGTTTTCCATAGCCTGGAGAGTACTACTTCCCTCAGAGATCTTCCTTCCTCAGAGATTACTTCCCTCTTCCTTCACAGATCTGTTTGGCATTTACTGAAGGCCATTGTAAAGTTTTTCGAGATTTCTTGAGACTTAATTTCCAGGCATTTGATAGCATTTATTACCTGTTCGACATGTAATGTTTTCTGAAGGGAATAACTGCCTGTATTTTGTTATAGTGTGTAGCTGTTTATTCACAAACAGCATAGTATTTTGACATTAATTTGTAATAGATAAGTAATTCATCACTGAACGTTTTTGTGAATAATGAGGTAATAGTGTTTATTGTGCTCCTGTTAGTTCTTCCTGTAATAAATTCACCATGCCATATTGTTTACTCAAAAGGCTTTACAGAAAATGTTGTAAGTAGAAGAGTCAGTAAATATGTTGCTGTTCATTTCCTTTAATAAATCAAAAAGGAAACAACCAGTGCCATTGGCTGGAGCATATGAGCAAGAGTATGGGTGAGAGTGATCCATTTAAAGAATGGAGCTCATATACCTCAAGTTCAGCATCTAAACATCCATCAGTGGAGAATGGAAAACATAACTCTCTTATCTTTTGCTGTTCTCCTCAAAGATTATTTGACATCAAGTGATCTTCAGCAAATAAGACATTAGTTGTATGGTGTATAGGCATTTCTCATTTTAGGGAGAACACAAAGACAGCTTCTTCTATAGATAGGTTTTTTCTCTGACAAAATAGCATTGAATGTATCCCTCAAAGAAAAACTAGTGCTGCTTTACATACTTCATAAAACTACATTCAAAAGGCAGGATTCCTGAAGTCTTGCCAGGTTTTGTACTTGCTATTGCCTTTAAAAGTTGTTCTGCTATTTTTTCAATCTGTTTTTTCCTCATTGGTTTACATCTTTGGCAAGCCTGCTACTTCCAGGTATCTGTAGTAACTACAGAGCCTAGCATATCAGAGATACGGAGGTTTTTACAATAATTAGTAAAAAAAGCATGTGTCTGCTAAGGAGTATAACTGTGTGTTGTTGATAGCTGTTAACTGGAGCAATAATTCCTTCATCTTATCTTTTTAGTGAAAACCTTTTTTACCAACTCATGCATACACACATATTTTGTTCTTCTAATACAAAGAATTAATTTTCTCATTGCTGGATTTTTGGATCCATCCCAACTATCAGCTTACTTGAAATGGGCCATGATATGACAATTTAATGAAGCCAGGTTCTTCAGATCTTGTTCATGTAATTAAAGAGTTAGAGATTAACATTGAATCTATTTTGGGATTTAAATTATAAGGTTGTGAATCAAATGTATAATCTCATTTCTTTGTGTACAGTCCTTTGTAGTAATTTGGGAGATGGAACTGGTAAAGTAGAAAGTTTAACGCTGCGCTCACTTCCTTAGCTATTGTTCATTAATCAGATTCTCCTGGTGAGACTTCCAGATAAAACTGGAGTACTTCAAAACACTCCTTTTTTTCTGCTTTCTTAAATAGTTATTAATGGGAAAGAACTCATTTGAAGAGTTGTTGTTATTACTGTTACGTTATTGTGGGCATCCAGATGGCAGAGGGGTCTCTTGCTCAGTCTGCTTCCCTTACCTTGAAGGGGGATGAACTGGTTTTGTGCTTCCGGGAAAGTGTTCTTGAAAATCTCCCAGAACTCACCAGCTCCTTTATCCTCCATGGAAGCTTCCCACAGAATCCCTCACAAAGGAGCTCTCAGCGAGCTGAAATAAACCTCACAACAATATGGTTCAGTAACAGTAGATGTCTTCATCCTTCAGTTGACACAGAAACTGGAGAAGCATATCTTTAGCAAAAGTTCAGTTGTCTTTTGCTTCTAGCTGAGATTGCAAATAGCTGCTGATTGTTACCACTTTTCACCATTTCTGAAAAGCAGTTCCTTGAAACAAAATAATACAACTGTAGCTGGTTTTGCTTTGATTTCACTTTAGATTGGGGGTGAGGGAGCTAGCTTCTGCCAGTATTTCTTCTGAATAATTGCACTATTTAGTCCTTTAATATCCAGAGACGTTACTTTCAAGTGAAAAGGCATAGATAATAACTGCTTAGCTTATTAAAGAGCTTGAAAGCAAAGCAGTTACTTCCTCATTTGATAGCCTGAACCTTTCTGTGGCAGATGATCTTTAATTTTAAACCTTACATATATAGCTGAGTGTATTGATTTCTATTGATAATGTCATTAATTCTTGTCCAGTGGTAATACATATTACTCTAATGCTCCTTTCAGTCTCCTCCTCCTTTCTTATATTTCCTCCAGTTTAAATAAAAGACTAAAATCATGCAAGTAGCATAAATCTGTCCCTGAAGAACTCTGATCTGCTGAAGCAAGAGTCCTTTTTTCTCATCATCATCCCCTGCAGTGTGCTTCTTCCAGTTCCCAGGAGGTCTCCCTCCACCTGGAGGCTTCTGATCAAGAGGACTTAGCTACAGCCTTTTCATGGTTTCCTGTGTTTCAGTTTTCTCCGTTCTTTTTTGATCACTCTTACTATCCTTCTTTTCTTTTTTTCTGGTAATAACACTTCCTTTTTCTAAGAGTTCTTGCTACATAAACCAAACTCTGAACTAGTTTTCATATCAGTGTATTACTAACTTCCTAACTCATAATAACATTATAACTCATGATAATTCTCTTTGTTCACATTCTCTACTCATGTCTTAGTCTCCTTGTTCAGCCCTTGTCTTTCTTGCCCCCATCCCTATGGCTTGATCATCTCCTTAGCTACCTCTCCTTTGGGATGATTCCATTTATTATAGAAATGACAGATTTAGTGTCACAGACTGGATGTTCTTATGTTTCCCTTACTGAAATTTTCTTTTTTAAAACCTATAGATACATTGGAACTAGATGACTGAGTTTAAATATCCTCATGTAAATTAGGCATGATTTCTGCTGAATGTCACTATAATTTCGCCTGTTTGTTTTTCTTTGGGTTTGTTTAGTTGGTTTTTTTTGACATAATAAACACTCTTCTGTCTTCATGGTATATGTATTGGTTTCACATATTTCTCTTTATCATGTGAGGTTGCCATTTTGAATTCATGCCTTTTGTATCTCACACAGCTGCCTAGCTCCTTGCAGGCACAGAGGCTATAAGCTCTCCCCTGGACATCCATTCTGCTTTTCAATACTGGGTGCAGGGCTTGAGCTTGTTGGGAGGAGGGACAAAGAGAAAATCCTTCAAAAAATGAGATGGCAGTGACATTTTTAACAGTATCTGTGGTCGAAATTCATTTTTAACCTGTTTTTAAAAAGAACGGAAAAGGCATTAGCTAAAGATACAGATATTTTTGTGTTTTGTCTGGAAAAGGTCAGGATTGGGTGGGGATTGGTTTGTTGTCTGGGTAAAAGATTTCTTCCAAAAGTCTTTTCCAAAATGAGCATACTGCTGTAGCACCACAGCAGTAAAGGCCATAGCAACTGTAAATATGTATCTAGTCTGGGATTATTTTACCTACATGGGAATAGTTTTCATTAGAAGCACAGCTGTACCTTCATCACTAAATGTTGATCCACAGTGAGTCTTAAACAAGTTGCTTCTACTTGAAACATCCATTACATGAAATCTCGCAAGCATACCCTATGCATGGTAGAGATCTCAAATAGCCAGTATGCTCCCATAAAGTCCAGAATGCTGGGATGTGTTCTACTGTTTATGCACCAGAGTGCTCCTGTTTGGCATTTTGGGTTTGTTTTGGGTTTTTTTTGTTTGGTTGATTGCCTTTTGGGTTGGTTGGTTGGTTTTTTTGCCAGAGTTGAGTAGAAGATGCTTAGGCTGTAGGAGCCAGAACATTTCCCTCAGCAAACCAGTGCGTGAGCACAATAGGACCATTCTCTTCCATAGTCTCGGAGCAACCACAGCTGCCTCCGCTACTCCTCCTTCTGCACTTGTCAGAAGGGACTATTGTGGTAACCCTCTTGGAGATTTTAATATGAGTCCTGCTCTGACCTTAAAGCAGCAGAATAGAGTCCAATACCTTTCTTTGTCATTTCCTACCAGCTGCTTTGGGACATTTTCCATTCACCCTCTTGCACACATGGTGTGTCAGAGGCATGGCCAGGCTGCTTCTCTTTTCTGCCTTCTCACCCAGCCACCTTGCCTCTCTTCTGCCTTTCTCCATCTGGATAGGTGATACATGATAGAAGTGATAAGCCTATAAATGTGGAATAATTGGGATTTATTTCAGTGGCTGTGGTCTGGGTGGTAGACCATAAGGTATGAAATACAGTGAGTCCATGCTGGGTTAGGGAAAATGGGCCCTGGCAATGGACTGCACAGGAGCTATTCTGTGGTAGCATCTAATGAATTTGCTTTTAGGAAGTGGACTTAAAGTTGTTCTCTCTTTTCAACTCTCCTCAAGCATGCTTGCCTGCAGTTATTGAAGGCATAGCAGCTCTCTGTGGTCAAAAGTAGTCTTGCAGAGACTTGAGAGAAAACTCTGCATCTTCCAGTGTATTTCTCAGCAGTAAAACCACCAGGAATGAACCACCCTCAGGTTCAGGCTGAAACTAGGAGCATCAGCTACCAGAGGAGTGACTTTTTGGGATGGTCTTCATGTAATATGCAAAGGGCAAAATGTGTTATAAGGGGAAGTGACGGCAGATTTAAGCCAGATAAAGTGAAGCACTTCTTCCCACACTAATATTAGTCTGTGAGAACAGAACTTTTAGAGACCAAATCTGTGGGTTTGAGAAGAGATTAGACAAATTCATGGAGGAGTGGTCCAACAACAGCTGGTTTGGATGGAGTCTCCCAGAAGACCCTGAACCACTTATTGCTGGCAGCTCAGCAAGTCGGTCAGGGATGACTCCGTGTATGTTTCTTGTGCTCTTTCTTTAAGCATTGTTGCTGACTTCCCTCACACATAATATGCTCAACTCCAATGGGCTTTACACATAATATGCTCAACTCCGATGGGCTTTACTTTGGTCTAGTATGTCACTGCATAATGGCTCTTAAGATGAAGCTTAATCAGTTGATGAAACAGGCTAAATGATATTACTGCTGGCATTATGAAGGGAATGATCTGGTAGGTCTCTTCAGTAGTTTGATCCCATACCTGAGAAGTCTCCACAAGGGGACAATAGCCTGTGACCCCAGTGAAACAGACACTGCTGTACTCTCTGAACCACAAAAGGCTTGTCCTCAAAATGCTTGTCCTCAGAGGTGCTCATTAGTCAATACCTAAGCTAGCCAAATTTTTGTGAAACTCCAAGATGCAAAACTAATAGGGTTCTCATTAATAAGGGATGGTTACTGAGAGGCATGATGTCTGCTTAGGGGTTTTATGCTCCATAAGAGAGCCCTGAAAAGAACAGAACCAAATAAGAAGTCTTTAAGCTTTTTCCACTGTGGATTTTTCCTGTCCTTGGTAATATTCCTCTCTGCACACACCCTCCCCCCTTTATTTTTTTGTACTGATAAATGCCCTTGCATTAATAAACTCATAATGCATCTTGTTTATCCCTTCAGAGCCATCCCTTGCAGCTTTCATTAGCATTTTAGGATATTTATGGCTTTGTAAACGACTGAAAAATCTGCAATTTGTCATTAGGAATTAAGAAAAAATATTCTTTTTACTTAGGGCTGAAGCTCAGCTTTGGCCTTTGAGGGACTGAGCTACCTCTGGGCCTGGTAGACAAAAACAAAGTCAGACAGTGCCCAGATTTACAGCAGCAAGTGGCTCTTGGTAACTCAGATGTCTTTGATAATGTGTCATCCGCTGTTGCTGGCAGGGATTGGTGTTTAGGCTCAGAATTAATTTCTCTCTAGCTGGAGAGAAAACAAAATATCTTTTCTGTAAAGCCAAATGGCAAAAGAGGCAGTAACAGGGAGGAAAATGAAAACAGCACCAGGCACATGTAAAAAATGCTTATATATATATGTATTGCATATACACACAGCAAAGGTGAACAGAGAGAAAGTGCTATGAGGAGAATATTGTATTTCACTTTGTTGTGCTCTGTACTTTCAGCTTCCACATACAGGAAGTTAAGAGAATTTTTAAAGTTTGAAAGAGGATTTTATCTTGTAATCGTGAAGGGCTAAGGAATTGGTTGGACAAGGATAATAATCAAAGGAGCCTTTTCAGCACTAAACTGTAGTCCAGAAAATCAAAGGAAAGAATGTTAATTGCTTTGTACAGCATGATGTTCTCAGTTCAGAGTAGCTTTGGCCACTCAATGGTACTTTTTCTTTCTCTTTCTTTGTAGGTTGATTAAGTGAATAGAAAAAAACCCAGAAAAACGAAGCTGCTTTCAAGTATTGAAGATACAAGGCCAGGATGAACACGAAGGACACAAAAGCGACTGAAGGAGGTCTCAATGTCACGCTTACCATTCGACTTCTCATGCATGGCAAGGTGAAGCATTTATTGTTGCCACAGCAGTTGCCTGTGTATTGAACGAGTGTGTGTAGTTACCATCAGAGCTCTACAGTGACATTGACAGAGTGCATTGCTTGTCCTTCTCTGACTTGAGTCAAAAACACCATTGCCATGACCAAATAATCACCCCCAGCCTTTCAAGGCATCATACTTCAGTTTGCACTGCAGCCAGAACTCATTGGGACAAACCCTGCCTGTAGCAAACCAATTTTGAGCAGATCTGGCAGCAAAAAAAAGTACTCTTATCAGTAGCCAAATCAGGCAGACACTTGAGTAAGGCTGACCTGCATACAGCTTCCCTTTCTCATCATTTGCTGGATTCTGCAAGGAGGAGGGTTAAGGTACTAGGACATGGACTTGTATGAAATAATTGCCACAGAATTATTCTTTCTGTTGGATGCAAATGAGGTAGTTCTTTGTTATTGCAGTGTAGCATCTTACTAGAGTGAAGGCCCTGACATATACCAAGCATTCATCTAGGTCCCCTGTGGGTTTATTTTGGAAGGTTGACTGTCATTTTGTTTCTGTCCAGTGCAGCATTTAAACATGCAGGTAAGTGTGAAATCTGTGCCAAAGAGAGTGCCAATTCAGTACTGTCAGACTTAGCCATCTGATAGCTGTTTATTTCACATTACCAGAGCACAAAATGGGCTTTTAATTAAATAAAACACATTTCATAGGTTTGTTTGTGTTATTTGCATCAGACGGCACCAGGCATTTTTAGGCTTAATGAATGAGTTATATAAAGGAGATGATTTGGGCTCTTTCTTAACAAGGAACAGTATATATATATAATTCTGGAGATCAAATTTGCATCTATAAATCTAAAACTATTTTTACTCATAAAATTTAATTTAATAACTAAAATATACATTTACATTTTTAAACAGTTAATACTTTCAATCTGCAGCAGGATCACACATGCAGTATACTATAGCACAAACAAGAGACTAAGGTCCTATTATAGTCTCCCTCTGTATTTCACTTATGGAGCTGCTAGGAAGTATGAGAGGGTACAGTTTAAGTCTGCAAGTTAAAAAACTCAGAAATAAGGTTATGTCAGATCAAATTATGCATTTTCTCAGAAATCATCCAACCATTTTGTTTGATTTTTTTTTTTCCCCCCTGAAATATTCCGCTTCAGGCAGGCATCTGGTGTGTGGAATCTGCATCCTTAAATAGGGATCTGTCAAGCAAACTTAATAACGGTCTCTCTTATCAAACTCACCTAACATCTGTATGCATGTCTGCACTCAGAATTATGTCTATGGGGTTGATTCTGCTGTGTTCTGGTCCCAATCCAGAATAGCATTTAGAATCATAGAATCACAGAATAGTTAGTGTTGGAAACGACCTTAAGATCATCTAGTTCCAACCCCTCTGCCACGGGCAGGGACACCTCACACCAAACCATATCACCCAGGGCCCTGTCCAGCCTGGCCTTGAACACTGCCAGGGATGGAGCATTGACAGTTTCCCTGGACAACCCATTCCAGTACCTCACCACCCTAACAGGAAAGAATTTCTTCCTTAAATCCAATCTAAACCTCTGCTGTTTAAGTTTCAACCCATTACCCCTTGTCCTATCACTACAGTCCCTAATGAATAGTTCCTCCCCAGCATCCCTGTAGGCCCCCTTCAAATACTGAAAGGCTGCTATGAGGTCTCCACGCAGCCTTCTCTTCTCCAGGCTGAACAGCCCCAACTTTCTCAGCCTGTCTCAGCCTCTTCTTGAACACATCCTTATCCTAGTGGGTACAAGTAGCTGTGCTGGTTGCAATCAAATTCACGTGTGCTTAAGTGTGCTTTTTTTAACCACTGTCAGACACTGTCAGCTCTGCTTCTTTCAGAACCATGCCTTTAAAGCAAAAAGTCAAGTATCTGTCATTTTCAGGACATTTTAGTTAAACTGTGGGCTAGGATTGGGGATTCTTTTTAACAAATTTTTGTTTTTAAATCAGAAATGAAATTAAAAAGAGTTAATTTTCTGTGTTATAAATCAGTGATAGTGTGTGCAACCACTTTTAACAATAATGGATATTTTGTGTCCAATCTTCAATGTGTATGTAGCCCCAGGGGTCTAAATTAAACCCATAAAAGCTATGAAGTTCACATTTTAAGAGAGAGTGTACTATGCATCCTCAGATAACAAGGCACTATGGGTATACTGTTAACTCTGCTGTGCTCTAACCATGTATCCTGTTGTGTCTAAGTATTTCAAAGAGTGCATTAAATCAATTTATTTTGGTGATAAAAGTCAGACCCTTAGTTTCTTTTATGTAATTTCTCTGATTTAGAAATTATAATATAGAGGAATGAAGGATATCTGAATCAATATGAACTCAGTGCGAGAAGGTCACTGTGAAAGCTCTGTGAGCCAGTGAAAAGGAAACATTTCTAGGCTCTTCCTTCAGATTTGTTGTGGTAATGACATCAGTGGAAATTGCTGAGCTCTAATTAGTATTTCTAGATGAAACAATTAACTGAAGCATAACTGGTCATAACCTGAAAGAGAAGATGGGAATTAAAAGGTTGTATTTAAAAAGAACAGTAACAAAGTGGACTCAGTTAATATTAAAGTAAGGTCATTTTAAAGTTATGAATTTATTAGAGTGTTTCATGGAAAAATGAGGGTCTGTCCCCACCAACCTGAACTCTGTCTCTAAACCTTTATTGCCAGTATACCTTTGTGTAGCGAAGGTCTATGTACTTTGTGATATTTGCATTCATTTGACTGAAAGTCCATAACTTGTGCTACTATGTTTAGTTATCTTGGCTGTAAATCCTGTGGATTTAACAAAATTTTCAGCGTGTACTTTCTGTGTGATTTGTATAGGGGCTTTAAGTCAAGGATGGGCATCTTAATTAAGCAATTAAGCTAAATTCTATATCTGCAAACAGAAAAATCAGGCTTTATATGAATGGACAGACCTTTGCAAGAGGGTAGGGAATAAAAAGTATCTTTAATAATAACAAAGAAAACAAGAAAAATCAAAGACAACTTCAGTGTCTGGTGAAAGGTAAACAGATGGGAACAGTCCTGAGCTCCAGTACAACCCAGGTCATATTCCTCCTTGCAGGAAGGGCACCTCTCATCAGTGCCTTTGCTCTGTCTTGCTTTGAGGAGAGAAGTGGCTGTAGGTCCAGCTGAGCTCCAGCAGGGCTTTATGCAGCCTCCTGCCAAAGAGGCTGGGATGGCCACTTGGAGGACCCGCTCCACCGCTCTTCCACAGTGTGGCAAGATTTGGGAACAGCTTGCTGGCAAGGAAGCAGGGCACAGCCTTGATTTTCTCAGACAGAAACTGTAATGGTAAGGAAGCACAGGGTTATATATGGCAGGGTATGAAAGGTTAACATCAGGGTGTTTCCAGGGCCTGGTCCTGAGCCAGGACTTGAGAGAGAGTGTGATGGTGTAAGATAAATGGCCTAATTTTTGTCTTACACCATGTTACATCAGTTAAAAAGTTATGATCATGTGACAGCCCTGAAGAGAAACTAGAAGCAACACAAAACACTTGCTCATACATTCTTGTGAATGGGAGGGCATGTGCTAAGGCGTATACAAGGGCAGTGCTCAGATGTTCTTCATATCCACAAAGAAGCAACTGGATGTTTTAGAAGCAAAATTAGGAAAACCAGGCTTGTTCAGCCTGGAAAAGTGAAGGCTTAGGGAAGATGTTATGTCAGGCTTCTAATACTTGGTGGGGGACCTACAAGAAAGCTGGAGGGGGACTCTTCGCAAGGGCATGTAGTGACAGGACAAGGGGGAATGACTTTAAGCTGAAGAAGGAGAGATATATGTTAGACATGAGGAAGAAATTCTTCACTATGAGGGTGATGAGGCACTGGCACAGGTTGCCCAGAGAAGTTGTGGACACCCCATCCCTGGCAGTGCTCAAGGCCAGGTTGGACAGGGCTTTGAGCAACCTGGTCTGGTGGAATGTGTCCCTGCCCGTGGCTGGGGGGTTGGAACTGGATGAGCTTTAAGGTCCCTTCCAACCCAGACCATTCCATGATCTATGGTACATGGCTGTATGAAGAGGGGAGGAGGCTGCCCAGGAATGCCACACCATCCATTACTAAAGGTTTTTAAGGACAAGTTAAAAAAAATGCATACATCCTGTAAAGCTGCCATAGTACTAATTTTGACTGAGTTATCTGAATGCTGCTCTGAAGAGGGCATAAATGGAAGAGCATTTTGGAGCGTGTCTAGGATACACAGAGCGTATTAAATGATGCAGGGATGCATTTTCATCTCTCATTAATGACAAGGGTGCACCACATTAAGGAATAAGGCGTTTTTGTGCATTTCAGTAGCGAAAAAAAGGGAATATGGATTGGGCCTGTTTACATTGCCCTGCTTCTGTGTTTTCCATGTAATTCCTGCTGTGTCTTGAAGTAAAATAAATAAAATTGCTCTGTAGGGCAGAGACACGAATGGGTGCAGATACTTTATTACTTTTATCTACCTAAAAAAGTATATTTTGTAGGCAGGACTACAATACTGGAGGGATTGCAAAAGTTCTGCTTCCAGCAAAGGCAGAAGTAGCGGCATTTAGCTGTACCAGAACACCATTTTTGAAGGACTGAAGAAACACAAATTGAGTGCGTGTGCATTTGTGGGCAAACAGTCCCCAGCTATCAAAGCCCTTGGTAAGGAAAGGCAGAGCTCAGGCTCCAACAGAAATGTGCCTTGCACTTTTTAATTCCTTTTTTGATTTCTGTCAAAATCAAACTTCTTTTGGCTGTCCACAAGTCACGGGGTCTTTGGTGGAGCTTGATGCTTTATCATTCTTTGCTCACCTTTTGCTGAGTTTCTTGTTCCCATAGCCTGTGGCTGTTGTTTTGGGGTGTTTTTTTCTTGATTACTGCCACAGATAATGAGGTTGGAAGATTGTGGAAAATTGTAGCTTTGTCCACAGGTATCTCCCAATGTGCATCTGCAGTGCTCTTGTTCTAGTTTTGGTCAGTTCATGCCCAGAAGGAAAACAGTCTTGAAAAAGCACCTATTTTGACTTATAATGATTACATGATTTTGGATTGGTTTGGATTTATATACAGCCAATGTTAACAGGCTGATGAAGACCCTAGAGACTCACTGTTACAGGTTCATTTTAGTAAAGAGGCTGTGCCATTAGAAGGATGTTACATTTCAGGAAAGCAGCTTTAATAGAGATTTTAAAGTCGGGTCCATGAAGTGAATAGGAGAAAATGTTCAAAACTGCCAGCATGGAAGGAGCAGCAGGGTCACAAATCCAGTTTGGTCTCCATCTTGTAGTGGTAGCAAAGGAGTCTCTGCCTCCTCCCTCCAGTACAAACCTGGAGAAGGAAAAACACATTGTTTCCAGAGGCACCACATGAAGGTGTGCATCAGTGGAACCATGTTGAGTGCAGTGAAATCTGCAAGAAACCAAACTAGAATATATGAATATACTGAGTCCGAGAAATCTTTTAGAGAAAGGGGAAGGAGTTCAGAAATACAAAACAAAATGGATTAATAAATTCAGATGGTTAGGAAGAACAAGGAAATAGTTTCTGGTGAGATGAAGGAGGGAAGGGAAAACTGGCAGGGAAGTAGGACTCTTGCCAAATACTGAGAGGTGTAAATTGGAGAGTTGAGGCAATTAACACTAGAAGGTAATTTAGAAGACACATGTTCGGTGAGAGAAGGAAATCTGGAAAACATAAAACGCATCAGATGTGTCAGTGTCTAGAGACTGGCACATTTGGGATATGCTGAGTTGGAGAAGAAAGCTGTAGCAGCAGAAGCATATGCAGTTTTGGATGTGTAGCATTGGTGCATCATGAGGCAGAGATGGCAATTACCTTACTGTTCTTCTGGCAGAATTAGACCTGTGGTTCCGTGCTGAGCAGCAGGTGCCACGTTGTGTGAGTGATGTTGGGAACTGAGCAGAGAGGGGACTCACAGAAAAATAACAAAGTTTTAGGAGGCTGAGGAGGCTCTGTCTGGCTTCCTCAGACATTCTCATAAAATACCTGGAGAGAATAAGTACGAGTGTAATGAAGCGGTGTTATTTTGAATGATGCAAGTGCTTCCGGCAGGGAATAATGGGATAAAGTATGCTTTTGAAAATAAATCCTAATAAGGGAATCTCAAGAGAAATTCCTGGTATTGAGATTTTTGTGAGGTTCTGGAAGTCCCCTAAGCAGATTTTAAACATGTCTGGGGAAAAGCAGTATGTAGACTATACATATGTATATTGCACTGAATTCATATGTAGTATGTATAATCTGCATTGAAGGAGGGAAGATAGGATGCCTGAGCGGAGATTTTCCTTCCATGGTAGCATTTGCTCAATTATATGTTTCTCATAATTACAGCAGTAGTGAACTGGAAAAAAATGCAGTCAAATTTTCAGCTTTGGACAAAACCATATGAGGTGCTTTGATTTTTAGGTGCTACAATTCCAGTACTTACAGCTTCATTTTAGGTGCCCTCAGGAACTCTATTTCCCGATGGCTTCAGCAGGATCAGTGGATGCTTGTGGTGCTAAAGGACTGATTACAGCAGGCTTACATGCAGCTTCAGTGGTGACTTTTGGGCATGTTTGTGATTATTTTATGATGCTACACATAGAATTTTTACAAGAAACAAAAATAAAATGTAGACTCATTAAGGAGAATGCTCACACTTAAGCTGAAATAAAGATAATAAAATCATGGAGGAATTTGCCATTTTCATTAGTATAGATAGTTTTATCATCAAGGATTTCTTTTTGTGACCACCTTTTTATGCCTGCTTAATTGCCCCCTGAAAGACTCTAAAACAAGCGCAGAAATTATTTTTCCCCATCTTAAAGGTAATGCCCTTCTCCTTCCCCATTTTTCTCTTTTATTTTTTACTCATTAAAATATAGAATACCACAAAGTAGCTTTAAGAATCACCTTGTCAGTAATTTAATCCAAGCTGTAAAATGCCAAACAAGCCAATGTTTGCTCTGTTCTTTCTTGTTTCCATGAGTGCTGGTCAGGGTATTATAAGGATTGACTGTCCTGCCTATTGCTATTATAGTCCTTGTTTTGTTTGTTTTCATTACTGTGGTACCTAAGAGCTCTGGTTAAGAAACAAAAGACTGTGTGCAAATACACAACACAAGGTATACTCTGGGTGTTTGTAGTAACAGCTGAGGGTTTCTCAGTAGCCTAAAAAATCAGTGGAAGGACAGAGGTCTTTTCTGCCAGCCCTGGGGCCCTGTATGTGCCCAAAACCAATTTCCATAGCCAAATTTTCCTATTTCTGTCAAAGAGAATCTCCTCCTATGTCCACAGCTGTAATAAACTGAGATAGCAGAAAGCACACACCCTACTCAATGCTGCTGCTTCAACATCACAGGCAGAGGGACAAGCAAAGAGACAGAACCATTTCTGGAGTTGCTTTTTAGGGAAAGGCTGGGAGGTTTGGTGTGAAATTGAATGTAATTTGGTTACCCATGTGCTATCAATAAGTAAATGAGAAATGCCCCTTGGCACAGCTGCCCCAACAATATTAGATGGACCTGTGAAGGTTCATAACAGTGGCATCTCTGTCAGAAAGACTAATTTAAAGGTTTCCTCATACACAACCACATTTGTTAGCATGAGATCTGAATCAGTAAGGGCTTGGACTGCAGAGCCTTGCTGAATTAGGGCTGTTAGCATCAGACAGCGGCTACTGAACCACCACCTAGGAACATGAAATCTCCTGTCTCAGTGAGGCTAATCCGAGAACACAAACCAGACTCTCAATTTATCCAAGGCAGCCATTCTCTGAGGTAGAAATACCATGTGTCCCAAAACTGACTTTTCTCCTAGTCTTTGAAAAACGCTGATGCCCCGCATACATCCTGCCCTGGAAAGCTGCATTTCATTTCAATGTTTTTCTAGCAGTCATACTGGTTCTAGCTTATCCTTGCTCATAGAAAGCAGGTAAGCATGTTCAGTCAAAGCATTGCCTGAATGAATTGCAGGCTTTAGGATGTGGCCTGTGCTTTATCAGATGCTTTGGGGTTAAATTATATACTCTCACATTATTTCTTAAACATGCTTTCCTTCTGGAAGTGGCTTTATCTCAGGGGTCCTTTGAGATTAGTGTTCCGTTCACACCATAACACTGATAAATAGAAGCCATATGCCCCATGGTAATAGAGCAAGGCCTGTGCTATTCTGTGTTCCTGGAATGCCTGCCTGTTTTGTTTTGATTTCCTGGAACACAGTAACTATGAAACTAGCTTCACACTTAGAAAAATGATGGGATTTCACACAATATATTTACAGATCAAAGGTTAATCCTTAAACCAAGGTTTGTTACTACTTGTTAAGCCTCTTGCTTTCTGAACATGACTAAATTCCTCTTGTTATCCAAAAGGCACGCCAGATAACTGATTAGGAAATAGCTTTCTAATATCAGCCTGTTTTATGTATTTGTTTAGTCATTCACACCTTGAAGATACTAGTGAAAACCTTGGCTCACAGACTTCTCTACTGCCACATTTTCTTCTGCTGGTGCTGCCTTGCCCTCACCACAGATAATGCAAAACCCACATAAAATAGCTTTCTGCTCTTTGATGGGCCCACCACTCTTAAGTGCTCTTTAAGAGCAAAACTCATCCCATTCATGTGACTAAGATGTGCAAGTAATATTATATGCTGCATTTCAGCATGAAAGAAAGCATCTCCAGCTTTTACCATTGCATCTCCTCAAGTTATCTGTGATGAATCGGGTGGTTGGCTAGCAATACGCTTTACTGATACTGAACAGCTTTCCAGTGTTTGTTGGTGAGATTCACTCTTGTTGTTTTATCTGTTTATTAGAGATAGCGTACTAAAGAAAATCGTAGTCATAAATCAACTCAACCCTCCCCAGGCTTGAGAATTACTTTCAGGTTACGTGAAATCAGTATGTACAATTCTAATTTCCCTGGGGTTTTCCAAAGTGAAGCTGTTGGAGCCCAACTGTGAGATTATCATGCTTGAGATACTGTCACCTGGAGATATGCCCTTCAGAAGGCATTACCTGGGCCTGAAACTCGGGCCCTTGTGGTGAATACCAAGATATGCACCCCAAATTGCTGTCATTTCTTAAAGGAAAGCTGGTATCTATCTATCTAGTGGCTTTATGTATATCTCGACTTCACATACAAATAAGTAAATGTGTGTGTGTTTATGCTTATGTATCAGTGGATGGTAGGCATTAACACACTTGCAGCTTTTCAGAGGCATCCTATTCATCCAGCATGGTTGCTGTGGCATATCTGCTTCTGACAGACGGATATTCATATGTTGATGCCAAAGAGCTTGAGTAGTACCCCTAGCCCCAGCATCAGTCTGCTGGGTTGCTTTGGATCTGTCTTTCTCCTTTGTAGCTTTATTTCCCTAGTTTGTAACTTCCTTTCTTTTTTTTTTTTTTTTGTGCACTGCTTTTCATTCAGCTGTTAGTGTGATTATATGAAACCCACTACTTGTTACCATATAACTTATTTTCCCAGTGTGTTTATGCGTAGATGGTTAGTCAATAAATCAATCTGAAATTGATCAGAAGTACTTACTTTTAGCCTGTAGTCCTGAGCACTGGAAAACAGCAAATAATTCTGAGAGTTATTAGCATACTCTAGCAGGTGTTTGCTAGGAGAGCTAAATCAAACTCCTGTCTGACTTGCACTGAGGCTGAATTTGACATCAACTGTAGGACTCCTCTCAGCAAACTTCAGGTACGTTAGTGTCAGTCTAGTCGTCTCCTGCTGCAGGTGGAGAAAGATGAAGCCCTCAGGAGGACACTTCTTCCCTCCTCTTTTTGGAACAAAATGTCCTCCATTATCTCTCTCCCTGGGTTGCAGAGGAGTGTTTGTGTCTGGCTGATGCGAGACTCCTGACTTGCAATGAACTGACACAGGTGACGGGCATCTCATCCCTTCAGTGTTACTCAGATAACTACAGCATAGTTTGGTGTCTGACAAGTGTAGAAATGTTTTCTGAAGATGTTTACTTAAACTTGGCTAGAAATACTGATAAAACTTGAGTATTGTAAAATGACGTTAGGTATTTCATTAAGCACTAAACAAGAATCTATATGAAACAAATATTGGACCGTATAAAGAAACATTAAACGTTTGCATTGGTAGTTTGGGGAATGAGATGTAAAGAGTCTTCCAAAGTAGGTTTTTCATCACAATTGAAGACATCATCTATAGACACCAGTACTTACGGGAGCTTTCTTAAATGTTTCTTAAGTTCTTTCTTAGAAACACCTAAAGCCCCCAAAGATTCTGAAGTGACCGATTTAGAATCATTCTAGATTTATTTATTTATTTATTTATTTATTTATTTGTGGTAATCTGTATGGATCAAAAAATCTGGAAAAATTAGGAATATCTATGTGAATGCAATATTTTTTTCCTCCTAACCCTGGCTCAGTGCTCTACTCTGCTTGTTTAAATACTCCCAATTTCCTTGTTTGCAATGGACCAACTTTTTTACTTGGGCTACAAATGGCATATTGCTTTTTGGTTTCAAAAGCAGAAGTATCTTTTCCTATTTCCAAGGAAGATATCTTTGTACTTAATAGCCATGACTCATCCATGACTCATCCATACATTTCTGAGAGAACAGCATCTGTCTTTAAGACCCAGTATGATCAAATGGACTGGGACAGATTTCATCCTAAGTGTCTACTGGCAGAGCTTTGCAGATTCAAGATGAGGCCTACAGTTTCTAATGAAACTTCTCGTATACAAAAACTGAAATTATACCAAGGACGGAAATACGATTGCTTGTCCATAGCAATTGAAACACAATATGCTCACCCATAGCAAAAGGTCCTTCTACCTGCTAAGAATCTGTTTTACAAAAGATACTATTTCTGGAAGCTGGGATTGAGAAGAATGGAAAAAGTTTTCAAGGCAAAACCACTGAATGTGCAGAGTGGGCAGATAGAAACTGCTAGACATGAGGGGTTCCCAGGACGACTTATAACTGAGAATTTAGCTCCCTGTATTGTTCAACCCCATTCAACAGTTACAGTGGTAATATAAAAGTTGGTAAGATCTTAAAAATATTGTGGAATGGGTGTTCCAAATTTGTCACAGCTAACAAAAATGCTGCACTTCATTAGAGAGCCTGCTGGTACAGCAGTCTTAGCCATGGGAAAAGACATGACCTAAACCCACATATTAAGAGACACAGGGTGATTTGGTCACAAGACACAAAACTGTAGCTAGCTCACTTCATTCATTCGTTTGCTCACAGAGCTGCTTCTTCACATTGTATGCACAGATGCCTCATTGTCCCAGCCAGACATGGAGAACTTTAGCAAGAACAGTCACAGAGCTATGTGACATGCAAAGATCTACTGTATATCAGCCAGCAGAAATAGAAGTTTGCAAGTCAGATACCTTTGTCTGGACAGTATCTGTTCTTCGGTCAGTATGTACAAGAGAGCGGAATCTTATCTTGGAAAAGAAGTAGGAAGGGAAATAAGAAAGGGAAATTCAAGACAGAAAAAGTAAGGTTTGAAAATAAGCCTGAGAAAGGGCCTCCATGGGTTGAGGAACTTTGTGGCTAGTTAGGCATTGACTTCAGTGGATATAAGGCCATGCTTGAAGAGTCACAGACCCTTGGAGGTTGGAAGGAGCTCCCAAAGGTCTTCAGTCTGACCTCCTGAATCAAGAAGGTCCCATTTGAACAGATTGGTCAGGACCTTTTTCAGGCTGGGTTTGGACACTGTTAAGGATGGACACTCCAGGATGGAGCTTTTCTGGGTGCCTGTTCAGTGTTTAGCCATCCCCATAGTAAAAAATTCTTCCTTATGTCAAGTAGGAATTTGATGTTGCAACGTGCTTTCCTTAATTTCCTTTTCCTGTGAGCTGCAATAAGATGCCCTCCCAAGTCCTCTCTTCCTAAGAACAAATGCATTAAGTTCTCGCAGCCTCTTCTCACGTGTCCTGTGCTCCAGTTCCCTGACCATCTTGGTGGCCCTGCTCTGAATTAACATCAATGTGTCCTTGTCTGTCTTCTACTGGGAGCCCGAAATAGGACAAAATCCTCCAGGCATGGCCTCACAAACACAAGGAGAAGGCAAGAATCATTTGCCCCAGCCTGCTAGCTACACTCTTGCTAATAGAGCTCAGCATTTGTTTGATCGGGGATGCACTGCTGATGAGCTCATGTGCTTGTGTTGGAGTTGTGCACTGGGGCCCTCAGGACTTTTTCTACAAAGCCAGTTTGTAACAAGTTTTTGCCCAGCTTGATGGGACTTCTCATTTTACTTTGTTCTACTCCCTGAGGTTCCTCTCAGCCAATTTCTCCAGCCTGTCTAGGTGACTCCAAATAGCAGCCGTGTCCAGCAGTACATTGGTTGTTTTCCCCGTCTGGTGTTACGTGCAGACTTGCAGAGAGTGCAAAGGAACCATATGCCAAAGTTCTTAATTGAGATAGGTGGTCTGCTCACTGAAAAGTATTTATGTCTTGTGGACAGGATGTGTGAAGTTGCAAGCACAGGCAGCTTTGTATTATAAGCTTATAAATAACTAGTGAGAAATAGCTCTCTCGAGGTCACTGCAGGTAGTTCTTTACTGAAGAGTGAAGTTAGTACCACTTTATTTTGAGTCCATCATTGGACAGAGCAGTGGAGGTCAATTTCTTAAATCCTGCTCTTTGGGCTGTGTTTCAGGATGGGCCAGACTTAGGGGAAGGCGAGGACACACGGCTGTATATCATGTCTGAGGCAGAGCCATGTGAGATAGTCTTTAGCCACTGAGGAAGATTTCACAGTCTGGGTATAGGAAAAGAACTTGTTTTCCTTTAGCTGGTCTCCTCTCCATCAGAGGATTTCCAGTCTGATTGTCACACCTGTGTGATCTGGGTAACATGCCCAGACTATTCATTTTAGAGTTATTAGCTTCAGTTTTGCTACCTGTTGGTTTTATTCATTGAGCTTTTAACCCTTGGGATGTTGCCAGAACTGCCAAAGTGTTCCTCAATTGTATGTTCACAGTCACATTTCTCAGTCTGTCCCTTCATGGAAGATTGTGAAAGCCCAGCAGCAATTCCCAAATCCCTAAAAAGTGATTAGCAGTTACTGTTCTGTAAGTGCTTAACAGGGAGATTAAGACAGGCCACCAGGTGTTTACATAATAATATTCAGTAGCATGGAAAGACAGCTCTGGCTATTACATGGTGTAAAGAGGGTAAATGCTTGCTCTCAGTGAGATCTGCTGTTATTTTGATGCTTGTATTATCTCATTTTCTCTAATAGGTTGTGCAGTTCTGTTATTTTTGAACTTTTCATTCCTGATAGGGGTTTATCTGTGTTTATAGTTGCAGGATTGATCTGTATCTGCAAGATCAGCTTCTGTTAAAGGTATTCTTGTACAATCAGTAGGCTGCAAAACTGCATTTTTAGTCTGCCCCTTTGTATCTAATATAGCGTATTTGTGTACAGCAACAATGGAAGGGGCTATGCTTCACATTGCAGGTTTGAAATAAGTGATAGTGAAATAGCTTGGAAGCAGGGCAAATGCTCTTCTGTAGTGAATTGTGTCATTCACTGTGTCTTCTTTTTTCTGTTTCAGGAGGTTGGAAGCATTATTGGAAAGGTCAGGAAATTACTTTTTCTCTTTATTTTTCGTGTTAGATTTTTGTATATCAGTTTACTTCTTCAGTCCAGGCTAACTTCTTTTCTGTTTCTTTAACAGAAAGGCGAGACAGTTAAGAAGATGAGGGAGGAGGTAAGACAAGCCTCGATGATGTCTTTACTTGCATATCCTTCCAGCTCACAGCGAAATTCAGCGTGTGCAGACCTACACTGCCATCAAGTGGGCACTTAATTTAACATCACCATTCTTTGCGAGTGGTGGTGTATGAATGTGCTGGCCTCAGTTAAACGTTGTTGTTAATGTAACTGTCTTATCACCACAGCAGTCTGAAGTCTTTCATTCCCGTAGCAATACGCCTGCTGCTGTCTTTTCACAGGAACAGCTTAGCTAGCATGATTCCGTACATTAAAACCACTGTATCTTTCTTTAGCATACCAACATCGGTCTGTACGTGGCTTGACCTCCTGGTAGACTTTCCAAAATCTGAAACCAAGCTTTAGATTGATGCATGTAAAGTTTGAGGGTAGGCACAGGCTTCAGCAGGGCTGGAGCCAGACATGTGTAACCTGAAGTATCCCTCTGCCATGTCTTGACAAAGCCTTAACTTCCTGTGAGTAGGATGTGAGCAGGGTAGACCTACACACCCACCACTCGCATCCTTTGGAAAGGTCATAAACACAAAACAGCTAACTAAAACAGGGCACTGCATAAACCTCAGTCTCCCACTGTCCACAGGCATCCTTCCCTGCTGCAGAGCAAGCTGCATTGTCTTCAGAGGATTGTGCCCAGGTGGAGGTTACAGACCTGCACTTGTCCTGCAAGGCAGCACATCTTACTTGGAAATCCATGTAATTTTCCTTCTTTGAAACAAGTGCTAAAAGCACAGCTCAGAAGACAAATCCTACTGTTCAAAACTTTAGGAGTGCAGAGTGCATAGAGGATGCCTCAAGAAAAGTCAATTTGGTTCTGGTAAACCTGCAGTATATTACTATGTCAGCGGCTTTGTTGTTTCATACGCTGATAAAAGGTCTGTGGCAGGGAAATCTCAAAGTGTTTGTAGTAAAGAAAATTGCTGAGATCCATCTTTAATATACACAATAGGGAGTTTGTTGTCAGGCTGACTGAGTCCAGAGCCCCTATTTTGATGATAAGAGTTTTCACGCATGTTTTTACAGATAAGTACATTTGCTAAGGCTTAAGAAAAAGTGGAAGTAAAAAGAAAACCAATATCCTAGGTAATCCTGCCAGTTGATTAAACACATTTTAGTTTTATGATTACTTATGATCATGGGCATACATCTTTGGATATAATTTGCATCCACAAAAGGGAAGCCATCGTTGGAGGGTGCTCCTGACTTCCAAGTTAAACATCTTAGAGAAGAGTTATGATTCCTGGTTAGTTTTTCAATATATTTATCGAGTGTTCTTCCACTCCTGAAAAAAAAAACTACAGGTGGTCACAAGAGGCTTTATTTGAGTGGTGGGGTTTTATTTTAAATAAAGGAATTATATGCATCTTTATATCAGCACAGGACAAAGAGGCTATGTTTCCACATGATGGTAACTTGGTCCTCCTTTAAGTGAATACAATATCTTGCTGTTGAGCAGCAGTATGGACGTGAATAAGGGCTCAGACACACAGCACATCAGCTGATTCATGGTAATCCTGAAGACAAAGGGCCAAATTAACCCAAACCATCTCACACTGGCTACAGGCCCACATCCTCAGGGAGGTCTGTGCTTGTGGATGAGTGGAGGCTCCAGTGACTGCTTAGGCTGCATTTAACACATTTCCATGCCTGAAACCTTAGGGAAAGTGTAGGGTGGGTCTTACCTGAACTGGATTTGATCAGTATCTACACCAAGATACTCTTAAATGTATTTACATCTGGTTTAGGAGTTTTCTGTGCACTCCCACAGTGGCATAAAGGGGACTAAGTATGCGAAGAGCCATTCTGCCCTGTCTCCAAGCTTTAAAGTTCTCTGACTCCTTCCAGTAGGCTCCTTACCTAAAGGCAACAACACTGTTACTGTTGCCTGTCCTGCTAGTACTCCTTTAAAGGGTTGTTCAGTGCACAGTAATTGACTGCCTTTGCAGGAGACACATCTGTAAGGAGCCTTCTCCACAGTGCAGAGCAGTGCCCTGCCCTGTCTAGACCCTGCCTGTGGGTCTCTGAAGCAGAGAGGTGTCTTCCCTGGGAGATGCTCCCTGGAGGCAACCAACTTTGTCTGGAATTCTGTAGCTCCAGTCCTATTTGAGGTAAACCCAGCAAGAGGAAATGGAAAAGACTTGATTGTGCCATTATTCACAACTTTGCGTTGCAGAAGCACTATTTACATACCATGACGAAGGCTGTCTAAGTATTTACCCAGACAGAATCCAGCTTCACACAGTTAGGTGAATTTTTGGAGAGTGTTTATGCTGAAATTATATAATGTTTGGGCTGCAGTTATAGGAGAGGGAATTAGAAGCCTCAAGATATTGCTCCCAAACTGTATTCCTAATCTTGTTTTTTGGGATTCTGGGGAAGTTTCCTGGGAAGTATGAATTTGAAAAATATTTGTTCTTTTTGACAGAGTGGTGCTCGAATCAATATTTCAGAAGGCTCCTGTCCAGAGAGAATTGTGACAATAACAGGCCCAACAGATGCAATTTTTAAAGCTTTTTCTATGATTGCACTAAAATTTGAAGAGGTAAGCAAATACAATACGGGGGTTTTCTCTCTTCAAGTTGAAATACAAACACCGTTTGGATTTTCTCATGTTTGCTTTAATGTTAAATATTATTTGTTTAATGTTCTATTTAATAGCAATGAAAGTGGCTGTATTTTTATAAATGCTTTTGGCAGCAATGCTGAAGAAAAATAATGGGTCAATTTGCAAGCTGTT
Source organism: Melopsittacus undulatus (assembly GCF_012275295.1). NCBI lineage: Eukaryota > Metazoa > Chordata > Aves > Psittaciformes > Psittaculidae > Melopsittacus > Melopsittacus undulatus. Next base: position 66,076,394 of record NC_047527.1, on the reverse strand, counting down.
TGATCATTTCTTTTGCTTTTTGGAGGCTTCAGGGAAAAGCAATTGCTTCTAGTAATGTGCACTAATGGTAGGAAAAATGTCTTGGAAAATTTCTTGTCCCATTGTGGGTTTGATTTGAAAAGAATAATTGCTTAAATTTTAGTTCTTTTTTTTTGTATGATTCTGTTTGGTATTGATGTAAACTTTATATATGTCAAAATGAATATGGAACTCATCTAAATAGATTTTTTTTTATTTAAAAAGCAAGCTATGTGATTGCCAATTACCGTATTTAAAGCTTAGCTTTTAAATTTAATTAAAATAAAGGCACTAAAAGTGAGGTAAGAGCTCAACTTACTGTAGAAAAACTGATCTGTGCAGATGCATACGTAAAGTGCTGGGATCTCCTCAACTGTCATGAAACAGCTACAATTAGAAATGGTCACCACTTTAATGGGAAACCTCATAGAAAAGGCAGCAGACTACATAATATGAACTCTTGTTACTCAGGAGAGGATTTAACTCCCTCTGCTTCTGAAAGTCTTACATCTAGTCCAGGCATCTCTCCTGTCCTTTATAGAGAGACAGAGGCCCCTGCAGAAGGCAGCTCACCTTTTCCTAAAGGAAGAGCCTACAGATGAGTGGACTGATTTACCTGCAGCAGGATAAAGAGACTGTCTCTCTCCATTGATAATAATACTAGATGGGTGTGAATCTCTTTTTGAAGAGTACTTGTTTCTCCAACTCAGTGAGGTTATTAGCACTGGGAAATGCTGGCATTGATGATAAATGCCAGTGTGTGCCTTTATTTACCCATGGTGATTGCTCACATTTAGAGCAACAGGACTATAAAAGAATTTGCAGGCCATCAGGTGCAGTTGTCTTCTAGCAAAAGCTATGTGTCTTGCAACCTGCAACTTCACATCATGGCCAGAAACTAGTTAGATTTTTTTCTGTTCCCTGATATTGGATCCACAACCTCACTTCTGAGAGAATTAGACACCTTTTCACTCCTCACCAGAATTTATTAATGAACATTTTATGCAGCTTTGTTTCTGTGCCAGCACTGGCCATTAGTTTAAATAATTCTTGCCTTTCCATCCCTGAGGATTCCTCTCTTAGACTAATTTTTAGAAAACAGTTTTATCCTCTCACATCCTTTCTTTTGCAGGGTAGGTGAGCCAAGCTCAGTCCTTCAGAGGATGTATTTTCTATCCCTCTTGTGACTTTAGTAATCCCTTTCTAGCTTTTTGTTTATGTTAATCTTGGACAGGTTACAAATGAAGTTCCAAAAGGGCATATTTAATGGCACTAACAGTCCCCTGTCCTAGTTAACATGTTCCTATCACTGCTGGAAATGCCTCACTTCCTATTAGTGTAATGTTTTGCACACAACCATGCTGTGCCTCATGGGTATACTCAGCTCCTGCTCAGGTGTTCTCAGTGGGAACCTCTTCAATCTCAGCCAACATTCCTGTCAGCCCCCAGACAAATGCCAAATTTTTCATACTGCAAATGTTAATCCCATTTATATTGCTCCAGTCCCACAGAGGTTTTCAGACCTTCTGTGTGATGCACCAGTGTTCCAACATGTTAAAGTACTCTGATTTTGTTGCATAGTACATTTTATAAAAATGTTATTTTTTTTCCTTAGCAGTTATTGGGATAATAATTTTGAGGTTGGATCCTGCAGAACCACACAAATAATTCTGCCCAGCTGAATTTTAAAACCACCTGTATTCATCTTTTTTTTCTCAGATTTATCTCCTACCCATCTTGTACCAATCCTTTTTTCTTCTAAGCTTAAGGAGCAGCTTTGTGTATGGTACCATATCCTCCAATCCACTGAGACCTGGAGAGAGCAGTCTCTCTGCCCTCTACACAAAAAACATGTTCTGTTTAGGGCCTTATCCTGAAAAATGCTGAGGGAATCATTAACAGCGATAATTCCTGGCAGTTCCCACCAAAATGAGTACCCAGTGGAAACAGCACTGCATTTCTCATCAAAATATGGACCGCTGCACAGCATTGGATCCTCACCCCACCACCCAACACAGTGTAGTATCTGAGAGTGCTATAGCTAGCAGTAGGCAAAGAAAGTTGAGATTTAGCCATTTGACTGGATTTTATGCATATTTACCCTTGTAGATTTTAAAGGCTAGTCTGGACTCTTCATGTGGGTTTTAGCAATGGAGTATAACTGCAGGTACTACAGTTATATATTCTGAAATATCTGTATTTAGTTTTAATATAATTGGCTTCTCATATATTTAGAAGAACAGGGGTAAGGAAACACATCTCATATAATCAGTTAGGTTTCCTATAATTATTCCTGTCAATAAAATGAGGTAACTTTAACACTTTGGGGGCAAAATAAATTACTGTTTCACAAATTACAAATGAGCTATCTACCAAATGTTATTTTTCATGCATATCTTTTTGTTGGAAATGATGCATTTTTGGCAAAGGTTAACTCTTCCTACTACAACTACAGTAAACCCTGTGCTGGGGCTACCAAGTGTGGAGCCACCTCACAGGCCATCCAAGAGCTGGCTCTGGTGTCTGCCAGAGGAAATGCATGTAGTACCACAGAAGGTTAAGAGGTGAAAGATATGGTAATCCCCCGGTTTGAAAGGTGACTGTTCTGTGAGGCAATCTCCAGCCAGCCCTACCTGGGAGCCTGCAGTTCTGGAGGGGATGTTTTTCTGGTCCTTTCTTGTTTGTTGTGTTTTTAAGCAGGACTAACTCCTTAATCCACTCCAAGCTGCTGTGCCTGCATGTTTAGATTTTGCTCTTTTTAAATAACAAGGAGAAAACAATGAGAATAGCAGCTTCCAATTTTTGTGAAGTGCTTTTGGAGGCTCTAAGTGTAGTGAAGGCTTTGAGGTCAGGTCACATATGATATGGAGGGGCAAGACATTATCAGGGTCGTGCTGGGTGGCTGAAGAGGGTTATTTATCTACATCTGGATGATCGTGTGCCTCCACCTGACACAAACATGATATAGTGAGATGGCATCTTCCTGCTGAAAAATTGGAATGACTTAGGCTTTATTTCAGATACATGGGGGCTGCAAAATTCTGTTATCCCTCTCACTTTATTTGAGATTGCAATCTCTCACTGACACAGGCACTAAACAAAATGTGAGTTACTGGTTGACAAGGAGTGATTTGGTATCTGTCTTGTGGCATGCAGCAGTGCCTCATTCCCTTCGAGATTTTTTCTTCTCTTATAAACTAAGCAAGGTCACACCAAGTCATTTATTGGATGGAATAATGCTGCCACCACGAATGTGGAGGTACCATAGGAATCAGTGCTGGTGTCACTGAGCTCCAACACCGGTTCAATGAGGCATGCAGAGTTGTTTAAAGTATTTTTTCTTTTTTCCTTTTTTTATTAATTTGAGCTCCTGGTCACACAGTATAGGCACTTTTTCACTTCTTGTTTTTAAACAAGTGGTAGTCTTGATAAGTGAGAATGTAGGGAATCACAACAGTTTTGTCTGCCAGAACTCTTGTTGCATCATGAATGAGTTAAATGAACTGCATGTTTTCTGTCATTCATGTCCTAATTTTTAGGTAGCATGTCTGTGAAGGATATAATAGCTGTGCCATGCCACCTCACAGATGGATGAGATGGTCTTTTCAGCTCACAGCTAGTGTTAGGAAACCACATTAGAAAGTCTCATGACTTCTTGGACAGGCATCATGCAGCTTGTGGCTCTTTTTGTGATCCTAAGTGTTCTCAACAGCATCCCATCAATCAGTGGGAGCATAAGCTTTATCTTTTCCTCTGTGATGAAGACTGTAGAGGGATTGGTTTGTCTTGCCTAGAAGATTTTCAACAAACAAAATAGATTTAGAACAATGTACACCTTGGAACAAGTAGCATATGGAAATGCTCATGAGAACTTACAGGTCTCATAAGCATTGACTAACGAGATACATGGAAATAGAATACATTACCTAGATACAGGTAATTGCTGTTCTGCTGATCTCTATACTCTGGTTATATAGCTGAGATGGAAGAAGATTTTAGAGATGGTGTAGCGCTACAAACGCTTATGGATCTGCTACAAAAGAGAAATTCAACTGGGGAGGGTGGGTTGGGAAGAAGAAGAGGGCAGCAAAATATTTATCATTGCAATCTGATTTTCTCTGCTTCAGATTATTCACAGATTCTTTGTTGTTCCCTTTTTTAACCCTTTTTCTTTGTATTTTGAATCTGACAAGAAATTGCCTGAAAAGCAGAAACATATCATATAGTATATATGTTCTAATTGAGATGATTGAAAAGAGACCAAATTGGGATGGGGGGGGGCTGTGAACTCAAAAGCCTCTGTCTTTTCCATCTGCTTTGAGTGGTCTAATGATAAATACCACCTCCTCCTCCTAGCCTTGCCTCAGAGGCTGTCCTCACGTCCCACAGTGTGGACTTGCAATGGCAGACAGCAAAAGGGTTCCTCTGGCACAAGCTGTTTGTTTGATTCGTGCTTAAGGCATATCACCAGCAGAGCCAGCAGCTTTACCTGAAACAGAAGCAAACCACGAATGGTTGCAGTCTCCCCAGGTCTCCAAAAACAGCCCATGCTTTTGCTCTGAGCCCTTCAGTGCTTACCAGGAATGACAAATCCTCTGCTAATTATCACTGACGTTGTGATTACAGGACATAAACGCTTCAATGACAAACAGCACAGTGACAAGCAAACCGCCTGTAACACTGCGGCTCGTCGTCCCAGCAAGTCAGTGTGGATCCCTTATAGGAAAAGGAGGTTCCAAAATCAAAGAAATCAGGGAGGTAAGTCTTGAGATGTCTGCTGTGGACACTGACTAACATGACATCTTGCCAGCCTAGTGTGTCATCCACTGCACTTTGCTCATCGCACAGACATAAGCATGTTCTGAGTGAAAAGCCTGGAAAAGCCTTGCTGGGGGAAGCACAGCTGTACACTTGTACTTTCCTTGAGGGTAAGACTGTGTGTGAAATAAACAACAGATTTACAGTGTATTAGCCTTGGATGCAAAGCATATAGCAAAGCGACAGGTTAGTGATCAAAAGAAGTGTGACCAGCAGGTCAAATGAGGTGATCCTGCCCCTCTATTCTGCTCTTGTGAGACCTCACCTGGAGTATTGTGTGTAGTTCTGGTGCCCTCAAGATAAAAAGGACATGGAACTGTTGGAACAAGTCCAGAGGAGGGCCACGAGGATGATCAGGGGACTGGAGCACCTCCCATATGAAGACAGGCTGAGAAAGTTGGGGCTGTTCAGCCTGGAGAAGAGAAGGCTGCGTGGAGACCTCATAGCAGCCTTCCAGTATTTGAAGGGGGCCTACAGAGATGGTGGGGAGGGACTATTCATTAGGGACTGTAGTGATAGGACAAGGGGTAATGGGTTGAAACTTAAACAGCAGAGGTTTAGACTGGATATAAGGAAGAAATTCTTTCCTCTTAGGGTGGTGAGGTGCTGGAATGGGTTGGCCAGGGAGGTAGTGAATGCTCCATCCGTGGCAGTGTTCAAGGCCAGGTCGGATGAAGCCTTGGGTGATATGGTTTAGTGTGAGGTGTCCCTGCCCATGGCAGGGGGGTTGGAACTAGATGACCTTAAGGTCCTTTCCAACCCTAACTATTCTATGATTCTATGATTCATGCTTGTCAAGGTTTTCTTCAGGCACAGCCCCTTCCCCACCAGTACTCAGGGGATTCCAAGTCAGAGTGTTGCAGCCATTTCAAAATCAGTTACCACCCTTGCAGCCAGAGAAAAGCCCAAGTAGCATTTTACTTTCATGCTCCTTTCCTGTTTCTCCCTAACTCCCTAAGTTCACTGTGCCACAGGTGACCTGATTTCATGTATTCCAAACATATACTGATAGATTTTAATCCTGACTTTTATCTAAAGGTCTCATTCAATGTGCTGCACCAGCAGCCACTTTTTCCTCTAAACAAGAAGGCAAAAAATTACCATACACTGCCAGGCTTAATTCTTCCATCTATGGCTGTAACAACGTAGCACATGCCAAGCCAAGGATCCAGTGTTTGCAATTAGTCGAACAAGGAGATTAGGTACATGCTCAGTTATGTAGAGAAAATCTGAATAGGACATCTCAGAATGGATTTTTATTCTGGAGAAAGTGACAGTGTTCTTTTAAAATGTATTTTCATTCCAACATGGGATGAGGTGTTGAATAACAAAATAACATGCTGATCACTTTTTTTATTTGACTGTGTCAAAACAAAAGCTCTTGACAGGCCCTATCAAACTGAAACTTCCTTTATCTTAAATGTAGCTTCAAGACAGTAGGTTCTATTGAGCTTTTACATTTCCTTTTGTCCTGGGTTCAGCAGCAGCAGTCATTTTTCTCCTTCTTAGTAGCTGCTGCAGTGCTGTGGTTTTGACTTTCAGCCTGGGAACACCGATGTTTTCAGTTGGTGCTCAGTGATGTTTACTCTGACCAAGGACTTTCTGAGTCTTGTGCTCTGCCAGGGAGGAGGGGAAGCTGGGAGGAAGCAGAGACAGGACACCTGACCCAAACTAGCCAAAGAGGCATTCTATACCACAGCACATCCTTCCCAGGATGTAAAACTTGGGGCAGTTACCTGGAAGGGTGAGATCACTGCTCAGGTCAGGCTGGGTATCAGTCAGTGGGTGGTGAGCAGTTGTATTCTCTTCCCTTGTTATTTCCCGTATCATTATTATTATTATTGGTGGTAGCAGCAGTGGTTTGTGTTATACCTTAGTTACTGGACTGTTTTTATCTCAACCCGTGGGAGTTTGATTCTTTTGATTCTCCTTCCCATCCCTCCAGGAGCAGGAGGGGAAGAAGGGAGGAAGTGAGCGAATGGCTGTGTGGTTCTGGGTTACTGGCTGGGCTTAAACCACAACATAAAAAAACATACAAAACAGTTACCAGATGATTTTCTATCAAAGAAAATTCGATCAGGTGTCAAGAAGGAGTGCAAAATGCTTTGATCAAAATTATATGAATGGCGTTTGCTATGAAATACTAGTTTGTGGCAGCCTTGGAACGAAAGGTGATTATAGAGGATGATTAGGGGTCTCACCCTTGTTGACTTTCAAGTTCATCCAAATTATTTCATTTGGATTCGAATTTGATTTCCCTGGGAAGTATTTTTAACAAGATTCCCTCTGAAGACTTATCTTCACCTTTCAGGATTTGGCCACTACTGAAAGGGCCTTTTCTCTCCTTGCCTGCAGGGAAGTAAAAGAAGCGTGTAGTGCTTCCATTAGCTGGCAAAGCTGCCAGAAGCTGTTCCAGAGTTTTTGTTGCCAAGTAAATAACATGTTGTTCCTCCATGTGCATCTGACTTTGTAGGATGTGTTTATGAAAACGTGCGCAGGTTGTCTGCTGTAAACTCGCAGAAGAACAACAAAGTGCCCTGCTGTTTGAAGGGGTCTCTATGCTTACTGAAACCTGCAAGTAAAAGGCAGTTACAAATAGTGGCTTTTTTCTTGGAATGCCCTTACTTTATTTTTCATCAAAGAGTCCAGGAGCTGTGCTTCTTAGTAGTTGTCATGGTTTAACCCCAGCTGGGAACTCAGCACGACGCACTTGCTCACTCCCCACCTTCCCAGTGGGATGGGGAGGAGAATTGGAAAAAAGGTAAAACCTGTGGGTTGAGATACAAACAGTTTGATAATTAAAATAAGGTGCAATACAATACTACTGATAATAACAGCAATGAAAAGGGAAAGAGAGAAAGAGATAAACTAAAACAACAATAAAAGCAGTGATGCGCAATGCAGTTGCTTACCACCCACTGATACTCAGCCCAGCCCCAAGCAGCAAAACAGCCCCTTCCAGCTAACACACCCCCCCACACACACACGCCCTACACACCCCGGTTTATATACTGGATATGATGTGCTGTGGCATGGATTATCCCTTTGGCTAGTTTGGGTCAGCTGTCCTGGTTATGCTTCCTTAACTCTATCCCAGCCAAAACCAGCTTTTGAGATGTGGGAGGAAGGAGTCACTTGATCACACTTGAGGGGAAAAAAACATTACTTTTGTGCAGATGGGTTTCCTATGACCCTTTTTTTTAATTTAATCCCAAAAAGCTTTGTCAGAGGACTCGGTATAGAAGGGAGAAGATACTTGTTTGTTGAAGTGCATTTCCTGGGTCGAAGAAAGGTGTTTGCTTTGCCTTTCACAAAATGCGTTCCTGGCTCAGATTCTGGGTGGGCACAGGACAGCCGGTCTTTGCAGCCGTGCATGTCAGGGTGGGTCAGCAAGCTTACCCAGCAGCTGATGCTCCAGCCCTGGCAGGCAGTAGGCAAAGACAGGCTAAAGCCTTGCCACTGGAGAAGGCAGAGCTGCTGTCACAGCACGTGGTCAGAGGTGACTTCAGCCACCAGACATGATTTCTCTTGATCCTCCAGATCTCTTAGGAGTCCAGGAGATCTGTCAGGCAGCAGAAATGCAGCTGATTTCTTAGTTGTGTTAAAATTGGAGCAGGTGTGAGTATGAGCCATGTGCTGGTGAGTGCTTAGCTCTTTGTTTTACAGCTGTTGATACTTTGGATTTTATATATCAGTAACCTCATCCAGTGTACTGAGTGAGTCCTTTTTGGGACAGTTTTTAGAGGTGAGATTGGTCTGTTGATCTGTGTACATTAAATAAATGACTGAAGGGATTGTTCTGGTGAGCGTAGTTTCAGAAGCAATTACCTACTAGTCTAGTGCAAGGAAGTAGACAAAGTCTGGCCAACGAGGTGTTTTCATAAGATGAGGGTACCAAGAAGTCACACCACACGTTTTCTTCAGCGTAAGGGTAACAGACAAAATATTACTCATTTTCTCATTGCTGACATATGACCAAAGTCAAAGAAGAAACAAGATTGGCACTGGAAGCAAATGCATAAATGACTGCAGTTATTTGGGAGAATATTTTGTGCTAGATGTACAGATACCCAGAACTGTGCTTTAAACAACAAATACAAGCAAACAAGAAAAGAAAAAGGAGCATCCAGCTCGAGACGTGGTCTAATTTCATCATCATGCAACACACTGAGCAGCTGCATGAGGGATGGTCTTTTGTGTTCATCATGTACCCAGGAGTAACCTGTAGGGTGGCAGAACTATTTTCAAGATAAGCTTACAAAGAAAAGAAAAGCATGACTGATTGATCAAATTACAGCGAAATTCCAAAGCCCATTATAGAGGAAGGAATTGATATTCTGGCCTTAAACAGCACTACTGAACAGAAGATGCAGTCAGTAATTTAATCAGTCTTTGGAAAGAAGAATAACATGTGTTGTACATAACCAGCAGGAAAACAAATTAACTCCTTGCTGTCTGACACAAAGTTAGTGATTACTGAAAATGCAGGGTTTTTTTTAAGCCCAAAATAATTGCATTGCAATAACAGTCAGGAATATGTTTTGTTTGGAATACATGAAAGTGCTAACTCAATACGAAATGCCCGGGGTTTTCTGTATTGACAGAAAAGGTCTTCCAGGATGCTTGTGAAATAGTGCCAGGGATTGTTTTAGCTTCATGTATGTTTTTCCTTTCTTTAGTTTTGGGGGTTGATTTCTTTTGGTTGACTAAGATATATTAGTGACAAGATCAAATTTTATAAAAAGAGAAAACAAAACTAGCTCATTGCTTCCTTGAATTCATTCATGAGCTAAAAGTTGGTAATGTGCATATATTTAATCAACCCTATAATTTAGAAGTGCTTCTAAATTATAGAGATACAGCAGAGCATAAGACAGCCCCAGATTTCATCTGGAGACACAAGTCAGCTGTCAGTGGATTAAAGAGCCATTTATCTGCAGCTCACTGGATTAGCAGGCCTTCTTTGGTTATCAGCATTTTTTAACTCTCTTTCTTTTTTTTTTTTCTTTTAATTGTTAAAAAATACTTGGTTTCACTTTTTTCATGTTTTAGTCACCATTGCAACTGTCTGTCTTTGAGAGGGTTAAAAGAGTTGTCGTGAAATCCAGGTCACAGTTTGATTCATTAGCAGCTACTGGGAACTAATCTTCTTAGGATGTGTTTGCAAATTGCCTTGAACAGGCACATCCATGTCCTGCCAGACCCCAATTACCCTGTCTGGGCATGAGTTGACACACATGCGTTATCACATATCCAGCAAAGAAAAGATTAAAAGTTGAGAGGTGCATCCCCTCCATCACATCAGGCTTTGGAGGGGTGCTGTTGCCTGCCCAATGGTGACGCTCTCTGTGCTTTGTCTCTGCTCAAGTCCACAGGAGCGCAGGTGCAGGTCGCAGGGGACATGTTGCCGAACTCAACGGAGCGTGCAGTGACTATCTCAGGCACTCCCGATGCCATTATCCAGTGTGTGAAACAAATATGTGTGGTTATGCTGGAGGTAAGTGAGCGCTTGCTGTATCACCTCTCGCATGGAGATGCTCAAACACATTATTAATGTTCAATTGCCTTGGGTTCCCCAGTGCTGCTGCCTGCCCTTCCCATACCAGGGATTTCAAGAGGACTCTGTTAGACTGTGCCTTTCCTGCTGTTTGAGAGCCTCTCTCAGTAGGATTTAGCAATCAAAGACAGGGGCTGTCAAACAATAAACTGATTCCAGCATGGAGCTGTAGCCCATTCTAAGAGAAAAGCAGAATTATTCTGATGCAGAACAGGGCAGAAAACAACTAGGTCTAGTTTTAAAGAGAAATAATTCTGACTAATGTAATTTAGGGGTTTTTTCTTCCTCATTGCATAAGGCCAGGAGACTTCGTTGTGACTGCAATTTTTTAGCAGTTAGATTAAATGATACAATATTAATTTATATAAAAATCTGGGCATTTTAATCCTTGCTGAAAATGCCCATAATTTTGTGCAAGTACAAAAGTACATTTCTCAACAGATGAAGTTAAAGAGGAATTAGGAAAAAAAAATAAGCAAATCAAAATTAAATATCTTGACCTAGGAACCATAATTTTTGAGAAAGAACTTGAAACATCTCTGCTTTTATCACACTTTCTGCTGGAAAATTTTCTGTGATTTTTTTAATTTGGACTGTGTTTTTACCTAAATCTAGTCAAGGGCTTTCTCACGATGATCTCTGATACCCTACTGTTCTGTTACTCTTTAAAGAGTGGAGAGACAGTGGAGTGTTTGGAACAGCACCACAGCTATTGACTGTTCAGAAGTATGCAGTGCATCAAAATGACAGCCTTTGCATCAAGGTGTCATACAGCCTAATGCAAATAAAAGCACAAAACCTAATAAATCCTTAGTGTTTTACTGGGGAAAAGTGACTCTTGCTTCAGTTTTTGCTGAACTACTGTGATGAAGGATATAAAAATGCAAGAGAGCAGAAAGGTAATATTAAGAAATCATATTGCTTTCTTAGATATGGAGTACATGATGGCAATAGTTATCAGCGTTGTGAATACAGAGTGTAGTCTGCTGTCCAAGTTTCTTGAGAGAAGCGACTTCTCAAAAGCAGAGAGATATAGTCCTGTTTTCCCACAGGTAGAACCACTTGTTAAATAACCAGTTTTGACATAAGAAGTACCTTATTTTACCATTAGGCAAATCACAGGCAGCACTGAGACAGCACTGGCTTAACTACAGTTTGCTGCTTCAAATGTTTAAGAAAATTAACGTGCTCAAATTCACAGCATGTAGTTAAATTGACAACAAATACTTTCATTGACATGAAATAGCTCATTATATAATATTAACTAATGGAAGTGACATTGTTACCTTCTTTAGTTGTAGCTAATGCACTGAAATCAGGGCACCATTCTGCTAGGTGTTGCACAGACAGCTTGAAGCCTTTTTTACACACACATGCTCCTGCTGTATTTATGAGGAGGAAGTTAGGCTCCGTCAGGGGTTGCCCCTTTGGGTCCTTGTCTTCAGCTACAGGGAAAACCTCTTTTTTATGATTACAAAGACCATGGTTAATGCTTCTGCTGAAGCCAGGAAGGTTTCTCTCCAACCTGCCAGCTCAGTCATATGAAGGGCAGGATGAGGCTGGTCATTGAATTGGTAAAACAAGAAACCTTGAAATGTACCACTGTACGGAAGTTCGATAAGCAGGAGATGTGCTCTCTGTTAACAAAGAGCACAGGCCAGACTCTTCCAAACCGTCGACAAAGTTCAAAATTGTGCCCATGTTTCCTGAAATGCCTTGACATGCTTAACAAAGCATCATAGCTTCATCTGATGATGGCAGTAATGAAGCCACAAGTGCCAGCACTGCCTGTTTTGTCTGTGAAGTTGAGACCTCAGCTCTTCCCCTCAAAGCCCAGACAAGTGACTTCTGGCTTGCTTTTAGGCTGCTGGGGTGGAGGGCAGCGTTGGGTGGGCAGGGTTAGCTGCATGCCTGTTGTCTAAGGTGACCAAGATAAGGAGTGATTTTTTAAGACGAGCTCTGTTTCATTCTGCATTTTGATTGCTCTGTGTTTCTGTCTGCAGTCCCCACCCAAAGGTGCCACCATCCCCTACCGTCCCAAACCTGCCTCTGCACCTATCATTTTTGCAGGTGGCCAGGTAAGAGCAGACACCATTTTGGCTTCAGCTGGAAACCACACCGTCTTGGCCCAACCTCAGCCAGCACCTGTTAGTTTTCAACTTTTACTCTTTCTTGCCTGGTATAGTATTGATGTGCTTTGTCTGCTCTGTGTGCTTGCCGTTTGCAGGAAAGGAGAGCACTGCATTGCAAACTTGACGCAAAATTGTGGTGACTGGTATTTTACCAAGATTTAAAATTAGCTTCTCTAATTAAGAAAAGTTTGGCCTTCTTTGAATTGAGATGTATTCAAATCAGATGCTCCCTGAGTAGGACAAAACTGCTTATTGTAGGGGTTGGTTTTTTCACCCTTAATTTGCACCTCCACTAACAGTATAAGCAGTTTTGTCACTTTTCAGAGATGATCAAACAGCAGGGTACCTCTGCTCATAAAAGGTGTAATTTTTCTCTCATAGCTTTTTTTAGGACCAAATAGTACACTTTGCAGTAAAAAGTTACACGCACAATTTTTGCTGCTCATAGTCCCCCAAGAGCAAGTAGCAATGGGGTTCTGAGCTGACATGAACTGCATACATGCAAGTGTAGACCTTCCCAACCACAGTTTGCAACACTTGTGTGATAACACAAAAACAGCGTTCCTGTTTCTGGTTTATATTATGAAGTTTTGCTGATTCATGCTTCATCTTAAGCTGTATCAGTCAGGGTAAGGAAGCTCCTGCACATCTCAAGCATATGCCAAAGCTCCATTGCTTCTGACAGGCCCTTGTAATGAGCTTCCTCTGAATTTTGTGTTAGAGTTTATCTCCTACTCTGTAATTATATGTTGTGATGTATATCCAGATATTTGTAGTCTGGATGTAGTAGCTTTCAGTATCTGGTGTTCAAGCCTACCACTCTTAGCTGTTTCCAAAATAAGAAATCTGTCTCCTTAGTGACTCCAGTTGAATTGAAATGTAAAATAATTTGCTAGAAATTAGTTTATGACTAAAAGTTCAGAATAATTCTTTTCATATATATGTTTGCACTGCAGTGCTTCCCTTTAAGAAATATGTGTGTGTATATATGCAGCAGCCTACGTTACCATTATTGTAATTGCCACTACCTTCAAAGACATCTCTGTATATGATTACTCGGAAGTATTGAAACTGTTTGCTAGAGTGCTCTGAGCAGTTGGTATAAATAATGGAAAGTGTCCTATTTTAAGGGCTAATAGTTCTTGTCATCTTCAGTTTTATCAGTTAAAACAGTGTTCTCACTTTTCCAACACAACCTTCTTGATGTAGGAAAGAGTGTACATATTTCCTGTATGCTTTGAATTTTTGTGGGCTCTGACTAAGCACATGTTTTAAATAAGGTGCTTGAGGTGTGTTTGGACATCAGTATGGAAAGACACTTTAACCAGGTTTCATAAGTGGAAAGTGATACTGAAAATAGAATTTTATCAGCAGTGTTCATTCCATCCAACCTTTTGGCTCAATTCTAAAGTACATCATGGCTGTCTTGAAAGGGTTTGGGTTGTTTAATGCTTACATATTGAGGAACACTAGCAAATTTCTTGTTTTCCTTAACAGTATGGGCTTCTTCTGCTTGAAGTATTGCTTTTAATTCTCTTGTGCTGCTTTGATACTGTATTAAATGGCAGAACTAAAATGAAGCTGAACACTGTCCTGTCCTGCTCTGCCCCTTACCAGCATTTAGCATATGCAGTGGGTAAAGAAAAACAATAAATAAATCCAACACTCCTGCCTGATGGAAACAAATGGGAAGTTTCTACCCACTGTGCTACATTGCTGTTTAGATGGGTACTTGCAGGGTAGCTTTGCTTTATGTCTCATAGCAGTTTTATGGTTTAAATTGAGGAAGATTTGTAGACCAGGTAATTCCTGCTGTTACTAATGTCAGTACGTCAGTAGGAAAGTTGCTCTTGGCACTGATGGAAGCAGACCTGTAGCTCGTGTCCTTAGTGAAACATTACAGTATGGATGTCTCGGTAGTCTCTACCAGACTACTTGTACTTAATATGCCTCAGCTACAGAAGGGCACAGTTCCTCTGCCAAGGGGTAAAGCAGTCCAAGATAATTTTTCTCCACCTAAACCAATCAAATGACGTTTTGAGAGCCTAAGAAATTAAGATTTTTTTTTGGGGGGGCCTTTTTTTTTTAACTGGGAAAGAAAATTCAATACTCGTCCATGCTGCTTTTACGGTTTTCATTGACAACCAAAAAAAAGCTGAGCTCTGAATGTTCATTTTTGTTACTTCTCCAGTTTGTTTGCTTCCTTGTATATGCATACATGGAAGAGAGAGAAATGACGAGGAAAGGGGTGCTATCTATTAGGTTCACTGGTGATTTTTTGGGGGTGGCTTCTTGCTGTTTTGCAAACCACTGCTTGAGAAGCACCCATGTCACAGAGGCGTATAGTGGTTTGAGTTGGAAAAGACCTTAAGGTTATCTAGTTCCAGCCCCCTGCCATAGGCAGGGACACCTTCCACTAGATCAAGTTCTCAAAGCCACATCCAGCCTGGCCTTGAGCACTGCCAGGGATGGGGCAGCCACAGCTTCCTTGGGCAGAGATATCAAAGATGTTCTCTCAGCTGGGTTTGAAGTAAAGCCAGGATGAGAAAGGAGGCTTGTGATCCAGCATAGAGGCTCAGAGACAAAAGCAGGTTTCCAAACCCACTGTTTGCTAACCCATTGTTTGGACCTAAGCCCTGCTTAGTGCTGTTTCCATCTATAACCTTCCTGAGGCTGCTCTTGTGCTTGGCTTTGCACAGAGCCTCCACTCAGCAAAGCCGCGTAACAGCTCCTTGAGGTTGTCCTCGTTTGTAAAACACTTAAACACATGCTTTGCTTCCTTGAATATGTGCTTGCTTAAGACCCACTGACACCAGTGATCACCTGTTTTGGTGGCCTGGAACCTTTTCTTGTCATGTATGTTTGCCCATGAGCATCCTGTTGTGCCCAGTCACACGCACTTCTGCCTGAAAACTGCTCATGTGCATAATGTTCTCAGGATTGCAGCTTTGCTTTGTGACTAATGTAAAAACTAAATTAAATGTTTCTTCTTGAGAAGGGAAATTCTGCTGCATAAATGTGCATCAAGCAGTTGAGGCATTAAAGTTTTAATATCTGAACTCCATTAAATGAATTGTTTTATCATTTGCAAGGATTAATTACTTTCCAAGAGGCCTTTTGTCAAATAAGCACTTTGCAAACTAAGCTAATCAGCTCTGTTCCCATTCGTAATTCTCCCGCTACAAATATTTATACATTATAATTTGTCCTTCTGCTTTCCTGCCTGTCTAAGCACAAGCACATTAAACATTTTCTGACACGCCATTCCTTTCAGAAAAAGCCCTACAGGATATAATTGAAAATTACAAACTCTCTATAGTTGTTCTTCTGTAGGCCATTACAGAGAGTTGAGCAGAGCCAGCGGGAGAGATGAAGGGCTATGCTAACTGATACCAGGCATGTCAGAAACTATAGCCCCTGCACTGCTCTTGTGCAGAGAGGTTGGATTTGGAGAGAGGATATTTGGCTTCATGTGGGAGATAAAACCACTGCTCTGGGGGTCTCCATCATGCTCCTGTCTCCAAAGAGGCGTGCTGGCCTCATGCCCAGGCATTGCAGGACAGGCTGCCATCCCACATGTATGCTCACTGTGTGATGCACTGGGGCACATGTTTGCTGGCACTTGGCACCTGTGGCTGTCCTAGCCAGGTGAGGTAGCTCAGAGCTAGCTGGCATGTGTCCCTGCACACAACAGTCAGGAGCTGGATGGCAAGGCAGGGCATCCCCCAGGCAGGTCTGCCCCATCCTTCCTGCTCCCCTTGCTGCATCAGCATCTCCTTGTATGCATCAGTGGCACTGGGTGAATGGGGCAGCAAGGAGGGGAAGTGGCCACCCTTCAGTCCCTGAAGCATCCCCAGCTCTGCTTCTGGCAGATGGAGCTGGAGGTGAACAGGTCCTAAGGACCAAGGTCATCTTGCAGCAGCACTTGGCACCCCCTGCTTGCAAGGGATGCACAGGCTGCCTGACAGAGACCTTTCTGTAGTGCCAAGTGTCATCAAGCAGCACAAGACAATTAAGATTCACTCAGCACTGAAAGCGAAGTGGGTGGTATTAGCCTGGGGAGCCAAGAGGAGCTTTTCTGATGAGAACAGGAGCACTGCTTGTCCCTCCTGACTGACCTGTGTCTTAACTGTGCTTGTTGTTTTCAGGCATTCACGATTCAGGGGCAGTATGCCATCCCTCATCCAGACGTGAGTCCAGCACATGTAAATTACTCCCTTTTTGTTCCTCTCCCTCTTATTTGTTCTGGGCAACATTTGCTTTCTACAGTTAGCAATAAAGACATGGCCTAAGGGCACCCTCCTGAATGACCTAAGGGCACCCTCCTGAATGACATACGGTATAGCAAAGTGTTAGCTCAGCTGCATCTCTTACCTTGTGTAATAATTGGTAGAAAGTACAATGGCCCAGGAACAAATGACAGATATCTTGGTCTTTTTTTTGCATGTGATATATTTAAGTTCTTTTAATATGTAATTCTACAATTATTAGTTTATATTAACAGTAGCCATTACATGTAATAACAGTAGAGATGTCATTTATAACCGGTTTGGGTTTTATTTTTCTCTACAGTAGATTAGACTGAATGTTTAAACTTTTTTTTTCAATATAATTTTAATTAATCCAGTTTTAGAACATGTAAGATGGTTTCTCTGCTCTGAAATAATTCCATTTGATTGGTTAGTTCTAATTTCCCATCCTGCCCTGCAGTTGACCAAGCTTCACCAGTTGGCTATGCAGCATCCCCCCTTTACTCCCCTTGGGCAGACCACCCCTGGTTTCCCTGGTACGTACCCATGACCCCCTGGGGATGTCCTTCTTCTTAACAGCTTTGTTTCCCGTGGTCATTACATCATTTTAATTATAAATGTGGTCAATGACCAGCAATCCTTCTGGTTTCGCACATTAATCTCTCGTTCTTCCCTCCCGTACCTCTTTTACAGTTCCTTTCATCATTACTAAAACGTGCTTTGTTTGTTACATTTCTCAGTCAAAGCCGCTTCATTTGTGCCATTGGCTTAAAGCCCTGAGTTTCTTTTCTTCAGTCCTTGTAAAGTTATTATGGACCATGCAGTATGTACCAGTTGATCCTGAGTGAAGTACCTGGGTCTGCATCTTCTCAAATTTCCAGTTCGGTGATATGGTTTAGAAAGAAGCAAACAAAGGAAAACACTATGTAATTGTGGTGCAGAAATACTGATTAAAGAAATTACGGCACGCTGAAACTCATTTCCTTGTACAGCCAAATATCTTACGGGCATCTGTAATCATCACTGCTGGCAAAAGTGCCTGCTACATGTGCATATATTGCTACAAAATGCAATGGAAGTTTAGCTAAATTAAGGACTGCAGATGTGGTCCATACTTATTAAAGCTGAAGCTAAATTCTTGATTTAAGAGTGAGAAGTCAGTTAACCCTGCAATAAATCTTTTTTACTGTACTTTGCTATGTACATGCTTGGCATCTAAATCTTCACAAAACAGAATTACATATGTACTGGTACATTCTTTGTATGGCAAATAACATTTTATCACATACATCAGACTCTGTGAGCAACTTCATTGGTTTATGTTTAACGTAAAATAAGCGTATGCAACCCTTAATTGAATGTAAATGTAAGTAAAATATAGGCAAGTCCTTTTTTTGTCAGAGTACTTCTTTCCCATCTTTTCTGGTTGGAAATTAGTATTTTGGGTTTGTCTTTACAGATAATAATGATGACAATGACAATAATAGCAGTAATAATAATACACCCAAAAAAGAGAAAATTAGACAAGGAGACATAAGATCCAAAATATACTTTCATTTCTTCATGATGTATGGGATAAAATACCTACAAGTAATACTAAATTGCCTTTCCTAACTCTATGTTTTCCTTATTCTTGTCATTAACATGCTGCTCCTTAATCTTTTCCTGCTTATATTTGTGAGTTGTACGTTTGTGTAACGTTACTGTGTGTTAGAGCAGTAATTCCATTTCCTGAGCATTTTCCTTTTGTCCACTCAATTTACAAACAAATGTATGCAGCTTGGAGTATTTCGCTGCTTAGAGTATTCTGTACATTTCCCTTTAAAAATTCCCCTTCCCAACATTCCTTCAGCAACTAATCCCACGTATAATTCCCAAATTTTCCTAGGTTAACTTCCTCATCCTTCATTTATTATTTTTTTCTTTTTCATATCCTTGTATTTTATTCTATTAACTGGTCATTTGACTTTAATTTTTGGTATTCTGGAACTCCTGGTAGACAGGTGCAATTTCAGCAATTCATGAGTTTGTCAACTGATGTGTTTACAACAAGCTTCAGAGACTGTTTTTAGGGGAAACCCTTTGTTTTCTAGTAGCTTTTTATGACCCTGTGGAATCTCATGTGACATTTGTTGCTTTGGTGGGTTAAAGGTTAACTAAAATAAGACTCATTTAAAATTAGTGCAGCCCTCTGAGTTTTGCATCTGTTGCTTTCTTTTCTGTTTCACTAGCAGTTCTCTGTTTTTCTTTGCTCCTCTCTTTTTCTCCCCTTCTTTCTGTGTGTTTCCTCCTTTAAAATATCATTTGTTGTGTCTTGCCCTTCTTGCAAACTGGCGTAACATTTTCCCTCTGTCCCCTGAATAGGACTGGATGCCACTACTCCAACCAGTTCCCATGAACTTACTATTCCCAATGATGTAAGTGGACCAATAGTCAGTATCGCTTTCTCTTCTCTCGCTCCTCTGCTACTGGGAGGGGAAACCTCTCATCTTTGGCTACATATACTATGATTATTATGGTCCCCAGAATAAACTGTACAGCATTCAGTCTGTTTGGGAGGGGATATTAGGAGTCAGTGAAATGCTGGATAGGGCAGCAGAAGTGACTATCCCATGTCATGTGAGGTATTCAGTGCTGCTGGTTTAGTTCTGTGCTGATACTTCCCTGGCTTTGTTAAAGCCTGGCTGCCCCTGCTTACAGTGGTCTTAGATGGGTTATCAAAATCCATCTCTCAGGTGGCACTAACATGGGTGGTCTTAGCAGAAGGGGTAAAAGCAGTGGAGATACGAGCAGCCTCGTGTGCTGTGTGTTGGTCCTCCATGCCAAGGGGTGCAGAGCCTGCACCACAGCAGCTTGTGTTGTGACAGTCTCTGCTGCACCCTGCGCTTATCTGAGACAGCAGTTTTCCTGAGAAAAAAAAAAGCTTATTCAGTTACAGAAACATGCAATATAAGGGGTTTGTTTGAAAAATAGGGGCTGAAAACATTCCTGCTCTGGCTGGCTGTGATTGACAGAGACAGTCTCCATGAGCAAAATAGGATGCTGAATCTTAAAACAGCCACTCCAAATGCCCAACAGATGTCATACATATAAAAATGCCTCCCTGTTTCATTCACATTCATTGCAAGGTGGGGGGTGGGGGGAGGGGAAGGGCAGTTTTCATTACAAATGAGTCAATTGAAAAATGGAAGATTTCCCCTCCAGTAAAAAAAGCTTCCAAGCATGAACAGGATCACAAATAACAATTATATTACTGAAGAGATGCTTACAATACTGTGTAAGCCCTATTAAACTCGGTGGCAATGATTTACAGTAAGAAAAAGACACAGAGTAGCAGAAAAGCAAAGGTGTGAGTGCTGTGATTTTGTAAGGTTTCTGTTACTTAAAAGGTGCCCTGCTGATTTATCAGTACCTGCTTTACAACCCAATTTACTGTATGTTGAGAATTTTATGGGAACATCCTATTTATCCTTACAGTGCAAGTTTTTTAATCTCACTTTCAGGAAGATGTTGTTCTTGCCATCACTGATATAAATCCAAGGTCACTCTTCTGACTTCACTTCTTTCAGGGTTTATAGCAGAGAAAGAGAGGGAGAAAGCTGGCCTTGTGTCCTCTAGTGTAGTAGAAAACTAAAAACCTCATCAGTTTTTCATCCAGGAGATATGAAATGCCCTGGCTCAGCATCTGTAAAGCAAACACATATCCAGGCATTGTTTCTAATGGAAGGTTTTTCTGGCTGTGCAGCGTGTCTTGTGGTTGTTGCTAAAGGAGCAAAACCGAGGACAAAATTGTGTTCAGCTTAGAAACAGCCTGCAGGGGCTCTACAGGTCCTAAAAGGGAGTTCTGATGCTTGTATGGTGTCAGTGCGTGTATTACATGACCAAAAGGCTTTAGTGCTGCTCAGATGCACTGCGTGCATGCACATGTGTGCACCCAGTACTGCAGAGCTGGCTTAGAGGGAAGAAAGGGCTCTCATCTCCTGCCGGGCATCAGAGGCTGCTTGGGAATTTTGCAGTTTCCCTGTGTGCCTCCCTGAGGCATCCTCTCTGCCTGTGCCCTGCGCTGTCAGCAGTGCTCTGCCAGCCTATCCTTAGGCTGCAGCAGCAAGAGGGTACCATCCCTGGGGTCTGACAGCATAACTGCATACGAGTGTCCTGCAGCCACATCACCGCTGCAGCAGTGCCAAAAATGAGGAGGTGAGGGAAACAGAGAGACATGAGGCAAAGAAGCAGAGTGTGAAGGTGCCAGCACCTGTGTTTTGTGTGTGCTCTGCATAGATGCTGTGCATAGAGGGAGGTCAGGACAGGAGAGGCAGCAGCACTTGTGCAGCAAAGCCTGCATGGGTAGTTTGATTCGCTTTCCTGATAAGCTTCTAGTCCTGGTTTTGATACACAGTCAGGAAGTGTGGTATGGTGATTATTTATCTAGTTGAAAGTAAAGGAAGCTGCAGGCCCTAGCATGGGGCTGTGGTACAGCCCTATGGCTGCCCCAACTCCAGAGATCCCCACTGCTGCATTAAGTCCCCTGGTTTTCTTGTCATGTGCTTATGTGTGCAAAAGTCCAGCATGAAGAAGAACATGAGACTTGCAAGTATCTACATGCTGCGCAGCTATCAGAGATGTCAGGTATATATATACATGTGCTACACTTATTTTTTTAAACCAAGCTAATGATAAACATGTAAGGCAAAGCCTCAGGAAGAATCTGACGGAGCAATAGAAGATATAAGGAGGCTAAGGAGCTCAGACTTTAGCCTGCTCTACAGGAAGGAGATATTAATAGCCACGTACAATTTGCATAACTTCGCAGTAGTTTTCCTTACTCTCTCTGTCATTAAAGGCAGTGACAGATTTTTTTGTTGTTATTAGTAATTCCTGTAAGAACATCATCTTGCTGTCTTCATACGGCATGCAGATAACTACAAGTAGCCTGTTGCTCAGTAACAAAGAGATACTGGAGATCAAAAGATGCATTTTACAGAAAGTTATTTTCCACATGCTAAAAGCTGAGGCTTCCTCTCCAAATAATGGGTTCAGAAGATTTGCCTTTCTGGGTTTTCTCATAACTTATGGGTATCTCTAAAAAGATAACAGAGCGGATGTTTTCTCCAGGTCCCTCTCAGAAGTCACTTTGATCTTTATCTGGTATTTCTTTTTCCTTATCAAAACCTGGTATAGGGGCATTTAGCTGCCTTTCTTTCCTTGCTGAGATCTTGTCTGGCCTTCTGCTGCTGCTCAGGTTACACAATATAAGTGTGTTCCACATAAATCCCAGAATAAAATAGCATTAACAGCTGGCGGGTCCTTAAGGGAACAGGAAGGATGGTGTCCCTGCGTGTAGCTGATTGGGCACAGATGGCAGATATCTTAAGACTTCATGATTCAGTCCCCCCAAATGCCCACTGAGAATAAATGAACAAATCAATAATGAAAAAAGTCTGTTCCATTAAAAATTATTCTTATTTTGCATATGTGTGTGTGGGGCAGGCAGAGGTGAGTGACCAGAAAACAGCTTCCCCGTCAGAGAGCACCAAGAGCATTTAAAGAAAGCTATAAATCTAGTCAGGACTCCAAAGAAGCAGCAATGACAATCCATTCAAGTTGGATATGGCATACTGAAGGACTGCCTTTATTTCCCCATGGAGCCAGGAGTACTTCCCTGTAAATAACAGAGGGGGACCCACATCTGCAGAATGCTCTTGGAGCAGTCCACAACTCCACCAGATAATCCAGGAGATCTGTGTATCCTCTTCCACCAGCTGTCACTTAAGGGGAATGAGCTCCCATCTTTGCAGATCCCAGATCCATAGCCTGCAGTGGGGAGAATGAGCCCTTTAAGGAGAGTGTAAGTGCAGTGTCTGACCCTATCTGTGGCTTGCAGCAAGGCCATTGCACCACATAGACCATGCAGGAGAAGTGCACCTCAACCTCCCTGCAGCCCTCTCCCAGAGAAGTCCTGAGAATAAATGCCATACTTTTGTAAAACTAAGCTGCTAAGTCCACCCCAGCTCAGAAACTTCCCGGCTATTTGAGAGGGGGTAAGATTAGGCAACGCCTTAATAATCCACACAAGACGTGCTGGGAGAGGCCCTGCAGTAGTTTAAGTTGAAGCACTTCCACTGAAGGCAAGGGACCTGTGGATTCAACCTCAACAAATTTACCTTACTACTGAGAGCCTCCCATGTAACAGAGAAATAATGCACAGAGCCAAAATACAAAATTAACCAGATTCTGTCAATGAAGAATGTTTAAGGGGGTATGTTATTAAAAAAAAAGATAATAATTTTATATGTTTGCACATGGCCTGATTTTTCTCCCCCCTTAATCTAAGAAAATGGCATTTAATTCACTAAGTAGACCTGATTTTCAGATGAGTTCAAGAATCAGTAGACTTAAAACCCATCAGAAGCAAAGTGATTCCATTTGTGTGACCAGACACTACTTAGCATTAAAAGTAATTACCCCCCAGAACCACCTCTCACTTGAGGGAGCAGGATGGGACATACAAATCTGCAGTCATTTGGGTTACAAAACAAGTAACAAAAAGGCTCATTTCTGAGCATGTTTTCCCAGTTTTCTATCTGCATTCTTGCAAAACCTGTGAAATTATTGTAGTCCAGATTGTGCATTATCCTGGCAAAGAAAGTGAAGATTATTATTGTTGTTACTGGTTTTAAGAGGTACAGTATTGACGCATCTCTTTGCAGGCACCACAGTAAGTCTGTAAAGAGCTGTAATCGTACCCAATGTTTCTTCCCTTACCTGGAATTAAGAAAGCCTGTGTCTTTATGAAAAGTGATTGAAGATTTTTCTTTATGTTGAGTATCTGCTTGCAAAACTAATGCAAAGGCTTTGCCAAAGCCAATGGACTTGTGCTGAGTTGGCAGTGGACAGCCAAGGGAAGCCACATGTACCTATGGACAAGTATGGTCAACCCCTCTGCTCCTGACAGCAGATACCAACCTGCACAGGCTACTTTCTTGGCCCTTTTTACCAACAGTACATTCATTATAAGGAAGGAATCTGGTTGTTTTACTAGTATTTACAATGAAAGTGAGTTCCGTGCCACTTCCTGTGACAAGCAATACTCTGCAGCATTGGACTTGGATAATAAAACCTGAAAGTCTGATTGCTCCCAGTGCAGCACAGACGTAACGCAGAGAGAATCAAGCCAGTAGGAAACATCCAGAAGAAAGCTGTTACTATTAGGCTCTGTTTCTGACTTTAGCATTATGTGGAATATATATATATATATATACATATATATATATAGCATTTGTATTATGGGGGAAGAAAGCAAAATTGAAGAGAGGGACCTGAACCAGAGATAGCATACTGGGAGAGACTACCAGCAGCAAGAGTTTGAGGTGGGACAGATCACAGTAGACCCTTATAGAATCATAGAATGGTTTGGGTTGGAAGGAACCTTAAAGATTATCCAGTTCCAACCCCCTGCCATGGGCAGGGACACCTGCTAGAGCATAAAGGCAGAGGTACAAGCTGCTGCTTAGGTAGTCTGTCAGGCTTAGGTGAGAATTTGGGATACCAGTGGAAATTTAGTTTTATACCTCACATTGCTTCTGTCTTTTTTGTGTAAGCATGTGCTACTGCCATAGTCAGAGTGTTAAAATATGTATGCATATACATACACGTATTCTGTTTGTGTGTTTGTACATATGTGCATATTATAATAGTATACATATATATTTATAGTATATGTATTATACTACAGTGCATAATAGGCTTGGTATAGTCCACAGTAGGTTTGGCGCCTGTCTTACATGGGGCAACTTTATCACTTGTTTTCCTCTTGATTCACTCTGTGAGAGTGAGGCTCCCTGTGTGTTGAGCAAGCAGGTGAGCATCAAAAATAATGCAGCACCTGAAGTCCTTGAAAACAGCTCTATGTTTGCTCCCCTCCACGGTCCCTAACTTGGTCTACCTGGAACTTGGGAAAGCAGCAAACCTATGTCTACGAAATACAGAGCATTACATGCAAGGTAGCAACTTTCAGAGTCAGGGGAAGCTTGCTTTTGTAGGACTGAATTACACATAGCCTGCTGAATCGTGAAATGGACAGATACAGAACAATGTATACAGAACAGGGGCAGCCAGGGGCATTAGAAAGGGCAGTCTTGAAGAGATACATGTTTGGATGCAACTTAACATAGCTTTGTCTCAACACAAGGCAGGACAGGTGTTTTTATGTAAAATCAAATGTCCATGGCCTGATTGGGCAAAACTTCGTAGATGAAAACATAGTTCAGGAACTTCCATCAGCCCTTGAACATTCAGATACTACACACATTTCAGTGTAATTCACAATGGAAAAGGCACCCCAGAGAGGGCCCAGGCACCCCAGCACTACTGTCCTTCCTGCATTGCAAAGGGGGAAGTGTATTCTGCATGAGCTGTGTCACAGCTTGCAGAGCGTGTTGAAGCATCCCATTGTCACAGCAGCAGAGGATGACTTTGGTGATCCTCATACTGAAGGTTACCAAACCTCTCTCCCAGAAGCTTGCATCACCAATATCCTTGACTGGTCTGGGCTGAATCCTTGCTGCTTAACTTAGAGTCAGACAGGACTTTGCACGTTCTTTGTACCACCCCATCTGGGTTACAAGCCTCACTTGTCAGGGCCTGAAGCAGTGGGAAGAGTGGGAAGGGAAGGCAGCCTTTGCATCTTATCACATCCTTCTGCCAAACTGGCAATCTCAGTGTCAATAGACCTGTAGAGCAAGGTTCCTATTTTCTACCCATTCTGGCCATTGCTGACCTTCTCAGCACCCACCATTCCTTAACACAAATCACCCTCCTCACCCTTACGTAAGTTAAATCAACTGAGCCTCAGCTGATGGCTTGGTGCCCACTTGCTCTTGTCGCCTGTGCTGGAGGTAGCAACACCTTGCCACAGCTATCAGTCACACTCCCTTATCCAACCTGAAGTTATGTGTGCTGCTATACACTTCTGTGAGGTCATGCACACAGCTTCCAAAAACCTTTGACTGCCAAAAGCATCTAAAACACTGCTACTTGAAGATAACACCAAAGGCATTTTACCAAAATAATTGAGGGATCTAGGGACACACACACAGAGCTCAGGCTCAGTTTTATTCACAAAATAGGTGTTTTGGTAAGTTTCTCTGAAGGAACACAGAAAAAATTCAGTCTCTTCCTGTGGCTGCTTCTGCCCACAGTTACAGAGCTGTAAATCCCAATGATAATAGAGTAGTACCTGGCCAAGAGAGGACCATGTGTGCCCAGGGATGTCTGTCCAGGACTAGCAGCATGTTGGGATGGTGCAGAGCTGCATGGTGGCAGCTTTGGATGCTCAGCCTGACTTCCAGCTGCAGCTCTTGGCTTGCTGCTGCCACTGGCAAGTCAGGGTGGGTTGTATTTTCTATTTGTCAGCACCATGGCATGCTGTCATTGTCTGCCTTGGAACATCATAGCAAAATAGCCCAGTATTGAGTTGATAACCACAAAACTTGATGTAAGGACATATGACCATAGAACCAATAGCCTGTGTTAGTTATTCCTTCCAGACAGCACAGCAAAAATCTTCTGGTTTGATACTGAGCTTTTCATAACCATGTTGTTAGCAATACTACAAATTGCAGTTTAGTGGGTTTTGCTTGTGTCTGTGGCACTAATCTCAGTCTTTGTCCCGCTCCAGTTAATAGGCTGCATTATTGGCAGACAAGGCAGTAAGATAAATGAAATCAGGCAGATGTCAGGAGCGCAGATCAAGATTGCTAATGCCACAGAAGGCTCCGCAGAACGACAAGTTACAATCACAGGATCCCCTGCAAACATCAGCTTAGCACAGTACCTCATTAATGCAAGGTAAGTTTGCTTTGTAAGTGATAATGCTTCTGCGAGATTGCTCTGTCTGCTCTCCAGCAAATGTCTGTCCTGGATAGATCTAGAAAGTTGCTTTGCAGTGTCCACTTTGCATAGTATTACTCAATTCCTAATGGTTTGTAAAGCCTGTATCATTAGAAACTGTGTTTGCTGTTGGTTTATTTGGAAAGGAGCTTAATCTGGTGCAATTCTGAGTACATACTGAATGACAACAGCTGAAAAAACTGAATATTCATATTAGCATCCACCTAAAATACAGGTGGATAAATGAAATGCAATTACAATCACAGATTCTTTAGAAGAAAATACTTCTCACAGATCTATTTTACTGTCCTAAATGGCAAATATAGTGAAACAGATTGCAACACAGATTTAATTTTCTTGCTGGAAATTGCCACTCAGCGTTGATATCGCACTGACATTTGGTTGCTAAAGAGGAATGGAATTTATTTTTTCAGAGACAGCATCACAAATTTGTAAAAAGAATTCCCTAATGAGATGGGGTGAGACTCTGCTGCTTCACTTCTCGATGCCAGAATGAATGAAAGAGCTGGCTGTTTAGTTAGCTAAGCCATTGAGATGGCTTAAGTCTCTATCAGTTCGATATGATTATTTAGAAAACTATTGAAATTGATACCACCTTTATTTGCAATTATTATGAGAACGTGCAACGGATAATGTATATATGTGCTGTCTCACAGAGGTACTTGTAAATGTTAGACTGAGGCAACATGTTGTGGAGAGGAGAGTACCTGGTTTTTATTGCCTTTTTTTTTTCCATTTTTTACCCCCAAAATACTGTGATATGATTCAAGCCTTATGTTTGACTATGTTTGCTCTTAAGGTAGTAGAAAGTATGTGATTTATATGGGGGGCTGTAGTCATAACAGGTCTACAGCCTCCTATGGTCCAGCCTCCTCTCCAGCCTACTTCTGTGGTGCACAACTGCGAGCCACTGTAAATGTCTTAATGGCGGAAAAGGATGTTTATGCAGTTCTGTGTTAAAGCAAACAAAAATACTACTTTCTATAATTAAGTTTGAAAGTAGTTTCCTAGGAAAAGCTATATAGAGGGTGGCATTGTGAAGCCTAAGATAAGCCATTTCCAGAATCCTAAAACAACCTACAGCTCTTTTGATTTATATTCTTTGTAGCAAATATAAGTCACTTCCATAAGCCCTGTAATCAAATAAAAATGTGTTCCCTCCTTTAACCCTTAAGGATATGTTCTTCTCTTGGTGTTCAGGGATTCCCCACACATCGAGACGAGAATAGACCCCTTCATTTTTAGTTGCACAAACACCATATGGCATGCATCTGGACCTCAGAAGATAACAATTTAAGATCTTCAAGACAGCTAAAGCATGCAAATAATATAATGCACTTATTAATGGAGTTGCATTGAGCTGCTCACCAGAGACAGAAACTCTAGTGAACAAACCTGTTTGACTCACTTTAGAAAAGCCTGTGAACTCTCACACTTCTGTTTATTACTGTTTAATGATTCTTTCGATGGAATGGGATATATATGAGGTCTTTTAATATACTTTTGCAAAGAAGAAAACTTCTCAGCAGTCATATACCATGGATACTCTATCTATATACCCTGTGAAACCAGAAACAAAATATTTTCTTCCTGTTGAACTTCTAGCTAGAAATCATTTGTTACTATCACCTACAATAAACCATCATATATTATTATGTACCATGTGTTGAAATTGTATTTAGATGAAGTGACTTCATTTGTAAATGAAGACTCTTAAAGTAATGTATAATAAATTAAGCTCTAAGGTACCATAGGACATTAAGGTGGCTTTATTTATTTTTAAGAAGTGACACTGTTCCAGATTTCTCCTTTCACAAGAGAAATTCCTGCCCAGTTGGGTGCTACCACAGCAGCAGTGCTAGGTCACAGTCACATTGGAGCAAGAACCAAGAAACATGCAGGCAAGAGGGAGCTCTGCACTAGCTGGGGTTCAGGTGCTTGGGCAGGTTTCTGAGAGGCAGCACTATGCTACTGCTGCCTGTGTATGCTGGGGGCCAATTTTAGTGTTTGTCAGCCCTAAGCCTGCCACAAGTACTGCCCTCTTTTAAAGATGCTGGCATGACACAGTGTTGGGGAAGAGCTGAGCACAGTACCTAGACTGCCCAAGGTATAGTCTGGTATGTCAAAACATGAGTTATAACAAAGAAAAGCCATATAAGTATTCAGGGTAAGGTGGGTTTTTTTAATCTCCCCTACAAGTTCTATCATTCTCATGGATTTGGTTTCCAGGGCAAGTATTTCTGCATAAATCAATGTCTCACAGCAGCATAGGATATTAACAAGTATCTATACACTGTATTCCTAAAAACATTTTGTGTGTATCTTTAAACTATCCTCCAACCAAAGTTGCCATCTATAGAGTAATTTATCAAATTGTTTCAAGATTTTTATTGCAATTTGGTGTCAAATATGTACATAATATACTCTAAATTATATATATATATATTGATACAATATCAGGACTGAGATTTAAATATTTCTAAAGTATTGTTTTGATTCTGTATTGATTACCTGAGCGCTGACCTCTGTATGAGTAGACTGTGTGCTAGCTTGTTTGCAGTAGAAGTGTCTTTTTTTTCCTGTAAAATCTTCTGTCTCTTAACTGCTCTCCACTGTAGTAACTGGATTTTCATTATCCAATTCCATCTTCTAGCTTTTATTAAGAAGGTTTCCTGTGTAATATTTGACTTTGGACTATAAACGAATTGTAGCCAGCAGCACTTGCTCCTTGTTGAAGAGCAGTTTCCTGAAGATGTTTATTTACTACCATGTTGATGAGGTTCATCCACAGAGCTAACAGGACCGTCAAAGCCACACTCAAGCTTTATACCTTTCACCAGGTTTGGGTAATGCAGGATGTGCATATATTCATAAAGTACAGGGCTTCAAAGGGACAGGGTAAAATTGGCACCATGAAATATTGTATGAAGGCCACCTCATCCACCTTCACATTCCGTTTTGTTGTATCTATAATTGGTTTGAGGAACTGCCCCTATCACAGGACAGCTGACAGCTGACCTGACGTACTTTCACTTTATGCGTTACCAGCAGTAACAAACGCGAAGCTGGGCACATTACTTTAATCTTACTTGTGCAAGTACACCAGAGACAGAGAGTTTGAGTGGCTGCTACCAACACCAGCATTTATCCTGTGGGATCTATTCTCCCTGCTGGTGCAGGAAACAGCTCAGGCTCAAATACGCCCTGTATAAGTAAGGACTTTTTGTTAAATGCAAGGCACGCAAATTTGGAGTCACTGAAGCACTGAGTCCTGCATTATCTTTCTATACACCTCCCTCCCAGAATAATAGCAAGTTAGAAGTATAAAAACATCCAACTGTATAAACTGAGCTTTTCAAAATGTACTGAAGTGTCACTATGTAACTCAAGTCCTATACCCTAAGTTAAGGGACATACACTGGGGTTGGATTCACTGATTCAGTGTTCTTGATGTAAATCCAACTGTGCGAGTAGATTGCAAGTAGCCTGGCTAACAGCCCAAGGATGCTCTTCTCTCTGCAGAGAACAACTCTGCTGTGAGGGTTAGAAAAATTCTGAACTGCTCACCTACAGGGACAGATAAACACACCCGGTAGGAAAGCCCAAAGCTTTACCTCTCACGAACGGGTCTGCATTTCACACCCTTGCCCTTATCCCTTCCCAGTCCCTCAGACATGTGCACCTTCCAGCATCCCAGAAAAGGCTGCCAAGGAGACGGCACCCAAAGAATTCTCTTGTGGGGAAGAGAGGAATTAGTGCTTACACATTTCTCTCTCTCCTCCATGTGCCTCTCCCCAGCTCAGACCTGCTTCAGGTATCCTGTAGACTTAGCAGCAGTGCTTTGGGAAGCTCTAGTCCAGCATCCCCCTCCCCTATATACTGCTGGTTGATCAATTGCATCTTTGCCCTTTCAGAAAGAGCACCTCTTATGGTCATTGCCTTACTCAGGCAATGAGTAAATAGACTAGGGGTTGTTACTCTCCAAATTGCAGTAACACTAAGATACAGAAAAGCAAGGCTTCTCCAAGCCTCACACAGGGTGACTATACTCACTTCCCAACCAGCAGTCTGGCTACAGGGGCTCTCAAAGCCTGCACCCCCAGCCCACAGTACCAACTGGGACTAGCACAAAACCCTGTGCTGGGGAGCTTCCCTGGGCTGGAATTTGATACAGAAGCAGGTTCTGCACCCAGGTCCCCTGCACAGTCAGCCAACAGCTCCCTGGCATTCCGCTCTGGGAGGGAGAAGCTGCTGCAGCCTCAGCTTTCCTCAGGAGAAAGCCCAGGAAACTGACAAGTTAGTAACTACTGAAAATATACCCCAGACTTGGGATAGTCCTAGTTATGTGCTAGGCTGCCATACCTCCCAGCAAGTCACATGCAAAATGCATCCTGAAATCAGTGTTTAGGTTGTTTGTCGACCCAAAAGCTAGTGCACAAGCTTCAACAAACAGCAGAGGGAGGGTTTATCTACGTAGACATGCTGTCGTATCAAAAAAACAACGCGTCCTTGGAATTGCTGTATTTAATATCTAAAAATGTACAGAAAAGCCCAAGTATGTGAGCCAAACTGATCTCACTTGCCAGTGGGTGATGTTGGACTAAAATGAAGGTGGTTTGATACCTACATCTTCCAAAGAGCCCATCCCTGCCTTGGGCTCAGAGGTCGGGTCAATATGAACTTGCTTGTGCTCGTGGGGTCTGTCTGATGATGTGTATGTTGTACCCATGTAGTAGTACCTTGTCTTGTCAGCTGGTAAGCTCTTCTATGTTCACTGTAACCGCTGCCACAAGCTCAGAAAGGATTCCACTGCTGTGGAAGCCGGGGTGTTTTCCAGTCTTCCTTGTTACTAATTTCCTTCTGATTAGATTGCATCAATATTTTGTTGTGATCTAAAGAAAAAACAGCCTGGGGAATGTACAGACCCAAGTGAACACACTGGCTAATCTGGTTTGCTTTATATGAAAAATGCACATTGATCTTTGATTCTCTGAAAAGCAACCAAAACCTCATGCCTCAGATGGAAGCAGCAAATCATTGCTCAGTCTCCTCTCATCCTAACAAAATGACAAAGGGTTCTATTTACGTCCCAAAATTGACAAATTGGACAAATTTCCAAAACCCCCCGCATCCCCCTGTCAAAAACAGTAATTGCTAAAAGCAAAATTCACCCTATCAGTGCTGGGGAGTAAACTCCATAGTTATTTTAAGTTTTCTTTTAAGTTTCATTTTTTTCCATCTTTTTGCCATTTCCCGCATTCCTTAGATTTCTTTTCTCATCTGTAAAACGAACTAGCAACCCCTCCTCCCTTTTTGTTTATTGAAAGAACTTTATAGTCTCAGTAATGTTTTTCACCACCGAATCATGAAAACCCTTTTGTTATTTCTTCTTTAACACATAACATGTTCCTCCTTTGACCCTCATTTTCCCTTTTTTTCTCTCTCTCCCTCCTCTCCCTCCCACTCGTCTGTCTCCCCTCGCCCACCGATCTAATCCTGCCCTTACGTGGTTGCTGTCCCTCCACCCCTTCCTCCTCCTCCTCCTCCTCCCGGGCCCCCCACCCTGGCTGAACCCTCCCAACCTGTTTGTTCCTCTTCCTCTCTTCGTTTGCAGCTTAGAGATGGCTAAAGTCAGCACCCAGACCGCTTCCGTCACGACCCCTGTTGACCTCAACATGAACCTCTCTCAGTCTGCCACCCCTACCTCCACCCCCACCTCCATGGCCGTGCTGGCGGCCACCTCCGCCGTTACCGTCAGTACCCCCCCTCCCCTACCAACTCTGCCAACCACCCACTATGCCGTTCCTGTCTCCAGTCTGCTTGGCATGAAAACTGTCCCACTCCTGGCACTAAATGCCGCGGCCGCCACGGGGGCCACGGGGAATTTGTCCGCTTACACTGCCAAAATTCCTTCGACGAGCGGGGTTAAGAAATCTGACCGCCAGAAGTTTGCTCCATATTGAAGGGATGAGACACAAATGCAAGCTTTGCCAGCTCTGCCAAGAGTCTGTGGTAGAGCCTAGTTGTCAAGGAAACAATACGGCATCTTTTTAGTTTCTGTTAAATTGCTAGTGTTAACTGTTGCCGGCTCAAGTCGTCTTCCACTCTCCATAACGACTTAACACCCGGGCACCACCTAACAACTAGTTCCAACAGCAGGCAGGCACTAGCCTCTGGCCTCTCCCCAACAGCCTGGGTCCGTCCCTCTGACACTCCAGCAAAGAGAAATCTGGGAAGAAAGGAAACACACGAATGAGGCCAAATTGTGGCAGCCAGGTCCTGCTCTGGCAAACTGCCTGGCACATCAAAATGTGCACACCCATTTGAAGTGATCCCTCCAACTGCAAACCAATTTCCTATAGCAAATTGGCATCTGGATGAATCTTCTATGGCTAGGGATTCCTAAAACTCTGGCAGTTCTGATGACTGCCAGCACCCCAAAATCCCACTTGAAGTGCTGGCCCTCTCAGTTATCCTGCTGCTTTCCACAGGCCTGAAGACTCCCCTGCCCCTACAACCCCCTGCAAGCAGGAGGCTGGGTCTAGAAAGTACCGAACATCAGGGACTTCTTTTTGGTCTGAGGAAAACTGCTGAATTAAAATGATTGTAAGACAAGAGGAGGAACACAGCAGGCACCTGCACCATTGCACTTCATTCTTTTGAAGTGTGTAACCATTTTTCTCTGGCTTGCAAAAATGCAAATTTAAGAACTCCTTTAGGGAGGAAAAGCAGGCTCCTCCTTTTGCACTTTTTTACTTGTGTATATATACACCAACAAAGTACTTATTTCTCTAAGTACTTACTAGTAGGTACACAAATCAGACATGCATGATCGCCATCCTGATACCCCCTCCTGCATATATTTTGCCCAGCCAAAATGACTATTGTGCTTTTTAGGTTTCCGTACAAAATACATCACTGTTTAACTTGCCACTAATCATGCAATTGGGTTGTACTGTAACTACAAATTAAATCTAGTGTTTATCAAAGGACATTCAAAGGCTGCTGCCTGTGCAGGTACCATCCCTTTAATGAGAATTAATAATTAGTTCAGATTAACTAAAACCAGAAGAGAAGCAGGTGATGCAATGGCTGGTTGCTAGCTGTTGGAACTAGTTTTTAACTGCATTTTCTGTTTGTCCATCCACCTTCTTTTTAATTTCTGTTGCATAACTCAGTAATGCAATATTGTTTTCCTCACCACTTCCAAAACCAGAATCCCATTAGCCCGCTATGTTCATCCACTTTGCACTCCTTGGACACAAAGCTTTAACAATTGAACTGTATTCAGTGCATTTTAATATAAACTAAAAACACAATGCAAATGCAATACTTTTTAAAACATGGTATTTCAAAGTGTGTGATGATTATTGTATAGGGCTAAGTACTATCTCAGTATTTTGTGTCTGTATTCTGTGGGCTTTTCTTCACCATAGTACCTTTGCACTAAGTTTTGTCACTGTAACCGTTTGTAGAACTGCCATTGTTACAGTTTGCACTTATCCAAATGGGGGTTTTGGTTGGTTTTGTTAGTTTGATTTTTCTTTTCTTTTGGGCTTTTTTTGGTTTGGTTTGTATATACTGAAGGAACAACTGGAAATAATGTCAAGGTACCTCAGTTACTTAAAAGCTCTAAAAAACTGCTGTAAAATTGTTCTGGACTACTGTAACTGTTTAAATAACTGACGTTTAAAGAACTCAAACCACCAAGCTCTGTGTGAGAGAACTTGCCTGCACTTGAAATGCTGTTCTATGCTGGTTGTACTCAAGTGGTATTTTTTTAATAGTGAGAAGATTTTTTTTTTCTGCCTTTTTTTTTTTTCTTTTTCTTTTCCTCATTTTTGTTCCTACATTTTAGGCTGTCTTCAGAAGTTACTGGCCTGGGGGCTCTGTAATGTATCTCATCATGCCCTAGTGCATTAGCCACCAGACAGGACTTTCCCAAAGCCCCATGAGACAATGCTTTCTATGGACTAATCTACAGAGGAGTTTCTGCCATTTCTAACTTTCTTATTATTCTGAGACATCACAAGAAAACACCTTAAGCAACTGTGCTTCCTAACTCTTGTGTTGCTTTCATGACTGTTCCAGTTTTAACACTGTTGTGGCTCATAACATAAAGCAAAGAAGAGTTATTTTTGGTGGTTACTTTTCATTGATGTTCATGCTTTGGCTAATCTGTATAAAAGCATGGGCCATTAGTGTTCTAAACCACTGTATTCTTCAGCTAGAGACTCGATAGTAAATTAAATGAGACGTTTTTATAAATAAATCTTTTTCCTGATTTAAAAAAAAAGAAAGAAAAAAGAGACGTGGTAGCTTTGTGCATACAACTGTTGTGTTGTTTAAACTTTGTTCTTTGTAACTAAGTTGCTAATTTGTCATTTGAGAAACACTATTTTATGGATTGTCAATCTAAGAACATAGACAAATTGCTTGTTTTCATTAATGATTAAAGGTTTCATATCATCATGCTTAAGGTCCCAGTGCTCATTGGGAAAGATGTATCTGTGCAATACTGGCAATGTTAGAAAGAACATTAGCCCATTGTCAGGGATCAGGATCTTTTCAGGACTAGATGGAGCCAGATCGTGTAATTAGTAAAGTAGTGTTTCTGCAAAACCTTATTGGGTTTTTAACAGTGTTGCTCTTGGAAAACTTATGACACTGCATAGAAAAGACAGAATTTGGTTTCTTGCTACTAGAAGCCACTGGTTTTGCTGTCTCATGTTTCCTTTCCCATATTGATTTATAGATCAGATACTGGGAAGGAAAAACAAACCCAAAGGAACAAGCTTGAGTACCCAGGACATCATTACTAAGACCCTTCATGTTCTCCCATTCCCAGCAGCACTGTGCCGTGACTGTGCAGGCTTCTAGACAGCTCCTTTGACCCCGCAGGACCTAGCCCAGCAGCTGGGAGGAACATGACAATTTGCATTACAAAGGGAGAACGCAGAGCTGGCACAGGGAAGTGCCTCATCCTGGCCCTGACACCCTGCTTGATCCATGCAGCGCCTCCTCTGGCTCTGCTGCAGCACTGCAGTTGCAGCGTATTGAGCACAGCCTCTCTGTCTCTTCAACCCCAAGAGACAGGGGCTGGCCCTGGGCTGCATACAGCACTTCTGGCTGCACTCTGGCCACATCTCCTTTTAGGGCAATACTTTCGCATTACTTTAGGGCAATACTTTCACATTACTGCTTTATCCTCATGAGAAAGCAAAGGTTTTGGCAGTGCAAACAAGTAGCATCCTTGATGTGAGCCTAATTCTACAATCTCTGTTCCTACTCTACTATGGTCTGTATTAATCTCTAGGTATTTAGCTTGGGGTCCTGGTTCCCCTCTGTCCCAGCTGAGTACCTGTGGGGTGTATCATATTTTCCATGGACTCTAGTATACTGAGAGCTCCTGTGTATCAGGGTCTAGAGTCTGAGCCTGAAACTGCAATATACTAAGATGTGCATACAGACTTGGAAACCTGTAGACATCAACAAGTTTTTCAGTACAGATGCAACCACAGAGCAACTCTTGACAATGAAGGCTGCCAGGGAAGATTACAGAATGCCTCATTGATCCCAGCATTCAGGAAGCCTTACCCAGTGTTGAATTAGCCATTCTAACCCTTAGGTTGGAAGAACTATAGGCTGTGTACTGACCTTGTTAAAATTCTGTGTTGCTATTACTTAAGATATATTTAATTACTTAAAACATATTTAACTGCTTCCTCTTGAAAGGAGAGCTGAAGCTGCTTTCACAGCAGAGACCTCCATACTCTTCCATTTCCTCAGCAGCAAAAGCTATTTCTCTGGGTAGCCTGGCTAGTGTAAATGAACAAAAAAAAAGAACATTGCAGCTCAACACTAAGTAGGTCAAGGCTCTGCTCTCCAGTAAAGCTGCTAGGCAAAGGGCAGCAGCAGCTCTGTTGTGTATAGCATCTTTCACATAAGTAATTCCCATGTGCGTTGCAGAATTGGCTAGAAAATACTGAGATTTAAACAAACAAGCGCAGGAGCATGTTTGTGTGTGGAATGACAAGAGGTAAAATACAGACACATGGACAAGGGAAGGAAAAAGTCTTTTGAGAGGGCTTTTGCAAAAAACAGAGGCAGAAATATGATTAAATCTAGGCTAGTTGAGGATTCATTTTAATTATTTTAGTTGGAAAATACTTCTCAATAGCAAGAAAAAGTTCCTGGATAGCTTTAATATACAAAGGAGGGAAACAAAACCCAGGAAGGTGGATCTGAAGGGGGGGGGGGGGTAGAAAATAATGTTATCCAGTGTAGAAAACTGAACTACTTATGCCCAAAGGGAGATAAGAGGAAGCATGGACCCAATATGAAAAGGTCACTGCCCACACAACTGTGGGTTTCCAAATGAAAGCACAAATTCTGCAGCCTTTCATGTCATCAGAGTTATGGCAAACATCTCAAATGAGTTCAGGCAGCTCTGCTGTGATTATCGAGTGAAAAAATAGAAAGCAGGAATGCTGGCTGGAATAGTCAACCACAGCAAAGCCAAGCAGTCACATAACCTTGTCCATTGCTAATACACAGAATGCTTTCTCTTCTCAGACACAGCCAGAAGGCATCTATGGGCCCCAAGGTGCATATCTGTGTCAGTCAAGGCTCCTAGAAAGCTAACAGCATAAATCTCACTGGTGCCATGAATGCAGGCACCTGGTAAGTGCCTCAGCCACACTGGGCTGCATGGGCAAGATGCTTCTGTGAGGTTTCACAAGACAGTCTGAAAGCATATGCTGAACTTTCCCTGTGCAAACTAGCCAGAAATAGAAGTGTCCCTGTTGTTTTCATTTTTAAATACCCAACAGCATTAAAATAAGAGTGCTTCTCTGGGAGGGGGGAAATCCAAATCCAATTTCCTCCATAGCCTCAATCTCAGCTGAGTGTATTTCAGCACTATTTATGTATTTGGAACAGGACCTTCCCTTTCTCGGGCAAGTGCCATCATTATTCACCAAGTGAGTCACATATGCTCACTAATTCAGTCATTTTACAGTGGCACAGCTGCAGGAAAGACTGAAATTATTAGGCTGCTCAACCAGATCATGGGAACTGTTATGTTCAAAGGACAGCATAGAGAGGAGGGATTTGAACAGAGATCTCTTATATCCTCTGCAACTGTTGTAACTACCAATGACCCAAACCATTAGTCCCTCTGCTGTATTTTCAGAAGACAGACCTGGTTTATAGATGTCTAAACAAGGGAATAGCTCACATTTCTTTTCCCACTTAACAGCCCAGGATAGTTCTAAGTGAAATAATGAACAGAAGATCAAATTAAGGCAGATACTGAAAAAATGCTTCACACCAGATCTCTTGGCTTAAGCACCACTTTCTAAGGATACAAGCACACACTGCCTTTCTTACCACTGAAGCATACTTAACTCCTTGGCTCCAGGAAGGAGCACAGTAATGTTAATTAAATCAGTTTCCACATCAGTGCATGTGTCTTGTCGCTCCACAGACTGGCACATGTCACAAGACAGTAACCGAAAGGAAAGAGAAATGTCAAATTCATCTGATGGTACCTAATGAAAGGGAATTTCTGAAACATTTTATACTTGCGTTACAGTTTCTAATGACAGCTGCAACATGATTCCTGTCGGCTGAATGTCTGAGTGCCTAGTCCAAGCTTTCTTGATTGTAAGAAAAAAGTATCATTAAGTGCTGAAAATATCTGAGTAATACAACTTTTCTCATTAGAGCTATTTCTAGCTCAGTGGTTTCTAGATGAAAAAGATATTTAAATGCAGAGAAATTAATTACAGTGGCATGTAATAAGCAAAGTGTCTCTCCTCTAATTGAATTGATTGGCAGGGGGTCTGACCCAAGCCAATGTTAATGTTCTTTTTAACCAGTATTTGTAATTCTGAAACAAGTTTAAATTGCATGCTTTATGCAGGAATGACGATCAGTTAACCAGTGAGAACATTGTTTTGTTTGTTGTTATTTTGGTTTGGTTGGTTTAGGCTTTTGGGCTTCTCTGTACCAGATACAGCCCTTTTCTACATCATGACAGCAGAAGCTTATTTCTTCCACGGCAGGAGAGTTAGCACACAGTTTACCATTTGTTATTGACTGCACTTGCCACAGAGCAGCTAACTATGAACAACTGGCAGCTGCAGCTGTAGTTCGCTGCTCCCTGTACACTGGAATGATATCAAACATACACATTTTGGCCCTAGAAGTCACCAGTTTAAAAACCACTGAGCTGTGGAATCACAACTATTTTCTGGTGGCATGAAATTCCACAGCTCTTAAATTTGTGCAATACTGTTATATCAATAAATAAGTCTTCACCCTTAATTCTGATTCTTTATTTATCTGGAAGTCAGAAAATTAAAGTATTATTCTCAATTCCAATTACAACCTCATTTTGTAACAGTGGCTGTAGACAAGAGTTAGTTATTAGCACTATTTTCATCTTTACTGTTTAGAACAGTATTCAAGAAAGTTAAGAAGGTAGAAATTACAGAAGTACATACTTTTTAAAAGTAACTACTTGCTCTGGTTAATCATCCAGCTGAACAGCTCATCAGAAGGTCATAAAATTGTTTTCCAAAACTGACTGCAGACTTAAAATATAAATTAATGATGCCTCTTTTTCTGTAAGAAACAAGAGAGAATTTACCTTGCTAAATCAGCTTGACTACTGAGTAATGCTGGGATTGATTCCCTCTTCTTCCTTACAACCACGCTATTTTCATTGCTAAAAAGCAGGATGATTTCCTGCCTTCTTGACACAACAGCCCATGTACAATCAATGCTTATGTGGGACACAGTTAGCAAAGTCACTCCATCTCCTTCACAAAGCTCTCTGAAAGCTTTGTTTCAAGTGCTGAAGAAATGTACAGTTGTATGCAATAAGCTGTATAAAACTTTTGCACTACACTATTTGTGGAGCTATGAGATTCCTTCAAGGAAAAAAGCACGCACCCCTAAAAAAGCAACTACCAAGAGCAACCAACGGTGTCAGTTACCTCCTCAACAGACACCCATTGGCTTGTCCATTGTCTTTACTCTTTCAACAGAAGTTATGTAAGGATAACAAATAGAGTGATGAGTGATCTGGTATTTACTCCTGCTGTCTATTCCTAATTATTAAAACAATGGAATGTACCGGTTTGAATTTGAATGCACAAGCTCCCTGCACTATAACTAAACTAACTGCCTTCAGCTTCTTGCCACTAGAGATCTCTACAGAGATACTGAACTAAACTAGCTGACCTGTTTTAATACTCAGTTCCTTTCCTATTTATCTGCTTGGTTAATAAACATCTTTGAGACAAGTATCTAGAATGCTCTCAGAAGGAGAAAGCTTGTTTTCTCCCTTTAAAACCTTACTTGTTATAACACTACAATCTTAAAAAGAAAATGTTAAGCTGCATCTTCACTCCTTTACTTTTTGATAAAAATCAAACCATGTTTCTCCTATTTTTTCAAAATTTCAGCAAAGTTGAAATATTTCAAGATTTGCAAAAGTAAAAAAATCATTAAAAAAAAAGACACTTACCGAAGCTCAAGGTAGTTACTTTCCATCTCCCAGTCTTGTCAAGTTTTTTGGTTCTTGATTTTACATCATCTGTGTTTATCAGAACAGAAATAATTTTTAGATTCTCTCCTTGCCTAAGACAACATCTTAATAAAATTTCCAGTATTTACAGCAACATAAATTTTACCTCATTAGTTTCCAGTGCAGCACCTTCCCTTCTGGCATTTTGTCGCCCTTTCATTTAGTTATACAAATACATCAGCATGTGTTTTCATTCCTCTGGTTCAAGAAATGTCAGGCATGCTGCACTATGGCTACACTGAACAAGACACTATAAGGAAAAATATACAGCACTGCCTACGGCACATTAGAATATATACTGTGGAGAAGCTGTAGCTCAATGCTTCTGAGCTTGGTCCTTAAACAAACAGAGAAACTGTAACAGATCCTGAAAAATATTTACATGTTTTATTGGGAGCTGGGGCAATGGACAAAAGAGCACTTATAAATTTTATGATAACATAAATGCATAATAATTTCCTTTCCCTAAGCCCCCAACCTGGGAAAACTACAGACACTATTGCAAGTCCTTCTGTACAAAATTACTAGATATACCTAATGCTTCCAAAACCTTACAATTCTTCAGTTACTTATTAATCCCATTAAAATACCTTTGGAAAGAAATCAGTAATTTTAACAGGAAAGGTGCATTCTATGTTGTAAAACATTTGCAATATACAGTTTTTACAGGAAGTAATACGCCACTGGAGATCTACAAAGATGTTTTCATTATAATATACTTGGCTCTTTATCATCTCACAATCCTCTTTACATCACTATTTAACAAAAGCATCTCACTTCTAACAATGGAAGTACCATCACAGATGAAGAGAATATCAACCATGTTGCAGAAATGCTACAACAAAGCCCCTTTCACCCG
This sequence comes from Melopsittacus undulatus, assembly GCF_012275295.1. Lineage (NCBI taxonomy): Eukaryota > Metazoa > Chordata > Aves > Psittaciformes > Psittaculidae > Melopsittacus > Melopsittacus undulatus. Next base: position 66,035,254 of record NC_047527.1, on the reverse strand, counting down.
CCAGTCTTGAGACAGCAAATCCTGCAACTCTTCTTCATCTTCACTACCAATAGCCTCATCCTCTTTCTCTTGAGTTGCTTTTAATCTCATGGCTTCCTTTAATTTCTCCTTTATCAGATCCTGGCGGTTACGCAACAGCTCAACACGGCGATAACATTCACTGTTGAAAAGTAAACCATCTATTAACACTTATGGCCTTTCCATATTCATTACACTTTCTGCAGTGATGGATTTTGCTCCTCTAACTTAGGTAAAAAAAGCTCCACATATTCCCATCAACTGAAAAACAAGCTTTCAATGTGCTACTGCATCGTCTCTGTGTTAAATCAAGTGGAAACAGACCAAAGGAGAGGAGGGGTGTGGTAAATTCTCTAGCAAAGAGATTTAATCCAAATATTTAACAATTGCAATGCCACCACAAATCATTTTTGAAAAAGCAGAGAACCAACATCCACTACCACACAAGGAAAGACACCATTCTTTGCTCCACCTCTGGCTCTCATGTATGGTAGAAAGGGAAGGTATCAATTGGCTGTCAATTCTGGTAACTTACTGGTGGCATCTCTGAAACAGTAAAGCAGCACAAGCATTCAGATTCTTGATCTGCTTATGGTGTTCTGTAACAGAACATTTTAAGTAAACATAATCCACAACTTCCAGTTTTCCGCTTACTTAAAAAATTCTGTCTTGAAATATGTTTTATAACAAGTATTCTAACCACTTTAATAGGGGTTTTTATTAAAAATACCAAGTAGTATCAGCCTGATTTAAATACATCTTTGCCTCTTTTCATTACTATTTGGTAGGAAGAGTCAACAAGATTATTATCTGGATCCTGTTCTCCCTTGCATATCTACAATACAATTACTTACAGGCAGTCACAGCTGAAGGAAAACATAAATGTCACTGAATTTCATTTTGAATTTAATTCAGAATAGCCTGCATTTAAATACATTCAGAAGACAAAGATAAAAGAGTCTCTAAAAATCTATTTGGAACTTTGAGGAAAAATAGTTATGGAAACAAACTTGAAACTCTCGACAGATTTCTGAATTTGGTTCTACATACAGTAACATTCTAAACTACTGGGAATAATGAATGCTCAAAGACAGCCAGGGTTAGCTCAAGCCCTCCCCCATGAACACTGTTAAAAGACATTCCTATACTACTAAAGTTCAGTTTGAACCCAACAGTATTGTTATTATATGCTGATTATCTCTGGCATGTAAATCCATCCAGATGGTTTAAGCACTGCTTTAATTTTTAGTGTCTTCTTTTTGTTGCAAGTTCATTAAAATCAGACTTTATCTTTTTAATCAGTACCACTGCCATAATCACTGTTGATCAACATGACAAACTACATGACAGTAACACTCTGTTCCACTAAGCTGTATTTCAGTTACTACGAGTTTAAATTCATGCTTATCTCACACTTACACATACCATTTCAACAAAAAAAAAATGCCAAACCAACAAACACTTCATGTAATGAAGTGCATCATTCAACAAAATCTTTTAAGTAAACTTTCTTTAGAAACATGGGGAGTTGTTCACAGAACAGGATATTTTCAGTACAACAAATGGATGGTTGAAACAAACCTACCAGAATTTTAATTGCAGTGCAATTGTACTCACATAAATTCTACATCAGTCAGAATTCACACAGAAAGACAAATTATGGTATTTGACAGGGGTGAGGGGGAGAGTTTGTTCAAAGAATTTGCCTGCTATTACTTTATTTGCCTACGCCTGCTTGCTGTACTTTCAGTGATTCCAGGGCAGTCTCTCTGTGCAAATCATTACGTAACTTTGCAACAACATTAATTTTTTTATTAGGTATCATTCTGCAATTTGAGGGAATCTTTGTCCTTTGAATATTTAAGTAACTAATGAAAGGCAGCATCACAGAAGATAAAAATTGAAAATGTTTTTATCACTCTAGTCACATTGTGATCCATTGCTGCTGGAGAACAGAAAGTTTGAGGAAAAATTGATCTACTTACATCTGCTCGTCAATTTCTCCAATCTGACGATCTAGTCGTCCCTCCTCATCCTCTTCTGCCACTATTGCTTCTGAAATCTAAACCAGAAAAACACTAAGAAAATTCACCTTCATCCTGAATTCCACTGTTGTTTCTTTTAGATGTCTGTGTCTTCCCCTTCTCCCCTCTACCTCAAGTCAATGTCAATCTCCTACATGTATACCCCCACCTTCACAAAAAGACTCTGGAGGCAACTACAGAAAAAAAAAAATCATCTGGTTTAATTTGAAATGGAAATGTTTTTTCTTAAAACTAGAAGTAGTTTGGCTGCTTTGGGGTTAATCTTTTGAATTTTCCAATATACTAAGATTTGAAACTCACATAAAAAACTGCAAGCATCCAAAATCTGAGGTTGAAACAGGAGTTAAATCCCAATGCTGGGGACTTAATTACACACAATTATTGGAAGTATTGGTTAAATATTCCCACTAGATCCCAAAGTGTTTCTAACCTGTTATTTTTTTCAGCATATACTTTCTCAAATCTGAATGTCTGGGAGATGCTATGCAATCAATGGTCCACGCATAACTGAGAAGATTCCTTCTAAGCTGAAGAATTATCTGAATGGCTAATGCTAGCAAAATGTATCCACCGTTGCTTTTGTATGAACATTCGCTCTGTTTATAGTGCTGACCGCTTTAAAATGAGCAATGATAAGGTTTTTTTTGCACCACTTTTCTTAGCAGTTGACATATAAGCAGTTATTTACAATTAAAATTTAAAAAATCAGCAAATACTCTAGAGGAAGATTGAGAACACCAGATATATCTTTAGTGGCAGTTTTATATGGTACAGAAGGGCAGATAAAAACCTGCTCTGGGAAGACTTTGCATGCAATGCTGAGCAGTAAAAAAATACAAAGGAAAAAAGTACAGAAAATCTGTGGCCAATTTGTGTCTCACACAAAATTTTTTGTCACTTACGCAAGTTTTGGAGTTCCTTTCCAGTACATTAAAATGAACCATAAACCCCAGGTTACCTACACTTCATAGATCCTTTTTCAAAAAGACAAACGGGTGATGTTTTGTTCTCTGTTTTTCAAGGTTAAAATATGAATTATTTTGCATCTGAAACAGAGCCCACAATTATGTCCTGTGTGGATACAGGACACTGATCTGAGTTATATGCTAACTTATCTAAATACAATTTAACAAATGTAACTAGATCCTGATGACTGAATCCTGATCAGAAGTTTTTTCAACTTAATTTCCCATAAGTAGAAAACAGAAGGAATCCTTTGCTCATTTATAAAGTGCATTTAACCATACACTGCATTGCAAGAGCTGATAAATGCAGATGTCAGTCATTCTGCAGAGCTGCATGAAACTGTTGTTTTCCTTATTGTGTATAGTATTTAGAATCAATAAAAATAGATTCCATTACTTACTGTGTTGACCTGTCGCATTGCCTTTTGAAATTCATCCCATTCTTTGTCCATCTGATCCTTTGGAGCATCAACTTTTCGCACCTAAGGAACGTGAAACGGGCTTATTAATTTATGTCTAGTGACTCTTTGGGGCACTGCAAAACACCTGGAATAATAGGACAAATAGTGCCATGTTCTCAGTGAAGACTGGTTGACATACTTCAGTTCAAGTAATATATATGAACAAAAGAGTGCAGTCGCACAATGGTTCTGGAGGAAAAATGTGACTCTGCTCCTGGATTAAAGTAACATCTTTGACTGTAGCATTAAAGAATAGTTGACAAAGAATGGATGGTGTGGAATGTCTGGAGTGACAAAAGTGAAAAAGTCTATTAATCTGATGATCTGTTACTTCACTATTTCAGGCAATAACTTTTAAATTCTTCTGTAAGCTACCTGTTGAGGTGTATCTAGTAGCCATCTCACAAGCCAAAAAAAGCAGTGAATTATTTGGCTTTGGCACAACATAAAATGTAAAATGATTCAGTCACTAGTCTGACTGATGTTAGACAGTCTGGCAGTATTTCAAATCTAGTCTAATTTTGTGGGCTAACAGAAGAAATAGTACAGCTACACACTGATTTTTAGGATATACAAAGCTTTTTCTTTTGTGATAGATAAATTACTAATACAAGATGACTGAAGAGGTAATAGCTGTAAAAATTTGTTTAGGATCTACAACTAAGGTAATCAAAAACAGATTGTGCTTTTAGTACAAACAAATAAAATAACCTGCCCGTGTAACCAAAACTTCCACAATTCAAGACTGGGAAGATGTGGCATAAAACGTATGTTAGATCACAGATAATGCCTGGCTCAGGACTGGGCAGAAATCCTACAGCTAGGAGAACAAAGCATTTTGAACAGAATGATTCATGGCACCACTTCTTTGCATTAGTTTTCTTTTTCTTTTATTCATTCCTCTCTTTTGTTAACACATAGGTCATCATCATGACAAGTTTGGTACATTTTGTTCCTGAATGATTATACAAAATTCAGTAGTATGAATTAAGTTTATAGAATAAATTAGAAGCTTCCAAGCAAACTAGAACTGGGAAGTAATAGTCATCATTTCATTTTTCCATTTTGTGATTATTTCTATCATATGTGTATGTACTGTGTTATTACGCACTGTGGTTGTCTTTTGTAATTCATAATTATTTGTATTTCTTACAATAAATTTAAACACTAAAGATACTATTTTTTCCCTTGAAATATTTATCTTATCCAGAATTTATAGGCTTTATAAATCCCTCATGTGAAAAACCAACATTTTTCATGCCCACAATCTCCCTTCCAAGTGCTCACTGTTAATTATGAAAATAGTTATTTTGTGTACGATTCCAACACAGGATCACTGCAGCCATCTCAATATAAGCAATCTCACAAACATTTTCCTTCCCCTGCATACTAGCTAAACTTAGAAAGGGATGATTAAGAGCAGCACCTGCAAGCAAGTCAAGGATAAGCTTATGTATCCACTTGTAAATTTATCAGCTGAGGTGATAACTGGAACAAAGATCACTAAAGCAGTGTCCTCACAGCTATAAGCAGATTCTCCTTTGCCTGCTATGCATTCCCATCCTGTACAAGCTTCCTAATTCATGGTATTCAAACTGTTTGTAATATCTAACAATCTAATTAGTCATATGGAAAAAAGTGTAGCTTTTTCAGCTACATATTTCAATATTCAAAACTATTCACATATGCCAATGTGTGGGCCTTAGTGGTGCCAAAAGAATCTTGCCAGAGCAAATAAGAGACACCTAAGCTTGTTATTGAGACAGTGGGACTAACTGAACATATTGATTAAACATGAAGAAGCATTATTTAGAATGTCTCCAAATCAGAAATAATGGCTCAGGCTCACAGTCCAATTTAAATGCAGCATCAGACAGTGTGAACAAAAGGGGAATACTGAAGGAAAATAAGAAAGACTGTGAGCCTACAACACTAGTATTTTCATAAAGAAAGCAGGAAAGCCAAATATTTATAAACAAAACACAACAAAAAGTTTGTATTTCAAATACCAGTGTTTATTTTGCTCACTGTTTGGTACTGTGCAAGCTGAAGGAATATATGAATAATTTTGATCAAAATGTTAAGATTTTTAGTAGTGGGGCTTTTCTGAGAAACATACTGAATGCCCACATTTTTTTCCCTAGCATCAAAAAAGCCCATAGTGGTAAAAGACAAGAGGGGTGAAGACAAAAACTCACTGCGATAGTATGTCAGTACAAGAGATTACAGTGTATGTCACACTCCAGCTATTTTCATTCTAAAAGGATGTTTAGTATCAGTCACATAGTAACTCAAAACACTTTTCAATAGGAGCTCTCAAAGGAGATTACAGAACTATTCTTATATCCTCAATTCTGAAGCAGAACTGTAGGTACAAATTAGTTGAAATGCTTTTCCTGGGATGACTCAAAGAAATAAAGGTAACAGATGGATTGTCCAAATCTCAGTCCATCATTTTAACCAACAAATAACATTTCCTTGGTTTTCTTTTAAGAGCCACAAATAAAAAATAGCCATTAAATTGAAAATTATTTAATAAGCTCTTCCTTCCTGCCTCTGTCCCTTTTCATATTTTCTAATTCAGAATGAATCATTGAAACATGTGCCAAGGGAAGTTTAGACTGCACATCAAGAAGCATTACTTTATTAAAAGGGTGGTCAAACAGTGAAACAGGCTTCCTAGAGAGTGGTCAATGCCCCAAGCCTGTCAGTGTTTAAGAGGCATTTGGACAATGCCCTTAATAACATACTTCAACTTTTTGTCAGACCTGAAGTGGTCAAGCCGTTGGACTAGATGATCATTCCAAATGAAAGTCTATCCTACTCTAAATAGTTCTGTCATTTTCTTGTATTCTGGTGCTACTAATTATCAGGAAAAGCACCCTTTACTACTCTGAAAATTACTACAACTGGCAGAAATAAACCCAGCAGCATAAAAAAGAGCAAATCACTTACTTTTGCATCCACTTCTGGATCATCAAAGAAACCTTCTGGCAAAGCTTCAGCAGTGTTTTCTTTCCTGAAATGTTTGATCACTATTATTCCAGTTTCACACTGTACAACCTGCTTTACTGTAGAGTTTAAAATAGTCAAGAATAAAATACATGATCTTTTATATAAGCACCTTGAAATTGAACAAGTTTTTTATATCCTGAGTTTTACCTACAACCATCAAATCTTGTTTCAATTCGGTCTTACCTAACTTGCAAGGAACTGCACAAACAAGTTTAAATCTCATTGTCAAAACAAGAGCTTAAGCTTAAATCATACACTATTCTTGCCATTGTGCTGAGCACCCAAACTTTTTAACAGCAGTCTCTACTTCTGAAAGCCTAAGCCACTGTCTAAAAAAGTGCTCGAGTGAGCACTGAACCATTACTGCAGAACAAAGAAATTATTTTCTTTGAACAGTTGAAAGCAGTGGTTGACATTGAGCTTCCAAGGTACCACATATTAAAATTCCTAAATAAGAGATGTCTAACAGACACTATATGGCATTACTCCATCTCTTATTCTGCCCCTAGGATACCAAATACCTGTCTGAAATGATGCTAGAGGCTGATGTATATACGCACTATTCCGAACACAAGTTAACAATATGACAGATTTCTAAGTGATCACAGTCTGTATTTCCTTGAAGAATAATACTGACAATTCCCAAATCTATCAATATTTGATTTGACTGCTTACCTTTCCACTACCTTCTCCTGTATCTCTGCTTTCTGTATGGATCCTGAATGGGAAAGTATAGGAGCAGCTGTAGTTTTGCTGTCAAAGAAGTCTGTAAGAAAGGACAGAAGCCTATGAACAAGAAGAACAATTTTTCAAGCTTCTTTATAGAATGCTGACTAGACAGGAATTCCAGTTAATACCTTACTGAATAAAGGGAAGAATAGCCAGATATATTTCAGCATGACAGCCTCAAACAATTAGAACATAAAATCAATAAGCATTTTGAGAAAACACCACACAATAACAAACTAGCTAAGAATGTCCTTTCTCTACCTTCCAGTATTACACACTCTAACCAGCCAGTAGCAATAATTAGGAAAAATAAATGAACATCCGTTCATCATCTTTAACATCAGTTAAAACACAGCTTCTCCTTACTGAATCACTTAGTATATCAGTCAGCATTACCTGCAGGCAGAGCATTAGCTATTACTTCTTGAGTTGGAGGTGGAATTTCCGTTTTATGCATAACAGAAGATGTGTTTGATTGATCTTTTTCCTCCTCTTCATCACCATCATCATCGTCATCATAATTTCCTGACAATAAACTAGGACCTGGAGTCTTTGAAAGTTGTTTGCTTGCACTGTCTCGCTCTGTTTCATCAAAAAAATCTGCTGGTAGCCTAGCAAAGAACACACAGCATAACTATTTCAAACTTCACAAAAATCAGTCACAGTCCAGCATCTGAAGCCTATTCAACCTGTAAGCAATACGACCATTAAAATACTGTGCAATACCCTAAACTGCACAGCTACCGATGTAACCACTCCCTAAAGGCAGAACATAATTGTTGTTTTCATGTGAAGTTCCCTAGTTAACCTAGCTCAGGTTAATTCTAAAACAAGTTTCAGTTCCATTTCTGCATTTAAATATTCAGTATCAGAAACACTGACAAAAATATCCCATTACAAAGTGCATTTGGAAGAATGACAGGTTAGGTAATTTTATCTCTGCATTCGAAGTTATCTGTGTCAGTGTACCAGCTGTGAACACATTAAATACAAAATTCACACCTCATACTCATGTCATGTACACCTTCATGAACCTTCATGTGTAACACAACTACTTATTTTGGGTACCTGCTGCTGCTCAGAAGAGCCACACAGGCTCAGCAATAAGAAAACCCAGATTTGCTTAGGATACCTGCAAGCCTTCAAGCCAAACATTTTTCAAGGTTGTATTTTAAAATAACCATACTGATCAGTTTCATAATGAACAAACCTTTCAACTGTTAATTCCACACACACACTCTATTTCTACAAGGTAACAGCACATAATATCTATGCAAGATAATAATTTATCCTGTGCAGAAGTGTATAGGAGACCTGCAGGCCTCGTGTGACATCTACCAACCCCACAAAAGATGTCCAAATACTGCCAGAAAATCTCTAGTGGCAGTAAGATACTTAACCCAATCCCCTGAAATCAAATACAGTACTATATTTGTGAGAGTTCAGCTGCAGGGTTATGCTTCTACATGAGTTTTAAGTGACAAAAACATCTTAATAAAGATGTGATGATGACATTTGTTACTGGTTTCTGTGAATACTACTTAAACGTACCTTTAAATATACATTTGCCTTAATTGCAAAGTACCATCTCTTCTGCAGTATGCTAGCATTAAAGATCAGAGTGCATGCCACAATCTAGTTATTCTAGCTAACTGCATAATACCACCACATATTTATTAATCCTTAGAAGTCTGACAGTGACAGTAAAATAATTCCTGTTATCAGAGACTCTAGAGTTAATACCATGATTTTCTCATCTGCACTGAGGAAGATGCTACCATGTTCAGGAATATACACCCATGTTAGAAAATGCGCAAATGATCTGCTGATTACCTGCACCTTTTAACCTTGGTTAAGAAGGAGAGATGAGGAAGAACAAGGTGAGAATGCAGCAGTTGGTACAGTTACAAAAAACTCACATGCAGTAAGATCTACTTACCCGGATGCAGACGTGTGTGGCTTTTCACCTGCACCTGTGTAACAACCAAGAGTCACTTCTTAGAATCCATGCTTTTAAAACAAATACCCCTCAGACTCCTACTACAGCAGCAAGTTCGCAAAAGCACATTTTCATGTATTTCATATATTTACATGTTTAGTAGGACCAAAGGAAAAAAACAGATCTTTCCTTTGGTATGTATGCTCATGCATGGTTTGAGGTGAACCAGTGGCTTCATCCCACCGAAAAGGAGTAACACGAGTTCTGAGCAAGTGCTTCAACTGTTTAACTTACACTGTTTCTTGTTCTGTTTGAAGCAAGCTCAAAGCGCCATAACCTAATTTATCACAATAACCCAAAAGAAAACTAGGTAATAAACTACCAAAAGTACAGTTTTCTGACAGAGAAAGAGCAAGAAACACTTCTTCCCTTTTGAAACTGACCCAAACCACTCAAGGTGTAAAATGGCTAGATTCTTGCAAGGGGCAGATAAGTACTTTTCTCTCCTTACCTTTTACTCTCTTTGACTCTGTATCTTCTGTGTCAACGGTTTTTCTTTTGACAGGATGAGATGATGTGCTAGGAGCTGAACCAGCTGCCGTCTGCTTTGTGCCTTTTAATTCTGCAACTCTCTGTTACAAATACAAAATTTATGAAGCTTTCCTAGCAGGAACTTCTGGATTACAGCACTTTCAGAACAGTTCATGAGAGTGAGCTAATATCCTTCTAGAACAAAATCACTGAAACAGACATCACAGACACCAAAACAGACCAACGTTTCTGACAGCCTCCTGAAAGATGCAACACAGGGGCAGAGGAATTGCCACTGTAGGCAAGCATAAGGCTGTACAAGTGAGAATGGAAAGCCTAAGATCAGTGACATTTACAGCAGTAAGGAACTGGAGGAGAAAGCCAGAAGGCTGACCTTACCCTACAGTCCTGGAATATTAAGTGGTTTAAAACTAAAACAAAACAGTAATACTAAAGACATGCCACTGTGCCTTGCCATAACGATCTACTAAAAATTCAAGCTATGAACTAGGAACACTTCACTTCTTCTGGTCTTTCCCTCAGTATTTGCAAAACTAAGTGCAATCTCCAGTTTGCACTAAGAAACAGTGGCAGAATTTAATACTATTTTGAAATCAGATTTAAGATTGCATCCAAGTTCCAAACTCCTGAAATTGTTTTACAAGTTCTTTATCTTTACTGCTAAATTATGAAGAAAAAAAAAAAAAAGTCTATTTTCTTAACCACGTATGAGCAGTAACGTGACGACAGGCAACACACAATCCCAGGGAGCTTTCCTTTCCAAGCTGCAGACAAGTGACAGTTAAAAGCTGTCGCTAACATGCTTCATCTTAAGAGTTCGTGCCTTGAAACACACGGGACGACTCTCAAGTGCTGGCCTTCCCATCGGCTCGCAAGTTAGAAAACAAACCAAGACAAAACAATCGGGCATGGTTTCCGCTGCTCTCTCCCGGCTGATACCCGACTGCTATCAGCGTACACCCCAAAAAGCAGCAAACCCCGAGCCTCCGTTACGGCAGTGTAACTTCCCCATCCTTCCCCCTTCTGAACAACGCAAACCGACCCGAAACCCGCCCTCCCAGGCCAACCCGCGGCCCAGCCCGGGCTGGAAGCCAGCAGCCGCTCACCTCACGGTGCTGCTTGCCCAGGACGTGTGTCTGCCACAGCAGCTCGCTCTTCACGGGCGCGTTGCACAGCGTGCAGCTCAGGTGCCCTAGGCTGTTGTACGTGCCGGCAGCCGTTAAGGGAAGCAGGGCGCTGCAGCGCGGACCCCGGCCCCTCCCGCCGGCCTCCCCCTTCCCCCTACCCCCCTCAGCCCCCTCAGCGAAGGATATTTGGCGAAGGGCGACTCGATCCGCTTCTTGCCCGCGTTCTGCCGCTGCTTCTCACGCATCAGGCGCCTCAGCTCCTCCTGCCGCACCTGCTTCCGCCCCGGACCCACCCCGGCCGCCGCCATGTTCTCCCGGCGCCTAGAGTGACGATACGGAACCACCCCCCCCGGCGCGGCGCGACGCACGATCGTGGGCGGGGCTCAAACATAGCCCCGCCCCCCCTGCCTGCTGCTGGGGGCGGGGCTTCTGCTTCTGGTGACCCCCCCGAGGAGGAGGAAGAAGAGGAGGAGGAGGGGTGGAAGCAAGCTTAGCTAGCCGTGGAGCAGGTCAATTCTCCGTGTTGGTCGGGTTTCTGTCGGTAAGCCTTTGGAGAACCACCAGAACTAGGCAGGCACGGTAAGCTAGCTGCTGTCCACGGCTCTGAATAAGTTCTCTAAAACACGTCCCCAAAACCACCCCAAATAAGTAAAAAGGAAATAAAGAGAACCCCCAGTACCATCACACGCACCCAGATCCAGAAACTGTGTGTTGTATAACAGTACAACTGTGAAAAGTGTTCAAAGCAGAAAAAAAAACCAACGCCCAACCAACCAATCAAAACAAAAAGCCCCAAACCAAAAATAAAACTGTTTTTCTTCAAGTTTCGGCTTGTTGCCAATCATGGTAACATTCCAGGCTTGATCCCTTCAGCCATCCAAGGCCTAGCATCACTAGCTGCAGCTCCCTACACCGCAGATGCCAGAACAGAGAGCAGCATGCGTTTTTCCCACTTAAAACACAGCTCATCTACAGCCTTTCACGACCACATCATGACCAAGAACAACAGAGAACTTTCCAGATTTTATTTATACTTTTTCATTTATGATAGCACAATAAAATAACTAAAAAACCCAACCTAGCCCCAAGTCAGATGATGTCAAGTACTCCACTCCAAACCACGAGTGACTGATAAAAGCCTAAAAAGTGTTGCTCCAGGTTTACAGTGACATTACCTTCAGAAATACATGGTCATGGAGGATGCAGTCACAGAGGGAGGATGCCCCTGCAAGCAGTGCATTTTATGGTGTTCCCAGAGCAAACAGTCCCATGGGTTCAGGCTCCGCACCTCCCTGAACATTGAGTTTGGTTCATCTCACACCAGTCTACAGGTGCTGGGGGAGAATGTGCGGCAAGGAAGCACGTAATTCCATTCGTAGCACAAACTTTGCAGTAGGATGTTTTGCCCGGATGGCACATCCAAGGTGTGTAAACACGGCCAGAGCAACACAGCAACTGGAGAAAGACGACCGGGTAAGTGCAACTAAAACAAAAGAGAAGGTACTCCTCTCTTGATGTGATCAGGGCAGACGGTTGGGGTGAGGAAATGATTCAGTACAAAAACAGGTATCACAGTACAACTAGACTACAGAATCAGTGATAATATAGCTTAAGGTTGACCAAGATCTATGTTTCCTTTTACAAACTCTTAAGAATATTTAAAATCTCCTCTTCCTTTCCCTTCCTCCCACAACTGTAGTCTGCTGCACTTTTCAAAACCACAGAAGTTTGCTTTTACTGAAATTTAAGGCTATCATGAAAAAACAAAGTGTAAGACTCCTCTTTCAAAACTAAGTATAAAAGTCAATCCACTCTAGGTCTTAGATAACTCTAAATACAACCATTCGTTTTCCAAAATGAACTCATTTTTATATTTGGAAGACATACTGTGTCCTAGAAACCAAACACTCTGATATGATACCAGGAGTTACCACTTCAAGGTAACTTCAGCTCAAGACCCTCACCATTTGCTGAATCGAGATGTGCTTGTGGGAGAGGTTCATCACCACTCTCTTTGCCTCAAAGTACCACATTATCATAAGATCTACTATGGAACATCTTAAAGTTAAACCACCTGGCTTTGAGACAGGCTGAGGATGTACTCACTCACACAAGAACATCTCAAGAACCAGAAGTTTCCTGGAAGAAGTGCTTGGAAGACAATGTCTGCCTATAGCCTTATGGTGTTCTTGCCCAAGAGAGAAAAATACAAAGAAGCAGCAGAAATGGACACTGCCCAAGCCATGACTACAGCTCCCAGTGCTTTCCATGGGCACAAGATACTTTACTTACTATATATGCACCTTGTGAAAGTTCAATGCATTAAATGACTTATGTTTGGGAGGGTGAGGATCCATCCTTTCCATCACAGGAAAGTGGTTAATTTTGAATTCCCTGAACTATGTAATAGCATTGCTGGTGGTTTAAGAGTCAGCTGAATCTGGTCCAGAAGCAGCACCAAGCTAGGTAGAGCTTCACAAAAATGGCTACAGCCAACTCTTCTTCTTCCTAAAGTGCTGGGAAAATGCAGCATGACCAGACTAGTAGCCTAGTTAAAAATATCCAGTCCTACCAAGCATATAATTTCCTAACATGATAGACAAGCTTCCTAGGAGTTTATAGACCTTGAAACCCTCCACAGATGCCTAGAGTTATATACAAAATACAACCCTGAATAAGCTATTTAACAGTAAAAATTATGGCAACTCCAATCTTGGTATAATCAAAAGGCATTTTTTGAATAAAAGTGACCCTTTCTAGTGCAGGGCTATCACTTTGTTTGTCCAATGGCATTTTTCACTAAAGAAATGCTCCTCTTCCTATTACAAACATCAAAGATAATACTTTAATAATAACACTTTGGATATTATTTAAAGTTTATAACTTATTAGAAGTTAACATCTTTTTACACACACTTCCTATTCTTATCTTGAAAGGACAGCTAATCTTAAAACAGTCACATAAGGATAAAAGCTCACTATTTAAGGGCCATTTCTAAACATCCTGACTCACTCATTAGAGATAAAAGTTTTTCTTCCCCCTCACAGAAACAGGATCCTTACCAGTCATTACTTCACCAGCCACTGCATGTTAAGACTGACCTACTGACCAGAAGCACCACTGGAAATGCAGCTACCACTACAAATCCAACAGCTACAGGCTCTGACCAACAACTGCAAAGTTGGCTGTGACTGCTGACCATTACTCTACCCCCTGCAAAAGCTTATTTTCCACTTAACAGAGATGGGTAAGTGTGGCACATATCTGACTACAAGGATCGGTCATAACCCTTAGACGCACGGCATGGCTAAAATGAGTTCTATCACTTTGTAATGTGTTACAAAACTTCACTGACTACCTTAACAGGCTAGAAATAATCACTGTAATTTTGCACTAAATACAGAATCAGGAATTCAGTGAAATGGGGGGAAAAAAAGCATAAAAAACCCTCTCAAAACAGTTCCTTAGTTATATGTTGCTTGAACTGAACCCTTGGTATATGAGCAGCATAAGTAATCTCATTTCATTTCCCACCATAGCTCAAGATGGAACATAAACAATAAAAATAAGAATCTATAAAAAACACAGTACATCAGAAATCCATGTAAAAAACATACATCTGTATCAAGGAGCTCCGTAACAACTTAAAGCACCACTCAAAATTAAGTACCATACATGTTACAGTACATTCCATTTATTATGACAATTTAAGGCTAAAATAGGTACGACTCCCTTATAGTCAAGCTTTCTTATATTTATAAATGCATACAAACATTAAGTAGATACAAATGCGAAGGGATTTTTTTATTGCTCTGAACTGTCTACTATAATGTTTGACTTTCCCAGGTGTGGTCTCAGTTTGCCTTTTTCAATCAAGCTGAAGTCCTACAATTGCAACTTATGGCACTTGTACAATTACAGACTTTCTTTGATTTGAGCTGTATTCAAAGATATATCAGACAGAACTGCCCATCACTGCAAACTTGATAACTTAGTTAACTAAACATTTGTCCATAAGGTATATAACAATTCACCACAAAGATTATTTCTGCCATTCTTCAGGAATTATTTTCTCTTCTAAATAATAGGTCTAACTAAGCGGCAAACAAGACAACCAGCAAGAAATGATTGACTGGGACCAGTCTAACAGACTGGGCTTTAACAAAAACAAACAAAAAAAAAGCTGAATACGTGCTCCAAAACAAAGAGCAAACTTTTCTTCTTGCTCATAGAGCAATTATGTTTCCTAATTACGTAGGGCAGTGCCTCATTCTGCCAGTGCCAAATTCTTTGACTGTAGCTTGTCCATTTCTTGGCCAATATTTCCTTCAATGGTATCACACTGGGCAAGAAAAACCTGAGAATAAGCAACAAATAAATGTTATTTGGGATGAGATCATAGCAATGGTAGATGCTTTTTAAGAACAGCAACTGCACTTTCCATCATGAATTTGAAGAAACAAACTCAACAACCACCTTCTGATAACAGCTTATTCACAGTTTTGTTTACCCAAAACAACAGAACAACTCACCTGAACCCTTTTCACCAACCCCTTCTTTTTCAGTTTGCAATCACTGAAATTCTCTGGTAGATTCTGCAGTAAAATAAACAAAGAAGCTGATGCACATTTACACTAAAATTAACATCTTAAATTCACAACAAAACCTGAATGTATCAAAGAATTCTCTGAACAGGTATCTTGAAAATACCATACCTACTCAGTGAAGATGACTAGACAAGAAAGAATTTAAAAGAGAAGGTCAGGGATGTGGTATGCTCACTGCAAAGAACTAATCTAGTAAATTTACCATGAGTCTTCAGGTAAAACACAGCAACAGACCACTATCGTGGTTTAACCAACAACAGAACACACTACTTTTGTCTACTGTTACCTATGTTAACTGTTCTGCTGAGCTTTGACTTCATTTTTTTTCAGAGACTAGAAGATTAATTACTTACTAACACATAAACTCAATCACTTGCCATCACTAGAATCTATCATCAGTAATGTAGGCATTGCAGGCCAGGTTGGACAGGGCTTTGAGCAACTCGATCTAGTGGAAGGTGTCTCTGCCCATGGAAGGAGGGGAGAGGTTTGGAACTAGATGACCTTTAAGGTCCCTTCCAACCCGAACCATTCTATGATTGCCAGTCTGTTTAAGCTGTATATCTGTTCCTTTCTGCATCTGCTCATGGAAGGCAACAGATGGGAAGTGTTACAGGCTGACAGCTTTTAATTTAATTCAAACTGCATCAATTTCTATACTCTTTATTACCCAATATACTCATGCATGTCATCCCAGCAAATGCTATACACTTTATCCTTTTGCAGCTATGTGAAATTAGGGTGTTGGTGGGCAATGGTGCTCAGGCTTATGATTTTTTTTTTTAAACAGGTAAAACACCTGTACAGATAATTAACATTATATAAAGTTTGTGAGAACATTCTTAGAAACATTGTGCTTTCACTGTTGAAGATGCATATAAATCTTGTGAATTTCTCACTGGTATGCCTTTTATTTTCCACCCCAACTCCAAATCAAGAATAGAGATTTCCCGATACTACTGTTTCATTTCAGCTAAAATGCCAGCTCCACTAGGTTTAGACACATAATCTTTTTAGTGTCCAGCTAAACATACATGGTCTTAAACAGGGGAGTCCTGCCATACAGAGGGACCTTGACAGGCTTGAGTCGGCCTGTGAGAACATCATGAAGTTCAACAAAGCCAAGTTCAACAAGTGCAAGGTCCTGCACCTGGGTTGGGGCAATCCCAAGCACAACTACAAGCTGGGCAGGGAATGGATAGAGAGCAGCTCTGGGGAGAAGGACTTGTAGGTGTTGACTGATGAGATCAACATGATCCAGCAATGAACACCTGCAGTCTGGAAAGCCAACCATACACTGGGCTGCATCAAAGGAAGCATGACTAACAGGTTGAGGAAGGTGATTCTCCCCCTCTACTCCACTCTCTTTAAATGCCCCCTGGAGTGCAGTGCTCAGCTGTGGGGCCCCAACACAAGAGGAGCCCTGTTAGAGCAGGTCCAGAGGAAGGCCACAAAAACTATCAGAGGGATAGAACACCAATCCTATGAAGAAAGGCTGAGGTAGAGTTATACAGCCTGGAGCAGAGAAGGATCCGTGGAGACCATATTGCAGCCTTTCAGTACCTAAAGGGGGCTTACAAGAAAGATGAGGACAGACTTTATATAAGGCCTGTAGCAACAGTACAAAAGGTAATGCTTTTAAACTAAAACAGGGTATATTCAGACTAGGTATAAAGAATGAGTTTTTTACAACGAGGGTGGTGAAACACTGGCCCAGGTGGTAGATGCCCCATCCTTGGAAATGTTCAAGGTCATGTTGGATGAGGCTTTGAGCAAACTGGTCTAGTGAAAGGTGTCCCTGCTCATGGCAATGAGTTTGGATTAGATGACCTTTAAAGGTCTCTTGCAACCCAAATGATTCCGTGATCCTATGATTTTACTTCTACATAAACTTCAGATTTAATATCCTTCTCACTCCTACACTCAGCTGAAAGAAGGAACGCACAACGCTGCTTCTTGTCTCCTAAAAGAATATGAAGTTGGAAGTGGGAGTAACTACTACTACACTAACCTCTTCCCAAGGTCAGGTTTTTTGGTTTGTTAGTTTGGTTTTGGAAGATGGGCAAGAGAAGGAATCTTCCATTCCTGTAGTTCCAGCTTCCATTTCTGTTGCTCCAGCACCAGTTTTCCCAAACAGCAGCACTGTAAGGCTGGATAAAACTCTTATCAACTTCTAACACTTCCTTTCGAGATCAGAAAAGGTATTTCCCTTGCAGAGAGCTTTTATGTCAGACTGCACCTCCTGCAACAGAACCAGAAATTGGACATATTTCTTTCAGGTGGAGAAATGATCATCAGCATTAAAGACACAAGAGAAGTCAGTATGCGGATTAAGGGAGGTACCCTTCCAAATGCAAACTGGTGCAGTGTTATCTTACAAATAAGCACAGAAATGTCTAAAAACTAAAAGTTATAGGGCTTGGGTTTTATTTTGTTTCCCCTATTGATGTTAATCTTATTACCAAAATCACTCCGCATCTTGTCCTAAGATGCATTCCATGACTATCCTTCCCAAATTCTCTTATTTTGTGAGAAGATGTAGCTTTGATGGTGAGTTACCAGGTTAATGCCAAGAACCTGTCATGCACAATGTAAATTCTCCTACAGGAGCCTGCCCTACACTAATCATTGTTTATTTGTGTGATGCAACTTTACTTGCTTGGATATACAGCACAGGACAGGTTCAGAAGCTGTTATTACTTTTTCAGCAATAGTATGCCTAAAATGAAAACTCCTTTTTACTAGGTGGCATACGTCCATTTTTGAAACACATTTTAAGTTGTTTAAGCTTTTTTAAGTTGTTCATGTTGCTCTTCACAAAGTATATTTTCTAGTATGGTGTACTGTAATAAGCCCTTGTTGACTGTAGCAAGCTAAACCTGCATGGCTCCTCCCAATAAGCAGCACATTAAAATTGTTGTCTGCCATACTTTTCTTTCAGAAATTCAATCTTCCAAAGACATTACAAAACAGTTGAGAAGTGAAAGCTGTGGGTGAAATCTCTTCAAAACCCAGTTCTAGTTCCCAAATAAAAAAGGCGGCTTTTGGAATACACAGAGTTGTCACAGAGAAAAAAAAAGTTTAAAAAATACTGTGAAATTACATGAACTATTCTAAAGTATATCAGACATAAGACCTTGTCATCACATAAGAAAATATTCCTATTTTCCCCTTGGTTTTCAACAATACAATTCACTTTAAGAAGATAGAACAAAAAACATTTATCAGTGTTTTAATGTGTATTATTTTGACTCCATGTATGTAACAGAAAAAACAAGGATCAATTAGGTTTAATTAATAATAGCTGATTCTCACCGGAAAATTAAGATGTTCTCACTTGTCACAGAAATTCCTCTAAGTTTTCCATGACTTGGAATTTCTTAATAACCAAATTAAAAATGAAATTATCCACTAGCTCATTTACACTGCCCATCTTCCTCTGATGAGTACTTATTCCAGGTTGTATTTGCTGAAAGATATTCTGGCCTACGCAAGTATTCCTACCAATATGAAATAGCAAATTAATAAACCACTTTCTACCATCAGAATAGGCCTAAGTTAACTTTCAGTAGCAGACAGGGAACTCCCGCTGGGCTTACCACTCAAGGTTTGCAAAACAGATATTGGTAACTGGAGGAAACCTTGAAATCTGAATGTAGAGAAGACATTCAGACTATTCCTATTTTTGACAATATTTTTCAAAACTTTTTTTTTAAACAGCAGAGGTTTAGATTGGATATAAGGAAGAAATTCTTTCCTGTATGGGTGGTGAGGTACTGGAATGGGTTGCCCAGGGAGGTTGTGAATGCTCCATCCCTGGCAGTGTTCAAGGCCAGGTTGGATGAAGCCTTGGGTGATATGGTTTAGTGTGAGGTGTCCCTGCCCATGGCAAGGGGTGGAACTAGATGATCTTAAGGTCCTTTCCAATCCCAAGTATTCTATGATTCTGTATGCATGTACACTCCTTGTGTCTGCTTGCACACCCTTACAGCTCTTTGGTTTGTTATGTGTTTTGTTTTTAAATCACACTCTCTAATCTCCTTGGCAGAGATACAGAATTAGAAGCTACTAATGTATCAAGCTGCTTAAAAGGTGCTTTGTAATCAAATTACTAAAATTTATGAATCTTATAAAATTAAATCTCATAGTCTCTCCATTTTACCTTAAGTCAGCTTACGTCTCCTCTCCAGGAATACACTGTCCAACTATTCACAGTTTAACAGGTGAAGCTAGCAATATACCTAAGTCACAATAACATTTCCGTATTTAATTAAAATAAAACTTAATTAAAGAAGGAGAAGCTTAAGCATAGGCAGTGCTTATGCAAAACTCTTACCAAATCTGCATTTTGGTGCTAGCATTGCCTGCAGAGCAGTAGTTCGGATTAGTATATGGCTTCCTACCGCACAGCACATTCTTACTTTCATAGCAGGTCTCCTCTTTGCATTGCACTTCTTCTGTACCAAAACACCGCAAGTCTCACAGTCCTTGGTCTGTATGGTCTTAAACTTTCAGAAGTGACTGCAGTGCTGGCTTCATCCCAGTGACTTCTGTAGAGCTCCTGGGCACAGGTCCTTTATCCTCCCCCATCCAAAGGGGATGAGAGCCCAAGTCCCCCTGTTACCAGTGGCTATCTCCCACTCTACACCCCTGAATTCAGAGTTGCTTAACTGCATCCGTTTGAGAGCTCTCGGCCTGCAGATGCACTGACATGATGCACTGCACAGACACATCACATCCTCAAAGACTCATCTTTTGTATACACAGTGCTCATGCTTTATACAAGGAATCCTCAAAACCAATCACCATTTAGTAATAAATTCATATGTATGAATTTCCTTCTTTTAGATCCTCTCTTGAGTGTTCTTTTAACTATAAACCCAGCATCCCTCTCTTTGGAGCGCTGCTTCTTATGAAATACAGACTTGTCATTTCCTCCCCCTGTCCCATCTGATGTCCTAATAAAACCACCACCCTCTGACACAGGACTTCACCTCTTGCTTTGCCCAAGTTCCATTTGTTTTGGAAGTGCTTCCAATAACAATTTTTAAGTTTAGTGTTACCACTCCATCTTTGCTCTATTCTTTGGTTATTACTTATTTCCCAGACCACAGATCCCAGTAGGTAATATCAAAAGCCTGAACCCACTTTATAGCAGTGTGGTCAGTTAATAAACAAAACTAATGCTAGTCAAATTTCTTATTTATGACTATCGTATCAGAACCAAAGGGACACCACTCTTAAAACATGCAGTCTCCTATACCAACACTCATACCAATAGCTAGAAGCATTTAATTACTCTACTGCATATAACCCCAATGCTAATCAGTTGCAAAGAAAGGATTTGCTGCTGACAACCCATGCATCTAACATGAAGCTTTTTCACTAGTGTCTTTTAAGAATCCAAACATGTAGTACTTTAGTGTGCAGTATTTATTGACTGCCAGCCCTTCTTTTTTTTAACTCATTGTTAAATAAATTAAATAAGCACATTATGTTGACACTGAATCTCCATCTAAGCAGATCCCAAGCTGCTTCTTTAAAAGCAGCTATCAAACACCAGTGTTTGTCAATGGGTTTCTGAAAGCAGAAGTCGCAACTAAGCATTCTACCTTCACTGAAAGATGACAGTATTTTCTTGATCCTTGTAGCTTAGAAAAAAATTTTCCCCAAAGCTTTATGTTTGATTCATACTACGAGATGTAAGAATTATAATAAGGAAGTATTATAAAGTATTTATCCAGATAAATTCAAAGGTTTAGTAACAAGTTCTCATGTTACTGCAAGTGGCAAAGTTTTGCAGAAGCCTGGGAAAGGTTTTTTACAGGCAAAATGATGGTTTGAGTGTGGCTTTTTTTTCTTTCGGAATCCTCAAAATGTTGATTTGGTATTGATTTACCAGAGACAAGTATAGCCGGGACAAGGAGACAGTAACAAAAGTTTCATCAGAACAGTACAGTAATTTAAGTTAGTTTTACAGAGGAATTATACCCCCCCAAAAAAAATCCTCAAGAAAGGAGGATGGGCCATCAGAACATAATTATGAAATTATAATGTAATCAATGTCCTCAATACTGATACATGCAGTTTGACAGATGATTTTGTGAATTTACATAAACAAAATCAGTGACTGGTATTTCAGAAGAGGAAGCTTCTTTGTCAGTTGTTAGAACAGTCTGTTCCCTGCAATATTGTCTTTCTAGATTATAAATCTGCCATTTAATAAGAAATCATCATGAGAACAAAGTAATCTCTCAGACTGCAATACTGGTAACAGACTTCATGTAAATTAGAGCCAGCTCACGAGAAGTACTTAGTGTCATGACTGTGCATACAAATTTTCCTACTTATGTCTGAAAAACTTTGGGTTTTTTGGTTTTTTTTTCCCCTTGGAAAAGCCTTCAGTTTTTTAAATAGCTGTGTAGACTGATCAAGTCAAAGGTTTTCTGTGTTCCACTCGCTCAGATTTGTACTAAGTATTATACTTTGACTTTTACTCCAGATCAAACGTTTAACTGCTGAAATAAATGGCATTTCTGGTGATGCACACACACAAATCTTCAACTGTTGAAGACAACTCAATTTGTATTCCTCCTGAGGAAAACTTCAAAGATCTGTGGCTTATGGGAATGTCTGACTGTGTCACAGCATTAAAAACTTGGTAAGATGCTCATAAGACTCCCCCACTCTTCTTGCTGGGGAAGCAATAGCTATTTAAACAATTAAATAACGTTCAAATGTTTAAGTTGCATCTGAGAATCATAGATTAAAAGCAACCCAAAATCATTCCTTCAAGACTTTCCTTTCACGACCTAGGAGTGACAACACTATTTTTTCTCTCCCACCCCAATACTCTATGACTACAGACCTACTTCTCTACTTCCTAAATCACTTTTTAAATTCACAGCAGTTGAACACATAGTGTCTAGTTAAAAGGAGTATTAGTTTCAGACTCTCCTCTAATTAATGAGCTTGTCTGCTAACAGTACAAGGGTGACACCCCAGTAACAGACAAAAAAAAAATGCAGGCTTCTTCACCCTTAGCTCTCTATAACCAGACAAATCTCATTTTGTACTAAGGTGGATGCTTGACTGATCCACGGAACTTACGACAACCAAGACACTTGAGCTCTCACAACATTTCTTCAAAAGAAAAACTGGAATACTACAGTGTGAGCTTGCTAGTATATTTCACCTCTGCAATGCATCCATTGTTCTGTCTTAGCAGAAAACAGCTCAGTCACTTCCCCCCCTCCCACCTTTTTTTAAGATGTTGATTGAATCAATAGCACATCATATGGTCAATAGCAATTAAAAGAGATTTGTCAGAACCTGCTTTTACTTGATTAACAGAATACTAATTACTGCATAAAATAATTCTGAGACACAGATGAAACACTTTCTGGAAGCTTTATGCTTTTCTGCTTTGCATTTCTATTTACAATCTTTTACTTCAGTGGAACCCATTTATTGTTCATACACCTACCTCATTACCATCCTGTGTTGCTAGCTCTGTAAATTGCACAACTATAGTTCAGCTAAGTAATACCTCAGGAAGCTGGTGGCCTGTTCATCTGATCTGGTGCAATGCCAGCACACCAAACAGCTACATTTTATGTGAAGATTCCACCCAACTACATGTATCTCATCTGCAAAATTTCACAGAAGTTTCACAGAAGTTCAGTATTCATGACAAAACCCACAGCTGCCTTTGCGTATTCAAACAAATAAATATGGCCTTTGGTACATGTAACAAAACTTCAATCACTGGCAATAAACCCCTCACTTATTTCTTGCTTTTAAAAGAATGAGGCTCCTCGATGTCATAGGCCCTTATACAATAAAGTAACAAACAACTGTTATAAATATTAAAATATACTAATTATAAACAGTTTTAGCTCTCGCTACTACAGTTCCACAAGTGACAAAACTGAGGCACAGGGACTCCATTATTTCCTAAATCTAAACCTGAATTCACTAAGTGATAAACTTTCTAAAGCCTTGTATTAAACCTGTCCAGTACTATTTCAAGTATTTTGGATAAGGAGATAGGTAATATCATGTTTAAGCCATGCAAAAAGCACCAGAATCAAAAGTAAACTTGGGAAATTCAGCTTGGATTGATTAGGAAGCAGTGACAGGATTTTTCATGGCTGCACGCTGGGTTCCAGAACTGTATATCAGCAGACAAAGAGCTGATTTTTCCTAAATCAGACTTATCATCAGCAACGGAAGGGACCAGAAATAAGCTTTAATCCCATCCAATTGAAACAGTTGTCACCTTATTGCTATTTTCACAACATAGTAAATCTGCACTTCAAACAGGGAATCAGTTATATGAAGTCTCTGTATCTAACAGCATTCAACAACTGTCAGTAAAATACTTTCTTTTATAAGAGGCAGAAAAGGAAAGAGAAATTTTAAGGCTGTAAAATACTTAGCAGTCTTACTTTTATAAAAGTATTCAAGAACTGTTGGCTATAACAAACAGCAAAGGCTAGTTTGCCATTAAAGGTCCACAGTACGAAAGGAAGAAATAAATTAATGAGCTCCCCACCACTTCTAGGAACACATCCATATTGTATAGCATTTTAAGATGACTAATTCAAATTATTACTCTTTAATTTATACTGCTGCTGCACTTTTACAAAGCCTCCATTAACTAGATTACATTTGGTTCACCAATTACAGGCATTTGCATTGAAACAATCCCATAAAGGGTCACTGTACAAAGGAGAAGACCCAAAGACATCACTACCACAGAAAAGCAACATTTCTCCTTCACAGCAGGACATTATGATTGCGATATGCAGCATAATTATATAAATGAAGTCTTCAGAAAATTACCTGCAGAGGAACAGAATATGGAAATAACCTAGTTGCCACAACTGTCTGTTTATCTCTGCACAAGTCCCTTATCTTCACCTAGCTCTCAGCTACTACATGAAGATACATGTTGTACTCCAGAAATATGCTGTAAGATTATGATCCATTAATGACTGTGAAGCACTAGGATATACCCCAATACATTCCAGAGGCAGAAGCCAGTTCTTAATATGCAGACATCTCAAATGAGTCCTGTCAGTCCACACACAACTGACCAGAAAATTCTTAAGGGCCTCCTTGTTCCTATGCAATATAGAACACAAAGTGTATCTGGTTGTTTTTCCCAGACCTTTACTGTTATCATCAAATTTAATAAGAAATTAGCCAAGACAAACTAAAAGGGTAAAGTTTGAGTAAAGGATACCCATTTCATGTAGTCTTAAAAGGTTGCTGCCCCAAATGAAGTTCTTCTGTAGAATGCGGATGCATGCACAGGCATTAATGTCACCATTTAGAAATAGATGCTGCC
The DNA here is from genome assembly GCF_012275295.1 of Melopsittacus undulatus. Classification (NCBI taxonomy): domain Eukaryota; kingdom Metazoa; phylum Chordata; class Aves; order Psittaciformes; family Psittaculidae; genus Melopsittacus; species Melopsittacus undulatus. Next base: position 66,010,441 of record NC_047527.1, on the reverse strand, counting down.
AAGTAGTCTTTTGGAGACATACAGGGGCAAGAGTCAGATATTAAAGAAAAAATGAGCAAACCAATTAGCTAATTTTCAAAGCCAAAATAAAATTTTTAGCACTTTAAAAATATTAAATAAATTACACAAAAGACATATTCTTAACAGTAAGTTCCTGCTGGGATTTGACCCTCTTCTGTGGTTGTTTACTTACAATGGCATCAATCTGTTCCAGGATCTTCATGAACTGCTCTGCAGTTCCCTTTATCCTCTTGTCCAGCTGTTTTAGTGCTTCTGCTTGGAGATCCTTTGCTAAAAATCCCTAAGAAGAAAAAAAGAGGGAAGGAAAGACAAAATTATTCCTACAGAATACTCAGCTTTGAAAATACATCAATCCATTACAGCAGAAAACCTTTTCTACTATTTCTGTAGTTTCAGGAATGATAAGGACTCCAATCTCCATCTGTATTCTATCAGTCCTTAAATGTTAAATATAAGATCTGCTATGTTTACTTAAAAGATTAAACACCAGACATTCTCCTCTGAGAGAACTCTACATTTTTTCCAGATCTAAAGATTGTAATTTATCCAATATGCAACAATATTTACCTTTTTCCTAACAGTGACATGTTTCTATTTTGCTAACTCATAAATAGCAAATTCAATAAGAATTTCACAGGACCTTTGAACAGTTAGGAAAGGCAACCTATTACTGATTTATCAAACCTCTAAACAGTGTTTTATTTTTTTTTAACACATATACCTACAAAACTGTTTTGCAAAGATATAAAAGGATACAAAACTGGCGTACCTTCTGGATACCGGTGAGCTCTTTATTAACTTCATCTAACTTATTAGCTATTTGCTCCACTGACTTCTCCAAATCTTTCAGCTTCTTTAATTCAGCCTCTTCTTCTGGACTATTCTGTGTATTCAAAAATACAACATTCACAACTATGGAACAAACAGAGACATTACGCAGCTAAAAAGTAGCAACAGTGATGATACAGACATAAAGGCTTCTGCTAATTTGAAATATATACTACACTGTGGTTATTCTTTCCATATTTTAATACCTACCAAATAAGATTCCTCCAAAGCTTAATTACAAATATAGTTAATGCAGCAATGCGTATGAACACATTGCATGAGACAAATTTAGAGGGAAAAAGGAAATGCGTAAACTTTTTTTTTGTTAGCTTAGCATTTTTAAAGTAGAGGTAACATTTCTGTTACAAGTTATTACTTTGTCCTCTATTTGGCAAAGCCAGCCACAAGTCATTTCACTAGAAAAAACTCAGCAGACTCAATAGTTACAGCTTTTTTTTCTCTTTTTTTTTTTTTAAACAAAAAAACCCAACCAACTCACAACAGAAAAACATGAGCAGATAAAGTCATCAGTGGACAGAAGGTTCATGAGCACTGACAAGCAACAGATTAGGCAGAAGTTCGTCAATAACATAAGGTAGAAGTCAGTCAATACTATAATTTCAGAAATGCATGAACTGTAGAGTCATTTGCAGTACAATGTAAGATTGAACTCTGTGGTTAGGTTTACACTGCAACCTGCTTCTGTGTTCAGCAACTGAATCACTGATAGAAATTACAATAATTTAAGGGAAAAAAGGTCCAAAGGCAACACTTACTCTTTTCCCAATCAACATGACTTTGCAACCGTTTTTAACTCCAAGTGCTGACAATGGCTGTTCCAATTCTCTCAGAGACTTCCCTAAATGGAAAATCAGAGACAAAAAAACATAGTTAAAATACAGTCAGTGATGTATGAATTTCTTTCTAAAGGCATTCAAAATATGAACGCCTGAAAGTGACTAAGATGAAAAGTACCATCTGTAAGAAACATTAACAGATCTATAAGTTACCTTTGTATATCAGTTTCTGAAAAGGAACCGGAACTCCAGTGACTTGTTCAATAAGAAGAGCCATGTCTTGCAGTGTAGGTTCACCATCTTCTTGTTGGGAAGCAACCTGAATATTGTGTTTTTCATTACCTAACAAAAACCAGAGTAACAGTATCTTATTGTCACTTAGAATCCATTTCTAATATTACTTTCCATTAATGCAGAGTGACCCTCAAGAACAATCAATTTTCAATCAAAGGATTCTACCTCAGCTGAAAAATTTATTTTTACATTCTAATAACCTGAGGAGTTCAATCAGGCATTATCTGCTGGCATAATGCTCCTGCTAAATATTACTGCCCGCCTCTTCAGAGTGCAGATGATGTTCATATATCCCACAAGCTAAAGCATGAAATCCCACATCTTCCTGAAGAATTCCATTTCCTACTTGTAGGACCTTTTAATGGCATGAGTTTTGGGGAATCCAAGACCACTTATCACTTCCTTTGTTCCTTCTTCCTCACACATGGGAAAAAAGTGATCAATGTCTATCCTGCCTCCCCTCCACCAGCCCCCTGAGAGAATTCTCAGAGTCCAAAAGCTATTTCTCCCCATAATACTGCTGATACACAGCCTTAACTACTGTCTTAGCCTATATGTCACTTTCCACTTATAGAACATCCTATTCAGACTCCCTAAGAGTATTTGCATTCAAACACCAGGAAGTTGTTAGAAAAAAGGAGTATGTCTATTAATCTCTGCTTAATAGACCTTTTCTATAACCCTCTGCTCCCACACACTTCAGGCCCGTCAATCTGAAAGCACCCACAGGAATCAGCCACCCTTAGCTGCAAGGGAAATAAAGAAAGGCATTTTTACTTTGCGGGAAGAGAGAAAGCCTTAACAAATACCAGAAAGAAAACTATTCTCATGCCACTAATTTGAAGTGCATGTATCTTTTACAAAGAAAAGTGCTAGAAATATCAATTTAAAAAAATTCCAGCCTCCAAGAAGCACATGACAAGTGACACTGTGGCCTCAAACACCTGAAAGCTACAACAACAGTTCTTAATTTCAAAATGGTTTTAAGCTCAAAATCGCATTATACAAACTTCCCCCTTCTTACCCAAGTGCTTTCCCTTAACAGACTTTCTTCCCAATTTGTTTTGGAAGAAAAATAAAATTTAGGCCCTAGCCTCAACATATTTCATATTTGATATATACAACTGCTTTGTGCCAAGGCTGTGCCCATCAGCAGCTGAGTGAAAAAACAAACAAGCAAACAGCAAATGAGACAGAGAACAGCTGAAGTCAGTCTAAAAATAGAAACAGTTTTAATTACAAATTATGCTTACCACTTCAGGCAGACTGTAACTGAAGTGCTACTGTAAATTCACAGCAGAATGAAGTCACCATGAAAAATACTTTCTGGTTCAGAACTGGTATCATAGCTTATCAGTTTGCTTCAGTAAATGACAATAATAATTTAAAGTAACCACTAACACAAAATACATTAAAAAAAAACAAACAATTCAATTCTTGCAGATTGTCAAATGATACCTATAAGTCTACTACCACTCTATTTCCCATTTCCTTCATTCCACACTTTCACTCAAGCATAGAAAACTATAAAAATGTTTGTGCTAATCAGTAAACCAGCGTCTGACAGCAGTATAAATGAGACAGTTGAAGTCCAAGATGAATAATGCCTTTGATTTTGCTATTTATTAACAGACAAAGTAATTGCCAGATAAGAAAACAACCTGAAAGGTAAAAAAAAGAATGGAAGAAAGGGAAGTCTGGTGGCAAACAGCAAGATCATGGAGTTCTAAATGTGTTAAAATCACTAAGTTATTGTCATTTTTACAAATGAAACCCCCCTCAGATCAAATGGGGCTCTCTCAAAGCACCAAAGAGCACATGAATCATGAACATTCAAACACATTATTCCATGAAGATCGTCACCAAAGACTTTTAGATAAAATTGCCAGGCGATAAAGGAAGCATTTTCACAAAACAATGTGACAGTTTGGAAAGACAAATGAGCAAGCAGAAATAAACAATAAGCTCTAAAGGTGGAAAGAATGTCACCAACACAGTGCAAAAGGCACAGAAGCAGAATTTGTTATTCAATAAAGAATAAACCATTAACAAGTTTTGTTAACCAAAACCAGTTGAATACCTTGCTGATTTAATATGCGATTACACTTCTCATTCCTTCCAGTCCCTCACCTAGATCCACTTCACAGAAATTTAACCATGGCACTTCTGATCTTATTTTAATAGAACTGTGGAGCCCAGACTATTCTTCCCTCTTTACAATAACTTTTTATATGTATTTGCAGACTTAACTACATTCCACCTTTTTTCCCTCCTCCTATTTCTCTTCCCAAAGAAATAACGCTCAATCATGCAAGCTTGCCTGTGAATAACCCACTCACCAGATCAGACCCAACTGTCACCCTGGACACTACCAGTTTCTGCTGCAATCTTGCATCTCACTAACCACAAACGTTCAAGCTTATTCAACAAACAAGAGAGCCCATCAAGGAGCACCCGCTTTTAATGTATAGCACTACCTTCAGCGATGTATTTCACCTAAATTAAGATTACGACTCAAAAAGTGACCTGTGCCCTGTGTTCCCTGGCAAGCACAGCCTTGTCACCTGTTCCCACCGCCATCCTTACAGCAGCACTAACTCTGTCAGGAAGAGAGCATCATCATCTTGTTGATGTGGAAAAGGAGCTAGGTTTTTCCTCCTTGTTGCTAGATCAGCTTTAAGTGATTCAGCTTGAGGGAAAGTCGTGGCCAGCAGAGCAGTGAAACCCTACGGTAGCAGCCCCGATCGAGACCAGACTAAGCAGAGGACGAGCCGTGCCCACCCAGGCCCGAGACCACAGCCGCAACCCCAAGCAGCCGCGGCAGCCCCAGCACCAACGGCTGGCACATACTCTCCACCTCCCACCGCCGCCACTCCGGGTGTTCCTCGCTGACCCCAGCGCTACGACCACCGCTAACGGCCGCAGCGAGGTCCGCGGGAACAGCGGGGAAAGGCGGCACCACAGCCGGGGCCCGACCCGCACGGTCCGGCAGGGGCCAAGTGGGGGTCTGTGGCGCCGGTGAGAGGTGCCGCGGGCTGCACTGGGCTTGGCGGCGGCTGGAGGTGCCCGCCCGCCCGCTCTCCGCCATGTCCCGGACGGCTCTTACTGTACGTGACGGTGACAGTAACCGCAGCTCCGGAAGCCGCCATCTCACCCGCCACAAGGAAACCGTTCTGCGGCGCTTTCCGGGACGCGCCAATAGTGCGTCACTTCCGCAGCAGGCCACGCCCCTTCAGCCCGGATGAGGCGGGACACTGGGGCATGAGGATGGGCCGTGGCCGCAGTTTGCTGGTGTCAGGATGGGGTGAGTGCACCCGCCCTCATTAGGGAGAGGAAACAAACAAGCAACACGGGAACTGTCAGAGCAAGCCTGGTGGGAGCAGGGAATGCTGCTGGCATCAGAACCAGGCTCCGCTTCCGTGCCCGAGCAGCACTGGACACTGATAACAATGGCGGCAGGTTAAAAGCAAACTAATTACCAGAGAAACCACACACAAGGATCAGCTCATCTATAGGATTTTATGTCTCCATAGAATACATAAAGTTAATGACAACCCGATTGGTTACAGCATCCAAAGCAGGGTACAGGTCTTGACCAGTAGTTTAAAAATTGCTTTTATCAAATAAGCGTAGTAGTAAGGAAGCTATTTTACAGAGAGCACGCAGCAGTGTACAATCTTGGTTTCAAGAAAGAGAAAAGTAATACAAAGTAAAAATAAACCTCAGCTATGACAGCCACCACTACTCTTCACGTATTACTTTGTCCATAAGACATGGAAATCAAAACCTATTGGACTGACTGCTTCCACCGAAGGGAGCTGTGCTGAATTTTCCATTAGCAGAAAAATCAGTAGTAGAATAACTTTCTTCAAGGAAGGAACACCACCGGCCATTCATGTTGCGTTCTAGGATGTAGTGACATTAAGATTACACTGGAAGGGCAAGTTCTCCAGGATTGAAAAAGAAAAAAATCTTAATTTGATCTGTACAGTTCGTTATATCCGTTGTGCTCTTGAAACATTTATGTTGCAGGGATCTTCGGCAACCCAAATTCATCCACCAGTACGCCATCCTGTAAGAAAGAAAAAGAAGCAACAGGTTAACAACCCTCCACCAACCAGAACATGAAAGTTCCCTTACAAATTCTATAAAGTGATGTATCTGTAACATCTGTGTGTGGCAGCTGGAATCAAAGTAATAGCATCAGTGTTCTTTCTCACTATGAAGCTATATTAAAGGCCCCAAAGCAGACATACAGAAGACTTTCTTATGTTTTCAAGAATAATTAAACTAGGAGTTGAATGGCATACTCGCAGCCTCACCATGTTAGACAGGAATTACAAATTGCCATTTTAACTCTTTAAAATATTATAAAGAACATTCAGTACACTGTATACTCTCATATATAGCATCCAAAATACACCATATTCAAAATACAACTTTAAGCAGGTTTTTTTTGTTCAAACTATTAAGGATTTTTAAATATCGAGCAACCAACACAAATGTAATTAATCTAAAATGAAACAAAACAAACCAAAACAGAGTATTTTGCTTTTAAAGAGGAATGGGACTCACTTTGTTTTTTGTGTCAGTAGGAGTGACCTCTGGGATGGCTGGAGCAGACGCAGCTTCATCTAAGTAGGAATTGTCTTCATCGGCTAGAAGCTCATCACCCAATGCATCCAGTTCTGAAATTATGTTGGTTGAAAACTTATGCAAGGAATTGCTTTCACAAAAGAAAAGCGGTTCTGACAGAGAAACAGGTTTTATACTGAATGCTTGCATCCACACTCATGCAGCATTACTTGGTCATCAATCAGGAATACACACACACACACACACATAAAATACAGAGAACCTTCTTTCCTTCACTGCAGCACTGAAGATACCATTAGTCTATATCACATCTGCCACATACTCTTGCTACCGCTCTGAAAGGACATGCAGCTTTTATGTTTAAAAACAGTTATTAAAACTTTCTATTCAAAAACACACTGAAAGTATTTAACTAATGAAATTAAAAATCACCAGATGACTGTATAATGCCATTTACATTCAATAATGTAAACATCATCCTCCTAACCTGCTTCCAAGTCATCCTCATCAATCTCTGGTGTTCCATAGCTACGGCTCAGTGCTTCCTGGACTTCATTGGCTTCTTCCATCATGTCTTCCAACTGATCTTGTATGTCCTGAAGCAAGAAATGATTTCAACTGGTCCATATTTAATAGCTTTAGTTAAATTTATCAGAGCTTAATCAAATTAAGGTTAGCAATTCCAACAAACAAGGCACTCTGATATTTTTTAATGCACAAATGAAGCAGCATTAATATAAGTCAAGAGACTAACATTTAGTACTATAGCTTGGCCTTGGCTATTATTAAAATTATAATAAATACAGGAGAAAGAAAAAGAGGAACCTTGAAACAACATGTCTGCAAAATCCTATTAACTATTCTTCAGGGTAATCTGAAAACCTCTAAGAAATTACCCAAAATACAGCATTATCTTGAAAAGCAGAAATCTACAGATATTAATACAGATATTAAATCTACCTTCTGGAGACTAAGCACTAACCCACATTGTGCCCTGGCAAAATTTAGAAGACATTTTGGCATACTGTTGGCACTGTACTTCGGTACAAGTAAGGAGACAATACTTGCCTAAAGGTTTACAATGCAGGCCATACATAAAAACAGCATAGGAATGAGAACTTCAGGAATTCAGCATGGGCATTTGATAAGAGTTTAAATGCAGCATATTTAAAATTCTACTTAAGAGATCTTCCAGGATTTTTAATGTGTTTTCTAAGGACAGGGCCAGGCCTTGCAGACCTCTAGAAATTGTTTGCTTGGGGTTTGGTGGGTATTTCTTGTTAGGTTTTAGGTGTAAGTTTGGGTTTGGGGTTTGTTTTTTTTGTTGTTGGTTGGGGTTTTGTTTGTCTGTGCTTTATTCAGGTACTAGCTTGAACTGGGGAAGCAAAAGACTGGTGTGCATGTTGCAACTGCAGCACGGAGGACACAACAAAAAAGCTATAGCAGGAAGTATTCACCAACATTCCCTTTCCTCAACACTTCATCACGAGACACTACAGATTAGCCCAGCAAAGAAAAAACAACCAGTATGAGAGGGCAAATAACTGATTTTGCAGGACCAGAGAAATCAGGAAGGAATTATGATGCTGGTCTCACAAAAAAAGAGAGAAAACTTATCTAAACTAAACCAGTCAGTTTACCTTAGGTTACACAGCCTACTCATCACTATTTATGTACATTGTTTCTGTTCTTTAACAATTTGAACTATACAAACTCACCTCAATTTGATCAATTTTGACTTGCTTGTAAGCTTTCTTCATTTCTTTCACCCCCAGTTTCATTGCATCAACCTAGAATAGAGTCAAACAACATGCTTGTATCTGATGGATCACATATAAATTAAACAAACGTAAGATTAATATACTGGTACCGTTGTCTTTGTGTCCTTCAGTGCTTGAATAGTGTAATTCGCTTGTTCCATATTAAAAGACTGCTGTGATAGATTATCCCTCTGTTGTTCATACCTGTTAATAAAAATAATGGCTTTAAAACACCACACTTTATTGCTGAAAAAATTCTTATTTTTTTTAATTGAAAAATCAGGGCCCAGTGACTGTAAATAGGGGAACAACTAGCACATAAGATCAGCAGGCAGACAGAAAACCCAAAACAAAGCAGTCTTTCTCAGAACATCTAACTGAACTGTTGTATTCTTTAACATAGGATATTTTAGACTGTAAGAGTTCACAGGTATTTGGGGTGATAGGAGTTCATAAAGAACAAGAAATGAAGCAAGCCTGTAGAGGTACAATTCATCTGAGGAATATGACATACAAGACAATATTAGCTTTGGCACAGGCAGCATCTAAGAGATTTGCAGCTCAGGGGCTATAACATTACACTGAAGCACCCCTGAACATTTGCCATGTTTTGACATTCTCTCCTTTGTATTTGTTGCCGGTCACTTTCCAGGACACTATATTAGACTAGACCTCACCACAGGATCATCTATCCTGTCCATTCTGGCTTCTTGCACAGACACAACTACCTGTGCTACATATGTTCAAGTCTTACAGGGTATCTACAGAGAAGAGGTGAATTTCCAATAAACCAGTCAAAGATAATTAAGTACACAATTTATAGTAACCAATTAATAACAGAAAATGAGGCATTCTCAGGAAGTTTAGGAGCCAAGCATAGGTTTAATAATGAGCAGATTTAGGCCAGCTTCTCCCAGTCCAAATTTATAACTCACATATAAAGGCACAAATATGCTGACACTGTATCTGTAAGGAGATGCTTCTGAAAGGCTGGCTGGCTTGTTCAGCATTTTTCTTTAAAGAATATTCAGAAATGAGAGCACTGGAAAGAGAAAGTGTGCCCTCCCCTCCCCAAAAAAACAGGCTTTCAGTCATCCCAAACTGAGAAAGGTTTAAACTTACATTCGCTTCTGCTTTAACACTCTCAATGCTTTCTGCTTTACTGTGTTCTGAAAGACAAAATATTGTTACATTAGGAAAAATATTTGACTACTCTTGATTATATTGTTTAAACCTAACGTATCACATCGAAGTTTTCCAGAAGATTGCTCAGTTACTAGTGCAAAGATTTTAACAATAGTCCTGTTCAGCATTTGTAATGTATTAATGATTAACCAAACAGGCTTGTATGTAAAGCTGCTAATAAAAATACTTTCAACATTTCTGGCTTTTGAATTCTTTTTTTGATAAGCAGAACAAAGTCAAACTTAGTGCATCAGAACCATCTTTCAGCAACACATTTTAATGGTCAGCATCAAGTAATACTGCAAAACGTACTTTAACAATACTGTTTATCTATGTTGTTTATTATTATTCTACATTTTATATGTTGATCCCCTTTCAGAAATGGGTTTTCCTACTCCCTTTCTGCCTAATGCAGACCTTTTTATTTTAGCTGATGAACAAAATAGCCTTTCTACCAGACTTAGTTCAGGTAACAAAGGAAGAAAGGAAGCAAGTCACTTCAGAGTGAGGAATTATATTACATTTCTGAATAAATAAAAAACAATGAAAACACTGTTCAAAGATACATGTCTAATAAAAATAATCCTATAGGATCTTACATCTCGGACCTTACAGTAGGGCAAGGTGAAATTCTAAGGACCTGATGAACTGGCTAAAACACCCTCCTACATGACAAGCAGTGTGAGTCACATCCTCTTATGCTTAAATCCCACAGAAGATTCATACCTTTGCAGGCCCCTCTCTCATCTTCTTCATTTGATCCTTATACTTAACAAGTTCTGCATCAAGCCTAGCAATTTTCTTGTCAATTGACTCAGCTCTGCTATCCACCTTTAACATAAACAAAAAAAAACATTAATTAAGGCTTTACTCAGGAATTGGACAATAAGAGAACAGCCTCAGTCTTATTATGCTTCTAACTGAATTGTTTCTTCACTCAGTGTTTTATAAACAGTTTATGAAGTTTGTAGAGAATCCAAAACCAGAATCAAATGAAACAACTTCTGGAAGGAGCACAAGAAACATTCTGAGGTTGCAGGAAGCTCTGCCATTGTAACATGTTCTCACATTTTGGCATAATCCCTTGCACACCCACTGAAGTCACAGTCTCTATTCAGGAATTTCTGACAACATACGGTGCCAGGGACTAAACTTGCTTTCAAAGGTGCCTAACTTCTTTGTCAGAAAGACACTTTTCCCATCACTTCCCACAAAGGAACCAGGACACAGCAATTCCACCTGGTAGCTACTCTGAATTCTTTTACTTCTAATCCCAGCATTAGCTGCATAGCTCAGTCAAAAACCTCCAGCAGTCAGCCCTAAAACAGCCCTGGTGCGAAGCATGACAGAGCTGTCATTATGGAAATATTTTAACCCTTCTGCATAAGGGGGTTAAAGATGATAACCACAGAGGCAGGCATGGTATGGACCATCTAACAGCATACACAAATTCATAAAGAAACCCCAAATAAACAAACAAAAACTTAAGGAAGCCTCCTTAACATGAACCGACTATCACAGCATTTCTTGGAAAACCACAAAATAAAGCTTCTTAACTGCTCACGGAGCCTCTCTAGGGATTAGAATATAACAATAGTCCAATTATAGCGTGAGACCAATTGGTGCAAATTTACAATTCTGACTTGCTAGAAGTGTGGCTAAAAAGTATAATTATGCAGATTTTCGTCTGGGTATCTCAGTGATCCTTCCAAATCTCTGCTCTCTGACAGCAACATGCATTTGCCAGAGGCACCCTGAGCAGAACATTTGATATGAACACTCCACACAAGACATTAAAGTGTCTGGGCACAGCTGGCATTGAAAAAAAAAAATGCGTTAAGCTTTCTATTTTGTCAAATATTGTACTAATAGCAAGAAAAAGAGATACTTGTGATTTTAAAACTCTGGCAGGTTCAAAGCTTAGCCCTTCCTCAAGATGTCATCAGCTAAGTGCATCTTTGAGGTCAGCCTCCTCTCCAGGGGAAAGCCAGTTATTTAGCTTATTTATATAACAATTCTTTTAAGCAGTACTAGCAGGAAATGGAGACAGATCCTCCTCCATCAATTAACTGCATTAAGTATTTCACACACACACTGCACAAGACCTCAGATTTTAAAAATGAGAATGAACAGAAAATGGGAGAATGGATCTAATTTATCCGAAAGAAAAATCAGAGTGTGTATTATGACCTGAAGAGCCGCTTTCTTTTATTCACAGATAAGGCATACCAACATACATTCCATTGCTACAGAAGGGCCCCAGTCCAAACAAAAGAAAGGGATGGTGGTATCCCAAATACCTATGAAACAAAATTGCAGTTTATTTCAGTAAATAACAATTAGTAAAAAAAAAAATAACATCACATATCAGACTGTATTTTAACATTGTTGTCACAACTATCAGCCAATTGTTCCTATGTTCCCTACTTACTAGTCTGAAAAAAATAACATAAAATTGGAGTGTTTTATCGAAGAAGAAAAAGTAAAACCAATACAAATGCAGCAGCTCCTGATGCATCCTCTCTTCTACCATCCTCATGACAGCTTTGAGTCATCTGATCGTGCTCAGCCAGCAAGGATTGAAAGAAGTCTGCCACTTGGTGCAGTGTTGGGGCAGGCACAGCAAGCAGAAACTGGAGACTAAGTGGGGAGATGGGAGGGCATCACCCTGGCAAACTCGATAGCAACAAGCCATCGAAGCAAAGCAGGGAGAAATGTTCCCTGGGCTTCACTAAACACTTAAGATTAGTGATCCCACAGAACCAGTTCTTTAAATACAAAAACCTTGAATCATTTAGCTACCTTAAGGTGATACTTATTCTCTCTTACAACAGGAAAAAAAGTTTGTTGTGTTCTGATCTTATCGGGTACAGTTATACTGCTTTTGCAGGGAAGAACATCCAAAAACATCCACAGGGTTGTCTCTGCTTTTTGTAAACAGTAACTATGAATATTAAGCACCACTTGCCAAATACAGTAATTCCTACCTGCCATTTCATGGCTTATTACCATTTAGGTAACACAGCAAAAGATTTTACAAAGCATGTCACGCGTTGTACAATACAAAGTTTGACTCTCAAAAGGTACAACAAAATGTGTCTAAGACTGAAAACAACACAGAAGTGACATCACTTGAGCCTCCGAACTGTAGAGTTTAACACAGTAAAGAAACAGCTCAAGTTTCTTTAATGTCTCACACAACTCTATTCAATAATAATTCACATGCAATGTAAGAAAAACATCTAATGATATCTCTGGCCCTTTAGCAGGACTTACACTAGAGACTTCACTGTTGTGAAAATTAACTGAAAGTACAGTAAGCCTTTCACAAATCAGATTGATTACTTCATGTAAATTGGCTCAAAAAGCCAACCCATCAACTTTGAATTTGTAAAAGCATGTTTCTCCCCATGCTTAACTAGTGTACAGCTTACACTGCTGAAATGGCAAATTTAAGTACTAGTAACAGCATCTTGGGTGGATTTTGGAGTTCTAGCCATCCACTAAAGCATTTCCTGGTAACAGTGGGAAAGTTCTGATTTTTGAGTATGTGATTTATTTACTGCTCTAACTAAACACACTTGGAGGCATGTTTAGGCTTAATACTGCTAAAAAACAGTACGTATTCTTTGCCAATAAGGTACTGGGAAAAACACTATGACCACTTCTCTCCCTGTCCCAGCCACTGGCATATACAAGAGGCTGACATGAACAGGCTCATCCAGGTAGCACTGACAAATATTAGATGTTTGACTTAGAGGGTCTCTTCACTGGATAGCAAAATTAATCTTCTGGGAGGAAATCATGCTTTTCCAAAGAAACTTCCTGTTGTCAGGTTCCAGACAGCGCTCAGTTTTGGACACTCACCCTCACGTTCACCCTCCATTTAAACCACAACCCTTACCAGTCTTTCACCTGACTTTGCTAACCACTGACACAAACACTCAGGATCTCTGTGTTCTTTCTTCACCTTTTAAAATTGGTTTACAACAGAAGGAGCTGTAAAAACACACCAGTTTTCTTCACAAGCTTAAATGCCAAGAAAAGGCTGTGAAATTACAAGATTAACCTTCTTAAAACCATTCCTTAATGTTCTTTTCAGGCAGGCAAACGTTACATCAGCTGTAGTGTTCTACCATATGTATCCTCAGTATTTCTTTCTTGGTTTGGGCTTAACTGTACACACCCTGTACACACCCTCACCACTGACCCTACAGCGAGCTCATGCATAACAGACAGAACAATTCTCCTCAGGCAGTGGGATCTGCCCTCCTGCCTCCTAGCCTGGACAGAGGGACTGGTTTCCTTGCTCCGGTCCCTGCTTTCACACAGCTTGGTATAGAGGGAGTTAGCTAGTGCAATCAAAGCAGTGATTGCCAATGATTTGGGACTCAACAAGGCAAAGTACTGGGTTCTGCACCTGGGCCAACACAACCCTACTCAATGCTACAGGCTTGGGGAAGAGTGGCTGGAAAGCTGCTCAGCAGAAAAGGACCTGGGGATGCTGCCTGCCTTCTAGCTGAACATGAGCCATCTTGTGCCCAGGTGGGCAAGAAGGCCAACAGCATCCTAGCCTGTATCAGCAATAATGTGGCCAGCAGGGCCAGGGCAGTGATCATCCATCCCCCTGTACTCAGCACCAGTGAATCCTGGTTCAGTTCTGGGCCCTTCACTACAAGAAAGACATTGAGGTGCTCTAGCAGGGCCAGAGAAGGACAACAAAGCTGGTGAAGGGTCTGCAGCACAAGCCTAATGAGGAACGGCTGAAGGAACTGGGGTTGTTCAGCCTGGAGAAGGCTCAGGGGGGACCATATCGCTCTCTACAACTGCCTGAAAGGAGGTAGTGAGGTGGGGGTTGGTCTCTTCTCCCAGGTAAAAAGCAATAGGACAAGAGGAAATGTCCTCACGCTATGCCAGGGGAGGTTTAGATTGGATAGTAGGAAAAACTTATTCACAGAGAGGGTGCTCAGGCATTGGAACAGACTGCCCAGGACAGTGGTAAAGTCACCATCCCTGGAAGCATTGACAAGCCGTGCAGATGAGGCCCTCAGCGACATGGTTTAGTGGTGGTCTCAGAAGTCCTGGGGTAATGGTTGAATTTGGTGATCTTAAAGGCCTTTTCCAACTTGTCTAACTCTATGCTCTGTGCACACAGGCACATTCAGTGTATTACACATACACACATGAACCGCGTTCCCACACACACACACCCAGGGGCACACCCGCGCTTCCGCATGCCGGCGGCATAGACACGCAGTGACCCGCGGACGGACCTCTGCGCACACATACATACATACATACACATACATACATACACACACACACTCGAGCGGAGCCGGGGCCCGCCGGGCCTCCCTGCCGCTGCCCTGCCCCTGTCCGGCTGTGTCCCCCGGGGAAGGCACTCACCGTGCCGATGCAGTCGGTGAGGCTGGGCGGAGGCGCCTTGGGCTTCGCTTTGCCGAAGAAGCGGTTCATGGCGGCGGCTGTCGGTTTCCCTCTCCCTGTCCCGGCAAACAGCGGCAGCGATACGCGCCGACCCGGAAGCCGACAGGCAGGCGGGCACGCCACGCCCCGGTACCGCCCCGCAGGCATCACGTGACCAGTCCGGAACTTCCGCACCGTGCGGAGCAGGGGACGTTTTTCACCGCGACAGAGACGGTGTAAGTGTACGTGCGGTCCTGGGCTTGCGCCACCTCTTCGGGACTGCTGTCACCGCCTGGAGAAACACCCTTTAAGTCACATCAGCACTGACGTTTTAAAGATATTATAGCTAGAAAATCTTTCCCCCAAGATCAAGTTTATCTGAGCTGTGAAAAAGTAACAGCACGAACAGATGTGAAACAGAAGCACAGAGTATTTGGTTTATTTTATTTATTTTTTGTGTTAAGAACACGTGGGGTTTGCGGGTTTTTTTGTACAGACGTTACTGAGGACCTAACATATCTTTAGGCTTCACCCACTGATCAAACTGGTCTGACGTGAGGAATCCCAGCTTTATAGCAGCTTCTTTTAACGTTGTCCCTTCTTTGTGCGCAGTTTTGGCAATCTTGGCTGCTTTATCATAACCTGTAACAAAACGAAACAAAGCAGTTAGCCATGCGCACTTTCACAAAATGTACAGGTGAGAAGAAAGTGGGACACTTGGCCTATGGAGAATTAATCTGCAGGACACTGCTACTGCTGCTTAACTCAATTTGTACTAAATGTGCACCAAATGTAACATGCAAAAACATGATACCACAAAATATTTCAGTGTAATGTTCTGGTAAGTTTCTGAGCCTTAAACCTACCTATATGCGGGTTCAGTGCTGTTACCAGCATCAGAGATTCACTCATGAGTTTGTTGATCCTGTCTGTATTAGCTTGGATTCCAACTACACAGTTGTCCGTGAAAGAAACACAAACATCTCCGAGAAGTCGTGCAGAGTTTAAAACGTTCTTAATCTAACAACAACAGAACAAAAGAAATACCAGGTATTACATTCAGTCAGTAACAGCTGCACAGTCTTGTGTTTGTTCACAGCCAGTGCCCCCCCCTGCAATACCCACTTTTTAGCAGGCTGTTTGTAAAAAAGGAGTGGCTGCAGGGTAAGCTCAGCCTACTCCCATTTAAAGGGGTGGTAGAACTGAATGTGCATGAAGATGACCACAGTACATATAATCATTTTGTTCACAAATAATCAAGTAAAAAACTACATGAAGGCATTTGATTCATTGTTATTTCCCTCCCTAGGTACTGATCAAGAGAAGACATCTAACGATATAAAGTACAATAATGTCTGGCATTAGTCATCTACTTTGACAACTCATCTACTTTGACAATCCATAAGATACATTCTTGGTTTATTTTTGGGGAGGGATCTGTTTAGATCAAATTTATCTTATGTGTATCTCTTGCCTGTTTGTGATTCCTCCCTCCCGCTTCGAAACCAGATGCTATATGATTAGAAGAAATATTCCTGATTGGCAAAAATAAACGCATTACCCTGAGCAGACGCAGTAAGGTAGAGACAAATACTGATTCTACTGTAAACTTTCAGTTTTCTTTCAATCATTTCTAACATAATAAAAATGCCGTATCAGTCAGTATAGACTATGCAGAATAATAACATGCTGCTACCTTTGTGCCTCTTATTTCTAACAATACAACAGAATCTTAAAAACCTTCCTTTTATTACTATTTCCTGCAAGTCACCTTATTTTTTTTTAAACTATTATCTCTACCCTAACTTCTGTGCTATTCCTTTAACAGTCTACATACAGTTATCCACAATCTGCTGATTTGATGCTTTTGTTTATATTCTCTCCCTCAATTTCTCCTGTTTATTTTTCCTTCTTGGTTTTACGGGAGGAAAACGAACAAATCAACCAAAACAAAACAAAAGTAGATAGCCCAAAGAAGAAAATAAGAATTATGACTTGGTGTCAAAACATGCAGATTTCAGTACAAGGTGATCTGTAACACTCATTTAACTTGACTTTTTTTAAACTAAACATACAGAAGCAGCAATATGTCTCTTGGCATATTGTCCTCACACTGTAAAAGGCAGAAGTACTGAAGTCTAACTATTTATAATTTTACATGACTCAGTTGCCAAAGACCTGTAATCCTTTGGTATTTGGCAGTAACAAAGATTAGTAACAGATAGGTGTTAAAGAAAAAAAAACACCTAATTTTTAGCTGAGACACCTGATTCTCTTTGGCTTTGGATAAAATTTTGTCTCAGCTTGTGCTCCTCTCTCCCTGCTTCTTTTGATGATAAGCACAAACTGTTAAGATTAAAAGCTTATCTGCATAAAATAGTTTCATGTTTGAAAGATTGCCAGCTCCCTGTCAAAAAAACAAGGACTTGCCATACAAAAGGAATAAATCTCATACACACAATTCATTAGCTTCTCTGGTGCTTGTATTGACCAAATATTCACTGAGGGCTTTTTCCTACAAATTATCTGATTGTACGAACAATGACCTTAAGAAGTCCTAGATATTTAAAACTTCATGAACTTACCATCATGGGCTTAAAAACATTCAGTTCAAAGTGTCCGTTGCTACCTCCTACAGTAACAGCAACATGGTTTCCCATAACTTGGGCTGCCACCATGGTTACAGCTTCACACTGGGTAGGATTCACTTTTCCTAGTTGCAAAAAGGAGAGAAAAAGGTTACCCAAGAAGCAGCAGCAGAAGAAAAGGGGAGAAACAAACAAAAAAAACCACACAAGCAAACAAAAACCATGAACAACCAGTTGTGTTTCCTTATTTACCAAATCACATTCAACAGAAGATGTTTTGTAGGACGTAGCAACTTACTCATGTTTATCTGTGCATCATAGAAATAATTTCTATAAATGATATTAAATTAACTGTACAATTCCAGTAATTCAGCTAGGATTTTTAAAATAGCCATGGTTGCTTTAGCAATTCACCAAGATTTTGAGAGCTGGATCAAATGTGCATGAGCTAAGCAGCTATTACCACTGTTCTTAACTGATTAACAACACATTAAAACCTGTCTTTACTTGTACAAGTGGGCATTTCTGGTAAATCACTACCAAATCTCAATTTAGGAAAAGTATTCCTAATCTGTTAGAATTACTTTGTAATAAAATTAGTACACTATCTTTACTTTTCAGGAAAAAAAAGGCAAAACAACACAAAACAAAACCCAAACAAACACCCCCCCCCCCCCCAAATTAGAATGGACTCCTAATAAATAAGGGTTTTTTTTAATAGCTGATGTAATTTCTAGAAATAATCCTAATAAGAACAGTCATTATCTGCTTTTTTTAAAGCCAGATATGCTCATGACCTGTTTTATACTTTATCATAAAGAACATGTTTTTGATGGACAATATTCATATATGCATACTTTTTTAGGAGAAAGTAAAGAATGATTACTAATATTCCTTCATTTCTTATCAACCCACACAACAGCATCATTGCCATTGTGTATCATATGATACGTATATCATATGGCAGAAAGGAAAATGTAAAGACAGAAGTCAGTTTAGATCACAATATTGCTACAATTCATAGATTAGATCATTTAAAGCTTGTTTCAGAAAAGCCTTTACATAAAAATCATACAGACCTTGTAATTCTAAAAGAAGGTTTTGAGAAGTATGCTTGTATTAATAGAGACATATGTTTACAGATAATGCTCTCCCCCACATACTTGACAACACACAGCTGTGCAAGCAAGTATTTTTATGAACACCAGTTTTGGTAAAATATGGCAGAAGATAAAAACTGACAGAATTGTTGAATCATGGACTTATTGATGTGTAGTGGCGTTTGGTAAACACGTTAAGAGTTAGTGGTCCAAATCAAAAGAAACGCAGTAGTTTCTCTGTACCTGGCATGATGCTGCTTCCTGGTTCATTTTCAGGCAGGATGAGTTCTCCTAGTCCAGAACGTGGTCCAGAACCAAGGAAACGAATATCATTAGCTATTTTCATGAGACTACATGCCACTGTGTTCATAGCTCCGCTGAGTTCAACCAGAGCATCATGAGCCGCAAGAGCTTCAAACTTATTTGGAGCAGTCACAAAAGGCAAACCTACAGGGGGGAAGGGGAAATACTAAGCCATGAGGCACATGAACCAGATAATCAAACACATAATTTATTGAATTTGAAAAGAGTAACACTGTAAGATGTTCCATCTTCTCTAGACCTTTTCTCACAAACATTGCTTAAACAGATTAATACAATGTAGCAGTCACTAAAATACACAAGAATATGAAATGTGAGCATCCACCCACAACAAAATTTCAAAGACTTCACACTGTGTTGCATACTAAGCATCACTTTCCCACTGCAGTAGTCTACGAATGTCAGTAATCTCTTACAGGTTAGCCCAAACTTAATTTCTCCTGTTAAATCAAGTTAGATTCTTTAGATTGTCAAGTGCTGTGATGCTTTCTCTCTGTTATGAAAATGAGGTTTCTACAGCACAGTGCAGAAGTTAGGATAAAGCAGTCACGATGGAATTAGGTCCTTGAAGGAAAAAAAAAAAGGCATTCAAGTATCAGCACTGGAAGGGAACAACAAAGCAGACAGAACATGTGAAAGCTGATTCAGACTCAGAAGCATGCTTGCAACTGCTGCCAACAACAGGAGCACAGACTCAATGGAAGCAGGAGCTCTGCTGACATTAATTAAATGCCTGAGATTTAAGGCTAGGTTCTATAATGAAAAACATGTCTTCAGGGCTTTGCCCTGGAAGTCAGTAGAATGCCCTTAGTGGTAATGGACATCTCTAAAGACTAATTGTGGGCTGGACTTTGTGCCTGCAAAACTCCTGATCGGAGCTTACATTACCAATTCAAAGAAGAGCAGCATAACCCCCATGATTTCTAGTGTTACGCAATTCCTGCTAAACACAAAATCCCACCCAATATGCATGAGGTTCCAAATTGCATAGCTGCCTTCTCAGTTGCAGAGATCATTCTAAACTTTTCCTTTTGTCCTTACCAATAAACTTGCCTATAAGAGTACGTGTAACTTCGTAAGTCTGCCCTACTTGTTTTAAACTAGTACAGCTTTCCCATGCAGTACACCAAACATGCGCTAACATGGGAGAGCTTCCTAACCACCAATAGCTTCTTCAAGCACCAAAACAAGCCCTGAACTGCTGCCCAGCAGCTGTTGTTTACGACAAGTTACTTCTGCCCTCTCAGGGTACAAGAAAGTCTTGACTCTCTACAAGACACAGAATAATAGATCCATTAAAACAAAAATACTGTTGATAAGCAGTTTTAGCAATTTTAAATGACAGACATATGTATTCATTTCAGGGGCATTTTAAAGACATACTGCGACACCAAAGATCTGATTGATAGATCAAAAAACTCAATGGCTCTGTAAATTAAATTTTAATACCTATAAAGATAGCATCAAAAAATCAGACAGCTAACTTTTTGATATGAAAAAACATAGTGGCTTTGGGAGGGTTTTTCCCCTTCTTTCATACCAAGTCACTGTAGATTAACAGAACCAGAGGAGCAAAGATCAAGACAGAGCATTATAGCTGGGCTAATAATAGAAGCCTGAAACTGTATCTGTAAGCCTTGCTCCAAAAAACATGGTAATTTCAGTCACTTTCAATGCACCAAGTATAATTCTAAAAATCCACTGCATGAAAAAATCTAAGTATAAGGCATATAACATACAGCATTAACAGAAACTTTCATGTTAAAATATAAATACAATTTGGGCTTATGAAAAGACTGGAAACTGAAAGATTTTGTTTCAGTTTGACTCTGTGCTATATATATTGCTTTACTGATAACTGAAGTATCATTCCTCACCCGTCAGTTCAGCCACTTTAGCAGCAACTTTCTCAGCAAAACCAATCCTTGTGTTTAGTCCTGTACCAACTGCAGTGCCACCAGCTGCCAGCTGATACACTCTTGGCATCGTTGACTCAATCCTAGCCACACCGTATTTAATTTGTTGCACATAGCCACTAAATTCCTTTGAAAGAAAGAAGGACAAAATAAACCAACAAAGACAATGACCAAGAATAAGCACTATTACTTAAGATTTTGATCATGATTGGACTAATTTCTTTACAAACCTAAAGGCACTCAACTTTACCAAATGCAGAATCTTATCATGCTTTCATTAAGAGGTAGAGTTTGTATGTCCTAGAAGACTGCTCTCACAGTACAAACAATTACACTTAAAAACAATCTACGTATATAAAAATGTGTAAACAATACATCTTTCTCTGCCATTTATCTCAGTTGTGTACTTAGGAGGACATGAATCAATGTTAATCAGATTAAACTAATGTTCTCAAAGTACAAATAGAGAAGCAGATCTTGGACTTTGTTCACTGAATTTTACTTAGTAAAAAACTGAGCATTCTTGGATAAATCCACAAGCTTTACACGGATTTTTATCAGTTAAAGTTAATTCATTACCAAATTAATGTAATATAAGCCATTCTTGACAATATCTAAGAAAAACTTGCTATCATATATATATAATGATCATATATTACAGATTTTAATTCAAAATACTTAGTAGTTTTGTGTGTTGGCAAAACCTCCTTCATGTAAATTTACCAATTAGACTACCTGTCTTCTCCTTTGTAATGTCATTGTAACAGAAATACCACATTGTGTTGCTTGGTAATGGAACATCATCTAAAAACTATATCTTACTACTGTTAGAAGTAAGACACAGAAAAAATGAAAATTTATGTTGCAGTTATTAGAGTGAAGCAACTCTACTAAAGATGAAAATACTTAAGACTGAAATTAAGCCAGTTTCCTGTAATTTCTCTTAACAAGCCAATTAAGGCATCCTCAAGTTTGCCTCCATTTCTTCCAATACATTTATAAGAATTTTCCAAACAAATGCATAATTTGAGTTTTTTTACCTGTCCAAGAGTAAGTGGAACAGCATCTTGTGTGTGAGTGCGTCCTATTTTTATGATCTGGGAAAACTCTTTGGATTTCGCTTCCAGTGCATTCTGTAGCTTCTTTAGTCCAGGTAACAACACCTCATTAACCTCCTGGGCAGCAGCAATATGCATTGCCGTTGGGAAAGTGTCATTTGAACTCTGAAAGAAGTTCAAGAAATTTAGTTACAAGCTTTTCTTACCATTAGTGTTATAAGACGTAGATGTATGGCTTTATTCTCCTTATTTTGTAAACAAGAAAAAACTAAGAACAAGCAACTTTGGAGTGTTCCACAAGTCAACCTGCAGGAAGAATAAAATCTTCCAAATTCTAGTCCAGTACCTGAGGGATAAAATCAACTTTTTATAACTATACCTACAGAAAGTTCAGTTGAGTAGATTGTTCACAACAATGGGGGGGGGGGGGGGGGGGGGGAAAGAAAGAGGAGAGGAAATAAAAAGAAAAATAATTACTTGGAGAGACAGGTGATGAATAGATGATTTTAAAGGAATTATAGGTGACTTAGAAACACCTATGTGTTGATTTGCTAAGGGTAAATATAAATGTAGTGTAGTTCCCAGGATACTGAATAAGCATAAAAGATCAGGAAGGAATACAACCAAGTCAATGGCTTAAACTTCAGCTACTCTGAAGGAAGTATCAAGAGTGAAATGTGATAAAATTGCCTACCACAATCCTTGGGGAAAATAAAAAAAATTAAATGGATATTTCATTTGCCAACTACAGGACTGCAGCCACTATCATATTCTTTCTATATGCTGTATGCAATGTAGATACGGAGGTAACAAGTATCCAACTTTTACATGCTGCATCTATATTTAAGACTGCTTGCAGTACAGTAGTTGTCACAAGGACACCTCTACACACTACACTATGTGTGAAATTATGTGTCATGAATGAGTTAAAAAAGCTCATGCTGTCACCAGTGAACATTTTAAAGTTCTTTTAAACTGAAAACCCCAGAAAACTGTTGCCAAAGCTGTACGCAAAACTTTTTGTTTTCTCCAAAATCTAAACAGTGGCTCTAAAAGAATTTAATTTAAATTCACCATTTAAAGCAAAAAAAAAAACAAAACACTTTTCACATCAAAAGAAGTATAATACAAGTGTAACAACCTGGCTTTTGTTAACATGATCATTCGGATGCACTGGTTTTTTGCTTCCCAGTGTGCCTCCCATTATCTCAATGGCTCTATTGCTGATGACTTCATTGACATTCATATTGGTTTGAGTTCCAGAGCCAGTCTGCCACACCACCAATGGAAAGTGATCATTTAATTTTCCTTCAGCTACCTAGAATGGAAAAAAGAGAAAAGTTGTTATACTGGAACAAAAAAAAATTTAAATCATAAATCTGAACACCTTATAGCTATATTTAAAATAATGTTCTCCATTATATTTGTAAATCTACACAGAACAATTGTGAATTTATAGCAGAATAATGAAGAGTTTGATGTAATACCAGATATTAAAAGAGAAAAAAAAATTTGCTATGCTTTTCAAAGATGCTAATTCTGAAACACAAAGAAATAGATTTAATTTCATGTTCTACCATCATAGAAAAGATTTTTAAAAGGTCTGTTAGATCTTATCTTCTCTTTCACAAACAATGCAGATGATTTTGTAAGTCAAAAAACATCACTCCCTTCCCAAATTTTACAGCAACTTGGATTCTAATCTTCCTGGGTAGGACTACAGGTAGTATGAGCTGGTTCTCCCTGCCACAGTTATTTCTCAGGTCAGTAAGATATCCCAGACAAGGGAAACACGTTAAGCAGTTTCTCAGAGCACGTTAGGCGGTTCAGGACACTTGATTGTTATGTTTCTCCTTCAGTTACGAAAATCCTCTGTGTGCCAGGAACATCAAGATTTGGACAGTGCCTGTCAGTTTACAAACCCATTATCATCATGGGTATGCTGCTTTCTCCTATGAAATCAGGCTCAACAGCTGCACAGTTTCATCATGAACATTGATCACAACTATACTACTATTAGGGGCATTCAGAAGTCCATTCCTTGTGGCAAACGGTCCCCCAGAAGAGGTGTTTTTGGCAAAAATAATCTGAGATGCACATGCAGTACATAATATTTGTATAATCAGACTCCAACATTTCTCCAGAAATAAATTTCGTACAGGGAGGTTCCAGACTTCTTAAACACGCAGACATTAAGTTTTGCAGTAACAAAACGAGCCAGCAGATAGTTGCTGCTATCAAACACCTTCTTCATGTAAGGCATAATTTCCCTAGTACTGCCCTGGACCTGTGTGACTTTAAATTGAGAAGTGCCTAAAAAAGACTCGTGACTGTCTTTACTGTGCCTCAACTGTAACTGAGTATGTTACACATATAAACAGGAGAGTCACATAGACTTAACAAGATTCGTAGGTATTGACTTGCTGATTATTCATGGAAACAAGGTCCTGATCAGCCAAAGACAGCTACAACAACTTGCATCTGCTACAGATAGGCTATGACAACTACCATCTCAAACCAAAACAGAACAACTCTCCTGTTTGATCTGTATTTTTTTAGAGCCTGCTGAACCTTGTATGCATTTATCATTTTTTTAAATGTGTTTTAGATAGTATCAGAATCTGTGTTCAGAAGCATCATGCTACTATGCATATTAGCCTCAGAAAAGTTGAGAATGTAAAGCAAAGGATATGTCATCACAACTCCAAGGCTAGATAACTATCTCCAGTTTAACAGGATACACCAGTCTTACTGGAATCATACTTTTCAAGAAAGAGTCTTTAAGTATTTCCCATTTTATACAGGAGCAAAGTTCCCACCTCCAAGAGTAACTTAATTCCTTGCTGTACCTCTTCCTTTTTAAGTTATATTAGAAAATTATTTTGGAGGTAGGGGAAAGGATGTCACTGCAGGGGTGTTTGTAAAACACAAGAGAAAAAAAAAAACAACAAAAGCCCAAACCACTTTCAGAACTTATGAATCTAAGTTAAGTACTGGCACTAATTAATTGTGTGTCAGCCTCACCTCTGTGGCTGGCAAAATCTTGGAGCAGATTCTCCTGGAAGGCATACTAAGGCACATGAAAAACAACAAGGTGCTTGGTGACAGCCAGCATGGCTTCACTAAGAGGAAATCCTGTCTGACCAATTTGGTGGCCTTCTATGATAGGGCTACAGAACTGATGGACAGGGGTAGAGCAGTTGACGTCATCTGCCTGGACTTGTGCAAAGCGTTCGACACTGTCCTGTGTGACATCCTTGTCTCTAAACATAAGAGACATCAGTTTGATAGGTGGACCACTCAGTGGATAAAGAACTGGCTGGATGGCCGCAGGCAAAGAGTTGTGGTCAACGGCTCAATGTCCACGTGGCAACCAGTAACAAGCGGTGTCTCTCAGGGATCGGTGTTGAGACCGGTCTTGTTCAACATCTTTGTCAGCGACATGGGCAGCAGACATGGACTGAGTGTGTGTTCAGCCTGGAGAAGAGAAGGCTGCATGGAGACCTCATGTCTGCCTTCCAGTATCTGAAGGCGGGCCTACAAGGATACTGGAGAGGAACTCTACATCAAGGACTGTAGTGATAGACCAGGTTGGACAGAGCCTTGCACAACATGTTCTAGTGTAAAGCCATGATCTTAAGATCCTTTCCAACCCAAGCCATTCTATGATTCTAGGATTCTGTAAGTAGCCTTTTAGCCACCAAAACTTCTGATCCCCCTTTAACTAGGAGATCCCCTGAAACCACAAGAAGAGTCTGGACATATTCTGGGCTTCTCCAAAGCTCTGGGGTCTTGGGACTTACAGTGCTACAGCTGGTAGAAAGATTATAAAGTGTCTGCAAATACTGAAAAGATTTTTAAGCTAGTTTGAATGAGAAAGCTCTGTAAAATAATCCTTCAAAATAAATACATCTGTCAACTTACAGAAAGCAACATGCCTGGTAATACCATACCTCAAATAATGGTCATTCACAATTCTCTGCACTTGGGTGGCATTTATCATGAGAAAGAGGAGATGCCTCTGTGTGTCGCATCATGTCCTCTTTAGCTATAAAAGTGATACTTAAAAAACAGATTTACTAGTAAGTTTAAGTCTGAAGAGGAAATGGACTAGCAACAAACTATTCAGATTGCAGATGCTCTTCACATTACCCAGATCGAATTGCTTAATGACTGGGGACTTCCAAAATAAAAAAAGCTTTGCTTGGCAAGTCAGACTTCATATTAGGTGAATGAACAAAGACTGTGTTACTCTCTTAGTTGTTTTTTTTATACTGTTCAGCTGCTAAGAGTCAATACTATGTAAATAATGAGTAGTCCTAATGAAGGGGAAAATTATATTGTTTTCATAACTTAAGTATCAACATACATTTGAGCATTCTATCATTTATGTAAATATGAGAAGTAACATAGTAAAACATATGAAGTAAATGATTTCTCAACCTGAAAACCAAAATTTAGTAACAATAAATGCCTTCCTCTAACAATTTGAGAAAAGCAGGTCTTCCCCCAGCCTCCAAACTTCATATGAAAAGCTTAACAAAAAAACAGTTGACAGTTCTAGCACTTTGAACAGTTTATTCTTACCTCATTAGCTGCCTTCACAATAGCATTAGCAATCTTTGGGTCAAGACCGTAATCTTGATTTACTTCAGCAGCTGCCCTCTTCAAGATGCCAAAAGCCCTTATAACTTGAACCTGTGACACAAGAATAAGTTTAAATGCATAATTTTGTGTATCAAAAGGAATTACATATGTTAAAATTAACAGAAAAGGAGGACTGGTTCAACTTCTAAGTAGTCTTTTTGAGGGCAAACTGACATGTTTCAGTACATGGAAAGCTAGTAGATGACAAAGCACATGCACACTAATCCTCTATGCACAGCTACATGTGAAAAAGTAGCTTCATATCAACTAATACTATACAAAATATCTTCAATAAAAAAACTATATAACGCTATAGCAACAAACTACTCCATTTTTTCTTCTTCAGAAAAGAATAATTCCTATTCATTCCAGTTATTAAAAAAATTAAGCAACAAAATAAAATAAAAGCAACATTCAATTTAAATACAACAAAAATATTTCTACTGCAGCACAGTATCTTGCCATGCAATTTCCAACTTTAATTAAAACTCAAAGATGCTCATACTTTCAGCAAAAGTCTAAGAAGAAGATATTCTCTCTCACACCCAAACCTTCCTTAAACGAAGAAACTGAACACATTTGAATTACTTACTGGCATCCTTTCTGAAACACCTCCAATCTTGAAGTTCATTGTAGATCTTACAGTTTGGGCACCATAGTATTTGTCACTTGGGACCTTCAGTTCACCAAAGGTATCATATTCTATCCTAAAAGCCTCTTGACTTGACTATGGAAAAAGAAAAAAAAATATTTCCAACACTGGTAAACAGCACATCCTTTTTGAAAGCAGATACAGCTAAGAAAAATGTTCAAGAAGGGGGAAAAAAGAAGACGATGACATGCAGGGAGTCATCGGTATTTTTCTAATTATGTAGACTCATAGAATAGAATCATAGAATAGTTAGGGTTGGAAAAGACCTTAAGGATCACCTAGTTCCAACCCCCCTGCCATGGGCAGGGACACCTCACACTATCTTCAAAGTTAAGACATTTCTCTAGTTTTAGCACTGGCTCACTAAAAGTCACTTGTAACATTGTACAACCTAGCAGACCCACTGGTAACTGGCAGCACTGCAAGACTTAAGACCTCTAGATTCCCACTGTACGGAACACATCATCCTGATGAAAGACTCTGTTTCTTCTTTTGGAAGAACTTATCTTGGAATTTACAGAATTAGTTTTGTAAAAACCAAACTGAAGAACTAGCACAGTAAGAATTCAGGTACCATCTGTCCAGCCAACATACACGTAACACAATCCCTATCTGAAATCCACACTGCACATGAGACTTCGGAAGAAAACTAGAAGGAAGAAACTGATTAATCCAGTACCAAGTTACTGACAATTAATTATCTTCTGAAGCCTAACAAACCAGGAACACAGTTGCCCTAGCTGTGCAACTCAAACACTGCACCTAGGCATATTTTGTGCAATATTTATGGAAGGCAATATTTCTGTATTATGTATAAACCTAGCATGCATTATTACCTAACACAGCAAAAGTAAACTAATTCTAGCCAATGTACACCAACTAAAAAGTAATTTTTCACTTTTTGTGAAACAACCCATTCATTTGTGATAATGTGAACACATTCACATGCAGCTCTACAAAGACTGAGAGACTGGACAGGAAGCAAGAGCAGTTTCTATTCCTCTTCCCATGCCTTGGTCAGCAAAGTCCCAATTTTCTGTGAGAAAGGTGTTCATCCTTCCCTAGAAGAGGAGTCTACCTTCTTGCAGAGTTTTCAGGAAGGGGAAGTCTTTTTGAATTCTTAATCATACATAGAGTGAACCAATCCCAGCTCCATCAGTAAGATACATACATAAGTGCTGGGCTCTGACAGAACCATGACAATCAGAGGCAAGTGCTTGGGAAAGCTCTATCAGAGCACTGAGTCAGCATTGCAGCGCAGCTAAAGGAAGAAAACAAATTTTAAGAACTATTAAGAAATACAGAGGATAGCAAAAGAAACACTGCTGTGCCACCTTGGTTCATCTACCCTCTGAAGTCTGTGCAGATTTGGTTCTTTCAGCCCTCCCCAAAGGTTATTACTGAAAATGGTTCAAAGGCAATAAAGTTGATGAAAGGTAGGGAGCAGCTTTCTTAAGACAACTAATTTTTTTGTTAAAAAAAAAGATAGCTTGGGGATTGAATTAAAACTGAGGCTAATTATAAGCATCAGCAGATTGGTGATGGGTATTAGGTGCTCACTGTCTCTACCAATACAAGAAACAGGAGCCATAACATTAGGCTAATAGGAGTCAGGTTCAAAGTAAGGAAGAGGAAGCAGCTCTTCACACAAGCAGCAGACTGATGAAACTCCTTGTCAGCTGATGCGGAGCGTGCAAGAAGTCTGCACAAGTTCATGGAACATGAGATAAGCACTCAGAAGAAATATCTAAACAGGCGTATGACACAGACAAACCACAGAATCTGGAAACCCCCTGATGTGAAAATTAAGATTCTGGGTCAGAATACAAGGCAAGCATCATCTCTGTTTTTCGCAATTCTTTCTTTTCCCTAGGTGTTCACTTCTGAAATCATTCTGTTCCTCTCTTTTCTTGATCCATTCTACTGACTCCTTGCTTGGTGGGTCTTAGTCATCTTGGACAGGAGCACAGCTGGGTATTGGGCAGAACAACCTCTCCAGCAGCATTGACTTTCTACAGCACCCTGGCCAGGTCCACATCACCACAGATGGCAAGCTGCAGGAAGTGGTGATATGCTGGGCATTTCAAGCATTTTTACTGTCCTGAGTAGCTTCCCAGCTGGATGGAGACACTCTGTCTTCAGGTACTCCAGGAGTTACATAACGGAGAGTTAAATTACCCATAGCCTTTTAGACAAAAAAGCTAGCAGTTGCACAATTGATTCGTCAAACTCACATTAACGTTAATGCTAACAATGATGAAACAAAGATAAACAGGATCAGTACCTCCTCGTACAAGTACCTTTAAACAATGCAATCCTCCTAACTTTAAAAAATAAAAAAAAATACTTCCCTGCCTAATTCCATGTTACTCATGCTCCCAAACTCAATTGAAGTTAACAGGGTGAGGTGCTTTAAATTGAATGTCATTTGCTGATTAACAGAGTAACAGACACATTAGGTTAAAAAGTGGTATTTCTCTTACATACTAAAGTAAGGAAACTAAATTCAGTATTACCTTCAGACTAACTAATAGCATGCAGAAGTTATGAGTTTTAATGTAAAAAACATGCTTCCCTAACTGCTTAGACAGAATTCACCCTCTTGAGTAGCTTTATGAGCAGAAGGCCCCAGTTTCTGTACCTAGAGCAGTTTCTGCAGTCACCCCACTCACTTAGAGAACCTGCTATAAAAGGGTACAAGAGGCACAGCTGTGTCAGCCCTGTGCTCCCCCCACCAGTGGGCAATGGGAGAAGCCAAAAGGAGACTGCCACAAGCCAAGGCAAATTCCCACAGTCACTTTGTTTCTGCCATAGCTACAACAAATCTCAGATCCAAACTACTATTCCACACCTTACAAAACAAGGTATGCTCTGCCTTCCAAAATCCCAAGAACCCACAGCACAGAGCTTACGTAGTTAGACAAATATAACTGTACTTTTGCCTTGTTGTAGGGAACTAATCAATTGATTGCACCATAACACACTGGAGATAGGCAAATGGCAGACCTGCTACAATAATACTTCCCATGGAAAACTACATTCTGATTTATGGATGCAGCAACCTGTGGATGTACGTATTTAAATCATCATTTTTAGCATGTCAATACCAATTTGCAAGGCCAGCAGAAAAATGAACTTGTGCTCAACTGCTCTCCTTTAGCAGATGAAGACTGCTTCCATTTTTTAGCACAGTTCCTCCTTTATAGTATCAAGTCACAAACTCTGAAAATTACTCTTTATAAACCAAACCCAAGTATTTTACAACAATCAACTAAAGAAGGACCATTATGACTGGAATTCCATTTAGAATATCTTGTGCGATTTAGCTCCAAATTAAAGCAACACAACAGTCATACCGTAGAACAACATGCACATTTGGTTGTGTCTACACATGTTCCTAAACAACTCTTGCTGCTTGAAAATCTCTACAAACATTGTAAAGCATGGGGTTTCTGTTTTAAAAATGACTGGTACATTTTTGGTGGTCCTCGTGGAAATAAAAGCATTCAAAAGTTTTCCTGTTAGAATTCAACAGCTGCTTGAGTTCCAAACTGACTGAGGGACATTTTGCTATAACCACTGCAGTTATTTAAACCCAAACAATTCATAATGTCTACGTACAGGACAGATCATACTTCTGACCAGCAAAGAGCAAAAATGTATGTTGCTTCATACCTTTCATAAATACTGGGTCTTCACCAAGCAAATGATGGCCATGATCTATAATGCTTCTTTTGGATTATGCCAAAGAGGAAAAGAAAAAAGGGATCCATCTGACAAGCCAATGTTTGAGTTATATATTCCAACCTGACACCAGTTTTCTTACACAGATATGTTTCATTCACCATGCAGTTGATTCACTCATGTGGAAACCTGTTCTTTTAAATGTGATTTTCTACCCCTTAATGTCACCTCAATCACAAGTTAGAAGCTAATGTTCCAGTTGGATTCATTAGCTAATTTAGTAAACGAATTAATAAAATCCTGAACAGCCTACTTCCTGCAGAAATTTCTCTGACAGTCTAAATTATCTCCTTTTAAGGAGCAAATCCACAGAAATGCACCCGGGACTCAGGCTTCCAAGTAACACCCTAGCTGCCAGTACCGGGATCATGAATGCGTTATTCAAACAGCATTTTTGTTTCTCGAGCGGCATCCAGTCACTAAACCAGTTACATTTTAGCCTGACAGTCTGACTGAGGATGCCTGCTTGAGGTCACAGCTTAGGTTTCAGGCAGCCCCAAGATCTTCCCTGACAGACCCACTTCCGTGAAGACAGAATATAATACATACAGCTTTTTCCTCATTTGTGCCTCAGAAGCTTTAAGAAAGGGCCTGAAATTTCGGTGCAAGAAGCTACAGCGTGCCACAACACTAACACCTTTCCTGCTTACCTGCTCGGATGCCACCTCTCCCCTCCGCTGCTCGGCCATGCTAACACAGCGTACTCTCGCCACAAATCTCTCCCTTCGGGCAGCGCACCCGGACGGACAGCTGCGCGCTGCAGACACCGGCCCGCCCCGGCAGCAACCGCCGGCGCGGGGCTGCAAATCCGGGTGCGACAGAGGGGCCGAACTGGGCCTCGGGACTGCCCGCAGGCCGCGCAGCGCCAGGAAGGAACCGGCCCCAGAGCCCCCTTGGCGGAAGAGGGAAACGGCAGCTACAGCCTGACAGGAGATGGCGGCAGCGTCTTCCCGGTGTCCGCCGTTCCCTCAGGTGGTGCGCGCCCGCTCCCTCCGCCCCGTGCGCCCGTGCCCCGGGCGCAGTGGGAGGAGCCATGCTGGCCGCGGCCGGCGGTGGCAGTTAGAGGTCACCGCTCCTCCCTCACCCCCCCACCCCATGCTTACCATGGCGGCACTGGGCAGCGGGCCCCAGCGGGGGGCAGCGGCGCGCGGGGGCGGCTGGCTCGCCAGGAGCCCGGCGGAGCAGCCCAGGCGGCGGCAGGCGCGGAGTGAGCGGTGCATGGCTGCGGCGGCGGGGGGCAGATGGGGCTGCGGGACCGCCCCGGACGAGCGTCAAGGTGTGACGGGCGTCCATCACCGCACAGGCTCCGCCGCGCCAATCGGCTGCTGCGGGCGGGGCTGCAGAGGGAGAACCGCCTCAGCAGCGGGAGAACCGCCTCAGCAGCGGGAACCGGCGCTTGCGCAGCGGCTCTGGCGTTCCGCCCGGTCAAAGGGGAACCCGCCTTCCCTACGCCAAGGGCGGCGCGGGATGGGGAGGTAATGAGCATCGGCACAGCAGTTTCCAGACGAGGGAGGTTAATGGTGCAACATTGCTTTATTGCAGCATGTATGAAATGTTATTTCCTCTCTCCTTCACAATAGTCAAGCCTCTTTCTATGAAAAATGAGCCAAGACAAGATGTAGTCGTCTTTTCCCCTCCTCTCCCCACAAAGGTAACGCTTTGGTATGCTACACTTCCCCCAGGCCAGTCTCAAGACCCTGATACAAGATACAAAACCACTACAGGAGTGAAACATGGTATATTGTTTTTTCCAAACTTCCCCCCTCGCCCCCCCCCCCCCCCCCCCCCCCCGAAATATACCAACATTAACTTTTTTCCCAAAACGAACTAACCTGCAATAGTCAAAATTACAGAACGCTTCATTCAACTGAGCCTGCATAGTTACAATTAAGTCCTCCAGGAACTGTGAGTTACTCACAGAAATGCT
The DNA here is from genome assembly GCF_012275295.1 of Melopsittacus undulatus. Lineage (NCBI taxonomy): Eukaryota > Metazoa > Chordata > Aves > Psittaciformes > Psittaculidae > Melopsittacus > Melopsittacus undulatus. The sequence continues at coordinate 65,977,583 of NC_047527.1, read as the reverse complement.
GCTAGCAACTGCTCTAATGCCACCTTATGAGTTACATCTTGGCACTAAAACATACTGAAGTTCACAGTTGGCAAGCTTTAACAAGCTTCTCTTAAGTCTTCTGCAAAATTGCCCCTTGGTTCCTTTGAGACAAAATACAGTCTAGGAAATAGACACACAGTACATGACACAAAAATAGCTTCAGAAGTTCTAAAGATAATATCTGATCTCTACTAAGATTAAATTCTGTTCTTGGTAACTGGAGCAGAAGTATCTTGTTTTCTTCAACAGCACAACAGTATGGCAGTTTCTACAATTCTAGCTTCAGAAAAAAACAAAGTTGTAATTACTAGCGCATCATTCCCTTTCCTGTTACTTACATCAGCAATTATGATGCTTGCCTTTAAGTCCCCATTCATAAAATTCAGCATCTCAATTTTGTCCAAAACTACTGCATTTCTTGTTCTTAAAATATGGAAATATAACTATACATCCAAAATAAAAGCATGGTAATTATATACATAACATTCAAACAAATACAAGACTTCTCATCATTTTATTTAGACACATCTTGTGTTTTTCCTGTCAGTTTTAACAGACAGGTGAAAGAGCATAAGCTGTCCTGTATTCCATTTTCATAACTGTACAGTAAGCCACGGCAGAATACAATCTGGAAAGAAATTTAGTCAGCATTTTCCATTAACTGACAGTGGCAATACTATTTTGATTTGCTTGTGCTATGCTTACATACACTAACCCCCTCTGGGAGACGGCTGACAGTTAAATTTAAGTTACTAGTATGAGCGAATAGCAGGGGGGACAGTTGAGCAGTCTTGTTCATTCAGAGTTCTGTCAATCACAGGTCTGTATTTCAAGGTCACCTGAAGTAAAAGAAAACAAAGAACTTTAAGACAAAGCTTTTATATCTAAACAAGACAGTCTAGCTAACAAGAGCGACTGAATAGCACAGATTACTTCATTGATGTTAAAAGCCTATTTCTCCGTTATTCTCCTCCCACAAAAATGAACAGTTAGTAACCTACAAGTAACACATTCCACTGAGTTATTACTGACTGAATTTCTTTACAAGCAAAGCCTGACCAAAAAATGGTACCAAAAGACTACTACTTTAAAAAAGCCCTTTGGACAAAAGTGAAGCTTTGGCTAAGATTCCTAGTCCTTTAAGCTAGGAACAGTCTTGGAGATAAAACCCACATGGATAAGTTAGGGGACAGAACTGTGACACTTTCTGTCCTCAACAGCTATTCAGGAAGTGAGGTGCTCTCACTTGTCACCAAACTAGATTCAAGGAAGCTGGAACTGGGGGAGAGGAAAGAAACAGGATCCAGAGAACAGGTTAAAAAAAAAAAAAAAAACAAACCCCCCCCCCCCCCAAAAAAAAAAAAAAAAAACAAAAAAAAACACAACCAAACAAATCAAACCACAAATTTTTTTATAGGGCCATTTTTTTCAGCTCCATCTTTGAAATACCATGAAAACTTAATGCTAAACATCAATAGCAGATTTTGACACCATCAGGGGAAAACGCAAAAGCTTTTGAACAAGCCCGATCCAAGGGGGAAAATAATTCCAGCTCTAATCAAAGTAGTTTCCTAAATCTCAACAAAAACTTCTCTCACATGCCTACTGTTAAACATCAACGGTATCAAGAGCTGTCTGAGAGAAGCTGTTTGTTGACAGTGAGAAAGACCCTCAAGCGTCAGGCTCTACCTACCTTCCCAGATGGGATATCCACATATGAAAGGGTGTGCTTTCTCCAGTGCTCTTCAAATGGTTTCCGCTGCTGGCCTTGGAGTGGTTTAGAGTAGTCAAACTCATCTACACGTAACTAAGGAGAAAGTTAGGTTAGTATAGACCAGAAGTTACATCTGCAAATCAGTTCACAACCACATGATTTGTTTCAAATTACAACTGTAACACAATGTGTCCCCTAATAGCCAGCAAGCTTTATTTTATAGCACTGCTCATGGCACATTTTAAATATGAAAGCTTAACCAGGGCTTTAAGGTAAAGTTTCTTGCACAAGACAAAATAATAGTTCTGTTCATGCATTCATGACCTTATTATCACTATAGTCCTAGTTTAGACCTCTCTAATAATTCAGATGCACACATGGCACAACTCTTCTCTCAAGACTGTTACCCATTGTTGCATGTATTGGTCATTTTACATTTATATATGACAAATAACAGATAAAATAGAGCATATGGGACCCCAAACTACACTAATCCCAACTCAAGACTCTGAAGACTGCACTTCAAAGAAATTACAACTTCTAAATGATTCATCCAAGGACATATAACAAGGAAAATTGTTGCAGAAATTATTTATACCTTATAGTCCTCTCTGGCATGAGCACCTCGGGACTCTTTGCGAGCCTCAGCTCCATAAATGGTTTGTAGAGCGCAAAGCATCAGGTTTTGCAGTTCAAGGGTCTCCACCAAGTCAGTGTTCCACACAATACCTAGTAAAATATTAAAAGACTACGGAAGATGTTCTACAAACAAGTTATTCTTCAATTTACTTCTGCCCTATTGCTGATACTTAGAATTAAAACAGCCAATGGTCTACCTACTGCAGTCACAGTACTCTGCAATATGGAATTACTCACCATTGCCTGCAAGGCTCAGTAACAATTCCTATACTCTTAACAGACCATAATGAATCTTGGAAAAGTTCAGTTCTACTAGGTATTCCTGTTGCATGTGTGTCACTGAGACAAAATTACACCATAGATTCTTGCCTACTTTATATCATCCCTACAACTCAGTTCCCGTATCTCATTTCGGTTCATAAGATCTGGCTAAACAGTAGCTCTTTAAGTAGATCCCTAACAGATCCAGACAACAGGGCTTTCCCTTTCTTCTGACCCTCAGAGAAGGGGGGGAGAGACAAGGGAACCTAAACAGCCCTGCTAGTTATACAGGGTTCTTCATTTAAGTATCTTCAAGGTGGACCCAAGTTCACTTACATGAATGTATCTTCATTTTGATCCCTACATTTTAAGCTACCATAACACTTTCCTCAGTGCTTGGTGAGAGCTGTCCCAGAAAGCCAGTCTTACTTTCACTGTTTGGACGCACATCCAATAGCAATAATCGGAGAGAAATACACAAGAGGACAAAAGGTACATCATCAGTTTTACTTAATTAACTAAGTTCTCCTAAGACATACTGCAGGACATGGTAGTATCTGTATCTACTATCTACTCAGCTGAAAAATGAAAACTTGAGTGTTCAACCTATGAATAGTCTTGTTACCTTTTTTGCAACTCCCTGGCTTTTTTAGAAGATACTACTAAAGCTCATCTTAGTATCTGAACAACTTCAAATCATGTTCAAAGTATTTAGTACCTTACACAGTTAAATCAAAGTTCACGCTCCGCATCTTTTTAAATGTATACAACCAGAAAGTGACCAGTAAGATTAAGTACTTTACTAATGACCACGTTCAAACAAGTAGGGCTCTACAACAGATTTTTAAAGATTCAAAATGGTTAAAACATTTAGCAAGTTTCAAGAAACACAAAGTTTTCAGAAGAGGAGTAATTAAAATAAAACACAACAAACACCACGCTTTTCCTAGAGTACTCTGTCCAAAGCATATTTTTTACTATCAAATTACCTCTGTCAAATGTCTTCAGATGAGCCAGATCACCATAAATTTGGCTAACTTTTTCACAGCCTTCTTTGAGTACAGCACCAGTACGAAACACAGCAGCATGGTTTTGCATTGTCTGCAAGACAGTAAAACAAAATCAGTTTGATATGCTGCATGTGCATAATATCCCAAATAACTTCATGAGTTCCAACAGAGCTTGACAGGGAGCTGTTATGACTTCAAATATATCTGCAGCCTGAAGAAAAAACATTCTGTTCATCCCAAACAGAAGAAACCCTACTATATTTGAGCAATCTGGTCTAGTGAGATGTGCTCCTGCCCATAGCAGGGCAGCTAGAACTACATGATCTTCCAACCTAAACCTATGACTCTATGATTCTACGATTCCATTACACAGCAGACAAACCACCCAAGAGAAATAACCATGAAGGGAAAAAGAAAATAAGAAAACTGATACAGCTTTTGCTGCACACAGTTTACTCACACTGCTTTTTTACTTCCACAAACTGTATTTTACTTCCTAGTGTATTTTGCAATGTGACCACACCCTGCTGACTGCGGCTTCTTACACCTTATAGTCAAGAGCTTAACCAGGCTTACCTTCTGCATGTTAAGTCGCACTTCTGAAGTCCTTATGGTTCCGTTAGCAAATCTTAATTTGTCAAGGTTAGCAACCGACTCTTCACCAGCATTTGGTTTAATAGAGGGAACTGTCTCTCCTAATAAGAAAGATTCAATTAGCAGCTCAGGCTTGGTTTTGGTTTCTGGCACTTTCATAGACTAGCAACTACTAAAAGTCAGATTTAACTAAAACACAATCTGCTTTCTTCCTCTGAGGTACAGGTTAGTTATAACTTTCCTAACTCTCACCAATACTATCCATACACTTTAAAATACAGTTCTCAGTAGAGTATATGAATCACGTTTTTTCCTGTGACAGTTAGTGAGAAACTTATGGATTTGGCTAAATTCTGCTGTTAATTCCTTAAAAACAGCAAATGATGCAAATTCTCCTAAACTATGGAATAAGCTTGTGGCTCCTTACTATCTTCTCCTATACTCTCCTTGTCTCTTCACTGTTAAGAAAGTTCTCTTAACATCCAAGATGCAGTGCAGGATGCAGAGAAGTCAGTCTTCATATTTAATATTCCCTTTTGCTAATTTGTGAAAAATCTCAACTGTTTTTGCAATAGCACTGACCCAATTCTAGTTTTAAAAAAAAATATCATCTCACAAAGCAAATGTTAACTTCAAACATTCACACAGAAAAGAACATGCCTATAAAAAATATAAGCATGATTTCCACCTTTTCTAACAAGTAATAGTCTATATCTAGCATTCTGAATTAAGTAGTAACCACTCTTTGTGGACAAGAAGTGAAATCATAAAGGCAAGTGTCTCTAAAACTGTGAGACTTACCAGGCTTGCATGTGTTTGCAATAGTAAGGGCACAAGCACGACCAAAGACCACCAAATCCAGAAGTGAGTTTGCTCCAAGTCGATTTGCACCATGAACAGATGCAGATGCTGCTTCTCCACAAGCATATAAACCAGGTACCACTTTATCCTCACCATTCGCATGTGTAATAACCTATCATTTCAGAGAGTCAATTAGCACTAAGCTCTTAAAACAGTTTATAACAGTGCAAATCTCCATATCTGCAAAGGTCATGTACATCTAAGGATGAAACACAGTAATTAAGTTTTCGCCAACTCTAAAACCATAAATATTTTGGTTCTAAAGAGTAAATAGCAATGCTATGTAAATACAGCTATCACTAAAACCCAAGGTTTATTTATTTATTCTTATCAAAAGTATGTGGTTCTGTTTCATCACAATTCTGCAGCAAGACAGAAAAACACAGGAAGAAATTTTGATCAGACATTTCTAAGGCAAAATTTTACACTGAAAATTAACAAGTACAATACACTGAAATAGGAAACTTCAGCTGACACCATCACATTGATTTCTAATGAGTATGAGTTAGAGTAACCTGCTTTAACGTAGATATTACATAAGGTATAGAGAATTAATATACACTAACTTACACTACAGGTTATAACAGAGCCTTAGTTTGATCTTTCTTAAAATATATTATCTTCAACTTGATAAACAGAATTGTTGTCAGACATGACAGTAACTTCCTTTTAAATGTTTCTTGGTATTCCCATCTCCAGATGGACTGGAACACGGTCCTCAAGTTATTTACAAAAACAAACCAGACTGTGTACAAGTACTGACATTATTATTATAGTAGTAGTATTCATCCTTACACATACGAAAAATATCATTAATGCTTTTCTATTTGGAAAATAATTTCCTATTGTTATGGCAAAAAGAAATACCAAGTGATATTATACTTACTTGTCCTTTGTAGTTTGTAGGAATACCTCCCATGTTATAATGGACAGTAGGCAGAACAGGAATAGGCTCTTTAGTAACGTCAACTCCAGCAAATATCATAGCTGTTTCTGAAATTCCTGGGAGACGGGTTGCTAGCTGCTGTGGTGGTAAGTGGTGCAACTGCAGGTATACATGGTCTTTTTCAGGGCCACAACCCCTATTAAAAAAAGTCAACACTGATATGTGTAACAGGAATTCTGCAAACACCAGTAATATTTCTAATCCAATTTCTTTCATTTATGGCGAAAATGATTTTCAAATGTTATGTGACAAAAACCAGTATCTAGCATATTTGAAAAATACTACTGACCCTGGCAGTATTTAAGCATATTTTTCATCTCCCAGCTTTTCTTTTCACTTACATACTTTACAGTATTTAAGATGTTAAACCACTACATCTCTGCAGAAATATGTAAAATTTGAAGGTAATTAGTGAAGAGAACAGAGCACCAAATTATTTCTATTGCTTGCAGTAAGAGCATATATATTAAACTTGTTAAACAATTGTACCTAGATGCACCAAATTCAAGCACGAGATTCCTAATGTTTTCTGTTCCCTTTCAGTATCTTTAGGAATTCACAAGCAAAATTTCTGCCCTGCATGCAGAATTCAGCTGACAATTATTAAAGCACACTTGCATGAAATATCAGGCATTTATCAAATGAAGAATTTTACTGTATACAGTCTAGTATGATTAAGTATTTCTTCTGCAGATTCATTAAGGGTATTTAACTAACCTTCCTTCACGGATTTCTATGGTCATGGATCGAGACACTACATCCCTCGAAGCCAGATCTTTCGCAACAGGTGCGTATCTCTCCATGAATCTTTCACCTTGGCTGTTAATTAGAATACCTCCCTCTCCACGACATCCTTCTGTTATAAGGCAACCAGCCCCATAGATACCTGTCAAAAAAAAAACCAAACTATCAAATGAGATCTTCTCTGGACCGCTCCACAGTCAGGATGACTAGGACTGAATAAACAGTATCGTCGTAAAACAATGCAAGTTAAGTCACAGGGGTAGATTTTATTCCACCCTAATCATACCACTAGGAACTGACCCCCCCAGGAGTGCTTAGAAACATGTATTGTTACTCCTTTCAAATACTCTTCCCAAAAGCTGATCAAGTTGATTTGGAACACCAACACTATCCAAAATATTAGAACTACAGAGATCTGCACCCATCAATATGTAAGGAGAAATTTACAAAGATTTTGTAGACCTTCAGCAATTACTTTGCTCAAGATTAAGTAAACCAGAAGTTGGTTATCTCAGGACCAGTTTGCTCATCTTTGTTCCCTCTTCTCCTGTGCTAAGGCAATAAAGGATGGCTTCAAACACTGTGGAATGTCAAAGCTTACTCAGTGTTAGCTTTCAGCACTGGTCATCATAGGAAACAGAAATGCTAACCGAGTTGTACATTTGATTATTACATTAAAAGCTCCAGAATTATCACAGGCAATGAAGCTTTGACTAGAAAAAAAAATTATCTAAGTCAAATAAACACTGTATTGCTATAACCCTAAATCACAGTCCAAAACATATACCTTTACTTCAACTATCCCTCTTCCACAAAAGATTTAGTATGTCATTCCTTAATACTTGCATCTATCCCACTGTTTCTGTATCTACTATCAAACCCTTTAACATTTTAAAGGCAAAATAAAAAATAAGTTTTAAAGGTGAAGTGGTTTCAGCCTGGAATAAAATAAATTGGATAATAAAAATAAATATCATTTGAAATAAAATATAAATTGGAATAAAAAAACCTTTTTGTTTTGCAAAGACAGTACCTCCAAATATTTAACATTGATCTTTAAATTAGAACAGCTAAAACCCTTATGACATTCTAAGTCTTCCTTAAATTTCTATTCAACAGCAATTGCAGACAAGTGTGAACCGCTGTCACAAACAAGTAATGAACAGTCATAGAAAAGTGAAAACTGACTTGAGCACATTTTAAAACAACAAAAATCATTCATCTCAAGATCAATGTATTATTTCATATTTTGTACCTGTAGGGTGAAACTGTACAAACTCTAGGTCCTGGCAAGGAAGACCAGCTCGAGTGACCATAGCAGTGCCATCACCCGTACTAGTATGAGCAGATGTACAGCTGAAGTAAGTGCGGCCGTACCCACTACAGAACACAAAAGTTTAAAGAATTAGCAAGAAGAAATCTCTAGAACATACTGCTCAGCTATGCTGTTTGCACAATAACAGAAATAGAGCAGAGGGTTAATAAGCAATAAGCCACATACTAAGTTCAAACAAAAGAAAAAGTAAAACTGGTATTGTGCTGTTATGCTCATATTTGAAAAACAGCTGGTGACAGAAGGTCCAAGAAAAAGAATAACAATTCCAAAGCAGAGTAGCTAGGTTAGTATCGGAAGTCTTTTTGCCACATAAAGGTTGTGTCAGGAAATTCTCAATCCACTACCATTAGACTTCATTTGAAGTATTACTAGCAGTTCTATAAAAACCAGCATATAGCAGTAGTTTATATCCTCAGTATGGCCCTGATTTTATGTTCTTAGATTTCAAAACTTAGTTGTCTAAAATTAGGTGTTAAACATTAAATCTTATATCTAAACCACATAGGTTAGTTTCAAACATTACTGAGGACTGCCACTACTCACAGTTTCAGGGCAAACTCTCACAGGAAGTATCTATGTATTCAATATACCTCAAAGAACACAAGTATGAAAACAGCCCTGTCTTTAACAAAGCCAAATTACTTAGGCAAACAGTTTTTCTTGGATAGGTATGTTTATAAATATTTTGCATACTGAAACAGACAGGAAACAGCCACAAGCAGCAAAAGACTAATGCATATAGTCTTCTAATAAACATAAATCTATGGCATGTTTTAAAATTTAAGGCCATTTGGGTCATACATTGCTCTTACACATTCCAACTTTATGGCATTGTTCTAGAATCCAAGATTAGACCTTGTACTAAATTTATACTTGGTCATAAAATTAGTGTCTCCTTTCAGAGGGTATGACAGAATTCAGTTATATTGCTTTTGATCAAGGCAGGAGGGGGAGAGAAGATGAACATATAAATTATGTTTTTCAAGTCAATGTGTCATCTCCACACTTCGGCTTCAAATACACGTAAAAACACACACACTTCCAACTAGCAGCACTCTGAAGTTTGTCATCTGTCATAAACTTTACATTACCCTGTGGCAATGACAGTGTTCTTTGCTCTAAAACGATGGATAGTGCCATCTTCTATACAAAGGGCAATAACACCACGACATTCTCCGTTTTCCATAAGTAGGTCCAAGGCAAAATATTCAACGAAGTAGCTTGTGTCATATCTTAGAGACTAAAGGAAAATGAAAAAAGGAACTTTAAGAAAAATCCAGAAACCAAAGTAAACTATTTTCAAAACTACCAACACCTGTGGGCTGTATCAGGATACAAACCACTCTGAACAACTACCAGGAAAATCAGTTTCCTTGCAAATCCTTATAAAACTTTGCCAATGAATCCAACCTAGCTTAAAGGTATATAAGTAGTTACCAAACCATTTAATCCAAGAAGTCATAGCTAGTCAGCAAGTCATTATTTCCCTGTACCTCTAGCAACACTTTAGTCAGCTGCATTGCTTAATACATGTACCAGCATGTTTTTTTACTTAAACCTCTCACAGAGAAGTAGAATACATCTCCTGGAGCCTAGTATACCAGCAGAAGCAACGGGCATCACATCAAACATTCTTTCATACCCTCAAGGATCAACACCGAGCAGCTGTGTTGCGGCAACATTTATAGTGTGGACCTGAGGGAGAGCAATTAGCTAGCCACTAAGTAAATTAAAAAACATTAGCTAGTAGGTACTTAATTTCAGGTTTCAAGTAGCTGACTACTATTTTAAAACAACCAAATCTTTCTTCAGTTATGGTTTACAGAATTGATAGGAATAGATGCTAGAACAGGAGTCACTTACTTGCCAGAGAGCAAGCTCAGAAACGCACAGTAGGCCTTCATGCATTTACACCTTTTATTTCCCCTTGTTCCCTGTTTGAAGATGAGTGAAAGAAAATGCTGCCTTGTACTTCTTTTTCACAGTTCCCCAGTGCCATTGTGTCAGTCTTTTTGTAAAAAATTTTTGGTGGAATGTTTATATAAATTCTCTTTGGGTGTGGTTAACAGACCCAAAAGTATTCAAAGTGAAGAATTACTACAGACCACAAAGCTAACATGGTGTACACTAATTAACACCTGTTGTGTTAACAAGAGCAATTGCATATCTTGCAATTTAATCTATTTCTGCACACTCCTGACACAAAATAAGCATCACCTCAGCTACATCCTTCCACATTGAGGAAGGAAGGAAAACCAGAATTGTTATCAGTCATACCCCTGGATTCCTCATCCATATGTGAACACCTACTCATTTGGTTTGGGTTTTGTTTGGTGTGGGTTATTTTTCTGTTGGCTGGGTTTTTTGTTGTTTTTTGGGGGGTTCTGAGGGGAGAGAGGGAGGTGTGTTTGGTTCTGCTAAACTCTAGGGGAAAAGAGGAACACAAAAAATTAAAAAAAAAAAAAATTCAAATAAAAAAGCAAAGCCAAGTTTACTTCACAGCTGCTTACCCTGCCATAGAGAGTATGTAACAGTGAGTGTCCTGTCCTGTCTGCCACACAGCAGCATCTGTGTGCCTGTCCTCCTTTTCCAAACTGAAGACTCTGCCCACCAAATGCACGCTGATATATTTTTCCTTCTTCAGTTCTGCTGAACGGCATCCCATAGTTTTCCAGCTGTTGAACACAAATACAAGCATCAGAAACCCTTGTGCATAACAAAGCAAAAAGTTATTTTACTATGCTCCTAACAAGGAGATCTCCCTCGAAGCTAGTCTATGTTATAAACACTTACAAATATAAATACTGACAAAATCCAACAAGCCTCACCTCTATCACCGCAGCTGGAGCTTGCTCAGTCATGTAGTGTATGGCATCCTGGTCACCCAGCCAATCAGACCCTTTCACTGTGTCATAGAAATGCCACCTCCAGTTATCATCTTCCATGTTTCCTAGGGCAGCATTGATCCCTCCCTGAAAATGAAAATCCATTTCCCTGGAATTATATTACTGAAGTAGTTTTAATAGGTTTCCCTCATTTCTCTTAAAAATCATGCACCATTTATGCCCCTGTGTACAAAATATACAGTAAAATCATATTTAATATTGCTGTGAGAAACTTCTGCAATTCACAGTGGCTCTTATATTGTTCTGCTTTGTTTAACACAGGAAATTGCAAAGTTATATTGAATGCAGTGAAAAAGCACTGAACAGAATCTAAACAGGTATCACCCTCCAAAATAGTTTCAACTAAACATGCAATATCCATAAGAGGAAGCATGGCCTTGAAATGTGATGTTGATGTACATATCCAAAGCAGCTTTCTGACAGCAGAGATTTTTTAAATGTTTGTTCTATCTCATTTCTCACCTGTGCAGCAACAGTATGAGATCTGGTGGGAAACAGCTTTGTAATACATGCTGTATTAAATCCAGCTTCTGACAAACCAAACGCAGCCCGCAGACCTGCTCCTCCTGCACCCACAACAACTGCATCGAATTCATGGTCTACTACCGGGTATTGTGTAGAAATCTGGGAAAACAAATCAGTTTGTTATGATCACAAAGATTTCAAGCTAGGTCAAACTTAAGTTTCATGGAAATTCAAGCAGTATAGGTTTAATGTTCTCAAAAGACCCTTGCAACAAGTGTTATGTACTCTCCTGGGTGGAAACTATCATTAAGAAGAGATATCCATTTCAAAACTCAGTCTCATTACATACTTGAGTGCAACACAAAATACCAACACCCATTTGTTTAATGTCTCTCAAGCACTGTGTATTATCCAAGCTGTTACTTAAGATAAGGAAGCACAAACATACCGAATCAGAAACCTTCGTAGAAGCATTCTTCTTTCCATAGGCTGTGAAGTGTAAATTGCGAGCAAGAGTCTGGCATGCCGCTGGCCACTATGGACAGAAATCAAGACAACTGTTATGAAACACATTTCACATTAAATGTTTCCACATGGAAGACTTCCAACATTCTCAGCTGCCCTACTTTTATAACAAACCTTTACTTACTACGGATACCACATACACAAAACCATTGTATCAACATATTTGAGAGACACATGCAATGAAGTTTTGGCTTTCCTGTATTTTCCTTTTTCCAGTAAGAAAAAAATAAATAAATGAAAGGAAAAAAAAGTTTTGACTGGATCAGAGAACAGTCGGCAGATAACAGCATGTTTCAGACTGTTCTTTTACTTTATTAATACTAACCAGCCTCTCAGTCCTATCTGAGGCTGCAATGACAGAAAAATATGTTTGCAATTAATGTTGTAGTATTCTTGCAGGTTTTTCATAAGTAAAGATGGAAGATGGCTTTATGAGAACCACAACAATTAATGGAAAGTACCTCTCCTGTCAAGCAATCCTGAGAATTTTAATTATTTCAGGTGGGTAAGAATAACAAAGATAAAAACAGTGGTAGGGAAGGCTGTTCTAGCTCATCATTGCTGCAAGAGTCAGAGATATTTCTCTTCTTTTCATTCTCTATTAAATGACCAAATTAGAACCACTTATTAATACCCAAGCTAAGCACAACAGCAGAGTTTCCATTCTGTAATATTATTCCCTCTTGCCTGGCACATTCAAAATCAAAACAAAAAAACCCAGCACCCAAACCTACCCAATACCCAGACTCTGCTTTGACTGGTTAAAATAATCACAATTTTAGTCTTAATCATATAAAACACCAATGCTTTGGAACCTGATGTCCCTTCTTTACACCATTCAGAAAAATACACCTAACTCAGCATGTACAATGGATGAGAACAGCAACATAGAACATAACAGTGATCTCTGCACTTCCCTATTTGAAATACTTCCTAAAATGGACCGGGACTGACATTTGCCATTTCCAGCAACTGTTACAGCCATGGTTTAACCACCTTGTAACATGTTAACAAGCAGGTCTTCCCTCCCTGTCACTTCCAAAAGTCCGTCTCTTCCCCCACCCCTGACATGAACTACAATACATTTTCCTCAACCTACTTTTATCATCTCTCATACTAGTTTGCTCAAATTACCTTCCTGCATAAAAGTGAATCTAATGGGTCACCGCACACACTAACATTTCTGGTTTTTACAGCCATCTTTAAGAAACACGATCTTAACTCATACTTGGAAGGAGTTCTGCTAGTGCTCCAGGCACCTACTTTCCTCCTTCCACCCTACTATGTTATCACACTCCCGGACAATTCCATGCTCATCTTAACTTCAGTATTTATCATCTTCACTAATATTTTACATACAGAATCAGATCAACTAGTTCACCAGATTAAATTCAAGTATCAGATGTAATTTATCTACACAACAGATTACATAACATTCACAGCTCAACCTGAAAGGGGGTGTCCTCTCTGTAGTAAAACCACTTGCACAGGCCTGAGTGCAACTGAAGTTCAAGTAGCAGAACTGTAATTGACATGGGAGGCTACGAGGCACACTTTAAATGCAGCACCCATACATTCTCCAGCATGTATTACTACTGCTTATTTCCAAAATCTTGCTCCAGCAACAGTACAGCTCCTTTTACTGCAATAAATTTTTCACTGAGAGCAGCAACACATTAAACAAATGAAAGAAAATCTATACTGTAGGTAAAGACAGCACACAACAGGTTTGTACATACTTTGTACTGCTTAAATAAATTGCAAATGACCAAGAGGAAAAAACAAAAAACCACCAAAAAAAATCCCAATCCCAAACCCTGTAAACTGTGCTTATGCCCTAAAGCTGCAAAAGAAATCGACTAGTTTTTCTTCCTCTTAAATAGCCTCCTGCAGCCTCCAGTCAGAATCCTGCCACAATACCTTGCAAATGATTTCCTTTCAGAAAACTTTATTTTCTAAAGCTGCTACAAACAGTTATCAAATACATTTTGCATCAGAGGACACTGGAAACATATTACAAACTCCCAAACCACACAACTGTTTAGCAGATCGCTTTTCTTTTCACAAAAGTCTTCCAAGCTGCTATTCCCATCCACACACTTTTTTGTTAAAACTACACCTAAGAGTTTCTGCTGCCACTAAGTGCTGCTCTGAATAGGCCTGAATAAAAGTCCACAGAGCAGAAAAAAAAGTTATACTAAAGTTGAAAGGAACACTGGTCACACTGATCCTGCACTGTTAGGCTAGCAGGAACATCATGGCCCTTAGCAATTTAAGGTTCTATCAGGGCCAGTTCACTGCCCTCTAAAACATGCCACTTCTAAGTCCTTCTCCCTGTCAGCTGGTTGCCTTTTCGGCACTTGCTTTACAAGAGAGGAGCACCTACAGCTTCATGTACAGGTTCCTTTTCCCACACACTTATTTTCTGTAATCTCAAACACATTACGGACACACACGATAAGAACAGCAGAAAGAAACTGAAAACTCCCACTTCACCACGGAGAAAACCAACTCATCACTGCCTGCAGATCAGCTACAACAAAACTGTTACGACACTGAAGAAGCACTTCTGCAAACACACGCTAAGCAGATTTAAGCAACACGCAGACAAGCACTAGCTTACCGAAGGCGCCAGCAGAGAGCTTCCTACCCAGGTACTGGCGCTGGAAGGCGCCGCAACTGCCAGCCTCTCCCAGGGCCTTTTCCCGGCGCACCCCGTACCCGCTGCCTCCCTCTGACCCACGGGCAGCCCGCTCAGAGCCTAAGGCTACGCGTTCGCTTCCCACTCCAGGAGGAGTGGCCTGACCACGACCGCAGTCGGTTAACCCCATGAGCCGACCACAAGGACGGCCCCACTCCGGAAACAGAGCCGGAGGGACCGAGCCTGCCGAGAGAGCAGTCGGCTCCGCAGGGCTCTCTGGCTGCTCCGCTGCCACAGCCAAGCCTGGCTCACCGCCCCAGGGCGGGTGCTGGCCGCCAAGGTCATGGCGGAGACAACGGAGTACGGGCTGCCGCCGGCCGCCGCGTACCTCGCGATGGGAGAGGGCGAAGCAGTGCGGGGCAGGCCAGAGCCGAGTGCTCTTCCCTACCGCGGCTAAGAAAACAGGCAGGAGCCGCACGGAGTCCTAAGGCCAGGCCGGCCCGGCCCCTTCCGAAGGGGGTTCTCTGCGCCAGCTCCGCTACCTGGCCCCTTCCCCAGCACCAGGACGTCAGCAAAGGGAAAAGCAGCCCAACACAGGACAGAGCGGAGCGAACCGAGAACAAACACTCACCGGCCGCATCCAACGCCTCGCCAAACCTCGCGAAGCCGCTACTGCTACCGCCATTTCACACGGACCCGGGGGAAGGAACTAAGGCGCATGCGCCAAAGCCCCGCTAGCGGAGCGGCTACCCGCAAGGCTCTGCGAGAGAGACCAACTATGCTGGGAGGGAGGGAGTTGCGAACTGAGTGTGTGCATGTTTGCATGAGGGATCCCTCACCAAATCTCCCCCTCGTCCCGCCACCTGAGCTGGTTGGGATAGGACCAGGCCACCGGGAGCGCTTAGGGATAGGACGAACCTGTTTGTTGTCCCCATCGGATACCCCCCTCTTTCTCTCGTCTAATGGGCCTGCCCAGTGCGGGCCGTGTCCGCTGGTAAGTGACAGCACCAGTGCTCCGCCGCGGCCCGCGCCTCGGGCTGGTAAGTGTCGGTGGGGCTGTGGGGCAGCGCCGTGGGTCCACTCTCCCGTCCCGGGCTGCCGGGGGGCCGGAGCCTGCAGCGCGGAGCAGCCTGGGGACCTTCGGGGCGGTAACGCCAGCAGTTAGCGTCCTGACGGCGGGGAAGGGGTGGGCTGTAACAGCGGCAGTGCCGAGGCCCGGGGGCCGGGCGCGGGGCGGACAGGCGCGGGGTGGGCCGCTTAAGGAGGGGTTCTGATCCTAAAGCACGTCCGTGTCAAGTACCCAGTTGCCGTCGTTCGAGGGTCTCGGGCAGAAAGCAGCACGGTTGGGTGCGGGGGTGTTATGGTGTTCTGCGTGCTGCTGAGGCCGTGCTTCTCCTCTGTGGTTCGCAGGTGGCTCCATGAATAATTTAAATGACCCTCCCAACTGGAACATCCTGCCAAATCGACGGGAGCCCGGGGATGAAGGCAGCAGATGGAACTATGCCCTGCTGGTCCCCATGCTGGGCTTGGCCGCCTTCCGTAAGTAGTGCCAGGGCCGCTCCAACTTGCCCGCTGGCCAAAGGGGAGCCTCTGAAGTAGTGCAGTGATACCCCATCTAGGGGTTTCCTCTGGTCTGCGTGTTTTAGTGCTCTGAACAGTAAGCACGGCTTATAGCATTAAGGTAACAGCCATTTCTCACACATGGAATTGAGTCCATATTTAATAAGCTTCCATTTATAAAGCTGTCTCAGAAGAGTGGATGTGCAATATTCTACAACTCAGGGAGCTGCTGATGTATAATTTATGTACTGGACCTGGAAGTTTCTCAGTGCAGTTAGTGTATTGGAAACCTCCAGTCTGATTTCCTGTAACTGTTTTACCTCTTTAATCCAAGAAGTGCATGTGTTAACAATAAAAGACTTGGCAGATTTGTTTTTTACGTAATAGCATCATAGAATCACGGAATGGTTTTGGTTGGAAATTACCTTAAGATCATCCAGTTCCAACTGCCCTGCCACAGGCAGGGATGTCTCAAACTAGACCAAGTTGCCCAAGGCTGTTCCCAACCTGGCTCTGTCCAACTTCAAAGGAAACTTGATCATTTTAAGTGACTTAAAGTGAAATATGGATCCACAGAAAAACATTTTGTTGGATGTGTGAATAGAAGTGAATATTACTGGGGAAAGCAGGAAAGAAAGTTCTTTACCACTTCATAGCTTCTTTATTCACATAGTTAATTAATCATACCCATCAATGTTATATGTGTTATTCTCATGTCTGAAGTCTCAATTTATATATGATAGGTTGGATCTGGACCAGAGAATGTCAAAAAGAAATAGAAAAAGAAAGAAAAGAATACTATAAAAGACATTCATCTTTACAAAAAGACCTGGAAGGCAAATACCGGGATATAATCACAGAAAACCGTCGCACAGTTGCTCATTTGGAGCTGGAGCTTGAAAAGGAACGCAACAGAACCCTGAGCTACCGGGAAGCCCTTGTGTCCCAGAGTCGCAAACTAGTAGAAGAAAGAAGGATCCTAGAACAGGAGCAGGAGAAGCTAGAGCGAGAGAAACAAGTCCTTTTGCACTCAGGAGCAGAAGGTAGCTTGTACCAAAGTTGTCTGGCAAGGGAAGAAGAATGGCAAAAGAGAGCCAATAATTTACTAAAAGAATTTGAAGAGGGACTTAAAGAAAGACAGGACATCTACTGCAGTCTTGTGGTACCCAGAAGCCAGAGACTAGAAATAGAGAAAAATCTGCTAGTTAAAGCAGCAACTGATCCTGTTGCTATGGCTCTACATATGGAAAGTGGCTTAAAAGATATTTTCAAACATGATAACTACTGTGGCAATATGCTGAACCGAAATAAAAGTCAAAATGGAAGACTTATGTGGCTGTATCTGAGATATTGGGAGCTAGCTATTGAGCTACAGAAGTTCAAGAGAGCAGAAAAGGCCATGTTAGGAAAACAATAAGCAGGGGAAGTAATGGGATTTCATGTGATCCACTGTGCATAGTGGGGACAATCACAGTTGTAGTCTGAAGCTGTTAAGTTCTCCTACTGTGTTTCCGTTCCTCCTCCTCATTGCACTTGCAAATGCATGGGACTTATGCAGAGGTTGCTGCCTTTCACTGTCTAACAACAGATGCTACAGTTAGCTATGCATGCTCTTAAACTCTGTGAGTGTGTTTGTATTGCAGACTGCAGTGTAGTAGAGATAATGCCAGCTTCCACAGGAATCAGAAGCAGCAGAACAGGACTCAGTTTAGAGTGATTTACCTAGTTGATGGTCATACTCCATCAACAGAGAAGTGTGATTTTTCTCCCCCAGTGGGATAGCACATTGTGCTCCTTATCACTGACGTTTTACATGGTGTCTCAACACTATCTTATTTTTATTTTTATTTTATTTTTTTAAGCAAGACTGAGGCAGACATTTAGAAGAGATCATGTTTGAGCAAGTTTCTTGCCACATAAATCCTACATGTATATACATACATTTATGTGAATATATATTTGTGAATGTGCATATAAATGTATGCATTAGTACTTTGAGGGAGGGGAGTAATATCATATTTCAAATTAATCAGTCTTGCATTGTCTTCCAGCTTAATATACAAATAGTATTTTATGAATGAGCTATCCAAAAGATGCTAATTAAAATAACAGATAAAGAAACAGGTTGATCAAAGTCTCATTGGATCTTAGGATCCATGGTTGAATACTTGAGAGTGTATAAGCTCAAAGTTATATTCTCATCATTCTGGACATATATTAAGAATACTTACTTCTTTTCTCAGTCAAGGTTTTATCTGTAAACCAACAGTGTGCCTCAGCTGTCATTGTGCCACTGTCTCTGCATCCCAGTGCACTGCAGTTCCTGCAACTGCAGGAACCTCCACAGGTTACAGCCATTGCACTTGGTTAACACAGGTCCTTTTTGTTATTTGCAGATAGAAACCTAAATGCAGCCTGCACTGATAGCCCCTATCTGCCTCTCTGACTGTGTGAGTTCTCCCAGAAATGAAGTATACATTCCCATGACTTAAATTTTGAGCTTATGGTTCACCACATCACTTATGCATGACATTGGAAGTCTACAGATATACAAGCTTTGCAAACTTTTAAGGGGGCTTTTTAATTTAATTAACATAGGAAAACAAGCATATCTAGATTTAAACTAAACAAGTGGGACAGTGCATTTCCATTCTTAAAATCCCTTAAAACTCTTGAGTGTTCTCTGGGTCCCTGTAGCGGTAGGAACCACCTTCTTTTTTTCAAATGTGCCTTGTATTTTGGAGAGTAACTTTTTTTTATTCCTCCTTTTGGAACTAGCCCTAGAACTCACAGGGGCAGTGTTTATTTACCCTTTTGTTTATAATATCTGGTGTTCTATGGTACTTGCCTTTCATTAGTGTTGATAGGCTGTCAGTTCTTTAATTAGCAGTTCTTTATTTACTGAGGGCTAGACTTGACAAGCACATTTTCTCTAGGCAATCAGCTACTGCATGGCAGGGAAGCAATCTAGGTGAAGGCACATCCAGGTTTTAACAGAACTCCAGCAGATGTCGTTTTTTCTTTTAGTGTTTCCTCATGGGTTCGTTTCAGCCTGGACACAGAAGACAGCAAATAAATCCTTTGAAGTAGCATGTGCAACCTAATGCAGTTGCTAAACAAAAATATCTAACATCAAACAGAATCCTTAAACAGAATACATGTTTGCCAGGTACTCAATTTTCCAGTTGTGATTGTGCTGTCCTCAGTAGTACTAATTATATTGTTCTATTGATTTATTTTTCTCTTATGTACTATTTTTTTAAATAGAATTGTAGTAGATGGACAGACCTGGAAAAAAAAATTTAAATAAAGAAACTATCACAAACACCAGAGAGGCCAAAACTTGTCTGGATGCCAAGCATATGTGGGTTGGGAGATGAGAATGCAATTGAGTTACTACTCTTGTATGACAGCCTGAGGACAGCTGCTATAGCTGCCACATGCACACGCCCTTATTGCCCGGTAGAACTTACCCTGTGTATAATTCCTCCAGGATATGGGAAGTGTCTGACCACACAGCTGTTACACATTTCATATGTGCATACAGGCAATTGAGCAACTTGGCTGACAAACCGCAGCCAGTGAATCAATGCCAGTGTATTTGAGAATCATGTCTTGGATTTGTACATATTCATTAGTTTTTACTCCTCAAAGGTCAGGCATTTTATGCTTTTGGGTTTTTTTTCAGTTTGTCATTAACATTCAAAATGTTTAAAGAAAATGTAATCAAGAGGGTGAATTGTATACTTGATACTTTTTTCGGTATAAATATGCAAGTTGAAGCATCATAACACTCGATTGTGCAGGGTTGGATGCAATGTAATACGTGTTTGATACTCGCTTTCCCTTTTTGAGAAGTATTGATTATTTTTACAATG
Organism: Melopsittacus undulatus; assembly: GCF_012275295.1. NCBI lineage: Eukaryota > Metazoa > Chordata > Aves > Psittaciformes > Psittaculidae > Melopsittacus > Melopsittacus undulatus. Next base: position 65,957,482 of record NC_047527.1, on the reverse strand, counting down.
AATTGTTGAACTATTTCTCATGGATACTTTGCAGATCAGTATATAAAGACAGAAAAGTTATTTGAGAAGGGTTTTTTAAAGTGTGTAAAGTTTAGAAGCACTGGTCCCAATAGTTTCTACCAAAACTCATGTTTGTTGATCTGTTGCATATCTGTAGAAACATTCCCCCTTTGTAAGTCATCATGTTGAAAATTCTATTGTGAGCTTTGTCTTGCCAAACAGCTCTTGTTCTGGATTGGTTATTTCTTTGGAAATGCCCATATATGTGTAGAATGCAAGGATCATTTGTTTTCAGAATATTTCACAACCCTTTTTTTGTTACGAAAACTGTCAGTCACCTGTTAAACAATAACAATTAATAAAAACCCTTACATATTTCTGTACTGGTTTGTAACTTGGGCAGGGTGGGGAGGGGCAGGGGGAGGATTTACTGTTCCAATTTCCCAAGCAAATTGCACAATTTTAAGGTTTTAAAACTTTGTACATGCCAATTTAAAAACTGTCCAAGTTTTGTCATTGGTGCTGAGAAGGGAGTATGTTGGAAAGATTTTTTTCTATGTTAGGAAAGAACTGCATCATTGAACAGGTAAGTCCACCAGCTTCAGCTAAAGATAAGTGATTAAAGGTGACCATCCCACTGAAAGACTGGAGTAATTCCTTTTGTTTGTTATGTAGGGTACTCTGCCTTCCTTCAGGATCCTTCTGATGTATCTCATTCTGCATGTCATCTCCTTTTCATTTCACTGTGTGGATTTTCTCTTGCTGCTCTCTGTGTAGGACTACAATTGAGCTGCTCTAAGACAGTGTTCAGACACTCTGGAAGTCTTGTTTACTTCATAAAAGATCCTTAATCTCTTTGACACAATCCTTCACATTTATCCATTCCTTACCATCACAGCTAAGTCATCTCCACTCCATACCCTGAAGGGCAGTAGCTGTGTTCATATGACTTTCTACATTTAGACACAGGTAAGGAGATGCCTTGAGATAACTTGTGCTTTTAATAAAAGCAAAAAAAAGATGTTTGGTCTGTGTTGGGTGATACAGCTGCTGTCCTGTGTGCATGCAGCCCAAAGAGAAAGAGAAACACAAACCACACTCTCAACTTCACAGAACTTGGGCTGAGCTCTAGAAAAGGTAAATCTCCTTCAGAAAGTGTTCCTAAAGGGGGGTGGGCAAAAAGGAGCAGCCTGAAGGATCTGGCCTTCTCTTACTCCTTTTACGTAAGCAAGAGCTGCAAGAAGAATGCTGACATGATGTCTTGCTCAAGGGGATGCTGTGGTCTGGGAGTGACAGCTCTGTTCAAGTTCTTCAGAAGGAAAGGGTCTTCAGGAGCCACCCATTGCTTCTTGCTCTTTGAATCGTGTTTTTGAGCACTCCTGCATGAGATTGAGAAAATACTGAGTATTCCTATGTGGAGTATACAAGGCAGAAACAGTGGTCAACAGTTCAGGTAGTACGGTAAAATCAAACGAATTTAAGTTACTGCTGTGATAAAAGGATGAAGTTCAAGTTTACTCAATAGTCACAGTCATGGTGCTGCATATGAAGCCTTTGCCTGTGTGCATGCCAAGGCCACTTAGTCATTAACTGGCTGCCTTGTCCAGGAGCTGTCCAGCTAATGACTGCATAGCTGAGACAACAGAGGGATCTGCAAAGAAGTAACTCACTGAAATGGAGGGTAGCTTGGCAATGAGGAGATCAACTGATCTGCCAGCCACTTCACAACTAAACAATTGACTGATGGCTGTGGGAGCTCTCCAGCAGCTGGCATCACTCCAGTGATTTCCTCAGGGAGCTCCTGCTAATAGGCATGAGCTCTGCTCTATAAAGCTGATAGACACTATCTGTGTCATTAGATATATTGCTTAACCACTTGGGGTGAAGGATCCAGTGCACAGTGAGGGATTTCCCCAAGCAGTTCCTGTTGTCAGTTAAAGAATTGACCAAACCGTGCATAATTTTATGTAGTCAGTGGAAATCAGTCCTGCCTGTGCAAGGCTGAGTGTGTGGGGCTGTGTTCTGTTTATAGTTAAGAAGTGTTTTGAAGGAGATAAACATGTAAAAGCTCAGCACCTGACCTAGACTAAGTTTACAAGACCTTGCACAGACAGACTTTCAAAGTACTGGTATTAGCAAAACTTTGACTTACAGATAGCAACTGTGCTGGATAGTATCAAGGAACACAGAACTACTTTGATACTGGAATCAACTTACATGGCAAAACTGAGAGACCTATCACAATCTGATCGACTATTTTAATACTCTTTCCATGGATTCTGACAACCAGGATGGCTGATGGCTGACAAAGAGGCCTTATAGCTGAATCTGGGTTCCCTGAGAGTGTACAATCACTCCAAGTCATCATTCAATATGCTAGGAAAAACCACAACCCTTTTGGACAGTATTCATAGAAGCATCAAGGCCTCCTGCTCAGTGACACATGAGCGTATCTTCTGGTTCCGAAGTAAAAGGAACTGTCTAAGCACATAGTCAGAAGAAACTTGATCTGGAAATGCCACCACTCATCTGGAACTGAAAAAGGTATATAGTGCTAGTCGAAACAACTGAAAGTAAATGGTGCCTCTGGAAATAAAGAGTGTGCTCAGAGGGACTGTGAGATGTGCCATGATGGCCATTTGCTGTTGTGCACCCCAAGCAGTTCCGTGCTCCAGGCTGATCCCAGCCTCAGTAGTCCAGCTGCTGAAAAATGCCTCTTCACCCTTCCCTTTATAAGTGCTCCTGCAGGTCTGGGTCTGTATTTCTGAGACACCTCACCCCTAAACCAGAACGAAATCCTCAGCTAAAGCGTTTGGTGCTTATTACTAAATGCTACCTCCCCCTTGTGGCTGATGGCTCTTCTGGCCAGAACCTCAACAGCGCTGAGCTCCTCTTGGGCCCAGCTCTGGTGCTGCACGTTCTCTGCTCTGCAAAGATGACATGCAGGAATTCAATGTAGTTCAGCAGCCTGTTAGTGTCTCACTGTATACTACAGCACTGTAAAAGAAAAACAGTAACAACCTTAGTTAAAGAACACTGTTCATTGCTTAATGAACATGGAAAGCAACAACCTACAACTGTCAACATGTCCTGCTGCCTGCTAGGGAAGAGATGCATGTGATGAGAGAGATTGAATAGTACTTCACTGGCTAAGAAATTTAGGGTGACACTAGCCACCGTGAGATCAGGTAACTTGGTGCTGTCCACAGAAGCATTTCTACACCTATGCACCTTGCCTGTATTTCCCCCTGAAGTGATTCCAAAGATGAAATTCATTCTTCAAAGATGAAAGGAGTATTTTGGGGATCTTCTGAATGTGTCTCCTTCCATGATGTCAACAAGAAGAGCAAAACAGAGAAGAAGGATGCTGCTGTTGGAGCTGACATTACTCCAGTGAAATATTTTTATACAAAGCTGAAGTAAGTATTATACAAACTACCAGTATATACAAAATATAAAGTCTGTGCCTATTTCTGGAAGATAAAAAGGAGAAGAGTGCCACATGGGCATCAGTGTCAGCTCAGTTCTGGATGAACTGCAGCAGACGTGATGCTTGTAGCTTTTTCTCTCTAATTCTGTGGCTAAGGACACTGCTACTTCCACAGTAAACGTGGACTGGCAGTTTCTAGGCATTATCAGATTGCTGAAGGAAACTCCCTGACAGCATAAAACCACCCCAGAATAGGGTGCATGTGGAAGCCACTGTTTATGACATCCTACCTCTGTTGCATTCCCAATAGCCTGAGACAGCGTTTCAATGACAGCTTAGTGTTGTCCTGTTTATCCTCTGCAGTGATACTCACTAGGACAAAATTACTTCTCTCCCATCTGGAGATTTAGCCTCGAAAGTTTGTTGGGCTTCTTGAAGCCTTCAAAGTATTCTGCTTGAACTGCTATAAGTGGACAGTGGCATCCATGAAACACAGAGGAAATCAAATTGTGCCAGCTGAGGAGCTGTGTCTTTTGGTTATTAATCAGGTAGTGTTTGAGAACAACTGAGCATAAAACTTAGATCAAGTTAAAGATCAACAGAATGTTTCTTGACAAGGTAAACTCCATTACCACCTGCCAGTAATTATTAGCCTTCAAACTAAGAAACTCTGAAGCATTTTGCCTGTGTATTTTCTATTGTAATATGATCATTAGTGCCCTTGAGGCTGGAGATTTTGAGTCTCCTCCTGACCCTGGGATTCAGTGCTCCCTCTTTGTGTAGCTGGTCAATCATTTTACCCTCCATTTGCAGCTCATAAAAAGATTTTGTGTTTTTTTCTGCATATTTTAAAAGAGAGAATTTAATTTCACTTCTGTATTTGTTTTTCTTCTTGTTTTTTTTAAAGAACAAGTGCCTGCCCTGTCTTGCTGGTTGCTCCTTGTCCTCCCCTTCATAGGATCTAGCCAGAAGAGGTTCTTCCTGTGCAGTTCACCTCCAGCCCATGGTAGAGGGCAGAAGCTGACAGGCACTTCAGCCAGGTCCTTCAGTCAGTCAACTCAGCTCATTCACAGGAGAAACCTGCCCTTCTCTGTACAGGAATGGCTTCCTGCAGGGCAAGTGAGCTGTGCTGATCCAGAAGTGCCCACACCATCATGAAGAGAGACTGCTACAAGGTCAGAAGCAGGAGCAGCTGCTAGGGAGTCAGTTTGAAAGAGGGTGTCCAGTCCCGCAGGGCAGAACAGCTTGTCTCGCATCTGGAGACAGTCACCATGAAGTGCAGGGTACCACAGACACACTGGGAGCTGCCTGTAACCAGGAGCCCCACAACCCAGCTGGGTACCACACCACACCTGGACCTTGCTCAACAGAGGGAAGTGAGTGGCTCCATCCTTCTATTGTCTTGGTTTACATTTCTGATATCCATCTACTGCCCTTTATCTTATTTAGTGCTACTTCCTCTCATACTTTTTCCTAACATCTTCATCATTCAGTGAGATGAAAGGCATTTTCATACAAGGAAAAGAATAATTCTATTCAATATTCTATGAATATGCCCACATTCTTCCACAAATGTGTATGTGTGTATATTCCAGTAAAATATATGACTTTTAGAAAGGGGGTATTTCCTTTTTAATCATTGTTTTGTAAAATTGTGAGTTAGTTATGGACAAGTTAGCTGACCTTTCTGTAGAGCCTTTTCTAATTTTTTAAAAAAATAGTACATTAAAAACGTAGGGGTAGTAGATAAAAAGACAAGCATGTCATAAGACATATTTTAACTCAATCCAGTCTAAGAACCATTTTCTCCTGCATTTATAATTGGCAATTTACGAAACATGTATTGTTTAGCAGCCCATATTGTGAAACGATTGATTTCATAGAGGTTATTATCCATAACAAACCCGGTGGGACGTTGCCAAACTGAAGGAAAAGTTTACCTTACAGGCAAAGGGCTGTGATGAATAAGCAGCTGTGACTGCCGCAGAGCAGCCTCCACTTGCTTGCTCAAATCCACAGGGTGGCAATATAGACAACCCCTCCGTGCAATTGCGGGTCATGTTCGAGCTGGTGTCACTGCTACAGCAGGTCCTTCAGAAAAAGGTGCTGTGCCTTCCAAGATCATTAGCTGTGCGATTACACTGATACAGAAATTTGAGCCCGATGCTGTACCAACATATTGCTTCTGCAAATATTTAACAACTGACAGATAACTAAGAACCACTGAACCCTGGCATTACCCAAGTAAAATAAACTTCTCTGGAAACATACTTTGGATTTATTCCTTAGAAAGCAAAACTGGAAAGTTGGGTTTTGGTTTTTTTTTCGATACTGATAGAAACTGCTTGTACATGAAACTTAGCAGAGGGAAACTTTCAAATCATCCTAACACAAGTGTGAATATATTTCATATCCTATCTATTTACCCTCATATAATTTGATTCCCTAAGGAAGCTACACTGGTTCCCTCTGTGTCAGCTTTCAGTGTGCTTATAGATACACATGCTGTTTTAAGCTCAATAAGTTCTATGCAGAATCTTGATTGTCAAAGATTTCTAATTACATAAAGTCATTAAATTGTAGTTGTTAGATATGTTGTGCAGACAGTGTGTAATCGTGATCTGATTCAGTTATTGAAAAAAGTTCTGCATACAACTTTGCTCAGATTTAGAAGTAAAGCCTATAAGTCAGGGAATGTAGAAATACTATGGGTAGGATGTTGGGTTTTCCTATTTGTCTTCTGTTTGTCCTTTACTACTCTCATACTCCCTACAGTGTGAACACTAGGGTTGTCTTCCTATGATTCAGGAGGCAGAATAATACCCCAGATGAGCTGTGAGCTCCTGGACCATGCAGTTTCTTGCTGTTGACCAATAGGTCAACGTCTTTCTGCAAAACTGAAAATTGAAGAGGTGATATTTGAAAGTTCTGTATTGCCACTTACAAGTGAAAATTCATTTTTCTAACTCAGGGAAGTACAGTAAATGTAGTCTTTTTGGACTTCAATAGACCAGTTACCACTTGACCACAACTGGGTGTGTTAGCTGAGCTAAACAGGAGATATTACTTTAACAAAGAACTAGGTAAAGAGCTGATGATGATAATAAGCTGTGCTGAAATCTGAACTGGCTAAGGGGAAGTTACTAATGCAGTTCTACAAGGATGTTTATGACAGGCATTCTTTCACTAATGACCAAGGTCAAAAAATGTTATCATGTTAATGAAATAGTTGTGACAGTCTCAGAAGTATTGTAAATGCTGAAAAAATATCATTCAGGAAGAACCCCAATGCACTGGAGTAGCAGAAATGGGGTGAAATTTAAAATACACTTTTGGTAGCTTAGAAAAAGAAGTTTTGCTGCAAGCCAGGAAATCCTTAGTTGGAACCACCAAAAGCGAAAAACGGTGTTAATCCAGTGGTTAATCAGGCTACAGCTCACCCACAGAACTGGCAGGATCATGAAAAAGGCAAGTGCTATCACTAGGCATACTGATAGAGATATTTCAAGATAGGGAAATATTAATACCTGTTTACGAGGCACAGGGAAAATCCATCTGGGTTACTGTATACAGCTGTCTGTGACAAAGATGAAGACTTTGTAGCTTTTCTGTTCAAAAGGTAATGAACAGCCTTCTTGGGGCAGAAGAGGACTGACATTCTAAACCAGCTTTCTAGAAGTAAGGAGTACAGAAACTCAATTTTTAATAACATGATTAAAAATGAATGCTGTTGCATCTGGGGATGCTGTGATGTGTCTGCCTTCTCTTGCAGGGACTGGACTTAGAAGATCCCTTTTAGTTGTTTGATTTTCGTCACCCTGTATCATTGTATGCAATGAGCCTGTAGGGCTTAGGTGACAAAAATCTTTCTCACGACATACACCGTGTTAGATTTTATATATAGTTTTCAGTGGCAAGTACTTACTTTTAGATAACACTGAGGTATAAATGGACCAGTCATGTTATTATGTACTGAAAGAATGAGGATGTGAGTGGTACCTGTAATATTTGATAACAAGAGCCTCTTTTTATTTTTGACCAGTGAATCATAAGGTCATTGAAAAGGTGAAAGAACCTTTGATTTCAAGCCCATTTATAAGAAAGATGTTATGTTCCTCAGACCTTGTTCCACAATGATTAGAAGTGTTAGGGTAAGCAGATTATGCTTATGATTTTAAAGGTCAGATTTTATAATCCTTTTTCATTCTCCATCCTTTTTGTCAGAGCATTTAGAACAGCAAGATCTGTTTCACAGAAGGAAGAGCATGTTTTAGTAATTATCATGAAGCATACGATATTGTAAGCATATGCTGTGGGAAAACGAACATGGTGATTCACAAGCAGTTTATCATCCTGATAAAAAAAAAGTATGAAAACTCTATATTCAGCCTGAGGCCAGTGGAATCTTTTTACTCCATATTTGCTAGGGCTATATATGTATTTAAGTGAGTTTAAACAGGGGAGTGGCAAGGGATGTTTCATAACCTTATAGGTAATTACAGTTTATAGCCAAATTAGCTCTTGAATTACATTAGCTGAAATCAATGTCTTCTACTAGATGAACAGACTGTTCCATAAAACCTTGACAGATAAAGCATTAATAAGTGTCAGAGCTGACTTGGTCAATCGAATGATTTGCTGACACTTGTTTTTACCACAAGCCTGCACTTCCAAGTTGAGTGCCAAAGGTTCATTATATATAGCTGAAGACAGCAAATAGATGATCTCTTTTTGCACAGATTTCTAACTAGCTGCCTGTTTCACTCTCTCCTCGCTGGGGCAGCATTTCTAGTCAAGAAATTGAAAAGCATGGTGAAGCTACAGTTGCCCAATCCTGGCCTGGAGGACAGGATACCTTCCCTTGAAGAACTTGAGATCCTCGAGAAGGAAGAGGCAGACACCAGACCAAAATGGGATAACAAGGCTCAGTATATGCTGACATGCGTAGGGTTTTGCGTGGGCTTAGGAAATGTGTGGCGGTTTCCATATCTCTGTCAGAGCCACGGAGGAGGTAGGTCTTTAATATATCTTAATTGGCTTTGTCTATAAACTAAGTTTAATCTCTCTTTTGGGAAACAAATAGTGGAATATGTTTAGACCTGGTCAGTTCCTATAATGATGTTCACGTATAGAAGGTTATTTCCCAGGTTATGGACATCCACTGAAGTCACATTAGTGATGGAGAAAAAGGAAGGGACAGGTTTTATTTCAGGACACAGGACTGATAAATCAGTCTTGAACTGCCATGTACATAATGTATTTTCTTAATCTAAAACTAATGTTACTTTACATACATACATACATTCATATATATAATGTATATTTAAAATATTAATAAACTACTTGGGAATATGATTCTGGTCACGATGCCAAATGATCATTTCATAATGGTGTTTTCACAGGTTTTGGACTGATCTGTTTATCAGCTGTAGGGCCAGTGTGTGTGTAATTCATGATACAAGTAATAGTGTGAAAGCAGTTAACATTAAGAACACAGTATTAGCAGCTGGTGTTGTTAAGTAATTTAAAATCTGAATGTGTGCTATTTGCTATATAGTTTACTGTGACTCTGTAAGGTTCTGGTTAGCACTGAATGACCATACTAAAAATTTTGTTTCACTGTTTTGCTGTTTGTTTTTAAATACGATCTTGAGCTGAACCTTTGCTTAAATATTACATGACAACATCAGTTTCTCATTTTCTGACAGTCTTTTCTGCCCACTGTCTACTTGCTAGCTGCATTTCACTCTGAAATACATGTAAAAAGTGTTTATTCCTTTGTGCTTTGATCTTGAAAGAAAATTTTTGGCTTAAGGAACATTAAATGTGCACAATGAGATGTTTAAAATTGCTCCTCCTGGTTAGAGTAGGGACCAAGGAGGGCTCTGTGGGGACCTGCTGGTACAAATTCAGGGTCATTAACAACAGATGACTCAGCTGCAAGAAGAGATGCTTTTAACATTAAGATTTCTTCTATCATGTGTAGGTGTTTAGGGTTTGCAGTGCAAACTGAGGTCCTTTGCAGCACAGCCAACCTTGTAACAAGAAAGGTACAAGACTCACAAAAAATCATCATCCCCTTTCCTTGTGTGACAATTTTAATTTAAAAAAACTCTGTGGTTACCTCCAAAATCCATGACACTCATTGACTTCTCAAGTTCTTCTACTTGGAAAGTGGACATGCTGTTCAGCTTGGAGAAGAGAAGGCTGCGTGGAGACCTCATAGCAGCCTTCCAGTATCTGAAGGGGGGCTATAGGGATATTGGTGAAGGACTATTCATTAGGGACTATAGTGATAGGACAAGGGGTAATGGGTTGAAACTTAAACAGCAGAGGTTTATATTGGATATAAGGAAGAAATTCTTTCCTGTTAGGGTGGTGAGGCACTTGAATGGGCTGCCCAGGGAGGTAGTGAATGCTCCATCCCTGGCGGTTTTCAAGGCCAGGTTGGATGAAGCCTTGGGTGATATGGTTTTGTGTGAGGTGTCCCTGCCCATGGCAAGGGGTGGAACTAGATGATCTTAAGGTCCTTTCTAATCCTAACTATTTTATGATTCTATGATTCTATGCCCAGTTTCCCAGGGTTGATTTACAGTCACTTTCCTGCTTTTCTCTCTGTCTTTCCTTTCCCTCATGTTCTAGCTGTATGAAGGCAGCTGAAAAATAAACTTCCAACAAACACAAAGAACTTGGTGTGGATCATGGTTTTCTGACTGATGTCAATGAAGATTTATGAATTGCTTGTGTGTGTCTGTCAGTGCTGCATTTCAATTTATCCTTTGGCAGAAATTATTTTTCTTTCTCATTATCCTGTGGCTCTGATTGCAAAGACACTCTTAAGTCTGGGTTCAGCTGTCTCCAGTTGGAAATATGTATTTACTAGACATTGTGGAAAAGTTTTGCCTTAGTATTTGCCACTCAATATGATAGCCAAGATGATCTATTTGTCTTTGCACTCGTGTGGCCCACTCAGGGACATAGATGTGTCTCTGTAACACAGTAGGGGAAAACTACAACCTTCTTCTAGTCTGTTACAAAGAATATGCACCAAACTCATGCGTGAGCTGAGCAAGCTCCATTTTCCTCCAGTCTGTCCAGTGCCTTTACCCTGATGGTGCATGTCTTCACACTTCATGTCTTCAAGGTATGTCTTCACTGAATCCTGGGTGCAGAGCAGCAGGAATCTCTGCTGCTGCTCTGTTTCACTGGAGATGGGGATTATGCTGCTCCTTAGTCTGTCCCTGGTATGATTGTTTTATAGACTTTTAAAGCTCACTTTGGATATGATGTTGGATTATGGCTGTGCATTAGGAGATAGAAAAAAATACAGCTATTTACCACACAGTAAACACCTGGAGAGGATAAAAAGGCCTTGTGATCACATAATTAGAGGTTGTCTCTTAAGGTGCATACAGAATCAAGGTTATATAGACAACTTCATGAAAACAGTTTCTAATTTCTAAGGGTTGGCTTTGCTATCTTAACTTCTTTCTTTTTGAAATATGAGTTACATGGATGAGCGTTTGGAGTCATTTAGTACTGGTGAGGTCTGGTAGCAAAGGTGTAGATAGTCAAGTATTTCAGCAAGGACACTTCTAAATGAGGCTAGATGTCCACTTACCTTGTGAATCAGTGTTTGTACATGTTATATTTCTCAGGAAACATGGCCAGACTATAGTGTAGCATAATATTTATCCTTGTAGTACTTGGCCTTCAAGGAAGGTGGATTTTTTTCTCTGCAAATAGACTATAGTGAAGTTAGTTGAGAACACTGAATTTATAGCTAACTATCCTTTCAAAACCAAATCAGTTTGTACATAATTTGCCTACTTCTGTTGTCACAGATTATGAGCCTATACTTTTTTAAAAAATTAATATTTACCCCAGAACAAGTTAGTAGAATAAAGCACATTTCATCCTTTCCATGTCTTGAAAGTTGGAAAATGCATCATTACCACAAGTGAATTAGATTTCAATATACACACAATGTAAAAGCTAGTGTTTGCCACAGTGCTTTCACCAGCTTAATGAGATAGACATTTCCTTTCATTTGATAGCTTTCTCTGACATTGAATATAGCTTTTGTTTAATCTTTATTGAGCAACACATCATTTAATCAACTGTTAAACATTTTTCCATATCTGATTAGCATTATGAAGAAGAGGATGTATGTTTAATGTTTAAACTGTTGATTCAAATAGAAGTATTTAAGACTTCCGCTCACCTATGTCTGCAGTAAACCTTGCCACTATGTGAGGGAGAACCTATGCATGCCACACTGAATGAAGTAGCACTAATGGCATTAGCAGTTCCTCACTGGTTCCGGCACCCTCACTACAGTTCAGGTCTAAGAATATGATAGTATTGAAAAATATTTTTGTCTGAATTTTGCCTGTCATCACTTTATGAGAAATTATGTAAAAGCAGTAATATTGCTTTCAATCTTGCATTAGAAACTCTTAGATTAAAGAGAGAGTAATAGATGTTCAACAGGTGTTCAAACGAAATACTATATGCGCTGAAACAGGGTTAGAATCTAGTATCCCAGCTGCAGGGTTTTCAGACTGGAATACCCACTCTTTATATACATCTATACAGCATTCATTTTCAGATCACTGGTTTACTTGTTAGGTTCATGAAATTGTGACAGCTTAAAAAACATTGGTTTTTTAAATGTCCTGTATAGCAGCTTTGCAGAGTCGTTATCACTCATTTTTCCATTATAGCTTCCTTTGGTAAGGTTGGGGAGAAATTGAGAGAAACATAAAATACAGCAGAGTTGGATTTCTGAGCTGGCTGCTAGAATTGAATCCTGGAAAGGAAAGAACCCAAGAAAGAGGAGAAGTAGCATACATAATTCAGAACTGCCATTTTATTTCTCTTGCAAATCTACCAATATTCCCCCAGCTAAATATTAGTGGGTTTACTTATTTGCTCAGTTCTGACATGGCACACACTGCATTTTTAAATGTGTGGTAGCTAGAAATATTTTAGGTTTATCTGTTTGTGTAGGGATATAGATATGCAATTCAGGTATATACACACATCATGTTTGTGTCTGTGACAACAAAAGGATGGAGACAAACCTCCATTTGTGTCCATCCCAGAACCTGGTCTTTATTTCCCAGCAATTCTAATGTAATGATAAAGCTGGGTAGCTGTGAGCACACACTTGGACAGCACACTTTTTCTTGTGACAGATGGCTCCATGAAGGGTATCCTTTCACCTCTTCTTGGCTGCACAGGAAAGTCATGGAGTCCCTTTACCTGACTGCTTTTAAAGCTGTGTCATGCTTAAATGCTGGGTTTATAACACCTTAATAAATATATCTCTGTAAGTATCACAAGGCCTCAGGAAGTCTCCTGAGGCGAATAGAGTGCTCATAGCATGTTCACCACAGAAGACATTTCAATTCTGAGAGCTTTACAGCAAATCTGATGCAGTGTGCTGCCCTCAGGGAGGGTTATGGTGCAGGGACAGTGCTGTTGCTGAATCTCACTGTCTTGGAGTGTGAAGCATCATGTCTACACAGACTGCGAGAGCTGTGTGAGTGGTGGTGCACTTTGTATTTAAGGTTTGCAAGAATGTCTTAAGCAAGTTAAAAATGAAGCCCTAATCCGAATATCAACTTTTTATCATCTGAATATCAACTACTTTTTACCAAAAGCTAATACTATCTTTGAATGCCTTCTAAAGGAAATACTTTTAATGCTGATCTTCCCTTCCTTCTGCTAACAGAGATGGTAACTACCAAACCCATTTTTTTCTTTGACAGGTATAATAAGAAACAAGTGGTCACAGACTAAAAGGGCTATAACACGTGTGCATTTCTTTACACAACAAGATCTTTGATCAGGGGGAAAGTTCTAATGAAATCCTTATGTGATCTTACTGTGACCTGATGCAAAAAAAGTGATGTCTCTAATAGGAGCAAAGATGGTTAAGCAATGCACCTTAGCAGAACTAACTGCTGGTCCACTCTTCATTTCAAGAGATGATCTAAAATCAGGGCAAAGCAAGTTTTGAAGGGGAACAAGGACTTGCCCTGAGTGCAAATGAGGAGCATTTGAATTAGGTAGCTGTACAGATTCATCTTCTGGACTTAATTACTACTATTGCTGAGGAAGGGCTTTACCGGAGAGAAGAGAGATTGCAGTACAGCAGAGGCATATTTAGCATTCGAGAGGGAATGCAGAAAAGATGCAAATGGAGCAGCCATAGAAATTCTGTAGGGTCAGCATTCAGACTCTTAGGAGGTGTCCTGTGCTTAAAACAGAGAATGCTCTGGAACTAGAAATTGCTCGTATAAACACAATCATCTTGCCTTTATCTCATCTTACCCTTGTGAGAGCTCCTGGACAGAATGTGATATGAGGGAAAATGTGTGCCAGCCTGACATGAGATTGGAGCACACTGCATATTTCTGGCTTCTTGCAGCTCCACTCACTGGTAAGTAACTTTCTGTGAAAGGCCAGAGGCCATGTGTATGGAAGCTGCCCCAGTGGCCCACCCACATAGGAAGGAAGCTCACATAGTAAGATCACAGTAAGATCACATAGGAAGGATGTACCGGGACATAACAGTGAGAGGGCACCCATCATGTACATGCAAAATCCTGTTTTCTAGGACAGCAAGAATAAGACAGTTGGGAAAAGTGTTATTCACAGAAATAAGGAGGGGTTTCAGTAGAGAACAAACTCTTTGAAGACAAATCTGCATGCATTGCATGTCTAATCAAATGAAGAGGGACCCTTACGTGCACATCAGTGCATGTTCCAGGACAGCTAAGCAAGTCCCTAAACCACTGGCGAGTAAGTACCACTCAGCAGCTTGCTCATTTCCCACCTGTTGAAGACCCTGGAGCTGTGGGAAGACAGAAGGGAAGAATTTTGTTTTGGAAGATATCCTAGTTCCTCTAAAATTGAAATATGCCCTATATATTTCACGTTTGTTATCCGAAAATGCGTATCCAGAAAGGAGCTGATTGTTTTAGCACTGATACTGTTTGTATCTCAGCTAAGACCACAGTGCTAAATTTGAGTTTGCAATTAGAGGAGTTCAGTTTCCTCAGATCTAGGGTTGACCACCATACTTCATTCCTTTGTGGCATTACAAAATAGCCACTTGCCTCCAAGATCAGAGAACATCAGCTTGATGCTCCTAGATCTAAAAGGGAGCTGCTCTCCATTAATGCAAGACTTTTGTTCTTGTGAAGACTACATGGTATCTGGAAAAGTGAATGCAAAAGAAAACAAATGTGATACTGCCCTCTTTGCTGGTGATATCCACATAATCCTTTTCCTGAGGTGATAGGTTGACACAGGAGAAATAAAGGAAGAGTCAACAAAGTTGGAATTTTAGCAAACTTCTCTACAATTCATAATGAGTCCTTCAGTTTTTAACTAATAAACAATGTCCCAGGTCAGTCATTCTTCTGTCTCTCCTCTGAAACCTTTTTTGCTTGTCAGTCTCCATTTTCACACTGATAGCCAGTTTTTAATGCATGCGAGATGAGCTACACTGATTTTATAAGGTGTTAAACCTTTAGTAAGAAGTTTTTGTGTTGCTAAATGACATGCTTTATACAAGTCTGAGAATAGCATGCCTATACAGATACCTTTGCCAACTGGCTTCAACAAAAAATGTCTTTTCTGGTGCATCAGTGATTAGACATTCAACCTGAAGCGTGGCATGTGCTTTTTCAAAGTGCTCAGCATTTTTAATAGCTTTTTATGTATTCAAAACTACAGATTTTGATTAGCAAATCTTAAAAATGTCAGTGAAAGACAGGTGAGTGTCTAACATTACTTGAATTCCATAGGAGCAGAAAGCAAAAAGTATAATTGGCTGGTTTAATTATAATAGTGGCCACTTGGTGCAACCATATTGGTTCTAGCAGACTTTACTGAAATACACAGAAAATGAAGATTTTGCTGTAATGTTAATTTCTAAAACTCTGGTGTAGACAACATCATAAGATAGGCCATGGAGTAGTCAAATATGCAGTTCAGCTCTTCCAAAAGCCATTCAACTGCCTTGAATTCCAAACTATAGTTTCCATTATTCAACTTTCCTCTTTTACTCGCTATCTGATTTTCATTTCACACATGAGGGAAAAGTCAGCAAGTACCCAAGCAGGAAATGTTCACATGCTGGTTTGCATTTTTTAATGTGCTGAGATTGTGTACTACCTATGATTAGGAAGTTAAAGGCTTTTTACAATGACAGATAACCGTAATTCTAATAAGTAGCAGTATAAAAGCATCTTCACTGTGGCATTCCGGTGTGGAATGTTATCTCCCAGGTCTTAGATATACTTTATTCAGGAAAAAAATAATTTAAAAGAATTGTCCTGTACCAATTAGCCTTGTCATAATTATCAAGGTTTGGACCCTGAACTTCAGAACTCTTCTACTCGAACATAAAGGCTGTTGAACACAGCTGCCAGGAAGTTACTGGTTACTTTCTGCAGACAGTCCCAGGCTCCTGCTAATCTTTTGTGGTGTTTTGATCAGTTCATTCAAATACTTCACCTACTTTTCATGATTCACAGTTATAACACCTGAATCCTTTCCACAAAGAAAAGTAAGTCATTCCAGGAAAGTAGCTACCTTTCCTCCACTTGCAACACAAAGGTGGTTTCTTCAAAGCTTGACTTTGGAGCTGTTTAATTTCTTTTCATGTTTGTCAATTGGGAAGAATAGGAATTCCTACCTGAAACGACATCTGTAATCAAGTCCCATGCCTGGGCAATCAGGCAAAAGCATTGTTCAGAAACCAGAGAAGGTTTCCACAAGTATGCTTTCAAGTCCCTTGCTATGTCAAAAGCCCTAAATATTTGTGCTTTATTGTAGTACTTCACTGATAGGAATATTTTGTTTTTTTTCTTTTCAATTTCAGGAGCTTTCATGATCCCTTTCCTGATTTTGCTAGTCCTGGAGGGTATCCCCCTGCTTCACCTTGAGTTTGCCATTGGCCAAAGGCTGAGGAGAGGCAGTGTGGGTGTCTGGAGCTCTATCCATCCTACCCTGAAAGGGGTTGGTAAGTCTGAAATGGATACAAAAAGGTACCCGAGAAAGCATAAGACTCTGAACTGATAATGTGAAAAGCAGATTTTCAGGACTTTATTCTGGTGTGTCATAAGACATTCTAGGAACTACTACTTTTCCCTTCTTACTAACTCTCCATTGAGAGGTCAAACTAATCATGACAACACATTACAACTATTTAGTGTCCACATTCCCAGGTACTGTGGGCCCAGTTAAAACCTTTCTCTAGTTTGAGACAGATTTTGGGTTTAAGAGAGATAATTTTTGTATTACTGGTATTCACTGTTTTTACCATTAGGTTGAATGTTTAAGTGTGCAAAAACCTCATTCTGTAACTGTTCTGGGGATAAATAATAGTTAAATCTTCCTCTAAGCTAGTCTACTAGACTTCAGTTCCATGTAATTTTAACTTTCCTGCATTGAGAGAGGTACCATGTCAAAAGCTATGCACACAGTACTTTGCAGAACTTCTTCACATTTGTACTAGACTTCTGAGCATTCAAACACTCCAACAATGCAGCTAAAGCAGCATTATGCACACAGCATAAAACGCTCAACAGATACAGCATAACAAAAGAAACTCAGAAGGTGCCATATGAACACCAGGAAACACTGGGAGGGTGACCAACCACTGCACAGGTTTCACAGAGAGGTTGTGGAGTCTCCATCCTTGGGGATACTCAAAATCTGCCAGGACATGTTCCTGGACAACTGTTTGTAAGCAGCCCTGCTTGAGCAGGGGGTTGGACCAATGATCCTGTCCAGCCTCAGCCGTGCTGTGATTTTATGATTACCACACACTTGAAAGGGAAAAACCACAGCCATTACGATGGCTTTTGGCATCCACCAGATATGTAAATCAGTTACAAAAATAATTGTTCATTGCACCTGGAATTTTTCAAACTTCTTTAGAACCTGAGAGCCTACAGGAGCTGATTGTTAGCATTTCCTGCTAACAAATTCTGCCAGAGGAGTTGGCAGAGATTGATTACAAGTGGAGGAAGAGAGGTATCACCTTGAACCCTGAACCTTTTTACAGACTATGCCTCCTTGTAGCCATCCATCCTATACGATAACACAAATGCTGACCTCTGCAGTGACACTATGGTTCTAAATGGTTGTCAGCTTCAATTCCAGAGTAGTTTTAGGCTATACATCTATGTAGGACTCACCTGTCCAACCTTTAGGTAACAAATTTGTTGTGATTAAACCTAAATCCAAAATAAAGAGAGGAGGGGGGAAAGGCTATAAACCCTGGAATTGTGGTGGGGAAAAGAGTAGAGAAAGGCTGAGGTTCATACCATATGTTTTGATATGTCTTGAAGACAAGAGTATTGAAACTCACATTGTGTTCTGATTTATTTTCTTCAGGCATAGCAGCAATGTTTGTATCCCTCCTGGTGGGTTTATATTATAACACTATTATTGCCTGGGTAATGTGGTATTTCTTCAACTCCTTCCAAGACCCCCTGCCTTGGAGTAGCTGCCCTCTCAATGCCAACAGAACAGGTATATTTTATATTGTATTTCATCGCACAGCACATTTCTCTGTTTCTAGCAATTAGCTTAATTGAGTTTTGTTCTGTCATACAACAGTAAGGCATGCCAGCCCTGTCAGGAGCAATGTGCTGTGTTAACACTTGTGCTCTGTAAAATTTCACATTCTATGAAATGTGACCAATGCTTAATCTTTGAGACAAACTTTGACATCTTATATGAAACTTCAGGGCTGATTTTGGCAGATGGTCACACACAGAATACTCACAGAGTGCGAGTCTAGCGTAAACATGAACATTTTCCAGGTTTAGATGGTGTGTTTCATCCACCTCTTCACCAATAGCCCTCTGTTAGCGTACTGAAAAGGGAAAGAAATATCACAAAGCGTAGTCCATATGAAACACTTGTATCTCTCAGTATAGCAACAGTCCATAGCAGCTTTGTTTTCCATTGTCAGCCTGGCATGAAACTGAAGCAGGCTTCTCTGGTGGGTCAGTGAACAGCAATTCAGAGAGCTTTGCTCCTCTCCTCCCAGATTAGGTATAAAGAACCTCATACAAGGGCAGGCCAGGGCAGAACACTGCACAGGTCAGCACATTCGAAGGAGCTGGGAATGCAACCTGAGCTGATAACATCTTAAATGGTGCCCCATAAAACAGAAAGAAAAGGCACTGCTGATCTGAAGGAAGTGTGGACAGGGAAGAGCTGCCTGGATGCAGGAAACTGTGGGCAGGTCCTCATATGCCATCAGGCAAGAAAAACCAGGATGCATGTGGAAAGCCCAGAGCTGTTTGTTTTTTGATAGGAAGTGTACAATCATAGGAAAACATCTGCCTGTTTTTCTGCTACCTAAAACCCATAAAAATCCACGCAGCATACTTACATTCATACTCAGAAATCCTCTCCAAAGTTTCTTTGACACAAGTGGTTTCTGACCTCACAGTTTTGTACAAAAAAAAAGTATAAAGATGGAAAAGACTTTGGGTGAGCTTCGTAGATTTTATCTTCATGGTTGCATTAATAGAAATAACAATGAAATCTGTATTAAAATCCCTGTTAAACAATTCTCTTTTAAATCTCTTATTTTTCTATTAAACCAGCCTCTAAGACTCTGAAATTTGGCAACAACAAATTGTTGGCATTAGGTGACATAATTTAGAATACTCGTGTTTATTATTTAACTTCTTTTTTTTTCAAGTAAATAAAAAGACATAAAGAATGACAACCATTTTGTGGTTACAGGTTACGTAGAAGAGTGTGCCAAGAGCTCTCCTGTAGATTATTTCTGGTACAGAGAAACACTGAACATCTCCACTTCCATTGAAGATTCAGGCACTCTACAGTGGTGGCTTTTGTTATGTTTAACATGTGCATGGGCTGTACTGTATGTGTGCATAATCAGAGGAATTGAAACATCAGGAAAGGTACTCTGGTTTTTGTTATTTTCGAGATTATATCCATTATGGTGCTGTGATTCCTTAGTCATACAGACTGAATCATACTGTATAAACCACCTGTTTCTTGAGTAAAAGCACATCTAAAAATTCATGTATCATCCTGCATTTTTAAAAATGAAGCTAAATTTGATTATATTTTAATTATGTGGAGATTTTTGACAGCAATTTCACTTCCTTGTTGCTATAGGTCCTAGTAAAACATTCTTTAGGTATCACCACCTTAACATGAAAATTAACTTTAAATGCAGGATTGAGGAACTCTGTCTTTTTCATATGGCCATTCTCTTCAAAACATACATGTACACATTTATTTGGGTTTGTGCTAGTCCTGAATATTACCTCTCTAAAACAGTGATCAGTGCTCTGCTGCTCAGTGAAGACCTAAGAGCCCATACTTGCATTGGCAGCATCAACCTGATTCCACGGTGTAGATTATATTTTATGCTGATTTTGAATTTTCTGATTTTAATATCAACAATGGGGTTTTGTCTGAAATAGAGCACTGTAACTGTAAACATGTTTATTCTTAAAATGTTCTGCACATGCTCTTTCTCTTGGACATAGTTTTCTTTAGTATGCTAATTGTGACTCACTTGAAACTTGCCATTATTGTTAGTCACAGTACTGTATTTATTCCCCCTTTCTTCCCTGCAGTGCTGTTTGCATTTCAGTGCTCTGTTTTATTGAAGTGTTTTATTTAAACTTTCCTTTTGTAGGCTGTGTATATAACATCAACTCTTCCATATCTTGTGCTTACCATTTTTTTAATCCGTGGCTTGACACTGAAAGGATCCACCAATGGAATTGTGTATCTCTTCACCCCAAATGTAAGTCACTGCATGGTTTGTCCCTTAGTGAACACGATATAGTTCTGTCTGTAATTAACAACTGATAGAAAAATAATGCCTCCATTGGTGCTTTTCTATCAGACACCTTTAAGATCTTGATTCTGGTAGGTGAATCCTTTGCATTGGATGTAAAATGTATACATACACACAGGCATTTTCTCTCTCCACCCCTCATCAAAATCTGTTATAAAAATGGAAGGACCACCCCAGAGCAATGGAATGGGATTGCCATAAGGGGTCTTGCTTGCTTTCCCTGTATTCCTGTTAAGGACAAGCCTAACTTTAAAGCACAAATCATATAGTTGTGAGTAGAACATTTCTAATCAGCACAGCTTATACGGACAAAAAGACCTAAGAGAATGGTTTAAATATACAACAGTTTTTAAACAAAATTAAAAGGCGATTAATTTTCCATTAGAAGATCCCTGAATAGTCATTATTAATGCTAAATAACAAACACCTTTTCTGGAAACAGGCAAGGAATCTGTCAGCTATGGAAAGTAATAGGTTTATCTTCAAAATACTTGTATAAAACTTAGATAGGTTTTCTTTTGAAAAACAAAACAAAACAACAACCAAAAACCCACAACCAAGTTTGACCAAAGTATCAACCTGTTTGTTGATATTCTTCAAAAATGGTGAGTTTTGCATGGCTAATGTTCTTGGTTTAATTGTTTTAAATCCCTCATATTCAGTCTCAATAACAATGTTGCATATGCTTAAAGGTGTATGTCTGATGCCTCAGGTAACCGAGCTGGCTAACCCAGTGACGTGGCTGGATGCAGGTGCTCAGGTGTTTTACTCTTTCTCCCTGGCCTTTGGAGGCCTTATTTCATTCTCCAGTTACAACTCTGTTCAGTAAGTAGCCAGGCAAAAGCCAAATTTTATATTAATATTTCATACTTTCAAGTGAAAAACTTCCACTTTTGCTCTACCATTACATTACATGGGACCAGGCCACACTCCTTCAATGTTCAGTCATTCATTACTTCAGGAGGAAACTGCAGGAAGTCATCACATTCCATGTAGATATAAGAAAAAACCCCATGCAAGTTCCAGCGTTACGCAGTGGTGTTGGGCCACCTGCACTCCAACACCATCTGACGGATGGTTTGGGAGTATAAACACCCCAGGAAACACCATGAGGTTTCAGTCCTTCAAGATTCAGTCATTCATAACAGGGAGGAGATTGAGCATCTTACTTTCTTTGAAAGGAAGAAAACTTTTTATGAAGCCTGTTATTGAGAATCTCATGTGACAGTGAAAAAGCTGACATGAGAATACAGCAAGGAATTTGCATTCACTGCTCTCCACCCAGTAGAGACCTATTTACAGTGCTCTAAATGAGGAAAGGCCACAGTGTCACAGGTCTTGGCTGGACAGGCTTGTCTTTCCTCTACTCCTCTCAGAGGTGATCAGAAAATTAAATATGACATGAAGTTAATTTCAATAGTAATGTCTTGCCCAAGAGCAATGCGATATCTACAGCTTTACAGCCTTCTCAAAAAAACATTAACTAATTTAATATGGATTCTTCATCTTCTCCCTCAGATGAAAGTCTCTTTCTGGCTCTGCAATTTTTTTGTCTTAGCATAGATACATACACTGGCAAGAATTGGCCGCAGCAGAGAAGTCTCTATAATGCAGTTAAACTTTTACAATGGAAAAGTTTCTCTCTCTGACATATCAGCAAAATGTTCCATCCCATTTCTAAAACCTGAGGATATTTTGAGCCATCTTTTGTCCAGCAGTCAAACACAACTGTTCCAAAATGCTCTTGGCTACTTCAATTTCACCATACCAAGCTGCTATGGAAACTTTTGTTCAATTTTCCTTTCTGACTGCCTGCATCCAAACCCAAATTTTTCACCTTGCAGCAAAATACCCCAGCAGCTAAAACACGGTCCATGGCAACGTGTGTCTGCACACACACATGTCAGGCATGAAAAGAAAGAGGCATATTTTTTGCTGTTCATGTTTTACTTTCCATGACCTGGACATGGAAACAGCTCTGGCAGTTATTCCTTATGAACAGGATTGTTGCAAGAAAAAAAAGACAGACAAACAAATAAACAAGCAAACAAACCAAACCCATGTCTGTTAAATTGGTCAAGTCACCAAGTTTTAATTCACTGATTCTGTCTCTAACAGCATTGTTCATATACTCTTAGAGACTACTGATGTACCAATGCATCTGTAGACTACTTTTGTGGTTAGTCTTGGTAGTCAGTTTTCAGTATTTATCTTGGGAATGTGTTTGAAACCCATTGTTTCATCTCTTTGCATTGCAGCAATAACTGTGAGAAAGATGCTCTGATTATCTCAGTGATCAATGGTTTCACATCCATCTATGCAGCAACCGTTATATACTCCATCATTGGATTCAGAGCCACAGAAAGATATGATGATTGTTTTGACAAGTAAGTTATTGCGACACCACCCCCCCCCAACCATGCAAATGTTTATTTGGCTGGTGCAGCTCTGTTAGCCTGATGATAGTGGATTTATGATTTCTGAATTATTGCAGCTCTTGACCTACATGGTATCAGACTACTTATTACTTCCAAAAGTTCAAATCAAATCAAAAGTGCAATCAAATTCCCATAGAAAATGGTAATTGTTTGAGCCACCTGATTTTCTACATAAATGTTGCATAAGCGACCATAGTTTGCATTACTCCTCAACATTTCTGAAAAGTAACATAGAAGAGTGTATTCCACATATTAATGGGGGGTTTTTCTAAATAATTCTTTCAAACATAACTGCAGTTATTATAACAATTTCTACCTACATAAAGTCTGATTGTTTGTGATATCTTATTTCACTAAAACATGCTAAAATAGCTATAGTTTTGGAGGTAAATGTGAAAAATTAGTACTGTGCAGCAATGTGTATGAAACAGCATGTCCTGAAGAAATGTATCTGTTTAACTGCATAGGGCAAAATTTTCAACAAAACTAGTTCTGTAAAAAAATGAGTTTTACATCACATACTTAAGAAAATGTGAAATAGATAATAGGCTGCTACTACTACATTTACTAAGGCTGATGTCAGACCCTCAAAGGTCTCCGATATTCTTGGCCAAACTATGTGGTTCTGCTTTGTAGATCACTTGCAATGAGACACTGAAACACTGCCCATTTTATGAGAGCTCTCCATGTCTAGGCAGTTCTGAGAGTCCTGCAAAGTCCCAGTCACAGCTGAATGACAGTGTAGGCATCTCAGGTACTGCAATGGCTCTGCATATTCCCTTGGGAAATTACCCAAATTAATTAATTATGTTATTTCTATTGTAACTTATTAGATGGAGCTCCACCAATCACTGGAAAATTGGCTAGAAGCTTTGCATTAAAAAAGCCCAAATCCCATAAACACAATGCTGAATTCACAATAATTGGTGTTTGCTGAGCTGACATGAATTCAATATTCCCTGGCCCCTGCATTAGCTCTATATTTAGGTTGCCTTCTGAAGAGCTTAAATGCTTAGGTCTTATCAGAGGTACCAATTCTACCAGAGTAACTCAGATCCCCTTCTAACTGGGGCTGCTAGACCTTGTAGGTTCCAGTCAAGTTCTTCCACAGTCAGCTGTAAAAGTGCATGATACGTACCTGTGGACACCTTACACATTCCCAGAACCTGCCCAGTCTGGTAACTGGTGCCTCTCCTGCAGTGCAAAGATGGTCACCTAACTTCTGCACAGGTCCCTAGAGCATCCATCCATTTAGCTGTCATCTGTCCCATGAAAGACACTATCAATCAGACTCATTGTGGAAGAAGAAAGAATTGCCCATGCAACCACTGGACTCCCCAGTTTCAAAGTCTGATCTTGACATCATGCTCTTAATGACTCGTTTGATGATGAAAATGAATCCTGAGGGTGCTCACAAATAAATAATGTTAAATTACTTGTATTTTGCTTTTTCAGAAATATTCTTACTCTGATGAATGCATTTGATCTGCCAGAAGGTAATGTAACCCAAGATAACTTCGAACAAATGCAGCAGCTATGTAACATGACTGATCCAACGACTTTTGCAAGCCTGAAGTTTGAAACCTGTGACCTAGAAAGTTTCTTGAATGATGTAAGTTTAACACCCGCACTCATATCAATACCATAATACAGTAGGAACACACCAGTTTTTTAATTGCCTAATGCTTTTTCTTCTGAGGTTGTTTTTTATATAGTCGAACTGATTGATTGCAGTTGGTCTGGAATACTCTTGGACTAAAGGATTACTTTTGTTTACCACATCTTTCTTTTGAAGATATAAACTGTTTAATTCCTCTGAAAAGTACTGGCAACCTGTCAGACTAGCAACTAAACCCACAAGTATTCTAGGCTGGTCAAATAGCAGCAGGTATTTCTCTAGAACTAGCTGGTTGCAGCTGTGGTGGGACAGGATGACCAAAGAAGAGACTCGCAGAACAAGTAAGCAGATGCAGCAAGCCCTGTCCCAGTCAGTACAAGCGTGTCACAACACAGAAAGAATGGACCTAGACACTGGGGCTTAAAAAGTCACAAGAAAAATCAAATGGTTCCACAGGGTATTTTGGATGAAAAGGTAATGAATTACAGATGAAAATAGGTGTCCATGAAATTTCATGAAATACAATTTGTATTATAATTACAGAAAACATACTGCTGCATTAGGAGGTCTTTGTGAAAACAAAAGCATAAGTATTGTGGTGTGGTGTAGCATATACCAAGTATAGTGAATACCAATGTAAATTTCAGTGCTGTGTGATGTTAATGAGCCTAATCTTGGAGCTTCTGAAATCTTCTACAGGGAGCTGAAGGAACTGGCCTAGCCTTTATTGTCTTCACCGAAGCTATCACCAGGATGCCTGTCTCACCTTTGTGGTCCATTCTCTTCTTCATTATGCTCTTCTGCTTGGGTTTGTCATCTATGTTTGGAAACATTGAAGGCGTGATTGTACCTTTACAAGATCTTAAGATTATAACCCCAAAAGTGCCTAAGGAGCTTTCTAACTGTGAGTGTTTCTTTTTGAAGACAAGTGAACCTTGGGTGATATGGTTTAGTGTGAGGTGTCCCTGCTCATGGCAGGGGGGTTGGAACTGGATGATATTGAGGTTCTTTCCAACACTAACTATTCTGTGACTCTATGACCGCCCCAGGGAATAGCTTGTGTGCTGAAAAATCAACCCATGACCCATCTGTTTTCTGATCTGTCATTGTCCTAAGACATAGATAACTTAGGCTAGACAACCAACAGAAGGTTTTCTCATGTCCCTCAGTGGGATAGCTCCTGTGAGTTTCCTTCAGAGCCTGCAGAGAGCTGCTTATGCTGTGGCTTGCCCATCAGCCTCCTCATGATGATTACCATCTCCTCTGTTGGGAAGCTGGAGGATCTGATTCCTCCACACAGGCAGGATTTCTCCTAGGACAACATTCCCCAACCAGCTAGGAGGAAGAGGACCTGCTCTGTCTCCTCATCCTTCTCCCATTTTATTTGCAGCATCTCTCACCTGTGCAACGCTAGGAGAGTTTTGTCGTTTTACCTGCATAGAAGCAGGCCTCCTCAGACTACCATTAAAAATTAAGTGGTTACATTCAGGCTGCAACTGCATTAGATGTTACTTATTTTTGCAATATCTAGAAAGCTTTATATCTTTTTATTTTGTTTTCCTTATCTAAGTGTGCTGTTTTGTTTCTTTCACAGGTTTCATCTGTTTGGGTTCTTACTTGGTAGCTTTTATTTTTGTGCTGGAGTCTGGTAATTACTGGCTAGCTCTCTTTGACAGTTTTGCTGGCTCTATTCCCCTGTTAATCATTGCATTTTTCGAGATGTTTTCAGTCGTCTACATTTATGGAATAGACAGGTATGAAATACGAGTTAAATGTTACTAGAAACTGGTGCATAACTCGATTAGTTATACAACTGCGATCTTGCTACATCTCAATGCATCTCTCTGTGGTAGGAATTATTGAGATCATGCAACTGTAGTTCAGGGTTGTTTATGCGATTTAGGTTTCCAAAATAGTTCACAACAAAAAGAACTAATGCTTGTGAAAAGTGCAGTAGGGATATTTATTTGCATATGAAAGCTTTCTACCTTATTAATACATTATAACAGATAATGCTCTATAACAACCAGCTAAAATAAACACATCCCTAAGATACCACAAGACAATATTAAGCATTAGTAAGTACCCTAAAGTATAATAAAATGAGTGCAAATAATTTAGTCTTAAAGTAGGCATCAGAATGTACGTATTTGCAACAGTTACTTTACTGCCACTGTAGCTCAGTTACAATTAAAATACCACGACCTTTAAAATAAATGTTCCTCAGGAAGATTGCATTAAAGATTTAATTAGCAGGAGCAAACTACAAATACATTGGCACTGAGATGAAAGTTTAAAACAGAGGTATATTCCGGGAGTATTTAATGTGGATGCTAAATCCAGGCAGACTGCAAATACTGTTTAATAGCAGGATGCAAATTGAAGGCTACAAAGATTTGTTCTTAGCTAGTAGATTCAGGACTTTTTCTTAGTTGTAGCAGTGAGTAATTATCCTATCAACCTATAATCCTATCAGGTTCTACAGATGTAATAAATCAAATTCCACCATATTTCTATTTACAATTAATACATACTGAAGATGACAAAAACATGGGGACTTCAGTCACCCACAGGTTGTGCTGGAACCTGTGCCAGCTGTGCTGCTTTTAGTGATGGGGTGAATGACACATCACTGTTGCCCTTTTAGAGTACAGAGCTTATTAGGGATGCCCAAAGGTGGTCTTACCTGCTCCAGATGTGCATCTGTGACCTTTTTCTGGGAAAAAGGCATCAGTAAAGTGATGACTGCTTGAAGGAGAACCCACGTGTTATCCATATGAACTATGCCTGGGCATGCTCTGCAGTCAGGACATGGGCTCCATAGCATTTTAAGAATGACACCTAAATCTTAGAAGTTAGGCATGAAAAGATAAAATAAGTTCACATAGCTGAGACTCAGCTGAATTCTGTGTGTTGTTCATAGCTGTAGGACCAACTAAATAGTTCCCTCAGATGTATCCCTGTGGGATAAACTGGAAAGGCAGACAAGAGGACTAACAATAGAAGACCAAAATTCCAAAATCATAATTTTCAAGAAGTGCATGCACAGGGTTCTGTATCATATGTAGAGGTCATAAATTGGTTCGGGACTGATGCAGGCAGTATCTCTCTCAACTCTGAGATGCTTACCAAAAGATTATGAACCAACACTGCAGTGAGTTATAGAGAAAGTCCATTTG
The DNA here is from genome assembly GCF_012275295.1 of Melopsittacus undulatus. Taxonomy (NCBI): domain Eukaryota; kingdom Metazoa; phylum Chordata; class Aves; order Psittaciformes; family Psittaculidae; genus Melopsittacus; species Melopsittacus undulatus. The sequence goes on along the minus strand of NC_047527.1, from coordinate 65,929,932 downwards.
TATTGGCTGTTGTGTGTCACAACTATTTTGCATGGGCTTCACTGACTACTTGAAGAAAATTCACTTCCAAAACCAATTTGCCGGACTTACAACAATCTCTGCCTTAATTTGAATTACTTAGGTCTAACTCCTGATGTTGTTATCAGTCCTCATTTCACACTGACATAACAAAGTCCAGGGAATCCCAGCAAGGGGTAGTTTGGAGTTTCCTGCTTATGAGTAAGTATCCTTTGATCCTGATCAGATTTTAGTGTCCTGAACTTCCTGTTTTTGTTTCTAGGTTTAACAAGGATATTGAGTTCATGGTTGGACACAAGCCCAATTTTTTCTGGCAGGCTACCTGGAGAGTTATCAGTCCTCTCATTATGTTAGTTATCTTCCTCTTTTATTTTGTGGTGAAAGTCAATGAAGAGCTGCTCTACAGTGTTTGGGACCCTAGCTACGTAAGTGTGTAACACCAAAAAATTATGTACAGTTATTCTCTCTATTCTTCTTTAATCTGAGTCACAGTCAGTTATACTCATCTTCCATCTGAAACAGTTTTCCAGTAAAAGACTTATTGCAAGATATAAAGCAATAAAAAAGGTAACCCTTAGAAAAATAAGACCTAAATTCAATTGCAATGCCTGCAGCTGGTGTCTAGTTACACACCAATAACCTTTCCAGAGGGGACAAAACCAAAACATTAACCCAGTTGTCATGCAAGACTGAAACAGGTGTCAGCTTCTGAGTAGGGATTATAGAAGAGTTGGAAATGTCACAGGCTTTCTATGTTGACAAAGGACCAAAGCTGCAAGACAATTTTGATATCGCACTTGTTTCTGGGTGCATTTAAAATCACGGAGTGGCAGTGGTACTGGTTACTCATCACCAACCAAAGAGATAAATATTGATTAGTATTAATATCTGGGTTTCTATTTTCCTCACCCTTTTTTTATAAAATTTAAATTATAATTGCAGCAATAAGTTAGCCAGTGTGCCTTTTCACTCCTTGCAGAATGAAAGGCTGTATGTCGTACAGAGAAGGGCATATCAGAAGAAGTGTGGGTCCCATCATTTTCTTCATCACCCCATCACTTCTCCGCCTGTCAAGCTCTGCTTTTTGTTCTCTGGCCTTGTACCAGTCACCATCCTTAGAGCAGGAACAGTCATGCAACACACTTAATATGTAAAGATGAGTTTTTCTTTCCACCAGACAGAGACAGAAAGGGAGTGAAAGATTAAGAAATGGGACTGCTTTCTTCTCTCTTCCTTGGCAACCTCACTTCCTTCTTAATAATGTTGCAGCCTTCCTTCACCCTTTGATTGCAGCCTTCCCACACAAAGGCTGTTTGGACACCAAGCCCTCGTGGCCTGTTAGCCTCCCCCAGCCCCACACTACTTAGAGCCAGGGAAGCATGCCTGGAGGAGTCTCCCTTCCTGGCTCTTAAACCTCTCACTCCACCTTTTTTTCCATAGCTTGAAGTAAAAATAAGTCCAAACCAGGCGAGACTGATGTGGAAACTGTTGTGGAATTGGCAAATTATTGTGCCACTGTGGCTAGCTACTGTTCTGATTCCATCTTTGATCTGTTGAATTACTGAATGTGTACATGTTACCAGGTATTTGCTCTGCATGACTTTCTATAACTCCACTGTTTGCTCTTCCAGGAGTTGTTCCCCAAAACACAGAAGGTTGAATATCCCAGTTGGGTATATGCTATTATTGTAGTCCTCGCTGGAGTGCCTAGTTTGTCCATCCCTTCTTTTGCCATCTACAAAGCCATCAGAAATCGCTGTCAGAAAAAGAATGATCGTACGGGCCTTATGATCTCCACATCTGAGACTTCTGTTAATGGAAACCTAAAGTACTCAGCATAAAATCATTTAAAAAATGTAGAAGAATTCCTTGGCAGTGAGAAAAGTAAAAATATTTTTTTAAAGAATCCAGAGTTTGTTTTATTTTCATAAGATGATAACTATGTGTTGTTTCCAGGTAAACATTTCTCTACTTAACAAGGTAACACACTAAATGTGTGAGAGTAAATGGCTTGGATTCTGGCAGCAAAGCAGCAACACTGGCAGGTGATTGGGGCACCAGGCCTAATCGTTCATCCTCTTTTTGGTTTTGAGGACAGCTTGTTTGAAACTGGCTTGCAAGTTCTCTGCTTGGGGATGCACTGGACTTAGCATATCACAAGTGACTCTTCCATGTGCAGTCATTCCGGCTGGGTGGACAATATGAAGGGTAACTTAATCCTGACTCCTCTTGCACATTAATTGTTTTTACTTTACATGCATGCCACTGTGTTGCACAAGGCCACCAATATTATTTGTGTCATGCAGAAGTTTAAATTATATAATAAAAGCATTTCTAAGTATGAGAATGACAGCTTGATTCCTTTACAATTCTAGATGTTTTATTAATTGCCTGTTACTTCAGTGTTCCCAGCAGATAGCACTGGTTTTGCCGATCACAGAAGAGATAATCTTGTAATGGGGCAGCAGTAGTCCAGGAAATGGCAGTCTGCTTTCTCTGGCACCCATGAACAAGGGGTGCACCCCTTCCTGGGAGGTCCATGCTGATGGGAGAGGTACCCAAGGCACCTAAGCTTGGGTGCAAAGCTTCTTGTTTTCATCCACCCAAGGACTGTGAAAATGAGTAGCTCTAGCTCGCATACACACAGACATGGACACACACCCCTACCTCACAACTGTTTCAAGCTTTAAACTTCCATGTGACCCAGAAGAACTCGGGTCTGATGTGGACACTGGAGAGAGAAAGGGGGACTGCACCCAGGCTGAATGTCAGTAGCAGAGTGTAAATGTCTACTCTGGATATCATCCAGCTGTTCAGGTACACAAGCAACACGCTTGTATCACTTTACACCACTTCCTATACCCATTTTCTGAGACAAGAATTGATCCAGTTTACATCCTGACATTCCCTTAGGATCAAAATACTCTCTTAGATGAAATTGGGATATTTAGGGTCTAACTAATCTAGACTGTATCTTTAGAGTAGCACGTCTGCTCTAAATAGAGAGTAGAGTACCAGGCATTGTGTGTATTTGAATTATTAAATCCATTTGCATTCCATTTTTTATTACTTGAATGTGAGTAATTATTTAAACTATTTAAAGAAGTTATTCTGTAATGGAAAAGAATTTTTTGTTAGGTTTTCCTGCTGAGAAAAAGCTTAGCCACCCAGAATGAGTAAAACCAAGTGTGAAGCGGTCAGCTGCAGGTGGCAGGTAAGGGATTCAGTGTGTTGCTAGAATGGCCCCAGCACAGCGCAAGGCATTTCTTGAAGTGCAGCAGCAGCAGGGGTGCTGGTGATGGGTACCCTGGCAGCAGTGGTGCTGTGCAAGGGCTGCCAAACCGTGCTGCACACAGCAACTCACACATGCCCTGTGAGACATCCTGATAAAGGACTGGGGAGTTGAGTTGTTCCATGTATTCTGGGAAAAAGTAATACATCTTCATTTAGATACTCCTCCCAGTCTGAAAAGGGGAATTCAGGAATAAAGTGTGGATTTACTGAAGCAAGCAATCTGTCTGGTTGACGTGTTTAGTGTGGAGCAAACTGATTTGGTGTGCCAACTAGCAAAACCCTGGTATAACTGAAAGACAACATTCTCGCAGATTTTCAGTTGAAGGAAAGCATTCAGTTCTTGCATTCATCAGTAACTCTTTAATGAACAATTAAAATAGTCACTTGGGATTCAGTGACAGCTGGCAAGTGATTAACTTCTGGCAGCCATGGTGAGAGTGGACCAAATTCTAATGTCTGAACATAAATATTCTACTGTTTCTTGCCTCTTTTATTTATTTACTTCTTGCACTTGTAAAAATTGTCTTCATCCATTTACCCCATTAACAAAGTAAGAGAGGAAATGGCAAGACTTTATTCACAGGTTTTCCCAAGTGTTTTACACTTTTAATAAGTCTGCTGTAAAGGTTTCTCTTTAATTACATTCAGCGTCACACTTCCCTGAAAGCATCTGAGAACAGAAGAACAGAAAACAAAAACCTGCTTGATCCCATGTTACCCATTAACAGCATATTCCCAAGTTCTCTAACTATAGAAGGAGCTTCAAAAAAGTCAGGAGTGGTAACTCTCTCTATAATTGTAATTCCTGGTTTTGTCTTTAAACTGCAGCTTTGGCAATGACACGTCCCTTTGTATTATATAAAAAGAAAGCTCCACCTCTCCTTCCAGGATCCTCCAGTCACCCCGCATAAAATCTGTAGGAGAGACAGGTTCCGAAGCATCTTCCAATTTATAGGGAAAGGAGCTAAAAAGCCAAGGATATTGCATTAAAATGTCGAAAGATTTGTCAGTGCCACCTGAAATCCCTAAAGAAGATAGCAGACCCAAGTGGGATAACAAGTTCCAGTATATTTTAAGCTGTATCGGATTTGCTGTCGGTTTGGGGAACGTGTGGCGATTTCCATACTTGTGTCAGATACATGGAGGCGGTAAGACTGACATGCGATTTTGTTGGACTATTAAATTACAATTCTCATGTAACTACACTAACTGACAATAGGCATGGAAGTTAGATATTTGCACCAATGATTCGAGGGGCGCTTTTTTTAAACTATCATCTAATTCTCATAAATGTTTTGCACCAATTAGACTAACCTTTTCTGTAGAAGTATATTTCATTTTAACATCATAGAATCATAGAACCATAGAAAAGTTTGGGTTTGAAGGGACCATAAAATGATGCGTTTGTTTAGGAAGTAAGACCAGACTGACACTAACTATCAGCAAAACCACACTAGAGCTCTTACATAGCTGCTACAGTCCTGATAGGAGCAGGAATCTGACCCTGCATCTTGTTCCTCTAAGGAAAAGCAAGAAGTCCTGGGAAGGCCCGAGTGAACTGGCCCCCAGACAAGTGCTGCTCTTTCCTTTTTGCTCTTCCCTTCTCTGATGCTCTCAGGAGTTGCCTCATCATCTGGAACTTCGCCTGCATAAAACTAAATTGTGCTTTTTGATGCCTGTGAGACATTTATCATTGATAAATGATAAGAACTAGAAGAACCCCACCAGGAGCCTGCCAGGTGGTGCAGGCAGCTGCCCAAGCTTGTCCCAGGGCACCATTCCCACAAAGAATTACTTTAGAAGTGGCCAATTTAGTAAATATAAGTGGATCACAAAAGAGTACTTGATAACTTGCCATTCACAGCAGCTTTGGAGATCTGCCATGGTAAGCTGGCTAAAGCATAGTGAGATAGCAAATTGTTTCAGCCCAGTATTAGTCTCTATCTTTCAAATAACTGGAGAAACAGAAAATTGAAACCTGGAGAAACTGTCATATGACAGAAAAAACCTATTAAATCCAAGCTTGTTATACCAAAGTATCTGTATTACTTGATGAGCTACATATATTTGAATCAGACAAGGAACAAGGAATTGATGCTGCCTTTAAACGGAAGAGGTGTTTCAGAAAGAAGTAGCCACTTGAGGATTCTTGTAAGTATCTGAATGAATGAGATATAGAAGGCTGTATCAGCAAAAAGAATCTTAGCATATATAAGCAGAGCATTAGGAAGTAGGTGTAGATACTACTACCAGTACTAAGAAACTTCTGACTTCTTCAGAAAGTCCACCTTTCAAAGTCAACTTGAAAAATCAGACAAAATGCAGAAAAGCCCCAACAACTATTCAAGGTCCAAAAAACTTGTGGGACAAGGAATGACTCAAGAATCCAGTCTGTTCAGCTCATGAAATTCAAAATGAAAGAGTATGTTGATCATAGACCATAAACAAACAAAGGGAAATTATCTTGGTGGCAAGTAGCTGTTTAACATTGAACATGTAACAGCTGGACACTACAATTAGACTCTTCAAATAAGGAAAGAGAAGAAGCAGTGGGTTAGATTCCTCTCCAGAGACTTAATATTTTCCATTATTTACTTAGATGTGAAACCCAGTGAAACTCTCTCAGAGGAGTGACACAACTGGGTGGTGACAAAGCCATAGGTGCGAGCATGCTTTTTCTGTGTGTTTGCCCATGGAGATGGCTGGATAAAGCTGTCACTTCGGGTAATGATACATGTATTAATGAGACATGATAAACACCTTTTGAGAAACATCCCCATAGCAGGTATGACACGGGACCTGCAAGGAGGATGTTCTGGATCAGGAGCTGTTTGTAAGTCAGATAAATACCCTACAGTATCTCAAGTGGCCTTCCTATCTTGAAGCAAGGGAACAAGTTTCAATATTGACAACCAATAGAACAAAATGAACATAATGTGGTATTTTTGTACGGTAGCAATTAACACCAAGCATTCAGTGGAAGGTTTCAAATTCACATACCAGACCATAGCAAGATGTAGCTCCTCCACACATCTCATTACATGGAGCTGCTTCTGGGGCCACCAACTGCATGTGGCTGCATAAACCTTGCACTTCAGGGTTTTGTGCTGTTATGGATAAGATGAAATACTGTTCTACGGACCGTAAAGAGGTTCTCACACAGTCCCATGAAACACCAAGGGTTGTTTCTCCATGCTGGAGACAGGGTCTAGCTGTGACCAGCTGTTTTTCAACCTCTTCAGATCCCAGCCTTACTTCATAAGATCAGCAACACTTGCCTCCTGCTGAGGTTTGCTCTCTTCCCTCCATTCTTCTCCTCCTACACCCCATCACTGCCCTACAGACCTCTACCACCACAGAAGTGTGAGTCTTAATGTGAGGATACCCATAGTGACCTGTCTGTATGGACTGCACAGTGCTCGGAAAGTCTGTTTGCTTGTGGATACAGCTTCTGAGCACTGATATAACACACAGGAGCTGCTAGGGACAAAAAGAACATGGTTTAGAGCAGGTTTAAAGACAATAAAAATAAGAAAATGCTGCAGAGAAAAAGGCTAAATCATGCTTCATGAACAGTATTTTTTCTGTGAAAAATCAGTTTAAACCAGGTAGCAGACTCAGTAATGGTATATAGGTACTTTGTGTCACTACAGACTGTAGCATGAGGCTGGTGAGTAAAGGTCAATGTGTAGATATACAGGCAATGTTTGGTCACTGGATTTAAAAAAGGGCTCAGAGAACTCAAAGCAGGATGGACTCTGTAACAAAGTGCTGCAGGGTTTGTGAATAATTTATCCTAGAAGGCCGGCACTGGGAAAGTTTGAGCGAGTCATGAAGACCACCAAGAAGAGAGAGCTGTTGGGTTTACACCGGTGTATAATGTAGCTGCATTTTATTTCTGCTAATTTAAGGCAGTGATGTGCTTTGGGGGTTGCATTTTTTGAAAGCAAGCAACTCAGATGCAAAAGCCCAATAGATTTTATGGAGTACTGGGGTATAAATCCTGACTGTGTGCATCTGAAGATATGAGTATGGGAGAAATCAGAAGCACCTGGTTAAGTAGGAGCTCTGAGAGGTGCAGTGACTCTATGCCTGCAGCCATAGCCACAAGTGCAGCTGGTATGGATATAGCATAGATGTGCTCTAAGGTTGAATGGTTTCTGAGTACAGCTCACAGTTTCACAGCTGGTTCAGGTGTTTTCCAAGTGTTTAAGAGTTAGGCAGTCCACTTCACCACATTTCTAGATCTTTTTAAAACAAGAGATAAAAACAAGTGCTTGTATATTTGTCCCATGTCAGCTGTTCTCAGCAGACCTCTGGACCTTATTCATCTCACGTTAGTGTTACTCAGTAACTCGGATCTATTATAATATCAGTTTTGCTGACATTTATCACCCTCTGTCGTTACTGATTATTTGGGTTTATTGCCTGAGTTAAGTTAGTTATTTACTTTTCATGACTAATGGATATGAAGGTTGTTTGCCACAGTAAGTGGAGACAAACACAAAGGTTCCCCGGCAACTGGGATCAAAAAGAAGTCTCTAAACGGCCCAGTATATAGTTTGACACTTAAAACCAAGAGTCAAACAAGCCATATAGTTATATGTGTACACATATGGTCATCTGAGTATATCTAAAAAAATCCAACAACCCAGATGTAGCTGGAACTTAATGCAGTGTTTTACTTTTGATTACAGCTAGGATACATATATATATGCTTGCCTAATCCATGGGTATTACAAATGTGCATCGTGCCTGAGCCTGCAGGATGACTGGAAAATACCTTTAATATAAAATACAGTTTCTTTCTAGGAAAACAAATACAATCAGCACTGAAGTACAGCTCAGAAGGGAGAACTGTTTACTTCTGGGGCAACGATTAACAGACTTTGATAACCCAAGGCCTATTTAACCTTTGCTAGGATTTGAACTACCATTGGCTGCAAAACACAGTTCCTGGCTCACTGTATCCTCAGAAGGAAAATAAAATCTCAGAGGAACAACAGGTACACCACGAAGATACTGTAAAATTAAACAAATAAAAGAAGTATGTTGGGAACAAAAGAGCTTGCACTTGGTTGCCTTTTGCAGTTCAGAGTGAGTGGTGTATACTTGCATGTGACTGCTGCTCTCTTGCATCCCTCAGTTACAAGTATTTCATAGGGGAGTTCACCAAGGTCATTTTATAAACTGATCTACAGGAGTTAGCCCCTTTCTTTTGAAAAGGCTATTGCCACCTTGATTTTCTGGGCATGGCTTTAGCTCCTTTAATGTTGCTCAAGGAGATACAGTCATTTACATGGGAAACTCAACCATGCAAAGTTGTACAGCCTAAGAAGATGTGCAGTGTGGCCAGTAAGTCAAAACCAGTGCCATCATAAATGCACAAGTATGACATTTACAGTAGCTCATACTTTCCATCTGTATTAAGGCATGTGTAGAAGACATAACCAAGATCATGATGTATGTTTTCCAGAGAGAGGGGTGAACACGATTAAGCTGCTGTTTTTTTTTCCTACTTGATGTGTTGATGTGATTTGTTGCTCTGTTGGCTACTATCCTGCTTAGCTGAACTCCTATGGAGAAAGCAGGACCCTTTTCAATAGCTAATAGCTTTTTCTCTGTATCTGTACAAGTAGTTATCAGCTATTGCAATTTCTTATAGGTAAAACATAAATTATTCTGCTACCTGACCTGCAGGCGCTGGTAAGATGTAATACTGAACACGTGAATCAGTTCCTCTAAGCTGTTCTCCAGCATTTAACAAGTCTCTATTGGCACTCCCAGCTTTTCACATCTGCTTCTCACTGATGCTTATCAATTTCTGCTGGTCTTGGTACAGTCGTGGTACTCCTTGAAGAGGAGGTCACCTGGCTGGTACATCAAACTGCTTCACATTTCCACTAGTCAGGTCTATTGCTCTCTCTTGGTAAGATGTGATAGAACCAATTTGGCTGTTTCACTCTGTGGTTGCCATTATTCAGCTTTAGACAGCTCGTGATCACTCTGCCTTCCAGCACATCAGCAGCTCTCAACAGGCTGACTGGCAGCTCCTGCACTTTTCTTCCAGATGGCCATGTGTGGGTGATAAAACAGAGTGTGCCCTTCAAGTGTCATTTTGCAAGCAGAGGCTTGAATATGGCTTAGCAGTTGCTTTTCTGACCTGATTTGCCTGTACATCTGACAGGCTGGATGGGGCTTTGAGCAATCTGGTCTAGTGGAAGATGACAGCAGGGGGTTAGAATGGGATAATCTTTAAGGCCCTTTCTAACACAAACAATTCTATGATTCTATGATACATCACAATCAAGGGATCAGGTAGCTGAGCACACCAGGTATTTTCTACCACCATGACTACAGAGCTGTCTCTGCTCTAATGGCTCTTCTGAGTTACCAGCACAACCAGTCGTGCAACATGCTGGAGCTCCTTGTCACTTAGGATTCTGTTGTCAAGGAAACCAGTTTATCAATATGTAAAGTATTTGTAGTTGATAGCCTGACTTGAAAAAGCTATTGTAGACTTTCTGCGCCTTCTCATGTGCACACGGATTGCCCCTCAGCTTTGCAGTACCCTTGTGCGTGATCTCCTTCCAAAATGACTTTTAACTCTGGTACATCTTGGACTGTTTGTTTTTTGTTTGGTCTGGGTAGTGCTAGAGGGTTCCTACTCACTATGAGGTATCTGATACCTTTCTAGTATCAGATAGGGGTAGAGGGGTTTTATTGTGGCAAAAAAGTAAGCTTCAAGTGCTTGAGCAGACTGTCTGTGCTTTTCCTGACTCCCTCCATTCTGCTTAAAAATACTATAAAGCAAACGAATGAACAACTGAAAGTGTATTTTTACACTACAAGCCATTTATTTGAATTAGGATTGAGAAAGATTAGCTCCAGTACCTATTTCTTCTTACTCCTATCTTCTGCCATATTTCCATATTTGCAGATAGCATACTTTTTGTATTGTTTTCATGGAAAACCAGTGTTTTCTTTCCAAGCCTGACATTATGCTTTACCATGCTTTCAATGTGACTGGAGATACGTACAAACCAGCACAAAGTAAACAGGCTTTTATCAGCACATTATCTAAACTTGCCCTGCTGTCAGTGGCTCAACTAGCAAACAGAAAAGGAGAGAGAGATAACAGGGGGCAGTTTGTACTAATTACTACACAGTTATTTCCAGGGAGATATGATACGGGAGATAGCCGGTCCCTTACGGAGCGCTCTGCTAGCAAGGGCTCAGGACGGCAGGGATCGCAGGGGACAGCTGCAGCTCGGAGCTGGTGCATAGCCACACCGGAGGGAGAGAAAGCAGAGCGCTCCAGGCACTCTCATGGATATTCCTCATCCCATTAGACAGCCCAAGGCATGGGGCTGTCAGGAGGGCTGGGAGGGCACCCCTATTGTGCTGCGGAAGGGGATATCGCAGCAGGTTTGAAGGAGAATGCAGGACTGAGCATGGTGAGAGGTTACCTAGTTCTTGTGGGAAGGACCTGCAAATTCCGTAGCATTTACATGGGAGGCAGGCAGCTCCAGGTGAGATTTTATCAGGCGGTAAAACACTTAAACAATTGTTTTCCTCAATTCCTCTCCTGAGGGTGCGTGTTTGCTGTAACAGCCACTTCAGAGCTTTTTCCAAGCACTGGGACTATTGTGGAGGGGATACCTGCAAATTGAGGATTTAATGTGCTAGGAATTAACTGTGAGTCTCTTTTCCAAATCTGCTTCTTAGCAGTTAAAAACATCTTAAGACACATTTATTTCCACCTTTGGCAAACTAAGAACAATCCTTCACTGTGAAGAGCTTTGCTGACTTTTGTTTCTATGTGTTTCTTGATAAGGGGACATTAAACCACTAAAAGAACACACTTTCTCTGGGTGCTGTACATAGTTATGTAGCACCTAGCAGCAGGTAGCAAAGTTTTAGCAGTACTTAGTACTTATGCGCGGATAGACTCCACAACTAGTTGAAGTTGTAAAGTAAGTATGCTTTTATTCAGCGCTGAGGTGCATGGGGATAGGTCCTCCAAAGCATGCACACCTCAGGGTTGTTCTCCTTTTACATTTATTCTCTTAAGGTATACATAGACATGAGGTTGCTCAATCCGCCTATACATATTTAGTATCTATCCCCGCTTCATCTTATAATAAGCCAGAAGGTCCTTTGCACCTGCGCAGTGCCCCTTCTGGTCATGGGCAGGGGTCTCAGGATGAAGTAAACGAGTCTTCCTCTTTTGGGTAGGGGTCTTCAAGATGAAGTAAATGGGTCTTCCTCTTCTTAAACTTTACACCTTTTAACCTTCAGACATGGCCTTAGGGTTTGGTCGGCGCCCAGTCTGCTTCTCCCCCACTTCTCAGTAGGACCAAATACCTGTGCTTTTGTCATGGTCTTAGGGCTTGGTCGCCCGGTCTACCTCTCCCTGGCTTATCAGCAGGACCAATCATCTGCTCTTGTCAGTAGAACTAGCATCTGCTTCTTGCCCTCCAGCAGTAATCAATGCCTTGGCAAGATGGCAATGGCAGGTACTTGGGACAGACAATACTTTTGTTTAAGCAAAGGAATTCCTTTAACCCCCTTGTACAATTTCTCTGTATTACCCCCCTGTACATTGGTTACCCCTGTATCAGTACAAGCAATTAGATTTACCTACCCAGTCTTTCTAAATAGTCCGTGATTCCAAAACACAGAGACCATTCTAGGAAGAGACCTGAAACCTTGTGCATTCCCCCACCTCCCTCTCAGAGCAGAAGATAGAGTGGAGAGCTGAGCTGCTCCATTCTACTCTCTCAGGTGGTGATAGTAATGCTCTCTCTGCCAGCCTGAGGGACAGGAGAAGGTTTCCAGAGCTGGCAGAGCAGAGCTGGGCAGACTCAGATATGAGATTTGGAGGATAAGGGAAATAAAAAGGCAGAGGTTTATTGACAAAGTCATGAGGAGCACAGGCAGTAGGATAAGAAGGGGGCTGAGGCAGGACTTCTGCTTTTGTTTCCCCAGAGAAAAAAGGCTTCATGCTCACAGTGCTTGAGGGGAAGCATCCTGCAGAACTAAGCATCCCTTAGTCCTTCCTTCTCCATCTTCACCAATAAAACTACCAATAACAGATGTCACTTGGCAGGTAGCCCTAGCAATGCTTTCTCTCCCAACGCATCCTACAAGAACAGGGGTCATAAAGCAAATTATAAACAGTAATCTCAGTGAGATGCAGATAATGACGTGGCTTAATTGCACTTTATTTTCAGGAGCATTCCTGATCCCATACTTCATCGCTCTTCTCTTCGAAGGAATCCCACTGTTGCACCTTGAACTGGCCCTAGGACAGTGCATGAGGAAAGGCAGCATCAGTGCCTGGAACAGCATCTCACCCTACCTCGGAGGAGTCGGTATATCTCTTGGGGTCCCAGCTGAAGGAACTGCAGCTGAGCTCCCACCCAGCAAACCCATGCCTGATGCTTTGTTAGGATATAAGAAGAAAGTTTTTACTGTAAGGGTAGTGAAACCATAATAGGTTGCCCAGAGAGGTGGTAGGTGCCCCATACCTGGAAACAATCAAGGCCAGGTCGCATGGGGCTCTGAGCAACCAGATCTAGTTGCAGATGTCCCTGCTCATTGCAGGGGGGTTGAACTAAATGACAACTAAAGGTCCCTTCCCACACAAACTATTCTATGTCACTCACATCAGATGTTACTCTAGGCACATAGGAGCCTTAAATAAAAACCTCAAAACCTTTGCTGTGGGAAGCACAGCAGTCACAAGCTCTATTGGCCAACACTGCCCTATTCCTACCATACCTTGTAGCTTACACAAAAGCTGCCCGCCCACAGTGCTTCTCGCTCCTCCCCCACAGCCCCTCCAGGAGCCAGGGATAGTTGGACTGGAGGACAGAAAGAGGGGAGATCAGGAACAGGATCCTGGCACCTCCTAAAGAGCCTGAAGCAACCTAGTTCCTCACCCCAACACACGGGCACAATGGGGATACTGAAGGGCTATTATTAACATGAGTAACAGTCCACACAGCAGGATACATCAGACTGATGAGCAGTTCTGTACCAACATTTTTTTCTGTTTATTTTATATAGGCTGAAAAAAAACCCTGTATATGGTATACCAAGCACATTGTTAGGCTGCAGAAAGCGAATGGGAGCAGCTGTGGTTAGAGGGCCAAACAATCAGCTCTACCAGCTTTGAGATAGCACCTTCCTGCCTGTGGGGTCAAGGAGAAACTGTCAGATGCTCCAGCCAGCACTGCTGGATCATACCCTGCTTTCAGCATGTGCTTAAATATGGGATTGGGAGCAACTGACATACCTGTGGGTGTGTGTGGGTAAGGGGAGTTATTTAAGGGCCAAAGGGCAATGAGGAAGAAATACCAAGCAGAAGGGTAGTGGCTCCAGCTAAACCCATCTCTTACAATTAGGCATATCCATCCTCCCTTTGCAAAAACACAAGCAAGCAGAAGCCACAGTGTATCTATTCTTCCTTTCTCATTGTAGGAGCAATTCAGTTAACAGTTTAGGGCACATGTGCATGATTTGGGACAAAAGAGACAAGACATGCTGCAAAAAAATTAGTCTCTTTTGATGTCTGCTATTAAAGTTGTCCTGTGTTCTAGAAAACAATGTATTATATACTACAGCAAAGACTTCAACCCTAATCTTACAAATATGTAGCGACTGTCAGCCCTCTTGAAGCTGGGGGGCTGCACCAGTGTTTGGCTTCTGAGGACACAAATACTCATCTTTCATGTGAAAATTCCTGGGTGAAGCAGAAAATGTTGCAAAATGAGGCAATGTGAGCTTCTGAGAGCAAGTGCTGTGACTGATAATTTTCTCCAAACCTTTTCTAAGCAGAGATCTTGTGCTTTCTGCAGGGGTTGGTTCGTGGATGGTGTCAGTTCTGGTGAGCTTATACTACAACACAGTTTTAACCTGGGTGATGTGGTATCTCATAAACTCCTTCCAGGAGCCTCTTCCTTGGAGCATGTGTCCTCTAAATGAAAACAGAACAGGTAACTACCACTCTGAGCATCACTCACAGGAAAAGGAGGATCACAGACATCAGTCTGGAGACTAGAAAGGGGAAAAGGAAAGCTTTGTGTATTTTTTATGCTTGTGCTATGATACAAAAATACTAGTCTGAAAGAGCATCCTCTGCTTTCTGACTATGGAAAAATAGTCCTTTATCAAGACACATGTGTCTGCTGTTACAAGCTACACATCAAGACGCATGAAATAGTTAACATAAAAAACAGATTTATGACTACATCTTTCAGTAAGTGCTTTAAATGAGACTTCTGAGTTTTCACTAAGTGGTGATTAATTCATGATGACTCATTACAAGCTCTTACAGAAACCTTTCAGGTCATTTGCCATGATGTACTGAGGAAGACCAAGTAAGTTGCCAGAGCAGGAAACACAACCCTACCAGAGAACTTCAGTTTCTGCCTGTAGGTTGCTGAGACAAGAAGACAACATCCTAGAGCAGCTAATTGAGAAACCCTTGAGAAGTCACATATGATTTGGCCCTGAGATCTGCCTGGTTTGTTTTCTGCTCCAAAAGGGAGGGTCCACAGACTACTCAAATACATCATTCTCACAGGAATAACAAAAACCATAAAGTCCATGACCTCTTTTGCTCGATTTCAAAACAGGAAATGCAGAAACAGTGTTAAAAAGAAAAGGAGCAACTAAGTAAAATGTTTTTGAGGTAGCAGAGGAACTACTCGAAGAGGGAACCTTTGAGGCTTGGATCAAATTCACATTACCCATGACAAAACCTTTAGTAAGCCCAGACACAGACAGTGTACCTAGGCAGGATAAGGAAGACTGCTTTCAGTTCTTCAAAATTGTTTTCCAGCTATTTTCACTCAGAGCATAAGTGACAAGTTCCATGGCAGAACAAGAAACATAATCTGAGGAAGAGGCTAAGAAGACAAAACACAGCAAGAGTTAACATTATTTTTGAGACCTTAGGAATATCCTAGAGTAAGAAGACAACTAGACATCCACCATCTTTGTGACAGAAGTAAAGAAAATCATTTGGCCCTTAAGAAAGTGGATCTTTTAATTTCTCAGGATACAGATGTCCCAGCTAGTGAGCTAAACAAATGTTTTCCAAACGTGCTTTGGAGATCAACTTTTTAATCAACTAGTTTGATATACAAACCCCCTGCATTTTTAGTTAAGCATCTATCCTGGTTTTGGCTGGTACTTACTTGCCAGCTGGGCTTAAACCATGACCTTTTAGAAAACACTGAAGAAGTCCTTTAAGGATTAATTTTTCAATACCAGGGCCAAGATAGGAAGAACCTGCACTTCTCCATCATTTTTGCATCACGATTGCAATGCTCTCTCCAAGTAGCTTCTTCCTAAATGAGTCAACACATATTCCCATCCACCAGGCTTAGCTGAAGGTCTCCTAAAATGGCATTATTCAGAGGTAGCTGGGATTGTGCTGGACAGTGTATGTCCAGGTGCACATCCATTTCTTTTAATTCAGAGCTGAGCAAAGGACACCAGCAAGTTTGAGTACATTAGTGTCCTCATACACTGAAAGAGGATCACCAGCTTCATTTCAGTGGCAACCACGCTTTCAAGAGTAGATTGTAACTTGAAAGGCACTTGGCTAGATCAGTACATCACATAGCTGCAAGTTACTTCATTAGCCACCTTGCAATCTCACCAGAGTAAGTTCTGGTTGAAAGGTTGCATACAGCCACAATGACCACAGTCATGATTACTTCTCTCTGTCAGCATTTTGGCTGGGACAGAGAGGAGTTGGTTTCCCAGAATTTAGATGTGACCCAGGTCACCTTTCTTGTTTTTCAAGGATAGGTGCCCTAACTCTTTGTCTACTGTAATTCCTGGAGTATTTCAAGACTTACACATTCAATCTGGCAGCCCACAAGAGACCATCCTGCCACTCTTCCAGTATAAAGTATTGCTTCCTAACTGCACAGTGACTGGGGAAAATATTACCAATTCTAAAATCTTCTGCTTTCCGCATTCTTTTTCCAGGGTTCAACGAAGAATGTTACAGAAGTACAGCAGTCAATTATTTTTGGTACAGGAAAACTTTGAACATAACACCCGATGTCACTGAGAGTGGCACGTTACAGTGGTGGCTCGTTTTGTGCTTAGCAGCTTGCTGGGCAATTGTCTACCTCTGCACCATCCGAGGAATTGAAACCACAGGAAAGGTACAGAAAGGACAGAGAACTGCATCATCCTACACTTTGAATCTTGCTCTCCAGATGCTGAGTTTCAGCACCTTCCTGATTTAGCATACTAGAACCATTTTGGTGTGTTCCTTGTCCAGCCAAGAGGTAACATTGGTACACGTGGTCCAAAATCACAATCCTTTACCAATGCAAGTGCTGCTGCTGTACGAGTCTCCCCTCGCATAGTTTTAAGAACAATTTAGTTACAAATGTGTTCTGCATATCATTCTGCTTCTTCTAAAGATGTTCAGCTAATGTTCAGCTGTTGCTGTCTAATATTAAGACTGTGTGTTGCAATAACTTAGGTAGGATTTATCAGTGCTATTGTCAGTAATTGTCTGCCTGCATTCTTACTTTAGGCAATTTATGTAACAGCAGTATTCCCTTATCTGGTCCTAACTATATTCCTTATTCATGGACTCACGCTACCAGGAGCCACTAATGGTCTGGCTTACCTCTTCACCCCTAATGTAAGTATTGCTGTTATAATCAGAAACACTGTTTTTCCTTTTTCTCCCCCTCAGATCTCATACTGAATATTCACTTTCCAGCAACTCCTGATCTAGGTCCCTAGGGGGGCTACAAGGAACTCTTTCATCAGGGACTGAAGGAACAGGACAGGGGTGATGGGTTTAATCTTAAACAGGGGAGGTTTAGATCAAATATAAGGCAGAAGTTCTTTACTGTGAAGGTGGTGAGGCACTGGAATGGGCTGCACAAAAAAGTGGTAAATGCTCCATTCCTGGCAGTGTTCAAGGCCAGGCTGGACAGGGGCTTGGATGACATAGTTTAGTGCAAGGTGTCCCTGCCCGTGGCAGGGGGGTTGGAACTAGATGATCTTAAGGTCCTTTCCATCCCAAAGCATTCTATGCTTCTACACAAGAGCTCAGCTAACCTCTTTTTCCTGAGATTAAGTGACTTGGTTTTTAATATACTTTAGCAAGAAAGGAAGCAGCAAAGTATTAAACAGTTCAGTAATAAACATTTCAGAAAATACTGGAAAATTGAGTTCGTTAAGGGTGACTCAGACTTGAATGTGTAAGTGAAACTGATACACTTGACAATCATCTCTCTTTTACACATAATAAAGATGAGATTTCCCTGCCAATGCTACAAAATCTGTAAAACTTTATATCATTCACTGAGGAATTACACTGCAAAGTGTTTGGTTTTTTTTGTAAGGTTGAAAGTAGTTTTATCCTATCCCTCCTTCACCATAGCTGGTTTCCTCCCCACCCTGCAGCTGCCCTAAAAGACAGAACTGCTGGAGAATACCCCTCTCCCATTTCTTCTCATCTTGTCAAAGGGACAGGAGTGCCAGATCCCTCTATAGCTGGTCATTTCAGCAGGACTTCTTTACATTGTCCTTAGCAGCCTTTCCAAATTTAAAGTCAAATTATCCCACCAAGTGGTTGCTATCAACTGCAGGCTCCTCAAACTCTGCCTAAAAACCTCCATGAAACAATGAGTGTGGTGAAGGAAAAGCGGCATCTGCTGATAGATGGTCTCGGAGCATCCTCTGCTTCTGCAGGTTCCATCACAGAGGCACTGGGTATTTCCCTTTTCCTTCCTACAACAGGAACACAAGCATTAAGGAGA
The DNA here is from genome assembly GCF_012275295.1 of Melopsittacus undulatus. NCBI lineage: Eukaryota > Metazoa > Chordata > Aves > Psittaciformes > Psittaculidae > Melopsittacus > Melopsittacus undulatus. The sequence goes on along the minus strand of NC_047527.1, from coordinate 65,911,807 downwards.
ACATAACCCAAGAAGCATGGAGATATGCTACATGCCAGCCTGGAAAGGGACAACAGCAAGAGAGGGCTCAAATGAGACACCTCTTTTATCCCTCCCCCTACAAGCCCAGTGGCACGGAGACTCATCTGAATACTGTCAGAGCTCAAAAAGGATAACCTTGTTCTTTAGAGAAGATCAGGACATGCACTTGCATTTTTGTAGAGACCAGACAGGACAATAAATGCTTGGTGCAGTGTCTTGATGAAGAAAGCAGATTAGAACGCACAACCAGAACAGAGTTGGGCTCTGTTGATGTTTGGTCTCAGCCTGGCTGTTGGGTTTCTCTGGAAAAGTTCAGGCATCTTCAGGACATAATCACTACACAGTGAACTTACTGCAAGGAGTAGATTTGTGTGTATGCATAAAGCCAAAAGGTACTGCAGTGCTGACGGGGAGCAGATCATCATAAAAGAAGAGCCAGATGGTTCTGCAGACTGGGGCCAGAAGTCAGAATGAAAATCCAGCTGCAATCAACCTGCAGTTAATGATTAGCTGGTTTGAGGAAGCAGATCCTGGGGACATTCCTGAAGAGTCAGCTGAAGATGGTTTTGGTGATGAAACTCCGTTCTTATCTATAAACATGGAAAAGCTGATGCAACAGCCTGGTAAGTGATATCTGCTATGGGCATTGGTGTTGCACAGATTTACCTGGCCAACCAAGACCATATTAGCTTACAGAACTGTAAAGCACATTCCTTAAAGTGTGTGCTGGTTTCTTCTTCTCTTCATGTCTTTGCAGGAGGCTTGTAAAGTTTTAGTAATGTAAACTATAACTGCCTATTTCAACCTGCTTTAAAAAGAAGCCAAACAAAGCATATACAAACCCTCTTGACACTCTTCACTCATTGGAGGCAATCTGTTCCAGCTTTTCTCCAACTTGCAATGCAGCAGAAATTGTAGTTTCGCTGTAATAGCTGTCACATCCACTCTCTGGCAACTGCTATACCTCACTGTTGTTTTTGATAATTTGTGAAAGTATTACCTAGTGCTAAAGGTCACATCTTAATAAGTTTCAACATCATCATCACCCAACTGAATTTATTTTTTTCATTAAACATTAAGTTTATTTGCTTTCCAAGTTTGTATCTTAGGTCTTACTAATATCACTAATAATGGCTGTATGCATACGTTTTTTATATAGAATAGGCTGTGGTTTTATTTTCATGCAAAAGCACATGTTTTTTTTTACCATACAACACACTTTCACACTTTAAATGAATGATGAATACTATGCTTCTTTGACTTTCAGAGATGGAGAAGTCTGACGATTTACTCACCCTCTCTAAATCCTTGGCTACCTGGAAAGCGAAGCTGCCAAGAATACAAAAAAGATACTGAAGTTATACTCACAGGCACTTGAAGGGAAAGCAGAAGCTGCATAAAGATGCAGCAATAGAGAAGCTGGAATGGAGACTTTTGGAAAAGTTCTTGGGTAAAGAAAAATCAGAGGCAGCAGAAAAGGGATCACATCAAGTATCAGCAATGGTCTTAATGCGGTTCAGTTTCTGTGGACATCTGCATCAGATCAAGAGCACAAATGCCTCCTTCTCCAGTCTTTCATATCTGAAATTGCTTCAGAGACTAAATACTTGGGGATTCTCTGGCAATGAACAATTCCATGAACATGGCTGGGCAACAGATGCCTGCACCCAGAGCTCTGCAGCTATTTATCGAGCAGTGAGATTGGCCACGATAAAGGCAGCAAAGTCACCAGGTCCTCTATCACAGAGACTATTTGTAATTTTTTTCCTCTATTTTGCAGTTACTAGTTTTACACCTGATGTATTACTGTGAATGGAGACTTAAAACTCCTTTCAAGGTACCCGGTCTGTCCATATTGTTTCTGATATTGAGGAGAACAAAAGCATTACCTTATTGAACTGCTGTCTTTAAGTCCAGTATTACCTGTTTGTCACTTGCTTATGGAGAAACATCCATAGCTGTTTTTACACCAAAATCACAAATGACAGATATCCCAGTAGTCTGTATTCTGTTTTAAGACAGCTTCTGCCTGTGTTTCACGTGTTTAAGTGTCCAAACATCTTACTGTCCAAGGGGGGAGCAGTTATGCTTTGTTTCCTCATTACTCCCGTGTTCACACATTAATATTCTGGTTTTATATCTTCAGCCACATCTTTCTAGCTTCAGCACATTTTTTTTTATCTGAAGACACATTTATGAAATCGATATGCTATATTATTGAAAATATAAAATACCATTTAGATTCCTAATTTGTTTAAGACCAGATAATGACATTGCCACAGCATGCTTGCCTGTTCACTATTTCTTCAGGTCTGGGAGTTGACTGGCATCTTTTAGAACCGATAAATGTATTGCCTCTGGCACCAAACTATCTCCAGCCTCATTTGCCAAAGTCTCCAGTCAGAAAGCCCGACTTTTAACAGCTGCATCAGCACTGACAATTGACTTGTCAGCACTGACAATTGACTTAATCAAGCTGTGAAGGCCACTTGGCTGACTTTCTGCGCTGCAAGAGCAATCTACTTCTACACAAGGTCCTACCAGTGAGCACTCTGGCATTGGAGGGTTTGGTTATGATCTTTCAAAATAAACCTCTAGAAAGGTTTGCCTAAGCTGAAGCCTTTAGCCAATAATGGCTACACATATCTGCTTGCTATGCTATGTTCTACAAATCATTACACCAGTTCTGCTGTGGTCAAAGCACTGGCATGCTTATGGAGAAAACATCTGCAGTAATGGCATTCACTGCATCCATCCACACTGAGGTAAACACATTATTCTTCCTCCTCAAGCTAAGGCCAGCTTCAGAGAAACCCAGAATGCTATTAAGGTCCTTTGGTATACTTACCTCTCATTCTATAAATGCTCCTAGTAGGATCAGTCCTACAAATGTTTCTAGTCACATGCTAGGACCAATGGCACAGGCACATAGGCGCAACACAGCAAACACACTATTTGCCCTGCATGACTAGGATGCAGATTTAACTCAGGCTGTTGTAAAACAAAGTTAAACAACTCTCTACAGGCCCAGCACTACTTTTGAGCCAGCTCTTTTTTAAAACAGTCGCTCTTAACTAATACTGGTTTGTATTTCCCTACTTGATAATGGAATTATCAAGTGTATCAATGGAATTGTCAAGTGTATCAATTCATACCTGGTAAGGTATGAACGTAATACACTACTTCTTAGTTTCTGCAGGAAATCAATATTTATAGAGCACATTTACATATTGAACACTACTTATGTTTAATCTTTTTCCTTTAGACTGATTTTAATGGTAAGATTCTTTCTTGGTGCAGCTATTTAAAATTATGCTATCCTCTGTACTCCAACAATCACTGACTTTTTAATTTATCTTCCTCTATCTATCATGTAGCCCTTACATCAGAATTAATTCTGTCAATTTCTCCTTTATTCTTATTTTTCCTATGTTGCTGTTTTATATTTTATTGTTGTTTTCACAGTACTTTTAATCTAAGATGCTCTTTTAAATGAATATCCTCTTTTTGTCATAGAAGCATAGAATAGTTAGGGTTGGAAAGGACCTTAAGATCATCTAGTTCCAATCCCCCTGCCATGGGCAGGGACACCTCACACTAAACCATGCCACCCAAGGCTTTGTCCAACCTGGCCTTGAACACTGCCAGGGATGGAGCATTCACAACCTCCCTGGGCAACCCATTCCAGTGCCTCACCACTCTAACAGGAAAGAATTTCTTCCTTATAAAGAATTTCTTCCTTATAATTTCTTCCTTGTCTATTTGGGCTTTTAGTCTTTTCACTATCTGGAAAGCTATGGAATCACTTTGTCTTAAAACAATGAAGGTTTAGTATCTATAGCATACAGTTTTAGGAGGATAATATTCCTAAACAGTAAGTTGCCCAGCACGTGGAGTAGCAAAAATAACAAACTGAGGAAAAATGTAATGTACTGTCCCTATTACGTTCCTAATGCATTTAGAAACACATTTTTATCATCAGACAGAAGAGGTGTACAATGAAACAGATTCTATAATTGCTACATATATTTAAATAGACCTGAAACAGCTGCTTTACTGACATGCTTTGTACTAATTTCCATTTGCAGCATATTTAGATGGCAATGCAACTCAATTTCAGAAGTGAAATACAAGATGAGCTATGAGAAATGTGAGAGAAATTTTAATTTAAGCCTAACAAGTGCATTTATTCCAATTATTTCAGCTGAACACTCTGAAAAATCCCAGTGTATGGCTTGATGCAGCTACCCAGATTTTCTTCTCTCTCTCTTTGGCTTTTGGAGGGCTGATTGCATTCTCAAGCTACAATTCACCAACGTAAGTAGAACTACAACCTTTATAAAATGCCTAAATTCCTGATGAATTTTGACCAATTTTCTGAAATTTTCAAAACTCTGTCCTTAGACTATTTATAAAGGATCTTATTTTTTTCTACAGGATTTTAACAGCTGTAGTCTCTCCAAAAGGCCAAAGAGACTTCCTAACAGGAAGGGGAGGGGAGAGAAATCTAAACCTTTTAAATGTTTGCAGAAATACCTGAGAGAATCACAGCTAAAATACTGCCTTTTTTAGCTACTTCATTTGTTTGAATGCTATTTCTAGAAATGACTGTGAAAAGGATGCTGTGACAGTAGCACTTGTGAACAGCATGACATCCCTCTACGCTTCCATCCCAGTCTTTTCTGTTTTGGGGTTTAAAGCAACCACAGACTACTGGGACTGCTTGGACAGGTAAGAAACTTGTGTTTCAATGCCTAAACAGATAATGTGTTACTTGAAAAACATGCATTTAGATAATTTATTTTCACTAAAAAAGAAAAGCATCTGTATAGAGAAGTCTAATATAAAAATAGAAAGTACTACGGCATTGAGACAAGAATGATCGGGGCAGCATCTGTAAGAAGCAAGACAAATAAAACAATCCATAGCAAGTAGCACACCAAGGATCACATCTCAACTAGTATTAGAAGTACTTAAAAAAACAATACCTTTTCCTGTTCCACTAGTTTCACTGAATTACTAAACAGAAGTGGTGGAAATTCTGGAGATTTGATAAAATCAAACATTTTTATCAAATCTGATAAAATAAAACAGGAATGTTCTAGAGACTGCATCTGCATAAAGTACTCAAAAGTTTGTATCTGAAAGAGGAGGCATTAAAAAGTCTGAATACTTTCTTGTAACTATTTTATATAAAAGTTCTCATTTAATATTTTCCTTTCTATTGTAAATAACAACACAGCAAGTAAATACAGCTTCCTGTTAAATCTGAATACACGGCAGAGCATTTCCAGCCACATCATCTGCATATATTTAAGCTAATGATATGTTGGTTTCTCTGGCAGGAACATTATCAGTATTATCAATGAATTTGATCTTCCGGAAGAAAGCATCATGCGAGATAACTACACAGCCTGGATTGGCCTCCTCAATTCATCACATCCAGAAAAAATTGCTGGACTCAAACTGAAAAGCTGTGACCTTCAGGAATTTCTTGATCAGGTACAATAATTTCTTTCAACAAAGTAACCCCTAAACAAAATATGCAGAAGGACTGGCATCTTCCGTTTTCTTTTAAGTACTTGTACTTTACTCGTAATGAATACATTATTTCACAATTTGAAATAGCAACACTGCCGTAGGACTAAAAAACTCTCTGGTACAGCATAAAAAATTACACATTATCATCACAAAACTGATCTTCAAAGGTGGTCCTACCTGGAGCCTACTACGGACACTAGATTCAGGCCTACTTTGTTTTACAGGTATAAGCATAACAGGGGAAACACATCTAGCTGAAAGATTATAGAAAACAGGATGATGAATGGGAGTTTCCTAAATCAATATCTATTAAAATGTTCACTCTTTGCCTTCAATCACATATATGACCAGGAGGAAGGTATCATCACTGTCTTCTCCTTTACCCTTCTTTCCATTCCCTCTTGTCTTCTTCATTTTAACTCCTCTCTGCACAGGATCTCACCTATATTTTAAATCCTTTTCCCCTAAACCCCCTCCCCCACCAAAATACATCAGGATTCTCTCTCCTTCCTTCTTTTCCAAATCTCCTAAATAATTTTTCCTATCACTAAACACAGATGTTTTTTCTTTGTTTACTTCTCAAACCTCATTTCACTTGCTCCAGTAATTCCATGAGTCCTGTAACTGTCATTTACTACTCATGCATTTGCACTCCTCCCTTACAAGGCCTTATCACCTAATGAGAAAGAACAGAACTCTCTTGCTGCTGGAGTAGCAATCATAACCTTACCTAGATCCCATGTTTAAAGTGGCACTAACAAAAGAACTGCTATTTCAATTACAGCTCTCAGATCTGCTTTACTCCAGACCTGTCTCTGTGAGAGCCAAGATTCTGCTCTATGATTGTCTGCACATCTCTGATAGACCATTTAAAATTAAAACCTCCACAAGCCCTCTCCACTACCCATTTTCTCAACTGGTGGCTGCCACAGAGCCCCACAGTGGGGCCAGCACCCTTGACTCCAGGGAAGGACAGAAGTGTGTTATAATTCTATATGCATAAGAAACTACATTTACACCATTATAATATGTATTTTTATCTGTGAATTCTGCAGAGTGTATCAGGAACTGGCCTGGCTTTCATCATTTTCACTCAAGCCATCATTATCATGCCAGGCTCTCAGGCCTGGGCTGTCCTGTTTTTTGTAATGCTGTTCTGCCTGGGCCTTTCCTCTATGTTTGGGAACATCGAGGGAGTCTTCACTCCTCTTCTAGAAGTTCAAATTATATCTAAATCAATACGCAAAGAGGTATTATCTGGTAAGATATTTGCTTCACTTTGTTCAAAGAAGGTGGCTTCTTTACAGATGCGCAAACTACCAACTGCTTACCAAACATCATAGGGGATTAAGAATCAGTAATATTAATTTAGTTATCTCATAGTGTTAGTAAGGGCAGTGGATTGTGTTTGCAGGAGACAAGCACATAGATGTGGTGACAGTTATGGCAGAAGCTGTCAGATAACAGTATTATATGGCCGTTGCCAGTTTTTTTCTCAGCTTGTTTCTGTCTGAGAAAGCTTGTTAAATTGCTATTCCTGGAGTCAGGTTTACCCTGAACTGCTGTAGACACAAGAACAAGCCTTGTCTTCACTTAAGCCTTTGGTATCTCAACAAGTCACTTTCAGGCAACCAGTGACATCAGCTGGTTAGCCATAACCACCTGTGCACAACCTCACCCGGCTGTCACAACTATAAGGTAGGTCATTAAACCCTATTTCATTCAGGTTTATGCTGCTACACAATCACTCTTTTTTTCCAACCAGATTTGCATATCCCACATGCCCTTGGTCATTGTGCTTGTAGTAAGTGTGGTTAAAGTCCTTCCCAAATCTTTGCTCTTGAAGCCAAGCCATCAATGCTGCTACAGATTATTTCATATTTACTGTGAACACACCAGAGTACAAAATTACCACTCGGAAAACAAGGAATGAGTGCATGAAATCCTGCTCTTGCACCAAAAGCAGAATCATTTCAACCAGAGATAGTTGCTGACCCCAACCTGCTCCTCTAGAACCAGAACTGGTGAGAGCCTGAGATCCTACTGTGAAACTGATCTAGAAAAACTGGTCTAGAAATATTTCTGGCAGTTTGAAGTAATGAGTTAATACTAGGGCAATGTGCCCTTTTAAATTATTATGGGGAATATTGCTGTCATGTCTTGCTGTGGCATCTAAATTATACCCTTCTCATTTTACAACTTTTTATGTAAAAATAAATTTATTTAGAATTTGCTAATGTAATTATATCACTTTTTTTGTTTTCTTAAAAAAAGAACCCTGGAACCATTTTTTGACAGCATTGAACCAAAGGCCATCTCAGAGTCAGAAGCAGTTAGTAACACAAAAGAAGGATATACAAACTGTTTTACAGCCCATGTCTGCATTCAGCAACACTTTCCCTCCTTTGTACACTTTCTCTCAATTACCCTAAATCCATATCTTGGCTAAAGGAGAACTGAATGTACAGAGTGTGATGAAACTTAGACCATACACACCAGGACACAAGAGACATACACATTTGCAGCTCTGGGCCCTTTGAGGATAAGGGGGGCAGAGTCCTTACACTTCTTAGGTGCTGGCTGCTGCATGTTGAGCCTATTGACTGCATGGAAATGAGGGCACCTGAAACTCAACTACATCAGTCAAAATTTAGCATAAGACAGCACAGCCTAGCCCAGCCCAGTCTATCTGCTGGAAGTATTAAAAACTGAAGGATGCTCTGAGTCACACAAGTGCATTCCTTCAGCAACAGGGTGGTTGGTGCCTCTTGGCCAACACATGGTGGAAAACTGAGTTTGGGAAGTGATATCAGCTCCCCTAAGGGAAAAATAGGTTGTTGTAGCTCCACAGAGAGAGAGAATAAGTATCACTAGAACAAGACCAAAATTAATTTAGAACAAAAATATACTTACCAAGTTCAGTTCAGTACTCCAGTAACAAAGATATCTTTTTTTTTCTTCAGGTATAATATGTCTAATTTCTTTCCTCATTGCTCTGTGTTTTACGCTGGGTTCGGGGAGTTACTGGATTGACATTTTTGACAGCTATGCAGGCACGGTGCCTCTTCTAGTCATTGCTTTCTTTGAAGTGGTCGGGGTTGCATATGTCTATAAAATTAAAAGGTATGTTGGAAACAGACAATTTTTTTGGCATAAGAGACATGCATTTTCCTCTCCATCCATGTATATTACATACAGGTATGCAATATTATCTTATTTCTGTAGTACTTGCCAGTTCTGCGACTGTAGTTATCATTCTTTGCTTTAAGTCTCCTATTTTCGTAAAACAGGAGGGGTAATCTCTGCATGGCACTTACTGAAGGGCAGATCTTAGGTTTAAGGCTAGAAAATGAACAGCTATTGTAGCTCTTTGGCCAAGAGGAGTTACACTGCCTTTCAAACATCCTCCTGTTACTGCCCTTTTGTTCTGTACTCTTGTATTTTTCCCTCTGATTTTTTTAAAATGATTTTTCCCCTCAGACTTCATAGTAAGCAACATGCAGTAAATTCCCCATATTGAAAGGCTCAACCTGCAAGCTGAGAATCTCTGCAAACTGCTCTCTTTAAAAGCTTTCCTACACTGTTTGTAATTGTAAATGCCAGAAAACTTATCTCTTATTATAAAATAGTAAGAGGTATATGTAAAAAATCAGTTCCATGTCCAAATGACTGCCACTACTGACTGCAAAGGATGCTGGTTCAGGTTGTTGTATTATATTACTGCTGTAATATTTTCATCCCTTATTTGTCCTTAGAAACTTTAGACTAGGTGCTCGAGTAATGTAAACTGACAAAGTAAACAGATGATTCATCCCTGGTAGACATCAATAAAGACCTACTTTATTGATATTATTATTTATTTAAGTCTATAGTAAGTTATTGAAGAAGCACATGGAATAGAAAAGATTTAGGAAGCTGCAATAGTACAGAAGTTGTTTAAAACTTGGTTATGAAAATGTTTTAACTTACAGAAAAAGATGAAAAAGTGATAATGTTATGACTTAGATCTGACATCTACCTCCTCTTAAAAGGTTCAGTAAAGATGTGAAATGCATGACTGGACGAAAACCCAATCTCTACTGGCAGATCACATGGAAGTTTATTAGCCCTCTGCTCCTGCTAATCGTCTTCCTCGCTTTTGTTACTCTTTGGATACAGAAGCCATCAAGTTATGCAGCCTGGAACCCTAAATATGTATGTTCCTAAATATTTTTGAAACTTCTAATAAATGCCAAGAGATGTATGTTTTTTCTCCCTTACCAGATCCTTTAGAATCATGACCACCTACTGCTTACCTACATAACTCAGCCTGAAGTGATGCAATGCTCAGAATGAGAAGGCTGCAGTATGTACAGAGGTTACACATGCTAAAAAGTGTTTATGCCACGAGCCTCTTCTTGAGAAGTCCCACGTACTTCATGCTCCATATTTCTTATCAAGGAGTGTCTCCTCCAAAATCCATGGAGTATTACCATCCCAAAATAAAACTCATAGCCACAAACTTGCAGAAATGTCAGTATCATATTTCCCTTGAAATCTCTCATTTAAATCTTCCTTATTTGGATAACAGCATGCTCAATAATTGCTGAAAGTACTTGCTTTGAGTACTAACAAGAATAATCAGAGCTTAAGCAAGAGAGTAAAAGTCTGATAACTGTGGGGAACCCCTGCATCCCCAGGAATCTGTCACATTTCCAGCTATAAAACTTTGAAACTATAAACCATTTATGGTCATCTTTAAACCCATGAGAAGGGTATACAGAGGACACGGCTACTGAGTGCTACTGTAGAACAGGAGTAAAACTTTTGCTGTCCTTACTATAACAGCATAAGAAAATGCAAGTGGAAATGTTAGCAAAATGTAAGTGTACATACCAATTATTTCTTTTGCTTGCTTTTTTATCTCCATAGGAAGGCTTCCCTATGAAAGAGGAGAAAGTGTATCCACCTTGGGTACTGGCCATCTGTGTGCTGTTAGCTGTTCTTCCTTGTGTATTTGTACCTCTGGTAGCAGTCTTCCATCTGATCAAACAAATGTGCAGAAGTAAGGACTCAAGCTTTGTACAACCAGAAGTGTTTTCATGTCAGGGGTCTAGTATCAACTTTTCTCATCCAAAAGAATCAATACCAATTGTATCTGTCTGCAAAAAAAAGTAGGACAGCCTTTGTTAGACATGACTAGCTGTTGTATGGTATCATCCAACCAACCTGGTTTATGCAGTTCATATGCTTACAGCCAGTCACCAGCACTCTATAAACAGTGCTGCTGTTTCCTTTATTTTCACCCAGTTTCGCAAGTTACATTAATACTGTCCCTCCTACAACCTGTGCTGAATCCTACATACTGATCTAGTACCCACCCCATTGCTTTAACCCTTTTCATGCATTACCAACTTCATGTCTCTCCAGCCAGAATTTAAACTTGCAAAGCCTGCTAGTAATTGCAAATGCCCTGTCTTCCCTCACTTCCCTTCTGAAAGAACAAGTCTATTCCAAAGAGTCAGCAATTCTTACTTAGAACAATTCTAATGTTGGAGCACAAGCACCCTCATTTCATTCTCTGACTTTCCTCTGAGAGATGTAGAATGGAAGCTCTTGAAGAGTAAGGACTCCTCCTGCTCACTACACTATCTTTTGTAAGTCCAAGCTTTGCAAAGAGCAAAAATAAAGCATTGGCAGTTAAAAGAATGTACATCAAATAAATCTGAGTAGTTAATTTTGCACAAATCTCTTACTTTATCAGATTCCAGGATTTCTTGTAGTGGAAAACAAATGTGCCCATTTTTTTCACCTTAATTTCTCATACAGAACACAGTAAGTAAATAGTGTAATAGAAATGCAGATGTGTGGAAGCCCCTCAGTGAGCTGCAGCCTTACATGACATGACAACAAAATAAAATTACTCTTCATTTAAAAATAGGTTTTCCTGCAGTGGCCTGCAGATCCTAGCCACTCTGCAGTGATGTGAGATGAGGAGTCCTTTGCTGAGATACCTGAGCAAACAGCACCTCTGAAAAAATATAGAAGTATGTGAGGATAAGGTATGACTAAGCCTTTAGGCTTAGTAATTAAGAGACTCAAGGAAAGGAGAGGAAGATTAAGGAAAATTGAAGCAATTTCAGTATTTAGCCTTGTGATAGGCTAGACACTAGCACGGCTTTGTAATAGGTAATGGGAATTCAGCCACACAGCAAAGATGAATGAGACCGACAAACTACAGAGCAAAAGCTGTTACATGACACCTTGAAATGTAACTGGTTTTTATCTTGCTGCTTAAGGAAAAAGCAGGGTAAAAAGAGAGAAATAAGTTGGCTTTTTCTAGAGTTTTCTTTTTTTACGTTTAGCATCCCCCTCACATAGCTGCTGCTGCAACCTCCTGTCCTGCAACTGGCCTAGACTAACTCTTCTGGGCACTAACAGTACTAGAAACAGCAGCATATATTTTGCCACACCACATCCACAGCACACTGTGCTTCTGCCTCCTTGAAGGAAATGCAGTTAACTGCCTACACACACAGCAGCTGCCACACCATAACCTCCTGGCACTTCCCACTATGTGGGATGAGTAGTATCACCTGCAGAACAAACAAGTGCTTAGGCTCCATGTTTTTATTTCTGAGAACCATGGACTTGGTCAGTGGTATGATGATGTCCGTCAGTTCCCCATGATAGCCTGCCAACAGCCCCAGCCCTTCAAGTCAATAGTGGGTACCACAGCATGGAAACACAGCTTCTGTCAGCAGAAGCCTCGCAACTCACAAAGCTCCAAGCAAACGACCATCTCCCTTATGAGGAGAGGCTGAAGGAGCTGGGTCTCTTTAGCTTGGAGGAGACTGAGGGGTGACCTCATCAGTGTTTACAAATATGTAAAGGGTGGGAGTCAGGATGATGGAGCTAGGCTTTTTTCAGTGATATCCAGTGGTAGGACAAGGGGCAATGGGTGTAAACTGGAGCATAGGAGGTTCCATGTTAACATCAGGAAGAACTTCTTTACTGTGAGAGTGACAGGGCACTAGAACAGGTTGCCCAGGGGGGTTGTGGAGTCTCCTACATTGGAGATATTCAAGGCCCGCCTGGACAAGTTCCTGTGTGATGTACTCTAGGTTACCCTGCTCTTGCAGGGGGGTTGGACTAGATGATCTTTCAAAGTCCCTTCCAACCCTTGGGATTCTGCAGTTATGCACTGCAGAGGCTCTTGAAAAGGACATAGAAAATTTAAATTGCCACTCTGCCTGTTGCAAATTAAGTTTGAAAGGTTACGAGTAACAAAAAGGCTTCCATAAAAAATGAGTAATCAAAAAGCCCCAATATAATATATATATATATTATATATATATAATATATATATAGTCACATCTCTGACTACAGATAGCTATTCATTAGTATCATATATGCAGAGTATATGCAGCAAATTTGTCAGAGATCTGTTCTTAAAAAAACCAAACACATCCAACTGACACAGACACAAGCTGAGAAAAGAATTAAACTACATATAACAAAACTATTGAGTCTATAAATCTGTCTGAAGCTACTGTGACAGCACTCACAGAGCTCCTGACTTCTGAGTTGTCCCTTCCCATTCACCAGAAGGGAGACTTCGTGGGTTGCCAGACACAGAGTTCAGCATGGGAGGGGAAGACTTGAGGGGAAAACAATTTTGAGCTCCAGTAACTACAACTCAAGGCAAGCAAATGCGCTAGCCAAAGTTACTTTTTAGCCAAAGCAGGCATGTAGAAAATGTGTTGAGCAACTCTTGCAGGAACATAACTTTTCCGCTCTCAGTGCACTTCCGATGTGACCTCTACTAAAATTGCTGTGCCAGAACTGTAGCTTTTTTCCAGTCGATTAGTGCTACAGTCTTCCCCTTCCTATTCCTAAGAAGCACAGCATCCTATAGGTACTATAGTCTCTTGAATAGCATAACTCTTACTTGAATAAGCATATGCACTCCAACATGAAACTGAATGTGTTGAAGTCCTGCATACTAAGCACTTTCTACTTCAGCATAATCTCCTCCCAATCTCATCTGCATATTCCATCAGAAACTTTGCTATAATACTCTGCTGTGAACTCATACTGTTCTGACAGAGAAGACCTCTCTAGAACTGTCTAGGCTGTAAGGACAGCCTAGATTATTGTGGGTAAATGTGTAAAGGACACAGGCATGGTGATGTTCAGCCTTAAGAAGAATCCATACCCCTAAGACAAGGAGCTTAAAAACCTCATCAAGGAAGAAGTCTCAGAAGGAGCATGCAGTGAGAAATGCTCCATCCCTGGCAGTGTTCAAGGCCAGGTTGGGTGGAGTCTTGGGTAACATGGTCTAGTGTGTGGTGTCCTACCCATGGTAGGGGAGTTGGAACTAGATGGTCTTAGGGGCCTTTCCAACCGTAATTATTCTATGATTCTGTGATATATAAAACATACATTAAACAACCAGCTTTAACACTGAAATTTTGGCACTTATTAGTTGTATTCTCCAAAGCATAACATTTCTAACCTGTGCATCTTGCTAGGTACTGCCATGAAATGCACTTGCCCTGTGCATGTAACTGTCTTTCAGCATATAATGCAGCTGGACAGGATGTTAAGGATTACTGTAAAATAAAGGTATTGGAGACAAGGACACATTATTGCAAATAACCAGGCAATTTATTATAAAATAGTCTGTAACACAACAAAGCAAAGAACACTTCTTCAGAAACAACATGCTGAAACATGAAAGTAGATCTGTGTATCCAGAACATAGCTTAATGATCCCTTCATCAATAACATGGAAATTACAGAAGGAAACATAGTCTATTACTTCAAATAGCCTGTAAATTTACAGACAAGCACAAACAAGAAGGTATTAACAAAACTGTCTGCTCTTTTTAAGTCCTTGTGTGGTATCTGAGAAACAAACATGGGAAACTTCTGAGTGAAGTTGCTTTCTGTCCACTACCAAAATAAACTAGAGACAAAAGTCATCTGGAGATGTAACATCTACTTTCAAATCTGGAAAACAAATATGAAATAAACTTCAATCATTTAGTCCTGGATAGTTTCGAAATCTTTATGTAAAGATGGTTCTGCCGCTGCCTTCAGTAGTGCCCTAGTATTCTTTGGGATCTTCCTGAATAGCTGCATCTTGCCTACAAAAATACCAGAAAAAAAACATTACTCCTGCAAGTAACTAACAATTCTGGTTTAGAGAAAATGATAGTAATATAATGAAATCAAAACTAGATGAATCCAATTAAGAGGTTGGAACACCTGGAATATAGAGACAAAAAAAGCAGTAGTAAAATATGCTAATATTCTCCTGCACTTAAATCAGCCTAACAAATAAAAAGGTTAAAAGTCACATGTGAAAATATTAACAAACTAAGAAAGATGCAAATTCCCCTACTACGTCATAGAATCATAGAATAGTTAGGGTTGGAAAGGACCTTAATATCATCTAGTTCCAACCCCCCCTGCCATGGGCAGGAACACCTCACACTAAACCACATCACCCAAGGCTTCATCCAACCTGGCCTTGAACACTGCCACGGATGGAGCATTCACAACCTCCCTGGGCAACCCATTCCAGTACCTCACCACCCTCACAGTAAAGAATTTCTTCCTTATATCCAGTCTAAACCTCTGCTGTTTTAAGTTTCAAGCCGTTACCCCTTGACCTATCACTACAGTCCCTAATGAACAGTCCCTCCCCAGCATCCCTGTAGGCCCCCTTCAGATACTGGAAGGCTGCTACGAGGTCTCCACGCAGCCTTCTCTTCTCCAGGCTGAACAGCCCCAACTTTCTCAGCCTGTCTTCATATGGGAGGTGCTCCAGTCCCCTGATCATCCTCGTGGCCCTCCTCTGGACTTGTTCTAACACTTCCATGTCCTTTTTATGTTGAGGACACCAGAACTGCACACAATACTCCAAGTGAGGTCTCACGAGAGCAGAGTAGAGGGGCAGGATCACCTCCTTCAACCTGATGGTCACACTTCTTTTGATGCAGCCCAGGATATGCTTGGCTTTCTGGGCTGTAAGCACACACTGAAGCTGGCTCATGTTCATTTTCTCATTGACCAACACCCCCAAGTCCTTCTCCGCAGGGCTGCCATGAATTTCTTTTTTGCCCAACCTGTAGCTGTGCCTGGGATTGCTCCATCCCAGGTGCAGGACCTTGCACTTGGCATGGTTAAACTTCATGAGGTTGGCATCAGCCCACCTCACAAGTGTGTCAAGGTCCCTCTGAATAGCATTCCTTCCCTCTAGCGCATCAACAGAACCACACAGGTTGGTGTCATCGGCAAACTTGTTGAGGGCACACTCGATCCCACAGTCCATGTCAGCGACAAAGATGTTAAACAAGACCAGTCCCAACACTGATCCCTGAGGGATACCACTCGTTACTGATCTCCAGCTGGACATTGAACCGTTGACCACAACTCTTTGAGTGCGACCATCCAGCCAGTTCTTTATCCACCGAGTGGTCCACCTATCAAATTGATGACACTCCAATTTAGAGACAAGGATATTGTGTGGGACAGTGTCGAATGCTTTGCACAAGTCCAGGTAGATGATGTCAACTGCTCCACCCCTGTCCATCACTTTTGTAGCCCCATCATAGAAGGCCACCAAATTGGTCAGGCAGGATTTCCCCCTAGTGAAGCCATGCTGGCTGTCACCAAGCACCTTGTTGTTTTTCATGTGCCTTAGCATGCCTTGCAGGAGAATCTGCTCCCAGATTTGCCAGCCACAGAGGTGAGACTGACTGGTCTGTAATTCCCCGGGTCATCCATTTTCCCCTTCTTGAAAATGGGGGTTATATTTCCCTTTTTCCAGTCGTTGGGAACTTCACCTGACTGCCAGGATTTTTCAAATATGATGGCCAGTGGCTTTGCAACTTCATTAGCCAGCTCCTTCAGGACCCGGCGGATGGATTTCATCAGGGCCCATGGACTTGTGTACATTCAGGTTCTTAAGATGGTCTTGAACCAGATCCTCTCCTACAGTGGGCCCAATGTCTAGGTTTTCACAGTCCCTGCGTCTGCCTTCCAAGACTTGGGTGCTGCGGTCAGAGCCTTTGCCAGTGAAGACCAAGGCAAAGAAGCCATTCAGAACCTCAGCCTTCTCCAAATGCTGTGTAGCTAGTTCTCCCGATAGCTTCCGGAGGGGGCCTACATTTTCCCTAGTCTGTTTTTCAGCCACTATGTATCTATAAGATCCCTTCCTGTTATCTTTAACATCGCTTGCCAAGTTTAGCTCCAATTGGGCCTTAGCTTTCCTAACTTGGTTCCTAACTTCCCGGACAACATCCCTGTATTCATCCCAGGCCACCTGTCCTTGTTTCCACCTTTTATAAGCCTCTTTTTTCCTGTGAATTTTTCTCAGCAGCTCCTTACCCATCCAAGGAGGTCTCCTGGCCCTCCTACTGCACTTCCTTCTAGTCGGGATGCAACACTCCTGAGCCTGTAGCAGGTGATCCTTGAATATTAACCAAGAGTCTTGGGCCCCCCCGCCCTCTAGGGTTATATCCTGTGGAACCTTGCTAAGCAGGCTCCTGAAGAGGCCAAAATCTGCTCTCTTGAAGTCCAGAGCAGTTCAGGGGCCTCAAGCTTCAACTCTAACTCATGGAGGAAAGAAGGAGGCTGCTGACCAGGGAAGCTGGGAATTGGTAAAAAAAAAAAAAAACCAACCAAAGGAGGAAGAGAGCAACTAAAAGCAAGGGGCTGCCTCCTAAATCTGCTGTACCCACCCAGAACCGCTTTGCTGTCCTGCAGGGGGCTGATGAGGAAATGCACTTGCATCAGAAACAGTCGGCTGGTGCACTGGTACAGAAGATCTCTACTGGTGCCGCCAGGAAAAAGCGGCGGGTTGTAGTAGTAGGGGACTCTGCCTTGAAAGGGACAGAAGTGCTCATCTGTCAGCCTGACCCGGTCGCAAGGGAGGTGTGTTGCCTACCTGGGGCACAGATTAGGGATGTTGCAGAGAGGCTGCCTGCTCTAGTAAGTCTCACGGACTATTACCTGCTTCTAGTGATACATGTGGGTGCTAGGGATATAGATAGTAGTAGCCTGAGGAGTATAAAGAAGGACTACAGAGCTCTGGGAGAGGTGGTTAGGGGCTCTGAAGCTCAGATAGTCTTTTTGACAATTCTCCAAGACACAGGGAGGACCTTCCAAAGGCAAGGAGGATTGGACAGGTTAATAAATGGTTAAAAGGGTGGTGTCATAGTCAAGGGTTTGGGTGTCTTGAACATGGGGCCCAAATTTGTAGGCCAGGCCTACTG
The DNA here is from genome assembly GCF_012275295.1 of Melopsittacus undulatus. Taxonomy (NCBI): domain Eukaryota; kingdom Metazoa; phylum Chordata; class Aves; order Psittaciformes; family Psittaculidae; genus Melopsittacus; species Melopsittacus undulatus. The sequence continues at coordinate 65,893,979 of NC_047527.1, read as the reverse complement.
GGGTCTGGTGGAGCTGCTCTGATAAAGAAAGGGAAGAGTGGTTTTGCTGGGAGGCTTGCCAGACTTTTCAAGGATGCTTTAAACTAGATGTGTTGGGGAAGGGGGGCATCATTCCATCCCAACACACCCAGTCGGTTGCCAGCACCTATAATATATGTTCGGAGCAATGTAGGGATATTCCAGCCACTCCGCCAATGAGCTGGCTTCATTTGGAGCTCAGCTCAGATGCCTCTATACAAATGCCCGTAGCATGGGGAACAAATGAGGAATTAGAGATGTGGGCACATTTACAGGGCTATGATATAATAGGCATCACAGAAACACGGTGGGATGGCTCCTTTGACTGGAGTGTTGGAATGGAAGGTTACAGGCTTTTTAGAAAAGACACGCCCAGTAGGAGGGGAGGGGGAGTTGCCCTTGTAACACTTCTTTGTTTGGATTTAAGATTTATTTATTTTTTAATATAAGATTATTTATTAATAACTATATACACGAAAAAAGGCCTTCCATTAAACCATAGTGATGTTGAAAGACCCTATTTTAAACAATGCTAAGGACAAGGGACAGGTCCTGTGTGGTTGCTAATGTTTACCTGCAGCAGGAAGGTATTCCCGAACTGCTTCTTTCCCCCCACCTCTACTTTCAGATATGACAAAGTAGCCTATGCTTGGAACTGACACATTAAAAAAGAAAGAAAATAAAGAAATAAAATCACCTTGTGCTATAAGACTGGCAACAATTCTCTCCAGAGTGTTTCCTTATAAGAGAAGAGGAAGGCTAACTGGCTAAGGGTGGCTAACTGGAAAGCCACCCTTAGGGTGGAAAATTTTGGAGAATAAACAAGGCTCTTGGGAATGGCATTTTTATGAATATAACAGTTTTGAAACAATGAAGGTCACCGAGTCTAACATCAACATTATAGACAATAAAAAGGACCTTTTAAACATTAGGAAGAACATGTAAAATCCTAGCAACAGTTAAAGTCCGTTCCCTAAAGAGAGGTGGCAAAATTGTCAATGATGCAGAAAGGCATAAGTGCTCAATAAACATTTGTTCTGTCTTTGGAAAGGAGACGGATGATGCACTTATATCTTATCATGATAAGGAAAGGCTCTTGCTTCTTTCTCCACTGGTAATAATAAGAGGGATGTTAAACAGTAACTATATTTTAAATACTTAACTCTGACAAATGACGACAACTTGTACTGACAAGCCCCTGATGTTGATATTCAACAGGTTTTGGAACTGTGGGGAAAAAAACCTCCTCCACAAAACCTATGAGCTTGATACCGATTCCCATGAAGAGTAATGGAAAGGCATGTGCAGGGATACAAGAAAAAAAAAGTGAAGTTTATATCAAATCCTGTCAACAACCTGATCTTACAGGGGTAGTAGGTTTTATATAGCTGATACAAGCTCCAAAATGAGAACAAAAAGTGTAGTTAAGTCAACACAGGTACTATTACCTGTCTTTGTTATCTCTGTGCTACAGCTTGCTGTGCCATATAGAGATACTGAGCTAACCTCACAGGAACACACCCCAGAACCACTGACTTCCCTGCCACAGCTACTCTGACATCTTACACATGCTACCTGATTACCAGAAGACAAACTTAAGTTAGCTCTGGTATCTCTAACATACTGCCCAGCACTGTAATAACCTTCTTTACAGCACGGTGATGCGATTCTAACAACACTACACAGGAATAAGTCTGATGCAGGCCAAACAAAGCTAACTTTCAAGACTGAGCAGAAAACTATCAATAGCTCTTTAAAATTATTTTAGTGCATTCCTGCAGGATTCAGAGTCTTAATATCTTATTAAATTTAGAAGAAAAATACAAATATAAATGCCATGTACAATCAGGTGACTGAAAAACAGCCTTCATCTATGATCAAAGATCTTAAGAGACATGCAGATAATGATGCACGTTCATACTAAGGGTATGCACATGAGTTACCACTACAGATCACAAGATGCCTTTGTACTACTTTACCAGCACACTGATGCTTCACCTTCCCTCCTGTTTAGCCCTGACATGGGGCATATAGTGCTTTCTCAGTTGTCTTACAAAAACAGTTTGGAATGATTTTTAAGACCTCAACCGACCCTTAAAAGAAGCAGAAAGACATGTGGAAGCAAATATAGATGCAGGCAAAGCACCTCTCAAAATTAGTCACTGGTAAATATTCAAGTTATACGACAAGCTGACACTAAACAGCTACCCTCCTGCCAGATTACCTAGCAGATGTTTTGGGAGCTTTTCATATAAACAACAGCTACAGAAGTGCTCCACTACATATTGAGTCAACCCCTGCAGCACAGGTGGAATGGGGCTAGTGGAAGTACAGGTAAGATTTCATGGGGCAATAAGCAAATAGAGATCTCAAAGATGGCACTCAAGTTATTTGGGCCCCAGTGATCTGTTGGCCAATCACAGGAAATGCTTCTGCCATAAAAGTTCCAGAGTAAAAACAAGGGCTTTTTTCCCTGCTAATTGTTTAGGGAGCCATTAGGCAAAAATCTTTGAACCCTTGATCTTTCAGCAGTGTATTTGAAGCCTCAGACATTTCCAAAAGAAAGTAGGCCTTGTAGATAGAGTTTTCCCAACATTATGAATGTGAAGAACAGATTCTGCCTCAGAGAAGGTTAAGATTTATGAAAGAATAGCTGGAAATCACTCTTTTAAAGAGAATGTCACCAGTAATTTTCTACTTGCCTTTGGACATTTCCTGCTCTACCCCCACAATACTCAGCAAGCACAGCATTAATAGTTCTCCCCAAGAATTGAGGAAACGAGGTTATTCCATTTCTGCAAGGGCAATTCTCACTGCCAGAGAAGCTAACAGACAGATGATCAGCTTTCACTTCTTGGGGTAGAATCTACGCATACAGCATTAGGCCTGGACCACACACAAGTTTAAGGTCAGTACTGTGGGTAGGCAAGGGGCTGCACAGGTACAGCCAAAGAAACCTAACAATAATCATTATTCAAATTAGGAAAATTCCACCTCTACTTCCCTGACCATTTTCCCTGGCATCTGTGGTGGTGTGATTTTGTGGACAGTGAGAGCACTTTTATGGCAGATGCAAACACCCATGGAAAATGAGATTCTGCTGAACAACAAAGCTGCCTGGGGCTGTACCTCCAGTCTGAATGTACTGTCAGATTCAACAGCAAAGCATGCACAGAGAAAAAGGGGGGAGCTTTGGCATAGGTTGTGGTCTGACAGTGTAAGAGCAAAGTCTTCAGCATTACGGATGAGAATTCAGAGGTGCTTGATATGGATCTTAGGGAAGTCACACAGCTCCCAGAAAAGCTGTTATCCTACTGAGTGTGACCACTGCACTCTCTGCTCAGCTTTTCAGTTTCTGTCCTCTCCAAATGAAGCAAGCAGCCAACTCTTCCCTTCCTGGACACAGGCCTCTTTCCCCTGGTAGTTCTAGAAGGGCTGAACAGAACTGGCTTCTCAGCAGCAGTGAGAATCAGACTTTGCGCCTCTGATTTTGGTGTCAGTAAGTAACTCTGAGAGAAGGAACTTCCCTGGAAGAGGCCACTGGAGGTCTGCTCCATACAGAAAGACTGTACCTGGCCAGAACACACATGGTGCAGTCCCAATGATCAGTTTGTTTTCTGTAAATGTTTGTCATCTTTGATACATTCACACTGCACTAAAACTCAGACTGTTTGCACCCAGGCATATGCGAAGGAAACACATGCTTCCAAAACCAGATCTACTCTTTTTCTGGGGCACTGGGCCCTCAGCACAGGTATCAAAGGAAGCTTGAGATACATTTCAAGTCAAATAGGGATTATCCTTGAACCAGACTGAAGAACTCCTCAGTATTGTATAATAAACCCCCCCAAGTAATGACTCATTCAGAGCGTGAATTCCACAGTCGGTGCTGAGAGTCTGGCCTTCACTGCCGCTAAATTCAACTACAGCACTGACCACTTCAGAAAAAACCTACTGCTGCTCACTTTTGATAACTTAGAACTGAAAATTCTGTTATTTCTGTGCCTGCCCTGGGGACAGACGGCACAAGTGGTCAAAGAGACAGCTCCCCATAGGCCAGATACACAGACAGGTTCTTTCAACAGCACAGAAGAGTCAGAGATTTGCCAAACACCACTCAACTCTATTACAGTACAGCATATGCAGCATAGCAAGTGCTTCTGTTTCAAAGTGACCCTGGTGACACTTCTTTTGGTAAGAGTTTACACTGCAGGAGGAACTTACTTACTTGCCAGTTAATACAGTTTGAAAAAATAGAAACCTGAGCATTCATGCATCATTTAGTTAAACCTGCTAAGAATGCTTATATGATTAACTCAATCTTAGATAGCTTTCTGAACTGTAGAAAGTTATTTAGTTCCAAGCATCAACAACTATTCCATAAGAACAAGGCTCTAGAACATGCAGTGCTGAAAACCCCGCCATTTTAATTTGCCTACTCATGCATACTAAATTTGATTAAAATCAGAAAGCTCATTAATGTAGATTTTAGAAAAACATTTTATGGTAGGAAAACTTAAAAAAAAAATCCATTAGATTCCAAGTTTTATTACAAGTACCCATATTTCAAACTCCCCAAAATAACTGAATACTTACAGGCTTTTAGAGGGTTAAGCAGGCATTTGTAAATAACTCTGTGTTTTGACAGCTTGACAGTGAATGCATGGTAGCAGAGCCATTCTGCCGCCTCAGAAGGGAACATACCAGCTGCACCTTTCTTACCTAAAGTAATCCCTGGAAGCAGAACATGAAAATAATGTCACTGAAAATTATGATCATGAAGAACAGTGTCTGATCAATCCTTGCTTTCTAATTACTCCAAGATTTTCTACTAAAAATCTGTGTAGTCAATGAAATCTCCTATGTCAGAGGAGAAGTCAAAACTAAAACATGAAGCGTTTCAGTATCTTTGGAAAACTGAGTTTAGGAAAAGAAATAACCTGAGATTCCTATTATGCACTCAGTGTTTTTCATTCCTGATCTTTATCTCAAAATTACATAATCTGACTGCACATTCAAGACATTTTATTTGTCAAATAAAAAAAGCCAGAAAACCCCACGCTGCTTCATTGCCATTAACATACTATACCTTTGTTATTTGCTTTCACGATACTATAGCAGCATGATGCAGTCTCAGAGATGATTCTTAGGAAGAAATTAGGATTGTTTCTAACTTGCTGGTTGAATGGAAGTTGGAGAACACAGGCATGAAACCTGTTCATAAAAACAGCCTATTTAATCACATCATTTGCAATTTCAAGTGAAACTATAATTACCTACCTTAGGCACTAAACAACATTTAAAAGCACACAACATTCTGCAGCTATATCAACACAGCATATGACACCTCTCCTATATACACACACATGTGATATTTGTTTCTAAATTTTGTGCTGAAAGAAGATCTTGAAGCAATCTGCCTTGGTAATGGAATTCTCTTCCGAGGACGATGACTGTCTTATGTGAAGGGAAAGTTAAGCTGTGCATCCTCACCAACTCCATATCACAGACCATGCAGCCAGAGAACACCCATGTGACACAGTGTAAGAAGAAGAAAAACCAAACCCCAGAACAAATTATGTTCAGGAATTCGGGAAAACAGACCTCCAAATGACATAGTGTTTCACAGAGCAGCATCCCTACTCTTTTGTCTAGAAACATTACTTGCATTCTAGGCTCCTTTACACCTTTGTTCAGACATATTTTAAAACTGCTTTTTTTTCAGGAGGAGCAGGGGAGGGAGGGCTGAATATAGTCAACAATTACAATGATGATTGTTAATTACTTGATAATGTGTATACTTGTTTATTAAATTAACCCAGCATAAGTGTAATCACTTCAAGAAATTCTGAAATTATAAAATATTTAAAGGATAAACATAATTACCACACTCCATCACTGGCTAAATTAACCTGACATGCTCATAGCATGGGGGACAGGTTTTTAAAGGTATTCTAACCTACAGACCTTTGTTAGGGTGTTCCCATAAAAGCAAACAGAAGCAACTAAGTAATCATGTCCGGCATCAGAGAAAAAAACCATAAGTCCCTCACAACACAAAGTTTAAATATTTGATACATGAGTGCTGCACTAGACAAGTCCAATTACACTTCCTAAACACAAGAATGATACAGGTGGAATGTGGACCAAACTGCATTTAAGAACAAAGCTAAAAGGTCACTCCCTAGAAAGTATGAGCCTAGCAAAAGAGCAACACCAGATTTCAGTGAAGAGGGAAGCACCTCTTAAACCTTTTTTGTATTAAAAGATTTCTTGGTGCTGCCAATCATTCAAGGTTTCTGATGTACAGAGATTAATATTTTCTCCTAAATTACTTATCCAATTTTATTTCTTTCCTTTCTCCTTGTTTCAAACATTCAGTTCCTCTGCTTGTCAAGAAGAGCTCACAAACCCCAAGGACTTACCAGCAAAGGAGCAATTAAGATATTTATCAGCAGCTAAGAAACTGCTATTAACTTGGTAGAATGTAACCTCACTTTAGGAGAAGTTATACAGGTCAAAGTTCTATATGATTTTAATAGATACAAAGTTCTAAATATAAACTGGTTAATAAGTGATAAGGCTTCTTGTCATCCTACTGAAGCAAAACAGGCTGCTTTCCTTGAGGTCAGCTGTCAATACCACGAGCCACTGAAAATGCATTTACTGAACTGTCACAAACACAGACATTAATACAATCCTGTAACCCAAATCTAATAGTTACCTAAGAACGGTGTTGAAACAAGAATAACTTGACTTACTTCTTTCATTTACACAGCACACTTTTTCCTCCAGATGTCAAGAAAGAGTAATGAAATATTCAGAGTTACTGCAGAAGACAGTGACCTACCTGTAAGCCTGAAGTAAAAATATCTCGTAGATGTTAATGAGAACTGTTTCAAGCCTGTTGATCTAGAACAGAAGAGGAACAGAGCTGTAAGAATACTTGGGTGTCACAAGAGGATTTGTCAAGTTCAGCAGCATGAGATGATTTAGAGATCTAGAGAAAAAACATTCAATGCTAAACTTCAAAGATTTCTTTTAGGTACCTAAGTTCACAATGTTTTGAAGGCTCAGTTCTGGAAGGTGCTGAGACCTTACATTTTAGTTGATGTCAACATTTTCAAGTTACGTGGATTACCTCTCAAAATCAGCTTTTTATGTCAGAACTCAAAGCCTTTCTAAGTATCTTTATCACTAATCACAGTATTTCCAAACATCCATTTCCATATTCCCACCTGTAAATCAAGAAATAAAGAATGGCATTTCAGTTTGAGGACTGCAGCCAATTTGTATTTCATGTTTTTCCCAGGTGTTCTACTTGAATTGAAGGAAAGACTTGATCTGATGGAAGTACCGCTATAACTAGGAAAAAAAAGAGGAAGAAAAAAAAAAAAGGTAGTTAAACTCCATGGGTTAATAGACTAAATTAAATTCTGTAAAGTAAGCATTTAACTTCTCATGTCACAGACAATGCCTGCTAATCAATGAGCCAGTAGCCAAGAGATGACTGTAACTAAATCCAATTTAGAAACAGACCAGACACTGTGGCATTAAGGCTAAAGAATTACTTCAGTATTGCAGGGCTGAATAATTCACCCTGCTAAGTAACCCAAACCAATAAGCTTAAACACAAACTAGATACATTACTAGCACACATGGTCTAGCCAGACCACTATTAATGACTCCAGTGACAACCAAGTTATATTCTGATCCATGCAATGCAGGAGCTGAGGCTGGAAGTCACACAACGGTGAACTGAGGTAACAGTTACTTAAGTCAAGCTTATGAAAAGGAAGGTCTTTTAACAAACACCTCAGGATTCTGAGTAGTGTCTCCCAGACCAGTAGCACCAATGTCCTCAGCAACATAAACTGTTTCTTTCACAAACACAACAAGCAAATATATCTCTTCCAGTCCTTTGTTCTTACAGAAAATGATGCCATATAAATGCCTTTCCTAAACTGTCCAAGCTTTTCTGTTTCGGAATACTACTAAAGAACTTCAACACTCTGGTGATGGAAAACCTCCCTCAAATTTCCCACTTAAATGTATGTATGGGCTCGTTATACTAAACATGATCAATAATGTAACAATATATTCCTTCTCTTTAAACAGGTTTGCGGATTTTTTGTTAATCTTTAGCAAACGCCTAATGCCATCTCTAGTAGCCTACGTAAAGGGTCTACAGAGCTTTTCAGTAGATACATTGTCCCATCCTGAGTTCTATGCCACTTCAGACTGCTTTGTGTATATAGTTAAGGTTGCTAGTTTAAAGAGAGGTTACTTCTGCCCTACACTACCATCTGGAGTTTACCAGAGGGAACACCTCTGATGAGACTAGGATTACTAGTCTCTCTAGTCCGTACAAAATTAATTCCACGATTAGGAAGCCACAATAATGCTGGAAGAAGCTAAACTGAGGTGACTGAATAAAACGTCTCAGAACCATGTAGCCACCATACAGTATATGACTTCTGGTCATTAGGGACCTGTACTACATTCAGTGGTGTTAATGGTATGTACATTCCATCAGGATGGAATGAAGAAAATAGCAGGCTGCACAGCAGAATAAAATGTTTAGATTAATGTGTAAGAAACAGAACTGTAAAATCTATTTTGCAGTGAATTCAACTACACCATTCACAAGACATCGTTGTGCTTCTCACATTATGTACAATATACTGTAAAGCTGACAGTGGAGTATACAACTCTATTTACCTGGAGTAATTGCAGCAAATCTCAAGTGTCTCTGTATTAAACAACAAACCACACCATGGGATCACATGAGAATCTAGCGTCTGTTTAAATTTGGAACATTCTGGGATATCATCAACACAAAAATTCATTACTGTCTTATTGGGGTTTATTGAACAGCCATACTCAGGAATACCTGTTGCTAGAGTCCTAAAAGAAATATGAACAGTAATAAGTATAATAACAATATAAGACACATATGATCTTGCATAAAACAACAGAAACCAAAGAATAAAGGGAACAACAACCAACTCTTTAGGTTAACAAAACACAGCTAGAAATAAAAAAAAACTGAATTACAGTTAAATAGATACATAAGTAAGCTGAAGAATATGAGCATAATGGAGAAAAACTTTTACAGGTTAATACAAATTAAAAACTTAAACCAGGAAACATTTGAGACAAGCTGCATAAACCACACTCTCAGAAACCACTGAGATCAAAGTCACTGGAAGAAGACAGATAAAAGTTATCGGTTTTGAAAGTTAACAAAACCAAGAAGAATCCACATAACAGGAACCTCATTTATCTGATGAAATGCATTCTTTCCCTAGGGAAAGAAGAACAGAATAGAAGGTTGCAGCACACCTGCCCAATAAAACCATTTTGAGAAAGTAACTAACACATCTTAAAAATTTGAGGGAAAATGATGCTGAAAGACAACTGATACGTACTTTGGTTAGTCTGCACTACTAACTGCTGCTAGAATCTCCATCAAGGTCAGTAGCTGGGTCCCTAATTTAAAGTTCATCAAGAATCCCTCACCATATGAGCTGCAACGGATTTTGAGTTGACCATCAAGAAAGCAGCTATTAGATTTCTTCCCAAGAATAGATTACCAACAAGGACTCCAAAACTGTCCTTGATTATTAAGTCATAAAATATACCTATATTTAAAATCATGTATGAAGATGAAAAAGAATAAACTAAATGGTTTATTCACTTATTACTTTGAAGACTATGTCATTAACAGCATACCTTAGAAAATGCCTCGCCTTTGTTAAATATGGCGTAACCAGCAAAAAGTCATCAACGAGACGCATTAAAACTCTGTAATCAGTAAGAAATCAGTGTTAGGGTTTTTTTTTTAATATGCAATTCTTTCTCATTTTTGTCCTATTCCTCAGAGCAACAATGTGCCCATTTTAATTCTCAAGAAGGTAGAGGATAATATGTTCTCCAAATCAGTACCACTTCTTTCCTAAAAATATATAAATAAATAAGAAAGTGGTTGGCTATATGAAACATGACAGGAATTTACAGCACACAAACTACCCCATAGTAGATTCTTAGATGCAGGGTTTTACACTCTTCCAAGGGAGAATTTGAAGTACCTTACTCAATAAAACAAAGAAAGGAGGTGTAATATCAGGTACACAGATGCAGGTAGTAGATTTTTGATGTACTCTGTATCTTCATTTACCACGTAATAACCTTTCTGTGAAGCTGTAACTCAGATGTAAAATAGACTACCATCAACCACTGTAAAGGCTGGAGTTTTCATTTTCAGCAGAATTCAGGCCCCAAGCATGCTGATATCTGTCTGATAAATCCTGCCTAATATAGCAGAGAAAGGAAGCTCTGGAGATTTTGTCCAGTCTCCTCTCCAAAGCAGGACTATTGCCATCACAGTGATCACATCACTGCACTTTTGCACAGCCAAGTCAACAGCCAGGTTATTTTTTTATTTAAAGGCCAAATAAAACAACCAAAAATAACTCAGCAGAGACCTAAGTAACATTCCAAAATCTGCTGCATATAAAAGCAGATGCTACATTAAAGAGTGAATTCTTCTGAATTGGTTTCCTAATTTCATTATGTATAAACAACATCCATTGAAATATATAACTGTTTTGACTCATAATCACTGCATTCTAAAGCCTATGAGAAGAACTCTACTACTTGTGTAGGAAATATTTTATATTTTGAGTTATTTCCATTACCCAGTGAGTCTCCCAAGAAGAGACACCAGACAGATGCACTTATCTGGAGTACTCTACACAGAATCATAGAATAGTTATGGTTGGAAAGGACCTCAAGATCATCTAGTTCCAATCTCCCTGACATGGGCAGGGATACCTCACACTAAACCACATCACCCAAGGCTTCATCCAACCTGGTCTTGAACACTGCCACGGATGGAGCATTCACAACCTCCCTGGGCAACCCATTCCTCACCACCCTCACAATAAAAAATTTTTTCCTTATATCCAGTCTAAACCTCTGCTCTTTAAGTTTCAACCCATTACCCCTTGTCCTATCACTACAGTCCCTAATGAACAGTCCCTCCCCAGCATCCCTGTAAGCCCCCTTCAGATACTGGAAGGCTGCTATGAGGTCCCCACGCAGCCTTCTCTAAGCCGAACAGTCCCAATTTTCTCAGCCTGTCTTCATATGGGAGGTGCTCCAGTCCCCTGATCATCCTCGTGGCCCTCCTCTGGACTTGTTCTAACAGTTCCATGTCCTTTTTATGTTGAGGACACCAGAACTGCACACAATACTCCAAGTGAGGTCTCACAAGAGCAGAGGGGCAGGATCACCTCCTTTGACCTGCTGGTCACATTTCTTTCAATGCAGCCCAGAATACAGTTGGCTTTCATACTTCTTAGTTTCTTTTTTCTTTCTTAGGACAGAATTCACAGCAATGGAAAACTGACAAAATTCGGGGCGCAGATCATGCCTGAAGACCCTACTCTGGGATTCAGCTGCAGATCAGTTCAAATGGAGGCAAAAGGGACCCCAAAGGTTTACAGCTAATAGAAGCTAGCTTTCTGTCAAGCTCCAAAGAAGCAAGCACGAGCAAGGCACAAAGACAAATGTACAGTCACACAGGGTTTCAAACAGGAACCAATATGCACTGTAAAAAATCTGCAATAAACCTGTGACCTTGATAACATGCTAAGATTTACAGATTGTGGTTTGGAAAGCCCTCAGGCAGAAAGAAGACTGGAGTATCAGAAAGCCTGAAATGAACAATGTTTAAGGACAAGACCATAGATGTTGTGGGAATGAGTGTGGAAGAACCATAAACTTCTTGCAGAAGAGCTTCTCAGACTCTACAGCATCCCTAAATATTGTGCTCTGTTTAAGAACAAGTCTCCTACCCACAGATCTAGGAAAGCTTCTTTTCAGCACTTTTCTTCCCAATCTTATGTCAAACAAGCAAATTCCCTTACAAAGCCACCACAGAAGCTTCAGAGGTGATTGTGTATACTACACTCTGACTGGATAGTTGGAAATCCTTGAAATTCAAAATTAAGCTTCAGATAAAATGTATAACATGTATCTTATATATTATGCATTACTATAACAGAGCACCCAGTAAAGAAGGCATCCCTACCCATCCTGCTGTATCCCACTGAGCAGACTGTTTTCCATGTCTCCATAGCATAAGTTGCAAAGTAAGGTTGACAAAATGGAGCCCTGTGGAATTCCACAGCACTGTACGTAGTACCTAGTACAGAAGATAAAATCAAAACACACATGATTGCAACAAACTATTCCATTAAGCTTTCACTTATTTTTTCAACTACAACATGTATGTTTCAGTAAAACACAGACTATATGCTTGCTAGTTAGCCTTAAATTTAACCTACATACAGCTCCAGAAGTTTTACATTAAACAGTGAAAAAACACCATTAATACATATATTCCTTTCTTTTTAACAAACTCCAGTAACTGTTAATACATAACATTTCTTTCATTTAATATCTCAAACAACAATGCCTCCTTCCTCCTTCAACTGCATAGCCACACTTCATTTAAGCTTTGTAATTCTTTATGTTGCATCTTACACTGTTTCTTGTACAAGAATGTTTGTTTCAAAGCTAAGTGCACTGGAGAAAATTTCCAAACTATTATTTATTTATTTATTGAGGTGTTTGTTTTTTGTATATACTTGCACTGCATGACCTGACTAAGGGAAATAGCTTCTTGGTTTTTTGGCTTTGTATTTTTTGTTTTGTTTTTGGCTGGTTGGTTGGGTTTTTTTTCCCCCCAAGTAAGTGTTACTTTAATTTTAGGAAAATTTCTGATGGCTTAGCCTGGTAGAGCACATGATCTGGTTTTATGCATCTCAACTACACTTTAAATCACATTTATTTCGTCATTTAACAGCTCAGGCATGACGCTATCTTACTTTTAATCAGGAAAAAAACCCACTACATCCTGTGAAATGCTAACCCTTATTACTTGTAATTATACTCAGCCTCCCCCCGGCCTACTTGAGAAATTCACTAAGTTGTCTGTTGTCATTTTGCAGAAGCATAATCCTTGATTTGTTTCTCCTGGGTTCAAAGAATTCACACAGACATAGCAAGGGGGAGGCTTAATTATTTCCCTATCTTGTTATTTATATAAAGCCAGTAAGACCATGCATAGTAATAGTAATAGCAATGCATGACATCTAAGTAAGCTACTGAAGACAGAACTCCCCATTAACTTGTGGATTTTTCTATGCTCGCAGCAACAGAATGAACATGCCACACAAAACCCAAGGGAATTATTTTCACAACACTCCTTTCAAGCAGTAAGATATTAGATCATATTATAATGTAATGACTTTTGATAAATGTAATGAGTTTTGATAAATGTATTAAAAGGTATTAAAGTATTCCTTTTAGCACATTTCTCAAAACATCAAGTAAATATTAACTGTGATGCCTTTTGAAGAACCATCAGTTAAAGAGTGTATTCATTTACTAAACTTACTGCAGCTTGGGTTGGTTTTGAGTTGTTTGTTTTCTGATGTATTTTGATGTATTTAAAAAGGACAAGTTCCTCCCAGGACAAACAGTATTTTTTCAGCCAAGCTGAGACACTAAGTAAGTGTGGAGTTGGCTTTGTCAAGGCATGCTTTCATTAAAACCATTAAACTTTCATTACACATACTGATGTTAATGTCCTTATTAATGGCCACATCAGCAGTCTCATGATTCTGCCACCTATAAAGGCTCTTCTATTTGCCTCCTTGAAAGCTTTTCTCCCCCTCACACAACCCTGTGAGATTAAGTATTTTAAACAAATGGTATTTTTTCAAGAGCAAGCAGCTATTCATTCTAATACTCCTCACTCTGAGGTCACAAATAAAGATCACGTAAGTACTCGCTTTCCATGTGTGATACACATTTGCCATCTAGAGGCAAAACCAGATGAGAAATATCAAATTAGTATCTTTAGGAACACAAAAAAATCTGCATTACTACCCTCTATACTATCTGATTCCTAATTTTAGAGTTGCCAGTAATTTTAATTAATATTCTTATTGCCTTATATTTTCATTTTAAACTGCCAAATACAAGTCCACACAGAAAAGGTCTAATTTTGCATTATAGGGAAATGTCTAACAAGGATTTTGCATGACTGCCTGAATGTTACCTTGCTTTTGCTTATCACTATGGATCCCAACATTTTAAAAGTATTTTTCTTTTGAACTACGTCTGCAGTTTTAAATGAAGAAGGTTATATATCTCTAGAATAATGCATTATTTGTATAGTTAACATCATCCAAGTGGGAAAGAGAAATTTTATTCAATATAAATTTTATTCCACATTCTTAATGTTTTTGTGGAGTTTAAACTGATAAAACAGCTTTCAAATACATGTGAAATAAAAATCTGTAGAAGACAGCTATTGAAAATCCCGAGGCAATTCAAAGTATCCTGTTTAACAGGAAAAAACCCAATGAATGAAAAAAAAAACCAAATACACTAAAGAAAGAAAAACTATTTTCTTTTTTACCTGTTCCCAATCTCCAGGATGTTGTTATGTATCATGTGAAGAAAAAAAGTAAATAGGCTGGAACTTGTCTCATCTAAATTTAAGCTCTAGAAGAGCAACAAAACAAAAGGTTTGTACTTTAGAAAGGTATTGAAAATGAAAACACAATATACACTTAGAAACTTTTATGGAAGGTTAGACTGTAGCAGTTTAAATTCCTGTGGTAAGAAGAAAACCCACCCGAAACCAAGGTCTGAATTAAACATAAAAAAGCTGCTCTCATCCAGCAAGTGAATGGTGCAGTTCTTTTTCTGTTTTGCTTTAGGAGAAAAGCAGTTTTGATTAGTGTTACATGGGAAAACAAGTAAGTCCAAAGTCTAAACAACTTTAAGCATTGGCAAATTATACCAGATTATTACGATGTATGAGACCCCACTCTTTTGGCCACTTTCTATCATGTAGGACAATGTCTATAATTGTCATGTTCTTTAGAATTCCCCAAGGACAGATACACTCATTTGCCAGTTTTATTGCAAAACATTCTCTGCCATGTAGTACCAACGACTCCATGCATTACTGCCCACCCAACATTTATGAAGCTTTTTGTATTAAAAATTGTGTAATAAAAATTTAATTTAGAGCAGTTTAAATCCCTTTAACAAAAAGAACTAAAGTAAAATTACTTCTTCTGCATAGATTAGACATGAGACAATGCATCCAGCTTTTGACAGACCCACATGAAATCACGGTTATTTGCATTGAAAAGCTAATGTGATACACCCATGGCACAAACACCCAAGCCAACATGACACTGTCCTCAGAACAATAATGACTTAAAGACACACAGCTTGTTTTCAAATGCAAAATATTTTGAAACAGAATGCTGCTGTTCATGTAATATCTAGCCTAGTTATCTAGATCAGATGTCCAGTGGAAAAAAGAACAAAACAAAACCTACACACGAGATCACGGAGATCCAGCTAGTTTTTGTTTTTATTCATGCGCTCATTAGGCTCTCTGAACTTTGTAGGATCATAGAATCATGACCCACCCACACTGTATATTCTATTCTTACATCCACAGATATCTGTACATAAAAAAAAAAATCATTCTACCTGTAAAAGCATAAATTACCCCAAAGGAAAATTTTCCATTGGGAAGTTTGTGGGGAAATATACTGGGAAACTGACTGAGCTTATCACCTAACTTCTATGCCTTTCTCTGCCATACTCCTTGCAGAGAAGGAAATCTTGAGAACCATTTGGAATTAGTACAGCTCTCTGCAGCGCAGGAATCAAAACGGCAGGATGGTTGCTTCTTCTAACAAAGTGTCCTCTGAAGAAGAGCTCATTTTTCTCAACTTTGGCAGGTAATCATTGAAGTTGTTCCGTTTTTTGTTTGGTTTGTTTGTGGTTTTTTTGTTTAAGTCATTTTTCTATTCTATGCAGTTTGCTATTCAAGATACCACAGCCATTTCCACAGCTACTTAGCTTAGAATGCATTTTGCTCCTTCTTACTTCTGCTTGTTTTAGAGATAGCAAGTGTTGAAGCCCTTCTTTATTAGTTATTTTTTCACTTGAGAACTGTTGAAACAAACAATGGAATTAGGAAAGGAAAAAAAAAATATTGGTTAAAATGAAAGTTTGAGGCAACAATGAGAAAATCTGGGAAAGTCTAGGACATTTTGCCAGATTTCTTGCCTGATGCAATCCTTCCACTGAACACTGAGAACCTGTTACAAACAAAGAAGAGATTACAAAAATCTTTTTATGGAAGGTGCTGGGTTACTAGAAAACAGGTGGTGTCACCACCTAACATATACATTCAATTAAAATACACAATCTTCCTCCAATTCTTCTGTAGCTTTCTTATTTCAGTTGAAAATAAGCCTCCCAATATTTACCTGTTCAACTACTATTGCATTTCGCAATGACGTAGTCTCGTGAAGGTAGGACACAAAGCTATTCATGTCTGGCTTAAAATCATGCCAAGTAGAAACCTGTATATTGAGTGTAAAGAAAAAAATTACAAAAGCAATAGAAAATCCAGTATCAGACTCTTATTCAGTGAAGGTCAAAGGGCCAGCCTTATTCCGTTATTTTAATCCAACAGTTCTGCTCTTGTTAAAATGTCTCCTCACATATCTCTATTTCTGCAATACATTTACCTTTATACTTACTAACATTGAGTAAAAAAATGCAAAAAATACAGAGTAAAAAGAAGCTTTGCTACCTCTGAAAAATATCCAACACTATTAACAAATGGTTTATAAAGTAATTGCCTAATGCATATTGTGACAAAAAAGGGTATAAATAAAAATATTGCTTGGACCGAAACCTATTTACAGCAGCAAGTAGAAGAAAATCAGCATATCATACATTTCTCCTATAGGACTTCCTGGCTTTTCCACTTGGAGTAATCATAACCACAGCATAGCGTCGTATGCAGTAGTGAGTTTTTTTCTGAGGTTTTAAGACCCGTGAAACCACTTCTACAAGTTTATTGTGAGGAATGGTATCATATGCCCTGGACACATCAGCCTGAAATAGAAGAAATATCTTCCATTATGTATTCATCAATAACACTGTGTTAGTAAGAAGAGTATTGTAATATGTAAAAAAGACTGAAGGATAAATCACATAGGAGTGTAATTATTGCATCGTTCAGTCCAAATCTGTGCAAAACAGAAACTCATTGTTTATCTGCAAAACCTTTCCTCACTGATCGACAAGTATAGCCTTACAAGAGACAACCATCCATTTTAGCACAATTCTTAAACCTAAGACCAAACCTTCAATCATTTAACTGAAGTTTATTGGTGATATTTTTGCATGTTTAAATATTTTAAGAAAACTTCCTCTCCATGTGATCATGGAGGTGACATCTTAGGCTTTTGGAAAGCTGCAAATCCAGATGTTTCACCTTTCCTAAAACTCATACTGCAATCTTACCTTTGCTTTTACTTGTCATAATCAAAATTCAAAACCTTCTGAAGAAACCAGTTTTAGCAAAACTAGGTCAATGATGTGATTTTTTGGCTTGAAGGATAACAAGACAATCACTGAAAGTAATGTCAGGACAGGATGACAACTGACATATGAAAACACAGGACAGAAGCCCCATTATAGTGTATATGAATTTCTGTAATTTATACACATCTGTATAACCTGCCCCAATTCAAAGCTATGAATTGAGTTCAAACACAAAAGATTGCCTCCTAGACATAACTGAAATACTAAGGTGTTAAGAAGAAACTCCATCATATAGTGGGATAAGACAAGCACTCATTTTTTTCAAGAGAACAAACTCATTGGAGAGACACTTCCTGGCAGTTCAAGTTTTCATTTTCAACAGAAACAAATGAGAGTGAGATAGAAGAGACCTATTTTTTAAAAACAGTATCAATTTATCCAAACATACATAGAAAGTTTTTCCCGGTTTTCCTTTGGGAAGATGGTCTGAAAAGCATAACTGGTTTTATACCTTTGTCCTGTTTTATACTAAAGTAAAGGTAACTGCAAAAATCCAGTGCATGTGCTACATGACAAACAAAGATAGAAAAATACAGTAAAGGAAGCACTACTGCAGGGACACCCCCTGTCAAAAAAAACAACCAAACCCCACCTTAAAAAAGCCAAACCGGAGCCTGTGTTAGGTATGCTCAAAAGTTTATTTTGAAAAAGAAATAATTACGCAGTCAGATCACAGTTATTACAGCTACAGAAGTATCTGCACAAGTTGACTTTGAAAAGTTAGTTTGAACATGTAATTAAAAAGACATACCTTTACAAAGTAGAATTGAGGATTTTTATCATATGATTTACGAACTTCTGCAGTAAAATTCTTCCATGTCCTGTAGATATCATCTTTCCCGAACACCGAAGAGCCAATACAACTTCTGTTTAAAGTCCGTTCATAATTTAACACACTAAATAGATTTTTCAGTTGAGTGTTGTATTGCTGCATCTACAGAGATCAAAGAGAATCACCTTGAAGTATTTTGAAACATGTTAAATTCTGTCCAACACACGGATTTCACACTTAGATGAAAAATGGGATTAAAATTATGTATTTACTATATTACTTTGTCCAACTGCAGTTTTCAGAAAGACTGAATTTAGCTGCAGCAAAAACCTGCAAATGACAACAGAACCTCTGTACCTGACTCTTGGAAATCAAGGTGTAATAGTTAAGGAGATAAATAGATGGACTTGTGATTAGTTTTGACAGCTGAGATCTGTCTAATAGCTGAAAAGCTCAGTGTCCTCAGCACTCTCCAACAGGAATCTATTGCTCCCACTTTCAGTAGATACAGATACTCCCTCTCAGCTCCAGAGTAGCCAAGTTACCTCAGATCACTTGACCACCTACCACGGTTGACTTTGAACCTATATCTTCTTCAGTATATTCATATCATCCTTTGCCAGACCTGTTACAGGAACGACAGCACCCTTAAAGCACTGCAGCTATTTCTGAATTAACTGTGTGCATATTTTCAAATCTGATAGTATGACTGCCACAAAAAGACTACCAAAAAGTAACACTTCAGGTCTGGTCTGGGAATCACATACTGAGCAGTAAGCACTAAGAAGCCATTGACCTATCATCCATTTGGGGAACATCAGTCTTGTGCACCAGATGGGACTCAGTCTTAAGGAAAAACAATGCAGTCATGCAAGAGAGTGAAATCAGATTCCCACTATGTCTTGTGGTTAACTGGCCTGTTAAACAGATTAATCTGTGCACTGTGTTCCCACACTGCAGTAATTCCCAGCTTCTTTCGTATCTCCCTAATGTGGTTCATCCAGCTTCCTTGCTATTCCTGGACCTTATGCAACACACCCAATTCATCATCTGGCCCTCTGGGCTGACCTGGCATCAAAGCCAACTGGTCAACATATACCATCAGTATTCAGGTAAATCCCAACAGGACAGACTTATCTACCCTTTACCTGCTGGTGTGCCAAACAAATATGACATGTTAGTTCAGAATACTGACGGAGATTTATGTCCTTCTACTCTCATAGGTGAGTGATGCCTACCACAACCAATTAGCAAACCTGAAGGAAAGGAATAGAAAGAGAAGAGGAAAAAAAAACCCCAAAACCTAATAGGCCATGCCTTTCCACTAGACTCACTTCTTTAAGACAGGCTTGCAAACAGAAGTACATGACTCTGGAATTGAAGGCTAATGGTAATTAAGCACTGGGAAGGGAGAAGGGAGAAGTAAGCCCATTCAGTCATTCTGACTTGAATGTTCCAGTTCAACATGTTAAAACTAGTTTTATACAACAAAAAGCTCACTTGCTTTATTAGCTGCATGCATCAAACACATACAAAACAATAAAGAAAATAGAAACCTTCTTTTCTCTGCTTTCCTTGCTGAATGCTTGTGCATCAACAACACTGCTCGTTTTTACTATGGGTCTTAAGCCATTTGGTCTGGGAATGAACCGGAGCCTTGATGTCACATATTTTTTTTGACGGATAGCTTCAATCTCCTCTGAAGATAAAGCACGTAGATGTACTCTGGCAAAATGGTTTCTAAAATACAAATACACATTTAGTGTAAGCAACAGGAAAGGCAGGAAGTCAAAACATTTAATCCCCTTATAATAACTGAAGCCAAACATTTTTCTAAGAAGATAATTACAAATACTAGCCTCTGTAGAAAGTGACATGGAATTTGAATTTCAGAACAATTTCATGGTACCTTAATGACAATGTAATACAAAAAGCAAAAGAATACTAATTTCTGCTTGATGCAACTTAAGATAATTAAAAACAAATCTTAACACAAATGAAAATTTTAGCACAGATTAGCTGAATACATCTGAACATTGTGACATATTTTATACAAAACAACAGGATGTTGAGCATTTCTCATGCTTTCATAAACTTGAGAGATACTAACAAAGTTGAGCAGAACCTTCTGAAAACCATGTTAAGAAAGATCCAGGGAAGGAACTACACGAGATAATGAGCTGTTCCACTCCCAGCATTTAGGGACCTACTACTTATTAAAAGTTACAGTGAACTGAGATACCAGGATACATATACAACATAGGGGTATTTAAATATCCAGTAACATGATTGAAGAGAATTGAGCTGATGAGCAGGTGTCAGCTAATAATGAAGAATGAAAGGCTCCCAAGTCAGTTCTGAGGTCTGCAAGTTCATCTTACCGGGAAATGTGCTTCCACCTCAGACATCCCCTCAGAATTTACAGTTCAGCATAGCTTAATCAATAGTTTTCTGAGCAATGAATCACAAAAAGGAGGTGGAGAAAAAGCCCTTGCTTTTAAGTTAACACATGTTGCTAAAATGCCCTAGCTGCAATGTAAAAGACCTGGATCAATCTCCTGCTACTTGTATTGCTCAGGAACACAAAAATGTGCCATTCCAAAATGCCCTACAGGTTATGATACTCCCCTGGGAAGTGAGACAATCCCCACAAAAGAAGTGGGACAAATACCTGAAAACACTGGCTGGGTAAAAGAGGATGGTGCATGGAAAGCCTCAAAATGGCCAAGGCAGCCCTAAGCAGCTGTATATCTAATACCCAATTTCTCTCCTGTGTGAAATAGGCAGCTTGCCACCTGTATGGGTGTAATATGATGGATTAGCAGGAAACCTCATGTAATACTGCACACTTGAAAAAGCAGTGCTAAAATTCCTAGTGCTGTCAGTGAAGCTTAAGTACAGTTGCTGGGATTAGACTTGAAGTCCATGCAGTTATGTATCCTCTAGCCAACAGCAAACACCCTGACCTCACAGGATACCCTTGGCAGGCACACAGCAGAGCACAGTATTTCTTTGGGATGCCTTTCCACCTTCCAGTAATCTGCAGTTCACAGATTTCCCAAGTCAAAAGTGAGGTGGAGCTTCCTACACAGTAGGGAAGTATGTGGGGAAGAAATCAAAAGAAACAAGATCAACCCCGCTTAGGGTTTTCTGAGTTCAGAGCACTTTGTCTTTACACACTGTGTTTTACTGAGAAACTGGGAATAGGGACAAAAGGGCTAAACCCAAAAATACTTGTTTTCTTTTAATCAGATACTCCACTACAAAACAGCACATCTAATATGCAAAAATTAGTGCTTGATGATACCTTCAATGTACATTAAAATGACATAAAACACTAATTGCAACACTAAGGCTGTTAGTTTGAAGACCAGACAAACATAGTATGTGGGACTGAAAATTATATTCTACTATTTAAATTGCATACTCTGTGCTACAAATGCAAATGAGATCAAGACCCCATTCAGTGCAAACACATATGCAGAAAAGCTGCACTGCAGATACCAAAGTTGAAATCAGAGAGTGGTGGGGCAGGAGGGGAAAAAATCATACACATAACATTGCAGACCAAGAGACCACCGTGAAAGCAAAAGGTTCTCCATATAAAAAAGCCATTAAAACACAAGACATGAGGTACCCTCATTTTGCACAGTTCCAAAGCGCTCTCAGACACCAACAGTTTCTAATGAAAACCCGGAAGATGTGAATTATGGAAATGTGTGCATAATCCTGTTCACTAAAACTGCCTTCAGATCTTTTATATTTTCTGACTTAATCGCTTTGAATCTGATCTTAAATAATGACCTAACTTAAATACATGCATGCATTTTTAAGACCAAAAAAGCAGCATGGAATTCCACAGCTGCATTACAAGATATAAATATTCAATAAAATAAAATAAAATATTCACTTCAATAAAATCCTCAAAACACAAGACTACTGCCTGTATTCCTGACCGGAGTATTACAGCATTTCAGTTGAGGCTTGGTTTTGTTTGTTTAAAACAATTGAAGCAAGCTGAGTATTTTTAAAATTAACTTTCCCAAGGTTACTTTGGGATTGTTGCTGTGCTTTACTCACTGTTAAAAGGTGTAAAAAAAACCAACTTATTAAAACAAAAACCGCATCATAATGGATTTTACTATTGCAAAGGTTTCTCTTCTCCTACCACAATTCTAAATTTAAACCAGTTTTCTCACACAAAATATTTCTGAATTTACAAGCTGTGCACATTATGATCACAGACTGAATTTTCTTTTAGGAAATTAAGCAAATAAAAGGAGGAAAAACAGGCAATAAATTAAAGCAGAATTGTAAGTTTACATTAAAAAACATGAGATTTCCACATATTATATTAATGTTTGATTCATTTTCTAATATTACCTAATTCCAATGTTCTGTAACTTGCCCCAGACAAACTTTCGGTAGTAGAAAAGTTGGTTCTTCTGGAAAGTGTTCTCAGTGACATAGAAAAAAGATCTGAGCAACAAAATAACATAGGTATCCATCAGCCAGTACAGGAATTTAGCCAAAATTTCTTCACGGAAACAATGTTCAGAAGGAGGAACAAAGTGATCACCTTCAATAAACAATTCAAAGGTAAATATCAGCTATTTGTATTAGTAAAGAAACAGAACATACAAACAAAAAAACCCACATATAACACTTTCTTAGCTTGACATTAATGAAAAGGAAAAAAGCAAATACAAACAATCACACAAATATCACTCCAAATTTTCACTGGCATTAAATAATGTGACTGACCCAAGCTTCAAGTACAAACATCAAAACTAATCTGCAGTGACAAACTGACATACAGGATATGAATACATGCCATCTGTAGCACAAAGATTTACTTTCTTCCTCCAGTGTTGATTGTGCAAGATTTTCAATGCACTATAGCAAGATTATTATGAAGAAAAGGTAAAATGGGAGTCAGCCTACTACAATGTAAAACGTTTTTTAGAAAAGGCAAAAGAATGAAAATACTTAGATTTAAATATAAAAATAACAGAATTGAACTGGGCTGACTTGGGGATGAGAATGATATTCAGATTTCCCAATTACATGAAAATTAAGTTTAGGGTTAGGCTTTATTTCAGACATCCTATACAAAACTTACTGCTGCAGTCAAAAAAGAAAAAAAAACAACAAAAAAAAACCCCAAAAAATCACCCTAAGTCCATCAGCACTTATGACATTTAGATGGCACAAAAATTATGAACCCAGAACATTCCCAGCTGCTGTCAGATTTAAGACCATAGATTTGTGGTGAATAGGAAATAAAACCCTGTGCTACAATACTGAATTTTTGCCAACTTCCAATAATACTTTTCCTAATTAAATTTAAGAGCAGAATTTAGCAAAATGCAGCATGGCAATGGAAAGAAATTATACAGAAATATTAGCTTAGCTACAAAGCACAAATAACAATTATGGCACAAATGTGTTAAATCCAGTTTAGTTTTGACACAATGCAGCCAAGGCTTAAATCTCACTTATAAAATGGAAGTGTTTCCAGTTCTCTGCCCTGTCTGGATTTATTGTACTTCAGGACAGAGACATTCTCATGCATTTAACCACCCAAGACTACCATAAAGAGATAAATTAGTGCCCACTTCAACACAAGCCAGCTGACATTAATGAAAAAATCCAATGATAGAAAATTCTGCAATTTAAGAGTTGCAATATGCAATTTATGATACACAAATTAAATTGGGATGTTGTTAAGTAGCTGTCCTGGAACCAGATACTTTGTTTTCTAAGTTACTAACAACAGATATAAATGATTACAATTCAGGGAAATGATAAGTAACCATTACTAATACTTTTGGAGGAAAAAAAACCAAACGCCCACAGTGCTGCAAAGGAATGAAATGTGTCTTTGAAATTGAAACACAAGGGAGCAATTTTGTGAAAATTAAAATCAAGCCTATGTGTTGTTTTTCCTGGAATAAGGTCAGAGGATAAGAGACATTTTTTTAAGATAAGATGTTCCAAATGGCTACAAACCAAACGTGTATCTTACAATAAAAACATTTTAAAATATTTAACTGCTCAGCATTTCAAAAAAACATGTTTTTGAGTTTCTGAATGAAGAATTAATATGTCTTCTAGAACTGAGTTTCTTAGGGAAGTGTAACCTCTTCCATTTTTGACATCAATTCTCAAACATCAGACTTTTTATTGTCCTCCTACATTACCAAGAACCTTTAGTAAATTTAGAACCTTATTGCACCTTTTAAAAAGCAATACCCTTTTCAGCACACATTACTGTAGAGCTAAGTACATTACCAGGAAAGAAAAAACACTGCAAACATATAGTCATGTAAGTGCAATCCACATTGTATAGATGGAAAATGGAAGCACAGAAAAATGCCAGTATGCATTAGATCCTGCAGGAGTCAATCACAGAACCACAGCTTCAGCCTGAATTTAAGTCTTAGAACAGTGTCTGAAGAAAGACTTCAGAAAAGCAAAATTTACCTGTCATCTGAAACAAGGACTAAACTGAAAAGTTTCACACAGAATTTGGATCAATAAGCTAATTCCAGGGACCACTCAGCCTTGTGACCCTCAGTAAGGGTCTCTTGCTTGTACAGAAGGGCTCTAGAAAGGTGACAGGTGTTGGGCACACCCCATATTGCATGGGTCCCATACTCACATATTTCTCACAGGGTTGACATGAGTGGCAAAAACCCCAGTACACTGTGGGATGAAGGTTCACTACATTAGCAGAGGGACACATGCTGCTACAAGTGTTTTTATCTGCCTTTAGTTCTTTCTCAAGGCTCATGGTAACCAACAGGCAGACCGCATTTGTTCATTACGTGCTTCGGTGATGCTTCAATGAATTTTGAGAGTTACTGCAATTTGGTGGGTAGAGGTGGAAGGGGAAGATCCTTTTTGGAAATGCTCAGGTTCTGAATTCATGTTTATGAAAATGTCATCCTATTAAATACAAAAAGCATGAATGAAAACAATGAAAACTTTAGGTTTTAGAAGGAAGACAGGCTTAACTGTTCTTCTGTTTTTAATTACAAACACTATTAGTTTGCTCTCTCAGCTACGGTTATTACCAACAAACCTAACTACTCTGAACCCTGATTCACTACCATCCCCTTCCCACCTTAAACATGAACATCAGACATCTGACACCCCCCACAACTTAGCTCTTTAATACAAGAAGTACCTTTAACTAGACGAAGCCACATGCAGTCATTCACTCGCATCTTCCACATCAACTCCTTCAGTGAAAGCTTTGCAAACTTCCCCATGGAAATGAATATTCTCACATTTTTTAAGAACTGGCGCTTGTTATGGTTTGAACCCCAAAGCTCAGCGGGGATGACCCGCTCCAGGCACTCCCTCACAAACATGAACACGTTCCACTGCATGCTGCACTGCTTGTTAAGGTTCGTGAGGTTGGAGTCACACACCTCTCCTGGGTCTTGCTCCTCACTCTGTGACTTCCCATGCACAGATTTTGCAAGAGGAGCATATAAATTGTCTGGCACATTACTGTGACCAGATTCACATCTGCTGCTTGTCACACCCTTAGCAGGCTCTTTCACAAACTGTTCCACTTGTCTGTGAGCCTCTGCTTGTCCAGGCAAAGCTACCCCACAAGGCAGCTCAGTTTCTCTCACACTGTCTTCAGATATCTTAACAGGGCAATTTTTTTTCAAGATAGCTAAGTAAGGGCACTTTCTATGGTTCTTTAGCAGCTTCTGAAATGTATGTCTCATTTGCCAATAGCGCTTGGGCAACCTCTTCTTTCTCCACTTACGACAAAGCAGGTTTCGGTTGTGCTTTTGCTGCAACAGATCTGGATTTAAGAATATAGTTTCTATAAGCCGCCTTCCACCTGCCTGATAGCCCTGCAAGCGATTCAGTAAAAATGATTTAGGAAAACCTTCCCGGAAACTCCTACAGGAATAAAGCAGCAGCTTCTTGTTAATGTACACTGTAGAAGGCAAGAGCTTATTTGGTGACTTCTTCGCCAAATGACCTACAGGACGTTTTTGCCTTCTGTGTTTTGAAGAAATACCCCCCACAGGTTTAGTTTGCACAGAATCGGATTGAGATTCATGCATACGCATTTCTACTCCTTTCCTATGGGATTCTGCTTGCATTTCAGTGCTGGACTTTAAAAGTTCATTATTCTGAACTCCTTGTGAACAAGAACTTTCACGTGCCACAACCATCGTCCTGTCACGCGATGTGTGAACTAAAGAAGGAGCAGACATATCACTGTTACTTCTTTGAGAAATGTGCCTTTCTTTAATGAGACTTGCAGAATGTGATGCCACACACCCAGTTCCACATCTCTCAGAACTACTTTGATTCACAGCAGGAGTGAGATTACAAGCCCTTTCCTCTCCCACTTCTTCCTCTACTCTTGCTCTCTTAGCTGGAATTTCAAGTTGTTCCCTATTAGGCTTCCTTTTTAAAGATGGTACTGTAGCTGACAAATGCAAACTGGAGCTACTCTGTGTTTCCAGATGCTCAGTAACCATTCTAATCTGTCTGCTTCCTTTAGAAACAGCTGCAGAATACTGGTAACTGGGCATTAAGCTTTGTCTCTTGTTATTTTTTTTACGTCCCATGCTGGTGACATTAGCATCAAGTCTTTGTTTGCTTTTCCACTGAGATGACTTTAAAAGATACTGTCTATGAAACACGACCCTTTTTTGCATATAGTCAATCAACCTATTACGGTTATGCTTTGAAAACCTTTGTCTAGCAAATGCAGAGAGTGAGTGTACATTATATGGAATAAGTTCATAAATGGGTTGCCCACAAACTTGGTAATAATTACTAGGGGGAACCTGCAAAAAGATTGCGCAATGTTCCATTAAATACATCATCACATCGTCCCCTATCCTGCTCAACAGTGTTTCCCAGACGCCGTTGGTACAAGTACTTTCCGTTACAGTATTGGGTAGGTAACTGTATATACGTGAACAGGGCAAGACTGGGAGATGAGAACTGTTTTCATCCAGTAAGGCATAGCCATATGAGAAGACATTCTTCTTTCTTTTCTCACACAGTCGCTGAACAACTCTTGCAGTAACTTCTTTCTGACTAGATAACTTGAGGGAAAGAAAATTAGCTTTTAGCACTGACACTTCCATAAACCACAACACACAATAAACAGACATGTGAAATACAAAGTCCTAGACACCAAGTTTTGAAGCGATATTAGTGATCCACATGGGCAATACCATAGAAGGGTTTTCAAGAGTACCACAAGATGTTTACGTGCAGCAACGTGGGCCTATGACTTTAAGGAAGTCTTTCTAACATCTGCCCTTTTGATTGTGGATTTCATGCCCGGGAAACACCCTACACTACGCCCCTCCGCTCCCTGCAGCAAACTGGCCCCCAAGACCTCCATGCCATTCTGCCCTGCAGGTGCTCACGCAGGCTCTAACCTCCAGGGAATTAACACTGATTTTCTTGAGGTCTCCATTCCCTTTTACGTACAGAAAAGCTCAATTAAACGACTTCGTTCACAATTCTAAGACACGCTTATTTACTACCACAGTGCAGTTCTGCTCATGCACGCTAAAATTCTGAGAAAAGCGGCCTTCTCTCTCCGGCAAGGTTTTTCTGCGTAATTACCGGCCCGCGAGCGGCTTCCCCCCTCGTATCTCCCCTCTCAAGAGTGGGAAAGTGGCACTTGGAATTCCTAGTTGCTCCCCGGCCGCACTCGGTTTGCTCCCCTCTACCGCACAAGGCACGCAGGGAGTGGGGGGCTCAGCGGCACGCAGCCATTCCGCGGTACCTAACCACCCACCCGCCGGCATCACAGCTGTGTTTGCCCACCCTCCAGGAGAGGAGAAGGGGAAATGCTTTCACCCCACTCCCCGCTTCCTGGAGCTGGCTGGCGGGGCCCGGCAGCACCCACGAGGGGCATGCAGGAAGGACAGGAAGCCTGGTGCCACCATCTAGCGCAGGCAGCAGCGCCCTTCCGCAGCCCCCCAAGGGCAAGCAGCGGCTCTGGCTCTCCCTCCAGCCACTGGACAGGGGCTTAGCCCGGACCCCAGCAGGGCTCATTCCTCGGCGGGGGCTGCCCAGATACGGCCACCCCAGGCCCCAACGCAGGCCACCGGCACTCTTGGCCTGCCTCTTACCTGCTCGAAGGTGAAGGGCCGGGGAATATCTCTGGTCCCCCGGGGGACGCACACGAGGCACGCCCGCACGAAGGTCCGGTAGCAGCCTATGTCGTCGCCCCGCAGCACCTCGACCTCCCCGGAGCTGCTGTCCTGCAGCCCCCGGACGAAGGTCTCCAGAGGGACGACCTTGGCGTAGCAGCGGCGCAGTGCGGTCAGTACCCCCGCGAAGGGCTCCCTGCCCGCCATGTTGGAAGAGGCAGTGCACGCCGACACCTGGGGCCGCCCCGCGCCTCGCTCCCCTCCCT
The DNA here is from genome assembly GCF_012275295.1 of Melopsittacus undulatus. NCBI lineage: Eukaryota > Metazoa > Chordata > Aves > Psittaciformes > Psittaculidae > Melopsittacus > Melopsittacus undulatus. The sequence continues at coordinate 65,865,255 of NC_047527.1, read as the reverse complement.
CCCGTGCCGCTGCGCTGCTCTCCCCCGCCATTGGTGCTGGCGGGCGACAGAGAGCTGCTGACTAAAACAACGAAAACAGTTACTTTTAAATATGAAGAATCATCCCGCGGCTGCTCCGTCTGAGCACCACCGACACACAACGTGGCCGGGGAGGGGCGGTGGCTACGGTAAGGTGAGGCGGGACGGGACGGGGCGGGGCGGGGCAGGGCAGGGAGGAAAGCCGCTGTCCAGTTCTGGCGCTCCTTCATCACTTCTTGAGGTGCGGGCTCGGCCTGAGGCGTGTGGGAAGGCGCGGTTGTGGGGCAGCGAGCTAGCACCGGCTAATGAAGAGGTATGGTATGGCTTCCGACGGGAATATAGGGTGAGTGGGGACTGGATTGAGGGCAGACTGAGGAGAAGGACTTGGGGGTGCTGGTTGATGAGAAGCTCAACATGAGCCAGGTTCAGTGTGCGCTTGCAGCCCAGAAAGCCAACCGTATCCTGGGCTGCATCAAAAGGAGTGTGACCAGCAGGTCAAAGGAGGTGATCCTGCCCCTCTACTCTGCTCTTGTGAGACCTCACATGAAGTATTGTGTGCAGTTCTGGTGCCCTCAACACAAGAGAGATGTGGAGCTTTTGGAGCGAGTCCAGAGCAGGCTATGAAGATGATCAGGGGGCTGGAGCACCTTTCCAGTAACTAAATCAGCTTTCCAGTAACTAAAGGGGGCCTACAAGAAATCTTTGCATATGGGGGGAACAAGGGGGAATGGCTTTAAACTGAAAGAGTAGATTTATGTTAGATATGAGGAAGAAATTCTTCATTGTGAGTGTCATGAGGCACTGCACAGGTTGCCCAGAGAAGCTGTGGCTGCCCCATCCCTGGCAGTGTTCAAGGCCAGGTTGGACGGGGCTTTGAGCAACCTGGTCTAGTGGGAAGGTGTCCCTGCCTGTGTCAGGGGGATTGGAACTAGGTGAACTTTAAGGCCCCTTCCAAACCAACCTGTGATTTAGGTTTTTATTTTTGTCAGCTTTATAGCATCTTTTCAGTGGATAATTCTTGCTGTGTATTTTCAGAATGCTCAGGGTAGTGTGAGCTACAGTCAAGAAAAATGTTGAAGGAAGTTATAAAGTGAACATTACTATTTCATTAAGGTAGATTTCCTCTGGAAGTAACCAAGAAGATTCCCTTCCAAGGAACCCCTTTAGGACCAGCACTCCATGGAAGATCTGTCTGAAGTAAGAGTGACGGTAATGCCTTTGTTTGTTGGGGCTAAGCAGTGCTTACACAGCCTCTAGGTCTTTTTGGCTGCTCAGACTGCCCCACTGGCAAGTAGGCTGGTGCACATATAATTGGAGAGGAGACAACCGGGATAGCTGTTCCCAACTGACCCAAGGGATATCCCAGACCGTATGGTATCATACTCAGCAATAAAACTGAAGGAAGTTTAAAGGGGGTGGCACTGCTTGGGGACTGGTGTGCAATAGATTGCTTAGGGTTGGTGGTGAGCAATTTTTTTCATTTGCATCACTTAGAATCATAGAATGGTTTGGGTTGGAAAGGACCTTAAGATCATCTAGTTTCAACCCCCCTGCCATGGGCAGGGACACCTCAAACTAAAGCATGCCACGTGAGCCTTCGTCCAACCTGGCCTTGAACGCTACCAGGGATGGAGCATTCACAGCCTCCCTGGGCAACCCATTCCAGTCCTCACCCCTTGCCTTTCTTGGGTTTTATTTGCCTGTCTGTTGTTTGAGGGGGTTCTCACAGTTTCTTTTTATTATTATTTATTTTGAATTGTTAAGGTGTCTTTATCTGAACTCATAAGTTCCTTTCTCACTTTTACTCTTCCAATTCTCCTCACATCCCACTGAGGAGGGGAGGCGAATGAGCAGCTGTGTGGAGCTTAGCTGCTGTCTGGGGTTAAGCCATGCCACCATGGCTTCAGTCCATGATCAGTTCCTATGTGTTGACATGTTGCTGTTCATGCAGATGAGACTCCTATGTTTTGAGACCTCCACACAAACTCATTCTCTCTGGCACAGATCTCTTTGTAGCCCCAGGTGTAGTCTGCCCCATTACTCTTGGACTTTGACTCCTACTTTAGTGCTGAAGATGCCCTCATCAACCAAATTCACACCTAATTTCACTCTGCATAAATGTGACATCTGTGACCTTGTTACATGGGAAACAAAGCAGAAACTGTGCACAGTTGGCTCCTTGAAATTTTTATTTACTTAGAACTTTACATATCACTGGGTTATTCTTTTTATTACTATGTAATTGCAGAGTCTGCAGTAGCAAAAAGTTCATGAAAAAACCAATGCTCTTCTGGTACCAAACAGGTAGGGAACCTGCTGGCAGTGAAGAGGTGGTGTTGATCAGACAGAATATCCTTACCTGGGGATAATGCGGGAGCATTCCCCAAGTTTATGAAACTGCTCAGCTTGAAAAAAAACACCAGTTCCTGGTTCAATATGCAATTTTGTTTTCTTATATGGATCTTCATAACAACTCAGGGTGAGGCTGAGTGATTCTTTCTCAAGCAAATTGAAGGGTTTGTTGGTTTCACCAGATGAAACACTGCTTATTCCTTTCTGTTCTGGCTTTACTTCTCAGCTCCTACAGCTAGATTTATGCACTCAGAGGGTTTTACACAGGTTTGTTAGAAAGGCCCAGTCTGTAACAAGGGGAAGACGCTGTGCTGGAGAGCCTCCTGAGGTCCCTTCCCAGTATGTTTCAGTATCTTATGATACAACTGTAAGCTGTATGGTAAAGACTAGCATTACAAATAGATTATCCTGTTTCACTTGAAACACACCTTGAGGCCATTTTCCCCTTGTCCTGTTACTTGTCAGTTAAGGGAAAAGACCAAAACCCACCTTGTTACAACCTCTTTTCAGGTAGTTGTAGAGTGATTAAGTCTCCCTGAGCCTCCTTTTGTCCAGGTGAAACAATCCCACTTCCCCCATCTGCTCCTTGTAAGACTTGTGCTCCAGACCCTTCACCAGCTTAGTTGCCCTTCTGGAGACACCTCAGTATCTTTTGCTGTTGCTACACACTAGTAAGTACTGTGCAAGAGTATCTTCCAGAAGCAGATGAACATTTTCCAAGTTAACTCTAAAACAGCCCCACCCCAGGCCACTGTAATCTTAACTTCCAAAGCCGTCCCAAGCCTAATGAAGATGGGAATGTGAGGTGGTCACCTAGCTGCTTATCAAAATTGATCCTATTACAAGTGAGGAACTTTTAAGTGGATCACAGATACTGATAATCCAGCATGAGCTGCAATACATTCAATGAGCTTTTGTATATAAGTTTTTCTTCTACATTAACCACACACAGAACCACATTTTTAAGCTGATGTCATTTCCACAACTAGAAAACTAAAACATTTCATTTAATGTCACCAAAGATTCTCTACTTACATAGTTTTTCACAACCTTCCTTTTCAGTAACAAAAAGTAACTCTCTATCCCAAATGCCAAGTCTTTTATTTGGAAATGGAAAGCAGAAAACAATGGCTTGAACTGGAAAGTCTTGCCTGTTTTAAAGACTTAGATCATTCTAAGTTTGTATTCTTTATGAGTACTGTTAGGGTATTCTGAGGTCATTGTCATCAGAAATGCAAGACAGAAGAGCTATAAACTCACAGTACGTAAATGTGGAAGAGTGATTTTTTTTTTTCAACAGCTACATACAAAAATGAGAAGCATCAAAAATGCCTGAATATGGTATTCTGCACTTTCGGACGCTGCTCCAGAAGAACCAGTGACTTGGTTGTTTCGAAATGAAAAAGGGAATGTGCTATGTGAATTACTTATATCAGGAAAAATTTTCACACACAACTATTATTATGAAATAGGAGTCCCAAATTAGTTTGTCTAACAGCCAAGAACAAGCTGCTTCCAACCAAACCAGGTGCAAGATACAGCAAATGCAACCCCAGTTTTGCATAGACTTATTTATGTACGTTTAATGCTAAAATCAACAGTCCTCCTTAGTAACAATCGACAGTGTAAAGAGACCTTAACACAAACATAAGTTAAATATCCACTTCTAGACTCCTTTCCATTGCCAGTAGCATGTAAGGAGGATTTCAGTATAAGAAAGACTGCAGTTTGTGACAAAAGAAGTTAGGCACATGTCTGTATCTTTTGGGGACCCAAGTATTTATACGTTCAGACTTCTCCAGTATCAGAACTGGATACAATAGACTTCATAAAGTAGTTGCAGACTATAGGAGCAGATCTGTGCTCTGCAAGGTTATTCAATTAATATTTTCAATCAGTGATAAATTGGAGTTACAAGGGCTTGCACAAACAGCATGCAATTCAATACAGAAGCTTAATAATCATTTGGGTTAATTTATAAACTTACAGACCAAAGCAAAACTGGAATTGGAAACCAGAATTCTGCCTTTCAGAATTTTTTAATTGCATTTTATTTGCTACTGAAAGGAATGCACTCTGTTTCAGTAAAAACCTGGCCTTTAACAATCTAGAACCATGGTTTTTAGATACAGCTGTGTAGTTTGAATTTTGCTGTAATAGTTCAATTTGATTATTTCTACTAATTGGAAAGAAACAAATCAAAATACCTCCCTAAATGGACTGTGCCATAGAATATGGATTTTCAATTGTGTGAAAGGAAGATCCTTATTCTTCACCAAGCTGGTTTTTTTTCTTCTGTATCTAGGTAGGTTGTTGAACCTCTATTGTATTTAACAGTTATTCCACTTGAATGATGTGTGTTTCATCGTATAAGTAGAATTGGGCAGGGAAAGACCCTTTGAAACATGAGAGAATTGGGCTATTATGTCACAGGCTCACCACATGATGAAGAATTTGAGATGCATTAAGAGACTTTCCTAGCACATAACAATGATTTACATTATATGAACACCTGCTATGCCAAGAAACCAAAAGGTCTGTCAACAATGCAGAAGGATTTATATAAACTCAGATACATATTGAAAGAAATAATTTTACAGGTTGGGCTGGGTTTTTCTTTTCCACAGCTTCATTCAATTTAAGATAACTGAACCCTTCTGCCATATTGCAGGCTAAGAACATGGCAAAATTTGAATTTTAACAACCCTGCCTGTCTCATCCCAGATTTCCAATGTGTTTTTTTTAGCTATGAAGGTAAATGCCCACATACAGCTTTAATAATGATTTCTAGAATTCACATGATTTGTAATTATCATGTAGTTCAATATTATACATTTTGTCAGCATCCAGTCTGGCAACAATGCTTGATTCCACTGCAACACACTGATTTTTTTCTCTTTCATAGCCTAGTGGAATGAGCACTGCACTTTCAGTTAGTGAGTTGTCTCAAAAACATAGATTTGAGTATTAATTACAATAGTAAGGACACTCAGGCTTTCACCAAAGAGAAGTTTAAATGCAGGAAGTTTATTTAATAACATCTGGCAGACTGTGGACCTTGTGAGGACAAAAGAGGATCTTGAAATAGGAGGATATCAAAACTAGATTTTGGCAATATAGAAGATGTATTGTCCATGTAGTTCTGTCATAAGCTTTAAAAATACTCTTATTAAATATGTTTTTTCTTCCTTAAGACCAGATAATACATGAAGCCAGTAAGAGTCCAGGGGTCAGAATCTTCTTCAATTCTTAGTTATTCTCTATGAGCTTTTTTTTTTTGGCTTTTCTTCATAAGATTCTCCATACTCATTCACTCTGCTCTTATCCACAGGATAAAGCCTGGCAGAAAAAACAAATGAGTAGTTACAATACTGTCTGATACCCGAAGGAATTAAGCAGTTCTGTGCCACTTAATTTTAAAAGTGAATTTCTTTCTCATCACAGTATCTATTCCCATTTGTGGCAAAACCCCCAACACTATTAAAGATTAGCTACAGACACATCAGCTTCTTCACATTAAGACTTAACCAGTTGTCTCATACCAGGGCCTCTTGAAAGATGTATGAGCTCCTCTAAATCTCAGCTGGTGTAATTCTCAAGCAGTCCAGGATATCTCTCAAACTTGAAACCAGCACCCAGCCACTGGCTGAGAAGAAGCTGTTGAGCTGTTAACTTCTAGAAGAATATCTTGGAAGGGGGCCTATTTTACTACACTTATGTGTGATCATAGAAACCCAAACCTGGAGTCCACATTCAGTATTAATGGTTAGTTAGAAGGACAAATCCATACAGTCTGGTATAATGGGAACTTGGATTAAAATTCTTGTTTGTTTCACATATAAATATTTATTCTTGGGAACAAGAATAGATCTTCTGTAGCTTCACTTAGGAACAGTATTTCAATGATGACTGCATATAGCCTTCTTCCCTGTTTGATTTTAGTTACTTAAAGAATCTGAAACTCACCAGATACTTGACTTACTAACTTGAGTTTGGACACCAGATAAAGAGGAAAGCAGAGCAGGGCTTTTTCGCTCATCAGAAATCATCCTTCGCTAGTGCCTTGCATAGCAACTTGAGAAGCATGCATCTGATCCTGAGCATATGTAGACAGACACGTAGCCCCTCAGCAAGGGTTAGAAGCCCAGAACTCCAAAATGGGTTTGTGAACAGAAGTTTAAGAATTTCTCTCCTTCTCGTTGTTTCAGGTCTCAGGTTAATTTTCTTGGTAACTTTCAAATACAAAACTATCTGCTGAAATGGATGAGTGCTGTTTTGGTAAGGGAGAAGGGGTAACTGGAAAAAACTCTGTGAGTGCAGAGAGGAGTTTCTTGTTTACTCTCAGCATGCTCAAGGGTCCAGGATTACTGTCTGAGGAAGCACTTTTGCCACCCCATTCTCATTTTCAGAATACCCTACTCATTATTCTCTTCACTAGGCACATACACAACTACCATTATCCAGACCATACTGTATATTACTATGGTATAAAAATCCTCTAGAAAGTCTATCCTAAACTATCTTACAGTTCCTTATAGCAATAAGACTGCAACCATCTACAGCACTGTAAAAGAATTTGACAAGTATTAAAGAAAGGCATACCATCTTTGGTAAAGATAGACCAGGAACACCACATCATCTCTAAAGCACGCCAGCCTGTGAGATGTTGGCATAGTGATGATAAAAGCAAATATATCATCAATAAAGGTGTTGAATGCCTACAAATAAACAAAAAGCATACTTCAGTTGGCTATGAAGAAAGGAGGTAATCTGTCATACAAAACTGCAGGAAACAGGCTTCCTAGAACTGTATTTTTCAGTAGGAACACAGACTGCTTGCATATTTGTAACAATACCCAAGAATTATGCTGAAAAACTGATTAATACAAACTTTAAAGTGCCTTTTTAAAAATGAAGACCATACTGTCTACTACAGATCACACTAGCACAGTTACAAGTAAAAATTATTCATTCCTTATTTGAAACATAATATTCTACACCACTCAACTAGGCCTACTATAGGTTCTGTTTCTGAAGCAATAACTAAGTATTTCCTCATTACTTTTTCCTGAGTGAGAAAGTTTAAATTCCCAGACATTGCTGGGAAAGCAATGCAGACAGGCTGCAAGCATGCAAAGGCAACAATATTTTGTCAGAGAAGGTAAAGAAGTAAACAGAAGGGCAGCTCCTCTTGATCTGGCTCTAGCCTAAAGGGAAAACTATAAATCAATTCTTGCAGTACAGCAGTTCTAGTACTCATACAGTGCAATAACTATTTCAGCTCACTAAAGACAGCAGAAAACAAATCCAGCAAAATATTCACTGTTGGGTGAACAAACTGAGTCAGTATCATTGCTTCTCCTGTCAATATTAGCCAGTTGTACATTCTCCCATACCATAAGGGGGAAAATTGTGTATTCTTTAAGCAAAGAAGGACTCACTCTTCAAAATGAACCAATGTTTATATGATGAAACAAAACATCTGTAGGAAAAGGGGGTGTTTGGCAGGATAGAGTTCTGATTAGTTACAACAGGAAAACTCTTTCCAGCAAGTCAAAACAAATCCATCAATCCAAAGTGATCAAAGAACATGGACAGCACTTCTCAAGCCTGTGCAAAAGTTTGCCATGGAACAACAAAAAGAAGCCTTGGCAAGCTGGAAAAGGCAGCCTTTCCAAGTCAACACCCAAGTGCATGATTCTACAGTGATGAAAGGAAGAAAAAGTTGCATCCTTCAGGCATGTAGGCAGTCATCATAAATCACTGAAACTGAACGCAACAAGGTAGCCCATCTAATAGTATTTAACTAGCATGTTTTCTGCTGAGATTACCTTATTTGAAGGTACTCGTTAGAAAACTATAAAGGGCATAAACGTAAAAGCTACAGAAACTGTAAAGTTAATCTCTGTTTTTGCCAAGGTCTTCCAAAACAGGAATGAGTTCAAATTAAGGAAATCTCCCTAAACCAACAATCATAAGTAAGACCTTAGACTGTTCTTTTCACTCTTCAAGTGTAGAACAGAGGAAACTTTAGATATCCAGCAGGAAAAAGTAAATTACCCTTTCCAAAGCCCAGTAAGTTAAACATAATTGAAGCATCATAGGCTTCTCCCTACATATACACAAGCCTTTGTGGCTTGTTGATAGCCTCTGGTATCTTAACAGGAACTATAAATGCTGTGTAAGAAAAGGCTACTCAGCAAGAGAATTCTACTGTTTTAAATGTTACTTGCTTGGATACTTGTCCTCTGTTGTCTCTTTAACTGTTGATGTCTCTGCTCAGTTATTGTTTTTTGTGGCTAAAGTGAAATTACTTCATCAATATACCTCCTACTCCCCTCTATTAAGGAGCATGCTGATTTTCCTATTACATGTCAAAAACACTACACAGGTTTTCTTTTTATTTTTTACTACATTTCCATATCAAACATTGTTTAGTGGCTGTTCTACTATCAGCTATATTTCAGTCTGTTTTCTTAGATGCCCCTGATTCCTTAAAAATGTTAAGGGAGAAGAAAATTGGGGTATTGCTGTAAGCTCAAATGGAAAAGCTATGAAAGGCATTTCAAATTTTTAAGATTTTAGTTCTTTTGTCCCAGATCACCTGTTCAGAATTGGACATTGTGTCTTAAGCAGTCTTTAACAGTTTCTTTTGAAGTACTTATCTTCCGCAGAGTTGTAATATATCAGCACAAAGGAAAACAAATGAAAGTATTTATGAGTGGAAGCAGAAGAATAAAGGGCACATGTTGACAGCATCAAGGTCTTGATGATCCCAACACATCCAGCCAGGGTTTCTCGGGACCCAATGACTAGGGAAGCAAAGGACATTACAGAAACCCTAATGACTCAGAGAGGTGGAAAAAGATGGCGTGAAAACATTGTCAGCTTTTTAGGGGTACAAGAACAAAACTAGGATGTAGTTGCTGACTGAGGAAGCACACAGGAGATACAGGAACTCAGCAGTGGGTATCCCTTGTCCACCATATCAGTGTAAAGAATCCTCAATGAGATACTTGGGTACATCCATCTTAGTGCTTGAATACTCTACAAACCACTTGGACAGACAGTAGGTGCTCGTGGGTATGCAGGTATCAAAGGGTTAGTAAGATGATTTTGTTTTGAAATAAACTCATCTTCCCCTCCTCCAAGGTCTGGTGTTCAGCTCTGCTACAGCACTTCATTATTTCCTACAAGGGCAGTCTAGGCAGTGGGGACATGCAGCTACCTCTCTTCTGCCACCACACACTGGTCACTACACTGTCCAGCAACTCCTTATTACCACCCGAGCATAGAACAGGGTGTATGTTACTTCAGCCTCTGGCAGCTCCTGGAAGCTGCCAAAATAAGGTCTCCTGGTGGTCCTATTTGTTCCTTAAGAACGAGGCTTAATAATATAATTATATATTAATATAATGTAATAATTAATATAATTTATCTCCCTGTTAAATAATGCAGTTAATTGAGACTGATTAATTTATAGGCAAGACCAACACTTGCAACCTACAAGACAGTTGACAATATAAAAACCAGCATTACTATCAAAACTAGGATACAAGTATTCTCCGTATGTGGAAGTCATTATGAAAAATTGAAATCAATATTTTTCTTCTTTGTTTTTTTTTAAAGAACAGTTTCAAACAAGTTTAGTTCTTAAAGAAAAAAAAGCACTGTCAGCCTTAAGCAAAATATTACTAAGCTGCTCCTTGCAGAACATTATTTCCAAAACGAATGCACCAATCTTTAAATTAGAGCTTTACTTACTTTGTATGTGAAAGCCTTCCATGGCAAGTGTGCAACGGATTTCATCTAGGAAAGAAAATATCAATTCGTAATAAAGTCTGGAAGAAGAGACAAGAAAAGTAGTCTTTATCACTTTTCAACCTTACCTTGTAGTTTACAAACAGCTGGGGCAGCATAAATAGAAATCCAAAAGCATACACTCCTGAAGATAAAATATAGAAAACTTACAGACAAGTGCACAATAGAAGTACGTCACACAGCTATACTTTCACAATTAGAGATTTACACTCATTTTCCTAAAAAAAGAAGATACATCTAATCCTTTGCTCCCTTTGGATTGATTCTTCTCCCTTTCTCAATCACTGTGATAATTTTGGAAGCTACGGTGAAGTTACTACTCTATAATGCTCTGATCCAGGTGATAGCTGTTAATTTTCTACTTCAGAGTCTTAGACTCCACTTGAAAATATATGAATAAAAAAAAAACAACCAACCCCCCAAAACCCAAAAGACAATATATGAAGGGACTCACCATTGACAAAACTGTTAATCAACCAGGAGTACCAGCTGCAAACAGAAGACAGTCTGGTCATTTTTAAACCCCATCCAAAAATACATACCTGTAATATATCCTCTACATGATGCATGCTGACTGCTCAAGAATTAGCTATGTTGTAAATTACTTAATGCAAGAACTAAATAACTCGCATCTACCTTTGATCAGGAAAGGCTTCAGAGAAAGTAGTTTAAGTGAAGGATGCTTATGAGTCCACACAAGGAGTTTGAAGAGATTTATCAACTGCTTAAAACTGAATGTTTTTCAGAACATTCTAAGACTTTTGCACCCAAATTGACAACATGCACCCAAACTGCACACTGAACCCTGAAAGACTTAAAGATAACACTGTATTCTAAATACTAAAGAGACACTTAATATGGCACTGTAATGACTTCTCAAATTTCAAATAATGAATACCCTTCACAGCAAACTACTATAGTAAACACTTAAAAAATTATTACAAGGAATCTACATTTTTCCCTCCTTACATAAAATGTTGTTTAATGGATGTTCAATGGCACATAATTTTAGCAACATAACAAATATCAGTCAAATTCCATACTTCTGCTTGTGATTGTAAGAACAGCTAAAAACTGTGATGCTCAGGTTACATTATTTAAAATTAAACTTTCACTGCTGTGTTAGTGATGTGTTAATAGCAACATTACAGCTGTAGGAGCACTTTGCTCATCCGCAAGCATCTAAAAAATGCATGAGAAAATGCCTGCAAGAAAATGCCTGGAAGATTTTTATTCAGTCACATTTTCTTACAAATTTAACAATGACAAAAATTATACGATATGCACTGTTTTTACTCTCTTAACCTAGAGCTCAGAGAACCCCTGGCATACAGTATTCTGCATTACTGAATAAACACTAGAATTTTTGAGAAAAGCAGAATTTAAATGCTACATATTTTTTACCTCCTTTCTAAGACAATAACCTTTTAAAAACGCCCTGTTTTTCTAATAGCCCAGATTTGTCCCAGTTTCTAGTACAAGTGCTACAGCTCATGTGTACAGCAGCAGCAGTTGTTTCTGATGTTATTTTAAGCTACGCTTTGCGCTCCCTCCCTTCCCTTCTGGGCCTAAAGACTATAAAAAGAACCCAAAAATATGCTTAGATGGCCGTCACCATGCTTGTGTTTGCAGGATTTTTTCTTCAACCAAGTCTCATGGCTGCACACTTGCTTGCATGTCCCCAATACAAAATGAATTAGAACACTCAAAATTATTATTTAGAGTGAAAGTGGACAAGAGTTTCGCCTTTTCATGAAATACTGATTCTTCAGCTCTTGTGAAGTATCAATATGTTGCAGTAAGTCCCTGGCTCTAAAGGAATAGAGTCCTCTCTTAGGAATGCTTTCGCTTGCTTGCCATCCCAGCTACCATATTTAGGAACGGAGAAACCTCTTGACTGGAGCAAATAATTCTGGGACAGTTTTTACTTCTCTCTGTTATTGGACAGGTTCAACGACTGAACTCCTCTCATGTGTCTTGTCACCTTATCAGTTCTCTGAACATCAATGGCAGCTTACTTCCTTCTCTTCTGACCGACAACCTATTCTGGTTCCTGCCTCATTAATCACACTAACTGATTCATAACCTATCATCTCAAATTAATTAACATACAAAAGAATGGGAATGTTTCAAATGTATATAAGATCAGTTATAAATTTACAGTACCTTTTGTATTTGACATTCATCAAGGAGTAACCTGCACCTCCAATACACAGTGGGTAGAGCAAATATGACAAGTATTTCATAGCCTAATAGACAAGGAGAATAGTTTTTTCTTAGCTCACATTTTATGTAGTGCAGACTTTTCATGGCATTATTTTTTTTTCTCCTGAAAATTTCTTCCTGTTCCTAAATGTCTGCTGTTATTTCCAGTATGCTTCCAGTTATAGATATGGTGGTGAAAATTCCATGCCCAATTCAGATAAGCAAACAGAGCAAACACACCAAGAAGTAGTATGAATATCACAGTCTAAGAGTAACTCTCTACTTAACACCAGTGTTTCCACCAATATTCAACTCCTTTCAGAATCAGGAAGCACATGAACATTCTTCCAGTCTAAATAATGAGTACAGATACCAATTTTCAAAGTTGTGAATGGTAACCCTTTAAGATATTTCTCTTCAGATAAGTCACTTACAATTCTGCTTCTCAGAGAAATGTTTCAACGAGATTCAGTAACAAAAAAAAACCTCTTTCAGTGTTTCTTTTCACAAGTTATCAGAATGATTTTTCACTATCTGATCATCCACATGATGATAATCCACTTGACAACTATGACAACACGGAAAATACACTTGTAGCAATAAAAAGAGTGAAATGAGTCATTCAGCAGGCTGCTCATATAGACTTTATAGATCAGAAGTCACAGGATTCCTTCCTACCTGGGTATCATACTCCTCAGTTTTTTTTTCAGAGTCATTGTATGTGCCAAACTGCAATACATGAAAAAGCATAATCAAGTCAGAACTGGAAGGAAAAGCACAGCTATGTGACTCCCTAAACAGAGTTTTAAACTGCAAACTAAACTGCTTGTCATTAAGGTAGGTAACAGTTCAAAGTTTTTATAAGCTTATAAGTTTTTATTATTTATAATTTTATAATTTATAAGCTTTATAAGTTTTTATAATTTATCTATACAAAATTCATGCAAGTGTCATGTGCAGCCTGCCAAACACAGGGTATGCAAAAGTTTAATTTTTTCCCTTCACACAAAACATCCAGGAATTGTTTGCTTAGGAAAATGTTGTTGTGAGAGCAGGGTTCAGAAAGGAAAAGCAAAGTCAAATCACTAAAAATATGGCAGATACAGGAAGCCATTATTAAAAACCATGACCTTTTTCATGCATAAAGAGGTCAGTTATGGATTATCTACATATCTCCAGAAATTGTAACTGCTTCAGCAAAGTTCCTTGAATACTGATAAAGGAACAACCAGAGCCATCAGCCACTCGAGATACATAGGCTTCAAGCCCACAAAACTCTAGTACTTCCTGTGAAGTAAACATTGAAGGTTCAGCAACTGTTTCTCCTATGAACAAGAGAAACTTTCAATGCAGACTTGGCTTTAAAACATTAAAAAAAAAGTTAATTTCAATCCCTGCTGCCAATGCATCTCCTGCGAAGTCTCAGGACTTAATTCCTGCCCAGAAGATTTATCAAAGACAGTCCTGTCCCCAGAATACATCACCACATCTACGATGTTCCACAATGGAGAAGTTACACCTGCAGCTTCGGTGAAATTCAGTGTCTTATGTCAAATCCCAGTGTGAGCTAAGAATGCTTTTCCAACACAGTGACAGGAGCACAGTCCCACCCACCTGTTAACATCTGGAGGGACTGGCAGAAGAGTTCTGAAGTTTCTTACACCTTAAATACATACATACAGCTTTTCTTCTACCAGAACTCAAAGAAATTTGTAAGTTTGAAAATGCTTATCTAGCTTTGGATTAAGCTATCTATAAAGACAAGATGTATATAGGAAATTTTTATAGAGGTTTTTTTCATCTTCATTTTACTAAAAGCCAAGTTGCATGGCAATCTGGAGAAAGATGGACAACTCAAGAGTGTAATCATGAACAGGCCAATGTCTACTATACCTGAATTCTGGGCCTCAAGCCTTGCCACTTGATTGTCATTTTCAAAGCCTTCTTCACTTTCCAGAGCTGTGATTGGCAAAACCAAAATGTGCACAGAAAAGATTATCCAAAGGAATGTCTTATGCAGGATATAAATAATCAGAATCAAGACCCCAGAACATCTACTTTAAGCATCCATTGCAAAGCAGCAACAACCTGATTGCAGCACACTGCCTGTGTCTCTTCAAAGCAAATGCTGTGTCACCAGATAAATACAACACTGGGAGCCTGCACTATTAAGACTCAGATGATACACTTCAAGTACAATAGTGTAGTCCTTCCAGGATACCAGCATTGCAGTGCTTAGGTGGGGATTGCAGCTCTCAGCACCAGCATGCATCCCAGGTCAGGCATTTAGAGAATTCTCCAGTAACCACCTGCCAAGCAAGTTTTCATAGACCTCTGAGGTCAGTTGGGGTTTGTATAAAGGTGGCTCAGAACTCCTAACAGTGATTCAGTGGATGCCTACAGGGTCATTACATTTCAGCAGTGGGCTGCAAGCAGAAGTGAGTGAATCCACTGATTTGTTTGGCTACGTACTGTACAGCTGTAACAGCTTCACTGTAATGTAGCCAAAGGTGCGGTTCTCCTGAAAATTTACTCATGTACCCACCCACACAGGTACTCATATACCCATCTATACAGATTCAACAATTTAGACAATGCAGTAGGCTCACCAGGAGAGCTATGGTCCATGAAGCTTTTTGTGGACAAGGTTTGTTTACCTTTAGATACACCAATATTCTCTTCCCACCCATCATATATCCCAAACAAAAAAGGGAATACGGTAAAGATGATCCTTACTGTCATCTTAATGCAATTGAAAAAAAATTACTTATTACAGAAGAAATGTCATTAGTGTTACATGAAAAACAGGAGTTAAGAACAAGTTGTGAAAAAGCTCTTTCCAACAGACAAATTCCCTTGAGATTTATAGTCCGTATTCATTCTCGACTTGAGACAGCCATGTTATCTCACCATCACTCTAGAGGAGACAATGTTACTTCAATAGAACCAACAGGATATTTCCCTTTAGTTTTAGTGTCCGACACAGTATTCCTATATAATCCTTTCAACCATGTTTCCCCCAACCTGCAGTCCAAAAGCAACAGTCATAGGAACCACAGATCTCAGAGAGATTGAACAGATCTTTGGGCAACCTGAAGAACAATCTCAGACAGGCATAACCATCAAATGAGATCTGAATCTCATCACTTAAAAATGTCAACCTACTGAAAAATAATGTTACAATCAATGAAATGGTACTATTTAGGACACCGCTGTTCATAGTTTTCACAAGAGCTTAATCTCTCTTATACAATAAGCTGAAACTTAAGGATCACTTTGTGACTTTGCATTCAATAATTTAATCGCTAACTAAAAATTCTGAGCAGTTTTATTTCCACAGGGATTATCCACAACTATAACAGATGCGTACCCAAAAATTCCATTTGAGAGCCCTGAACTTATTTTTTAATCCAGAGAATTAAGCATGTCTGCAAGCAATGCTAGGTAAAGAAATCTCCCCTTCCTGCTACATCTCTCCCCTTCTTAATACTGCTGACTTGGTCCTTTACTACACATAAAGCTGGCTTCTAAGCAGTACCTGCAGCCCACTGACAGCATGTTCCTGTGGAATAATGAACACAGCCAGCGGTCTCCTTGTTTTCCTCCTTCCCCAAGCACCTGAGTCAAGCCATGGAGAATGCTGCAAATGTGCAGCACTGCCTGATGGCACACAGCCTGCTCTTTCACAAATGTTTCCATGAAGGCTTCTTGACATGGTTATACATGCCTGGTCAAGATGCCTATCAGATAATGCAATAGTAAGGCAGCTCAGCCTAGCTTTATGTTTGGTTTCCACAGTACTAGCTGGATCATCCCAGAAAAAAATGTTATTTCCAGTTTAGTTATAAAGGGATACACTCTACCACTGAAAGCCAGTTAAAGGATGCTGCAAAGACAGCATATTACAGCAGTATTTTTCCAGTAGCTAGTTTAGCATTCTTATGGAAGTTGCTGCAAATAATGGCAGTTGGTTCTAGAGCTTTAAGAACTCACCTCAATCACTGCACCAATGCCTGCTGGGATCAGTACCAATAAACTTGTTTGTTCATCCAAAAGGAAGAGAAATATTACCACAGTACTAAAGCACCGCCAAAGCACTAGAGAGAAATAATGAAAATTAAAGGCTTATTAATATTTAAATGAAAGCTGAGATAACAGAATTTTGTTGGCCTATTTACTACAATTCCACCTTGCTCAGTTTAAGTATAAACTTATATATATATCTTGAAATATCAAGTAGTCCTAGAAACAGCCAGTGATCTATATACCTCCAGTCAAATAAGGCACAAAGGTATTTTATGAAATCTTTATCACAAAAGATGAAATGGGAATATTTAAGGAAAACTCCTGTACTGCAGCAATTCAGCAATCTATCAGTACTATTATGAACTATATTCATGAATCTCATCTTGAAGAAGCTGAAAGGCTGTGAGGTAATGTAATGTCAGCCTTTGAAATTCATGCAACTAACTTAATGCTTGTAAATGTTAAGGAGTATATTTTTGGGTTATTTTTCAGGTTTTGCAAAACCTTGCATGCTTTTAAGTGTTTATCAACTAATTCTTAGATTCAAACATCCATCTCCCAGAGAAAGGACACAAAGGCTTTCTGTCTGAGACATCAGCAATTACACTATACCATTCCAGAGCAATAGCCTGTGATCCTTCTCCATCAGGGCAAGAAGGAGATACAGGCAGAAAGGTGACAAAGGCTTGCTAAAGAGAGGAAGGAATCAACAGTTACTGGAGACCAAAGATTCATCCTTTGATAGTACAGTTAAAAAAAAACCCTTTGTCACTCAGTCTCCAATTTGACTTTCTTCACTTTTCACTTTGATTTTTTACTAACTTTTTGGCATACATATGCCAACAGCAGTACAAATGCCTTGCAAAAACAAATGCACTGTGATAAAGATGATAAGCAGATTCTCCACATGAGGAAACCACATTGCTGTTCATGGTAATTTAGAATGCCACATTTTTTTCCTGGTATTGATATTCCTCACATGTTTCAATCAGTCTGTAAACCTGATAGAATTAGGGATAGACTCAGAGGTCAAAAGACTTCTGGTTTATAATCAGAATGGAAAAATCTATTAGAAAAACAAGCAGTATCAGTGCAATAAACAAGGCTGAGAAGTGGCATATTAAACCTCCAGTGTCCAGGGCTGGGTGTTACCTTCACCTGCCTCTAAGAAGGCTTGGCAGGGTATCAGACCACTAAGTTTCTCTCGTTTTTCCTATATCCAAGTCAACTCTTCCATGCTCTTCTGCCTGAGAACCTTCTACTGCTCCTATTTACATAAATGCCCAAATCAAACAAGTGTTACACTACAGCATTTTTCCTCCCCAAAATATTTTGGAAGCTGTAGTTATCTACAAACTTACAGGACAGCATTACCCATGATAGTGCATTCTCTCCACCCACAGGACTTTCTCTAGTCCTCATTCTTTTCTCAAAGTATTTTTCTGTTCCTTCAGCAAGGGAAATACAGCAACTGACCTAATATTAAAACCATTCTCAATTGCAAGACAGTCAAACTGGGAAGTGACACAAGTGTCTGAGACTGATACTTGAGCACAATGCTAATAGCATTAGAACCAGCCTGTTTTAATACACAAAAATATATTTCATTTTACCATCTTGGTGAATCCACAAAGTGTCAACTTGCTGCAAGACTGGAAATGCACACTGTGTATCACACAGCACATGCACAAGATTTCACATTCTGGCCCATACCTGCTTTTGTTGACATCCCAATCATGCTCCTCTTTTTCTTCCAAAAACTGATATCATTTTTGAATGCAAGGAAATCAAAGAGAAGCTGCAAATAGCAAGAAACATACTCATTTGCCTGAAATATGCACTTACTAGAGACTGCCAGCTGAACTGTTAAAAATGCATTTAAGATGAAATTCGAGAAAACATTCAAAAAAGGTTAAGAAGCTTCAGAAATAAAAATTCAGCATAACAAATAAAAGCTAAAAAGAAAAACTGTTTTTAGAAGCCCAAGCTCTAAAAACAGTGCAAAATGACAGGATGAATTCCAAATACTGCTAGTACTAGCACTGCATTGTGCTGATCCAAATTTCTCCAGGGATCAGAAATAAGACTCAACCCCTGCTGTTGGTGCCCCAGCTGTGTCACTGCAGTGGTAAACCTTGCATGACTCAATGAAATTTGAACCTATGTTGATAGGTATATTAATTCTAGGGGTTCTGGTTCAACTATAACTAAGAGTTAAATGTTTTGTATTTCAGTCAAGATTGTTAGTTTCTATCTAGTTATCTCAAATTTCTGTCTTATTTGAGATTTTTATATTAATTCAGCGCTGGAAATACAGATGGCATGCAGCAGAAAACACTTCCATTGTTCTACTGAAATGACTATTTCCTAAAACAGTTGTAATTTCTAATAACCAAATTTTCTCCACTTACATGGAATGCTGCTACGAAGAATGTCAAAGCCAGAAAGTACAAGTTAGTATCAACAAAAATTCCTTTTACTTCATCTGCATCCTTTTCTGAAAACCCTAAGAGAAAAAAATCCAAATAATTATACAAGAAGTACCAGACAAGTAATTGCTGTTATGCTAGAGTCACGTATGAAAGAAATCCTATGTCACCTGCATATAGTTTGTTAAAGAACCAGCTTTATTGATAAAACTCTAGTCTATCTATACCTTGGTGAATTATTTGGCTTGCCAATCAGTTACAAGTAGATTGATGTGCCTTTAACATGTAAGAATTTTAAGGATTTAAGAATCATTAAAATAGTACAGCACAGCAGCTTTTAAGATCTCTTGGCCTGCAAAGAAGTTCAATTGCTGTCTGAAGAGCTTAGAAAGAGAGGATTGGAAAGAATCCTATAGTCTTATATATCAACACCAGTTCAGATACAATGTAGTTCCTTACTCTGGCATAAAGAAGCCAACTACAGTCTAGTAAGAGAAAGCTAAGTCAGCAAAGATAACCCTGAAAATAAGATGCAGATTTTTAAGGATGATGATTAGACTTACAAGAACAGTGGAACAGACATTTAAAGACAGTAAAAGCTTGGCTATACCATCACCAACATAGAGCATATTAAGTTCAGTGCAAAAGTGTACACTTGCTCCACTACATTTAAGCAAAACAGAATAGTTTAATGTGTGCGAAGCCTCCAGTTTGTCTGAATTACCTTATAAATTTGAAACTGAGCCAAAGTGAAAGGCCAGCCACTTCTGAAGTGTCAGAAGCAGTGATGATGAGAACCAAGATTCCTTCTGTGTGCTAACCCTGAGCCCAGAGACTGCTGTGGCTGCCTGTATTTCACTGTAGGTGTATGTCGACAGTGAGCAGCTGTTCATAGCTCAGAGGAAAGCTTATGTAACATCGATCTAGTTTTTCTGTTTCATGGATGACAGGGGAAACCCATTGTGAAAATTACCTTTCCTTTCTTTTTCCCACATGTCAACATTTTATTTGCATCTTTATGTTCAGGTAAAACACCCTAAGACTTGTAGCATTAAACCTTTTCACCAGCTAACCAGATGGAAGTTAAGTGTTATGTATACACTTACAAGAAAACTAGTGAGGGGTTGATTGGGTTGT
This sequence comes from Melopsittacus undulatus, assembly GCF_012275295.1. Classification (NCBI taxonomy): domain Eukaryota; kingdom Metazoa; phylum Chordata; class Aves; order Psittaciformes; family Psittaculidae; genus Melopsittacus; species Melopsittacus undulatus. Next base: position 65,845,267 of record NC_047527.1, on the reverse strand, counting down.
TTTTTTTACCTAAAGTCATTAAAGGTAAAAAACATACCAAATTGTTGGAGGGAGTACACAGCATCCTGCATGTGGATCCAAAATCGGAGTTTTCCAAGAGATATTTTATCATATGACACTGTAAGAGGTAGCTCTGTTGTTGAACGATTTATAACCTGGATTTCAAAAGATACAGTTTAATTTTTAATAGAAGAAAAATGGCAACAATAATTTCCATTCACTGTTGCAAAGTGATTATATTACATCACAATTTTAAGATGTCAGTTTGGTTTCTGAAAGGGAATAAGATCTTAGACTTCTATACCATGCTTGAAGTCTTTAGGGTTTTTTTCCAAATGTTAAATTAGCTGTTTGTTCTGTTCAAGTTCTTATAGCAACCTCACTGTTGCTGTATACAAATGCCTCCGAGATGTTTATGTAATGTTACCTCTGCTCAAGTGGGAAATGTGTGCTCAAAGTAATTCTCTTTTGACAGTTCTTCTCTGAATATATAAGCTAAGATTACCTAAGATAGAAGATTAAAAAAAGAAAAATCACATCCCAAAGGCCAGTCTGAACTTTACTAAATTGAGGCTGGTTTTGAGAGAAACAGAAGTTAAATTCATATAAAAACAAAAGGTGGGGAAGCAAAGTGCTGCTTCTTGCTCGGATTGCTGAAAACACCACAGCTAAAGCTAAGCAAGCTGCCCTGCTTACAAACTTGGGGATATGGGGTGTCACAGAAATCTTCCTGCTCCAAGAGAAAATTCAGCAAGTTCTACTGTATAATCTGTACTTTAGAGATGATAACTAACTGGGGTCCCCTTAAGATGGAGGGGGAGATCTTAAATTGCTTCAGCTCCTTTTCTGCATGATAGTGGACTGTCTCTTAAACAGGTTTAACCCAAGCAAAGGAAAATTGTTCTCACAGATGTTAGAATTCTCTGCAACTACCTAGGTACAAGCTCAGGCTATGTTCTAAACTTGCAAGGACAGATGAAGACTCCAGGCAGGCAGGCACTCTGCAACACTTCCAACATCTATTGCTGCCAGCTCCTGACTACTACCCAATCATAATTCCCACCTCAGAACTGCTACTCTACACCGGCTCTGTTTCTACAGTAATTAGGTAGCTGACACCTATCTGAGACGGATGGGCTTCTTCTGATTTTTATGTTACAGAACATTATTTTAGCCTCTCCACATTATCAGTCAAGTGTGAAATGGGGATTATGTTCACTCTCCCATTCACTCTTTCCTCCAGTAAGTACAACCAATTCTCAACCACTCTCAAGACCCTGAGAGCTTTTCAGACAGTGGCAGAACATGTATGCATGCAAAGGAGAAAAAATGGAAGCTGAGACAGTTTTATAAATGCAGCAGGAAGAAAGCCTGAGAAACTAGAATGGTGCCAGGGATCACTGAACTGTCTGGGAAAAAGGAAAAACAAACAAAACAGGGTGAAAGCAACAAGGTCAGAACTGAGGACAGAGAATGCTGGCAAGATTCTACAGTTGTTTACCAAAAGCTACATAAACATCTTCCAGGCTTCTTTTTAAAGGATGCCCATAATCCATCCATTCTCATTTCATTTTCTTCGTCTATCAAGTATAGTATCAAGATTTCTGAGAGAGAAGGAAAATACATTTTATCTGTGCAGGACAGGAAACAAAAATTTTGCAAATGCATGGGTAAATAACAAGTGCTCTCTATACAGACAAAGCACTACTAAGGAGCTAGGGGAAGTGTAGGAAGAAAATGAGATTTCAGTACAAGACAGGATAGGAATTCTTCAACACAAAAATCAAATTAAATGAAGAGAAAGATTAGAAGAATGAACTCTTTCTCAGTGAACAATTAAAGTCCACAAGTGCTGCTTCACAACTTAGTTGAGCGTAATGGTTGCTAAGCTTTTGAGAAGTCGTCAAACCTCTACAATACATCTATTCTTGTAGCATGGTCTCATAACATTACACATTATTTCTAGCACTCTATCAGTACTACAAAACAGTGTGTAAACAAAGCAAGTTCAGTGATATGAATTTTAAAGTTTTCTTTTTATTACATCAGAAGCCTCTACAACCCCCAAAGCCCCAGCATTGGCAAGAACATTTAAGAACATGAGGAACACACCACCTCCATACGACAGTATTTCTCACAGAAGACCTACATCTTGGTCAAAATAATAGTCACTTCAAAATGTACACAGCCCAACACAAGCAGGGAAAATGCATCTTCAGCTCCATGACTTCAGGCTGAGCATATCAAACAGAGTTCATGTTCTGATTTACAGTCAAACACTGACTTTGCTCCACAAAAACTGTATCACCTTCCCTTATTCTTTCCTGCTCTTTCCTTGCCCCTCATTATATCACAGTATCCATAGTATTAGAGGCCTCTTTCTGTAGGGCTTGAGAGCAGTTTGGGATGTCACTACTGTGAAGTCACATAAGCCAGTGCTGAAGCATAAATCTGCTAACATTGATGGAACAGTCTTTGCAGCACCTCTCAGGATCTGTAACAACTTTAAGGCAGTGACTTAGAACAGCATTAACTGTGGCATGCATGACAACTCCAGGGATGTTACTAATAACATGAGAATGCTGAGTTTATTTGTAAAGAGGGTACATGACCAGTTAGGAGCTCTCATGAATGTATTGAACTGAATGAGCTGTGGTAAGAAGCTTAAAACAAAGGACAATGACCACCAATAAAAACAACACAAAAGCATATCTAAAGGCTGGACAAAAATATCCACTATCGAGATTTGTAACAAATGCTAGGGAATTTATTTTGCCAGACAAGCTCAGAGTAGGGGAGATACAAGCTCTTAAAGAAGATTGTCCCCAAAACTAAGTAACAATTCCGTTTGTCTGAGCTAAAGTTAATAAATTCAAAAGTCAATTTATAAGGTCTACAGAAAGTTTACATCTACCAAGGCTTCCATCTAGAAGATACTGAATCCAGACATACTCATTTAACAATTTTGAGACATTCCCTAAGAGTTCTGTTCTCAGAAACTCTGCTAAATTCCAGTCAGTGCAACTGAGAACTGCAGGGCTTAAATAAGGACTGCTATGATGAACGTGGTTTAGATACAGGGGACTGCCATGTAAACTTGCAGTAAAGAAACTGCATGATTTCCCACAAGAGAAGAGCTGGAAAAAAACCCTGAATACAGAAAACTATTTAAATGCATAAAATACCCTATATTTTTTTAACTGCAGGGGTGACTGAAAACTAAACCAGGTTGCCCAGAGAGGCTATGGCATCTCCATCCTTGGATATATATATCCAAAACCCAACTGAAGGAAGTCTGAACAGTCCACTCTAGATGACCGTATTCTAAGCAGGGGCACTGGACTAGCAGCCTCCAGAAATCTCATCCACATCACCCTTATGTAACTCTGTTATTGAAGTTTCTAAGTCCTGATTTGTCTGAAGTGCAAAAAATCACTGGATGTACAACATTGCACTGCACTGCACCACCAAGCCTTTAGGTGCTCAGGTTACTCTAATGTGATAGAGAGCATCACAGAAAATTTAACCACAAATGAACTTTTTGGAGATAAGAGAATAGCTACTGACATATCTCAGTGTAGCACCAGTATAAGATATGTCCAGGATGCTCAGAAGATATCACAAGCCGCTCTGGGATGCCAACACAACTGCTTCAGCTCAGGGAGTTAAATTGCTCATGAGACTGCTCCTACCACAGCAATGTCCTCCATATTCACCAAAAAGGCAGCAGCAATGGAACCCAAGTATCTTTTGGTGGAATAGAAGGGGGTGCTTGGCAGATCCTTTCGCAAGAGGGGAGTCTTAAAACCCAGATCCAGCCTCTGCAGTTACCAGCTGACCACATTAACTTAAACAGTCATTTATAGAGCCCTTCTGTGAATTTATACTCTTTCATTATTGCAAACAACCTATAACAATATCTTAATTAAAACAACATTGAATATTACTGTTAAAACTGTTAAATGTAATTAAAGGTATTCTATTACTCACCATCAAATCTTTCACTCTGTTGCTTAGCTGATCAATAAATAATATTGGAAGGTAATGCACTGTCTTCCCCAACTGAACCCTAGGATGTTTAAACATGGATTTTATGACTGTAGTGATCTAAAAAGAAAACTACTTTTATTCAAATTAGCACTCATTCATTACTTTCAGATCTACCCATGTGGATATTTCCCACCATCTTTTCAGGCACAGTTTCTTTTAACACACAGAAAGAAAGAAGCCACTCGCCTAGAGTCTTTCATAGATGTCTGCATTAAAAAAAATTAGGCAGGTCATATTTCTCCTTTTACTCTTCTGTAGAAAGACAGAATAAGCAAAAAAAAAGACAAATGAAATTGGTTGTGATGATGCTGAAGCTGCTGCATGCCCAAGAGTAAAGGAAATTAAAAAGCTTGTTGAAGAGAAACATGCTGAAGTTTACTACCATGTATTTGTATCCTTTGTCTCAAGTTTCCCTCTCCTACTGCAGCAATGTCGATTCTCCACCATCTCCCTGATTCCTGCACACCCCCAATAACATCTATCAGGTCAGCAATAGCATTGCTCTTGCTAGCATGGGACTAGGAACGCAATGGCTGGGACATACACAGGAAGGCTGGATACTACTGGAGAGACTGCACAAGGAGCAAAAATCTTCTCTACCTTCTCAACATAACTCCTCTTTGGATTGCTCTATCACCTCACCAAACTGCATAATAATAGAAACTTCACAGCCCTTGGTTCCTCTACAAAACTGACCCCTTGAAACTTATTTAGCAAATTATGATCTATATGCAACTGCTTTGTCAGTATCTTAGAAAAGTATTTAGCCTAATGCCCCCAGAGAAACTAATTCTTACAGTTCTTCACTAGAAAGGCAGTTATCTACTCCGTGATGTTCTCAGTAAAAGTTTATGGAATTGCCATAAGGGAACTTTTTAAAGCCCGAAAGTTGAATTTTAGTTGTTGCCAAAAGAAAGAAATCTCCATGCATGATAAAAGACTGGATACTAAATACACAATGGGCAAGAATAATACAGGAATGTACTACATCAAGACTCAGAAATACCGCTTGGTTACTTAACTGAAAAGGTTTAGATTTCTATGTAATTACTACATTTGAAGCTACTGCTAGTGGAATTGCAGCAGGCTATTTCATATCCAGACTGTTTCCAGTATATTGCAATGACAAAACAGCACTGATGCGTATATAAACATGACCCTTACTCATTAACCTCTGCTCAACCTGGTTTTGTTATGGGCCTATCTTATGAGTTACTATGTTTATCTATTCTGGCTGGGCAGCTATCCCAGAACCCCAGGATCTGCTGATTAAGCAACTACTTCTGGATTTAACAGGATACTTGTACAGAAAGGCATCAACATTCAGCAGCACAAGCCGACACAGCACTATTTATATGGTTAACACTGGAAGTAATTTAAGCAAGCTGTGAACAGAAGCTACTGCTTGCATTTAGTGACCTAAAAACCCATCCTTGCTTTTTTAGTATTTGCTTGAGAAGATAGCATAATGGAATGCACACTGTCAAAGAAAAATAATGCCAATCATAAAGAAAGAAGAAAGATGTCACAGATCAATCAGCTGTGCCTCTTCAGCACTTGCAGTTTGTGGAGCTACTCTGTCGATGAATTATAACTGGAAAGACCAAGGGACAGTAATTGCTTTAAAGGCCAGAAGTGTGATTTGAGAACAAGGGCGTATGAAGTCTGATTTTTTACTTGTTTATATTTTACTTGTGTCTTTGTAGTTTTGTTTTGTTTTACTATGATAGCCCCATACAAAAAGTATTCTAATCTCTGGGCTGCCCAGCAACAAGATACCTTCAATATGATTTTCTACTCCATGATATATTACTGATTGTCACTAGTGAAACACAAGCACTAAGAGGACCTACCTATCCTTGTCTCCTGAGTGCCAATTTAAACACAAAACACTACAAGAGGCCAGAGAGGACTTCTTAAGAAATATGCAGTAAATTCATAATAACAAATGTAGCAAAATGAAGTCATACACTTACATCTTCATGTAACGGTGCACATCAGCAGGGAGGGATGATCCATCAAACACAAAATCTTCTGCCATGATGTTTAAGGTTAATCTTGACCTCCAGTGAGAGACAGGTTCATCTAGAGTGTTGGTCTGCTTTTCTGCTTCAATTTGCTTTAAAAATAGAACAAAATAGACATACTGCTAAGCAACACAAAAACTGAAATAGGATTACACTGCCACTCACAGAAATTACAGAGTCATTAACTATATTATAAAACAGAAGCCCGACTTTGAAACACTTCACCTTAATTTTGACCAGATCAAGTATTTTGCTCAAATACAGCAGAACGGGTTGTAAAGGCCCACCACAATCTAACACTTAGTGCTCATTCACAGCCTTGTTCATCAACAATCAATATTCAGCTAATCAAGATTAATACCTTAGGAATGTAGATACTACTCAGGAAAAGTCACTTTGGAAGAAGGACTGTAGCAATTAGTTATTACTTAAAAACAGGCAAAAGGATGCAAATGATAATGGTTATTAATTTTTGGGAGTAAAAGTATCAAACCATTTGTTCTGAACTTCTGAGCCTCCAAAGGCAAGTGCTGCAACCAAGTAAGGCCTTAGCTTTCAAGAGATGCTTATCCCCAGGCCATTCTATTTGCTTTTCTTTGGATGAACACCAGCTGTCTGACTTTTAGTGTTGTTCTGTAGCCTCAGCTAATTTTCAACTTTATTCTGATAGGATTCAGAAACATCAGTTCTGGCTACAGGTATATTTCTGATTCTAAAGAAGAACAGAGTGAAATTCTCAAGCTCCACTTTATTATGAGACAGAAAAGCCATTCACAAGTATTTAAATAAGACTTCATTTCCCCCCTCCAATAAATAATCACAACATTTGTCAAAGGATCCTGTCTTATTCTCTTGAAGTGGAAAGTAAGAACATCTTAAAGAAAAGCACTTTGACACTGGTCACTCAACCAATATCAAAGCCAAATTCATATCCTGTTTTATAAAAGCAAAGTATATTATTTCACATGAATCCAGTTCACTATAAAAAGCAGCATCTCACTGTCACAGAACAATACAGTATTTCTACAGAAAGCAATGAATCATTAAAGAAGCAATTAACGTTAACTAGGAAAATATTTTAATAGCAGCCAATGTTATAGAGAGCTTTACCTCTATTGTGCTAAGTGAACTACTATTTGCATACAAGCTGATAATCAAGAAGAGGAGTTTGGGCTTATTTCCTATATCATTATTGGTGTGAAGATGCAAGCACAGCAAATGCTAATGTTAGAAGTGTCTAAATAAGAAATTCTTTTTTTGCAGTTATTCATCTATAGATGAAAAAAAAACCACCTACCTGTGTGGCTGATTCTCCAGTGAGCAAATTAATCTCTTCTGGTTTAGGGACCATGTATGTGGTCAGAGGGCTTACTATATGCACTTGCTTAGCATCATGCCAAGGCAAAATGCCAGCATGATGAAGAAATATATATGCATATAATGTGCCATTATTTCTGGTCTTCTTTGGTACAGAGACATTCACTGTCCTAAAATACAAAACAAATATGTTATGAGATGACACAGCATATGCTGAAATATTTACCTATTACATATAAGGATCACTGAAGATGTTTCAGAAGCAAGCAGAAAATGGCTGAGAACATAAAAGCAAAAGGAAGACATTTGGCTTGCCTGGCACACAACAGTTAGGGCTAATATTCCCTAATGAGGCATGGCTGCCTGGTATCAATTTATATACTCCTGTATATATCAATATTTGCATTTCCAAAGTTTTACTAATAAGATAGTTTAGCCTTTGTCCAATTCATACTTTTATTACCCTAACAACACAGGACTGTATTATCAGTTCTTTTGTTGTTTTGCCCTGCCAATATGTCATAGGGCCAAAATTATCAGGGCACTTGCACAAAGCAGCCTTCTGTGTGTTGAATATGTACAGCAGATCCTATACATAATACAAAGTTTTAAAAAGAAAATCACAATGTTTTGCCAAGCACTTTGCATTAATATCTTCACAGCTATGGCATGCCAGGCACAGAACTCCAGATTAGAGCCCCAGACCATGAAGTCACTCCCTTTGTGTTAGCCAAGATATCACCCTACTTGCAACAGTGCACACTGCCTCCCCTGTTCCTGTGAATTTGCTGGGCTTGTTTTGCTCTGACTACTTTCAGCAGCTTCACAGACTATGTTAGTAAAACAGTTTTAATATTTTCAAGTCTGACAATATTTTATATGACCTAAACTGCAGATCATGTTCTTCAGTTGCAGAAAATGCAGAAAGTGAAAAAAACTGGGAGACTCTGACAAAAAGAATGAAGAATAAGGTGACTATTTTAAATGAAACAAAAATCCAAACCAAAAGCGAGGCAGCAAATACAAAGCACAAAACAAGTAGTTCTAATTTTAACTGTATCGAGGCATATATACAGTGTTATACTTAGACATTTGTATAAGGACACAATCTGATTCCATCTCAGCACCAACATCCCTTCAGAAGATCTGGAAACCCAAAACTACCAGAGAAAAGAATGTTTACTTTCAGGGTTATTAGCACTGAAACAGTTACAGAGAAGCATAGTGCTAAAACACAGAAAAAGAGAATACAATTTGACTTTGAAGTTCTATTTCAGGTTTGAAGCCACAGCCATCAAGAACAGTGTGTAGGTAGCAGATTGGCTACACATGTTAGAAGAAAGTCTAAAGCATTTCCAGGTTCCAAGCACTTTGACTTAAGATTTTCACAACAAAGTTGGTCTTACTATTATAAGCAAAGCACATTTTTGTAAAGCATTTGTCTCTCTGAAACAGCGAACTCCTCCAAACTAACTGACGTTCAAGTTCAGCACATCGTATGTACATTACTGACCTAGCACAGCTAGCAAGATGAATATTTAGAGTGGAATCTGAAAATTAAGATAAATGACATAGGATAGCATTTGAGATTTGTAAAGTGTACAGGACAGAAACAAGCATTTCTGTATTTACCAGTATAACTTTGGGTTGCAAGCTTTGTTTCCTGCAACTACGAGATGATTTCAGTGTGAGAAAAATTTGCTTAAGGATCTATCCCTCAGTGCCAGGTGAACTTCGCACACTGTTTCCATCACTTTACCAACACTTAATGCATTAAATGTTCTATGAAATTAAAGGGAAAACCACTGTTTTTTTAACAGCACCACTTCGTCCTCAACTCTAAGGCTGAAATCCTACTAACACCTTTCCTGCCTTAACATAGCAAATACAGTTATTACTTTATGAAACAAGTGGGAACTGAACAGCCTGTACAGCATGCAAAATTGTTTTTACTCTTCCTCCCCCCCAAAAAAATGCAAGAACAACTCTATTCATTCAACTCCATCTCGCTTTATGCACACTTAGTGTGTATTCTACTTCAGAATTAAACAAGGATCTCATAGTCTGGATACCTACCTTTCAAATTTGGACTCAATATCAAAATCCTCCACGTTCAAAACCAGATCTATATTACTCTCAGCACCAATATTTGACCGTGTGGTAGTGTACACGCTTAGCTGAAATCAAAACACAGAGAAATGAGGGCATGGAAATATTGAATTCATGTACTGGTACACTTCAGAGTATGGATCTGTACTTTCCCCATTTCCCCAGTCACATGATGGTTATATACACTGGGAAACTAAAAACGCACTCAAAAAAACTGCAGCACAGCTTCCTGCCTTTTGGCAAAGGGAACACATTGTACCACAGCCACTGAATGTATTCTAACAGGATGACCTAGAATCACAGAATGGTTTGGGCTGGAAGGGACCTTAAAGCCCATCCAGTTCCAACCCCCTGCCGTGGGCAAGGACACCTTCCACTAGACCAGGTTTTTGAAGTCAAAGATCTCTACAGAAGCAAGGCTGCTCTGGTCAGTGCATGTGTCAACAGATGCACGCAATAAGCAAACAGAAACACACGTGCTTTAGCCACAGGCCTTATCCACAGGGCAGGGCACCAGCACCGCGCTCCCCTTCACCCCCCAACCACCGCGACACTCGGGGTTCGGGCACTTCACGCGTGACCGCAGCTGTCAGCCAAGTCACGCCGCGCCACGAGCGGGCACGGAGGAGACAGCCCCGGACAGACACCGCCTCTCCTGCTCTCCCGCACCAGCACCGCGGTCAGGGCCCGACGCTGACAGAGCCGAGGCCTGCTCCCGGTCCCGCCCCTCAACCCCCTTCCGCCGGGTGCCCGCTGCGCTCACCTGCAGCTTGGGCCTCCGCGCCAGGTAGGGCCACACGCAGCCCGCCGCGCCTCCCTCTACTGCCGCCGGGCAGGGCCGCGTGTAGACGATGCCGTACATGACCCAGCACGTGTGCGCCACGTAGACGGCGAACACCCCCACCACCAGGCTGGTGAAGGAGCTCCGGCTCAGCATGGCGGCGGCCGTCCCCCCCCGGCTCCCCGCTCGGGATCAGCCGGGCCGCCCCGCTGCCAACACTCACGCATCCCACACGCACAAAACCGCCCCGCCCCGCCCGGCCTCCCGCTCGTCACTTCCGCCGGGCGCGGAGGAAGCGCCAAGCCGCCGCGTAGCAACCGGCTGAGGGGCCGTATCGCTGCAGGCGTCACTCGCCGCCGCTAGGGGGCGCGCGGGGCAGGGCTGTGCGCAGCGCCCGGCCGCGTGTGTGCCAGGAAGGCAGCTTTGGTGCCGCGCACACAGGGACACGGTGAGGGACAGCAGCGCGGCACGGAGCGGGGCCTTCACATCAGCCAGCTCCAACCCCCGCCACGGCACGGACACCTCCCACCAGAGCAGGGTGATTCAAGCTCCATCCAGCCTGGCCTTGAGCACTGCCACGCATGGGGCAGCCACAGCTTCTCTGGGTAACCCATGCCAGGGCCTTATGACTTTCACAGTAAAGAACTTTCTCCTAATATCTAATCTAAATCCACTCATTTTCAGTTTAAAGCCATTTGCCCCTGTCTTGTCACTACATAACCTTGTAAAAAGTCCCCCTCTGGGTATCCCGTAGGGCTGCTTTAGGTAGTAGAAAGCTGCTCTAAGGTCGCCCCAGAGCCTTCGCTGCTCCAGGTTGAACTACCTCTGAGCCTGTCTTCATAGGAGAGATGCTGCAGCCCTCTGACCTTCCCAGCCTCCTCTGGACGCACTCCTACAGGTCCACATCACTCTTGTGTTGGGGTCACTGAGCTGAACACGGTACTGCAGGTGGGGTCTCATGAGAACAGAGAGGGAGAATCACCTTCCTTGACGTTTTCTGATGCAGCCCAGGTCACGGTTGGCTTTTTGGGCCAACCAATAATGAAAATATAGAAGAATTAGGGAAATGAAACAAGCAACATGAGTAAATAGTTAAGGACAGTGGCAGTACCCAGGAGAAGGGAAGGGAGTGGTGTCCATCCATTAGCAACTATGGGAAGCCGTCCACAGGCAGCACTCCTGCCAAGTAGTCACTCACGCTCTGCTCTCTCAGGCCTGAGCTACCAAACATTGTCTCTTTATGGAGATAGGAATGCTCCTCCAGGTCCTGCCCTGTCCATTGTGTTGAATGTCCTGAACCCAGAACACCGGAGAAAAGTGAGGAAGGAGAATAGGGCATGATGGGAGCAGGTTGTGCTGCTACCTTAGCAGAGAACTCGTCACCAGAAAAGACATTGAAAAGAGAGCGGCAGGGAAAGGCTGGATGCAGATTCAGTCCCCCATGGCTCCCTGTGGAACCAAGCAGCACAGTGGCAGGAGCAGCAGAGGGCTCTGCAGACAAATGCCAGGGTCACAGCCTGTCACCTCTGGCAGGCCTCACACTGCAGGGAAAAGCAGGGTTAAAAACAGATGGTATTAGGTAAGGGACTCTTTACCCTTGGAAGAAAGAAATCTTGCATACATTTTGTTCATTCACACATCTGTAATTTCATTAATAATGTCAACCACTTCTGGTTTGTAATGAATAAGTGTTTTGGGAAGTGTACCTCATTCTGATGCGTCCTCTGGCATTAATTTTCTAGTGTAATCTACTTCATAAGTATAGAGCAAATATGTTACTTGCATTTTAGAGCAGAAGAAAAAGGAAAATATACTTAAAACAAAAAAATTCAGCTTTTCTTCATAAGAAAGCATGTCACATTGCTGCGTGATTAGTCAGACTTCAATAAGAAATAACTAGATTAAATATTTTGGAACAATACAGTATTATCTCTTTTCTTACCTAGAATGCAGTTCACCCATTTGCTATCAGTTACAGATGTCTCTTCTTTCACACAAACCATTGCATGACTAACCTGGCTTGGGCCAAAGAACATACTCCAAATCTGCATCCACCCTGTCCTGGTTTCAGCTGGGATGGAGTTCATTTTCTTCCTAGTAGCTGGTGCAGTGCTGTGCTTTGGCTTTAGTCTCAGAACAATGCTGGTAACACACTGATGTTTTAGTTGTTGCTAAGTAATGCATACCCTGATCAAGGACTTTTCAGTCTCATACTCTGCCAGTGAGGAGGAGCATGGGAAGTCGGGAGGAAGCAGAGACAGGACACCTGACCCAAACTAGCCAAAAGGGTATTCCATACCACAGCACAGCATGCCCAGTATATAGACTGGGCATGATCACTTGGAAGGACAAATTGCTGCTTGGTTTGGGCTGGGCATCAGTCAGTGGTTGGTGAGCAATTGTGTTGTGCATCAGTTGTGTTTATTGTGTTACTTCTCTCTTTTTGTTGTTCCCCTTTTCATTGTAATTGTTTCCAGTGTTCAAGGCCAGGTTAGAGAGCCTTGGGTGACATGGTTTAGTGAGGCATGCCTCCCCACTGCAGGGGGGTTGGAACCAGATGATCTTCAGGTCCTTTCCAACCCTAACTATTCTATGGTTCTATTTAATTTCAGTTTTTAAGCTGTTCTTATCTCAGCCCATGTGTTTTACCTCCATCCAGTTCGCCTCTAAGTCCCACTGGAAGATGTAGGGGGTAAGCAAGCAGATGCTTCCTGCTTAGTTGGTAGCTGGGGTTATACTGTGACAGTAACCTGAAATTAGAGACTAACACTAAGAAAAACATTAACTAGCCTTCCCCTGAAATCTTCATACTTCAATGAACATATGTAATTTCTGTGGTAAACTTCCCCAGTGTTTCACTTGTATTCCTAAAAATATTCATATTAATGGTTCAGCTTATATTCAACTGACCTCATTATGCCTTTTTTCTACTACCCACTATGAAATTCTCACATATTTAGGTATCTGGAGTGTTGAATCACTTTGTCTGTTTCCTGGATAAATAAAAGCGGCCAGAGCTGCTTTTCAGGCTAGTTTAGACAGACTTGTTCTCTAGACTTCTGGAGCCCCTTTTCTGAAGCTGTTTCAATCTTTTGATACTCCTCTTAAGCACAGAAAAATAGAACTGGAGTCAATATCCCCATCATCCTAAGGGGATGACCCAAGCCAAAATTCAGGGGAAACAAAACAAAACCCAAATAAACAAGCAAAAAACCTGGAATACCCCAAACAAAAAGCCCTTAAAACCCTATATTTCATACTCCCAGTTGCCAGGTGAACAAGCACTGTTCTTGTAGACACACTGCTACAAAGAACATACACCAACAAATCACACTTAAACATACAAAACATATACAGACTCAGACTTATTCACAACTATGATTTGTATCCTTTCCCTTATTGTAAGCCTTGTTAGTTATAAAAACCTTAAGTCTGAGAAAAAAAAATCCAGAGGAAACCAAACATTTTTGTTTCATTTTTAATTCGGCTTCACACTGAAAATTCAATTTACAAGCCATTCATAAGGAAAATGTCCAGCTAGGCAGAATGAGCCATGATTGTATGACTGCACATCAACACTTGTAGTGTATCATTTAGTTCCCTTTTAGTAAATCATCATACGACTTGTATAACATAGTTTAAGTGTCTACACCATTTGGCTCAGTTCATCACATGCTATAGTCCATTTCAACCTATCAGACAGCTAACAAGAAAAAAAAAATGCTCAAATTGAGGTATTTCCTTTAAGAATTTACTGATCACTGGTATTCAGAGGTAATGTTAAATCATATCATTTTAAACATTGAAAAATGTACAAAACCAAGTTCATTTTTAAAAAATATTATCCTTAGTCTTCATGCATGTTAATAAAAAATATAAAAATCAAATTTGTAGCACTGAAGCTATACTCTTCCTTCTGCAAAAGTATTTCCACAATTGGAACCACAAGCTACAAGTCATCTTTAGTACACTACTTGAAGTATAGTCAGTTCAGTGCAAAGGTAATAGTCTATGTACACATACCATAGGAGCCATAGCGGGGGAATTTACAGCAGAAAATACACATTCAGATTATTATTATTATCCAGTAGCACTATATATTGTTACAGATTTACACTGCGTATCCAAGGGCTATGATGGCAAAAAGCTTGCGGCCAGTATGTATTTTTAAACACACCAGGTCTGCCTAGGCAGCCACGAAGTCAACAGAATTTGTACCACTGATGGAACAAGCATGTAATATCTTGCAAGGATGTTCTATGAATCAGCTTCCCGCTCTGTCAGCAAAGCTTTGCCACCAAAAGCATCCTCTTCATGGCAGTGCCTAACTGGGATTCAGTTGCGGTAAGAGAAAATTCCAAAATGAGATAATTTAAAACATTTACTTTTCTTGCTTTTGCATTTAAATTCTCAAGTATGTTCAGAAACATAGCAAATATTTTCCCAAAACATATAAATGATGTCCTCAATGCAAGTTTAACAATCAAAACCATTTTTCTGTCTGAATTCTCTCTCAGCCTGTTGATAACTCAATTCTACTCTTCAAAAAAGATGAACTAGTACCTGTGATCAAGTTAGAAATGTCTCACACACCTGGAGAGCTGCTGGGAATTATAAAAAAGGTTTAGAAAGTGGTCCCGTTGAACAGATGCCAAATACTTGCAGCACAATGCCGCAACATTGAAGCTGTAGAGTACACAATACAAGGTTAGCAGATGCTAAGTCTTGGTCCTCTTCCAGGAAACAAAAATATATCACTTCTAAAGAAATTTACTTCTGGCTTCTATTTCTAAAATTACTGATTTACACAGAGCTCCTAATACCCTTAGAGGGACTGGAGAAAGCAATATAAACAGAACACCAAACACAACTATATAGACAAGCAGCCGCAATGTCATTTTTTGTCTAAGTATATACAATTGCTAAGGAGAGCTGTTTAACTTAAGGAATTCTAATCCATGTATTTAAAAATATAATTTCATTTTTAGATGTTTACTTAAAAATCACTTCTGTAGTTTGGAAAGTACAACACTGGCTAACCTAAAGCTCCCTTCTGAAATGTAAGAAATATTTTGCTTGAACTCCATTATAAAAGAAAACATAGGACAAAAATATATACTTAGGGCATACAAGATCTTTACAAGTTTATTTCTTTAACATTTAAAATACAAAATTGTCTTCATGCTGGATAGTGAATAAAAGACATGTATTTGGGTTTTCCCATATACATTCATAGACTTAGAAATAACTTACTGTCAGATGAATTTCATTTCCAGTACCATGGTAGGATGAAAAGTGTTTGAGCTTCAGCTTTCTTCAGTATCCATACGGAGACTTTGTTTGCTATCACATTTATAGATGCTGCATTTGGAACATGGAAGTAAACAGGCACACACTGAAAGTAATATGACTCAGAGGTCAATCCAGTTTAAGATTTCATTATACCATGTTTCTTAATTTTATTGTTCACAGGAACAAGGAGAATCTCAAGCTCTTTCAGACCTGCTGCCACCCAGACACACATGTAATGGTTGAAGTGTAGGAAATGAAAAAGCAGTCCTTTGCCTAATGGCAGGCACAAGCCAAAGCAGCATATGGGCCTTTAGTTCTGGGTGGTATTACTAGAACAGGACTTACTATTCACATGCCACTGTTGTCTTATGGAGAGAAGTCTGTGAATTATCATTTAAAAGGCAGCAAAGTTTCCCTCAGGCTGCAACACACCTACGAAGAACAGTCAGCACAAACGAGAGCTGTGGCTACACAAAACTGAGTTCACCAGCCCAGGAGGCAGAAATGATTTACTTTTTTAGTTCTTTACTGTGGGAAAAGGCCAGCTGCACGGTGAAAGCTCTGCTACCATACTAGCCTTGGTAGGCTCTTCCGCTTGCTAGTTCAGGACCTAGCTCAGACTAGTTCAGCCAGATTTTTCTCCAGCTGACTCTCTGGCTCAGAACTGGCATTCTCAAATAACATCCCATTTATAATATCAAAACAGAGTATTACATAAGTAATTATGACTTTTCTCTTGCTTCTAACATTTTTGGTCAAAGTGCAAAACCTGAAACTTAACACTACACTGACAGATTATCACACAGCACCTTTTGTTGAGATCCCCAAGCTAACCTCAGATGAGCCCTAATGTTCATACGGCCCTGTGCAATGTAGCTCAGAATAAAGAAACATGACAGCTGAACCCCTCCAAACATGTTAATTAACAGGAATAACTTAGGTGCAGTCTGTGCTAAGGTGATTCTACTGTTTCCATTCCCAGAGACTGATCATCGGAAAACTGCAAATACACCTTTACCGAGGTCAGCCTGCACAGAAGCATGCTGCTCTGCCACTTTGCTCAAACAAATGGAATAAGCAGCCGCTGCCATCACACAACCAGTAAAATTATTTTGCCTAGCAAACTTGCAAGACAATCTAGGCATTGTCAACCGCTGCAAAAAGGTCAGCATATTGCACAGAAACATAAACCCTCCATTTTATGCGCCTTTTAAATTCCCTGCTTTCTTGGTATCACCCACTTCAGTTTAATCCCATTACATATGATAGATCACATTATCCCACCTGGCGAAAAAAGGAAGCTGTTTTCTACAAAACAAATCACTCCTCCACTTGTAAAAGCCAAAGCAATTATCCTGAAATAAACCTGAAAAGTTTCCTAGAGAAAGGAACTGTCTTAACTTGATCACTGAGATGCAGGAAATACGCAGATTCAAGTCCAGGCAAGTCTAATGGACAACCTGTTTGCTCCTGAATTCTCTTGGTAGTTTTACCTCAATATCATATAATTTATGAATGCTTTGATCACAGCTTGTTGGTGACTAACACATACACTCAGTTAACTGCCTTAGCTGTAACACAGAATGACTGTGTTTCTTCCTGTGAGGTGGTGCTAAAGGACTCCACTGTTAGGTCTTGCAAGGCTCCTGTCATAGTTTTAATACTTTTTTCCACTCTTCAGGGGAAAAAGGCAGGAAGATCCAATGAAACCTCAGTGGCTGTACTGGCAGTGACCCAGACATTACTTGGATACCCAATGCTGCAGTACCTTCAAGAAATCAACCACTGACTGAAGAACAGCTGACTTTATTATTGCCTAGCCAGGACTGCAAGATTTCCTGAATGACAACCTCAATCCCTTTGCTCATCTGGGAAACAGATCTTGCTGTTTTGCTGGACTAATAGATCAAGGCACCGATGACAAATTCTTACTTTCCATTTCAAACTGCTGGACTTACTCCTCCTTCTTTTTAATGAAGGATCTTGCTCAATTAATTAGGCAGTTTAATTTTTCCAAATTAGCTGAAGTTCAGATACCTAAAAACTAACAACCCACCTGAAGCACTTGATTCACAGGGAACTTCCGTGTTTCAGTATGAGTCTAGGAGCTGATCTTAAGGTCTGCTAATGTAAAACTCTGGGCTAACATATTTTCTGGGAGGTCCTGAAGGACCCACACTCTGACCTAAAGGAAAATCTGACTTGGTCAGTTTTTAACCAGATTTTTTTTTCTCTCTCCATCCTAGTTCAGCCAACACACACAAAGCTGTGCTTAATGGTGTATTTCTGATATCATGGCATGTGCTGCCCAAGTTCTACAATTGGTACTCTTTAAGTCCCACTCCGCCCTCCCCCTTTTTTTTTAATGAGAACACCGTTTTTGAAGGAGCAGAGAGCGGGATGTGACTAAAACAGTTAATGTGAAAAGCTGCACTTACTGCACGATAATATAAAAGTGGGAAGAATAGCAGGTAAGGCCAGAGACGGCTGTGTAAGGGAGCTAATAAATTAATAAAAACACATCTGCTTTAGAAAATTTACCAAGCTATGCAGAGGTTGAATTCAGTGCAATGACCCTTTCTTCCAGAAAAAGGTTTGCTGCATTTTATGAATTAAAAAATACTCCAACCAGCCCAGTGCCTAAGCCAGCTAACAAACCGAGTCAGTGAAACAAACCTATACATGAAAGCATGAATAAACAGCTGTGTATAAAACCTATTTAATGCCATCAGCTTTGCCACTAAAGAGGTTGCATCAACTACCCCAGTGCACACGTGTTTCCTTTTCAACCTCTGCGACCCAAGGATTTATATCTTCAAAGTGGGATTAGCAATCACACAAAGCCTGGTTGCTCTCTATCACAGTAAGATTATCCTAGCTACAATAAATGCATTGAAACATATAGCATGATTCATTCGTACAAAATTACGTGCACAACCTAACTTCTCCATTGAGGGTTACAAACTGCCTGCAGTGCCTTTCAGTGTACCTGCTTACAGCAGTGGACTCCTGAAGCATCTGTACTAGCACTTGTCTTGCTGTGTTACAGACATGGTTAAACATGCTTAGCACCTCCTAAACGTTTATTTGGTTTTAGTGGGGTTTTGTTATGTTTGAACAAATATAAATGACGGAAAAAAACCCACCAAAATCCCCAAGACTTTTTGTGTATCATTAATTTTGTGGCTTTCTGTGTTACTTTAAATACATTCAAACTGCAGAGTATATTTGTTCAACTACAGCAGAATAGCAAAGCTTTGGCAGGGTGTCTCATACAATATGTAAAAATTCAGTCTGATGCAACAGCTCTTCTGGCAAGGGATGGTAGTATTACATAAAGCAGTAAAATGCTCATCAGAAATGTCAAATGCCTTCACACCCCTGCATTTTTGTGCAAGGATCCCTTATTAGGTCCAATTGATGCAAAGAAGTGAAGCCATTTCTTCGTATGTCTCCCTGTAAACTTAGGGGCTGTTGATATCACCAGTTAAAACAAAACAGTGCATTTGTGGAATACACAGGACTTCAACTGAAACATTTACACGTCAGTGTTTAGTGAAGGGGAAAAGAAGCTTCCACATCTACCCTGACACTGCAGCAAGCCTCTGAAACTTGTCTGTCATCACCCAGCCGCTCCACAGTCAGATGCCTCTTGAAAAGGCTGCTTAGATGGAACTACTAAAACATTTTGGCAGTTAAGAGTTTGATAGGTGAGTTGTGTTGAACACTGCTGCAGTAATGCAATGTGTTACAGGACTCAACCCTCAATGAAGTCTATCACCATAGAGAAATGTGGCTTTTCTGCCAGTACAAGGCAGTCTAGCATTACAGCCCTATATTCTACAGATGCTAAAAATCACCTGAATTACATCCACTGTAATTGTGATATTATGTGTAATCTAACAATGTTTTCGTGAAGGCTGACCAGGACTTCACCGTATTGTATTGTTCATCCTATTATGGAAGCACCATAATTCATTCCAGAATCTAAGTTGCTTTTTGGATCTGTTATGGTTTTTTGTTTGGCTGGTTTTCAATGGTTGCTTCCACCAAAAGTAGTTGCACACCAAGCAAACAATGCACTGGTGACTGGCTGCCTCCAGCAGCAGCTCTGGACAGAACTCACTGACACACGTGCTTTTCAGTACCTCTTCACCATGCAATGTGGCTACTGTAGCCTGCAGCACCCTTCAAATCCCCTGCACAGCTTAGTTGCAAACAAGCGCAGCTATTAAGTTCACCGCAATTAGTAAACATCTCCCTCACCAAAACAAATATGAAACCAAATGAACCTTTTGGTTTTCAGAAGACAGATCCCCAAGTTACACGCACCATACATGCAAATTAGGCACACTAGTACTGAGCCAACTTCAACCAGCTCTCTTTGCTCTTTTATAGATATGGACAAAGAATCTCTTCCAACTGGAACTTTTAAGTTGTCCATGGGATATTAAGCTTAACTTTTTCTTCTTTTCAGACACATCTCAGGGAACTATCTCTTATCCCCTGCACTCTGAAATTCCCAAACTCCCAAGCTCACATACAAAGCAAAAGGTAACTATCTTAGCCAGCCTCAGCCATGTGCCATTAAAAGTCTGCAAGATGCAATATGCCCAGACTACAGTTCATGTGCCTTCCCTTATATACCTGCTTAAATTCATACTATATTATCACAAAAAGTAGACCTCAGGATGTATCCCCGTACCCTGGGGCACGCTCAACAAAATAAAGTGTCTCCATCTCAGTTGTCTGTTCTGTTTTTAAAGCCTCGAGTGAAGGAAGCCTCCTCAGCCCACCTGAAATAACCCACCCTCCCTATTTTAATGAGATGCATTGTACCAAAATTTTCCTAATGCTTAACTTGCCTTTTAAATAAACAGTCTGTATCTACTATTAATGTGGAGAAAAGGCTGTTCCTATCCTCTCTATAGCAACTTTTTCCATATTTGAAGACTGTTTTTGCACCTTCCATCGGTCTCCTTTTGATTAAAGAATATTTTGTGATTTCTCTTGAGTACTTTATGTCCTCCAGAATCTATCCAGCCACTCCCCGTCTCTCACAGGTGCCCCACCATGAACACGTGCTTCATCTGAGGCCTTATCACAGCTTGAAAACATAAATACTACCACACTTCTCACATGTTAACATGAGTTAACAGTGCTCAGTTTGTCATACCCTGCCCCAAGATGTTTTATGCAGTAATACCCACTCCCTCCTCTGCTTGTGCAGCTGACTATTCCTACCTAAGCATAGTTCCTTAAATGCCTTATTTTTCCAAGCCACTTTTCCTATTTCTCATGACCAGTTTTAACTCAAATTTTGTTTGCCGGTCTGCTGCAGCCCTGTCAGCTCAGCATGTGTTACCTAGATAAATCAAAAACTATCACCTTCAATTGAGGAAACACAGACCCCAGAGAATGTATAATTTCCTATGTTTTTTTACCCTCATACCCTTTCTATTAAAGCCATTTTCAGTTTGGAGACTTGCCACATACAGTTAGGAATGTCTAAGGACACATTCCAATACCCTAATGAGCTTTAAAACAGCTCCTGCTATTAAAAAAAAAATAGTACTAAAAGCATTTGGTACAAACAGATTTGCTTCTGCTAAAATTCCTCCCTTGCAAATCTGTATGACTCTAACATGTGGAAGATTCAAATCTCAATAGTTTTCCAGTCGCAAAGCCATCACATTTTAGCGCAGCCCTACAAAATTAGTCAGAGAAATGATCTGAAGGTATTTTTGGTTTGCTTGGAAGTAGAGTTGCCATGAAGAGTTATTTTTGTGACAGAGCCCTTCCCACTCCTTGAGGCTTTTGTCACATTTCCCAATCAGTGAAGCTCTGTGGTTTTATAATAATCAGAATTTTTCTCTGAGACCTCCGTTGGTAATTAAGGCATCTGGCTTTACAGAAAGAAGGAAAGAAACATTACCAATATAAGTGGGTTTGGTTTTTGTTGTTGTTGTTTACTTTTGTTTAACCAGTTCTAAACTATTTTAAGCTCAGACTTATATGGATATAACATATATGAATGTTTCTATAGAGATTTAACTATCATTTCTTCAGGAGGTCCTACAACTTGTTGCTGGCTTGGTCTCTGAAGTAACTGCAACCTTTTGAGATCTAGGCTGATACAACAAAGCTTCCATGCCAAGTTATCTGTGTATACAGGCTTGCCACAAAAGAAACCTGTGATTCCTGATAAACCAAGAGTAACTACAATTGTGTTAACGCCTCCCATTTAAATGCTGGGTGGGCATGACTGGAACCGATTATAAGAGAAAAGCACAAACAGTTTTGTCATGTATTTGCCAACAGTATGTGGCATGTCAGTTTGGAAAACATTCACATTTAATTGCATATTGAAGATGCCAGTAGAAAAGTGTTAGGGTGTGGGATAAGGAACCTTTCCTTTTCATCCTACCGTGGAAGAGACTGAAAAAGAAACAATTTTGTAATTCAACAATAAAAATTAAAAGTAATACTTAGCAAGTTTTTCTATTGTTTCCAAACTGTTCACTGGAACCAAAACAAAGGGCCAAAATATGCTTGCCTTGCTCAAGAGAATAATCCCACTGAAATCAACAAGATTGACTATGCAAAGATGGACAGCAAAGTTTGGCCCCAAATAAACATCCCCATAGCTAGGGAAAACACTAATCACCAAAGTGCACTTAACACCATAGGAGCTACAGTTTCTTTACACATGCACAGTTTGTGTGACACCTGGTACATGAAACTAGCCAATGGAATATAAATAAGTGTGCTGCCTCCTTTTAAATATGAACATTAATAATGAAGCACATTCACATTTTTGCCTTTCAAAGACCTTTTTTGGAAAAAAAAATAAAAACACCTTCCCCAAAATAACCTGGAACATGTTGTTAAATATAGCACATATGATTCAAAGAACGGTATTAAAGTAGAAGAACTTTCACACACAAAACTGGTATTTGCTGTTTAGCTGGAGTGACTTATGAAAATCCCAAGAAAAGACAATCCTCTCACCAGGAGAGGAAGGGAACAGCTGTAGTGTTAATTCAGTTTCTTCTGCAGCGGCTTGTTTTTATCTTCAGTGCTATCAGGGCTGAAGTCAGTACAGATACCATTAGGAATAGAAAGAGATGAAGTCTGCAAGCCACTCTCAGCTCCCATCTGATCAGCATAGAGATAGTCTTCTGCAAAGTGTGGGTGCAATTCAGCAAATCTGTAGAAGTCATCTAAAAAAAATACAAATTGTTATGACACAGAATCAGCTCTTTGAAACAGAAGGATGCTAAATTTGAATAGTTACACATGTATAATCACATGATCAGTTTGGAGAAAAATAACAGCAGTTAGCATAATGCTATTCCCACAGCCTGCTTTAGTTTCTCAGCAGAAGTTTACCACATCCCCAGAGCCAAGACTCTGCAAAGGGTTATTTAAGCCCTCCTAACACACTTTAGACGAAAGCTTAGCTTGTATGGTGAAGGGGTAAACAGACTCAGATTTGCATTAAAATGCATGAGGAGCAGCCGTTGTCCTGACATTAATATCCCACTGTTCACTGGGGGAAGGGTAGGAGCCCTCCAGCTGAGGAACAACAAACAGCAAGAGTAGTCATTTCCTAAAATCTGGGCAGACTTTTGCAAACATGCCCTTTAATGCTTTGCACTCATAATTCTCTTCAGCCTAACACCAGCTGACCTTGCTGCCTTCCTCTTTCAAGATGACAGCATGTTGAAAGTCCTAATATTTTGGAGAATATTATTGTGAGAAGATAATTAATTTGTAACACATTGGGGAAAAAAACACTCGAATTTTAATGTTGGATACTAAAGAAGACAAAAAAAAAGAACAAGATCAGCTCTTGGGGCAGGGGGTAGAAATCCTTAACATCAAGAAATATAATTTTGTGTTAAAAATCAGACATTGAAGCCTTGTCACAACTTTCCCATATGACTGTTTATACAGGCATAATCTGAATACAAGATACTGGACAGGATCCCAGTCACAAGTGGCTATACTTATAATGTAAACTGATACTGGAAAACATTATCAGCAACTCAGTCACCTACAGTATATCACACACAGCCCACTCAAATTCACAGTGTTATCCCAGAAGAGTTTGCCAACAGGCAATCCGTGAGTTCCCTGGAGTGCAGCACAGATGCCAGCTGAAGTACCCTTTCAGAGGCGTGAATCCCTGGTACAACTGGGCTGGTGTGGAAGGAGGGAACTACCCACAGCTTTCCCCCCCTGAGGCCCTCCTCCGTTTCAGATGACACGTTTTCCTCAATACTGCAAAGGGCAAGGGAATGTCAACTGTTTCACAGGGGCACTCAACTGGTAGGTCAGCCCCGCTTCTGAACTGTTGCAAAGTGAGATGTGGGGAGAATGAAATAAACAACTTAATCCTTCTGCAAACAAAAAAGCGTGTATCTTTTATCTACAGTTTATATGGATCTCAAGTATTGGACCCTGTAACTGCAACAAAAGCTGAAGATGTTCAGGCCATGAAAAACAACATTACCATATTTGTTGAAAAACCTGTATGTACAAAAGGCTGATGGATCACGTAAATGATAAAGGCCTTCAGGGAAAAAACATCAACTCAAGTATTTGAAAATATATACAGCAAAGATTTTTAATGTGAGTTCAACTTTTTTTTTCTAACTGTAATCTCATAGCAAAGGATGTGATGTATCTGACCTTTTTCAAGGAAGGAAAGTAGAGTGTTCTTTCATATTTAAAATATTCAACAGTGGGAGTAGTCATTTCTGGTAGAGCTCAGGAAGCAGACATTCTGGGTCTTGCTGAAAGAACTCCTGAGGATATTAAGGAGTATTTATCAAGCCTATGCATAGCAGAGCCCAAGGAAAAATGCTTGGATCCCATTTGCCTCATTTATCAGAAATATGAGACAAGGTGATGAAGGAAGAATGAGCTATTTCAGCATTACTTCTATTCATAGATCTCATCTTGGAGCTTAAGCTTAAAACAATTGTGAAGCATGAGGCTGAAGAAGAAGACAACCATAGTCATTTACTTGGGAAAAAGTAATTTTGCTTCCTAACCCTACTAAAAGGAAAAATACAAAAAGAAGGAAAGACCCCAAAGTGGAGTTATTTAAGACTCCTTTGTTTTTGCATTAAGTATGCATATGTACAGTACTAACTTAGAGGTTTTTCCTCCTACCTTTGCAATAATACCCTCATAATACTGGATGCTCCTGATAGAAGCTCTGCTTTCATGAACCTCCTAGCTTTTGTTCCACCTCAGTATGTAATTAATGTACATGAACTTAATAGGATAATCATGTAGATAATACAGGCAAAGGTACTACATTCGAAAGAACAAACAATTCTTCCTTCTCTCCATTCATCCATAGATGCAAATCCCTGCAAATCACTGCTGCAAATCCCCCTTTTCTTCTTGTTACCATCAAGCAAGGCAGACTTCGGAACATTTTCACAGTCACCGTTTGTCTATCAGGAACAGGTGGAGAGTATCCTAGAATTTGTGATGCCAAGCTAAAGAACCTATCCAAATTCTCCAGAATTATATTTCAAGATTGAGAAATCTTGCCTGTTTCCAGATCACACTGAGTGGAGCAGCTCTGGAATAAAGGTGTACCTAAGCAGGTAAGCCAACAGCACACTGCTTTAGAGAACTGGTACACAGATCTTTGACAACTAGCGTATTTTTAAAGATGTGACAAAAAAACCCAGACTTCTAACAATTCCAATCCAAAATTATCAGGCTAATTTATACAATCTTGATTTTGCTGTTGGTCATTCTGTTTACCTGGGCTTTTCCTTTGGGATGAGATCTTTGGCTTCAAGGACTGCTATATGTGCAGCAACTTAGGTTTGCTACTTAGGATGTTTTTCTGTGGTTCTTACAAGTAAGACTGAAGACTTAATATTCCTGCTTCACACTCCAACACACTAGAAAGAAGAAGCCTGTAAACAGACCCCTGGGCCATATGTATCCAAAGTAATGTCAGTACTCTTTTACCAGATACAAAGTTTTGATTTCTTAGAACTTGACTGAAAAATGCCTTCAGAAAAGGTGTAGTCTGAAAGTTTCCCACCTCTCCCCTCGTGGCATTTAAGTGCAACAAACCCAGTATGTGGAGTCATATGCTTCGGAAAGGCAAGAGGCTGGTTATCTATGGCAGGAATTTTGAAGAAAGAAATGCAATATCAAAAGTTTACTTTCATCCCCTAATTCTCTACCACAATAAACTAGACATTTATTCTCGCTATTAAGCTTTCATGTATGTTAGAATCTCAGTGCAATGCTTGTAATATACAATGAGCACTTCTATAAGGAAAAGATCCAAGCAAAGTTTCAAAGAAATTATGTGTCCACCATCATACTTTGTGTAGCCTCACAGAAGACTACTCTTGCCTACAGGAAATAAAACAATGAAAATGAGAGTTAAGCACTACAGTGCCCACTGCTGTGTCTCTGTGGTCCTGATTTTATTGTGATGAGAACACACCATGATCACACAGGGAAAACTGCAGACTTAAATGCAACTAAATGCTATTAAAGATTAATATTCAATTACGAATTCTTTGCTAACTTGCATGAACTGGCCTGAGTTCACCTGTACGCTATTTCAAATTTAGCTATTCTCAAACAATGAAGCATGCCAGAATTAGTATTCTGCTGGGCTTACCACCTTAAAGATTCTGTGCTGGTATTTTTGAATATGGGGGAAGAATTGAGCCACTGCTCAAATGAGTTCAGGGACAAGGAGCAACAGAGATAGACAGGAAAAAGGCAATAGCATAGGATGGACCAGGAAATGCTGGGGACACGGCAGATCACAGGTACAAAAAGAAAAGGGGTAGTATGCAGGAATTAAGGAGGCAAGACAGAGAAATCAAGAAATAGGGGAGGGCAGTGTCCACAATACCCATTCCAATAACTAAAATAGTTCTGTAGTTGAAGCTTTATATACATACTGTATGATTGAAACATAGAAATTAGTGTATATATCAGCACTGATATCTTAATTTGTGAGATTTTTACAAATTAAACAGCTACTGATTATCCTGAAGGAAAGCCACTGGAACATGGCATGTCATAAGCACTTCTACTGGAGATACATGTTATGTCGGCTATCAACAACTCAGTTCATACTTAAATGATACAACTAAATTTAGAACCTTACTGAATAAATTGATGAATAATCTGAAATAAAACTCAAGTATTCACAGCATAATCTATTCACTCAGATCTCAGCATTTTTAAATGCAACTTTCTCACCTCCGTATCACCTGCGTTACAGGCTACATATTGAGCAGTCTGGTTAATACCCCCATTTTGCCTCACCCCCCACTTATGACTTATTTTCAAACAGGCTGAGAAAATACTATAGGAGCAGAAAGTTTAATATCACTCTGTGTTCTGTAAGGGCAGAAATAGTGGGGAACAGAAAAGAGACAAAGCAACAGGACAGAGCTAAGACAGATTTCTTAAAGACATACATTCACATACATGGGAGTCACAGAACAGAACATTCTGAAAGAGATCCAGGTATCGCCTGACTTAACATGCAAGAAAAACCTCTGGAAATATGCAAGCATCATATCTGCTAAAGGTAAAACTATTATCTTTTTCAATGTCAATTTACTTTGTTCGCAGTGCTTTTATCATTATTAAAGCCAACAAGTCAACTAAAAATAGTAAAATTTAATAAAATTAGCTAGTTTGTGTATCGACATGCTCAGACACTTTGGCATTTTGCAACAGCTCAGATCCATTTAGTATACTCACCATAAGTAATCTTTCCTTTTTCTTCTTCATCTACAGCTTTAAAAAGATGTGTAACATTAATCTGTGACACACCCATGGCAGTCTTCAGAATATAAGATAAATCCTCCTCTGTTATAGTTCCGTTTTCTGACTGGTACATCTATGAATCAAGACAAGATAAATCACTGCATACCTGAATGCTAACTCCTATAAACAGCACCACATAACTAAGTAGTTATGCAAAATTAAAGCTTGGTATTGGAAATTCTAGTCACTCTCAGATTCAAGTGACCTACTAAGGATTTCTGATTAGTCTGGGTAAAAGATAGCACGGATTATTAGTTCACCTCTGTATGCTTAGAAAGCAAAGCTTGATATGTTCAGACAAAACCCCCTTTGTTTACACGCATAACCACTGGAATTTCAGCAGTATTCAGAGCCAAGACTGTTTAGCACTAACACGTTTTGCAGATGTGTAACTGAATAATTAGTAGTCCACTGATTTGTGTGTCTAAACTCCAAGGGATTCAGGAGATACATGTGAAACATTGCACTTTATCACTGAAAACAAATGACAAAGTGCTTTTCAAGAAATTGCACATGGCAGAGGACAGCAGTTGTATCAAGCCACACATTTATGAACTGGCTAGATCCTTCACTGGCTCCCAATAAACTGTGTGAATATCTTACTGTACACAAACCCAGGACTGGGGACAAGATTAAAAAAAACCCTTCTCTTTCCATTTTTACTAGAACACTGTGAGCAAAATTTCCTCAGCTCAAGACTGTTTTTCACCCTTCCAATCACCACTAATAGGATAAAGTGTGCCGTACCTGCTTCCCTTTCCTGAGCGCCTCACCTTCTTAATACACACATAGAACTTCCCTGCGGTTCTACAGTTAACTTTATATTTTACTTTTATAAGTAAATTTCATAATTTTGAGGGAACTTACAATTATGTATTATGAACTGTTTTATTAAATGTAGGTGCTTCTGAAGGAAAATAACTGTCCAATCTGAGCTTTTTTTTCCCTAAAATGGTAAAGTACATTGCACATTATGCATGACAGCTAAATTTTACTGAAATACTGCCCAAAGCCACCTTCAAGTTTACTTTAATCTTGTTCATTTTAATATGAAGACACAGAGTTGACCAAACATCACCTGAGCATTTCTCTATGCCATTATATAGATCAAATGGAGTAAGGGCAGAGACCTTTCTGCTTTTCCCTCAGAAGCAGCAGTAGGTTAACAGCTATTAGAGGGAGATTTACCCAAGTGTCTGTAAGAACTAAATATTTTTGTTCCTTTCTCCTTTGTAATTTTTTTTATATTGACAAAAGGGTAAGAATAATAGATCTGGACACTAAACATTCACAGGAACCTCATTTCTTTAACAAAAGATAGTTAAGAGAATAATACACTTACGCTGAATACCGTGAAAAATCTACTCAGAAAATAAGGCTACCAAGCAGAACCATGCAACTGAATGTTCTCAATTCCATTAATTCACTAATGAAGACAGCATCAAGATTTAGCACTTTTCAGTTTTAGTAATACTAAAGGCACAAAAGAGTTCAAGGCAAAGGGAAAAGATGATGCAGGATGCAGCAGCTTGCATGCTGAAATATAAATACTAAAGGAATTAACAAGCAATAATTCAAGGTGTCAGACAAACCCACAGGAATGGCAAGCATTAAAGTATTGCTGCTGTCACTTTCCCAAAAAGCTTGCATTAACCATCTATGCTGATGCTACGATAAACCACTGAGGACAGAAGAACAAGATCAGGAGCACTTTTGGGAGGCATAAAGTCTGGGCAGAGACTGCAGGACTAACACAGAAACATGGTTAAGTCTAAGAGGGAAGAAAATCTAAACAAGATGATAAAAGGGGGTAAAAATAAAACAAAACAAAAACCAAAACTCTATTAAGATGAAAAATTTTAAAATATTTTACTAACTTGAAAAATGAAATTTGATTGAAACATTATAAAAAATAGTAAGCACAATTCATTAGCCTTTAGTTTAGAGGAATCAATACAAAGGACTTCAGATTTTCAGCACGTTTCAATGTGCTGAAAAGGATTCTACCAGAGTTCCACAGAGAGCAACTTCAAATTGCAGACTTCCATAATTTTACATAAACTTGCAGTGAATTCCCTCTGAACATGAACTCTTAATCTAATTTTCCATTACTGTCATTTTAAAATGTAATTAAGTATTAAAACAGCATGCGAAGCGAGCTTCTGTTAAATCTAATGCCAGTATTAATAACTTCTAAAGGTAAGTAAACTACACAGAGGCTGAAAATGCTGCTTACCTGAAATGCCAACTGAATTGTTTCCAGAGTTTTGGATGGCTTGCAGACAACTGACAGAGCAATGACAAATTCCCGAATGTCAATTATGCCTTCTTCATTCTGTGAAGGAAAATCTCACTTCAAAATACTGCAATTTGTCTGAACATTCGTAAATAACCAACAGTTGACAAAGATGCAGAATATTCAGAAAGACCATTTACATAACAGTTACATATGCCACCGCAAAGAAGTCTCACTGGAATGGAATTATGTCAGGGCAAGAACTTAGGTCACCAAAGCTCCGCAGAACCTTTTCAGAGTCTCAGTGAGAAGTGATAATTCAAATCTTTTTGGAAGACAGTGCTGCTACTGTCACCCTTCACTTGCATATTTAAGATTTTTACCTTAAACCATCTGAATTACCAGGTAGAAATTAAAACTGGTGAACCACAACACAAGGTAGCCTAATTTAAGTCCTGAACGCATGACATCTGTTCTTCGGTCTAGGAGAGAACCCTGTGCACATATCCACCTCTTGGTCCAATCAGCACCTCATCCAGATAAAGATAATAGTCATTTCCCCATTCTGACTGATTGCCTGATGAATGAAGAACTGACTCATCTGCCAAGTTCCCATAGGGTCCTTCAGGCACCCTAGAAGAACAAGTGATTTATTTACAAGGTTAAGTAAAATAACAGCTAATAAGCACTGCATTCAGTTGCAACAAGCAGCAGCAAAGGTTTCTTTCTATTTGTATTTTGCACCTAAAGAGAAAATCAGTTTTGTCCAGCTAATGCTCCTTTTAACTTCTACCTCAATTAATGCCTTATTTGCTTATAATAGGTGCTCTTACTTTGCTGACAAGGAAATGCAGTAGGCAAATACTGTGGTGAAGTGCTCAAAAACACTAGCCCAAATCAAACCTCAGTGTATTCAACTGGAACTGAATTAGGCTAAAGTAAACTTCACTTTAAGTAGTAGAATTTTTAAACATAATGTTGCCTCTTACCTCATCAAAAAGTGCAAACATACTTTCTAATGTCTGTGAAACTGGAAATTCCAAGTATGCTGAAAATTCTTTAAGATCAATCTTTTCTTTTTTCATTTTCATGGCACTTGCAGCATATTTATCAAGATCATCTTCAAGTGTTTCTGGCTTCAGCCTACAAACAGTATTATTTTTGCACATTTTAAAAATAAACCCAATTTTAACAATACAAAATTCAATATACCAAGTGAAATAGTGGATTATATTGCTGTAAGACATTACAAAATCTAGAATCATGATTACTAAGGAACACGATAAAATAATGTATTAATAATGTAATTTTAAGGCTCCAATTAGTTCTTGAACTGTATCAGAAATTACTGCAAGGTCTTAGGAACTCTAGCCTTAAACTTGTGTTCTTTATTCTACATTGGTAACTACTATTCTACCTTGATTACTGCTTCTAAGCTGTTCAACATGGACAAGAAACACCATTTAGTAGAACTAGCTAATAAATATCAGGCATGAGGAACTAGATGGGATTTAGGTCACCTGAATATGGCTGTATTATAGGACAGTAACATAAACCAATTAAGCTTCCAAATTTACTAATGTCTCTGAACAGGAAGGGCCTGATGCATCTTGCCTACAATAAATCGGGGATTACATAATAGCGATTATACGGCTAATCCTGTTTGCCAGTCCCCGTTCTAAACATTCAGTCTGGAGCTGGACACCATTATGAGGTGACCCAAGCGAAGTTATAGCAGTTTATATAGCTACAGAAATTCCCTCAGTGCTTCCAATTACAAAACCAGATTCAGAGTGATGAGTGAATGAATGGCAGAGATCTACTGAATGGTACTGCAGCATGGTTGCTGGTTCTTTTTGTTTGGGTTTTTTTTGCCATCCTCCCCACCCTTAACTCAAGCTTCCTGTTTTTGTTTTATGAAACAAGGTCTTACTACGAATATGATATATGGTGCTCTTAGTACATGGGGAAAAGGAAATTCCCTCCCTACTACAACAGCAACGAAATCTTGACTAGCAGGTTTCCTCTGAACTGATTCACGGGACATCCAAGCATTCCAGTCTGAAGACAAAAGAGACCAATATATGCTTTTGCAATATTATTCTGCTGTTGCCTGGTTAGCTGTTTGCTGCTGCAGACAAGGAAAAGCAGTTATTTACAGAACTCGTAAGGTCACTCCAGAATTGCTACCAGACTGCAGCTGGGACTCATCAGCAGCTTCCTCTCAGTGACAAGAATGAATAAAATACTTAATATCAGCATTCTCAGGAGCTTCTGAGAAAAGATAAGGGCATTTCTGATAGGAAGATTATCTGATATATCAGCTCCAGACCATGATCACTTTTTGAAACGAGCCTTCCTAAAAATTACTGCTTTTAGGCAAAAACACAACTAGCATGCTCTCTGCCATTACTTAAATGACTTGTCAAAGTTTACTAACTAAACAATGTCAAGCACCATATTTCTAAATTGTAAGAGTCAAACATGCAAGAATTCTTCCAGAAACCCGTGGTCCCTACAGAATATTCATATGTTCTACATCCTGGCATTAAAGCACCTATCTTAAGTTTTGGTCCCC
This sequence comes from Melopsittacus undulatus, assembly GCF_012275295.1. Taxonomy (NCBI): domain Eukaryota; kingdom Metazoa; phylum Chordata; class Aves; order Psittaciformes; family Psittaculidae; genus Melopsittacus; species Melopsittacus undulatus. The sequence continues at coordinate 65,813,033 of NC_047527.1, read as the reverse complement.
AGACAGTATAAAAAGAGCAGCATCATACTCCTTTGCAGAAATTCATTTTCCATGATCGAGCAGAGAAGCAGCAGGAACAATGACAAAGGCAACCACGGAGGATTCAAGATGCACAAACAACTCAGCTTCCCACACGCAAGGTTACATGTAAGAAGTCTTCACAGATAATACATCCCCACTGTAGTAGCCAAAATGGACTGTAACTGTAGGATAAAGATAGCTGGCAATTGAATCCTCCCGTGAGATAAGCCACTACTGACAGAGTATGCAGTCCAACATCTGTCTCTAAATCAGAGGCATTTGATTTGCAATTAATTGACTCAAAATTCATCTTCTAGTACTGAGGGAGTACTTGTTTGATGACGTAGTATTTGAGACTTGTAAAATGATCTCTTCACCAGTCAATTAAGTTTGAAAAGCTAAAGTCTGAAGGTGAAACCTTGCACATAAAGTAGCATGGCTGACAATGGATCTTCCAGACATCTTGTGGTTTGCATTTTGTCCATACAGAGAAAGAGATGGGAGCCAATCTCAAGAAGAGATGGTGGATCAGTGAGACAAACTTACTGCTTCAGCTTGAGTATGACTGCATTGTACTTCTGGTAATCCAACATGGGCTCACTTCTTTCTAGCCCTTTTAGAATCAGAAAGTAATTGATGTATGGATGATCATGACCTACTGTGCTGAGTCTTCTGAAGCCAAATGTCTCAAATCCCACAGCAGGTTCTGAACCAATCTGTGAAATAGTTTTGAGTGTCTTAATACCTTTAAAATTGTTACTTTTAGTCCAATAGAGACTATAAAAGCTAGAAAGCCAACAGAGAATGCCTTTGCTCATATGCTTGTTTGCCTAATGGCTTCCATGCAGCATCTAGGCTTTACAATACATAATAGTATTTGCTGTTGTGGTGTTTGGCTTCATTTTTATGCCAATGTGCACTAGAGAGAACCAAAAGTCATTCTGAGTCCCTGAAGATGGAAAGCACATTTTTCAAGATTAGGAGCTCTGAACACTAAATCCTTCACAGCAGACTTCACAAGGAAAACCTGAAGGTAGGGTATTTTCAGCATAATTACCACTATTTTTAGCCAGGGAGATGTCTTACCTCCTTAAAGCTAGTTTTAGCTGCATTTGACTATTTGAAAACAAACGCCTTTCTTGCATGCTGAGAACCTACCAAAAGCTTTCTAGTGTCTCTCAGAGCTGGAAGTTACATAAGAACAGCTGGATCCTGTAGCTAGTAACTGTAAGCTGCAAGCTCAAAGATGCCCTAAGCCAGAAAAGCACAATGCATTCAGTTCTATGTACACTGGTGTAGTTCCATGCTACTTCTTTTCATAACAGAGAAAGGATACTGAACAGCTGCAAAACTGACCTTACAAATACTCTGGAAAACCCTGCCTTGATCCACAGGGCAGGGACTATCATGGTTGGTATTTGCTGTTATGTCTGATCTGTGATCACCTCCTGTAAGGGACAGTATTGATCTTATCATGAATACAGATGGACAACATCCTCCAGAGGCTTACTCTTGTTATAGATCTTTGAACACTCAGGCTCAAGAAAGCAAAGGAAGTAATTAAGGATCCAAAAAGAACTCCAAAATAAATTGCTGCCCATTGTTAAAGACAAAATACAGAGATGAGACCTAATTATACTGTATTAACATTTTCTGAATGAGAAGATATCTGAAGAAGTCTTTCATAAGATGCAAAGTCCAAACAAGCCTCAATGTCTCAAAAATGGTAATAGATCCAGTCAAAGTAGACGATCACTTTAAACAGTGGGGTAATTAATTGTGAAATAAACAACCAAATGAAGCAGATTTACAATGTATAAAAGCTACAATAAAGACTACATACAGCATAGTGATCAGCATATTGTCCAGACACAGATTACCAGGCTCAACAGAAGCATAAGTGCCTGAAGACTAACAAACACAGAATCTGAGAAGATGAGACTATGATCAATTGATCTCATCGGTACAGCAGTCATTTTACCACAGGGCTCAGCAGGAGACAGCTGAGTTTCAGCCAGCTGTGACACAGCAGCTGTACAGCTGTGTTAACAGAGCCCAAGATTTTAATCAGATGAAGCATGAGAACTTGCTGCTGTGGCTGCATGGCTTCTGGATTGGACCCCATCCAGCTGAGCACAGAGCAAGCAAATTTTACAAGCAATGTTAATGAATTCTGTAGATACACAATGAGAACAGAAATAACTATCCAATGTAGCAAACTCAGGTATAACTTGATTTTAAAGAACCTAAAACATAACCAAGTCTGGATTTGCCTTACTATAGAACCCTTGCATTTAAAACTGGATGTTACCTTGAAAGTACGTTATTGCTTAAAAACAAGGATTAAGACTAGATGCATAATCCATTGGATAAAATTTATTGTTTTAGTTATTTAGGGATGTGAATGGATGATCTTAATGCCTCCCTGGCCTCAAAACCTTTGAATAGGCAGCAAAATGACTGCATCATTATCAAATGTGCATTAGAAATGAAGTCTTATTACAATCTTCACCTAATTGTGCCAGGAAAGCACCATCATAATAGCCCTTTTACTGGCACATACCCGAATCAAGACAAGATAATATTTTACCAATGTACAATTACTCAAACCAGACAGAGAAATTTTGGGTTGTGGGAAACCTCACAAATGCACGCCATTTTTTTTGGAGGCCAAAACAAAAACACAGAAAAGCATAATTTGAAAGAACAGCTTTAAATTGAGCAAACAGAAGCCAGACAATTTAACAAGAGGATTAAACTGAATCCCAGGATTACCGACTGCATAAGAAGAGACAGGGGTGTTTGGGTTGTTTGCTATGGTTTTTTTTTGCTTTTTTTCTTAGTACTGCAAATTCAGAGCCTTTGGAACAAAGCAAGAATCTTTGCTTTCCCTTAGAAGTTTCTCCTGTTCTACTAGAAGTCTTATTGTATTAAGGTCCTGACAGCAAATTACAGTATGTTTGTCACCAGAATGATTAATATATGCTGAGCTACATTACTTTTCTCCAATAGATATCTCTTCTTTTTTTTTTTCCATTTATGTACACAGGATGGAAAATGAAAGAAAAATGAATGAAAGGAAATAAAGTAAGAATGAAACCATGAAACTGTGCTTGCTACTTTCAGGTGAGGAGACAAAAAAATGGAAAAGGTTGTTTGTATATTAAAGCAATTAATAGGATGAGGCTGTAAATTCAGTTAGTGGAGAAACAGGAGAAAAGTTGGAAAATAGCAATCTAATACTTGGCTTATGTGAACTTTTCACTGTTTGCAGAACCTTTTATGAAAGGCAAAGCCAGAGGGAACTGACACAATGAGAACAGAGGAGCCAGGCTACACACCCTAACCTACAGTTTAATTAGTCCATTTAGCAGTGATCTACTCAAAAGATCAACCACTGCTTTGTGCTTCTTGAGAAAGGGTGACCCCTCTGCCCTCACTATTATAATGTTACTCCAGTCACAAGACTCATACGGCAGCACTGCTCTCTTTTCACTGTGTCACAGGAAAGGGCAACTGACTTAACTATATCAAATATCAGGAATCCCACAGTATTCCACTCTTCAGGAAGTGTCTTTGATATTTGTTCAGGAATGAACACTTCAGACACACTCTGCTCACTTGACAGACTGTGGAAATAAAATGTTATGGCCTATGTTACTCACGAGGATCTAGGGGTGGCAGTTGTAAGTGGAGATCAGTATTGGTTTAATTTTGCATTAGTGTTTCCCCGATTGTAATAGAAAGACATTCCATATATATCCATAATGCAGTATTGTTATATGAAGAGAAAAACTATATAAACATAAATACATAATAAAGATGCATCTTACATATAAATATCGTATATGCTCACCCAAGGCTTCTTACAAGTTTTGCAAATTCTAAAAGACACGTGTCCGAAGGCAGACGAAGTTGTCCTTCAGCCAAAGCTAACTGACAGTCTTCAAATGTATAGTCTGTCACTGAAACTCCCAGTGCCCTTGAACAAACCAAAGAAACACGGTAAGCAGGATAAGCTGAAAAAAAACTAAGCAGAATCATCACTTTTTAAAGAAAGAAATCCTGTAATAATTGTGCTTTTTATTCTGAAGAATCATAATGAAGAGCCCATAAAAGAAGGTTCACATACAAAGAATGAAATATGGTACTCTAGCCATTACAGAACATTTATTTCTGCTTTAGAAATACATGAAAATATAAAAGAACACAAGGGAAAAAAAAAAGGCAGTTCAAAGACTTTCAGATTCCTTAATATTTTCATGGAAGTGAATAACAAGGTTTTCAAAATTACACACTCAGAACAATCCCCCTATATTTATTAATAAATATTTATATTAATATTACACTAACATTAATAAATCAATAATCACCTGAGCAGGACAACTATACCCTTCAGGTAATACTAAAATTACACAATAGACAAAATTTCTCTATAAAGAGTGGCTAGAACATAAAAGTATAAAAGCAAGTAAACTCCAAGGAAACACAAGATTTTTAAGTGTATGGCATAAGGGTAGAAGAAAAACACTGAACTCCCAAGCTTTCATATACCAAACACTGAAGTATTCATTTTTCCTTTTCTTCTAACTTGATGTTCTTTATTAATAGCAGCACCAACTAGCAGTTTGATGAAGCCTTCACCACTTTTCTTGATTTCCCTTTATTCTTTCTATCTACAAGTTCTCTACCTTACTACAACCACCTTTTTCCATCTCTGAAGCTACTATACAGTAATGGCAAGACTGATACAAACCCCTAAATGCCACATTTGTTTTGGCTTTGATGAAAACCCTATATTCAATTTTACACTTTATTATGGACATTTTGGCCTGTAATGGAAGTTACCTTTCATGCAATAACCACTTAATTTATGTTAAGTAGCCTCTTTCCCAGGATCTTATTATAAGACCTTTGAGTGTCAATGTAAACAACATAAGCCAGTTCTCTTTTATCCATTAACTAATTGTCAAACTTCAGGACTTCTAATATACATTAAAACATGCACTTAACATTAAAACTACCGATTAGGGTTTCTCTCTTCTCTCCAAGGCTGAGAAAGTCAAATATTCAGGAAGAACAGGTCACTAATATATATGCAACTCCCAAAGTACCAAATATGTTAAATAATTAAATCAAACAATTGCAGAGTCATAGAATGGTTTGAATTGGAAGGGACTTAAAGATCATCTGGTTTCAACCTCCTGCCAAGGGCAGGGACACATTTCACTAGACCAGGTTGCTCAAAGTCATGTCCAACCTAGCCTTGAGCACTGCCACAGCTACTTTTTTTTAAGCTATTTATGAATAAACCAAGGACATACAGCACAGTGATTTTGGATGAACAGCTTCTCCCTTGCAAGAAGAAACAACAAACAGAAAGGAACAAATAGAAAAAGCCAATTAAACCAAAAAGATACAGGTACAGGCGTCTTAAAACCCTGAAAACTGCTTAAGGCTAGATTGCCTCATACAGGTGACTGTAAGCAATTAAAGTCAGTTCCTTCAAATTTTTCACTTTTTTATCTGTTCCTGCTTCATTATTCTAGTCCTACCTAACAGTGTTCTAGCAACAGTTGTGAATCAGTAAACCATCTTAATGGAATGGACAAGATATTATTGTGATACCAATTTATGGTTAGCATAGTAGTGAATGTTGTGTAAAACCGCTGTGGTTTAAAACCAGCACCACACAGCCACGTGCTCACACTCCTCTAGTTTGCCTCCCTCCAGGGTGGAATGGAGGGATGGGGAGGAGAGAATCAGAAGAATGCAAAATCAATGGGTTGAATAACTGAAGAACAGCTTAATAACTCAACTAAAATATAGTGATGATACAAAGAATACCAACAGTAACAGCAATAATAGGAAACAACACGAGAACAAATGAAAGCTCAGAAAACACAATGCAATTGCTCACTACCCGCTAACCAATACCCAGCCTGACCTGAGCAGCGATCTGGGCCTTCCAAGGAACTACCCCACTTTATATACTGGGCATGATGTGCTGTGGTATGGAATACCCCTTTGGCTAGTTTGGGTCAGGTGTCCTGCCTCTGCTTCTTCTCAGCTTCTTGTGTCTGTCTTCACTGGCAGAGCGTGAGAGATTGAAAAGTCCTTCATCAGGGTAAGTGCTAATTTGCAATAACTAAAACATCCATGTGTTATCAGCATTGCTCTCAGGCTAAAGCCAAAACAGAGCCCTGCACCAGCTACTAGAAGAAAAATAACTGTTACAGCTGAAACCAGAACAAAAATCCGGATGAACTCCCCATGCTGCAGGTATTTAAATCCAAGTTCAACCTGACTTTGAGATCAGGTATTGCAGGTCTTGTCAATTATTATGTAATAGGGTATTCAATATAGTGTTGTATCATACAATATGACATCACTGATTTTGTGTTGTATAATACTAATTTTCTCTGGAAAAAGGGGATGAAACAAGAAGTGTCTATCTTGCTAGTTAAGATTATTTCCTAGTCCCTTCTCTTGTACTCTGTGTGGACTAGATCATTCTTATAAAGTTCCCTGTAAACTGTCAGTGAAGTAGCTGAACTCCTAAGGCAGCAAAGACACACTATAAGGTCTTCCATCCACAGTGGCTTACAGAATGTGGTAACAACTAAAGATCTTGTCCAGTCAGGCACATTACACTAGATTTCATCAGATTTTAAGGCATAGCATACATCAGAAATAGAGGAACCTATAGGTGATCAGCTGAAGCCTAGAGCAACTACAGAGAAAAGGAGAAACTGGTTAAAAATAAGTTAAAAAAGAAACTGAAAGGATAAAGTGCTCGTTTGTGGTACAAAAGGAGAAGTGACAAGACACTTGAAAAAAGATCCTGAAAGGACAAAAAAAATCCAGTAAGATTCAGCAGCTGATTAAAGGTGGCAATTAGAACAAAAGACCTCCCTTTTTTAAACAAACCCCACATGTTCTCTCAAGGAAAACAGACAAGTTAAAACATAGTCATAAGGTGGCAAGGCAAAGCAAGAAACAGTAACTTGTTGGAACTAAAAGCTAGAAGCTTTTTCAAATACATCAAAAGCAAGATGACTAAGAAAGATCAGGCTGCTCAGCCTAAGGGGGGAGGGCAGAATCCTGACTGACTGTCATCCCAGAACCAATGTCAGATTTAAATAGCTTACCCAAATTAATGGTCCACACACATGTTGAAGGAGCCTAGCCAAACACAAATTAACAACAAACACAGAAACAAACCCCAACAAACAATCAAACCCAAGCTTATGATAGAGAACAAATTCCACACAAAAGCAGGGATCATCTTAAGCAAACCATAAGGGGAAAACCAAACTTCGTCTTTTTACAGCTGTATGCAACCCTTCCAGAATGAGATGTATTTGGATCAGACTTCAAGTGCTTATCAGTACAGAAAAATTCCCACTACAATTAATGCCTGCCTACATGCATGCCCGATGTCAACGCATACACAAAACAGGTTTGAGAAGGTTAAAAGCATCTTCCTTTGCTCACTGATGGTAATTTTCCAGCATTTGGACTTCCAAAAAAAAGCAAAATAAATTGAAACCGTGTTTCTATATGCATCCAAACTTTCAAAATCCCAAATAAGGGGGAGAAAACTTCAGCTCACAGTAAAGTCCTGTCATAGGATCAACCAAGGCCAGATAAATTAAGAGTTCAATGGGCACTTCAAATGATAAATCACAAGCTGTAGAGGGCTACCAGTTTAACACAAAATGACCTTGATTTCAGCTGAGAATACTGAAGAAACTGAAGCTGGCGAACATCTGAAGTGCAATATTTGTCCTAACACTTGTTAATTTTTCAATTTCTTAGAAAAAAGACTGGTGTACTAAGAGTTCACTGTAAAGCCTGAGTGCGACTGCAACCAACTTATCTCAAGGGCAATCTTTCTCTACTTCAGTTCAACTGCTAGAGAAAAAAAATCATTTCAATTTGAGATGCAAATTGCAAGTGCAACCCAATGCTTTTAATAAACTAGGAACATAACAGCTTTTCCCATCTCTTCATTTACAAGCACTTTTTTCCTGTTTTCTTCATATTGCTCCTGCTTTCACAGTCAGTTAACCCAAGCCTAGCCTTTTTACTGCTCAGCAATTTTTATTTGGCCAGATGTGCATGTCCATCTTGACATAGCTGGAGACTTTTTGCCTTCCCTACCTTCCCTGACATGTTGGCTATTTACCTTCCATGATATTACACCACATGAAATTCCTAAGTCAGGAAGTCACTTCAAAAAAATAAAACCAAATCAAAACCCAACAAAAACCCAAAAGCCTCCTGCATACTCAATCTGTCACACACAACAGTTGTACTTGTTATAGCCTGACTTCTCACACCAAACAACTCCCTATGTCTAACACTTGTGCAGTCACAATATAAAAATAAACCATCAATGCTCTCATATTCTGCATACCAATCCACTATGCATGCAAAATTTTGATCATAAACCAGAATGTGACTACTGCAATACTATGCAAAGTGAGAGAAAACAGTACAGGCAATATTGTGACATTCTGAATCTATGCTTCAATAAAAACATTTCCAAAATGTTTTCCACTGTTAATGAGCAGATCAGTAAACTAATCTAGAAAATATTCCACAGGCTACTCACAAAAAAAAAGAAAAAAAGCCTTTAAATCAGGTGTCAACTTTTCAGGGTGTGGAACACATTAAAGGGCTATCAAACTTGGTATTCTACTTCACTATCAGGTATTTTGGAAAAAGACATGGTGGAGGGCCACAAGGATGATCAGGGGACTGGAGCATCTCCCATATGAAGACAGGCTGAGAAAGTTGGGGCTGTTCAGCCTGGAGAAGAGAAGGCTGCGTGGAGACCTCATAGCAGCTTTCCAGTATCTGAAGGGGGCACATAGGGATGCTGGGGGAGAGGTTCTTCACTGGGGACTGCAATGACAGGACAAGGGGTAACAGGTTGAAACTTAAACAGGGGTGGTTTAGACTGGATATAAGGAAGAAATTCTTTACTGTAAGGGTGGTGAGGCACTGGAATGGGTTGCCCAAAGAAGTGGTGAATGCTCTATCCCTGGCAGTGCTCAAGGTCAGGCAGGACAGAGCCTTGGGTGACATCGTCTAGTGTGAGGTGCTCCTGTCCATGGCAGAGGGGTTGGAACTAGATGGTCTAAAGGTCCTTTCCAACCCTAAATATTCTGTGATTCTATGACAAATAACCCAAGCTTCCAACAGTCATCTGTATAGCAACTTCCTGAACCAGAGAATATTTGTACCACTGTACTGTAGAATCACTGACGGACCAATTTTTTTACAATATATCCCATCTCTGATTAAGTCCTCTAATGCATCTGATAGTACATAATTGTAGCATTCACATGTTTTCAAGAGTATTTCCATTTATTTCCAGCTGATCTACTGCTGAGTGTTTTCTCTTTCCTTACTGTGCATTTCTAGAACATCATGATTTCACTGACCTTCACAACAACCCTCCACTTTTTATTTTCTTCTTTCACAAAGCTGAAGAGCTTTCAGCTATTTAGTTTTGGAAGGCCAGGGTAAACAGCCCCTTTACTCTCCCTGAATTACTTGTACATTCTCCAAACAAACGAAGGTCCAGGCCTAAGAGTCTGGAGTTCACATCAAGAATACAGTCTCTCATGATGGTTTAATTTTCAGACAGAAAAGGAAGCTGCTAACAGCTACATTTATCCACTGTGTTAAGAAAATGGATTCTGTAATGTTGGTCTTGGAGGTCTGTACATCACAAATCTTCAAGGAGTAAAAATGAAGCAAGTTCTTTGTGTTGTCAGCATTCAATACTCTAGCTCAAACCAGACTGCTGAAAAATAGCACTTAACTTTAAAAAAATATTTCATCCTTGAGAGAATGAACTTAGCAAGAAGCTGCACAGAGTTAACTCTGTTTAGTAACTACGCCTGCCTAAGTGCCACACTTACAGCCTTCACAGAAACAAAGACTGCACAATGTGGTTCTCATCTCAATTTTTGTATATGGCCTGAAACCTAAACAAATGGATGCTTTCCAAGTCCAGCACTTCAGTAATTGTGCTCATATTGATCCTCATGCCTTTGATGGTATGACCAAAATGACCAGAAAGCATTGGCACAGAGCACAGCAGTTTTTCCAATGCTAAACCTAACTGGCCACCAAAAATACAACAAATAGCCATGAGACAGACCAGTAAGCTACTGAAAATCCACATCTTTAAAGCTATTCTTCAGCAGCTGGCATTACCATATCACATATAGTGACAGAGATCATACTCTGATACTGTCAGAGGCTGCAAGAAAAAAAAAGACCTGATTTTGACTTAAATAGAAGATGACAAGATAAAATGGACACAGAAGGCTATTTGTAATATCTTTTGCCTTCACCAGCATGCTGGAAAAAAAGGATTCATTTCTCTTTTGAGAAACATAAACAAAACTATAATATTCATTTGTCAAACTGATAAAGAGTTACTGCTTTTAACAGTATGACATGCTCCAAAAAGGGGAAATGATCTTGGCAAGGACTGGACACAGAAAACATAAAACAGATGTTTTCAAGTTCCATGTCTAACACACTGCACTTTAATAGATTTGAGCATATACTGTAAATATAAAAGCATGCATTTAAACGTTTGTGTAAATGCAGAAGAAAAACAAAGTTATCAGAAAAATGCAAACCAGACTATGACATTTTGATCTTTCTACAGGAAGTCTGCCTTTCTGGGCTCACCACAAAAGAAACTCAAAACCCCTGGCTAGTGTTGCGTACGTAGCTATGCCAAGTTCTAACACCAGAAAGAGCAGAGAAACGAAATGCTCAGATCAGGGATGCTGACAGAACTTCTGCTGAGGTGCTTACAGTTTTGAGAAAGAAAGGGGCAAAGATGTCCAGCTTCCATCAGGTTCCAGTCTAAACATCTGAAACATGCATTGAAAAAACCTGAACAAAGTTGCAATATTTTAACTGTATTTTTTCCTGAACTGTACCATCTAAACCATATTCTTCCCTATTTTGAAGACAGTCCCTAAGAGAAACTAAAACAGAAGCAAAAAAATTGTGCTTACATGTTAAGTGACCAACAGGCCTGTGTATAATTACCTAAGCAGCTTACCTCTAATTATGGGTGAGGTTACTTCAGACTTGCACAAAAAAGCCTACAGTGCAGATTTTCACTTAGCTGCCTGCACTACCACTGGCTTATTTGTATTCAAAATGAATAGTGCTAAGTACACACAACTAAGCTGAGCAACTGACATACTCCTTTTAAATATATTTGATCTCTAATGCATAGTAAGGTAACAAATTTTGTTTTGTAAAATGGCAGTGGAAGAGTTACCTACTTTCCCTTTAAAAAGAAAAAGAGATAAATATGAAGAATGACATATCTCATTACTAGCTGAGGATAGTAAAATTGCCAACAGGCAAAAAAAGCTGTCATATGTAATAAATATATAAGAAAACAATTAAGATTACATGTCTCATGAAAAAAACTAAGTAGTTTCCAATGCTTTAACAGTGGCAGAGATGCTTCCTTTATCAATGAGAAATTTTTATAAATAAATACTTGTGATGGCAAGGTCAGATCATTTGTCCCTCCTAATTCTAGAAAATCAGAGATTGAAGCCCCAGGCTTACACACTGACAAATTTATATCACTACTGTAGTTCCAGTAAATCTTAACGAGAAAATACCTACAAGCAACAGTAAGTGATGAAATTAATAAACAGATCACAACAATCCACGTTTAATCCCATCACTACAAGGTGATAATAGCTCACACACAGGAAGACCAAAATGTTGATTTTGCAGCTTTAAGTAAAACGTACAAAAGTGAGCCAACATAACATTTATCTACATGGTGTGACCTACAGCATGGTGGTTGCAGAAATTTGTTACAGAAAAAAGAACAAAGTGAATTATAACTCAAGATACCACCAAATTCTATTTGTTTTGAAGAGAGAACCTGAATGGACTATTGCTATATTTAAAAGCACTCAACATTTCCAGTGAGTTGAAAGTGAGTCAACACTATTCTTGACAGCATGCTGAGAATGAGATGGACATCAACTGAATAGAGTAGTAATCAGAACAAGCCCAGAAAGACCAAACAAGACAGACTCACTTGAACGAAATAGGTTGCATGAGAAAATCAAATGCAGGATTTATAGAAAGTAGGGGACCATACTTTCAACAGCAGATTAACCTAACCAGCACATACCTTTTGCACAGAACAAGAAAATGATCCAAAGGAAGACGAGCCTTGAGTAACTACTCAACAGCAGTGGCTACCCTGCATGAGTAATACCAGCTCCGATTATACAGATAATCCCCGAAACAGAAGAACAGTGAGCTGAGAAGCAGTAACAAGACTGCACATGATTCTAGTTTAACTATCTGTCAGTGAGAAAAAATGTCGATGATCACAGACATTAAAATACTGGTAATTGCATAGGTGAGATTAAGAAACCCTTTTAGAAAGAAATTAGGTTTTAATAGATGCTGTAAAGCTTTTACAGCTTGGATCTTACTCATCCTCCAGAAGGACTGGAACAAAAGGTATCACGTCACTACAACTAAGCACTGTAGCAAGCAAAGAGCCGTTACTGCAACTGAAAGATGTGCAGAAGTTGTGAGCTGTAAATTCATCTTCTGTGACCCCATCACAGAGAAGCTAAAAAAAATAAGGCTGACCCAAAAATCCTTCAATAGAGTCAACAAGCAGAAGCAATGTAAGAATCAGACATCCTGTGCTTTATTCAGTATTTAAGAGAAGCTGTCCAAAAGACAAAATTATGAAGGAAAACAGATTTCACGACTCAAAATCATCTCAACTGCTGCACTCCGCAAGTTCTATCAATTCTCCCTGAAATCAGGGGCAAGACACAAGGTTTTGCTGCAACACTGGTTCTAGACTCACAAGTACTTTATTATTTGTGACTGCCACCTCTGCCGCTGTAAAATATCCAGTAGGATTAGACTCTTCTTCCAGAAGAATATGACTGGGAGGAAGGGGAAAGCAGACATCTAAACAGATCCTGAAGTGACCTCTTGGCACAAAAATGGTACACTGACACCAAGCAATCACCACACTGCCAATCCAATCTTCCAGAAAAGACAAGTCTAACAGAAGCAGTAATATTGTCCTTTGTTCAGCAATGCATAGTGCAATTCTAGCACCAAATAACACCTGAGGTGCTAGAAACCGCAATTGCTACAGTTCCAGCAGTAACAGACTGACAGCATCTGAGCTGGCCAAGAGCCACATGAATGAAATGGGAGAGTCTGGAGAACTACCACTAGAAGTAAGCATCTGTAAGTGGTCAGACGTAAATAAATTTTGGCTATTGCATTTTAACTGGTTTTACAGTAATCCACAATATCCATTCTGTTTTATTCTATTTTCTACATGTTAAATTCTGAACTTTGATACACATTTATTTTCCTTTCATATCAACACAGAATCTACAGCCCTTCTTCATCTCAAAGCAAGCCATATTTGCTACCCCCCCATCCTGACAGTCCTCCCTTTAGACCTGCACCCAGTTTCTGTTACCCCAAATGCCTGATTCTTAGAGGTAGGAGGGAGAAATAAATGGATGAGGAAAATCATGTCTCTTCTTCTGTGCACACATAAGAGGGAAGGTTTTCAAACATGCTGGTTGTTGTAAACTTATGTAGGCTTTCAAAATGTCTCCTTATACCACACAATCCCTGTCATCTGACTGGATTACAGTTCAGAATGAAGGTTTGAGAACCCAAAGTTTAAGGACAACACTATTATGCAGTGCCAGCTGCCTGTCTAAAATTAACTATAAAAGTCTTCGAGGCCACTGCAACCCTAAAAGACAGGTTGATTTACAGACATGTTTTTTTTTTCCTGAGAAATGTCCTTTCATACAATGGATTGAGTATTGATTTATTGTTATATTATAGGCTCAACATCCTCAAGGAAACTCACAGAGCTGAGTTGTGCTTATAAACTGGAGAAGCATTACCAGTTCATATCTGCGAACTGGCCTTTGGTTGAAACTGGTGACTCAGAAAGGGAAGAGTAGTTACACAGAGGAAATCAAGATTTCACAAACTGTTTCAAAAGTAGGGTTAGAAAGATTCCTAAATCCTTCAAGAGTTACTAAGAGTCACAGACCTGAGGGTTTCTCTGAAGATACTGACAAGGACATTGACTAATGAAAGATATACTAAAAGGACAAAATGAATGAATAAGAGAGGTTCATAAAAAACACGAGGACATTATAGACGAGTGCTGTAGGTGTCGTCATGTTAACCTTCAATTTAATTACTTTGCATTGTATCAATGGTCTATTTCCAATAGAAGCAGTTTTCCCGTGCTTTACTATTTGTAATAGCCACACAATAACAATGAATACACGAAACTATTCTTAACCTCATGGAAAATAAAAAAAGCATAGCTTCAAATGCAACCTCAATACCACGAAATTCAGTTACGTTAACTTTCATAAAATTCCACTAGAGCTTTCTCCCTAGACCCACAGCAACAAGTAGAACTGGCTTGTTAGATGAAGACATGTTAAAAAACCAAACAAAACCCCAATACCAACTCCTACAATTCCTGCTGTATTTGTGGCTCCCTAGCCTCCTCAGAGAAGAAAGCAACTGCTGTATAAAAAGTTTTGTACACACTACTGCAGACTATAGCTTCTTTGCAAGCAGGCAGCTAGACTGACTGGATTTCACATTTTCTTGATCCTAAAATTAAAATCATATCTATTTTTAGTCCATATTACAACATACTTACTCTGCCATTACACGTCTGACGTTATTGGCATACAACGCTGGATTTTTTCTTTCTTCTTCTGAAGGAATATACACAGGCAGAAACTGCATACAGAGAACTGAATTATACCAAGATCATTCAACACGTTAACCTCTATCATAGCACTATGGTGAAAAACATACACAGTTTGTTGCTACTTACAAAATTATATTAACAAAAGGACTAAAAAAAATTACAATTGAACTCTTAAAAGCTTAAGGATGCACTATACTTCTATAAATTCACATAACAGTGACTCTGCTCATTTCTTACCTCATGTAACCCAAGTAGAGTTTTATCTTCCTTTCATAAGTGGGACCAGGAATTTCTATATCATTTAGAAGTATAAGCTTTCTCTTGCACAAACTTTTCTTTTACATCCTGTATTGCTCATATCTTTCCAGATAACCAGGAAAAGCACATGCTACATGAACATTGTTCTATAGCTTAAATATTAAGAGTTCAAATTCTCAGGACATCAGGTATTACTGTTCCCCCCCTTGCACATTCTGAAATCATATACAATTGCTTAATGAACACATTGGAAATATTGTTATTTTCTACTGTTTGAAAAATTTCTCCTTCAAATTGGACACTAGTTATTAATGCTCAGTTGAAAGAAAAACTAAATAAATGCAGATGGCCACACAGTCACAGAATAGTTGAAGTTGGAAGGGGAATATTGAACCAGAACTGCTGAAGACCTGCAACAGAAGAGGCAGTGTTCAAAATCTGATAGCCTATATCAAAAGGCCTTCCAGCTTTTGGCTATGTTTTTAAGTGTTCACTGAAATATGATACAAGCCCCAATATCGTAGCCAGCCTTGCCTACAAAATCCCTCAAAGCATGCCATTTCTGCCAAGTAGCTAACTTCTCAGATAGAACAAACAAAAAGGGATCACTCCAATTCCCACTCCTGCTCAGTATGAAACAGAAAATCCCCTTAATGGTGCAATGCAATGATATAATTTATGCACTAAGTGAACAAGATGTTCATAATCCTGTGGAAAGCCTCTGAAGTAGAAACCAAAGTTGTAATGAGCTTAGTTATATTTGATGTATTAACCTATGAATATGATATGGGAATCGTGATCCATAAATTTCACACTGGTCTTTAAAAAAGAAAATAACAACTGGAGAATAGATACAAATGTTATCATTTAAACAAATGTTTCTCAGTAACTATGGAGTTAGCTGTATTTTCAGAATCACAGCAGCACCCAAAACGTTGCTATTTGTCTAAATCTTCCTTAGATGTATACAACAATGGACAATCTTCATTTTGGATTTTGCTATGGTTTTCCCTCCATGCACCACTGCAACTGAAAACACATGACTCCTAGGTGTACAAGCAGGTAGGCCAGGCCGATGTGATGCAATATACAAAATGCAAAGATTGTGAAGCTAACATATATGGAGAGATTGTTCCTTCAGCTTCCAAGCCCTGTTCCATTTCAGTAGCAAACTGCTATCAAGTCACTCATCCAAAAACAGGACAAGTTTGAATATGAGGTGATTTCAGAAGTGCTCTACATGTCTCTGTCTAACTAGACAGAAATAGTATGATCATTTCAGCACCACTAACAAAACTAAGAGAAGAACTCTCAGCTGTTACAAACTGATGGATGTACAAACACTGAAGCTGACAGGCCAGCAAAACATACTGGCAGGAGCCAAAACAAACCTCACTTGCAGATGATCATATATTCTTTCTTCACAAGATTGCTTGCATGCCAGTTCCATGTACAGGATGGAAGCATGGGCTGGCCAATATTAATAAAAATCAATTATGAATTCTACACAGACATTTGCTTCTCAATAAACATGCGGGATGACACATATGGTGTGACAGAGCATAAATTATATGCAGAGAAGCCCAGACTAATAAACTTCAGATCCTGATTACTGGCTGTTAGACCTTACTACCTATCCTTACTGAAACTGTGTTGTCTTGCTCTATACATCCCTGAGTTATTGGATCTTCAACAGTAATTCTGGCACCAAGGCTGGTTGGCATTTGCCGGTAACCCTGTGCTGATGGAACAAAGCAGGAATAAAAGCCAACAAGCTTTGGAGACCACTGGAAAAACATTACTTTGAACACAGAACAACTCATTTTTCCTCTACATTCCTAGATCTCCAGCACTTCCTTATAAAATCAGACTCCACAAGGAGCCCCCAAGTACTCTGCCTCATACTTGCAAGCAGCCTTGCAAACAGCTCTGCTCCTCTACATTCTGAAAGCTCCTGCTTTTTAGTGTGGAGTATTTCAGACAGACACTAGTTTTTGTTTGTTTTTTTAAAGACTACCAAAGATCATAACTCATCCTTATGCAAGATATGTTTGAGCTACAGAACCTCAGCATCTGCTAGCAGCTGCTGCCTCAAAAATCAAGACAGCTCAGCAGTGTTCACTTCTGTGTAAAAGAGCCCATTTTACTTGCCTAGGGCAGAAAACCATGATCCTGATAGACAGTAAAAATCCTGCCAATCAGCTGTGTGAGGCAGATACTCACTGGCCCTTCTGTCAAAACCAGGGCACTGTTTTGGAAATGAGGGTTTTTTTTTTTTATAAATATATAAACTATTGATAGCTAGAAACATATGACTAAAGTGATAAAGTGCAGATTTCTGCAACAGATACAACTATTCACTGGCTGCTATTTTGTGAATTAATCAGCTTTGAGAAGAATTCATAGCACAAATAAATGAAGAGCACACTGCAGTGATAAATACTGTGATTGGCGTGTGTTATATGTTACTACGGTAACATATATGTGTATGTAAATATGCAATAAGTCTTCCAACTAATTTACCCTGCTATCAGTTCCATCAGTCAGAGATAAATAGCTGATTCATTATTAGAAAATGTAAGCATGAGAAATGCAGAACATCTGTCAAATATCCTAATTAACACTTTTAAAATACCATACTTCAAAAGAATGAAATTACTTTCTGTAAAATGTATAGGACAGCAATTTAAAGGTATTTAATTGGCTATGTATCGTCACTAGTCTTCAGCCTTAGGATCACAAAGTGTTTTGCTCAAATAAAGTTAAGAATAGCCATAGGTTTTCTGTTTTCCAATTTCACATTCTGAACAGTGCAGCCAAACAAAAAAAATTTAGCCCACATATTAAATAATTTATCTGGCCTATAAAAAAACTACCTACAATTAATTTTCTCTAGAAAACAGTCATTAATTTGTATCCAGCATTCAGACACTTGGATATCTAAATTACACAGTTAGTATGCTAGGTGTAAAAGAAATCAAGCCAGTAAAAGACAGAAGAATTGTTTAGGAAAGGCTCTAAACAGAGTCAGAAATCTGTCAATTTAAATTAATACATAAAATCTTAAGCCAAGCCTTATTGCATTTTTTAGGCTACATTTTCAGATACAGAAGCCATTTAGCTTGTTTGTACAGACATACACACAAAGTTTGAATACAAACTTTTTACTGCAGAAGTAAGCATAAGATTATGTATTCTGATACTGCTCAGAATACACTGGGGTTTTTTTACTGACCTCAATTTCCACAGAATTGTGCAACTGACACAAAGTGAGCCACAGAATTTCTAACCTAGAAAGAAAAAAATCAAAACAAAACAGGAAAATGACTGAGGAAAAACATCTACAGGTATCAAAACAGTAGTACATTAGTCTTCAACTAGAATATGATCATGTTTAGATAAAAAAATAACAGAAAAAGTCTTTGAAAGTACTTTTATCCATGACATTCTGTAAGGGGGAACAAAAGCAGTTTGCATTGAAGTTGCATCTTAAAAGATATCCAAACAGTAATATGATATACAGATACTAATACATCCAGTAAGAGATGATGTATGTATAGTGTGTACAGAAACAGTAAGTGCGTATCAGGAAAATGTTGTATTCAGCATAGAGTTGCAAGATTAATTACAACTACTTGTTACCTTGGTTTGGAATCAAAGTTCATGAAATGCAGTACATGTGTCTTAGTAGCCTAAGACACAAAATAACTGGGATCAACTTGACCTTAGAAAGCAGTAAGAATCAAATCCAGGAAAGGATTTAGCAAACCTAATTTAGGGAGCAGTGTTAGCAGCAACAGTTTATACAGTATGTGGGTAGTTACAGCAGTCAATCATTATGAGGCAAGGGCTGGTCAAAATCCTCTTAAGTAGATAAAGTGCAGTTCCTAGAAGCAATACCCTATTAATTTTGCTACCAGCTCCATTCAGGGCTGCAACATGTTTTTTCTCCCTTGATTCCCACTGAAATTCCAAAACATTAAAACAAAGAAAAGGGGCAAAAACAAGTGTGGAACTTGTGATTTGAAGTTTACATCACTGACAGGAAATGTCTAAGTGTGGTTTCTAGACCCCTGCCCAAGAACATTAAAAAAACCCAATAAGTTACAAGTGTAGTCTTCTGCCAACTTCTGTAATCCTCAAAGACTAAACCTTAAAATTTAAATATTAATTTAAAAACTGACAGAACCTGTATCCAACTCAAGTCCAATGTAGAAAAATAAAATAAATGTAAGTTGTATGCTATAGTCAATCTGTGTTTTCAAGGCGGAGTCAGTCATTCTGTCAAACCAGTAAAAACATTACTTTTCATAAGTGGAAGAAAGTGACTTAAGTTTCCATGTGACAAGTTCTCAATCCACTTTCTAGGCTACACCATTTCTAAAGAAACAGAATTCTCCTGGATACAGCAATACTCCCTGATTGAATTTTGGCTACCACTGTGACAGAGGAAGAGAGGCATTTGCTGAGGAAGTGAAGACCTCATCAGTCTTAACAGTATTTTCTGTCAAGACATCAGAAATACATTTTAGGTTACTCAGGAAAATTAATCCTAATTAAGTACAGCTGTAATTTAAACTGACCCAGTAAATCTGCGTAACATCACACACTACCTCAGATTTTAAATTTGATTTAACTTTATTAACAGAGGTCAGCACTTCTGAGTGTTTTGTACCCTACAATTTCCTTCCCTCTTCCTTCTCATTGTGTTCTTGACTCCTCAGGTAGGAGACTAAGGTGGACATAAGCTATTCGCCTTTCTCCCCTCTGGCTGAGTTAATTTGCTATGCAAATGCATAGGGAAGAGGTAGGAGCTCACTGAGGAGAGAACATAAATCCCTGCATGCAGCAAATACTGTAGGACCTACTTAAGACACTATCATTGATTCATCTACTTCCAACGTGACAATTTAATTGAAAGCTGAACCTTTGAAAGTAATCAATGATCTTCTCAAGTTTCCACATTACAGAATCACAGGGTTGGAAATAAAGTTTACCCAGTTCCAACCCCTCTGATATGGGCAGGGACAGCTTCCACTAGACCAGATTGCTCCAAGCCCTGTTCAGCCTGGCTTTGAACACTGCTAGGGATAGGCACAGCTTCTCTTGGTAGCCCGTGCCAGTGCATCATGGCCGTCATAGTGAAGAATTTCTTTCTAGTGTCTAATATAAATCCCCCCACTTTCAGTTTAAAGCTATTCCCCCTTGTCCTGTCACTACAGGCCCTTATAAAAAGCCCCTCTCCAGATTTCTTGTAAGCCTCCTTTAGGTACTGCAGGCTGTTATAAGGTCTCCATTGAGCCTTCACTTATCCAGGCTGAACAACCCCAACTCTTTCAGCCTGTCTTCACAGGAGAGGTGCTCCAGCCCTCTGTTCACCTTAATGTAGACATGTCCTTAATTAGACCTGGTTACCAGTCCAACTGAAGGTGCAAAATTTATTAGCAAAATTCTAAGTTATATGAATCTTGGCTAATTTTCCTCACTAGTACTTAAGTATAGGATTTCAGGTGGGACATTCAAAACAACACGTCCCCAGGAGGATGCTAATGGCAAGCCATTAACCATAGAATTGAACTCCCATTTACTCAGGGTTCAAAATTTCTTGGCTTGATCTTCATCTAAACATTTCACAACTTCAGCTCCAACCCCAACATGAAAATAAAGCTAAACCCCAATTTTTTAAAACAAGCAAGAACTGCTTCATTTAGTATTTTACATTACAGGAACTCGCTAAGAACCTCTAGAATAACATTTTGCTTTTAAAAAATCAAGTTACATTCAGACAAGGTAATGGAAAAAGTATCTCCAAATTCCCTGAGTGGGTTGACTGTTTCCATGGGGCTACACCAATTTCAAACAATAGCCATACAGATTTTATACAGAAACACACCAAATTGGTTTACAGGCAATAAAATACATAAAGCAGAAGCAAGTTGTTTTACTTCAGGTACTTGGCTAAAAAAATTTTAAATAAAAACCTAAAATCCATGCTGCAAATCATTAAAATAGTAGCTGTAGCTTGTTTATACCTGGATTCCACTGAATATTATAATAATTAGGGAATACTAGATAAAAGATATAAATTTATCCCAAAGACTAATCCAGTAACTAGAATTACTACTCAACTATACATGCCTGTAAGTCATGTAAACAAGAACTAATGAAGTAAAGTGATCATGATGCAAGTAATAAAACACAAACCACTTACGCTCCTGGCCCTTGCCATGTCCATGTGATTGTATCCTAGGAAAAGAGGGAGGACAGTTGCAATTAATTAATGCACTTCAAACTTTTGTTACATTATAGATAACTGATGACACATGACTAAAAGGTTCTCATGGAAACTTCAATGCCCTCTGCAAAAGTTCTTAGTCCCAAGAGAAATCAGCTTAGTAATCTACCTCTTAAACATGTAATATCTATATTTAGAAAACAGTTTAAGATGCAGTGATTCTTCAAATGTCGTTAGCCTTGGAAAAGAAAGTTGTTTACTCTAAGATAATGTTGCTTGATATGCATTGTCCATGTATATTTTCCTAACCCACTGTCCCTCAAGTGTCCCTATACTTGGACCTCCCAGCACCAAATATGAACATGCTGTAACACGAAGTGTCTGGGACCTGTGGGGATGACTCACAGGAAATCTGCTCAACTGACATGAGCAGCAGGATAAGTAAGACCTTGTGTCTTACCTCAAACGATATTTTTCCAGTTGCCTTTACTCACAGACATCATATATTCACCTGCCTGATCCAAGAAACAAAAGATAGAAGACTTCTAAACCCACTCATTTACTCTCAGGCAAGACCAGCATCACTTTTATATGACTCAGATGGACCATGTATGCTAAAAGAGGACAAATAGAAGTAAAAGAAATGAACAAGATGCAAATAACAAAAGGGAACAGCGATCTGGAAAGGAGCATATAACAGGGGACAAGAAGGAATATGACAGTAAAGGTCATCCCATTTTTAAGACTAAGAAACTGGGTGGAGAAAAAACTGCAATACTGAGAGACAAGACTGAAGTGTAGAAGTAAGGATCAAAAAAACCTGAAAACAAGTTCCAGCTACTGTTCTGACCAACTGGAAAAGAAAAAAAGTGCAAGTCGCTAACAGAAAGATACGAGGACTTGGTAAATTCAGGTTTCTGAAAGATCAGAGGCATACTTCTGACAACCTACTGAAATTATTCCAGTCTGTTTTAGAGAGTTACGTGATCACATGCACCATGATCTTGAAAAAAATCAAGTCAAACTCATATTATTTTAGTTACCACTTAGAGTAAAAGGCTGTCACAATTAAAATGAAAGAAAGCAACATTCCATAAAAAGTGAAAAATGTGATGAATGCAAATAGATCAACAACTTGGAGAAAGGTCAAAATATAAAGCACTAATAAAAATTTAAATCTTGACTTTTCAACTATTATTTTAAATTAAATTTTAACCAAAATATTATAAGGAACAGTTCTGTATCTAGCAATCAACATACATGCATGAAAATAGACTTCTCCATGCAGTCATCTTTTAGAACTTTAATGTCTTCAGTTTTACTGTTAAACTGTTTCTGGCAATTTTGATGTCTCTGGTAATACTGCAATTAGAAGTCTTACGGGTTGGCTTTTTCCTCCCCACAAGAAGCTTTCATTTACAAATCCTGACATCCTGGCAATGTAGATAGGTGGTAATTTCTCTCACCTGAGACTAGATATGCTACGCAGAACAACAACAGCAATACACATGCCCAACTCGGCTCTCCAAATTGCAACAGGGCAAAAGGAGACAAAGCAAAAAGGGAGCTCTAGAAAACCACCTGGCCTGGGCAACGGATCACTGAACAGCAAACAGACATTTTCACATTCCAGTCACTATGCTGGAAACATAGTCACAATATCTAGTCACAAAACAAACTCAAATAAGCCATGTACCTACCAGCAAACCTGCAAGAAATTCCCAATGTGAATGTCACATCAGACATGCATGCTTTTTCTCACTGAGAACATGAGGATGCAGCAGGGGTGATGGCTATAAATGCTACATAGTAGAAAATAGGATTCTGGTCTGCAAGAGGCAGACCTATTTTGTAGGAGACTCTTGCCAGAATACAGAGTACTTTTATAATAAAAGCAGCAAGCAGAAGATGGGAAGTGGTATATTCTGTACTTAGTTTAGATACCTTTTATATTTATCACAGCTACCAGCTTATCCCTATGAATAGAACTCACTTGATACCATCCTGAGTACACTTTGAAACTTTTGTATCTAGACAATGAATTCTTTGAACTGCCTGGAAGTACACCTTCCATATAATTTTATTTGACACAAGAAGATACTGAGAACAGTGCCAAACATCAAACAGCAGATTGGCTGTTGTTTTATATACTCAGTCAACCATGGTACATCAAAGCTGCACAGGAGATGCTGCCAAACCTCTTATCAAATAGCAGAGTTACCTGTAGATGACATCTGGATATAAAAATACATTTAAAATGGCTCTGTAATATTTAAACATGTAGACAGCCTTTCATAATTACCAGTACTCTGACAGAAAACTCAAATGAAGGAAAGACACAAAGATAACCAGTGCAAAAAAGAATTGCAAAATGACTCCTGTATAACCTATGGATGGAAACATTAGAACAGTTATTTTAAGCAGATTATAGGTAATAACTGTCAAGCATCCAATAGGCAAAATGCTACCAAACTACCTAAACAGAAGAAAATTTTGAATTTTATGTCTAAACATTTTAAGCCTTATAATTTCTTTCCACTCACACATTAAGAGGGGCAACATACTAACATACTACTAAAAAAAAAACACTGATACAGGACCAGAGGCATCATGTACTGGAAATAGTTGTAAGCCCAAAGAAAAAAGGTATTCAGGGAGCAAACCTGACTAGAGAGTTCTTCATGGCAACCAGAATTAGATTTATTCGCTAGAGAAAGCCCAAATTTACATTACCAATCTTGCCACAAGTTCCAGTCAATAGTACTTTCCCTAGTTCTTGAATAGAGTACAAGGAAATCAACATGTAAATCACACACCTACTACATTCACCACAGGCTCTGATCTCAAAGAGCCTCCCAAAAGAGCCAGGTGCACTTAAGTTCAAGAATGTTCTCATCTGTACTGTGTAACTCAGAGCTCTGGAGGTGGATCAGAGCAGGCAGTCCAAGCTAAAAGCAGTGGGGTGACTGAACACAACGCGTATCTGGAATTCACTGACTAAGCAAAGATCTTAAACCCCTTTATAAACCTAAAATTATAACATGCAGTGGTCAAATAAAACAACAGTGTATGCAAAACAATGTTTCCTCCCTACTCTGTTGTTCTTACTTGCTACCTAACTCTTAACCGTACTCTAATCAAACTAAACCTCACCTTCACACATCACATCATGTTCCTCCTTCCTCCGCATTCTAACCTTACTGCAAATATTCTCCAGCCCACCCAAGCTAATCTAAAAATCAAACATTAATAGCAATTATCCCTCCCTCATTAGTGCTTAGTGAAAGTAGACTGTAGGAGGTTAAAAGATTCTGTAAGGCACTGAAAACTAAGCGTTTTAAAGCAATCAAAAGTGGTAGGAAAAGGTAAAGCTCCCTGCACAGATTCAGGCCAACTCTGATGGATATCTATATAAATATTTAGAGTTTGTTTTATAACATTTTGCAGTAATATAAAAAAAAGGAAAATTTCATTAAAATTTACAGTTTTACTTCAATGTAAAAAGCTGACCATCTCTGTTAATAGAACATTAGGAATATTTATTATTAGCTGAAACATTGCATATTATGTACTACAGGCAATAAGGACATTTCAGTATGAAAATGGATTTCTGAAGACTTGAAAATTAACATTTGATAATTTCATATTGTTATAAAGTGTTTAATGCTAATACACCATGTTACTTTCAGTGAAGTATGACATCAGGCATGTGCACATTTGCAACTTAAACTGCCAGTGCAACAAATATTCTTTTCTAAAAGAATCTTTCTTCCTGAAAATAAAACAATTATGTAATGAGAAGTCCCGGGCAACCTGCTAAAACACACTTTATACTATGCAAGAAGAACAGGCAGCTATTCTTGTCACAGCATCCACAAAGATAATTTTGGGCTTTACTACTGCAAACTAGTTGACTGCCATCAAACTGTGCCTCAGTCAAGAGCTAACAGTGCTCTATGTAAATCACCTTTGCTTATATTCTTTTCTTTTTTAATCAAGCATGTGTCTTACACTAACCTTTAAAGTGAAAGAAAGAACAATGGTTGGAACCACTTCAAGCACTACAGGTACCAAGAGGAGCTGAAATCCTTCCTTAGATCAAGGGGTTAAAGGGCTAGTCAAAGAGATCTGATGCGACAGGCATCGGCAAAGGTAGTCCTTATTTTACTTCTGATACTTCTCCCACCCTCTCCTAAATAAGTTCTATTTTTGGAGTGGAGAGACTGGACCTGAAAACATCCCAAGAGGGCTCAAAAAGAAACTTGAAGTATAAAAGCTAGCAAAGTTCTCCAAGAAGCATCTTCTAATTAACCGAGGAATGCAGACAGACAGGATTCTGGCTGCAGTAGGACAAGACAGTATTCACATCAAGTAAACTGAATAATAATTTAAAAAAGCCAACAAAAAACAAAAACCACAACATAAAGCTCTTCTCTGCTTTCCTGTAGACTTGTTCTTGAAGTTGGCAAAGCAAGAATTAATTTGTTTGCCTATATCTTTATAAGCATCTATAAAAATCAATTTATATATTATTAAATACACACTATAATTTGCATTTTACCCGAATCTGATTTATATTGAATGACTACTCCAAATTAGTCAGTGTCTAGCATTCCTTAGCCAAGCACCCAGTGAATGCAAACCATAGACAAGAAGACACCTTATCAAAGTGCTGAAGTCCTCAACATATTACTCTATTATCATTTAGCTAGTTGTGTTAATTTGTGACCAACACCCCCACGGGTAGGGGGTGCAGAAGCGTCTTCCATCAACAAATGACAGCAAGAAAACTTCAGCACACACTGCAGTACAGGGAACACATGGGAACACGGATCCTACACAAGACAAATGTCAGTTTCTGTCAGTTGTACAGTACTTCCTGTAACAAGCTGAGTGTTTAGAAGTAACCTAATACAAGCAGAAACATTTGAGCTGTCTCAGTTAAGATTATTTATACTGCTAGAGGCTTAACAAATGCATGCTTAGCCAATAAGCATTCATTAATGATTTCTAAATTTCTAAACCTATTTACCTAACCTAAAAGATTACAGAAGTGCCAATGTACTTAGAGGAAAATGCCCCATGTTTCCAACTGAACTTACCAGTTTGTTTGGATAACGTAAAACCACTGGCTGTACCGGAACTCCAGGAATGAACGCTCCTAGAAGGCAAATATCACACAATTAATATACAGTGCATTTTGGTACAGAAGTTTAGTGCAGCAAAGAAAAAAATTATACAGTTAATGAGCTGATATGCACAGAAATGAGTTGATACTGGAAAAAATAAGATCTGAAAGTAGCCTTAAAAGTAATCTAAAAGGCAAGCACTGGAGAACGACAATACATTATTATCTTTTCAGCAGATAAATAATACAGAATGCTTGCTTATATTTTCTAATTTATCCTCTACCTATACCTCCACTGTACCTATACTTCTACTGTCACAATCTGTCATGTACGCAAGTCAAAGCCCAGTACCAAATTCAGCTTGATAAATGATTAAAAAAAATATGAGCATGTGCAAGATAGTTGATATATTCCATGTGGTCAACAGCATTTATTGGTGAAGCACCTAAGTTTTGTGATTCAAAAGCAGCTTTCTATTTTTAGCTGAGCAACATCAATTTATAGGAAATTTATCGTCCCCGAAATAACAAAATTAATGTAACTTCTGTTGCTAGTTAGAAAAATCTAACAAAAAGCATTGAATTACAACTATTGTACCTTAGTATTACTTCATTTCATATGAAAATTACACTCCTGATAAATAAGTAGCACACAGTCTGTACATGTCATTTTCTTGGTTTCTAGCAAAAAGAGTGGGCAAGCATGGTCCGTCTCTTGCTCAAGCTTTCTCTAAACATCTTTTCCTCATGAAAACAATTAAAGACAGCTGCACTCAAAACTATATAGTTCATAGCAATTTACTAAGTTATGCCTAATATTTTGGTTAAAACAATAAACAAACAATGGAAGTACACTGTATTCTTCGCATTACATTTTCTTTACAGAATAATTGGCCAGACCTGAAAGAAGCAATTATTAATGTAATACAAACATCTTTAAACTGAGGTTGTCTGAATGAGATCCTGCAGAGATTTGTTTCTTGGCCCAGTGGTACTTTCTATTCAGTCTCCAAAAACAACAGCCTAAGCAACTTTTGAAAGAATCTGAAGATGACAAAATCTGAATGGCAGATGACACCACCACCACTGAAACAAAATTTGAGTAGCTTGACATGTACAACCAGCTTGTACAAATACAAAACCAAAGCACTTTGTAGGAAGAGCAAGGAGTGTAGGCCACATGAAGAGAATGTGGAAAAGAATCGTGATGGAATTTACTTGAATAGAGAGCTGAAGTAATTTGATGTGAGAAATTCTGGGGCAAAGGATTTCTGGAGGCTGGACGAATACAGAAGCAGGTTCCAGTAGGTAAAGTGAGACAGTCAAGCGGCAGAAAGCAGCATGTACTAGACCAAAGGAAAGGAAGAGCAGAGAGGAAGAATGGAGATTGAGGCATAAAGTATATGGTGCCTGGAATGTCTATGGCACAGAGGGAAGGTGTGAAATACAGGCTTTAACGAAGGATTCAGGTTGTTTTTCAAAGCATGGCCAGGATTCAGGTGGAGAGAAATAGAGAGGAAGAGTGAAAAGCATAAGAAGAGGATGCTCTCCTAATCACCACATATTCATCTAAAACAGGCAAGAGTGGGGAGGAAGAAAAGCTTTTTGAGTATTTGTTCAGAAGACAACACTGAGATTCCTTCAGCTAAATGAATCAGCCCAAGGAATCACAATGTTGACTCATCACATGATATTCTAATAGTGATATGTAAGTTGTAAACAACACAAAACACAAGACACACAGTAAGACCAGAACACAATGAGCCAAGCAGAAACCTCAGAAAAGTCGAAAAACACATTCACAATTGCCTTGCTCACTGCAGTCTCCTTATTCACCATCTTCCTACCTACTTCATAAAGTCAAGTTTACATTAAACACTGGTGGTTCACTACAGTATTGGCATGTCTCCCTGTTGCAAATGCAGTTTACACTTGCAACAACGTTCAGAGTTATACCCTCTCCTAATACGATAAGCTAAAGGACTAACTGGAAAGAGCTTAGAATGTGAATGTTAAGTTAAAAAATATTATAAGAAATGACAGCCTCTGTACCAGTGGTATACTGGCAAGATTCTTCACCAGAATGCAGCTCAGCAGAAGAGAGAGGAATCAACCACATACAACACAGCAACAAATGCTGCAGCAGCCTGAAATAGATACACACTGATACCTTAAGCTTTATAGCATATTTTAATGCTGCATGACAGACCCAAAATAGGAAATAGAGGTGGCAAGAGAAAGAAAAAAAGACAACCACAAACAAAATCCCAGTAAGCAACATTACTCCTCCAGCTCATATGCATCTCAGAAGCCAAGAAAAAAAAAACCCCAACTGAATTATCTGTTTTGCTCCACAGTGGAACTCAATCCTTCCCTAGCATCAGAAAATTTATATTCCCATTCTACCCTACTGCAAGATTTTTAACTCAACTTCTGCAACAGCAAGAAAATTACAATGCAAATGGTATTTCAGAAAATGAAGATACAAGAACATTCTGTAGAGAACAGCGAAATGAGTATCATACCTACCAGGCTTGAATGTAATTAGACAGGATCGGTTTGTGCAAGTGCCCTCTGGGAATATCATTATCTTGAAGTAAAAGAAAAATTGACTTTTAACAACTATTTCACTGTGGATTTATTTATAAACACATCTTTTCAAAGCTAACATTAACTGAATACAGTAAAAACAGTTCAGAGTTTAAAAAATAGTGCTCAACAAAGAAGTCAAAGTTCTCTCTTAATAGCAGAAACATTTTTCTTTACCTGTGATTTTTGCCTCTTTCTTGACCTCTGATAATTCTATTCAACTGGAACACTGACAGTGACCAGAAACACTTGTGAGTCCAAGAGAACTTTCACAAAGGATTTTGGTGCTGCTCAAAATAGCATACTCTGTTATGCACCAAACCAAAATTCCTTCAACCAAGCTACCTGCTTACAGGGCAAGGAATGGAAGACTTACTTTCTTTTGCTTTTACTATTTTGTATGTGCACAGATGTCAGAATGACAAAGGCTGAAAATACCTGAACAGAATTCTAACAAGTTGAACTGAATTCAGAGGGTAGACTGTAAAAAAAAATAAAATCCAAAAAGCCAAGAGCTGCTGAAATTTTATGAAGTTACAGAAAAGACATTTAAAGGAAATACACATTACAAGAGGACAAAGTAATGAACTAGAATTAACATTACTAGTTTTAGTGCCCATTCTGGTACTAGCTTCATAGATACTCTGCAAATCACTTCAGCTTTGCAACAGTTTCTTCATCTGGAAGTAAGAAATCTGCTTTGAAATCTATTGAAAGTCATGATGTGAAAGCTACATATTACCTTTCTATCACACTGTTTGTAACTTTTAATACTGTTTACAATATTTCTGTAGTCCAGTATGACAGTTGCTATGACAGTCATCCTGTATCTTTATCTCAGAAATTTACAGGAAGAATGCTTCAAATAGAAAATAACTCCGAGCCACTTATTTTGGACCACACAATGAAAGCACTGCTAACAGAGTTGTATTCCAGTTATTGGAACATCTGAATTGCTTGTGCTGTCATGGCCAGTATCACATCTCCAAAAAATGACAGTATGCCAAAATCCTGAGTATGGTAAGAACACACAATACTCCCCCAGGTATTCTCCTGAGCACCTGACTATTTTCTTCTCAGCGAACTTACCGTATGACAGAAGGTTTAGAATCATTTAATAGAGCTGTCTGTCCACATAATTACCAGCCAGTCTACCCTTGAAACATACTGCAATGCTAAGCCAGTATTTTGTATAGATAAGAATCTTCTATCTTCTAGAAAGGATGGGGTGGGGTGTGAAAATATTATCCCTCACAAACCATCTAAAGCCTCCCACTAGTTAAAAAGTAAACTGCATATCCAAAGCCTGGAAATACCAAATTCTATCTGTCACACAGCAGTAGTATACAGTACCTGTGGCCATTTACCATCAGACTGAGCACGCCTCTTTATTTCTTCAACGGTTTTCCTGCGAGAATCCTGGTCTGACCGAGACACAAACACTGGTCGGATGTATCTGATTAGAGCTGAAGAGGAAGGAAAACAAAACCAGCCTTTATTTCCTCTTTGTTTGAAAAATATTTCCTCCCCTCCCAGTAGTCCTCTGAACAAAAATTTTGGTACAAGTACATAACCACTTTACTATATGACACTGCAAAATTAAATACTCAGTTGAATTATTGCAGTTTTATTGAGATATTTTCATACATTCCTGTAAGGAAAACCATTTTCATAATTTTGGCAATTTCTACTTGAAGTTTTAATAGACCAATACACATACATCACAGATAATTTAAAATATGATTGTGTAAATTATACGTAGTTTTTTGCAACAAATCAGCTGTGTCTGACTATAGGCCATTTCTTCTTACCACAAAAGTCACAAAAATCTGAAACCTGTAGACATTTGCAACCCAGCAAAGTATGTCTCTATGCAAGTGCTTCCAAAACACATTCTCTGAACCAAACTCCCGCTGTCTTTAGAGTTTTTGTCTTCTATGACAGCTCAAATTCACTGAAGATACACCAAAGATACTCCAGACACAGCTTAAGTTATGTTTTTGTAATCAGCATCATCAAAAGAAAAAACATGCTTATTTCCTAAGCCGTCATCTGCATGCCTGTTCCTCATACTAGATATCTGTCATACTCTTCTTGGCTTGGGGGGAAACCTCTTATATATAGCCAGACACAAAATGAGCATGAACAAGTATCAGAAATCAATCCACAATATGCTCCCCATGCAAATCTGTCACAAGGACACTAAGGCCCACTTAGAAAATAAATACCATATACAACTCTTTCACAGTGTCAAAAAGCACAAGGGAAGCATCTTCAAGTATACTACTTCATGCTTTTATTTAAGCAGGCTGTCTTCAAATACCTTTTTATCATTTTTATGTCTTGTAAATATATTCAAAGGTTCAAGAATCACTAAATAATTAACTAATCTATTTGCCTAAAAAAAATAAAAATACAGCTTTCATTTTTCCAGCCACCACAGGATGAGCTCAGTGACACCAGTTGCATAATCTTCTTTAGTCAAGGATAGACTTGTTGCATTAATGGATCAGCAGTGCTTAAAGTGTGAAGAGTAAAAAGTGTAAGAAATTATATCCTGTTCTCAGCAAAAGCTGCTGGTTCTGGTGTTACTTCACTGGCAGTTCAGCCAGCAACTCATCAAAATCCTACTATGGTTCTGTGAAACCTATCTGTCACACTTTACTATAAGTTCCAAACATTCAGACAGCCTCTGAAACACTGCTTTTATCCCACAGGCTGCTGAAGCTTAGGAGATAGTGTATTAGAGAAAAGTTATCATGTTCTTGCACTTTTCCCTACATGCCCATTCTTATATGATATCTATAGAACTATGCTCACTAGGGGACCAAAGCTCATCATGGGTCAGCTGGGGTTTCTGCTGTGGGAATGTAAAAACAAACAAAAAAACCCCAATACCACCATATACAAAAACTAGGAAAAAAAACAAAACCAAACCAAAAACAGGACAAGGGATAAAATATGTGAAAGAAATCACACTTGGTTTCATGGAACCACAGAATCAACCAGGTTGGAAAAGACCTTAAAGATGCTCAAGTCCAACCTTTACCCCAGGACTGCCATGTGCACCACTAAATCACATCACTGAAAGCCTCACCTGCATGTTTTGTCCACTTCCAGGGACGGTGATTCCACCACTTTCCTGGGAAGCCTCTTCCAATGCCTGACCACCCTTTCAGTGAAGAATTTTTCTTCCTAATACCCATAACTATTTGTTTTCTTAGTGATGCTAGTCCTGAGTTTCCCCTACCACTGCAAATTACTATTCTGTAGCAAAACCAGCATTTCCAAGTAAAAGAAAGCAAAAAAAGATTCAAACATCCTCAGCCTTCACCCTGAAATTTCTTTTACATTAGTCCCAACTGATGGAATTCAGGTTACTTCAGGCCAAGGACTGCACAAGATAATTCCAAAGCTCTGAAGCCTTTATCTGAGGATATATTACAAATAGTTTTCTTTATAATACATGAAATTAAGCAAGCAGATAGATTTTACATAGGGCAGTATGACCAAAACATGAGCCTATAGACAACTCACCAATTTGTAGTCTCTAACCACTAATGCAATCTGTATCTGAAAACCAGGCAAGCAAGCATTGTTAACCTGGGAGCTTTACTCTTACAATCTTTCCAAAAAGCAAGCTACTGCAGTGTTACCAAGCACAAAAAAAACCAACCACACGGCATGCTCTCTTACAAATGGACACCACCACAAACTGCAACACACCCACGTGCAAAGAAAAACTATTACAGTATGCTTAAACAGAAGAGACAACTGAAAGTTTGGTTTCCTATAGATTTGTTCTGCCTGCTGAGCTGTATGATATAAAGTAGGCTTCAAGGCAAGTCTGTTTCTTTTCTCCTGGTTCAGACACTATTTTCATGCAGCCTGTAGAACTTACATCTTTTAAACCATCATCTTTCTTTCAAATATGTATGAAGCCATCACTATTTCAGCCCAGCACATCAAAACTTTATGTAAGCACCTTGTCTCTTAAGCTAAGCTTACTTCCTCCAGGATCAGACTAAAAAGCTGACAGAAATCTCAGCATTAAACAGCAACTTAAGATCCTGTAAGACACCAACTACCAGACCCTTAGTGGTAAAGTCCAATAATTCAAGTGAAATTGAAACTCTCATGTCATTAGTAAGAAGCTGAAAAAGTACATACCAAGGAAAGGCTAGCTCTGTGCTTGCCTTTCCTCATACACTTTTTTCATAACCATGTGTTAAAACAGAGCATAAGGCTACACAGATCCTTACTCTCACCATGTATTTTCATGTTCAGTAAATAAGACAGTAATCTGAAAATTCGAAGGCTGTACCAAGTTGATCTATGCAAGAAATAGTCAGAAGCAGGGCCAAGAGTTTGCAAAGAGAAACAGAAACACACCAAATAGGTTGACAAGCTGAGGCTGCAGTCAGAAATTGAGTCAAAACATCTGGAACCCTAGAGACAGTGAAGTAGTATGTAAGGCAAGGAATAAGCTGGACTAGAGCAAAGTCAGACCAGGAGCAAAAAGCAGCATGCATGAAAACACTTCAGACAGCTGGCATACTGAGCTACTAAAGGAAACAAGCAAAACTGTTCAATATGCTTAATAAACAGAACATAATCTTAGCCTTCTCTGCTTGTCAATATAAGTGACCACCCTTAAACTATAAATTCTAGTGGGCAGAAAACCCCTCAATTCACAAAATTGACCTTGCCAATGTCATTATTCCAGCTTTTTCTCTAGCACTGTCAGTCCTACTTGATGTAGTCACTCTCATCCTGTTTCACCTCATTACAAGTGCTCCTGAAGACAGGTGACATGTTGTACTTCACCTTCTTAGGCAGGTGCTTGCTATTTAAACAGTACCACCAGTAATTCCTCAAAACCTCTGCCTTGCAGGGCAGCCAGAATACCATGGATACACTAACCAACAGAAATTTGCTCTAGTATGAAACAGTATGTTTTAAGGGAGCTTGCAAAAATTCTGTATTACTTAAATTAATTGCAGGGTGGCAGCTCCAACTGATTTCAGAACAGTAACTCCCATGCAATCATTTCAAGCACTAGCTGATGCAAAAGCAAAAAGTGCTCCTTTCTGATGAGCTGAACACACACAAATGCTGCCAATGGACTTCTCAGAAATTTAATGGGCTTGGGAGGATAAGGGGGAGGAGGTATTTCACCTGTCTATTTCCAGGCAAATGTGGGTGAGGAAATATCATTTCAAATCAAGACATGAAGCGCTATTTATATAATAAAGTATTGCAACAAAACATTTAAATTATGCTTGACAATTACAGTCATACAGAGTAAAGCTACACTGACATCACCACCACTGGTCTATAAGGTGTCACAAAGCAATAGAATGGTAACATGGCACTGAGTACAGTACTAAAATGTATTCATACACACATTTTTGAGTCATGGGCAGTTACATTTTTCTACCCCTGCAGAATGAGAATGACAGCTGAACCTGAAGCTTTCTCTTGGCCTCTCCCCCAAACACAAAACCCCATCACCAACATTCCTCTGATACACTGAGATGGCAACCTATAAAGCCAACACGAATGGGGTGGACGGTTGGAGGATTAGTTTGCATACGGAACTGATGAGTAAACAATTTGGCATATTTTAAGTTCCAAGATGAAAATATACCCAGCTACCACAGCATAAATAATTCCAAGTTACTTACTTCTTGTCTTTTAGTCATAATTCTCTAGAAATGCCTATAAAGCACTTTTAGAAGGTAAGCTTCAGCAAAAAAATTTTAAGTTTATGAGATGTGGGGAAAAAAGCACCCACAAAAGAATTGATAGTTTTTACAGCACAGCATGATGCTCCCCATTTCCTCTGTAACACTTCTGTATGTACAGAAGTACATATGACATCTTTCCCATTTATACACTTTAGCTAACATAACCCCCCCATTCATTTCACAGGTACTAAGGTTCCTCTCTTTTTCCAGAGGGTGAAGTTACAGATGTCAAGAAGAAGCTGATTTAAACTTCAAGCACATCACCTTAAGCTTAGTTTTTAAAAATTCAGATCACTAAAGATGTGGTCTGAAACACAGAAGTAGTCAATAAATTTGATTTCATGGGGATTTTGTCAGACAAATCCTTTTTCCTTCTTCCTGAAGTATTTCTGCAGTAGCACCAATCACCTGAGCAATGAAAAGTAACTTTTACCCAGGCTGCTTTACCAGCCAAAAAAAAAAAAAAGACAGTGAAGTGTAACTATCCAGAAATTATGCAAATAGCCTGTCCTGCCTCAACATGGGGTCCAGAAGACAAAACAGGAAAGTTTAAGGACCTCTGCTGATGAAAGAACTGATCTAACTTGTTCAGCCAATGTAAAGTGCAATGGATTCCTGGATGTCATCTTCGTTGGGCTGCACACTTTCCATTAAAGTGGTGCAGTGAACTTCACATATCCAACCTACCAAAACTCTGGAAAGTAATTGTGTAGAATACATACATGTCCTTCTTCAACATTGTGGTGATGTGCTCTGTCTGTTCTTGCATTCTCTACTTCATTTTCTTTACTATTGACCACTAACTGCAGAAGTCATAACTCCATCAGATCAAAAGAGTATTTTTTAATATGTTTTTTCTTTCTTTTTTCTTTTTTTTTTTCCCCCTACAATGAAGGAAGTTGTCTGAAAAAGTCACAAGACTTAAGTCTGCTTCCAAAATTGGCCTTTGTGGTCCAGGAGAGCTGCCTTTAAGTCAGAAAGCACAAGAATACTCAAACACACTTGCGGAATATTTCCATGAAAAACAAGCTTTCAATCAACTGGACTTAAAAGCAGATCAAAAGCCTAATATTCCATGACTGGCAAACTAAGGGTACAATAATAATAACACAGGCAGCTGCTCCAGAAACCTATTAAAATACTTCTGAAACCAATCTTGGTAACCAATTCACAATCAGATCTTTTTGTGCCTGTTATAGCACCTGATCCCTCTGGCACACAATGTACAGTGTCTTGATAAACATTGCCATTCCATCAAAAAGGCAACTTGTCCACATCATGTTTGGATATTCTGAATGAAGATCTACTCTTCACTTAAAGTCCTCATCCTTGGAAATGATCTTCAGATATCTTCCGCTGATACATTTTTTTATATGCTGAATTCTGCTCAGAGTTAAATGGATGTATGTTATCCAAAACTCCCCAGAAGATTCTGAATGACCATTAACAAGACTCAGTTAAGAAATCACAAGGTTAGAATTACCAATGGCTGGCTCCAAGACTTCTCTGGAGATGCTACAACAACTTTGCAAGATTTACGAAACTGAAGAACATCATTCTGACCACTGTGGGGGAAGTTCTAGATGAATTTCTAGAGTGTTGACAATTCACCACACACCCCAAGAAAAACATGACCACCTTCTCACAGATAGCATAAAGAGAAATACCACTGGTCCAATTACATTAAATACATGGTGTGTGTGTGTGTGTGTGTGTGTGTTTGTGTAGAGAAGTGTAAATAAGTACATTGGAACTAAAATACCGGATCAAAGGAGGAGAGGATGGTCAGTATCAACTGCTTCACAGAAAACCTCTTTTAAGCAGTAAAAGAAAATATCTCAACACGCCTCCACAGAGAGCTTTCCCTAAATTTTAAGCCAAAGTAGTCACTACAGTCATTACTCACCTTTCTGTTAAGGTCTATTTATTTTAATAACACAAACAGCTGTAATCAATGTTGCTCATAAAAAAAACACTCTTCTAAACAACAACAAAAAAAAACTAATGTTTTTGAACTCCAAATCCCAGCTATAATGTTTGCCATATCCTCACCTTTGTGGCATTTTTCTGAACACCTCATAAGGGACTACATAATTTTTGTGGCTGCCTGACATAAAGTGAATGCAGCTATACAGGACAAAATACTCATTTACTTGGAGGTACTCTATGTTCTGGTAATATTCCATTGAATCACTGTGTGAAGTTTTCTGGATTTTCTGTTTTTCTGCAACTGGTTTTACTCACACATGGTCAAAATGAAGTTAATTTTTAAAATTTATTTTAAGTCTAGACTTTAAGTTGAATTTTAAAGGACTTAATTGAATTAGGTATATGGGAAATAGTTTGAACTACTCAATACATATCATTTGTGCTACATGCAGTGTAACTACAACCTGCATGTCCCCACAGATCCTCCTCAGATTTTCCTACTAGTCCCCATTGAATCTATTACATGGGATAGTTAAGCAGCTATTACAGCAGTATGTCAAATGCAATTCTGCCGTTTTGTCATATTTCAGTAACACAACATGGCCTGGAGCTACCTCATTTACTTTGGGTCCTCCAAACAGCTGCAAGTAAAGGAAAGTTCCACATGGACTACTTTATCTTGCTAAGCTAGCAATTATTAAACAGTCAATTGAGTTCAGGGAAAAGAAGACAAATCTGCCCCTGCTTTTACAGCTGGACTGCTCCTCCAAGCCCAAGTTGGCCTGGGTACACCTATACTGTACAGGAGTGTCAATATACCATCCCATAACAGTATTTTCTTTAAGTAGGAAGAGTTTAGTTTCTTTTTGTTCTCACACTATGCTTATTTGCAGGCATTGGTATTTATTCGTGCCTACATGACTTCACCCTTTTTGTTAAAAGGATCTATTAATTTTTACACAGAGTTTTCACTGCCACAAAATTTCACTAAACTGTTCTGGCCTGAATACAGAGACTTTTATACCAAGAGATTTCATACATGAAGCTTCCAGGCATAACCACTCACCATCTGTGACCATGTCTCAGCTTCTGGTTTTGAACCTACCCTTAAAACTATACTGTTTAATGAAATTTTAGGAGGACGTCAACACCAACAGCCCGATTCCACTCAGTTGAAAGGTTAGTCAAAGCTTTTGTTTAGACTTTTAAACAGTACCTACCAAGGCCAAAGTAAGAACTTTTGTCCTTTTTACACTACACTTAAAATTTACATAATGAGACACAGGTAGATCCTTTCAACTCTGATGGTCCCTCAATACAACATGGTGAATTTCTCCAAAATGCTTCCACATAGGCTTCGATTAGAAGCCCACAAGCCTAAAAGCTTACACATTTTCTGGCACAACTGTGCCAAAAATCACAGGCCTCTCTCAAGCCTTTGCGACAATCTACATTGACAATTCCAAAGATAGTATTCAAACACTACTGATCTAGGCACCTGCATTTCTTGTGACTAAATCTGAGTGCGCTATAATCCGCTCTTGCTCATCTCTCACACTGTGCCTAAAGCAAGCTTATTGATGCACCAAGGATTAGCAACACTCCCTCAAGACAAGGCACCACTGAGAGCAGACAACATTCCTAAAATATATTTCTGGGATGATGCCATGACTTTCACCAAGAAAGAAGTCTTGACACACTTCCTCTCTAGCCTCACCCTTTGCTTCCATAGCCTCATCCTCACTTGCTTTTCTATTTGTCAGGCCTTAGAACATTACACTTTCACTGTGAATGTAACCATGAGTTCTGTAGGATTGTTTTGACTTTGTACAATGATTCAGATTTGGAGAAAGAGAAAAAAAAAAAAGAAAACAACACAAACCCACATCCCTCCCAATTCTTTCTATTGGCATTCAAAGTAAACCAGTGAAAAAGTCACTACATACTATGGCCTGAAAAACAAAGTAAATGTTGCTTTCCCACACATAACCAGCGAACCTCCTAAGTAATCATTTTTAATTGTTCTTGAAAAATTAATTATCTACCAACTTACTTCCCCAAACAGGAATATCTTTACTTTCTGCTTTCATCACAATGGAGGCAAAGGTCATAGTTACTGGAATGGCATCAAAGTAGGAAGAATGGGGAGCCACAGTTAATATTGCTGCTTCTCCTGGCAACGCCCGTCTGCCTTTTACACTTATCCAGTGGAATCCACCAGCAAGCCACATCATTCTCATGATTGCTTTCAGCAAAATATCCACTATCCTGGAAAGAGTTGAAAAAAAAAAAAAAGAGTTATGCTGCCACAAAAATACCTTAACAAAGGAAAAGAAAAACGTTACATAAAAACTTCGTAAGCATGAAATAAGTGCAGATAGGATATGCTGCTCAAACAGAGCAGGAACACTACATAGATTTCTGTTTCCTCTTTCTCAGCAGGTTTAAGACCGCTTTTAAGGTAAGAAGCCATTTAATTTCAATTCATGCCTGAATATTAACATTTTAATCACAGTAAGACTGGCATTTATCACTAATTTCGATTCAGACTATGACTGCTGAATTTCTTCTATACCATGTTTAAGAATGCTTTCTAGTAACATTAAAAAAAGCTTTAATAAACTCAGTCCTGATTCCTGGGTTCAAGTTCACCCAAACAAAACAGTGCAGAAATGTAGGGCAGAGATTCTCAAACAGAGGGATGCTTACAGAACGTACCTTGGAGCTTTGGAAATATTTTACCTTCTTCCCTTTTCCCCATCTCCTCAACTGTTGTTTTTTTTTTTTCTTTGTTTTGTGGTGGATTGGTTGGTTTGTTTTTTTGATGGGGTTTTGTTTGCTTGTTTTTTTTAAACTGATAGTCATGAAAAGAGAAGCATTTACTTTGAACCCACAGAGTGCCAAAGCCAAACACTACAAATTGTTATACTCACAGGGACTGGAGGCTGGAGAGCAGGGTGACACAGAAACTGGATTAAATGGGGGAGGGACAATCTAAAAAGCTTCAAAATAACTCTACGGAAGGCTGTTTGCAGTCTATTATTCCTTTAGTTATTATACTGTTAGGACTCCAAATGAAATGCAAAGTGACACATCGCTGTGGTTCTCAAAGTCCTTCCCTCCTGTGATGCAAAATAGAATCAGCTTCCCTGATGGTAATGCCAGCTACTAATTTTAAAGTTCTCTACAGAAGAGAGGTGATACACACCTTTCTTACTCCTCAAACAGCAGTTTTCATGGATGGGTGAACACTAGCTTACATTCTACCTTAATTAGCTTTCCAATATCAAAATGAGCACAGACTTATTAATAAGCACCAAAGCATGGGGCAAGCCCTCAGAATCAACAGAAGCTCTGTCAATTTGTCACAGGGCAGCAATAAATGGGGTGAAGCAGTTTAAAACAACAATTTAAAATATGAAATCTGGGCACATTCCGTAGTGTCACTCTTCATAGCAGGCAGTTGACATTACAGGAATAATTGAAATTGAAGGGTGTCACAATGATGCTTTGCACTACATCCTCAATAAAGAGGCCAGTGGTGATCAGTTTTTCTCCCTGTAATTCTTGTATCTCCTGGTATATCAGACAGTTGAGGTATTTTTAGTTTCCCATCCAAGGAGTGTTTAAATAGTAATCCTTATATTTTTCTTCCAAAGAGAAAAGCAGGTCTGTAGGACAGATGTCAGGTATTTCCAATGTTCTCTTTTTCAAACCACTGAACTAAATAATGATTCTCTCAGTATTTCACCGTATCAGTGACTCACTTTCGCCACCAGGAGAGGGGCTGTTCAAGCACTTGCTCATCAGGTCCCATTGAAGCAATGAATGCAAAAGGCCAGGCCAGCAACATCATAAAAGCAGCAAAAAAGAGTCGGATAGGAAACAGAGTCAGGGTCATGAAGGCAATCTGCAATATAAAAATAAATTAAAACAAACAAACAAAAAAAAGCATTATTGTAACACGATCTTAGACTGAATCTCATAAGTGACTCCTGGAAACTGATCTGAAGTCTTAACTTAAAAACGTTAAAACCAGCAGAATATGCTTCAATTCCAAACAAATAATTGTAGTGTATGTTAACAATTTTATATTCACCAATCTTAATTATAGCTAAAACACAGCACACTCTTTAAAGCTCATGAAGTCGTAGCTTTCCACGCCTCTTCAGACCCTTTGTTTGTCAGTGAATATATCTGCATGCTCTTCCCTTTCTGCAGCCTCACACTTAGTAAATATTTAGCATGGGTGTGTTATAAATCTTACTGCACTATAGAGAAGTTGGTCCATCACAGCAACTCCCAGTCAGTGACGTGCATTACTTCAGAAGAGTGCATTGACACAGCAATACAGGAACCAACCTAGAAAACTCTTCCAGGATTCCAGGCACCTGTTTCTCTGCAGTAGGTTCTTGGAACCAGAAGCTGTGGGGAACCACAGTGGGGAGCACAGTGCAGATACCTCTGAACAAACATCCAGACACATATTATGAGTTTCAGCTACAGGTCTAACAGGCACAACCCCCTGGAAAGCAGAGGTCTTCAAGAAGTTATCCTCCCCTGGGAAGCCATAGTGAACATAGTTGCTTTACACCTCCTCACAGTGCTCTATCTCCCAGAGTCCTTTCCCAGCCAGTCAGCCCTCTGCCTTCAACTCTAGTGAAAAATATGTAATGTTGGAACTTCTCCCACCATCTCTTGAAGAACTGTTCCAGAAGCAGGGCCTTTCCTGATATGTCTGGAGCTGTTCCAAACTGTCCTCCAGAAAACACAACTTAGCTACTATGTGTGCAACGATCCACCTAGCCGAGAAAACAGCTCCAGGAGCAGAGTCCACTGTTTCTCACTCAAGGGACAGGAAGAAAGGAAAAAAATCTCTTAAAGTGAAGGAGGGTACAGCTCTGGATGACTGGCTAAGGGAGAGACAGAACTGAAAATTGAAGCTGATTGAGGTAGCACCGATGTTCCTCAAGCTGTACAACAGAGGCTAGCAGAAGATGAAGGTGACACTACGAACCATAGTGTCCATATAGGACCATATAAAGAATAAACTCAAAAAGAAATATGCTGCATATGCACAGTTGTAACAGATGAGGCAGAAAAGCTCTTTTGAGCACCACAATGGCTGGGCAATGATGAGTAATGAGGCATAAGGTGCTGGCTCATGTTGTGCTTGATCTGATGCATCTCCAGGCTGCTGTGGAACGCATTATTCATATTCTTCTTTCCCTAAAGCAGATCTAGTCATCATGCAGCTCAGTTTTCCATTGATCAGTTCCTGCTTCCTCTCACTTCTCAAAACATGTCAATAACCAATTCAACCTGTAGCTGCACATCTCTGTAGATCTAGGGTAGAGGCAGGGAACAAACAGCAGGAGAAAAGCCTAAGCTATCAGCCCATTGCAATGTTAGATTTTACAGTGATGGTTCCAGCTGGTACCATCATAACAACCATGGCCTCACTCCCCAAAAGCAGTCCCTTGATGGACTGTCCATTTTGCAGAATTGAAAAAAAGGAATTTCTTTCTCAGATAGGCTAATTTCCAAGATTAACCAGTACAACTTCCTGAAGTGCAGTGATTAGATGAGCACTGAAGTCATACCAACTCGTGCAGCCTGCATCCATAGACAAGACCACCATGACTTGCAGGAAACAGGGAAGCATTCCTCTGCAAACTGGAGAACAGCTGCCTTCTAAGTTTGTAAAATGAGAAAGACCAGCTGTCAAGAAGAAAGGGAAACAAAATGCAGGTGAAGACACAGTCCTCTGCCATTCACATCCTCTCCCTTCCATTTCTTCAAGTCTCCTATACCAGGGCAGAGCTGAATGGCAAGTGACTGGTGATGAGCCATTCAGTCCTTTGCATCTTTGTAACAATTCCTTGTATCAAGATCACATTAGAGCCACATCACATAACTGGAGTAGTAGTTGCACGCATAAGGTCAGAAAAGATGGCATAAATGTGCAGAAAAGGCCTCTTGGTCTTCTGTGTCCAGAGACAGCAGTTGTAGCAATGGACAGCAAGAAGCAGTTCCAGTGGAACAGGTGTAACATCTGGCTGTGACACCAGCCTTTTTTTGCAGGTGGTCATGAAGTACCTGTCCACACAAGAAATTTAGGAAACAAGTATGTTTGGCCCCTTTAGAAAGCTAGGAATCAACAAAGACACTAGCATTTGAAATGCAGTTCAGTCTACATCTACATTTAGACACCTTCCATGTAAGAAAGCTGTAACACCTACATACACTGTCAGACAAAAAAGAAGATCCTGTCTCTACTGACCACTGTACAAGATCAGAATGCAGAAGATACACACTCTTGGTCTGACCTTGCCCAGGCATTTCTGTGATTATATCTCTGCATATTTAGGACATTCATGCAAACATGTTTTCTGTTAAAATTAGAAATTCTATCTGGTAATAACTTGTATCTAAACACCCACATTTTGAATACATTAAAACAAACCCTAAAGGTCCATCTGGAGCTGTACCTTATGAGGACCAATTTTCTCAAGCAGGGTTTGACTACAGGTCATTTAACATTTGCTGGTCTACATGATCCTACTTAGTTTTCGGAAGTGGCAGTGTTTGCTGTGAAGAACTCAAGGAAGACAGCAGGAAGGGAGAGGATGGTCTTACAGCTTGTAACAGAAGGCTGCCCTGGGAAATTGTACTCCACTCTCTTGTCAGAAAGGCTTCAATCTGATGTAAGGCAAGTCACTTAAACTAAATAGGTATTGTATGTTCTCCTCATTTAGAGACTCTGCATTCAGATTTGAGTTTGAACTTACAGTTGAAGTATAAAATATGAACTTAAATCCTTTTTAAGTTCTCCAGCATATCAGGTCATACATATCTAAGCACTGAGCAAAAGAATCACAGAGCACCCTTGTCTCCTCTTTCTTTATGTCTCTATTTCTTGGCTTGGAAGTCAGTATCATACCTCTTATGCACAAAGAAACTGAAAGAATGCAGCTTTGAAATTAGTAATACAGTGAGAAACATTATCAAAATCAGCTTATTCACAACAAATTTTCCATTACTAACTACAAATTAATAGTTACATATTGAACAAAGAACACAGAATAACAAACTGCACATGTAGCATGGTAAAGATTTTGATTTTTCTTTTAAATATGTCAGATAGAGACTACATCTTGCTCTACACTGTCAATTCCTCACTATTATCACTCTTATAGCCTCAATTCACCAACGATAGCACTGAAGGAGCTAGGAATTCATCCCTCAACAATTCTGTTATTTCCCACTTTCCCACTCTGCAAGTTCCCCAATTGGCGTAATCATGGAGATAAATACCAGAGTAGAAAGTTTCTTGTGCAACTAAGCCAGTCTAACAGATCATTGCTGCTGAAGAGCATGGTCCTTTTCACTGTTCCCCTAATCCTCCCCTTGAGTCAGCTCAAGCACTATCCAAGCTTGCAAGGAGCCAATACAGCTTATTACAGCGAAGAAAAGCAATCCCAGCAAAAGAAAACAATCAGAATACAGAAAACCACAATAATATGCTGGTTTAATGAGACAAATCAGCTCACCAAGGCACCAAAGGAACACCAACATTGGTGCAATAAAAGGGCCATAAACACTAGAAGAATGGAAAATGGTATTGTATTTTTAAGTGGCAGGGAAACAAACCTACACTTTGTGATAACTCCAATAATGCTTCTGCCTGTTCTTCAGTGATAACTAGAATCAAGAGTTTTGACTTACGTGCTAAGTGCCCAGAAGACAATGAGGATGAACCAAATTCATGGCTAATGCACTCAGAAAGAGTATTTTTATTATAGTACTGAAATAAAACAGGTAGCTGCAAGAATGATCCCCACTGTCACCCTCTGATCAGAGTAAAATAGCCATTATACCTACAGGAAGCATGAGACTCAGGGAATTCCTTGGCACTCAAATGGATTTTTGTTATTCTTCTTTGCAGTTGTTTTGTCCTCTACATATTTTTTTTCCCCCAATTCCAGAGTCTTGGGCTAAAATGCACTAAAATGCATTTACTGTGAATTCTATTAATGGGTAGAAAACCTAACTTACCCTATTGCAGAGTGCAGTATGAGGGAAAGATGAGAAGGTAGTGAAGATAATGGGACTGACAGACAAAGCAGCCTTGTATCCCACTCCCCTGTGCTCA
Source organism: Melopsittacus undulatus (assembly GCF_012275295.1). Lineage (NCBI taxonomy): Eukaryota > Metazoa > Chordata > Aves > Psittaciformes > Psittaculidae > Melopsittacus > Melopsittacus undulatus. The sequence goes on along the minus strand of NC_047527.1, from coordinate 65,768,144 downwards.
CCAACCTCTTCACATACTTCCAGACCCCATGTTTCTAACCTTCTGCAATAAGCTTTGCAATCCCAGAACTCACCCCTCTTAGATTCACAGGGGAGACAGAAAAACCTGTGACATCTATGTGCCTACAGCTGAACAGGAAGTGAGTTCAGCTGTAATACTTCATACGAAATCCTCAGTAAAAGGCCAAGACTGCATGGAAGAGAAGGCACACTGCTGTGATTCACTGTAAAGCAGCCTTCCCATTCAAGAAGTCTCCCTTTCTGGGAGAGCAGCATTTCTCAGAAGTGGAAGCATTCCACAGCTCTTCAACAGCCTCTATGTCAAGAACAACTTTTAATCAGTGAAGAGGTTAGGAGAGCATGATTAAGGAACAGAAGAAAATCTATCACAGTTCTGTACGTCAGCTTGTGTGCTTTTTCCTCAAAGGAAACTGCAAAAATATGACTGCAAGAGAGGCTGGGTTGAAGAACTCCGTGCCACTGCACATCAATAAGCACATCTAAAAAACAAGACGAAGCCACACTCTTTTGTGGGGCTATTCCTTTAGTCCCTATGCTGCAAAAAAAAACTACAACACTTTAAACACATCTTCCAGTTTTTTATTGAAAATAGCATTCCTGAAATACAGTGGCAAAGCTCATGTCTCATATAGACAGGCAGGGCAGCCCACACAGAAGGCAAAAGTCACTTTGCTGGTGAAGCAGCTAAAGGGTCTGTTAGGACTAAACAGATGAGCAATGCTAGTACCTCCTATGAGATTCAACACTGCAAAAACTGTGAAACCAGCACTCTGCACTCTCAACAGCATATTTAAGATTCCTTATAAACAAGCAAGTAGAAAGCTACATTAAAAGATAAATTAACACTGCAAAATAAGGCACAGTTATTGTTACAATTAGATACAATCCCAGTCCATATGAATGGTATCTTTGCTTCTCTCTGGTCCCTGTAAGACTTCTACCTCATTAATTACTTAGAAGCATGACTTAAGCACAAAGTAAGGTTACACTGAAAAGAAATCATTACAACTATGTGATTTATTGAGGAAGCTCTAGGTATAAACTGAACAAGGCAAATGGCACAAACCTTTTCTCCCTTCTCCCATTCAAGGAACAATTTATCAGTAGCCACTAAACACATACCAGGAAACCTGATTTAGAAAAGTAAAAGCCTTTTCACTGGAGTCTACTATGAATTCCTTGGCTGCCAGATACTTAACATGAGGCGCATTCCAATGTTTTGTATGTCAGACCAGACATGTCTTGTGTTAAGTCTCTGGACAGCAACAGCACAATGTAACAATCAACTCCACTCAGAACGCAGATTAAATTGAAGTTGGATCTAAAGCCCTTTGATTGGAGAGGGTCAATATTAGTGGATCTTAATTTCCATGTACGCTGTTAGGCCCCAAAAACAACAGCTTTAAGGAACTGAAGAGTTACAGTGATTAAAGTAATAGAAATGGCCAACGCTTATTAGGTGAGCCTCTGACAGCATTTCTTCATCCAGCAAGTGACCCAGATCTTACCGACAGCCTAAGACAAGGGCCAAGCACTCTGAATATCCAGCCACTTACTGCTCATCACACGAGGCAACTGAGGCAGAGACTTGGTGAAAAAAAAAAAAACTAACAAACAAGAAGCCACACAACTGCAAATTTACATTTTAATACCAATTCCCGTCGGCTTACAGGTACCTGTACAATGGGTGAATTACGCTGCAGGGATCATTTACCCAGGGGCCAAACTTCGGATGCCAAGACCCAAGCATACCTTAACTTGACGCTGGGAAAAGAAGGCCTCCAGAGTGCTGTTCCCCTACCCCCATTACAGTAAAAAACATCCAAACAACCCCATCCCAACAAACAAAAACCACCAAAAAAAGCAAAACCAGCAGCAACAAACCCCAGAAAATCAACAAAACACGACACAAAACCGTATAAAAAAAAGAAAAATGTGGTTTATTTTTAATTGTTTAAAGCAGGCGGCAGTGCACAAGTTGAAAGCACGCCCTGAGAGCGGCGGACGCCGGCCTCGGGAGCCCCCGCGCCCCACGGCCACCGTTAGCCCCCGCCCGCCCCGGGCACCGCACCACGCTGCTCCCGCCCGCCGCAGCCCTCACAAGCCCGGTTTGCGGGCAAGCACGCACACAAACACGCCCCGGTTTTCCCCGGTCTCACCGCCCCGGCGGCTCACAAAGCGCCGGCGGCAGGATGGGTGCCCCCGCCTGCCGCGGGGGACGCGCGGAAGGCGGCGGCGGCAGGAAGGGGGCTGAGGAAGGGCAGGCCCTGCGCGCCCCTACCTTGGCTTTATCCAGGGGGCTGAGGCGCAGCTGGTGCACGAAGGGGCTCCGCGGCGGTGGCCCGCGCTCCCGGCTGCCGGCCACGCAGCATCCCCGGCCGCGGCTGCTCAACTTCATGGCGGGGCAGGACTAGGGGCGGCGCGGCCCAAGACGGGAGTGGGAGCGGACACCGCACAGCGACCGCTAGTCCCCGAGTAGCGGCAGCAGGGAGGGAGGGCGGCAGGCGAGCACCGGCAGCCAGCTCACTCGCCACTAGACACCGGCCCCCGCCCTCCTGGGTGCTCCGCGCATGCGCGCTGCGCGCCGGCTACAGCGGCTCGGTTGGGCCGCGGTTTCTGCGTCGGGTTGGTGGAGGAGTAGTGGGGTATTGTGAGTGTGTGTGTGTGTGCGCGCAGCCACCCACCTGCCCTCCGACCCAGGGCATGCTGGGACGGTGGTCTCGCCCGCTGTACCCTCTGAGGCGTGGGGGGACCGTGGTCCCTACTAGCGGGTGGCTGCGAGGGGAGCCCCGTGTTAGGGCGGCTGAAGGGGAGCCAGCGGCCTGGGGCTGCACCCCTGTCAGATACAACTGCAGGGCGTCGGGCAGCTGAGGGGAGCTTGCAGAATGCCAAAGAGAAGTAAAAAGCGTTGAGGGGAGTCTGACTGAGGTGCAGGTGGGTGTTAGATGCTGGAGCAGTAACGACACGGCAATCGATAATACTGAATGAAGATCTGTTCTGCACCTGGATGAAGCAAGGTGTACTCGCATTGCCTCTTGTTTGTAGGGTCTGTGGGGAGTCTCCAAGCACTCATAGGTGGTTTGTAGTGGAGAGTCTAGCTAATTTGCACCCTGGGATCTTGGCAGAGTTGGCGAAGGAAGTAGCTAAGCGTGGGGTTTAATAAATCTTTATTGAGAAATAAAAGAGAGCTTGTGCTCTACCTGCTGTCAAAAGATCAAGCAGAATGACCTATACAGTTCTTGACTGTTTAACATCAACCACAAGCAAAACAGTGGAAAAGACACGCAAGCCATTTGATAAATATGTGACGTATCCTTAATCATCTCACAGGTCTTATAAAACAGGTCTGATAGTCTTGTTCAGTGACATTCAAAGGTAAATTGATTAACTGCAAAAAAATCATTACTACAGTTGCTAATCATTAAGCTTAAAAATGTAAAATGGTCTCTGAGTCCATATATCCTTCTAATAGCTAATGCTATTAAACACTGAATGTGTTGAACAGATACATGGTTTCTGACTTGAAAAACCAGAAAAATTTCAGAGGTGGATTGTCATCATATTGGAGGTTACAAGGTTTTGCAGGCTCAGCAACTTTAAAGATTTTAACCAAAGATTCAAAATAAACTTGTTGCTAATAAAATCCATGGGTGTGCGAAATGGTAACTTGGTAAACTACTGTGAGAGCAACTGCAGTGTCATCTGGACAGCTCAGTGATATTAACACTTTCACACAAGCTTTTGCAGCCAGATGTATATGTATTTCCAAGAATACAAGCTGTACCTTCAGAATGAGAGCTTATGTTTTGGAAAATACAGTCTAAAAACAGTTTCAAGCAAACTATTACAAATAAAGTCCCAGTGCATTGTGTCCAGGGTGACTGTTGGGCTCACTACTTACTATTGTTGTACAGGAAATCAGTTACTGTGTATGTTAATGCGAGTGGTACTAGAATAAAGTGTGTAGCTCAGACATTAAAGATCAGGTGGTACTGGACAATACTGGAGCAAACTTCTTACAGCAATACATTAAAAAGCTACATCAATTTAATTTGTCGAAAAAGATCTGCAAGAGATGGCTTTACTGCAGTGTTCAAATCCCTTCCAGAAGAAAAAGTACCACATGCCAAAATTTTTTAAAATGGCAGGAAATTTGTAGAGGAAGAATCAGTGGTCGGGAGCTGAGAAAACTTACTGCAAATGATAAATGATGGTTTAATGAATAAACAAGCTCCTTGGTTCAGTCTGGGACTAGTGATAAGACTTACTGGCCCACAGTCAGAGTATGTGATCCAGTGATCCCTTTTAACCTTAGACCCTCTAAAGCATTTTAGCTGCATTCCAGATGATTTGTCTGCTCTCTCATTTTCTCCCTCTCCAGTGACTTCAAGCCATATGAGGCTGATTTCAATAATAATAAACGACAGATTACTTGAAGAATGAAGCAGAGACTCCCTCCAACAGGGCCCGCATGCCACGTAGCCAGGGAGGAGTTCACTGGAGCTCCCCACAGGGATCTGCTCTCTCATGAATCTCTCCCATGGGAGGGCTCCAGCACACACACTCATTCCCTGACTGGTAGGGGTAGGACATGAAGTGTGATGAGTGTATTGAAGATGTTCAGCTGTAGGATGCAAGCAGGGTTCTTCAGTTCTGGCAGTTGTTAAGTTTTCTAAAGCCAGCTTCCAAAAATGATCTAATATTATTGTTATTAGCCGCATAAGAGTTTTTGGTATTTGTAGCATCTTCCACAGTTGTAAAATCAAGTGGAGCATTAGACACCTGCCTGCTCCTTTAGCTCTTATACCTTCACTGTTAGGGTAGCTGTTCTCTATTATTGAGTGTATAGGCAGTATTCTAACTTTTTATTACTTTTATCATGGGTTCCTTAGTTTCTAATTACCACATGCGTACCAACTGAAAGAGATTCCAGGAGACTCTGTAGTTTTAAAGGACTCATTTGTTGGGTAGGAATAAAGTTCCATTATTTGTAATTTGGTGGCCATCTTCTAGGTTGTTTTAGAGTCCATGAGCTATTTGAAGCTTAAGAGGTGCTTCCCTGGGTTTTGCTTCTTATTTGTTTTCTTTAAAATTCTGCTGTGATCTGTGTAACTCAAGATAGGTCACTTAAAATGCACAGCCATTTGCAGAAATGTGTTTCCCCACCTCTGCAGTCCCTTTAATCTGCAAGTGTAAGAAGATGGAACTAAGCCCTGTTTCTTGTGAAAGAAAATTCATCAGGGAAGGCAGGAGCTGAGCATGAGCCCTGGAACAGGGGCAATCCTGTGGCAGAGCTTGAATGGGAGAGGCAGGCTGGGAATCTGCAAACAAACCGGTTTGGCATGTGATAAACAGAGGGGTGAAGGGGCCAGCCCACATGGCAGGGCAGAATAAGCCACATGTACAGGATGCTACTGCTTTCTGTGCAGTGAACTGGAGAGTTTATTTGGATCCTTTCAGGGACACATGACGAAACTTGCTCCTGGAATGTTATATGACCCTGAGAAAGTGGGGGTAAGACTCTGCAAGCATGCATAAATAAAGGGTGGTATTTTATTCTTATATAGCTTAATAATTTTAAAATATGTTGTCTTCCTTTTTTGGGTTAGTTTGAATTAAGATGTACTTGGGTAAGTACATCTATAGTATTGTGGTTTGACTGCTACTTTTTTGTGCAAAGCACAAAAGAGCCCTGTGATGTTGCTGGCAAGGTTGGCATATGCTACATAGCTCATCTAATAAGGATTTACAAGGACATAAGGAGAGGTGATGAATTTCTTGCAGGATTTATGGAATCTACCTTGCTCCATGAGAGGAGAAAACGTGTTATACATTATGTTGGATGTAAGTGTATTATGATACAATTCGAAAAGGAAATGTTGAAGCTGCCTATCATGAGAATAAATTGCAGTAAGCTCTCAAATAATCTCCTCAGGGAAACTGTGGAACCTGAAACCATTAAAATGAGGCTACACAAACATGTAAGTGCCATTCTACCCTGGTGTGCAAAAGCTCTAATTGGTCCTTTCTGTCATTCGTTGGTATGATTTATAGGAGCTGTACAAATAAGAGGACTCATGTATAAAAAGCATACAAGTGTTAATTATGAAATATGCTTCTGTGAACCTTGAAGTAGGAAACAGAGTATTCAATATTTAACAGCTAAACTGAAGTGGTTTTCTGTAAATCAAAGAAACATTTGTAAAAAGTAAATATGTTGACCACAGCACTGAACTTTATTAAAAAAAAAAAAAAAAAAAAAAGCTGTTGCCTAAGAAAAGTCCTTGCTTTGATTTTTATGATGGTCCTTGATCTTGATGGCCATTTGGCAGAATCAGCTGATACCTCTTCAAGACCAATTCAGGTTCATCTCCACCCTTTAAACAACTTTTCTGCAGTTGATTTCACATATTCCGTAGGGTTTTTTTGTGGGGTTGGGTTTTTCTTTTTAATTTCTTACTTTCTCCCTTATCACTCCCATTGCAAGTCTCTTCAGTGTTTAAACCGGGAAAGGTTTTAAAAATATTTGGAAAAAAAAATTAATCTGTGAAGATAAAAGAATAAAATAAGTTCATGTTAAATTATTAGCTGTAGTACAGATTTAGCAATGAAAATGTGCTCACATTTTTCTTTTGATTCGTGAGGAAATGCAGAATCCATCTGACTTCCTTGCATCAGGAAAGGAATGGCTGGACTTAGTGGCTGGTCTGTGGGAAGAACAGCAGTTTCTTGTTATGGTTGTGCTGTATTACCTTTGATGTGTTAGCCTGAAAAAGTAAGAGGCCTTTGTGACAGAAAAAAAAACGAGACCTCCCTCATTCAGGAATTTGTAGTAAACAAGGAAATAGAATTCAGGGTGTTCAAGAAATAATTGTTAATATGTACTTTTCACCTCAGGATATAATTTGCGCATAACCTTGTCTTTAGCAATTGCAAGCAAACTTGCCAGTTCCCACCTGATGATGGCCTCTCAGTACTGGACTTGGAGAAGGCACATGTGTTTGGTGTGACTGAGTTTTTGCTGGGTGTTGAGCAGTCTGCACTTGCTGTACAAACCCTGCCCCTGCACACCACTGGAAATATTCATCATTATGAAGGTGAGAGAATTCTCCCTCAGGAGCTGTGCATGCTTATTCCATCCTTCCCCAGTTGATGAAAAGAAATTTTGAGCAAGTGGAGCCTTGCTCATCTTTTTCAAAGGCTGAGCCAAGACTGTGGAACAAATTGCTCTGGGATCTGAGATCTGACTCATACTTGATCCTTCGATCAAGAGTATCCCCATTAACCTTGTGGATTTTATTTTTCCCTTACTGTTCTTAGACTGAAACCCAGGAGAAGGAGGCCATAGTACTTCTGGTAATATCTCATTGACCTTTAAATGTGTTGGTTCTTAGAGATGGTTCAGACCTAGACTGAACTCCTCTCAGCTCTTTGTTGAAAAACCACATCCTTGTAAATGGCCACACACAAGATACATGAAGGTGAACATAGAGAACAAATAAACACTAGGTACAAATTAAAGTAGCAAATTTTTTTTGTGATTTACTATGCTTGTAGCCCCCCATATGTGTGTTCATTTCTTTTTCATCTTCATACACCTTCTTCCTGTTCTTTGAATGTCTTAGCTAAAAACACTATGTTTGTAGTCCCAACAGAAAAGAGTGATCCTAAGGAAATGAAAGAGTCTCTGTCTGTCATAATATAATATTGAAAGATAGGGAATGAAATCCTTTAATTCTTTTCTGTGATTTTTCATGTACATCTGTGGTTTGAAAGTAGAATATGCAAGCCCATCAAATTCTACAGATATACTTACCCTCAAAAGCAGCAAATTTTCTCTGCCCATATTTAAAGCCTGTCCCCAGGTATGCAGCAGCTAAAGCTCCATATGACTGTCATGGTAATTTCTGCAAGTCGTAATGCTAACTACTGAGACAACATTTTCTATCTTCCAGATCACATTATATAAAGTAGATAAGAACATCTTAAGTTTTGTGCAGAATCCACACTTGCATCTTTGTGCAAATGTTACAGTATCTAATGAAAATACCTTTTGAATTCCAACACATTTGAGGTTTCAGTTTGCACATGTTCTCTTCCACCCACTTCCTATGATTTCTCATTTATAAGTTACTGTGCATATTTACAGTATTAAGCAACCTTTATTTAAAGAGCACTAAGTTAACATTATTCGGAAGATAAGTAAAGCAATATCCAAACGTTTTATTTTAGGAAGCATTGTGTGTTATTTATAACAAAATAATCACAAAGATTGCTGGTAAGGTGGATCAAGTTCATATAAATAAAATCACCAGAAGCAGCCTTTGTGAAATTAATATCATGATTCAATTACATCCAGGACCATTCTCCAATTGCGTGAAATGCTTGAGTTACTTTTTCTAAAGTAGTAAAGTCTACTATTTAATAAGTTTTAAATATTTGTTTACTATAAGCTAGTAGCACTGGTTAAATACACAAAACATAACATACAAATATTTTATGCTTTTGGAAGTGCAAATAGGAGGAGCTGCCAAAAGATCCCTGGGCAAGAATGTCCAGATTCAATCTGTTGCCTTAGGAGGAAGATTATGGGGAAGCAGAATCACAGCCTGCAGTGAAAAACAGACCATATGGGACTCACAGTGGTGCCAGTGGCTTTATGCCCAGCTCATGCCCCTGCCCATGGCAGCTCCCTGGCAGCTGTAGCCCTCAAATGAGACATGGCAAGGCAGAAAGAGGCATCCATGTCCTTCTTACCTGTATACCTCTCCCCACTCTGCTGGGGGAAGAGGGCTATGGAGTATGTGTGTGTGTGTTGGTAGGGATAGCAGGGATACAGTGACTGCTCTCCAAGTACAGATGTATGCACAGGTCTTCCCTGGGGGCAGTAAATCCAGGGATCATGTGAAAATACAAAATATGGCTGTACTACTCTGGGTGCTTCATTCCAATTGCATTTGGCTTCCACAGATAAGAACTGCAAATGACTGCACCTGTGTATCTGCCAGTCAGGATGACCCAGAGGCAGGACAGGACGCAGGCAGAGCAGACGGCATAGCCAGTAGAACTGAATAAGACAATAAAGAACTGCCAAATACAGATACGTTACTTCAGGATGCGTCATTGACTGCGTCATCCAGTGGAATAACCCATCTAAATCTAAGCATATTAAGTTCTCCAGTGAGTTTATTAATGTGGGCTAACACCATCTGTTTGTGGATGCAGGGCATTTTATCTCTCATTAACATGATACAAGAGTTAAATTTAGATAGCCTCTTACACAAGCTGAGTATCATTTAGCTGTTCTTCATGCTATGAATGATTTCTAGGTGTTGGAGAATGGAGTTATTAGTTAATATGATGGATTGTACATAAGTTTTCTACGGATTTTCTTAAATTCAAGGTTATCTTGCCAATAAAAAGACAATTCTTTCTCTAAAACGTTTTGTGTTAGTAACATTTAAGTGGAAATATAACAGTGAGCCATGATGATAAACAGTAGGGATGGCAAAACTGAATGGATTAATTTAATGTGAAAGTTTTAAACCCCCTGAAGTAGTAATAATCTTTTGCTTCATTTATAGTGTGCTGCTGCTGGCTGGATCAGATTGTTTTCCCAAAGCTTTGACAAGGATGTATAGATCTTAGGAAAGCTACACAGTGGCAGAGAATAGTCATAATGATGGTCCACTGAACAGCCCCTGTTAAACAAAACGTCTTCCATGAGGTTTAAGCCCATCTGTGTGACTTCACATGACTCTGCCCACAACCACCAGTAACCACTGGTCAGTCAGCAGAGGATTTGCTTAAGGAGCAGGGAAGATTATTGCCCCTGTGCATTGCTAGCAATACAGAGGTACTCGCATGCAGTACCCGGCATGCTGTACCCAGCATGCAGTGGTAGATGCATGCCTATGTGGTGGTTGTAGCCCTTCAGTAGAGCAGCCCTACCTGTATCCTTTAATTCATGTGCTGTAGTTCTCTGGCTCACATCCCAGTAAGCCAGAGAGAAATTAAATGGCATTCATAGATGATGAATTTATTAAGAGGGCGAAGGGATCATCAGCCCAGAATCAGCTGATCCTCCCAACACAACATTCAGGCTCCCACTCATGTCATAAGCATTCAATTACATGGCTCTCCTGTTTGAATCAAGAGTGTGTTTGCCCGTGCAGTCCTTTGCAGCAGCATTAGTGAGATTGTTACCAGAGTATTGCATCCTCCCTTCATAAATGGCACTAGCCTTTAAGTGAGGTTTCAGCCAAAAAACAAATGAATATTCTGTGGTCTGGAAAAAAAATAAAATACAGCTAGTGAGAAATTTGGAGTCTGATGTACTCAGTAGGATTCATAATTACATACACTTAAGGAGATTTGTAGCAGTAGATGACTCTAACCCTGCAGAAAACAATATCAAAATAAGATTCAGTGACTGCAAGTAGAAGCTAAAAGCATCCAGATTCAAATTAAATTAGAGAAGAGGAGATTTGGGGAAAAGCTGGTGAAAAGGAAATAATTGGACATTCAAAGGCTTCCTTTCAGATGTTTACATCTCTCCCACTACGTGTTTTTAGTAGATATTTGATGTCTTTCTTAATAGAAATCTAAATAAATGCAAACCTTGCTGTCTGGGATTTGGGGCAGAAGTTATAGAGATCAGTTTAGGTGGTCATGTGTTGTTCTGCATGAATGGCCATTGTTCTGGAAGTGGTGGACTTTACCTTTTTGGCTAGGAAGTTACACTGATGAACTGCACAGAATATCTATGAGCAGCCAGGGACTTGGGCAATGATCACAGCATCAGAGAAAAAACAAAGTGTGACAGGCAGCCAAGTTGAAATACATCTCAGGGCCCAACTGCCCTAAAAATCTCAAGTTCCATATCTGGAGCATCAGTGAGGATGTTGTCATAACAGGAAGTGCTTGTGAAGTCAGGGAATGACAATGACTTAAAAGGTGGTTTCTCAGAAGACAGCTTTTTCTTCAGATGAACTGGTGCTATGGAGCATTCTTTTTCTCCTCTATTTTAACTGTTCTTTGGAATTCTTCAGAAAACTTGGGAAAGTTTTATTCCCATGACTTCTTCTTTCATGCCATCAACTCACTGCCTTCTAATGTCTGATATGATGAGCAGAATCTTCTATACTGCTTTTCCAAAAATGATCCATGCCAGAATCCAGTGTGTGAGGAACACCCTTATGAGGAATGTCAAATTACTAGCCATGAACTTATTCTCCAACTTGGAAGAAATATAGCTTGGTAGCCTCCCAGTTCAGCAGAAGTTTTGTTGCTGCATCATGTTTATTAAAATATAATATATAATAGTAATTCGTATGTATTCATGCACACAGGTGCATACACCATACTTCCAGTACTTGGTCTTGTATCATTTACCATATAGGAAGTGAGTACATGCAAGTGATTTGTTGCTACAGACCACATACAAAACCTGTAGCTATATATCCCTCTGCAAAAGCTACAGGTCAATTAATCCAGAATGTCTTGTGTTCTTCTGTGAATGCCTCAAAACCTCTGGTACACTGGCACGTTGCTCTTCTTCACTCAGAACTACTGCTTAGTGATCTTTCCTCATAGAAAAGAACCCAAAGAGGAAATTAATTGTATTTTGCTGTAAAGGGGTACTGGTAAATTGTACAATGAGCATTTATTTTATTGGTTTTGTTTTGTTTTGGTTTTTTTGCTAGTCTTTATATTCCACCACATTTAATCAGAAGTCATGAAGTGTGCAGCTTTTGGTTTTAAGCTCTTTTCTTTAGAGGGTGAATTTTTTTACACACACAAATCTGTTGGTAAAATGTACAGAATTTGATTTTTTTCTTGCACCAAGTTCTGTAAGTTTCAAAATTCTTGATGTTTTTCGGTGTATCTGCTTGTTCCTGTGTGTTTTCCAGGCAGAGAGCTTACATATAGGTAGCCCAGTCAGAGAGCTAAATCACGACAGTTCTTACCTACTACCATTACAGTTGAGGCGGGGTCATCCTGCACCAATGAAAGAAGGATCTGCATTCTGCATCTGCATTTAGAAACTCCTTAAAGCGGAGTTTCTGTAACTCCTTAACAGCGGCTTCAATGCCTTTTCTGTTCTGTGGGACAGACAGGAGAATGCAGCCTGAGTACTGCTGTGAGGGACATGAGGACCACTCTGACCACTGGTACCACCTGTCCGTTTGTCTACTAGGTGCTCTATAACGTAGCACTGGGGCATGGGGCAGAGGAAAAAGGCACAGGAGGAGATAGTCAGTAATGGGGGTCATAAACGTGGGAGAGGCAGTGTAACTATTTTTATTTTGGTCAATGTTCTGAGCACTCAATATTTATGATGCTTCCCTTTAAAGACATTGTATTACGAGGAACACAGGCATGCAATCTGTAGCACAGAGTCTAGGCTTGACGTGGCAGGGCAAGGTAGCCTGCCTCCATCACAGAGTTTCACGAAAGGGACATCTGCAGCTCAACCTTCTAGCGGCTCTGTCTGTCCCTTTCTACTTACACATCTTGCTCACCCAGAATGAACTGATGAAAAAGCTCCTCTGCTACTCAGAGGTAGGAGAGTACAGGGGAAGGTATCAGCAGGTGTTACCCGAGAAGTCAAAAAAATTAGTGCCTTTCTGAAGGGGTTCAACCTGCACTACAGTGTCTGCCAGTGGAATACGAAAACTGTGTGGGTGTAGCATTATTTAGGAAAATGTTTGGGTTTTTTTGTGTTCGCCTGTCAAATGCATGTGAGTTCTTAGGAGACGTGAGGAAAGAGCAAAATTAGGAAGGTGGATTGAGATCTGCCAGAAGCCTTTTCACATTTATTCGTTCACAAGCCTACCATTCGTTCCTCCCCTTGAATTGCTGTGGGTTAATCCGTTAATGGCTTTTCTAAAGCTGGGAGCACCATCTAGTGGAAGCCTATGCTGGTCCAGCAAATAATTCAAACCGTTTCTAGAGGGCAACAGAGATTTTGTCTTTACGCTGGAAGTGTATGCGTTTGCTTTTATCTCTGTTTACAAACACAGGAGTCTAGCATCACATATCAAATGAATTACAAAAATGTTTTTATTCTATCCTCTTTCCTATCTAGCCACTGTTACTAACAATCTTCATTGCCATCGTAAAAATACAGCATATCCCTTTACACTGTCCTTTCTTCTCAAGTATGGTGGGTTTCCCACTGCTGTACTTAACATTTGGCATTTTTACGTTCATATAACAGTACTCAGTGTCCTAATAAACTCCCTTATGCTCAATTTATGTGTCTGAGGACAAAGGTGTGCAGGAGAGTCTGATACCAATGTAGAAACTGTATTCAATTAAAAAATCAGCACAACAGAAGACCATAATAGGAACTGAAAATAGTTTGTAGAAATGTTTATCCTTTACATGCCTATGTTTCATCTGTAGTAGAGTTTGACATTAAACTCTCAAAGCTGCCTCCTAAGATATGTATTTTCTAACATTTGAAAGAATAATTTTGTGCTGAGTTAGAAGTAAACATAAATAAATAAATGAACTGCTTCAGGCTAGAAAAAAGCTGCATGAATGTGTGAGAAACAATATTATAAAGATCACGTTTTTACTATTTTTCTCACAATGTGTCTAGTTGAGCACTTTCAATGAAGTGCCAAGTGACATATTTAAAATAACAAAGGAGAAGTGCCCTTAAAAACAATTTATAATCCAAGTTTAGAATTCATTGTTGCAAGATGTTGTGAGTCCAGGAATAGGTTAAAAGAAGCAGGATTAAGCATATTTTTGGAAGATAAGCCTACTGTGGTTGTTGAGCACAGCAGTTTAGCTGCAGCCCTGGAAATCTCCCAGCTGCTGCTCACTGGAAGCTGGTAGGATTTATCAGCCTAAAGGGAGAGGAGTGGCTGGACTGGTACAACTTAGATCATGGGCCAACTAATCCATTATCCTATCTTCAACAGCGTCCAAGGACAGATGTCTTTGGAACAATAAATGCAAATTTGTAAAATTCTTCCCTTTTAAGACTTTCACTGATGAGGGTATATCTTGAGTCTGCTGTGGTCTTTCTTACAGCACTCAGGATCTTTTAGGCGCTCCTGCAACCTCCATTTGAGCTGTACCAGACTTCTTGCAGCCACGGGCTCCTGGGCGAAGAGTTTCTCTGCTCTCAGTTTCTCATCTGCTGTGTGATGAGGCACTTCCTTTTGTTTGTTTTCAACGTGGCTGCTACTAAATTAATCTGATGGCTTTTTCTGCCTGTCCTGGATGAGACAGGGAACAGTCAGTCTCTTCTCCATCCAGAATATTGCAAAATCACTCGCTGTGAGCCCTTGCTGTCTCTGTGTGTTACTAGAGCAATGCTCCCAAGCTTCAGCATTCCCTGGTGCATGGGGCACAATGAAATGTCAACTGATTCAAGCAGTGTTTCCACTGCAACATAAGGCAGACTGCTCAGGGATGCTGTGGTCCTCTTCTCTCCCCTACCTCTTCTCTGACCCTCCTTCTGGCCATAGGCTGTTGTCTGCTTGTATCCTTGTACCAGCATCAGTGCAGTTCAAGAGCTATGCCTGTAATAGCAGCAGGCTGCTTTGAACTGTACTACCTGCATTTCCAGTTCTGGAAATGTGGCACAGGGATCCTTGGACTGGATTTTCCCAGAATGGCTGAGAGGGAACCAAATGGGTTTGGGGAAGAAAAAACCTCAAACAGCAAAAACACAGGTTGGCCATGTGGGCTCACCTCATAAACTCCCTTAGTCATAGATGGCTCCACAGGTGCTTTGCCTTCCTACCTCAGAATCTTCTGAGCGTGGAGTCCCAGGGACATGGCTAGGCATAGGCTGCCAGAAGGGCAGTGCATGACAATGGCTCAGAGCATCATATTCCTGGGGCCAGATAAAATAAATCTGCCTTTGCAGCTGGACTCAGCCATGCCAGACTTAGACAAACATGATGGTACTGCATGTTGCTATTTTTCCATCTCTTTATAAATTTGGTAACTACTACTGTTGCCTAAATTAGGTTTCTATTAACCCAGAAAAGCTTATAGACCAAGCAGTTTGCTTGAGACAGTTTGGCAACCTCAGCATCAATATTTATGCAGGTTCCCCCCCCCCTTTTTTTTCTGCTTATTTCTCTTTGTTGCTGTTCCAGATTCTTTCCATAATTTTGTCTTACTTGAAAATTGTTTCCTTCCAGCCTTGTGGATTTGCTTTGCTGTTATGTACACAGCAGAAAAGAGCAGGGAAAGTCTATCTTTTGGTGAATTTGGTGTATCCAGATCACTGATGTTGTTGCAGCTGAGTTGGCTGTCTTGGGAATGGAGTAGTGCCATTTGAAACAGCAGCTGCTCCTGTCTGAGTCTGCAGTCTTGTAAGTATGAATTGTGCCTGTGGCAGCAAAATTAATGGCTAACATAAAAGGAGGAATAGAAAGCAGGTGGCCTCTTGACAAACCAGCCAGAGCTCTAGGATCACATTTGTACTACAGAGCACATCATCAGCCATGCATTTTCTTTGCGCAAAGTATTTTGTGAAACCCTTTTCTGTAACCTTACTCCTTATTTGACCCACAGTCCTCCCAGGGGCTCATCCATCAGCCTGGGAAACTTGATATTAAAGTATAATTCAAATGAATGCATTTAGACCCCAGTAAAAAGACTACAAAACCCTGCAATGTTGCATATGTCTATTCATTTATATTTACTGTTCAGATGCTTTCATTTGTAAATAACCTTATCCTCAGAAGAATGTAATGCTATCATGCAAGGCAGCATATAGTTGAAGTTTGTATCTTCCTTTCTAATTACAGTGAGTGATGTCTCTTGGTTGATTCAACTCTACGTTTCACCGAAATTCATCAAATACCCTTAAAATTCCTTTTTCAGAGATGAGCTTAAGGCACAGAGATAAGGCTGGACTATGAATCTGGCTTTGTAACATCTCAGTTTTCTTAAGCTCCACAGTCTGATCCACTACACCAAGGCTCATTCTCTAATAGGGGCACAAAATGAGAACCTTACTTTTTTAAAGACCAATATTAAAAAGCTGCCTTTTAAGGTAGGCTATCTAGGTGTTCTTATGTGAGTAAAAGCTGCCAGACTGGGCAATCCATCTGAATAGGTAATTAATTCACATAAGTCTACACTATGCGATACATTCCGATACTACAGAACAAATTATTCGTAACATTTTGTAAGTACTAAAATTAATGTTGTATGAATTTGTCATCTCCACAAAAATGTTATAGATTATATGTAATATAATTTCATCTTGTTAATGTAAAAGTACAAATTTTGCTTTCCCTGGCCTCTTGGGAAGCAAAAAAACAGTGTATCTAATTATCTGAACACTCAGGAACATGAAAGAATAGCAAGTGGTGAAATTATAAATCTCTTGGAACAACTCCATGTTTTCTGATTAAACTCTATTTCTGGTGGCTCTCAGCAATCATGTTCCTCCTATGTTCATAGTAATTGCATGTGTCAAAGCTGAGGCCTTGTGTAAACTGTACCAAATGAGTTACAATTTTAATTTAGAAGGAGATAACTGTATTTGCCCCTGCAGGCAGATTGCATTGGGTCAGAAGTTTAAAAACGAATAAGAAAGAGAGTAGGGAGGAGGCTGGAGGGCCTCCAGGTTAATAATAAGTAGAAAATCTAATAAGGCTTACATTACAACAGTTGAATTTTAGGGGAGGGAGGGAAAGAAAAAATGTAATTTGCAAACATGAAGCCAAACTCTGTTACTTGCATCTGAGCCATTTGTATGAGTGCACATCACTATATGCATGTGGGTATGTCTGGCTTTGGTGCAGAGCTATGTGTATTTTACAGTTGAAGGCTACAGTGCTCTTTACCCCTAGTACTACACTGATGAAAAAAAATGGAGAAAAAGTTTAAAAAAACTTGCAAGCTCTCAAAACCTGCTGTATTTTCACTATTAAAAATACCCTCTTGGTCCCTGTAATTGCATTATATTTCGGATTGTTTCTGTTTTAAATAGCACACTAGATAATTGTCCTAATGTTACCTTGCATTTTGAAAAGTTTTGTGTCCTTATGAAGAATAATGTCTTTTTTTTCTGAATCTAGAATCTCACTTTTATTTGAAAATTTAATCAAGACTCTTCAAAATACATAGAAATATGGTATGAAGCTACAATGATTTTGTATATGTTTGAAGGAGATCACTTTAGCGATGACTAGATGCTGTCAATAATTTTCCTTAGTACTCTGGGCTATGGAAATTGTTTCTGCTTGACCTTCTGTACAGAAGACCAGTAAAAACCAAGGGTTGTTTGAAAGGAATGAGCTGGGTCTACTTCTTATAATTAAGACTTAATTTAATTTGTCTACAGCCTTGCAAAATTTCCCCTTTAAGGAGCCTCGTTTGAGCTGATTCTGTGTTTGTGTATGTTTGATTTTCACCTGAAATAGTCTGGTCATTTCCCAGAATGAGATTACAAGATGAAGCCTGTTTTGTACCTGTTAACATTTGCTTTAGAACTGCTTCATTAAGAAGCTTCAATTCCTTCATGTTTTAGTGTAGGACAGTTAATTTGAAGACTATGAGAGATAGATAATCTCCTGCTTCCTCTACTACCATGTTTCAGAGGTAAACTACCCTCCCCATCAAAATATTCTGCCTGTTTAATAATGTGAATATGTCAGGCTTTAGCTTTCAGCCTTTAGTTCTTGTTGCACTTTTCAATGCCGGTTTGAAAAGCTACTTAATATCTATAATAGTATTTTTCCCTCATGGAGATAATTATACAGTGTAATCATTTCTCCTCTCAGTCTTTTCTATGATAGGTTAAAGTAATTGAAGCCTTAAAGTGTCTCTCTCACTCTTAAAAGCATTTTTTGCAGTTCTTGAATATTTTTTTAAACCTTTGAACAGTCTCCAAATTATGCACTGCAAATGATAGTGCAATACTTCCACTGCGTTTCTTTATTGAAAAGGGAAGGTGGTCTTGTGATTCTTACTATCTACTGCATTAATTTATTCTGAAATATTTTCTGCTCTCACTTCAGTTTGAGATCTGTTCTCCTCAAATAACAGATCTTCTAGGTTTTTGTCAGCTCTAAAACAAACAACTTGCCTTTTGTGCGAGGTCCAGTACTTCTATGCATGCTGTGTGGCTGCATCTCTCATCTATCTTGGACCCCATGCTCTCTGACCATGTTTGTGCAGTCAGAGCTCTGAACTGTGCCATCTAGTCAAGACATAAGTGTTCTATTAAGAATTCTGGACAGAGCTGATGTGGGGTTTTGTATGTGTGTTTTCTTTCTATTAGTTCTCCATTGTTTTGATAGTGCAATCCAAATCATCTTCTGCAAAAGTATGTATGAACCAGAATCCACAAAGACAGAAAGATGGAGTAAGAGTACAGGTAGTACAGAAACATCATTCTTCTTTCCCCAAATGACCTTCATGCATCTTCTTTTTCAGATAGGGTGCAAGCTGGGCACTCAAGGGGAGGACACACAGTAACTAAGAGTTTGCCTTTTGTGAAAAATCAGTTCTGTGTTATAGTGAAGTTCAGGGCTTTCATGTGCTGAATATGAAACTTCAAAAATCTGTTGGATCAATAATTATTCCAACAATGTTGCAACAGTTCCAGGAAACTAGTATATATAATCTAAATTAATCTTCTTTAAAGCTTTCTTTGACTTTACATGTCAGCAATGATTACAGACTTCACAAACCTAATGAAAGTTGATAACTTAGCACATTTTCTATCAACATATTTGAATAATATATAGCAACACTTCACTTATCATGTCTATTTGTTTTGTTGGTTTTGTATGTCACTTTTGAGCAGGATGACCTAACAATCTATCACGAACACTGAAGTCTATAACTTAATAGTTTGAAATTGATTGTGGTAGTGATTTAATATTTGAAGAAGGGTGACAAGACAGTAAACAATGTGGGCAGAAATCAGCTGCTTTTCAGAGAGAAGCTTTAATGTAGTTTTGTGCCCAAATGAACCACAGATGTAAATATGCTCATGCATTTTAGATAAAGGAAAGTATTATTCAAACTAAGGGGAGTAAAATCAATTATAGGTTATATGTTCTTTAGTAAACAGTTCTATCATTTCCATTTCAACCTCCTATAAAAAAAATCCTGGGATAAATTCTGAATGCCTGAAAGGAGATGGAAATACTTTAGTCTTTCGGCAAACAAAACTAGTCACCTGCACTGTTTTGTGAAGTGATGGGGTTTTTTGCAAAGAAGTGTTGGTTCCTAGAAAAACTCCTACCCCTTAATTTCTAGAGAGAAAATCTTTTTTTGTCCTGTATTACTCAAAAGCAAAAATGCTTCTAACATGAGAGCCAACATGAATTTATATAATTAGACAGTTTACTGTAAGGTATTAAAACTCATAATAACATGACAAATTACACCTTAGCTGATCCTCATGGAGTTTCAAAAAGACGTAATTATGTGTTTATTCTGTTCCATGTGGTCTGTTAGCAAACATATTTCCACTGGATATGGACCTTGAGTTTTCTCAGAAATAAGTAGTTGTCTAGCAGTGGGATTTGTTTAATAACAAATGTAAATAAGCAAGTGAAAGAAGCCTTCTTTCTGTGGATTGTAGCTTCCATTTATACATTGGAAAAAATTATATGGAATAGTTGCATGTACAAAGACTTGTGTGTAGGCAGTTACTGCTTATTCAATATTAGTGGTTTTCAAAATGAGCATTTGGATTAATGTCCATGAGATGTGAATTCCAGTAAAGGACAATGGCATAAATTCTGTTCTCTACTATTGTCTAACATGAGTGACTATATTAAAGCCATTGAAGCTACTGCAGATTTACATCAGCATTAAAAGAAAATGGAATCTTTCTCAATGTAATGAGTTCCTTCATCCTGCTTAATCCTGTTTCACTGCAGCAGGGTACTACTGCTCACATGCTGTTAATTACTGTTAGTGAAGCATACTTGACTTCAATTGCTCCTTAGAGCCCCACTCCCTGATTCCAAATGACTTTGTGTAAAGTGGAGATCTTTTCTGATTAACAACAAAAACAAACAAAAAATTACTTTCATTGCTACCTTAGACTATCAGTTATTTCTTTTAAATTTGATCTTCTGCTTGTTTACAGGCTTCTTTTTCTGTAAAACTGTTGTAGAATTCTATTTTTTGCATAACTAAAAGTAAACTTCATTTCTTTTTTTCCAAAATATTGTACAGAAATTGGGTAAAACCCCTATAACTCAGCCTTAAGAATACTGCAAGTTTTTGGTTTGGGTTTGTTTTTTTGTTTTGATTATTTTCAGGGTTTTTTAAGGGGTTTGTTTGGGAGGTTTTTGTGCTTAGAAAGAATATATATTCATTAGTACAATTTTGTGTAGTGTAATTAGATATATTTTTAACAGTTTGAATCAGTGTGGTATAGTCACAATATAATATATCACAAGCTAAGGATTTGACGGGCCCATTATTCTTTCAAAGTGCACTTGAGTTTTGCTGTTTTGCAATCCTTTATTACTGGTATTCTGCTCTGTTTATGAGACTTCCTGAGTTCTTACTATAACCCAGAAACAATCTCTGTCGTCTTCTGCCAAGCATCCTTCTATGAGATTAGAGTCCAGCAATGAGGAAATATATAACTGATTTAGACCTTTCAGAAATATCTGGCCTTGAGGTTGAGATGGGAGTGACAATGAAAAAGAAGAAAGGACAGCAGTGGTTCACATCCTCAGCACCAGCTTTTTCCATCCAGCCTGTCCCTTCTGTGCATGTCCAGGGCCACTCTCAAAGCTGCCCCTTTTGCCTATGCCATTCCTCTAGGCTGACCACGATGGTGAGCGCTGCAGGGAGAAGCCTCTCCCTGTCTTCTGCTTGGGAAAGCTCAAACCAGACGGATGTGCTATCACTGCTAAAAGATACATACAAACCCAGAGCAAGAAAAAACATTCAGAGTTTATACATAACCCTTTTATCCTTGCCCATGTTCCACCATCTGACTAAGCAATGGTCCCTGCTGTGTAAATGACCATTCCTTTTCACTACTGATTGATCTTTGGACTCCCTGCACAGTGATAACCCACCTGTATTTTCCTTCAGAGTTGACATGGAAATATTGAGGAATATTATCTTGACAGCTGGTCCCTGATAGACATTATTAGGAAAAACCCTTACTATCAATGAGTCCTTATTAATAATTATATTTGAGCAACCATATATAGCCATTTTACAACCAGTCTAAAGTGAATAATGATTTCTGTAGTGTCTTTTTCTTAAAATGCTGTGCATTACTAAACAGACATCTTCAGAACAAAGCTTGTTGTATTGATGCTTAACATTAGTACTAATAAAAATATATTGAAATTCAATGCAGATTGAAACTAAACACAATCAATGTTCTTAATATCATCTTTGTCCTGAAGTCATCAGTCCCTGAAATCACATTTGTTGACCCTAGGGGGAGTCACCAATTTATAAGGTTTGTGACCATGCGATTCTATCTTCTTACAAGAAAGTCCCCACACAGAATTGCACTGCTGTATGTACAGTACAAATATAATTGTATCATGCATGCCAAAGATTGAAGGCTAATACATTTTCATGACAAATCTTCTCAATGATGTCAAGTCTTGATCCAAATTGAACACGTGCCACTCATTTGGATTTACCCTCAAGATCAAAATGAACTAACAACCCAGTCAATCACAGTGCTTGTAACAGTGATGAGGTTGGCAAAAAAGACCTCTTTCTTATTTTGCCTCAGACTCTTCAAATACTGATTCCAAATAGCCTAACATTGAAGAGACTGGATTGTTGCATTTTTCATGATGTTTATACCAAACATTATCAAGTGATAGAAATTGAAGACAAGTTTTTATGTATACAAGAGCCTCTCTGCCCAAAACTCTAACCTTTTTTCCAAATATGAGTTGGTCTAGTAAGGAATAATGATTACAGATCTTGTCATCCTAATGTTCTTTGACCATCAGAGCCACCATAACAACAGTATACCGTGTGTGGAAGATAAAACATCACATTTGTAAAGGAAGGTTATGCAGCTAGCCTTTGTCTTTCAGTAACTGGCATCATCAACAAATGTACACCTCTTTTTCAAAAAACCTTGGTTTTCTCAGTTCTCAAGTGCATTTTTTCTGATGTTTTTCTCTGAGAACCAGTGAGCCCTGCAATGGAGCCTTCTTACTCTTTGGTCTTAATTTTCATTAAATAAATTATGAAAGTCTTCAGGGTTTAATGCAACAGATGATAAGACAACTAGCACAGATTGAAATATGCAATAAAACAGTATATTTGGATGGAATAAACAGCCTCCTGATGGATAACACAATGACACTTTCTGCATAAGTTCTCAGTAAAGCAGGAAAATTTTTGTGAGCATCAGTTACAGTGCATATCTTCTCTGCATCAATATAATCTAATATTTTCACTAATTGGCATAGATTCAGTGTATTTCTTTCAGTCCTTTGGTGGGATTCCTTCCACTGGTAGGGGATAACAAAATCGTGCTGAGGGTTCATCTGGAGAGGGAGTTGACTCAATTTACAGAAATCTTATAAAGATTACAGTCTTTTTCTGGTGTAGGCATTGCTCCCTTTTTTCAGTGTAGAAAGCTCTTGCCCATCCCTCTTGCATAGCTGGGAGTACTGCTGTTAATCCAAAATTAGACCCAGGGAAGTATCATCCTTTTCACTACCCAGCTACACTGTAATCTTCTGGTAGATTTTATGAAGCTCTTCATTCTCCTTGGGAAGGTTCTGACACCCTTCTGGCCTTCTAGAACATATCCAGGTATTTCTTTTGTGCTTATGGTCCCTCAGACTGCTGGAGTCAGTTGACAAAATACTTATTTTGCTGTCAGATGAGTCAGCCAGCTTTATGACTTCCTTCACAGTGGTAGGTTAGGCAACTTACCAGCAAATTGATATTAAGGGCAGGATTCCCAAACCTTTCTAGTTACCTACATTAGCAAGGACTAAGAAAAATACCCTTGTTTTAGTCTCTGCCTACCTCAAGTTTTGTAATATTTTGTTCTTATCTTAGACATGGGTTGAATGAGCAAAAGCATCCTGAGCTGATAGTAACAGACACAGTAAGGAAACTCTTCACTTAGATAGCCAGCTGCAATAGCACCATGTATTTCTTTCTAGAAACAGGTCTTTTTTACAAAAAGGGTGTGAGGAGACAGGAATAGTCTGCTGTCATACCAATCAAAACTCTACATTTAGGCACAAACCCAGCATTTTGAAATCCTGAGCTGGGGTAGAGTGCCTAATATATAGTAATACAATAGAAATAAACGTAGAAGGTAGGCTTTTTTAGTAAAGTTTGATATTTATGAATTCCTGGTTAAAAATGTTTATTCGAATGTTTAGAGCAGCATATTAGAATGAGTAGAGCAGCATAAGATGTATGGCAGCAGCTGAGCACTGGTGTTTTGATACAAGATCATCAAGAATTACGTTTAGTTACGTATCTCTTCTGTTGCTCTTGGTTTGCCGCAGGAAATGGAATCTTATGAACAATTTTAATGAAAAAACAAACAAAAAGTATCCAATCTAGGTCAAATGACATTTGTTTTGGGTTCAGTATTTCTAAGGTTAAATTCTTTAGTCAGGCAGTGGTGTTTATTGCAACAGAGAATTGATTGGGTCATGTAGGGCACAGAGTACAAATAGCAGTGTCATTCACCAGTAGGTACCACAATTTCCTCCAACATGTACTGAACTCCTACCACTCCTTCTAGCACCAGTGGAAGAGAAACAGGAGAGAGTATCAGTAAAACACACTTCGTTTTCATTTCTATATCTTAAATAAGCCTTGAGGCTAAGGCTCAAATGAGTGACAGGCTGGCTTATGTTGTTTTAGTCTACAAAAGTGTTTTATCAAATCGGTAGTGCTGTGTGTCAGTCATATGTGACCTCTGTATGGAAAATGTTTACATGATATTATTAACTGTTTTGCTCCAGGGTTTCCTCATGAATCTGTGATACTCTCTGCATTAACAACATGAATAGCTGTTATGTGTCTGCAACCAAGCTTCCCAGGTCTCCAACCAACTTTCCAGAAATGATTGTTTGAAAATACACTCCTACATATACCCAGAGTCTCACCAAGCACCTTTATTCAGATATTTGGGAAAAAAAAAGTTACCATAAAATTTCAACTTGGGATTTCTGTGCTGCTTGATGGACTTTCAGATATTGATTATGCTATCAGTTACCAGGTCAGTCTCCCCTACTTATCAGTATACACAATAAAAGCAAAGACAGATGACTATCCAACACAGTGCTATAAATATGATATTCCTTAGTGTATTCTTTTTATAAATATGGCCTTTTCACAAAAGACCATTTGAGTCTTCACTCAAATTCTTTTTCTAGGAAAAGGATTCTTCTATCAAGTGATTTTCCAAGTTGTTTTTCAGACACACACATTCCTCCTCTCCTTTTACACCATAACATATACCACCTCTTTGCTCTAAGTTATGTTTTTCTCCTTTCTTTTCTCTCTTATGAGACTTGTTTTACTTTGGTGAGGTTATTTCTCCAGATCCAGAAATAAAAATTTCATGAGTGACCAGTGATTTACTCTTCCCTAGCCCCGGAAGGACTTGTATTTGAAAGATACACCTGATCCTTCATACGCTTACAGGGAAAACAAAGTATGTTCAGTCAGAGTCTTGCTGCCCAAGCTGTCTCATATTTTCAAGTAAAACAGACTCTGCAGCCTTGTGGCTAAATAATGGAGCCACAATCTGTGCAGACCGGAGGTGGTTTTACCAGTATCACCTGCTTTACTCATTTGAGCTTTCTTTATGACCCTCACCCACAGCTCAGTAGTATCAGTCATGTTCCCACTAGTTTTGCTTTGTGGAAAACTACAAGCTGTTGTTCCCCAAACAACTAACTGCTCCTTATACTAGTGTGTTTTGCTCCTTGTTTTATTCCAGGGCTCTGGTTCTTTGATGGCTCGTGCTGCGTATGTGCTAGAATAGTGGCATCCCTATCTGTAGCCAACCACATAGGTCCATCTGGTGGCAAACCCAGGCATACTTGAAGGAATAGTTCACTCCGCTATTTCTGCACCTTACAGAAGACAGACACAGATGCAGAACATGTTTGAGAATGGTTGTCCAAACCATCTCACTTTAATCGCTTGCGTCTCACTTTGACAGACTCCCATACAACCTCACCAACATTCCCCAACATATTTTTAACATTCTTCCCACCACCTGGTATAAGGATGCAAACATTACAGCCCATCAGTAGCCTCTTACAGTTTCAGGTACCTGTCTCATTTTCAGTTTCTGCCTTTGTGTTAAACCCGTGCTTCATGCTTCACAGTCTTAGAGGTTTGGGGCCAGTACTCTGTACTACGCTTTGGAAGACTCTGACCTATATTTTGATCCTCTTGGCCCCAGAGGGGGGAGATAAAGATGGAGACAAAAAGCTGTCTTCTGAGGTTGCCTCATCAACCCGCCTTTTCTGCCATCATGCCTGGGGGGATTAGAGAGACACTTGCAGTGAGGCAATGCCTCTGGAGCATATTCTCCTTCGTCAACATTTTGTTAATGCTTACAAAAGACCCTTCCCATTCATGCTGCTCATCCCCACCCAGGAATGCAGAATACTTTGATGTACCCTCCTGCACCCTGACAGTCCTGAATCATTGGCAGGACACTTCCACATAGCAACTAGATACATCATTGCTCAGCTTTTTGCTAAGCTTTTTAGCTTGTCAAATTCCCTCCCTTCGCAGATAGGCCTGCATGGTCAGCCAGGTGCCACTGCATGCCTCCTCATCTTAGTATCCCAACACAGATCAAATGCATGAACACTACTTTCATTCTTGTAAGACTACAAACTCATGCAGAGTACAGATATATGTTGAGAACTTGAGACCAAGTCATGAACTTAGTCCATTACTTTTTGTCTTACTTAAATGCAGAATGTCAAGCTAAATTAATAAATTCACATGCCAAAATGGTTAGAAGAATATTTCTGGCTTGCTGTGTACAAGTCAGGAAATGCCCAATTTACAATCACTGTTTAATGTCATTTCAGCTTTCTTGCTCATTTAGCTTATTTCAGCTCTCTCTTCATTTCAGGTTTCTTTCTGACCCGTACAGTATATGATGTGGAAATCATTCAGGAGAAGTTGTCCATACTTAAATACAGTAAATCTGAGATAATTCAATACTATTGCCTTATTCTTCAATACAGAGATTCTCTGCCACAACCCTTCTGATTTGTATGTAGAATCATAGAATAATTAGGGTTGGAAAGGACATAAGATCATCTAGTTCCAACCTTCCTCATGGCAGGGACTCCTTGCACTAAACCATGTCACCCAAGGCTCTGTCCAACCTGGCCTTGACTCCGCCATGGATGGAGCATTCACAATTTCCCTGGACAACCCATTCCAGTGCCTCACCACCCTAACAGGAAAGAATTTCTTCCTTATATCCAATCTAAACCTCCCCTGTTTAAGTTTTAACCTGTTACTCCTTGTCCTGTCACTACAGTCCCTAATGAAGAGTCCCTCCCCAGAATCCCTATAGGCCCCCTTCAGATGCTTAAAAGGCTTTGGATTATTTGTTACTTGTTAAAGCCAAATTTGTCATTACAAATGTGCACACATACTAAATAAGAATGGAATTTCCTCACAATGCATTCTTGGTTGTTAAAAGACCACTATGTCAGCTTAAATACTGGGCTACAGACTGCAGACACATTGTGGATTTAAAACCTACATGTCAGTGACCACATTAAGTCAGATGGCAAGCAGTCAGTGGGGCTGATATGAGCTAAAGACTTAACCTTTTAACAGCAATAATGATGAGTGGAAAGGCTTATCTGAGTCTTGCACTGAGTAAGAAATTGGAAGCTGAACAAGAGATACCTACAGATAAGCAATCTCATATATGAAAGAATCCAGTGTGCTGAACATGTCCTTCAGTGGTCTGCTGAGAAGTGAGGGAAGCATCCTGATGCCATGCTTGGTGCAAAACCAAGCAATGTTTTGAGCTGATTGGAAACATATGCATATGGCACTGAGCAGTCACGCAGAGATGTGCTTATTCAGGAGTCTGGCAAAGCCTGTGCAGGCTGGCCAGGTCTGCCAGCAAGGTTTCTTGTCCTCCTCCTGGCAGCTTGGACTTTCACTGCAGCAGATTAATCTTTGCTGAAGCAAGACCCTAGTGAGCTCAGAGCACTGCAGGAGGAAGAGGAGATTCAAGGTTGGAAATGTTGCTTTCAGGCCTCCATGCATCCAACCTTGGAAACATTTACAGAGCAGAGAAGACAGGTCTTGTTTATAAAATGCCAGCTGTCATTGAGAGATGAGGAACACATTGCTTCTCATAGCCTTTGTTGTCCGGCTTGTGTGGTTACAGTTTGGGGCAGCCTGTGTTTCCTATGTATGTTCTGTTAAAAAAGGAGGGTAGACTGCAACTGCCCCAAAAGCTGTGAGCCTGAGCAAGTGGAGAGAGGGGCAGGATGAGACCGGCAGCAGCCCTGAGGTAGAGACCCTTCCCTAGAAGGCTGTTTAAATACTTGTATCTCAGAATTTACATCATTCATTTAATAACATTTCTCTACTTGACAGGTTGACTTTGCACCAATATTTTATGCAGAATTCTAATAAATCCTGCTTTGAAAGCTGGAGGTTGATGGTATCTTCTGGTTTGCTCACTTCAGAGATAAGAGGTATGTGAAGTAGTTCCACCTCAAGGCTCTGGTTGATTTGGTCTCACCATCAGTACTGAGCACAGCAAATAACCTCAGACTGCACAAGGTGAAACTGCAAAGCAGACTGCCCATCTGGGTAGAACTGATGAAGGAAAACAATCAGATCTGTAGGGGAAAGGATTTGCACTTGGAAAAAGGAAAAGCTCAGTGTCTGCCCTCCTCTTACACTGAAAATAAAAAGACCCAGACTGCAAGGTGTTTGTCTGGCATTCAGATGCTCCAATTCCTTCTCAGGAAGTGGAAGTGTCACTAAGGTTGATGTTGAAATGGATTGGCCAGAGAAACTGTGGGTGCCCCATCCTGTTCAAGGCCAGGTTGGACAGGACTTTGAGCAACTTGGTCTAGGGGGAGGTGCCTCTGCCTGTGCCAGGGGCCTGGAACTAGATGAGCTTTCAGAGCCCTTCTAACCCAAACCATTCTTCTATGATATTATGTGACTTCTGTGTCAAATATCAGTGTTTGAATTTGTTTCCTTATCCCCTCACACTACAGCCAGTAAGCAGGGACAGGTGCTGTTTGCTGGGAAGGAACATCTTGTCAGCCAGCAATGATGAAGAATGTTTTAAGTGAGATGTTCCAGCTCTGGCAGGCAAACTAACTCAAAAGCAAGCTTGGAGTTTCTTGCAAGGATAACTGCCAATAGGTTGCATCCTGCTGGATTCACCCAAGAGGATGAAATTTCACTGTGAGTGTACCTCACACAGATTTTATGTGCGGTTTTGAGGAGTAAGTATCAATTCTTAAACAAGGTTATTAACAAGGTTATTATTTATAACAATAAACACTTGTTTGCTATTGAGATAGTGCTTCTGATAGGATTACATTTGCAACAGACAGAATGATGTCAGTTACAACAGCCAAGCAAACTGATGCATGCAAACACTGGATACTTTTCAGCCCTTCTTGGCCCAGCAAGGCCCAGCCTGTCAAATCTTTCATTTTGTATTACCATCTTTTATTTTGATGATGAGCACATATAAGAATGCATTGGGGTTTTTTTGGTTTATAATATATTGTGCATTAAATAGTTATTCTGTAAAATTTGCACCTGTTAGTGGCAGTTTTGGAATCCTTAAAACTACAAAAACCTTGGATTTCAAAAACATCATCCCCAGAGTACTGAGAATTGATAATTTCTAGAATTAGTCACTTGTGGATGGAAGGCCAAATTGCCCAACCCTTTTAAAGCAATACGGCTGTAAATGTAGTTAAAGATCATGCCATGATGTATGCATGGACATAGATTCTCCCTTGGAAATGTTTGGTGTTCTGTCACCGCTGCCACATAATGTCAAAATTATCATGGCAACAAAAATATGACTGGTGGGTATAGTGTTTAACAGTTTGCATCTTACTGGAGGTAAAGGAAATGTTATGAGGCAATGGAAGGGCACTTCTTTGGCCTAAAAGCTCTTACGTGTACATGAAAAGTCTGCTACAGATGAAATAAACTTCTCGTGAATAAACAGAATGTTATTCCTCTTAAGTATGAAGTACTATGTCTGTGGTTTGCAGTTTTGTATATCTGTATTAAAATGTGGGCTAAATCTGGGTACCTAATACAACGATTTATGATACAGTTTAGAATTACACTTTGTTTTTTCTGCAGGATTACTACCTCATCTACTGCACAGAAGTGGCAGTAGCTCTAGCTGACGAATGCTGCTTTTAAAATATATTTGTATTAGTCAACAGATGGGCCCTTTTGTTTTTCCGTTTGTAAATGCTGCCTAGTTCTTGCACCAGACAGGGATGCTACCCTGGCTTGCCAAGGAAACAAGCTGTGGGTATTACTAGTATGTGTGCCCATTTCTCTGTTGTAGGAACCAGCTCTTACTCCATGCAGCAACATACAGTGATGTAAGTGGTCATCACCTCTGCATACTGAGAGTTCAGTATCTTCAGCAGAACACCTCCAAGCAGGGGTATGGCTGCATAGCAGAAAACATTGTGTCAAAACATGGATGTGACCCAGTTCTCCTTTGCTGCTTGTCACAGATCTGAGAAAAGAGCTGACCTTCAGCCTGTAGTTTATAGGAGCTGCAAGTAGCCCTGAATGTAATACAATGAGTAATTATCAAATGCTTGATTTGAAAATATTCATGGCAGCAATTTATTGGTTTTTAAACATCTGTTCATGATTTTTCCTCTGATGAATTTTTAGAGACAGGGAAAATCACCTGAAAATTCTACTTTTGCCCTGTGCCAGGGTGGCACCCAACAAGAGTCCTTGCGTGCAGCTGCCCAAAGTAGAAAAGAGCCTATGCAAACTTGTTTTCAGCTTGATTTATTTAACCATAAACACCAGCTCAGGACTGGTGGTGCCTAAATAACGTGATGGATAATGCTTTCTTTCAGAAATACTAGATCCATATGGATGTATGAGTCCTAGGGAACTACTCTTCCTTAAGAGACCAAAGCAGGCAAAATACCCTGATTTCTAGTTTCTTAAATACTTTATACAGTCAAAGCTAGCTGCCACACGTGATACCAAGCTTGAACTAGTTATTAGTTTTGTTTTTTTAAAAATGGTTAACTGTATAAACACCATTTTTGCATATTCCCTTATTCTTA
This sequence comes from Melopsittacus undulatus, assembly GCF_012275295.1. Classification (NCBI taxonomy): domain Eukaryota; kingdom Metazoa; phylum Chordata; class Aves; order Psittaciformes; family Psittaculidae; genus Melopsittacus; species Melopsittacus undulatus. The sequence goes on along the minus strand of NC_047527.1, from coordinate 65,737,819 downwards.
GCAAACATTAGGACAAATTCACTAGCATCTAAGGGAAAACGGGACAGCTGCACAGAAGGGAAACATTGCTAGCTGTATGTAACAAGTCATGTTTTTAGTTGGAACCTCTCAAACTGTGTTTTCTAAAACAGTGCTTATATAAATGGAAAATAAAATTCATTAGTGTAATCATTAAAGAATGTTTCTTCTGCCAGAACAATTTGATCTTAAAAGATCTTAAAAGACTTAGACATCTGCTTCAATAAGTCACAAGCCTCTCATGACCATTGCTGTTAAGTCAGAAGCATTCCTCATCTACAAGTGTTGCCATCTGCATCTAAGTAAAAAGAGTCCAAAACTTTAACTGACAAAAGAATGGAAGAAAGATGACTTTTAAATGCTTTTCTCATTTAAACCATTCAGCCTTTTGGCAATATACCTATCAGAAAACTCCCCAAAGCAACACCCACCCCAAACACTGTAGCAGAAAAAGAAAACTATAAAATATTGTGACAGCTACATTCTGGGGAATTGCTCAGGTCTGTGCTGCTTCTGCTTTGCTTTTTTATCCTGGAAATCCCCTCCTTGGGAATTCCTTAGATATGTCTTCCATTTTAGAAACATTCTATACATATAGTTTTTACAGGTACTGAAGTCTCTGTCCATTTTTTAATGCACTGGTTCAGGATGGCCCTGGAGTAGCATATGGGTTGAGATAGACATGGTACGTGGTACATCTCTCTTGTGTAGAAATAGCGTAAGCCACTTGGAACCAACAGGGCTGTTGCATACACCAAAATCATTACTTTTCATTGCCAGAATCATTGGTCTGCTGTAAACACAGCCTTTCCTTGCCCTTTATATAAACCCATTTATTACTGCACTCTTAAGAGCATTTCAGGTCAGTGTCTGCAAGTACACAGCCCCTCTGTGTGTGTTAAGGGGTTGATGTTGACAATACCACAGTGAGACTGTCTCCTGCTTAGCTCTCAGCAGAGTCAGCTGAGGGTGGAAAATGTAGACTGAAAGTTTCATTGTAACACAAAGTACTGTGACTTGAGCTTCTGCAGCCTTTCCTTTGCTCCTGGCAGTGCTCTTACAATAATTTGCTTGGATCTATTAGTGTGTATCGTGGGGACATGTAGAAGGCTATTGTGTGTCACATGCAAACTGCCTACTTCCAAACTTGTGATACTCAACTTATGGGTTAGCCATTCACAGAAACAGTCTGAGGGAGTGGGAATGTCAGTCACAAAGTGGTGACAATAATGATCTCTCGGCAATCATTTTGGTCTTTGGAACACATGTTTTGGCCCTTCTTATTTTTCAGTCAGCGTTCCCATGTCTGGTTTTTAGTCACAAGATCCGAATAAAGAACCAAATACTCATTCTTTTTAAAGGCTTTTCCGTGACTTTGCCTACTGTGCTTGCTCAGTCACCAGCACATGGTCACAAAACTTAACTCCTCTAAAAGGACATCCAAGGGCTCTATGCTACACCAAGTACAGAGGGAGCAAAGGAACGAGGTGTCTACCTTAGGACTTTGGCAGTTCTCATCCATATGAACAATTTTGTTGCTTTATATAAGAAAATACCCAGTTGTTACCGAAGCTCATGAGAGAGATTTCCTTTTCACTTCTTCAAACGTGGGTTGTTGTTGTAGCTGAACTTGCTTTTGTAATGTGCTGGTGTTAAAGTCTTCCACCTTTTTTCTGAAATGTTGTTGATAAAGCCAGAGATGAGTGACACAAGCCATTTTTCCTGAAAGGAAATACTTGAGCGTTATAAAGACTCAGGCATAACAGCAGAAGACATCTCCATTAATATATATAGTTCATGTATAATATACAGATGCATGCAGGGTTTCCTGTCCTAGCTCCCAAGAGGTACTTTACTATCACATGTGAAGAGAGGTCTTCACCTTCAGCAAGTTGCTGAACTTTATATCTGTTTTAAACTAAAAATTTAGGGAGAATAATTAAATTGGTTGTAAGCACTCCTTTTACTTTCTCTTTAAGGTTGTTTCCTATTCTGTCTCTGCTAAGAGCATGGGGTACTCATAAACAAAAGTAACAACCAAAACACTCAGATGGTAGCTCACACTTCTAATGCTGAAGTGTGCAGCACAGGCAGTACTAGTTGTCTGAGGCCGCCCTCGTGAAAAACCTCTGGTTTTAGTGGCTTGCCATCTCTCTGGGGTTGTGTTAGCACTATTCCTTTGTGCCCTGCTATGGTCAAGTGTCATTTTGTACTCAGCCCCAGCTGTCCTGCCATCCCATGCTCTCCTGGTTTCATGTTGTATAACCCCAAAGCTGAGCATGGCCTCAGCTCCCTGCTTCCGTGGTGAGATGGAAGTTTGGAGCTAGCAGTGGGTGGACACAGATGACAGCAGAGGTAAAGGCCAAGAAAAGAATGCTGGGGTGCTCTGTGTCCTAAAGCAGGACTCATCCTCTATGAGGCCATTCCTCTGATGTACCCTCCATTGTACTGTATCCTGTACATAGCACAGCCTGTATTAATAATGCCAATGGACATACTAGATGGTTTTGTGAGATAGAAGCTGATAGACACACAGTACTTGGGGGTGATAAAATTCAGATTTTACATGGGGATGATCAGGACATCTATGTGCCACTGAAGTTTCCCCAGCAGAGCAAAGATACACTCTTGATACAGTGGGGGAACCCCAGCATCCAAAGTGAAAAGTATGAAATTAAAAGTAAGCTTGAAAAATAGTCAGTGAGACTTCATCAGTACAGAAAGAGATTCAGCTCATCCTGAAGAAAGGCACTCAGGGCTCAGTTCAGGTGTACAGAGCCGGTATGAATGCATGCTAGCTATTTGTCCCATGCGGGTTGTCAGACCTAGGGAAACAGTGGTTCAGGCCACAAACACTCAAAGTTGTTGGTTTGAGTTAGGCAATGGGCTGTACAGGGTTGCAGAATGGTTAATGGGATTATGTTATACAAAAGCTAGAGTAGTTTTACCTTGGATGATGAAATGGGTGGTGCTAAAGGTGCATTGTGAAGTATACCCTCTATAATATAGAACTTCATTCAGCTCATTAAGCATGGCACCTTTTTTTCTGTTTGTATAGACAAGTTAGTAAAGCAAAGCTTATAACAGAAGTAGAAAGTGCTGGATTACAAATAAGTTACAGGAAATGTAGAATACAATTGTGATTTATAGTTCAAAAGCTCAAGCCATAAATCAGCTCAATGGCTCTTAAATGAATGCAAAAGCATACGAAGTGACATAACTTATAAATCAGGTTTGGAATTCATACATCAACTAGGTGGGATGTAAATCCATTATTTGACAAAGTATGTAAGCAATTCAAGACATAAATAGTATTACAAGTATATTCTGTCAAAGGTCATCTTCATGGTAGCCACTGCTCAGTAAGGAGAAGGAGGAAAGAGGGGATGATGTTTCTGCGTTACCGCACAGAAGAGGCTGAGAGAAGAGTTTGTTTTACCACCAGGAGAAGGCAGGCAGCTGCCTCTGTGGGGAGCATCAGCATTGTGCAGTAGAGATGAGCACTCAGATCTCTCTGCTGGCCCTTATCCTGCTGGTCTGGGGGGACATAAGTCAGGCATGTGCAGCACTGAGCTGAGCTAATTCCTTTATGTGGTTGAACATGGCTGGGCTTTCAGGTTTGCATTTTTGCAGTGTGCTTCGCTCTTCCATGTAGGTGTGCTGGCTCCCTCCCAGCCAGATGGGTATCTCTGATGCTGCACAGCGTTGCACTGTGTACACATGCCCTCTGCCAGCTACATATCCATTACAAGTTCTCGTGGAAGTGCCAGGACAACTTAACAGCCTGGGTAAATAAATCATGACTGAATGACAGAGCCCAGCGTGACTGTGAGCTGGGAAGCAGGGCTGGACCTGGGCTGCTGGGCAGGATGCAGTACCTCTGGAACACAGGGCTAATCTCTTGCTGTAACTGAGCACCCTGAGTTTTTCTGTTGTCTTAGATTTATTAGGCTGTTTACTGCAGTCACCAATGAAACAATTTTTCACCACCATACTTAGCTGCTCTGGAGTGACTTGCTGCATTACAAAATGACCTAAAATACAAGACTTGTCAAAAAACCTAACACTTCAATATGTTTATTTAACAGCACACATAAAAATGCAAAAATAAAATCCAAAGGATATTGTTGCCCCTTTTTTAACATTTTATTATTTTTTTTCCCAATTTTGTGGACTTTTATCCTTTCTCTTTAGAGAGATAAATGAGATTTATCCAAGCCTGTGCATCCCCTCTTCCCCTTATAGCCATTTTATTTTTCAAGGTCTGAATGAGCTAAGTTTAATATTTACAATTTTTTTTTAAGCAGAGGCTGAGAAATCGCATGGAGCAATGTGAAACTTGTCTGGGATTACTCACAGCTCCTAGCTGAAAAAACAGAACTTCTGTAGAGAAGCAGAAGTTTCTTAGGAAGTTGTGGCTTTGGCCATCATGGCAAAATACTTCTTTCAGCAGAGAAGGCCAAGTGACTTCCATGTTCACCCATAGTTTTCCTCTTCTGAAATGAAGCACATGTGATGCTTGCTGCAGTGAGTGAATCAGTGAGTATCCAGACCCAATTAAAAAGGGAGAAGACACAACTACTGAAGACCCCAATATGCTGGTGAGCATTCCCTGGAGGTAAGTAAGGACAGTGGTGGTGAATGGGTCCTAACACCCTGTACAATAAATAGTTTCCCAGAGGAATAGGGATAAGGACCAGGCGGAGGCTGCTGCAATGTCTCAGGAGCACAAATGGAAGCTCCCAGGTAGCAGAGATGTTGCTGAGCAGTTACCCAGGCTCAGCCAGCCACCAGATCAATCAGTAGCCCATGCTGCACATCGCTACACACACACATCATGGTGTTGGATGGGAAAGGACCCAAAACAGAGCCAAAATAACTCTGAGGCTCTGGCAGGAACATGCATAGATGTGGGGGCACAAATGTTGTTCCTGCCAGTCTCTGCAGTCAAGGCACTGGCAGGGATGGAAGCATCCTGGAGAGAAAGACAGAATTGCATATCTGGCATTGGCAGCAGACTTTTGGGTTTTGTCGGTGGCAGGATCTTGTTCCAAAAGCTGAGGAGCAAAGATAAGAGCCCCCTTCACACACAAACACACACAAAAAGGTGATTTTACATATCAGCTTGTTAATCTAGTGGGAGGAAATTTAACACAGGATAAGGAACAGGTGCAATAAGCCTTTTTTAAGGAATTAAGACTGTAGGTGAGCCAGACAAATGTATGAAACTCTTAAGGTGTATATTCATTTTAGTAGAATACTGGAAATAAAAGGGAGAGTGGGTCATTGTAAAATACTTGTAAACTAATGCAAGACATCTGAAAAATAAATAAAACCAGTGAAGCATTTCATAAATACCCAAAATGATTATTTACTTGGTGTGAGATAGTTGCTAGAGTAATTCACATAGCTACAACTGGATCCAGCTGACTCCTCAGTAATGTGGGCCAAATCTTAGTTTGCTATTTGCAAGGACAGTAAAAAGTAACTTATTTTTTCCTTATTCATAGGGAGTTAACAACAGTCAATTTGATGAGAGCATCAGACTAGGCTTCCCTGATACTGTCTTCACTGTGTAGAAAGGTCCCTCATAGACAGCCTAGTTTTGGGTGTGCTTGGCTTGGTTATGGCCCAGCCTGCCTCCATCTCTGGTGTTCCCATTAGCAGTGACGACCAGAGGGCTTTCTGCTGATCAAAGGTGAGTTTTGCAACTGGAGAAGAAGTGAGAGGACCAGGGCTCCTCTTTGAGCATGCAGACGCATAAGACTGGCTGGGGGAGCACTATGGGAGTGGGGAGGAACGTGAGGAAGGGTCTGGCCTCTGGAAGTAGCTGAATATAAAGCCTGAGTGATGGTACTACTAGGACGTATACAGGAGTCCTTCCCACTGACATCCATGCAGCTGCTTGGAGAGAAAAGGGTAAACAGTGGCTGTGTTGGATCACCTCACATTGTTGTCCCTGTCTTGCAGTGGTATCAATTAGTCTATTAATACAAAAGGCTTGTCCTCTGAGAACAGATAAGAGAAAGGCTTAGTTAAAAGAAACACTTTGAAGCCCTTACCCTGAAAGCCAGGCTGACCAGCTGTAAGAAATCTCTCCTGTTGGCAGAAGGGACAAGCATGTCTACTTTCATGCAGGGAATTTGCAATAAGCAACAAAACCAGGAATGACAACCACTGGATGAGCAACTGGTGGAATTAAGCCAAGCAAGCAGCCTGAAGATAACAGGGTTTTTTAGCAAGCCAAGAGCTGATGAGAGAGGACTAGGAGAGAACTCGGGGCACCCAGCTCTCCTTTGGATACAGGAGTGAGATGTCTCAGTTTGGGAGCCAGCAAAGGCAAGTAGCAGTGGTATATTGTCTGTGAGGGCTGATCCTCATCAGCAGCAAAGAGCCAGCTGAGGATGTGGTGGTTGAAAATGATTTCATTGAGAGCAGTGAGATTCATAATCCCTTGAAAAGGATGGAGGCAGAACCACAAAACACCAACCGTGGTTTCAGGAAGGCTAGTTTCAGAGATGGCAGTGGCTGTTTGAAAAGCAGTACTGATGGAACCAATGCAGACTGTTCTGTTGAGGCAAAAGCGGGTGGGCAATGTCAAAAGAGACCAACATGGCTAAATAACAAGATTTTCATTGTTCTGAAACAAAGCAAACTATCAGGGCCATGAGACCACTGCCAGCCCTGGCTGTCCCTGCTCAACCCCTGCAGCTCCCTGCCCACATCCCAGGAGCCCCTGCAAGCGGGGCCAGTCTCCAGCTCCCCGCAGCTCTGCCCTGACCTAAGGCAACAATTTACTGAAAAACCATTGGAACCAATATCTGTGAGCACCTCCATGAAAGCCATAAAATGAGCTACAAACAGAGGGGATTTGTCAGAGAGAACTTGTGTCAATTTGCTAGACTTCTGCAGCAAGATGACAAATCTGCTGGGTGGAGGAGAAGCGGTCAGTGTTTGTCACTGCCTCATGTGATACACTGACAGCAGAGATAAGGAAGCACACTCTGGGCAAATGGCAATAAAATATACAACTTTGTGTGGGAAACTATGCTCAAAGATTGTTTACGACTGATAGCACATAAAATGGGTAGGGTCCACCTTGTGTATACAACTGCTCACTACTTTTACAGATGACCTGGAGGATGGGATAAAGAAGACATCTGTGGAGGTTAAAGTGGGTATGAAGGGGAGAGGACTACAAAGGAAGGCACAGTTTGAAATTATAAGGGTACTGCCAAACTGGAAAAATAAACTGGAAATGACTGGAGGTCTGTACAATGTCCCCTGTGAGGGAAGCTTGAACAAACAGGGACAGCCTAAAGAAAAGAAGGCAGCATTAAACTTTGCTGGCAGCCTTTAAGTAAGCTAAAGGTCGCTACTGCGAAGATAGAGAGCAGATGTGCATGGAGAACTGCACAAAAGAACAGCGGTTCAAACTGGATGTCAGTAGACTTAGCTTAGACACCAGGAAAAGCTTCTGCACTGTGAGGATGGTGAAACCCTGGAAGAGATTCTCAGTGTGCCAGCAATCCTCCCTCTTGGGAGAATTTCAATACAGTATTTAAATTCAGATTATGCAAGCTTTTATGAGGGTGCACAGGCATCTCTAATCTTGGTTTGGGAGTGGGGAACAAACTAGATGGCCATTTGAAGACCTTTTCAGTCCTGAATTTTATGATCTTGCCAAGCAACCTAAATTACTGTGCAGATGGCTGGTCCTTGGTATCACTGATCACAATGCAAAGTTGTCTGTGATCGCCATACATTTGTCACAGCTGATCTTGTTTTTTAAGTGTATGACAATGTTAAATGGTGTCAGATTTAGCACTAATCCTTCTATTACTTTACTGGGAAAACAATGTATGCTGTAACATTTCCCCATTAATGACTATTGAGGTCTAATGATAATTAGTCATCATGGAAATTAGTCATTGTTGCTGTGCATTTCAGCTCCTGAGAGGAACATGTGAAGAAGATTCCAGTGTGGTTGAAGTTTGGATTGGTGCAAGCATAAGCAGCATAAAGGGAGGGTTTGTGTCTCATGATGAAGTAAAAGCTTTCATTGTAGAACAACATAAAAATGTGGACTATTGTCTCTTGCAAAAAGGAGCTGTTGTACCCATATTACACATATGAAGTACATTAGCCTAGAGCAGTAATAACTTCTGAATGTATATTATTAGATTTCACAAAATATTAAGCAATGCAGTGGATTAAGCCTCAAAGTGTCCTTCTGAAGTGGGTGATCAAACACTGCTATTCCTAGCTTTTCAAACATGAAAGATTCAGGCAATATGAGGCTAGCTGAAAGCTACTGTGTACAGATCTTGAAACCACAGGTCCCTGACTTAGCTTTGCTTATATAATCTGTGCCCTATTCCTTTTCTTATATTATGTAATTAGAAAACTAAAACAAAACAAGAAAAAGAGGGGGTGGAGAGCGGACTGGTCTGACTCTGCAGGAGAGGGAATAATCCTCTCACTGAAAAAGTAAATCATCCTAAAAAACCCACCCAAACCAGTGCTTTGTTATGTTAAAATTGTTCTAAGTCTTGCACAGTTTCTGTATGGATGAATGGTACTAAGAAGCCAATTACCATCTTCGGTGTATCTAAGAGATGCTTCTACATTGCGGACATCTTCACAGAATGGTTTCAGAGGTCTAAATCACCAGGTGCAGCAAAGTGCAGATCGATCATGGCAACTACTTTCTTCTGCTAGGCAGAAAGCTTTCTGAAGCCCCTCCGTTGGGGATTGCTCCTCCGGGGGTGGTTGCAGGTCTGAGGTACAGGGCACTGTGATCTACCCAGCTGTGCTGCCTTGGCTGTGTCACAGCACACTCATACCATGCTGGATGCTGCTTATGGAGGCTTTACAACTGCGTTTGCTCTCCAACTGTGTCCATATGTGAATGCTTAAAATGCACATACTCAGTTTTATATACTTTATAGAACTTTTATATGTTGTTTCCTAAAAGGAAGGTATCAACAAAGATACCAGTAAGAAAGTAGATGGACTGGCCATTGCAGAGCTGCCTTTGTAACTACAGAAATAAGATGAATCAATTGGTTTATTATTCTGTATTTGTAATACATACCCTGCATCTTATTGTTTGGGAGCTTTTCTTTTTGTACTCAGAACATTTCATTTTGAGCTTAATCCACTTTTTGGGCATGACATATCTCAGTTACAGGTCAGGACTTGGCTTTTCTAATGCTATCGTGCTAGTCAAGTGGGCATTGTTGTTTAGTATCACCAAACACTTTGAGTTGCCAATGTCCTGAATATGATAACCTGCTTCCTCTTTCCTGCAACATGTCACCCATTAGCATTCCAGTTGCATTACACACTCTGCTTAGGGAAACAAAGTTAGGGAACCAGGTTCTTCTAACATTAAACAAGGCAACTGGCTTGTGTTGAACCCTCAGGGTTCAGCAATAGCAGTTAATAGAGATGAAGACTCAGAAAAAAGCTTTCGGCTGGCTAAATTTAGAAAAAATAGTCTCTTTAATGATGTTACTTGACCCTTTAAATAATTTTGGGCTTTTAAAATTTACATATTTAATAGAAATTTTAATTTCTGAAGAATTATTTACTCACTGCTTTTATCTTACCTCTGTATCTGCTGCAAGTCTACAGCCAGCTCCTGGTTATTTATTGCAATGAAAAAGTAACTTTGGGTTTAAGTCTCATATTACCAAAGCAATAGGGATTTGGGTCATAGAAGGTAATCCCCTGAAAATACAATAACTGGTCATTCAGTGTGGATTTTTATTTATAAAATTATTATTTTGAAATAACAATAGAAGATGATAAAAACCAGCATGGAAAGGATCCTTTAAAATAAAAAATCCATCCACGTGCTGAAGTGAGACTCAAGGGATATTAAGTAACAAATTAGACATGAGCTTCCAATATGTTGTTCTTATGAAAAAAAGGTCAATGTGGTTTTGGGTTGCATTGACCAGGCACCCTATCATCATATATTAGAGCAGGAAGCTAATAATCTTTCTTTATGTGTTTTTAGGATGCACAACATGCTTTTGCAATGCTGTGTTCAGTTATGGGCATCTTATTACCAGAAAGATATTGACAGATCATAAAAGCAGAAGGGCTCAGGTCATCTTCATTTGTCACAACAGTGTGACATTCCACCCTTCTCTTTCTCCCAAGAGGAAAAGAAAGCACAACAGAATCTTACTTCAGAAATATTCTGATTTATTTATTAGTAAATTATGGCAATAAATGCATTGTTCTTAATTATGCAGGTTTAAGTGACCTGCCAGTCTTGCGGGGACAATTCTGAATCCTTGCCATGTACCAAAAAACCAGAAGACTATGGCCTGAAGGTGCAAATAAGAAGTGTAAGATGATGCTGTATATTTTCTGCACTAGAATGGCAAAACAATCTAGGTGTGCTCACACAGGTTCAGCACATTTGCTAAAAGTTGTTGGCATCTAGAAGTCTTTCTAGGATACCAGAAGATCATTGTATGTCCATCAAAAGAAATTATTTCATTTTCATACCTATTGCAGGCATTACTATTATTTTAAACATTTAGAAACATGCAAGTCCTCTTAAGCTGATCACATGTGTCTCCTTTGTAGAATATTATTAAGGTTTCTGAGTTATTAATGTATTTGTATTATAATCTTTTGTGATTTTACTGATTTTTTAATTTTGTTTCATCAGTCAGTGCCCAAAGAAAACATTTCTCATTTCTTTAATTACAGAGCAGATAGTTCAGTAGGAATTCTATCATTAATTTTCTTGTAAAAGCTTTTGCAATTCTTTGGAGTTTCATCAGCTTCACACTGGAGTAAAGGATTTCCAAAAGTGGGCAACTTTCATAGCTTTATTCTGCATCACACTGAATTTGATGAATTTTCTATCTATAAGATAGAAAAATGTTTTGTATGAGACAGGAAAGGTTACTGAGAGAAATTCTGTGGCTCCAGTTGTGTGAGTCAGTGATTATCACAGTTTCTTCAGTCCTTCATATATCTGAACTGGATTCCTGAGTTACTAGGGTGATGGTGCCTGGCTTTGGAGCTGCTTGAGGAGATTGCTGCATCAATTCCTTCTCTTTGATGAAAATGTGAGGTTCCAAAAGTAAGATCCTGAAACACAGATGCCTATGGGCTTGAAACATTGTGGAAAGGCAGAAGGTGCACTTTGGGTTCTTTATTCTTGTGAAAACTTAAATTATTTCTTAAGCAGCAAACCAAATTGTTTCATATACAAAGTCTGCAATTTGGTAATTATAATATTGTCAGGACTATGGAAAACTGCTCAAAGCATAATCTAATATTCGCATGCCATTTTTCAGTTGCATTTACTATCCCAGGCAGACTCATTGTACATCGTATGATGCTATCTACTCTTCTTTTGAAACAGTGTTTTCTCTGTTCTCTGCTTAAAACTTCACAGTCTTCAGTTTCTGTACATTTTGTTGAAAGCTGGATAGACTTACAGAAAACAAGCCAGAAATGTCTTCTGGCTTCTCCGTTTTGTTCTAAATAGACATTTCAAAATGCGACAAAAATGGGAAATTCCCATTGCTGCTGCTCTACACCTGCCCCATTCAGCTGCTGCCTACTGCACAACAGTGTCAGCATCCCTCTCCCTGTGTGCCATCGTGGTCCGGGTCACTTGGTGCCAGCAAGGATGCTGCCAATGCTTTCTTGCAGCATGTGTTGCATGTGACATACAAGCTGCAGTGCCCTACTCTTCCTCAGACTGTTCATCCCCCATCCCTTAGTACTGTGAAAAATGAGTCTTTGTCCTGCAGTGAGAGCGTTTTGGGAGCAGCAATTCTATAGCTGTTTATTGCAAAGTTAACTCTGGGAAACGAGTATGTACATCGCCTCTGAAATGTGATCCCGTTTTTCACTCAAACTCTCCAGCTGCAGGTCACCTGCCTCTCCTTTGGCAGGATGCACTGCTCCTGGCTAACAAATGGTGGAGCTGTTGCTTTGAGAAATGGGGATGATCACTGCTCCCAGACGGATGTAGAGAGAGGCGCTGGCAAGGCATGCATCTGTTTTAAACTGCAGGACTGCTGAAGGAACAGTTCTGTCTGTTCGACCGATGCCAGTGGAGACTAGAGATGCGCTATAGCTAACAAAAAAAAACCCCAAATTATTTTTTAAAGGCAGCTACATCGAAAAGGATGGCTACAGTATGCTCCTGATTCTATAATCTTCATTTCATGAAATTGCTCTTAACTAGAGTTAATTGTAGCTCATTTGATTTATTTCATTAATTTAAGAAAACATAGTCATACATACCAATTAATGCTTTATTTTTTTAAAGACAAAAGAGTCACTTTTGTATTTTAACATTAATTCTTATAAGGTAAAGAAGAAGTGGTCTGTGGATTTTCTAATGCAGTCAGGTTTTGTAGTGTTTTCAACAAATCAGTTCAGTTCACTCACTAGAACTTTATTAGCATGTCCTGGCCTATTCATTGCATGATATGCTTGATAATTTGACCCTAGATTTTTTCCCCAGAGCAGAAACCCAAAACAAAATAGAGACCGCACACACCCCAAATCCAGCCTGCCAACTTGGAAGGGAAATTGCACCTAGCTCTAAGCAACATGAAGCATTTCAGTGCAATTTGGCTTTGAGCAGCTGTGTGGAAGCTGGCCAGCCAAAAAAAGCTTTCCTTCTCTGTTTAAGTCTTTGCCGTTCTGTATGACTTCAGATGTAAGTGACTGCTTGTGGTTAAATAACTGCTGCTGCTGTTATTCCTCAGCAAGAGTAATGGAGGGGGTTTTAGCATGAGGCCTTCTCAGACCCTAAAGGATCAACCTCTATAACCCACTGAAAAGCCATTGTATTTGAAGCAGCAAATTGTTAAAGGGTCTGCAGGGTTTGCAGCACTGCAGTTTTTGCCAGTCAGATAATACTTTGCACACAGTGTGTACCCCTGGAAGTAACTACCTTAGTGATTCAACCCAAGCGCCATCCTGAAGCTGACTGGAATAGATTTACTTTGGCACTTCGTTTAGCTTAAGTCTTTGATTGACTCACTGCAAAACAGTTTCTATCAATCCGTGCACTTTGTTACTTTTTTGACTGTTTCCTGAAGCAAAGGGGGAGAAAACATTTGCAAGTGGTGTGACAGGAATTAACAAATGATCAGATGTTGATAGGAAGCTGTATGGACATGTGTAGGAAATTACTGCAGAATCCTTTATAAAAATCTGGGTAGATACCAGGATGCTGCTGCCACTCTTAAACTGAATTGATGACAAAAATTGTAGTGCATATCTCATAAAGAAAAGCAGTTTGGAAAGCATTTAGACTTCTCTTTTGCAAAGGAAACCCATGTTTGCAAACCTAATGTTACAGCAGGTAACACTTGTGAACTGGTCATGGGAGCAGCAGAGGCTGTGCCTGGAGTCAGGGCTTGCTGTCAACGGGCCTCTGGATTTCAGATGCTCCAAGGTTTCTAATTTTTCAGAATCTTCTACTTGAGCAGACTGTGCTATGGTTTTAATAACTCCTTTTGATAAGATGCTACCCTGTAGTGATAAAACGCCTCAATTAAATTCCTCATCTTTTATAAAAAATGACTGAAATGTAATTCAACATTATAACTGGAAGGTGCTTAGTTGGAAGTGGATTTGGGATGTTCATTAGAGTCAGTGGCTTGGAAGGAGGCATTTAGATCCATTCCATCAGTTTCCATCTCTGCTAATGTCAGAGAAAACCAGTCTAAATAGCTGTCTAGAAAGATTTTCCCCCTGTGGTGCTGTGCTTTAAATTAGACAATTATGGAGTTTTTAATGCAGCTAAGTATAAATTATATTAAACTGAAGTATATCTTATTATTTCTGAGGCTGTGCTTGAGCCTTTGGTTTCAGGTTGATGACTTATTTTAACAGTATTCTGCATATTAACTCACTTTCTAATGGATGCAAATGATTGAGAGATGGGAAACAACTGGTTAACTTATTCACTTAAATGCTGCAGCACTACAAAACAGAGCAAGTAGATGTGAAAACTGTTCAACTTTTGCCAGACCAGTATCTCTGCAAATATCTTCCCATATTTCTCATGTTGGAATTCTTAGCCAGATCAATCTGCTGACGGCTGGTGGACAGGACCAAGCCATTTATTAGCTGTTAGGGTCCACAGAAGCTTGAGCCTAACAGCTACCTTGAATTGCTCAGTTCTCCTGAAGAGCAGAAATTATTTCCTTTTAATTTTCCATTAAATGTTAATTTGGGTGGTAATTTCTGATCTCAGGGTAATTCTCTCTTCCTGTTATGTTCTATTTGCAGTCTCCATTCTTGTCTGTTCTGCCATGATAGATGGCTACTGGTACTAAGCTAACTAGTTTGAGGCTTGCTTAGGTTTCTTTCTACCATGGGGCACTCCCTGACTGTCACATTCATGCTAACTGCGATACATATATACTGATAGCTATAGACAAGCTGGCACCACACTGCTGTTATGAATACCAACTATACCCACTGCTACTTAAATCAGACAAAATTTCATTTTAATTTGCCTACAGAAAGATGCATTTGTGCTCTCCTTTCACATTTCCTCTGGGAATGTGCTGTTGGATCTCTTCATCTGCCCTTAAAATTTCTCTTTATTTGCTTTTACAGACACTTAACTTTTTTTCTCCCCTGTAACACTTAGGAGAAGAAAGGTAAAGCTTATGCAAAAGCTCACTCAAGGATGTTGATTTTGAAATCCTCTCCTTCTTGAGGGGATACCCTAGGCAAATTCCAGGAAAGTTAAGCTGTCAAATCTCATTAGCTCTGCCTTTTCAACCTATGATACATCTTATTCTAGTCTCTTCAACATTTATTAAGTTATTTCACTTCATAATTTTTTTCCTAAATAAAATATATAAGGCTTGATCTTACACTGATGCAAAGTAGATAGGATGCTCCAGCCGAAGACACAGACCCATAAACTGATGAAGAGAGGGTTAGTTTGCAAAACCTTCTACATGGAGTACCAACATTTGTGAGACATAAACCAGCTTTGTTCATATATCTAGCCCATTTTATCTTTGTATGCTGAAAAAACGAGTTACCACAAATTGAGACCATCAAAACCAGAAAACATCAAAATGTTCAGCATGGACTGTATAGATGGTGACACTGCACTGCTAAACGTATTGTTATTGTACAGACTATATCTGATTGTGTAAATAATGCTTGCTACTTTCACACTCTCAGGTGCTCTTTATCTTTGTAATGAACATCCCAGAGCACTATTTTTTCACTATGGTTTCTCATAAAGTGTCTTGAGAATAAATATTCACAGATACTGAAAATACAAGGCAAGGAATTTGTCTATGCAAGGAAAGAATGTTACAGCATCTCAAGAATGTTGCCATTCCAAAGGTGAAAAAAAATTTTTGACTGATGCTTGTACAGTCAAGCTGTCCCTGAATAATGAAACTCAGAAATCCTTTACTCTTCACTAAGGGCTATTGAACAATGAGTGAACTTCACATGATTTTTCTTTACTTAGCTGCTTCTGTTGTAAAGGCTAAAGCACACAGTTTATACATATTGAACCTCTGGTTAATTATTTTTTACATGCATTAGCCCTGGTTAAATTAATCCATGTTAAGTGACAATGATGTTAACTCTGTCCTGATTTAGCAGCAGTTATTATCATTCGGTATGTCTGACTAAGTAGTTTTCCTAGGAGAACTCCTAAGACAACATATGCTTGCAACAGCAATGGGCAGTTAAATACATTGTACTACAATTATATTTTACTGTATGGAGAACTTTTCATCAAAACACCGCATTATGATTGAATACTGAATCATGTTCCTGCCAACAAGTGATGCATCAAATCAGTGTGATTACAGTCAGGACTGAATCAGGAAATGAGCTGTCAGAATCAATTGACTGTTATCCTGCTTTTGGAAATTTGTAGTTGCATCAGTCAGAAAAGGACTTGAGAGAGTGGGCCAATAAATGCATATGAGCTGCTGAAGATAAAAATCACAGACCTGAAACCAAACACAATGTCAGAAATAGCACATGCTTTACTCTAATATAAGCTGGGATTTAACCTGTTTTTAAGATTCATCTAAATCACAGGCATAGAAATTGGAAAAGAAACACAGCAGAAAATTAATAAATTGTGCTTCTGAAATCAGCACAGATGGAGATGATTTAATGCCTATTCCCAGTGCAGTTTCTTGCCATCCCAAGTCCTTTAGACTTTTACAATCTAAGTACTCGGGCACTCGCCAAAGGTCTGTGTAATAGCCAAAGAAACAGAATATTGACAGGAAATGTTTTAAACCCTCAGTGATTCAAGGTATTATGGAGTTGTTACATGAGGAAGGAAATGAAATTTAGACACCAAGTCTGAGGAGCTCCTCTTTACTCCCCTCTTACAACAGAGCAGAAATACAAGGATGAGAAAGCCCTTCCACTCTATCCTTGCCGCATCAGTGTCTGATCCAGTCTTTGTTTCAGCCAAGTTGGCAGCTTTCTGAATCTCAGCAAGCCTGAAGCAGGCCCTTCCATTCCCTAGAAAGATTGTGCTATCCCTGGGACATGCCTTCCTGGCATTCTGCTTCTTTCAGCAGCCCCTGTGCCCCTGCTGCACTGGCAAACTCCAGCTCCTGTGTCATTTCCTCCTTCTTATCTCTGTGCACATCCTACTGCATGAAAACTTCTGCTCCTGGAAAGTGCTATAGAGCAAGAGCAAGTGGGACTCTGCTCTTATAAGTACACAAAATCCAAAACCTGGGAACAAGAAAGTAAAGCAAATACCGTCCTTCAGGTTGGATAACTCCTTTCTTTGAGAGCATGACTAGAAGGGGAGGTACAGCTGCAGCCACTTTCATCCACAGGCTCAGGAGGCACCTCATTTCTTCCTGCATGAATTTAACTCTCCCTCTCCTCCTATCAGCTCTCTGCTCTTAACTGGTTCCTGTTGAAGTGTCTCTTCAGTAGAGAGACTTGGTAGAGTCCCCATCACTGGAGGTTTTCAAGATGCAATTGGTCAAGGTGATAGATAATCTCATCTAGGTTCCCCTTCCCTTAAAGCCTGGACCAGATGACCTTTTGAGGTCTTTTACAACGTGGACTGGTCTATGATTCTGTGACTTCATTCAGGAGCTAACTGAGCCAGAAGGAGAGACACAACTCTGGAGAGGAATGGTTATGGCATTCTTGTAGAAGCAGTCCTGGGTTCTAATTTGTGCCACAATAACTGAATTAATTTTCTAATTTACATGTGCATTGCATAAATGACATGTATAGTATCTGGAGCAGGAACTGGAAACGCTCTCTTCTTCCTCAGAGGTGACCACATGACTAACAAAACTAATGTGAATATCAAAGACTATGTATTGGGGGCAATATATCTACTGTAAGGAAAGGAATTCAGCACTCATGTGCCTGAAAAATATTGCCTCTACCACTGCTTGCAGAAACAAGTTACTTAAAAAACTTGGAAAAATCCCATGCAAAACCAAAATATTGGTGAAAAAAATCCCTGTTAGAGAGTTTCCCAGCTTTGAGCCATGACTGGAATGTTTGGGTAGGGGGAAAGAGCTGTAATGGACATTTCAAAAGACAAAATGAGCTAACATTGCAGTAGGATTCACTGATCATCACAACAGATCCCAGTCCTAATTGTATTAGAGTATATATGGCCCTTTCTGAACATTTTGCTAGAAGAATAAAATGTTTACATGAGACTGTATGATTTTTAGTTAGCCTAATGTTTTCAAAAGCAGCAGCATATTGCTTTGTTCCCATATCCTGATTTAGATGACTTGCCAAGTAACCTGATACTCAGACTTATTCTTTAGAAGCTTGTTTGCTGCTACCATAAAAATTACGTGTGCTGGGCCCAGTTCTTCAGCTGTTATTTATGAATACTCATAGCAATTCTAATGCAATGGCTGGTTTGGGTGAAATGGGACGAATTTATCATGCAGATTATTAGATAAATTATAAGAGGAAGAAATTAAGACCAAAGCAAAAGACAAGCATTTGCAAATCACACCTAGGACAGCAGTTTTGCAGAGCTCTACACATTGCAAGCAGCTCTGCTGATACCATTCGAACTCCTAGCAGTGTCTCAAGGTAACCATGTGCCTAAGGCATTTCTGGACATGTGTTGATCAATAAATTGCCATTCAAAACAACTACTATTACATGACAAACTTGCAGGAAAATCACAACTTAAATAGAAGAATACTTATAAGAGGAATACTTATTTCTTTCAGTGGTAAATTTTTCAGAATGAATTGAAAGATGCAGGTGTTCTTTTTACATTAAAAAATAAAAGTAGAAGTGTGCATTTCAACAGAGGATGAAAATACAGCTGCCTCAGTAGTGTTGATGCCAAACTTTTTACAAAAAACCCTCAGATACATAAAAGCATTACTTGGTCTTGTACAAGGTATATATGTAAGAAAGAGTCAGAACTCTATTGATATCATGTTTGACCACTGAATGTGGGAAGCCTACTATCCTCCTCCAATTCACAACATGAAAACATGAAAAACCACTGCTTTCACTAACAAGTAACTAGGGACTTATTGTTTTAAAACATGATCAGATTAACATTTAGCCAAACATCTGTAACTATTCATGTTTACTCTTAGCTTTAGGTAGGTGAAACATAATTGGAACTAGCTCAGCTCAGAATGAAAAATAGGTGGGTTAAAACACATTATTTGCTCAGGCTGAATCGCAGATCCTGTTATTGCCAGAAATTTCATGAGTGATGTACACAACTAACAAAGCCATGGAATTGCCAAATTGCTTATTGTGTAGCTCAGGGTCCCACCAAGATTTACAGGTAAGATATCCTTTGCCCATATTATGTGCTAGTTTGACTCATATGAAGCAAGAAATCTGGGCTCGGATGTATCCCTATGCAGAGAGGCTTGAACCTGTCTTACACTGATCATGGAAGACGATCTAACTACGGGGTGAAAGAGGCAGAGGAAAGTAAGCAGAAAAAAAGATCATGCAGTATTAGCCCTGCCACTTCTTGGTTTGTTGGGAAAGAAGTTACTACACTATTCCCAGTGCTTGGAAGAAAGCCTCAATGCCTAAGGCCAGGAGAAAGGCCATGGTTATGAACACCAAATGGAGACAAACGTCAAGAATCCTTTGAGGAATAGGACTTAAACCCACAGCCTTCCTATTAGCATTTCCTTCCTCAGCTTCTCTAGCTTCTTGTTTGGCATGCTGGTTTCTGCAAATCCCATTCCCAGACACTTTAGTCTTGATATGTTTTCTATAAAGAACCTGCTTCTGCCTAATTCACAGCTGTGAGCTTCACTAGGAGAAACTGCCTCCAGCTAAATGCTGCAGCTCTCAGCATCCAAAGGCCCTCATGAATCAAGCCAGAATGTATAATTTTCAAATAGAAAATCAGAAGATACGTTCCTTCATACATAGTGAATATCTATATGAATTCTGAAATTGAAAATCCACAATGTATTCCTTTCAGAAGAAACAGCTGGTCATGAAACACTTCTTTTCCTGTGCACCTAAGTAAACAGATCAACCCATTCACTAAGCACCAAGTCTGCAGGAGCAGGGGGGTGTTTCCTCATTGTTTTTGTGATTTATCATCAAACCCAGAACAAGGTACTTACTAATAATCCGAACACTAAGTAATATTTTGTGGGGAAGTAAAGCAGGAAAAGCCTATTCCTTCCCTTCCTTTCCCTTTCCTTCTCTTTCCCTCCTCTCTTTTCCCTCTCTTCTCTCTTCTTTACCTTTCCCCTCTTCTCACTGAAACTCAGAAAAAGTCCATGAAAATTCACTTCTGAGGTATTGTTTGATGGGTGCTATACATTGAGTATTTCCTGCCTTTTCAGTTATTTCACATCTGAGGTTTTCTTGCAACTTTGTACCCTGTGCTCTACAGTGGCATCAGTTTCATGGGGGAGGTAAATAGTAGGCAGCTCTGTGTCTGTCACAATGGATCACAGGAGGTGGCGTATAAGAAAGAAGAAAATAGGAGCATGACACCAAATTACTAGACCTGTGAAATGTAGCAGTAACATTTCAGAACAATATGTTTCTTTTTTGAGGGTCAGAGAACAACCCTTCTGTAGTTCTTTCTCCAGTCATCAGGTGTTGAAGTTTCCAATGAAATACACCACTTAAGGTTTGATGTGTCTGCTTCCAGTTTGTTTCTTGAAAGAAAATTGGTTGTTCAACTCAAACTGTTTTAACAGCAATGTTTAACCAAGCCGAGTTCCAAGTGATTAACAGCCCTTACAGTGTAGCAACAAAGACTGTATGTTTAGAAAAAGATTATATTTACTCACTTAGAATAAACACTGAAATATTTATAGTAGGACATGAAACCATGAGTAGGTATTTCTTGAAAATCAAAATTTAACGCTTTAGCAAAAGTAATTGCTTTCTCACCATATTTCCTTTGATACAAATAATTAATAGAAGTATTAAATATTGTGGTGACACAGTGTGCATTGTGTCTGGATTAGTTTTGCAGCTCTCAAAAGGTTGGAAAGTACAAAATATGCTTTACGTATTAGAAACTATGAGTTTTTCTCGATAGAAAGAATCAGAATGCTTTTTTTCTCCATTTACATTTCAATTCAGTAAGACCAAACATGCCATGAAACCCCATGGTCTATTGAATTATTTATGGAACTAAGGTTACTCTTCCCACCTTTGTCATGAATAGTATTTATAACTAGAATTTCTCAGTCATTTTTAGTTATGAGAGAAGTTCACCTTTTCCTTTCACTGAGGTCAAGTTTAGAGACTTCCATCTTATTTCATAGCAAATTAACATTAGAGCTAGGCCTAGAAGAGAGATTCTCTTTGCCTAAGACCATACTTAACATGTTCGTTCTTCCTACATAAAAGACAGGCAATTACGTTTACCACAGGTGAAAATGTATTGGAGTCAAGTTCTCTGCAGCCTTGGGCGTATAGGTAAATGAATACTATTAGCTCAATTTTATGGATTTGAAATATACAGCTCTTGACAAAATAAAGACCAGATTCTTTGGTTACACTGCATAAACCTTGTTACATGAATAGATACATTCTTTTTAGTGGGATTTAATGGTAAATCATTACTCATTGTGAAGAAAAGGGTAATGAGTACAGCAACCATCTGTCACAATTTCACTCCCCACAGCAGGGATTAGGTATAAAACTGAGTTAGTATTTTGATATTTCACATCACATACTGCCTAATTCTGGGCACACTACACAATTTTCCAAAAAAGTAGCCCATTAGTCAAAAAACTGTGCCTTTCCTTACTCAATTTTAAAATGTCATGCATAAAATGAATCATACAATCATAGAACAGTTAGGATTGGAAAGGACAGCATTGCCTAGTTCCACCCCCTCTGCCATGGGCAGGAATACTTCACACTGGACCATGTTGCCTGAGGCTCTGACCAGCCTGGCCTTGAACACTGCCAGGGGTGAGGCATTTACCATCCCTGCTCCAGTCTTCTTTTTCCCCTTTGTACTAGAAATCATTTCAGGTTAAACTAAAAATAATTGACATAGAGCATAGGGTACACTATAACGATCCTCAGCCTTCTGTTGTGGAGGGGCTGCAGGGACTAAAGTAATAAGTTGGACTAGAGGTAAAGTGTTGCAGGTCTCGTGGCATCAAATGTTGCAAATCTGAATTTAAAATAAAAAAAACCCACAAAGACATAAAAGCTCCCCAAGAATCATCTTTGGTAATCTCTTACTATTATTTTCCCTTCTATCCCTGCCCTCTTTCGTGCACAGGAGATAGTCCTTCCTACTTTTGGGATTTACTTGTGCGTAACAAACAGATCTGCCCTAACATGGCTCTATTCTCCACCTCCATATTTCAGTTGAAGGCAAGGCAGTCTGTAGGAGCTGTATCTGGGAATGCACAACATTGGGGTACTGCTCTTCCTCTTCTTTTCAATTTACTCTCTGAGAGTACTTCAAGTTGCCAGCCAGAAGAAAGGCAGGATAACACTTCCTGCTTCCTCAGCAACTTAGGTAACAGCTACTGTCCAGAAGACAGGTGCCTGGAAAGTGAAAGGATCTTCCTCAAATAAGCCTAACATTCATCAGGACAGCATTTCTTTCATGGTAGTCACTGACTGCAGAATGAGCCAAAATCTCTAGAAAAATCCCAACCTTGGTGAAACTCAAATAGGTAACAGACCTTAAGGTGCAAAAATAGATGTGTAAAAGTTTCTTAAATAATCTGTTCTAGAGAATTCAGATTTAGAGTCTTCCTTTATAGAAATGGGACCCATCTATGAAACCTGGATTCAGGTTCAAAGCTGAGTGTTGGAATGCTGAAAGCTGAAGAGACGTGTGTGGCTTGGTCTTGGGTGTCTGTAGATTGAAAAGGTTCTCCTGGTCAGCAGCCACGTGAAAGATGGTCTGTCCCACCTTATCAAACGAGAGACCTCCCGTGCTAGTGAGTAATGTAATGAGCTTATAATCAGGGAGGCTTACAGAAATGAAATGGTCAGTACAGGAAAAAAGAAAAGTGGTAAAATTGCCACTTGATCCTACCAAAGATAAAAGAATTCCAGCAAACAGTGGAAAGTGTTGTGCTTTTGCACTTGTTAACTGATTGCACAAGAGGAAAGACAAAAGAGAAAAGCTTAGTCTAGGCACCTGCTTCTCTGAACTGTGACAAAGACACGAAGAGGCATTTACTTGTTATCATCAGCCCAGGGAGAGCCGTTCTGAGAATGGAAATGCTAATCATCAATCTCCCTGTGCATGCAATGTCTCTGTTTAATAGCTGATAGAGCGTCTCCAAAGGGGCTTTTTTTTGCTCTTTGTTTAAAATGACATATAATGGACCTGGACTTATCAGTGTCTCTAAATGCATTTTCTGTGCTTTATCCTTACTAAGGGATTTAGTCCGTTCTAATGAATATGTGCAGAATTGATTTCGAGCTTGGTATAATTTAATCCATCAATTTAACATTAAATTAATATGCGAAGGGGGTCTCTTTGTGGATGAAAAACAGAAGGGGAACATTCTTATTAATTTAAAATGGACTTGAGAAATGGAAAGAGGCTGCTGCTATTAGTATCTGCCACTGGGCTTAACCAGTGGTTAGTGAGTTACCTTGTGTGAATACTGCAGCTGCTAAAGCTGCGGCGACTGAGGGATGCTGAGCACACACTGAGCCTGGAGCTCAGGAGGTTGTCATCAACTCTGCACTTATCAAACTGCCAAGCAACGTCTTGCCAGGAACTCTGATGGTTGAAGGCTCCTTGCCATCCTCCTTCCAAAAATGGTTTCATGTAGACTGAAACTCCCCAGACAATTTTGCATGGGCAAGAGGAGTCCAAACCAAAGCTGTGTCCCAAGCACTGCTGACTATTTGGGGCTGTAATCAGATTTCACAGCTGACTTTTCATTCCTCTATGAGTTCTACACAGAAGAAGATACCTAGAATGGGATGGTAACAGCTTTATCAAGCAGCACAGTTTTAAATTATTCTCTTAACTCATAGAATCATAGAATAGTTATGGTTGGAAAGGACCTTAAGATCATCTAGTTCCAACCCCCCTGCCATGGCCTCACACTAAACCATATCACCCAAGGCTTCATCCAACCTGGCCTTGAACACTGCTGGGGATGGAGCATTCACAGCTTCCCTGGGCAACCCATTCCAGTACCTCACCACCCTAACAGTAAAGAATTTCTTCCTTATATCCAGTCTAAACCTCTGCTGCTTAAGTTTCGACTCGTTACCCCTTGTCCTGTCACTAGAGTCTCAAATGAATAGTCCCTCACCAGCAACCCTATAGGCCCCCTTCAGATACTGGAAGGCTGCTGCTATGAGGTCTCCATGCAGCCTTCCCTTCTCCAGGCTGAACAGCCCCGGCTTTCTCAGCCTGTCTTCATATGTGATCTAACAGAACTCATAAAGATAGCACATTGCAACAACTAACGTTTAAAGATTTTTAACAAGGAGATGCAAGAAGGGCACCAGGAGATTAATCAAATTTACCCAGAGCAGCATTCATTTAAAAATCTTTATCAAAGGACCATTTAAATCAGTCCTGTATTTTCCCTGCAATAAGGTCAGGCTTGCAGGCCTGTTATCTGATCTATCTGGATTTCCATTTTTAAGCAGCAGCACAATACTAGGAATGTTGAGGACTGGGAGGAAGCTGCATTCCAGCTGCTGCTGAGAATGCTAAGGAATCCAGTGGGCTTCCTTAGTTTTACTTTGCACAACTCCTGGAAGCCATGTGCTCCAGACTTGCTGAATCTGTGGGTATTTTTTAAAGTTGCTGTTAGAATCCTCTGGGATTATGGATAGAGAAGAAAGTTGTTCATTGTCATTATATGAGATATGTATATCATCTGCCTCTTGCTCTCAAGAGCACAGGTTCCCAACTGTGGGAAGGTGGCAACAGAAACCTACTGGGGCTGATCCAGGGGACCCAGAAATGACAACATGACACATGACAAGGGGAGTCAGTGGCTTAGAATAGCTTTCACATGAAGGGAGACAAAAATAAACTAGGAATCCTCAGCTTGGATGACAGAAGGTATAATAAAGCATAATGGGGAAAAATTACGATTTTATCATATTCAGAGAACCTGGTGACAACCAAACTAAGTTATCAGGGAGAATTTAAAGCAAAGGAAGGTTTCTTTAATAGCACATAATTAAATTTTAGAATGCATTGCTGTAGGGGATTGCAGAAGACAAAGCTTGAATTCAGAAACACAGTAGAAAGATTAGTGAACTGATTTGTGAATATGAATATTTCAACCAGAGTTGGCTGCTCAGGTAGAAATGATATCGTACAAGTATCTAGAATACTGTTATACTTTGTTCAAGAAACACATCTTTTCTTACATCAGATCAGGGCTTTTTTTTGCTTACTTGGCATCTGCTGATTTGCAGCAGAAATATGAGTACTTGATAAAGAAGGAATGCACAGCACAAGGTGGGAACACACTGATAAGTAACATGATACCCCAGTTAGAAAGACTGGATGGTCTTTACCTCTATCCTGGGTTTATATATACGGCCAATAATATATGTCCAATTTCTCATGCAGTATTATCACGCTAACGCATTAAGCTGTAGTAAGACTGATCTGCATCACATGCAAATCAAGAGGATATTTTCTCATTAAATTATTGAATGTAATTTAATAATTTTACCTGTTCAGGTACACATCAGTTCATCAGAGAGCACCAATGACAGCAAATATTGGAAGGATGACTACAGTGGAATAGATACTGCCTCACCAAATAGGCAGTACACATAGAAAAAATGTGGACAGCAAAACAGCCTTTGGGTCTGTTAGCTTTAGCTGCATACTAAAGGTGCGATGAGTCTTCATCATAGCTTTAGTATGTATCTCATCAGCTGAAACACCATATGCCCAGACAATATTGTGCAAGACATGCAAAATCAGGATGAGAAAAAGAAAGATTTTTCCCTGCCTCTATGCAATCCTTAATGCTTTGGCAAGACACCTGCCATCATGACCAGTCCTCCTTGGAAAGGGCAGATCGTCGGCAGTCTTGTACCCCTGGAGAAGGAGCCTGCTTCAGCAGTTCTGAGCAGCAGGATGCAGACCACTGTCCCTTCCCTTCCTCCCCACCACAGCTGGTACACACTCCCATCTCAGCCCTGCAGCTCCAGTACTACTGGAGATCGAACAAGTGTTTGAAGCTAGCAGGCATTCCTTTTTGTGTGTTTTCTTCTGAATTTCCTCTCCACCACATTTCAGTATGTGCTTAAATGTGGCAAAAAGGGGAAAGGTTCATCTGCCTTGCAGGATTACAGTAAATGTCTCTGGAAGAAAATTATGGCTCATTAACGGACCTTTTACAGCTCTAAATATATTCACTGGTTCCTTGCAAAGAAAGCTCATCACACCTCATCACCTGGTGTGTGCTTATGTCATTGTAGAATTCTTCTCATGATGCAGTCACTCAAGAGCTGCCAGCACTAGCACATGAACTGCACTCAGTTTGGCCCAAGACTTGCAATCATTATTGCCACTCAGTTCACTTTTATCTTTAATCCTCAGCAGAGGTGGAAGTGCCTTGGCTGCAGACTTGTGAGGTCACTAAAAAAGCCCTGTTGAGAGTCATCCCCCATCCAACCTCTGCAGTCCACTCTTGAACATAGCAAACCTCTTCATGGACTATCAAGGGGCAGAGCCCAGTCATATCTTTCCCTGTCATGGTTCTGTGAAATGTCCCTGGGAAGACAGTGATGGTGATCCTGAGGATGGAGGCTAGAGAAGCAAAAAAGAGGCACATGGGCCACTTTCTCAAGTGTCAGTTTCGGCTGAATGGAACTTATGAGGGAATAACATTTTCTGTGGTTGGAGGGATGACTGGATGGATAGGCAGATCACAGAAGCTTGATTTTCATGGGAAAGAGGTAAACCCCACACAAGCTGTCCTGGCTCAGGAGTGATACTGCTATACCTTTAATGAGTTCTTGAATATTAAATACAAATAGAGGATAGCTCAGACTTTTTCCCCCTCTTGAGTGATAGAAAAATTTACTGTATATTTGCCCTGAAAACCTACATATTTAACAATGCTGTTATTTCTATTTTTACCTATTCCTTTTCCATTAAAGTAATTTTTTCACCATCTTCTCCCTGTAGCTCAGAAATTAATGAATTCTGCTTTCACAGATAGACCTGTGCAGGTAAGATTTATTTAAATGTTTTTGAAGAGGATGACACCATGGCATGGGGATTGTGGGATGGGCAAGAGATGATGAAACCTGGAGAGCAACTGGTAAGATTCCTGTCTGAACTGCAAAGGTATGTAATAGCTCCCTGAGCACACTGTGAGAGGAACACACTGACACTTGCCTGTATTTGAGGGATGAGGTTGTGTTTTAAACTAGGTGACTAAAGAAACAAATAAAATGGAATTGATGGAAGCCTGTTAAATACTTGATCTCCTGAAGCATTACTTACAATAGATATTTTCTCAGAATGCCAAGAGTGACTGTTGAAGAATTTTACCATGGAGCTGTAAGTTGTACCACAGACTTATTGCAAGCCATAGCACAGTTCCACCTGTGGCTGCTGTGCTGGAACAGTAGAAGGTCTATTATTTGTGGTGTGAGAGCAGTAGGTGAAAAATATAGCTGAGAGCAATCACTCATCATTCAATCAATCACTCAATCAAAGACACATGGTGGGGTTCTGCTACTCATGTAGGCAATACTTGACATACTATATCCCAACTGTGACCATTATCCCAAGATAAATTTCAAATTAGCGAGACCACATAGCTGTAGAAGATTTGATATAGTGTAAAAAGCGTCACTGTCTGCTCAAGAATGGGGCATGTGGTGGATGCTGTGAGGAAAAGCAATTGACAAGAATATGCTAATGTGGCTTATTTCAAATTTCACTTCACCATTGGTTAGAAATCATTTTAACCTGAGAAGATTCATGTGGTTGAAGAATTGCAGTAAAAACCTTCTTTGTAAAAAACACCTGATACACTGTCAAGAAGCCACCTGGCTAAGGTAGGTGACTGTGGGTCCACTGGTTTTGACTTCATTAACACCCAGAGCTCAGGAGCTTACCTGAAAGCTGGCCAGTCCTGCAAACCAACTGGAAACATCACCAACTTGCTCAGTGAAGCCACAAGGCTAGTGGCTTCCAGTGGCACTTGTCTCTTTGCAGTGTGGTTCCCATAGATAAGAGGCAGGGCTGCCAGATGGGTGCTGATGAAATGGCATCATACCCTTCCCTAGCAAGTGACAAAACAGGAAGGGATGATTGACAAAACTTCCTCACAGACTGGTTTTAAAGCCTTTTTTTTTTTTCTCCTTTGGTTTAAACTGTCAAAGAACTGTCTGGGAGGATGCACATGGTGATACAAGTGACACATCTACTAGCAAAATAAGTCCAGAGCTCAAACATTCCATCTGGAGGAGATGAGACCAGGCAGCCTGGGGCCATAGTCTGAGTGGTGCACAGAATTTTGGGATGGGGAGAAAAGAACTTCATAGGATGCTAAGAAGTACTGAGGAATGTAATGGTTCAGGAAAGAAAGCATTGAATGAAAATGAGAACTTATTTATAGCCCTAAATTATTAGATTAGCTGAAAGTATCAGGTTATCAGGTGTTTTATGTGCCCCTGTTTTATTAAGCTTTTAAGGTATGCTTAGATTTGTAACTTTTTTTCTGGAGCCATGAAGGCTGGAAACAATCAACTTTTCTTCCATCTCTCCCGGAAGGGAAGATTTCTTATCTATCTACAGCATCTGCAAGGTGAATCTTTAAAATTAAAACTATAATTGAATACAAAGGAAAATCACAAGTTTGCAGTGCTGACTTTCAATGTAGCAGTACCAATATCTACGCAGATTTCCTCTTTAACCTTTCAGCAAATAATCTAGCCACATCAGATGAAAAGCTGGAAGAAAACTGATGGTCACTGGAAAGTCCTCCATGCTGCAGACAGCTACAGCAAATACCCTTATTAACACTTATTTCAGACTCTGTTTTAACATTCCCCAGGTGCTTTGCCCTGCACAACTCCTCTTAGAAGTCTGTTCCAGAACCTCTCTTCTCTGGTACTTACGTACTCTGGTACTTTTTCTAATTTCCAGTCTAATTTTATTCATGGTTGGTTTATACTAATTTGTTCTCTGCTAACATTATCTTTTTCTTAAATAGCTCATTTCCTTCTGTGGCATATAGCCACCTGCAGGATTTATACAGTACAGTCTGAACTCCTCTTATCTTTAATTTTTCTAGGAAAAAGAAAAGACTACTTCTTTTATGTTTCCTCTTGTATTGAAGCCTGTCTGCTCATTTAGCCACCTTTCTTGATCTTTTTTGCACCTATTCCTTTTATTTTTCATTTTTCTTTTTTTTTTTTTTTTTTTTTGCAATGAGTGGTCAGAAATGTGTATAATGATTTATGGAGGGTCTCACGAGGGCCTTATATAAAGCATTCATGTTTCAGCCTGTATTGAAAATATTTTGTTTGGCAAATTATCTTCTTTTTTAGTTCCCCTGATCATCTCATAATGCTGTTAATCCTGGTTTTGGTACTACAGTCAGATATAAGTCCCCTAAAGTTACAAAGCCGTATTCTGACTATACTAGTGTTATCCTTAAAAATAGTTCAGTTCTGAAAGTCTACTATAGGGCCATCATTCTGTACATTCATGTGATTACAGTGCTGATATATTTACCAGTGAAAGGGATATGGAAACTTAAAATATTAATCTATTTATCATGTCTGAGATACACCATCTTTTAAGCATGTCCTGTGTTCTGGTTACAAAACCACACAGTAATAGAGAACAAGAATAAAAAGAATTAAAAAAAATGAAAATTGACTTGTTCTTTATATTCATTTATACTGACTGGGGAAAGATGGGCTAAACAGACTTTCAAAAAATTAAGAGGTAATGTTAAAAACCCCGTTATAAACACAAATGACTCCTCTGTTGTACAATGCATTAATGCCACTAGATTTTATTACATACACAATCTCTCTTTAAAAGAACTGTTGATATCCCCAGGCTTGAGTAGAATCTTCAATATTTACTGTATACTAAAAAGTGTAAAATGTAAAAAAGTCAGCAGCATGCGAAAAAAGGTGGAACCAGACATGTGTATTGGTCTCTTCTACTCATCTTCCTTCTGTAGCAGTAGGCACCAACCACTAGGGATATGGGTTTCCATCTGCTTTGTATTGTCAATAAGGGCCTGTTTTCCTTCTTCAGATTTAGATTATAGATACCTTATAGCACCCAAAATGTAAGGGATCAAGGTTCAAATCTTTCCTGTGCTTAAGGAGACTCATGCATAGACTATAAAAACACAATCCCCATCAGTATATAAGGACTCTGGGGGAGTGGGAAGGAAGGTAGGTGATGAATATCTGTAAGGACAACCACATCTCAGATAACATTACTTTCTTTTCAAAGCCAGATTTTATTTTTAGATTTTGGTTGGTATGGGGTTATTTTTTTTTTTTGGCTGGGGGGAGGTTGTTTGTTTTTTTTTTAGTTTAGTTTTCAACAGATGCACATTCATTTTACAAATGCTTCCTTTATCTGTAACTGGATTTTCAAGTCTTCAGGTGAACAGCAGCTTGATTGATCAAATACAGCATCAAAACTAGACACACTTGTGAAAGTTTAATGCTTGAAACATGTATGAATGACTAGTTTTGCAAGTACCTTCTTAGACACATCTGGTGTTGAGCTGTTCTTTGTGATCTCCCTAAAGAAGGCTGAGCTCAGATAGAGTGAACCCACATTGTCAGGTGTCTTTGCATATGCTGAGATAGTAATCCTGCTAGACTCCTCTCATGCAGAGAATGTGGCACTCTAGGAAGTTTCAGCTAATGATGAATAAGAAATGGGAGGTTATATAAATGGATATTTCTTGAGTCAGTGGAAAGGGAGACTTTTTCTACATACAGTGTGTGACACTTCAGATATACCTATGAAACACAGGACAATGATCATCTGCCATAACAGAAACTCAGCAGCAGCTCAGATTTAAAAAGATGCACAGAGTTGGTGAGAAGATTGGATAGAAAGGATTTTCCCTGTAGTCCTGAGGTACAGCTCTCTCAAAAAGCCATCTTCATGGAAAGGTAGCCCAGAGAGCAAGTCTTGAAAGACCCGCATAAAAGTCCCAGGAGAAGAATCCTGGGCAATGTGTTTAAACAGTACTGGAGAACAAAGTCCATCACTTTAATTCTGTCTTCCAAAAGTTAATGACTGTCAGGAGATTGGCTGAAATTACAGCATGGTGAATTTAGTAGAGCGATAACCTTTTTTGAAGTTCAGGGGAGTCCACTTCAGGGTGAAAAATCTTACTGTAAAATAGGACTACCTCCTTAACTGGGTGTCATGAAACCCCTCCAACAGTAAATATCCCACCCTGGTATTAAGGAGTGCTGTTCTGTGGTAGAGAGCCAGCTGGGTCCATATTTCTGTGCTAAAATGGACTAACCTGTGGCTTCCTGCCAAGCATCACCCAAAGATAAATAGACTGGTAGGCTTTTCAAGCACAAGGGCATCCATGTCCTGCTCATTGACAGCCGAGGACAAGACACTTCCTGTAGTAACAGGACAAGGGTTAATCTGTAAAACTAATCTGTAAACTATTGTTCGTTTGGTGCAGCTTGAGGTCATTACCTCTTGTCCTATCATTTGTTACTTGGAAGAAGAGACCAACCCCCCCCCACACACACACACTACAGCCTCCTTTCAGGCTGTTGTAGAGAGTGATAAGGTCCCCCCTGAGCCTTCTCCGGACTAAACAATCCCAGTTCCCTCAGCCGTTCCTCATCAGACTTGTGCTGCAGACCCTTCACCACTTCACTGCTCTTCTTTGGATGCTCTTCTTTGTCATCCTCTTCTTGTATGATATCACATATACCATCCTAGAACTGTTTTCTTTTGCACCTGCTGATATTTTCCCCCTACTTCCCTAAGATTTTTCTGACTGCCCACATCATTGTAACTGCAGTTCTGTTTCTTATAGATATCGAATTTATATGGAAAAATAACATGTTTTTTAAAATGGTGTTTTATCTGCAGACAGTTCATCTCCAGGCTTATTATTACTGCTAATGTTATTTTGCTGCAAAAAGTTCCTGAAGTTCTGAGACTTAAGACTGTATCCGCTGAAGAAACTGAATCATATAGTCCATCAATAGCTCCAGGGCAATTTTTCACCAGAGGTAGTTGTCTGGAACATACTTTTTCTCTCTCTCTCTTCAGATTTTTTATTTTATTTTGGCAATTACATGAAACATTACTTCACCCCTTATTATTCTCTTGCCATTCCTAATAAGCTGTGTTTTAATTTAAAACAGCAATTTACAATTCAATTAATATATAACAACACAATCCATTGTAATCACAATGCGATAAATTTGTGTTTTAAGTAATTTTTAATGCCCATAGCAGCTGAATCTGTGAAGTGTGGAAATAGCTACCATTTTTCACCATGTGCAATATTGCCTGTGCAAAGCACCATTTTTTAATTATATCACCACCAAAGCCCAATGTATGGAAAATGGAGCAACTGTAATTGCAAAGGAAGAAAATTGTTGCTTACAATATACAGTTAATACAGAAAATACAAAAGTAATGCCAAGATAAAATTAGTAAAACTGATGTAAGGCTGAATTCCCTGATATAATCACTGTTTTAAAATGTGCTTCAGATTGACATCTTTCAAAAAGTAAAGCTGTGTGATTTACTCATATTAGGCAACAAAGAATTCCTGGATTACTACATCTGACCAGAAACTTATTTTTTGGACAGTGTAAATAATGCATTATTACTTCACTGGTGGATGTTTTCTCATTTTATTTTTGGCAGTCATGTGTTTTTTCGAATTTCTGCATTACTATATTATGTGGATAAAAAAACCTCCCAAAGGGCCGTCTTCAACAAGTTGATAGTTCCTTTGACTTCAGTGAAACTACATTAATTCTGATGTATTTATTACTTATATTTGCTGTAGTTTGGATGATAAATATGAACCATCATATGCCATCTGGAAATAGTGCATAAACCGTCTTCTAATTCTCCTCCAAAAGAGAAGCATGACTCCTCCAATAAGACCCCCCTTTCTTCTCCTACCAAGGGCTTGCTATGAGCACAAGCTCTTGCTACTACAGAGATTTGTCAGGATTTTTCACTCTTTTGTAAATGTTTTTACTCTTTAAATCAGAAGTAATTTCATTGTGTTGAAAGGAATTATAATGCTGCTGTAAATGTAAAATCATAACAAGGGCTCACTAGGTTTTCCCTCTTCTAATAGAGCATTAATACAGGGGTTTTCTGTAATCCCAGTTTACTTCTAAAGGGACTTCAGTACATCATCATTCCTTCCATCTCCCATTCCAATAGTGTGCCCTGTGTCAATTTGCTCCTGGTCACATGGAGACTAGCCATCAGAATTAATAATTCTGCTAATGAAACCTGCACTAGAAGTGCTTGAGGCTTACAGTTTTTGAAAATGGGAAAGAAGTTGTTTTCACCAACCTGAGATTTAATTTAGATTTTTTTTTTAAACTTAAAAGCCATAGAAAAGGTTTCTAGACTTATGAAAGATCATATATTAAAAAAACCCCAAACTGGAATATATATCCCCTCTTATGTTACTGGATAACTAAGATCTTTCTTAATTAATGGAATCTTATGATTTCCACATTTCTGAAGGTCAACAGGAGAAGGAAATAAGTAATATTAAAAATCAGGGAATATATATTTTATCCTGTAGCTAGAGGAGAAAATACTGAAAATTATCAGATAGGAAAGTGCATCTACAAATTAATTATTCTCAAATGAAACATTTTTACACAGTCCATTTCCTTACTGAGCTTGTATAAATGTATATAAAATAAACATTCATATTCCTTTATGAGAAGGATCATAATATTAATTGTTGAAAAATATAGTGTAAATTAAATGTAAGGCTTTTATTATTAGAAATCTTGGTTGTGTCATAGAAGTCAGTTTGAGTTTAGAAACTGGATTTAGTTGGAACAGAATCAGGACCAGGAGCCCCAAAATACTAATTTCCTCCTATTCTTTATTCAAATGAAAAGATACTGTCTCTGGCAATTGCACCATAAAAAAAATAAAATAAAAAATGCTGTTCCTTTATGGAAACTGGCTTTTCAATTCTTACATTTGTCATTGATATATGTGGCATGGAAGTAAAAAATGCATACATAACATAAAGGCTGAGTAAATATACATTAAGGAGAACTACCCCATCAAGTGATTTTACCCTTATCTGCATTTGCAGGTTGGTTAGATCCATCAATGTATGTAGAGCCAAACTCTATAATTCCATTATAGTTGTAGGAGGAAGAAGGTGGGAGTCTTTGAGGTGACGCCATGTATTGTATAGTAAAATCTAGCAAAGTTTCATTTTCAAATATCTGGTGGAGAAGTGGCCAAGTATCTCCAGTAATTTTAAGGACATTTTCCAAATGTTTATTTAGATAAAAGACAGATAACAGCAAAACTATAAAACCTGCAGCCAGATAACTAGGTTTTATTAATGACCTGCCATATACCGTGGCCGGATAATTAAAGTTCTCCCTCCCTTCTAACCCCCTCCTTCCAGAAAAGGAGAGAGTGGACAAATTTATTTGATAGTTTGATAACCAGGGTACACTGGTTGAAAACTATTGATATAATCAGGGTCTATTCAATTTGTTCACGACAGGCACTCCTATCTGCTAATTTCACCTGTGAATAGTTAATTATGCCCTGGATGCATATGGTCAAGCCATTAATAAAATTTGTCTGTCATAGGTTTCTGTATTTTCAGTTTTTGTCATCCTCATGTGCATTTTATCTATGGGAATCTTCCCAACCCTCTCCTCCCCCCCCTTCTTTTTTCTTTTAACATTGCACAAGACAGATGTTAGTGGTATAGGTATTTCAGCAAGGCTACGTTATAGATGGCATGCAGCATGGATCAGGATTGCTCTTTTAGCCTGTAAAAGACTGGGCCTGTGTACATAATGAAGTTGCTGAAGCATGAATGATAATGGAGTTCTTAACCATTTCACATTTTCAAGCTATGCTTAGGGAATTTGCTTCCATCTAAACAAATGCAAGAGAAAATGCACTTTTTTTGGCAAGCTCACTAGGATTTCACACATATAGGATGGTTGGGTTTACTTTGTATCCTTTAAATCTGGATACAGTGCCTTTTCTAAGGCATTTCTTTAGGTGAATGCAGGTATCAAAACCCAGAATTTCTCCCTCCAGTCATGTGAATTTAATAAAGGGCGTTTGTATGCTAAGGCAATTTGTTTTAATCTCTGAAAGTCCTCTCAGGATTCAGAAAGCTTCTAAAATTCACATCAGATTTCCCTAATTCTACCATTTCCTTCAGTTGGGACAATTTTCCTTCAGTTTTCCCTACCTTATAAAGAGATTGCTCAGTTCATCAAAATGATTTGTTTATTCATAATGCTGCAGGCTAGAACATGCTGCTTTGTCTAACACCTCTGAATAAAAGTATCTAAAGAATAGTAATAAACTATGAGTAATTCTCCCCCAACTTTTGCTTCCAATTTTTTTCTCCAAACACAGACTGTTTAATCACAATCCAAATGTAGTCTTCAAAGCTGTTGAGAGCTACTCTCCCCTTTGAGGCAAAATCTCTCTGCAGATAAATCCTCCAGGTTTCATTGTCCAGCAGTTTGACCTATGTATTACCAGGAAAACTATGTCCTCTTCTTGCAGATTGAGATGAAGAAGATCATCAACAAATGACAAAAGCTCTGGGCCTTGCTGGCCTCTCCAGCAGCAGATGTTGTTGTAAAACCTTACCTTCACCTTTACTGCTTAGGTCTTCTGGGTCCAGTCTTCTTTGACAACTGTGATTATCACAGTGTGGTTTCCTACTCTTTTTCTCTCTGTAAGGCTGGGTCAAGCCTGAATAAGTTTTTAATCATTCTCTTCCGAAGAGCTGAGCTGGCTTCATGCATTTTATGTTTTACAAAGTCATTCTTTACTTCAGAAAAAAGTTAATCTAGAGATCCTTGCTACCAGGTTTTCCCTAGATATATCTTTCTTCCTTTCTTTCAGTCTCTAAGAACTCTCTTTGTTTGTTGGAAGCTGAAAGGTAAGGAGAAGCTTGGATATTTTGCTCCTCTCATCACCTGGTCTCATTGGATGACAGTGCTAGATAGTCTGGGTAGGCTGTTTGATCATCACAGGGAAGATCCTCAGTGGATGGGGGCACAGAAGCTGTAGAGCAGACACTGGGAAAGGACTTATTTCCTAGTCTGTACAGTGCCTAGGGCAATGTAATTAGAGCAAATAAGCACCATCACAAACATAAACCCAGCTTGTTAGAGGTGGCTGAAATGTCTCAATATTATTTTGACAAAAAAAATTGCATTTAAAGTGAAAAAATTGGCAAAATTGGTCCAACACTGACAAGAAAGTTTTGTCAGTCAAATAAATAGAAACAATGACTTAAAGAAAAAAACAAACTGGAAATCAAGGAATTTTTAAAAGCTTCTTATTTTCTTTAATGGACATCTGAGTTTTCTTTGTTTTTATTAAACAATTATATGATCTTGAATTGAGTCACAAACATATAATTGACATTCTAGAGAGCTGGGGATTTTTTTGTTTATATTTCAGAGCTCTAACAGTAACTGTTGTCAGTGACACTGTGAATTATCACCCTGAATACTACCACTGTAACAGAATCCACTCAAGATGTCTGAGAGGGTGTCCTGAGTTCCATGGTTAAAGTGTTTTGTGTGATCTCACTTCTAGGAACAGTCTGGTACAGAAAGAGAAAAGGACAAGCCAGGTATTTGCCCTCCACCATCCCACTCATTGCTGTGAAACTTCTTTGAGACCTCCTGCTGCTGCTGCTTTTGTTTTGGTGAAGGTTGCTGCTCAACTCCTGAAGGCTCCTTACCATGGAGCATAGCATTAGTAACAGAAACCCAAAATAATGAGTTAAGTTGCTCAGAATTAATG
The DNA here is from genome assembly GCF_012275295.1 of Melopsittacus undulatus. Taxonomy (NCBI): domain Eukaryota; kingdom Metazoa; phylum Chordata; class Aves; order Psittaciformes; family Psittaculidae; genus Melopsittacus; species Melopsittacus undulatus. The sequence continues at coordinate 65,701,287 of NC_047527.1, read as the reverse complement.
ACTTTGGCTTCAGCATAGGTGGCTGGGTAAAAAAAAGAATCTTGGGTTTACTTGTTTTGGAAATTTTAGGGTGAACTGAGGACACATTTAGTTCATTTCTCGCAGTAGGAGGCATAGAAATATACTTGTTTAAAGTTAAGCCTGAGATTCTCACATCACTTCGTACTTCCAAAGTGGTGTTCAAGGCTGGACTATAGTGCCTCTGCACTGTGGTTTAGGTCTCCAGAAAAAGAAACAGGTCTCCTGGCCTAGCTTCTCTTCTGATCTGTTCACAATTCTATATGCAGGGTGGGCATAATGACGATGAGTAATGCAGAAATTCAACCTGAAGGTCAGAAGAACACTAAAGTATGGTCCACCACCTTCCAGATTTCTGTGACTTCTGAGAGTTCCTGTCCTATTTACTTGTAAAGTTAAATGTTATTTCAAATCCCTATAACACACACCTTGATTATGTTAATATGGACCCAAATGTTATGTAAGTACTGTGCCAACGATGCTGAGAAGTTACATGATTCAGTACTTCCTTATGGCCCCCAAGTAGATCTTACAGATTTTTGATATTGACCTTTTTAGAATCCTAAAATTCTATAAAACCTAGTCTAAGAAGCTTTTTTTTTCCCTTCCTAAATACTCTGCTGAAGTTATTACTGCTTGCTTCTCCTTTTTATACCGTAGATGGACAGCCTAATAGGATACTTGCTACACAAAATAACCTGTTCTGGAAAGCATTTCTAGTCCAGAACAGCCCTATTTGTCTAGGCAGAAATATGGATTTGCTTTGGCTAGGCCTTGAAGAGAAACAAATAGAGGCATGCAACAAAGCATACACAGGATTTGATTAGGTGTTGCTGTTTAACAGAAGGCAGAGTAAGTGTATTATTTTTTTCTTTTTTTATTATTTTGATTAGAAAAACATCCAGAGAGCAAGCAAGAGTATGTGGTGTTTTAGAAAAATGAGGAGTTGATGGAGGAAGGAGTGAGACCTCTTCTCTCCAGAGTCATGTCTCAAGGTCTCATGAAAGGAAAATGACACCACAGACTGTTTGCTCATCACTCTCTCTTGCTGAGCTTTCTAAAAGCTCATACTGCATAAATCTCACACATTTGCTGCCATGGACAAGGAGATCTATTGTGCTGAAAATCTTCGGCCAAGGACTCACCCAAACTGCCCACGCTGACAGGCCAATCAAAGCTGAGTTGAAGAGGCACAGAGGCTCATCAGTTTTGCATGTCTGGTTGCCAAAGAATTTCAGGGTGTTGCAGAGTTAAGAGCTGGTCCTCTGCCTTGTTCTTTGGCATGGAGTAGAAGGCCATGATCAGAGCAATCTCTCTATATCTGAAGTCTACGCTAGGGGAGATGGAATGCCCCATCAAGATATATTGTATCCCTAACCATATTAAACTTACTAACATAAATCTAACATGGCATCTTTTACATTTACTTTACAGAGCTGAGCAATTACTTCCCCTTCTCCTCACTGACCAGAAAAACACATAAGGAACATTGCGTTTTCTGCAGCTATTTCATGGTTTTCTTCTGCTTACTAGACATCCTACGGGTGCTGCACGATTTTACAGAGTGCTTAGTCAAGCTGAGGCTGAAAAACCTGATGATAGCAGTCATCTTCATTTGAGTTTCAAGACTCTTTCTCAAACCACCTTCCATGACATCACCAAAATACAGAGCGGATGCTCTGAAGACATGCAGAGTTACAAGGTGAACATCCACTACCAGTTTTCCCAGTTTTTCATGATCCTTTAAGTAACAAGATATTTTAATATATGAATATATAGATATATATTTACCTCGTTGATACTATCAACCTGTTTAAATGCAGTGATTGGTAATTTCTCAGTATTTCATAGCCAGTCAAAATGATTTAACTACATTAGCTTATTTCAAAAGCATCTTCCTTACCTCAGCTACTCAGTTACAAAGAAGGTCTCTTGCAAACACCGAAAATGTCGGAGTTCTCAAGAAAAGGTTTTAGTATTTCTTTAATGGAAAGACATAAGTACAAAGTTAATACCAACACCTCTAATAATACATGTGCAGGGAACCTAAGAGGCTGTCTTTCTTAATTGGACTGTTTCACTTCAGTAAGTTCATAGTCTGAGCAAGAAGCACACAGAGGACAGTGCACATGAAACATCTAGAATGACAGCTCGAATGTTCAAGACTTAAGAGGTTGGTAGATGTATATTATGAATTCACCCAACCTTAGTGAATGACCATAAAAAATATTCCAGAAAGGACTTTACTGTGCAAGAATTTCCTTTTATTCTTTGGACAAAGACAAAATGTACACCTTTATAATTAGACACAAATAATTCTTCTGTTTTGCTTGTGGGTTTTGGGGTGTTTGTTGCACATTTTTTTTATATATATTAGTGAAAAAAGGATTTTGTGAAAGATTTCTGGAAACATTTGCTCAGTACTTAGCTGTTATCAAAAGGCAAGAAAAACCGTAGGAGCTGTTGGGGCAGAAATAGAGAACAACATAGAAAGCATTATCATGTCATTATATAAAACACTGGTGTGCCCAGGGGTATTGTGTGCAGTTCCAGCACATAAAAAAAAAGGATATAAAACTAGAAATTGTGCAGAGAACAGTGTCAGGAATGGGATCTGAAGTAAGGAATGATTTCTTCACAAGAAGGGATTAAAAACCTTTGTTCTGCAAATTGTTGGAAGCTGGGTGAGAAACTGCAGGGAGAACATTACCCCATGCTTTTCTTTGATGCTTTCTTTCTGAGCATCCATATATGGCCACAGTCAGAGGCTCAATACATAATGAAATAGGTCCTTGGTCTGAAACTTCACAGATGTTCTTGTGAGTGGAAAGTCTCCTTGCATAGCCTTCCTCACCTATGGGGAGAAAGGTGTGTGTGTGTAAGTGATCACAGCAAAGCCTGGATGCTGTGAAAAGGGACTATTCAGTGGTAGCAGTGGGAGAATCTTTCTGCAGTGCTGACTATTTGGTCGTTGTTGCAGATGCTGGGAGCAGTGACACTGGGCCTCCTTCCAGGATTAATTTTCATAGAGCTGCCTAAGTGCAGCCATTTGTCTGTGCATCCTGCTCTGTGTAGGGAAGCAGTATTCCGAAATGCTAGCACCAGGGCTTGCAGAACTATTTGCATGATACTGTGACTAGCAACCTCAATTACCTAGCATGGGGATCTTTTTACTACCTACTCTGCTAGCTGGGGTTTAGGTATGTGTAATTTGAAAGGGACCAAAGAAACTGAAGGTAATAGCTGGCACTCCTCTGGAGAGCAGGGTTGTCATTAGTCAGCTGTGGGTAGGCAGACGCTGTCTGTTAGAGGGCTCCAGTAGTATGAAAGCATTACCAAACCACAAGACAATGTGATCTTTCTTTAGCCATATGAGCTCCCGTGTGGCCCTGAAACAGTAGAGTTTGTCATGGGAAAATGCTGAAGTATACTTGTGCCAGCAAAAGCCAGCAGTGAACTAGACTGGCTGCCAGATGCCATGACAGAGAAGGGCTTGGCTAGAGGGCTGTGAACCATGGTGGTCTTGAAATTGAAGGGAGTCAGAGTAGAGGTGATGAAATAAATAGCAATTAACATCAACACTGATGGAAAAGTTTTAGGCTGGGAGTCAGAGGTATCAGGCTACAAAGATGTTGTACTCTAAGGGACAAAGGGGAAATTGAATTGCAGAGCTGTGGGGCACTGAGCACAGCAGCAAGAAGGCATGGGCACACCCAGGGTCAGTAAATACCCCCAAACCCACGCTAGCATCATCATCCCTGAAGAGCTCTTCCCCATGTTCACAGACCTTTGGCCTCTTTCTCCTTTCAGGAAGGTGGCATGGTCTGTCTGCCCCTCCAGAAACCACTGTGCATGGCCATGACAGAATGACACACTTTCACATCTTTCCTCTGCAAGGCAGAAAGATCTGGCACGATGCTCAAAACTGTTTGTTCTTAGCAGGGTTGTGTTTCACACAAAGAAAGTGGCAATAGATTTTAAATGTAACAAACATTCTCTCTCACCAAGATGGATCATCTCCTGAATAAAAAGTTAGGCTGAAAAAATGGAATGTTAGTTTGTACCAAATGATTGAGGAATCACTTGTTAGCAAATAAAAATGAAAAAACCCACACCAAACCAAAAAAAACCCACAACTCAACCCCCACCTTTTTCACACAAAGCATTTAAAGGCTGCCTGTAAACAAATCAAATCATAAACCAAAACTTTCTTGTACCTTTACATGCACAAGTACTGTTATCATTGATTTTTTCTGAGATACAATTAATAAAATGAGTGATATTTCTGTTAAACAATGAACTGCTTGCACACGATGTAGACAACCATGTTATATTTTGAACTAAAGCAAAACCCAACAATTAGATTGTAGATATAATTGTCCTAGAAAGAATCAAAGAAGGAGTTTTTCCTATGAGCTGTTGTTAGGAGATTGGGATCTTCACTTTCTCTACAAGATACATTAACCTTTGCTGCAACTCGTTGTGCAAGTACAATTCCTCTTTTGATCCATTAGCAGAATATGCAGCAAGTAGGTCTATCTCACTGCCAGGCTTAGTCACATTAATCCTAGCACTTGTCATTAGGCATTTACATGCAATGTTATCCATCCTCTGTGTGTTTTGCTAGACAACAGTGGGTGAGAATACATATTTATCACTAAGGATAAGCAAATTCTTACTCTGTTGAGCACTCCTGTACTTGAACCGAGCCCCATGAGCCACATGACTAATTTGATTGCAGTGTGGGTAGACATTGCCAGTATCTCAAATCTGCTTTCTTGAGACAAATTCTGTCTCTCATAAGATTTGTAATATTGTTTTGAAGTTTCTGTTAGTACTAAGGAAAAGTGACAGTTGAAACTCTCGGATTCAAAAGCATAACTCACCCAGCAGAGTGCACAAAAGGTGCCTGCCTAAATTAACACTGTTACCAGTGGCAGCACTAGGATGAAATTCTTAGTTGTTGTCTTTCTCTTTGTTATTTCTGTAATCTAATCATTATGTAAAATATAGTTTTTCACCCACATTTTCAACTTCCTCAGAATAATTGGATTACATTTTTAAGCCAGCTTAACACTTTTAGCTTAAATAAAAAACATAATAAGAGGAAACATTGCAACAGAATGTATTCCCCTCATTATTTTTGAAAGCAGATTTTATGCATAAGCATCACTACTGCAGAAACACGTAAAATGTAGATAAGGCATGCCAGTGCATCACTTTGCATTGTCTTTTGCCTATTTGAAAGAAAAGCATCTTTGGAAGTGTTTAAAGCCAAAATCTTTCCCTTTGTAAGAAGAGCTACTGTGTGGCCAGTTATTAGCATTCAGAGAGAGAAAAGCACAGAACCTTTGTAAAAATGTCAACTACTACCAAATAGCTGGGGACTCAGCCATGTTCTGTAACAAAGTTCCCTTCACCTGTGATATTTTAGATCAGAAGCTTTGATTTCTAGCAGTTTAATATACGTTACCTCTGCTTCCCCTCCCCAAAAAAATCCCCAAAACCAACCAAACAAAAAAAATCCAAACCCCCATCATAACCAAAACCAAAGAGGTTTATACTAACTGGCAGAAGAAATATTTTTATTCATTTTGGTATTTAATTTGCTTCATGTTCTAGCTACTCCTCCATGGACCAATCATCAACCACAGTTATGCAACACTTCAGTAACACACAATGCACAACATACACCTCTCCAGGATCAATGAGATCCCCCTGGTCAGATTTCTTTTCCAATAGTAGATCCACTGTCTCCTTCCAGTTTACTTTGTTTTGGGGTTACTTTGATTGCTTGTAGGCTTTGACGGATGTTGTACGCCAGAAAACCTTTACAAAGAGAAAAAGGTTGAGTTAATGTTGGCATGCTGGCTGACCAAAGTGACGCAGACTGTATCAGAGATGTGTCTCCACTATATATCTACTCTTTTGTTACTTATTAATAATATTCCCACATGAATGGCTGTGTTGTTGTGCCTGGTATCAACTTATTAGCCTGTATTTATTCAGATCATTACACCTTTCCTTTGAAAATACCTGTGCAACAGTGGTCTTCCCTTTTATTCCCAGCACTTTTGAATTTCAGTAGTTATTAAAATGCTGTCAGCTATTGCTCTCCAGGCAGTGCCTTGGAAATTTATATGAAAATTATAGAGAGCTTCTGGTGTAATGTTAAAATTCAGTAGATAATATTTTGAATGTTCTATTTAGATAATGTTAAAAACAAACCCTCAAATATTTGATAAATATTTTTCTTCTACCTTTAAAACAAAACTCTGAAGTGTTACACTGACATTTCCAAATTTTCACCTGATTTGTAATGGTTACTGGGATGTCTTTTGCTACTGCTGGATAGTTAAAATCGAAAGTTTTTGTCCCAAAACCACACTGTACTAAAAATTTCATTGATGCATTCTTAGTATACCTGTATTCCTTGGCAGTTAAATTTTTGTAGGATAAAACCGACAACAGCTCTTTCTACTACTTAGGGGTTTTTAACACTACATTTGCTGATTTTGATAGCAGAACTATTTCATTACTGATTAATCAGGGACTTTTGATGGCATTTTTGGATTAATGGTATCGATTTTCATTCATACTTTCTAGCTGGAATTCTTGCTTTGAAGCCCTTTTGTTTAAACTTATTTCTAGCATTAGGATGCTAGCCTCTTTTACTAGTTGCCTAATTAAAGCCCCAAGTGATTTAGACTTGCTTAATATGAGTTATGTAATATGACATGTAAGTGAAGTTGAGTGTCTATGTGCCTTTTAGACAAGTGGGGCTGCTGAATGGGGCCAAGCTGAGAAACATGAATTAGTCTGGTGAATTCTCTGGTGGATAATTAGCATCAACTGGCAAGATGGTGCTTCAAGATCTGTGAGATTTTTGCTGCACGGTATATGATGAATGCATTTATGTCAGTAATAGGCTGGAGAGTATGGAACTCTGGGGATAGGTGGTGAGCCAACAGAGATCTTGTGGGTCAGGGCCAAAAGGAGAACAGTGGTGGGGGACATTACTGTGGGGATCTGATATGGGCCACCTATCAGGAGGACTCTGTGGATGAAGCTCTCTATAGACAGATAGATAGGAACAGCTTGAACTTCAAGAGAGCAGACTTTGGCCTCTTCAAGAACCTGCTTAGTAAGGTTGCATGGAATAAAGCCCTAGAGGGCAGGAGTGCCAAAGACTGCTGCTTGGCATTCAAGGATCACCTACTCCTTGACTCCCTTGTGAGATGGGCCAATGCCAATCTCATGAAGTTCAGCCAAGCCAAGTGCAAGGTCCTACACCTGGGTGGGAGCAATCCCAGGCACAGCTACAGGCTGAGCAGAGAAGAGATTCAGAGCAGCCCTGTGGAGAAGGACTTGGGGGTGTTGGTTGATGAGAAAATGAACATGAACCAGCTTCAGTGTGTGCTCACAGCCCAGAAAGCCAACCATATCCTGGGCTGCATCAAAAGGAGTGTGACCAGCAACAAATCAAAAACAGTCTGGGTAGGGCAGCTCCTGGATTTATGGTGGGAGGAAGTTAGGCATGAGGAAAAATGAAAGGACATGTTGACTTCTGGAGATACATTGTTGATGCCTTCAATCCTACTCTGGGATTAAGATGAGATTTTTGATTAACGGCAGCCTACACATATCTTCTGTGACTAACAGTTTTTCTATGGACAAGACATTACCTGCCTGTTTCATGTTCAGAGAAAGAAGACGATGTTGTCATTACCTGTGTAAAGGGAATGCAGGGAAAAGGGGGAGAAAAGCAGATGTAAAACATATGGTTTTTGACTCTTATAGAGCCAAGAGCCTGCTGAAATTCTGTTCTGATACTCTTTCAGCACTTGATGCCTCACATACTTTGTCATCTTACCTTCCTGATCTACTGATGATGATGGTACTAGACTGGACACACAGAAACTAGAGGGCTGCAGCCTCCGTCCTCCCAAGTATCTGGCAGGAGTTTTCTGTGTCCCAGAGGTCTTAGGCAAATGGTCCTTACCTTGCACAAGATCCATATCAGATTCACCTTTCTGGAATACAGACACAAAATTCCAAGTAACATTTCAGTAGCAGCAATGGGGCTTGAAATGATATGTAACTAAGTGTGAAATTTGAAGAAAATACGAAAGAAAGCTGTTATTGAAATGTATATTAAAGTTCAAAAAATTATTAATGAGCAATTTTTTTAGTAAAATTCCTCTAAGAAACATATACATAAATGAAACTCATTTAAAAGCTTGACCTAAAAATGACTGGGATACCATGCCTTAATTACTTTTTTCTAAAATATGCAAAACTCCCTCCTTTTGCCTTCAAAATAAGAAATAACGACATTCAACTAAAATATGAATTGTCAGGTACAATTTTAGAAAGAAGTGTAAAAATACATTTATAATAGAAACTGACTGCAATGTAATAGAAATGTTTCTGTCTTTCATTAGGCTTCTGCAGACTACTATACTTACATTTTTTAAAAGCCTCAGAATTAAGCAATAGTTGTGCATTTCCTTAATGAATTATCTCTCTCAGCTAATACACCTGCTTCCTACCTCTCTATTTTGTTCCAGCGTTCATCCTAATCCTTGAAATGCCTCAGCAGCTTGAAAAGTAACTTAAAACCCCCCAACTACTACAAAAAGCTACATCAAGCTACTAAGGGCAAGTTTTTAACTACTCTCAACTTCTCAAAAGGTTTGGGCTGAATAAGACAAGGTCTTACACGAGCAGCAGTTTTTTATGCTTGAAAACTTTTGCTTTACTCATTTTCTTATATCTAAGAATGAAAATAAAAACTCCAATTCCACTCCAAAACCACATTTGTGAAAATGTAAAGTTGAGAGTATAGTTAGCACATTAAAAAGATATAATAATGAAACAAGCATTATGAACTTAAAATACTAAATTGCTATTATCACGCATGAAATAAAGTAGAATAGTTAGGGTTGGAAAGGACCTCAAGATCATCTAGTTCCAACCCCCCTGCCATGGGCAGGGACACCTCACACTAAACCATATCACCCAAGGCTTCATTCAACCTGGCCTTGAACACTGCCAGGGATGGAGCATTCACAACCTCCCTGGGCAACCCATTCCAGCACCTCACCACCCTGAAGGTAAAGAACTTCTTCCTTATATCCAATCTAAACCTCCCCTGTTTAAGTTTTAACCCATTACCCCTTGTCCTGTCACTACAGTCCTTAATGAATAGTCCCTCCCCAGCATCCCTATAGGCCCCCTTCACATACTTTGCTGGGCTTTGTATGACAGTATTACAATAGAACTGAGATTGATCTTTAATGCTATGTTGAACATTGCTACGGGCTATATAGTTCTACAAATTCTTTTTCAAAGCATCAAAACCCTAGAATAAAACTGTATACTATTAAACATGATGCTGGGTTTTGTAAAAAGGTCTTTGCAAGTCTCAGGAATACCTTTTTTCTGTGCTAATTTAACTGAAATCAATGTACAGGGTGCAGCTGTTTCCTCTGAGCTTGCTTTGAGGTTGGAGCTGATATTCCTGGGTTTAAGAGAGACAAAAGTTATTTGCAAAAGCTATGTAAATGAGAATATTAAAAAAAGAAAAATGTCTGATCCCTCTTTAGGGAGAAAGATAGACCAAACCAAACTGAACAAAACAAACAAAAGTCTCTAAAGTGTAGCTACAGCAGGATTCATTTACGCACATTATAATTCTCCCCCCACCATTTCTACATGGTGCTGTCTCATCCTGTGCTGTGATTAGGAGCAATAATCAGATGAAGAAAAGGATATCATGGACATAGCAAAATAGTTGTGAAGTTCACGTATAAGAACCATCTGTGTATTAAGAATATCAAAACAACAAAAAGTCTGATTATGCTGTCAATTATTCTGTTAAAAGCTAATAAAATACTCTTCTGAAGCTGACTCATATAACTAACTGGTTGCAGATTTTAACCATAAAGAAGTATTATTAGTTATATTTATAATATAAGACAATAGTAATTTTGTATTCTTAGTATGGAGCTGTGCTGTACTTGTATTCCTCAAAATATCTGTCACAGATGCATATACTCCATTTTACAGATTAAAAGAGGATTCACATAATAGATACATTATAATTATGATAAAAACTACAATATGATCATAGAATCATGCAATAACTCTAGTCAGAAAGGACCTTCGGTGTCATCTGGTCCAACCACAGAAGGGTTGACTTTGAAGTGAGATATAACGCTGAAATTTGACCAGGTTGTATATGGCATTTTCTGGTTGAGTTCTGAGCATCCCCCAAAGAAGGAAATTCCACGGCCTCTCTGAGCAACCTTTTCTAATGTCTGATCACCTCATTGTGAATTTTTTTCCTAATATCAAGTTGGAATTTTCCTTCTTTCAACTTAAACATATCACTCATTGTCCTTTTGCTGTCCATCTCCAAGAAGAGTCTCCTCTGCCTTCTTTGTAAATGTCCTGGTAGGTAGTTGAAGAGAGTGATAGTTCCCCTCTTAGCCCTCTTTTAAGAAATCCCTTGATGTCTCTTACATGTGAAGAGAGGATGATTGTTTCTAACTTCTTTCAAGTGTACATGTTTCTGCAAGTACATTTTGCAAGCCTTCCTACTTTAAATAGCTGATGGTACAGCTCATTCTACTAAACTTGTGAGCCCCTAAAAGTGTGTAGAGTTAAGTAAATTCCCTTTACCCCATATTGGTAATCTAATGATGGTGCACTCAGCAGCATGCTAAACTTTGATGGCTGTACCTCATTTTGTGTTCAATAAAAGATAACATGAGAGATCATTAGAGTAACTATGTCAGATTAAATGTATTTTCTTGTACAAAAGTCAAGTCCCTTCAGGAATCATTGCAATTTACTTTGTCTCATGGAGAACAATATTTTCCCGCTAGACCTCAACACAAAGGGCCATTACAAAATGTAATTCATATTTCATATGTTCAGAAACGTTCAGCACAAATTACAAATGGAGACTTTAGTGAAGTATTTATGTTCTGTTACCAACAAGATATGTATAAGTAATATGTGTCCCAGGACTCCAGCCTACACCGCTTACATTTATTTGTTACAGACTGCACTTATACTTTGCAGTTAAACATAAGGTAAGTCATGTTGCTTCTTTGAAAACATAGAAAAGTGCAGCAGACAAAAACATTATTGTTTCTGAGATTTTCCAACAGTTGCAGAATGAAGAAGATACCATTCATCACTTAACTGTTAAAACAGTGATACCCTACCCAAACTTCAAAAGACTGTTCATAGAATCATAGAATCACAGAATCACAGAATCACAGAACGGTTTGAGTTGAAAGGGATCTTAAAGATCATCTGGTTCCACCCTCTCTGCCATTGGACAGGAACAACTTCCACTAGACCAGGTTGTTCAAAGCCCCATCCAGCCTGGCCTTGAAGACTTACAGAGATGGGGTATCCCTTGAATGGGCATTCTGTGAAGTTTATGGAACTTCACATAACAGAAAAAACTGAGGCTGCGTAGGTACACTTGGAGACTAAAATGAAGCCCTTAGAGCGGGCCAGCAAAAATTATTTCACCCTATTTTGAGTATCGCTATGAGTGCTCATAAGGAAGTGACACGCAGCTCAATGCTACTCTTGCCAGGCAGCATTTCCTCTAGAAGCAGTTAGCCAGGGTTAACATTTTTGTTTGTGATTAAGTATTTTCAGTGTGGGAACAGCTTTTTTTAGTGTCCAGAACATGGAAACACAGTGTTTTAAGTACTAAAAGGTTTATAAAACTTGTGGTCTTCAAAACAATAAACACAGGTCAATAAAGATCCATGTGGCAAGAAAAGTTTTCTTCTAGAAAGGTTTAAACAATATTGCGTACATAGTAAATTATATAAATTACAATTATAGATAGATAGATAGATAGATAGATAATTTGATCCTGATAAATATACTAAATATAAAATGGTACTCCTTTGGGGCATTTTTAAAGTTTCTATTTAATAGAAACTTGTGTATCCAGAAGTAATATTTTGGTAGACAGAATCATCAGTCTAATCAATCAGAAAACCAAAAAATATTTTTTCTGTTTAAGGGTTACTCCACTGTTCTTTCTACTGTGGTTTCTTAAAATCAGTTTATACAGTTTTGGTAACAGGACAGTTTAAAGCTCCATTGACTTTTGAGTTTTGCAGTTCTTGAAACAGATCATGAGTGCTGAGAAACAAATTTCAAACAAATCATGAGTGCTGAAAATGATAGCAAGACCAAGTCAGGAATAGCAGAGTATCTGACAATTATAATCTCATATTTTCATTGCCAAGCAATTATAAATTCAAGAAAGTAGACATCTCATCCTGCAATATTAATTTTGACTCACACTCACTGGCTGTTACTGTCACAGTATTTTTCCTTCATTCAGGTAAGTCACCTATCAGGGACCACATTAATGGTTCTCTTCCAAGAATATGATAGTCAGTAGTGCAGCCAAGCAGCAAAGCAGTGCAGGGTCTAATTCCTAAATCTAATTCCTAACTTTACTCTCAGACTGCACAATAGAGATAAACAACCCCTCACGATTTATCCCCTACTCCCAGTCTGTTCCTTCTTCCTCCAAGGCAGCAGTAATGTCTGTGCACGTGTGTGCATTTGAAATTACCAAAATGGTGCACGCACCGTCCTGAAAATGAATCACAGAGAGTCAGGATCAACGTGAAGGCAACAGGACATGAGTCCCTTCTGTGAGTGACACTTTGCCTTCTGTTGGTGGACAAGGCCAAAATAATATCACTCCTTTTATCTGGGCATGGTGACAACTCTGGTGCTCCCATCTCACACACACGTCAATAATGGTAATGACTTGCAAATCTCCTATGAGTCTTCCAGGGGAAAAAATCCCAACACAGCTAATAAGGCTGCTCAGTATAAATGTACAGAACTGGTTGCACCAGAAATGGAACTAGGACTCATATCAAACACATGAGTCAGTAGGACTCATATCAAATTATTATCTCCACTCGCGCCATCCATAGTTTTGAGAGGATGTGGCAAAACTGCAGAAGACAATCAAACTCGATTGAAAGAAAAAATACTGTAAAATATGAAATTTGAAGGGCTAAGTTTATCAACTAATTTTGTGTCAACCTTTTTTAATATTTTCATGATTGAACATCACAATTGTGTTGAAATTATTCTGATGACACTGATACAAAGTCAAAAGCTCTGTAAATACTTAAGAATTCTGGAATAGTGCAGGGAGAGGCAGTAGAGCTGGAGAAGGGTTAGCTATTTTGCATGTGAACATTGCATGTTGACATTGCAAGGCTCTACCTCGTGTACTGTAGGGGATTCTTCTCATCTGTGCCCAGAAGTCATGAACTGAAATTGGATCAGGAGCACAGAAAAGCTACTAAGAAGACTAGAAAAACAGGGAACCCATCTTTGTAGAAAGGCCATTGCTAAAGGCTGGCTTGTTTATATAAGTAGATTGTAGTGCGGAGGAGGCTGTGATTGCAGTCTATAAATGTATCAAGGGTGTAAACACAGTGAGGGGAAACAACCATTTAAATTAAAAGGCAGTGTTGGCATAAGAAGAAAATAGACATTAAAAGATTATAAATGCATTTAGGCCTGAAAGTAGAAAATGTCCCTAAGCCATCACTGCAGTTAAAAAGATCTAACTTTGAAATGAAATCAACACATTTATTCAGTTCTAGAATACAGCTGTTGTGATATCAAGGGCCTGGACTCAAGGAAGGTCCTAGTTCTCTGTTCCAGTGAACTATATTTAAGATGTTTTTCACTCACAGGAACAGGGTTAGGGCTGCAGGACAGCATTCATATGCACCTTCCTCTGTGTTTCTAGGAGTACAAATGCCTGTGATTATTGAGGGACAAAAGTAGATGTTTTTTCCCAAGTGTAGTAATAAGGCTGAAAAAAGGTGCATTTATTACCAAAGGCATGCAGTCTCTGCATGCAACTTACAAATATATTTATTTACTTTTGGAGTTATTTGTAGTAGAAGTTTGTTCTACATGATCAAAAAAATTAGCTATAAAATTAAAACTGTACTGTGGAGTACAAATGTGATGTCAGGCAGGGACATTTAGTACAGACATACAGTGGTAGAATGAAGGAACTTCAGGACCAGCTGCAGCCAACAATGTAGTTCCTGTATCTTTCATAGCCAGACCTGTGGCACACATAGTACGGCAGCCTGTGGAAAGGCACCAGAACAAACTACAGACTCAGGATTAAGTGCAGGACTCTGCCCTTCATGCAGTGAAGGTATTGTGAGAGGTTGTGGGAACTATAAAGTCAATACCAGCTGTGAAGGACTACAGAGAAGGGTAACCAGTGCATCCTCTGGGATCCAAAGAATAATAGAACAAGAAATGCAAGGAATAAGTTACCTGTTGCCTGGATGATCCTAATTACAGGGAAGAATTCAGAAAGATACGAAACCCTGAAGAAAGTTCTGAGGAGAGTTCAAAATTTACTGCAGAGATTGCATAAATTCGGAATGAGACCATGCCAGCTCAAAAGAGTATCTCAGAAGCTAGAAATTTGCTAAGTGGCTATTTTAAACTGCTTTTGTAAAATTGATTTCAAATGTATAAGCTTTAATCACTCCAAGATCTATCTTAATTCCAATATCAGTGGTGCAGACTCACAGGGAAGTCAGAGAAATGCAGCACACATTGTCTCCAGAGGTATGGTTTCTGCATGCATCTCCTGTGCTGGGGAACCAGCAAGGCTCGTCCACCACACAGGGACAAAATTTCAGTGTGTATTTTGGTTTTCTCTCTGGGACAGTAGTCAAGCTTGTGCTGTGCCCTCAGTAGTTATTGGTGAAGAATTCATCCCAAATTCAGAATCTACTTTAGATTAACTAGAGCTCTGCACTATAGAAGAAACCATATCTTTAATTCTTAATCACCATATCTTAATCCTTAGCTGACATCAGTGTTATGTAGCAAGAGCAAGAAATGTAAGTGGACACACAAACCTAGTGTTCTTGTCTACCAGCTTAAATACCAGAATACCTTTACAATGGTGTGTTTAGACATCGCATATGCTATGATTCTTCCTCTCTCACACTGTTGGGGTTTAGGATCAGTAACAGATTTTTTTAAAAAGTTAAAACAATAATCAGGGACGGATATTAGAAGGAGAGGATGAATTTGGTATTGCCAAGATGTAGAAAGAAACATGTTTGGTTAAATGAAAGGTATTATAGGAGGAGAAAATAAATGGAAGAAAGCAAGTTTCGACAGAAAAAAGAACAGATTCTATTGCTTGTGCTCAATTTATTCTTCTTTTCTTTTTCTTGACAAAAAAAATAATCTGAAGATTTTAGTACTGAAAAGAATATGAGAAAGTAATTATAATGTGGGGGAACATATGATTTTCCCATTTGAAAGCTGTTTTGGTGTTGTTTCCCCACATTTGTAGTTTAATTTCTAGTTGAACTTTCCAATTAAATTTTTAATGTAGTCCAAGCATGTCTTTGAGGACATCTCAATCATCGGCATTTTTAAAGGTAAATTACTTATTTCCGTATTGAAATACAATTTTAGAAAACTATCTGTAGGCAAATATGAAGAAGAAGAAGAAGAGCAGGAATTAGACCTCCTTTCATACCAGCCACATGCTATTGATTCTTGCCTCGTATCTTTCTAAACAGAGCAAACATAGCAACTCTTCTGTTTAGCACCCAAATCCAACGAACTATACATTATTTGTGAAACTTTGTTTGTAATAGGGCTAGGTGGGGAAAAATGTTTGGTGTCACTTCCTTGTCACTGTCCTGGTTTTAACAAAACCAGTACTGAGCTTTTTTTTCCTAAATTGCCTGTTTCCACATTCATGAAAAAGTGTGGCCTAATAATGAGAAATCATCATCTTGAAGACAACAAAATTAGAAGATTTAAAAAATCAATACTCCCTAAACGATAAAAGCATGTCTTTATCTAGGGAATTGTTGCAAGTATTTCCAAGGCACAGACAGGAAAAGAGAATCCAAACTATAAAGAATAATAAGAAACCTATTCCAATTTAAAAGAGATAGAAATGTAGTGTATTTTCGCTCTATTGCCAAGGGAAGAACTGAAGAAAGTCATATCAAAACTGGCTTCCTGGAACAGCATGGAGATGCATGAGGCTTTTGTATTCTTCATCCAGTGTTCTGTGATTATTAGATTGTGTAGATGTGTTTAGGAGATGGTCTGAATTGATTCCTACCATCTCAAGAGGAGAAGAAGGAACAGGTAAGAAGCTAACACATGCCAATGGAAAGATTTCCACTGACTGCAGTTGCCATCAGATTACATGCCAAATATTCTTTAGATTTAAAAAAAAAAAAAGTTTATTTAGTAGGTGTTTTTGTCAATTCAAACCTACAATGTGTGACATAATGTTTGCAATTTTTTGCATTGTTATACCAAGGAAATATTTCCCAGGTTGTGTGCAACCTACCCAAGCAAAGTAAAGGCCCTTGTATATTCTGTGCATACAGTATTTCTCCTGCATGCCCTGCCCTCACTACGTGAAATTCATCCTAGATGTCCAAAATGACAAAATGACTGCCTGTAACTCTTCATACGAGACACAGCAACTGAGAATAACTGCCCTGGTACTTACACAAGAATGGTTTTAGATCTCCATGGTAAGACAGATACTGGTGCAGTTACATTACTAGAACGTGGGACCATATAGTACAGAAAGATGAAGTAACTGGGGTTTATTCTCAACAAAATCATAGTTTTAAAAAAATCAATTACTTGTTCTGCACCATTGATCATTGTCCAAATTGATTTTTTTGTTACTTCATACAGAAAGATCAGAATAAAGACAAACTTTATTGAAGAAATGCAGATTCCAGTAAATAATTCAATAAGCCAAGTCTCAGTCTCACGTGCATCTGCTGTAAATATCAATGTAAGGCCAAATCCTTTTGCCTTTATCTAAATGAATCCAATTTCAGTTAGCTTGCTGGGACTATTTATCCCTGACTGGCCTCAGAATATATATTAAATGCAAAGTGCAACCTGATTTTAATAAGCCATTCCTACTGGTAGCTGTGAAACAGGAAAAAAAGTGAAAATTCAGTTCTTTGAGGAAAAAAAAAAGAAAATATTACTTTCTTATTATATCATTTGATTTAAATTATAGAGTTGTAATTAAGGATTACATTATTTTAATCTGAAAATAAGGCTCTCTCTATAATATAAGGTGCTGTATGGCTTAAAGAACTAAGAGTTCTTTTCATTGCATCATATATTTTAAAACCATATTGTGTGAGTCTCTTTACTTCACATTTGTCCTCTTTTCCCTGCCTCTTTTGCATAATATATTGGTATGTAATAGGAAGCAGCACTGCAGTTACAATTTAACGGGAAACACAACTGTTTATTGAACCAGATACCCATTATTAATTTAACAACCGAATACAAATGCTTCTGGCAATCAGTGCAATAATTCTGTTTCCTTGATTACTTAAGGTTTGCTATTGGCTTCAGTGGAAGCTTAATCCAACTCTCAGAGGGGAGGAGTGCTGCTTTTTAACACTTGTAAAGAAAGAACAAGTACCAGCCTAATTCGGTCATCCTGAATGCATTTCCCCTGTCATCCTTTATAGACATAAACATCTCTTATGTGGCTTTAGGATGAGATTAAAACTATTCTCTTTTTTGTCATTTTCCTAATATTTTACATCTGGCTTGGAATGTGAAATATGTGCAGTAAAGAGTATACAAGTATATTTTTAATTTACAAGTAAATGAGTTATCAGAGCTCATAGTAAGTGAAAAAAGATTTCCCATCTTTGTCTTGAAATTGTATTACCTACATTTTCAAGCAAGCATTGCACCATTCAAGTCGGAGCACTGCATAATAGGGCCTGTAGAGATGTGCACATTTCAAAGGTGATCTGGAGAAAGTTACACCAGAGATTAATTGGGCCCAATGAGACTCTAGAGGGCAGTCTTGGTATAGTAAAAGAAATATCTGTTTTCCTGTCATTAAACTCAGTCATGTAGAGTCAGTACAAAACGTTATAGCATAGTTTAAAAAGCACAAATATTTTTAAAGTAGATTTTAACAAAGCTGCTTAATTTTATAGGAAATACAATTACCTTTTGGTGTAAGATAATAATTCACAATAATACAATGCAATTAAAAAGTCAGTATACCTTTTACACTATTAACTAGGATATCCATAGGCTATAACGAATACATCAGAAACCAAATACAAAATATGGTTTCCTTCTTGGTTTTAGCTAGTTCAAGCACTCATCAATTCATAAGATGCATTTCCATCAGCAGTTTAAAACTCTACCAAAAGTCCACCAGAAGTCATTTGCTTAAAGAGAGTAGAATAAAATCCAACATACAGTACAGATGCAAATTTAATGTCAGTTTTTAAAAGATGTGTTTTACTTTATAAGTAATTAATCTTTATACACAAGTTTTGACTATTGTCGGCAGAACTCAAAATTGCGTGCCTTGTAAATTTTTAATTGAGCAATTCTTAGATTAAAAAAATGCATTAGTCACTTTGACTGCGTTTAATATTTTAGAAGAACTTGTTCTGCAAGAAAACAAATCATTGATAATGAAAAACAATGCACTGCTTGTAAGTACTAACTGTGCAAACTTTTGAAACATGTAACCTTTGTTTCTTTGCAGGCAAACAATATTGCAGTCTTGTTTTAATATAGGATCTTACTTCTTGTGTTAGACTTTCATCTGTATCTTTCAAAACCTTTAGAAGAGGAAAGAGAATCATTATTCCCATTTTTAGAGGGGCATTGCCTTCTCTGTTGGCTACAGCAGTCATATTGCCCAGTTGGTGCAACAAGGTGCATCATGCAACCGCAGTTTAGCTGGTTCGGGTCACACACACAAGGAGGGTGAAAGATTTGAACTGGTGCTAGAAAGAAAACAAACCAAGCTCCAATCCCATGAATTTCTGCTCATCCGTTCTTCATTCCTGAAGCAATTAAACTTCCTAGATGCCCCCATTCTTGACCTTCAAAATTTTGAGGAACAAAGAGTCTTAGTTCCATTGTTTTTCTATGCAGGAGGGATTTTTCTGCT
Source organism: Melopsittacus undulatus (assembly GCF_012275295.1). Classification (NCBI taxonomy): domain Eukaryota; kingdom Metazoa; phylum Chordata; class Aves; order Psittaciformes; family Psittaculidae; genus Melopsittacus; species Melopsittacus undulatus. The sequence goes on along the minus strand of NC_047527.1, from coordinate 65,682,203 downwards.
TTAGATCTGCTTGTTTACGCTCATACTTGAGCTGGAGTGTGCAACTACCTGTTTCTCTGCCCACATCGCATGGGTAGCTGATCAGCTGCAGTCTCAGCACCCCTCTACAAACTGGATTGGGTAGCCAAAAAACTTAGCTGCATCCATTTAAAACACAGGCAAAAAGAAACCACATTTAAGAAGTGTTCAAGACAAGGCTGGAAGGGGCTTTGAGCAACCTGGTCTAGTGGAAAGTGTCCCTGCTCATGGCAGCAGGGCTGGAACTGGATGAGCTTTAAGGTCCCTTCCAACCCAAACCATTCTGTGATTCTATGGAAAATATTATAATATGGTTACAGACCTTTTAATCTGGCAAGTAGAGCATTCACCCGTACATGGAAGTTGGATTCATTCCCTCTCTGGCCCAGGAGGCTTTAAACCATCATTTTGTGCAAGTTTATTTTTTCTAGTTTAGTGGGATGTCAGCCTGCACTCAAAGAAAGTAAAGACAGAAATTTTATAGGGCCAGTGGGGGAAATAGGGAGGAACTTAAAGAAGGACACACTGTAGGGATATTGTAGGGAATCTCTGCGATAACCATAGGCAGGCGGGGATGCCCTACCTATTAGACCAGGTAAGAAGTATTTGCTGAATAATCCTGCCTTTTCTACAACATTATTACCATTATTAAACACTGTAAATCTATCCTTGGCCTGGGCTGATGCAATGGTTTAAAGTAACAGTAATAAAGATAGTGTACATTGGAAGTCCTACTGTTTTTCTGCTAGTAGACGTGTCTTTCATCTCTCCCTGAAAGTATACAGAGAAGATTTCTCAAGTTATGACTATTTTTCGTTTGGTGTCTGAATTTCAAAACTGAATGCAAGGTTCCTGGTGATCAGTGCTTATGCTGTTTTCCAGTCTCTGAAACTAGGATTCTTTCTCTCATAAATTAAAACATATAAAAAAACAGCCAACCAAATATGCCATATGCCACCCTTCACCCACTAGAAAATGCCTTCAGATTTCTCTTGATGAAAAGGGCCCTTAACAAGATTTTGTTCTGATATCCAGTTTCTTAATTCAAATTGTCATTGACTTTGTGTGATGTTTGATTGAGATTAATACTAAAGAGTGCAATGTCTAAAAAACTACAAACTTGCAGAGTCTTCTCTGTTCTAAATTTCCTGCAAAGGTTGCTAACACATAAACTGTAAGCAACTTCATCTACACTTATGGGTTTGATATACAGATATATCACATGAACCAACTAATGCTTCTGTTGATTTTGTTTTTTTAAAGGGAGAAGAGTTTATTAAAGATCAAGTTCTTCTAAAATACATTTTTTTTATGTAAGTAAGAGTTTTATGTGCACATCTCCTCCAGCAAATACAGAAAAATATCTGGAGGAATATTTGTGATTTCCACTTAGACAATTATTTGAATTAAAACAATATAATGCAGGAAAGCAATGTGCATTTCATGAAAATTTACTTTTCTGTTACAATTATTACCAGTGCTAATAACCCTAACTCTCACAGAAATGTAAGTAGCTGAATATGAACAGCAGAATTTCATGAAAGTTTTCAATACTGCAGTAGATCACATCATCTAACAAGCTTCAGATTGCTTAGAATAAAAGCATATTAAAGATATGACAAGTTTTGGCTACCTCATCATAAGCAGTGGATGATGCGATAAATTCGGAGAGGAGGAGGAGTTTCAAAGTTGAGTTAGCTGTTTGTAGCAACAGCTAGATACCATTTTTGGTAAAAAGGTTAATACCAAAATAAATCAATAAAACAATAGTAAAAGAATTGATTACAATTTGCTGATCTCAAATGGTAATTGTAAGTGGCAATACATAATCCAATAGATATATTACCCACAATACAGGGTAGCACAATATTGAAGGAACTGTAAATAATAAGTCGCCTACATGGAACAACTGTATGTCTTACAAATTTGGGTGCAAAGTACCATTATGTGCTTTGGTTCAGAGGGTAAAGTGTCACTGTAAGGGAAATTGTAATAGCAGCAACTGAGAAGGATTTTTTTTCAACCTTGAATAACCAGTTGAACTTGAACCCTCCCATCCAATGCTCAGCCTAAGAGTATATTTTTATGATCCTTCACAGACAGATACTATCCATATCAGTTTGCCCATATTCTAAACCAAGCAAAAATCACTTAGCGCATTAATGCACTGCTGAGACAAAGTCAATACCTTTTGTCTTGCTCAAGGCTTTTTGTCTGCTTTTATATACTAAAATACTAACTAGATCTATGTTGCCACAAGATGCATTGGAAAGTGGAGCTGAGCTTGCTCATCTTTGCCTAAAAAACGGGATGTAATTGTATCCTAGAGACAGTTAGTACTGTCTTGAAGGGAGAGATCTACTTTTTCAATTTATGTAATAAAGGAAGAGATACCCAGTAAGTTTAAGGAGGTGCAATATTGAGACCACACTCCAGCTGACAACATCTTTATTCAGTGCCCCATGGTCTCAAAGGTATATTAATAACCATAATAATAGAAATTTCCTCAGACATCACTTCTGTAAAATTGATGGTGCCCTCTGAGGCAGTCAGCCCTTGCTTTAACCTATTGTCCAACATGAAACACAGTTCAGCAAAATTTGCAGCAATTGCAGATGTTCCCACAGCTTGCTGGGTTAGAAGCCAGTCCTTCCAGAGATGCTGTCAGTATCTCCAGGTAATAATAAGTGCAACTTTACAGAACTGTACACTCACTGACACTCAGTTCTGGAGGCCCCAACACAAGAGGGACATGGAACTGCTTGAGCGAGTCCAGAGGAGGGCCGTGAAGGTGATCAGAGGGCTCCTATGGAGACAGGCTGAGAGTGTTGGGCTTGTTCAGCCAGGAGAAGACAAGGCTCCAGGAACACCTTGTGACAGCCTTCCAGTACCTAAGGGAGGCCAAGAAAAAATCTGGAGATGGACTTTTTACAAGGGCAGGTAGTGACAGGACAGGGGGGCATGGCTTTAAACTGAAAGAGGGTGGATTTAGATTACATATTAAGAAGAAATTCTTTACTATGAGGGTGGCGAGACACTGGAACAAGCTGCCCAGAGACATTGTGGCTGCTGTGGCACTGTTTAAGGACGGGTTGGATGGGGCTTTGAACAATGTGCTCTAGTGGAAGGTGTCCCTGTGTATGGGAGGAGGGGCTGGAAATAGAAGATCTTTAAGGTCCCTTCAAGCCCAAATTATCCCATGGTTCTATGGTACACTATTCAGAGTCCACCAAATAATTTTAACTTCAGGTGTGATTGCATCAGCCTTTACAAGAATTTCATTAGGCAAAACCTTGAACTCTAAACTGTTTTTCTAGTAATTATACAAAAATGACATGAACAGAAACACTGTTGACTGTCTCATCTGCTGTATATATTTACCTCTCTAGCAAGAAGGATGTTGTTTCTTCTCCTTTGAAGGAGAAAGAGAAAGATTTTAGAGACCTAGATCCTGAGTGATGAGTGGAAACAGAATACACAATGTGTCTGACTTCTACTATACACACACTCAGATACTAACATGGGCTGAAAAAAATGGGTGCTTTTAATCAAGGTCATTTAGCAGTTGGGTGCACTGAAGACCTTGTACTGTGGCAACAAGTCTAGAATTTCTCCTCCTGAGTAGAATAACTAACAAATAGCTACAGCTGAAGATAGAGAGATGTAAATCACTGTCAAATTAACAAGGTTGACAAAGTGGTTCAGAAGTTCAGCACTGCTCTCTGGAAGTGTGAAAACATAGCACAAAGAATACAAATGAAACCTGCAGGACTCCTCTTAGGGGTCATTAATCTTCATATCATGTTAACGCTTTATCAAAGTGATTTTACAAAAACTACAAATAGACATTAGTTTTGGTCTGTAGAAACCCTCAAAAACATTTAGATGTGCTTTTCTTTAAGATACTGGGGCAAGGGCACCCAACAGCCATTTAACGGGCATTAGGGCCAGGGTAAATGCAACGTGCTAGGTCTGATATGCAAAGGTTATCACTAGAGTAAAGCTAAGAGACCTCTACTTGGCTCCTTTCTGTACAGGGAGAACCTTAGCTGGCAAAGGGCTAAGGGCTAATTTTTTCAAGTATAAAGGAACTGTCTCAGATAATGATTAATTGAGAAGGAGTGGCAATTCTTCTATCAAGAACATGCTAGAGGATTAGGTGTCTTGCTCTTCCCTGTCAGGATAGAAGATTATTCGCGGTTGAAAAGACTTGAGTGCTAGCAAGGTCAGCATTATTACTTTTGTTAATCTTGATGTGGTGCGATGTTTCTTATTTAATGCTTGTTATTTGTATATCTTTATGCTGTGTAAAAAAGAGCTGCTGCCTTAACTTACAATTAAGGTGTGTGACTAAGATAATGTGAAGGGGACAATGGGAGTGGGAGTATGGCAGCACTGATGAGTTCTTTCTTTCTGCTTTCTGCTGCTAAGCAGTTGTCATCTTGTTCATTCTCTAAAATTACTAATTGCCACTCTATAATCACATAAAAGGCAAATGAAAACACCACTGAAGCACTTCCACAATTTTCTTTTGTTGGTGCATCCAACAGACGCATAAGTTAGGGCTCAAGTTACTTTAGGGTCCTGAATTCCGTGGCTCCTGAACATAGACTACTGTGTCTCCAAACGAAGTGGTATCTTAGAGACACCAATAGATGATGCTCATCAGTAGGCATTTATCTGTGACACTGTTGTAAAGTCTCCTGCCACACCTTAGTGTTGTGGTACAAGCAGAAACAGTAAAGTGTACAGTGTACCATTTAGTTCATTTTACAAACATCAGGAATGTGATAACAAGGCTTACAGCACTTTTATTAAGGGAAACTAACTCTTATTGTGTCACCAAAGTGGTTGATATATTTCCTGACAAAGTGAACTAAAGTATCTGGACAGCAGGCAGAGGTGTAGCCCGTACAAAACAGTTGATGCATGAAGAGATTCTATTGATTGATAAATTGTATTTTTCTAAGAGCAGCCATAATTACAAGTCACAATTTAGTTCTTAGCTGCTGTCATAAAATAATGGAAAACCATTGTCAACCTAAATAAATTCTCCTATTTTTATTTGTAAGAATTTTCAAGTATGTGTACAGGAAAGAAAGTGTGCTAAAAAGTGTAAGTGTGGCTTTAAATAATTAATATGTTATATGGAGAAGTTCTGACCTAGAAATTTTAAAAGTGTGTACAAATGTGTGTGTGTATGTATGCAAAAATAAGATTTTTTTGAACCTGCCCAGAAATCAGCTTTGTTCATTGGCAAATTAATCAGGTTTTTTATGCATATTTAAACACAAGTGTTGAACAGTAAGAAAGACAACTGTGGGTATTCCTCGTGATGGTGCCACAGAGAAGCCAAAGGCCTTCAGTACACAGCAATCGGCACTTGAAGCCTAATGACTGTAAGTGGGAGCACAACCTGATATTCCATTAAATCAAAGAAGGGGTAGCTGATATGTTAATGGAGCCAACTATTACAGACAGAAAACTCTTGCCTTTCCTCCTCATTTTTAGTTACTAGTATGGGATCATATAGGAAGAACATAAGCTTCTTTCTGTTCTATCCTTGTACCATCAGTACTATGATAATATCTTCTTTTAATTCTGAAGCAATTAGTTCACAAGGAAAAATAAAGATAAAATCTATATTTTCTGCAGTCTTGTTCAAAGTATTTCAATGGGCAGCTAAGATCTATGTATGTTATTGGTTTGCTTTTTTTGTTCTGCTAAATTAAATATTATTGTATTCAGGTTTTTAATGCTCATTACATTTTTTACCTCACTTTTGTTACTATCACCTTTTCACTATTAAGTTTATTCACTTTTTGCTTTTAAGTTGTTGTCATGATTCTTGGAGTTTCTTTCTTTGTTTAACTGCCCTTTGTCATATTTTTCCAATGTATTCTCCAAAACCCAGCTGAAGCCAACACTTAGGCAGTATTTTCATAATAACTGCTGGAATTTTACATTTAATTAAAACATACCGGTGTCAAATGCATTCAGAAATTTCTTGCAATTCCACTCTATGCAGAAAATCTACAGGATGCTTTGCAACTGAAGAGGGAATGTTGAGGATAATTTAATTGCGGAGACAAAACAGACAAAAACATCCTGTGTGTTTTTCATCCTCTGCTCTGGAGAAATGCCGGCACATCACACAACAGATATTAGAGAGGGAATAGGGATCTACAGCTGCAGAAATCATTCTGTTGTGCAAACAACAGTAGAAGTCTTGCTCTTGCCTCACTCCTTCCCAATGCTGCCCTCACAACCTTCCCTTTCAGCTGCCTTTAGCCCAACTGCAGGGGCTTCCCCTCTGCAGATACCACCAGTGCAGAGGATGCTGTGCTGTTCCTCTCGGCAGCTCCTCAGCTAGGACTAGCACAGAGGAGTGCTTGACTCCCAAAACATGCAGGAGGGCATTGGCTCATAGATGTCTGCCCTATAAGGTAGGGTGCCAGTGATGGCTGGAGGAGGCTGAAAGAAATAATGAGAGCAGGCTGTATGAAGGGGAATGACCAGCATGCTGTTGTTGATTGACCACTTCTGGACCCTCTGGTAACAAATGCAGAGACTTCATCTACTAGGCAAAGGAAAAGGCACAAAACATGGCTCAGTTTCCTTCCATTTTGGAGCAAGAATTATCTTGCACAACAGCCGAGGCTGCTTCTGGGCTCTCTGCCATCCATCTTGATATGATACACCAGGCCAAGCTGGCCAAGCCATTGTTGTAGTTTCCCCACTGGAGTCCTGTGAAGGGAAGGTTTTAAAGTACTCTCACTGCTGACTCAGTGTGATCAGGACTACCCAAAGGGACTACCTCCCTCTCAAGCCAAACCCTGGAGGTGATTTCTTGGGTGCTCATCAGTAAATTCCTGGGTAGTGACTGTGGATCGTCAGCCCAGGGCACCCTATATTCCTGACCAAGTCCTCAGGAAGCTGCATGCTCTTCCTCCCAGGAATATGGGCTGTGCTCACTCTGCAGCTGAAGACCAGCCTTCATGAACTGGTCCGGTGCCACATATGACTTCTTAGTGTGATTTTTAAGAATGCAGAAAAGTCATTTCACTATCCAGTTTGGGGAATGTGATCCATTCAGACCACAACTATTTTGATAATCTGAACTGCTTCAAGATTTTCTCTAATCGATTTACCAGGCTCATTTGTCATTTGGCCTCCTAGACTTTGACCAAAAGAAAGTGATGGACAGGCTGAACCATGACTATTTTATGAGCATCTCCTCAGTCTCCAAGGCCTTTGCTATAATGAGCATCTCTTTTACATTCACAACAGTGTTTTCTAAGAGACCTTTCCAAGCTCACCCCCTTTTATCAGGACTTCCTCAGATCCTGGAAATCCTTTTCAGTGATCAGGTCCACTACACCTACTGAGCCAGGAAACAAAGGATTTCAAACAAAAGGTAAAGTCTTCAATGTAACGAAGTAGAACATTTTGGTATCAGAAACAATAGTACATAAAATTCTTAATAATATGTAGATTTAAGCAAAAAATATACAGCTATTTTTTCCCTTCATTTTAGTGTATAGTTATTGTCTTTATTTCAATGAGAAGGGGTGGGAAACAGGCAGAAAAGAGAAAATGTCTAATATTTTGACTTCAGAGAACTGCTGATATTTTTGCCTTGAATGTATTTTATTTGTCTTGACTGTGTTGTCATAAGGTTTGGAGTCAACCGAGTTTCTGAAGGAAGGGAATGCTACATTAAGAATACTTAACTTTTGTTGGTGGTTTTTTTTTTCAAGAAAAGCTTTTAACACTTCTGTACTGTTGACTATAAAATATGGAGCAAAAGGGTGGGAACATTTAATATACTGGAGCTGAAACTAAAACCTGGACAATGAAGCATGAAATGAAGTATGCTTGATATGACAGAGAAACAGAATTAACAAATAGGTAAGACAGAGAATGTATGTTAAAGAACAATTTTAATGAATAAAAGGACACTAGGATGACTGTAACTTGAAGAGGACAAAATTAAAGATGGAAATAGGTTATAGCATGCGTAATCATCAGAACACAACAATGTATCATAAAAATCTCTTTTCTCCTCTGAAATATTTCAAAAGCGACACATGACTGGACTTCACGAAGAGCACAGTGCTCAGATATGTAAGAATTTAGAGTATTATAAAGCAATTAAAAATTACATTCATTACACTGCGCTGTGTCATAGAATTATGTACTTGCCTATTCTGAAGGAAGGACGCTCTTCCGTTTCTAGTGACAAGCTTTCTTAAGGAGAAATCATAACAACAAGAGAAACACAAAGAGTTTCTATAACCTTGTAATCACACATGTCATACACAATGTACTATTTTCCCTCTTTATAGCAGAAATGCACAGAAATAATATATAGTAGATGCTTCAAATTATGTTTTCTGTGACAGAATTTAATCCTAAAGTAAGTATTCCATGAAAAAGAAACAGAGAAAACATTTTTACATGTCTATCATTTGTCCTTAGAGGACACAAAACAAATACGTTTTTTAAAGCTTGACACTGGTATTATTCTGTGTGGCCTCCGGCTATATGCTTTTTCCAGTTTGTAGAATTGAAGGGATAAGAAAACAGCTTTGCATTAAGAGGAACACATTGTACAGGTTAATCATTACCATGCAGAAATCAAAATGCTGCCAACAAAATAATGGCATACTAGTGCCAAGGGAGTCACCAGGATGACTGTGAGGGAAGCTGTGGGAGAATAACAACTCCTTTGCATGTGGCAAAGTATTGAAGGCATGTGCTTCTAAATTAATTATTGATGTGGCTGAAACAGAAGTTTTTACTACTGTCGACAATAGCAAATACTCGTAAAAATTTAATTGGCTAAAAGTTAATTTCAGTGTTCCTCAATCATGAAATGCATTAATTGTGAAGAGCCTTTTTTGAGATGTTTAAATTTTAAAAGGAAATACAGCAGAGAAGCAGAATCAAGCAGGGGAATTTAACAAATGTAAAAATGTTGACAGAAGTGGGAGTCATTACTTAGTCAATATTGTATCAATTAACCAAATTAACCATAGTCCCTGGTGAGAACTAAGTAAAATGGCATAATTTTCTAGTTTGTCTGACTCATTCGCATTATACATTATGTGTGTACATTAGCATATACAAATCAGGCAAACTAAAACGCAAAAGGCAATGCCACATAAAATGTGGAAGAATTAGACAAAACAGTGTTTGTAAGAATTTTAAATGTTCTAAATCCATTAAATAATAAATAAATCATACAGTGTACTGGTGACAGTAGCTACTTTTGAGGGAGAGTGGCTAGTCGGCTCCCAGCTACAAGCTTTCCTTAGGCTGCAGATGGGAACATCAGAGAATCACTTGCCTATATTCTAAACAAATAGCATCCAAAGCCATTGGTAGAAGGGGTAAAAAAATATGGTTTTCCACTTTACCTAGGTAAAGTAGAACCATAAAACAATAAAAGTGAACAAGTTCTTTGTTAAATTGTGTAACATTGGGCTGAGAGTGCCATAACTGCAATGAGTCTTCTTAGGTAAGATTGACATTGATTTTTTAATTCAGCACCATTGATTATCATAGTATAGCCATATTTAAATAATTGAAATGGAAAACTACCTATATTGTTGGGGAGCAAAGCTTGAAAAAGATTTTCTCTTCACTTACTGAGTTTATATTTTTAGCCCTGAGCATGTAACATCTCAATACCTCTGAGAAGCTCCGAAAAGAACCTGTTCAGAGGGGACAACATAAAGATAACAGCAAGCAATATTATCACTAGAGTAATAGGACAGCCTTTAGCTCCCTTTGAATATAGGGACTTGTGGGAACCGAGGAAAAGCTCATCTATTTGCTACGCCTGGCAAGTGTCTGAACACAGCAATAAACCCACAGAAATACCAGAGAAGGCCACTCACCCTCCAAATTCCTTGTATGAGAAACTGTGGTGAAGCTTCCTTTGACACTGGTATAAAAAATGTGAGGGAGTGTAAGAGAAAGCATTGACAACACTATGCGATTCACTGTAACTTCTATATTTTCTCTTTCTGGACAGCAATGAGAGTGAAACACTTGGCTGAGCAATACTGATGACACACAGGATTGTTTGATGTTCTTGTCACCATTATTTTTTACATCCAACAGAAAAATATCTAAAGCTGGTGTTATTTAGTTATTTTAACAGTTATAGATGTTAACATCTATGTTAACATCTTAACATAACTAAGAATCCTATACTTTTCTTAATGAACTTTCTCTGTTAAAAAGAAAATAAAACGTTATTAAGGGCCAGGTTTTAGCTCTGAGCTATAATTATTTCTGAAAAAAAAAAAAGTTTGGATTAAACTATACAGGAAATGGCCCTGAGATCACTTCAGCTACGAGACTGACAGATAAAAGACACCTCCCTCTAATGCTGTATTGGTTTCTGAGAACTGGGGTCATGTAACAGGTGCCACAAAGGTCCTTCCCACTGTAGCTTGTTGAAATTGTTTACCATGATGTACTATAGTAAATTTGCCCAAAGTATACCTAGATCACAAATGGGTACAACTCTCATCCACTTTCATCCTATGGTTTGGAGACTTACACATATATTTATATTTAAGAGAGTTAGAAAATTCAAATGATGTAACAATGAACAAAAGAAGCAGCAATGGACAATCTTTTGTTTGTATAATTTTACTGATAACACAATGTCGCTATAACTAGATCTAACCAGTAATACTATCCATTGAAAATAAACTACTTAAAATGTGAAGTTTGGGGGTTGTAAGAGAAAATTTTTCTGCTGTTCTTAGGAAAAGGCCAGTGGCAAAAGCATTAGGCAGTATGTGTTCCTGTTTAACTGAGGCTGAATTACTTACTGAAAGTCTTCTAAAGGAGCTTATTTTTGCAGAAGCTCAAGATTTGGTCTGAAAAGGCTGCCTCATGGGTTAATGTATTCACCTATAAATAAAAGCAGTGACAGCTCTCCTGTCACTACATGCTGATGGACGGTTCCTTTTTCTACCATTACAGCCTTGTGAATGTGGGAAAATTAATTTAAGTGGTAGTTAATTTCTAATGAATTCCATTCAAGCGGTTAATATGGTCCCTTGATGTTATGGTAACCTTCATGGATCATTGCATTATGTAAATAAATTCTACTTTATGCTGGTTTATTAAAAAAAAAAGGAAGATTGGTGAGTCCAGTCAAATCTTCACTTATACAAATATGCCTAAAATTTCTCCAAAAATCACTAAAAATAGACTGTTTAAGAGGAGTACACTTGATATCCTACAAAGCACACAATTCATCTTTATAAGACATTTAAATTTTATATCATTTTGGCAGGATCATCTATTATTTGGAGCAGAGAATAAGAAGACTTTTGGAAAGGAAACCTCTTCACTCAAAATTGTATTAGAAATGCATCTTGTGTGTCCTTGAAAGACTCTCCAAGCCCTTAGATCAGCTGTTTTGCACAGACATGAATTAGCTTCAAACATCCCAGTTCCCACTTTATCCCCTCTTCTGGAGAAAGACCTCTGGCAGGGTGTGTTCTGCAGAGAACACACTTCTTACTCCTCGAAGTCATGATTCTTCCAGCTTATATCAGTGGGGTTTCGATTAGGACATGTTATTGTACTGAAATACAATATAGTGTGCCATATTTATTTTAAAATATTAATGCATTTTGGTATTCGTGTCCATGTACCTTTTGAAAGATAATGAAGGGTTCTTTTTACTGTGCCATACACATTACTTAAAGGATATTACATATTACTTGAAGGTTCTTTTTACTGCGCAATACATATTACTTGAAGTATATTGTGTAAGCACAGAGTCTTCTATGGTGTATGCGTTGAGTGAGTTTTTTGACACCCCTAGGAATATGTGTTGAAACTAAACCCCTTATATTTGTATAAACTTAGGGAGCCAAAAAAAAAAGACAACACAACAGCCTTTGCCCTTAGTGGCTATTTCAAACAAACAAAATCCAAAACGTAAGCTGCTGTTCAGTCTTTCGGTAGCCATATGCAACCAAGCCACTTGATGACAGACAACAATCAGTGTGTATCTAGACATAAATACATTACAGCAGCTGGTCCAGATAACTTATGACAGGGGACTTTAAAGAGCTGGGTCAGGACATTTTTGGCCTATTGATTTCATATATTCTTTAAAATACTGAAATACCAGCAGTTGAAAGTAAGGGCCACAAACTTGTAAGCTAAATTCTGCAGTGTAAAAGGGTTTTGATATGGAACAAAAATAATGACATGAAAATAAACAGAAAACAGGATTATGTGAAACATGATGTAGCTTGTCTCTTTTTGACTTTTAGAAAAAGAGAAAAATACAGTAGATCTAATCTATCAGGACTTCAGAAAAGTATGTGACAGTTCATTTATGTAGTTAACTAAAACAAAGAAAAAGAGGACTACCTAATGGATTTTAAGATTAGTAAGGATGTGACTAAAAGTGAGATGTATGAGAGGAAATGCTTGTAGGCAATATCTTTTATTAGACAATTGAGACAGTTGGAAAAAAAGCTGGTAGGCTTTGGGCATACATGAGAATGACTTGTATTCTCAAAAGCTTTCCTATTTTTTTCTAACTATATCAATGATCCAATAAAATATATTACCTCTCCTTACAAACCTTATCTCACAAATTCAGAAGTTACACAAAAGGGCTGTTAGGATGATGAGAGGAGCAGAAACACTGCTTTGTGAGAAAAGACTAAAATTACTTGTTTAGCTTAGGAAAATAAAGATTGAGAAAGGATGTGATAGCTGCTTAGAAATAAATATCAAGCAGGTAAATTCCACAGGAACAGAAGTGTTATTTAATATAAGAGATAGTGTTGGCATAAGTATAAACAAGTCCTGAATAAATGTAGAGCTGCAGTTAGAAGAGTAGGAAAAAGAAGGAAGTCCTAGACCCTTTCAAAGAGTGGTGCTAGCAAAAGACACTTAATACAATTATTTAAATAAATTGAGTTCTGTATTAAAAATCAAGTAGTTGCCAGAATAGCAGGGAGTTGGAGTTTATGTATATATATTGCCCTTATGACTTTTTCCAGGGACCACCAGTTCTCCCAGTGAACTGGCCTAGAGCTGATTGTAAGCATACTACTCATAGGCAGCATCTTTTAAAGTACCTGCGCAGACTATGGGGCTGCTTGTTCCCAGGCTTTTCCTCATTTAGACACTGTTTGCTACCAGTCTTCAGCCACGTACAACAGAGAGGTTGACATTATTCCCTGGCTGTTTCTTTGCTTACTTACAGCCACTAAATGGAATCACTGTATTTTTAGATCAAACAACTTCATGAACTTTTTTTTCATTTTTGCACAACATAGCACATAAAACCATGTGGCTTCTTGAAAAGTACATCTCTCAACACTGTATTCACATTTACGGAGAGCGGATTTCAAAGTCTAATGCACAAGATTCTAGGTGAAATGGTGAATTTTCCATTTCTGGAGGCAGGTGGATAACTCCAGCAAGTGACAGCTTCATCTTGGGTGCCAATATTCTCCTCATACCCACTTTCATCATTTTTAGATCAGGTTCAATGTGTTCACTGTGATGAAGCTCTTATAAAGATTGCTGCCTCCACTAAGAGTGGGATACAGAGCAATAACGAAACTGCTGTGGTTTATCTCCCAGAGGTATAGAAGTAAAACACCACCACTTACCTAGAAAAACTGGGCTGTAAACTGTGACAGTTCAATAACAGCTTCGTGGGCAGTTCAGCTATTCCTACAGGAAGGCAAATTCAAGTCCTGGAGAGCACAGGAGACCAGACAGGTGAGGGCATGACCCCTCATAGTTGTGGTAAGTTAAACTTTTTCGGATCATCAGAAGAAAAACAGCCCCTTCTCAGCCTCTAGGACTAACACATTCAGCCTTCCCCAGTTTAAACCACTGGTACATATTTCAAACTCCAAGTTATTAATCCGATGAGCTGCAATTGAATGAATGCTAGTGTTTAAATGTTATAATCAGCCTTATTAAACAGAATGGGGCTATTATGTCTTTAATTTGCACCACAGAAGTCATTAGACAGTTTTCAGAGTGTATACCAAGGTATGTCCACCCTTGCTGATTCAGAACTGAAAGTATGGTGACACTACTGGTATATGTAAGCTAGCTTTGGTAATGAAATCTCTTTAGATTCACATGTATGAATCTCCCTGAAACCACAGATAGATTGTGGAACTACAGAGGAGATAGCTGAACAGTGTCTGCAAAAGCACATTGTATCATTTGCATTGTTAAGGAAAAGAAAGCAGCCTGCTTCTCAGTTTCTTTTTCCATGTTTAAGAGTATTTGTTTTTTGTTTATTTTTATTGTAAAATAATACTTCCAACTTTTAATTCTCCTTTCCCACGTCACAGAACCATGGATATTCCATAAGAGTCATCTACTTCACCTACACAAATTAAGGGAAGTTTCCAGTTTTTAGTACTTTGCAAAGGCATTAGCACTTGCTCTTAAGGCTTGCTTTTTCTTGTGCTTTTTTTTCCACCTCTGTACATGGCACGTTAAGATAGTTGGAAAAGCAACCTGGTGTTTACAGAACCAAAAAATAGCTATTATTTTAACTGAGCCTGGGAAACTGTCTTTGGTAGTGTCAGAATCTGGAAAAGTCACCTGTCAGTCAGCTAACTTCAGTGTGTACCACCTTGATCCGAGCAGAAACAGCTTCCCTGGTTACTATAGTTCCCAAAGACTTCTCCTTCATCGGTCATTAATGCGGAGCTATTGTCCTGAATTCAGCAGCCAATAGTGTAATTCCCATATCCACAACCACAGACAAAGCCTGACAGTCATTAATATACCTGAGCTCTGTATATTTATCCTGCAGTTGACCTAAATACATCTCTACCTGTTGCCTATCAGGAATCTGACAGTCTCATTCCCTAGAACAGTTCTGAGAAGTTAAGCAAGTTCAGTCACTCACAACTGCAAATAATTTTAATAACTGTATGATGGAAACGGTCACAGGAAACATCAGTTGTCACGCTCCTGCTCCACTGTGGGGATTTAAAGAATGAAGAATTTCTGGAAGGGATAACCTAGACACAAAACCGCCATGAAACCAGAAGCTGCAAATGTAATTGGAACCCAAGTCTTATTTCAGTTTTCAGTGTACAGATCCTTCTTCCTGTGTTATTGGGTCCTATTTATGCCTTAAGCTATTTTAAATTCTAGCTGTGCACTCCTTATCATTCCCCTCCCCTTCACCTTCTGCCCACACAACATCTGTGGGAGGGGGAGAAATAAAAAAGCATATGGAACTGATATAGATTGGTATTTTTAGTATTCCAGGACTAAATATTTGGCCTGGGTAGCTTAAGTAGCAGCTGTGTACTCTATCCTCTGAAAACAGCTGTTTAAGTAGCACAACATTCAGAAAGTCTGTAATGAAGGATGTGAACCCTTAGCTACCAACCACTAGGCTACTGGCTGATATTCTTTCAGACTCGTTTTGTAGTTGTTGTAAACAAACCCCAAATAAATATGCATCACCTCCAGCTCTAGTCACCTTCCTCACATCAGCCAAATTACAGAAAGCTTCAGAACTCCATGGGTTTTTTTTTCAGAGCACATCTGTAACAGTTTGTGGATACCAACTAAAATGGTACTTAGAAGTGTGAGATTCGGTATTGCTGCCTAACAGACAGAAAAACCAAGACAAAGGCAAAATTACTTTTTCCAAGTTTATACAGCATGTCATTGGCAGAATACAATTATAATTCAGAGCCTTCTGGGTTCTAATCCTATAATCCTCTTTCCAAAATCTATTAGCACAACCAAGTATGCTGTTCCAGTGATGGCTGTGAATGCTCCATTCTTTTGCACACTCCACCCCAGGTATCACAAACTGACCATTCAGATGACAACATGTGAATAATTCACAGCCATATTAAACAGCTCAATTCAAATTACACCACATCTCAGTTTCTAACTAGCAACACTAGATTCAATGGCTTTAATTCTGAAACAATTTTTCCTAATTGTAGGTCATTGAAATAGGCTGCTGAGACAGCCCTGTATAAAAACTTGTCTTATGCTAAACAGGGAGATGAAAACATAGCAATTTGTGTCCACCTTTTATGTACAGCAATCCTATCTCTGAATTCACGCCCTGTTGCTGAGTGTAGGCTGTATTTAATAGACATGAACCTAGCATGAGTACTCCATACTACTGCATTCAAAATGACTGGACGGAGCTGTTTCTAGGGACACTGTAGAAGTTGTATAAAAGACAGAAAAAGGGCAATGCTAAAGCCTCAATCGTTTATATGAGTGAGCCTAAAGCTCTGCAGAAACTTGCTGGGATCTAAAATAATTATTTTTACATTCTTTCCTGTAGACATCTATACATAATGGTTTACTCCACCCAAAAGGCAATGATTCCTGGGTATTGTCTTTTTTTTTTGATTGTTTTGGAAACTGTATAATAGTATATCATAAACGCCAGATAGGACTTTTCTGAAGGAAGATGAGGTTAAGAACACTCCCTAATACACTCTGAATGATCAATATTAAATGACAGTTTTAGACACTAGAACTTGGTTCTGCTGTAACAGCTTTCAACATCTAGAGGTTTGCGTTTTTAGAAAGATTATACTGTATACTGTAATAATGCACATGAACAGACTTTCTTTTCATTATGCTTTAATTAAATACAAATGCATCTCGAGAGTCTGATGATTCAGCTTTACCCTTACTAAATTAACAGAGAGGTGATTTTCACGGCTAAGGTAACAAGAGATCCTAAAAGTTGTGGCTTTCCATTTCAGTTCTCAGCGTCCACGATCAGAAGTTATAGCAAGGGCCCTGAGGAACTCAACCCGCTCTAATTTAAGGCTGCCACCTTCATCATTTGGCGATGTGTATCTCCAGCAGCCAGGTCCCAGATGTCGCTGGGTGGAGGACGAGGTGCCAGCGGCAGGAACATGGAAAGCCGGACTCGAGGCTAACACTGCGCTCACTTTCTGCCCTCCGGCGTCCCGCGGCGACGTCCTGGCCAGAGGGCTACAGCTGCCGCTGCTTGTGCCGGGGGTTGGTTTTGCAGAGCACAAAGAGCCGGCCCCGCCGCCGGACCATGAAGCAGTCCTTGCAGCGCCTCTTCAGGGACACTTTGCTCTTCAGCCCCGCGACGGACGGCGGCAGCAGCCCAGGAGGCGGCGGGAGGGCCAGCAGGGGCCGGGGGGCGGCCGTTCCGCACCACGGCGGCAGGGCCCGGCTCACCGGGGCGGGCAGTAGTACCGCCCGCCACCGCGGAGCCAAGGAACTGAAGGGCGAGCGGCCCAGCAAGCCGAGCGGCCCCGCGACCGCCCTGGGCAGGAGAGACAGCATGCTCTGCACCCTGCGGGACAGAGCACTGTGAGAACACACACCCCACGCCACACTACAGCAACAACCCTCCCGCCCCTCCTTCTCTCACCGTCTCTAGCCCCTAACGGAAAGCACTCAGCACTGACCGGCACAGCTCCCACTC
Organism: Melopsittacus undulatus; assembly: GCF_012275295.1. Lineage (NCBI taxonomy): Eukaryota > Metazoa > Chordata > Aves > Psittaciformes > Psittaculidae > Melopsittacus > Melopsittacus undulatus. The sequence continues at coordinate 65,664,694 of NC_047527.1, read as the reverse complement.
CCCACCTCGGGCCGCACACCCCCCACTCACCGCATACGCTCACGCCTCAGCCCGAGCGGAAAGGCGTGGAAACCAACGAGGGGCGGGACAAAGACGACTGCCGCGCCTGCGCCAGCCGACGGCGGGGGGATCACGTGTCCTGCCCAAGATGGCGGCGCCCGGAGCGACCTTCCGCCGCTTGCTGTCGCTACGACGGTCGCTGCCGGTGGCTGTCGCTGCTCGGCCTTACGGTGTTCGGACCTCCGGTACTGGCGAGCTGGTGACACACACCGGGCAGGTGAGCGTGCAGGGCCGTGGAGAGGGGAGGGCTGTACGGCGGTCGGTGTTGCTCCTATGTCTGCTGGGCGCGGCAGAGCCTGTGGAAAAGCACTGCCGGTGTTGCGAATGGCACGGTGGTGGGCTTCATCTGGTATGCTCTGCGGAAATCGGTGCTCTTGGATGATACGTAAGCAGAGATACGCGCGGTCTCAGAGAAAAAAGAGTTAATTTGTGCTATTATGTCCAGCGTGAGGAGGCCCTGCATATGGCAGGGGTTTGGAACTGGGTGATCTTTAAAGTCCCTTCCAACGAAAACGATTCTATGATTGTATGAATTGAGAGCAAGGTCCCTAACTGTTACCAAGTGCTGTGGTATGAGTCCAACGATTGACACGAGTGGAGAGTTGTCAGGTGGGAGGTACCTTGCTGTCAGTACCCCGGTGTCAGTGCCTTATAACTCCTTTTCATCTGTTCTTCGGTGTCAGAACTGAGCGTGAGAGCTGGGAAGGCTTGTGTAGTGTCTTGTAGAGATGGGAGACAAGCATGGCTGGTGGAGCTAATGCAGGAGGGTTCTCACTGTGCTCACTGAACCGAACATTTATTTATGAAACTTGAATTTCCTGCTTTGATCCACCTTACAGATGGCATTGTGGGATCAGGGAACAGCATTATAAGTAATTCTTTATTTGTCTCTGTTGTCAGAGCTAAAGCTTCTATTTACTGGGTTTAGCCCCGCCTCCCCCTTTCATTTCTATTTTCCAACCTAAAATGTACTTTACTGTGTGACAGCAATTTTCTGTGCAGAATATACATATAAGATGATGCTAATGCTCGGAACCGAAGAAACATTTTTAACTATTTAATCTTGACAGGCTGTAAGCCTTTATGTTATTTATTGTTATTGCTTTTAAAATCAATCAAATTTATTTTATTTCTTAGGTATATGATGAAAAGGATTATAGAAGAGTTAGGTTCGTTGGACGGCAAAAGGAGGTAACTCATTCTACTTTTAGTCATATTAGAGGGTGTAGTTTGAGGGATTTCTTATATCTGATATTGATGATTGATATCCTCAACTTGTGTGTTATTAAGCAAACCTAAACACCCAAAAAAACCCAGCAATAAAACAGCAAACCAACCAACTCCCAAAACCCCAACCAGAAAAAAAAAACAACCCAGAAACCTGCTAAAACCAATCTGGTATAGATTTTGGGTTTTGGTGGGGTTTTCATTACATTGAAAGTTCTAATTTTAAGACAGTTTATAGTAATTTCTGTGTACCTTTCTACTTTTTGGGAAATTCAAGACTTGGCCTGCACCTAAGTGCTTACATTTAGGCATTTGAACATCTTAAAATTGGACTTTCTATCTTAAGCATATATTTTAAAAAAATTTTAAGCTTCTTTTTAGTGCAGTTTATGTTCAGAAAATAACATAGCTAAATGCCTGTTGAATTGTGCTTCTACACATATGTTTAAATGCATGTTTAGAAGCTTTATCTGCTTCTGCATAGTTAAAATCCTGAGCTTTACCTAAACTGAGTTTTTAATGAGGCCACTTAATTTCCATAGCCTGGAGCACATTTGCTGAACAGTGATGTAACAGATAAAACTAAAATTTAGAGTATTCTGAAATAACGAAGCCTCAGAGGCAAAGTCAAGTAACACCAGCATCAGCCAAATGTACTGTGAAGTTACCTGGTGCACCTGTTGCTGCTACTTATCAATAGAGTGGGTATGTGAAATTATAAGTCCTTTAGCACTGAGTTCTCTCTAATGATCGAACAGTGCTGCTCCATTAGGCATCTGCTGGTCTTAGAGAGAGAAACAAAGATTGTTTCAGCTAAATTGTATTCTTCAACACCTGAGCATCAGATGAGTGCCTTAGTGTTAATGCTATGAACGTGTATATGTAGTAGAGGCATTAAATATAAGGTGTGATAGATTTTTAATGCAGTTTTGTGTAATTATTCCCTTCCTAAATTAGCTTGAAGTAATTATGCTGGGTTTTGAGATTTTGTATTGAGTATACTTCTTTATATCTCTACACTTGTGCTGTGTGGCAGAAATGAGGATTCTACACGGGAAATAGTTAAATGAAAATGTCACTTAAAATGCTGAAGTAGTTTACTTCTGGGAGGATAGCAGCAAAGTAGGTCTCTCCCAAATGCAATGGCTGTTTTTATGCTACTTCTGTAACTTTGTAGGAAACACTTCTTAAACCTAATTCTGCATAGGACATTGGTCCCTCTCATATGCCTTTGCCAGCAGCTGATTTCAGATGCTCTGTAGTAAGGATCACTCAGGGTTTTCAGTTCAGCCTGAATCCTCCTTCTCCAGTAAAAGACAAGCTTTAAGTCTGCTGAGCGAGGTTTAATGCTAGAGTTTAATTGTAAAATTGGAAAAAAAATTGCTTCTTAAATACTAAAATGATCTTCATCTGTGCTTACTAATGGGATCTCTCTCTAGGAGCTTTGCTGTTATTCCCTAGTGTGTTTCAGCTGCTAGTGTTTGGGTTTCACAGGCACATCTGTAGTCTGAATGTTGTACTGTGTCTCAGAAATGTTGTGAAGAGTGGAGTTATGCTTCTGATCTTGAAGCAGTGGTATGCAATGGTGGTATCTCCCTCTTCCTTCAGCATGAAATAAAGGATGCATTGTTTTGAGCATTATTAAAAGCAGCAGTAAAAATCATTGCAGGTTGGCAAAGATTACATGTGACTTGCAGATTCAGGCCCCAGCCTGCGAGATTCTTGATGTTCCCAATTTGCTTTAATACCAAAAAGTTTTTTTTGTTAACTTTATTTAGCTAGCATCTTCCTTACGTAAAGAAGATCTTGTTGTTGCCAAAACTGACTTTTCAACTGGTATACCAGAAATGAACATTTGGGGTGAATTCAGTTGTAGGCTTGGTGAAAGATCCTAAGTTGTTGTGTATAAAACTATATAAAAGTATCATTGTAGTTCTTAGCGACTTACGTTTTTCCTAAGGATCTCATCTTTATTCACATACCGGCATGTTTGAGTATTACACAGGGAGTATTAAGATAGTGCCTGCTTTGGGTATATGTATTATTTTATATATGTGCATGTATAACATTGCCTTTGAAAAAGCTGGCCCCTCCTGGAGCATGTTTACATGAGGGGTAGGAAGGGTTGTCTGCTGACTGCTGGCTCGGAACCTGTTGGAAGAGGCTGGTGCAGATGAGGGAGGAAAGCACTGTGGCTGAGTGCTGCAGGTCCTGCTGACACACAAGTTGCTGTGTCACAGATCTCTCCAGAGGTAGGTACATTTGCAGGTGTGACCAAGGAAAAAGCCGTACTTGTCACTGATGTGTGTATTCAGGAAGTGTGTATAAGATGGGTTTAGAGTGGCACATCTTTTCTGATGCTGAACAGTTTGCCTTTCTGACTGTTGTTATGCACCCTGTTCATGGATTCCTGTGCAGTGATAGAATAAGATGCATGCTGAGAGTCTCTAAATTACCAGCAGTTGTTTTATCTCACTCTTGACCTTACTTGTCCCACTATTATTTTTATCAGCAGTGAGTCTTTTGCAATTTTATCAGGTAGTCACTAAAACACAAAACAGAGGCAGTGTCAGTTAAATGTCATGTGTGCTTGGCTGCTTGGTCCTGCTCAACTCTCTCCTGAATCAGCTTAGGTCACATTGTAAACCTGAGCACTGATGTGGCCTGTGTATCAGGGAAAGGGATTACTTTTGACGAGTTGACCATGCCATAGTGACATGTAGTCACTGATCTGGCTTATAGCACAGCTTAAAAGTTGCTGAAGGAGGTGGGAGGAAACTCAGGAAGGAACTTCTCCAGATGGCTGTAGGAGAACTGCTTGTGGAGGCAGTAAATGGTAATTGGGTTCTGTCTGAGTAGGAAAGGTATCTCAAAGTTTCTTTTTTCTCTTACAGGTGAATAAGAATTTTGCGATTGATCTGATAGCAGAGCAGCCTGTGAGTGAAGTTGAAAGCAGAGTGATATCATGTGATGGTGGTGGTGGAGCTTTGGGACATCCTAAAGTGTACATAAACTTGGTAATATCTTTGTTCTGCATATAGGATATTTGGCCTGTAAATTCTTGTTTGCAAGTTTGTCTGCTTTTGGGCATGCTAGTTTAACAAAGTAAAAGGAGCTTGCGATGCTCATTTTATATAGTGCCTAATGTAAAATTAAGATTTCTAGTCAGAAGAGTTAGAGGGCTTCCATTTGAAGTGGCAGAAATTTCTTTTTGAAATTTTGGTTTGTTTGATATGACAGTAATTTTAATTTTTTTTAAGAGCTTAACTGAAATAGTGTGAGCAAGCAGTGCCCTGAGAGCAAAAAATAACATGCGGCTTGTATTTTCAGACACTTAACTCTAATTATTTAAATACCACTGTGGTGTAGATTTAGGATACAATTGCAGCATTGTTAGGAACATGCAGTTTATTTTGAACCTTGAAAGTTCAAGGAAAAGAAGGGGGGACCAGGGGACCCTAAACAAACAAACAAATCAACCCCTCTTTCAGTCTTCCAGAATCTTGGTAGTTCCAAAGATTAAACGTTTCAATCATGGTCAGAGAATCAATGAATAATAAATGTTGTCTTATCCTCCTGTTGACGTAGTGATACTTTTCCAGTGTATTCTTATTCTAGAGAGTAAAAATATTCAGGCTACTGTCCTGTGACCTCAGTGGAATCAGCGATGACTTGTTGCTTAGATACTGTTCTTTGGCAGACCCTGACTGCAAATGTCTGAAAATCTTTGCTTGCTCACCCAAAATTTAACGTTTGCTTAATATCGAAAACAGTGGTGGAGGGGAGCTGGGGTGCTTTAGTGTCAGTGTTATTGTGACTCTTAACAATAATCACAAGCATTTCTATTTTGAACAAAGTAAGAACTTTGTAATGATACATATTGCATTATTAAAAGTCAAATACTCAGAGATTCTAATTCATAACAATTAGGAAGCTTGTGTTCTTCAGTCTTAAGTTAACTTCTTCAGCACGCTGCATTTATATTGATTTGTTTGACTTGTGCCCTGCTCTTCTTGAAGAGTGCCTGAGGTTTTTTGTGAATTTTGTGATCTTTTTTTTTGTGTTAACAATCAAATTACAAGACGCCTGTGGTTCAGTTCTTGAAAGCTAATTTCAGCAAACAGGGATAATGGTATTAGACCACTTTGTTTCCCCTAGCCCTAAAAATTGAAATCCAGGCTTTTGGTGGTGGATGGTAGCCTGTATTTTTCACTTCTAATCCTGTATTAAGGAAGGGGAACCATTTCATGACTCAAATGATTATGTTGCTAAATAACAGAAGATCCCTGTCTTGTGTTTTGCTGTGTTAGGAAGGTCTGCAACAAGAGCTTGCAGTCAGTCACACTTCTAAATTAAAAAAAAACACGTGTCTTTTGGAGAGAGTAACATCTTATACAGTGGTAACTGCTACTTTTCTCCAAAATGTTTTCTTTCAGAATTCCTCTCAGAGTCCTGCTGAAATTTCCCCCTTCCTGCAGCTAACTCTGTAGCTTACATTACTGGCAAAAATTCCTGTCTAGATACAACTTGGAAATGCCAAATCCTATTCTGAATTCAAATAATTATGAAATGAACTTTTCAGAACATTGGAACAGAACTTACTTAAGATGTCCAGTTTGGGAGGAGTATGCTTTATTGCTGAAGAGATACCACGTGAATTGACTTTAAAATTGTACTGTTGAGATTAGACCTGGTAGCTAGAAGGCTGGCAGAGGGAAAGCTGCATAGGAAACAGAAATCAAACATAAACCTCATACCGTTGTCCTTGCTTGCACTGTTTCAAATAAGATTGAACTCTGTACTTCAGCTATATTGATCTATTTTAAGGTGGCACATATAAGTAAGACAAAATCTGTAATTTCTGACAGTGCTGTGAAGTGGAACTAGCAGCTCTTGTATTTTTATGTTTTTACAGGACAAAGATACAAAGACTGGAACATGTGGCTACTGTGGACTTCAGTTTAAACAGAAACATCACTGAAAGATTGTCCCTGCATGCTTGCAGATTTCTGTTCAGATGTTAGTGTTTAACTATAAATAAACAATATATGTTTAGAAACCCAAGATTAGTGTTTGTGTTTAGGAATGTCCAGCCTATAGCTTTTTAAACCTGGGTTGTCAAGTATGGGAGAGCTGAATGGTATTACAATACCTTCTTTGTGCTTAATTTGGTTTTCACGGAACAGATGTGTCCTGCCTTGTTTGGCAGGCTTGGAAGTGGCATTTGGCTGCAGCATGGGTTAGGTTTGTACTTGGTAGATTTGTGTTCTTGTTCAACACTGAATTGGATTTGTATATTTACTGCGGGATTAATTATTCTAGGTGTTTGTCTTGGCATTGTTTGACACTCTTATTAATTTGTTCGTGAACTAGTATCTATAGCTAGATTCACAAATGGAAGCACAGAGATACTACGATACTCAGCATTACAACACTTACTCCTGGAAGCAAAACTGTCAACTCTGAATTAAGTAGCTACACTTGCTACTTGATTAAAATAAACAGACAGTGCTTTAGAATGATAATCAGTATGAGCTGGAGAATTACCTAATTGGCACACATGAAAGGTGAGGACATAAGCATTTGTCCTCCAGTTGGGAACATAGAGTATAGATACCTGATTCTGTTTGGGCTTCACACCCTTGAAACATCTTTAGGAGCTAGGTTTTGTCAGACTCAAAGCAGGAATTGCTTTATTATGAGGAGAAGTTTTTACTTCTTTAATACAAATAATCTGTCAAAGAGAGCATCCATCCATCTCTGTGTAACACCATCTAGGCTGTATGAGGCTGGTTTTCAGACATCATCTACCTTCTTGCTTAATTTCAGTTATGAGCATTGCATTGTGTAAGAGTGACCCTTAAATAGGGTGTGTGGCTGGAGAGTGAGAGTCAGAGCTTTGGTCTTTGCTCCAGAGATCATTTTAATTTGTCAGTAACTGACTTTAAAATGCTGGTGATGGAACATGATCTCAGGTAGTAATTTCTGCTTGGCTGAAGTTTTAATGGGGAGTGATTTTAAACCTACTGTTTATATCACTATAATTAAATTGATGTGGTGGTATCAAGTTGAACCAAATTATGTGGGCCTACAGCTGCTTAACTTGCTTGTGTCAATTTATGGGTAAGTTGAATCAGCAGAGTCAGTCTTACAGCAAGGTCTGAACTATTCTGGATAAGTTACAGGTTTAGAGGCTATACTCACACGCATGTACACATTCATTCCACTTGTAAAAGCATAACCTCTCTTTCTGTTTCTATTCCCTCTTCCCCCTTTTCTCTGTTTCTATCCTGTCCATGGCTGCCGGTTTCAAGAGATCATCCAACTGGCCTTCATTCTTTGTCATGACTTAGGAATTACTTAGGAAGTAATACTAGAGCTAAGCATTGTAAATTCAGTACCAGTTACTGAGCATTGACTTTTCTATAAGCTCAGGGTCTGACAGAGGCTAGATGGCTGATACAATGGTTGTAGTTTCGTAATGTTAGTGTAGTGGTCAAATTCAAGAAGACTTTTAATTTGTGTTGTGCTTTGAGTAGCGCCTGAAGCATGTACAAAGATGGCAAAGGATTCTTTCATTCAAATGATCTGTCAACTGAGCATATATGAGACATTATGAATAGTCTTTTGGTAAGTCCGTATCATGCTCTAAATATAAAATAATCACTTGAACTTGCAGTGTCTGTCTTCAAATATAAATCCGGTTGCATTTTAGTCTGGCTCTCTACCAGTTTGTAGAGCATTTTGGCTGGCACAGTTCTCTCATGGTGTAATCATCTCTGCACAAAGACTTGGAACAAGTAATCATATGTGGTCCTCTTCCTTGGGCCTGTGATTTTCTTATGAATAATATATCTCCTTGGATCACTGTTGCTCATAATAAATTAACAATGTTTAAATTGGCACAGCATCTGCTGAGGACTCAGACAAATCCCATCCCGTTGGTTTCAACTATGGAATGCTGTTCTTCGATATTCTCCCTAAAGTACTTGTGATATGCGAAGCTTTTGACAACAGTGAAACAGAGAAGGTCTACTTCAATCTGCTTATCTTCACAGGAAAACCTGAGACCTTGCTTCCTAGAGTTTCCTGTGTGCCAAGTTTATGTATCCAGTTGGGAATGGTTGTTTGTATGAAGCTTTGCACTTTGAGCCACACCATCCACATACCTGTGGAAAGATCAACCTTGATGTGCAGGAAAAAAAAGTGATGGAAAGCAAAAACTTTTACCGTGTTCACAAGCAGATACATGTGAAAATGGATCTATGAGGACAGACTAAAGCACATATGCACCACATCAGCATTACAATTTTCAGGCAACAAATTCAGACTAGAAAGCAACATGGAATAAAACTTTCAGACTTAAATTCTATCAATCACTGTTTTGTTCCTTGTAGATAATTTATCCAAGTTGGAACTATAGTCTCTTACTTTCCGATAACCAGCTTGTAGCTTGTCTTAAAAACTGTATGTTGCCTTTACCTATTATAACCACAAAGGCTTTTTTTCCCTTTACTGCCACACGTGAAACTTTTCTTGGTGAAAATCACTTACATGTTTAAACTTTGAAAACAAATAAGGACTGTCTACCCTTTCCCCATATTACTTGGTAGCTGCAAGTTCTCTAATTAAAAACTAAAATAAATTTACAAGGTAAGTCCTGCTTGTTCATAAAAGCCAAAAGCACTACTACAGCATAATGTGCAAGCTCACCTTTTTAAAAACTTCTTTCAGTCCCATGGCATCTCATTGTACTCTGAAGTTGCTCTTGTAACAAGCTTCTCCAAATCAGCAGGTAGGATCCCTGTACTCTTTACTCCCACCTGCCAGTAATAATTGCACTTTTCATTTAATGCTATTGCAAGTACCAGAGAAAATACAGTATACCATAATAGCTATAGAAATATTTGGTTCTGTAATATCCACATTGTTGTCTTGCTTTGGTGTGTTCCTGCTACTGGTCTACATTGATTTGAGAGGCAATTCAATCTTTCTGTGTTGGTCTCCAAGCATGCCACCTAAATTTAAAGTTAGAGATCCCTGAGGAGCACATCTGACAATTCAATCTTGCCAATGGGATAACTGATCCGGAAAAAAAATGGCCCTACATTCACCTTGTCATAGAGTTCATGGTGCAAATTATGATGTGGCTCCCTCTCCAGAGGTCCATTGGAGTTGTATAACTAGGGAAGAACAGCAGTTTCGGTTTCCATAATCCGAGGTGGTACAGTAGACAAAAAAAAGAATTGAAAATGTGATAGGTTACATTGCTGTAAATGTCACTCTGTGAATGAGTTCACATGGTTGTATTTTTGTCAAGCATTGTTCAGTGTTAGCAGCACATGCAACAAGATGTGCCTTGAAGACTTTGCATGTCCACCTTGTGACAGCTTTCATTCCAGGCTTTCCAGACTCCAAACCATTTTCTGCTGACTGACTGCAGTGGGAGGTTACAAGTGGAATGTGATTAAATTTTTCCATGTGCAGAGCAGCTCATGGAGCTCAGATGTGTTTGAGATATGGTGAATTTAACTGACAGTTACAGGAACATTTTTCTGCATCTGAAAGTTATACAGTCATTATCAATTATTCCAGGTTTGCATTGCCATTCATCTCCATCCAAAATCATCAGTATTTGGGTGTCAGAAGTTGAGCTGGCAAAGCAAAAACTGCCATGTGGAAGAACAGATCATAGAAGTGCAACAGAGGGACCAGGGCAGTAACCTGTGCAGTATGGAAATTATGCGATGAAGTACTGGCAACATTGTCTTCAAGCTCCTCTTGTTTTTTTTTCAAGAGGCTGTTAGTTTCCCTCAGTGTGACCAAATGCTGTGAGAATATGCATAACTGCAGTTATCCGTATATCTTATGCTGATACAACATCCTGCTTTGGGAAGTCCTTGCAGTAGCCTGCTGTGCATGCATTTTTATTGATGCCCTGGCAACTGTGTGCCAGGACAAATGCTATCAACAGCATTTTCTAGTGGATGTGTCATTTTAGTGAGTGCTAGTTTTCAACCAAGTTCTTATCTCTAAGCAGTGTGAATCCAGTTGTGAAATGAAAACATTATCAGGCTTCTATGCTAATTTTCCCCCCTTATATCTCCAGTGGAGAAAACAAATTTCAATCTTAGAAGCCTGATGTAGTGTATTTACTTGGGACAGAACCTTCTGGTGATTTTCTTAGAAACAAGCTGAGTGATGTGCAGAGGGGAGATGCAGGGGCTAATGCTTGAATGTCCTGTCAGCTAGTCATTCATAACCATGAGGATCAGGAGCAAGGCTATTGCTTGTCTACACATGGGAGAAGCTTCTTACCTAATATTATTGATTTATTTATTGTTTTATAAGCTTATCTCAAGTGTATTTGGATACTTGTTCCTGCTGTTGGTCTAAGTTGCTCTGAGAGGCTCTCAGGTATGTTTCTGGAGGTTTAAAACACGTGGTCTTGGTGCCTATGAACTGGATGTGGTCAAATCTGGTATTTTCAGACCTGGTAATCGAGTTCCTCAGATTTCTGGATGGGAGTTTAAGTTGGCTCTGTTTATGTTTGAGGAGGATGTATTGCTTGGATTTTTGGGAAGGAACAGTGAGAAGTTTGAGCTGGCTGGGTTTTATTCCTAGCAGCCCTTGGCAAAAGGATTACTGACCATTTCTGTACACATGAGTGTTGCAACATAGTCCACAGTTGTTGTCTCCAGTTATGAACACTTGATGTCAAGCCAGAACACATGCTTGGGTGTATTTTGCTTGGTTTGTGCTCCTTAATGACCTTCCTGTAAGCAAAGCACTGGAGAAGTGTTGGGTCAGGAGAAAAGTATATATTAGGAATTATTTTGGAAAGAATAGTGTGAAACAGAAAACATTTATGCTGCTGCCTAAACTGTATTTTCTGTACAGTCCTGGTCCTCCTATTAAAAACAAACAAAAAGTGTATATTAGAATGGGGAAAAATCTTAGAGAAGGGCAAATAAGTAAAAGGTTTCTGTAGAAGGGAGGACAGGTCAAGTACTCTGTGACTCATAGTCTCTTTAGAGTTATGATAGAGATCTACGAAAAACTGAATGGTAGGGAATAGTTGGGTTGACTTTTGGAAAGATCAAGTCATGGTTATTTGTAAAAGCCAGAAAATAACGATGAGCTGATTCTTTTGGGAGTATTTAGTCAGGTTAAAAAGGAAAGTTGTGCTTTTTTAAAACAAAGTTGGGCATGCTACATGGAATTTTTACTTAGACTCATAGAATCAGCTAGGTTGGAAAAGACCTGTAGGATCATCAAGTACAGCCACTACCCTGGCACTGCCAAGACCACCACTAAACCATGTTACTGAGGGCCTCATCTACATCACTTTTGAACACTTACAAGAATGGTGATTTCACCATTTCCCTGGGCAGTCTGTTCCAATGCCTGAACAGCTTCTCAGTGTTCAGAACAGAAATTTTTCCTAATATCCATTCTAAACCTTCCCTGGTGCAGCTTGAGGCCATTTCCTCTTGTCTTAGTGCTTTTTACTTGGGAAAAGAGACTGGCCCTCGTCTCACTTTCAGGTAGTTGAAGAGAACAATAAGGTCCCCGAATCTTCTCCAGACCAAACAACCCCAGCTCCTTCAGCTGTTCCTCATCAGACTTGTGCTGCAGACCCTTCAGAAGCTTTGTTGTCCTCTGGACCTGTTCCAGCACCTCAATGTCTCTCTGGTAGTGAGGTGGCCAGAACTGAACACAGGATTTGAAGTTCAGCCTCACCAGTGTCAAATACAAGGGGATGATGCCTTCCCTGGCCCTGCTGGCCACACTGTTTCTGATACATGCCAGGATGCTGTTGTACTTCAGTAATGTTTCCCAAGGAATTCTGCCAATCAAGCATCCTAAACAGGCCAAAGTCAGCCCTCCAGAAGTCTAAGGTGGAGGTTTTGCTGACCATCTTCTCAACTTCTGCAAAGACTGAATATTCAATCATTTAATGATCATTTTGCCCAACTTACTGGCTTAGAGGTGGTTCTAAAGGAGGGCACATGAATTAAAAACTATCCCATGTTCAGAGGACATCTACTAGGACAGTAATACATACAGTGTAAAAGACTGAAGGAAAATGAACAAAATAGAAGGCAAACAAGACCAATAATGAGCATAGCTAAGGCCGATAAGCACTGAATTACTTTAGAATTAGCAAAAACTTTAACACATTGGTCTAATATGAGGGATGTGGTGAAATAGGTGATGTAAAAAGGTAAGAAAATTAAAATATGTATGTTCTATATCATGTAATTGTAATTTCCAGTAATAGGCAATCAAGGGATTGTTCTTTAGTAGTGGCTAAATTTAGACATTTTTAAATTGGCATGGCCAGATAATTAGTTTCAACAGGACTGCCCAATGAACTTCCTGAGTCATTAATGCTGATCTTTGATAAGCTATGAAATACTGGAAAAAAAGCACAAAACCAGCTAACATGCCAACGTTCAAAGAGGGTAAAAGGCATGACCTGGATAATTACATGTCTGTCAGCTTGACATCACTTCTGGGCAAAATAATAAGGAACCTAATTAATAATGAATTAAAGAAGTGTTTTATAATTAGTGCCAATCAACATGAGTTATAGGAAAATGAGACCATGTCAAGCTAGCATGATGTATTTTTGATGAAATTAGAAGTAGTGGTTGATAAAGCTAAAAGTGTTAATGTAATATCCACTGATTTCTGTGAGGATTAGACTTAGTAGTCCATATTTTGATTCAGAAATGGAAGTCTAGCATAATCAAGCAGCAGCACTTCACATGTTTTACATGCATTAAAGGATAGTTAATTCCTAGGTGTGAAAATGTCAATGTAAAATGAGACTCATTGCTGAAAGGCCACATTGCTCTTGCACTCTTGATGGCATACTTTCTTAACCCTATGGCGCTTAGCTTCTTATCAATGTCCTAAACCCCACGTAATAGCTACTGATGGTTTGCCAAGGATTGAAAGGTTGAACACTTGTTAAGTAAGGAAGAGGATTCAGCAGTAATACTATTTGCTCCCACTTACCCAGTCAGAGTTGGCACAAAGCTGCATGTGTTTCAATGCAATGACCCTTACAGGAAAAATAAAATGCTGTCCATATTTATTGTAAAAATGTACTTCTGTGAAGTGATAACCGTAACAGCCTCAGTTGCAATTTATCCTGTGCAAGTAGCAGCCTTAATAACTTCAGGTAGCAGGAAACAATGACTATTATATATGACTAGGGGAGTTTGTTGATCATCAAATCAGTTTGAGTTTCCAGTTCAATTGTGTGTCATAAATAACTTTTATGAACTTTGGAGAGATAAGTAGAGATGTATTGAGTAGGCATATCTTTCTGAATTTGATGTGAGTGCATTTGTTACTTGAATACTGTGTCCAGTTTGAGGTCTGTGGTTCATTAATTAATATGGCTAAATTAGAGAAAGTTCAGAGAAAGCCATGGCACTAATTACAAGAGTAGGAAATGTGTTGTGTAATGAAAGATCTAACAGGCTTCATCTTTGCACTTCTTCATAAATGAGGTTAAGAGGTGACTTGATGAGGGTCTACCAGTACAAATACAGGGAACAAAAACCTTGATAATGGCATCTTTAGTTTGGCTAAAAAGGGTAAGATGTAGTGGCTGGAAGCTATAGATAAGCAAATTCAGACAAGGGGGAAGGGGGCTTCACAGTGAGTGATTTACCAAGGACTGTAGTAGATTCTGCAGCACTCTTGCCTCTTATTTTTAAGGTTGATATTTGTGAAAATGTGTATTAATTGAAACAAGGTTGAAATCTGGAAGCTATTATTTATGACCTGTGTTACAAAGGCAGTGGTTCATTCTCAGTCATAGAAATGAAATATGTATCAGGCCGGACACACTGGTTCCATTGAACAGTGATGCTGTTAAAAATATCTTCCAGACCTTGTTCTGAGTAAGGCACAGGAAGGACTTGAACTTTGTTTTCCTAGAAGTCTGAACGATGAGGACTTGAATTCTGCTGTTGCAAAAGAATCTCTTGCTTATAGCTGTGTGGGAAAAGGCCAAACCTCAAATCCTGATGTTTATCCTGATGAGGGATTGTCATCATCTGCTCGGCGTCTAACAAAACCAGACAAAACTAAAGTAAAAGGAAGTCAACACTTTAGGATATGGTCAGTTAGAGGACTTCATATCTCTTCTCACTTGAGAGAACATGGGTGAAATCTGCACTACGTTTTGAGATGAAAATGAAAAAGGATTGCTCCTATTCAAGCTTAAGTCCCAGCTTCCAAAAGTTACGGTAATTTGGTTTTTGTCAGTATTGCTTTTGTGGTGCTCTTGATACTCTACCAGATTCTGGAATGACGAGGCTTGTGCTTCTGTAAGCTTTGCTTACCCTCTTCAATGCCACTCTGGATTACAGTGGCTTCTCAGGTTTTCCACGGCTGTTACGAAGTAGCAAGCATTCAGTTTCTCCTGTGTTGGATAATAGCGTTTTCCTCAAGAACAGCCCTGGAATGAAGTGTTTATTGTTTAATCATGAAATGTCTGATGTTGATGTCAATTAGCATAAATTAGAAATCATCACACGGAGACATTTGGGGGGAGCCCAAGACAAAATTAGGGGAACCTGTACATCCTAGTGTATCTAGTACATCTATATTAATGCTAAAAGCAATTGGAAGGATTTTTAAAGTATATTTTAAAACAAACAAACCAAAACAAAAAGCAAACAATAATTCCTCATAGAGAGTTTAAAGAGAGAAAAATACCAGAGTCATTCAACAGAAAGAAAATGTTTAACAAAAAATATCCTGTGATTGAAAATCAGCTGATATTTGTATATATGCTGATGAAACATGCTCTACTCCAGTGGTAAATGGAAAGGATGTAAGGCATATACTTCAAGTAAAGACCTTTAGACTTATAAGACTGGATAACATTGAAAACAATTGGCTGAGGAGCTTTCAATGTCATTGATATTGACAGGTCTAACTTCTTGGAACACAGGTAAGCCTTCAGAAAAATTTGAGAAAGCCAATATGGTAATATTTAAAGTTGCTGTTGATGGCAGCATCTTGCTGGTCATTCTTACTGTTTCCTGCTCCATTAAAAGAATTATTAGCATCTGTTATTTTACCTCCATGAAGATTTTTGTATGCTGTATCCTATAACCTTTGTTTTCTTTTGCTAAGATGCATAAAATGAGGGTTTTTTTTTTACTCAACACTCAGCAATTTTTCAACACCTTAAAATATGATTAGCTACAGCGAATATAATAATGTGGAATTAAGCACATTGCTGCTGCATGCAGAAATAAAATAGCGGGGAGAGAATCCCCTTTGTATTTAAGGGAACAGATTCACCTTCCTGGATAGGGTAGTACTGGAGGCTTATGCAGACTTACTTGTCCACTGTGCCCTCTAGGTCTTCATTCATTGCAGTTCTTATGCAGTATATTTATTCTGTATGCTAGTTGTGTTCTTGATTGTGTGACCTTGCACTTGATTGTATGAAATTTCATTGAGCTTAGATGCGCTTAGCTGAGTAGTTCAAATCACTTTGTAAGCAGTTCTGTCTCTGTCTTTTTTTTCACTCCTCTGCAAATATTTGCATAATAAGACATGGTTTTGTATTTCTTTCTAATTCTGGATAACTGTTTTGTTTGGTGTCAGGCCTTGCCTAATGAGAAACATTCTTGTTTGACAAGGATCTTCTCATTTGGAACAGCTTTTTGAAATCTGCCATCTAGCTATTTCTAATTTCATCTAATCATAGAAATGTAACAATAGGCTAAAACTTTTCCTAATGTACTCAGGGCATTTACTGGCTTTACATCTTTTACAATATGGATTTTTCTTTGTGTCCTCTGTTCTCTAAGGCTTGATTAATTTGAGTAAAGCATTTTCTCTATTCCCTGTTTTATCTTTTATTTCAGTTGCTTTGTTATGATCATATGCATTGATAGTTTATGGAGTTATTTGTGAACATGATCTGCTACCCCCTTTTAAAGCAAGCTTTTATCCAGTGTTCTTAATTGACTAAAAATGCTAAAAAATTCAGGGTTGTTTTTTGTTCGGGTTTTTTGGGGGGCTTTTTTTTTTTTTTTTTTTTGCAATTTTGCAAATATTCGTAAGTACGTGTTTGTGGTGGAGGCAGTAAGACCCAAACCAGGATTTATTTACTTATTTATTAGTTCATAACAGGTGAAACCCCTTATTTTCCACCTTGTGACTGATTTTTTTGCAGTTCTCAAATTCTGAATACTTGGTTGGTGGCAAATGTTAGCAGAAGG
Source organism: Melopsittacus undulatus (assembly GCF_012275295.1). Classification (NCBI taxonomy): domain Eukaryota; kingdom Metazoa; phylum Chordata; class Aves; order Psittaciformes; family Psittaculidae; genus Melopsittacus; species Melopsittacus undulatus. The sequence continues at coordinate 65,648,141 of NC_047527.1, read as the reverse complement.
TTGGATAGGGCTGCTTTCTTACGGTAAGAGTATCCTGTTGTGTAAGGTGTGCTTAGGAGCACAAGGGCTGACAGTGAAAATATTCAAGTAATGAGAACAGACATCAGAGCTTTGATTCCTTTGTTAAATGTTCTAAGAACTTGGCTATTATATAGCTAGGGTAATGACAACTGAGGTAGAAACTCAAGCTGTGTTTTTTGGACTCTGAATACAAACACATGTGCCCCCTTCCTCCCCACCACTTCTCTTTCTTTCTGTCTTCAGCTCACTGACTGTTGCCAGGCCAAGTCTATAAGTAGATGTGTTCATCTTCTGCATCTTTTGCTATATAGAAAATATTAGCACTAAGATTTCTGGTCTTGGATTTGGGCATGTGATTTTTATGTGCTGTAATTCTATAATTGCCATGTTCTCTGTATCCTGTCTAGTTTTCCGAATAAGGTCTTATATTAAAAAAGTACAGAATAAACTTCCTTTCTTCCTTTCCTTTACAGCTATTTAATATTATGTAGAAGTTGGAGAGTATGCAACAAAACCAAACTGGTCAGTATGAGAGAATAAGCTTTTCATATTTTCTTTTTATTTCTGTTTTTTACTTTCTGTACTGTCTTCATTGAGTTGTGCTCATTGTATGAGGATTGCACTATATGGATATTTGTAAAATATTTTTACAAATATATGGGTAGCATTCCATGTTGGTAGATCTTAACTAGTTACAAAGCAAACATGATGCAGTATTTTGTTCATTAGGAAGGGTGGGAGAAAAGAGCCTTATTCCATTCAAGTCAAAACATATATGTGTATTAGGCAATTGGAAAATGTTGAGGTGGGAAACAAACCCACAGTGATTTAATACTTTTTTTGGTAGCTTGCCAGTGATGCCAAGGGAAGTCACATTGTCAGCTCATCACTCTGAACCCCATGGTACTATCTGAAGTGCTTCATGTATCATTCATTACAGCAGGTAGAGGGACAGTGAAATGTGGTTCACTTTAGCAGTAAACTCCTTTAGGACTGTTTGCTTAAGTGACTTAATGGCTTATTCTTAATGTTCCTTTCTTTTATCTTGAGACCTCATAACTCAAAATGACCAAAAATAATTCAAATTCTTCTTGGCAGCAGGTCACCTGTGAAATATTTTCTGTCCAATTTTATTACTTTTGAATACAAAATGCCAAGAAAAATGTGTGTGCATGTTGGGGTATAGGAAAGATTTAGAGGTATATACATCTTCTGTGTACATCTATGGCTCCTGTATATCTTCCGTATACTTCTGTGGTTTTTTACAATGGTGACAAAGAAAATGTATTTTAAATCATGTAATCTGTACCTCATTATAGTCTGCTCCATTTTAGAAGCATGTAAATCTTGACATAAACCATTCATAAGTGACATAAAAGTAGAAATGAAAGAGAATTAAAGACAGTGAAATGTACTGGATAGGGAAAGAAGTAGTGAAAAAGCTAGTGAGTGTTTGGGGGAAAAGAGCAGCAAACTTTGCTCTATGTTTTTGTCTGATTTCTCCCTTCTGCCGCTGTAATACAGAAAATACCTATGCAGGTTACATGGAAGACCTTAAAAACTTAAAAAAAATGCCTCAGAACTGTCTAGAAGAATAATTGTACTTATTCTCCATGCATATTTTAAATTAAATAATCAGAAAAGGTAAATGAACAGTCAAAATTAACATTTTATGTAACTAGGATATGCCCAAACAAAAATTCATTTTTAGGTAAATTGCAGTTACGTGTAGCTATAGAAAAAGTGGCAGATTCAAAGATATTGATGTCCTGGGCTGTGATCAAGGAGATAGAAGTTAATAGTCCTTCTCTGTAAGACTCTGGTATAACTCTGTGTAAACCAAGACAGATTAAATACAAGTCTGACAAAAGGAAGACAAGCAAAATATACGTAATCATAGCATCACAGAATGTTTCACATTGGAAAGGACCTTAAGATCACCTAGTTCCAACCCTCCTGCCGTGAGCAGGGGCACTCCCTCTAGACCAGGTTGCTCAAAGCCCCATCCAGCCTGGCCTTGAACACTTCCAGGGATGGAGCATTCACAACTTCTTTGGGCAACCTGTTCCAATGCCTCACAGTAAAGAACTTTTTCCTTATATCCCCCCTGTTTAAGTTTTAACCTGTTACCCCTTGTCCTGTCACTGCAGTCCCTAATGAAGAGCACCTTCCCAGCATCCTTATAGGATACTGGAAGGCTGCAATGAGGTCTCCACGCAGCCTTCTCTTCCCCAGTCTGAACAAGCCCAGTTTTCTTAGCCGGTCAGGTGATGAATAGCAAGCATCTGTAGCTGTTTTCTAGGTTTTGGGTTTAATTAATCAAACAAAATGAAACCTATTTATTAGTATTTTGTAGTCTACCTATTAAGAGCAGTTAATGGGAGAAGTACCAGGCAGCTGCTGGAGGCAGAGCAAGAAGTACTGCCACTTTTCTCAAATCTGACCCAAAGCCTGACTGTAAGACTGCTGTTTCTCTCCTGTACTCCTCTCCCTTAAGATGCTAACTATTCTCACACAATACTAAAGGAAGCATCCTATTTGCATTTAAAAGAAAAAATATCAAAACAAAATCACAGTGAATTTGCTTTAAAGCTGGTAGTCTTAAAGCCTGTATGTTCCTAACCTTCTTCTATTTGTTTTAAGCATATTAACTGATTTGTTTTCATAATGAAAGCTTAAACAGACTGGGTAGAAATCTGCTAAAAAATAATTCTGCTACCATTAACAAATAGCTTGGTCAGATGTTGTATCCATCTTAATAAGGAATTTTGGTATCAGCTGTGAAAATTCATGGCTGTTCAAACACCCTTCATTCCTTTCTAGCAGTGTGGCCACTTCTGGATGTCAACCCAGTTTCTTTCAATAGTTACTGGAACTATCTTTTGTTTCCAAATGGGATTTTTTTGTGGTTACTGGATGAAGACTCAGGAATTCTATTCACAGGTGAACCTGATCACGCTGGGCATTTTGCACAGCTTAAAAAAAAACACCCAAACCCCACAGTGATTTCCCTTCTTCTGTCCGTTTCACAGAAGTAACACCAACGAGTAGTAGTAATTTATATTAGAAGAATATTAATTGCTCACATTGGCCTACTTCTCAGCCCTGCCTAGACCCTTCTGGACTGCATCCTTTCCTTCAGGTGCATAAATTGCACAATGTAATTTTCATGGCTTGACCCTAGCTGGCAACAAAGCACAGCACAGATGTTTGTTCACACCTGCCTGAGTGGAATGGCAGAGGCAATTGGAAGGGTAAAAGTGAGAAAACTCATAGGCTGAAATAAAGACAGTATTGACAGGTACTCCTGGGTCAAACGCTCCTGAAATGCTGTTGTCACCATCTCATGCAAAGGAGCCTGGATGGCTGGGGTACTGCCAGCTGACCCCTATGGAAGGTGGACCCACTGCCATCAATGATTCCTCTTGAGATGGACATCCTGGGCCTCATACCATGTCTCAGCAGATAGATAAGTCAGGGACCCATGCTTTTTCTCTTGTGTGGCCACAGCTGTGCGCTGGACAACATCAGTCGTGTGAGCACGTCATTACTCACGTGGCACAAGGGGGCATGTTTTTCCTCCTGCTGTGCTTGTCCTTCCCTGTGGGAAAAGGGAGGCCCAGCCAGCCTGCACGAGGTCTGCTAGCATTCCATAAAGGAGTTATTTATTGCCAAGTATGGTGTGAGCCCTACTTTCTCTTTCCCTGGCCCAGCCCCTGGATCGTAGAGGGATGCCAGCTCTTGCACAGAGTCCCCTAGAGGGGGCAAGAGTGCCTATGTATTCCACTCCTACATCCAGATTGTTTATAAAGACAGTGCTCTTTAAAACAGAAGAGTCCCTAAAATGGAGCTCCAGTAGCAAAAGCACTTCATCTCCTTGCTTCCCTTGGTCAGCTATATGGTGACCTTGTCATACAAGGAAATTTAATTAGGCAGGACATTACCCTTGTGAACCCATGCTTGCTATGGCCAGTGAGAGGATTGTCTCACGCATTCATCAGTAACTTGGAAAAAATGGGTCCATTGCCTACAGCAGGGCTGGGCAGGGCTGGAGTCTTGTGTTTGGTCTTTTAGCCAGCACTAAATGTAGCCAGCAAACACAAAATGTCCTTGTTTTCCCCATCAGCCCATTCTGTCGGATGAGGGGACTGAAGGAAGCACAGTGATGGAGTCAACAGCACATCTCGGCTTGTGCATATTGTTACTCTGAGCTGGCTGTAGTGGTCTTGGTGATCCTGATAGCTGCATTGGGAAGAATGCAGCCAAAATGCTTCTGTTTGCTGGAGAAGTCATAAGCACATTTTGGTTATAGATCTGCTACATGTTGCAGGTGAGAAAGCAAAAGAAAACTGCTAAAGTGAGGCGAAAAGGAATATAAGATAAAGATGTGAAGTGCAAGGCATTCATGCTAGAGAGGGAAGATAGATACAGTAAAAATTGAGGAAGAGGGAGGGAAAATGAAGGAGAAATGTCAAAGTTATCTTTGTCTATAGAATGCCAGAGGCTTGGGATGATAGTGAGAGATAGAGGGGCATTCTTGTGTCCTTTTAAGAGCTGCTGGGGCCAAACATAGTAAAGGTATATGTACCAGCTGGGAAAGACTTTGCCTGTGTGACCAAGTATGGCTGTAGCTTTATATTAAGAACAAGTAAAATGTTTTTCATTCAACATTTCTCGTTCATAAAATGCTTAGAAAGAGAACAGAAATATGATTTTGTCCATATGGACATGTCCATGTCCATAAAATACAGTCCTCACATAGGAAGCTCAAGTGATGAAGTTTGCCTAATGTGATGTTTTGATTTGGCATATCTGGTGGGAATTAGGAATTTTTTGGATGAGAAATTACTTTAACTTGAAAAATGGCATATTACCCCTTTTAAAAAAGTAAATTAGTAAGTAGTTTTGCATGCCAATAAGGAGTAAAATCCAACTACATGAGACAGATGTTGGTGTTTCTGGACACACTGTAGAAACAGTGATTTCACAAACCACTGTGAGTGCAGACTCAGTATTGGTCTAGAAGCATGAGGGGTTCAACACAAAGAAGCACCTGAAAAACATTCAGAGAGGGGATTAAGAAAATGAACACAACAGAGGTGAAATAGAAATGCTGCATGAAACCAACTGCTTCAGATTTCCTTTGTTAATATTAGAAAAAATGAGCAAACATGAGATTTAAAAGTAGAGGAAAAATATTTTCATATACAATATATAGTAAACTTGTGAAAGTGCTCAGTCTGAAGTACAGAATTAAAGGTAAACCATAGCTTTTTGTAGAAGCTACTCTTCATTCAGAAATGTCTTTATCTGTTGAAATACAAATGCTTATATTTACTCTTGACAGATATATATTTAAGAACTTTTTCCTTGTCTTGCTTTTCTGTTGCCTTTTTACCTTTCCCAGAACTGGTAGTACCCCGAGTCCCTGCTAGATGGCATGGCAAGCCATCACAATAATAATAATGTGATAAGGTAGATGTACTAGTATGTTCTGTACAGCAGTGAAGTCAACTGCTCAGCCATCATTGTTCCTTTCCCTTTTTCATGTTTTTAATCATTTTTTCCTATTTATATATGGGAGATTATGGCTAGGCTTTTAGTTTCTTATTAATAAAAGAATAAGAAGAGGTAAATTTTGTCTTTCTCCTGTATGGATGACAGGAGAGTAAATCAATAGTGCTTGTAGCTGTATTTCAGAAAGCACACTTGAGTTCTAATAGATGTTCTTACTGCTTTTTCTGTCATTCCTGCTGTAGTAACTCTATGATCCAAGCCTTAGCAGTGTGCTGTTCCCTCCCTCATACCCAACTGCAGGTGAAACTTTCCCCTTGGTCCCATAAGAACTTGTGAATCAATATATGCTGTCCTGCTGCTCATCTCTTGCTGGCTTCATAAACACCACGCTGAGATGAGGGCATGATATTTGAATGTTGGCACTAACAAAGCAAAAATTCAGTTTTACGTTCAGTGTTCTCCCTTTGAGCATGTTAAAACCTGATTCCCCTGTCACCTCTGTTAGAGTGAAATCAAGAGTAATTCCAAATAACTCACGGGGGTGACACTTGTAACTGGTGTTAGGAAAAGCAGAATTGGAGTGCAAAAGATCTACATGGGACCATTTTCAAAATTACAGTTTTAAATGGATTTTATAGAGCATTGTTTTAATTATTGCTGCCTTACATTGTAATTGCTTTAAAAAAAAACATGGTAAATGTAAGAGGGAAGGACCAAAGATAGATAGTATAGGCATGGATTGGCTATGGGCATATTATCTGTACTAGAATTCATTCAATATCTGCAGGTGTAGATTTACAGAAGCAGATAAGGGCACAGTAATCCCCATCTCTGTCTCCTTGTGGCTCACTGGGAGCCTGGGTATCCACAGCACAGCACTGCAGTTTCTTCTTAGCATCTTGGTCACAGATGCAGATCGCTGAAGGGGATCTGTGACACCATGCAGCAGCTGGCGAGTGGGAGCCTTGTCCTGGGTAGTGTATGGTGGGGCAAGAAGGATCATGCCCCAGTATGTGATCAGGTGTGCAAGGGGTAAAGCTCATCTTCTGTCCCTCACCTCTCCCAGTCACGTGGGACTGCATTAGCCCCTGCTGCAGCTTGACTTGGCAAAGCACTCAGACACCGATAAGAGAGGCTACAATATTAAAGAGGTTAATGTGTAAAGATGTCATGTAAAAAAATAATCCATGCTCTCTTTTGACCAGAATGTAATAGAAAAAGCTTTCCTACACTGTAGCATTAGTAATTCTGCACACACAGAGGATGCACAGAGCTAGTGAGTCTATTATAAATAGTGCTAAGTTTACCAGTTCTGGTTTTATTTGTTTTCCTAAAGAACAGGTAAGCATTAACAGACTCTTAACTTGTGATGAATGAATTATCTTGTGCCATATTTCTGGAAGCATCTAACTAAGGAAAACTCTGGGGAAACAACTACTTTGTGTAGTAAAACCAGCCTATTTAAAGGCTGCACAAGTAATTCCAATAGTGTTAGTGCTGAAAGTATTACAGTGCATGTAAGCAGTGGATATGAAAATATGGTATTGCACTGTAGAAAATGCCCTGGAGAAGCAATATGTGATTATAGAGTCTGAAGGATCTTTTCTGTGAGTCTTAATGTGAAATCCTTATGTTGTTCAAGTCAGTGGCAAAGGCTGTGCAATGACACCTGAAGGGATAATCTGGGGCATATAGCCAGTGTATCAATTACTGATACTGTTTTTCATTAGAAAACTATTTGAAGCAATGTATACTTCTGTAGGTAATCCTGTAGATAACAAGGGCTAGATGTGCAAAGAGACTTAAGCATCCATGTGTACCTTTTGGTGCATAACTCTAGTTTTAAGGAACTAGAAAGATTATTAAAGCCCCAGTTCAGTGGCTAATGGGCATGCACAAACATATACCCACAGCCAGCCTGATTAGGAACCTTCTTCATAATGACCTCAGCTGAATTCCCACCAGGTTCAGTCCCCTTCAGCTTAACCAAAGGAAGAGTCTTCAAGGGCTACCTTGCAGTGGCTATGGTTATTCTCCATGTACCTCTTCTCAGATTCATTACTCCATGTAATTCAGAGGAAAGACTTGAGCCCAGCTCTTCATCTGTACCAGAGAGAATGCTGCAACCTCTTGGCTGTCAGATATTCAGAGGGGAGGGGAAGAGGGTGGGGAGCTGTCTTCTGTTAAAACTCTTCCAGTATATACAAATAATGACAATTCATTACAGGAGAGACAGAGATTGATGACATAGGCATGTAATTAGGGCTATCACCTGGGAAGTGGGAGAGTCAGGTTCTGGTCCATGCTCCAATGAATATTTAATTATTAACATGAGATGGAACAGCTCTGTCAAGTCTGGGAAGGCTGCACCTGCAATTCTTCAATGGTTTTCTGCTGCAGGCAGTCTCCTGGCTGGTAGGAGAAGTGGATTGAGTCCCTTGTTTCCAAATTAATAAGTATTTCGGAGCAGATCTTTCACCTTCTGAGAGCACTCTCCAATGAGCAATGTTATAAGATTGCAAGGATTTCAGTAGCTTTTATTTATTTTGTGAGAGGTCAGGAGTCTTTGGCATTTAATTCAAAAAGAGATTGAAAATTTTTAGTAAACCCTAACACCTCCAGGAGGGCTTCCCTTGTGTTCTGCCATGGTGGCCAGAAGTGGGGTGTGAGGGCCCAGATCCCATAATTTCTGTGAATTCCTAAAGAAAAGCAAAAGAAACAGACACAAAATCTTTTCAAGCCTTTCCTATAGGTGGGGAATCAAAATGTTGGGGTGCAAGGTTTGGTTTCAATGAAATCTCTGCAGAAATTCCATTTTCTAGTAGGAATGAAGTGAGAGGCAAGCTACAGCCCCAGGCACTCCAAGGTCAAGCTAATGAATACTCAGGGAGGAGGGGGAAATTTCAATTGCCTAAACAGGAGTGTCAAGTATCACTTTTGGTATTGGCTCTGACATTTTAAGCCTGCCTGGCCTCCACCTCCTGTTTGTGAGGGAGTGGATCTCCCTGAAGTCCTACCTCAGACCTGCCAGCCCCATGCAGATGTTGTGGCTGCCCCGGGGCATCTCAGATAGCATGAGGTGACAATGCTTAGGCAGCTGAATCTCACTCATCCTGTCTGTCTTGCACATCCGATACCTCTACCCTCTGAGGGCAATGCAATTCCTCTTGTCATTCTGCTTCAACAGCAAGACCAGTGGCTACTAATGTGGCCATCTGTCTCAATCTACACAGTGGTTAAAATTGTTCTGCTATTGCAGAGGAAGGAGCAAAAACCAAATCACTTTGAAAACCCCTGTCACTGCATAGCTGGTCCTTTAACACTTTCACTGATACAAAGCATTACACTTCCCTTTTTATTGCTCATAAAGAAATTTAACAGTCTACAGTACAACTTTTAAGATGCGGTTTGTAAAGACTGACTGTGTTTAATAGGTGTGTATTGGAAATACATAACTTTCTTTGCTATTACTATTTTCCTTACCAGTTGTATCAATATTTTTGTAATTAATTTTAGAAGGTTATGATGTAAAAAAAGGAAAGAAAAAAGAGAAAAGACAAATTCAGTTCTAAGAGATCAAAAAAGACTGAAATACATAAGAGCTTCACACTGGAAAAGAATAAGACAAGAACAAGACAAGTAAAAGGGTAATGGGGAAAGATACAGATCAGAGATGTTCTGCAGGATGTGTAAATGCAGTATATTCTAATAGCAGGGAGTTTCAGTTCTCAAAGGCATGTAGCTTTGCATCTTGTATCATTCTGATTTCTAATTCATCTTGATTGTCTTCTATTTGAAATGCTCTTTGTCCTTAATAAAAGCAGATTTGGTAAGATTTGCTATTTCACTGGATTTCACAATCTGGATTCACGACGTGAGTGACATATATCTGTCTATGAATTACATTTTACTAAAAAAAAAATCCATTGTAATACAAGCACTTCCTTCCCTCCTGCTTGCTTTAGTAATACTGAGAACCAGGAAAAAAAAATCACAGATCACACTGGTACAAAAAGGCAGGAGTGACTGAACCTTTTTGTGAACAATGTTCTACTAAGTGCTCTGTTTTACAGATAGTTTCTATTCAGTGTGAACATGGATTCGAGATTGATTTTTTAAGAAGTTGTTTGGAACTACTTGTTACCAGTCATTCCTCTTGGAAATGCCACCCAAGCCTTTGGAGTTGTGTGCCAGGCCTCTTTTGACTGTGTCTGTTGGCTGATGAGCTAGCTCCAGTCTGAGGCTACTGCTGAGCACAAACCTTGCTCATCCTCCTCAGGATCATGTTCAACCCTTGTGTGTCAATTTGTAATCCAAAGCTCTGTCAGCTAGTTGCACTGTAGAAGGCCAAGCCTGGATACAAGCTGGCAATGAGTTTACACTCACCTGCTGTCCTATGATCAGTATAGCTCTGACAGCTTGAGCTTTGCCTGCCCTCACGCTCTTGCCATTTCAGTACTGCTTTGGGAGCTGTCTTTCTTTTCCAAACAGCCATGTGAGCACCAGGTATCTACAGGGCTCCAGTCTGGTGCACTAAAGAAAAGAGAGTATTTATTAATGTCTTGAAGCATTTCTTTCTGATGCAGAGTCTTACTGCTAGTGGGGAACCTATGGACAAGGCAGGAGGCTTAGAAAGCTCATTGACTAGTTGGCAAGATAACAGTGGTGGATTAAGGATGACTGCTGGTAACTCCTGGGACCAGTGGAATAAAAGCTGTTGAAATAAGCTGGTAGACCTATCCTGGCAGGTTTTTGACATTAGGAGAGTAGAAGGGTGGTTTTGGTGGTCAGCTACCTACTAGCCATGGAGCTACTCAGGTAATGTAGCTGAGGTACTTGGCTATGTACTGTCACCATGTACTCAAGTAATGGGACAAAGACAACCTTCTCTCAGTGACCTAGATAGAAACAAATAAAAAGGAGAGCAGCACCCTGAGTTTTGGACGACCCTGTAGATGGCCTGTGCCAGCAGTGCAAGTCCTAGCAAACTGTGGGACCACTTCATGGTAGTGACCTCAAAGTGGCCATTAAAATTTACCTTAGGAAGGATGAAATAGCGATGATGAGGGTCAGACTGAGAGCTCTTACCTGCCTTTTTATTTTAGGTTTAGGGTTTTTTTTTCTCATCTAACTCTTGGAATCAGACGTTTTCTCTTTGCTGAAATGCTCTGAAATTCTCTCTTTCAGCAACTAGGATAAAATACTCTGACTCCACATGGGCAATTTCAGATCATAATGTTAAGAGATCGGCAGAAAATATTATTACTGAAGAATGGCAAGGGTTTGCATTTTAAAGACAGGCAATGCCTCTCCTCTGCTTGCTTAATTGACAGTGATAACAGAAAACAAGTCAGACACAGGCTGTGAAACTAAAATGCTGTAGAGGGCTCTAAGTCCTCATACAAATCTCTGGAACTTTTCTCATTATTGCATAGCCTGTTTAGTAAGGGAGTAAGGGTCCAGGCAAGTGGAGTCAATGCAAAGATGGGATTTCTGTCTAGGGACAAGATAAAAACTGTTTGGGTTTTTTTTTCTGAAAAGAAATGAGACTCTGAACAGTGTTTGAGAACGTAAGGAAAATAATTCTGTAGCCTAATAACTGATCATTTCATCAGTTTGGGGAACCATTCAATAGTGATTGAGTAGGAAAGAATAAATTCAGAGAATCTTTTCTGCTTGCTCCTCCTTTTTCACATGTAATCAGAGATGCTGCTGTGCTCTGTAAACTCTTCCACTGGTGATAACAAGTCAGTATTTTGGTTTCAGAATACACCTGCTAACTGTGGAGGAAAACTAGAAGAAGAAGAAGAAAAGGGCCCAGATGCAAGGCTTTTCTGTTTGTCTCCTGGTTTTGCACAATGGAACCTGTTTGTGCAGTTGTGCATTTTTAGTGGAAATAACAGTAAAGAATGCAGTTTCAAGAGCCAAACTTTAGTCCAGTATAATTTTACATAAGAAGGCAATAGTTTTCCTTAATTTTATTTGAAGAATTTTATCTTTTTCTTTCTGTACAATAAATAATCCAGCCTACATATTATTACACAATTTGCGCCATTTCTAATATCTCAGTACTTCTTTAGCTACTGTTAATTAATTCCTCTCACCTGTAGGGATTAATATAATTTGAATATTTATAAAGAATGAATATGTTTCACCTTTATTATTACTTAGTCAGGGTAAGTAGCAGTTTTGAGTCTTGTCTTCTAAGCAGATCCCTTCAGCTCTTAATTTTCATTCTTGCTCTCCTCTGGAGTCCAAAAAATCTGGAAGCATATTTTTTCTTCAGAGGTAGGATTCTAGCCTGAGGATTGTCTTTGGAGTCACGGAAAAACAAAACAAAACTACAATAATACAGTGCCAATATGGAGAAAACAGGTCTACAAACCAATTTTTTCTGTATCTCGGAGAATTGCTAGCAACAGGTAATAAGAACATACAACTGCAATAGTTTCTCTGAAATATTTTTCTCTCACATAGTTTCATTTGTAAGAGAAATAGATATCTCTTGAGAGCTTTTTTTATGTATTCCTCTTCTTTAGCATTTACATCATTTTTATGGGGTGTTTTGTTATTCTACCTCTATACGCAAAGTAGGAGTCTTCTTTTTTTTTTTTAAATCCCCTCCAGACTGAAAAATACTTTGCTTTGCTTAGGTTGAAGGTCTTCTGGTTTGTCACTGGAAGGCCCCTTTACTTGCTGATTTCTACTCATTAAAGTGGTAGTTTATCCACCTTCAAATGTCTCTGCTCTGTGTCACAGACACTTATTTGTTCTCCAGCCATCAAAGTGTATTAAAATTAACAGCAGTCATCACATGAGTGGAGGGTAGCCGTTCTCAGACACACAGATAGTTATATACTCACAGCAGGAAACTTGCAATCAAATTCTAACAAAAGGTCACATTTGCAATAAGTAAAGGAAAATGTAGGTAATTGGTTATGGAATCAGTTAATATCTTTGCAGACCTTGAAAGGCACTCTGATGGACTTGAAACCTTTTTGTTCAAGTAATTAAAACTGAGGTATTGTTATAGTATTAAAAAGACTCAGGAAATTCTTTGTGCGTGGTAAAATAGTGTCTCTACAATGACAAACAAATTCAAGAGGGAAAATTATTTGTGGTTTGTTTGAAAAGACATACAGACTCGGGTTCTGGCTGAAATGCAGGAAAGGAACAGGGAATGAAGTTCAGGACAACGTGAAGATTAGCTCTTACAAAATGTGGTTTTAAGCCTAGCTTCAAAGCACACCCACGGTTTCCCTCAGCTGATTTAGAGTCCTGATCCCTTCAGAAACACCAGGTCACAGTGTTTATGCAGGCTTCCACAGACCAGGATGCTTGCTGGTTTGGAAAGCATCAACTGACTTTCCGAGGCTGGAAAGCATTTCAGTGTTGGCTGAACAACGCAGTACAACGCAGTCCTGAGCAATCATATGCCACAGCTATAGTTTGAAACTAGTATATTAGGCATGTCCCTGAGCCTCCTGCACAACCAACAGGAAGGGTATGTGCTGCAGAAGCAGGCTCTGAGCAGCCAGAGCATGGAGCAGGGATCAGGGGTATCCACCACAAAAGGCTGTGGAAATATACTGTGATTTTCTTTGCCCATCAAACACTCCTTATCATCTAGTTCTGACAGTTTCTGGCATGACTGGGGACTGAGTCTTTAGGGCACCTTGTGTGAAGCCCTTCCTCTGCCTGTAGAAAATCGAAGTTGGCACTTGAGAGCCTTCAGCAGGAGACTAGGCTTCCTTGAGCAGAGGGTTGTGCAGCTCATATCTTTCCATATTGGACTATGGAAAAAGGAAGTTTGATGGATCACATGGAAAAGGTGTGTGAAGACACAGGCATATTCCTGAGTCTGTGAGCTGGGGCACTCAACAAGTAGAGAGGAGATATGCTTCTGCTTGAATAAACATTTTAAATAATCCAACAGCCATTAAATGTACTCTAGGAGTTCTTTTCTGCCAACCAAGTGCTCTGGCTAGGAGGTTACACTATCACACTCACACCAACTTCTCTGTGCCTTAATTCAGATTTAACAGTACCAAAATTCAATTTGGCCTCTTAATACAAGCCTGGTATTTAGAAAGCTTCCTGGTAGCTGAGAGAGAGGCATTCCTGAGCTCTCCTGCCACCACTGAGCACTCTCCCTGCTGTGCAAACAGAGGGTAGATCTGGCCCTGCACAAATATGGAGGTGGAACTCCTATATATGGCATGAAGCAGCTTCGTGCCTCTCAGACATCCTCCAGAAATACTCTCTGCAAACATTTTGAAGAATGTATTAATGGTTGACAATGGGAAAATTAAACTCTTCTCCCTTCCATTTAATTTCATACTATCTAAGCTATTCTAACAAAGGCACCATAGGCCTGAGCTTGGATTCTACAAGAGAAAATTTGGCAAGTGGAAGAGAACTTCCAAGGCAGAATCATAATCTCATTAAAATGAGTTAATTCAGAGGGAGACCACAGCTGGTGCTTCCTGCAGGAAAAACTTTTTCAGGGACACTTCCTCTCTCCAGGCTCAATTTTCCCCTTCACACATCTCTATTCCTCACATTATCCTTACCTCTGCACTATGTTAAGTGTTTCTCCCACAAAGATGCTCTAGCTTGACTAAGTGGGAACACTGAGGATACGGTAAAGGAATATGACTGAGGGTAGAAATGGAGTGACAGTCTGGGGAGAGGGCTCATTTTTTAGCTGGGAATGGGCAAGGCAGAAGCCTAAGCAAAGATATTGATTCAGCTTCTTCCCTTCCTTTTCTTTCTCACTCTGGTGTCTGAAGCAACTGTTGTCCCTTAAGACAAAGGCTGGCATGAAAACTTTCTTGCCTTGTATTAGAGAGAATGACAAGTGTCATCTCAGATACATCCTCCTAAAGCTCTGCTGCCATGCAAATGAGGCAAATATAAAGAGGGAAAAGCTGGTCAAGGTTTGCCAGCCATGAGGTTTTTGGTTGTGCAAGCCTTACTGGCTATTGTGTTCAACTAATTAGCATAATAATAATAATAATACAGTTGTGAAAATTGGTAAGGACATTCAAAAGAATTTGGATTCTGCATGTGAGCTATTCCAGGGAACTGTAGGTAATCTGGATGAGAAGAAGGGGAAGAACAACTCCTGCTAGCAGCACGTAAGTTTTATTTGAGGATCTTTCCCCAGAGAGTTAGCAAGAAGGAAGAAAATAAAGCATTTCCTGAATTGTTAGGTGGAGAATATTTGCTCAGTTCTAATCAAAATTATTACAGGACATTCTTTGCAAATTTGAGAGTCTTTCAACTAATAGGAAGGGGAAAAATACCCAAACATTTTCTCGTATTTAAGTAATCAATCATAGATGGAAATTAGACATTTGAGTGAGACAATATTTGAAGGGATTATTGCAGTAAGAAAGTGTTACCTTATAGCTTGAAATAACTTTGCCTAAGCAATATGTTATAAAAATTCAAATTACAAACATAAAAAATAAAGACATCGTTTCTGAATATAAATAGGGATCGAGCTGTTGCCATTAATTTACCCAATTCAAAGGCAAGCAAATGGAAATGCTGAATTAAAGTAGTAAGAGTCTCTCAACATTTTGCCTCTTTCTAAACAAAATTTTGGTTTAAAGTATCTGGTCTAAAGGAATTTTCATGGAAGTTTTTCATGTGTAGGGATTCTGGGGGGAAAAATATGAAACTTTTCTTCTGGAACGTTCTTCTAAAAAATATTTTGCCATGCGAGAACAAAATATTCAAGCCCTGCGGTGTGAGGCTTTCAATGCTCATCTTGCTCAGCCTATTTGAAAAGAAGATCAAGATGTAACTCAGTCACTGGCAACAGGAATTTCATAGTGAAAAAAGCTCTGACAGTAGGGGATTACAATCTTGTTGACAAAAGCACCCAAAAATCCTGCTGAAGCGAGGCATCATTTCTTGAAATACAATACTGTTTCTTTGCTGTGAGGGTAATGAGCATTTGTTGAGCATACATCTAATCAGGTTCCCATCCTGGAAGTCTCCTGGTCTCTGCTGTCCTCTGTCTTTGACTGAGTGAAATGTCACAGCCCCAGGGTTTAAGTAAAGGTATTTGATTGATTAAGGATGTGTGAAATTTAGCTTCCCCAAGAAGATACAATAGTCCATTCTGTGCTCAGCCCATAAATGGTATCAAAATATCTTTCTGAGCAGGTTTGGGCTTGCTTGGAGTTTGGGTTTTTTTTATTTTGTTTTGGTTTTGGAATTTTTTATTTTTTCCCAGAAAATGCTGAATTAATAGTTTGTTGTTGTTATTTTTTAACTTGGTTTATTTACTTTTCTGTTGCTAAGTTCTCTTTAGTTTCTGTCTAACAAAATTCCACGGAGTATTCAAACCACATTTCAAAACTGACTTCTCTCCTCTTACAAATCTGAAATTTTTACTGTTTTTCTTTTCACTTTCCTTTCTGCTGCAGCTTTCCAATGTTGTGCTTCCCCATTCAGGCAAAAGAAAACCTGATGTTCCACCAACTGCAGATTGAGTCAGATAAAGATTAAATGTGAATTAAAAAAAAAATGAGGTTATTCCTGTGGGATTTGTGTTTGATTCTGAGGAAGAACTTCTTTACGTTGAGGGTGGCAGAGCACTGGAACTGGCTGCCCAGTGGGGCCGTGGAGTCTGCCTCTCTGGAGTCATTCAAAACCTACCTGGACATGTTTCTGTGTGACCTGCTCTAGGTGGCCCTGCCTTGGTAAAGAGTTGGATGAGATGATCTCCAGAGGTCACTTCCAACACTAACAACTCTGTGATTCTGTGTGATTCTCTTCATGCAAATTCCCCATCCACCTTTCAATGAGCAAAACACATTGCTGGCATCCCAATAACCTTAAAAATAAATAAATAAATAAATATTTGTATTGTAAACTTGGAGGCTGAGAGGCTAAGTGTGACATTAATCAGGCTGATGTTCATACAGTTTCGCCCTCTCAATCTAAGTCACAACTTCAGCTGCTCCTGCTGATTCTGGCCATGTCTGTGCTCATGGCTATAGCACCGGACGTGCCCACTTGTCAAAGATAGGAATGTGTAATAAGCAGTTACCTGAGCTGAGGAGGCTGTAGTTTTTCAGAACCAAGCACTGCTTCCCCAGGCTAACTGGGTAGTTGTGGACAGAGCAAGCCATGCCTTCTTGGAAAGCCTGAACTGAAAGGTTTGGCAGGATCATGTCAGTTCTCTGAACGTTTCTGAAAGGGCTTAGGGAAGAAGCCAGTTTAAACACTAAGCAAGTCTTCTGGCCTGGCTTCCTACCTCTCTGCTTATTTTTCTGGGGGAAAAAGGGTACAAGTTTCCTTGGTCTTCCTGATGTCATGCTGCAAGGAGGGGAGGGACAATGCCAAGTGCTAGTCAAGCGACAAGGACTCTTTTTCCTTTACACATTTCCAGAAAGAGAAATATTGAGGACATAAAAGGTTTAGCTCACAGTAGATAGATCAGTTTATTGTATGTATTTTGTAAATATTAGAGAGTTCAAAGAATGGAATAAGCCTTAGCTATAAAATATTTATAATTTATCTATTTATGAAGCTGATAAACAAGTAATTCCATAAAACCAATTTAAAATGTCCTTTTATTTTTAAAATCTCAAATTGGTTCAGCTCTCAGGATAATTCCCACTGTAAATTTTATGTTGCATATTTAATACTATTTGGTTTCAAGTAATTATCTGTTTTAAATTTTACTCTTGCAGTTTTCTTGTATGCCCCCAGGCAACTGTGTATAAAGCTATCAAAAAGAGAGTATATTCAAAAAGAACAAAATATGTAAAGTTTTGTCATATTTCCACAAACCCATGTATATTTATCATAATTCCTAATTATTCTTTTTGCTTTACTGCATATTATTAGTTTAATTGAACCATAAACTTTAGACTAATAACACCAATTTGTCTTTCATTATACTTTGCTCTATTAACTTTTACAAATGGTTTCATCTCAGCCTCTGATTGATGGGCACGCAGCAACTGTGCTAGATTTCTCACCCACAAACAGCTACGTTGCATTTTTTTATTCTTGCAAAATGCTTTTTCTTTTTTCTTTTTTTTTTTTTCATTCCTTCCCAGGATGTGGGTTTTTATTCTTTATTCTTAAGGTTTAAATACAATACACATTTTGTAACTTTCCTCTCCCAAGCATTAGCCCTTCTGGCAGAAACCACCAGCAGTCATAAGAGATGGAGCTGTCAATTATTTCAAAGGATCTTTTTCTAAATAAAATGCTTGGTTCAGGTCACAGTAAAGCCCTTTTCACTTCAGAATTTGGGGAATTTAAACCTCCTAGTGATCTTCATAGGCAGGTGTTTCTCTGTCAAATAGTGGGAATTCCGTTAAAATGTAAAATCAAATACATCTCTTGAAGAAAAAAGCCCACATGACTGTAAAATTACACAAAAATAACAGAGAAAAATGAAGAAAAAATAAAATAGGCAAATATGGAAAGCTACTGCAGGGCCACTTAGCAAATTCATAGTTTGGTTAGGGCCAAGACTTTTTAACAGCACAGTCCTCATATTCCCTTCTACTGTATTCACAGAATTCATTAATCTGTTCAGAGAAAAATGAATACTGAAAGTAAGCTGGCTCCTCCCAGCTGGGTTCAGTCTGATCTGCAGTAACCTGGGCCAGCTTTACAGGCTCAGGTGATGCTCTTCATGCCCTTGCCCTGCCCCATCACCAAAGATCAATTCCATGATTACTGTCCATGTCGTGTGAAGACTTTTGGATATACAGTCCAGTTGTCACATCTTTGAAAAATATAGAGAAAAAAACACAACATCCAGTGCATATTTTTCCTTTTTTTCTTTTCACTGTTACTGAGGCTCCATTTTCCAAATATCTTGAGACATAGTTTTCTTTCTCCCATGTTGTCCTTCTATTTAGAAAAAAATACAAACATTTTATCATTTGTACTATCTGTTTAGCTTCTTACACACAGAGCATAAATGCAATTGTTTTTCCAAGACTCCTTCCAAGCAGAAACAAAAGGAGCTCTAAGCCATCTTTAGCCAGGCAGCTGAGATCTGCATTGTCACCAAAAAGTGTAGGGAAAATGCAGCCACTGCCACAGACACCTTCTTTAGTGTGAATTCCACAGAAAATTATGGGAGATAACAAGCTATTTGAATAAGGGAAAATGTGTGACCAACCTGTGACATATTGGAAAGGAAGTCGAAGAGGAATGGAAGCTAAAATCCCTCCGAAAGGTATGGCAAGATGCAGGGAAGAAGCAGAGTGCTGCAAGCCATGCAGTCTTTTGGCACCCAAAAGCCCTCTACTGCAACAGAAATATTGAAGTTCCTTCCTATAGAATTACTTTTTTTGTGCATCTTGGTCAATAGAAAGAGAAATGTGCTTATTCCAAAGCTGTAACACCCCAGGAGAAGTGTCCCTGAGCAGCAACTTCTGTGAGGGGAAAAATGACTTTTTGAAACCACCATGAAGCCTACCAATGGGAAATATTTACCTTGGGAATTTGAGAATCCAAGCAGTAGTATCCTCCACAAAGCCAGCATCTCACCAGATAGAGGATTATGGCATGCTTTTCATTTCAGTGTTGAATTGTCATGGGGTACTAGTGATTGTTAAAAACATGGAAAAATGGGGTTGAAACAGTAATTCTACACCAAGAAATAGCAGAAAAGGAGTATAGAAGGTTCTGCATTTTCCTATGTCTCCACCAGAGTGTTTTATTTTATTTAGTTGTCAACTTTTTTGTACAGAACTTACCGGAACCAGTCTGGAGTTCCACAGTCTTGGTGATTTTCCAGCGTATTTCCAGTGTTTCAAGGGAATGTTATAACTGCTGGGCTAATAGAAAACATCCTCTCTCTTGTTGGAGATTGTCTTCTGTAACTTCAAGCGGTGATAGTTTCAATTTAGTGCAGAAACTAAAGACAGTGAACAGGAGAAGAGCAAGTGAGAGCTGCATACTGCCTACAGTAATTGCTGTGGCACAGTAAAGCACAATAGTGACATTTTATTAGGTTTGTTTCTATGTCACTACACTTAGATACTCACAAATGACGACTCAGGCTTGTAAAACAATTACATCATTAAATGAATTATGAGCCTTGATAATAAATAATGCATCTGGGTCCTCCACATTTGCCATCTGCATTTTGAGAATACTCTTGGAATATAGTGAGGTCTTGTTTTCAAGCATCTTCATGTAGCCAGGTTGGCTGCTACCTGCTTTTCTAAACGAAGGCAGAGACTCACCAACAATCACGTATCTTTGTAGGTCAACTATAGCACTGCTCCAGTGAAAGCTGTGGGACCTGTCAAGGTTTCTAATCTCCCACAAAGCATTTGTTATGTGTCTACATCCTAAATATTTTGTAACCAAAGTTCAGGTTTTGAAATCTGAGATGTAATACTGAGATTTTCATGGCTGCTGAAGTTACCATATATGTATCGATTCTTTGGTGGCTTTTAATAAGGAGAACAGCTATAACTTTCATGAAGAAGCTTCCTTTGTCTACAGAAGTCACCACACCCTGTATGTCATATAAAGAGACATCTAGTGAGCATATAACATTCTGCAAGAAAATATATCCTTACTATATCACTGAGCATCAGACCATACAGTTTATCAAGCTGAACTTTTATGCAGGTAAACCTGTGATTATCTAATTTGTATGTAAAACAATTATATCTTTACTACATGCACATTTGAAATGGCAATAAGCTTCTCAATAGGCAGCTATTAACTTCTGTTTTCAGTATATATTTTTGAAAGGACAACTGTGAATATTTTTCAATAAATGAGGTAGCTATTTTTTATTACCTCTACTACATGGATCTTCAAATACTATTTACATTAGAGAAACATAAACATTTCTTCCTTCACTTGAAAGTGGTGTTTCTTTATGGTATGTCATATCTCTGTGGTTTATGCTGACACTCACAATGATGAATCATTCAAAGTTCATCTTTCTATATGTGAAATGTTAGCCTGTTCCTAACCTTAACTAATCAAAGTATAAAAATGGATAAAATACTCACTTTGTTTGTTCTGGAATCAGTGAAATCACCGTAAATTATTTGTTTGTTTCCTTCTTTTTTTTCCTTTTTTTTTTTTTATTAATTTCTCTTACTCTTTGCCTCAGTTTTTGTGTCGTTCTTCCTGGTGGCAGTGGCAGAAAATGGAAAGTGTCATTTTGCTGGAACAGAAAATACACTTTTCTCATTGAATTGCTCACTGCAGCCATCCATGTCCTTATTAGTAAGTAATGTTGTAAAGTTCTTACAAAAGCCATGTTTTGGGTTTTCAAATGACAATATGGGTAATAATTTATAATAAATAAAATTTGGATCCATAATGCATTAAACTGAAAAGTAAGAAACTAGAACAATCACAAAAATATTATAATTCTTGTCATTGAGAGTGTATTTGACCTGTCAATTATTGAAAATGCTAACAAAGTTTATTGCTTAATTTTCAAAAAGAGACGTGTAGCTATTGACTTTTAAGCTGACACAAAGTTCTTCACATGTGCAATTAGGAGAGAAGTAGATTACTTCTTACCATTGAAAGAGCGTTTTTTCCCTGCATGTTTTAAACAATTATTTTCTGGACATATGCTTTTTGGCTCGAAAAACTCTGCGGCTTATGAAGTTGTTTGTTATTTTGCTGTGATTTTATACACAATGGAAGGGTGAGGAAAAGGTCAGCAATAACTCTGCTGTTGCATTTTCACTGGGAAAAACATAATATTGATCGATAAGAAAATGGAAAAAGCACAACTATTAGCGTCTTTCTTGATCTTCTCCGACCTTTACCCTGACATGTTGATTTTATTCTTAAATGTTATGTCTGTTGTTCCAAAGGTTTGTCCTGTTTAGTCTTTTATTTAATTAATACATGATCTTCTTTACTCTCTCTAATGTTAAAACATGAAATTCATTTTTACTCCTTGTTGAACCATTGTCCTCTTTACACTCAGCAATGCATGTTGGAATTGGCCTGCTTAAAACTACTCTAGAATCACAAGCAATGGGTACTTAAGTTTATCAAATTGTTTTTCAGGTCCACAGGAAAATTAGCTTTAAGGATGTGTAAACCCTTTAAAAAGAACATTTAAATCTCATGCTCTTAATCTTTTTAGGTATAGACTGAAAAGCAGAAAATATGGTGTTGAACTTCAGTACTTTACTAAATGTTTGTATAACTGCTAGTTAGTGAGTATGAAATGTGCTCAAATATACCCAAGGAAACACTCTAGACAGTGAGGGCTACGGTACTATGTTTGGTACATACACTCACACAGGAAAGAGTGCTGTGGCAAAGCCACTGTAGTGCCTTGGTTTGCCTTTAGGCAAAATATCTTCTCATGTGCTGCCAAAGATGACAAGCCATATGTTTTGGCGCCAAAAAGGAATAAAGGCATGGTTTTATACATGGAGGTAAAAGAAAATAATTAAATTAGATATGCACAGATAAACACATACAGAAAGGGCAAGAAGGTGGATTTGAAGATGTTGGGCTTTTTTGACTATACCCCTTGCCAAACAGCAGCAGCAGTAGCATGGCTCCAAGACTTTCTGGGAACAGGACACATAAATGTCCCTGCCCTGCAGGCAGGCAGAGGCCTTCTTCTCACATATCCTGCAAAGAAAAAGCAAGCAAAACCATAGGCGGTAGACTTCATGGGATTTTTTTTTTGCTCTCTTCTGCTTGCATTTCTTCTAAAAAGGGACTGAAAACCAGCTCCAAACTTGCCTGAGAGTGAGGTCACTCGTTTGTAGCTTCAAAGATCTATATGGGGAGTTTGATATGTCACTAATCTAGCTTATAGCTACATTTTAAGCTGGTAACTGGGTTTGTAACTTCTTACTTCAGGTGCTGTTTAACAGGAAAAAAAAGTTGTCATGAAGTCATTTGCACTCCTAGAACTAAACCAGCTTCAGAAACAAGTTAGACAACTATAACAAGGCCTTTTTTAAAAAGATGTAGGATCCTGATCACTTGAATCCAAGAGTTTTAACATAATTGTGAGGGTTGTTCCTGGTAACATTTTAAAATTTCAGAATGGCAGGGAAGTTCAAAGGATGGCAAATAAACTTGCGTTTTAAAGCAGTCATTAGAATAAACCTGCAAAGATGACACTGAGCCTACCAAAGTAACAGGAAAACAGATAAGAAAAATAAAATATGAGAACATAATTAATTTCAGATGACACTTTTTATAATTTTTTACATAAAATAGTTCTTGCTGGCCTCATTTCCTTTCTTAAGAGGTGGCGGGCTGATCAAAGGTACCTTTATTAGCCTGATCAGGCTGAATGTCTGTACAATTTTCCCCATATTACCATGCAAATTTCTCACTATCATAATACAATATGATATGTGATATACAAATGATAAATATCCAACAGATTAATTACTACAGAATCATAATCAAGTGTGTTTCCGCCGAGGTCTCACACAGACCAGTTCTTTCCCCAGTACAGCCATAAATCATTGACAAAAGCATATAAGAAAACATAAAATAATTGTTGATAAGGTTTGCAGGTGCCACAAAAGCAGATGGAATGGTAAAAAAATCATGATGACAGGTCATTTGTACAGGATCCTCTGCATCATTTAGTAAATTGAGAAGAAATAACACATATTTTAATATAACCAAATACAAGGCCAAAGACCTAGCGAGAAAAAGTACAAGATTTAAAATTAGGGAGACAATACTTTAAGAAGCACTGAGCCTTAAAAGGCAGTATTACTTTTTCAGTGGAAATATTTTCTCATCTGATGCTACGGCCAAAGGAATCAGCACAGGTCTGAGGGCTTATAAAGAAGGAATCATGGAATAGCAGGAAGAGCTGTATTATCTCTGTCCAGAAACTTACTGTCACCATTGCCAAAATGCAGTCTGATATCTGTTCTTCAAAAAAGATAATAAAAGCTTGGAGAGTGTTCAGAGAAGAGCAATAGGAATGAGTTTACAGAGAGGAAATTCCACTTTACGATCAAACCTACAGAAAGCTTAAAGTTTTTAACATATCTTAGAGAATCGTACTCCAGGAGATTTATGTGCCCTGCATATAGTTCTCTAACTATTTAAAGTGTTTCTTTTTAATAGGGCACTTGAATTCAGAAGACAAAAGCACCAGCTTCAGCAATCAGAATATAAAGTGATAACACTGTGTACAGAAAGATATTTTTTTTTAACTTTTACATCAAAACTGAATGTTTGGGGTTTTTTTCTTTTTCCTAAAGGACATTTTGCAATCAGTCACAAGTTCTTAAACTCAGTACTAGATAAAATTAAATGGCTAAATCATAGAGAAAACTAGATGATATTCTGGTCTTAAAAATCTATTAACCTCTATGAATCTTGCATACACAAACACTTCTCTGCAAAAGTCTTTGGCATAATGCTGGAATAAAAGGCTGTGCTTATCATTATTATTTGTTAATTTTTTTTTTCTCTAAGGTGAACAGCTGTTAAACAAATATTACAGGCTTTATTGTTAACATCGAACTACTCTATCATCATATCATTATTTCCCCAGCTCTCTCATTTTAAGTACTTGAAAGTTGCTTTCAATTACAAATTAGCCAGGGCAAAAAGGGTGGTGAAATCTCTTCATATGGAACACATACCTGGTTTTAGTCACCTATGATCCTGGATGTTTGTTTTAAATGAGCATTAAAGAAAAGGTTGATAGATTTTGATCCAATGCAAGTTATTCCTCATGAAGCCTGATTTATTCTTCTCCGAGGTTTTGCATATTTCTTCCACTGTGTGAGGTTAGGAGGAAGAGCCACAGATAAGAAAGTATCTGGAAGACTCAACAAGTTATCTGCCTTGACCTTTGAAGAGCCTTAAAGGGAAGTGTTGTCACTCTGAGGAGATGTAGAGGTCATACTAGGCACAGAGCCAGCCTACAACTTTTTTTAGAGTGTGTCAGAGCCAGGGCAAAGTGAAGACAGACTAGACTTAATCCTTTAACCTAACCTGTCAAAACTGCACCAAGTCAGCACTGCCAAATCTGCAGCCACCTCATAACTCAAAAAGGTATGCATGAGTGCATTTATGAATTTGCTTTTGAAAAGCGGTTTTATGGTTTGGTATTCACAGCATTATGAAACCTGGCCACATCGCTGGGTGTGCAAACATAAAGCTAAATGCTGTCTGCTGCATGGGCAGCAATCCCAGTGAGTAGTAAGAAGATATGAATTAAGATCATTGCAAAAGGTGATTGTTTGTAAGGGATACTTAATTCCAAATGTACAAAAATACAGACTTCAAAGAAATTAGGTTTGTGTTGTTTTAACAACAAGAGTAGAAATACCCTGTTTGTTGAATCCATGGTAATGGATAAAACACACAGCACATTAACGTGATAGTTTATATGCGTCGACTGTGCAGAAAATACTGTTCCTGTGTAGTGATGATGGTGTGCTTAAAAGAAACATTTTTTTCAGGTATTTGTGTGCATGTTGTCTCTTGTGTGTGTAACCATGTTCATGTGCATTTTGTGTGAGCCTGTGAATAATTACAAAAGAAAGCATTCATGTGAAAAAAAACACAAGCGCATGCAAAACGTAGGGCCATATCCTAACCACTGCAAACTAGCTTAGCTGACAGCGGCACTGCAGCCATGCTCAAACATGACAGTTGTCACAGCTCTTTATATGACTGTGAACTTTAAATCGTGACTATACTGCAATGCAAATGAAAAATGTAGAGAGCTCATTTTGTGCTGTTAATCCTTGAGCTTTTCCTTTAGATGGGTGAAGGCACGGTAACAATCTTATCTGTCCTCAAGGAGGATATTCTGAAAGCTATAGCCTGGATACATAAAGGGACTGGGACCTTCTTGTGGAAGAAAATATTGTAACCTGCAAAAAAAAAACCCCAAAAGCTAATGATATGGTTCTGTGATGGGCTGGTACTGCAAACCTACACTCAGGTGTAAGAAACAGATTGCCTCCCCTTCTTTGTCTGTGAGGGTTCAGATGGTCACTATCAGCAGAAGCACTCTGCAAGCCGCGGCACTGGCTCCTTGACTGATACTGGGACAGGGCATGGGTCAAGCACATGCTCCAGTGTTTTTTAAGTGATTTTTACTGTCCCCTGGAGTACTGCATCCAACTTGGCTTCCTCTAGGAGCACCCAAGTGGACTTTTCCAGGTCCATCTCTCCTGTGTCAAATGCAACAGCTCCAATGTGGAGGGCAGGGCATCTGCCCGAGGGTGAGTGGTTCAGCCAGCATGGGTCCCAGCAGGGACCAAGAAACCCCAAGGAGATTCTGTGTGCACATATGTGCATGTGTCTTGGGGGGGCTGGTGCCATAGAGAGATGTGTGTCTGTGAGGGACAAGGACAGAACATGAGTGTGATCTCTGCCTTAATGATCAATTAACTGGGAAATTGTCAAAGGAAAATGCAAAACTGTCAAAATTTTGTTAATAGTTCCTGCTTGTGAGCTTGGGAGAACCATTAATGACACATTGTGATTTTTATGCTGGAAACATCAAAACTAACATGTGGTCGTCTTTTTTTCTTGGAAAACGAGTGTGCTCTCATCTTAATGAGTCATCTGAACAATTCCAAGGCAGGACAAAGAAGTCCTTATACTTACTTTTCACTTGGAACATGACAAAATTGGAAACCTGGGAAAAGTAGAACAAAACATGAAAATAAAAAGCATGAAAATTAAGTATAATGAACTACTGAAAAGAATAAGGGAGTGTGAACTATGAGTGAAGTCAAGTAAAATGATCTTACACACATGCCAGGGATTTTAATTCCTATGTATGACTGATTTCTTATGAGAACTCCATCGACTAATCAACTATTCCACTTTCAGAAGGAGCAGGAAGTTGGCAGATGTTCCCCATAGTCTTTGTGCTTTTCTGAGGAATGGCTGTGATGGTCTATTTATACAATAGCCCAATGATTATGTTAAGCACAAATATTAACTTTGGCAAGTGGATACAAATTGAAGTCTAGCTGATTGCTAGCAAGAGAAAAACAAGACCTTTTTCCTTCAAATCAGAATAGGATTGAAAAATATGCAGAATCACTGCTATTTCAAAGAAACAGAAAGCATATTGTTTCATGCTTAAATTACTGAAAATGTTCAATATAATACACATATAGCATAAATTTACAAAGACATGAGTCATAATCCTGCCATAAATCTGAAGCCTGGTTTATTTGTTACTACTGCTTTTGGATAGAAATGAGTAATTTCTGGACATGTGGATAAGAACAGATTTCCAACTTCAAACGCATATACAAGGACCTATTTTGACTTTCATTTTCAGACCTTTATGCCAGAAGGCCAGTTCAGGTTTCTGGGATGACTCGCTTCATAACCCAGGCCATAACTCCTACTTCAAGCCTCTAATGGCTTACAAATGGCTACAGGCCTGAATCTACACTCAGAACTAATGATTTTCATCTTCCAAAGGAGATCTTACCTGGTTTTCTCATTTACCAGTCTTTCCAGACTTCTTTCTTGTGCCTTTTGTAGAGAAACACTCCTCTGCAGTGAGAGTGTGTTATGAAATGCTTCTTTTATTCCCCAAGTATTAAAGAGCCACACTGCATATTTCAGAAGTAATTATGTGAGAATACACTGTAAAAAGGCATAAATTTCTTCAGTATAGGCATTGTAAGTTTAGACAATTTAGAGTATACCTAGCCATGCAAAAAAATTAGTCTATACCTAATGCTACTGGTGTAATAATAAATTCAAGGTGACTATGGATTAGAAAGCCTGCAGTAGTTGTACTTCAGCTGAGTCTCAGAATGAAAGTCAATGGCTTTGTTACCTGGGAAAGAAGAGTGGGAGAGATGACCTTGCCATATTCCTGTTAAGTATTGGTACATCATCTGACAACTCTGGAATGGTAAAGAAAACCTGTTTTAGTGAATGCAAGAGGATGCAAGTTTGCCATTACTAATTAACAGCCTTTTGACATTTTGGTTGCTCTGTCTTCCACACATACACAAATGACAATTATCACTGGAGACTGTTACCATTTATACTCTAAAGTACAGAAGGCATTAAAGTATTTACTTGTGTGACCCAAAGAGTTGAATACGGTGCATATTGTTCATAAGGTGGGAAAAGAGATCAATAAGAAGTAGGAGATTCTTATTAAAAAGTTTCTTGTATGTAAATGTGTATTTGTTTCAGGTATTTAAATGAAGCAGAGCTAAAGCCTTTTAACAGTTATTCCTGACACTGAAACAGAAAAAAGCAAAAGAAGCAGATGTGGTGGCAGGAGAAGTAGTAATCTCCCAGTGCCATGGGGCAGCCTGTGCTGGCTAAGCACTGTGCCGCTCAGCAGGCAAAGGAGGAGGTATTGCCAGTGCTGGTGAGACTTGTGAGCAGGATAGCTCCTGTGTACACAGAAATTCCTAAGCTGTGTCCCCTGTGTCTTGAGAAGGCAGTAATTTTTTGAGAGTCTTGGTGATACAGTGCAAGCCTTTGTTTTGAGCTCATCCCTGAGGGTGTGTGGGGCTATTTGCACTCGGACATTGGTAGGTTTGCTTGATGTTATTCCAAAGAGCCAAACTTTTTATTCTGATCAGACTCAGAAACACCCTCTTTCACCTCTGACAGGAGCCTGATTGCTCTAGTGCTTTAGATCTGAGTTACTTAAAGATACAGAATGAGGCTGATCAGATGCTGAGGGGCTGCCAAGATTACAAGCCTGTCGGCCCTATCACTTCTGTTATTAATTATGATAAAGCAGTACAAGCTGCAACCTGGTCCATTCAGCGCAGACCCTGGGACAGCTTTCCTCCCTTACAGTCCTCTCTTTTTACTGCCCTAGCTATTCTTAGCTAGGGGAAAAGTCCCTTGTGGGATGATTGTCATCTGGTATATATACATTGCGGCAGCTGACTCAGATAACCAGGAAACTATAACCAGCTCCCTGGACTGCCCTGGGAACTTGGTGGCATCAGGGAGTCTGGCCCAGTACCGGGAACAAGACTTCATCTTATAGGAGCAGGACACATGTTTCTGATGCTTCTTCACCTTTCAGACTTGCACCAAAAAGACTTTTGCAAAGCAGTGAAGCGTAGACAGATATCCAACTTGCAAAAACGAGACACAGATTTTAAAGACAAGAAAAAAGATGTCCTAAGGAGCTTGATGATGTTTGTATTATTTCCACCTTGTATCATTATTACGGAGGTCTCTGCCTTATTTGAATTACAAAAACAGCACACTGTCTTTTGCTTTTATCAGTGATGGCTTCCTGTTTTCTGCTGACTCCCCTACACATTCCCTTACTGGTCATCTTCTGCCAGTGTGTCTGTTCCTTCCAAAGCAAACCCTGGGTGCACAAGGTTACCCCCTTTTCTGAACATGTCCGTTAAGAAATTAATTCTGATCTGATTTCTGAAAATGAGTCTTCCACAAGAATGCCTGCAGGAAAGGAGAAGTGGAGAGATGGATTACAAGCAACTGTGTGACAGGATCCTGCAAAGCTGGCAGAGCCTTGGATCTGGGAGGACTTCCTTCTCAAGGCAGCAGTGAACAATTCTGTCAGCTTGAAATGTGTGTATTACTTCACCCCAAGCCTTCTGTTTCACAGGCAGTCAAGTCCATAATGTCTTATTGCAGACAAAAGGAGGAAATTAATATGCTCCATCCCTGCTTCTTCCCCTTCTCCTTCCTCCCTGTCTCCGCTGCCAGATGCAGACCTCTGCCTGCTCTTGCACTTCATGGTTTCTTAGCTGATTCGCATCAGCTTACTAAAATAGCAAAAAAAAAATTAAAAAAAAAAAAACAAACTTTTTTTTTGACCCATAAGTTGCTTTTCTGCTTTTTTTGTGGACTAAATTGTCACCTTTTGGAGCACCCTTTGCCTCTGCATTTTGACCTGAAGAAACAGCTGAGTTAGAATAGCACAGTTCTATCCCTCTGGACAAGTGGGAGAAGAGGCTGGGGCAATGTGCTTCCTGCTTCTTGTCATTTCCTGCCTAGCCAAGGTTTGGTTGCTCCTTCTGTTGTACCTGAAAGATGGTGATGGACTCAAGCCCTTGTTTTGAATACAATCCTTTGCTGTGTTTGAAATTAAGCTATTCCTGCCATCAGCCATTCAGAATGACAACACTGTTTCTTAAATTGAGCCATAGAACCAAGTAGAGGAGGAGCTTAGGACAGATTCATCACAGCCCCCCTGTGCAGTGCCCTTTCACCTGAAGAGCTGATGGAGCTGTTTTACTCAGTGGCCAGTGAGACAACTTCAGGCTTCTCTGACACAAGGTATGTCTGCCAGCTTTTCAAATCTTGGCATTGTACAGTGATTTGTTGTTGGAGCCTCCTGTCACTGTTTCTGCTCTGATGGTGCTACACCATTCTGATTTGCAGAGTAAAAATCCCTGCTGGTGATCCTGCTTGGCCCTGGTACAGCCTTTTGCCAGCTCTTACTATCCAGAATTCAGCTAACTTCTGTTCCATTTGAACTGATCAGTCAAAGAAACCCTGCATTTCAAGGAGGTACAAGGCAGTCAACACACCGTAAGAGCCAAGTGTAGATCCTAGAGACCAGTGAAGTGATCTCCTCACATTCAGAGATCCCTCAGCAAGCTCTAGCTAGTCTCCTAAAGCCTCAGTACAGATCTGTGCAGAGCAAATGCAGCCTGTGGACAATAAGCAGCAGTGGATGGCTGTTCACACACTGAAGCAATAGGAGGTATGAAGTTATCACAAGAGAACATGGCCAGACAGAAGCTGGTAGCAGATTTTCACACTTATCACTGCTTGCCTTCAACTGTCCTCATGTCATGTCCAAAGAAGCCCTTTTTCTCAGGTGGTGAGCAGGGTAAATATATATAAAATACATTTTTTTTCTTCCTTTTTGCAGGGCCATTTAAGGAAATAGACATGTCTCAGAAGCTGCTTAGAGATTTTGGCAGCTATTTAAGGCTACTACTGTTATGACAGAATGGAATTTGAGTGGGGGTGGGAAAAAAGAGAAGTTGAAAATGAGGTTAAAGCAGGGAAGTTTCTTTAGGTATAATAGGATGCAGAGCAGTAATGGTGAGAGACTGAGAAGGGAAGAAAGAACAGCAGGGCTGGTGAGAACAGTGCCAATGAAGAACTAGAATGAGTGACAAGAGACATGGAGAAGGGGGGGAGAAGAAAGAGAAGATTATGAAGCATGGAAGAAAACCAATCCACCCCTCCCTAGTCTGTGGCACGTTCCACTTTGAAGCCTTTTGTGCCATATCAAAGCAAAGACTGTAAGGCACAGCCTCAGCAGCCACCACAATAGGAAAGGGAAGAAGTAGCAGCATGCCAGTTAAGTTTGCACGATGCTGACAGCAAGCTGTGCAGGATGGAGAGGTATGCTTGCAATGTCTCTCTTATTTCAACGGGTGTGTAGGATATCTAGCTCCCAGCTTTACTTATGAAGACTGATGCTGTTCCTTCTCAACCACTGCTTTGTGGAAAGTCCATATCAAAAGACACAGAACAGCTCAACAGGGACTGCTGTTTAGGGAGAGACAGAGAAGAGGCCATCATGTGTCCAGATTATTTCATACTCAGACATTTTGTCTGAACCAGTGCTGAAAGCTCTGTGTGCAGGATAAGGGAATTTGACAATGCTGCTAGAACTGCTGAGAGGAAGCTCCAGCCAGGTTGAGTTATACCTCTGGATGCTGTGTCCTGCTCTCCAGGTTAGGGTACCACATTAGGTGTTTTTTCCTGAATGTTAAGACATATCCTCAGTCATCACTGTTTCTTCTGTGCACCCTGCTCTGCACTTGAAAGAAAACTGAACAAGTAAGGAGGAAGTCAATATCTATTGCAGCAATCCCCTGTTGTGGGTAGTCAGGGACTGGGACTGGGAGAGTGAAGGCACAAGTGTGTTCCTCAGCTCAAATCTTCAGTGTCAGCAATGCTGTACAAGTCAGCTCCTGGGACTTCCTTCAGGTTGTTATTAAAAAGAGTCAAATAAACAGACCTACATTCTGTCAGGCCTGAACCCATGACCAACATGCTAGAATGAAATAACCGCCAGGGAATACCGAGTGAAGAGGAAAACCCTGGAAAGTACTTGCCTAAATTCACAGCAAGACCCTGAGTGGGATTCGTCTAACCCATCAAGGGTATTGGAGGTCAGAGGACCTCACGTAGGAAGCAGCTCTTCCCAATGGCTATGGATTCAAGCTGATTAGGTGAAACACGCTCATCTGCTGCTGGGTTTTCTACTCTTTTCATTGTGCAGGAACAAATTCTCTGTGAGGCATGCTGAAAAGGCTTAAGGTTTAAAAATAAGAATCTAAAATCAGGCGGTTAGCCACATACTTCCTTTGGCTTAGGATAAGACACTTCCATTACTGTTCCTGTTACCCCAAAGCAGCCTTTAAGCATTTTTTAAATGCTTAAAATCATGTGCTTTGGTTGACTTCAAGGTGTCCAAAAGAAACCAAGCCATTTTTTAATCTAATGCCTATGAGTATAATCAAACAGAATCCTTTTTTAAAAAAGGTAAGTTTTGTAAAGAATGACAGGAAAAGCAGAAGCTGCACTAAATTTCCTGTGCCTGCTGCCTTTTTTTACTTCAAGTGTTCTCTGCTTTACCTTAAAATTTCAAAGCCTTAGAAACATTTTTTGGCTTTGCTCGCATTTATAAAGCTAAGGGTATCCAGAGAAGGGGTGGGGAAGTTGATTTACATGGTCAGTTACACATAACAGAAGATGCAGCTCTGCATTTGTAGACAAACCATAGCCTGACATTTGTTCACATAAATGATATGATGATTAATTATGAAAAATTATCTAATTTGGGAAAATTACAATCAGGTCATGTTCGTTATGGGGAAAAGAACTAAATTAATTATGTACAGTGTGTAACTGTCAAATACCAACGCCATATATAATAGAAAGTCAACACTATATAGGGATCCAGCTAATTTCAATAAAGCGTGAATTTCTCTGGTTATTCATGTTCGTCAGATTTCCAAACTGCTGCTTCCAGCTTATCAAGCTGTACTTGGAAAAAGATGGGCCAGGATTTCAAGAAATCTTTTCATTAGGCTTATTGTTCTGTAGGATCAAATTGTTAGTCTGACTAACATCAGGCTGCACCATCATGGGGGATTGTGTTCCGGGGCTCAGCAAAACTCCTAGCAAAAGTCCAGGCAATAACTGAGTATCCAGTTTTGAGAATCAAACTTATTGTGACAAATAGGCTAACTGTGAATCTCTTACACACGTGAAAATGCCTAAAGAGTAAATGATCTGTGAGAATTTTGGTCAAAAAGTGTCACATTATCAAACCTTTAAATTATAATAGCAAAACTGCTGGCATTACTGATCCATGATAAAATTGCTTTTGTGTGAAAATTATGTGAATTTATAATGCTTTCTTGATTATTTTCATTATAATTAAACTACCTAAAACATTTTTAGTGTAAATATTCTCTTACATAAAGGTATTAAAACATCGCTGCATCTGAATTGTGCCAATTATTAGAATATGAGCAGTAAAGAATGAAAAATTACTAGAAATGGCTGCATAAAAGCCCATATTCTTTTTTACTGTTTTATATGCTCAAAGAAATCTAAAAAAGAAAACAAGCATGTCAACAGTGAGAAGTGAGAGCCTCCGCTTTCACCTGAAGTAGCTGGTGTCTTTGTCTTAGGTGGGACTATTGTCACTGAACACTAGTTCACTAATTCTAGTTATTACTTTAGGAGTTTCTAATAGAAAAATAATTAGTATTTTAAAATTCCTGATCCTAAATTTGGAAGTAGGAATTTTTACTTTAACTCTTTTCGAAACCAGAAAACTTTTCACTCAACTTGCACATACTTTAATTCACACAACATGTACATTTACTTGATATGGAAAGCACACATCTTGTACAAAACGGAAAAAACAGATTAGAAAGGATAAAACCTCATTTCAGTATGGACTGGGTACTCACAACAGACTCACTGGGGACCTTTGATCTTATAGTCAACAACCACTTATTTATGTCCACTTGGTTTTTCTTATATGATTACCTTAAAAGAATTCTTGCCATATGTCATTTGAACCCTGTGGGAACTTACTTTGAAGGAAAATGAGAAGACTACTTAAGCAATCTTTGTAAATACGTGTGTCTGTCCATATGTATTAAAGTATACAGATAGTTCTTATCTTATGCCATACTTAAATTTATTAAAAATAGAACTAAATTTGATCACAGCTAAAATGTGCAGCTCAACTTATTGATATTCATTCGGTTTTGGTGGCATGTACATGTTAGGGACCAAGCTCAAATATTTATATTTAAAGAATGAGAAAAAGAAGCAGAAGCTTTAGTATGCTCAGTGGAAACACTTCTATTTCTGCTTACAGATGTATGTACATGCAAGTATTTGAGGCTATGCAAGTGTTTGGTTTGTTTTTTCTTCATATGAACAATATAAATAATTGTAGTAAACAATAAACT
The DNA here is from genome assembly GCF_012275295.1 of Melopsittacus undulatus. Taxonomy (NCBI): domain Eukaryota; kingdom Metazoa; phylum Chordata; class Aves; order Psittaciformes; family Psittaculidae; genus Melopsittacus; species Melopsittacus undulatus. The sequence goes on along the minus strand of NC_047527.1, from coordinate 65,614,158 downwards.
GGTATTGTTTGAACTATGTAAGATTATATAAAGTACTGTGCAGGATTTATCATGCATCTTTCCTAGTGCACAACAATCCCACCCTGACTTACTATCATCTCACCTCTTTATCTGCCTGTAGTCGTAATACTGGCAAACTGCACTAAACAATATCGATCATGATTGGCATTTGTATATGCATACATTAGGCAAATTCAGTTCCCATGCTGTTTAAAGCAAATTACATATATGATGGGTCATGGTTTGAGAGAGAACAGCTTCTGTGATTCTTACTCCTATGCTCTTCAAAAGAATTAAGATCTGGTGGACAGGAATGACAGATGGGAGAACTTAGCATTCAAAATTAACAAAAATTGAACTTCTGGGGTTTTTAAGCAAATTTCCTACAGGTAGAGTTTTCATAATTGACAATTTCTTGAATAAGAAGTTCAGGACCTTGCAGAGGAACAAAGGAAAGAAGGGGTGCCCTGATCTCATCTGAGCAAAGGTTTTTCCACAGTGTTATTTATGGAAGTGTTAAGGCCCAGATGTAGGAAGGATGAAGGATAAAGACCTGCTTAACCACTTTACAGTGCCTCAGCAGCATACAGTGAAATGTGCTGCAGATACAGCTCTGAAGTGAAGGTAGAAAATGGTCAAAAGTGATTAACTCCATTTCTCGGAGCATTGCCTAGCCTTTAATCCAAACCCTCAAAACATGTGGCAGCCTGTCATTGCTGAAGCTGTTAGAAAATGTGTTACTGATTAAGAGCATATATTGTCTCTGTGCAGAGAGTAGTCACTGAGCATATCCAGTCTCTATTTCTTAAATTATGTCTCTAATGGGCTTACTGTTTCCATAGAAAGGCTTGGTAACACAGTATGTTGCACTAAAGTACCTTCTGTTTCATCCCGCACTTGAATCTGCATGTGGAGTGTATTCAGTCTCTTTACTCTAGCTTTGAAGAAGGAGGTGTCCTTTATTTGAAGCTGAATGCAATAATCATGGCCACACATCCTTCTTTAGTCCAGGAAATCTCACTGATGAGAGCTGTGCCAAAGCCTGCCTTTAAGACAGCATTATCTGACTGAGTTTTGGTAACATATGCAAAGTCAGGGACTTATCCTTTTCCAGATCACAAACAATTAATATATTACTTCCTTCTGGCAGAGCATTAATCAGGATGAGTTAAGATGAAGGCTGAGAACCTTGTCTTCTTACAACTCAGTGTCTGAAGAATTTATAGCAGTTAAAACCAATGGAACGAAAATAAAACACTTCCTTACATCCTTTTCTTAACATTGTTCTAGTTGTAGAGCTATCTGTCTACCAGTCAGCTACCTCTGTGACAGCAGCAATCAAGGTTTTGTAATGATACTTCCCGTCACATTCTCCTGGTCATCTAGAGTCTCAATTGCTTAAAAATAACAACCCCAGGGGCATGCCAGCTGAAACAAGGTATGCCTTAAAGGAGAATCTTTGCAGCTATCTTTGTAAGAATCTTTCTTAATCTGTACCTCTGTGACTCTCTCATATACATAACCTCACACAGCAGCCACTCAGTAGGAAACAGCAAGCTGCTGTTATTTCTTGGTCTGCAGAATCTCTTCCTGTGCTCAGCTGACTTTGTATCAAATTTGGGAACATGCTCTTCTTGAACAGAACATTGCATTTCACCGCTCTCCTGTAAATGATGCATCACAAAATAAAATGTCCTCGATCCGGTCTGTCACTATCTCCCTCACCACTGGGATTAGACAGAGGGGAAGGACGTCAGCAGCTGCTCACAGCTGATCAAGAGTGGACTGCATCCTTTCTCTAGCAGCCCTGGAAGTGGAGTGGTGCTCAAAAGGCTTCAAGACACACCATGTTGTGCCCTCCCCGTGGGTCCCTCAAACTCAGGAGTAACAAGCATCTTCTTCAACATTCAGGTCTTAAATTGTGAAGGGCTGGGATATTTGTTCAGCTATAAGCAGCTGGGAGATCAACTCTGAAGGGTAGAGCACCAGGCTCTAACCAAAACTTCCTGGAGGGAGACTGATTAGAGAGGATAGTAAAGTAAACAAACTGATTTCCCCATGCACTGTGAGTCATTTCCAGACTGATACTGTGATGCAGTTTGTCTGGATTAAAATCTGGGCACTTGCAGTGATATAGTTGGCCTGCTAATGCTCCTCAGGATTGAGAAACCACACCTTTGAATTAGTGGCAGCTATAAATTAGTTCTATGGTACTACTGTGCACATACCATGTCAAGCCTACTTGTTTGATTGTTACTAATTGGAGAAAGATGGTATGGGAATTGTGTATGCTTAAATAAGGCCTTTCAAAAAGCATGAATTTGGTGTTTGTGGGAAGCACTGCTGAGCATGATTTCAAGAGAATGCAAGCATTATTTGCTTATCACATTTGCTTTCATTCTACCCATACTGTACATGTGCAATCCCATTCTCCCAGACTTCTATCACTTCCAGAAACTAGGAAGTTCTATTTTCTTGATGTACAACTCAGTTTCTATCTTTTTCATTGGCTTGCTTGCTTTTCACCTTTTCGTTTTTGTAACAGAGATTCACAACAGGAAAAGATGGGACGTTGTGTATTAGGAGAAAATTCAGGTTTGGTTTATGCATCTTATTCATGCATAGATTGGGATCAGGATTTGGTCTTCATGTTCATGTTGTTTTGTTTTGCTTTTACCATGGAAAAAGGTTCATTTCTCAGAATCATCTGTGCATTTTCTTACAGTAAGTTCCTTAGTCCTCAGACAACGCGCAAAATTGGCACTGTCTCCTGCTTATCTTTGTAGTGCATTATCATTTGAGTGCTCTAGGTCTTTCTTTTTAATTAAAAAGTCTTACTTTAGGATCTTGGCAAGGTTTTACTTCATTAAATGTGTAGAATAGGTGTTGTGGCTGTTTCCAGGAATACCTTTGCATTTCATGGTTGCTCACAGTTGCAGAATTCAACCCAGTACTGACAGTGCCTCCCTTCCACAGTGATAGGTAAGAGCTTGCATCTCTGACTCCTGGTTCAAGTGAAGGACATTTCTTTCAACCAGATTTTTCTTTCTCTTTTATCAGTCCTCCTAGGAAAGAAAAAAATCAAAGGAAGAGCAGCAGCACTGATTCATGTTGCATCTGAAGACTTTGTACTGACTAGGTGGTGTGGCAGCAGATGGGATAAGAGCAAATTTCCTTCTTTCCCTCACAGGTCTGTCACCCAACAGAGGCTTTGTCTTCATCCAGGTGGATGAACATGAAGAAGGAACTCTGATGTTTCCCTCTCCTGTGTCAGAAAAGAGAGGCTTAGCATAAATATTTGAAGTAAACCTGGTAATAAGTTTGGGAATCTGACTTTTGGCCTCCACATTTGTCAATTCCATTTGCTTCAATTCAATACAGAAGAAACATAACTTGAATTGGCCTGCTTCAGTAAAGCATTCCATTTATATGCCTAAAATCCTTAATCTAAACCAGCTACATAGCATTCCATCACATTGTGAGTCTTCTTACCCCCAGGTTTACATGCAGGAACTGTGTCAGCAGGGGGTTTACCCAAGTCAGCTTCACGCACAAGTATCTTTCCTGCTGTCCAATATGGTATTATAAATATGGAGAAACTCTAACAAAGTTAATCTGAGTTATAGCTGACTAAATCTGGTGTAAATAAAGGCGGAAATCTCTACTAGGTTGATGCATAGACATAATAAAATGCTTCAATTCCTATTACAAAAACATTCTGTCCCCTGCTCCTTTTCCTCTAGTGAGTGTCATGTCATGGTGGAACTTTTCTACCTTACTTCTCTGATGAAATCAACATAGATTTATTGTTTATTTCAGCTTTTTATTGTTTATTTCAGCTAATGAGGGCCAAACCTGTAGTAAACCAACTACAAAACTGTCCAGGCTGGTTTCAGATCTGTTTTACCTGTAAGATTTGAGATTGCTCCTTTAAGTGAGCAGGTTGTCACTTGTCTCTCTGTGAAGGCTGTAGCCAGAGAATTATACTGTGTACACCAGACTTTGTGGCAAGTAAGACTCAAAACCCCAATGTTATCTCTACTTGATCACAGATATGATATTGTTCTAAAAATTATCCATCACCTTTACTTGCAGTGACAGCAACAGTTCCCAGCTTCTACCTCCTCTCCTTAATATGCCATCAGGCATTTGTGTCACCAGGTCAGTGAGAAAATGATAGATTGTGTGTTCAGAAAAAGAGCATGGCATGAAGCCCCAACCACAAAACTTTCTATCAGTATGGCTACCAACAACTGACATCATCAGGGCTGACTTATTTGACATCACTGTCACATACAGCACTCTTGCTCGTAACATAACCAGGCCAGAACCAAAACATTATGCTGTGTCTTACATAGCTTCTGTAAGGGTCTGGCTGGTCATTTTTCCCATTAGCAGGAGGAAGAAATCATGCTCACAAAGGATTCCCAAGCACTCCTCTCTTCACCCATTTTATGGCCACTTCTCCTATCCTGAAAATGTCCCCCTTTAGATCATTCCCAGGGCACTATCCTACTTTTCCAATAATTTTCTCCCTGGCAAAAACACTAATACAGTGAACCTGTTAGTTGACTGAGAACCTTCAGACCGAGGACAACAAAACTTGCTCTGAACAACTTGTCAGATAATTACAAGCCCAGTATCAATAAATACCATGATAGAGGACAAAGCTTTAGAAGATGCATCAACTTCTGACGTAGCACATTTCTTAGCATAAGGACATAGATAAGTTGTTGGTTATTCAGGTTTGTTCATTTTCTAGGAAGTGTTTTAATCCTTCTTTACAATATAATACATGGGGCAAAGTATTTAATGAGATCTCAAGTACTTTGGTTTTAATTGTTTGATTTTGACATTTCATAAGAATCATAAATCAGAGAAATAATGTTGGAGAGAGGTGTTTCCTCAGTTACATCTCATCACCACCATCATCCTTGGCAGTATTTCAGAAGGGATTTCTGAGGTATTCTTTGAAAAATGGCCTGATTATGATCCCATGGAAACCACTGACAAAATACCAACTGCAACTGAAATCCATCCATTTCAGAATTTAAGTAATGACATGCTGATTTGGAGAAAGCAAATAGAGGTTAAACTGAAAAGAAAAAGATTTTTATGCCCTCATTTTGTCTAGCTACCTCAGTGAGAAAAAAATAATTTTTTCATGCATTTGTGTCAGGGAAATAAAAGAGCATTAAGTGAACAGCTTCCTTCAAGTTACATTCTTCATTTTCATGCTCTCCTTAAACTGGGATGGACAAAAAGTAGCTCTTGAGCCTTGTAAGTAGGTCAGTTGCAGTTCTCATGCCCGGTCCATGTTCCCCACTGTGGAAAGCAGGATACCAGTGAAGCTTGCATACATGCGCTCTATCTAGATTGTGTGGAGTCTTCCTTCTTTCCTCCTTGAACTCAGATCCATTTTGCAATGGGGCAGGAGGACACAGGGAAGCACTTACCATCTTTTGCTTTTGAATTGCTCCCAAGCATTTCCTCTTCCCTCAGTTCTTCAGGTTATATTAAATGTATCTTCAAGTTCCCAGCCAAATGAATGTTTTACTATATAGTCATACAGTATTAGAGAGTGATGGCTTGTGTGTTAAACTGCCCCCAAACCTATGTAGTTGGTGTGTATATTAAAGCTGCTTTTTGGCAGGCCTACGAATCTGGAATTATTTTCTGCAGTGATGCTATTTCACAAGGAATATGAAGAGAACCCTTCCAAGTCCTGAGCACCTCACAGCCTCTTTGTCAGTAAATGTGAGTTAAAACATGCCAATGTCACCCTCTCAGGGTCTGTGTTCTTGCCATTAGCAGTTCCATTAAAAACAGCTTTCTCTTTAAGAGTAAGCACAATTACTACAGGGGGTTTTATAGGACAAATACAAAAAATATTATTTGACCATTAACATCCATAAATTCTTCACTTTTTTATGTACAAATTTACATGCACAAAGCTGAAGAGATGTGGGGCTTGGACTCATCACTTTATAGACAGTACTAACTTCATCTAAGGGGGTGCCTAAACACTGGCCAAAACACAATAGAGTTTAAATGATCCTTTTCCTCCCCATTCATTGACAAATCACAGTCGTTGAAACAGCTTCCAAACCCTCACAAAATCAGCAAGTTATGATATTTTCTTGCATTTTCTAGGATTTCTGCATGAAATGGTAAAATGCGAGCATTAACTCTTTTCCCGGCATTTAACTGGGTCCATTTTCACACACCCAAGCATTCATATTATTTGAAGGTCAGATTTAAATGGAAAAGGCAAGCACATATCAAAAAGACTGCATTAAGTCAGAGTCTCCTTCTGAGCCATTACACCTTCAAAATATGTAATGGTCACAGTATTGCCCATACAAAGTCTTCCTGGACACCTCTCTTCATGTGGTTGATGAGAAGAAGCCACTACACTGGGTCCTGTGACTATGAACCCATTATACAACTTCAACAGTCAAACATGCACTCAAGATAAAAAGAAATGTGCTCCTAAACATAAATAGAAAACATGTGTATCATTTCACCTATCTCTTTTAATTAGGCACTTATAAATAAGCTGACTGTTGCAAGGTGGTTTAAAATCAGGTTACCCAAACATCAACCGTTTCCTAGTATAGCACTTACAGTTATGTGAGATACTTACAGATTGTTAATTGTTAGTGTTTTTTCTTATATTATTATTATTATTATTATTTAAGGAACAGGCAGTATGTCCCATTGCAATTTTGCATGCATGCCTGGGAAAAAAAAGTAGATGACATAAATCGCATGCATAATCTCAGGAGACAATCATTTTAAATCTTAATTGGCTGCCTTTTAAATATCATTTAAGGTCTCGTTTTGCCTGCCCCTCTCTCTCTAGTTAAGAAGGTGTTGTGTCAAAGTCTATTACCTTGCTGGACGTCTCGCCTCTAAGTTTTTTTAAAAAAATAGAACCATCAGCAGAGGTTTGAGAGGTCGATAAAGCTTTTAGATTTGGAGATGTTTTCAGGGAGCCCATTTCCTGCGGCTAAGAGTTGTTAATGGAGCTTAAGGAATTATCTTATGACTCGAGCTGGGAGAGCCGTATATTTCTTCGCTCCTGTTCCCTTGTCGAGGCTGAATATGCTCCTGTCAAACTCGCTTAATGAAAAGTAACGCGTCGCTGATTACAGTTTTATTTGGGCTCTATGTAAAAAGCACTGTTAATTTAGCATCCCCTCCTTTGTGTGTTTGAATTTGCCATGGCTGAATGATTTAGAGTCTCTCAGTTTCAAGCCGTTTCTCTATGATTTCCACCTCCCGCTCCCCCCCCCCCCTTCTTTCTCAGTCTGCCTTTATATTTCTGCTTTGCACAGCCATAGGAGCTGCCCGGCTTTCCCTTTCAGCCCTGTAGCCTCCTCTAAAGCAGCTGAAGCTGATCTTTGACTTGTGCTATTGACTCAAACGGCAAAATTAATTTCTCACACTCTTTTGTTCACACTTTAAAAAAAAAAGAAAAAAAAGGAAAAACAAAAAAGCAACCTTTTGAAAGGCCACTGCATCTGACGGCTGATCCAGATATAAGGTTCCTGTACCAAAGCAAGAACCATTTTCCCTTCCCCCTGAAGAGCAGAGTCCCAGCCCAGGAGCGGAGATGCGTTGCCGCGGGCGCATACCCGCCGCCGACCCGGTGCTGTGCGGCGGCGGCCTCAGCCCGGGGGGAATCGATCGGCTCCGGTGGTATAACGGGCATCGACTTGCTCAAACTTGCTTTATAACGACGGTGACGGGGAAATGAAAGGGTAGATGTTTAACCCGCTGTCCCTTTGGCAGCTGGTATTTCAGTGCGGCTGTGTTTTGCCCTCAGTGTTACCACCTTCATTTAATCCCTGGGGAGAGGGGCGGGGGCTGCCTCCCAAATGACGAGCTGACCGCATCGCGTCGCAATGACGGGTTGTGACGGCGGGGGGGGACGCGGCTCTCCGCGGAGCACGGGACACGTCTAAAGCCCTCTCCTTGCACACTCACACACACTCGGCTGTTGCACCGGGGGCAGCGAGGACGAAGCCTCTCCCACCCCCATAGCCTCTATACCATGGAAGCCGAAGTCCAGCGAGAAGGAGACCTGATGTCCCCGCCGGGCCCTTGTACACACAGAGAGGCTTGCACACGCAAACCTCCCGGCCTTAAAACCACCATCGCAGAAGGCGGCGGGATTTTCCCCCCGATCCCGCCTGCCTCCGCCAATGAGGGCAGGCTGAACACTCGCCTTTCCTCCCTTCCCTTTTCCTCTCCTCCTTCATCTCCACCTCCTCAGTTTGGCTGAGAAAATAATTTGCTTTGTCTAAAGGGTTTCAGAGGCGAAGCTCGCCGGCCGCCCCGGCTGCATTAAAATTCCTGCCGGCCCAGCCTTTAGCTGAGATCGCAGCTCCCCGGAGACTCCACTTTCGCTATTACTGTCAAGTACCCTTGACTCTTTATTTTTGCCCTTTTATCTATTACAACTAATTCGAGTTCTTTTGCCCTTTTCAGTTTAAGACATGGGCTTTCTGTAAAGCCTCCCCCTGCCACCGAGCTCTCCGGGTGCAGAGCCTTTAGAAATTGAGGGGTTTACTGTCAAAATGAAAATTTCACTTCAAATTATCTCGGCTGATGCACGTTTTCCAGGCCGGGGGCTCTTGTCTGAGCCTTTTGACAGCCAGATCAGCAGAGGGGTTCAGTGATCTCGATAATATCATCCAAGAGAGCGAAAGTCAATACAATGACAGGGAATATGACTGGATACAATCCAATTACTGCTGCTCCCAGAGAGGGGAAGGGCTTGATCTGATCTCCGCACCCGGATTCCTTTATTCAGTCCTTGCACTAACAGGTCTTGCTACAAACTTTGCAAGCTGGAGTGGGTTATATTTTGGCTGGGTGCTGTCTCTGTTACGTTTATTTTTGCATATATATATATATATATATATATTCCGCATTGGATTCTTATTTATTTATGGGGGCGGGGGGAGCCACAAGAGTGGGTTTAGCGAGGAGGCTTGGGGTTAAGAAAGTCTCTTCTGCTTGCCCAGTGTCAGCTCGGTCACTGGAGCTCCTGTTTTCCCCCTTTGCGCCAGGCACAGCAGCTCTGTGAGGGTTAGAGCGGCCTAGTTAACCCGGGGTCTGCTAGTGCCCCGCAGTTTGTTTTCCAGCAGTTTTCCCTCTTTCCCGGTCCAAGGATCAGCAAAGTTTGTTCCTGTTTCCAGGGAAAGAAGGGATGTAATTTATACACCCGGTAGCTGTGTGGTGGATGGGCTGCGAATGCTCCTGAATCACACGTTGAGAGCGCTGTCCCCCGCCCCCCTCGTTGTTGGCTGCACTCTATTTAATGTCAAAACGGTAAAGCATCTGTCCTGAAGTGTTGAAATATTCATGGCGGATCAGCGACTCTCCATACGGGCGGAGGAGCCGGGAAGCTAAAACGGTTCTTTAAAAGAGCAAATTTTCCATGTGAAGCAATTGCTCCCCCCGCCTCTCCCGCTCACCCCACCGGCCCGGGTGGCTGCCTGGGCTCAGCACTGCGCGGTAAAGCGCGGAGCATCCAAGCATGCCTCCCGCGGATCCTTGCTACAGCGACAGTGCAACGCTGAGTCTCCTCTCCCTGCAGCCTGTTGACAGTCCTTGGAATTACCGGGTCCGGCTCCGAAGGGGAATTTTGATCCCTAAAAGATGTTTTGTTGCCCAATGCAAAACGCCACCACTTGTGTTACCTCTGAAACAGACAATTTATTGGAGTGAACATACCTTTTAACATATTTTTTTTCCTTTTCTCAAGATAAATTTGTGCAGTAGGTGTAAACTTAGTAGAAGTGCTGTTTGTGAATTATATGCTAACAAGGAAATAAGGAGGAAAAACTCTCGGAAAGTCTTTATAACTAATGTCGGCATGCCTTAAATTAAATCTGAATTAAAATTTCCCGTTTGTAAACTTTCGGATGTAAACTTTTAAAAGTAGGTCTACGCTATAGCACGTGCTTTTTGGACATGGAATTAAATAACTTTCACGACATTGATCCCTTAAAGTCGCAGCCAGGAGAAATTCTTCAGAACAGCAATGACCAAAGTCTGTCCGTTGAACTGAGCAAACTGAACTTTAAATCCTCGGTTTAAAAAAAAATAAAGAAGAAAACAAGTTTTATATTTAAATTTAAACTCTCGCAAGTCTCATTTCAGTGTAGCTGACTCTTCAAGCGCTCCAAAGTCCTCCGGCCCTCGGCGGCCTTGTTAGGAACAAAACATTTTGCTTCCTGATTTGGGAAAGGCCAGAAACTCTTTGTTTGAGTCATGGTGGGCCAGGTTTGAGAGCTGCCCCTTGAGCCCATTGGCGCCGTTCCCCACCGCGCGTCCCAAGGCGCCTGTTTCCAGGATGGCTCCTTTGGTGGTGGCCCAGGATACTGTCGTGTTGCTCAGGGCTTGGTTCAAAGTACTGTGCCTGAACAGAGGGTCGTGAAACACCCCGTCCACCCAGTTCCTGAGGTTGGTGACCGGCGAATCCTGATGCCTATCGATGACACTGACCGGGGCGGAGACGGCGGCGGCGGTGGCCGAGCCCCCGGGCCGCTTCAGCATGCAGGAGGGGTACTCGGCCTGGTTGAGGGAAGTGGCGGTGTGCGCCAGGGACCAAATCCTGGGCTTCGCCTCCAGCAGCTGTTGCCCCTGCTGGAAGCACATTTTGGACTCGCAGCCGCGCTGCCTAGCGCCGAGTGGGTCGGGGCCACACTCCTCCGCCGCCGGCTTCAGGCAGCTCCGCGCCCGCCCCGCTGCCGCCTCTTCTTCTTCCTCTTCCTCCCCGGCGGCGGCCGGCGGCTGCGGCATCTTGGCGGGGGGCTCGGCGGCCCGCGGCGGGTGGCTGCTGCCAGGGAGCGGGTGCGGGAGCGGGTGCGGAAAGGGCCGCCGCAGCTCGCACTCAGAGCTCTCCGACTCGGCGGCGTCCAGGTCCTCCAGGTCGCTGAGCTCCAGCTCCTTCTCCTCCTTGCCCGTGGGCTCTGCGGGGTGGGGGCAGGGGAAGGGACAGCAAAAACAAGACACACGGTCACTGCCGGCGCCGCGCTGCCCGCGGCCGCCCCCAGCAGCGGGGCCAGGCCCGCCCCGGGGGCGAGCGGGCGGCCGAGGCCTTAAGTGCCTGGTTTGGGCAGGATACCCTCGGCTTTCCCGCTCTTCATCGCCTCTTCCTGAGAGCCCTCTTCCTCCTCCTCCTCCTCTTCCTCGTAGGGCCGCTTCTCGTCTGAACACTTGTTCCGCGGGGGCCAAGTCATCTTGTTCTCCTTCTTGAGCCGCCGGCGGGCGTTGGCGAACCAGGTGGAGACCTGGGTGAGGGTCATCTTGGTGATGATGGCCAGCATGATCTTCTCGCCCTTGGTGGGGTAGGGGTTCTTGCGGTGCTCCTGCAGCCAGGCCTTCAGCGTGCTGGTTGTCTCCCGGGTGGCGTTCTTCCGCCGTGTCCCGCCATCCATCGTGCCGTACCTGCAGACACAGTGTGCAAACCCGCAACATGACACGGCACCCTCATCCCCCACTTTCCCTCTGGCCATGCTCGACGCAGGGTCCTAGGGCCCCAGCACTGTCTGCTTGCCTAAGGAATTCCTGAGGTGGATGGACCAGAAAGGGAGGAAATGGGCGAGGGCAGCTCAGCTTTAAGAAGGCGACTTGCCTCGAGAACTCAGGCCGAGGAAGGGCTCAGCTAACAGCAGCACAGGACCATGCAAATCCCCACTGTGCCATGGCGGTGGTGGTGGTGGCAGGAGGGGGTAAAGCACCTTGCCTTTATTGGTGGTGAAGTCAATGACAACGTTTGAGGCAGCAGGGAAATCCTAGCAGCTTACAAATACACAGAAATCTCACTTTCCTGCAGTTTGATCAGTCCTTCCCAAGCAGAATATATCTGGGTGACCCCAGGGTGTAAATGTTAATAGAAATATATTTCCCCCTACTCCTTTTATTGGTAATCTCTCCTACCCTTTTGTTCCTGAAATTGTAGGAACCTAACGCAGATGACACTGGGCTGCGACTGAATATTTAATGCACATCCTCCGGGAAAGGTCATCAGCACCCAATGGGCCTCCGAGGCTGGAACGGCGCGTAAGTGGGTTTGTGCTGGTTCAAAACTAACTCGCGCACTGGGGATGCCCAGACGCCTAAGCCTGCCTCCGTGCAGGAGAAAGATAATTACTAAGGCCACAGCCGTGGAGATGGACCGGTGACCCCGCATGCGTCCCTGCGGGAAAGGGGCTCTTCGGAGGCGGCACCGCAGGGCCGGGAGGGGGATGCCGGGCGGCGGGGAGGCAGGTCCACAGCGGCGCGGGCGGGGACGGGGAGTGGGCAGGCGGGCGGGGGGCGGCGGAGGGAGGATGGGCTGCTTACCTGTCGTACTGGTACTGGCTGAGGGTGTGATCGTAGGGGTAGTAGGCAGCCGCCGGGGCGATGCCCGCATGCGCAGACCCGCTCCCGTCCTTCGCCTCCAAACTGTTCTGTAAGAGACACCGCGCCGCCGCCCTCAGCCCCCAACGCGGTGACCGACCGGGCCCCCCCGAGTCACGGGGAGGATGTAGGGGAAGGGGAGGAAGCGGGGGAAGGACCTTTCCTAAGGCCCTCTGGCCGCGGTGGGCAGCGAGATCAATAGAGACATTAACTCGCGCTGCTAAGGTGCTAGGAGAAAAAAGGGGGGAGGAAACCCCCTAAGGCTGGCCGGGATGAGTGCATCATTTTTGACGAGCCGGGGTCTGAGACCACCCCCACCCCCTAAACTACCCTCCCGGGCGGTGCCTCCGCACTCGGCCGCCACCGCCCGCGTCAGGCGCGACTTTTAATTGCGATACCGTGAGATCTGCGCCGGGCTTGAATAATTAATGACGGCGGGGTTGGCAGTGCCGGTCGGTGGGAGCGGGATGTCGCGGGGAAGGGGGAGGAAGAGGAGGAGAAGAAGCGCTTGGGGCTGCCCCCACCGCCGAGGGGTACCGGCCACCGCTCCCGGGGAAGCGCGGATCCGGTGCGGAGGACGGTCTGTCGGCGGTGCCGCTGGGGCGGCTTACCAAGGAGTAGAAGGCGGGAGCCTCGGTGCCGTAGGTCACGTAGTTTCCATATCCCTGGGGCCCGGCGTAGGGGCCACCGTAGACCCCCAAGGCGGCGGCAGAGCTGAGTTCGTGCCGGGCGGTGGCGAGCAGGCGGCTCTCGTAAACCGGGCAGTACACCGGAGCCTGGGCCGGGGCCCCCGCCCCGCTTTCGGCCAGCGTCCGGCCGCTGGACTCGCAGCACGTCGTCAGGGAGTTGGTGCTCATCAGGAACTGGAGGGAAAGAGAGCTGCGCTGGGCGAGGGCGGGGAGTTGGGGAAAGGGGCGACGACGGGGAACGACTGCCCAAAATAACCGAGTTCGGGATTATATTTGTTATTTCTTATCGGGTCGCAGCTTTGGGGTGTAACCCCCCCTGCCTCCCCCCCCCTCCGCGTTTTACTTCAATCAGCATAAACTGGAGGTTGCAGAGGTGCAAGTATTTTACCAGTCTACCCCCAACAACAACCACCACCACCCTCACCATGGCTCTGGGCGTTTAATCCTCTGTACCACGTCGCTCCAGCCCTTTGCATTGAAAAAACACCTAACTTTTCTGGTGCGCTCTCTCAAGGCTGGATTTACACCAGCTTTCCCCCCTTACAGCACGCTTCCCATCTGCGTTTTTTAACCTTCCCCCACCCCCCAAATAACTCATGCATATTTATTTTGACTGCGAATTTGTAGCAGCTACGCACGCATCTGTTATTAACCTGCTGGTTTAGAATATTCTATTATGCTCCCACGGTCCGGACCTCAGCACTTGTGTGTTTAACTGGTAAACTGTGTATTTAATCGGGAAAGAGAAAAAAAGCGCTGGGGTCCAGGGGGAGGAGGATATCTGTAGCTTCTCTGCTCACTATTCCCACCTTTATAACCCTCCCCCCTCGTCATTATCACCCCTTAACACCCGAAATCACGCGTGTTCCTTCCCGGCCAGGGTACCGCTCCAGCAACCCTGGGGAGAACCGCTGCGCCCTCAGCCCCGGCGGAAGTCATCAGCAAGGGCTGAGATTCAATCAGTTCCCACTGGCAGGCAAAACATTCTTACCTGGGGTGCAGAGGAGTAAGGATAGCCAAACTGAGGATATGACATGGTACAGAGGCTCCCGGTTATCTAGAAACAAGGCGAGACGTCTGATCTGCACGCTATTGCAGCCTGGCTCTGCTCTGTTGTACCAATTGATTGGTAACCACAGGTCCCTAGATGCTTATAGGACGAAGCAGAAAACCACATTTAATTTATTTACATGAAATGTTAAACTTTCTTTCCTTTTTTTTTTTTTTAACCGAAGGGGAAACACAAGAAAAAAGATGCACAGTGATTTTAGCACATTCCCCTCTACACCTATGAAACAAAAATTATTGTTACTTGTGGGCTGCAAGACTGGTAAACATGACGGCAGAAATACATAGTCTGCACCCACAGAAAAATAAAAGGGGGAAGGGGGGGGAGAAAAAAGCGATAAAAAATACATCAGTTCAGAAGCACGTTGTTTTAAAAGAGCCGATCCTCTGACGTCACGCAAAGCCTATTCACATTAACCTGCCTGGAAGTTTAACATTCATTTTCGGGACCCTTTCCCCTGGCATGGAAAAGAGAGCCTCGGCATCCCGCTTAACAGGAGCGAAACCTTCCCTAACAGAAGCGAAAGTTTGGAAAGCTCTCCGGAACAGGCTGCCTTCAGCATCTCCATGGATTTCTGCGGGGAAGGGAAGGACTGGGTTTAATCTGAAGGATCAATGTTGTATTAGCTAAGATTTCCCCCACCCTCCTTAGTCACTGAAGGGCTGGTAAGCACTTTTAATTAGAAATTAATTAATGAGCAGCTGCTTCTTCCCACCCCACAGTAATAATTAGTCTCAATTACAAACAAGACATATGAAGGGACACACGACTGAGTCTTCATTTAAGATTTAATCAACAGTTAAAATTAGCGCTACCGCTGACAATAAAGCACATGACATGGCAATCCTTGCTTTGCTTTTCGGCTTTTATTCCCGACGTGTGATTACAGGTAGGAAACCCTACAAGCGTATTCCGGGGAATGATTGAAAGGACGTGAATTTTCACGTTAGAACTTCTTTGATCCCATCGCAAAGCTCTGCTGGAAAGGACAGCCTTTGGTGGGCGAGGGCCCTAGCTCTCTGCCTTGGCTCAGAGGTGTGCACAGCTGGACTGAGGAGAGGGAGAGTGGAGGGAGAAGGGAGTACACCTCAAAGGTGCCAAGTTTTGTCTCTCACCCAAGAGCATCCACCTCCTTCTTGGTGGGTCGGTACTTCCCCGGGATTCCCTCAGAGAAAGAAGGGCTGAAAAGGGGTCTCACCTCCATCACCCCCTTCTCCTTAACAACACACACCGCCGCTGCCAGCAGCCTTCCTATACTTTGGGGGTTGAGGAAGCCCCTTCCGCAGGCAGGCAGCATCCCACCCGGAGTGGGGCAGGCTCCTTGTAGCGGCCGTCGGAGGAAGACACTGGGGCCCTTCGGTCACCTCCGCCATCCGGCGGCCCCAGAATCTCCCCCCGACGGCCAGCTACCTCCGGGCCAGGGAGACTAGTCAGGAGTCGGGCGGGTGGAGGAAGCTCCGGAGTCAGCTCCGAGGCTGAAGCCGGGCTGCTGGTGCAGTTGAATGCTGCTCCGTGGTGTGCAGACTTGCTCAGAGAGATTCCTGGGTTCAGACATGTGAATAGCCCCAGGGTCACACTCTAATTAATGATGATGTTCTCTTCTTCTCCCCAGCTGGAAGACTGCCTCCCAGAAACGAATCTGCCCACACTGACAGCTCGATTGAGGGTGATTGATGACTATCTGGAGACCACAGTACACATAATATAATATCTGCTGCGTAATTGCTTTAATTTACAGATGAAAATACTAGTTCTCCGATTGAGTTAGACTACAGCGAGCAGCGTTTTATGGTGCTTTAGAGTGTTTGCAAATAAAAGATATCAGATACACTACATGCAAATTATCCTGACAGCTCACTATCTGTAGCCGGGAGAAACGTATAGAAAAAGGGAATCAAGTGACATAAATAATCGGTTTGGAATTCTGCATTGATTTTTTTTTTTTTTCAGGGGAAGAAAGTGCTTTTTTCTTTCCTCACCTGAAATGCTAGTATCTTTTTTTTTTTTTTTTTTTTTTTTCCCTGGGAATATTACTAACTTAGCCACTGGGTTTCTTTGACAGAAGCGCTCCTTTATTCCTCCTGCTCTCCCGATGCTGCCACGATACAACGATACTTTTAGTTACTCTCTGAGACAGGCTTCCTCCTCTGCGAGGTGCTGAGGGGCTGTGGTATTGTTTGGGAAGGAAAGGCACCCAGTGTTTGCACAAAGGTCTGCACGAAGCCGCTGGTGCTGCTTGCTCTGCCTCCCCCACGGGGTGCGCTGAGGGGGGGGGGGGGGGGGAAGTAAGAGGCAGTGGAGGGGATATTTAAGCCCTGGAGTATAACTCACCGGTGCTAGGGGAGAGAACAGTTGCTCTTATCTCAAGAGCAGCTCGGTGTAAAGCACTATAATTAGCTGGGAGTGCTAGAGCAGTGCCTGGAGAAGTCCTCCGAGTTTTCCAGGCTACAGTTTGGAACATGTCCTGGTGGTGTGGTTTGTTCCCCCCCCCAGCCCCCCTTTTCTTTTCCTTCCCTCTTTTGATAATACCGCAGATGTCAACTCCGCAGTGGCCCACAGAACACTCCAGGTTTTGATATTTAGATGAGTCTATTAAACTTTAAAATACAAGGTGAAATTCAATATTTATAGTCCTTGTCTATTTTTATATCCCAGTTGTCTTTCACTGTGCCATGCAAATACTCCGGTGCCCATTTTTGCACTGAACTTTCCTGTATTAATCATGATAATTATTTGTCATTTTTCTTTGCAGCCTGCCTGCTCTATTACTTTACCCCCGGTCAGCTTTGTGTCAGTTCCAATCTGTATTCCCTAGAAAGCAGTCATTAAAAGAAAGCCCATCAAAACAAAACAACAAGAGGAAAGCTTAATAACCTTAAACACTTCATAACTTTAAACGCTAAAAGCTGACATTACATCTTCCTCCTGCATTTAAGTCCTGTTTCACTTCCATTCTACAACTAATGGCCCCTTGTTGATAAGAAATTCCACACAACTATATTTCATCTTGAATTTTTAGTGCTGGAACAAACACACAGTAAGCCCACAATGATTCAAAACAACCCTTGTGGTTCCCACACATAAACAACGTACCACTGTTCAAATCCATGCAAAGACGCTTAATGCTGTGGGCTATATCCTTAAGCATTTGGAAAATGCAAGTCTTTGCTATGCAATAAAAATTGATCCTTGGCAAAGCCCCTTTCCTGTACCAATCTGCTTTCTCCAAAGTTTAGAGAGGAAACCCACCGCGATCAATAGGGTGAGTTCCCATCCTGGAGGACCAGCTTGCACACCCTGGCAAGCAGGTATTTTACAGCCAAAGCCCAACCAAGCCTATTGCCGAGTGTTAGGTTTCTCTTCTCCCAGAACCTGAGACCAACGTTCATACAAGTTCTATCACAAAGCATAGCATTAGGAGGAAATGCTGCGGTGCTGGAGCAGGCCACAGCAGGTAAACCCGAGAGCCTCTTCGGGACTAAGGCTTTGACGGACGTCTTCAGGGACCTGATCTGAAAGAAGTTAATGCAGCTACACTTTTACTATCTGTGTTTCCATCGCCTTCTCTTTTGGAGGAGTTACTGCCACTCTTGGAAATATTTCAGCGACAGAATTTGCTTATGGGCTATACAGACTTTAGCGAGCTCATGAAGTCTGCTTAGCTTTGTTTTCACCTTCCAGATTTAAAGCAACCTTGACACCGCCTGACAAACGCTGTGAAGCTCTACATGTTGCCCATTTGGGATGTGACATGGAACCGAAGGCAACCTGCAACATTTTCGAGTAGCTCCCGCAAAGTCCCTATCGACAGTAAATACGATTGTGGGTTTTTTTATTTTCCTGAGCTCATCTGAGGTGCAATCGCATCTCCCGCACTCCGAGTGGAGGAACAGCGAACTCCTGCTGCCGACCCGCACAGCCCCGCGGTGACCGGAGGAGCTGTGGTGACAAACCGGACAGTTGCATAAGGAGGCGCTGCTAATTAATTTGCCCAGATTACAGCCACGAGTAAAAACAGTCGTTCAAAGCTACCCCTTTTAAATGCTCTCATTTTGTAAATCTCCAATCCCCTTGGCAAACTATCTAGATTAAGGCAGAAAGGCCTCACATGCTCATTCTGTTCTTTGTGTTTATTAACTTTCGCACTTAAGAACTAGAGCCAACACATGGTCTCCCTCTCTCACACACACATGCTCACACACACAAAACTTTTCCCCAGTGGAAGCAATCACTACTCCCCGGGCAGCTACCGCACGGATCGGAGGACCCTACAAACGCCTTTACCTGCTCGTTGCACAGCATCGCGACAGCGCTCTTACTAGTCAAGCAAAGCCCGTCCAGGGCTTCCCGTTCCAGCTGCGGCACCCCCAACACTGCGGAGCCGCGGGCACTTCAAGCCTTTGAGCTCTCTGGCAGTGGACAGCTGGAACACGCTGCCCTGCGGAGATCAAACTTTCCTACTCGCAAGGTCACATTCTGTGCCTTGGAAAGTTTGCCTTCAAATCCAGAAAGTTTGACTCAATGCCTTACCTTAGCGCTCGCTGAATATCATATCCACACCCCTTTCCCAAGATATAACACACATATGGTAAAATACATTGCCCTCTGTCCTAGGTAAAGATTGCACAAAGCCAAGTGATTCATCACAGGTAGTTTCTCTTCCCTCCAGCAGTTCGTTTTCAGCTGCTAAAGCAGGCTCTGAAGAAGGGAGGGGGGGCATAAACCCCACCGCTCCCACCCACCCCCCGCTTCCATAGAGACACACACACACACAAGCAGCACTACCAAAACAAGAATAAAATGTTTACCTGCGATCACGCCAGGCTGCAGCTAAAGCCTCGTCGCGCTGGCGGTGCCATGGCAGAGCTCCTCTCCTCCCGCCCTCGCCGGGTGCCGTGGCGGGGGCTCCGGGGGGCCGCGGCGGGCATGTCCGGGTGCGCGGCACCGGTGCGGAGCGGTGCGGAGCAGCCGGTCCCCCGGCACCGCCGCCTCGCTACCCCCGCGCTGCACCAGAGTGACGTGCGTACGAGCAGCTCCGCCGGCCGCACGCTGCCCCACCGGTTAACACTTTCCAAGGCGGCCAGGCAGTCCGCTTCCAACTTTTCCCGTTTTAAACCAGAAGCAGCCAGCACCCGCTTCCTTCCGCGGGTTATAAACGGCGTCTGGGGCGTGGGGGACACCGTAATTAATAACAGGTTAGTAAAATTAGTGCTGCCACGCCGATGGTTGTCCTTGTTGCCAACAATAATTGCATTGATTCTGGAAGGACACGAATGTCCTCCATTTAACCTAATGATCTGCGGGTTGCACACTCTGTAAGGCAGCCGTAGCGTTGATTAACTGCGCGCACCTCCGAACTGCCATTTATCTCTGCGAGTCACGACCGAGAGGAGCTAAACTTGCAGCAACTCTCCCCGCCGCTCCTGCCGCCTTT
The DNA here is from genome assembly GCF_012275295.1 of Melopsittacus undulatus. NCBI lineage: Eukaryota > Metazoa > Chordata > Aves > Psittaciformes > Psittaculidae > Melopsittacus > Melopsittacus undulatus. The sequence goes on along the minus strand of NC_047527.1, from coordinate 65,594,546 downwards.
GTTTCCCTCCCGGGTGAGGAGGCGGGCTGGGACGCCAGCGCCAGCCCTGCGCGCAGGAGATGGGCACCTCACCTGGCCACCCACCGGGTGCAGCTGTACTCAGGGCCCCGAGGCAGCGCGGCAGAGCCGGCCGCTCCGGGGATGCCCTGGGGGCTGCGTGGGCCAGCCCCCCCCCCCCCCCTCGCCGAGGGGGGTCAGGGGAGGCGGTGCGCCGGCACCCGGCACCGGGGACCAGCTCCCTGTAGCGCCCCGGGGCCCGGCCCGCAGCCTGCCCTGGGCTGTCCAATACCGGGGCTTCCTCCAAGCGGGCAGGTCGGTGCAGGAGCGTTTGCTACCGGTTACTCTCTCCGTCCTCCTGCTCCTCCCGCTTCCCCGCCCGTCCCGTCCGGTGTCAGTCGTAGGCTGCCGTCGCTCTCTCCTATGGGGAAGCTACTGGGGCCTGAGGCTGGGCTCGCTGGCAGTGAGGTCCCTGTCCCGAACGCCTTTCCCGGTGTGCAGCCCCGCACTGTCCGCTTTCGCCCCTTCTACGCCTGCTCTGTCTTCTCACCCCCTGGGCCAGGACCCACTTCAAGCACTCGCGGGGATCGGGCGTGTGCGAAGTTTTACCGCGCAGCCCGTACTCTTCTTAATCGTTTGTTCAGCAGGAAAAGTGGACAAATCGGGATTGACAGAAGGGGGAGGAGGGATCAATATCATTCCTATTTGAAGGAATTTGAAGCCTCGGCAGACGTCTCAATAAGGCAGAGGAGAGGAAAAAGAAATATTATATGCTACCTAATTAAGCTAAGACAAAGAGGTGTGGGGAGAGAGGTTCAGGAGAGGTGGGGTGGCAACGGGAATTTTCAGTCCGGTGTCTTCCCACCGTAACCACCAAGGCTGAACAGTAACGTTAATGGGGAACATCTGTACATCGACAGATTTATTCTTGCCAGGGCTCTTTCACGCCCGTGTCATTTGCATGGACCTGTGCTTGTAATGTTCGATACACGCCGCACCTTGTACTGTAACTACAGGGTAGTTGCAGGATGAACCTTGAAACTGGGAAATCCTCTTCTCTTTCCCCTTTCTTCCTTCTCGGGTTGCCCTTGCAGCTTCCAAGGCGGGGAGACCGCACGAAGAAAGAAAACGTGAGCCTTCTCCCGATCTGCACTTGTAAACAGAAAGCCAATCATGCAGCGAGCCTTTGCATTTTAAAGCCGAATGACAACCCCGCCGAGACGTGGAGTCCGCCGATCCTGGTCAGGCGGGGGGGACTCACGGCCTGGGACGCGGGCACCACTCAGCTCCCCGATACCCCACAGGGCTCCTACCCGGGAGCGCTGCCCGCGGCCCGGGCCCTCGGATCTGGGCTTGCCCTTCCTTTTCCCCGGAGGCCAGTCCCGTTGGCGCTGTCCCGTGCTCCTGCCCGGGCTGCCTCCCAGCCCGGCCCCGCTGCAGGGCTGAGGACCGGTCTCCGGGACAGCGCCGGGCTTAAAGGGGGAACCCTCCGCCTCGGCCCAGGACCCCGTCCCACTGACCGAACTCCTGCTTTAGAGAGTGGGGTGACACCATCCTCCCCCCTGTGATGACACTTCTCCTCTGGCCCAAATGAACTTCGGAGGTCCGGAACCCCCGCTGGATGCAGCTGCCCCCCCCACCCCCCCGCCCCTTGAAATGTTCTACTCTGTTCAGGGGCAGGAGACATTTTTCAAAAATAATTTTTTATATTAATGGCTACCACTACTATCAAAAGAGAATGTGTATCTTCTGAAATATAGCAACCTCAGTTCCATGATATCAACGTTTCATTACTTCAGTGATGGTGAAAGGAGAAGAGCAGAACCTTGAGTCTGCCTTTTCCCATTTGCTCGTGGTGACCAGCACACCTTGGAAATTGCTGCCCTTTGCCATTTTGACCTGCGTACACTAGAAAACAAAATGGCTTTCCAACAAAGACTGACCTAGCTGGTCAGGAGGGTGATCGGACTGAGCGGAGTGGGAATTCCAGGAGACATGACGTCAGGTCAAGCATAGTGGCATGAGGGACACAAGCACAGAGAGAACACTGGTCACTTATACATCTGGGAAAGTGCTTGGAGCCAGAGGAGAAGTTTTTGGCAAACACCCCCAAAATATTACGGGCTAGAGCCTATGGCTGGAAGGGGATTTGTAGAGTTTGTTTGATGTTTGTGACGTTACAGATTTTCTTTTTCCCTCTCTTTTTAAAAATGACCATTAATGTTAAGGTTTCAACCATTTTTAATATTTAAACTATTACAAGGTGCTCTTTTCACTGTAGAAATGGGATTGGTCCTGTCTGTCCTGGCATTCTTTGGCATTCTTTCCCATTTCTGTAGCTAGATCAATGCCATCTCTGCTGTGAAAAGGCCATTATTAAAAGACATCAAGTGGTTAAACCCCTTAATTTTCCATGTCATTAGACAAACAGCACTGGTGATAGCACCACATATTTCCATTCAGAAAGGGAATAGCATTTAATTGCGAGTGTCAATTCCTGCAGCATTGTGGCTGTTCTTTGAAGACCTACAGTCTAAGAGATCAGGTGGGAGAAAATGTTACCTTTTTGCCTTCATTTTCCTGTAGAGGTTACTAAACCACATCTAATCAAGGAATAATATACTGATGTTTGTCTCTTAACTCATGCACACTATGGAGATGATAGAAGAACATTAGCTTAATCATGAAACCTCTGAGATGATTTTACATAACTAGAATAATTTCACGGGAAAGCCAACATAATACAGAACGTAGTAAATACATGAATAGGAATCAGATTTTCACTGAAACTATTTTTGTCCTCATCTGTTTGGGTGTCAAATTTTATGCTAGCCTAGGAGCAGCAAGGTTTGTCTTAATGTGAAGGGATCCTTACAGGTGCATTCCCTTTCTTTTTCTCACATTCAATTCATTATGTGATGTTCAAAAGACTGAAAACCTTTAGGCATTTCAGCGTAAAAGGAATGGTTTATTAAAAGGATGGGTTATTACTTTGAACAATGACTTCAGTGTGTAGGTTTAAATGTGAAATGTTTATCTGGTACTGACCTGCACCAATCAGAATCTGTACAACTGTACTTTTATTCATAGATGCACGCCTAACCTAGCAAACCACATTTATTTGCAGATTCTCTGTGGCCATCTGTGACTCTTTTGTAGTTCACAAAGATACAGGCTCGTAATTATGTTTTCAATAATTTTCTAAGAAGTGTTACCATAATTCCATTTGTGAGCCCATGATTTGGAGAAGATTTTGTGGTAGAGAAAAGAAAGCTGATGTGATTAGAGAAATAGCTAGGGCAGTCTTAGTGTACTCAATATGCGGACAGGTGGAGAGAATTATTTTTTAGTAGGAAAAGAGGATCATTTAAAATGCTTTAAAGCCTAGCCATTTCAACCTGCCTTGAAGACCCTGAAAAGGTAGAAGACACCAAGTGAGTTGGTAGCACCAGGTTCTTCTTCCTGCAGCACAGCTATACCTGGATGGGGAGGGCAGCCTGAGCCTGCAGACTTTGCTCGGTGAGCAAAGCTGCTGAGGTAGAGCTTCTTGGTCCAAGGGAGCAAGGCAGAAACATGCTCCTTCCTCCATATTATATGACTAAAGAGAAGTGGACTGTGGGTTTGACCCCACCAATCCTCCTCTGAGTGAACAGTCCAGTCAAACACTACTTGTGAGACATCACTTCTTGCATAAAAGGGTTATAGAAGTGAATGGTGTGTGCCTCAGAAAAACAAAGGTGCAATTAAAGCAGCATTTGTAGTTTTCAGTTAGGGTTATCTTTCAATGCAGGATGAACTATCATTTTTTCCCCTGCTAATTATTTTTCATTAGCTGTTTTAACTCTTCCTGAGAGCTCTTAATAATTGCTTCAGAGCAGAATGTGTAAAACTGAAAATTATTTATGGCACTGATTAGAACTACAGAATACTAATATGGGTAGTCAAGAATAATTCACCATAGCAGGAAAAGCATTATTTAATTGTTTAATAGAGAAGTTTAATTGTGCTTGCATACAATTATCATGTAAATATCACTGTGATCACTTTAAGAGGTTATTTCTAAGTGTGCCAAAATTCTGAAGCAATCTGAAAAGAATTAATTCTTTTCTTGCCTCCCTTCACAAGTCTCTCAAGTGCACTATATGTTTTAACTTAAACCAAAATATAGCCAAGGGCAGACAGGAGTTCCAACAGTGACCAGTGTAATACTCACTGCTTTTAATTACTGTAACAATAAATCACACAGGAATGTCCTCCAGGAACTAAATGATTTTCTAAAAACATTTGAGAATATTTTTGAAATTCAATTAATTGAAGGCACCAGATAAAAGGTACACATTCTTAATGGCTATAAAATAACCCTAAGGGATGTAACTGAGCTCCAAGCTTAACTTCAAAGTGTGACAGAAATACTTACTGTATTACTTTAAAAGTATTCAGATCAATGAATCAGTTAAAATTACTTATACATTTACCAACCTTTTCATTTTCTTTCTGAATATGATAGAAAAAATTGCTCTCATTTCTCAGGATACAAAAAGCAGTCGAGACCTGTAAAAGAAATTGTAATTAAAGCCAGCCTTCAGTAAAATTGGTATTATGAATTTTTGGTTGACACAAGATAAAGGGGCCAGCAAAACATAAAAGTGGCCCGATAAAACATACATTTAGACATTTTTATACTGAAATTTAACAGGTTTGTGGAGATATTTCAGGTCCTGGGATTAAATCTGTCCTTGTTAAAGCCAGTAAGCATTTTTCTATTGAATTCAATAGAACCAGAACATCACCCTGCAATCTGTATTGTGTACAGCTGTTTTCCTGACCAGCCATTTGATTACGGGCTAAATCTACCCTCATTATCTTTTTCCTTTTTTCTCTCTTTGGACTAACCATGAGGACTTGAACACGCACATGGCTTTGCAAGGTACTGAACACCTTAAACAGCCACAGCATGCCTTCAGCTTTTGCAGCTAGTAGTCCAAGGTAGTTTGTCAGCTAGTGCTCAGTAGGATATGACTCTATGAATAAATACCTTGACATTTGGCCTGTAGTTTATGAGCAACGTAACAACATGAGGTTGTTTTAAAATAAAAGTGTTTAAACCATTACGATATTCTGATTTGCAAGGTGATTTTATAATATAGCATGACTCAACAGCAGGAAAGTGTTAACAAATATGTAGAAACTGAACTGTTGTTTCTAGTTATTTTTCCTTTTAGCAGAGGTTTTCTGTTCTAATAAACATTTCCTTCCCCTCTGTAATCTCAATGTATAGCCACGCTCCTGATTATATCCAGGCCACAAAAGCAGATTGTAGACCCACAGTCATCATACCATGGAGATAAGGGCTAACTTCTAACATTTGCAAAATGGCTGCTTATCATAATTATTCACTGATGAGAAATAACTAAACTGCATGTATATTGTTCCTTAGTGCAGAAAGTTTAGAGATAGTGGAACCAGAATTATGCACCCATGTACATTCCTGCACATCCATGTCTGTGCACACGCGTGCTCACATTCACATACACATGCAGAGGGAAAGGATGCAGAGAAGTGTCTGTATGAAGGGGTTATATTCCAAGAGAAGACTGAAAATACTCTACTTAAAGCTCATTGCAATATTTTCAAGTGGGTACCTATTTTCAGTACTCACTGATAATTTTCTTTGTAGCACATTAACATTTTCTGTGTTTAAAATGTGTTAAACTGAGAGTAAAGAAAAAGACAACAATGCTGCAGAGATAAATGCATCTTTATCCATCCCTTCTGTTTCTTTTCAATGGTCATTCAAGATCATAAACATTGTAGGAATCTTTGAGCATTTAATATTGATGATGTTATGTCATGAAAATATAAGGATTTCATCTAGCTCCATGCAGCAATTCTGCACCCCTCAGGTGCGAGGTGGGTGGGAGGGTCACTGCGCAATGGAAACATCCACAGCAGGCTGCAGTTGCAAAAATACGGTTGCTGACAATACATGTAATAGTAATTTTAAAATTGCATATAATAAATATAATACAAGACTAAAACCACCATGTTGAGGCTACTGCTGAACCCATGACACACCAGTAAGACTCAGGTTTTGTCAAAGAACTCTCTTTAATAAGGGTAATTGTCTAGCCATGACAGTCTTTTAATCAGGGATTGCAGACTGTTGAAAACAGTTTGATACATTTATTCTGATGGGGAAATACCCACAAGATGCACAAGACTGATCTCTACCAAATCAGAGCTGTGACCTGCAGCCTGGTTCAAATCAATTCTACGCTAAAATTGCCTGGACTTTGTATTAAATGTTTGTTCCACCAATTACTCCAACCCACTGTTCAGAAGCATTTGAAAGCTTTTATTTTCTGAAGACTTTGCAGTCAGAAGATCCTTTTCCAGAATAGTTAGGTTGTTTATCTCAAAAGGGCTGTTTGTCTAACAGAGGAACACATGGATTTATGAGTATATAATATCTCCATAAATTCCAAGAAACTGTAAGACATTCCTACATTTCCCCCCTTCTCCCTCCTGTTTTGAAAATCAATAAATACTTTAACTCTTTTATTTTTTTTTTAAACCTGTGGTGAAATGGTTGAACTGCAGTAATATAGAAAAGCTAAAGTAAAAAACAAGTCAGAATATTGGCTTTAGATTAAAGCTGGGTAAACCTGGGGTAACTTGTCTGGAAAGTGGAGTCATTTAATTGAACACACTTGTCAAGCAAGGGTAAATATGAGTAACAAAGTGTGCTCATGTGTCCAATTTTTAGGTTTGCAAGAAGTCAGTGCAGTCAAGATATGAAATGTAGTCACATTTGTCATAAGGTGTTGTTTCATCTGCACTGTATTTTCCAGTTAACACTCCTCCTCCTGCTCTCGCAAGCAGCTGATTTCATAGCAGGTAGAGCTATCAGTCCTAGGGACACAGACAGTGGGAGCTGAAGGATTTCTGCAAAATCCTTATTAATGTTGAAGAGCCTTCCTTGGGATGATGACTCATCTTTGCCCATATCCAGAGACAATCATGGGAGGTAAGAGGTGAAGAGAAGACACCTGCAGCCACATGTATCCACAGAGTGTGTCCTGTTTGACATTTCAAGCCTCACATGAAGCTCACAGACATGGTCCATCCCCATGCCAGCCTATTTTTCAAGTGGAAGAGGAGCAGAGCTGGATGAGCTACTTATCCAGGAAACAAGAAAATGCCAGTACCACGCTTAAACCCAGAGTGGTTTGGGATGCAGCAGAGCCAGTGGTGACATTGGGGAAGCTGGTTACTGAGGCTGACCGTGCATAACCTAGAGGAGATTTCAGCTGAGGCAACGTGATGGAGCTGAAGGTCAATGACAGCCTGTGGCACTGCAGCCATGTTCAGATATTCCAGCTCTCACTCAAACTGCAAAAGGATGTTTATTGCAAATTTAGCCAGGTGTTCATGTGAGCTGCTGTCTGCCTGTGGTCAGCTAAATGAAGAAGTCTGAGTGGGACAAGCATGAGAAAATCTGCTCCTTTCCAGCATTACCAAAATGCAGGCAACCCCATGGCTTGCCCAGACTCGATAGCAGGAGCTCAGCTGGACCCTTTCTTTTTGCCCACTGTCACTTGTAATTTTAACCAATAACTAAAATATTGAGCTGCCAAATCTGTTTTGTGGTTCCCTTTGGGACTGTTGTTGGCTTGCATTTTTGCGTCAGGTTTTCATACTGAAAGGCAGTTTGCAGCTTTACACTAATGTGTAAAGAAAAATCTCCTGACTGTCAGCTCCTGGGCCTCAGACAGTGCTTTCTAGTCTCTCTGAGCATTTGGGAGGCGGTCTTGCTGGAAGCAGTGATCCCAGCTGACTACTCACTCTTTCATGAAATGTAAAGATTTGAAACAGAAAGCATTGGGAGTAAAGCCTGAGATGGTCTGAAAAGAAAAAGCTGTAGATAGATGTAGAAGACTCCGTAAGTGTAAGTAAGACTTATGAATCTGTATTTATCCTATTTGAAATACTTTATGTGAAATATGCCACTGGTAAAAGGCAGGTGGGGGTACTGCAGTCACTTCTGAAGGCAGAGAGGGTCACAGGAAGACTGGGAAGGCAGCTTGTTCTTCCGGTCCATGTGATGCCAGCCTTTGAGATATGTGACTCTAAGTAGCCTTTTTGGAGCAAATTTTGAGTCATGTGACTGTGATGGCTGACCTTTGTGTGAGAGAAGAAACAAAACCAAAGGCTTTTTTTCTCCTCCTACTTAATGCAATATATTTAGTTTCAAGAAACCTAGTTTAACTGTGTTTCTACAATAACTGATGAATTTGTAAAGCTCTCTAACCTGTCTTCTTTTCCCCTGGAATGACAAAGCACTGTGGCTTGCTAGCTAAACAATCCTCAGCATTGCTCACCTGCAGTTTAGAGAACTCAAAATCACTCAGAGCAGCTTCGTGAAGGCACTTCTGAATTACCAAAAGAGACAGGCAGGGGGGACCTTTATGAATTTATAAAAATACAGTCATTAAAACTGCAATTCAGGAGCCCAGTCCCAATTCCCTCTTCATTCTGCTTCTTTCTTTCTCTGAGCCATGTGAGTTTAATCTTGTCTTGCCTCGGATGCATTAAAAAATCCACCTGAAACTCACTGAGAAACAGGGCAATGATAAAAACTTTTTCTGTTTTGAATGTCACTTTTCCTTTCTGCAGTTTTGTTGTTCCCATGGAAGTGCATGTGCCAAGGTAAATTTGTTCAATAGTAGAATTTACAATTGAAAATTTTATAGCTAGAAGTAGGAAAAATAAAGTCAGTTGTAAAAATACAAATAAAGAATGAATCTCATGTTACTTATGAATCATGCAATTAGTGAATTCCACCAAGGATAGTAATTGTTCATTACTTCAGATCTGGAAGCTATTTAGAAATGCTCTTGAAAGCTGAATGAGAAGAATATTGTTTATCTTCAGAATCAAGTTCAAAGAACTTACCTTCAAGCAAATGACGACATTCCTGAGTAGCGATCATAGTACAGAGTAAATGCTAAGGGGAACTAAACTTAAAGGAGCCTAATATAGAAGTTTGTCTGAAATAAAACTTTGAAGGAGTTTCCCAGAAGATGATTAAAAAATAAATTATGGTGAAAAACAATTTTCAGGCAGATGAAGGCCTAGGACATTCACACCAAACACTTTTCCACTTTCACATGTGCATTGCAGAACCATGTCCCAGCTGAATCCCATCAGAGATCCTGTATAAGCCTAGTATTTTATTTCTTTTGGAAGGAAAGGTTTATGCTAGTACTATATAGATCTGTGTAAGTGGTAGAGGTTCTGTGTATGTAACCAATTTGATTTTGTTTCCTCTACTGGACTTAACTTTATAAACAGTGTTTGGAATGCATGAAATGAATAAAATGATGTGGTAAAATTGCCTGTCCCAAAACACTTTTAGACACATACATGGTAGTTGAGCTTTTGTATGCCTAAGTACTCAGGATCTTACTTTAGCAGGATTCCAGAAAAGAAAGGTGATTTATGGGTAAATAAAAAGCTGAGAATCTTTCCTCCTAATTTATCTGCCCCTAAGATTTCTAAAAGGCATAAAACTCTATGTCTTAGGGGGTAAACCAACTCCTGAACCGCTCTAAGAGAGCGGTTTTAGTCTTTGCAGCAGATGGTACTGGGCAATATTAGAAATAGGATACTTGACGGATAGACTGTAGTTCTATTTCAGAATAGCCATTCCCATATTTCTCCCAGATTTGCTTTTTCTTTCTTCCTTCTTGACTGCCAAGATTATCAAGGATGCAGTCTTGTTTTTAAAACTTTCACTGAAGACAGATTTATTCGGACTTCTGTTAACCAGTTTAGAGGAAACTGTCCTTCTGGCAGCAATATCTCCTTGGAATCTGTCAGCGTTAATTCTTGCTTTAGCTGTTGAACCAAAGCAGGAGTCAAAATACGTATTTAGGAACCTAAATAAGTTTTCCAGAGTTTCTGAGCATCACCAGCTTCCACTCTGGTCAACAGCAGTTGATACATCTCTTTGAATTTTTGGAGAAAGTTCTTAACTCTTTTATGTCTCAAAGGATGGAACTCATTTTTTTGCGCCAGAGTTTGCAGAAAGGAATGCGTAAATCATACTTAGGAGGGAAATTCCATTTAGAGATTTAACAGTTAAAAAACTGAAGTAAGGTTTGGTCTTATCTTGTGACTAAGAAAGCAGATTTAGAAACAAAAAATTGTTCAGTATGTTCCCTGCTGCACTTAAATCAGCAGATTCAGCTTTAAAGGAACAGGATAGGAATCCAAACGCAAGTCTCCTTTGAGTCAGACTGAACATATACCACAATATCCCTCAGTCAAAACATTCAGATTTCAATTCCAAAGTGGAAATTATGGCAGTGTTTATTATTTATTATTATTATTATTTTAAGGTGTTGGAAACCTTGAGAGTAGAGGTAGAACAAAACTAGTCCCTTCAGGGAACTTTCACTTAAATCCACATATGCTCAGCCTGATTTTGAATGATTATATCGAGTGCACAAGCACTCTGTAGACATCTACAGATCCTGAACAAGGACAGGATAAAGATGGTGAGGTGTGTGGCAGAAAGGTTATCATTTCTGAAATCCAGATATATTTGAGAGATTTCAAGCAAATATATCTACATATGCATACGCACACACACAAACATGTATAAGGGAAAGACTATTTTTCATGCCTGTCTTTGAAAATAGTGATCTAAAACTTTTGTAATCTGATTAAAAACCTGATTTTAGAACTGATTCAAATCCAATTTGAATTAGCAGAAAATTTTTAATCTTTCCTTGCAAATACAGTCTGCTGTAAACTGGAAAAAGCAAGCAAACCTGGTTACTAAAACCAGACATTGTTTAGTGGAAAATGCTGCAAAAAGTAGAAATACCTGGAAAATAACCAGAAGAAAAAAAAAAGAAATGCAAACAAAAACATATTTTACACCTTTAAGTACCTAATTGCAACTAACTGGTAGCAACTGGGAGTGTAGCAAATTAAATTAATGTTATATGCTTAACTAGAAGACCAAAAAATAGAAATTGCATTCTTGTCTCTATTCACACTTGATACCTCTACAGTTAAATCCTCTAAATCTTTGCTGTTAATTGGAACCCAATACTTCAGACAAAGATCTATTTGCCTACTTCAGAGATAACAGGGAACTCCTAGAAGGGAAATTAAGAAAATCTCAACCTGCTTACTGCAAGTTTTCTTTGTTATTGTTTGTCTCATTTTATTTAGTTTGGTTGGTTGGTTTTGTTTTGTTTGTGTTTATTTATTTAGCAAGTCGCAGTAGCTTGGAATATATCTATACAAATCTGCAAACAGACCAGGTAAAGGACACTTATGACTGCTTTCACTTGCACTCATTTTCTTCAAATGATGATTTGTATAAATAGAGGCTTACTCTCAGCTACAAACCAGGCATTATTATGGATAACTTGGTTATGTGGTCTGTGACCATTAGACCTTCATTTCTTTAGACACAGATATACCATTTTACATATTTCAGTTTCTTCAGACAGAGAAATCCTTATTTCCAGAGCTATCTGTTTCTTTAATTTCCTTCTTGTACACTCCAAAATGTTCCAAGTTTATGTATTACATTACAGCATGTGTAGTTTTCACAATACTATTTCATCTTTATTAATAGCTGCATTAAACTGCTTTTACAAAAAAACAAAATTGTACTTTAATTTAAAGTTGCAAGAGAAAAAAAAACCTTTGAGTAGCTTTAAATCCATTGAAATGTAAATAATTGCTTTTTGGAAATTTTCATTAATGATACCTAGAATCAGATGGCATCTATATTTACAACATTTCAACACCAAGTTTGGCTTCTAAAAATGTAGCTGAGGACTGGGCCAGATACATGGCCCTTTTTGGGCAAAAGCACATTCAGTTCTATCACTTCAATATGGCTTACTGTCTTGCCCAGAGTTGTGTCCACCAAAACCAAAAAGTTGCTCAATAAGACTTTGATAAGCTAACCACAGAATTTTTGGCACTAATTCCCTGCTCACTGGATGAAACAAACAGTTCCAAACCTGCTTTCGCCATTGTTCCATATGAAGAATATATTCCACTTCGTGCAGTTAAGGAGCATTTTGTCAGTGTAGATTGTTTCCTCTGACAATCAAACCAGACTCTGCAATCAAGACTTCCTTTTTGTCAGGGTCTGTATATTCCTTGCAATCCTAACTCATTGAGTTAACCTTCTCTTTTTTACCACTCCTTTCCTGGTGCAGTAGTATTTGTCCTTTCCTTAGGAGACTCCGTAATAATTCTGAGGTTCTTACTGTCATTTCAGAAGACTACTCTAGACACTTTTTTAGCATTTGGGCTTCCTGGCTGAATGTGTGTTATGGTCCCTTCTTCTATATTGAGAATCAAGAAGCAGATTTTGAGTTACTGGCATTTTTAGACAGGTGAGATACTGCAATTATTGTCTTGGAAGCAGAGAGGTGATGCCTCTGCTTTGGCTACTTTATGCTGCAGAAGAACATATGAATGTTTCAATGCCTTGTAGACCAGCAATCTCTCAATAACAAAGGGTGATGTTTCCCTTCTATGTGAAAGCTTCCATACTTGCTCAAATGACATGCATTTGCTTAACCTGAAGGTGTCAGGATTAGGTTGGATTCAGAGTGCACCCTTCTTTTCAGTGAAGGATATTTCCTTTTAAGTTATTAAATTGCCCTTGATTCACTTTCTCTGGGAACAGTTCTAGAGTACAAGAGTTATTTCTTCATGATTGCTTCAGAATATTTTTGGGAATCCCTTTTCTCTCCCATGGAGACTTTCTGTGAAGCCTTTTAAAAGCTGGCTGCTAAAATATGCATGCACATCCACATTCTACTTGAAGAATATGGCTTCATACAAAAGCAAATGTTTGGAATAATATAGATAATTTATTTTCTAATTCCATAATGTGTTTATATGCTTTATACATGGCCATCTTGCTCATTCAGGCTTTATTCACTTAATGTGAATGATTTCTGGTTGTGTTTTTTCGTCATTACCTTTTTTCCTACTCTCTGTTCCCTCCTGCCTCTTTTCCTTCCTTGGACCAGATAGTTGGGTTTTGACATTCTGGTTTGAAGAAGGTGGCTGTAAACTTGTTCTGGATAGATCTGGGTATCTCAGAGTCATTTGTACTCCCTGTCTCAAGATCATGGAATTGGTTTTTTAACTAATGTGAGGAATAAGCAGTGGTTGTTTACAGATGGACTTTGGAAGAGGAGGAGTAGATTATGGTAGACTGAATTAGTCGTAAATAATTCTTTCCATAGGAAAGTGATTCTGTGATTCTGTGAAAAGCACTTACAGTCATCTCAGTGAGCTCCTAATTTGTTTACCTTCAAGTAAAATCATACCTCTAGAGCCAGACAATTTTTATACTAAGGTTTAGAAGAGCTGTCCTATGTGGCAATGTGATGGATAACTTCATTATACAACTTAAGAAGCTCTTCTTCCCTTTCTTGTACCTTTTCACACTCTAGTTAATCACCTCACCCTGGTTAAACCAACTGACTACTTCAGCATTAAAAGTATGCAAAATTAACATTTTACTGCATTGGTGTCAGATAAAAGCAGTCTTTTCCACCTGGAAAACATCCAGCCTTGTTTAAATGATTCTGGCTTCTCTGTCTGATGGGTAGTCCAGCTGATGCCATTCCCAATCAATTCATGCTCTCAGCCTCTACCCCTTCTCTCTTTTTTTCATGATAAGGGTATAATGTAGGAATGGCTGTCTTGTGCTGCCCCTGTCTTCGCAAGCGGCAGATATTGTGTATATGAACAGGAGGAGGTTACAGAGATTTTTCTCCAGAATACTCTGTCAACCTCCAGTAATCTGTGCTTTAAGCCCTTTTTGAGGCCAAAATGATGAAGGCCTGGTTCCTGTCACTGCGTCTGATCCTGACCTGTAGGCTGACATTCTGCCCAGCCTTGGCCCGTCCCCAGGGAGGTGCCCTCAAGGTTTCCCCTTCTCCATGGTATGTAATGTGAAATGACTTTGATATTTCTTTCACTTTGCTATGTACAATTTCCATCTTTTTGAGATGGAGGACAGAACCAGTCCTGTATACAGTATTCAGCATATTCACTTTAGATTTATAGAATGACACAACATGACTTTTTCTTTTTTTTTTTAGTATTTTTTTATTTCTTAAAACACTTTCGTAATCATGATTTCAAGTTTGCAGTTTCATAAAACTGGGGGAAAATTGTCTTCATCCCTGGGGCTTAAATCATGTACAACCCTTTTATAGGAATTGCTGCAATTTTTAATAAAAAATGTATCTGTCTGAGAAGCTGTTCCCAACCATAGAGAACATCAGGGTTTCCAGTTTTTGAATTCTTCATTAGAGTAAGGATTTGTATCTGTAAGACCTTATCTGCCCTTCCTATAGATATCAAGATAGATTCTTCTGTTGCAAGACTTTACAGGGTAAAATTCACCACACTTCTCTTTGTAAGCAATGCCTCTCCCTAAATTCTGGTATTCTGTTTCCAAATAACAGTGCTGAAGCAGTATTTTAGGATGGTTATTAAAAGACTCTTTTCCTTGTTTCTTTTAAATTGAAACATTTTTCTTCAAAGCTGTTGCATGAACACAGTTTGAAAAAGAAAACCAATATGACATCACATTTTGTCACCATCAATCATTTCCTATGCAAATTGAGATGCCTACAGGACATCAGAGAGTTCAAGGCCTGCTTGCACACAGGGCTTGTACAAACAATGAAAGATTTACAGTGTGAGTAATAAGTACTTTCAGGAAAAGACTGATTACAAATCAAAGTATAAAAGGATATGGATAGAGAAAGAAAAAAGAGCAAATGTTGATCACAAAAAGGAAACAAAAGGAATAATGAATACATCTGGTGAAATGGTTTTATGAAACACTATTGTTTGAAAAATACAGATTAAATTCTCTCACCTGAACTTTGTACTTCTTTTCAAATTCTGGACAGCTTTGAAAATTAAAGGTTTTAAAAATAAATGTAAAAACCCTAACAAGAGATCAAAGGTCCCTCCGAAAATTATTCCTAAGAAGTTCACAAAGGATGCTTATGCTGAAATACAGCACAGGGGCAAGAATATGGAGATGTTCTTCCAGGCTCCAGCCATTCTCGGATCAGGATCTGTGTAAAAGTAATGCCTCTGCATTTAATGGACCCTGAATTTTTTGTTGTTTTTTTTTTTTTTCCCCTTGCATTAATTTTGTGATTCTTTTTTCATTTGTTCTGCATTTCAGCATTTGCAGTATCCTGTAGCAAGGGGTTCCAGTACTCGTGCACTCACTATATGAAGTACTATCTTTTGCTTGTTTTGAACTTGCCACATGCTGATTTCATGCTGTGGTTCTTGCCTGCTGACATTCATTGGAAAAGTACGCTCAGTATCTAATAACAAAAGAATGGAGGCTACTGTATCAGGACAAATCAGAATGGTAATATATTTCCTATCAAGGCAAGATAGGCCAGAGTGAAGTCATGTTAAATGAAAGTCCCAAAGCTGCCACACTTCCCAAAAGACGGAAAACATCATTCCTTTTTCTGGTGCAGTATTCCCCAGCAACCTCCTCAGGATCTGTTTCTGAAAGAATCTTCTAGCTCCTTTGAAACCACTTTCGAAGCTGGGTTAAAGATAAGACCTTGAGTGTAAAAAGAAAAAAAGCCTTTAAGTATAGATTAGATCGAATACAGAAGATTGTGCCCATTATCAATATTAATGAACAGCAAATTGAGGGGAAAAGTCTTCAGGCAGACAATTTACTCTTATTTTACTGGCTGCTTATGCAACCAGAGAAGAAGCTTTATTTACAGGCATGTTCCTCCACACTCAGTATTATGAGTTTCTTGATAACCATGATGAATTTTGGCCAGGCTTCTGACGATGTGAAAAACCCTTTCTTCTGATATTCAGCTCACCAGAGGGCTGTGGACTGAGAATTTGAGATGCCAGTCTCAAAAGAAACAGATGTCTCTATGTGTAGTGAATGACACTAAACCATATACATAATTTCATATAAACGATAATATCAACAAAGACCATGAGATGAACTTTGCTATATGGTACTGAAATCTCTCATTTTTTAAGCCTTTGCTGTAATAGAACTCTAAAGCTAATTTGCTGGCAGTGATGTAGGATAATCAGTTTAATGCTACCCAGTGGGCTTCAAAAGGAAATCTGCACCCAGATCCTTGATGGCAACATTTAAGTTACTTCCCCTTTTGGAAAAATAACTGTCCTATTTTCTGTCAAAGAACTGTACACACAATCATATGCTGAGGTGTGATAAGCAATAAAGGCCAGATCAATTTTAAAGCTACACAAACAGGCATCTCTCAGAAAAACCAAGAAATCATATACAAGCATACTGGGCTCCTGCAAGAGAAACTTGTTCATGGCACTGGCCATTACCTACCAACTAAGTGTAATATGTAAGAACACCCTTATTTTGATGGTAATCGTCTATTCTAATTTTAGTCAGACACTTGTTGGTTTATTCACTGAAGAACAAAATTTTCTACCCTTAAGGAATTTTTATTCTATGGAGATTTTCTGAGTGTCCCCACTGGTTTCCACCTGCTTTTAGAACAGCACAAGTCTCCTGTAGGTTTTCTGTCATATTTGCCACATGAACCTCTTAGGATACTTTAGATCATGTTAAATGTCTCTGTGTACCATGTTCAAGCAACTGAATGCCCCCTTCCATCTGTTCATTTTTGAGCTGTTGGGCTCAATTGTATGTCATCACAGTTCTTCTGCTTCCCTTCACACAAGGAAAGGATGAAATCCATTTTCTAGGTCGTTAATATTCCTTTAATTTTATTACCTGTTTCCACAGGGTTGGTTTTTTTTTTTCAATGTGATAAGAGTTCACAATTTGCTCTTGCCTTTGCACGCATAATTTTCTTTCTTACATGTTTCCTCACCAAAGGAAAGAATCTTGATCCTTAAAAGCTTTCATTTAATGAAAATCTGTTATTATGTTGGCACTTCTGTTCTGTGAACACTTTCCATTTGCACTCTATTATTTATTTAAATGAGGTGACTAGACTTAAGCACAACATCCAAAATGAAAGCATACGGCTGATCCCTAGAACTAATGAGTTAATTTGTTGTCCACAAACCTCCAGACTGCATAAGGTTTCTTTGGGCTGCATACTGCACAAATGTGGAGCTCTTGCCTGGGAAATCTGAAAATCAAATTTTAAACCAGATGTTAAAAAGGTGAATAAATTATAGAAATGAGAAAGGAAAAATGTGAAAGGGAATAACATGGTTAATGTGCAGTTAACACAAACTCAACTAATCTGAGTGATGATGGCATTCTATATTTTTTTCAGGTATTATATTGTAATCCAATTTTGAATGTATTTTAAAATTTAGTCCCCCAGATCCGCAAATAATTAATAAGTTTGTTAATGGAGATGCCAGCAATGACTCATTGTCTCCTATGCCCAACTCCCCAATGACTACTGTTCACTTAGAGCTCATCAAGGTGTATCATCAGCTCAGATCATATTGAATGTTTTACCTCCCACTGTACATTAACGTGCCTTTGTTAACGTGGAGCTTTAACTGCAGTCAGGCTGTGCAGTTGTCTATCTTTTAAAGTGCCTCTGGAATTCCACACAGTTCTTCCTGGTTTTCAGTAACCTAAATTATTTTGACATCTGTGAATATGCCACCTTGGACTTCACCTTTTCCCAAATAATTAATAGACACATTAATTAATAATTTCCTTGCATTTTTAAAAGAGTTCCAATATTAGCTCTATTGTTTACATGAGGACCACAGTACAGGAATAATCACAAAACCAAAATGCTAACCCATTTCCTTGGTCATTACTTACAAAAATAATTCTCAGCTGGTATTTTTGAAATTAGAAATTATTGCTAAGCAAAGTCCAGAGGTAATTCCTTACTGTAGCCTGCCTTAAACAGAAGGAATATGCAGCCTGGTTATTCTGGACCAATGGGGAGTATTAATTCCAAAGTGAAATCTTTGAAGACAAAATGCTGGTTGTGTCTTCTGCTTGGAATGAAAGGTATCCACAGGTCTCAAATGCAAGAAAGTGTCCTGGGAAAATATACAGTGTCTCAGGTAGAAAAGACAGTGCACAGGTGAAAAGCAGTGTCTTAAAATTCACCTAGAAGTAGATTTTGCAACCACTTGACAAGAGCAGGGAGAGCATTTAAAAATAAATCTCTAATACATGCGTGAGTTTTCAATCTAAGAATAACTTTGAAAATGGGGCTTCAGATAGATTTCACTGCAATATTCGGATCTAGAAATGCCAGTACAATGCTATGGTCACCATTTCAGAGGTAAGATAGTTACATTTGGGCCAAATACAGCTAGAGAAAGGAGTCTCATCACAGAAGCTTCTTTTTGTTATAGTCAAATAGCAGAGAATCTCTATTTTTAAAGTAGCAGCCTTTGATACAAAAGGTGGCACTGGAAATAACCTTATGGGACTATTCATACTTATTGGGGTTCTGAAAAGCTTGAAGCTTCTGAATTCCTATGGAAAAAACAGAAATTAGGCAATCCACTAAGTGTTTGTGTGTTCCTGTGTTGAAATACCGGTATTTTATTAACTTCTGAACAGTAGCATTTGGTTTCTAAATTATTTACAAGCATTTAAATTTTTACCTTGGACACTTTAGTAGATTGTGGGGCAATGATTGAATACAGTCTTTTGGCCATGCCAGATAATTTCAGTTTCTGAAAGTAAATAAAACTGAGGGAAACTGGGAAAATTATCTCTGAACAGAATAAAGATTAATTAATGGTTTTCCTGCAAAGAGTAGATACAAGTTACTTTTAAGGCTGTCTATTCTTCTTAGGAATGAAAATTACTTTCTTATAGACCTGAACAGTTTGGAAAGACAAAGATTCAGAGCACAGATGGTTGTAATAGAGTTGGCACATCAGTTACTATCAGCTTTTTGTCACTTCTAATTCCTGCATTTTGTTTTCTGCCCTGGAAGAGTTGCCAGGTACAAACAACACTTTATGCACCTTTGTTGGTGGCAGTTGATATTGTTTCAGTTCTGAATTTCACATTACTAAAAAGGCCCTGGGAGAACTTTAGAGAACAAAAATAATCTGAATAGAAACAGTGGGAGACAAAACTTGTTCGTGGGGACAGAGTATGAAAGTGAGGTGTGCACAGCTTTGTCAAGAGGTGACTGCAGAGGAAAGGTGGTAAAAAGTGAGAACAGTATACTAATAGTATGTAATGGCTGAAGATTTTTCAACTTCTGGAAATTCATATGGTTCAAGAAGACGCAATTATAAGTAGTAGAAAGAAAGTGAGGGAAAAAATCAGGTATACGAAATATTGCAATGACAGGACTTTAGATTGTGAAGCAGTTTAGTATTATTTAGTATTTAGTATTTATTTAATGGAGAGTATTCCTCCTAAGGAAAGCTACAGTACATGTGCTGGTTGAGACTGTAGTATGATTCAGCTCCAGATTCAGACAAGTAACAGAAGTGTCTATTGATAGTGGAGATGTTCACATGTGAGAGTGTGTGTAAGTCCTGCCAGAGTCAGGGGGGTCTGGGACTTGTTCATTTGCCTAAATGTAGCCATCTCGTGCCATTTAAGTTGCCATGGGCATCATCTTTATCCAGAAGATCTGGCAGATCTAGTACAGGTTGTAGGGGAGATGCATACCCCCTAGAGCAGCAGCTGGTGGCTGGGCAGGCTTCAGGAGCAGGAACTTGCCTTGGGGCTCCAGAAGCTATTGTCCATGTTGGCAAAATGTCCTTTGACTTCAGAGGGAGCTAAGACCACCCCACACCTTTGGCTCGCATGCAGATACCTGCTGTAAACATCTAAAGTGATGTTTCAGAGTCCAGGGCTAAATCCTGCCTTAGCTGTGTTTTTCATTTAATGTTTCTATGACACGGTAATTTCTGTAGTTTAATCATAAAGTCATCTACAGATTGTAAAGTAACTTCAGCTATACAGGATCTGGAAATTCTGATGTGCAATTAAATCATATGCTCTCTTTTCTCTTATAATGCTCTTGAAATAGCATGATAAAATATCAATGGTTATCTGAAAGAAATTTTAGCAGTTTTGAAAATTATTTGCATCTTTTCAACTTCTTTTGTAAAATCTTTTGGGATAGAAAAATCTAATCAAAACCATTCCCAATCCTTTTCTATTACCATCTCTGTTTACTTTGGTAATGTCACAAGTTCTAAGATTCTAAATAACTTAATTATTTAGTATTATCTGAATAATACGTAATAAAAAGAGACAAATCATCATGTTTTTTTC
This sequence comes from Melopsittacus undulatus, assembly GCF_012275295.1. Lineage (NCBI taxonomy): Eukaryota > Metazoa > Chordata > Aves > Psittaciformes > Psittaculidae > Melopsittacus > Melopsittacus undulatus. The sequence continues at coordinate 65,574,229 of NC_047527.1, read as the reverse complement.
AGTAGCAAGTGCATCATACCTGCGTAAATGACCTGACTTTTCCATTAGAGATGACATGGCATGCTCAGAGTACTCACACTCAAAAGAAATGATGATTTATATTTAACAGTTTGATGAACATTTAAATACAGAAATGGTTTAGCAAATCTTTCAAATAGTTTTTCTCTTTTTGTATCTAGATAATTTTATAGATAGGTAGCACACAATTTTGACTTTTAAAATATTCTGATATTTTAAGAATCAAAATATAAGTGTGTGCATCTATGTCAAATGATCTTTCACTGTCACTAGTTTCCATGGGAAAATTAAGTTTTACAACATTTTGAGACCTTCTGGTAATAAAACAACAGCAGAACCACAGCTGATCTGCTTGTTTCCAACATCCAAACAAATGCGAGTGAAACATGATTTGATATACTTTACAGCCTACCTGACATGCAATGGAATCAGTTAACTATTTTCTGTTAGGACCAAGCCTGTTTCCCTAACTCCTGAACAGCCATTCTATAGCAACACACTATCAGAAAAAGCTGGCCTTCAACTGAGCCTTACCAGCTGGTGATAAAAACGCACTTCACAAAGATGACAAAATGAAGATAAACTGTAATTCACAATGTAAAAACAAAACAAAAAGCTCAAGCCTTAAAACAAAATGTTTTATTGTCTGAAGCTGAAAGAATTGACATGTTAATATTCTGTATTGTGCTTAGCTCCTGCTTTTATCTTCAATAAAGGATGACAGTGTTACCAACTTCTGGAAGAGGTCGAGCACTGTCACTTTTATCAAATGTGGTATCAACATTTTTCTTTAGTGGTTTTGGAACAATGTTAACTGCTCTACCTTGGCTTAGGAAGTGAGTTGACTGCTTGCTTTGTACCTGCATTTTGATTCTTGCAGTGAAATTTTATGGAACACTGAGGAAATCAAACACTCAGAAGACAGGGAAAGCCCTGTTTGGGGTGTGTAAAGAAAAGGGTAGTTGCTTTTGAATGTATTTTGTTACTGGTTTGCCTTCTTTATCAGTATATCCTATTTCCAAGTACTGAATCATTGTAGATTGAAATCCTATAATTCTGCTGTTTCCCAGAACAATTTGCTAAGAGTGGAAAATTAATGACTAACCTAGTGGACGGATTATAAACTGGTACATCTCACATTTGACTCACTGGTGGGTAACTCTATCTGAAGCTCTTCTTTAAGTTGTATTTAATATTACTATTTCACGTAACTTGATTAGCTCTCAAAGGTATTAAGGTGAAAATCTCTTAAATAAGGAAGTCACAAATTCTGACTGTGTAACAGCTGTCAACAAAGCAACCTTGTGCAAGAGGAATTATCTGTACATGTTAGCTATGTATAGTAGCCAGGGATATATGACCTGTTTTTCTGTGATTCAGTAGCTGTCTTACTGTAACTCATGTACAGTACATGTCAGGGTTTGTTTTGCACAAGGATCTTTGCTGCTAATTTCTCATAACAACAAGATTATGCAGTTTAGTGCATAGGAGAAACATAGAAAAGAGGGCTTTGGGTTTTCTTTTGTGATCTGTGGAACTCATCAGATTAACAGGTATCTGAATTAAAGATCCTGTGATATATATTTCAGAAATATAAATAGATGTTGAATCTCAGTGGATACTTGTGTAAAATTCCTTACAGAACAAACTAAAAATGCAGCTAATTCTTGAATTATTTAATATTTTGATGTATCTAATTTACTGTCACATTCTTTTATGTTCACATACAGGGTCAGGAAAAATGCTACAGTTTGCATACTAGGCTGTAAAAGAATAAATTTAAAGGTACTGAACTGATATACGCGATATGCAATGTTACTGCTTCTTAAAAGAAGAGACATGAGCAGGAGCAATCAGCCAAATAAATTTTGTGCCAATGCACTAAAGAAATCTCTAATGACTCAGTTTATAAAAAGAGGGAAGAGAGCTTGTTTTACAGCGATTGTACCTATTAGGGGAACATAGTAGATTCGATTGGAAATAAGATAGGCAAAGCACTTGTGTATTTAAGTTTGAAGACAGGCTTGTGATATGATGACTCCCCAAAGTCTTCAAGTGATAAGTAGGAATTGAACAAATGAGTGGGATGCCATGGGTTAAGCAGCCTTTCAACTCAAAGATATGTGGCAAGTGAGAACTGGGGAAACAATGATGAGGGCGGGGGTGAGGGGAATAAAGTGCACTAGTAATTTAACGCTTCCTTTGATAGAACAGTACTCTCTTATTGATCAGAAAGTTGCAGATTTATTGGAGAGACTGAGATGGAATTTTGGTGTACTATATGGTAAAAAGACATGCAAAATTTTTTGCTTTTTAGACCATGTACGTTCAGTTTTAAGTCTTAGATCTTGTACTCTATCAAAATACTACTGAAGTCAGGGTATTTCAGGTAAGTTCTTCTTCTTCCAAAAACATCCATAAAAATAGCAAAACCAATCTGTGCATTTTCAACAAAGAAATTAAAATTTGAAAGCATAAAACTAGATACAATGATTGCACTGGGAAACAGAGTAGAAAAGGAACCTTAGTTACTTCAATCAATAGTCCTCTCTGTAACATTTGCACATGATTGAGTAGTTCTCTTTCCATTCTTCTGTATTAAACTATTTTTAAAGATTAGGACAGATGAGTGATTATACCTAAAATCTTAACTCCACTGGGATTAGGCCAAAACTTTCCTAATCTTTTCCTGCTCCGTCAGTGGTAATATTTTGTGCATTTTTCCTTGAAATAGCACAGAGCAGGGATCCTGATCCTGTCTGCCATAGCTCTATGTGTACCTAGGGCTCTGTAGGACCCACGTCAGCCTATTGAGGTTATTGCCTACTTGATTGCTTATTCTCAATGGTATCAGTAGGATCACAGTCACTAAGGACTTGGGAATATCTGAATTTATGCTGAGCATTGGCCTTCAAGTAAAGACAGCTGCAAATGACTGCTCTTTTTTTCACAGACAGAGTAATTTGAGAATGTCTTTATGCAAATAGAAACCATTCTGTCTAAATACTTTCCAAAGGTGAGCAGAAAGGAAACATCTTACAGCATGTATTTGGTAAGCCATAGAAACAGTGGTCATCCAACATCACATTCTGCTAATCTTTGTGTGTAACACATCTTCCCCCATAGATAACTCCACTGATTTCAAATAAGTAATTATGTTTATTAATATAATTATGTTAGCACAAGAGCTCTCTCTAGTGGAGCCAATGATACTTTACTGGTTGTGTTGCTCAGATACTGAAAAATAGTAGAAATACTTAATCCTGCTGTCTCTGAAATACGGCTAATATCAGGATGGCATTATAGTCACACAGCATATGAGGAATGCTATGTCTGTGAAATATGTTAAAAATATGATTTACAAAAGGCGCTGCAATGAAATCTTTGCTACTCACTGACATCACTGCAGAGTTTGGATTTGTTTGAAGGTCTCCATGGGCTGATCAAGAAGAACATGAGATTGTTTCTGAACATCCAATTACCATTATCAGGTCTTGTTTTCCATAAGTCTTTTCTGAGATATGGTGACTAGAACTGGACAAAATGCAGAAGGTATTGATGCTGTGTTCCATCAGAGGACCATGACACTGTGTTACATTTTTGTCTCTCATCCTGCTCCTTAAAGAAGCCCCACTGTTGTGCCAGATGCAGCAGCTTTCTAACAAAGACTGTAGTAGGTAGAGAAATTCAGAGGGCAAGTAGTGCATCCAAACAGAATTCTGCCTCAGCCGTGTGGCTGGCTTTTATATGTATTTTATATAATTAATATATATATTATAGAATTAATTGACATGGGGTTTTTTTTGTTTTTGTTTTTTTTTATGAGTTTTCAGATTCAGATGTGCTTGGATTTCATAGCTGCAGCTATTTTCCCAAAATTTTTCAGAAGCCCCTTAGCTGTTGCTAAAGACACAAACTAGTTCTGCTATAAAAACTGTATCACTTGGCTTGGAAGTCAGTGAAATTACCTAGTAAAAATAATGTGTTTCTGTGATGGAACATGGTTAATGGGGAGGTGCCCAGTGGTTTAGTGCTATGGTCAGTGTTGTTTGGACAAATTAATTTATACTGGTGAGTAGTGGGATGGCAATATCTGTAGCAAACAGTTATTTGGATTAGTTACCATCAGGAAAGTTTATAGAAAACTAGGTAAGTGTGAAGTGTGGACCAATTGAGGAAGTTGAGGTAAACTGCACTGGGAGGAATCAGAACACTCTTATACCCTGGTTACCCCCTTATCTTCCTTTCAGATTAGGCAAAGAAATATAGACCTGCACCCTAAAAGAGGAAGAAATCTAAATGGGAGGCTGTTAAAACAGTTCCACTGAAGTGGAAATGTCTAAAACGGCCGATGCTGAGGGCAGTAAGATGTAGAGGACTAAGGGCCTTCTGTTGGAATTGTGGCACATACAGTGCCACCAGAACTGGCAGATATTGCACAAAGGATGTTCAGCCTGGAAACCTATCCTAAATGTAATTATGCCCTATTCTTAAAAAAGGGTCCATGGGTTTAGTTTGTTTGTTTTGATAGCAAAAGAAGGATCCATCTTTCTAGGCAGTAGCCTCATTGAACACTAGGTACTTTGAGAGAACTGAGGAGCCTGTAGTCTGGTTCCCTCCTTTTTTTTCCAGAAGCCAAAGCTTTTGAAAGACAAACATGTATTTCTTGTTATGGCTGTTATGGCTTCTCCCACATCCTTCTCATGTGCCTGGCCCAGGATGGGACTTGTGCTGAAGCAACCATCTAGTAACAGCAAGTGATTGTTTTCTGAGGAGCCTATTTGAGGAAGTATTGTTGGGGAGTCTGTGAAAGACTCAACATCTGCAAAGCAGCATTTCTTTGCTATTTTCTTTGCTTCTGCCTGCCTGTTCCATGTAGCTAATGATCCTTATTACTTTGGGTGTTTGCTTTTTGTGATTGGTCTGTTTCTTTTAAAATCCTACAGTGCCTTTTTTTTGTATGACTCATCCTTCTCGAATATCATGAGAGGCAAATGGCATGGTGTATGTGCAAGCATCTGCATTCCTCATCTTTAGTTTGACTATGAAAAGAAAGGCGAATAGACAGGCTACTACCTTCAGGACCAAGGAGAAAGTTTTCTTTCCTTTTTTTTTGTGATAGGACAAACTGTTTCAAGAAGCAATTGGCTCAAAGTTATTACCAAGAATCTAATAGAAAATAGTGTGGGGAGCTGAAGAAATGTAACTGAGAGACTAATCTGGCTTTCAGGAGCATTATTATTACTGGTGAGGAAGAAAAGAGTGGGGCCTGTCCATCCATCCTATTTGAATTTGGCAGGGTTGGCAGGTAGCAAGCTGTAGTTTTTCTCTAAGACTGAACACAGTGTTATGGCCATCACTTGAAGCTGAAATTTAGGTGTTCACATTGTTACTTTTACACATTTACTTCTTCAAATAGGTGTTCACTTCAGCTTTAATTTTGTATGTTGGCATCTGAAGAAAAGCAAGCTTCCTTCATGCCTGCCTTCTTTTATTCCTTTTCTTCTTCGATTTGTGCAATACAGAATCACCATCCCTGACAATGACAGATAAATTTCAATTTCTGGGTTGAACAGGTAGTGTCTTAAGTGTTTTATTCATGGGTACCATATGTAAAAAGTGAGTAGTTTTTCCTATTGTGGAAAAGTAATGTTATGTTCAGAACTGCCAGAGTTACTTGAATTTAACTTAGCTGTGTTTTCAGGTGAACCTAGAAATAAATGGAAAGTTGAGAAAAGCAGCTACATGTTAAATACATAGAATACCTGTAGTTTTAATTCTTTTAGGTCAAAAAATATTCAAATGCATTCACAGTATTTTTGATTGAAAGAATTTGTAATTGGATTTCCAAACATGCTGCTTTCATCTTGGGCAGTACAATATGCACTTTGATAATAACACGGCTATGTCATTAGAAAGAAGTCCATTTACTAGTTTAGGCATAAAATGAGATATAGAAGAAGACAATAAAATGCTTTCTAACATAATGCACCTTATTTTTTACTGGATTCAATAGAGGCATGATGAATAAGTAATCTTATAAGTGCATCAGAAGTACACCTTGGCTGATCTCTTAGAGGTGTTGAGATTTCACTGCTATTGAGATTATTCATAATATCACTTTAATTTCTAATAAAGTGCACAGAACTTTATAATGAATCAAAATATGTGCCCACAAGCTGCTTAGATCATCTGCTGGAAGAGACAAACTTCCACACTGTAAGAGTAATCCAAGACAGGAGGAAAGGAAATTAAATGAAGATGAAAAGTAACATCTTCAAAATTACTTCTTTTTAAAATATGAAGCCCATAAATAATAATTTCCTTATTTTCACTTAGTCACATTCTTTTCATGGTAGTTGAGCTATATATCTATGAACTGTTCTTGGCATTAGCTACATTTCCCCCTATATTTAATGTTATCTCACGCAAATTAGACTTGCAGCAAACTAATCTGGTCCAGGTAGTAAACGTCACTGCTTGAATTATTTTATTCATCCATTCTTTTTTTTCTTTCTATAGCATTTATGCAATTACAAGTGCTAGTGGGATTCTCCCCTCCTTCTCTCCATGAAATCAGAAAAAATTAAATCCAAGGAAACTAAATAAGATTTACTTTTTTTCCCTAGCTTTTCTCTTTTCTTGGTGGAAAAGAAAAGAGCTTTATTTGCTTTTAAGGCATTCACGATTTTAAATTTATTATCAGAGCATAAGTAATTTTCCTGATAATAACAGCGCTTATTGTATACATAGGAAATTCTTGAAACAGGGTGATTTTGCTACCTCAAAGACAATAGCAAAACCAGTAGAGTGGTTCTTTGTCAGAAGGTGTGCAGCTCTGGTTTTAGACTCTCAGCATTTTATACATGGCAGCTCTGCCTGCTTAATAATAAAGACACTCTTATGGCTACAATTGTATCTAGATTGATGTTACATGGTATTTGTTTTGAATTTTGTTGCTCACAGGGAGAAAAGGAGACTTTTGAATTGATTGTTGTTTCTTTTTAAAGTACATTCGAATTATGTACTTCATTGGAAAAATGACCACAAAATAAAGCCTGGTAATTGCTTTAGTTTTTGAAAATGTGTGTCAGTATTAATGTTTTTGATGTTAATAACAGCTTTTCTCTAGAACTGATGAAATATTGAAAGTAATTGGAGATTCTGCACACTGAACCTTCATATGCTGAAGCTCACTTGATGTTCAAAATTGCACCTGCTAAACACAGACCTTTTTGAAAGCCACACTTCCACTTGAAAATATTTATTTTGAAACCTTAATGAATCAGGCAGAGATTTGTTGTACTGTCTAATGCCAAATATAGATTCAGTCAGTCTTTTTTGTGTTATGTAAAATGTTGGCTATGAATTCAGTTTGATAATACAAAAGAACAATCCATCATGTACTGCAAGATTTTAAAGTGGAAAATATCAGTTACTATGATGGCTTTTTAGTAGTAATTTATTGCTCATACCCAAAGTATATATCATAGTTGGATTTCAATGCTGAGTCAATGTTGTCCAAAATATAGCCATCTTAAAGAAACAGAAAATACCAGAGATTTTGAGTCCATTTTATTCAGAAAAAAAAAGATTTCTTTAAAAATCAAAGGTGTCATTCTTATGTTTTTAGGTAGTCCGTTTTCCATGTTGAAACTGTTTTCATTTAGAAAATTGTAAAAATTGATAAAAAAAAGAAATGTGGCATAGAAAAATGAATTTAAAGTTTAAAAACTTCTCAGTAAATTACATTTTAAATATAAAATGAACATACATGTTATCCTTTTTGTTTTGTGAGTGAAGATAGAGTCAATTACTGACAATATAGGAATTCATGCTGCAAACAACTGTGCACATACTTAACTTTTCTCTTGCAAGAAACTTCCTATATTTCAGCTGGTCTGCTCCTGATGCTGAAGTTTAACTTGTGTGACCAGAGACTTTTTCAGATCAAGAGTTATGCAAGACTGATGTAAAATGTAGAAAAGAGATATAATCTGTAGAGGAGTAAATCAATATTGTTTGGTTACATAGGAACAGAATTGCTATTGTTGCACTGCTTCCTTCTTCCAGAGCAGGAGAGAAGAAACGATTTGCTAGACCAAATGAATTTTGCTATTAAAACAGATTTAGTTGCTTAGATAGACTAGAGTATAAATAATTACGTGCTGTGATACATCATGTGATATGCAGCTAAGAAGGTTAAAGATTCTTTTGAACAGATAGAGAAAAAAACCCAAACCACACCTCCATAATATTCTCCAAACCTGCATGCAAGTGACCTAAAAAAGCAAACAAAGAAGCTATGTGTCAGCCATGTTTGCTTTCAATATATTTTAGAAAACTGTGGAAAATTCCAGGACAAAAGAAGGCCCTTCATGTTACCCTGGGACTCCAAGAGGGTCCGTGACAAAGCCTGGGAAATGGTGAGGTGGGTTTCATGCCATGGTAAATTAGGAGAACATCCTATGATCATACTAGGTCATAAGTAACCAGAAGGTTCAGAATAAAATTAATACTGGCCAGCATGGTTTCATGGAAAATAGATCTTTGTTAAACAAACTTGATTTTATTCTTTGATAATGATAAATATGCCTGATACAGTAAATGAATAGGTGTGATACACTTAGACATTTAAAAGGTGTTTGGCTTTGTACTACATGCTGCTCTGATTTTTTTTTAAAAAAAGCCTATCACTATACCATGTCAATAAAACACATGTAAATAGATTAAAATCTGGCTAGCTGACAGGTAATGTAGGTAGTTGTCAATAGAGAACCATCATTGAGTGTAGGTATTTCTCACAGTCTTCTGCAGGCCAGATACTGTGCTCAGCACACTACAACACTTGCCTCAGTGTTCACAAAGTTAATACAAAATCACTGCAGATAGATTAACAGAATGGTAAATAATCATGAGGGCAGCATAGTTTTGTGTAGAGACTTTATAATGATTTGTTTTTCTCTATAGGGAGCTATCTGTTTGAGCTATGGTATGTGATATACATTCACATTCACAGGATTATCAGGATAGATCACTGAAGAACTGTGGCCTCAAAGTCTATGAACTTACGAAATAGTGGCATCTGTGTGTTTAAAACCACAATGGAATAAGTTTACTGGATTGGTGGAAGGATTTGGTGAATTTCACAGGGAAACTGAAGATTTCCTTTTGTTGTGCAATATGGAAGCTGCTCATGTTTAGCATGGGGATGAACAGTCAGCCAGCTGTATACCTGATTAAATCAATAGCTGTAAAGGGAAAGGCATGCAGTGGAATATAGGTAGGTACCATGTCTGAGTCAGTGTAATGTGCAGATGGCTAAATTAATGGTCTGAGCCTTTACGATTCTCATGACACACAGGCAGCAGTACCTGTTGCAGATCCTTGGTGGGATCTGGGTGCACTTGTCTTAAATCAGTCAGTCCTGTGTTTTGGGAGGATTTATGTAGCAATATTATGCTGGTACTGGAGGTGATTTATGTCCAACTAGCTTGGAGAGCTCTGGCAGATCATGTATGGAGATGCCCAGAAGAGGCTTTCATGCTCATCATGCAGTTTACCTCTGAGATGAAGGAGACTGATCTGTAGCCCTTGCTGGGAAGATAGTTGTTTTACTTCTTATTTCCTCTGAAATCATTCTCATGCATGAAAGGGAGAGTAGTATTTTGTCTCTGCTGATTTTCTTTTGCATTTTAAATGATGGCAACAGTCTTAGAAGTCTGGGAACAATATTCTTTTACTCTAATATGTTAATCTATTATCAACATCTTAGATTTATGCTTATTTCCTTACTTGATATTTTTCTCTTTCGTTGACAGTTACCATACTGGATCATACTCTTCCTTTGAAATCAAACTGTTGAAGGCCATGAAGAAGTTCAGCACATACAAGAACTGTTTCTTACCAATGAATTTGTTAAAATGTAAGATTAAAAATAAATCTAGAAGGGCAAGCACATATCCAGCAGTCCTAAAAGAGAAGCTGTCGAGCATATCTTTGTTCAACAGTAAATATTTCTATTGATTCTCAGTAGTCAGCACTGTGTTCTTCAGTTTCTAACATATTGGAGCAAGCTGAAAGAAATAGACTTTCAGAAAGGCTGTGGGTAATACTTGACACTACACAAATAATTTCAGATTTCCTTTTAGTAGGAGTAAGTGCTTATAGCTGTAATGCAATGCGTGTATGTAGGGGCAACTTCATGGGATTTTCTTTGGCATTTCTTTGGATGTATGTATTCTCATGCTTACTGATGTCTGGTTTTGCAACATTTTTGTTGTTGCTTTCCTAATGCTTGTCTTTTAAGAACAACAAAATGGATTTAATTAATGACTGGTGCATGTATTTGAATATCTTGAGTCTTTTCCCATGTACAGACTCTGTGTTTTATCAGAAGTCCCTGCTATATAAAAAGTAGCTGTACCTATTTATGTCTGCTTTAATTCTTTAATTTTTTTTTAGAGAGACCACAGAATTTATTGAAGAAATTAGTTTTTACACATTTTTGACCAATTATTCATGAAGCAAAAAGTGTGAGATAAGTCCCAGAAATAGAAGGGTAATCACAACTAATTTCTATCTGTTATATATGGCATTGAAAAAAGTGTGTTGCAATAACATAGTCAACAATAAATACTGACAATAATTTCTGTCCTTTGTCTCCTATTGTAGTTTTTGAATCTCTATACTATTGCTCGTATTTTTGGTTCAAAATCAAAAGCCCCATGGAAGAGATGACAAAACTCCAATTTCCTTTCAGTCCATCCATTTTCAATCATGCTTATCCTCCTGGGAAATATTTTCATATGTTCTTCTCACAGCATTAAAAGATGCCTACAACTATCTCAAGTGATCTCAAGCAGTCACTTGTTGCTCAGGTGCTGGTTCCTTGAATCTGTTTGTATGGTCTTGGTGTTAGTTCCATTACACAACTTGTCTGGGGACCACATACTCTTTTCTTTATTTCCTATAAAAGTTCTGGGCTCATCTATACAAGACTCTGTGTTGTCTGGGCACTGACTGCCTGAGGCCAACCCACTCTGTGCAGGAATACCTGGCATCAGCCATAATGTTGCTGGGTCAACACAGCTTTGATTTTAACAATGAGAGAACTAAAGCTCTTGCTTAGGGGTCTTAATATTAGATCCTAATGACCGGAGAGGATTTAGATTTACAGAATATTCCTTACAGATGGGTTCAAGTATCTCCTCCTTAAGGAACTCCCAAAGCTTCATTAGCAAGTTTGAACTGGGGTGATTCAGCAGAAATATAAGTTACTCAGTTAAGTTTTGTTGCTGTGCTGCTGGATGGGACAAAGCATATGTTTATAACCTAGGAAAGAAAATGTGAAAGAAAATAAAGATTTCAGCAAGCCTGTAAGAAACACAGAGAATTTGTAGCTGCAATATTGTTTATCTTGTGAAGGAAACCATGGCATGTATTTCTTAGTAATGTCAGCTGATGGAGCTGAGACCATAAAATGTTCCTTGCCACTAGCGGAACGTTTCTATTGCTAGTTATTGATCGTATTGCTAGTTATTGTGAAAAACATATATTATAAATTGCATTCCTTTTTTTTTTTTCTTTTCTTATGTGAAAATAGTTGCTGTGTGGTGATGCAGAGGAAGCTATTGCTGCAGAAATTCTCTGGAGAGACAGGAGGGCACCTTTCCTCTCCATAGCCCATGTTTAATATGCCAAATAGCAGGCAGGCAGGCAGGCAGGCAAGCTGGTCAAATGTTTTGCTTTTTCAAGAATCCTTGTTTGTGTATGGTGGCCAGCATGCTCCCACTCATGGTCTGAAGGTCTCAGGCTGGCTGAAATAGCATACTATTCAATATGAGTATCTTAGTGCAGTAGGTGATGGGCACATAATGAGGTATATAGAATTGCAAATGCTTCCGAACAGTGTTCAAAATCACTTGCTACACTCAGGTGGTAATAAGGAGGGGAAAGTAGTTGGGCATTTAAGCTACGGTTAAATGCATACAGAAAAATAAAATAACAAGTGGAAAAATGCTAGGAGGTTGGCCTGATCAACTCTTTGCTGGTATGGGCTGTCGCAGATCAAAATGTTCCAGACACAAGCAGTCTCTATCTTGCTTCTGATGCTACCTTAATTTAATTTATAGCTTTCAGTTCTACATTTATATTCCTGGTCAGGATTAGTGGTTATTGCTTTTTTTTTCAGAGTGCTAAGAGTAATAATAAAATGCCACCTCCACACCCTACCTTTTCTGAGGTGCATTTAGCCCCCCAGCTTTGTGATCCGTGGCTATTGCTTTCTAAGCACAATAATGTAGAAACATTAATAATTCATGTACTTGTCTTGCTTTCATTTTCCCCTTTCCAGGCTCAGTCACAGCAAAGTTCAAGCCTTAAAAAAATGCTAGGCACCATTGCATACAGAGCTCCTTGATGTGCTGCTTGGCTGTTTTTCAGCAAGAAGCTCCCCCACAGTGGGCTGAGTACAGTGTGGAGTCATGTCCTGCCTGCTCCCTCCCCTGCCCACTCTTGCTATCTCACTCACCACTGGGTAGCATGAAGTTCCCTCCTGCCTCAGGAGCTGGCAGAGTTAGGGAGGGGTGTGCGTTGCTTCATGCTGCCTGCCGCCTTTTCACTGCTGTTCAACACTGGAGCGGTCGTTCCTCTCCCAGTCAAACATGTCTTGTACCTACAAGTTTGATTGGCATTCCTCAAGCCTTTACACTATCAGAGATTTTTAATGCAGTTTATTAATTTTCTTTTTACCTTTTCCCAGCTGCGTTAACTGCTTTTTGTTTAATTTCTCACCATCTATCCGACCCGTTGCCCCACCTCTTCTCATTACCATCTCCGGGGCCCTCCTGTAGTTACCAGTTTTCCTTTTTGTCACATCATCAGCACAGTTACACCTCTCCTTTGCTCTGATTTTTTACTAGAAACCTATTTACAGTCACTTCTTGCTACTCCTTCTTTTCCACTGACTTTTCTCATACAGGCTCATTGCTGTAGTCCTTGTCCTACAGCAGTGTTTTGCCTTTGTAGAAAAGTAAGATGTGACATTAATGTTTGTGTTTTATTTAGATCAGAACTGAGCCCTGTTTTACTGTACAGACTACATGCTGCCAGTACTGAATACAAAAATATACTTTCAGTCTGAATGGCTTTTATTTCGAGCTGCAAAAAAACCCCTTATTTTTCTTTTTTCTCAAACTGTAACAAAAGCTGAGGAGCACATATTGCTGTTTAGCATATGGCAATTGAAGACGTGTTTAGGAATATTCCAAAAGCTTTTTCCAGACTATTCCTTTCATGTGTTGAGTTCCCCTGAAAAGGAAATTATTTTAATCTACTTTCCAATTGCTTAATGCTTTGTATGAAATGCAGGCTTATCACTTACAATCATTCTACACTTCTTAAACAGATAAAAACATTTTGAATGAAAATGCTTCTGAATAAGTTATTTCAAAGACTGATTACTGCTACTAGCTCTTATTGCAGAAACCTGAATATACTTTAATGATCAATATCTCATAAGTTTAAAATTAACTTTTCACTGTCTTTGTAACTGAGAAGTAAAAAATTCTTTATCATCAGTGAAAATAATTTGATTTTGTTTTAGTAGCCAAAGAAGATTTTTTTTCAAGCTCACATGCCTTTGAATAATAATAAAAGAAAGGCATAGATAAAGACAGTAAAGTTATCTAGGCTCAGAGGATCCAGATCAATGAAAGGTCAGGAAGAGGAAGCAAAGTCAAAATCAAATATGCCTAAAATAATTATACTTTACAGATTTTTCTCCTCCCTCTAGTATTGTATTTCATACACAGTATTTTAAGTGAGTCAGAGAGGAGAATGCTACAGGATACACTGACTGGAGAACTGTGCCAGTAACTAGAGATCTTGGATTCTGGAGGCCTTATATGTGATGTCTTCCCCCTGTACGAGGAGCATTGTTCTGAAAATTAGCCAAAATATGCTTTTAGCTGGAATTTTGATTCACATGTCTAGTTTAATTCAGGCAGCCTACAGACAGGGAAAAAAAAGTAGAGAATTGGTTTTCTTAGTTTTTAAATTGTCCCATCCCTCTAAGACATGCAGACAAGAGAGGTCAAAATAAGCTGTTTCATGTCTTGGGAGCAAGCAGAAATGTGTAAAGTTTCAGGTGTCACATTTGTTCTGTGCACAGAGGACACCACCTTTACTCCTGAGCTCCCCCCTACCACCCTCTTGCTGACCAACACCTCTGTGTTGCTCTTGGTGCTTTTCAGGAATGAGATAGAGCTCTGCAGTCATTTAGGGTTACTGATAACCTCTTCCAGCCTCTCATCCAACTCAGATGATATCTCAGACATTTAGTTTATATATTACTTTAAAGGCACATTCTCCTACTCAACAGATTGAGACTCCCAGTGGGATAATCTCCCTACATTTACCTCCATGATGTGACCACTGCTGTACTCCAAAGTCACCCTGTAGTTCAGCTGGGCTTACTGGCATCTTTCTCTCCAGTTGTGAATTAACACTTGCTTACTTCTAGCAGTGCAAGGTTGGAGGTTCTTCCACAGCCAAGGGTAAGTAAAATTGCAGATCCTATGGTGAGTTTCACTCTGAACTCACTCCCTTTCAAACCAGAAGCAGAACTTTTAGGCAGAAGTAACATATTTCAGGAGAACAATTTGTGTAACTTGAGAAAGAAGAGAAACTATCACCTATGGAGACTTCTAGCAGCAGGAGACAAGCAGAATATATGGTAGATGAAGCCTTTGAGAGCTATTGAATGCAAAAATGCAGATTAAAAAGAATGGTTTTAAAAAAAGCAGTGGTACTGGAAACGGGGAGAGTGTAAGAGAAGAAAGGATCATTTTAGGTGGGTTAGAAAGTGACTTGACAAATTCAGGAAAACCAAAACCCTCTTGGACTGACAGCTGTGGAACACAAAGATGCTTCTGGCTCAAAGTAGGCATCACCTACTGCTCAGAGGGTATTCAGGGAAGTCTCACTGCATGCTTGACCATTGCCAAGAGTACAGATACTAAGTTATTGGTGGGACCTGCATATGACTTAATGCTGTTGCTTTTTATGTTCCTACCCTGTACACTGTTAACATGGCCTTTCTCAGCAGATACTGTCAGGAGCGTGATGCTGGAATAGATTCTTCAGTCTGTTCCAGGTGCAGGTTTCATGCCCCAGGAAATATATCATCACTGGTTTTGTTTTCTTCCACTGAGATGGGGACAGCTAAACTATTCTGATAGAGTAGACTGGTGCATTTTTTCTCTTCTCCAGTTTTTCTTTCCCCACTGCCTGTGTGACAGTAAGCTTAATTGTCCGGGAACTCACAAAGTATCCTGAAGATATTTCTCTCAGCCTTCATTTTAGAGCAACAGTGTAAATAAGCACAGACTGACTTAGCAGCTGCAGTTCTGCTTTGTCTAATGCTCAGTGGTCTCAAAATCTGGCACTCCATGAGCATAGAGATGATTCACACATGTGGCATTTCCTGGTTAACCAGTGCTGTACCTTGAATCCCCACAGTTAGGTCTGCACAGCTTTTCACCTCCAGTAGCTTTTTACTTCTGTGCTCCTGGGATTTCAGATTATTCCTCCCTGCAGTGGAAATGTGTACAGAGGCAGGTAGCGGTCAATGGGATTTTATCTTTTCTAGTAGTAGAGTATTGCATAGCTTTTGAAAATGAAAACTAAAAAAGATCAAAAAGCTTTACAATTTTTACAATTGTTGGGATTAATCACCTCACATTTACTATTATAACTGAGCTTGGGATAATTAGACAAGCAAAGAAAATGTGCAAGGGAAATCAGAATATGGTCCCTTGGGTTTTTCTCTTTTTATGTCCTTTCATAGCAATGTTATCTTCTATCTTTTTTTAATGGTTAATCACATTGCTTCTTAAACTGATTTCATTTTTTCCAGATTTTGTAAATAGAAAAAATGGAATGCACAGAATCCTGTTTGTATTAGTTATGATACCAAATAAAAATAATCCTCCTGATCCTAACTGATAATACACCTCTTAGAGACAAGAGGACTGCAAGTTGAGTCATATCTGAGGGAAAAATTGCAAGTTTGTTACCCAGTGAGGTATTTGTTTAATCCCTCTTTCCATTAGGGCACCTGGATCATGTGATAAAATAAGTGTTATTCATATATGAGTGAACACAGTCTACTGTTCCTTCTTGTGGGACTTACCACTGTTACTAGGGGACTCCTTTCTTTTACTGGAAGCAGTTAAGAAAATCTCAGCAGGCCTCTGTACAATTATCATGGCCCCTGGTTTCCATCTAGTGCACTTCCAGCTTTGCTGTTCCTAACCAGTGGGAATTTAGCAAACTACTTGGAAGGAGATCTGGTCACTGAGGCATCAAAATCTACCTTCTTCTCGCACACCAGAAGGTACAGATGCAGCCTGAAAGCTGCACTGCGCCTTTTCACGCAGCAATCTCATCAGGGAGAGAGTCCCAGAGTTGGGACACAGTATCCAAAAATAAACACCTTCCAGTGCTTTCATTATGGGGACTTGTTGTCTCATCTCCTTTTGTCTTGGCTGTGGAAATTGGGTGAGGTATGTCGCCTGCTTGGCCATGTATAGAAGAAAGTGATAATTTGAACGTATGTCCTAAGTTTATTAACTTTCCCTGGCTGCCATGAGCAAAGGCAGGGAGTGAGCTCTGAAAACATCTCTTACTAGCAGATCAAACCTCTATATGTCTGTGACAGAAATATTTGAAAGCATGATTAAATAAAGTTGCCTGAGCCAGGCACGTTTTGAAAAATAAGCCCTGTATTACTTCAATTTGCTGTAAATAGTAATTTACTTTGGTTATTTCCTTTAATTACAGCGCTCCATCTTTACACAAGGCTGTATTTAGGAACAAAGGGACCAGTGTCACTGTAAGGTGTATGTTATAATAGAGACATTTGTATTAGGCTTCAGGAGAAGCCTACAGTGTATCCAGCAATTCCGTGGCTCCTGTCACCCCTGACCATTCTCTGGTTTTGTTAATGTGTTTTGTTTTTTTAATATATATGTGCTCATTTAGGCTCTTTCTGGTTCTGCTATGAAGTTCTTTAGGCACTTCAGCTATTACCATGCCCTGCTCTTTTCTCATAGACAATATTAGGGTAAGCTGGAATTAGAATAGCCTGTCCTCTTTTGTATAAAATGTACAGATTATAAGGGGAATGATACAAGAACAAATTTTTAACCTAACAAGTGTTATAAATGACCCAATTGTTCCAAATTTTTTTTACAGTGAAACAGGAAATCAAGTTATCTAGCAAACCTATTTACACACAGTAGGTAACCCTGGATAGGAGGCAGGACTAATAAACAAAGAATGACAACCTATTTCTTTTAATGACAAGCTGACATATTTATTTTTATTATTTCATAAAAGTATTCACCAGGCTCATCAGTCACACTAAAGCTCCATTCTCCCTCCCTGCAGACAGAGCATGTAGCCTTACTGCACTCAGGTGGAGTGAAAAAATAAAAGCTAAACTCAACATATTTGGAGTCAAAAAAGATATTTGAGGGCCTGCAGTTTACAGAACATAAAATAGAAGATTTTTCTTGTCTGAATCAAGATTTATATTGCTCATTTTTGCAAAATTAAATCACAGCTACAGAAAGTGATTCTTACACTAAAAATTAGCTTTATAATATCCTTAAGTTGAATTTCTCCTTCTCCAGGAATTGGAATGCCATTTCCTATACAATCTGACTGACCTTTCTACCTGAATAAGAGACTTCATGACTTTTAGAACATTAAATAAACAGTTCCTTTAGAAATGATAGAGTTTAAAGACTGCAGTAATAAAATTCAGATACAAACTAAGTTACCATAAAATAGGTTTACTTTTCTGTGCCTAGTATGACATTTTCCAATAATAGCATATTCAACAACCTAAGTGAGAATTCACTTTTGCTCTAAGAAATAATCACCTTAGTTTTGCTATATCCACATTCGTATTATTTGTTGCTTGTGTAACATTAACATGGATACATAAAATAGTTTAGAGTGTCTTGAACTAGAATTTGGAGTAGCTACAGATCAAGATATTTTTTCCGATCTTGGACATGCAGACATTGTGAATCAAATCTCACAATGGAAAAGAATAATTATTTGATTTGCATGTTACTTAAAGAAAGCCTATTTGTTAAGTCTTTCAAATGAAATTGAATTAAAGCCATGGAAGTGTTTAGACCACAAAGATTTCCCTTTTTAATGTCTATTTTTACTTGTATTTTACATAGATGTCACATATTCTGAGCACTTAAAGCCTCTTAGAAATATAATGGTAGTTTGGAATACATAAGAAATTAGAGTCTATGACCTAAAAAAGGAGACAGAATGACTGTGTGATGTGACAGGAGTGGTGGTTTTGTATGCTCATATGTATGCATTTTCTTTCTGTCATTTATAGCACTTGTTTGGTCATGGAAAATATGTTACTAAGAAAGGAAGTTTTATGCTTACTCATAGAATTATTTTGTAATAGCTAGGAGATAAAATAACAGCTACTAACCTTTAACGGGTGTCATCAGTTTAGTAAATTTACATACTGTGAAAACCCTTCAATAACAGTGAAAAGAAATAGGAAAACATTTTTAAATGCTCCAACTCCCATGTTTTAATTTCACTGTACAACATAACCCATGAACCACTCAGTAAGTAGATTGCTCAGTTTCATATAAATGCTGCTTACTTTGAAGAGGTAGCCAAGTGACTAAACACTTAAGAGTCCTGGGGATTTTATAATGTTAGCATTACGTATAAACCCTTCTGAGAGTGGATAACAATTCTGGTAACACAAAAGCAAAGGTAAACTATCCATTTTAAAATTGTGAAACCAGCATCCACTTTATTAACGGCTTGAAAACATCTTTTACTATGTCTGTAATACTTGCTTGAAGCTGTGCTGGTTTTGAATGTGAGCTAACATACAGATATTGTCACAGCCTCTTGTGTAAATTCAAACTCTGTGAAAAATAGAGTATTTTTTGTTTTGTTTTTTTGTGTGGTTTTTTTTTCCCCTACCATATTTTCACTCAAAAAACCATTTCACACTATTTTAGGTGTCCTCAACCCTGCCGGGACCCTGCACATTGTTTTATGATACCTGCATTTTATAGGAGAAAACCCAATCCAAACAACTAACATTGCTTTTATATTACTATGAGTATACTAGAAAAGGGACATTACCAAGTTATTCCTATACCTATTCTTGTTCATTCATGAATGGTGTTAGAATTAATGTGAGCTATAGTGTATTATTTATTATTTCTCTGAATTTGATGCTTAGCAGAGGTGTTAAAGGTCGGCTGCCTTTTAAATGTAATTAATTTCTCTTTGTTACGTATTTTGCTGTCTGAAAGAGTCTCTTAACTTTTTTTTTGTTTGCTGTTGGTATTTTGGGGTAATACTTCTTAAAATTAAAGTAATAAAATTATTTCAAGTTATTAATTAAATAAATAGAACAATTAGTTAAAAGCATGCAATTATTTAGTGTTACTGAATAGGTCCTGAAGTAAACTTGAAATCTATGTATTTGGCTAATGTCTGCACTTGTATCATGAAAATGAGAACCAATTATGCTCTTATACTGTGATTTTTGTTCCTGAAAGTTCAAGAAATAGCAAGTAAGCATCTAGGCTGGAAGCCTGGAACTATCAAAGTAATGGGAATTTAATTCACAGTAGCATAGCCTTGTTCAGTGATTGTTTGTTCTTGTTTAAACAAGATTCTTATTTATGTTGTTAAAGACTCAAGATTAATATTTTATGATTCATAATACATGGTGTTGAAGGTTGGTGAATTAGGCATTAAAAAAGTCATTTTCTAAGAAGTATTTTCAGCACAAGCAAGGCTGTTGAATGTTGCTCAAAAGAGGCTGTTCACATGGAACAGGAGAGCGATTCATACAGAAATTAGTACTAGTTACAAGCTGAGAAAATACCCTTTTTAACTGTAAAAATCTGGCTATTGTATATAAAAGCAAATTGAATAGAGAAAGACTCTTACAAGCCACTGTGAGTATTCTTTCTCACCTGTGGGTATATCTGATTATCAGTCTTGCAGTTATGAGGGTTTTGGCAAGACTTGCAAATTCCTGCCATGACTTCTGTCTACTCAAAACAAGCTGTTGGCTAGTGCTCTTGGCAAGCTTAGCATTTGCTGTGAGGCTTCTGCAAAAAAAGGTTTCAGTCCTTAATCATTTAGGAGAACAATTGCTTCCCCAAGGCTTCTGTCTACAATTTGAGTTGATGCGTCTCTTCTGTAGAGGTTGTATGTGACACATCCCACAACCACCTTAATTTGAATTTGGAGACCATATTTTGAAGGGTTTTCACAATGCCTCTGAATTTTCCTATGCATCTCTTTTCAACTTTCCAAATTATAACTTTCCAGTCTCCATAGAGCAGCCTGGAATTGGGGTCATAATCCCTAAAAGATAACCCAAAGCAACCAATAGTACAGGTATACAACCTGCAGTGGGCAAGAAAAGATGTGCAGAGCTAGAAGGAGCTTCTGTCTCTGAACATTTATAAGGTGCCTGATGATAGGCCAGAACAGCATTAAGCACAACCAGGTTGATGCAGTTAAGAGTATTAGCAAATACCCTAAACTTGAACAGAAATTGTGAAACCCAGACATTCTGCAACACACATGTTGGTGCAGATGGCCGGGTAACTAGGCTGGCTAATTAGACTAACTACTTGGTAGATGGCTCCTCCTGTAAGCATACTGCAGTATCCCATCTTGCTGTGGTGGCTCCTGCACTGCCCAGAGTATTTGCTTGTGAGCTTAGCTGGGCATTTTTTAGCTTGGCATCTGTGTTTCAGGATCTGAATACCAACCCCTCCATCAGTGTTAGAAGGCAGTGCATAAACTGACAGTTACTAAATGCATTGGTGAATCCACAGCAAGACTTTTCTGAGTCTCTCTGCTGTAGAAGGAGGTACGAGAAGGAAAAGCACATTTCATAGTCATTAAATGCCTGCTAACTTCAGAAATGTAAGCTCAGTGGGAAGGATTAGGAAGGAAAAGGATAGTAACAGTCACAATTTAGCTCTGGACAGTTTTATCCCCCTTTTTAGAGTGGACAAAGACTTAAACTCGCAGTAGCTTTATTTAACTCCTGTTTATTCTAGTGGTAATTATGAATGTAAGTAGGGACTAGACAATGAAATGCGTATCTTCAGGAAACTTGGTCTGTGTGGTTTAGGATTGTGTTGTAACTTGTCTCCCTAAGGCTTCAACTACCTCTCACCTAAAACTGTAAGGTAAGGTATGAAACTATAATGAATAAAGAAAGAAATATAAATTACATAATTAATTAAAATCCTGGAAAATTAGTATTAAAATTGCATTTCTTGAAATAGTAAGAAAATTACTTACAAGTTCTTTCTTTTCCGTATTAAAACCATGAAGTGTTTTAATAGCAAAGAAATTTTGGAAAATGCACTTTCCATAGAGTATTTTAATTATGCTTTTCTACTGCAATGATTGCACACAACTGGGAAAAAAAATAATGATAAATAAAAAATCCATGTGATCATTTCTGTATGTGTGTATGATTTATTTTTCTGAAATTTTGGAGTTGCAGAATGCTTAGAGATGACCAAAAACCCCACCAAGCCATTTCCAGCAATCCAAAACATGCCTTGAATTATAAAAACCCCAACAAAAATGAATAACCTTGTAGTCAACACTCATTAACAAAACAAACAAAAAACCAACCGAGCAAACCAGGGAGTAAGCAGCAGAGGGCTGAAGTCTGCATCCTAGAGCATATTTGTGTGCCCTGTATCTTGTCATGACTGATGCATTGTAGTCATGTGGCATTTGACAAACATTGTTTTCCAGGTACTTAGCATGATGACAGGTTAACAAATAGAATAAATGGATTACAAAGCATTTACATAGTCATTTATGCCTTTTTCCCATCCAGTCTGGACTACCACAAAGTGATCAGAGGCTAGTTATTAAGAGATATACAAGCTTTACAAGGTGCAGCATGCAGCAGGGTGATTAATGCAGAAGGATTAATGAACATAATTTTGAAACACTGGCTTTTGTCTTAAGCTATTTGCTCATTTTGTTATTAATAGGCACTGGAATCATGACCCTTCTTTCATAAATCCTCAAGGGGCTGGCACTGAGCTGCCATAGATAGCATTCTTGAAGAATCTTTGAAACAATCTCTGATGAACAGGAACAAAAGAGATGATCACCCAGGATCAAACATCTAAGAAGTAGGGAAAATAAGCCTGGGTGATGCTCCACTCTATTATGACAGCAGCGCTTCTGGCTCCTCCATATCCTTCTGATCTAGCACTATAAATCTCCATGGGCTATCACTGAAGTGGCCTCAGGTTTGAAATGACTTAGTGGGTTGTCTCCCAAGACTTTTACAGTGGGGAAACAGCAGAAGTAATTTTTCACATGCGTCATCCCTTGAGAAAGATGACTGTTGGGTAGTCATGTGCATTTATATACGGTGACCAAAGGTGCTCCTTTCTGGGAGTGACCTCTTGGGATCCTGTTGCTTCTGCTGGGTTGCAGAGTCGTCTGCAGCATGAAAATGCTTCACATAGGTGCAGTTGGTGTGAAGTGCTAAGCTGCTGCAGTTGCCACCATACTGTATTCCCACTTTCTCATTTTGTAATATATTTGTTAAAACTTGGTTTGTCCACTCCCCATCACAAACAACAGAGTTCATGTTCCTAAACATATTCTGTGGATGCTTTCCTTTATCCTCCTTTGACAAACAAACAGAAAGGCAATTTGTACCAAAAGTGTTTTGAGTTTGTTCTTTTTTTAAGTTTGAATTTTTAGATGATGCAGGGTAATTTTTCATGTGTAGTAAATGTGATGTGTACTGTAAGATACAGGAAATGTTTGGTCTTACACATGCAGCCTAGCAAGTTAACACATGTCAGCTGAGCTGTGCTAACTGCCCAATTTTGTGTTCTTTGCCTGTGGCAGCTAAATAATGCTTTAATTTAACTGGCCCTCAGAGAAAGCACCTGCAGAAATTTGGTGTACCAGACTGTCTCACCCCTTACAGGCATGCAAAGCTATGAGCTTCTCAGTTTGGCCACTCTGGTTTACTGCATGCTTGTGCTGCTTTGGTTACAGCACATGTATTGTGGGGTACACACTGAAAGCTAGAGGTTCTCCCCAGTTATGAACACCTGCAGTTATGAACACCTGCAGTTATGAACACTCCTTCTGGTACTGCTCACATTCTGGGAGAACATAATTCTCCCCCAGCCTGTATGACTGCTTGAGGACATATTTTCAGTGGTGGATAAGTTGCACATTTGTATCCACTGAGGAGATGAAGTAAAGAACCAAAGACTAGGGTGCTGTGGGCAATGAACTATAGGTGAATGAAACCTGGGACTGCAGATTTGCAACCCATTCTAGGAATGCTAGAAAGTGCTATTTCTGAAGACATTTTTCTACAGAAATGCACCACACCCTGTCTGGGGTGCAAAAGGAGAAAAGAGAGAATGAAGTAATAGATGAGGGAGTGACAGCAATTAAAGAGTTGCAACAGACACTTGTGCCTTAGGGGGCTTGGGTGGCATGAACATATATGAGGAAGGGAAGGAAGGAGGGTTAAAGGATGTGCATTAAGCTGTATGTAAGAGCTGTGATTCTTAGTTTAAACTAGCAGCTAAGAATTTAATACATTGAATGAAACTCACCAACCAGTCTACTCCAAAGCACTTACATACATTAAAATTCATCATGAAATGAAACACAGACTAAAAAGAATGATAAAATAATGTTAACTGCAAGAGTGGAGTGCTTCTCAATCAAAATTAAATCTGAAATACATGCCTGAAAGCAAGCTCCGGTAGTCACAAGGTAGAAATAGAAAAGTAAATATATGTGATCTTCTTTTCACATTTCAGGAAAACATTTGGGAGGAAATACAAAATACAGATTTACAAATAGAACCAACTGCAGAAGTAACTGAAGATATTTTTGTTCAAACAGGTATAGAAGTATAAAAATAGTACTTAGGATGTTGGAGGTTTCATAATCATACAATCATAGAATCATAGAATAGTTAGGATTGGAAAGGACCTCAAGATCATCTAGTTCCAACCCCCCTGCCATGGGCAGGGACACCTCACATTAAACCATATCACCCAAGGCTTCATCAATCAGATCATCACAACAGCAAAAGTTGTTGGCTTTAGCACACTGGCTCTTATTATGTGACAAGGCTTCTTCAGAAAGCAGAACTCATCAATCCTTTAAAATAAAGTAAGAGTACTTTTAGACTAACAGGTGTATGATCTATGTGAAACTTGTATAAATTAACATGTTCTTGCTAAAATTCTGGTTTCTGGTGACAAAATGTAGCAATTACATTTTCAAATAGAACATTATTTAGAAATGGAAGTGGCAAATCAATTTACAGAATTAGTTTCACTTTTGAAGTGTGAAAATTAATAAAACATTAGATCTGAAGAGTTATGCAGCATTCAGAAGAATGTCACCCCTCTCTATCAGCAGAACAGTTAGCACATTGTTTCTCAGAATGTTGTTTTCTACATGTCAGATTTCAACTGGCGGGTCATATATTCTGCAGGAGTTAAAGATGGTATGTGGAGAAAAAAATGGCACTTGAGGCAGAGCTCTAGCTGGTAAATATAGGTTAAGGAAGATGAGTAGCTGGTCTCTGGTGATACATAGGCTGATGGGGCTAACACTCCCTAGCAATGTACAGTTTGGGATACCTGTTAAGATGGTCCAGCTATTCTGTACTGAAATGCTAGTCTTTTGCATATGGAGTTCTGAGCTTCCACAGATAGTGCTGGCCATGGATCTGGTCATATTTCCAGATCTGGGATCAGTATATCCATTCTAACCAAAATGTGACTGAATTCAGTCTGGGTGCAGAAGTGCACGAACGCTAT
This sequence comes from Melopsittacus undulatus, assembly GCF_012275295.1. Classification (NCBI taxonomy): domain Eukaryota; kingdom Metazoa; phylum Chordata; class Aves; order Psittaciformes; family Psittaculidae; genus Melopsittacus; species Melopsittacus undulatus. Next base: position 65,549,261 of record NC_047527.1, on the reverse strand, counting down.
GCTGCTGTCAATACTCAAGCCAGACCTCCTCATGCATAATGTCTACTGAGCTCAGCTGCATCCCCAGTGACCTCTTAGGAGCTCAATGCAGGTATTTCAGCTAACTAACTAAATTAAGCATATGTGGAGAAACCAAAGAAACATTAAGTTCAGTCAGAAGCATAAGAAAAGGAGTAAAGGCTGTGAGATCTTCAAGAGCTTAGCCCTGTAGCTCACAGAACAGTCTTGTTTACAGAAGGTGATGGATTTAGAAGAGGAGATATTTTGGATGGCTCCTGAGTTTCTTGAAGCATTTGAAATGTTGCCTTGACCATATTGGAGTAATTAGTGGGATTTGGCATTTCTGTGTGTACTTAACTACAGATTTATGCATGGTAAAGCTCACACTGTCCAAATGTACCTGTAGGGCCTCAGCTAAAGCCTTTGAAGTTATTATCAGTCTGAAGTGAATGAGAGGTGGATCATGCCCTTAAACAAATATTTCTGGAAAGCCCACTGTGAATATGGAGAAATATTTTCTTGCTAAGCTGACATTTTAAAATTAAATAATTTCTTGGCTCCAGGCCTTTCTTTTCATACATATATTTTTTTTATGATGCAAAAAGTACGTTTAAGCTTCTTTATATTTTAAAGTGACTGTCTTTTTTTTCAGACTTTTCTAAAGAACTCACCCAGAGAACAAAAAATATCCCAAATCCATTGATAGAAGAGAAAACATCAGGAATTACTGGCCTAAAATGTGTTTGAAAGCTTTAAGTTTGGAAAGCAAGAATAACTGGAAACTCTTTTGCAACCACAAGAACTGTTTTGCACTGCATGCCAGTCCGTGGGTGTTTGTGTGTGTCAGAGCCCGTCAGGTAGATATCAGGATTATATTTTCCATTCATGCTTATGAATCACTCGGAAATGGATCCAGATTTCTGCTGTTGCTTTTGTTATTTGTAAGCATAAATTGAATAATCCAGGTGATTAACTTTCAGACTACAGAATGTCCATAAACTGATTGTTGCAGTGCGTCACCGCTGGCTGTTCACACAAGGTGATTGATTAACAATTTTACATTGTAAGCTTTCAGCTCCCATTTGGAGAACTAAAATTTTTAAGAACTTTGAACAATGAATGTCAAATTAAATCAAACTTTAACAACAGTTAAAGGATCTGATTTTCAATTCCTGTTGTGAGTCCTCATCAAATGGGAAGCAAGTGTTGCATACCTTCTGTAATGTAAGTAAACTTTTGCTTATTTGAATTGTGCTGCTGAATCAAAAGAGTAATTTCTAGGAACTATTCACCAACTATTTAGTAGGGAGACACTGACTGGTTTACAGTGTTCAGAAATTACGTTTTTTGTACAATGCAGTTAAGAACTTGAGTTAATTTGGGAGTTGTTTTGGGTGTGAATTCAGAACATCTTGGGGGAAAAAAAAGACTATCTGCATGTGTGTTTCTTGTTACTATTCTGTTGTATCCAACTGTTGCTGGTCCAACAATACTGTGAAACAAATGGCACTATTAAAATATTTGGGGGATAGATACCAAAGGACCTTTGGAGGAGGTTAGTCCTTGCATGCCCAGCCTTTATGTATTGTTAAGACCTGGGTGATGCCTGAGGCATGCCAGCCAATAATTATACACCTTCATATTTCTTTCCTGACAGTCTGTCATCATTAGTTCTAACTGTGGGTTAGAGATTCTTCATGCCTACCCTTTTTTCCTGTACCAAGTTCTGTAATATCTTCTGCAAAATCATATTAATTTCACTAGCAGGTTACATAATGGGCTTCACTGCAGCCTTTTGAATACAAAAATAAACTAATACTGTGCTTGATCTTCTAAAGCTGCAGAAAAGACTATTTGAGGAAACACACTGCAGAAAGTAATTTACAATTAAAATATTTTATTAAGTTCCTGTAATTATATTTTGATTTTATTTTAAATCAGGACCATCATGGCTTGCACCTCAGAGAAAGGCAATGGCATAGGATTTGCCTGTAATTCATTCATAGTCACTCCAGCAGTGGGCTTTCTGTGAGAAGCAGGGAATCATAAAACTCTCATGGGTCAGTAACACATGAAAGTTAGGTTGGAACGGGGGAATTCAGCTCTTTACATGGAATTGTAGGGTTGAAGGACAGAAGTAATCAATAGGTTATCTGATCTGATCTCTTGTATAATATGAGCACCTACTTCCCTAATGAGGTTAATAATTTGCTATTAATTGGTGAATGTTACATCTGACTTATGGAGCTCTTACAGAAAAGCTATTTTCTCTAAGAGTGATGCTTTCTGTGGGCCTTCAACACCTTTCTTGAGATAAGAACACCAAAAGCAGAGGAAGTGTTCTAGTATTATTCTTAACAATGTTATAAAGGGTAGCTAAAATCACCTTGGCTTTACCCCATTTATTGCTCTTTGTGTGTCTGAGGATCATAGGTGCTTCTTTTGCTGGGTCACTGTAATGGAAGTTTATCTTTACACATCTGTGTACTTAGATGCCGTTAATTATTACTGTTTTTACTCCTGGATGCAATTCATTAGCTTACAGCTATGGACAGCATTCGTTTTTCTTAGATGTATGACATTCATAGAATCATAGAACAGTTTGGGTTGGATGGAACCTTTAAAGATCATTTAGTCCAACCCCTCTGCAATGAGCAAGGACATCTTCAAACAGATCAGGTTGCTCACATCCCCATCCAACCTGGCCTTGTGCACTTGCAGGTTTGGGGCATCTACCACCTCTCTGGGCAACCTGTTCCAGTGCTTCACTAACCCCAGTGTAAAAAGTGTCTTTCTTATATCTAGTCTAAATCCCCCTTCTTTTAGTTTAAAACCACTATCCTTTGTCCTGTCACTGCAGGCCCTGTTAGAGTTTGTCCCCATCTTTCTTAAATCCCTTTTAAGCACTGAAAGGCCACAATAAAGTCTCCCTGGAGTATTCTCTTCTCCAGGCTGAATAACCCCAACTTTCTCTGCCTTTCCTCACAGGAGGGTTGCTCCATCTCTCTGATTTTTTTTGTGGCCCTCCTCTCTACTCACTCCAAAAGCTCCATGTTCTTATGTTGAGGACACCAGAACTACACACAGTGCTCCAAGTGGGGTCTCACGAGAACAGAGTAGAGGGGCAGGATCACCTCCCTTGACCTGCTGTTCATGCTCCTTTTGATGCAGCCTAGCACATGGCTGGCTTTCTTGGCTACAAGTGCACACTGCTGACTCATGTCCAGTTTTTCAGTCACCAGTACCCCATGTCTTTCTCCACAGCGCTGTTCTCAAATCCTTCATCCCCCAGCTTGTATTGATAGCAGATGGCTGCACAACTCTAATTTAGAGTTTGTCAGGGTATCTGGGCTAGCCTCTCAGTTTCATTTGCCATTCAGCTAGGATCAGTGACAGCTACAGATTTGATTGAAATGTTGGCTACCATCAGGACCTCAGCACAAACATCTTCTGCTGCAGGCGATTCCTAACTTTTTTAAACCTGTGAGCCATTATTCTTAAGGAAGCAAACCGTTTTTTGACAACATGTACTTTCCAATATACTCTGATGACTGGTGGTAGTATTAGTATATCCTTTAATTCTTTGTAATGTAAATCCTACATGACTTTTTCATTAATCTATCCTGGATTAATACTAGGATCAGTGGTCTTTAGTTACATGGGTCATCTGCTTGCCCTTTTATTGAGAGCTTTCACAAAATTAATGCTCTCTCAGCATCTGAAATCTTTCTGCTATTGCAAGTTGTGCTGGAGATTAGTATCAGCCATTGGGGCATTTCATCTAATTCTTATGGAATTCTTGGCTGAAAATTTTTTGAATCTTCTGTTTTTAAGATATTTATCTCTTGTGGATGTTGTTCAACATCCTTCTTAATTACTTACAGACTGCAAAGTACTGCAATGACCTGCAGTCTTATGCATCATCCTTTTTATTGTCTCAGCAGCTGCATTTCTTGGTGGGAAAGCTTTAGCTCTGGCCTAGGTATAAGAGCTGGCAGCTGTGAACACTGCTTACTTCTTTCTGTTATGAATCATAAATAATATGGGAACAGTCTGAACCCTGACTTGCTGATGCAATTGTCATTGAGTTCAGCAGAATTTGTGGCAAATGTAGTAAATGAGTTGTAGAGCAAGATATCCTCTGGTTGATAAATTGGTTTAATGAAAGAGGAGATCTCTCACTCTCTACAAACCTTACCTTGTTCTGATGGGACTTGCAGCTATAGTCTGAGCACAACAGCTAAATCATAAACATGTAGTTTGTGAACAGCTGTACCTTCGGACATCACTTGATGTTTATATTGTACTATAGCCACTATTGTTAGTGTCTTTCATAATGCTAGTCATGTACTGCTTGGTCTTAAATGCTAATACAATAGGGTCAAATGCAGTTCCTAAAATTAGAGCTCTACCTGATTTCAGTGGAAAAAGAACAGATAGGCTCAGTAATTATTGCTGAAAACAGTCCACAAAATGTTTAGGACTGAACAAAGTAGCACAAATCTATGGAAAAGTTTTTTCTAGTAGTATTTGCAATGTTCTTGTAATTTCTTTTTAAGACTAGAAAAACACATGTTTATAAAATGTTGTTACTTAGAAACTATTATATTTAACTATTATAAAAATATTTTCTTGAAATATACTGATAGCAGTTAAACTGGTGTTTGTTGAACAAATGAACCAACTGAAATGACCTACCATTAATTTAGCTATTATTTTGAATGCATTGTAAGTTCAAGGTATAAAAATTTATCTTCGGTGGAAAGACACTTCTCAAGAACAGAAATAGGTGTGAGGAAAACCCATGCAATTAAATGAAAACCACAGAGCAAAAAATAGATAAAGGTACTTTCAAAAAGGATTATGCTTTTTGGCTGTGATTAATACAGCATTGACTCACCCAAGTTATGAAAAATACTGCATCAAAACATCCTGTAATAGCAGGGGAACAGATACATGCTGGTGACCACAAATGTGCACAAATGCAAACAAACTTATGTATATCCACATATATAGATTAACACACAATAGCAGCCCTAAACATTGCTTCAGTGCACTGCCTGGAAAATATTTAGTCCAAGATGTGCCGAAATTGGCTGGCAGCTTTATACTGATCATCCCCTGTTCTGACATGTTTTATGAAAAAAACCCAGGCAATTCTATGTATGTATCTTCTTCATGCCAACAGTCAGAAAGGACAAAAGACTCAACTTGCAGCTTGAAAAACCTCAGAAATGCAGAACCAAATGACATTCCATCACCCATTACATACACTTTCTGCACTGAGCAGCGTATATTAGAAACAGCACGTACTAGCAAATATTGGCATGTTATGCCTTTCTTGACAGACATAAGTAAAGTTCTCTGCAATTTATGCAGAAGGGCAATGAATAAGACTGCAGTAACCACTAATATGCTAGTTCCTGTATTAAAAATAATTTAGACATGGTTGAGTTAGTTTCACCCCAAAATAAAATCATCCAGTATTAGTATCAGTATGCAGTATCTAGGCATTTAAATAAAAGAAGCTTTGATAAACTGCTTAACAGAAAACGAAATCTGTTGAAAAACACTCTGTTTCATGACCAAGAACAAACTCTGCAATTCATAAAACTGTGTATAACATGGAAGGGAAGAGAGAATTTAAAAAGTAAAATAAGCAATCACCATGAATATGAATAACAGTGAATATAAATAAGAAAATGAAAATTGACAAATTCTATGTATCATTGCAGTATCTATTGCCATTTGCCTTAAGGAAAACAGAGGATGAAAGGGTTATACCAGGGTCTGAAAAAGAGTACCAGAGGCTTTAAAATATGAAACCAGCTAATATTAGCTTGTCAGTTTGATTCTTATCCTAGACAAAATATGGCAATGGCAAAATGGTACTCAACAAAATGGGAATGTGAAGCACTGTCACCTAAATTTTCACAACCTCCACACTGCCTACTGCCTTCCCCTTCACAGCCTTTCTTATCCTGAAGGTATTGAAGTGACTTCACTGAGAAGATGCAGAATGAAAGCTGTGAATGTACTACATACAGCATGCATTAAAACCTACCATATGCTATTCATAGTGTTTGTCCAGCATGCACATTAAGCTGTGTGCTCTCCAGGTGCACAGTGGTACAATGGGGAGAAATCCGAGAGATTTCTGAAGCTATGGTGGTCATGAGGAGAATGCCCTAAAATAGAGTCAGTGAGGCCAGGGATCAGATGGATTACCCAGAGCTGCTATGCAGAAGCTTGTGCACATGGAGTCAAAAGACAGAGCAGGAGTTTTCAGCAACCCTCCCAGCTTGGTGAAAGTAAGCTTTCAAATTTGCAGTGCTCTGTGGCCTATGAAATTCAACCAACTTTCTGGAAGAGAATATATTAAGAATGTAAAATGTGTATAAAAAATCTGCAGATGATTTGCAGAGACTTGTGGCTTGGTAAACCAGGGTAAATTACTCAGTTTGAACTGGATAACTTGATTAACTTTGGAGTAACCAAACAACATGATATATTTTAATATAAGCAGAAACAAACTAGAAGCCAAAATATGACTATGTTAGTCCATGGATACTTTCTCTTCATGAAGAGGGCTTTCTAATATACCTGGTAACTATTTGCTTACATAGACGGTTTAGGAAGGGGGTGGGATTCTGTATCTTTCTACAGTCTAACTTTCAGTTCAGTCAGCATTTTTAGGTCTGAAGGAAGCAGCAGCATGTAATTTGGGGTCTGATGCAAATAACATCAGAGAAATGTGTAAGGCTGGTTTTATGCAGGTGGGTAGACTAGAAAACGCAAGTGCTGTGACAGTCTAAATGGTACTGAGCAAAGCCACCCTTTTTCCTCTAACATGCACAAAATATAAAAAATGTACCCTTTGATAAATGACATAAAGTATCAGACTTTATCAGAGTATATCAGTCACCTCGGCTTTTTCTACTACAAGCTGCGATACAGCACAAGCCATATGAACTGTTGCAGACTTGTTGGGTATGTTGCCATCCAACTTCTTTTGTTTACTGAGAAGCATGTAAGGTGGAGGATAATTTTCATCTTTAATTGCAGGCAAACCTTTTGCTGAGAATAAAGAGAGAATTACAGGAACACAACCTTGCACTGTCCAGAGTGTAGAAAGCTCTACCTTTTCTCATTATGTCCAGGGGCTCTGAATATCCCCTTGACTCTAAAGGCAGGTTTTATCAGAGATCAAAACTGCTTAACTAGATCAAGTTAATTCTTTGTACAGATCAGATCACTGATCTGTCAGGTGACCCATGTTAAGTAAGAAGTTTTGAAAACAAATTTCTAAAATCCCCTTTCCTTTCCACTGTATCCCTGTAGGGCAAGGTCTCCCCTTCATTTGCTTCTCAGGCCAGAAACAGTCAATGGCCATGGTTTTGCTCAAACTCCTTGCTTAGGAAAGTTTTTTTCTTTCCATCATGCCAGAGGGAGGACTGCTGACTTCTGCCCAGAGATTCACTCCTCATGCCAAATCTTTCCTCCTTCTGCAGACTTCAGTATCACATCCCTGCTCCCGCTTGTGCCATAGAAGCATTTTGTGCCACACACATCCAGGAAGGGTGCAGTTCTTCCACCAGAGAGGCCCCAGAGCACAGCAACCAGGACAAATTGCTTTCCTTCCTCTTGCCCTTTTTAACAAAACAGAATACATACTACTCACAGAATAAACAGAAAGCAAACTTGATAGCTACCTGCACAATTGCTTTCAATGAAATTGAGAATTTTTTATAAAACGATACTTGGAATAATCCAACATTTAACGCTATTTGTTGCAACAGAAAAGAGTTCCTATTCCTATACTACAAGTATTACATGTATAATATATTTCATAAAATTTAGTTCCACTTGGCAGGACATGCTGCATCCAGTCTGTTTCAGAAGAAAAGATATTCCAAAATATATTCTCAGGTGCAAATATTTCAGACATTAGGACAAAAAGGAAGCAAAATGAAAAGTGAAAGTGCTGAGTGCAACCAACCAAATTAAACCATAAGAAAACAAGTGTGGTAAGAGAACATGAAAGCAGAACAAAACAAAAAACCCAAATAAAAAGATGCTGCAGTATATATATGTTCAAAAATATTGCCGCTGCTGTTTTAAAAGCATTTGTTTTTTAAAAAAGTGAATTATTTTTCATATTATGTGTAGCTTCTATGCATTTGCCTTTTACTGACATTCTGACACTTGTTTTGAATAGCAGAAATACATTGTATAGAGCATATGCAGAAAATAAGACCCTAATTCATAACTGCCATTTTTGTCCATAGAAGAAATATGGAGAAAGTTGCATGTAAAATATAAATATATAGGGACTCTTTAGGGTATTTATAGGAATATAGTCCAAACTTGGGCACCTCTTTGATGCTATGGGTAGGTCCTAAGGATACTGTCCATTCTTGCTGGCAGGAGTTACTGCTTTCCATTGTGCACACTCTGGTGCTCTGCAAACTATGGATGATGCTGTCAGTCACCACATTGGTTGTCAGAGGCTCACGACAGTTCACATCTGCACAGGAGCTTTAAGAGGAGAGGACCCTGCAATTTCCACCTTCACATCCCATGTATCGTTTAGGATTATTGCATTGCATTTCTATCCTGCACTTTTGTGATTTATAATCTTCTACAAGTTTTTGTTGATATGTAATATAGTTGCTATTTATTCTTTTAATTTACAGCTGATAAAAGAGTGAGATAAGATTTTTTTACATTCTCAGTGGCCATGCAAGCTGTAAAGTTTGAACGTAGTGATCAAATATTAATCACATTTTTAGATTTAATTTGCATAGACACTACTTTGAGTTTTAAGAATAATAGTGTTCAGGTATGGAAAACATTATTTATTCATTTTTATTTTAGCATGTTTCTGAGCTGTGAACAAAAAAATAGAAATTTCATTTGTAACATGAGCTTAATAAGCTATTTCTCATCATGGTTTTAAAACTAGTTGACAAAAGGAAAAAAGAAATCAAAAGTTTTTGATAAAAAATGGATTTAATACATTAACCATTAAACATTCCTTTAGCATTGATATGGTTTGAATAATAAGTACTTCTAGTTTTAAATAATGTATTTTATTTCTAAAACCTCTAAACCTATTATACCCTCAAATATAATTTGACCAGGCCTAACCAGCTCAGCTGGCATTTCTCCTCTGAATACTGGAAGGTTGGTGTCTTTGCTGGGAAAACTGGGACTGAGCATGCGCTCTCTGGATACACAAAGAGAAAACCCCTCTGCTTGGGCTCTGCCTGGCTTATTGATGTTTCATTTGCATTCCCACCCTCCTTAACCTTGTAGAGCATGCAGAGTCCAGAGCTTTCCCACAGCTGCTGCTAGCCATGGGAAGGTATTGCAGCTTCCTAAAGGTTATTCCTCTCCCTGGATATGAGCAGATGCTTCTAGAGGGCAAATATATTACAGAATGGGCCATAACTTTGCCCATAAGCAATGAGCAACTATAGGGGTGTCCTCAGTAACCTCACAGCGGCTGCTCATAAGCGGTGGGCAACCATGGAGGTGTCCTTGTTCACTTCAATGTGGCAAGTCACTGAGAAAGGTAATAGCCCCCACTGGTGGGGAAGTGGGTATTTCTCCATTGAGGTAGCACTTTATTTTTGCCTATCAGTTGGTCTGACTTAAGTGGTACTGGATGTTTTGTTATGGTGTGACAACACTGACATCCTTCATGGGCAAAGAAAGGGAGCCTCAGTCTCATGGATGCCAGACTATGGCAGCAGGCAAATTTGGGGGTACTGCCTCTTCTCACTGCAGGTGAATAGGTGGCAGCCTGGGCAGCTGCTTGCTCACATCCATCCTAAAGCCAGAAGCTTCTTCCTCTCCCTCTGATCATGGCAGTGTAGGGCCATATGGGGCTAAATGCAGCATGGCTGTACTCAGTCTGAAGAGGACAGTAGTTTGCCAAATCACCCGGCCTGCTAAACCAACCTGTGCTAAACCAACCTGTGTAGTGCTTGATGGGATGGGTGTTACATTTATGCAGAAAAACTATGTTTTGACTTCCCCACATACTGCTGGGGAATACAATGCCTTTAGCAGTAGTAAAGAATTGCAGTCCGGAAGTGGGAAAATTAACAGTTAAGAATATGAGTAGTTTTTGCTAAAGGTATTGAAACTTCAATGCAAAGGGAATTCTGTAAAACTTTCAGGTGTTTTTATGATGTTGACTTTGCTCACAACTTGCACATTAATATCAAAGACTAAATCATGCCTGTGTTGTGACCCTTGCAGTGGTTTTGGTGAGTGTAGCAGATGTGACGAGGCATCAGCCATGAGAGACAACAAATCCATCTGACGTTTTTAATTTTGAGCACCAGGAGCCATGAATCAACCTTTAGCATTAACCTACCTTTGTTCTTTAATATAGATCTTAATTGTTTAAATAATCATGGGAAATCATTTTATTTCTAGACCTCTTATGTGAGCCTGAAGGCATGTTTTGTGACTATCGCATTCTTTTAATTGTCAATTACTATTTCAGAAACTGAAGTCTGCTCAGAAATAGCAAGTGGGCTTCATTATTCACCTGAAACAAATAACAAGTATTGAGAATTAGGAAAATGGAAATACCCTGGCATAATACAAAAGCCAAGGAAATCTCCATGTTTGAAAACTTGTGTATGTTCTCCTGTTTGACACGTCATATTTGTGAGCAAAATTTTTAACTTAGGATGTTATGGCATTATGGTAACTGTTTTTTTCTCACTAATATAAAAATGGTTGATGTACAACATCTATAAGTACTCACAGAGATCAAGTATGTAGAAAATTATTACAACAGTTCACCTTTCAGGACCTTTTCTTGGTGATGGCCATGCTTGAAGGGTACAAAAGAGTAAAAAGCCTCTTTCTATCTTATTGACTCTTATGGCTACATTTGGAGTAATAAGAATTATGTACTATTAGATTTAACTGGAAAGACTTTAGCTACTATCTTGTATAAATTGTGTCTTTTGGAGGGAAAAATAAGCAAGAATGGGATAAATGAGGCAAATTTGGGATTAGAAAAATAATACTGTGCTTCAAGGAGCAGTAAAATATGTTTAGATTAATTGGGGATTAACACTGTAAAAACTGAAAACGCATTGTTGCTAATCTCCTTGAGCTAGGCTGAGCTATTCTAAACCAACATGAGCAAAGTTTTCATGTGGAATGAGGCAGGGGTTTTCAACTTTCATTTTACTAAAATCCAGATTAAAAAAAAATACTGTTGATGTATTGGTTTCAACAAAGGTTTCCTCAAGGCTTAGGTAGAGTTTCATGTTGAGTGAAGGACAGGTAAAAAGTTTCCTGCCATGAAATTATCCAGGTGAGAAACTGCACCTGGAAAGTGGACAAAAAGAATAAATCTGTATAGTTTCACCCTAGGATTAAGAAGTATGGTGTCTGGCGTAATGCCACCTACTTAAACTGAAGCTGTATCTGGCCCTGAATATAGTAGGGAAACAAATCTGTAGTTTGCAATTAAAAAATAAATTGCTTTAACTGCTTTCACTTTTTATAATATTTTTTTTCTTTCTGAAAAAGGGGAAGAAAGCTTAAACTAGTCTCTGATTCCTGAAATTTCTGCTCTTTAATGACACAAGAACTGCCAGTCAAATTAAAAAATGGTTAATTACTTAATCTGTAAGCTCACATAAGAGCTCTAGAAATAAAATTATTTCCCACAGTTATTTAAACAATTAAGATCTATATTAAAAAAGCTGTGCTACTTAGGAAAAAGAAGTTTTTTTTTTGTTGAGAAATCATGACACACATTTAGCCCATCCAGTAGTCGTAGGCCAATACAGTCAGTACAATTGCTGCATGCAGAAGAAAGACAGGAGATGCAGCTGTCTGTTCTGTGCTCCCAAGCTCTTTCAGGTTCCTACCCTATTAGAAGCACTACTTCAAAGCTCCTAATGCTGCTTATTTAATTTTTATGTAAAAAAAAATATAGTTGGAAGTGAAGTAACCATGAGGACTTGCACTGCTGTTGGAAAGGATGGATTAACAAGCACAAATAATGGGTGTTAGGAAAGCGGTTTGACAAGCTTGGAGGATGAAAAGGGGAAGAAAAAGGTAAAACAATAATATTTTAGCAGCAATGACAGGTAGAAAAGGCAAGCAACACAGGTTTTTGTTTGCCTGCTTGCTTGCTTGTTTTTTGATACCTCTCTTACCTTTCTGTCTCATAAAAGGACCTATTTCTTAATGAAGTTGTCTTATCTTGTCAGAAGTATACACATACACAGAGACATACACACAAGAGTATCTTAGAAAAGTTATTTTACTTCAAAGTGAACTACAGAAACGTGCTTTAATAGTAATTACAGCTGCCCCTGACATACTGTGCAATGGTCAGCTAATGTGCGGGCACTAAAGTCATAAAGCCACTCATGAGAAGAGTGTCCCTGGGCTGTGGTACAGTAGTTTCTTCAGTGCCACTTATTTCTTTGCCTGGAAGCACAGGAGACAAAAGACTAACCTTAAGATGATAGTGCAAGTCAATAGTAAGGTCCTGAATGAAGTGGGAGACACAGTGCTTACAGTCCCTGCTGGACAGCAGTCAATATCAGACATCACACTTAAACTGTCACAATTTGACCTGACAATCCTTTTTCAGAAGGACCAGAAATAGAGCTAGCCAAGTTACCTTGCGTTTCTGAAGAAGGTCGCAAGTAGGTCACTGGCAGATGGAAGTGTGTGTTAAAGATGTCTAGTATAAGCATGAACATTTCTAGCCTGCATAAACATAAATGTTAAGATGCATAAGGGATTGTTACTGCCTAGCTGGAACAGGAACCCAGTTAAAAGATCTTTATAAGGAACAAAGAGAGATGTTTGCTCTGTTCATGTGAAGAAAAAAAAATTACTGGAAGAAAAAAAAAGGAGATTTATATAGTCAGCAATATATGTTCTAAAAATGCAATTTCCGGATTAATAACAAAGACACTGTTCTAGTTCACTAGTTCCTTTAGGACGTGCGCTTTTGACCCATGCAACATATTGTGCCCCATGGCTCTTAGCTGAACTGTGACTTAACTGTGCCTATTTTTTTTTTTAAATGTGTGATGTCTATTAAAACTAGCTGGTGCTTGTACCAGGACCCCAGTGGAAATGAAAGAGATGTCTCGGTGGACTGTCCATTGGTTAAATATTAAAGGATCAAACTTTAATATTTAAGTGTGTATGTAGTATATTATATAAAACAAATTCCCATCTGAATATTTTAAGTTTTCTCTTTAATCTCAGGAAAGCCAGCATTTCCAGCCCTTAACTCTAATTAACCAGATAAAACAGTGTTTCAAGGGTATATCTCCTATGAAAAGAGTCAGGTTTTTCTGTGATTATATATATCTTTGCTCCAAGGCACTTATTAATTTGCTTAAAAGTCCATGCATCATTTCACAGATTGTTTTAGCACTTGTCATCTTATCAGTCCACGTCTGAGTAAGGAACACTTGAAAAAAATGAAGTGAAAGATTAAGTATTCTAGCATGCTCTACATTATAAATATAACTGTCTTCATTTTATAAATGAATTTCCATAAAAATGGAGCAACAGAGAAGGGTGAGAGGTGATGGAGCACAGTGAAAGATGGTGGGCCTGACAAGTGCAGTGGGGGAGGGAATAAGAGGCAGCAGCAGGATAGATACAACTGGGAATCTTTTATCCCCCTGCAGCTGCAATACTCCTTGGCTCCTCTATTTCATGTCTCACGTGCCAGGGAGCAGGAGGAGCAGGTGCTCTGCAAGGACAGGGGTGGTAGTGGTGGGGGAGGAGAGGCAGCTGCTATCCTACCCTACCCCAGTAAGGAGGGTAGAGATGCCCAGTGATGGTAAGCCACAGTCCCCATCACCCCAACAGGCCCATCATGATGAGGTGGGTCCACAGTGAAGGCAAGAGTGTCCTGGCCTTGAAGTGCCATAGTAGGCTGGAAACAGAAAAGAGAGGTCCTCCAGGTTACTGAAACTGAGGCTCAAGTCCGTGAAGGTATTTCTTCAGCATCCTCATACACATATACCATCTAAGTGTTCAGAATCTCTGCCAAGCTTCTATCACATTGGATGGATGTTTAAACCCTGTAGTCGGCTGACCAGTAACCCCACACTATACAGCCTAAATGATAAGGTCAACCTGTGAGTTAACAGTGGCTGAGATCCCTGCTGCAGCCTGCAACTGAGCTTTAGATTAGATCTAAGTCTAATCTTCAGGTCAAGGGCTTGATGTCACCTTCCTACATGTCAAGTAAGGTCTCTCATTGCAGGTTATCTGCTTTCTTGCAATTAACATGTAATAATTTGACAATGGAAGGGCTTCAACAGGGGACCTGGTTAGCCTACAGCGAATAGTGCAGCTCTGTGGACAGGTATGAAACTTGACTCTGTGCAAGCTCTCTCCAGAAGCAACATACCTATATCAGAGTTTCATTTCATCCAGATGAATAAGCCCTGAAAGCGGAGATGGCTTTATGGGGTCTAAGACCTATCCACTGAATTAGTCAGGCAGCTGGACTAGATGATTACTGAAGGTCCCTCCCAGCTGAAAACGATTTCTCCTACTGTATCTTATCCTATCCTATCCTATCCTACCCTATCCTATCCTATCCTGTCCTCTCCCTATTCCTAATCTTCCATTCCATTCTAATTCCATTCCACATTTTTACTTACCAGTTGCTTTAGAGTTGGATTGTCATCCACTGTCCCACAGATACAGCCAACAACCAGCTTTTGCACACCAAAATGCCTTTTAGGTCACGATGCCTATGTAGAGTCTGATGACTATACCTAGTCCCACTTCTCTGTTCTTCAGCCATGGATGATTTAGGCAGCTCCTTGCTCAACTGATTTATGATTTTACTTTATTTTTTTTTTTCAGTCAGCCCTACACTCTCACCATTCCTTACCTGGGAAGTTGCATTTGGGCTGGGAAATCCATGAAGGGGATCACAGGAAGAATAAAAGCTTTGCAACATTTAAGTACCTTTGAGGTACCAAAGGCTTAACCCTACACCATCAAAGTCAATAGGAGCTTCCTGAAGTTAGAATGGGAAATTGAGGTAAGAAAGTGAGTATGTTCTCATTTCTTTTTTATAGTTTCTGTTGGTAAAAAACCTTGGAGTAGCAATTCTTCTTTGATGCTTCTGCTGTAGAATCAGAGTTCAAAGGGGCTGGTTTGGATCTGTACAATAGTCTGACATTTCATCCCTTTTCTTCAGCTGCACAACCATATAAGCAAATTGAGCAATACAGCAAATTAAAAAGAAGTGCTAGGAAAATCCTATTAATTTTCCTGGCTGCTTGGCTTACTAGAAAAATTTAGCTGAGGAATCAGAATTTACCAGTTTGAGTGAAGAAGGAGAGGAAGCAGTTGTACTATGCTGGTGGAGGTATAGAGGAGCAGAAAGGGCAAACTGGATAAAGAAGGAAGCAGAGAGGAAGAAATGCAATGTAAGAGCAGCTCACTTTAGTTAAGAAGAACTTTGACCTGTAGAAGTCAGGATGAATCTTTGTGATTTTTCTTAACATAAAGGAAATATCCACATATGATTTCAAGTGATGCTACTTCTATTGCTTACAATTAAATGAAGCAGACTTGAGCTACAAGTAAATGAGCAGACTCAATCTGGTGTACTAGCGTTTCTCTGTCTGAACTGCCAAAAGGTTCAGCAGGAGGTTCAGAAAATTTTGTTAAGGAAAACTGTGAAATAATCTACTGTTAGGAAAGTTTCAGCCTGGTCTGACTCTGACGGGTTAGATAACGGCCATTTAAGTCTTGAACTGATATCTGTCTCATGTAATTGGATACTCACACTCCCTGTAGAAATCGCTGTATTTCTCTACTGCTCTAAGCTCTTGGTGTCAAAATTATTGTGTTCTAAGGAAAACTGTGTGTGAAATATTTTCTGCATAAGAATATGCTTCCTCTTATCAGGTTTAAAAATTTTTGCCTCTCAGTTCCATGGCAGTTCTGTTTACTCTTGTATCATGTTAATAGCAATTTTGCCTACTTAACTACCACAGAATTACTCTACAGATCAGAGAATGGTTATACTGAAAGTCGTTATTCATTGACCATATTCAGTGAAATGGCTTGTCTTCAGGCAACTGTACCTTAAAGGCACTTTGATTAAACTTCCTGCAGGTTTTCCTACTTTTTTTTTTTTAATATTTGAGGGGAATTCTTTTTTCACATGTCTGGAAGGGAGGAATACTGAATTCCAGATCAAAAAAAATTGATTTCTCTCTGAAGGAGAAGGTAGGTCACAGTGGAAAAATGGAGCTGGATGGATAATGGAAGAAAAAGTTCAGATGGAGAAGAGAAGAAATGGAGAAAGCAAGGAGCACCAAGATGAAGAACAGTAAAGGAGTCAGGACTGGGCATATTCACACTGCACTGAATGGAAGGCAGAGCTCCATCCCATAGGTGTGAGAAGTAGGTACCCCAAAGCACTAGTAGAGAGCATTGTTCATAGTGAAACTCCTAAAATTTCCTTACAGTATTCCTGGCAATGACACAGGGTTGTTCCTTCTTAGCTGTGGGTCAGGCACTCAGATAATGTGCATGAGTGGGAAGCTGGGGAGCCATCACCCTGGAAAGCACAGTTACACATGGTCTTGATTCTCTTGAGTTTTGCCTGACTTCTAGCCAGGCTTCCATACTATTTCTCTAGTAGAAAAAGTTTCATTATAAGTGGTTTTATTAAGGACTTGTTGCATAGCATGACCAAATATGAAAATGCTTAAAGCTCCATATGCTTTTGAGACTGTGATTAAATCTGTACCGCAAAAGATGCCCCGGACTTTCATCTTCTTTTTTTTTTTTGATTAGCAATGAGAAAGGGACACTTAGAGAAGGGACACTTTTGCAGAAAATGTGCCATGTTGATCCTTGTGTACTTCAGTCCAATTATTCAGGCTTTGAATAATTGTACTGTTCAGTGGCAGCCCTTCGAGATTTCTTACAGAGCCTGTTAGCTTCCAACAAGGTCAGAATAATAAAAATGTGGAATTCCTGTTTTGATACGTGGTACACTTAAAAAATAAAAGAAACTTGTCAAAGGTTTAAATTAGCCTAGTGTAAAGAAGAAACATTTTTCAAATTAGCTGTCTCAACTGTTCCCAAATTCTGTAACAGCACATGATCAGTCCTTTGAAATTTTGGGGCACATTGCTTTTGGAAACACAGTGAGCAATTGCGCTTGTAAGCATAAGCCATGATGCTTTTTTCAACTGTAAACTGAAAAGATCTTTCTTTTGATTGAATGATATATTGACAATATATTATGAATATTCAGTTTTATATTATGAATTCAATTTGTTTTCCTGGACTTATATTTAGTATTCCATAAAGAAAACCTGGGGCTTTTAATGAGGTCCCCCAGCCTCTCAACATGAGAAGTATCACTAGCAGATTAATAGCTGGAATGTTGCTGGAAGTTCCCTCTGCCCGTCAGTAATTTAGCTGCGATTTTTACTAATCCTTAGCAGTTTTAAACTACTATGCAGCCAATAGTATACAGCTAGAATTAGTAAAACCTATGAAGAAATTCCACACTATGTGATACACATAATAAGCTTAAACAGATTTGGCTTAGAGTAAGTTGTTAATTGACAGCATATGACTGCCTAAAATCACACAGCTGCTTTGCAAACCATTCAGACAAGCAGTTCTAAATTAATACACATCTAATTCATTATTTATGTAACAAATTATCTCCTTTCACAGTTAACAATAAGGAAAAGTATTTCCAAATGGGTCATCACTGTAGCTGGCCATAGACTGGTGTAGGATGCCATTTTCAAGGGCTGAAGAGAGTTGGTAACTGCTTAGAAAAAAACCCTGAGTTCATATTGGAGCTGGCCCTCATCTCACATCTCAAAAAGAAAGGAGTATAAATAAATAAATATTTTTCCAACTGCTTAGCTATATTTATTTTCCACTGCCTCCCTGCCTACAGCAACATGGATGTCCCCTGAGCACTTGAACCTGTTTATTTCCCATCCGCTACCTGTCCAATTGAAGCAGCACTAATTATCCCAGAAGGCTTTGCTCCTGTCAGTTAAGGCAGAAAAAGCACTCAAAGCCTTCTGGAGATGTAGCCAGGGCCATTGCAGGCAACAGGTTGTGGAGCTCCTGGTGAAACACATCTAAAACCTGGAGTCACGGCCTGGGGCTGTGGATGAGTGTAGAAGTGGACGAGTGGGGGTAGTATTTAGCAGGCCTAATATGCAGCAGCATCTGAGAAACTCACTGTTAGATACACATGCACTTCTGACCTAATTACAGTTATATTTGTTTCTCTTCTGCATCTAATTTATATTGCTTTGTTCCTGGTATTGCTGAAAGGAGGTACCCTCCATAATTTGTATTTATCTCTGAAGATTGCTCTCTGCATGTCTGCTCCTTTTAATTAAGGCCTTTTTCATAGCTCATACCTTTTACTCTTCTCTACAGACTCTTACAGATATGTTGTTTTGGAGTAGAATACTTCAAATGGAAGAAATCGAATGTATGGTCTTTCCATGCTATGAAGAATTGTCACCTCAGGGTGTGCTGGCAACCACCCACACCGTGAGCACTATATCAGATAATTTTATAGGATATGGGAAAAAAAAAGGACCTTAATTAATAGCAAAATCATATGAAAATGTTAAAAGCCTCTGTCCCATTTGATTATTTGTGAAACTATAAAAGCTATTTCATTCACTCTCTCTGCAGCTACATAGGACCTGTCCAAACCATAGCATGATGTTCAAACAGATGTGGCCAATGTGCCAGAACCCACCCTACCCAGAAGCAAAGCCATTAAGAGTGAAGAAATATTTCCATCTTCCCTACTTGACTGCAAGCACAGGGACAGGGCAGATACAAAGGGGGTAATAAAACACTCCCAGCACAGGGCTGTCATAATTTCACCTCCTCTAGGCTCTGGAAAAAAAGGGGAAGAGCAGATGCTCCTACTGGGGCAGCTACTCAAGGCCTTTGCTCTCAATCTGGCAAGAGCCAAATATGGGATGAAGTGTGTGACAAACGAGAAGCACAAAAGTATTCATGCAGGAAACTTGCGACGTTCTGGGATTCACTCCCTTCATATAAATAATTCATTTTGTAGCTGGAGACTCTGTTTATGACATGTGTAAGATTGGCAGTGAAATATAAGATAGACTGTGTGATTGTAGAGCTAGTTGAAACATGAGAATTCAATTTCAGGGAAAGAGAAAAGTGGGAGATTTGGAAATTTGTTTTCATTCCATATTGGAAAGAACAAAAGACTCTGATTATTTTTTTTTTCTTGGTGTAAAACCTAAAAAAAGAGCTATTCTCAGAATAGCAATACTGGAGGCACTCATGTGAAATGAAATACTTGCTCCACAGTGAAATTCCTTCTGTCTGATATAGACAGGAACCTGTGGCTTCCATGTCCCAGTTCAACAGTCACTTGGGGAATACTTCTGCTTCACTCTCATTTGGATCAAAAATTTAATCCCAAATCCAAGGGAAAAAGTGTTGAAATTAAAACACATCTGGAAAAATGTTGAACTGTGTGATGACCTTGGTGTTTAGGAATGAAAAATGTAGAATAATTTGTTGATACTGCTTGTGCAAGTACACATACAATATCTTTGCGCAGTGCTCTGTTTAGCTTACACTTGGTAAGATATGTTCCTAGGATAAAATTAATAATTAAGAAATTTGTTAGCTCCTGTTATTGTTAGTTTTTATAATGGCACTGTGTTATTTTCCTTCTTCATTTGGATGTTTTAAAAAATACTACTTCTCAAAATGAAATCCATACTAAATCTGGACTACAAACTAGCACTGAGAACAAGCCTTGTTTTAAATTGTTTTATTAAAAATTGCTCACTGTTGGAAGGAAATATGGTCTCTTCAATGGAATATTACAAATTCCTTACACTACCATGTATAGCTCTTCTACTAAAGATAAGGGTTTTGGCATTGCTAGGTGTACGATGCTGTGGTTCAGCTTTAATTTTCCAATCCATAAGAAGTTGTGCTATAGCCTTTCAAGAATACCTCAGTAATGGTGCTAAATGGTGCTACACTGAAGATGTATATGAGGAAATATTTAATGCATGAACATTTAAGATGCTGTAATGCTCAGTTGTCCATTATAGCTACCTTCTTTTTCCTCTGTGGTATACAAAAGGGAGAAATACAGTTCAGCTGCCTCCATTTACACTCTGAGCCTTGATCAGAGAGGCAAACAAATGCCCTTGGCAGGACACAGAGGCATCCACTGTATAAGTCTTTGGCATTTCTCTGACTCCACTGCCTTGGTAACACCCTCAGCAGTGGAATGGACAGAAAAAAAAGACAAAGGTACCTGAAGATGCAGCCAAAGGTGTCCTAAGCAAGTAGTTAATCGATTATATCAGTAGCTTAAGGAAAAAAATTGTCTTCCAGGCAAAAATACAACCAAAAAGAAGAAAACCATATTTTTAATATATAATAATTTTGATATTAGGGAATACAGATGCATTACTAAAGGTAAAACTTTTCATATTCTCACTGAGAAGAGAGTGAGGAACTTCCGACAGGAATAGTGCCTGAAACAGAAGGACAAATGATAAAAAACTCTTTTTGCTTGACAAGCACTGAAACTCTACAGAGAAAGAGAAATTAGAAAAAAACATTTTCCTTTAAGCCTAGAACCAAGATGCTGAAGATGGCACAGAAACTTGTATTACAGAGCTGAAGCTCCCAGCACCAACATTTAGCTTTGGAAACATAGGCGGTTGGTTAATTAGAGACAGCACCATACGTGAGACACAAAATATCATCTCCCACTGCTATGCAGTAAGCAATGCCAGCCAACCAGATCCTCTTCAGCATGAGAGAAAACCAGCTCTGTTGTTCAACATCCTGACAGCATGAAATATCTTTTAGGGAGATGGGCTGAGCTTTTGTGAACAAGGAACTAGTGACAAGAAACTAGCAGTCCGCAGAGATGGTGCATCACAATGTTCACAGAAATTTATCTTTATGTTAGCAGAGATGAGAGATAAAAAGAGGTTAGAGATAAGCTCAAGAATCTGCATTGAACCCAAACCCCTAAGCATTGTAAGGGCATTAAGTTATAAAACATTGCAAATGAGTGCAGGTTAGCTACCTTATTTATTCAGAGAAAAAAATATTTGCTGTTTATGGTAAGAGTGAGTTTTTCCTTGTGAACTGTATCAACCAGCTGTAACAACTTCTGCCACATCATTTAGCAGGTACCGTATTACACAGTTGTTTCTACGAGTAGCTGTTTGTCCCAAGAGCTATTCCAGTGTTATCTATGCTTTTGTGAAGAGTTATTGCCTACAGATGCCTAGAAATTTTTTGATAAATTCAATAAAATCAAACCAGGCTTTGGCAAAGCATCAAGTTGACATGCTTTTGTGAGGATGAAGGCAAAGTCCCATTAAACTACTGCCTGGCTTCTTTGACACTCACCAAACAAACAGCTTTGAGACTGGATAACCCACTGCTTTCAGACAATACTGTCAAACCCCTCTGAGGGAAAATAGAGAGCTTTAGAGTCTGCTGTGACAAATGAGAGTTGTATGGCCTGGCAGTACTGATACTGAGACAGCTTTCAGAGACTCAGCCAAGAGCTTTGAGGTGGGTGGGTGATCCTTGTGCCTCTGGGGAACTTCCAAGGCTCATGCAGCCTCTGGGATTGCCTAGGAAGGTGCTCTCGGGTCCTAGGTAAAAACAAAGACTTCCCAAGGGTGAGGGTGGCTCTGTACTCCACATCATTCAAGAAAAAAAGAGAGAGAAATGTTTTAATTTTTCCTTAAGGAACAGTCAATCTCCCCACTTCCCTGTATTTTTTTCATTTGAGGTCTGAACTGTAATGCATTGTCAGTCTTGTATAAATTGCCTGGGGCGTGGGGGCTTTTCTTATGGAAGTGCAGCCTTAAGTTTTGATTGCTTTTACTGCAAGACAATATTCAGAGACAATACTCTGCTTATATTCAAGCAGATAGCAAGAGTGCCAAGTGCAAGAAAAAGTAGCCAGTGGGGCTGATACTGCTTCTGTCGAGCATCTATTGACTTCTGACAGACTGGTCCAGACAGATTCTAAGGGCCAATGTAGAAGTGTCCCTACCAAAAGGTGTGAAGGAAGCCCATACATTGATTAAGCTCAACTTCTGAGCCATCCCCACAATAATATTCAGTTACAGACATTCAGAAATGCAAAGGAACACTTAGTGAATGTACTCTTTCCAAACGTTCCCAGTAATTCAAAGCATCTTGTGCTACAAAGCCTCAAAAAAAGAGGTAAAGAGGTAAGAAGGAAAAGTAGGAGTTGCCTTGATACACAGCTGGCAGCCTGTGCTCGCTAACGAAACTCTAAGCAGCACCGACAGCAAACACAATCAAAAAAGGAGCTGCTGAATGCCATCATCTAACCACTGGGTAAAGCTTGGATGTGCTATTTATCTTAAGTCATCTAAAAGCATGATGAAAAGGCTTACAGAATATCCAAGAGAGAATGCTGTTGACACTCCAGGACTGTGGCACTGCTGAAACTGGGTGGAAATTTGCTAGCAAAACCTAATTTCACTCAAAAATGCCAGTCACTTCTGCCTGAAACATCTCTGCTTTGAAAAACATTTCCTTTGCATAGCTTGTATCAATAGCAGTAGTACCAGAACATCCTGTGGTTGCATTTCTTTTTTATACAATCTCTCCATGTTCCTAAAGTACATACTGTGCTTGCCCCGTACATGCAGGCATTTCTCCCTCTCACTCTTTTCTAAATGATCAGTTCCTAGCAGAAATGTTATTAAGTTATTAAGTGTCTCACTGTGACTCTCCACTATTGAATTTCATCTGATTTTATTAAAATAATACTTCCCACAGAGAGTCTCGATTCTTCTCTTTATTGACAGTTCTTCTCCACATTTTGTCTTTAGTAGATCTAATTAGCTTGCTCTTGCTTCTTGTGGCAAGACAATGAAAATACTCAATAAATAGAAAATTATTGTAGAAGCAATCCATAAGAAACTCTTAATCCCCAGTTTAGCCACATTTTCTTTCAGTACTACTCATTGCTGTCTTCCTTTTGCCTACTATTTTACTCCATTTATAATTTTTCTAGTCATCATTCTCTTTCTCTACTTAGTTAATAATTTCCCATCTTTTACAGCAATCTGAGTAACCACAGCGTATTTTATGCAAGTTCTCTTTTTTCTTTTAAAAGAATCATGTCTCAGATTAAAGAAGACTATGTGATTGTGCGATACAGTATGCATTTGCTAAATCTGTTTCTACTCTCTCTCCTTTTCTATTTATCTCCATTTTATTAATCACCTTTCTTTTTTTTTTTTTTCAAACTCCATTCTAATATCTACTGTATTATGGCAATCATCTTAATGGATATAGACTTGTCTGGGCACTTTTTCCCTCCTTCATCCTCATAGACATTACACATGTTGCAATTCAATCAGATGGTATTACACCAAACCCACTATGATCGTGGAGGTTAGCAAGTTGATTTTTCTGCTTCCCCAATCTTGCTCTCATTTAAATATGTCAGTTTTTCTTCCACTTAAGATGATTTCTGTTTCCACAAACCCCATTCCTATTCATCATCCCACTATATTGTTAATCTTCACAATTTTTGAGAAACTAAGATAGGCTATTGATTTAGTTTGGGAGCCATATCTCAGCTACTTTTAATCTCTACCTTATTGTCATCACATTCCCGTTCTCTTTCTTCTTACAATTGTCTCTCATTTTTGGCTGATTTTTTTTTTAATAATATCATTCAGTTAAAGAATTTTGTTTTCTAATATTCTTTGCAAAATTTAACAGATCATATTTTTTCAGTGATTTTATCATTTTATCCTGATAATTCTGACCTCTAAATGACGTATTTTTTTTCTTGATCAGCTCTTTTCTATTCTGAAGACATATTTTTGTGTGTCATTGTTCACCACTCAGGCGTGAAAGTCTTCCTTGGATGTAAGATTTGACCACTTCCATAGGGCAGAAATTCCAGGTGATTTTGTCAGACCTGCTCCTCATCCCTTGCCACCAGCAAGCAAGCCAAGTGTCTCATAAACATTAGAATTTTCAGCATCACAATTGGCAGTTATTGACAGTCTCAGTGGAGAGGGCAATGACTAGATTGGCAAGGAAAATGAATTAATTTGTCATTCTGAGTGGATCTTCTGTAACAAGGCTAAAGGAATTTGGCAGCTCATAATTGGAAATCTTGTTTCTTGCTGGCAGTACTCTATACAGTGAGTGATGCAAAGGCTTCAGAGTTATCACTCTAGTGCTTGTTACTAATTAAACAGATAAAAATACTAGCCAAGAAATATCAATTCATCTAATGAGAAACGAAACACAGAATTTGAAGAACACTCTGACTTGGAGTTTACCATCTCTTGAATAATTTTTTCACCTGCAGTTTGGAGAGATTCCTGTAATAAGAACAAGATTTACAATCAGCCCTCAACTGTTTTTCACAAGCAGGATGTTTGAACTAGCAATTTTATGGGTCAGAGGGAGGTTTTGCCAGATGCACAGATTTCAGTGCTTTGTGAACAACTACTGAGTTTATAAATGTGGCAACAGATTTTTTTGACAGTATCAATTAGATCTTCTCTCCATTGGGTCTTGCTGAGAAAGTCGTCATCTAACAAGCACTGTCTATACAGCATGCAACATGGGCAATTCCCTTTGGAAACCATTTAGGAAATATTGCAACCATTTTCTTTTACAGGCCATTTACTTGCAGATTATTTTCTCATCTCTTAAAGCCCTGCTAAGCTACATATACATTTGTTCTGGAGTTTTTACCAAAGCCAGTGGCAGCAGATGTGAGATTTATGTCTTAGTGACAGAATCTTATAATGGCAAATGGAAGAAATGGTGATTTTATACCCTGTAGAACTCTATTTTTCTCTAAAGTTGTGTTATTTGGAAAACAAAATTACATCCTTTACAGTTATACGTGCAAAGACTGGAGACAGGTGTTCTTTAAATGAATTCCTCCTTCCACTACCTGTGTTTTCTTCTACTTCTGGAGGGTGATTTTCCCATCCTTCCCTTGGTATCTTTCTGGAGAACCCTTCTGCCTCTTTATTTCATTTCAGCTTCCTTTTTGTACCCCACTTGCCCTTTGCCATTTTCTAGTATTGAAGCTCTGTCTGTTCATCCCTGCAGATGTAGGCTATGTTGAGGTTTATCTTTATTTAAGTCTCCCAGTCCTCTAAGTCGTTACTTATTGCTCTCCCATGCAGTTTTGAACTTTGCTTCTTGCTTCACTTTATGCATCTTCTTTATTTTTTTTACCTCCCAGACCAAAGAGAGATGCCTGTAGGAGTCATAACAGAATGAAGACTGGGTTTCTCAATGCCTGATTGAGCCTCCTTAACACTAGAGCTTGCCTCCTTAAAGCTAGATCTAATACATACACAGTAGGAACAGAGATAAACAGGAAATGGAGATGTTAATTACCACATATGAATGTAAAATTATGTACATGGGACAAAAATCCTAATGTTGCATGTTGCATGTATCATGAGTTAACTGTTGTGACGCAGAAATGCGATCTTACGGTTTTGACAAATAGCTTTGTGAAAACATGAATGCAACATGTTCATTCAGTAGCAGACCAAAAAACAACAAAAAAACCCTGAAAACCAACCCCCCAAAACATATATATATATATAAAAAACAACTCAAAAAAAAAGGAAATTGAATGTTAGGGATTCTGAGGAAAGTAATATAAAAGAGAAGAGAAGACTAACATTATTCTGCCACCACCGGCTGGTGATGAATCCCTGAGGCATGTACAGCTTGAACACCCTGTGTACTTCTGGTTCCTCCATCTCAAAAATAAAATGATAGAACTGCAAAAGGCTCAGACAAGGGCAATGAGTACAACTGAAATTCTGGGGTAGCTTTTGAGCCACGCAGGAGCCATAGAGCAGACTAGAGAGATGGCTGAGGGGGTACACAACAGTTGTCTACTAAATCGTGAGTGCCATTAAAGAGGATAGAAAGGGAACTGTCTGCCTTCTCCTTTTCTTCTCTACAAGACCTGGGAGTGAAAACTACCGAACAGTAAGTGCAAAGTGGATGATAAGAGGTTGTTGTTCTCATAACACAGAATTAAAGTGTGGAATTCCCTGACAGAACATTGTGGGTGCTAAAAGTTCACATGGTTTGAATGCTGTTTGGACAATTTTATGGAAGAGACTGTTAAATTCCACTTGCTTGCCCTGCACTTGCACTCTTGGCTAGGAATGGACCATTGGCTAATGTCAGAATCAACTGGATTAAACACTGTCTGATCTGATATGTCTGTATTATCTAAATGATTCTGGTAATTTTAGCACACAAATTATGCTCAAGGGAACAAGGACTGTTATGATTATTTTTTTGCTGCAAAACACTTATCATGTTTGCATGGTGGACCCATGAGCTGGCACTTGTGCTTTTCCCTTTTATGAGGCTAAGTACACTTCCCACCTGAAGGGAATACCACATGTTATGCAGAGGCCTCAAACAAATTGTATTACTGGGGGCAAATGGTGTATTTGACCAGATGGAAGCAAGTGCTCAGAGATCAATTGGTAGAAATTGCAAACTTATGTCTCCACATTACTATATGACCGTTAAAGACCCTTGTGAAACAGAAAAAGCAGCAGAAACAAGGACATGAAGATGGAGTCCTCAGATATTGTTATTTAGCACTTGTACTTAAAAAAACAAAAATAAAAGCAGAAAAAGTTGATAAATAAGAATGTGAAGACATGACCTAGAGAATAAACATTTCTGAAACTATGACAAGATGAAGAAACAGACAGTACTCTTTGCTGTAAAGGTAGAATATTCTCATTGTTAATTCCCTGATTAAACAAGGACACAAACTCACATAATTTATTTGACTGCCCTGGCAGAGCCATAAAGCAACAATAAGTCAAAACCCCAAATCAAGCAAAACACAAGGTTGAGTCTTAATTCACAATATATCACAGTTACATGCTCACCAATGAAACTAGATTATCCTGAACTAAGTCCTCCCAAAAGCTGTAGTTAAGTGTGAACTGACCTGCTTTTCAGTTTTTACTGTTAAGGTGGTGTAAAACCCACTGCTGAAACCATTTACAATTTACCTTTGAGGACATTTTAAAGTAACTATTTTGTCTATGTACTAAAGCCAAAAAGTACATACAGAAGTGTTCCTTCTGTTTCATTCCCTCCAAGAAACCTGCTTGCTTTGTTTTGGTTTTTTTTTGTCTTAACAGTGCCACTGTAAGTCAATTCCCAGCTAACATTAATGATTGATATTTTCATTCTAGGCTATGACTGAAACTCTGTGATGTGCGAGAGTTGCCTACCAGTGTTAGAAGGACACTAGATTTTTAAAGGATTAATGTCTCAAACAGAAGTTGTGCATAAATTCTGTATTTGTTCATATACATTCATATATCATTATTTTCTGAATGAACAGATGGGGTTTCATTCACATTTGGAGTAAACATATAAAACATATTGCCTTGAATTATATTTCTGAGTTCATCCAAATAAATTAAAGTAAAATAATATAAAAAATTTGCAATAAACAAATGAAATGGTAAATGAGATTGTGACTGGATATCATCAAAGACTGCTTTTTCCCTTACGGAGATCATCTTAAAGCCTTCAATATGTTAGCCCCTCTTTTAACTAGGGAAGCTGATAGAAAGTTCTCTGTGAGGAGTCTCAGCTTTATAAGGTGATTTATATCAGGACATGAGAACATAACTACATTGACCCCTCCAGTGACACATGGCTCATTTGTTCTATCACCCTCTATTTAGAGGAAGAATGGATATGTAGGTGTTTCTGAAAATCAAAATGCAGAGCAACTCACCGAGCAGAACTCAGCTAGAAGGATAGATACCTTTGTAGGATTAGGTCTATTACTATATACCAAGTCAGGTCCCAGCTGAGTCTGCTGCTGAAGACAAAACCAGATTTTTCTATACATCTTGCAGATCTATTGCAGTTTCCAATAAGAGACTGGTACAAGTGATATTTACTTCTTTATTCTGACACTTTCTGTAAAATTACATGTGTCTTCTAAATAAAAATTTAAGATTTCCGCCTTATAATCTACAAACCCACAGATGGCTGACCTCTTTGACATCACTGACTTCATTTGTTTGTGAAATGCTGCTCATTCACCCTTCAAATTCCCTCTCATCTTTCCTCAGTACCTTCCTAATTTCCAGCGACTGTTAGCGTATATGGTATGTACCATGTTCCTTTGCATTAACATAACTTTCTTTTTCTGCATTGCCAATTCTTGAAGTTAGAAATATGTGGCCAAAATGAGGAGGTAAAAGTGAGCCATTGCAGGTCTTTTGTGTTTGGCTGCCTTTCTCATTTGTAAGACATCTCTGGCTGAAATAGTAAGTGGCACGAAGAGAAAAGCAGACTCCATGCTGTTTCTAAAGCTCTCTGTCCCATGAATTACTTATTTAGTTTCCTAATAATGTTGTAACTACCTTACTGACTCTTTAAAGTGCTTCTAAGGAATATTTGAATCCTAAATATCTCTTGGTGGAACCCTGATTTTGACCATGAGATTAAGTTTTGGTGCCATGTGAGCATAGCTGACATCATCTGGCCCCTTCCTCTCTGCTCCTAGTAGAACTGCTGAATTTGTTTCATGTTCAATTTCATGCTTTATTTAATTTGAAGGAGCTCCCCTTTCTTTGGGTATTTCTGAGCTTGCTTCTGAGAAGCAATTACTTCAGATGTCACAAAATTTCTTTCCTTAAATTGTGCCCCTGTGTTACATTTCACCAGTTAATATGAGGATAATCTAAATCATTTGATATGAGAAAGGACTTAAAACTTATTGTCAGAAGGTAACACCTGGCATTAATTCCATTTCCAAGAATTTGTCATTCACTTTCACTGACCATGAGACTGTGAGTGTGAAATGGCTGCGGAAGCAAAGGAGAAAGCACAGTAGTCGTCTCTTTCTAGCTCTTTCTTGTAATTGCAGTCTCCTCCTTGTTGTTTAAGTGATTCCTTCCTACTGCTTCAAATATGAGCAATACCAAAACAGGAGAATAGGGTGGAAAGTACTGCTCTCATATTTGCTCCTTTCCACCTTCATGGGCTGAAACAGAAGATGGCAGGATTAAGATACGTTATAATGAAGGGTGCCCATTTCCCATCTGACAGGATTACCTGAAAAAATTTCTCCTCCCTCCTGTGAGACACAATTACTCCCTAAGATCCACCAAGGATGGGGGCAGGTGGGGAGAGCACCCAGCCAAACCCGTGCTTAATGGATCAACTGCAGGATATAAGCAGGAGTTATATAAATACATAAGATAAAATAAAGCTACACGTAAGAAGTCAGTGAGTGTTAGTCCTCCTTTTAGCTGGAAGAATGTGTGCATATACTTGGATTTTTTTGGAAGATGTTCAAAGAATTTCTCTGTTTTTAGAAATACACACATGTTGCTTCCCGTTATCCAGGAATGTTTCTTTTCTTGGGCCAATTTTTTTGTGCATGAGATGAATATAGAAAAACCTTCAGGTAAGGTGTTTAAAGTAATGAAAGCATAGAACTTGAAACAATTTTTACAATGGTTGCATATATTTTTCTACTGTTTTAATTCTCTACTTAAGGACTAGTTTGAGTAAAGAACATTTAAAACATTTGCTTTGTACATCTTGCAAAAGGTACAATGTAAAATGTTGTTCTGAGATATTTCAAGATGAACAAGTACAAAAGTGTTTCTGTAATAGACTTCTTGTTTTTTTTCGTATAAAGAATAAAACTGACTTGCAAAAGCATATTTTCAGTGTAATTACATGTAATGGTTTTCAAGTACGTTTTTTCCTGAAGGTAGATATTTGACTGGCTTTTCTTTAACCTACAATTCAGCCCATAGCTTTGTGTTTTCCTTTTCTCCTCTAGACCTCTTTTCCTCTTCGCTTTTATTTCCCTTTTATTCTGACACCTTGCCAGTTGAATCACTCCACTTTCTCCTCCGTTCTCTACTTTTGTTTCTTTCTTACATGTCAGTATCTAGCCCATAAAGCCCCAAATTTTGCTTCCTAAATGCATCCGTTCTTCATTTCTTTTTCCTGCATCTTCCATGACAAAACAATTTCTCTTCTGGTAGACATGCTCTGTTTCTAAACAGAAAGTATTACTTTTCAATAGCAGTTCAGAAGTTCTCTGTGTGAGTAGTTAAGTTGCTTAGTTAAGAAGTTCTCAACATGTACAGAATCTGTTACGGTTTTTGTAGTTTATCTTCATGTTGGATTTTTTCCATTCAATACTCATGCACCATTTGATTGCTTGATCTTAGCAACTATTTCTAAAAGACCAATGAAGTCTTCATAATTTATATCCACATTTTTCCCTTGTCTCTTCCTTAACACTTCTTCTTTTCCTCAATGTTTTCACCATCTCCCTGATAAACCTGTTTCCTCTGTTTCTCAGTTTCCCGTGTTCACATTCCTGACTTTTGAATCAGATAGCAGGTGATTCATTTGACCTACTTGAGTTGTGTATAGCAGAATGAGATGAATTGTATCACAGAATTGCTTGTTTCTTTTTATTGCCATTACCTACAAAGGGGTACTGGGTGGTTGGTTGGGAGCAGCAAGTAGGATGACCTGTTTAGGAAGCAATGTCAGGCTGTTGCAGAGAAAAGCAAACATCTCACTGAGATGATAAAACATGGAAATGCCATGCCAAGATATGTAAGTAAGCCTTCTGTTCTATCAACATGTTCCAAGTATTAGCAAGAGCAACCTATCAGCCTGAGCTACTCAGAAATATCAGCTCTGAGAAGTTGAACAACCTGGAGTAATTTATCCTAAAGAAGAAACGTCTGAAGGGTGATATGACATTAGCCTTCAAATACATAAAAGATTGATGAAAAAAGGAGACACACAATCTGTTCCCCCTGCCCAAGGTGCACAGAAGAAGATACAAAGAGCCTTAGTTGCAGCAAGAAACATGATTTAGGAATATTTTTTCTGTATTTCTGTAGCTGTCGTCAGAATGAAAAATACCTTACGCTGTGTGCGCGCGTGCATGTAGATGTATATATTTTAAAAGCCTTTCACGTGAAAGCCAGCTGGTAAGTGCTAAGCTGTAAAACTGAGCCTCAGGTTTCAACTGGCTGGTGCCTAGGGAACAAGAAGAGCACTGTTTCTCTGATTCATAAAAGGGGTGTGTGCTTGTCACCATGTCTCTTATCCTTTTGTCTGTAGAGAAACTGGGCACAGCTTGGGGCTATCAGCTGAGAAAACAAGCCTTTAAATCATAAGCTTCAGGCAGTTAACTGAAAAGTATCAGTGTTTGGCTTTTTAAGAGAATAAACTAGCACCTCTATCTTATTATAGGCTTAGGCTTTTATTTAATTTCATTGGGAACTGAGATACAAGCTTTTATATTCAATGTTTGAACAACTTCTCATCTGTATGTGGTTTCCACATCATAGGGATATAGAAGCCCCACAGAAATATGAGGTAGAGGGATATTAAAGAAGTGCAAGTTTCAAAATGAGAAATTAACTTTTTCTTTTCCAACACATTCAACAGTATACAGACAGAACTAGCAGGGGAGACATGCTGAGGTGGATCAAAAGTGACAGAAAGACAGCTGTGCATATCTGGCACACATTTGCTGGAATAAAACAGCATCTGTAGACAATAAGCCTTGCAAATTTTGGTTTTTGGGAAGGGTTCACTTTCCCAGGTTTTATGTTTACTTATTAATGGTGGCTTTAACAAGCAATGGCTGGGAAATCAGTGTATTTCTAAGTTGGCAGATGTCTTTAAGGGATAATGTATATGGAGATAACTGGACTAGGTCTTTATTTCATAAGTATTATACAGTCATTTTTCCTGCATCCTCTTCAGCGCAATTCAGTGAAGCGTAAGTAAATGAGGCTGACAGTGTGGCACAACTCACCTTGAAATAAAGAGATGGACTGGATTGATGGGTTGTGGCCAATGGTATGAGGTTCAACAAGGCGAAGTACTGGGTTCTGCACTTGGGCCACAACAACCCTATTCAATGCTACAGGTCTGGGGAAGAGTGGCTGGAAAGCTGCTCAGCAGAAAAGGACCTGGGGATGCTGCCTGCCTTCTAGCTGAACATGAGCCATCTTGTGCCCAGGTGGGCAAGAAGGCCAACAGCATCCTGGCCTGTATCAGCAATAATGTGGCCAGGAGGGCCAGGGCAGTGATCATCCATCCCCCTGTGCTCAGCACTGGTAAGGCTGCACCTTAAATGCTGTGTTCAGTTCTGGACCCCTCACTACAAGAGAGACATTGAGGTGCTAGAGCGGGGCCAGAGACGGGCAACGAAGCTGGTGAAGGATCTGCAGCACAAGTCTGATGGTGGGGGTTGGTCTCTTCTCCCAAGTAACAAGAAATAGGACAAGAGGAAATGTCCTGAACCTATGCCAAGGGAGGTTTAGATTGGATAGTAGGAAAAATTTCTTCACTGAAAGGGTGATCAGACATTGGAACAGGCTGCCCAGGACAGTGGTGGAATTACTGTTCCTGGAACTGTTCAAAAACCATGTATACGAGGACCTTAGTGACATGATTTGGTGGTGGCCTCGGCAGCCTTGGGATAATGGTTGGGCTTGATGATGTTAAAGGTCTTTTCCACCCTAGCTGATTCTATCATTGTGTGATTTACTGATCACAGTAGGAAAAGTACTTGCTCTTTAAAATAATGAACAGAAAAGGCTGAATTCATTGATAATGTCAATTGGCATAGCCCTGGTGATTTACAGCATCTAATTATCTAGCCAGTATTCTCAGCACAGGACGGGATGAGTACATTTTTTTAATGCACCTTACAAAAAGTATGAAGTTTTATTCAAACTGGAGACTCAAAGGTAATATTTTTATGTAACTTCTCCATCGTTATTTATTCTTCTCCATTATTTATTCATATCAACATATTTTTAACTTGAGACAGGACTATACATGCAAGTTTTTGGAGCCCTTAATGGTGACAAGTGTTAATTATTAAGAAGAATGATGAAAGATATTAGCCATCCTTTGATTTCTTATAAAATTATCTCTTTTGCATATATACACTTCTGCTCAGAATATACACAAATATACATATATATATATAAATGCATATTTCTTTCAGAACTTATGATCTTTTCCTGGCACCTCCTCCAATAGTAACATATTACTCATAGATGTAATCTTTCAAGAAGCTTACCATCACCTTGACACCAAAGTAAACTGACTACCAACTTACATCTTTTGTAAACTCTACATTTTGAAACTTAAACTGCTTGCTGTCCTGTTGCCACAATAAATTTAAGTTTCTGAATAATAATAGGGATGCTAATGACCATCAGAAAAATAAAATAAATTATTAATGGTACCAAAAAGTAATAGAAAATACAGAAAATGTCAATTTTCCCCTAGTTTGTAATGATAATTAATTTTTTTTAATTTCAAAACATCCTTCTTTGTTTACCTACCTACTTCTATGAAACTACTAATGGATTTGCTGTCTGCTGCCATGGGGATGAAAACTTCTTTCTATCAAATTGATTATAATCTTATATATGGCAGAACAACATGTTTTAGTTAAATTTCCCACAGCTTAAGAGGTATCTGAATGTTGTTTTATGAAATTTCTATTATAGGATTCTCCCTGCTATGCCGCATGAATGCTGAAGACTAATTTGGAAAGCTTCAGAAATCTATTTAATGAAATAATGATGACATTAGAGAGTCCAAGGAACTGGATATCATCCTCATGGGGAATCAGGACCCAGATTGCTCTTTCTGAAAACTGGTGATTTCATATAAAAATGGAACACCTGCAAAAACCTGGAGTATCTGCAAAAACCTTCCACCAGTTCATCACACGGCCTTGCTGACTATAGCTGGAAAAGTGTGGTGTGAGGATGGGCTCCTTCTTTGCTCCTGATTTTTTTTTTTTTAAAGCCACTGCCACTGTCATAGTCATGGATTAATTACACAAATGCCATTCCTGCTAGTGCGGTAAACGTACCTACTTTGGTCTAGAAAAATACACCCTAAAATAACGTTAGGTAGAATGACACAGTATGTACATCAAATTTTACAAGAGTTAGAATTTGGTAAAAAAAGTTGCTTTTTCAAACACATTTTTTAAGCTCAAATATCTTCTGTTAACTACAAAATGTCACTTGAGTATTCACATCATCAGGGAAAATGCTTTGCAGCGTAGTACTAGAATATATGCAATGAGGGCTGATCACAAAACAGAGGAGAATAGATTGGAAGAGAATGTTAATTTCGCTCAGATGACTTTGACGTAAATTGTAAAAAGTTGAGCTGTTCCATAGGAGAAATATTTTGTGCTGAACAAATTTGGCTGAGACAAGAGAACAAAAATAATAACAGTGCCATGGTGCTTGCCCCCCCCCACCTTTTCCCTGGGGTAATGAATCACAGTAGAGCTAGGAGTTGCTAGGTAAAAAGATTACCCATGGCACTGTGACCTAAATTCCAGATTATTTTTTTAATTATGTATTACATTATTTTTATTATGTCTTATATTTCCAGATAAATAATATGAAAAACTTTGAAGAGAATACCACTCTTGTAGGTGTCTGTTCTGTTGTCAAAATATGTGTTCAACAGCTTTCAGCAGCGTGTTAACAACCCATCTGACATCAAAACCGTGTTTGCTCTCCTGTTGAAGCTTTGTCTTGAATCTCCACTTTTAACGAAGGGCAGGGCAAGCGGATTTAAGAGTGGCTGGTTGCAGAGGTCAGTAGGTGGGAGAAACGACAGTCCTATAACTCACCTTCCATCAATTTAACTGCAAGACAAACTCAGGATGAGAAGTGTGCCAACCACATATGTGTGCTGACATGCTTCAGAGTGTTTCATGATTCATCAGCCGCACCATGATTGATTGGCCCAGCACCCTGGCAGAGCCCAGAAAGTTTTTACTCATCTCTCAGTGTGTTTCATGATTCTTCAGGCAATCTCCGATTGATTGGCATATGAGACAAACCTAGATTTATTTTTTTCCAAGCCCTCGAATATTTGTTTGATGAATCATCATACTTACATATTGATTGGCACACTGGCAGAGTCAGGAGTTTCTTTACATCATAAAATACTGTTTTATGATTTGTCAGGTAAATTGACTGTTTCCTGCTGACACTTGTAGATAACTTCTGCTAGTGCGAACTGTGAAGGGAAGAATACAAACCTTCGGCTTACAGCTATTTAGGGCAGTGATGGAGCATGGGGTCATGTTGTTTAGCCAGAGAAAATAGTTCTTTTTCTTGAATGTATAAATGGCAACTGTGCTTTTTAAACAGTTAAAAAAACCTTTACCTTGAAGACTGTGCTAGAAAATGCAAAGTGAGGGCATAACTTTAACACATTAATTCTTGTTAATATCAGTCTGGTAACTACACTGAATAGGACATCCAAGCATGACTAAAGGAAAGAAAGGCCTTATCTAAGTCTGTAAAGAGAGTGGATTTTTAATGACACTTTAAACCGTGGCACTTGTCTTGCATCACCAAATCATACCACTGTTCTCTAATTGGCTTTTAACCACACACACATTACTTGAAAGTCAAAGAAGGATTTTTAAAAGCTGGCAGAACTTTAGCACTGGCACTCCAAAATGGGAGTGACAAATCAGATGCTCTTTTGAATACTTGTAGACAATTATTCTTAGGTCATCCTTTTTTTCCCCCTCCGATGAATAACATTTGTCCAGGGTGATGGATTCACAATCTGTAATTCAAAAAATGATTTATTTAGCATTACATCTCATTGTATTAGAATTGACTCCATGACAAAAGTTTCTGGGAAGTTGATCTTTTCTTTTGTCTAGGAAGATGGATGCACTTTTAAAAGTCAGGTTTCCTCCCACAGTTATTGAAACACAGAGACCATCATCTGAAATGTATACTTTATAAACCAGGAAAACTATCCCATCCATTTATACAATGTCTGTGCATATTTCTCCAAACTGCCCACACTAGTGTAGTTCCACATCTATGGAAAATATTTTATAGCTTGTTTGGAGTCAAGGCAGAAACTTTTTTTTTTTTCAGGAAAAAATAAATTGTAGATTTAACTCTTGTTATTCCAAGAGATAAATGAGTTTTATATATTTTCAACCCTTCTATCCCATAATTAGCCTGGGGTTTATGTCTACTTTAGAACTAAGGAAGAACATAGATTAAGCAAAGTGTCACATAGATTGGCTAACAAAACTGTTGCTCCTGGAGTAATCCGAATGAATATATGGACAGGAAGAAAAGAAAAACATAGGGCTTTCAAAATGAAGAATGGAAAAAAAGGAGCTTGACTCCCTTCTGTGTGGCCTGTAAAATAAAGGCATAAAAATAAATAATGTTATGAGCTGAGAAGTCATAACACAGCAATGAAAATCTTGGAAGAATTGAAAAGGATGGTTTCTAATGACAGTCAAAACCTAAGCAGCATTAAACTGTTTGCCATGAAGAAGAGGTTAAGGGCAATATTATATAGCTAAGATGGCTTCCTAGATAAAGCCATATGGTTCTCTTTCTTTTTTTTTTTCTCCCTTTTCCTCTTTCTATGCAGGATTTCCTTCTCTTGACTTGCTTCCAGGCATGTCTTGCTGGAAACGGCTACCTCACTCTGCAGTTCAATTGCAAACTGCTTAGCCACCACATGAAGGTCTTCTTCCCTCCCTCCCGGGCAGGAAACCAACTGTCTTTACAGTGAATCCTTGTATTTGTGTTCCTTGTGACATCAGGCAGCTGAGGCACCATGTATGTCATGACTTCTACAGGTCTCTGACATTATCATGAATTGCTCCTTTTAGATCTTTTATAGCTCTTCCCATGTTTAAGAAAGGGTTGGTATTAATACCAAACCAAACCTTTTTCTCCTAACCTTGACTGCATGAAAGAAATCTACCCAGGTTTGCTAAGAAAGACGATTAGAAAAAAACACTGTTTCCTCTTTAATTGGTGTACTCCTCTTTGGATTTTGGCTTACAATGACAAAACTCCTACTGACTCTTTCACTCTCAGAAAGGCTCCTTAGATTTTAAGTTCCACTGCATAGAAGATTTAACTGTAAGCTCATCAACTTATTTCCAGTTGTTTTTAAAAGTACTAGTAGTACTAGCTAAATGGAAACTGCTTATTTTATTCTTCTCCTGCAGGAAAGATCTCAAATGTGTCAGACTCTCTTCCCTGCTTCCTGGGTTATTTAAATATGTGGCAATAAATTTACAACAAATAATTAATATAATCCACATGAGATTGAAGATGAGGGGAATGAAAGCAGAGAAGTCAGTTGTGCATTTTTTAAATAAATGGGTTTTGGTTTAACTCAAGACATCATATTTTTTTTTACCACATTAGGAACTAAAGCCTGAAATGATATTTATGAGTTTTTAGAAACTGAACAAAACCCCAGCCATTGTGTTGGGGCCCTGGGACATGCTTATGTTGCCTACAGACTGGTCTAAAAAGACAATGTGTAATATGTAATGTGCACTGACGTGCATCTTGTGAAGTCACTTATGCACTTGCCAAGAGCAAAATACTGGTGTATAAACACTTTAATTTTACTTGGTGTGTTTTTTTCTGTCATCTTGAACATTTTGTGGCCATTTATGACTTGTCAAACAGTGGAAAATTGTCCTCATAAAACCAGGAAATATTTTGAAGTGGTTTTACCACAGAATCCAAAGCAGATAAAATTGGGGTCAGTGGAGTCAGTTTAAAGATGCTGCTTGCTAACAGAAGACTCAATGTAAATTTACTACTAAAGCCTTCTGCAAATCAGATTGACAGATGTCAGCACTGAGATGCTGCATTGTACATATTATTTGCCTGATACGGTTTATTAATTTTGTTTAATTTTATATCTGTGTTGCCAGATTTGGGTTAAAAAGCACAAACAGTTTAGAAAATGTGTATGTTTTTATTAATTAACACCTCACATTCTTTTAAACCTTTGCATTTTAAAATAGAAGTAGAATACACTGTGGAGACATATGGACCAAAAAGATGGCTGTATCTGTGTGCAAAACTGAAAACATTCCTGGTCCTGTGTACTTTTTGTTTCAATCTAGGGAAATAATTCAAGATGTACATGGAGGCAAATTAAGCAATTTTTGGGCTTCATCTATTTGTGGTGTTGCCATGGAAGAATGCTTCTAGGATCTCATGTCCTTTCGCACCCCTTGAAGGGTGAGCACTCACTCAGCATTTCATGAGAAGCAGGGATAGGCTTTTCACCTGTCACTGTATGAAAGTGACATCGTGGTGACCTCTCCCATACAGTTTAGCAGTTACAGCTGGGAGGAAGAAAGAGTGGGCCACTCCTTCCCCATGCACTTGCACTTTTGTACATGCTGCTACACCTCCTGATCTCAAAGAACAGCAAGGTTGATTATACATAGAGAAGGAATAATAAGCAAGACACCTGATAACCCACAGGTCATTTCTCATGAAATCCAGATAACATCGTTGGTTAATTTTCATATTCTTATAAGCATATAGTTTTGTTTGCAGCTCATTTGTACTTGGTCATTCAAAAGTAGTATCACTATATAATAAACAAATCTTACCCCTGTAATGTGAAATAAAATCAGGTTATTCTTATACAATAAAATGTGTCCTGACATTATGACTTGACAGCTACTGGACAAGGGTGGCACAAAATTGTTTTTTGAGAGTCTCAATTGTATAACATTTGGCATGCTTTGTGTTGTATGACCACCCATGATTGATAGTCTGAGCTGCAGCTTTGGTGCATGTCTGTGCATTCACAGGCCTTCTGTACTCCCCCTTCTCCTGGACCACAAATGCTGTCAGGTGCATTTATGTGCCTAGACCCAGTCATTTCCACCTCTATTCTGAGCTGTGGTTTCTCCATTAATAACCCTTTCAAATAATTATTGTATTATCACAAAAACTCTTACTCCAGCCCTGCATCACACTGTGCCTTCATTGAATGTTGTATGTAATTTATAGGTTATGTATGGGGAAAAAACAATGCTATCTGTTGTCCAGGGAGAAAAACTTCTGATCAGCAAAATAAAGTCGTATTTTCATAAGGGCACCTAGTAACACTATGGGCAATACTTCCCAGCCTGAATACAGGAGTGTGCTTCCAGTTACATGCAATTAGTGGTAAAATCCAACAGGTGGCACAAAAGTATTTGAATTTTATATTGATTAAAATCATATGCTGCTAAATTACCCAATAAACTACAGGGGGATTTTTGTTTAAAAAAAAGGGGCGGGGGGAAGGGGGGGGTAGCGGGAAGGAAAAACCAGGGAAAAATCCTTATCCCGATACTGCGGACGGTGCTTCTGCCCCGCAGGCAGTGGCCTCCGAGCCCCTCTCCCCAGAACAGAGCTTCCCTCGGCCCCGTCTCCGCTCTTGGCCGGCGGGAGGAGACAGGGTTCGCGGCCGCAAGCGGGGGATGTCCGTCACCTGCGCAGGCCTGCGCTCCTTCGCGGTTCCTACAGAGGGATGCGGGAAGCGTCGCGGGCGCCCTCCGCTGGCCGCGGCGGGGACTGGAGCGGGGCTGGGAGCGGCTCCTGGTGCACAGCCTGCCCGCGGCTGCGCCCGGGGTAAGCGGAGGGCGGCGGGGGAGGGTGTGGAGACGAGAGGGAGTGGAGTGTGCGGTGACCCTGTAACCACCTCCCCCTTCCGAAGCACTGGGGAAGTGAGGGCTGAAGGAGGGGGCTGCTGGACTGGCAAAAGTGAGGTGAAGGCAGCCCCGACCTGCCCCGGGGTCAGCCTGCTTCTAGAGCGGGCACAGCCCCTCAGCCCCGTGGACTTGCAGGCAAAGCAGATCCAAAGACTTCCATCTTTGACCACTTCGCTTTCCTTCTGCTCCTGCTAGGTTGTCCATTTGGACAAGCATCTCCTGGTTTTACTGATGTAAGGAACCATGGCAGTCTTTGTAAGAGTAAAGAAATCCATGAGAAATCTTGGGCCTAAAATTATGTCAGCTA
The DNA here is from genome assembly GCF_012275295.1 of Melopsittacus undulatus. Lineage (NCBI taxonomy): Eukaryota > Metazoa > Chordata > Aves > Psittaciformes > Psittaculidae > Melopsittacus > Melopsittacus undulatus. Next base: position 65,509,209 of record NC_047527.1, on the reverse strand, counting down.
GATAGTACTAATGGTGGTTTTGAAAAGATAAAAAAGGTCTTTTTTTATGGGCTCATATTGGAAGTCTTTGTGGAAGGGAGAAGATGTGAGGGTTCTGAGACCTGTGGGAAAACAACATTATAAAGATATGAGTTGCCTGGGATAGTGACACCAGGAGATGCCTTTCACTTTTGAGTGTAGTGTACTATGGACATGATCTGTGGAAATTAATATTAAAGTGTTAGCGTGTGCTGTATGAGCAGACTCACAACTGTGTGACGTAAGTTATGTGATTACTGTCTTTATTGCTAAATTATTGTAGTGAGTCAGGTTGAACATTACTGAGGTTTTTGTTTGCAAACATGAATGTAAGAGACATGTAAGGAACAGCTTAAATTCTTATGCAGTAGTCCACCTAAGTCTGAGACTGAAGTTCAAGTCAAAGGCACTCTCAAGAAGTTGACCAGCATACAGGAAGCTTGCTAAATTGATGAAGAGTGAGGCAAAGAGGTGAAAGAGAAATTGGGCCAATGTTGTAAATTTAAAGGGGAGCATTGGTTTGGTGTGAATGTTTACTGCAAAGGTCTGTAAGAGACTTGGGCCTGTGATAAATTAATTCATGCCATTTTACTTCATACATTTATTCCTAATTAAACAAAGGTATAGTGAGCCTGTCACCTGTACTCGTAATAGAGCCAACTGGCAGGTAAATGTCAGACAACTTCCTGGTGAAAAGATCCTGCTCAAGCGCTTGAAATAGGATCCAGTTTCTCGGGAGCAAACTGGTGATCTGTATTCCCATGGGACCAAACTGGAGGAAATTATGGTAGTAAATGGCAAATACACTGCCACTAAGCAGAAGGGAGCTTCAGTTTCAACTCGGAGAGCAACTGAATCATACCACTGTGCAACTGAAGGAGCTGCATGCCTTAGAAGAAACCAATTAGGATGTGGGACAGGGCAAACACTGCGCCTGATTTAGAACAGACATTTGCAACATGTGTGTTACTGGCTTTGCGGCCTAAGAAAAGTCCAGAAGTAAATCCTGTAAAAGACTGAGGAAAACCATAATTGTTCATATCCCATTTTCCAAAATGGTCAGAATAAATGAATGTAAAGACCAGAGGTGGAGGTAATGACTGTTTTTCTGGCAAACAGCTTGCTGTTGTGGTTTAAACCAAGTCCGCACACCTTGTTACTCACTCCCCCCTCCTTGCTCCCCCAACTACCGGAGAGTTAGGAAGGAGAATCCAAAGAATGTAGCCCCCACAGATTGAGATAAGCACAGTTTAATAGCTAAGGCACAACACAAATCACTACTGCTGCTACTACTACAAATAATAATGATAAAGCCAATAACAAGTGAAGAGAATACAACACCTCACCAGCCACCGACCCATAACTCACCCCACCCTGCCCGACTGAGCACCGACCGATACCTCCTCCATGCCCCCAGAGCTCCAGCCCTTCCAGGTCTCTCCCAGTTTACATCCTGGGCATGACGTGCTATGGTATGGAATACCTCTTTGGCTAGCCTGGGTCAGGTGTCCTGTCTCTCCTTCCTCCTAGCTTCCCCTCCCCCCTGACAGAGCATGAGGCTCAGAAAAAGGCCTTGAACAAACCAAACATTTGAGCAGTAACTCAACACATACTTGCTATCAGCAACCGTTCTCAGCCCGAAAGTCAAAACACAGCACTGCACCAGCTACCAAGAAGGAGAAAAATGACTGCTACTGCTCAAACCAGAACACTTGCCCATTCAAGCTCTGCTTGCATGGCAGATCACAAGTTTTAATATACAGATCTTGTGAAGGTCTATGAGGTGCCCTTCCAAACCATGCCAAAGAAAAGCATGTGCAAGAGCTGTTGCTGATATTTTAGCAGTAATAAAAAAATTAAGGCAAATGTTCCAAACTCAGTTGTTTGTTTGTTTTTATGTGCAAAACAAAATAAACAAAAAAAGTTACCTGCACACATAAACATACCTGTACATTTGAACAGACCTTGTAGTAACAAGAGATGAAAATCATTCAGTTGTTGGAGAAGTGGAAGGGTATAAAACAGAAGCAGCAAATAAAACTGCAAGAGTGACCCTAAAATTTTAGTTCTGGTTTGGGCTGCTGGAGAGCAATAACACAGGTTTGGTTGTGAAGTGCACTGGGATGGTGACTCTGGGCAAGGAAGAACACTAATAGATATCATAAAAATAAAATTCAAAGACTAAACCTGTAGGAAATAAGTAGAAACCACACAATAATCAGGGCTTTTAGAGCACCAGTAGGCCTTAATAAGTCTAACCAGCCTCACCTGGGCCACTTCCCATACCCTTCCTGCCTATGGACCCAGAAGCCCAATTTCAGCTAGTCCTTAGGACTTCGGGATTGCCTCAAGTTACTGGGTAGGTGTGCCTCTAACTCTTGGAGGGACTATCAGACCTGTGTTGTAGGTAGCTTTGCTTCTGGATAGATGCCATTAGATGTACTTTGTTGTCTTTTGTCTTGTCTGTTCTCTAGACTGCTTTCTGGACTTATGTTGCAGCCTTTGTCTTCAGTCCTGTTGCCTTTTACTCCTAGCTGGACTACCAACATGGACTCCAGATCTGGTTCATCGCTTTGCCTTGTCTGGGACTGCCAGAAGGCCCTATTACCAGTGAGTATCTTCCTCTGTGTGCTGTGTTCAGATTTTCTGTAACTGTGCCCTGGTTAATGAGGGTAGTGCCTGCACTGCGACAGCCTCGGCTTGGGGCTTGTCTTCTCTTAGGAAGTAGCTGGCTCTTGCTGCTCCCTGACACAATGGGAGTCCTTCTAACTGGTTGAAATTGGTTAGGCTGTGGTTGATAAACATATTTTTATCCAAGGCTGAGGTAACTGAGCCTGCAGATTTGGCCTCTGAAATTTGAAGAAGAAAGCTGGAAAATAAAAATAAGAGTTGAAATAAGTTGATTTGGATTCCAATATGCTTAATAAGTGGCAGGGAAAACATCCTGAAATTTTGTCCATGGAAGTTCCTCATGCAAATTTGGCTCAAGTGTGCAAATTGTGTGAAAAGAGTATGCTTTCACAGTTGTTTTTTCAGTGAATAAAGTTTCCTGGCTCCGGGGATAGAAATCGTAATGGCAGCTAGATGTAAAGGATTCGGAGCTCAGCAAAGAGGAGGGATTTGTTCAGTCTTGTCTTGAAACTTTCTTAATGGATGAAATTAGTAGAGTTTCTTGGAATAGAAACAGTTCCCTGATGGTTTTGCCAAATAACTTACAAACAGCAAATGCTCAACAAAGGAGAGAGTTGTTACATAGCATGAAACTGTGGATCTGTTAGAAGTGGGGCTAGGAAAAATCATGAAGGGGGATGAGAAACTCTTGTTCCGTGACATTGGTAATATTATTTAAGGGAACAAAGAAGCCAAGACAGATGTAATGGGTGGGGGTAGCACAAGCTGTTTCCTGAAGAATACTGAACCATTTGGTAGCTATCTGACCAAGTACCCCCATCAGAGAAGAAAGAGCTTTTGGAGGTTATTGAAGAAATATATCAAGAAGAATGGGTGTTCACTATCCCTGACTCCCATTTGTTTGACTTCAGCTAGAGCTGAAAGAAGTAGGATAATGAAGAATACAGTACAGCACACATGTCTCTATACTGTAGTACAATGACTTTGTGTTGTGAGTAGAAACTTCCAGAACGGAAACATTACTAATAATCTGTGATAAGTGTATGGCCACAAATCTGAAATTAAGCCCACATAAAGCAGAACTGCTTCAAAAAGAAGTTGTGTTCTTTGGGCCTATGGTCAAAGAACAGAGATTTTCTAGTAGTGATGACAACGTGTACTATATAGGGATTACTAGTACTGTAAGCACTCCCAGATGTGTGCAGTTTTACAGTTTTTAAAAATAGCTGCTTTTGTGCGTGGAGAAGGAAATCCATTTGAATGTGACTTGGCACTGACATGGTTAAAACCAGCTGTGGGGGCCTCCTTGGGTTTCAAAATGGATTCGTGCATGCATGGGCTTGGATAGTCTTGAAACAAACAAAAAATCTAACAAGATCAATGGCTTATACAGAAAATCTGAGCTTTATAAAAGGAGAATTAAATGTGCCACTAAATGTTAGCTAAATCTAAGGAGTGTTTTCACTTTTTAGGAGCATGAGGAATTTTATAATTTGCTTTTGTCATCAGCTTCCCTGGAGGCATTTAAAAGATGTGTAGATGTGGCTGTTAGTGACATGGTTTAGTGATGGACTTGGCAGTGCTAGCTTAATGGTTGGACTTGATAATCTTAAGGGTCTTTTCCAACCTAAACAATTGTTAGTCGCACGATCCTGTGACTAAGACACTGTCTACATTTGGCTTGCTTTTTATGGCTTACAGTAAGTGTACACATATATTCTTTGAAAGACTGTATGGTTGAGGGTTATGTAGAAGCAGATCGGATCTGATTGCTTTAAGTGACTGATGAGCGTGGCTGTGGCAGTGAGAAACTTGCGTTATAAAACTCAAGTGAAGCTATCCAGTGCCCAGGTTGAGCCAAGATATGTAATGCCAGAGTATCTGAGGTGGCTGTCTGAAAACTAATGTGGGTTTGACCATAAGTGGTGGGCAAATATTTATTACAATGTACATTCAGGCTGAAAAAAATGGGAAAGTCCTAGAATAGAGATACCAGAAGACATGCTTAAAAGAACAAAAGGAAGATACCTTGCATTATTAGAGACTTCTTGATAAAATAAAAATATTTTAAGCTTACTGTTTAAATAATTTTTATGAAAACTAGGAGCTGTTAGTGATTATTGTGCTTATTGGCACAATAGAAAGGTGTTTATGAGGCTATTACATGGATTCAAAACTGCCAGACTTCTGTCTATCCCCTTGCACAGAGATACTCATATGAATTGTGATTGATTAATAGCTGTCTTTGACGAAGTGTGAACTGAAATGTGTTATGTGTTTTTGTAACGGGTTTGTGTGGCAAGGTTTTGGTAGGAGAGGGGCCACAGGTGTTGATTCTGTGAGAAGCTGCCCCTGTATCCAGCAGAGCCAGCACCAGCAAGCTCCAAGAAGGACCTGCTGCTGGCCAAGGCTGAGCCTATTGGCAATAGTGTTAGTGCCTCTGGGATAACAGTTAAGAAGTGAGGAAAAACTATGCAACAGCAGTTGCAGCCAGAGAAAGGAGTGAGAATATGTGAAGCACCTCTGCAGACACCAGGGTCAGTGCAGAAGGAGAGGAGGTGCTCCAGGTGCCAGAGAAGAGACGCCTCTAAAGCCCATGGTGCAGACCATGGTGGGACATGCTGCAGCCTATGGAGGACCCCACACCAGAATAGGGGGAAGCTTGAAGGAGGCTGTGACCTTGAGGGGGACCCACACTGGAACAGTCTGTTCCTGAAGGACTGCACCAAAGGGAGGGATCCACTCTAGAGCAGTTCATGGAGAGCTGCAGCCTGTGGGAAGGACTCATGTTGGAAAAGTTTGTGGAGAGCTGTCTCCTGTGGGAGGAGCAGGAGGAAGAGTGTGAGGAGTCCTCTCCCTGAGGAGAAAGGAGCAGTGGAGACGTGTGATGAACTGACCCCAAACCCCATTCCCCATCCCCCTTGTACCACTGGAGGGGAGGAGGTAGACAACTCATGAAGTTAAGCCTGGGAAGAAGGGAGGGGTGGGGGGAAGGTGTTTTTAAGATTTGGTTTTATTTCTCGTTATCCTAATCTGATTTGATTGGTAATAAACTAATTTCCCCAAGTTGAATCTGTTTTGCCCATGATGATAATTGCTGAGTGATCTCTCCCTGTCCTTATCTCAACCCATGAGCTTTCTGTTACATTTTTGCTCCCCTGTCCAGCTGAGGATGGATAGAGTGGCTTTAGAGAGCATGTGGCATCCAGGCAGGGTCAACCCACTACAGCTTTTTATCAGGCTGTTTATTCCTTGAGCCTAATGTGTGGAAACAATTTCAGAGATGCTGCAATTGGTTCAAAGGACCACACAAACCCATTACAAAAGCACATAATTATATTGTGATTTATGTATATGTATGCATGTGCACATGCATACTTGGAAAGCCACTTGTGTGTGTCTCTGCCCTGATGCCAATGGATTCAGCACCTGGAGCTTTGATTGGTCAGCAGGCTGTAGTTGCACACGCAAGTTGGGAAGATAGTTCTATTACCTGCAGAGTGGTGGAAGATAGGCTATGTGTGAGTCCAGCACATCCCACTGTAGTCTGTGGTTACTGAATGTCTCCTTGTGCTTTGAGATAAGTCTTATTTTTTTTTTTTACTTTTTTTTTGTCTTTGGCAATAAAAACCTACTTTGTGTGTGGTAAGAATCTAGTAACTTCTTTTTGATTGCTTGAACTAAAGGTAAAATAGATAAATATTCATACAGTAATTACTGGTATGCTTGTAAAAGGTGTCATGGAGTATTTTGGAGTAAAAGGTATCTATAATCACTGTTAGATGACTGAAGTACACGCTGCTGATGCTAGATGTGGTTTTGTATCTTCCACCTTTGCCTTCTCTTGCATACATTTCTGTTCCATCCCTACTGATGGTAAAAGTTTTCATGTAGCAGTTCTGGGAGCTGAATCTGTGCAGTGGGCTGAGGGGAAAATAACCTGGCAGTTAGAAAAGGTGAGGTCATATCTGGACCTGACTCACAGCTGTGTTAGCACTTGAACAAGGTGGGCAGTGCTAGGTTAATGGTTAGATTCTATGATCTTAAAGGTCTTTTCCAACCTATATGATTCTGTGATTGTATGGATGAGTGGCTGACGACAAGGGAGGTATGCAGGACTTCCCACTTGTCAGCAGGTCACCCTTAGTTTCTGGATCCAGGGCTGCAGTGATCTCTCTAAATGAGATATGAAAATGTAATTTCTGTGTTATTCTAACTGATGATGCAGATATAAAATCTCTAAAAATAGACTGCAGAAATGGTATTCTCTCTTTAAGGAGAAAATATAGCTCAAATATTTATTACTGACTGACTGTGCTTATTTTGTTTAGTTTTGCCTTCTTGGCAGTGTCAAGATCTAAACCAAAAATTAATTCTAAGTAATTTGTAACATATCCATCATACATAAAAATCAAATATGTGACATTCTTTCCCTGCTATATATTCCATCTGTTGAAATTTAAAGCTTCCTGTGGACTACTTTGTAAAAGATACTAATTGAAGAAACATTTCATAAATATTGGATGTACTTAGCAGATTTTGTGAGAATTTGAAGTTCTAGTACAGGATAAGAACGAGGAGCTAGAGTAACAGGACTTGTTTAGCACAGGACACATTGCAATATAAAATTAAAGAGCTCAGTTCCAGAGAATGAAGACTGAAGCATATATAACTTTTAGTGAATGTTCTATTATTATATTGTAACCAGTACTCTTTACATAATCAAAAAATCCCTGATGATTTCATTGGGAATATATCCAAACGAAACAGTGCAATACCAGGTTCTTGGGGACTACTCCATTGTCTTACATATTACAAAACTGATTAGGATTTAATAAGAAAATGAAGTTTGTTAAATTCTACTAAACCAGAATGATATTGTTTGTATATAACCCAAGATACAAATAAATACATTTATACTTTCATACATTAAATAAATTTTTATACTTTCAGGAAGTGTTTACTCAAAAGAATTTTGTGAGCAATCATGGGTGTCAGCAACTTCTGTTCATAATGCTTTGAATGTGATTAAAGTGGAAAGAAACGATGCGTGAACTTAGTGGGATCATTTTCCAAACCAGGAAAAGTGATGGTATTTGGCAACATGGTATTTTGCAAAGCATTTATTTGGGTATTTTCTTGCTTGTGGGTTCAATTGCCTCATTGTGTAAGTAGGTATACTTTTCAAAAGAAGTATTATTATACTGTTTTATCATAATAAAAGTGTTACTTGTGTAATAAGGCATGAAATCTGAGCTCATTACATAGGCTGTACATACAAGCAGTTGAAATTTCATTTACAGGCTAGTTAATGCCCCTAATTAAGACCTCTGTTATAAACCAGAATTCACCAAGTTACCCACTTCATGAATCTTTAACACAGATTTCCACTCCTTGCAAAGGAGTGCCAGGCCTGGTTGGAGTTCTGCAGCAAAGGAGAAAGTGAAATAGCTTACCTTTTAAAAGAAATACTCAACATTGTATAAATTGCCGTTCACATATGCCAAAGAGGTACTTACAGATTCACTTCATCTGAAATGAGGTCCCTGCTGTGGCACAGCCTGTTCACTGTCTGCACTGCAGAGCTTGCCAACATCAGCATTACAATGTGGATATGTAATTGCCGTTTGGATAAAAATATCAAGTTTAGCTTAAATTTTCCTATTTTTTGTGACATACCAGTTCTAGGACCTACCTGAAAGGTTAAAAGCCAGATGTCCTGAGCTTAAAGACTTCCTAAGAATGGATCTGTCTGCTGTGTCCTTATGAAGTGTACAGAGGAGATTTTTCCTATCTCTCTTCATCCTTTGGAAGCTGCTCTCATTTCTGAGGAAATTTCTGAGTGTATTGCTGGATGCCACTACTGGTGGAATGGCGTATTTGGGGAATGTGGCCTAGTGAAATTCTTGAAGATGTCCTCAGTTTGTCTAGTCATTAGGTTAGGGCATATTCTTGTTGATGGTTTCAGACCTCTGGTTCTTGTATGTATTGTGTTTGTTGGTAGGGGTGTGCCTAAAGGCTACTGCTAAGTGACAAGTGCAGATTGCAGTGAATTAATTTCTCAACAGCTTGAGATAGGTTTGAAGCATACGTAGATAAAAACATATATTCGGAGTGAAAGGTGTTTCAGAAAAGCTGCTGAATCCTTAAGATCCCCAGAATTGTCACACCCTTATTTCTGTGTGGTGGTAGAATGCCACAGCTAGTGTGGGCTGGTGCGTCCCATTCCTCTTTGAGTTCATGGAATGGCAAAAAAGCTGCTGGAACTGTCTTCATGCAAAGGTAAGGACATAAGAAACTGTGTAGCCTTAGAAGTCAAAGCTCAGCATCTTGAGGCATTTTTCAACCTTTCCTTGTATACTGTCAACATTATTGTCCTCTGTGGGAATGAGGTGGGGAGGTTGCAGTTTCCTCCTCATACTTGCTGGTATTTCTGTGATGTTTTACTTTTTCTCAGTTACTTCTGTTCTGTATTTCTGTTGTTATCTGTGCTGATTTTGATAGTTATCAAAATCTGTTGGAAAACAGGTGCAAAATACTAATTTGGTTTCTGGCCCAATTTAGGCTCTGTCATTGGTCTGTTGATCTTTGTTTAAACTCATCGAATCAGGAGGTTTTTGTTTTGGTTTGGTTTTTTGCTTGTTTGTTTTGGTTTTGGGTTTTTTTTTGTTGTTTTTTTTTTTTTTGTTTGGTTGGTTGTTTTTTTTTCCCTCCCCTTTGCTTTCCTAAACTCTGCCAGGGAAAAACTTGGCAAATTATTCAATTTCCATGCTGTTGTCGAGGTTAGGCGACCCTGGTAATCCCTGCTACATTGTTTGGCTCTTTGCTTGTAGCTAGTAGCCTACTTTGTGATGGTTCCTAATCAAATCTAGAGTCCCCTCCAGATGTCTGGAGTACAGTTTCCTAGTTATCATATCTTTGACATGAAGACATTCCAGTCTCCAGTTTCCTCTGTTCATTTGAGTTCCCTGAAGAGCTCCCTAGGTTTGCTGAAGTTTACCGTTTTGAAGTAGATAATTGAGTTATGAAACTGTTATTTTAGCCCTTTGATTTAATTTGTGCTAACTCAGCTTTCAATGATAAACTATTTAAATTTTCATTACATGACAAAATCAAATTTAAATAATGCAAATTTTTGTTAGCTGTGGCCGTTTGTTATGTGGGTTTGCTGGCTGTAATATCCAAGAGTGGGTTGCCTCTACCCGTATCGTTAGCTGTTATTACTGTCTGTCATCAGTTCTAGTCTTTGTCAGGAAGTTTGTTTCTTGTCACAATAGCTAATAGTATTTCTCTTTCCAAAGATGTTACTGTGATCTTTATCCATGTTTATATCTGACCCTGGATCTTTTACGAGCTTTCACTGTGATTCTTGCAGAAACACTTTATGTTTTAAAGAATGGACTTTTAGAAAAAAACATGGTTTCTTTCATAAAGCCTTGCATATCCCACTGCACTAATCTTTAATATTACCTTTCCTGAATGGTATTTGTCCTTCTGTATCTATACACCACTTCTGAATTCTGTTATCAAGCTTCTGTTTTCTTCATAGCATTCATTTTCACATCCTATAAATGTATTTCAAGATCTTCCATTGTGCTGAGAAAGCTCCTGAGAGTTTAGACTTCAGAGTTGTTTCGTACTCTGTTGCTTATATAGAACAGACTCAGGCATGTCATCTCCTGTTACCTGACTGCTGTTCACAGTCTTAATTCTTTTTATTTACCATATGTTCTCCTGCCTCCACACTTTTTTTTTTTAAAAAATCCATGTCTCAATTCTCATCTACCCTGTATTCTGCCTTTTCACTAGTGTTTGGGGATCAATCATTTCTCACTTTAGAACTTCTTATCAGTTGTGTTGGCTTTGATCTGAGGTACCTATTCCCTTGGGTGTTCAAGTCAAATTTATCTCTTGAAAAATGACTTCCTTCAATAAATGCACCTCAACAACCAAACATTATAGAAGTTTCCTTGTACCACTTATCATTTAGCTATTGCTTGTTTTATCCTCTTATTAGGCTTTTTATACCTTCTCTGGGGACTTGATGTACATGAGGTTCATACAGGTATCTCCTTGTTTGCAAGAATTCCTTGAAGCAGTTAGTACTTGATATTTATTTATAAAGTGGGAAATGTGCAGTACTAGTTTTGGGGGTTTAAAATTGTTTTCCAGGTTCCTTGTGATGTGTCTCAGTTACAGGTCCACCTGCCAGTTGTACCTAACAGACATGATATCATTTTGGTTCTTTAATTCCCTTTCATGGCCAGACTGACAATAACAAGAAGGCTGCAGTTGCACAGACCTGCTTCTCCATGTGGTGCTGTGAATCTCTAGCCCTTTCTTCTGTGTGTAATTTCTAATTCTATTGGGGACTGCTTGCTTTCAGTGTTTCTGTGTACCGACTTGGTTCCTCTTCAGTTTCCAGTGCCTGGTGTTCTTGTTATCTTATTTAAGAGCTACCATCCATTCTTTTCCTTCTTGCTACCCTTACTTTGTACTTTAATTTTCTAGGGTATCAAACACCCTTCTCAGTTCTGTTTCACAGTCACAAATTAATCTAGTCCTTTGTGTTCTATTTCTTCTATGGGCAGCTATCCTCAGCTAGCAATGCTTTTCATCTCTTATTGCAGTATGCAGCTGGAGGTTTCATAGAGATGTTTCTCCCTTCCCTTTTGTCCTAAAAGACATGTTGGCTCTAACATAAATCAAATTCTGAGTGTTTGTGAACCCATTGTGTGTGTGTTTTCTTGGTATCTGGTTGAAGTATATGGAAGATTCCCCTATTTCATTTTATTGTATGCTTATCCTAGTATGCTTCAGGGATAAGCATCTTCCTTTTTGAAGTCTAATTGCCATTACCCTGTCTTGGATTTGTGACCAGAAGAGCTGGGCACTCTGACATGCACTCTTCTAAAAAAATGGTTACTCATTGAATTAGGGAATGCTGAACTGAACCCAGAATATTTGTTGTTCTCAAAGCTGACATAATTATAGTCCCATACATTACTTGTGCCTTGAAGCTTCTTGGTAATGATGTTGCACACTGTGCATGCCATTGTACTATCAAATGAGGCAGTGACAAGATCACATTGTGCCTCTGTTGCTTCATGAGAATTCTTGTTTAATACATATATGACTACATGGTAATTTCTTTTGTTCTGTGTTACATAGGAATATTCATTTACAATGAAAAATATCAAGGGTATATTTAAAAATATACAATTATAGCAATTTTGACTGCACTCCAGAATTAAATACAGACTTTGACTACTCTGAGCAGTGCTGCAGTCCCAAATGGTTAAATTTGCACAATGCAAATGTGTTTTATGAAAAGAGAGAACAGTTTAATTAAGAACCTCTAAGTCCAGAGAGGTGGGAGAGTCTTCTCTAAATCAGGAGAAGGGCCTCCTGGGTGCTATGAGCACAGTTTGGGTACACACTGGGTGAGGAAACAGTGTTGTAGACTGAATGCTGGCTGGGCTCAAAGGGTCTTAAGCAGTAGCACAAATTTCAGCTGGAGGCAGGTCAATATCAGTGTATCCCAAGAGCTGATTCCTTTAAATCTCAATATTCTGAGTTTCAGTACGGGAGTGGTATAGGAAGGAAGTTCCCCACCTTTTTATGGTGTTTTTGTGAAAATTTACACATACTCTGAACCTATAGAGTAAATTGGATATGCAGAGAGCCTGTACCTGGATTAGCTAATTCTGTGATTAAGTAACGTCTTTGTGGATTTTTAACCCTTTTTTATCTAGCATTGATGAACTTAATATTTTACTAATTACAGAGGATTTTTTTTTAATAATAAGTTTATCTTAGTAGAAGTACTCTGACTGTAACTGGCTTACCTTTTAATCATATTTTTGGATGTGTGAATGAGTGGTTTGGTTTGGGGTTTTTTGGTATTTGCTGTAAAGCAGGATTTCCATCACTGTAAATCACTTCAGAGTGCCTTCCAGTTCTTCAAACTCATCTTGAAACTTAAGGCACTAGAATCAAAGATAGTCTTAAACATATTAGTTGTTTTCCAGGCATCTGGAACTTATAGTTTTGGGCTTCTGTCACTTTGCCATTCTGTTTTTGCAAATACATTATTATTATTATTATTATTATTATTATTATTATTATTATTATTATTATTAATAATAAATTCTGTCATTTGCTGCCAATAGCACCCCAAAAATATTTCAATTCCGTAATTACTAATTTCTCAATAGGTATGGAGACATGTAGAGAGTACTGAACTGGCAGGTGCAGGTGGTGGAGATAACAGCGAGCAGAGAATCTATTCAACAGGGCCAGGTGAATGGAGCTCTTGTAGACCTGAAGGTATTAAGGAGTGGGAAATAAATTTTCCAGATTTGCCTGGCAAAAAAAGATTTGGATGTTAAAAACGGTAGGTTGTATGTCCCTTACCTGATGGCCTCTGGTAGGTGCTTGCTGGATATCTATGTGGCTTAAGTACATTTTTTTCCCTCCAAGGTTTGAGGCTGTGAACCTGTTTCATGGGGACAGTGGTAGACACTGTGGTTAACTGGGACTGGAAGACACTCTCATGAGAGCCAGCTGTAATTCTGCACACATATGGGGTACACAGGGCTAAGCTGAGACTGCAAGAAGCAAACCTTTATCCTATTTCTGTATCCTGATTTCCAAATAGGACTAGATGTCAAAAGTAGAATGTACAAAGAATGCTACTTTGTGGGAAGAATGGGGAAACTGAGCTCCTTGTTAGTACTGCAATATGTGAAAAATGTGAAAGGAAGTATAAGCAGTGTTTCACTTTGTAACTGCAGGGCTTTGGAAGGGCAGAAGAAAGACAATCTGAAAAAAGCAAAGTGGTTGGTTTAGGGTGTTTAATACTTTTAAATTATTCTAGAATAAGACTCATGCTATTTGGTAAACAAAGGTTAAATTTAAAATTGTCAAGGTAAAATAGCAAACTAAATGTAAGGAGTTTTATTAAAAAGAGACTAAAGGTATAGGCAGAAGTAAAAGTTCTTCAGTTGGAATAATTGTCATTTAAAAAATACCAACCCAGACAACTCGGAGCAAATGTGTATTTCCTGTGTGTGTTGTAGGGGCGGAAGTCTTCAAATACCAAAGGAAGTTTGCTATGGGTAAAGAAAAGGAGAAAACATGCTGTGAGTAAATATTTCTGAAAATATGAAAAATACCTTAAAAATGTTGAGATTGTAGCTAAATGAGAACAGAAAGGCAGTTAAAAAAAAATACCACCACCAACAAAATACCAAAACAAACAAACAGGAAAAAAAGGAAAAAAATGAGTTTATGAAAGAATTGAAGAAATAACTTGCAAGAGGCACAGTTATGAGCAATGAATCATTTTTCCCTGTGTATTCAAAAAGTAAGATTGCTGGAGACGTGCAAGTCCAAGAAGTGAGCAACATATGAAAGAGGAGAAAATATAGCTGAAAAAAAACCCTTTGTTTTGTTGGTTTTTTGTTTGTTTTTGTTGGTTTTTTTTATATGTATATGTACATGTCAGAAGAATTTGGTGAGATTTTCCAGGAGGCAATCCTTTTTGATGGGAAAAGTATTGGAGGATCTTTCTTAGCTCTAGCTATTGATGGATGAGGTCTTTGAGCAAATGAACAAGAGTTAATCTCCAGACAGTGATGATATTCTCTCAACAGCTCTGAAGAAACTTGGAAATGAAATAACTGAATTACTGAGATCCAAGACCAGTCATTTAAATTTATCTTGGTACCAAGGAAGGCTAATGTGATGCCAGTTTTACAGCACTATCCCCGGGAAACATCTAGTAAATTCTCTGGCAGATAAACTGGAACAAACTTCTTTGAAGAATGCCACTGTTACATGGACAAGTGGAAAACGTGTACTTTGGCTAAGTCTTCAACTTTCATTTTTTTAAAACAACAAACAAAAGATAAAATCAGGTGTCGGTGTTCTCTGGATTCAGTACACATCTCACCAAAATCTTATAAGAAATCATGGGTTAGCAGGGAAGGTTCTCACAGATTAATAGTGGATTATAAACTAGGGAAAAGGAGGGCATGGGTGAAACATTACTTGTCACAGTGGAAGGAATTTGCCAATGAGGTCTACTGTACTGTGCTACAATATGAATATGCTTTTTAGCATAATCAGAAATGATCAGAAAAAGAATGAATACTGTGGCAACAAAGTCAGCTGATGATACCATCTACTGATGATAAAGAGCTGCAAAGCAATCCAAGAATGCTGTGATAAAATAGCTGATTAAATTCAGTGTAGGTTAATAGATAATGATGCCCTTATGGGGGAAGAAAAAGAAAATGGTCCTAATTGTACATATTGTTGGATGGCATGTGAGTTGAGTATTACAACCCTAAATCTCATTCTGAGTGGTAATAGATAGCCTTATGGAAACAGGAGAGCAGTGCTCAATGGCAGTCAAAACTCAGATGGAATATTATGCCCTATTGTGAAAGGGACAGAGAACAAATCTGAACCTCATTATGCCACTTTTCAAATCCATCATGTACAATCATTGTGAATGTAGTGTGAAATGCTAGTTTAATAAATGAAAAAGAATATTATCAAATGAGAAAAAGCATTTGGAAGAAAAAAAGAGGTGGGGATGATGTAAGAATGAAGTATCTGAGTTTTTTATTTTGAAAATTAAAAAAGCCATCACACTTATTTGCATGTGTCTCTTTCCTTATTCTCCCCCCCCCTTTTTTTTTGACTATTTGCCTGCTTTTTGATCAGTTTATGTACAATATGTGGAACTAAAGTATCAAAAAAGAGCCCAGTAAAACTAAATGCTTTACTGTGAAGAAAGCAGGTTTAGACATATACACATGTGGAGCACTGATGCTCTCCGACCCTGCAGTCATGATGGAAGATCCAAAATACTGTAAGGATGCAAGAAGACACGCATAAGAATGTTGGCGTCCCCAAAAAGCACATAGAGATAATCATAATGTGGCACATTCTGGAAAACGAAGGAAAATAAGAATGTGCTTGCAGAAAGAGACAAGGCTTATAATGGAATTGTATCACTTCGCAAGAGCTTACAAGACCTCAAAAGATGTCCAGACATGATGAAACCACTGCTAAATTAAGATAATTCTTGATAAAGACAATGGATAATAATATTAATCTGATATCAAATGGGATTTTTTTTCTTTTTAGTTGATTTGAAAACTAGCGCATAAGCCATGATGAGGCCAAGGAGAAGTACTAAAACAGAAGAGAGAGGTGGCCAAAAGAAGCTGGATATACTTCAGGGCAAAGGCTTCTGAATATAATATCCTAAAGGAATATGGTAAATATAGGAGAACAAAACCAATGTGAAAATATGTAAAAGGCTCAGCACGAAAAGATGTTAGTAATAATAAAATAATGGCAAACCCTTTTCACCAGGAGATTCTAATTGCTGGAGGAATGAGAGAATTTAAAGAAATGTTTGAAGGCTTCATCCTGAGGGAAAAAAAAAGGAAGGTTTTTGCATGCAAACTCAATGAAATACACGCAATTCTTTCATGCCTCATGTCCTGCAACAGAGTATGATATGACTGTTGCTCTGGAGGGCCTAGAGGAGGTAATCCATTGAGTTAGGTACAGTTGCTGATCTCTATGGGGGTAGGGGAGGAAATCCACACGCAATAGAATGTTTTCTAAATTCATACATCCTTAATAACTATGTGCATAAAAGTATTTCCAGTACTGAAGTTAGGGATATCCCGTAAGTAGTGCTTGATGCCTGATGTTTGGTTTTTAAAAAAGTTATTCCTGATGCATTGATATAGGTCTGGCAAGTGTCCTGGGAGAAACAGAAGGTGTACAAATATCTTTACGCTTTCTCAGACTGCTGTATTAGATAACATTGGAACCGAATGCATTTTACAATTGGGAATGATAGAAAGTTAGTTCTGCAGTGAGCACTAAGACCTGGATATAGAACCTTTTGACTTAGAGCAAAACTCTAGAAATGCTTTGCTACAGGATACAAAGGAGGCCTTGAAAAGAGCTGGAGCTCTAAGAAGTGAGCTGAGGAAGCGTGTATGCTGTCTCATGTAACACCATTTCCTGGAAGACCCAAACATGCTTTAAAGGGACTTCAGTTGATCAGTGATGTTGATGCTATTAGGGCTTGTGCCAGAAGAATATATGTCTCAATAATGTCTTAGAATGTGATAGAACTACAGGTAAAAATAAAGCAGGAAAATTCATCTGGGGAGTACAGGGAAAAAAAGATTTCATGCAGTAAGAAGAGCAGAGTTGTTAGCCTTGGCCGCCCATCTGTTCTTTTACTCCTCTGAGAAAGCTTTCCCTGAACATGCTGTCACTAAAAAGGTCACCATCAAATTAAATCCATTTGGGCTAGCCCCAGTCTACTTTAATTATAGGTCCTATTGGTAGATCAGCTTTTGCAGCAAAGTGTATGCCACTATTAGGTTGTGAAGACAGTAAAGCTCCTCCTGAAGAGGAACATAGGTACAAGTTGACAGTGTACTTCAGCTACAGATGGACAAAGCAAAGCTCAGTTTGCTGCCTGATACCACTTTTTTTTTTTCCTCAGAGAACTGAAAATATGCATGTCTGCAGAGTCAGAATGTTGTGTCCCAGCTGCAGGTGTATACAGGCAGAGCAGAATGAAAACCTCAGCGTTTTGGTGTTCAGGAGAGACCCACAATTCATTATAACAATGCTGTGCTATGATGTTACAGAGCGGGATGTTTCTGTGGTGGAGAAACAAATATTTTTAAGTATTTTGTTGGGAAAGATATTGTTCTTGATATATCAATATATATTTTCTTCTCTGCATTCAGTAGGAGATAAATTAGTGGTCACTCAACTAGCCATTTTGCTCAGGAAAAGTATTAGGAAACAGCTACAGTAGGTAGGGTGTCATTAGGTTAAGAAGCGACCTGCTGGTCCCATGTCCTCTATATCCATTTTGAAGTGTCTTTTTCCTAAAATTAGATATAATGATGACTTACTACTGCATTATAATATCACGGGAAATCTCAGGGTGTTAGGTAGTAGGCTACTTAAGTTTTCCTCTGGAAAGGAAGACAGACTACCTTTGCAAAGGTTTTTGGGAATTATTGCTGGGTGGTGTGGGAACTCATGGGAGCTGTAGACAATCAGTTAGGTCTTATACATTAAAGAAAACATGCTTTTGCCATGCTCTTTGGCTCTGAATATTACAGACTTCAAGATGCACAATGCTTTTCTTTCACTGTGCAGATGAATATTTCTGATTGGATTAATTTAAGCAGGAAAAGTTGCAGAGGGCCCCATCAGAATTAACAAGTGCTTTGTATTGCAGGCATTCTGCAAGGAGTGGTTGGTGAGTTCAGATCTCCTCAGGTGGGGTGGTTAAGTAACATCATGCATGTAATGAGGTGGCTGTTGTAAACCTGGGGTTTCTGTAGAAACAAAGAGCCACTTTCTTGGTTTTGTTCCTAACTCTAACTCTTCATTGCATCGCTGTGCTGCTTTTGCAACACCTGTGGTAGAAAGAAAATGTTTTTGTCAGAAAAAATGAAATATTTAGTTTTGCTCCAAAGGGAAAGCAGGTTTGCTTTTCCATATTGTTGAGGGGAAAACAAATGTGTTACTATCTGCTACTATCAAGCTGACTTTTTTCCTTTTGCTTGGTCAGGTTTTTATGTTCACTCTTCAAGCAGAAATCTATTGTTCACACAGCCTGTTCTATGACTCCTAGTGATCACCTACACCCCACACATTTGCAGAATGATGGGTTGAACCTTAATATATGCCTGGAGCCCTTACGCACCAGAGGGGAAGAGACTGCAGGCATCTGCATGCTGTTGAGCTCTGTGCCATGTAAAGCAAGGTCCAGCTCCGTATGGATGCTTTCTTTTAGTGGACCTCTTTTTAGGGGAGAGGGTAAGAGGAATAACATGGTACTTTGAAATGTAATTAAACCAGCTAAACTACAATAAGAAACATAGTTGAAATAAGTGTATTCATGAGATTTTTTTGGTACTGATTGTAGTTCTCATCAAGAACACAGACGCAAAGTGTATCTTCTGCTCTTCTGTTTATATACATTCACAGTAGCCTTTTGTGCGGAAAAGCTGAGCTGGGAGATTGTGTTCAGCTGTTTGACAATTACTTAGGAGTCATAATGAAAAAAAACACCATTTTATTTAATACAGTCTTTTGGTCAAGTGATGTGACTGGTATTGCTTGCTTTTGCATCCATTACCATGCATTTGACTGCATGAAGGTATATGCTGTAAGAATGGACTTAAACTCACTAAATTACTTTTCAGATCACTTTGCACACTGGCCTTCTCTACCTTAGTTAATATTCTGCAGGCTTTGGTGCATCTACAGATCTGATAATGAACAGTTTTTATATAATTCCAGATAATTTACAAAATATTGAAAGACATTAGCCTGTGTAGCACAAAAAATCATTATCACTTGATGAATTTTAGTGACTATTTAAGTCACTAAATGATTACTATTTGAGTTCCATTAGTTATTCAGATCTTTATTCACTTAATGTGATTTTGAGTGGCAGACAAGCATGCTAGATTTTTTTTCCCTTTGAAAAAAATATCTTAGAGACACTAATTGTCCACTCTTGACATCTGTCTTGTGTGGTCACTGAAATGGATTTTCAAATGCCTTAAATAAAATGGTGAAGTTCATAGCTTTCATTTCTGAGGCATTTATAATAAATGATTGGCAACCTTTTCTGGAATCACAGTATAAATGTGTTTGGAAGGACCCCAGGAGATTGCCTAGTCCAGCTGTCATACACAACTCAGGATTGACTAAATCAGGTTGCTCAGGACAGTGTACAGTCAGGTTCTGAATATTTCCAAGGATGGAGACTCCACAGCATCTGTGGGCAGTCTGTTCCAGTGTTTGACCACCCTCAGAGTAAAGAAGTTTTTTTCTGATGTTTAAATGGAATTCCTTTTATTTCATTTTGTGCCCATGGCTTCTTGCCCTGACACTGAATATTACTGAGCCCAACTCCATCATCTTGTTTTCTCTCTTTTTATATGTGCTAAGATGGGATCCCCATGAGCTTTCTGTTCCACATGCTGAACAGTTCAAGCTTTCGCAAGCATTTCTTTTATGAGAGATGCTCCAGTCTTCATGACCCTTCACTGGACTCACTCCAGTAAGTCCATGTCAGTCTTGTACTGATGGATCCAGACTTTGACACAAGATTCCTGATGCACTCTTACCAGTGCTAAGAGGCAAATGATCACCTCCCTCAAGCTGCTGATGGTGCTCTTCCTGATGCAACCACTTTGTCATGAGGCATATTGCTGGCTTATGGCCAGCATGTTGTTCACTGGGGCTCCTAGGTCCTTTTCTGCAAAGCCACTGTTGGTTGGCCCCAGTGTGTTCTGGTTCATGGCATTATTCATCCCCAGAGGCAGAACTTCACATTTTTTTGTCAAACTTCATGGGGTTCCTCTCTGCCCATTTCTGCTGCCTCTTGAGGTCTCTTTGGATGGCAGGACACCTATCAGACGACTCAGCCGTTCCTTCCAGTTTCTATTGTCAGCCGAACAATGACATTACCCAGTGCCCTCTGTGCTCATGGGTGCATCCTTTGAGAATCTATGGACTTTTGTATATCCAGGTTTCCTAACTTGTTACTCTTGGTGGGGAAGAATCTCTCTCTTAATCTAGATATTTCCAATGGTCTCAGGAGTCTGGGATTCCTGAAGGCAAGTTTTATGAGTAAAGACCGAAATGAAGTACCTTGGTCTTTTCCCACTTCCATTGTCACCAGGTTTCCTGCCACATTCAGTGTCAGGCTCATTTTTATCACCTCTTATTCCTTTTGCTGTTGGTGGCCCTTTTGAAACCCTTCTTATTACCCTTAATGTGCAGTGCTAGATATGACTTCAGATGGGCTTTAGCTTTTCTACTCCCACCCTACACCCATACAGTGTCTGTGTATTTCTCCTGGATGACCTGACCCTGCATCCCTTACTTGCATACTTCCTTTTTTAAGCATAGTTAGGAGCTCCTCTTTAATCTATGTGAGCCTCCTGCCTTGATCTGACTTCCAACATGTGGGGATGGATCATTCTTGAATCTGGAGGTTGATTTCCTTGAAGAACAACAGTTCTGAAAACATTCATAAGTTTGGTTGTAAGTTTGGAGAGTCTTGGAACTGCAAATACTGTGGGAATAGAACTGTTTTCAAGTTAGGTGTTGCTGATTTCTGGGTTAAGTGGAAGTACTACAGGAATATGATTTCCTTTCATGTCTGTCTGCACACAGAAATAGATGTGTGTTAAAACATAAACTGAGGGAATCTGGAAAAGCACATCCAAACTTTTATATGAAGTTTGGACTTTGAAGAAAAAGCACTGAAGTGGGGGTTAGCTGGAAATTTAAATGGACTGTAGAAAATGTTTGATCTTACTGTTTGTCTAGGTATGATGTAATTCCTAAAGGGCCTCCAGGTCAATGAATATGCCTCCAATTCAAACAAATGCAGCTTTCTAAGATACAAGATAACTTCTGTGGTGTATAATAACTTGGTTGATGCTTCTGATTGCCATTGTCCCTATCAAGCAATCCTGTTTTGCAGATCTGTATGACAGCATGCAAAACTGCTTTTCACTTTGCATTAATAGGAAAGATAACACATTTTACATGTTGTTGCATTTCCAGAGATAGCAAGGGAAGAATAACCTCTAACATTTCGCCTTCTTATGGTGGTCCTCAGTGCTCAGCTGCTGAAGTTTAGGAAGGGAAGGTTTTAATAATTTTTCTTTTTTAAAATTAGACTGCACTATACTTTGACATCACTTCCATGGAGACAGATTAGATGTATTGAATATTCCAATACCACAGTATGGCAAGGAAAAAAAGAGGACTTTTTGAAGGAAAAAATGTACACTTTTTATGTTAAGATCTCAATTTTAATAAATAAATTAATTCAGTAAAGAAGCTTGAAAATAGAAAAACTTCTGGGATTCTGTGATTCTGGTATTCTGTGATTCTGTAAGTGTATGATATTTAGATACTGTATGTAGCTGAAAAGCGTGTATGCTTCAGTGAACGTTAGGAGTTTGGGGATCTGAATGCATGAGTCTTCATTTTGGGTGTGCTCTTTCAGCTCAGACTCACTGGTTGAAGTCTTATGCTTGTTCAAAATACTTTGTCTTTTCCATTGCATTCTGCTGTTGTAAGTATATTTGCTTTATAATAGCAATAGCTAGAAGGCAGCCAACTCTTATCATTATTCAAATATGAAAGTATAAGGAGAATAGGATATGCCAGTAAGAGGAGACAATGATCTATTTTGTTTAATCTGGTTGTTTTAGCACCTTGCAATTTCCTGTGACCCGACTAGCCAAACAGGTGTGAGTATGAAAATCAAAAAGATGAGGAAGCAATTTGATGCTGTCTGTCATATATTTTGGCAACAGACTGTGAAAATGTGCAAAAATGTTTGCAAGTGGTTTGAATGAGTATGTGGAAAGATGTGGATCTGAGACACCTTTCTTAAAAAAAATAAACCACTCTTAACACAAGAAGAGCTTTCTATGTTCCCCTGGTGTGAAAATTATTAGCAGCTACAGGCAGTCCCCATCTGGGGATTTGGAGCCTACTGTCTGATCTTTCAATCAGATTAGTTGGTGATACTAGAAGGAATGAGTGATACTTGGAGGAACTGTGTGTAGCTTATGACAACAAAAGACTGAATCGGCAACATGTGGCTAACAGCTCACAGACATCTGGTATAAGCCATTTTCCCTAGGAATTAATTTTTGTTCAATATATGTTCCAAATTTTTCTTTCTCTAATGTAGGTGCTTGCAGGAAATTAGATTAAAAAATAACTACTGTATCAAGGTTTCAGTGTTAACTTGACAGGCAAGGAAAAACTCTAGGTTTGGCCTTTTTAATTTTTCTTTGCAACATCTTAAAAAAGCTTCATGATCTATTGGTTCTGGGATATTTTGGTGGGAGGAGGGGATGAGAAGGATTAGATTTTTTCCTGCTCTATTTTTATCCTTAAAAGTATTGGGGATATTGTGGTGTGATTAACTGATGTGATCGAGTAGCTTCATGTTGCTGCTAGGGAACAAAGCAGCTGTAAGTTTGGTTTAAAAAAGGAAAAAAATCCTGGTGAACCATTTTCCCTTGGTAGTGGATTTCTCCAGTGGTGCAGAGCTGACACAGTATTCCCAGTTCTGTCTTCTTTCTAGCTGGGGCTTAAAGAAATTAAAGAGGACAGACAGAACACAGGTGCCACTGTATCTATTTCAGGCATTGACTATTGTAACTCATGAAGAAGGCTGTACATTATTCTACATTTAATGGGCAGAGAATTTAACTTCTCTCCTTTGTTTTGCTACTGCTTTTCCTAGAAAGATACAGGGAAGTGATATGGGAGGCTGAGGTTTTTTCAGTCTGAACGGATGGGAAAGTTAAATATTTAACAAAAGAATTTTCTTTTATGTACCAGTAGTAGATTTGTTCTGACTGAGCAATTGTGTTCAGTTTGTACATAGCTCAAAAATTACTGCTTCAGTTTCAGATGTAAAAACCAGTTTGTTTGGCAGGTTGGTTGGACTTCAGAATCATCATATGGTGTTGTAAGAAATAATTCAATTTTTTACATATTTTACCTCTAATATTGGTTCTTCAACAGACAAAACCAGCGACATAAGGGAGAAAAAGCATTTTGAATCACCCTATGTAGTATACTATCACATGACAATTTTGGCTGCAGTTGTGCTGGCCCAAGAACTTACCCCAGCAATCTACCGCTGTCATTTGCTGGAGTTTGCCATCTTCTGTGATCTGCTGTCTGAGCTGTACATGCCTGCTCACTGCCTTGTTCTTTAATTAAAATTAAATAGGCTATGTCAAATAGTAGTCTTGAAATTAAGATTTTTCTACTGAGCATTTTTGACTTGTGCAGTAACTGACATGAACATCTTATGTGGGTGATCAGAAAAGGCAGTGGTCTCTGAGCATGTCTGTACAGTCAGATGTAGTCCATGTCTTTTCTATGCTTGTGTTTCTAGCAGCCAACCCTCATCTCAGCCTATGTAGATGTAGCACTGTGCTTATGTCCAGCTATACATATGTTCTGTCTAGCAACATGTACTAGTAGAGATACAGTACCACAGATGCCCAGCTTTCCTGGGTTTTGTAACTGTTCTTTAAGCAAGTGACCACTCAGCAGGAAAGGAGCTAGAGTATTGCATGGGCCACCTAGGAATTACATGTGCAATTTCCATTTGAAGTGCAGCTGGTGTTTGTTTTGTCCATACTATCACTTAGGTTTCTAAAGCATTCTGTTTTCATCACAGAATCCCAAGGGTTGGAAGGGGCTTCGAAAGATCATCTAGTCCAACCCCCCTGCAAGAGCAGGATAACCTAGAGTACATCACACAGGAACTTGTCCAGGCGGGCCTTGAATATCTCCAATGTAGGAGACTCCACAACCCCCCTGGGCAACCTGTTCCAGTGGTTCCTCATGAAAGCAGTCTTCTCTTGATATATATTCAGAATTACAAAGTTCCCATTCAAATATACAGAATCATAGCTCTTTTTAATCCTTTTGGGTGTTTAATGCAATATTCTCTTAGCACTTGAAGGATCAGGGTGTCATTGCCTGTCCCATCGTTCCACTGTGACGTGAATAGGTTTGGCTCCTAACTGATGATGTTTCATTTGAAGAAATGTTGGGTAGCAACCAGTTGTCCAAACATGAGCTTTCATTGCCAGTTCTGATGCCTTCAACAGCTGACTTCCAGGTGGTCTCCAGTGAGGTACAGATCTCTTCCAGTTCCTGGGCCATGCTGATGTCTTGGGTATACTAGATATTTGAAACAGCACTTGTTGCCTCTGCTTAGCAGCAGACATTCACCCATAACATTAGTGAATTCAGAGGCAGTTGGTAAGTCTGAATGTTCAGTAAACTGGATGGTCTGAACAAGGAGAAGGAAGATTCACTCAGAAGTCTGAAAGAATGTATTTATGTTTGCTTGAATTGGGAGGTAGAAATTAACTAAATAATGTAGAAAGACATAAACTAAGGCAAGAAAAATTCAAATAGGCGAAGAATTTAAGTAAAAGAAAGAAATTAAAAAAGTAATTCATAAACTTAAAAAGTGTATTCTGCAGGAATTCTATTAGCAATCAACAAAATTATTAGAGTAATGAAAACTCTTAAATTCTGAAACTTTAAACTGTCTTTAATAAGAAAAAGAAAATGACATTCTCAGAAATTTGTATAACTTGAGGTTTGCATTATTTGGAGTATAGCATCATTAAAATTACTCAAACATGCAGAAAATAGATGACAATTTTAATTGATCTTTTCTATTTCTTAATTCTACAGTCTTACGACCTGAAAATAGCTGGTAAAAGGCAAGAGGAGGTATGTGTGTGTATAATCTGCCATTCTAGATAGTAATTTTAAGAGTTAGCAGATAAAATCTATCATGTAATCCTCTAACAATTATTTGTGAATCCCTGGGGTTTGCAGATACACTGCTTTTGTTTTCAGTGTAATCTTAGTCTTAGGAGAGTGACATCCCAAGGAGGTTCCATTGGTGTGGAAAACAGCCTTGCACTGTTACAACAAGCCCTTTAGGCAGGTCTGGTTCCCACAGAATGGTCCATCACAGAGGATGTAGCTGGCTTGAAAACTGTGCTACTGGCTAGCGAGAACATCCCTGTTTGTGCCTTCCACACAACTTTGTTTCCTGCTTGGTTTAGAGGACACCATTGTTTGCAGGCAGTTACACAAGAGGAGAATGCCCACAGACATGCAAAAGATCTCCTTCACCCAAGGCAGGGACTCACCATGGTGGAAACTGCCAAGAGCATGTGTGAGAGGTACTAGTGATCTGCTGTAGGTTTAAAGCCTGCACTGGCAGAGAGATGGTCTGGGGAGGTGAAGGTGTTTCTGTCTTGGCTTCATTGATTCTGGGAGCCAGAAGGTAATGTTTATAGTGATAAATGGACTAAATACTGAAATATTACTGAAAAATACTGAAGTGAACCCCCAAAACATGTAATTGCCGAGGTCAGGGAACACAAATACCCTTTTTTCTGCTTTCTGACTAGTGATACTGTGCAGCTCCAGATATTGCAGGCACATGTGTGTATCTCCTTCAGAATGCTCACTGGCACCTTATGACCTCTTTTGCAGAGATTTCATATTTTTTGCTTTTAAGTTGCATTTTTGATGTTTCTTTAATAGCTGGCAGCTGTGAGTTCCCAGACTGTTCCCCTGTATTGCTACCAGGATATCTTCCTTGTAGCAACATTTCAGCTCAGCTCCCTGCAGATGTTTACCATGTCCACAGTCTCTACCAGCTCACCAGCTGCCTGGTTTACCATTTGACAGTTACTACTTTTTTATTATTGTTATTCGGTGGCTTTGTTTGGTTTAGTTTGTTTTGTTTTTTTTAATAAACAATTGTAATAGTCAACTCATCAGAAGGCTACTTTGCTGCTCAACAGATAGGGAATTTACACTTTCCCATCAAGGAGGTATTTTCCTTTCACTAGGTATTGTGAAGTTTAGGAGGGTATATGGACAGCACTGAAGGACTGTCTTAGGTAGAGGATTTTAATGTGACATGGTTCATAATCATATTATTTGCCTCTTATGTATCTCTCTGTCTCAAATTGAACACCTTGGTTTAATCCACACTGGAATTTGGGAATAAATTATTATGAATTTGGCTATGGGATTAGGCCATTCCAATAAACCAGGGAGCAAACCAAACTGACAGTTACATTTACCTTTGAACTTGGTTCACTTTCTGAGTAAATAGCAACAGCAGCAGTTTCTCCATTGTCCACGATGTGTTCTGACTTACACAGAAATAGAATCAGAGTGAAGAAACTCTCTTCTTTGGAAGCTGATTAACTTAATCTTTTACAAAAGCTGAGCACTCAAATATAGTGTTGTGATGATGATTTATGAAAGTGCTAAGTTCTCCTATGTTTATGTACAAAAATATTTCTCAGGCAATATAAAAGTATGCTTTATCACAGGTCCACATTATGATGCATGATTTTTATGGATTATAGTACATTTTTGTTGAGTTGATCTTTAACTACTGTTCTCTGTAAACAATTACATGGGAAATGTCAAGCAGCATTCTTTCTAAATACTGTAATTTTATGGAAGCCCTTCTAAAATGTTTATGAGAATAGTTGTGAGTTAATGGGAAAGGTGAATAACTTTAGCAGAGATAAATAACTTCAGCAGTGATGTGTAAATGTGCACTTGCAATTAGGCTAATCAATGTCTTATTAATGAGCGTGTAAGTAAGCAAACAGCTTCTGTGGCTATGTTTAATATGGCTATAAAAACAAAAGCAGCTGAATCCAATTTTCCACCTTGTGTTAATTTTGCACTTTGCCTATAAGTAATATAGAACGTAAATGGCATGTGATTATAGTGCTTGTGGCAATCCTGCCCCCAATGTTTATGCATTTATCTTCATGAATGTTGATCTATTTTTTTAATTTAAATAAGCAAAGGAAACAAGAAATGTCACTACATAACCTGTTATATTTGTTTGTATACTAAACAATGTGTTCCACCTTTGTAGGAGAATTTTATATGAAGTAATGACACGAATTAGTTACTCTTATCATAATCTTTCCAACTTATTTTCTTTTTTTTTTCTTTTTTGCTTTGATGACATACTGTACTATCTCACAGTTTATGAGCTTTTATGTGCCAAGGCTATACATGTGTATGCACAATGCCTGACAGAGTGAAGCAAGAGATTCATTAGGGCAGTGGACAGTGGTAGCAGAAACAAGTAAATGTTTTGTCCAAAGGGTAGAAAGAAACCCCAACCCAACTTTGTCCCAGAGCTTGAAGAGCTTGACATATTTTCTTTATTGTATTCTGTGTGGTTACCCAGGTCTTCATTTTCTGATTTCACAAGAAGTCCTAAAAATACCTTTTGTTCCCTCCAAGGAAGACAAATAGGTTATCACATTCTTTGCAAATGCTCCTGATAATCAGAAGTGTAACTGTAAGGGTGTGAACTGTCTAAGAATGATAAGCCTATTGTCTCTAATCTCATCCTTGTTTGTGTTGTGGCTACATGATAGGCATACCTCTCTCAGATTCTTCTCTTTGTGTGTGTGTGTGCTCCGTGTGTTATGTGCATGAGTGAACCAGCTATTTCTCTTTCACTGTGTGCAGTTATCTCAGCAAAATAGTACAGGCTCTGAGGGTCACTTTCCTTGCTTACACAATACACTAAAAGTAATGCAAGCAATTGCTACTCTATTAACTGTCAGGCTAAAGTTATTAAGAATCAGCCTTAGGATGAGGAAAGTACATATAAACTATAATGTACTTTAAATGAGATAAAATTGCAGCTACAACTTAATAAAATTCTTGTGTTTTGAATAGTCCCTGACCTGAGAGCATAACACAACAATTAAGTGCTAGAGTCAGGTTGGCTCAAGCATATGCCACTAACTAGACACAAAGCATTTTAACAGAACATTAGTACAACCTTTGTACTAATA
Source organism: Melopsittacus undulatus (assembly GCF_012275295.1). Taxonomy (NCBI): domain Eukaryota; kingdom Metazoa; phylum Chordata; class Aves; order Psittaciformes; family Psittaculidae; genus Melopsittacus; species Melopsittacus undulatus. Next base: position 65,481,037 of record NC_047527.1, on the reverse strand, counting down.
AATATAGAACGAAAAGAGCTTGTGGTCATATAAATACAGGTCGTAACAGGCTACAGATCATGTATTTAAAAAAAAACAAAACAAAACAGCCATGCCTCTGGAAGGCTAAACCATCAATATGAATGCTGTGTGCAATCAGGTCCAAAAGCCTCCGGAAAAGATGGCTGCAATAACTACAGCCAAGGGAAGCAAGACAGGGGGAAAGGGCTGTTCAACAGCCTGGAGAGAAATAAAAACTTGATAGAAGAATTTTTGGTTTTTATATATTTGAAAACAAAACAGTTCAATGAATGCTTGACTTCCTATCTTTCTCTTATTCAGATCACTAGATAAAATGACCATTCATTCCTTGATTCTGGAGCAAAGTTTTGCATTTAAAGTTTTATACTTCTATTAACAAAACAACCAAAGAAAACTGCATGAAAAATAGAAATGAATGTCATTCGGTGCAACTATAAATATCCAATAAATAATAAAAAATTAAATGTTTGGAAACTATCAAAACTCCAGAAATATCATCAATATGATTTTGAATGTGCTTCAGTTTTGCACAGCTCAGAAAAAGACAGAAATGCAGAATTCCATAACTTTGTTTCAAAATTTAAATGTTCTGTACAAAAAGATGATAATTTTTACTATTGTCATTCAGAAATGCAGTTATAAGAAGAAATACTCTTGAAAAAAGTCACTAATAATATGTCACATCTGGACTTTAATGAAATATTAATACTAAGTTATGATAAGAAGAATACCTGTCTCTCATCTTTCTTTTATCTAAATGTTTAATATTTAATACTTTATAATAGAGATATAGAGTAGACCAAAGTAGAGGTTGATACCATTTTATTATGCATGATTTTATTACCAGGTAAGAGTATTTAAAAATGTTTAGAATATTATAGGATCAAATACAGACTATTTAAAGCTCTGTAACGTGTTCTGTAGCAGAATCCAAGATGCTCCTTGCCACATGAGACTGCTGATATAAATGCAGAGTTTGTAGAAATATATACATCCGTATTCTTTATGAGTCCTTTCCAACTTGACATATTCTATGATTCTATTTCATTGTTGTCATAAATACAGCAAGGTTGGTTTGGTGTGTGTATGTGTTTTGGTTTATTTTTTTGTTCGGTTTTAGATTTTTGTTAGTTTGATTTTATATATGTTTTTTTTTTTAGTTATTAGAAAAAGTTGTGCATTGAATGACATGTCAGATATGGAGTGTGGCATAAAGAAGTCTAAGCCTGATCAAAATGTTAGAAGAACACCATGTCTGAAGCCTGATGAAGTGTGTAATTGACAGTTGCATAGAGACAGCTTTATGTATAAGGTGATTGTACTAACAGTATCTGTCAACTCAAAAGAGTAATCAAATGCTGAAACAAAAAGTAGATTTATTTGGTGCTGTATAATTTCATTTAACTGATATATCCTGTTGGACTTTGCTAACTTTATTCTTCATGGCAAAACCAAACCACGTAACTGCTAACCAAGGACAATACTAAAATGTCACAAGATGTGCAGAGGGGTTACATAGACATTATTTTCAAAATTGTCGTGGTTTAAACCAAGTCCCCCAACTCCCGGAGAGTTAGGAAGGAGAATACAAAGAATGTAGCCCCCACAGATTGAGATAAGAATGGTTTAATTGCTAGGGCACAGCACAAATCACCACCGCCATTACTATTACAAATAATAATGATACAGCAAACAGCAAGTGAAAAGAATACAACACCCCACCAGCCACCGACCCATAACTCACTCCACCCTGCCTGGCTGAGCACCGCGTGCTCCTTCTTCCATTTTCCTCCAGCGCTCAACCCTCCCTGCTCTCTCTCCCAGTTGCATCCTGGGCATCACGTGCTATGGTATGGAATACCTCATTGGCTAGCCTGGGTCAGGTGTCCTGTTTCTCCTTCCTCCCGGCCTCCCCTCCTCCCCGGCAGAGCACGTGCTCAGAAAAGGCCTTGGACAAAAACACCCTCAAAACATGCTCTCTATCAAGCAACTGTTCCCAGCCCAAAAGTCAAAACAGCACTGCACCAGCTACAAGAAGGAGAAAAAATGACTGCTACTGCTCAAACCAGGACAAAAATAAAAATGAGTACTGAGAGATTTTGAAAAATATTGAAAGAGAAAACAGCTTGGAAAAGAGCTTGGAAACATGAAAGGTGGCCACAGGCACACTTCAGGGAAACAGAAAAGTTCTGGATCAGACCCCTATGTGGAACTTAGCCATGAAATACTTGGCAGTTGTTATTTCAACAAATTTTAGTACTTTGACATAATGTCATGTAACAGTAGTTTGAAAAAGGATCTTTGCCCCTGCAGAATTTTGATCTTTTAAGTTCTTTAAATGGGAATCAGAAGTAACAATGGAAAACTAAATTGTAATCATGTGAAAGCAAATTTATGACAAACCAGGGACCTCACTCTTTCCTTTGAAATAGTGGAGGTTTCATAACTTGCATTCAGTTTGGACGCTGCAAGCCTTTGATGGGAGGAAGCAAGTGTTTCTTTTACTTGGTTCATATCTACCTTTCCAGGAAGAAAAATTAGGGTATGCCACTCACCAGAAACTGTTTGTGGTGTTTAACTCGTATCACACAGCCCAGTGTTTCATTGTCACCCTGTATTTCTCTGTATACATTTCTGTTATCTGCTTCCAAGTCTTTGTAACCTCCTGGGAACAAGCGCCAAGTACTTGTTCTGGCTTTAGTCTGTGTTTGAAGCAGGTCAGCAATACCTGGCATAATATAACATTTGACAGTGATTTGGCCTCAAACCCCTGTAATTTCTGCCTTTAAGTGAAGCTTTGGAGCAGAAAAGTGTGTTCCGTGCATGCAGGGAAGTCAGCTCCCTAAAGAGAGAGCCATGATAGCCAGAAAGACAAAAATACCACTTGAGTAATACCCTAGAAGTATGATTTTTCTGTTACTCAAGCAAACTACTGCAAGTTTAAAACTGAATCAGGAAAAGCATCTTTATATTACTTACAATAATAAAACTGCATGATAAAACCACTTTTATACACATATTCTTTTAAATCTACTGACAAATAGATTAGTTCAAATTATTGTTTCCTCAAAAGTACATATTAATTAAACACATAATTAAACCCAGTTACCTGTGCACTTCATTAAAGAACAGATTTGAAACGCCAGACAATATATTCAACAGACAGATAAGTGCCTAGTGAGATTTTTCAGAAGTTCTGAAGCTGTGCTTGAAACTTCTCAAGTCATCTGGATAATTTTACAGTACAACCAGACATGAGTAGGTAAGCTCTAAGCTTAATTGTATTTGAACAGGAAATTTTCCTCATGTAGTGAGGACAGCTAAAAAATCCACCATCTAGCACGGATTAGCATTAAATGGAGTGAACAAGCCTAAAATTTATGTTTTGTGATCAAAAGAAAATGACAACATTTTTAGATAAAAGGAGGAAGCAGCTTTGAGCTATTTCTTAATATTTCTGCTCTTATTTTAAAATGTTTCGTCTCAACAGTTTAAGATCTTACTCTGTGGGTAGCTTTAAGCTCCCTCAGGAGTCAGAAATAGCTAGGTGTGCTCTGAGCATGCCTGACAGCTCCTGTAATTATACTGGATTTAACAACAAGGGGAAAAATACCACCCCAGCTACCCTTATGCTAGCATTAACTTTTGTTATTACTAATGAGTAATAAGGAGGCTTTCTCAGAAAAAGAGCAGCTGGGTTCTGGATTATTCTCAGTCTGGGGGAGTCTGATTTCACAGGTGAGACTGATACTGATTTTAATGGTCCAAAATACTCAAAAGCATTATGCAATTGCAAATAAAAATATTTCTAAATGGGTGGTAGGTGTCCTGTCCCCCCTTAGCCCAGTGTCAGTTAGTCAGGAATTCTCATTAAAATAGTCTTAGCTTGCCCACCAAAACAAGAACCAGAAATCCTGAAGAAAAGGCAGTGTGACTGTGGTGCTAAAATCCATACCTGGACTTCACTGTAAAAAACAGGCAAAGGAGGATAGGAGAATCATTGCTTCCTTGCAGCAGGTTGCAGTGTTGAGTCATTCAGCAGTCAATAATAAAATGGGTAGCACCCTCAATTGCACATATTTCATTCTTAATGTAAGCTCTGTTGTCCTTTTGGGGGATTAATAGTTGTATGGAATGGCTCCTTCAACAGTCAAGTTCTTTTTCACATGAGCATTTTGTCTGATGCCCTCTGGGAGTTAAATGTGCTGGCTGATGGACTTCCAGTCTTCTGGAGCTGGGCACAGAAAAAGAATGCCCCACTAAAGGCTGAAATTGTGAAGTTATCTTTTACACAGTTTTCCTGGTGTATATATCCAAGATTAATGGCTTTCTGGTCATTTGACCATTCTCAAAACTGTATGCTCTAGTCCTACTACAGTAAAACCTAGTTGAAACAATAATAAAATAAACCAAGATGTAGCATTTTGAAAGATTAAATGTTTATCCTATCATGGAAATAAAGACAGGGATATAGAACAATGAAAGGTGGTGACTGAAAGAAAGACTACCTCTCCCTACTGTATCTGCTTGAATGTCCTTGGCTCTTTATACCCAATTAACTGTGGGCTGGGATTTTGAAACAGAAATGTAAGATTTTTGATGTTCATGTTATAGGTGACATAATTTTTAGATATAAACTGTGGTGTACTGGAACACTAACAGCATTTTTGTGGCATTTTTTTTCCTTTATAAATACTGAATTCATTGATATGCTGACAAAAATGGCTAATATGACTATTAGGTATGAGCATAGATGATCAATGACTAGGTGATTTTTACCTCTTTAAACTGAGTCAGTGCGACAGATATTGAGAAACTAAATACTGCTCTGCACAGTCTGTCTATGGTCATATTTTAAAAGTGAGGCCAGCACGTAAATGAGCTGCAGAAATGATGTAGAGGCTTTCGACGGGCAGATTAGAAGCCTCAAGCTGTTCAGCTGAGAGAAGTTAAAACAAAAGGTTGTGGTAACTTGATTACTGTGTGGAAGGATTTCTGAGGTGAAAAAGATGCTGGCTCTTGCAGAGATATTCATTCTGTCTGGAAAGGCACGGTGAGAGTGATTCCCTGGGAGCTGCTGCCACACAGTGAGAGCGGGCAAAGCACTGAAATGTGCTACAGGGTGCACGGTGTGTTCGTCACTTGATGCATCTTGGCAAGACCTAGGGCAAATGTTTCTGCTGTTGTTAGGCAAGTGTTACTTTAGCCAAGTTAAAGTATTTCAGTGCAGCATAGAATAGCTGGAAGATGCATAATGCATGTTATAGTAAATCAGACTGAGTGGCTGAAGGATCCCTTTAGGGCTTAAATTCTCAGATTATTTTTCTTTAAGGACTGCTTTCTCCTTACACTTTACACTTTGTCCTTGGGTGCTCAATAGACAGTCACAAACCCTGGTTCTATTTCTGCCTTTACCTTAGGCCAGTAGTTTAAGAAGTGGAGTTTATTGCCTTTGGATCCAGGACATCCTATTTCTGTATATTGTGGATATGTTTTCTTAAAATGCCTCTCTGATATCAGTGTCCCTATCAGTTGCTGTCTGGACTGTGAAAGGAAGGTCATGTCACTTGGAAACTTTTGTTTATATTTCTGTTTACAGCTTTTATGAAATGGAAAGTTTTTCAGGGAAAAGTACCTGCTTTTGTTAAGCAGCTTCTGTTGAGGCATCTTTCCCTTCTTAAGACAATCCCATGTATACTGCTGTTCTTTTAGTCCTTAATTTTCTGAATAAATCAAATGAAAAAATGGAATATGTTTTTGGTTAGGCTGTCATATTTTATGGTTAAGAGATTTAGAATAGTGGAGAGCTGTTGTCTTAGAAATCGGACAAATATTGCTGAATTTCTGGTTTGGGTAGTTGGGAGTGAAAGAAAAGCCCTGCTCAGAGAGAGAGAGACACTTAGTTTATAAAGTTTATGGGGCTTAAGAAATTCTAATGTAGTGATGAGTTTTTTTGAAAGAACATCCCTGCAGAGAAGAATGTCCAGGACACTGCTATCAGGAACATCTGGCAGTGGTAAGACCATCTGCTTGCTTTCACCCAGTTGTAGAATCCTCTGGAGGAAAAAGAAGTTTCATCTGTGTAGGGCAAAATGACTGAACCTGGAACCAGGAATTGTGAGCCTCTCACTAGGGGTCACCTCTAAAGAATGAGCAGATGCTGTGCACCATACCTGCAACAGAAGTCATAGAAATCACTCACAGACTTTCAGCAGTAACTATTGAATCTTACAAATTTGGACAACCAAAGAAAAGCATGAAATAAATGGATAATTTTGATGTATTACCAAACCGTATTGTCTTTGTCCATCACTGCTGTTGGTAGATGACAGTGATACAGTCTTTTCCCTATCAGCATGCCTTCTGTCCCCTTACAGCTGACTTTCTCCAAACCCTGACTCCTGACCTTTCACCTCAGTCCATGGTTAATGCAGATGATGGATGAGCCTTGTTAGGCTCATGAGATGTACTGGTGTGAAGGAAGAACGCCAGCGGGCATGTTGTGTTTGTCTTGCATTTTCATAAGAATAAGTTGGCTTGAAAACAAGCAGATAGCTGCATAGGCTGAGTGAAATAAATATGAATGCTTTAGTCCTCTGCCATTCCATGTTGAATACTGAAGTGTATCAGTAGGCAGGCAAAAGTAAGCAAGGCAGGAGACTGAAGGAGGGAAGGAATGGACCAGTTGGAACTGTGAAGGAAAGGCATTCAGTTTTGCTGTCTGAGTCTGAGCTCAGGGAATACAGCCTGGTCCTGCCAGCAGCTAAGTACCATACAGCTGCTCCCTCATTCCCCGCTAGCAGGATGGGGGAGAGAATTGGAGGGATAAAAGTGTGAAACCTCATGGGTTGAGATAAAGACAGTTTAGTAGGTAGAGCAAAAGCTGTGAGCAAAGCAAAGCAAAACAAAACAAGAAATTGATTCTGCACTTCCCAGGACAGGCAGGTGTTTAGCCATTTCCAGGAAAGTAGGGATCCATTGCACGTTACCATTACTTGTGAAGACAAAAGCCAACACTCTGAATATTCCCTCCTTCCTTCTTCTTCCCTTAGATTTATAAGCTGAGCATGATACCATATGGTATGATGTATCCCTGTGGTCAGTTGGGGTCAGCTGTTCCAGATGTGTCCCCTCCCAGCTTCTTGTTTACCCCCAGCCTACTTGCTGGTGGGGGGCTATGGGAAGCAGAAAAGGCCTTGGCTTAGTGTAAATGCTGCATAGCAACAACTAAAACATCAGTGTGACCAACATATTCTCATCCTAAATCAGAAACACAGCAGTGTACCAGCCACTAGGAAGAAAATTATCTCAGCCAAACCCAGGACAGTCAGGAAGAGAATAAAGATTCAGTCCCCAGTGCAGTATGTATAGCTGCCCCCATTGTGAATCACACAGTTGAAATGGAAAAATAAAGCATTAAAATTATGAAATCAGTGTGCTGTGGTTTTGTTTTTGTTTTGGTTTTGTTTTTTTTCTCCAAGCAGTTTGAACATAAATTTACTTTGTATTTTTTTCTAGTAAGACAAATGGCATGAACTTGTCATATAAAAATCTTGAAGAAGACCCCACGTGGTTGAGGCCTTTTTGCTTCTTCAAGAACCATCAGGGATTTTTCTGGTTTTCTTGCAGTTTTTGTTTTGAGCAAAGAGAATGATTTTAATATTTTGCAGAAAGTAGGAGAAAGTAAGGCATTCACTTTAATAATTAGATGGCAGAGTGAGAAAGATGCCTAAGGAAAGAGTCATTGGAAAGACAATTTCTTGCTAGTATAGTAAATAGGACTTTTATTTTAGGTTTAAAAAGTATGCTTTTCAACTGTAAATGTTTTCATAAAAATAAAGGTGAGTATAATGAATCCAGTGTTAGAGCTTTTGGTGGAATTTTTCCAAGACTCCATGGGCTTAACCTGTGGGCTTGAATTTAGAAGTCCAGGTAATAAGTAGCTCATACAATATCCACAGAATCAACATTTTTATGTTTTTCAGGCCTCTTGAACAAGAACAAATCAGTGTATTTTGGAAAAAAAACCCACCATATTTTCTGTCAAGGTTTGTTATTTCCTGCTTGCTATCATCTGTCATATTTAGGTATTTATTCAGAGAAGTCTTACTCTTGCCAGTCCAGTGGCTTGTATTTCTCCTGTCCATAGCACATTTGGCACTATCACCCTTTTTTCTAAAGGTTCTAGTTGCTTGCAGAGCCTTTAAGTTGCTGAAGGGTGGCTGCCTTAATATTCCTTGTTTTAACATGATTTTACTTGGCTTGAAAATCAAAACAAATAGGAAAGACCCAGATTCTGCTTATGAGATTTTGTTTACTGCTGAACTGCTTTTTCATGAAGAGGTCGTGGAAAGGCAGTTGTTTTCATACTGTGCCAAGCAAACAAAATTAGCTGTAAGCCTTCTCAAATGTTGGTATTTTAATCAGCCCATATTTCAAATTGCATGCTGTCTCCCTATTGTGAAGATGTTCTAATTCAGTGGTGGGACCAGCAACTGACCGCACCATGTGAAGAAGTAACGTATGGGGAGCTGCTTTGCTGTGCTGAAAGCTTCACCTATAGCTTTGGCTATGATGCACTGCATTTTTCTTTAGTAACTGGAAGTGTTCCTATGAGAAGTGAACCTCAGGAGTGTTTTGCTGTGCAGCTCATGGCATGGATGTGTTTGGAATTTGGGAAGCTTGCAAAGGGCAACTACTGTCAGAAAAAGAGGGTTTACTGAGTACAGCCACTGTTTGGATTTGCTGAGTATTCAGAGAGAGAATATTTAATACCTGGGCCTAAAATAACTTTTAACTATTTCTGTGTATTACATTTCTGCATTTGCAATAACCATTTCAGAGTCTCAAAAGAGAGGTAAATGAAACAAAAATTCCAGCACAGAAAAAGATGTACTAATAAAATCCAAGAATATTTGAAAGAATACTATTTTAGCATCTTGGCAACTGGTGAAGGGAAGGTGTTGAAAATCAAGACTGTTGCTTACTTTTATAATGAGGCCCAGAACTGGTCTGCTGCTTGTATTGTACTTCCCTAAACAAGATTCTTGTGGCCATCCTGTGAAGATGAAACAGGAAGTTTGTTTTCCTATTTTTCAGTGTTGCTTCTCATTTAATGGAAATAAGAGCATGAAAGTAAAAGCAAGGCCAAGCAAATGAAAACAGCATGCCAAGTTTAAAGAATATCAACAGTTTCTAAAGCATAGTGTTTTTACAGTGGCTTGGTTTGTGGTTTCAGTGTTTGTACCTTGTACACATGCAACAGCACATAGCTATTTGTATGCCTGGTACCCTACTTGCATGAAATGAGATGAAGTCTTGTGAACTAGGGAAGTGACATGAGTTTATCTTCAGGCAGTCATAGGTGTAATCTATGTCCACATGAGTAACAATGCCTTGCAGCTCCAGAATTGCAAAGTAGAATCATAGAATAGTTAGGGTTGGAAAGGACCTTAAGATCATCTAGTTCCAACCCCCACTGCCATGGGCAGGGACACCTCACATTCAACCATGTCACCCAGAGCTCTCTCCAACCTGGCCTTGTACACTGCCAGAGATGGAGCATTCACAACCTCCCTGGGCAACCCATTCCAGTGCCTCACCACCCTCACAGTAAAGAATTTCTTCCTTATATCCAGTCTAAACTTCCCCTGTTTAAGTTTGAATCCATTACTCCTTGTCCTATCACTACAGTCCCTGTTGAAGAGTCTCTCTCCAGCATCCTTACAAACCCCCTTCAGATACTGGAAGGCTGCTATGAGGTCTCCACGCAGCCTTCTCTTCTCCAGGCTGAACAGCCCCAACTTTCTCAGCCTGTCTTCATATGGGAGGTGCTCCAGTCCCCTGATCATCCTCGTGGCCCTCCTCTGGACTTGTTCCAACAGTTCCATGTCCTTTTTATGTTGAGGACACCAGAACTGCACACAGTGCTCCAGGTGAGGTCTCACGAGAGCAGAGTAGAGGGGCAGGATCACCTCCTTGGACCTGCTGGTCACGCTTCTTTTGATGCAGCCCAGGATGCAGTTGGTTTCTGGGCTGTAAGCACACACTGCAGCCGGCTCATGTTCAGTTTCTCATCGACCAACACCCCCAAGTCCTTCTCCTTGGGCTGCTCTGAATCTCTTCTCTGCCCAACCTGTAGCTGTGCCTGGGATTGCTCTGACTATTGTTTATATAATTTTAATACTGCATTTCTTTAATGGAATACAATTTAAATGTATTCCCTATCTGATATGGTTTTGTCTGCTTGACCTACCCTGACCAATCCCCTATTTTGCCAGAGTGTAAGATGGCCATTTCAGACGAGAGCTCCTCTAAGTTGCTGAAGAGAAGCAAGATATTTTACTGTAACCTGGGGGTGTAACTGCGTGCTCACTGGTGGTAACCAGTGAGACACCTCCCTTAAGGAGTGAAGCACCTTTTGCTCACTGTGCCAGAGGCGCTTTCCTTTTGCAGTGGAGTCTGACTACCTTTCTGCTTGACCCTACTAAGATGTTTTAATGTAAAATCAGCATGAGGGGCAAAGAGTAGCTGCTAAATACAGACTGTATACATTTTTCCTTTATATTTTCTGAGTATGATAAAATACCATTCTTTCTCCTGATAAACATCACTATGCACACATTCTAGCATTTTGTAGGTAGTGGGGTTGTTTTTCTCTTAATATTAGTGTGTTTGATTCTGTGGGTTTTGACATCTCTATTCTTTTGTCTGACAAATCTGTGCACTGACTTGTAAAAAAAAATCAATATTGTTTTCCCTGGCACTTTCTCTGCAGTTGAGTTGATTTATTATCACAGTTCCCTTTCCCCTCTTTTTATCAGTGCGTTTCTATTGCTTTAGGGTTGAGTACCTGATAACATCACAGGGTAGGAGACACACAGAGAGTTTCCGTGACCTTATCCCCTGTGTGATCTTGTCCAGTGTGACGGTGAGCCATTGCTATAAAGTGAACAGTGATATTATCCAAGCTGCAAGATCAGATTTATGTTTTATTTTGTTGGAAATAGAGTCTAAAGAGAACAAATAAAATAATTAGATTTAAGCCGTACTTGTCCAGTATCTCAGTGGCTAAAGGGAGAGTGAGCAACCAGCTAGTAAAACTGAATTTGCCTGCAAAGTAGTATGTGCTGGAAGAGTCATGCAGCCCACAGTCCTTGTGGGATTTAAACCAATCATAAAGCTGAGCTTGTTGCTCCTTAAAAATGTGGCTTTATTACTCTTGTTTCTGTCAGTCACATATACCAAGGCAGTATATAAGAACCCAAGTGAAAGATCAGAGCTATCTTGCCCCGGACATGTAAGAAAATGCAAAGTTCACAGGCAGTATTTAAGAACAGATGCAGCAAAGGCTGCAATAGGTAGATGTGCTGTGAGCATGTTGACAAGTGTGAGCGTGATAATGCAAACAGAGGCAATGTTCACACAGGGGTGTTTGGGGACAATGAGTTAACTAAGTTTATTAAACCTGTGCCTAATTTGGCTACAGCATATTAGAGTCACTTTATTCCCAGAAGATATTCTCATGTAATGATTTCTGTCTTTCTTTCTCTGCTAACTACCTCTGTAATCTCAGACCACCCCATACCTTGCCACTGGGGACTGCCATTATCTGTAAGTCATCGTGAGAGAAATATGCATGAAGTTAGGCTGCAAAGCAGGACTTTGTGTAGGGGTTTTTCTTGTTGGCAGGGAGCAGCAATGAAGAAATGACAGGTTCTTGATGGAGAGGTGAGTGTGTGTGTGTGCTTGTGGTCGTGTGCCTGCATGGGGCTACAGGGTTTGGGAGACCAAGGAGGAAACTTGACAGCAAATTAACTTGTACATCTAATAGCTAGATCAGGGAAAAAGGGTGAAGTCTAATAAGAAAGGCGAAATGTGTTAACTGAGTTCAAGGAAAGATGCAGAAGTGATGATACAGTTAGAGAAATGAGACAGGAGGACAGTTCTAGCAGTTGTTACACAGTGTGATTTGGAGATTAGCCTCTGGCTAGACTACATCAGAAAAAAATATGTGAGCAAAAAGTCTGAGAAAAGTTCTTTTGGAAGAAATTGCCCTTTCTTTTCTCTTCCCTTCTTTCCCATGTAGGGACTTGGGAGGGTTTGGCAGAAGGACAATGGAGCTGGAAATAGAAAGAGTAAGAAGACACAGGGGAGCAGCATTAGCAGCATCTGTGGTGCTGCTGCAGCTCTAATGCAGTATGTTTCTTTATGATGTAAGAAGCCTCATGCTTCCTTCAACTCTGCCTGGAAAAAGTAAATCCTGATTGGATTTTTTTTCTCTTTCTCTTTTTTTTTTGTTCTTTTTTCTTCTTCTCTTGCTTCTTTTAGTAGTGTGTCATAGGGAGAAAAGGAGGAATAAGATATAGCTTTGGTGTGTTTTCCTGTTTTCTTCTCCTTGACTGAGAGAAAAATCTGCTTCCCTGTCTTCTGCTCTTCTCACCAGCTCCTGGTCTGCATTGGCTGCAGGCAGTTCAAAGCTGGAACAGAACAGGTCTAGAGGTGAGAGGACAAGCACCTTGGGAGCTTCATATTTAGTTTCAAAGCAAAGCAAAAGATTGCTGTGGAGCTGCAGTGGCTCTGGATTAATTTACTTGCAAGATGTCTCTACCAGGCCTTCATATATTTTGGTGGTATGTCTCAGAAACAGCAGCTTATCTAGTTAGACACACAACCAGTCCCAGTTACCTAGAAGCAATGCTCTGTTGCCAAAGTATATAATCTTGACAACATATATTTCATTAACCTTACTAATTCTATCAATAAATGTTTTGGTTTTTTTTTTGTGAAAAGAGGCATGAAGTTATTAACATGTTTTATTTTCCATAGACCCATACTCATCAACATGAATTTTATTACCTTATTATCAGTTCAGCCACTGATACAGCATTTTTCTACTTTTTATTGACTGATTAAGATATCATTAGAATTTACTTTTTTGTCATTTGTTATTTTTTCCCCATCCTTTGGGGAAAAAGTCCCCAGCAACTCAATACACATAGTATAGTTTTAATAGTTGGGTTTTTAACATCTTGCTTAAGTATGCTGTTATAGAGAGCATTTATTCACAGTTTTACAGTGATATCTGTCCTTTTTCCAGTTATTGAGCTATAAGTTTCTGGAGTTACCATTATCTGACTCCTTTCAGCCTTAATCATGTCCTTAGCTCTGGGATAATGTTTTGCTTCCCTTGCCTTATAAATTTTCTATGATTCCTACACTCTAATTTGTATTTATAATCAGCTTCTTTCTTCTTTAATCAGCAGGCTATACTTTCGTAGCCGCTGTCATACCTGTTAGGTTTGTTTTGACCGGTAAAGGCTTCTTTCTTAATTGCTTCAGGCAGACTAGTACTGAAATGCTTTTGCGTAGTTCTCTGTTATCATTCAGTTTTTCTGCTTAATTTATTTTCCCAACGGATTTGGTTATATGTTAGTACAATAGCTGAGTTATTTGGGTGGTGCAGGAGTTTGGGACACAGTGCTATTAGAAGTTAGACAATGGTGTAGCTACTTGTTCTGTGAATTTTTGCTTGCCAAACTCACTGATAGTTCCCTGCCTGCCCATATACATGAGCAGTGTTCTAGCCTCAAAATTAATAATTTCTAAAGTAAATAGTATTTATGTCTGCCATAGTGGTATGAAGTAGAATGATATACATTTTGGTTAACACGACTGCGCAATGTTGATTTTGTTTAACAACAGAAAGTCCAAATTTTAAAATAACATCCAATAATAGTCCTGAGTTTCTTTTTGTTCAGAAAGCCAACTGATTTTTCACAATTTTAAAGCCACATCACTTTCCACTCACTGGAGAATTGACTTCAAGGGTTATTTTGTTTTTCTTTTTATTGTGGCTAGTACAGATCAGTTCCAAGGTGAGAAGAGGTACACCCTTCATAAGTATTCCACATTATGGCTGAGCTTCTCTCTTCCCAGCATTGCTAGGATAGACTCTTTTGCAGTCATTGAATCATACTTTCATTTAGTACAGAAAAAAAGCCTTGCTGATGAGATTAACTCATATTTTCTAGCAACAATGATCAGAAAAGTCTGCCTGCTATTTTTACATCTCAGATTTCTCAAGGCAGTTATGTGGGAAAAAGCATGACATGACTGTGTATCAAAAGAGAGATCCTTACTGTTTTCCACTGGAAGATGGCATTTTCCAGTTCCTTCTGAGATAACTCAGTGAAAATGGGGACAGCTGGAGTCCATGTGCCATGCTTGAAATCTGGGCTGAGGAGTGGCAAGGGTGCTGACCCATGCCAGCTCTATTACACCATCTCACCAACCCATCTATCACCTATCTCTGTGGCTGAGGTAGTTTGGAGACAACATCAGAAGGTACTGTGAACATTCATGTTGCTGTTTGGCAGACTGTCAGCATGTTCCTAATGGATGGAAGAAAATAATGGTGGGTTTAGGTGTGTCTCATTCTTTGGGAGGCTGACAGAGTTGCACAGTACAAGGAGAAGGTAACCAAAGGGTTTTATCCCTGCAGAATATTAAAGGCTGCTACAAATTATGGAGGTGAGAAACCATGCAAAAGCAAAGGTCACAATTAACTTTTCCAGGAGATGATTATAGAGAACCTTCACATAGGTGTCATTTAATACATGGCTGTATCTCTGTATATTCTAAGCAAGGATAATGCTTGTTTGGCTTTTATCTATCTGAACTGAAAAAGTTACGAGTCAGATTCTAGTGCCTTGAGTAATATTAGGAGCTACATTGCCCCATAGGTTAGATTACTGATGTCAGTTGAACTATCTGGAAAGATGCTACTCAGTCTGATTCAGTGTGTCCATGTGTATGACTTACTTAACATTATGAAGGTCATGTGAACACTCAGTCTTTGCAGTTTTAAATATTAATGTTTTAGTTTGCTCACCAATAGGTGTAATATTTCTTATTTGATTTAGTATCAAACAAAAAAATAAGTACGTGGCTGAATTTCTGAATATGAGTGACAGCCAAGAAACCATCAGAACACATGACAATTTTCATGTCTATCTAAAAACAAACCCAGCTTTTGACAATGCAGTTGAAATCTGTGGGTGTCATTTACCTTTTATTGTCACAATCCCCCTCCCCTATGAAAATGACAATAAATGTCTTCCTCCTTCATAGCCTACAAAAGAATGAATTCTTGTCTGCTTTTGCCTGTGACACAGTTTTTCAAATAGCTCCAGTGATTGCAGTCTTGAATGTGTGAATAGAAAATTCAGATCGTTTAGTTGAAAGAGAGTCTTATGAAATCTGCAAGCATGCAGCAAAATGAGCCTATGTAGATAAAAATAAGATCACTTTTGGTTATAATAAATGCTAAAGCTAATAATGAAAATAACCACCCAAACCTGAAAGGATTTCACAAGTAGGCTTTTCTGAATTTCAAGAACATCACAGAAAATATAATAGTTTTGTAACACTTGTGGTGTTTTATTAAAAAAATCTGCTAACTCCTGACCCATAATAGATTTTCCAGATTGCTTCTGCCACACTTGAAAGCTAAACTACAACTTTACAAGATCGCTTTAGTCTTACTGAATGTTTTTCCGTATACACAAATGCAACTATATTTTTAAACAAAAAGACAAGGACTTTAATTACTGGTGTCAGCCTGAAGGTGAGAAACTCCTGTTTTCTTGTCAAAAACTTGAAGTGTCTTAACTAGCTAGTATTTTTTCTGCCTGTTTTGTGAAGATATGGTAATGATTTTCACCTTTTTGTTTGGCTTTGTATGAATTTTGTGGCAATGGATCTTCAATTTTCTAAATATATCTTGGTGTTGAGATAACAGTATTTTTTGAAAAAGAATGATACTAGGAAGAAGAGATTTATCTGAGTTCAATTTATTAAACTTACAAGAACAGTATCTTTGGTAGAAAAGTGATATTTAACTTTGAGATCTCTTCAGGACCATACTTTTCCAGTGCTTTGGTAGAGAAGGTGTAAAAACAGAATTAATGTTGCATTAGGATTTATGGGTGCATTTTGGTGGCATGTCTTTTTCCCCTGAAATAGGGTTTGGTTCTACACTGGGTATGCCTGAGGTCAAAAAAGGCACATTGATTGCTCATTCTTGGATAGTCTTGGTGACACAGAGAGCGGAGGTGCAATGTAAACAGAACTCATTAGAGCTGTATCAAAAAGCAAAGGCAAGCCATAACATATTTTTCTAGCTTGGTTTTACTTTTTTTGCTTGATTTTTGTGCTAAACGTTGATAACCGAGGTTAAAGATATGAGATAAAAGGTTATTGCCATGAATTATTACTGGGAATAATCCTTTGAAATATAACTCTTTGGAATAATTAACTGTATTGCTTCTTGATCTTCAGTTGCAAGATCAATTGTCTGAGTTCCTGTCTGACTGACAGCCTTGGTTTTTAGAGGTAGCTCTTATGAAGGGCTTTTCTCTAACATCCCAACCTAAAGGTTGCTACATCCAGCAGCAGAATTGACAGGGAGGATGAATTAGATGTTCATCTATTGAACTATTTGAGTAGTCCAGAAGTGTGAATGCGTGAGAACAGGTTTCTTGTGATGTCAGTGTGTTAATTTGCTGTTGGCATCATCAGCTCCTTTGTAAGGGATCCACACACAGGCGTAACAGAGATGATAGCTGAAGCAGAAGTGATGATATAGGAGAAATTTATTTTAAAGCTTCTGAGACATTCTGCAAGGCTAAAGGATAAAACATGATTTAATAAAGATTGGCCTAACAGCTCTATACTGAAATATCAAGAAGTTTGAATGATGTGCCTGTGTTTGCATTACTATCTGGGCTTTGGTTAATGGGAGCTATCCTTTTAAAACAGTGTGGCAAAAAGCTTGTCTGACCTGAGGAAGGGGAGTATTTTGTCTGTGAGGCAAGACAAGAGAAAAATCTATCTGAGAAATTGCAGAAGGCTGGAAAAACTGTATTGCCAGGAAGCAAAGCTTTATGGGATTTTTCCCTTTTGCGAGAAGAGGGACTAAAAATCTCAAGTCATTGTTAATTAACCTCTTACATATGAGCAGTCTCATCCTGTTTAGTTCAGCCAGGAATGGAAGTGGGCTCATCTAATTCAAGCTTAATAGCGAGACTATTAAACGAGTTTGATGAATCTCTGCTCTTACCCCCATGACATTGATTATGGTGTGTCTCTCCCTAGGCCTGTACACAATTCCCAATGCACAGGACCATGACTTTTCTGGGTCCTCTGCCAGGGACTCTTGTGTTCATTATGGGCTGCAATCAACAGTCCTGGCAACAGGTTTTTAAAAGCTGGCAAAGCTGACTATCGCAGGGACGTTGAGCCAAAGACCTTTTTTACATGAAGCAAGATATTTCTCATAGTCTCTTGACTTTTGACTTCTGAACATTTTCCTCTGTAAATACCGTGAAGATACTTTATTTTCCATAGTTTTGGATATGCTTTCTATTCTCTGTTTTCCATATCTATCTTTTTTCCAAAGTGGTGGAGAGGGAAGTCAACAATGTTACCTGTTTACTTATGTCATCTGTCAAACAATGGTGGTTCATGTAACTCCTGAAATTTTGTGACCAAACTATAGTATGAGTGCAACATGAGGTGGTTGTGGCATTAAATAGGACCTCTGTTGTGTTAATTTAACTTATCTAGTAAATATGCTAATTCAGGCTTAGATACTTTTTGATAAAAGATCATAAATACTATGCTATTAATTTTCCATTTCTTTTGTGATTCAGAGATGAAATCTTCAAGTGGGCTGTTAGGACTATCTGTGCTATCCTTTGGAATACAGCTGTTCTAGCCAGACTGTGGTTTTCTATACTTAAATTATTTTAGAAACAATACCACACTTTATCTTCAACAGAAAAAGCATCCTTGAATGAGTGGAGTAGGTACAAGAAGCCAGAGATGTAATCAGCTGTACTCTATGGACTCATAAGAAAATGAAGAATAAAACCCCCATGATTCATTAAAAAAGGTATAAAGGTTGATGGATGATTTAAGACCAGATTAACAAATCACTACAATGCAATTTCTGGCTTTAGATAATGGGAGGTCAAACTTGTATTACCAGCTGACTTAAATTTGATTTGACTGAAAGATAAAACTCCGCTACATGAACCATATTAACTGAAAGCCTCTGCTTTACATTTCTCACTGATGGCACCCTGGGGAGGCAACTTTCTTGGCATTTCACATCCAATTTAAGCACATCATTGATGAAAAGATGGCTAAATTGGTGCGTCATTTTGTAATAAAATATCTCACAAATTGTTTATCTGATCAATGGAGAATGCAGTCTCAAGCTGTTCAGGGCTAATGTGCTCACTGCACTAAAATAGTAAGTTATTGACTGTCAGAGGGAACTGGGAATTTCTAAACTCAGTTCAGATTTCCTGAATGAGAGCAGTGTATTGCATCAGAATAGTAGGTTGTAAGAGATTAATTCTGCCATCTGAATTCTCACTGAAATCAAATAGGTGTAAGTAGAGGGTACTAAACACTTTGTGGGAAATGTTTGGCTTCTCATATGATCAAGCGGTAGAGGACAAAAAGGGGTCATATTTGTTACTTACTTGTGCAGGGTTTACACCACTGACTATTTGACAAAGTCCTGCAGCATAAGAGGGCAAGTCATGCCATGTGTTATGTACCAGATGTTATTTTCAGAGTGGTAGTGAGACATTTTGGTGCCTGGGGTAGGATGGGACTGCTCCTTCCCAGGTGAGAAGCATCTGGGGCCTCCTAAAGACCAGAGCCACTTGGAGACTCTCTTGTGAGATGCCTTATCTATCTGAGCCAGCCCTGAAGGGATCCGGGTGGACATGATGTAGAGAGAACTGAGTGGCTTCTTGAGAAGGAGCAAAGTAGGGAGGTAGGGTATATATTCCTTTTCCCCTCCAGGACTGGAAGCTGTTTTTCTTGGAGCTGATGCCCACTTTGCATCCTAAGAATGGGGAACCAGCATCACAACAGTCCTCCAGTTCAACTGGCCTCAAACCTGGCCTCATAGGAATTACACAACTTCTTAACCATCCATTTGGCATGCTTTGTTACTTCTCTTTTCACTATAATTTTCCCTCAAAATGATGTCAATAAGAATGATTAAAAATGGTTTTCACAAGAAGCAAAACCTCGGGGGTTGTGTCTTTACTGGGCAAGGCTCCTGTCTCTATAAGACTGGCTTCATTCAGTGTAGACATGGAAGAAAGCAAACTGTGTGATACAATTTTATTTTCTTATTTGTATATTTTCCTAGAAATGTTCACTTCATCACACAAATGTCTCACAGACAGAAGGAAATGCAAAACAAACTGGTTGCTAGATATTTTTAGTGGGAGGAGAGTGCTATTTTCCCAAAGTTGAGGAGGAAAAGACTTCTTTCTTTGCAGACCATGCATTCAGGACCCAGTTGGGATCATTTACTCCTACCTAGAAACTGATAAAAGAGTGGAAAAAAGGTGTAAAGTGCATTTTCTAGGGAGGCACTTTCAGTAGTGAGGTGTAGGGTATTCCAAGGTGAGTGCTCCCCAGTCTTTTGTTGAAGCTGCTCTGCAGTGCACAATAGATTTCAAAGTTGTTATGCCTACAGGGGAGCACGGCACTGCAGGCTGCTGACTTAAAGTGTTTATCTGAGAGCTAGATACAATAGGTTCCCATGCCCTTGCCCTCCAACAACTACTATAATTAAGTAATAAAATCATGCAGCCAAATTCATGCAGCCAAAAATACTAGATTCTGTGCAAAGTTGTAACTTCATTTTGATTGGCTGAAACTGTTAGTTTTGTTAATGGGATACAAATCATTTTCCTGGAGGAGACAGAGCTCTTTTATGCTTGAAGCGGGTATCAGTGCCATAGAAACCTCAGTTTGGTCCCCACCACTGTTCCTCTGTACTACAGAGGCCAGATGACCAAAATGCACTCCTATTTTCTTGCCTGACATTTGGAAGTTAAATAGTCCTATGCCTGGCCAGTACTTGAATAAGAGACAGGGGACATCACAGATGCCAGAGGAACAAACCAAAGAATACTGCTTTGTCACTTGGTGAGTCTTAGATCAAAGAAGGTGAACACATAGGTACTTGATAACCCATTATGGCGTGTGGAAAGCTGGGGTGGACAGAGGGGTTGCCCAAGTGTTTTTGATTCTAAGCACATCTTCCAAATATTTATTTTATTTAATTTTTTTTTCAGAATTTTTCACTAATCTTGGGCACACCACCCCTTTTGGGGGTGTTTGTGTTCAGTAAATGTGTTTGTCAGAAGTCCTGAGGGCTTCTATCTGTGCAGAGCACCAATGCTTATTTTGATATCAGAGCTAGTATGCAAACAAGAAATGGTAGAACATGTCTTTAAGGAACTTGCTGTTTAGAAACAACTGACTTTAAAGTAAAGTGTGTTAAATGGATGCCTGTTTGTCAAAATGAGAAACAATGGTAGTTCGGATTTATCTTTTTCTTGATTGCAAAGCTTGTTAACATGATGACTCTATTTTAATTTTGGCATTTCCTGTCAGCAGAGAAAAGATATTGATGAAGAATTGCACTGCACAAAATAAAGCAAGGAAAATGAAGAAAGATACTCCTGATGAGCAAGTCTTTTGTTAGTTCTGCCATTTCCATCATCCTTAAGTAATGACCTGCTATTGTTTCAAAAAATGTACAGATTTGTAGATGAAAGCAAAAGCAGCAGAAATGTGAGTTTACCAGTTTTTACTCAAAAATACTTTTCTATGTCCATGTGTGTCCTGACATTTGCTCATTTCAGTTTTGTGCAAATGAGAAAAGAGCTTTTTATACATTACATAAAATTATTCTAATCTCATATTAATCGTGTCAATCTTAGTCATATGAATTCACTTATAAAAGCTCTTGAGCATTCATTACCAGCGTTAAAAACTTTATTTAAAATATTATTTTTACATGCATGACCAAGGATACCAATTTTCTATGAAAGTGCTAGTAAATTATTAATTGATATTACTGTTACATTAAAATCAATTTGTTGATCATGTCTTCGTGATGAGGTGAAAGAAAACATCCTTAAGAAATAAAATAATCCTTATGTTTTACTAGACTTAGAAATCACATTCTTAATAATAGCTAAATCCAGAGCAGTAGTTTTCTTGTTCAACAACCAGGTAGTTCTGTGAGTCTGCCAGATGACATCTTCAGTCTTTTCCTCACTTAGAGTAATTAAAGCAAATCCTAAAGAACACACACAGGTGTGTTCAGATCGCTGAAGGGCCTGATGTTTGTTTCATTGTCATTATCACAAAACATGGTAACGGTCAACTGAAATTCTAGTTCCTTTGGTGAAAATGGAATTTGAATCTTAAGCCTCTTGATCTCAGAGCAAATCTAATCCTTATCTGATTCCTTTCTTGTCCTAGTTAGGGTGCTTTTCCACTACAAAAGTCGTTACCAGACAGGTGTGGAGTTAACAAGTGGGACAATTATGACTCTCTAACTACCGCTCTCTCCTATAGTCAAATGTTATATATATCTGATTTTCTTCATGTTCTGAGACATAGTAAGTGATAACAAAAATATTCAGTACCTGGCAAATATATTTTCTGAGTTGTGGCTATACTCAATTTATAAAACGCTCCAGATCTTTGTGTATGCAGATTAGATAAAGTATGAGTTCATAAAAGAGAAAAACAGTTCTTGCAAAAATATGTTGCTGTTCT
The DNA here is from genome assembly GCF_012275295.1 of Melopsittacus undulatus. NCBI lineage: Eukaryota > Metazoa > Chordata > Aves > Psittaciformes > Psittaculidae > Melopsittacus > Melopsittacus undulatus. Next base: position 65,459,344 of record NC_047527.1, on the reverse strand, counting down.
CATGAAAGTTAGTGGGAATGTTGGCACTTGTACTGAAATCTGTAGTCAGCCATTCAACGCCAGCCTACTGGCGCTGAACATCTCTTGGTTTGTCTATGGACAGTCGACTCATAGTGAAAATTTGTAAATAAAAAAATAACTGAATTAGTCAATAATGCATGACTGAACAGACTTCATAATGAGATAACTGTAGACCTTCAAGATATGGTGAACTACTAGAGGTACAGTGTTATCTCATTACAACACACATTTTACTAAAGAATAGTATGCTCTGAGGCATGTATTTATACTGCAATACATTCCTGCCTCAGGCCTGTTTTGAGGTATAAGGCGAAAGGACAAGTAGCTTTAAAATTTGAAAAGTAGATGCCTTTTACTGTAGCTGCATATGTAACGTACAGTTATATTCAATGGTTTATTGAGTGTGTTAATTGGGAGCAATAAGGCTGAAAAATGTGTGCTCTAATGAAAACCTTCCCACTGTCCTCCCAGCTAATGCTGCTTAAAATATTTTCAGAAAGCAGATAGAAACTTCAAAGAAAGAAATTTCAATTGCAATTGTATATTGTTCAAAAGTTGCTGCTACAGTAGTAGTATTGTGGGATAGTCAGGCAGTCACAGCAGCAGCTTAAATGCTACTACCTTTCTCCTTAGGACAAGAAAGCTTAGCAAAAAAGAAAGCACCTCTTCTAGGAATAAATTGTCTAACATGGTGAACTGATTGTTTGCTTCTGGTATAGTATAAATCGGCGGGGGGGGCACTAATGGAGTGACGTCTGTAAAATCAAGTGCTCTGACAGAGCATCAGATCAGAAACATGAAACTGTTGGTGCTGGAGGGATTTCACGTGTGGATATGTTACTAGAAATTATAATGGATTGCAGTGAGGTATAAAAGTAACTTTCAGTGATCAGGGATTCATGGCAAAAAAAAAATCTTGTATGCTTCATCAAGCAGAAAAAAAAGAACAGAATAATTTCCAAACTTTAAATGGTCTAAAGTAGATGAATAAAAGTTATGTGGCTAAAGTGGTTCAAAGAAGTGAAATCTAATAGAAGGGGAATGCAAAGCTAAATATGATTTGTTGTTATTTCTGTTTGTATTACCCTGTTGTTGCAAGAAGAAATTTAGTGATCTAAGGAACTTCAGACAAACACTAAGAAGAAGTTCTGACTGGGAGCTGAACAAGTTAATTGATGAGGGTAGATGAATGGGAGAAATTATAACACTAATTTTACAATTGTTGTACTGGGCTTCCAATACGTCAACTCTGAGCCTGCCTGGCCCAACCACAAAGCACTTATAGCACCGTGCTAAAAAGATTCAAGGATGGTCTACCAGAAACAGTGTATATCAAAGAAGTAATAATTTTGTAGAGGAATTTCTGCTTTGCATTCCCAGTAGCTGTTCTACCTCTAACTTTAAGCATGGTATTTTATCTCCATTTTCAGTACGGGCAGTGATAATTTAATTTTGGAGCCATATCCAGTTTGTCCCTAATCTCTTCATCAACTTCATTATTATCTTACTTTATTTTTTCTCTCTGTGGCTGAAAAGTATTTTGCTGTTTGTTCTCATTGCTTTTGCAGGATCTTGCTCATTTGGCAGTAATTGTAATAGTATGGAAACTCCTTCTGACCTCTGAGACACAGCATTTTTTGTTGACCAATTCTCTTTTTCCATTTCCTTACAGGATTTCTATACTGGACAAATAATGAACACCAAAGAACAATGAAATCATTAAGGCTGAGGCTCACCCATCAGAAGGATCCTGGAAGAGACATGAATGTCAGAGAACAGCATGATGAGACATAAAAATCACAGATAAGTTTCTGTTGACTTTCTTCTTCTATTAGAAATAAGCTGTCATGAAGAGAACACTGACAAAGGGTGTCTGCAAAAATTACTCATTTGAACTGGGAAAAAGGGGGTTATGTCACACTTCCTCTGTCAGTCTTTTTCAAAACAAAATTCCAACCAAACTATCCAGTTCAAATTCGGAAACTTCAGCTTATTATAGAAAAAGAAATACATTGTAAAACCCAAAATTTTCTGATTGGCAGAAAATTATTCTCCCTAAGGTTTTTTTTTGGTTTTGGTTTTTTTTTTGTTGTGTGTGATTTGGGTTTTTTTTTGTTTGATTGTTTTTGTTGCTGTATTGTCTGCATTTTGACCTTTTTGCTCACTTTCAATGAGTCCTGTCACTGGTTCCAGATATTGTGTAGCTACTTTTCTTTTTTTTTTCAGCAGGAAGGGCAGAGTGGAAGAAAAAGTAGATGGAAAAAGTGATGGCAAGGTTTCTTTGATTTCCAGGTTTTCTCTGCTAGAATGTTTTTTATTACTGTGCTAAATAGCTGGAATCTAAATTTTAAGACAGATGTCTGGGGGGGAATTAAAAAAAAAGAAAATGGAAATGATTAGTTTTGTCAATCCTTGGAAAAAATGTGATAATTGAAAAAGAAAAAGAAAAGAAAAAAAAAACCCCAAACCAAACAGAACAGTGCTTATATTTGATGGTGTTATTTTTGTGGAAGAGTCTCATTTATTGACTTAATGATATCCAGTGGAATTGAAACAACAGTGTCTACACAAGGGACTTACCCTGTTTAATTGCATCAATTGAAAGTGATTCAATTTTTCTGGCAGAGACAGACATAGGAGATGGAAAAAATAAATGGCTATTTCTTTATACTGAAATAAAGGGGAGGAAGCAAAGCAAACAACTTATGGCCCTGAAATGCCATATTATTATATCTAGGAAACCATGACCAAAAGATGCTAATTTGTCTCAACTCACTCACTGTGAGGGTTCCCTTTGATCCTCCTGCCTTTCTTAGAGTGTGATGTTCTCACATTTTAATGCAGTATCATTTGACATTGAGATGCAGGGAAAATTGTCCAGTAAACAGCTTTCTTGTACTGATTCGGAGCTTGTGGGAAAGATTATAGCACGAGCTGTAGCCTGCCACAAGAGAAATGGATTATTACTCTGGGAACACTTATATCAAGGAGGGCCCTTTTACAGCTGAAAGAGGCAACCTTTTACAAAGAGCTGTGTTCTGTGAACTCCTTGTCAGCTTGCTGAAAGTGCTAACTCACTTACAGCATACAGGTCATTCCTCCCTAGAAACACGTGAGAAAAGCTTTAGCATGCTATTTGTGACTTCTCCTCCTTGAATGTAAAGAGGTTTTCTACAAAATGACACCCCATCGAAGAAAAAAACTGAAAATCAGATTTAATGAGACAGATGGTTTAGGGAGGCAGGAGAAAAGGAATGGCTTAAAAGACATCAATGTTATGTTCACAGTAGCTTAAGCTTTCAACAAACTAGCCTGTGTGATTCAGATAAAATGGGAGTGGTGGCATTTTCCAAACAAAATCCATTTCTGATAAAACTCAGAGCTGAGTACTAAGGTCCCTCTGAATTTTCCCACCGCTAGAAGCCTGCTTTTCTTCCTATCAATTTCAGTGTTATGATATAATTAAAAATCTTGCAATGGAACATTTTTAATTTTGTTTTTGAAAGATTTCTCTTTTTTTTTTAAGTCAAAGAGAACTATAGAATAAATTACTACAAGGACATTAAAAGGATTTCATTTCCTTGAGCACACATATGCATTCTGCTGCAGCATGTCCTCTCCCTCCCAGTGTAGCCATTGATCCACAGCTTTTATAATGAACTCTAATAACAACTCTATTACTGCAAGGCTCCTGATTGGCTCTGGCACCCACAAAATTAGCTACAAAGAAGCCAGCTTGTCAATATTAATTCCACCACAGAGATTACTTGTTATGGTAGAACAAAGGTGTTTTGGCTCGAGCTGAACAACTTAACTCCTTGTCTCATAAAATTTAAGCTGCTATTGATCGCCTTCTTCTATTGTGCTGAAGGATTAAAAAAACCCAGGCGCGCACCCGTGCACGCACATGCAGACAGACACCAGCGTGCTGAATCACTCTGATGCATTCTCCTAAACCACGAGCCGCCCCTTTCCTTTCCTTCCCCTTCTCTCCCCTCCCTGTCGGCTAAGAATCATTCAGTAACATGAAGCAAATTAAATCAATGAATTCATCCTAGCAGATGGGTGCTTTAACAGTCAGTTAGCCTTTAGATAATTGAGGCGTTGACTCCGGAATCATAAAATGGATGGCTCGTTTGTACATTTTACTGAAATAGATCACCGAGGTTAAATAAATGAAATCCCATTTGTCAGGCGGTAATAAATGGCCTCCCCTTCTGCAAACAGCTCTGTTTGGCCTAATAAATACAGGGATGTTACAGTGCTCCTCCCTTGATAGGGTTATGGCTTAATGAAATGGTCTTTCCTCTGCTTGTTTTTGCCTCCTCCTGCACCGTGTGATAAGTAGCGAACCAACGAAGCTTGTAATTACAATCTTACAGAGAACCCGGCCAATCTGTATATAAATCTCACCATCCAATTACAAGATGTAATAATTTTGCAGTCAAGCTGGTAATGAGGTCTAATACTCATGCATGTGATAATCCCCCCTGGATGCTGACTCTATCAGATGTTAGCTTTGTAATTATACTGGCAGAAAATCATTATTTCATGTTCAGCAGAAAAATGAGGTTGGTGGGAAGTTAATTTTCTCTATGCTCTGTGAAGCATAGACAAAATTTTAATGATTTAATCATTATGGTTATCCCTTTTGCAATTGACCCACGTTACTTCTGTAGAAACATTGGCACATTTAAAAGTCCCTGTTACCCGATAAAGCTTGCCAGGTATGCAGCTTTTAATGTAAGAATAACCGTATACAATTAAACTATTAACCTGCTTGATAGGGGAAAAATCCATAGTTTTTATGTTTTCATTATTTACCCATAGGATCCAAAGGAATGTTTATGTCCAGTCCACACTGCAATAAAAAAAAAAGACTCTTAAATAAAGGAAAAAGAAAAATGCTATAATTAGGATGTAAGCTCCCAGAATAAAACAGCAGGTTCACAATGTTCACAATGGTATTTTAGCAGCTCAGTAATCTTTTGTTCCTTTCCAGTGTAGGAGACATTCATGAGATGTTATAACTCTACACAAAGAGCTTGTTATGCATAATCAGCATTTTCACAAGAAATAGTTGAATGGAATTGCTTGTGATACGTATTTTTAATAGTTCTTTTCTGTTCTCAAAATTTTCTTGTTATTTCTGTTTGTCGGGCCTGTGAAGGGCAAGGGCACAGAATAAGAGAGAGGTCATAACATCGACATGGGAGAGTTGGAAAACAGCAGCGCAAACCCAAAGTACAGGGAAATAGGTAGGCAGGACAAAAAGCCAAAGTATATTACATATTTATAGCAACTAAGATATTTAAGGATAAATTACCTCAAAAACTTAAAATTAATGCAAATGTCCTCAAATCCTTTTGTGCTAGGATTTCAGCTAAAGACTGGAAGGCATGTATCCAAATAGTACTTAAACACTCCCCAAACCACTTAAATTTATAAGATTAATTCTGTTGTTTCTAACTTTTGATTCTGTGCCCGTAAGATAAATTTCCTGGTGCACATCAAATATATGTTTGCATATATATATGATATATGTATATAAGTATGTGTGTGTATGTATGTATATGTGTATAAATACTTATGTGTGTACAAGTTCCGTTTCTCTTAGGCAGACATTTTAAAAAGGTTAACTGAATTTCATCTTCTGGAAAGATCTTTATAATTCCTTTCGAAAAAGCGGTAGGGTTAGGATTGTGCTGCATTTCAGTTTGTGACTTTCATGTAGGCTTGATTTGGTATGTCCACAGGCTTACCAAACCAGCCCCATATTAGTATATGAAATATATAAAAGATAACCTTGTATTTGATTCCTGTTAGGCTTACAAGGTAGATATGGAGGTTTTGTCTCAAGAGAAATGTAGTTATGGATAATGGATAACGTCCAGAGAATGACCTGCAGATGGGCACATTTTCTGGGCCCTTGGAATGTGACTGGTTTCACCTAATTTCAGAGTTGATCTTCCATACCTGGGTGAGTCATCTAGAGCCCCTTTACAGCCATTAGGCACCCCAGGACTGCTCTCTTTGTACCCAACTGAGGCATCTATCTTTGGATAAGGTTATCTATATCCTGAAAGTGCCTTTTGTCTGTTGGCTATAAAAAATAAAAACTGACTAGTTCAGATGTTGATTACAACTCTGTAGGCCTCAAAGGTTAGTTGAAATAAACTTTACCCTTACCTCCTTTGTAGATCCAACCCAAAGTGGCTCTGGAGAAGGCCTGGGGTCTATCATGTATTATGTATTAAACTCCTAATCTAGTGATTTAAAAAAGGCAACTTGACAGACACGAATCCTGATCTAATTATGGTTCTCAGCCTTAAAAAAGGATTATTTTTTAATGAGTCCTGTAACTCAAATCACATATATATTTAGACAATTTATCAAACCTCTTAAGAAGAAAATCCTGACATTAGTTATGGCAGTTCCATTGGTAGTCTGTAGGTTTTCTTCCTGCAAAAGGAGCAGGATGGTGATGAGGAATACAGATGATCTAAAATTAATTAGATTATTGAGAAGCAGTGAAGACTAAGGGACTAGAAGAGAGACGTAGTACACTAGTCAAATGGATAGTCCTCTGCTGACAAACCTATTGTGTGTAATATGTGTTAGATGGACTAATTTGAAATAATGCCTTGCTGGATGAAAAATGAATTGTTCTGAGTTGCTAGGAGGATGCGGGTATTATTGTAGACAGCTGAGTCCAAAGTAATAAAAAATGCAAATAAAATTTTAGATTAAGAATAATATGGAAAATAAAATAGGGAATGCCATTTCATATTACCTTAAGTCAAAGGCACTTACTTTTTCTAGAATATTGCATTCCTTTCATGCCATATCAGTCAGGGCTGCCTTTTACAAGTTTTGTCGTGAGTTTGCCACTTTTTATGGTGGTGGTTGGATTTAGATGTGTTCTTGAAGTCAAGGTTTGGGTAATATTTCTTTATTTTCTTGATGAAAAAAAAAAAAGAAATACAATTCTATCAGTTTGTTCCATCAACAGTAGCTCTGGTGGAACGTGGCTTCCTAAATATCAGTGTCTTGCACTTTTTTCTTTCCTGCACTTCAGAGACCCTCTTTGTCTGCATATGCCCTCATCTGCTTGACCCATTTGGTGGGCAAGTAGCAGAATGCACAGCATCTGGTCTGCAGCAATGTGTTTGCTGAATGGATGCGAAGTGTACAATTTGCTGTCAAGTCAGCTATTTTCAGTCTTGCAGAATGGGTATGGATACTGCTGTTTAGCTGCCTTTTCATGGGAAAGGGCACTACATTTGAGTGTAAAATGGAATGTACAAAATAGATACAATTGGCTTTTCTCTCTGAGGTTTATTTTTCCTCTTACGTATTAACTTTTGTAAAAAGCTTTGAGATGCAGAGATGAACCTGTTGTCCTGAACTCACGTCATGTAAAGATCTTAACTTTTTATTTAACCAACTAGATATTTTTTTCTCACTGAGGTAGAACTAGGATTAAAAGTCAAGTGAGTTTTATTTCTAGCTAGGAAATATCTGGACAAGGTTGTATTTTTGTATCATAAATTAGGTTACAGAGTGCAGGCAGAGACAGGGTGGAAGCTTTCTGGTTAAGAAACTGAATTTAAATCCAGTAGAATACTTTAGATGTTGCATAAGTATAGTAATTTTCTAGAAGGTGGATGTTAATTACACTTTCCTCATTTTCCACATGAAGTATTGAAGCTATGAACGTCTTACAGGACTGTGACTAAGAAAATCTTTGTTACTCAGCAAGTTGTAAGAAACAAATACGGTTTCTCAACTTCTTACCTAACTTCAACAAAATGTTTTTGTCTCATCTTAATCTCTCTAAAAATAACAGAGGAGGTATGCAGATAGTGGCTGTGTCTAAAAAGCAGCACATTTGTGCTTTTTGATACAGCTTGCGGTACTGGTTGTTTTGTGGTCCAAACATTGGATCTCTTTGAGCTTTCTGATGCATTTTCTAGTGCGTAGAAGTGCTTCTTCATCTTCATCTTCTAGTGCTTCTTCAAGGCATAGAGGGACACGTATGGAAAACTCCCAGTTCCTCAGGTCACCCATGCCAGTTGGTAGGTGAACTGGGTATAAATTTGGTAGCTAGTTTTTAAACCTACAGTTGCTTCATTGATTAAAAACAAACCTAGACAAACAGTGGGCTTTGACTGAGTCCTAGTATGTGGTAAAATATCAGGTAGAGAGGTTGTCCCCTTCTTAGTTGCTCTTAGCACAATCTCTGCCTGCATTCCCTAACACTGACTCGCTTTTCCCCTACTTGACAGATCTGGCATTTGTCCTGAGTGCCATAAGCCCCTGAATGTCAGCTATTCAGGATATTTGAGTCAAAGACTTCTCTTAGATGCATGTCTTAGATGTCATGTTCACCTCCCATTTCAATATGGCCTTTACCTCCAAAACAGCAGAGAGCAAGTCAGTAAGACTGCCCATCCACCTCTCAGAGGAAGCAGTGTCTGTTGCTTCTCTGCAGGCTTTCCTTTGCACATCCAGCTTTGTTTCATGACTCTTCCATTCTGAGACCTAACTGCAGCCAAGCCATGGAAGTGGAAACTTGGCATACAAAATTCTGGAAACTCTCTGTGAAGCAGCCATTGTTTTTTGTATGGGTTTACAACAGATGAGCATAGTTCTGTTTGATCATAGTTACAATTGTATATTCCACTATTCAGTCCTTAAACGAATTTCCAGGTTCAGCTGTGATTGCATTGGGCAACTTTCAACAGCTGAAAGCATTGAAACTGAAAATAAAATTCCTAGTGGTTTTCATGCAGAAAATAGAAAGCCCTTTTGTGATTTGAGATGCTACCAAAGCCACATATGAAGGGGTTAATTTATAAAAAAGCACTGGCTCTTAGTAGTTGCTAGGTAACATTGACCTTTTCCCAAAGGCTATACTCCGCCAAGGAGGGTGTTTCGGCAGAGGTAATGATTCTGTCTGGGGTTTACTCAATGAGTTGGTCGTAACCTATCGTGCAGAGAAGTTGAGAGCCTATAGTTTTGGAACAGACTGCCATCTTCCACCATCCTGCTCTTCCATTCATATTTGTCTCTTCTTTTTTTAAACAAACAAACTGGTTTCTCTAATTTCCCTGTGAAACTACATCACTGTAGTTGCAAGAACTATCTCTCCTCCCCTGCAGACTGGGCACCATAAATGTGAACGACTATTGGAACTATAAGAAGTCCCAAATTATAGTTGTGAAGCCTCCTCTTCCTAGTAAAAAACAAACAAACAAACCCCCCAAAAACCCATAACCCCAAACTTATTTTCAAGGTGATCACTGAAACTTTTTTTTTTAGAATGAAAAGTTCATAAAGCAATGAATTATTCAGTAAGGTTTATTTTTGTCTCTGATTATATGTCAGATATTTTGTCTTCAGTAGTCGGGTCTCTGCTTAGAGTTATGTCTTTACTACTTCTGTGGTTTGTTGTAGTTTTTTAAAAGGAAAAAGAAGATGCTTGAAAATACATGTATTTTCTAGGTGTAAACCCAAATGATTTATAAGTTGATGAGACAAACCTAATGACAAGGAGTGTATTTAGCTCTGTGACCAAAAGATTATAATTTTTATATTTTTTTTAAATAAACATTTTTACATAGGAAAAGCAGCATAGACTTCATCCTTATGGGCCAGGGTAACTTACATGACAACTTGTTAAATCGATTTTATGCTTCTTTTAGATCTGCTATTCAATTTTTTAAAGTGCAGATACCATGGCAACCCCCTCTCTCATATGGAACGTATGCTGCTTTAGAGATAAAGAGCAAGTACATGCAAAGATGGAACAGGATGACATGTAAACTTTTTTTTATATTCACACTTTGGATGAAAAATATGCTGCACAAACATCTTTTCTCTCAGCTGCAAATATTTTATTAAGCAATCACATTTTGTAGAATGCAATTAATTAATATTTATCTTGTTTCATAAATAATAGAGAAGGAAATTGCGCTCTGCTTTTCTGATGTGTATGTTCATGTATGTTTATATATGCATATACATATACATAACCAAGGAAATATTCATATCTCTACATTTGTTTTAGTGTATAATAAGTCCTTAAAGACTGATGCTAACATATTTTTACTGATTTTCTTACCATTTATTAATGCTAAGGATGCAGCACAGTTTATTGGTTTTGTTTGGATTTTATAAAGGAGCTGCATAGCTGCCAGAACTAATTACTTTTAAAAGAAAAAGCAAAACACAGCTGAAGTATCCATTCTGAGGAAAAGCAGGAGGTCCTATATGTACATGGTTATCATGACAGTTATTTAAATAGTCTGGATCAGAATTTTCCAAAGCAGGATACTGAATTGGACTCCTGAGCTTTCTAAATAATTGCCTTGAGAGGAGTCTGCTGGGGTGAAGCATTTTTTGAAATCTGGTCTCTCATTTGAGTTGCTTTAGAAAGAGTTGGATCTAGGTCATGAAGATATTGTTTTTATCCAAAACGAGACAATTGATCAAGGAACCTGCCATTTCTTATCATCCAACCCCAGTTTCCTTCTGTATTCCATTTTAATCATACCTTGGTTAGAGATAAGAGATACTTGAAATTACAGCATCTTGCTGCTCTTTTTATTTCTGTATTCAAGCTTCATTCTGTGATTAAAGACCTTAAATATTAATAATGTGTCTACCAATACAAGCTTCACACTAATTTCGGGTTCCTGAATGAGTTAGTTGAAGAAAGAAATCAATTTTTTTTATTTTTATTTAAAAGCACACTAATCTGAAACAGTTGATGTTCTGAACCTTGCTGTTCCCACCCATAAACTCCAACAAACTACTCACTTATGTGATCTTGTTGATTATACAGATAGCTTTCACGTGCTTGGAGCACTGGAGAAAGTCAGGGTGTATGGTCCTTTGTGACTTTACCAGGTTAAACTTCCTGGCATTTGAGTATTTTTTAAAATGTCCTTATTTAAACTAATCAAACACCCATGCATCGTCTGTCTCATATTTAAAGACTTGATTTTGCTGCATTTTGGGCACATGCACTACTGTTAGGCTGTCTGTTTTCTGGTCACTGTTTTCACCTACTGGCATTAAGTTTTGCCAGCTTACACTTCTTTTTTTGCAAGCTTTAATAGCTTTGAAAATTTAGTTTGTTTTTGATAACCTTGCAAAAGTCCAAAACCTGTATATCAAATATGCCTGTGTCTGCAAATCTCACGGGAAAAGACTTTCATAAGAGACTGACTGCAAATAATAAATGGAAATGCAGGCTCTTCTTCCTTTTTCTTCACACTTTTCTACTGGCAGTGTCTGAACCAATTCCCATTAATACAGGGAATCCCATTGATGGTATTAGGATGTACGCCAGTCATCTAAGCATCACAGGAATTCACAGTGGAAACACCAAAAATAATGAAAATTGCTATTAAAAAGTTAATTCTGCATATTTGAATTATAAATAAATTTCTGTTCACATTTAGGGGGATTGGATACTGGAGTTCATGTTCACTATGGTTTCCCTTTGTTGAAATCAATTTGCCTGTACCAACCACTTATGCTTTAACAAGAAAGTAATGTGATGGTGAGAAAAAGCATGGCATACTGGGATGTTCCTCTGAGTGCTATTCCCTGAGGCAGCTGCTGGAGAGTATTGAAGGGAGGCTAAATCAACATTGCCTCCTTTTTCCCTTATTTTTTTTTTTTTTTTCCCAGAGACCAAATGTGTAACCTCTGTGATGCAAATTATATTTAAGCAGCTCTGGGGACTGAATATGGATTGGTGCTTTGGTGAGCCCGGGTCTGTTTGCGTGGCCACAGCACAGTTTGTCTGCATGTTACAAGGCCAGCTGTGATACATATTATTTGTATATAAATAAGACAATGAGTTAATTTTGTAATTCTTTATGACAGATCTGAATTAATTTATTCTTTCTTTTAGTTTAGCTTTTATGAAATGATGACTTTCAAAGTGGGGTAGCATTGTTGAAAACCAAGATAACTGAAAAGTGTATTACCCGACTCAGTCTAATAAATGCATTCTGAAGGGTTAACTTCAGTCAAAATACATTCATTAAAATACACTCCAAACGAACACATTTATAAATGCAGATAGTGCATCTTGTAGCTTCCCAGCTCTGAGTTCATCACTGACTAGAAATATTTAAAAGTATGTTTTACAAATGCTTTCAAATAATGATACCTTCAGGACAATAAATGAATTACAAAAATCTGAAGGTCTCAAAGGTCTGTTAGGTATCAGTAATTATTATGAGCAAATTTTGTAATGCAGCATTAGGAATGCTAAGTAGACGGTAAATGGTATGGTAAACATATTTTTTTATTTCTTCACTGTAGGAAATTAAGGTATATAGAGAGACTGGAAGATATATTTCTATTCTACTTAAAAAAAAAAAAAATTTTGGTGGCTTTAATTTTCACTTGTGGAAAACAGTCTTGTTACAGTTATTGCATATATTCAAAAAACCCCAAACAAACAGATTTAAAATATTTTCCCAAATTAAGTTTCTTGTTATTTTATTTAATAGCTATTTCCCTGACAGCATTTTATTAATTGCAGTTGTTTTTGGCCTATTTTTTTATTTGTACTTAAAGAATTTATTTATGCATTGGAAAAACTCTTTCTCAAATTACATCTTTGTTTCCTCCTCCCAGCTTCAGTTTTGAGGCAAACAATTCAAAGCATAGGTTTCAAGTAAAAAAACACTTCAGCAAATTGCCTGATGGGCTTGGCTTATTTTCATCTTGGCACTCCTACTAAACATCATATGATTATACTTTATTTTGAGGAAAGACACATAAGTAAAAAAGAACACTCAACAAACAAAAACCCCACCACCATCAGAAACGTTGTTGAAGAAGTTTTGTATTAAGGTGTACACATCACATAAAGTAGTGCAATTTTTTCCCTTTACTTCACTGAGGCTTTAGGGAAAGGGGAAGGTGGGGAGGGGGAGAGAGGAGGTGGTAAAAAAAGGAATCAGCTCTTAGCGTGAATGTCAGATTTTCTCTTTACCAGACTTTGTCTTTACCAAAGAAAGATAATTTTGTTAGAACTTGCCAAATGAAAGGTTCTTAAATTCCTTTTTTTGCTTCCATTGCATATTCTGTAAGAGCTAATTCTCAGTATTACTAATTAAAGAATATCCTTAATACATTCAATTTGAATGTTTTTTTTAGTCTATTAAATGTAAAATGTTTTAATTGAAAATGGAACATGCCAATAACAATAATTTAATTGTCCAACACTATTTTTAATAGCTGTAAAAAAAGTCAATTTGAAATATATCTTTGTCCAAGATAAGCATTATTTTAAAATAAAAATATTAATAAGTCTCTGATACAGAAAATAAGCATGAAAAATCTTCAAAAAATTGTGCAGGTTCCCATTAACTGTCATTTAAATGTTGTCAATCAAATCTGTTTGCATCTGGTACTGATGCCATGTGAAATTTATTTATTTAAACTTTCAGTCACACATGGAAAGTTTTGCAGATGGTGTCTTTTCTCATCTGTTTTTTTCCAGTTTCCCCCCCAAACTCCAGTTCTTACTCTCTCGACCCCCCAATTTGATTCCTCCTTCTTGTAAAAAAATAGATCTAATCAGTAGCATGTTAAACAAGGGGGGATCTTTTATGTATTCTGTGTTAGGACAAGGAAAGCATCGCTGTAGATCACTAGAATAAACAACTCAGGCTGATTCAATTACAATGCCTGGGCCAGGCTTTTATCTGCTGGTGACATCATTTCAATCAAAATGTAAAATAATACAATCCAATAGATGCAAGAGGGAGAGATAGGACACAGACTGCTGCACTTAGTCATTTAATAAAAAAAAGTGGAAGAAAGCTTTTTCTGACAGGCTGCTAGGACTTCCATTTCCAAAACTCTATTACCTTGTATAATAGTATTCAAAAGAATTGAATGCAGGAAATTGTCTATTACTTTTTTTTAGTAGAAGCTGTTATGTAGGAAACAGCCTACTGCACTGTTTTTTCTTTGTTCCTTTAATTAACAAAAGCATGAAATCCTTCTATTGGCAAGCACTTGTTCCAAAGCTTCTGTTGCCTTCTGTTTTTATTGAAAAGGTGCTGGGTTTTAATTTTCTTTTCTTTGAATGTATTTTTTTTTATACACTAAAAAAGTAATTTTTTTCAAGTCACTGTAATCTAAAGTCTATCAGTCACCTTAATGGGTTAGGAGAGGGTAGAATGCAGATACATTTCCATAGTCATGGAACATTTTTTGTAAGAAAGTTTCACGCTTGAAGAGTGAGGGAGAGTCGGATTGTAACCACAAAAAGTCTAGTGCCAGTCTTCTGACTGTGTCGCTTGCCAGCTGGAATTTGCTTTCATTACTTAATTTATTATGATAGAAAAAAGATAAATTGATACATATCAATTTGATAGATGCATGCTGCAAAGAAGCATATTCTTTCTTCAGGCCATATCCTTGATCCTGTAAGATTGTCTGTGACAGCATAGGATGGGACTTTGTAAATATCATCAGTCTGGCCATCCTACACAATTCTGTTAAATTTTACCAGGCAGTAGACCTGATTCCAATGAGGTGTGGTTTCACTGACTTCTATGTTCATATATATAATATACCAGAAAGCTGATACAAAGTGTAGAACCCTAATGTACCTTTGGAGAAAATTATTTCAATGACTTTAATGATTAATTACATATATAATTCAGGTTCACTGCTATTAGGTTCATGAAGGTCTTAGTAACTTTATTTAATAATAACTTCTAAAGCTAAATTGTGATATTGGGTAATGAACAGGATCTTGCCGAGGGCAAACAATGGCTACTACGGCAGTCACTGAAGCACTCTTCCCACTATGCTTACCATTTCAGGGTGCATTATGAAGTAGCAAATTGAGTCAAATGGCTAACTGCAATTACTGTCCAAGGAGATGTAACTCCTTAAATTAATTTTATTAACATTTTCTTTAGTAATGCAATGATTTCTTCTTCTTTCGCAGTTACCAGTAGCAAATAGACCTCAAGAGATCTGAAGTCTTTGGTAGTCTTGAAAGATGTTGGCTTAATGTCTTTTGCTAAGAGATTTCTACTGTTCTGAATGGCATTATTATTCCAAGCATGTGGTAAGCTTTTTCTGGTGATTTCTGAAAAGGATAAATATGAGGATGAAATAATAAACTACTGTATTGGGAATGAACTAGCAACAGCTGAATCGCTGAGTAATTTTAATTCCCCCTTTTACATCCATAAGGTGTGTTTTATAATGTTTCAAATTCATATTTGAAATATCATTTTTTAGGGTTTCTATGATGCTTACCAGCATTATTCTGCTGTTGCAGTGGGCTTAGACCATAACAGGCTGGCATCATGGTCAGGAGCGGAAGACCCGTGTTAGACACACAGCACCTGAATGAACACAGACCACTAGTCGTAACAGGGATATTTATAAACATGTAATCTAGTTATTTAAGCTGTCTGTCTGACTGTCTGTCTATCCATCCATCCATCCATCCATCCATCCATCCATCCATCCATCCATCCAATGAAGAGATAAGAACTCAAAGAATAAAGGCTACTTAAAGCTGGATGTTGGGCTATGGCATATGGACTATTACTGGCCCTATAATTTGGGTAGACATACCAGACATTTGTCAGAGATTCATTGAGTTTTCTTCTTAGTTCAGGTGAAACCCACCTTAAAGCACAGTTTTAACCTAAAAAATACACATATGTCAAATTCCATGAGTCAGAACTAGATCTTTCCCTATGATATCTGCCATATTCAACCACATGTTGCTTCTTTGATCTTACACGGGCATGAAAGTTCTCAGTCTGAGAATCCCATAGCTATCCTGACCAAAGTCCTCACTTAAACATATGTAGTTGAGACCCTTGACAGTAATTTTTCTTCATAAGAACATAAGCCAAGAAGGATAACAAATGGCAGAATTTAACAACTGAAATTCAGAACTGGCCTACTGTAAAATGTTTTTGTGAATTAATAGGATTCACAGGATACAATCTGCTCTGGATGAAAACAGAATGTCTCATATGCCATTACGGTTGAGCAATGTTGGCTTTTTGGAAATATGTTTTCAGTACGCGTGGATTTCAGTTTATAATGAAAAAAAAAAAACGTTTTCTTAGAATTTCCAAAAACCCTAATACATTAGGCACACAAGTTTAAAAAAGGAGATAAGGCAGTACTTGTTAGTCCTGATTCTTCAGATCGTCTAATAGAACCAAGGAATACAGAGGTTTCCTTCTCTGCTAGACACTTCTCTCTGTTCTCCTGCTGTGCTACTATGCTTTCCACTACCCAATCTCTGCCCAGCTCTAAAAGCTTTAGCCACATTTTCCAATCCCACTTGGTTTACCCCTTCCTCCCTGGGGTCAGCTCTTGATTTACTGCTTTTAGCCTCATGTTTTCATTCTCCTGCAATTTCTTGACTCCCCAAGCTCTGTTCCATTTGAATTACAGGTATATTCTTTCCTGAAGTCTGAAGGTTATGGAGTCCTGTCCTAGCTGGAGGTTGTTTCTAGGTCTAGCCAGAAATGACAGCTTCTATTTTTTTTTTTTTTTATTTTTAATAGGATTACTTTTCCATGCTTTGAAAATACTTGAAGTAGCTCATATAACTTTAAAGACTAAACACTGTAAGAAACACTATTTTATCTGAGAGAACTTAGGCAGGCTTGAAGTATTTTCATAGTTCTGTTTAAATATATCTGATGGAACAAAATATAGAAAAAATTAACTGTTAGCTTTGCATCTTTTTATTTATTTACTTGTTTTTAAATTATAACAAAAAACTGTGCCAAAATAGCAAAACTCTGACTGTAGCTAAAGGCAAACTGAACATCAAATCTACTTACCTATATCTTGTTTAGTCTTGGTATTCCTGTATCTTTCAGTGCAGGATGATGTGCAGTCTTCATGTGTAATAGGATGTTCAAAATGCATCAGCCTTTTCTCAACATTTGCCTTTTGGAAGTAGTTTTGCGAAGTGTTAGACATATGTAAGTAGGGAACAGGCAGGAGCAGGATTTGTTTTTTTCTTTATAGCTTTCACACTGCACATTTAATCTGCATGTAAATTAGGGTAGATTATATTATGTAATGTTTTTGGAGGTTATATGGTTCCAATTGTTGGCCCTCCATTTCACCATTATCTTAACCTAAGTCATATTTCATTTCACATGCACGTTTGGTGAGCAGGTGTGTGAGCAGGTCAGAGAGATTTATCAGAGACAGATTATACTTTATACTGAGAGCATCTTCTGACCTGCTGTTCCTGCTATATGAAGTGTGCATATTAGACCTGTACATGGAAGTATGTATTGGTCTGTTTAATGTGGACACTGTAATTAATGATGTTTATGTAAAACTTTGTGCTATCAATACATAAATGGACTTATGCATCTACAGGGAGGCTTAATATGAATTTAAGCTTGTGGATCCCAATTTGAGACCGTAAACTGTGGCTCATCTGGTATATATTGGCTCTCAGGCATCTTGGCTTCTTTTACTTCACCAGGATTGTCTCAGCCTTGATCCCTCAGAGCAGTTTAGACCATCTGGAAGCAAGAAAATAGATTTTCTATCAAAATCTAAATCCTTTAAAAATCTGAGTCCAGGAAATGTTTGGAGACTTTACTGGATAGTGATAGCTGGGATGGAGCTCTTCTGAAAACACAGGGGCAGCTGATAACTTCCTTGCGAATTTGGCTGGAGAAGTGCATATTTAGCAAAGCACTTTCTGAACATGCTCAGGTCATCAGAATGTCAGATTGAAAGGGCTTCATTGATGATGGGACTATCTCTAGACACAGGCAAAGCAAGCAGTTGACTAGACCAGCAGCATGGCAGTAACTGGGTTGGCTGCTGTTGCTGCTGCTACAGAAAGGCTAAGAATGTGTGGGCCAGCCACTGCTTCTGGGAAGGATCCATACACAGACAGCACTGCTATGTCTCTCATCAGTGCAGCGATGCTTTACTGTGTCATGGTGCTACTCCTCCTCCCTGTGCTTTCTTTACACATGGCAGGAATGTTCTACTTCCATGGTAGTGTTCAAAAGGCAAAATTCAATTTTGCTGTCATTACTAAGAAGTCTGAATCAGCTCCAACTACCTAAAGACTTCAAGTCAGTATCTCCTACAATGCTGTCTTCCGAGGGGCTGAGCTGGAATCGCTTTTCTCTCTTCATATTCAAACTGCACCACTGTGCATAGAGTAGTTGGAGTGAGAGAAATTTTACAGTCTAGTGGTTATAGTATTCACCTGTGAGGGAAAGCTGGGGGATCCATTTGTTGTGTAAAGGACTGCTTATTAAGTGGTCAAAGGAAACAAAAAAACAAAGGAAAGAGGAGATAAAATGAAAGAGATAATAACACAACAGCAAAAGAGCTCAGAATGAAAGCAGAACTTGATTCAGGAAATTCTCTTGAATTGGTTACTTTTTTAAAATTTACTATGAAAAGGCAGCTTTAAAGAGATTTTGACTGTAACGCATTCTCTTCCTGTGTTCCACATTCATAAATTTCTTACAAAGACAACAGGTCTTAAATATACATTCTTCCTTTTCAAAGCTGTTCCAGATGGGAAATGGCATAGTTTAGAAAGGAGCTGGATCAATAATCTTCCTAAGTAGAAAAATACCTAGGCAAACAACCGCTTTTTGTAAGTGGTTCTCTGAGTCACTGAAGCTGCACAGTTTTAGAACATGATCTTGTGTTCAGCGCTTTAGCAGGAAGCTTGGATAAAACACTGCCGAGCCTGTGGGTTGTTGTTAACATAGGGAAAAGGCACTGTGGTAGCAATGGAAGCATCTGTTATTGTTGTATTTGTATTTATATAGACACATTTGAAGTGTATATACCAATGTTTAATAAATAACTTGTGACATGAATTTCCAGTATGTTGAGATTATTTAAATTATTTTAAACAGGATCCAGGTAAATACTTAAAATTTTAAAATGTAACATGTAGAAAATTGATATTAAGGTGACTTTGACTTGGTAAGACTAAGGCCAGAATTATCAATAATGGCATGACTAATGGACTTTTATCCTACCTTTCCACATATGGAGAGATCCACAAGCACCACAAAATAAACTGCTTGCCGTTTTATCTGCTGGTGCTGTTAAAGGGAACTGAAACCCTGCATGAAACTGGATCTGTCCCTTGGTAGTGATTCCATGTAAGTAAGGCATGTCATTTATCAATGTGCCAATAACATTATTTTTGTGATATTTTTTCCTCCCAGAATTCTGCATTGATAAAAGACTTCTTCAGCCAATAATCTTGCTTAATATTGTATCATAGAATAAAGCTGCTGCTGCTTTACCCTCCACTACTTGCTTTGTACAGCTGGGAATACTGGAACAGTGCAGGGGAGAATTAACCATTTTCTTGACTGAATTAAACTTGTTTGTTAAAGGACATGCTACTAAGCATATATTATACACGCTGAAAGCAAAATGTAGTTTCTGTTTTGTAGACTGTCTTAGGAGAAGAAAGTCCTCAACTGTAACTCCCGATTCACAGATGGACTCAAATTTTCTTAAAAGTAAATGAATCGTAGAATTCTAGAATATCAGTTTGGAAGGGACCTTAAGCATCATCTGGTCCAATGTTTCTTGGCAAAAAAAGTGTCTAGACAGGATAGCCCAGCACCATGTCCAGCCAGATCTTAAAAGTGTCCACCACTTTCCAGGGAAGATAATTCCTATCTGTTCTTACTGTGAACAATTTTCCTCGTGTCCAGTCAGAATATTCCAAAGAGTAACTTGTATCCAAATGTGAGATTGCTGATTCAGCTTTGGCCAGCAGATGGGCCTGAGTTAAAAAGGTTAATTTAAGTCAATTTAGATTCCATATTCTTACTTTGTTTCACCATAACAATACTCTATTGCTGATTGTAATCAATTATATATATATGAGCATTCTAAGACTTGATTTAGACCCACAGGTTTGGGGTTTTTTTTACATGTTTTTCTTAGTGAAGACAATGAAGGCAAGCTGCCTTTGCTCATTCCGCTTCACTGAAGCTGCTTAAGAAAATGAAATACAACAAATCTATTTGGGATTATGTTAAAAATCATCTCTGCTTTTAATATTAACCAGATTTTTTACTGCTAAGTTTTGCTGGCAAATCTCTGAAAGTTTCAGCTTGCGACTTATCCGGATCACTTAAATCTACAACACTGGCTTTGCAGTTTTGCAAGAACATCTGTTTTGATTTCCAATGCTATCTTTTTGAGTCCTAGAACACTCTTCTTCAGTGTTTTAGATTTTTTAAGAATCTTAAAGGGCCTTATTTTTAACTCCAAAACTAAATGAAAACCAGGAGGAGATACCTCAATATATTTCTTGTGCTAGTATTTTCACTGACTGTATTGTGTGAATTAACAAGGAAACAGTAACTTTTCTATTACTTCAGTGAAACCTAAAAATACAGTAACATCATGCACTTATTGTGCTGATGTTGGAGCATAGTTTGTACGTATCTTGTAAAATATTAATTAAACTATTAATTAATTGATATCAATATGCCTATTAGCATCCTGATGCTTTTCTTTGATGGTAAGTCAAAGTATTTGACAAGGGATGTATTGGTCTGAATCTAAATTTTTAAAAATTATTTTATCATTTTCAAAATGAAATGCCTGAAAAAGCTGATGTATTGCAACCAGATGGTGACTATCAGGTAGAGTTAGACATCTGTTCCTTAAATTGGTTCATCTTTCTAAACACAAGTGTTAATAGAGGTATTGTGTACATCTGCACAATGGAAACCAAAACAAGTTTAAATCCTGGTTATCACTAAAAATTGAAACAAGTGCTCCAACGGGAAAAATGGCTTACTAGGTGCTTAACTGTGTTCTCACAAGCATCTTAGCTTAGAAGAAAAAAATGATCACCTGGTACTTAATATCAGTTCCAAATAACTACTCCTTCAACATGATATTTTATACTTCAGATAATTTATATACATTAATTTCTTAGTCCGTGTTCATACAGATGTCTTCACTCTACTGGCTAAACCTTTGCCCTCTCATGCACATCTCTTGTGTGCTAACACAAATACAGTGCTATTGTTGATATTGTTGTATTCCAACCTTCTATCAAATTGTCTACTGAAATAAGTTTGTGACTTTTTCTGTACATATTCCAACCTAAAAAATAATTGCCTGATACCAGTTTGGTGTGTAGTGCCCTAAAACCTCAAAGGTATTTATGGGTAAAAAGGAAGTTAGTGTATGCATTTGTACATTTACTAATGAATTTTCTAATAATGTAGACTATGAAGTAGTCTTTACCTTACTTGCACTGTTAGGTACTATGATGTTATTATTATTTATTAAGTACACCTCATGAAAAATAAGTGATTTATTTAGTTTTCAGTTGTTTTGTTTCTCCTAAATGTTTTTCCATTTTTTTTTCTTTTTTTTCTCCAACATAGATTAATTTTCAGACAACAATAACAACAACAAAAGGAAACAAAAGGTGAATAAGATCTTTTTCTTCCCCTAAAGTATAGAAACAAAATGTTTTGGCAAACCCAGAAATTAATACCTTAAAATGTTAGCATGAAAAAAAGTTGTGATTTTAATGAATCTTTTTCACCCTTTTCTAACAGTAGCATTTGCCAGATTTTCCTAGATCTTATGAAAAACTTTGTTCCTGAGAGTTCCTTTTTATGGGAAAAATATTTATATATTTTTAAATACTTTCCTAGCTCTAATTCCAAGAGTCCAAAATTATATATTTTTCTTTAGCTAGTATCAGATACTACAAATGGCACTGGGAGCTGATGATTGTGGAAATTATTATGATAAATATTAACACTTTTTTAATGTAAAGCATTCACGTAGCAATTTGATAGTTTTAAAATATAAGCTGTTATTGCCTACTGCCATATTTGAAAGGATAGTCATTATTTTTGATGTCATGTATTTGCTATTTCCTACTCATAGTGCACATTTGTTTGTACATTTAAGTCACAAGATGTAACTGTTCACTTTCTAGTGAGGAAAAAACCCAATCAAGTTAATGAAGTGCAAATAATGAGTAATTTTTTTGTTGTTGAATCTATGGAATTTTCAGAATGTGCATGAAAACTTGTGGAACTCATGAATGATTCTTAAAAAAAACCAACCCTCTCTGAATTGCATGAATTTGTCATTTTATTATTCCAGTATTTTCTAAACTGTCCTTTTCTGATTTACCAGCTCATGATAGTCATGTGGGTATCGTAATGCACATTATGAATCTTTTTTAACATCAGGTGGGTAACATTTGAACATAATGTTAACATTTGAACATAATGTTAAATATATTATTTAACATAATGTATTAAATAATTATTTATGTAATTCAGTGACCACTCCATAATTCTGTCCTCTTCCACTAGCTTTTAATTGTGCTCTGCTGCTCTTGTATTAAAATCTTTCACATTATGTCTCTCTTATTGAGGTTAGTATTTATTTATATGACTAACTGCAAGGATGGATGTGAAAAATGAAAAAGAAAGGTGGGATAGTGTTTTCCTCTTCTGTCTCTCTCTTTCTCTCTCTCTCTCTCTCACTCTCCCCCTCTTTTCTAAACAAGCTAAGAGTTTTTATAATTCATCACCTGGCTGACAGATGAGTTCTGCTGGAGAATATTAGAAAATGTCTCAAATCTCATATATATGCTAATGGTATGCTGAGACTGGTTGGTGGTATGCTGGAGTTTTTAATCTGTCTCGACCAGTGTGGAAAGTGGAGGAGACAAGTCATTGCACTCGACAATTTATGATCAAACAACTGAATTGTAAAGGAAGAAGGACATGCAGAAAAGGAGAGTAATTTTCTGATTTAACAGCGTTGTTACTACAAATAAAGAAATCTTGATTTTGACTGCACTCGACATTAAATGAGTTTCCTGTGCCCCGCTCTGAATTTTTCATTTTCAGATTTGTATAAAGCACCCTGCTTAGATACAAGTGACAGATAAGGAGACGACTGCATATGGAAATCAAATGTGTATAATAAAGCCATCTTCTGTTTATTAAATAAACACATGTAGATGACTTCCGTGGAGAATGCACTGATAATTCTTCATTGTGTTCTAGTTTTTTTGCAAGTCACAAAGAATCTTATTTAACAACCACGAATGACTAGATGCAAGCTTTTCTGTTTATTACTTTATAACAAACCAGGCAGTCTAATATACTGTATTTACAAACATTTTGTTTTGATTCTTTAGTCCAAGTTTTAGCTGTAACAGTACAATATATTAGTGTCCATGCTATTAGAGTTCTGGAAGCTGCATTGGCGCAGTAGTATTTTTTTGAATATTATGTTTACATGATAGAAATGGTAAAGATTTACCAGCTAATATATGCATTATTGTAAAATGAAACACCAGAAATGAAATATAACATGTAGCACTTTGGTCTTCAGATAAAAAAACATAATAGCATACAACCAAAACTAAGAAAAGACTATGGGGTCTGCAGTCAGCTCGTCAATGATTTCTGATTCAGTGATTTAAAAGTCTTAGTTTCAGAAGTAAAAGCACTTGAAGTTCATCAACGGATATATTTCCAGTTCTATTTGTCACTCTTGATTTTTTTTGCAGATATGACCTTCCTATAATTTATTATAACATACTGCTGTGTTGGGTAACATCATGAATATGGGTTGTTTTCTCCTGAAAGGGTTTTAATATTGCAGCTGAAATGATTGTAGGCATTTTAAAGCAGAGCAAGAGACACTTTTTTCACCTTCTACCTCTGGAGAATTAAGTTCAAATTTAGATTTTGGTTCACATTTCTATTTTGAAAATAAAAAGAGGTGAAGGGGAAATCTAATGAACTATCCTTAGTGAAAATTATTGGACATGTCAGAGGAAGTCTACAGTTGGTAGCTCACTCTGTCTGGGCTGAGAGGGCCATTATATTAAGTCTTCCCCTGTATATATCAATATCAGCAGAAGCCTTAGGAAGGCTTTAGACCGTCAACATTTTCTTCTCAGATTATCACCATCATCATCGTGTACATTTACTCCTCCTTGAACTCTGCTTTGATGTTTTACTCTTGAAAAAGAAAAATATCCCCACTAAACCTACACCCCAAAAGCAAAGTATGCCCACCTCCTGCCACAGGCATTTACTGTTGAATAGGAGGTGAGCTGAGAAATACTGGTTCAGCCTTCCAAAGCACCAGGCGGTTTCTCTGCTTGGGGTAACTGTAATGTGAGCTTTGGCATAAGTGCATCAGAAAATCCACATGGATTTCTTACTATGATTGGAAGTGATTGCTGTGCATGAAAGTGCACAAACAGTTCAAACAAGACTAGATAAGCTGTGTTGCAAAGCCATATGGCTTAGTTTAAACAGCATAAAGAGGAAGTCTTTGATCATGGCCTTTGATCATAGTTAACCCTAAATGAAGTGGTGGGCTAATGTAGGTAAAAAGGTGTCAGAATCAAAGCAACTAGAGGTTGCTATGAGTCTAGTAAAAGAAGGATTTTGGAGAGGGCCCTGGTATGCAGATGGTTTGTTTGATTTTAAATCTAGGGTAAGGAAGAAAAAACGCAGCAACTTGGGCACCAGTGAAGAAGGCCAAAATGATTTTATATGGCAGAAACTATGAAGATGAGTGGATGCAGAAGCTGTAAGGTGTATGTTATCCTTCAGTGAGTTTCTGACAGAATTTACATATGCATGAAGGGTCATCTCATAATGTTCAGGAGAAAAAAAAAGGTATGAGAGCCTGAAATGCAGCTGGAAATGAGGGTAGAATACAGAAATGCATTTGAGGATGACAGACGAGATGAAAGGAAAGAGCATGAATATAGCTGGAGTTGCAGATGGGTTGATTGGCAGATCCCCAGATGAAAAGGAGACCTCTAGAAGTATACAAAAATGATGACAAGGCAGAGGGAAATACTAGTATGTGAAGAAAATCTGTGAAAGGAGTTTGTTCTGTGGAAGGAGGTGCAACAGCTAGAGGAAGAATATTGAACAGCAAGAAAGAAGAGATTGAGTGGATGGTAACAGCAGGGGCTAGCAGCTGAAGAAAAGAACAGACAAGCGGAAAGCAAAAAGGAAGCAAGAAGGACAGAGTTTCGCAAGAAGTTCAGGTTGCTGTGAAAGATGACTTCTTTTTAATAAGAAAAACTAATAGACTGGCCATCAGAGTAGGTCTAGAAAACAGTCTCATGTGAAGTCTATCCAAGCATAATGCTGCGAGGGGTTGGTATGAATGTGAAAGTCATTCTGAAGATGCTGGGGAATAATACTTTTGCTGTCATTCTGTCATAAGAATCCTTCTTGAGTAGCTCAGTGAGAGTTGTGCTAGATGGGGGAAGATGTGCAAAGATCTTTGTTGGAATTCTTCTATCTCCTAGATCTAGAGGGAAAATGTTTGGGAAGATGACATGTATCATCAGGATTGGTGAAAGCACCAATGCAAAGTTTGAGATATTTGCCTGCTGAAGTATCCGGCAAATTAACATTCTTGGATTTTTGTTAAGCTGACTGTTAAGAGAAAAGACAGTAAAAAGGAAGTAAATGCTATGAGGAAAATAGCAAAGCGAGCAGTCAATATTGGAATGCTTAATTTGCATAATGAGATTTAACAGGAAACTACCTCAATAATTCATAGAAACTGTACAACTAAGCTGAGGGAGTCAAACAAAGAGTCGGATGTGAAACAACATTATAAGAAAAGCAAAATGGAATAGCTGTTATCACTAGAGATGAGCTATGCAAGAACCTTAACTGTACAGGAACTGGTACGCTATACATTGTTCTGTAATGGCCTTTAAGAAGTAAGAGGAGAGAGTGCGAGTGAGCTGCAGTCTGAATAGTGATTTCTTTGGGGAGGACAATAAAATACCTTTTGATGTGAACATGTGGAAATCAGAAATTGAGCTCCAGTGTCTTAGAATAATGAAAAACTCTATTGCCCCTCCAGTGAATGAGGTCTTTCTAAGATTTTTTTCTTTTACTTCTCTGATGCAGCCTGAAGTGCAAATGTTTCAGGTAATGGTAACACCCAAAAGCAAAGTAGACTTCTTCAGTAAGTAGCTGTTGAGCTAGCTGTTGAGCTAACAAAAGACAATGTCACTTTAACTTTGGTTTTAGGCAGTAGAGTGTTTAGCAAGGTAGCATACTACTTCCTGCTTTCCATCATCTTCATCCCTTCTAGCTCTTAGCTCGTTGGCTCAGACCAGGACCTAGGGACACTAGCAGCACTTCAATGCCAACTTCAGGCAACTTTCTATCCTGGTTACAGAGGAGGCAGTATCTTTAAAAGGTATTAAAGTAGCAATTTACGAGTCAGGAAGGCTTGATCCGAAAGCTTTTGTAGAAAATTCACAGGACAAAGCAGGTATACAACAGTGTCTTATCAGTAATATGTTTCTAAACCTGAGACCTTTAAGTTGAACTTCTGAATCTGCTTTACAAGGTTATACATTTGGCATAATATGAAGTGAAAAAAGGTACTTTAAAAAGTCTCACCTACATTATTTTAGAAAATATCTTATATTTTTAATATACAGGTTCTCCAAAATTATTTTTTAATGTATTAATGGTAAAAAAGCAAATTGGACAGAGAAATCCCATAACAACAAAGACACACTTTGAATATAAAAATGTGAATTAATGGATGCTGCTTTTTTCCTCCTTTTTCACACAAGAGCTGCCTACACCACTGTGCTTGACTGCCCTTTTATTCTAAAAAGGCAACATCATGAATAAATAAAACTGGGAGTGTGAAACAGCTTAGAGTTGAAATGTGCCCTTCACAGGGTATAACAAAACTTTATTGAACCTCTATGCCTATGAACAATGCCTCATTTCAATTGTGCCAGCAGATGGCACTCTTAATATTAAGTAGCTTTCACAGGAAAATTTAATTTGTTTCTTTTTTTAGTTTGTTTATTAAATATTGGGAGGTACCATCCCATATAATGCTTCTTCCTGAAATGATAAATTGATTTACACAAAACTTCAAATAACCGTATTTATGCTGGTGTGTGTAAACTGATGTTTCTCATACATCCTTTTCTCAGTACATGGATAAAAATAAGAGAAGAAACTCAGTACGGTTGGAAAGTTAGCACTCCTGAGCATTGGAAAAATAAGGTGGAGGAGCAGATTTCTGGGAATGTTTTGCAGCTACTCTGTGTTTCTAGTGATTAGACATTTCCAGGATGAACATTGGATACTTAGCTATGGCTAGCCAGTTAATTCTGGATGTTTGCAGTCTGGCATTGAATACATTTTCCAGTTCCAACAGAGGAGATAAATGCACAGGTATCCTGGGTATAATGCAGCAGAGAAGACTGGGGAAGAAGGAGAAAGTCTGCAGGAGAAATTCAGGACTAAGGCAAGAAGCTGACGGCGGAAGTTACGTTTCTTCTGTCTCCTGCGGTGGGGCTGGGAAGCCCCTTTGTGAAGCTGGTGTGCAGTGGTGTCAAGGATGTGCCTCACCCTGTCTGAGACGAAGACAGAGTGCTTTTTCCTGGGCAGCAAAAGCACCAGAAGCACAGCACCACTCCACCAGCAAAGAGCTGCTTTTCCTCAGATGCTTCCTAGCTCCCTGAAGAGCTGCCACCTCCAGCACTGATAGCTGCACCCACAGCCTCTTGACAGTAGCGTATGTTTACAAAGAGATTTTAGCTGTGGAAAGTAATGTATATTCAATCTGTGAACAGTAATATAAAATCCTGTGTTTTGCAAGTGAAGGGGAAGAAGAAAAACAGGTTCCCATAAGCCATAAAAACTTCTGTAGCTAATAATGTGCTAGGTTACTGTTGGACACAAGACACATAGCCCCTGGGGAAAAATAGAAAGCCTTCAATTTTTCCAGCTACGGCAGAGCCTTCAGCTGAAGTGGAGCCTCTTTTTCTGAGCAAGTGGAAATAGCTTCTGCTGAGCTGGAAAGATACTGTTGATTACTTGCTGTGCTCTTAGATAATCAAGGACACAGTGGAAATACCACATAGCATGTGACCGGCTTTGATTTATCCCAGGAAACCTCTCTGAACCTCAGAATGTGCTGTAAACAGCTGCTTCACAAACTTCAGACAGAAAAACCTCTTCATTTTTTATCTCTTAGTTAACACACACACAAAAAAAGTTTATTGGATGTTGCACAACTGCATCATTTCCGGTCCTTGCATGAAATTAAAACATGAAACAAGGATGACTTCATATAATCTTGTTTCTTGGGTGCAGTCTTTTGCAAGGTTTCAATTACTAACTCAAACCTATTAAAAATATTTGCTCCACTAATCACATTATGTGCTACATTATTTAGTATTCTGGCTATTTCACTTCTCCAACATGGAATTATAGATCTCTTTCTGTCCTCTAGAAGCTTCTGAAAGTTTTTCATTGTTATGCCTTTTTATTTTTCCATAGAGATGTTTATAGCTACTACCCCAATTTCTATGTCCTTAACCTCCACCAGCTTCCTAGTTCTGACAGTTTTTAGGAACGATGTCAAGCCATTTTAAAGATAATTTTTGGCTACCTCTACAACATTTTTTTTTTCTCAATAGAAAATCCCCAAGCATCTAAATAAAAAATTATGATAGCTAATCCCCCCCCTTTTTTTTTTTTTTCCTAACTATACTCACTCTTTTTTTTCTCTGTCTCTTAGTGACTGGAATTATTCTATTCTGCTCTGGTATAAATTAACTGCTATGGATGACAAACTTTGTAACCTGGGAAGCTAAAACCTAAAACTGCTGTATTCAAATGCTCCCTGTACTTCTCCCTTCTCATGACTTCTTCCTATATATAGTGCTGCCTGTTTTTCTTTCTGTTTAACATCTTTGAATTCCCTTGATGGTCTTCATTACACAGCTTGTGTTCAGATACTTTGGGACTTCTTAAATTGCTTATTAGAAGCCTTCTAGCAACATTTACCTTATTGCCTTAAATCTACCAAAAATGCTGTCACATCAAAATAAGCTATTTCACTTACACTTCTGCTTCTGCACAGTCACCTCCAAACCCTTGTATTGACACATTTCCTCTTTACCGAATACAAACCTCCTCCGGCTTGCTGCTTGTTTCTTTCCCTTCATTTCTTTTGGCTGACCTCCCAGCCTCTTTGTCAAGAACGAAGCCTTGCAACTAAGCATTTAACTTCTGGTTTTCATCTGTTGCTCACTCCAGGACTCTTTCCTGTGTCTTCATCCTTCACAGCCACATTCACAGCCTGGCAGCCAAGGTGAGGTGCTGGGAAACTGTGCATTTGAGTAGTGCTGATCAAGGGGACCATGACCCCTTTACTCTCTGCAAACCTCCATTGCTTTTCTTGCTTACTCTTTGACTGTGTTTGCAACTGTTTTTTTAGTATTTGGCTACTACATAACGATGTGCACAAAAGTACTTGTGGAAAAAAAAAGTATAATGAGAATTTCTGTGAGCCCCTACCTTCTATAAATAGGTACAAGCATAAATATTCATCCTTGAAATACTTTTGCTGTCATCTTGGAAGCTTGGAAGGGTGTAGCAGTTGCCCAGATACACAGCAAAAAGGAGACAGATGATATCATAGGATTTTTGTGGAAAATCTAGCAATTATTCATACTTCTGAAGAAAATTGTGGCAGTAATTAAACAACTGAAATAATAATTACCAATATGTATGAAAACACCACATTGGATAAGCTCCAGCCTTAAGATCATTTAGATGCATATATCATTTGTCTGATTGTTCTTTTAACATTTTTGGGGGAAAGGAGGGGAAACTACCACTTTTCCAGTGAAAGTCACTTTGTGTTGTTTTAATGCAGAGTTATTTTCTTAAAAATATATTCACAGTTATTGGTTCTGGTGTGCTCTTCATAGCCTCTGTCCCTCTCCTGAGCACAAACCATCACCCCCATCATTCCTTATCAGTATTTTGCTACATTAAATGCTTATTTTACTATATGCTGATCTTTTTTATTACATGCAACTCATTTAGGGGAACTGCACATGGGAAGGGGGCAAAAATTTTCATAGTATTCTGTGAAGGAAATGAAATCTCCTAACATAGACCCACTTTTTGCCCATAGCATTTCTATGCTGCAATCAAAGATATAGCTGCAAATAATTTACAATGTACTTTGACAAGCTCCAAGCTGGCTTGTATGGATACCAGCAGTGTTTTAAGTAGTACGGCATGGACCCTAGCACCAAGTTCAAGGCAAGAGCATTCATCCAGCTTCTAAACTGGGATGGGGATGGTGTGGTTGCTGTATAAGGTGCTGGTCATGATAGTGATCAGTAATATTTGGGCCAGGTCAAAGACCTGTCTAATCTTTCTTGGGCAGTAGAAAAAACCTGGAGCTTGTATTAAGGAGAAGAAAAACATATAGTGATACTGCCCTTGATTTACCTATCATCTTCTAACATTCACTGGTTTAACTCATTTATGATCCAGGTGTCACATCCAAAGAATCATGTGTTGCAGACCTTGGGTTTAATAAATACCTCTTCATTAAATTCCAGGATTTAGTTGTGCATTGTATTAAAATAAAAATAGTCCATTTGTTTCAGACTTTCAGCATGATTATTATTTCTGATATTCCTAGTTCTTTTGTCAGTGGTAATAATGAATCATGATTCCCTGGTTACCTTGACCAAGACATTCATTATTTTGCAGCTCCTCATTGCATCCTTCTTCAATAGCTTCTTTTGCAGGACAAACCTCTGGTCTAGTTTGTTTTTCCTTGTGTTGCTCCATACCCTTTATAATAATTTTTCTTCTGTCTTTTTTTTTCTGTCTTTTTGCTGTTTAGAGTGTTTTGTGTTAAGGTCAGTTTCTGAAATAAGATGACTAATGCTACATGAGTATTTAAGGTATGAACTAATAAAAAATAATGGTTACTTTCTTTTACTGGTTTTCTTTAATACTTCCTAATAGTGGTTTTGCTTTTTTACCTGCTACACAGCAGTGAACTGATGTTTCCAGATATCCTAAGCTCTCTTTGCAAGTGGTGGTAAACAATATAGAGACCAAAACTGTGTAATATTTCATTAGCCAAAGTGCTAATACTGATTATGTAACTTTAAAATATTAATGCAAAATCTAAATTCACTTCCAGGTGTGACATTTTTAAATAGAGAAACCTTCAGTTACTCTAGAATTCTAACCTCTGGGGGAAAAAAAAGAAAAAGAAAATAAAAAGATTTTCCCATATGCCTCAACGTTACTATTCACAGAACAGATTTCATCTTTTTCAGGTCTAGGAATGAGTTGTGGAGGATGAAAACATTATTTGTGGATAGCTGATACACAAAAGGTCAGTGGATTCCTTGGGTATTTATGTGATGGTAGCAGGATGCTAGCCATCAGACTTTGTGGTTTCATCCTGGAAGTGATTTACTAGTAATAGTCTGTGGTATAGAATGAAAAGGGATGATACTTTTGATTAGTAGAGGAAATTTAAATTAGGTACAGAGAATGAGAATGCATGAACTTCTATCAGTTATTGCAAAACAAGCAGATGCTGTAGAGTAAGCTGATGATGTCAGGTGTGTTCTTACTGTGGTTTAGCTCAGGGTCTCACAACCATTTTTAATTCAGCAACCCAATGTGCTGGGATTTGGAAAAAAACTCACCTTGTTTCATGTTGTTTCTATTTTTCACTTAAACCCATATGTGTGTGTGGTGTTTCATGGGTTGTTTTCATTTAGACTAGTGGCAGTTCTTACACCAAAAGATGAGAAACATCAGTCCCATTTATGAAAAGTGACAGCAAGCTGCAGCATGGTTTTTTGCAATTATTGCACTCCTGATGTTTGTTTTTCAAGATGGGCAAAATGAGTATGGTGCTGCCACTTTAGATGTCAAGGTTCTCTTTCCAGATATGCCTGAATTAATATTATGCAAATGATACCAAAGGAGCAAGATGGCACCTAGCCCCTTTCTTTGGAGGATCCCCAGTCAAACCTGGAGCTAGTTACCTAGCTGTGATGGCTCTCTTTTCTCCTCACCTAAGGCAGGGTGCAGGTGATAGTGACATTGGCTGTCAGTTGCTAGAGGAGGTGGGCTGCTGCTTTTGGTTAGTTCACAGGCTTTTCTTAATGTTTCCTGTGCTGCTATACACCAGATGAGCTTTCACTGAGTTGCTGCTTGCTGTTGCTTAGGGTTTCAGGTGGGCAATACAGCAGTCACAGCTGTTCTCTTCCTCACCCCGCAATGTAGTACATAATTACAAGGACAGGGGAAATCAGGGAAGGGAGGTCTGAAGGCCAAACACTCCCAGTTTGCCCCCTCACAGCTGTGCTGTGGGGTCACTGCTCAGAGACTGCCTCCCACCCATATATTACACACCACTAATTTAAATTACTGTTGTATGCTAGGCAGTTAATGCTTCTTTACACAGAGGGAAATATGAAATAGACAGTACATTATTACTTACTCATAGATCCATACGCAAAAAATTCAGAGAGCTATGCAGATCTTTATTTATATGTGATAATCTATATCATACATACTCACAGATATGCAAATTACAGTTTTACATCAGAAATTCACAGTAAAGCCTCAGGCTGATGTTAATTCCATCATTTAAATAAAGAATTTCCCATTGTTACAGGGGCCTTGGAGTGCTTCTGTGCTCTTTCTATTTACATAGTGATTTTCTCAGCTGAACCAAATATATAGTGATACAGGCAAGTGATACTCTTACCAGTTATATATTGAATTATTCATCATTACATAAGATTTCAACCAATACTGATGAATCGTTTCTCTTCTAAATACCGTTTTTGTTATAAAGCTTCCACTAATTCTGTTCTCTTGCCATTATATATGATTTCTATCTGTTATCTGAGTTGTTTTTCAATCTGGTATTTAAAAAGTACCAGAACTGTCTAAGGGCTATTCAGTGAAACAGACTTTGGAAAGATATACTGTCAAGGGCAGAGTATTGAACAAGGCAGTAAGAGAGAAAAGGAAAACCCAGACAACATAATGATTCAGTTACAGTGATTACACTTGTAGTAAGCATTATTTTCCTGGAGAAATGGATAGATGGCCCACTTCCAGAATAAAAATAGACAGTTCTCATTCTGCATCCCCACAACCTTCTTCCAATGTCTCTCATGTTAAAGCATGTGATGTTTTTTCATGTCCTTTTTAAGAACAGGTCATGAAAGAGGTACTGAGGCTCTTTCATTTGTTCTTGGAGCTATCAATCTAAAATTAAGACAAAACTGTATCTTTGTAACCTGTGTCAGTGGGTAACTTCTGATTTCTAAGCCAGCTGGATTAGGATATTGTTCACGTCATTTTTGTTCAAGGCAGGCACTAGCTAGAGGTGGACAGGTGTCCTGAGTAGTAAGTACATTGCCATTGCTTCCTCATCTTGTTCCTTCATCTTTCTTGTCTTTTATTTGCTTTTCCCCTTGCACACAGAAACAAACAATATTGGTACAAATTGGTCCTCTGATTTAGGGTTTTTTTAGTGTTCTCAAGGTGTATCAGTTATCCTCATGGCCTGGCTCAGTGTCTATCACCTATGGCCTTGCATTTACTCACTTGCAAACCTGTATGTTACATCCTGCTTCATATATAGCATATGACCACCTGAAGAGGCTTCAGACTAGGAAACCATGGATGAAACATGTTGGCATCCTTATTTGAGGCAATGTACTGTCTTCTGACTCTATCAGCTGCTTGCCATTTCTGCTGTCCCTCTGCTGTTTATGCTTGAGAAGCCATAGCAGTAGTGCTATGCAAGTGTCCTCTGTATGCATAGATATCAGCATCTGGGGGGGATCAGATTTTTCAGCTGTTCTTTTAGAACATAAGAGAAAATTGTTGCCAAAGGTATGAGCCTGTATTATAGGTCAGTAGTATTAGCCAGGGATATGGTCACAGCTAGGACTTTGTTGAGAGGAACACAGACATGACCAGTCACACCAGTTAGTGTGGCCTCTTTGCATTCTGAGATCAACAGTAACAGCACCTGAGGCTCTCTGCTGTTGCTACCAGCCACTTGAGCCTGAAAATATACCAGCTTGTGATAATGAAGTTTGCCATGGTTATAATCATATAGAGGCTTCCAAAGCCTTTGCAGTGATTGTATATCAGTATGTGACCTGTCTCGCAGGCAATGAGGGTCTTTCAGTCTTTGTGGACTGTGCAAGTGCAGGGGAAGGAAGATGACTGATGAGATTTTCGTTATTGTATGATGCTTTGATCCCTCACTCTGCCTTCTGTGCTTCTAACAGACATAAGATTCACCACTCTATAATTCTGAGGCCTTGGCAGTAGATAATGAATACAGTATCACATCACGTTATGTGCATGAGTCCTTGATTTTCCACCAGAATCAGACCCTTTTCCTGAAGTGATACTAGGTTGCTTTGATTCAATAGGTGTCATGGCTAGCACTGTGTCCCATAAGCCTGGCTGTGAGGAGAGGATCCCATAGCAAAAGGTCCTGGCAATCCTGTGGAGTTTCCTCTCAGAAAGAAATTATTGTCTCATACTTATCTTGAATCTGGGCACAGAGTTATGCAGCAAGGACAATTAGGACCCTGTAGTTGAGCAGACACTGAGCCACTCTAACAATGCAGACACAGGCACATCACAAAAATTGGGAAAACACCAGGCTAGACTTTTTAGCCATACCTCTAATTGTCACTTGCATCTCCTTTTATAAAGGTGTAGATCCATATGGATCTACCTGTGATACTAATTCCAATATCTAAGCCCATTCTTCAGGAGAATTTACCTCCTTGGATGATGGTAATAGTAAAGCTTTGTTAAAATGCTAGGGCATCATTTTGCTCGGATTGTGAGACACCTTGTTTCTCTGTTATAGATGTGATTTCTGACGTATTGTCGCAACTCAGTTCTCATACATCTGCCACAAAGACTCCTCTACATTTGTGGGGATTTTTTTTCTGCCATACCTCCTGTCTGCACACAGATATATATATATCTATATTGATATATATATAAATATATATATATATCTGTGTGTGTACAAAATACCATTAAGTACAAGTAGTAGTCCACAGATATAAACGCGAACACTCTGAGAGAGGCAATATGCAATTATCAAATCTGTTGGTTTTCCCCTTTGGAATTATAAATTCTGTTAATGCAATAATATGCAAAAAGAATCAGAAAGGAAGTTGTAGTAGTAGTAGTACTTCATGAAATATTTTGTCTCCTAAAACTACAGAAAACTAATCAGTAGCATTAAAAAATATTACTAACTGCAAGTATAAGAAATAGTAATATGATTTAATGGGAGAAGCTTGATTTTATTTTTGGTAAATGTTATCTGATTTGAGGGACCTTCATTTAAGAGGACTCAATTTGAAGACTGCAGTCAGTCACACTTTCTGAAAAGGTGTGTATTGAATGACACAAGAATATACAAAACTAGATCTGAATATGAATTTATGCAGGGATGCTCAGTTTGAATGTTATCCTCAGTAGTGAATTTGAATTGCTCTTCTGCTTTATTATCTAGATTTCATTTAATGCAGAAAAAGAAAATATTTGGACTAAAATGTGTGCTCCTAATTTATGATTTTAGAGCATGATGCTACTGCTTTTGACAAAGAGGTTTCTAAAGACGGTTTATATAAGAACTATTTTTTTGTTTCAGAATAGACATTTTCTTTTCTCAGAGGATTTATTTTAGAGTAGATTTAGAACACATCACACATTCCTTTCTGATTTTAGTCAATAAAGTTATCATGTAATTATCATCAACTAGTATTTAATAATTAATTCTTACCTCTAGGGCTGTCTGTGGACAAAGTATGATATCTCATCTGAAAGCAGTGGCTGAATTTGTCAGTGAGGTATGGTGGCAGATAATCAGTGTCATCATGAATAATAGAGCTTTCATAATTTTCCCTGCATTTAGAAACCATTTCTCTACTTGTACATGACCAAAATGCCTCCAGCTCAAGATTTCACTGTACTTTTTCCATAGGGTCTGAAATTCAGAGTAAAAAGCTACCTCTACACAGCCTTTAAAACAGTTGGAAGCTTATGCATAACTAACTTTGGACACTATCAAATGTGGCCAGCATTTTCTGCATTTGCAGTCATCTGAGGGGTGGACTTGGGTGCAGGTAATTGCACCTCAGTAGAGGCATCCTGCAATGGTCAGAGCAATCTCACTACCACACAATGCTGGCACTCAGTTGATAATTCTCAGGTAGCAGCACAACAAGCAGCAGGTACACAGCAGAGGAGGATAAAACCAGTTTCAAATCTCTCTCTTTTTACATGGACATATCCAGCAAGTGAGTCTAGCCTAGCCTTCTGCCCACAGCTGCGTCCTTTGGTGTTAGGATGCGATTCCTTTGGGAAGCTGAGGAAGGATGCAGGGGGTACTGTGTGAAGTACTGTCAAGGTCTGTCACACTCCCTGCTGTCACAGGCACTTTGAGGGAAAAGAGCTTGGTTCTAGCTGTGCTATTTTCCCATAGTCTGCTGCAAGGGTTGTTTTTTTTCTAAAGAATACTGAAAGGAAATGACTGCACATTAAACCATGGCCTCCACCTCCTGGTACAGCCAAAAGGGCCTGCATTTTATTTTATGACAATTGGCTCTTATATAACTGAAGATTTATCTAGGTTATCCGGCTGCTCAAAGGCATTGCAGAAGAATGTGGGGCATATTAGGGACTCCAGTTTGAAGGGGAGACAGCAGTAGCAGGAAAGCAGAAATATAAGAGGTGTTGTGCACAGATAACGGGGATTCTACTGTTCAGCTTAAGGGGCAACTTCTTATGTCACTTTGTGCCTTGCCTTTGAACTTTACCCTTTGCACTCCTGGATGGAATCTCAGAGATACTGAAGGACAAATGCAAAAAGGAGGCTAGGTTTTCATATTGTTTCTTGTGTTGAGGAGAAAAAAGATAATCTTGTTCAGATCTCAGGACAAAGGAACATTTAAAGAGTATGGACCTTCTATTCTGAGTGCCTGGGCCTGCCTGTGGGCATTGGGAAAGACAGCTCAATTCATGCTTATGCCAGCCCAAGACTTGCATGTCAAGGCTTGTGTTGAAGCTGCCCACATTTGTGTGCAGATGTCATAAAATATCTGTCCTTTGTCACCGAATTTTGGATGCTATAAATAGTGAAACGTGGAAAGTCACCATCCTTACGCAGATTGGATACAGCTCAGTAGACTTCATTGAACCTTCTATCCAAGGTCCAGCATATCTGTCTCAGAGGTCTATCCTGTGTGGTTCATTTGGCCACCTGAATTTCAGCTTGACCGTGCAGGAGTATTGGACTTTGTTATATATGGACTTATATATAGAGCTGTGGTCCTTGATTGTTTGAAATAGCCATGTGAATCAGGGTAGTAGATAGCCTGTGACATGAACTGGAATCCTGACTTTTGGAGGCCAGGGTATTCTGAAGAAAGAAAACATCTATTCCCTTCAGCAGATTCTGAGATGTAAGCAAAATGGTGCCACAAAGTCAGTAGGGCAGCTGGTTGTAATACCCATCATTCTCCTAAGTGTAACACAGTCACCCTTCCAACAGTTATGAGATCCATGTGAGGGACAGGTGAATCCTTCCAATTGTGTTTCCACACAGCTGGAAAATTCATGCTGAGTGGAGGTCCACATGACATTGAGATACAGTCACTGAGGACTGTATTGGAGCAAAGTATCTTCAGAGAGGCACAGCAGACCTCAGGCACTGCATATTTCTGGAATTATGGAGTAGAATTATCTATCCCAGACTGGTTGTCCAAGTAGAGGTTACATGCGTCAAAAGAGAAATGACACTTTTCAGATTGGTGTGGCTGTAGAAGGTGCTGGAGGGAACGTATAAACCCTCGTATCAGTGGGCTTGGAATTCTCAGATACCAACTTCACTGATGGTCACCCCATGTCTATGGGACAAAGTGGGACCCTTGCTTGGAGTATGGTCATGCTTCAAGCCACTGTGCGAGGGTTAAAGGTATTAGTAAGGGCCCTGACAAGCATCTGCTTGGCTTCCTGTCAGTTTAGGACAATTCACAGACCAGTGCACACCATGTGTCCTAGCTCACTCCATAACAAAGGCAAGGATCAGCTTATCTGTCAAGACTGCATGCTTCTTATTTCCATGTGTGGCAGAAACAATCTTTATGGGGAAGAAAGATTTGTAAGCCTAGTCCATGTTTGATCTCTCTTCTGCAAACAGTGATTACTTCCACCACATTTAAGTGAAAACATTTTAAAGTTTCATTGTTTAGATATTCTTAAAAATGAAAACAATATGAAACACCATAATCATTAATATGCATTTCCAGACAGAGTCTGCACTTTCCTTTGTATCTGTAGAGTGCCTGTCACAGGGTAAGTTCATGGGGTTTGCTTGTAGCCACAAACTTAATGAGAGCCACAGCAATAATAATGGCAAAATTCAACTAAAGGAAATTGAGGAACAACAGAAAACATTAATAACTTGCTCATTTCTCCATATATCTATGGTTTGGATATGCATTTTTATTCTTTTCTATCTTTTAAATTGAAATAATGTTTTTTATTTTTTTTATGGGACACATTTATACTGATTTCTCCTTTGAGAATGTTTAATAATGTATGTTATTGACCTGCTTGGCAATGAAGGCTACTTGAAAGTGTAGCTTGCCAAATCTTTAAATTCGTGTTTCTATATTACAGCAGTGGAGACTTCAGACATTTAAATATTGGTTTGTTTGTTTGTTTATCTTCATATTGATTAAAGAAAGGTCCATTGATCGCTCTTTGTAAAAGAAAAAAAAAATCCTGAATCATTTTTCACCAAGCCCAGGTAAAAAAGATCATTATTCACTTATAAATAATCTTTGGAGCTTTTCTTATCTTTGTTTGAAACAAACTCTGCAGTCTGTGGAAGGACATAAACTGCAAAACACATACTGTTTCTTCAAACTCTTTTTGTTGTGCAACTTAGGGAGATATCCTAACAGGAAACATGTACTTTATCAGCTCATTTACTGGACTGCTCTTCATTCCAGTATGAGAGTATGTAAATAGTATGGCTATAGCTGCCTGTAAAATTATTCTCAAAAGTAAAAAGAAATACTTCTGAATTGACCCCAGCCTCTTAGGGAAAACAGAGACAGGCTGTGATACCCACCAAGTTTTTTAAAACAGCCTGTAAATTAAAAGGAATCAAAGAAACTCTCAAAGCTATTAGTTAAATTTTAATCTATACCATATTTTATAAATACATGGGATCTAAAGGCTAGAAAGAGCCATTAGATCATATAGATTTATTTCCTGAGCTCAATGATTTATGTTTGACGGAAGCATATCTTCCAGGCAGACTTCCAGACAATGTTTTAGATATATTAAGTAGTGGAGAATCCACCAGTTCCCTTGGTAGTTAGAGTAACTGTAAAAATGTGTATCTTAGTCCTAATATGAATTTTCTTGTCTTCTTCAGCTTCTGGCCGTTGAATCTGTTTTCTTTGCAGGATGAGAAGGCACTTCAGTGCACAGTACTTTCTGGTAGAATATTTATACAACTAAAATTGTCACCTTGATTTTTTTATCTTTTCTTTCTTCTGATTAGCTAAACAGCTTGATTTCTTTGCACATCTCACCACATGGCAATTTCTATAGAATGTGGATCATTTATGTCGCTGCTTTATGTACCCTTTCCATTATTTCAACATCTTTTCAAAAGGAGGTTGCAGTGATTTAACACCACTTTGGTGAAGCTGTGTACAGAAGTAGACTCCTGGCTCCTTTAGGTGTCCCCTGAAGGCATACCCCTCCATTCCCCTTTCCCCCTCATCCTCCCTTTATATGCTCTTTAGCATTGTATTTTATTGGTAGTTCATGTTTGGTTGCTTCTCAGCACAGGCCCCAAGATGCTTCTCAGAATCATTCCTCAGTAGAATATGATGTGTCATTTTGGAGGTTCAACTTCCATGTGTAACTTCCAAAAACAGTACACAGAGCTTTGCATTGTGCCACTTTAAAAGATATTTGGGTTGATAGTTATTGGTAGAATTCTATAGGATTGAACATGAAATAATGATTCCTGAAAAGCCTTCTAGAACACCCCTCAGGTAAAAAGCTGCGCTTGTTGAAACTACCTCTTATCACTTATGCTACCATATTTGTAACATGCTTTTATTTGCTATGTTGTGTAAGTTTAGGACAATGCTAGTTATTTTGTGTCTGTATTGTCTTTGAACTTTGTTTAAAAAAGCTTTTTCTGGTTTTTCAACATGATACTTGTTGAATAGGAGGAAGGGAAAGGGAAGCCTCAGTCTGAGGAGACTTCTCTAGTGGCCCACCTTGAAGACAAACAAAATTAATCACATTCTTTCAGCTGTCTGGCCTGCGTGTGTATTCATAACGTAGCTATTCCAGTGCAGTCAGTTTCAAAATTAGTGGTGACAAATGCACTATCATACAATTAAGATACGTCAGCTCCTTTCAGTCAGCATGCAGCAATGTGCTGAGGGGTTCCACACTCAGTCCCAAGATGCGACTACTCCTGCATCTTCTTTAACATAAAAGAAAATTAATAAGATAATAATGACATGAAAGCTCCGTTCAGATTTATTTGGTGGTAAAAAGCAAAGGCTGTTTTATTGGAGGAAAAAGCCCAAACCAAGCCTCCAAATCCAGAGCCTTTCAAGATCTGTTTTACGAAGAGCCTTAGAGCAGAAGACTTGCTTATCTTGCTGCATATCCAGAGGTAATTTTTCTATTTTAACTAGCAAATTCAACATTTGATGTTCAGAAGATTTCTTTCTAAAACATATTTAGGGCTGAAAGTACTCTGTCTTCTAAAAGCTCACATTTCAGTAAGCAGTGCAAGTTGTTTGAGACCACCATTAGGACAACTATTAGAAGAGAAACAGACTGTTAATGAAAATGGTGTCACTTTTTATGTTCAAGACTATGGTATTTTCTCTGGGAAAATGTATCTCTCTTATACCCCTTCTTCCACCAAAATAAAAAATGGTAGAAACCATCCTGCTTTAAGACAAAGAAATTAGTCTGGAAAACAGTATGTACTGAAGAAGGTAAATCCTGGTCTATCAAGCAGGTAGGCTGGATAATGTAACATTTACATGTTGAGGGTCAAATTCTCTTTATGTTTGCAACAATGCAAATGAGTAATAAACCCCATGAGGTCAGTAACTAACTCTTGGTGCATATGTATATAATGGAGAGTGGAATTTTGATTCAACCATGGCTCGATTAAAGTAAATATTATCCTCTTGACAGAATTGCCAGCATGATAAAATAACAAAATTAATAAATAATAAATCTCAGACAGTATTCTCTTTAAGATAAAAATGAGAAGGAGTGAAACAGTGTGAAAATAACTGGCTCATTCATCTTAGGTTGATCTATAAGCCGTGGCATTTACTGATCTCTACCACAGTGTGCATTCTCAAAGAAAAAAGTAGGCAGTCAAATACATACAACTCTTTCTTTTTTCCTTTTTTTTTTTAATTTCCAGATTTGTTAGGTTTTTTTCCCCTGCTCAGAGAGACTTGAGAATAGAAATGGTTCATCCGCATTATGATACACTTGCCTTTCATAGTACAAGAAAAAGAAATTTTCCTGATCATCCATTTTCTGATTTCTGAGCTATTTCCCCTCCTACTAAATTGCTTAATACTCCCTGTAGCTGGACCTGTGACCTGGAATCTTTATGCAAGATTAATGGGAAAGCAAATGGGAATTAGTATCTGGGCAGGTTGCTGTGCAGCTCTTGCTTTTATCTAGCACTCCACCTGTTTTGTTTTTTTTTTTTTTTTACAATTATGCTTTCATTAGTTTCTGAAGCCAGCGATCCTAAAAGACCTTCCCATTTCTTCTATCTTCCCTCCCCCCGTCCTCGATTCTTTTTATCTCCTATCCCAAAATTATCAAACTCGCTCTGCTTGTAACTGACATGCTGACAGGAAATTATTACACGTCATTACACTTCTTAAAACACAATTTACCCAGCCTTTGCAAATTATTCTTCAGCAAGTGTGAGGGGGTAATGGAAACTGTCTATTCCACTTACAGTTGTCACTCACGCTTTCTTCTGTACAATGAACAATTTATGTTTTCTCTCTATCCAAAAAAGGGCTATGCTCAAAATATGTAAAAGCAGCTTATCACAGAATAGGAAAATAAACCTCTGGTTCAAGTTCCTTTACTCTGCCTTATTACAGAGCAGATCCATTTTCTGTTGTAAACTCATTAGTTCTCATGCAGGCACAGTACGGGTTAATGTTTATTTAGTAGGAGCAGACCTCCTACTGACTTCTGGCCTGCCAATTGCACTTGACACTGCTGTAAAAGAAAAGCGATCTTGTGTGACTGTAGTACCCAAACCTGATAATCCACAATCATAATAGTCCCATTCCTTGCCTGACACTTTTATTCTTCTTCACAGATAGCTACTGCAAAAGGGTGTCTGCAGTATCTTTTTTCACATATTGCTGTGTGTTGTTTTTCTTTTACACTTCTTTGACTTTTGCTTTTGTATTTTATAAATACAACCTACCTAAGCTTAAAGTGAATGAGTAGTATTTATTTAAAAGACTTAGAAACACAAAAAAACTGTGATGCGCTCTCCCCCTCAACTTGATCATATTGATTAGCTTTCAGGCATTCCTCTGTCAGGCTCATTCTGCCTCAATGGGAGAAGGATGATGAATTGTCTGACTACTAGAGGTGGGGAGAAAGAAATGCTAAGCCTGGGTCTGGGAATTGGCTAAGTACTTCTGCGGAGCCTCAGCCTCTCAATTGCTCTCAGCAACTTGGCTTCCTTGATTTATAAACTGGAGTGGTGATTAATGATCTTTTAAGTGGACAAGGCAGGCCAAATCTGCACAAATCGGACCACTCAAACATGACTACTACTTGTAGGAGAAGAATAACAGCCATTACATAAAGGTAATTGAGACAGCTTCAGAGGATCTGGTAGTCTGCTTTAGCAAAAATAAATCAGCCACACAGGCCATCTATTTTTGAAATCAGACCTTCTCATCAAACCTCCTCAGGTCAGCACGTGGATTTGGGAATATGTTAGATTAGCAGATGTACTTCAGGTCAGAAACAAGGCATATTGAGCTGACCCTGTGTTCCGAGAGGACCCTTCAGCAGCTTCTTAGCATCAGCACTGAGCATGATCCCACCTTTGACTGTGCCTCTGTGTCAGCCAAATGGGGCCTGCTATGCACATTAGATGCTTGATTCCTCTCCGTTTCATACTTGTCCCTTAGCTGTCTTGCTACCTACCTTCATCTGGGTGCCTGCAGCTAACTACTTGTCAGTCTGTCCTTCTTTGAATTGCTTGTGTCTCTATCTGCTTCATTTCAGGGCCAAATCAGGCTTCCTGCTTCCTAGGGGGCATTGAGCTCAAAATGTTTTAACCAAAACGTGCGAGCCTCAGCTCTCCCTGGAAACCCAGTAGTGATTCATTTAAACAGACAGAATCACTGACAATAAACACTCAGCTAGCAGCAGTTTGTGTGAGCTGCTTCCTCCAAAATTTGGCTCCTCAGTCAAGTACTTAGTTTGCCCATCCTTAGGGCTAGCCCTGCGGACAAGTGATTTCCCTTAAAGGGACTAGTGAATTTGAAAGCCATTGTAGTGTCTGCAGCCCGTCTTTTCATACCGTGCTTGTAAGGTGGAGAACAGTAATCTTGGGGCATAATGAATATTTATCAAGGAAATTATACCTGGAATCAGGAAAGCTGACAAGCGGTAAATAAAGGGGGTGGCTAGAGCAATTGAGCAGCGTGTGGCAGCAGGATCAATAGCAGAAAGGTAACTT
Organism: Melopsittacus undulatus; assembly: GCF_012275295.1. Classification (NCBI taxonomy): domain Eukaryota; kingdom Metazoa; phylum Chordata; class Aves; order Psittaciformes; family Psittaculidae; genus Melopsittacus; species Melopsittacus undulatus. The sequence goes on along the minus strand of NC_047527.1, from coordinate 65,415,532 downwards.
GTGGTCAGAAGGGATCACACAGTCTTCCCTGGAGGGAAATTCCAAACTGGTCTCAATCTGATGTCCCCTTCAGGGAAAACTCTCCCCTCTATCTGAAACAGGGGGGGAAGAGGCCAGGGGGGAGAGAGGCAGCAGAGTCACAAGCCTAATTTCTGAAACTCAGTTATAACAGAGACATTTGCTACGAGGTTGGTAATATCTTTTCCACTAGCCTTCCCCAAGCAGAGGAATTGCAACTAAAGTAATGAATTATCCCCAGACTCAGGCTATCTGTGGATAACAAACATCATTAGTCTGCTTCTATGAGTGCTGTGGCTGTGGGCTTCTATAAAAACCCCCAAATTGCAGTTTCTCACAAGCAGACTGGAGAGGTTAAAAATCACAACACTACAAAATCCTCTCTAGAGGAACCTTTCTGTCTGTCTTGCCATTACTAAAATGTTGCTTTTAATAGAAGGATGTGGGAATCACAAGACTCACAGCTCTGCTCCCTGTTACCTCCTTGAAGGTGACTTCCCTGCTCTGCTGCCATTCGGTTTGCTCCTTGAAAAACTGTGTAGAATAATATCTGACTCACAGAGGTATTGTGAAAACAAGTTTTAAATATTTGGAGACCATCAGATGCAACAGCACAGGATTATATACACAAATATACACATAGGTATATGCACACATATTCTCAAATGTACCAAGAATCTCCTCTCAAATTCTTGAGCTTGTTCTGACAGATACTGCTTTGAGGCTAGTGACATAGGCATTATTTTTAATGTCAGCTTTAAAAAAAAAAGAACTATTATTACTGTTATTATTAATATATTAAGACTGTAAGGGGGGAATAGAATGTGTAAGATAGTTCAGTGCAGAGATCTTGTACAAACTTCTATGTCTTATTGGTCTTTTCTGTGGTGGTTATCTTGCTACAAATAGAAATATTAGTTTCTAATCAAAAGAATAAAAATTATGAGATGCATTCAATGTTGTCTTCTGTAGCCTTCACATCAGTATATTCTGGTTTAGGTATTTAATTTTTTGATGTGTAAAATCTTTTGATAATGTTTCTGCTAATAATATCCTGCTAATATTCTGTATGCCATGGCATCCCCAACTCTGTGTGTGAAGCAGATAGGTTTTTGATGTCATTAATGTTCTGAATGGTACTTATTTATCTGTTTGGGGTCTTTTTTACTAGAAATTATCCTGGGTCTTTTTATATAACCAGCCAGTTTAAAACTTTACTTGTAAAACATCAGTAACCAAATCAAATGCAAATCTCATGTGCATTTGGTAACAAAGCTTTGTGTACATTGCACTAGATCCTAAAATAAAACTACATCTCTTTATGTGTTGGGGTCTGTGTTGGTGTGAAGCTTGAAGACAATTGTTCCATAATTAATTGCTCCATGTGGGGGGTTGTATCTGTCAGAAGAAAAGGAAAAGGAACTTCTATGATAACTACAACTTTCAGGATTTCATGAACATGTTGCTCAGAGAAGAGGGTGTCTCAGCTCTGGAGGTGCTGAAGGCCAGTTCAGATGAGACTTTGAGCAACCTGATCTAGTGGAAGGTGTCCCTCCCTGTTTTCTGCTTTATCTGTCCAGAGTTATGAGAAGCAGGCACTGTCCTGAGTGAGTCCATCTCTTGAGGGGGTTTGCTGTTCAGCTGCTGAGGAGTATGATGATGTTGTAGGCATCTAGGCATCCTCCTACAGTTTTCTTATGGAATTTATGAGGAAGGAAAATTTTAGGAAGATTGTTTATTGGCATTAAATATATGTGTAATTACAGTCAATTCCTCCTTTAAGAACAACTTCTTGACAGACCGACATTTTTTTTCCTACTGGAAATGTCAGTTTGACAGATTTAAATAAAATTACAAGATGTATGTGTGCACATATATGTTTTCATGCTGCACATTTGTGTGTAGGTAGGTGTGAAGACATATTAAGTGTGACAGAATGCTGTTGGTTGAATTTCTAGAGGTTATAGATAATGTTAGTGCCTAAAATTAGTGCCTAAATTCAGTCGCAATCCAATTAGAAGGACCCCAATCCCAGTATCTAACAAATGGATAGTAAATAAAATGGTTACCTCAGTGTAGACCGTGACGTTATGAGGAGAAGGTGGCAGATAAAGGAAGTTAAAGACTGCTTGGAAACATCCTATATGTCACAAACAAATGTCTATAAATTGAAGAAAGGTACTTGTCTTTTACTACTGATAAAAGCTGTCAAAGGAAATAGCAAACTGCTTCTCTGGATGCCTTTCTAGAAGCTATTCATTAGCTAAATCAACCTGTTAGTTTTATACAGGGGATAAAATGCAATAGCCTTTTGTACAAAGGAACACAAATCATTCTGTGTTCACTGACCCTCTGTGCTGAGACCACCATTTGGGCCACTTGGCCCTAAAGTCTGTGCACTTCTTAAGGCCCACTGGAGGGCTTCTGGAGGAGAACTGCTGGGAGTCAACCAAGTAACAATGAATTCTGTCACTGATTGTCCTGGTATTTCCTTCTACATGCTACCCCCACAGAGCAGCTATAGGTTTGATTTCCACCTGTAGTGCCATAGAGTTTGTTACTGTTTTCATGAATTTTATCTAAGTGATTTGATTTCAGTCAAGGGTCTGTATAAAAATAGCCACTCTTCCATTCTTTTAAATTCTAATCCATCCTTAAATGCTATTCTACAGTAAAAATTTCAGCCTTCACCTGAGACTTAAAATAAGTATGTCTGTAAATGCTGACCTCTTCATTCAAATTCTTGAGTTTCATGCCAAAATCTAACTTCCCACTTTGTAGTCTAATTCTAGAAATAGTATAAGCAGAAGACAGTAAATCACTGATTTTTTTTTCATATAACTAATTCCCACTATTGGCCATTTGCAAGCTGTCCTCTCTCATTCATCTTTCACAGCATTTCAGTCTTTATAAATCCAGGGCTGTTACTGTGTCTTGAAAAATGAGTCAGCACACATAAGAACAATAACTGTATTTTATGGCACAAAATCCAACTGTTTGATACAACTAGTTTCTAGTTTTTTGCAACCATTTATTAAGATTCCACATCTGCCCACAGACAGAATATGCTTAGAAGAACTGCTACACTGTCATGGCAAAAGTTTATTTTGCCATGGGTTGTTTCATCTCCAACCAGTTGCAATATTGATTTCTCTCAGTGGATTAATTATCAGTGGCAGTTTCAGTCTTCCTTGCAATGGGCGGAAGGAAAAATGATGTTTTTATTTCAAGGAGGTCTATTGACAATTGTGCCTGGGCTTCCCTTGGGTCCTAAAGTCAATGAAGTTAGAAGAACCATGTCATGAAAGTACTGTGCATGAAATTATTTATTTTATCTGTAGAGGTAGTATCATGTGCATTCCATGACGACCGTTTATTTAAAACAAAAAGAAGCTGGCTTCATATGGTTTTTGTAATACATTGTAATCGTAAAAACTGAAACTGGACAAATATCAAATGGTAGCATAATATACAAAAAGTAGTGTGAGTTATTCACACTACAAACAAACCTATCAAAATGTTTAGTTTGAGTGGAGAGGCTGCATTCTTCTGTAACAGAACATTTTCAATTAAAAGCACTACACAGAATTTGGAAGGAAAATCCAAGCCTGTGCCTTTCCTTTGCCAAAAGCTCTGTGCATATGTGCATAATACGTTAGGGATTTGCAAAAATTAAACCCATAATGGATTAAAATTTGGATGTTATTGCTTTCTTTTCTCCCCCCAAAGCAAAAATATGCATATGTAATACACATCAGTGTAAGTACCTATTGATAAAATAAGTAACTTTATATATATGTGTACACATATAATCTACACATAACTATTCTAACTTTGGTTGTACTGTCACAATGTACAGATTATGTATGGGTTATGCACTCATTATTAATTTGGAAAAATACAACAAAAATATAATTGTTATTAAATGATTTAATAAAGTTGTTGTTTGTTTTTTTTTCTTAAAAAATTCAGTTACTACATAACCCAGATGTGAAAAGACAGCAAAGAAAAAAGTGCAGGTAAGAATACTGGAATTCTTTTCATTGCACTGTTTTATCTTCAAATATGCTTCCACCTGCTCTGCAAATTTCCACTGCAGCATACAAGATTGATGATGTAAATTTCCACATAATAATGTAAATTATATAGCTGAGATATAATGTTGCAAAGAAAATGATATAGCCTGGATTCAATATCTGATTCTTTTAAACTAGAGACTACTTATTTTACTGAGATTATGTTGTAGCTATGTAGGCTAATTGGTTTGCATATCTGGAACATACTCCATCAGTTTTGTTACTTTCAGGACAGAGGCTGATTTTGTAGGAGTGCAACTGAGAAAGATATATTTACTCACAGAAGAGCTGATTTGATAAAGAATCAAGCATGAATACAAAACTCAGTGATAACATTCATACCAACACTGTTGAATTTACTCTGTAAATTTGAAAAGCTTGCAAATATTTCCCTCAGCTGTGTGGTCCCTCAGCATTCTGTGGAGGTAAACAAAGAAGGAAAGCATTATTTAAATATCTTCCTTATCTCCATCCCTTTACATGATGATTATTTCTCTAATCACCACAGCTTAAGGCACCTCAAAAACCCAGGAAGACATATCCTATGTCTGAACAATAAAACTCCTTTTAAATAGAAAGAGAAATGGACTGGTGGGCCAGCAGTGACAGTGACTTCTTTGGATTTTTAGTAAATTGAACTTATTCTGTGTACTTCTGTCCCTTTTTCAGTCAGAGACTCTAGATTCATTAACTAGAGCTCAACTACACTATAGTTACAGTGCTGTTGCATTGCAAGATTCATTTTTGCCGTACAGCGTGGTCACTAATTCCTGGCAGCTGTGTAAGTAGTCATATAGTTTTACTTATGTTCAATACAAACATAATGAGGCAAGTTGTTGAGAATCAGGCTATTGTGGTAGCTTCAAGCAGATGGGATTTTATTATTTTTGTTTTAACTAGATGTGAAATATTCTTACACTTCAGAGAAATCCATTTCTTGTTCTGTAACCAGATGCAGTGACTATTTGGAGAAGTTGTAGAAAAACTAAGAAGGGAACTTCACTTCTAGGAACATTTTGCATAAGGGAGCTAGTGACATTGTTTCCTCATCATACCAATTCCAAGGGAAAAACTGGTTGTTGAAAACTAATACAAATAGAAAGTGTCTGCAGTTTTTAGGCTTGCTCTGAACACACAGGATTTTTGCAGCTATGCTTTGAGGACTAAAAGTATCATTTCAACTGACCTAAAAACTGAATGATTTATATAATGGACAGTACAAATTGATATTTTCCATGTGCATATGTCATTTTACAATAAATTCAAGGGCAAATACATTAATTTAATAAACATATGTATTGCAAAAGTGTATGGAAAGCCGCATGAGAAAATTAATATTAGTATGTTGTAGCAAACAAAACAAAAAATAAAGAAACCACAATAAAGTTGAAAAAATGAGGGAAGCAGATGTGCTTTTTCATGCTTGACCATGTCAGGACCACGGCAGCGCTGAGATTGGCTTAAGCCGTCACAGATGAAACACATCAGGAATTCTTCAAAAACCCATAGTGTGCATGTTCATTTAGATATTACCATTCAGCATCCTGTTCCTTCCCTTGCAATTAAAATACCTGATTTGGAAATTAATCACATATATTTACCACAAAAGTGATTCAAAAAGAGGTTTCTTTGGAGTCCTAAACACAATCCACATGGCCACATGTGCTTGCTTGCTGTGCTGGCTGGAGAACAAAAATATAGAGTTCCGGCATTGTCACTTCTCTCTCTTTATTACGGGCATATCGTTTATCCTTGAAAGCCAGGATATAAATGCCTTTGGGATCTTTTATTTTGTTATTTATAAACTTATTTTCAGATAAGGCTCGATAATTATTTTCAGATAAGGTTCCCAGAAGTCATCACTCACTGTTCAGTCCTGAGGAAGCTATGCAGAGCTGCATAATTTTTAGATTTTCATACTAGAATTACTCATTTTCACATGTACTGGCACACTTATAAGTGTGAGAGATATAAAACCAGCATCACTAAGTGCCAACGTAAAAGAGGAGAAAGAAAACAAACTGCATTTTTTCCTACTGAAAAAACCTGCATCTAGATTGACTACTGTCAACATAGTTTTAAACAGATACAGAAGTTTGCTTGGAAATTAAGTATACATTGGCTACACAAGGAAGCACAGGTAAATACAGAAACTGCAAAACAGAAGCATAGTAAAGTAATAGAAGGGAACTGAAAAGTATGCATTAAACCAAACTCAGTCTGGTACCTAAACCTCTGATCTTAGGATTTGGTCAGAAATTCTTGTGTTAAAGCCAGTAAAACAATTAAAATTTTAATATGATTATCCAAGATTAAAAAAGAGTATATATTTCCAGTTATATTCATGAGTAGAAATTATATATACATATATTTATATTGATGATATATAAAGTCCAGAACATGAGCTACACTGTAATTACATTATAATTCCACTGTAGTTATACAGGTGTATCACAAAATTCAATTCTTCAATAAAATTGTCTGATGCTTTAATGTCTGAAATAGGAATTAAAAAATATGTGAGTCCTGTATTGGTTTAAAAATCTGGAGACAAAATTACACACAGACACACATGCAATATAAATGTATAAACATATCTTTAAAAATTTATATGATTTAAAACCTAGGAATCTACATGATTCTTAGTATCCCGGCAAGAACAAATAGAATAACTATTCTATGATTCTATGAATAAAGGTCATGTATCAACCTTATTTTTAACATCTACACTCACTTTACAAATAACATTGAGGGACAAACATTGCTGATACAAGCATGCTGATAGATGTTGATGGCTGCACATGGATAACCTCTTTCCACTCTTCATTCCCCTTTCCCTGTTCATTTTCTTTCCCTTCCTTTCCTTTCCATTCTTTTCATTTCCCTGCCCTGCCCTGCACTTTATTCCTTCACCATTAGTCATGTTTGTTGAATTTAGGCAATGATTTGGAATTTTTGTAAAGTGACATATGATGCAACCTGACCCCAAGTTAGAAAGATGAATTTCCCTCCCCTCAAGTTCCTGTATATAAAGACCAATTATGCAGATGAGGAGAATTTCACCCAAAATAAATTGCATGTTCCATCTGATTATGGGTAATAGATTATTCCAGACCTATACTGTCCTCAGGTGGAATTGAAGGATCCTTTAAACATCAAGGAGTATATTCATAACCATTATCCTCTTAACCCTTTGATGTGAAAAGATTGCTATAAAATTTACTAAATTCATCTAAAATGACTTTTGAATCTCCAATCACTTTGTTCTCTGCATTAATAATACTAGGACTAATCCTGCATGACTTGTGAGATTTAAGATGAGTAGCTAATAGCTTTTGAATCAAGGGTGCCTTTCAAGGGTGCCTCTAAGCAGTATCTAAAGTGTGTGTGCAATTTGTCTTATCCAAATTGTTGCATATTCAGAAAGCTATGTAACCTATATACAAACTACATTTTCATTCAAGATGTATGTAACTCATATATGCAAATATAGTCTGAGGATTAACAGTGGATTTTTTACACAGAGAACAGAAAAGAACTACACATGAATACTACAGAAAATTTAGCTCTGTTTATTCAGATAGAGCTGTGGGGTTTGATTGCTCTTGTTCTGGTTTTGTAACCTAGGTATTTTTTTGCTTTACTTCCTGGTTCCAGGATTTTGTTATGATGGTGTTGGATTAAGGCTAACATACTGAGACTAGTATTTTCCTCCTCTGATCTCCACCCATCCTTCACCACCTTCAGGTAAAAAACAGAGTAAAAAACACTAGACAGTGGGAGCAGCTGCAAACACAGCCAAAGCCTGAGCTTTTCTGAATTCAGAGACTATTTACAACCTGACAATTTTCTTGTCTCTCTCTCTTTCTGACTTTCTTCTTCCTTCATAGTCTCTGCATCCAATGTTTATTCTTACCTGGTTCTTTTGCCCTTCTTCTCCTCTGCTTTAACTCCCACATATTCAATATTCCTTCTTCCTTTATTTTTTTAATATATCCCCAGATAACCTCCTCGTTCTTTCTTTGACCTCCATCCCACCAGCTGCAACGATATAATGGAATGTACATGCTATTTTCTGCTACTTCTACTCTCTTGCCTATTTAGAGGATAAACTTCTCAGAACAAGGACTCTTTGCTACTCTTTATGCTTACTGTGTCTAGCACAAAAGGACTCCAAACAACAGCTCACCCACAAATCTTACGTATGAAATCTTGAACATTTTTTTCAGATTCGTGTTCTATTGCAAATCAAATAAAGACATTTTAATGAACAGAAACAAAACCAATTTCCAGAAAATTCCATTTCATCTATCAAAAGTAATAAAATTACAACATATTCAAGATAACATAGTCTATGTGTCATCTTGGATAGCATTTCAGGATATGAATCCTGCTTGTGAAAGTGTAATTTAGGCATTTGAATGATTCAGCCTGTTTGCAAAATGGTTACTTCAGAAGCCCATTAAGCTATCATCACCAATGACCTTCAAGATCAAAGCCCTGTGTGTTGATCTGGCCCTCTAAAAACATGGACTGAGGAACGGCATTACAACCAGTTTGATGCATCCTCTTTCCTTTTCGCTGACAATGAATGTCTAGTTTCAAGTAAAATGTCCTTTCTGTCTCCATCCTTGGAGAAAATATCATTCCAGATCTAAAATTATGAAAAGTAAGTATTTCTGTGGCTGTAAACAGACATACCCTACACCTGAAAGAATAATTTTCCCTGTGATCTAAAGGTAAAAGAAACTGCTGCTTGGAAATAGTGACAAGAGCTGTAGGATCCAATAACATGGTAGTGGCTCCATGTATTTCATTCTCCCTTGAGTGCAGTTTGAGTCATCTGCTTGTACGTCAGGTGGGAGGTTGGACAAGAGGACTCCAGGGGTCCTGTCCAACCTAAATTATTTAATGATTCTTTGTTCAGGGTCAGGTGTTCAAAGACACTGTCACATACTGACTGCATCTTAACCCAACGCGCACTCAAAAGCTGTGTCCTAGCTCTGTTTTGAGAAGAAAGCTTCAGGCAGTCCACTTAGCTGTTTCCCTTTCCTTTCTCTCTTCCCTTCACTCTTTCCCCCACAGCATGTGAGAAATTACTTGTGTGGACAGTTAGAAAGGGTGTGTACACTGGGCAGATCTCTGGTGTGGACGTTCAGGAAACCAGGGTCTGATCTGAGTGATCAGGAGAGCTGGGAGACTACTGCTCCTGCAGCTTAGTTACTAAGGCTTTTGAGTGTGTGGTTGAGCTCATGTCCACTGATGGAAGAACAGCTAAGCTCAGTTAGGGCATGGAAAATATGTAGCATCTCACAAGTGATCTTCAGAGTATGCAGAACAGCAGAAAAGGCAGTGATAACTATGGGACTTAGCCTGTGAAGACTGCTATGGAAAAAGCCATTTTCTGAGCCCTTGCTTAGGCCTGGATGAGACCAGCTGTTAATGTTTGAATACTGCATAACAGCAGTGAAAATATGCCACAAAGTGAAGCAGCAATCAACAAACTGCACCCTGAGAAAATCTTAAAGAGTAAAGTTTGCAAGTTGTAAAAGAGTAGATGGCAAAACTATGTTTTATTGAAAACACAGAACACATTCACAACTGGGAAATACCAATGCTGGAAAATACATATATAAGCACAATATCATATCACAGCATGCAGTGTTTTAAGATCAATAAGATAGATTTGGTTTGGTTTACTGAGTGACTTTAGCAAAAAAACATCTCTTATGCAGCTGCAAATATTCTGGGGAGGCCAATGTGGCCGTGGCTGCAACATCGGGACTGCTTCATGCACTGTGTCTTCTCAGTCAGGGGTAGGGTTGCACACAGCTACATCCTTGCTATTTACAAACCTCCTGCCAAGAATTAGTTACTAGTTTTAGTTATGTAAGGCAAACACAGGCTCACAAGACCAGTAATATCTAAGCTGATTTTGTGCATATCACTAGTACTAGCTGTTCAGTGGAGTACTATATATCAAAGTACTAGAACTACAATGATTTATCCATCTAAGAATATGACACAGGAGGTGCATTTAATAGCATTTGTTGCGTTACCTTTGTGAGTAAAGTTTTACTACTCAGAAATATCTTGTGAAAGCTAAACATGGCAGTTCTCCATATTTTCCAGCAGACAAAGAGCAGGAAAATATCGTTTACTTTAGAGAATCTTCTGATACTTTAAAAAACCTTCCTCAGAACAAAATTCCTTTCAAAGTTGTCCATATATATCTGCCCCAGAACCTGCACATCTACTAAATATACATTTTTATTAAGCTACTATGTTTTTGCTCCCTAAAATAGATGTTTCACTAAAATAATTCTTCTCCATAACAAAATAAAATAATAAACAATGCTGCTGATGATAGTGAACAGTATGCTCTGTTATTTTTTCTATAAAATCATGATTTCTCATAAAAACCGTTATTAACTTGTACTCTTCTGTACCTTTTCTTTGCCTCTGATTTGCACTTGCTTTCATTTTATAACTGTCTGTGTCATGATCAAGGATTTTACAATAGGGTTTTGCAATTGCTTTCTTGCTTTGCAATTGCAGGCCTGAAAGGAAGTAAGCAGTCATACATTTTAATTAACACCGATTTCATAAGATTTTAACTCTGCCTGATGGATACAAGCTAAAAATCAATCATTGTCTCTTAATTTTCAAATCAATCCAAGAATATATGAAATGAAATATCACAAAAGGCAGTTACATAGAAGATATAAACTGATGTGAAGCTGTTTGATTTATTATACAACAGATAAGATCTGCATGATACAGCTTCCTGATGGTTTATGAGCCTGTGAAATCTTTCTAATGAAGGTTATTCCTGAACTCATAAAATTTCATATTCCAGTCTGTACTCTATCATCAACCTATAATGGTAGATTTGGATTGATAAACTTACTAATTATAAAAAAAATAAATTTTTCTGTTGATCTGATGAAGACCTGCTCTTTGGATGGAAGATAGAAAAATGGAACCAACTTCTGCCACAGTGTATCCACAAGGGAGCAGCAGAACTGACCACTTGTTTCCTATTATCTTTCAACTTGAAACAGAGGGGGAAGACTTACCAAAGTCTTTTACATATCATTATTTTAGAACTTGCTTATCAGGATACATTGTTCTAAAGGAGATACACACGTATATCTTTGAATTTCTGTTTTAACTGGAAATTAGTTTAGTCGATAAACTTTGGTTATTTTCCTAGTAAGCTAGGTTTGAATAATAAACAGTGACAATTCAGGATATGTGATAAGATGCATAGATAAATTAGGCAGCACTACATTAATAAAAATTACTCTGAAAAAGACCAGCACTATTCACATGCTTAGTTACCTCTTTCAGCTGAGGGGTACTACCACTTGATGGGGGATGCTCAAGCTGCCCATCATCTGTAGCTGATATACTCATTTACTCAGTGGTAACATCCCTTGGTAATGTCAGACAACACTTGCCCTTTTATAGCTTACCTGGCTATGATTGATAATTATAAATGTTAGTTTTGGTTATAAAGATACTATTTTCAAGATCAAATCAGAGTAATAGCATTAGGCTTCTATTTCCACAGTAGGTCCCATTTAAGGAAAGCATTTGAGCATGTGTTTAAATTCAACCCTATTGAAAACAACACATATACACATTTTTAACATTAATATGAAAATGTCCCAATACTAATGATTTCCTGAGTGGGAGCTTTAATCTCTACCAAGTATTCGGTAGGGCTCAAAAGAGGATGAACATGTGGCACTTTTATTTTGCGTCAAAAATTTACATAATAAAGGATAAACTGACAAAAGAAATTACTTAAATAAAAAAATGGATCAACCAAATAATTCAAAATTATCCTTAATATTCAGAGGGGAGAAAATACACATGAAAGGCCTTTGGGGATTTCTATGGAAAATGAGGACCACATGAACACTCAGCTGATGTTTTGAGATTTTTTATATTTGCTTTGTTGTTTTTTTTTGTGGAGGGAGTGTGTGTATGGGTTTTTTGTGGGGTTTTTTTGTTGTTCTGCTTTACCCTGAATTCTATGGATCCATTCTTGTACATTCATAAACTTTGTCTTTCTATGAAGCATTTAGGAAGCTTCCGAAGTGGAAAAGAAAGTACTTTATCAATTAAGTATCATTTTCCATTTTCTTATTTATGATCCTGTGGCTACTAAGCATCAATAATTTCTGCTTTGCTACATGTCACCAGGAAGATTGATTGTGCATGTCACCTCGATATGAGAAGATTTAAATGGAAAACATATACTTGCAACAACACCAAATTCACTTCCATAAGAAAGAGAAACTCAATTATATTTTTTAAAAATACAAATTCTAAGATGCATCACATCCTTGTTCAGGTGAAAGCCTGGAATTTTCCTTCAACATTTTTGTTGCCATCATTGTAATACTTGTAACTATGCACACAGCAAGCATCACACTGAAAAAACATTATTATTCCTGAAAATAAAGTACTTAGAATATGGGAAGTGCCAAGATCAAGACTATACAGAAAAATTTAAATCATTTGCCCGTGCATATAAATTATGATACAGTCAATTAGGTGATCACTATAAGATTATTGAATACAGTATGCCTCTGCTTTATTCAGTGGATAGAGCAGATGGTGGTTAGGGAGCTTATCAGCAGCTGCTTTTCATATTTTTTCCAATGTCTCTTCTAAAAGCAGCCATTCACATTCTGATGAGAAAGGCGTCTACATATTTCTGGCATATTTGTGTCTATCACTTTAGGCACTCATTTTCCACATGTTTACAGAGACATTTTAGCCCTCCGCTCAACACAAAGCATATTTGCATGGGCTGACATGTATAGAACTGTTCAGTTTCTGGCTTTCCCGAGAGCATTGTTCAAGCCTGAATCAGGATTCTTGTATTACTTAGGGTACCAGCTCTTTAAGTAGGGTGCCTTTGCATGTGCTAAAAGCATATTGAGAAGAAAGGATTGACATGGCTTTGAGCAGGTTGCCTGCTCAGCTGACTTATGTCAAGAAATAAGAGTGCCTGTTTGAGGAAGGACGTGAGCCTCAGTTTCTAAGACAGTGTGCTACAGAAGCAGTTTGCTCCTCTTCTGGCACATTAAATACTTTTATAAGAAGATTGGCAAAAGAGAATAAGGAAACCAGGGCTGAGGCATATTTAAAGAAGGTAAGCTCATGTCCCTGTCCCAAGCTGATAAGCAGAGAGAACTTGAAAATGCAGATACTGCATCCCAACTGAGCATCTCTATCAGGATTGTTGGGTATTCTGGCTTTGTGCCATCTATCTACAGTATAATTGCAGATGGAAGAAGACACAGCTGCTGAAGCAGCTGTCTGCAGTGACTCACAACTGGCAGGCACTGGTACTTCCCTAAGTAAATGCTTTCTGGTAACGTCTTTGTCAGGCTTCTCACTCACCTGTGTGTGTATGGGAAGAACAGATACCAGACACAGGGCTCAGGATACTTTTACACAGAATGTGCAAAAGCATCACATCTTGCAGGATCTAATTTATTTTTCTCAGAGTCCTCAGGGTATTGTTATCCTCATGGGTTACCCTGCATTTTCACAACTACTGTGGGTGCTTCACAAATATGAGTGAATTTGTCGTTACAGTTCTTGGAAGAGTAATTTCCAAAGGGGAAACTGTGGCACAGAGAAATTAAGCTAACTCATCTGTGTCAGCTTCCTTACCCTCTGCTGTAGAGGGTTACTTGCAGGAGGTTAAGGGAGGCTGAAGAAAGATCTGCAAATCCTTAGATTCCCATCTCAGCACTGGAAGGGACCGACTACATGAGGAACAAGGCAAAGAGCCTGCTGCACACTCCTGCCAGCCTGCCCTCTGCAGTTCAGGTACAACCAGGAATGTAAGTATTCTGTATCTCAACCTCTTCTCATATCACTGTAGGATTGGAAAGAAAAGAAGAACCTAAGAACCAACCACTAGTATTTAAGTTATCCTGGCTCAATTGACATGTAACATATGCCACAAGTTGTCATACGGACTTCTGAGGATGAAAGGATTTAACATTTTTGAGGAACAGAGTTTGGTGGAAGCTACATATAGGATCACATTAATTTACAAGTGGAGATTAGGGTTAATTGTACAGTGGACACTTTGTTTTCACACAGAATACATTTTGTGACCATATATTGTTCAGTATGTTATTACTTTATAGTACTGTTTTCTAGCAGCTTAAATTATAGTAACCATATATCCTGGAGACACAATACACTGTGTTCCATTACTCGTATATGGGTAACATATACGACAATAATATTCTTTACGTTCTTGGAAAAATAACCCAAACAAGAGCTTTCTACCTATTTCAGCATCTCTCTTTCTCCTTCCCTTGTCCTTCAGCCTTTCTCCCATCTTTCTGCCCCAAATATATGTAAAGGTCATGTGCTTTTTTACTGCAAAATGAACGAATCTTGGTACAATGTAATCCTGAATCTAGAATTTTGACCCTGTTGTTTTATGAGATCTGAGGCCTCCTTTCAGGTCTGGTTTTCTACTGACTTCTTTGACATGCTTCACTAGACCTAATAGCTCCCTATTACCAGTTACAATTTAGCATCTGAGCCAGGAGCTGGAGGAAAAAGGGAAAAAGGAGTGTAAATTATACGGAGTTGCGGTGAACAAAGGTTTTATTTCTCCTGAGCACAACCCTTTGATAGGAAAACGGGGGAGACAAATGTGTTGCTAATTTAATTAAGTAGTATGAGATGGCAGGGTCCACAGATGCCATTTAGGACTGGATTAATCAAGAGCAGGTGATGAAAATGAATAGTCACACATAATGTTAGCATTTTTAACAATCCGACACAGTCTAATGGAATCAAGTGCTATTTAACAACAGAGCTCAGTTTTGCTTGCTAATCCAAATTTATCTATGCTTTCACCCTGCACATTCATGTGGATCAAGAACTCTGTTCTGCCTGATTCCCATTAATTTTCTGGGGCATTTTTAGTTATTTAATATTAAGCACAACATGTTACATCCCCTGTTACTGCATATGGAAAGAAGCACAGTGAGGGCTGTGGAAGCATTGTATTCTAGGTGCTGAACAAATTTAACATGAGGCAGGTAAGCACCTTTTAACGGCTGCAAGGTCATAATGACCAGTATGAAACCTTGCTTTTCCTCCATGCATTCTTTTCTAAAAGAATAGAAAAGATCCTGGTCTATTGTTTCCTTATAGACTCAAAGCTTGAAAATGTTTTTGTTCATAAATTTTGTGACTGCCTGCAGCTATTTAACACAACTCATTCAGTGTGGCTTTATCTTTCCTGGCAATAGCTGAAGAATGGAAGTTAGTAAAATTTTCAGTCTGCTCTCCAGTGAAAGAGTTACTAGATGAAGATTGAAACCCCTGTCAGACTGGAAGTAAATTTAACTGCATATGCAGTCACATATTTGCAATAAACAGTTTTGAGGTAGAATAAATTTTGTGCCTATGATTTCACTGCTTGCAAAATGCTAGAACATGCTGTTGGAAATCAAAACTTTGGTTTTTGGTGGTCTTACACCTGCACACAGGCTGTGGCCTCAACAAACACATTAACTTTATAGGGCAATGGGCATATTGCTTGTTCCTCTGCTCCTCTGACAGCCTTTGACACAGAGGAGAGTGTGTAGGCAAGTGCTATGACATCTGTTTCTCATCCAGTTGTGCAGAGGGGGTATAAAAACTCTGTCACCTATGCTAGGGCCCTGAAAGCTTTATAACCTCTTACTTCTTTATGTGGTGCCATAAAAGCAAACCAAATCCTGTCCAGCACAAGACTGACAGAGCATTCTGCAGTATTCCTAGTTTTCAAAGTCTGAGGTCTCTTTACCCTTTTAATGGATGGATTTACTGCGCTTCAGAGTGCAATTTCCCATTAGTTGTTATCAGGACTGAGGGGAGCTTCTTTATGCCACAGAGAGAGAGAACTAGTCCATTAAGTGCTGTACATTTTGTTGCATTTACAGAGCCTTGCCAAGTTTGTTTTCTAAACCTTACGAAAATCAATTACAAACAGATATGTCTCAGTTGCCATCTTTCAATATAGCTATTTTCCAATCCCTGAGGACTCTTTAGAAGAAAGACTCCTGTGTGCCTTGAAAATATCTCTGGTTTTAAGTAGCTCCGAGTATTAACAAATTTGATACAAGGAATTCAAAGATGCATATGCATTTCTTTCCAGTGAGCATCCCCAGGACAACCTACCTAGTTATGATAAGTGGTCTTTGGCTTTCTGGCTTCCACATGAACCGTGAATTTGTCAAAGTATTCCTGACAGAGAGCAGGGCACATCAGTGGGGATTAAAAATACACAGCCTTAAAGAAAAAGAACCCTAAAACACAAACAGAAGAACCCAAAGCCAATGTGTGTTTATATCAATGTAGTTTCATACCAAACCCCTTCCAGGATCACAATAAATTTCAATATTTTTTGCCAGTTGTTTCTGAAAAATAACACTATGAGACCTCAGGAAAGATGTGAGGCATTTAGCAGTACAGGCTCAGTGATATACCTGCCCAGATGCTTGTGTTTCCCTTGCATGGTGGTAAATGCGTTACAGTCCTCAGCTGATTAAAACTCATTGCTTGGGATATCTCATGAAATTACCTCAGTGCCTGTTTATATCTTTTTGCCCTACAGTTACTCTTGTAGCATCTTAAGTTGCTCCAGCTCTACTTGCCAGAACTTGTCTGCAGTATCCACGAACTGAGTTCAAAAAGCTGCTGTCACATTGAAGTTACCACGTCTTCCTGCTTGCTGTTGCCCCCAGCTGAGACATACAACTCACCCAGCAAGTACTTGGAGAATTCCATTTCAGTTCAGTGCCAGCTTTTTTACTTAGCTCATTTCTCCTACTTTGCACTGACCCAGACTAGAGTCCCTGGTGTAGGGTGGTAATGCCTTGAACTGCTGTAGCTTCTTTGCATAAATGACAATATCCTGAGATTAAATTACTATCTGATCTTCTCAGAAGAGCAGAAATAAGGAAAACTCAAGTGAAGATGGTGTGGTCATCTGAGGGAACACTGTGCTTTGGTTCTAAAAAACCTTCATCTGGAGCTGGTAGTGTCAAGGTTTGTGAGGAGTGAGTAATGAAGGAGAAAAATCTGCTGTATGCTTGTCCTGCAGACTCATGCTGGAGTGACAAGAGAAGCTGCTTTGAGTTGGAGGGAGGGGGAAGAGAAGGGATTATGTTGTGGTTTAAAACCAAGTCCACACAGCTCATTCACTCACACCCCCTCCCCTTGCTCCCCCAACTCCCGGAGAGTTAGGAAGGAGAATCCAAAGAATATAGCCCCCACGGATTGAGATAAGAACGGTTTAATAACTAAGGCATAACACAAATCACTACTGCCATTACTACTACAAATAATAATGATAAAGCCAATAACAAGTGAAGAGAATACAACACCTCACCAGCCACCCACCCATAACTCACCCCACCCTGCCTGACCGAGCACCGACCGATACCTCCTCCATGCCCCCAGAGCTCCAGCCCTTCCGGGTCTCTCCCAGTTTACATCCTGGGTATGACATGCTATGGTATGGAATACCTCTTTGGTTAGCCTGGTTCAAGTGTCCTGTCTCTCCTTCCTCCTGGCCTCCCTCCTTCCCTGGCAGAGCATGAGCTCAGAAAAGGCCTTGGACAAACCAAACATTTGATCAGTAACTCAACACATACTTGCTATCAGCAACCGTCCCCAGCCCAAAAGTCAAAACACAGCACTGCACCAGCTACCAAGAAGGAGAAAAATGACTGCTACTGTTCAAACCATGACAGATTATCATTTTAGGTGTCTCTTAGTCTAATCACACTTTCTGATTAACATCCATAAAGCTCATCCTTTTTTAAAGTGCTCATACTTCCTCAAGTATGTTCACTTTTAGAGATGTGATCCTGCACATTTCATCCCTGTCTGAAGGCAGGGTTATATTCTGAGGTATGTTTGGGTCTTTTAATTCAAAATTACAGGTAAAATATTTTAAATGCTTCTGAATTATGGAATTTTTTTTGTTTTGAGAATGAAAAAGTGTGAGCAATAGTCTTACTGCTTTTTATATTAAAGCCAGTGTTAAATTATAATAAAGGAAAAAAGTTAAAAGAGTTGCAGTCTGTAGTATACATGCTGAAAATTAATGTCTTTGCTTAATTTGGGTTGAAATATATATTCTAATAAGGTGTTAACATTAGTTCTAAGAGTGCTCATCTGGCATCCATGAATATAACAAAGTGTAATTAAGCCTCTCTAAAGTTTTTATCTCTTTATGCTTTTTTCTTTATGTTTTTTCTCTTTGGCTGGTCTTATAGGAACCAGGAGGCACGTGCAAGGACATTTTTCCAGGGGAAGTTACAGCTCCATAAAAGTGCACAAGCAAATTCATTTATATGTATTCTCGCTCTCTGAAAATGAAAGGTGAGGAAGCCACGAGGGTAAAAAGCTATGTTTATACAGTTTTGAGGTCTCTCTATAATAGTTTTTTATTATAAAGATCTGCAGATTATCACCCAAGTTCAACCAGATGGATGGAAAACTGGATGGGTGAAAATAACAGTAAAATATCCAGGTTCAGAATAGAGTAGTTAATGAGTCAGGCTTTGTCTTCAGGGTGACAACCAGTGACATAGTGCTAGGGTCTCTGATAGGACCTGAACTCTTCCACATCTTTAGCAGTGACTTGGAGGAGATGGTGGACAGCAGTCTTAACAAGTTTGAAGATGACACCTTATTGTGAGCACCACCCACTGTGCTAAAGGACGAGGCTGCCATGTAGAGATACCCTGGCAGGCTGGAGGAGGGGACAGAAAAGAACCTTATGAAATACAAAGATAAATATTTGGCGCTGTACTGGGAAAGGAAGAGACCTTTCTCACACTACAGTCTGGGCTGTGAATGTTGAGGGAGCAGCTCTGTGGAGAAGTGTCTTGGGGTCCTGGTGGACAAGAGGCTGGAAAGGAGCCAGTAGCATGTCCTGGTAGCACTGACAGCCAGCAGCATTGTTCCGCTATAATCAACAAGGCAAGAGCTGACAGAAGGGGGGAAGTTCTTATCCCTAAAAAATCGACACTTACTAGATGGTTTATAGAATGCTGTATTACTTTTTGGGCTCCCATTGGAAAAAAAAGATATTTATCTGCTGAGCGATTTGAGACAGTCAGGGTCTGGAGCACTCGCTCTGTGAGGACAGGCTGAGGAAGTGAGACGTGGTCAGACTGAGGAAGAAATGGTTTGGGGAGATTTAATAGCAGCTTTCCATTACCCATGGGGAACATATTGACAGAACGGGCTCTTCTCAGTGGTGTATGGTGTGACAAAAATAGACAAAGCTGTGAGCTGAAACACAAGTGAATCTGATTAGATGTAAGAAACTCTTCCATTGTGAGGAAAGCTCCTCACTACTGGATGAGGTTGACCAGATAGGCTGTGAAGTCAAGGTTTTCAAGACTGGATAAACCCCTAAGCAACCTTTGTCTGACCTCATAGGCCAAGAGGACTATCCAACCTGAATTTGCCTGTGATCTCATAAGAATTACTACTCATCTAGAGCTAATGTTTGTTTAAAGGTGCTATGTCTGTATTAATAAGCAACTGGCCACAGGCAAATGTGACCATACTCAGCTCTTGCTGAGCCCCCAGGGCTCCATAACTCCTATGGCTCTGCCTTCAGTACATAACAGAGCAGTACCAGCTTGCTAGGAGGAGGCTGCTGTGTTCTAACAGGGGAACAATAGGTAAGGTCACTTCAAGGAGGTTACTGATGCTTTGTGGTCTTCCTCAGGAAGCAAGGTAGCTCTTCTCCCCACAGAGATAAATACTTAAATAGTATTTTGTAGACTTCCCATTCCACATAATAACTGGGGAATACACAGTGAATGCACCTCATGTTTATGAATGTCAGTAAATACTGTGAATACTGTTGAAAGGATTATTGCAACATATTGGAAAGTGTAATGATCTCATTCATTTGGCATTATAAATATTGAATTCCTTGCCTTTTTAGCAAACCAATAGTGCAGCTTTATCACTGCAGCCACAATGGAAAACTTATGTAGATCCATGGTCCAAAGTTCTCAAGAGGTGAGAGTCATGGGATGTGACCAAGATGGATTCATCAGATGCAATTCTGGGTGAACTTACTATTTGTCTCACAAATAATTACTCTAAAATGGAGCTGTATTGCAGCTAGAGGCAGCATGGAAAGAATAGTGGAGTGCCCAAAGCTTCCTACACTTGTATTGTGCAGAAGGCACTGAGGAAAGCAGGAGGAATCAAAGAAAAAATAAGGAGTGAATGCTGATGCAGGGTGGGAGAGAGAGGGAGGAAAAAAGGAGGCTGGCAATGTGGAAAATAGCGTAACAGAATCATGGTTTTCTTCAACTGAAGATATTTTCAGAAATGGAATCTACTGGAACTGAGTATAAGGTAACCCATAAAACTTCCATCAATATATAATCATCTATTATCCAGAACACCTTTACTTATCAATTTCTGGCGAACACATTCTTTGTACGTTTAATTTCTTAGCTGTTGATTTCAAGTATTGGTACATTTAAGTACATACTAAGCACCAGATTATTCTGACAATGATGCTTGATAATAAGTAAAACACTGTGGAGCTGCAACTAGGAGAGAAAACCTAGTGCAATACACTGCAACTGAAAACTTGTTTATTCATATGAACTGTAGCTATATTTCCTCAGTAAATATGTAGTCAAGATTTCACCAACATTTTCTCCTTTTTCTCCTGCCTGATGAAAATATTCTGTAGTCATCATACAGTAAAAGCCCTCCCACACATTAAGTGGGTTACTTAGGTCTTTTAGATGTTATAGCATAAAACAGCCCCCCCTCCCCCAACTTAACCATACTCCCCTCAAAACAATGTTATTCTCCTTTGTTAAGAAAATCATCCGATCCAACTATGTTTAGCATTATGCATAAACTTCTGACATTTCATTGGGAAGACTTTCTCAAACTACATACTCTGCCTGTGAGTCCTGTGACCTTTGATTTATCTGAATTATCTTTGAAAAATGTGCAGCAAATACCTTAGTTTACTGATCAGCACAAGAATGGAAAGAAATACCTAAGAATTTCTTTTTACCTTCTCTTCCCACTCCTTCCTCTCTTTGGAGATATTTGTTAGCATCTGCAGCTCCATGGTGCTGACAGCCCAGTTCAGAAAGTCCTGTGGTTGCAATGGCCTCATCTGGAGAATACCCAGTATGAGGAGGGAGAAAATGGTACCTTATGGGGGAGAGAAGGAAAAATAGATTACAGGAATGAAGAGCATAGAGAACTGAGTTAATCTACTCTAGATGCAGTACTTTTGGAAAGCCTAATGGGAATGACCTCTGGAATTGGATGCTTTACTTTGGCTTGTTAAAGTGGAAGAGTTATTACAAATACCAAGAAGCTGAATACTCAAAGAATGGCAAACCTGGAACGGGTGGCAAAAGCAGATGTTACCTTCTCATGAGATAGGATATCATTACAGCTCAGCAGTTTTCAACAGCCTTTAAAAAGTATAATCACTAGATGTGTACACAATATTCCAGTTCTATTTCACTGCCAGTAAGGTAAAAAATTCACTTTTCTTCTTACCTGCTAACAGGTACAGGTGACAGACTCTAGTGCACTAAGGGACTGTTCTAAGCAGAGAGGCTCTTTTGCTGTGTCATCCCACCAAAGCATTCTATATCATGTCAGGCTTTATTGATCTGTGTGGATGTATGTTTCTAGATCAGTGGACATCTGCCACAATAGTAGCAGAGCACTTCTTAATTTGTCATTGCCAAAAAGCCTTCTTTTCTTCCCTGCAGAGATCTCGAAGAACAAACCTTGAAGGGCTAGGTGTGACAATTGTCACTAACTAACTTCCAAGGAGCTGCCATTTCTTTTCTTTGCAAAGCTAAGTTGCCAGCTGTTCTAGGTACAACTCCAACCACACACAAGGTGGTGTTGAGTTTGTTGTTGCTTTGGTTTTTGTTTGTTTGGTTAGGTTTTTTTAACTGCAAATAAAATTTAATTTAAATTGTAAAGCAGGACACCTACATGGATGTCCAAAAATTCTTTATGTACCTAGGCAAAAATCTATCTTTGGATCCCTTTAAAGCTTAATGACACATCTTTTCTTCAAGTTAATGAATAAATATATATAAAAGTACCTGAGGCCTGTTAGGAATCAGCAAAGCTATAGAAAATCCCAGTGAGGGCTTTTGTTACATAGCTTTAGCAATTGCATAATTATGTAATTGTTATGTTTCTTTGTTTAGCATGTACACTGTGGTCTCATTGATCAGTACAGCAGTACTAAAATGGCCGTGATTTCTAGCAGCGCAATAAGACATGTTGGCTGCTACATTCATAGGGATAAATTGGTTATTTTACAAAGTCTCAAAGGGTGAAGGCTTGGGGGTTTTATTTTAATGTTTGTCACATGATCTCGCTGCATGACATCGCAAATCTCCCATCTCTGCTTTGTTGGCCTATATGCATGAATAATTTTCCCAGTGCTTGTTTGTAGCCAAGCAGGAGAAAGAGAGAATTACCGCTGCACAATCTCTTGTTGTCGGCGATCAGCATTCCGATGGTCTGAGCTGGCTTACAACAGTGTAAAGACATCAGTGGCATGTGTTATAATATATTGAGCATTGTACTCCTGAAGAACGCACGAAAGAAAGAACATTGTTCTACTAGGGAGCAATTCATCGGGTTTTTCCCAGAGACTCTTGGGTCAAGTTTTTATAGGCCTATTTGATTTTCAAATTCTTTTTCCCCCTTTTTCCTCTCAGTGAGCCATAGTGTCCAAACTTGTCTACATTTACTTCCCATGTTTTGTGCATGGTAGATGTCCTTTAAAAAGAGTATCTCAAATAAGTCTTTATTCTTGTTTTGTTGGCTCTTATTCTGTGTTTTCATGAACTCTGGCCCTGGCCATGGCAACTGCAAGAAAAATGTTAACATTGATTGACAGGATTAAGAAAGCCTCCATGCCTATCCGCATTTCAAACACTTTGGGAACAATGGTGTTTGGTGTGATTGAATTAATGAGATATCGTGGACTGTCAAAAGAGCACACATACTTTACATAAACCTGATTATCTTTGCATGGCAGAAATGAAAAAAAGGAGGGAACAGAGGTTTGGCTTTCACTCATACCTCCAAAGGAGCCATCAAAGTGTGTGCCCTGGCTCAGAGACTGATGTGCCCGCTCAACTGGCCTGCCCTCCCTTTCTCTCCACATACTGCCTGGCTCTGCTTAGCATACATCAGCCATGGGCTTTAACAAGTCTATTCAGGCGACTGGGCCCAAAACAACACTCTTTTCACAACTCAGCACCTCTGTGCTGATTTTTTTTTCCTAGGGATCTATTATTTAACTTGAACTAAGCATACATTTCAACAATTAGACCTGAACTGGCTCCTACCACCCTAGCTTAACCCCAAAGAGTGACATCAGTCATGATACAACATATATTTTGAGAGGTGAGCCACAGCTGGTTCTCACTTTAGCAAGAGAACTACTGGACATAGAAGAAAGTTTCATAGGGCACCTCTTTCCTCTTAACTCTTTAAACGATATTTCTATCCTCTGGGAAATGTCCCAGCAGGCACAATAATATAGTGACTAATATGGTGAGTAAATACAACTCATTGAAGTAGTGCTGTATCTTAGCATACATAGTTTATGTCTATATCTTAGCAAGATACATAGTTTATCTGTGTAACCTCAATGGTAATGGTACTGAGCTGAAAACTATGAGATTCAGTGGCCAGGTACAGTATTTCTGCTTTTGCCACTTTATGAAATTCTTCTTTAAAACCTTGTAGAACTTCCACAAGCTTTGCTGATTCTATGTTGCGATAAATGATTAATTTTCACTAAGGATTTTGAAAAACTGTAAGTGTACGGAAGTTTAAAATCACCTGGCTGCACGTGTTGAGTGTTGCTTTGTAAATCACTAAATAATTTATGGAAAAACTCATTTTAACACGTGTGCATATTTTCTGAGGCCATGGATTAGTGACAGACCTATCATAACAGATTAATGATTCAGATCAAAGAAAAGGAGTAGAGCATTGCGCTGTGAAGTCACAAAACAAAATAGAACATTTCCCCCCAAAGCTCAACCAGTAGATGTCTCTGTTTCACAAACCCTGTCATGGTATCAGCTGCCATGCCCTCTTGCATCTCTTATAGCCTTCTTATTAGTATAAACTCAACTTTACGTAAGAATTGGAGGCTGATGTAAGGAAAGTGGTATTTTGAAGCCAGTATAAAGTTGTCTGAATACTCAAGATGTTTGAAATTCAGATATGCATATAATAAGCAGTACAGATTGAGATAGCTAGTGAGTTGAAGACTCTAATAACTGATGTGGCATAAAAGGACTGCTTTGCATTACATGACAGTGTCTTGGCGTTTCCATCATTTGCCCCTTTTTATCAACAGAGCACAACCAGGGTTTATGGGATTTACATATAGCAGTAGGTAAGGTTGCTACCACAGCTCACTCAAGCTTATGTTTCTGGATTTTTTCCCCTCCATCTTATTATCTGCACTTTGGCTTGCATGACTTCCCCTCAATGCCCCACACACTCATCTGCTTCTTCCAAACTCTTTCTCCTCTAGTCCAGAGTGAAGCTAGGGTAGCTCCAGCCCTCCAATGGAAGACAGCAGCTTTCTTTCTCCAGTCTTCAGAACTTGTGCGCTCAAAGAGGAAAACCTGAGCAAAAAGAAGCTAGACAGAGAGATATCCTTGGGAGAGGGACAGGAGGAAAGGAAGACTAAATGTGATAACATAACCCCCCAGTTTCTTCATGCCTTTGAGCTGCTGTCAATCTGCAGTGCCTTCTGCACAGCGCCCTGCTCTGCGCAGCATGGAGGGACTTCACCTTCCACAGAACACCATTGGCCTTCTGTCCTGGGTTCAGGACAGGCTTAAACCACAACACCTTCTTTCTCTGCCAGGGAGGAGAAAGAAAGGACAGTACTGCCTGTTTCTCCTGCTGAGAGCTCTGCCAGTGAGTTAAAAAATGTTTTCAAGCAGTCCTTTAAATTCACTGGGGCAGTTGCATGCCTATGAGAACAACAACATAAAAGAAGAGAGCATGAAAGATGGCAGCAGTGATTTTTGCTTTTGTGAATACAGGTATTGTTGATCTTTGTGTAGACTTCAAAATGTCTTCTCTGCTCACTTAAGAGTAAACATACACTTTACCCTGTAATTTACTTTCAAGTTTCTCAATTAATATTGCTTTCCTTTCCATCTCACTTTCAGCAAATTTCAAGTACAATTATGTTTTTCATTTATTAAAACTATTATAAGTTGAAATGTTAACACCTTTATTTTGATGTAAACAAAATGTAGGCATTTTCCTCATCAAATAAATCATTTAAATTTAAGTAAAGCCTGAGGTTGAGGATTCATAACTGCTTTAAGCTAACCAGTGTAGTATGCTCTCAAAGTAAGTAATTCCAGTTTACTCTCTGCCTTGTTTCAGCACACTTTTCTGCCACGTATCTTGCATCAGCACTGGCAGTAACTAGCATGCATGCATGCCCATAGTGAACTAGAGTGCTTCTTTCACCTGTTTCTCCCCCTGGCTAATTTCAACACAGAGGAGGCGACAGGAACACCTGGCTGGGGGTTGGATAGAGGCTGGATTTCCAGTTTTTACATGCATGTTTTATTTAGATGACTCTAATACAATGGTGGAACTCTAGCCCAACAGGGGAAGTGCTTGAATGTTGCAAAGGCACACATTTAAGGATATATAATTAACAGCTATAACTGTTGTCATTCCACACAAACAGAAACCTTTTTTTATCTGCCATATTTTTTATAATTATCGTGCAACAAATTTGTGTAATAGACCACATAAAAAGCACTGGCAAGTAGCTAGGAAAGCAAGTGACAGAAAGACACAGAAAATATGAAAGACATAATGAAGACACCTTCTTTCATGCTTGTTGTGTCTGCCTTTGTTTCATCTTGGTCCCATTTTGAATATGGCACAGCAAGTCAGTTTCTTTATCCTGATTTACTATTGTACACATTCAACCTTCCAGCAACCAGCATCTTACCAACCCTTCAACCCTCACTCTGATTCAGCCCTTCTTCTGGCATAACAGCTCAATCTCTCTTGCAGCTTGCACATAGCTCACTGTGCCATCAGACCAGGATGGATTTCTGCTGGTAGATAACTGCCTTGGCAGGTTTCTTCACACATATCATTCCTGCCAGTCCTGATGTCCCCTCTGTCTTCTTTCATGAGAAGGAAACCTTTCTTTACTTTCTCCTGACACGTATTTCTAACATATTCTCCCATGTGTGAGTTTAGTTAAGGCCTAACTAGAGGAAAGAGTTGAGTTCATTATAAGCTTACATTTGTTCGCTGATCCTGCTGCTTTTGCTCTTAAACAGATGTGGCAGTACACTGTACTAATACTTAGGTTTCAGACTAGAGGCTACTGCCAGTGAGTTTGGATTGCCACCAGCAAACACCAGCAAATGTTACTAATGCTTTAAAGCATATTAATTAAAACATGTCTAAAATATTATGAAGCGTCACTTATTTTCCCAATCCTGCCAGACCCTTCAAACCTCATCTCCGGTAATATCCTGATCCAAAAATAGTTCAGCAACAAAAATCCCATTTACTCTGGGGCACTCACAATTTCATTAGGCTTTCTAGGAAAATGCAGAGAGTGTACCTAGCAGCATGGTTTTCCTGTCACTGCCCCATTTTTCTAATTACTAAATCAGCTAGTACAGAATTAAGCACTAAGGCTGAACAGAATTTGTTACATTTAAAAAAAATTTGCAATAACATCAGAAATTTCCAGTACAAAGGCCACCAGTCCTCCACTGTCACAGATTTTAGTGTCCTCATCGTTGAGAAACGTGATTTAAAGCACAGAAATTTAGAAGACTGAAAATTAAATTGGACAACATCATACTTGTTTCTCTTAAATAATGTTTGTACATCAGTATATTCCAGAGGGACTATATTCCTAGTTATATTCTCCCAATGAATATTCACATTCAAGTTTTTTAAGCAAACTTTGCAATAAAATTTACCAAAGAAGGTAGTGTTAAACCTTACAGACTTCACAAAATTCTGCATTGATTTTTATTTGCTTTTTTTCCTAATGGCAATGTATGTAAAACAATTTACTACGTGTACAACACATTTTTTCATTTAAGTTATTACTTCCTCATCATATTTCCTTCTGGCTTAAATATAGAAGTCTTAATCTTAAATCTGACAGCATTTAGAGGCTAGGAGTTTTCCTTGACAGTGATGGTTGCACTTTCCCTTTCAACTTGGTGTTAATAGGTGAATTCTTTGCACAGCAGATTCAGTATCCTTGAGTAACCGGAAATCATTAATAAATATAATTATCACTAGCAGTGCTGGAAAGCTTTGAGGTTAGTACAATGCCCTGACAAAACATGTTTGACTGGATGAAAAAGTTTACGGAGATTAACACCAACAGAGCTGGCCCACTGGTAGGTTGTTGCAGGTTAATGGAAATGTGTGGCAACAGGCAGCAACATCAGCAGGGTCTTTATCTTTAGGTCTCATAAATATTCTCCTTAACCCCTGCTAACACCCATGTTTCAGGCTTTTCTAGAAAGAATTAGGACAGCTAGCTCCGTGGTTATTGTTAGGATTAGGCACATTCAGCTCAGTGTTTCCCCCCTCCTCACTGTCTGTTCAGAATTGCCCAGGTCTTGGATGCTTATTTTGAGCCTCTATCAAATGTTGTGATTTGCTGATTGCTGCTGCTTCTTGTCTCTTAACTAAAGGAAGGGAAATTAAGAACAAATTCCTGGGTTGTAGAGAAATGACCTCAGAATATTTTGTTTGAAATGTAGTGCTCTATTAAATAAAGCCATGAGATGCTGAACTGAAGGTTCATGCCATTCTGTGCTGAAAAGCCAATTTGATCATTAAGTTAAATTTAAAAGGGGTATGAGCTTTTTGTAATCACATACAAGTTTATTGCTCTTTTCAGGTCTTTGTCAGTTTCTTTGTATATTAAACCACAGAGACTTTATTCTTTAGTAGATTGAAAATGGAGCTGGGAAGGGGTTAAGGATCTTCGTTGACTGCAATTTCTCAATCAGCCTCAGGAAGCCTCAGGTCAACTTTGCTCATAAAACTCTGCACAAATATTTCTTTTTCTATCAGAGGAATTCTAATTCCACACACAGACCAGTGCCACTCAGATTATTACACATTATTAAAAATTAATTTTAAAAAATGGTTTGGTCCCTGGTAATCTCCTGTAGAACTGTGAGAACCCAAGCGTCGGAAAAAAATCACTCCCATAATAATAAAATAAATACTAAATATAGTCCTTTTTCCTGCTGTTCTCACTGTTTCTGTTATTCCTTGGGTTTGAAATCTTTGCTTTATTCCACCTTGCATAGTGAAAATGAAGATTTTACCTCTAGCTACAAGGCTGTCCTTATGAAAAAGAAACTAAAAAAATCATATGGTACTTAATAGGGATAAAAACCTGCCATAGAAATTAATAGGTTTCCATAGAAATTACTCTAAACTCCATATAATTCAATAGAATCTTCAATATAAAAACTGAAAAATCACTCCCTCCTGTGGTAACACATGTAAGAGGGTGGGCTCGAGAGAAAAATACTTCTGTCACAAGGACACAGTTATATTGTGTAGCTATGCAGTTTAAGTTACCTGTCCCTAACAGAATAGACCTGTTATCAAAATTATCTGGACTAATCTGGGAGCTTGCAGGGAAAACACCTTATGTCCTCCTGCTCTGTGCACCAGGTCTCCAGGGGAGATAGACCAAAAAAGAAGTTGGCTCTTCCCCTATATCCAGCTGCCAGTTTTCAGTCATGTCTCCTCAGGACGAAGCTGACCCCCTGAAAAATGCCCAGCTATATGCTAGGGTGATGGGCAGCAGGAAGGCTTATAACATGCTGGTATTGTCCTGTGCAAGTGCAAATTCCCATATGCAGCCAGGAGAGGTTTTGCGATGTTCAACCTGGGGATAGGGAAAGAGAGATGCAGGAGGCAGTGCCTGAATAGAGGGGATAAGGAGACTGGGAGGAGTGTGGAGAGCACCCTGCCACATGACATAAACCCATCACCCTACTTCAGGCAGGACTGGTCACAGGTAGGTTATCCTCACAAGTGTGGGGGTGTCCTGGTTTCAGCTGGGATAAAGTTCGTTTTCTTCTCAGCAGCTGGCGCAGTGCTGTGCCTTGTATACAGTATGAGAATAATGTCGATAGTACACCAATGTTCTAGTTGATAAATAGCGCTTACCTGGATCAAGGACTTTTCAGTCTCTCATGCTTGGCCAGTGAGGAGGGGAACAAGAAGCCAGGACAGAAGACAGGACACCTGATCAAACTAGCCAAAGGGGTATTCCATACCACAGTACCTCATGCCCAGTACATAAAGTGGGGAGAGTTGGCTGGAATCCACTGATCACTGTTCAGGGATGGGACAGGCAACGGTTAGCTGGTGGTGGGCAATGCATCACTTACTTTTTTCAGGTTTTATTCCTCTCTCTCTCTGCCCCCTTTTCATTATTATCATCATCATCATTATTATTATTACTAATATTTGTTATTATTTTTGTTATTAAACTGTTCATATTTCCCCTGTAAGTTTTACTTTTTTCTGATTCTCCTTCTCATACCACCAGGGAAGGAGATGGTGAGGGAGCAGCTGAGCAGTGCTTAGGTTTTGTCTAGGGTTAAACTATAACAGAGGATTTTGTGCTACTCAAGATACTGCTGCCAGCTGCTAAAACAGAAGGGAACTAACTGTAGGTGAGGGGGAGGAGATATCTTCTTTAAATACTCTTCTGCTGTTGTCCTCTGACTCAGCTTGAATCATGTCTATTTTCAGAGTTGCCTTGTTCTAATTTGTGCTTTAATAAAACCGAGGCCTTTGGGATATGTGTGTTCTTGAATTATAGCAGAGATGGCACTGTGCTACTTCACGACTCTGATGATTTTGGGATTGCAGATACACCTGGGTAGTCATGAACTTCTAAGCGTACCTACACTGGTTCCAACCTGGCAACTACCTGTGTGCATATATATTGGTCAGAAAAAAACTGGTCTCAAGCTGATGACTGTTTCAGATAGATGTTCTTTTCATCAAACTGACATTTGTTTGTTTTCTGTCAATAAAAACTTACAATTCTCATTGTATTCCACAGTAATCTTCTGTCTGAATGGAAGAGCAGATAAAGACTGATTTCATGTATCCACAAGCAGATGGAAGTCCTCTACCCCACTGAAAGGTTGCTTAACTGTCTATTTGTACACATTAATGACCTTATTAAATATAAATATGAACATTCTTTATTAGTAGTGCCAGATATTTCTCTTAATAAAGTTAATAGTTATTTCTAACTTTATCCAATGCACACTTTTTAAATAAAAATTTTCTGTGCTAGTTTACCTGACATCTCCATGAGAAAAATTCTTCTGGAAGAAGTCTGGTGCTTTCCTGGAGAGAACCAATGCACATGTAAATATACCATACATCACCCACAATTGCACAGATGTCACCACCTGTTGGACACCTGTTAGCTGATCATTAACAACCTTTGACACTTTTCAAACAGCTTAATGCTTGAAGGATGCTGGTGAGACCGTGTGAGGAACCTGACGGTGCACAAGTCCATGGGATTTGGTGAGATGCAACCACAGGTCCTGAGGGAACTAACAAATGACGTGGCTAAGCCTCTATCCATATTTGAGAAGCCATGGTGGTCAGATGAAGTTCTCACCCCCTGGAAAAGAGGAAGCATAACCCCATTATTAAAAAGGGAAACAAGGAAGACATAGGGAACTACAGGTCAGTCAGTCTCACCTCGGTGCCTACCAAGATCATGGAGAAGATTCTCATAGAAACTGTGCTGAGGCACAGTTTCCAGGAAACAAGGAAGGAAAGCAAGGAAGTGATTAGTAACAGCCAGCATGGCTTCATTAAGGACAGATCATGCCTAACAAAACCCAGCTTCTACTATTGGGTTACAGCACTGGTGGATAAGGGAAGAGTGGCTGAGATCATGTACTTGGACTTGTGCAAGGCATTTGACACTGTCCTGCAAGACATCCTAGACTGGAGAGACATGGATTTGATGGATGGACCACTTGGTAGATAAAAAATTGCCTGGATACTTGCACTCAAGGAGCTGTGGTCAACAGCTCAATGTCCAAGTGGAGACCAGTGACATATGGTGTCCCTCAAGGGTCAGTACTGGGACCAGTGCTATTTAACATCTTTGTCAGTGACATGGACAGTCACATGGATCTTGACATGGATCAAGAGCACCCACAGGAAGTCTGACAATGACACCAAGCTGTGTAGTGCATTTGACACGCTGGAAAGAAGGATCCCATCCAGAGTGACCTTGACAGGCTTGAGAGGTGAGAACAGCATTAACTTCAATAAGACCAAGTGTGAGGTCCTGCACCTGGGTGAGTGCAATCCCAAGCATAAATACAGTCTGGATGGGGACTGGATAGAGAGCAGCTCTGAGGAGAAGGACTTGGGGATATTGATTGACAATATCAAGAAGCTCAGCATGGGCCAGCATTGTGTGTGTTTGCTGTCCAGAAAGCCAACAGTATCATGGGCTGCATGAAAAGAAGTGGTGGTGATTCTCACCCTTATACCCCACTCTCATGAGACACTACCTGCACTACTGTGTTCAGCTCTGGGACCCTCAGCACAAGGGGGATGTGGATCTGCTTGAGCAAGTTCAGAGGAGGGCCACAAAGATGATTGGAGGGCTGGAGTACCTCTTCTGTGAAGACAGGCTGAGTTGAGCTTATTCAGCCTGAAGAAGGCAAGGTCCTGAAGAGACCCCAGAGCAGCCTTCCAGTGCCTAAAAAGGTGGCTTACAAGAAATCTGGAGAGGGACATTTTGACAAGAGCAAGTAGTGACAGGACAAGGGGAATGGCTCTAAACTGAAAGAGGGGAGATTTAGGTTAAAGAAAAAATTCTTTACTATGAGGGTGGTGAAGCACTGGCATAGGTTGCCCAGAGAATCATAGAATCATAGAATAGTTAGGGTTGGAAAGGACCTTAAGATCATCTAGTTCCAACCCCCCTGCCATGGCCAGAGGGGGCCATGGGGGGCCACACCTCACACACCATATCACCCAAGGCTTCATCCAACCTGGCCTTTAACACTGCCAGGGATGGAGCATTCACAACCTCCCTGGGCAACCCATTCCAGTACCTCACCACCCTAACAGCCCCATCCCTGGCAGTGTTCAAGGCCAGGCTGGATGGGGCTTTGAGCAACCTGGTCTAGTGGAAGGTGTCCCTGCTCATGGCAGGGGGTTGGAATGAGATAATCTTTAAGGTCTTTTTCAACCCAACCCATCTTATGATTCTTTGACAACCCAAATTCCAAAGCATCTTATGGAGTTCCTGCCTTAATAATCACCTGCATAATTGGCAGCAGTTCGTCACAGTGAGTAGTTTTTTACATCAAGGTGCATACTTATCTGCTGGGGTTTTCAATATGTATGCAGGAAATACGATGACCAAGTACTGTGAGGATTCAAAAAGCAGAAGAAACAGGTAGATGAGCTGTAAGTAATATTAGGTATGTTGTCGGCACAGCATTATTTTGCTACATTTTTCTGATGTAAAGAACTAAATACTGTAGTTTTAAATCAGTTGAGGAAATCAGATCATTCTGAAGTGGAAGGAAATCTAAAGGGTATGAAGGTTTTATAATTTGACAGAAATAGAATAATGCCCCAAATTAATCATCATATTGCAGAAGCAGCAGATGAATTAAAATTGAGTATGATCAACAAAAGTTCTAAAGTAAAGTACTGTAAAATAAAAATAGAAATGGCTCACTCACTCAAATACCTATTCACAAAAAGTTTGGAAAAAGATGGACACTAAGCACATACAAAAGTTTGGTACAAAGTGTAATTCTGCTATAGCCTGTTCTCCTGTGAGTAAAAATCTAAAAGCAGATATTGCTCACAAAGAAACCATGGGTGACTTTTAAAAATGGTGCTGGGGAAGACCTACATATTTCCTATATCAAAAAGAAGACAATTTCTATGTTACCAATATGGGAGTACAGAACATATATATGTACTTTGATCATATCAGGCACAGGGATAGAAAACACCTTGAAATAATTAGTACATATGAAAGAAATCATAAGAGACTACCCTTCCAGAGGATGACTGTCAATAAGATGGTGTGTGACAGTAGATCCAGGCAGTTACTTATAACTCAAACAAGAAATGAACTGAAGTGTCTCCCAGACATTGCACTAAGATGTTACCAATATTTTACATGGATTTTACCTTAAGAGAAGATGAATGCTTCTCATACGTTGTTTAGCTCACTTCTGAATTCTTGACTGGCTACAAGTCTGGATGCCCACAGAACCTTTGCAGGCCACTGGGAATAAAGGTAAATTCTCTCACCTCAACATTTCTTTGTTCATTGGAACTATTTGTTTTTAATCACTCTTACCTTCCTCTGAGAAAAATGGGCTTGCAGAGCAAATATTTCTGCATTTTTTTTAAATATTCGCAGGCAAGAACTTTGTGTTGCTTTCACTAGCATTTTCTGAAGTTAATATGACTGCAATTCTAATTTATCAGCAGTGACTTAGTAGTAAAATAAGAACCAAAAATCCAAACAAAAAAACCCCCAAACTTTTAGGCTCATTTTTCATGTATGTTGTTGTGTGAAATAGTGAGGGAGCTGTATTCAGGAAGGACAGACATTGCTTCTAACAGTGATATTTACCACCATTGAATGTATTTGTGCAAGTAAAAATACATAACACTTGTTTTAGAAGTGGTTGCCTAACCACTATATTTATGCACAAAAAATGTACACAAGAAGTACTAAAATAAACATCTGGACACACATTTTGCTCATCTAGCAATGCATTTCTTGTATTTTATTCCTTGATTTGTTATTCAGGGAGAGGGCTTAACATTTTAAAATGTGAAACTACAGAGCTATATTTAATGCTCAAAGTCAACTATCTTTCCCTTGGAGGATAAGAAAATCCATTAAAATTTCTATGCATTTATCTCTCCTGTTTTCCACACCTTGAATTGTTCTGCACTTGTCTCTTGAAGAAATCATGCTTGTATTGACTTATTCGTGCTTTGTTTCTTTTTTATAAAAGCCATCTGGAGTAGGATTGTTTATTTAGAAGACCATATAAAAAGCCGATGCTTAGCTTGAGTAAGTTAGCCTAGTCTTATTAAAAAATGGATGTTCTTGCTTCCTTGAAACATACTAATGCACTTGGCTTTTAGTACGGAGGTATTGAAGGGAAATCCAAGCTAGTGGTTAACAAGTGTAGTGAAAGCAACTCAGAGGCCCCAGGTTTCCCTCTAGTAAGACAAGTTCACAACACTTACACGCTCTAAGCAGTAGCTGCAGAGAACTGTCAAATTACTTTTCTCCTCACGTGTGGGCTTGTTTCCCTTACTGGTTTCTTAAGTGCCATGTATCACAGAATCACAGAATCCCAAGGGTTGGAAAGGACCTCGGAAGATCATCTAGCCCAACCCCCCTGCAAGAGCAGGGTAACCTAGAGTACATCACACAGGAACTTGTCCAGGCGGGCCTTGAATATCTCCAACGTAGGAGATTCCACAACCTCCCTGGGCAACCTGTTCCAGTGCTCTGTCACTCTCACAGTAAAGAAGTTCTTCCTGATGTTAATGTGGAACCTCCTATGCTCCAGTTTACACCCATTGCCCCTTGTCCTACCACTGGATATCACTGAAAAAAGCCTAGCTCCATCATCCTGACATCCACCCTTTACATATTTGTAAACACTGATGAGGTCACCCCTCAGTCTCCTCCAAGCTAAAGAGACCCAGCTCCCTCAGCCTCTCCTCATAAGAGAGGTGTTCCACTCCCTTCATCAACTTTGTGGCTCTATGCTGGACTCTTTCAAGCAATTCCCTATCCTTCTTGAACAGAGGGGCCCAGAACTGGATGCAATATTCCAGATGCGGCCTCACCAAGGCAGAGTAGAGGGAGAGGAGAACCTCTCTTGCCCTACTAACCACACCCTTTCTAATGCACCCTAGGATGCCATTTGCCTTCTTGGCCACAAGGGCACATTGCTGGCTCACGGTCATCCTCCTATCCACCAGGACCCCCAGGTCCCTTTCCCCTTCACTCCTTTCCAGCAGGTCAACCCCCAACCTGTACTGGTACATGGGGTTGTTCTTCCCCAGATGCAAGACTCTACACTTGCCCTTGTTGAATTTCATCAAGTTTCTCCCTGCCCAACTCTTCAGCCTGTCCAGGTCTCACTGAATGGCAACACAGCCTTCTGGTGTGTCAGCCACTCCTCCCAGTTTAGTGTCATCAGCGAACTTGCTGAGGGTACACTCAGTTCCCTCATCCAGGTCGTTGATGAAAATATTAAACAGCACTGGTCCCAGCACTAACCCCTGAGGGACTCCAGTAGTTACAGACCTCCAGCTAGATTCTGTGCCATTGACCACAACTCTCTGCCTTCTTCCTTTCAACCAATTCTTGATCCACCTCACTACCTGATCATCAAGCCCACACTTCCTTAGCTTATCTATGAGGATGCTGTGGGAGACAGTATCAAATGCCTTACTGAAATCAAGAAAACCCACATCTACCACTCTACCATCATCCTCCACCTAGTTACTTCCTCATAGAAGGCTGTAAAGTTGGTCAGACATAACTTCCCCCGGTAAAACCATATTGGCTGTTCTTAATGACCCCCTCATCCTTGATATGCCTAGAGATGGAGTCAAGAATAAGTTGTTCCATCACCTTTCCAGGGATGGAGGTAAGACTGACCAGCCTATAATTACCTGGGTCTTCCTTTTTGCCCTTCTTATAGACTGGTGTGACATTTGCCACCCTCCAATCCTCAGGCACCTCTCCCGTTTCCCACAACTTGCCAAAGATGATGGAGAGTAGCCTAGCAATGACCTTCGCCAGCTCCCTCAGCACCCGTGGGTGTATTCCATCCGGACCCATTGATTTATAGATGTCCAGATTGCATAGCTGATCCCTAACCCAATCCTCATCTACCAAAGCAAACTCCTCCTTTGTCCTGACTCCTTCTGGGGCTATAGGAATCTGGGGCCCCCGGGGAGAGTCTACAGCAGTAAAGACAAAGGCAAAGAAGGCATTCAGCACCTCTGCCTTCTTTATATCCTCTGTCTCCAGGACACCTACCTCATTCAGCAGTGGGCCTATATTGCCTCTTGTGTTAGTTTTATTTACTATATATTTGAAGAAGCCCTTTCTATAGTCCTTAACCCGACTTGCAAGATTAATTTCCAGGGAGGCCTTAGCTGTCCTAATTGCCTCCCTACATCCTCTAAAAACTGTCCTATATTCCTCCCAAGTGGTCAGCCCCTCCTTCCATAGTCCATAGATTCTCTCTCATTGATTCATTGCTATATAGCACAGGACAAAGTTATTATGCTTATATCAGCAACACAGAAGTTTTCACATTAAAGTTAATTTTCCACTTTGATATAAAAAAATAGGAAAATTAACCATTCTAGTGAAAGGGAAGATAAAAAATAATATGAAAAACCCCTTAAATCTAAATATTTACTAGCATTACTGGTATGGCTATGTGTCATGGTGTGTCTTGGCTTCCACTTTTGTATTAGTCTGCTGAGACTGGGAAAGAAAACATTTCAGGTGTTTCAGAACCATAACATTGTGGCTCCTGGAAGGCTTAAAACATGGAAGTCATGACTGCCTACCTCTCCCAACACTTCTGGACCCATCTGGCTGCCATAGGTGTGAACCAGTCTATGTGTCAAGGATACCTCCTAAAAAAACATCTCAAAAGATGTTGCCTGCCATAATTCCCAGAGAAAGTTCAGGTGTGACAGTAATGCTTTTCACTGTATTTCTAATATTGTGGCTTTTAGCATGTGACCAGGAAATAGTAAAACTCGTTACAATTTGTTATCATCTCTTAAGAACAGCGTGGCTGGAGAAAATGAACTACTTGTGTTTCAGAAGTAGCAAATATGAATAATTAGGAAACCGTTAGTCAGAATGCAGTACCATACAGATTTTGTGAACACATTTGGAAGACAAACATAGCTAAAACCAGAAAGATACACCCCAATATATGCTTCAGATTTACCTGATGCCTCTCTTTATAAAATGACTAATTTGATAACCAGTAGTAATGCAGTAGATGCACATATTTAGTAAATCACTGTGTGTGGTGCTGTAAGAAAAACTGAGTAAAAAAAAATAAAATCGTTAACACAAGAACTGTAGGATGAATAAGGAGTATGTGACATGCAAAACTACAGCAACTGTACTATAGGGAAGCTATCAGAAGAATACAGAGCAAAATTACACCCTGTTGGAAAGAGTGTTTTATGGACCTGGGATATATAGTAGTTATTAATGCCTTTGATTGCATGTGTTAATGAAACAAAGGCATTTTTGAGAGGAGACACAGAGAGACCTGAAAAGTGGAACAGTAGAAACTGAATGAAACTAACTAGGACAAATGCAGTACAGGCAAGGAAGGCTTTCTCACCTGCCAGACTTCCAGTTCTGAGGGAGTTCCTGCATCTCCGAAGCTTTCTGATACATACATTAAAAATCATTGCTATTACACTCATGATCTAGGAAAAATTCTCAGTTTCCTGTTATCGTGGCACCTCATAAACACTCTTAAAATCTGATTATTTTTTCTCGCTTGGAGTTAGGTAGTACAATATATCTCATCCTAAGCAGACACCTAGAACAGTGACATCCCACTGCTTTTCTTTGCTTACCTATTTTTCTCAGCAGCCCTTCCAGCTGATTCTGCATGTTGATGTGGATATCTGACTCTGACATTACCCAACATAGATGTCCTTCTTTCTGCTTTCCCTTTTGTGTCTAGAGAGATGTTCACAAGTACAAAATCTGGGAAAATTGGGAGAATTTCATGAAGGAGCTCCATAGAAAGTTCCTCTTGCTCCATGGGATTTACCATTTAATATACTCACTGACTTTATTTCACTCCACCTAATTCCCAGATTGCCTTCCTAATGCCTGTAATTGATTGCAGATATATGGCTGCTCAGCCCTGCAGGGTCATCTGGAACCACAGGAATGTCTGCACTTTTTCAGCTCTTTCCATAGCTTTCCCAGCAGGTGTGTTTCTAGGGCTAGGCAACACCTAAAAGTCCTCTCCTTAGAAGCTGCTAGATGTCTTGTTCAGGAGTTGTCTTGTCCTTAGACATGTCACCCAACAGTTCCCTCAGGACCTGTGGATGCATCTCATCAAGTTCCATGGATTTATGCACTTGGTTAGCAAATATACAATATATTCTAACTGAACTGTGTAATCATGTTTGTAACCATTCATTGGATATTCAGAAACTGAAGGAATGTTTAGCTCACTTTCCTGCTAGACTTTGTTTTGTTAATCATTCCTGGGGTGCTCT
Organism: Melopsittacus undulatus; assembly: GCF_012275295.1. Taxonomy (NCBI): domain Eukaryota; kingdom Metazoa; phylum Chordata; class Aves; order Psittaciformes; family Psittaculidae; genus Melopsittacus; species Melopsittacus undulatus. The sequence goes on along the minus strand of NC_047527.1, from coordinate 65,376,920 downwards.
GAAACATTACTCTTCAGCTCATTCCCTGCATTTTGAATATATTTGGTTGGGTTTTCTACTGTTTTTTTAGTCTCAGTTCCCTCCTCTTCATATACTGTCGGTTTTTTCTGTTTACTTTTTATTGGTATGGGTGAAGTATCTCCTGCTGTTTGTTTTAATTTCCTAATTCAAGTCTAATGTAATCCAGTTGCAGACCTTAGACCTAAATCTAAAAGTCAGGCTGACTTTCAGTAATTCTTATTTGCTCCCTTTCCATATACAAATTAAATCTAATCTCTTATGGAAGGCCTTCTGTAGACTTTACACCTATTTTACAGTTCCTTTCCAATGTGATTCTCTAAAATGAGAGAATAGGTTTCTAAAGAAACCCTCAAATTGATTTGCTGACATCAGTGATGATATGACAGTGATTACATGACAGTATATTCAGAAGGAAAATTTGCATGTAAAACATAGAAGTAGACAAGATTTCTGCAGTTTCTGGCACTGTTGTCACAACAGTATCTGAGAAATGAACCCTGTACTTTCTGAAATCTAGGTGGTGCTTCCTCACTCTTGGTGTATGACAACCTTTGCCTATCCTGTAGCATGCACATTACTTTCTGAATTACGGAAAAAAGAGAAAAACTTACTGCCGTATGGAGTTGTAAAGAAGAAACAAAAACAAAACCCCACACATTTCTTGGAAATTTGATTTTCAGCATTGTATGGAAAAATTTAAAAATACTAAAACTTTACACTACAATGTTTTCAAAGAAACATATATTTGCAAGAATTGTAATTTTTAAATGTGAATTAAATTTGTCTGGATTTATGGAAAGAATTGAGAAAAAAATGTGCCTCTGACAAACATGATTCTGTTGGAGATCAGTTTGTAGTTCAGCTTCTTGGGATGATTGTGAAAAGACAATCTTTCTGTTTATAATCTTAAAAATATTTACAAACCTAAGGTAGATCATCTTTATCTACTCTCTATATTGCATTAACATATTGCACTCCTTTGCACCTACCTAGCATTGCATATAGAATATCTACTTTCTTACTGAAGTCTATGCAAAATGGTCTCTGGTGTCAGGTAAATGATCTAGGTATAAAAATAATAATAAAAAATATGAAAATGGCATTACTGGCTTAACTAGTCTGCTTTTTTAAATTATTTATGTAGTAAGTATCAAAGAATAATAATAATACAAATTTCACTCTAATACCACTGAAACTATTACAAAACATGTTGTATGTCTCCAAATAATAAAAAAGAGAAAAGAGCAAATATTGTCGTGGTTTTTTTTAAGTATAATTTCTCAGTTTTCACTTTTCATATAGGGCCTACATGATGAATGGAAATAACAGAAACCACCCATTTTAAATCTTATTCTCTATCAGAAGACAGCAATTCAGGCAGGAAAGAAATAGGATTAAAATGGAAATAAATGTGAAAATAAAATGTTTCCTTTCAAAGATTACTCATTTAAGGAAAAAACCCCCAAAACCTCATATTTTCAGTTAAATATTTCTTTACCCATCGAGCCTTTCTTTCACTCAAAGAATGCTTGCTGATAACAATTTCTTGTTGGTAAAAGTTAAATGTATTTTTCTTTTGATCTTAAAAGTTTAATTCTTCTATATTGATCCTACTCTTAATCAGAGAGATTTACCAAGACTTAAGATGGACCCATGTACGTACACAGCAGGGAAAAAACAAGAAATTAAAAAAAGAAAGATGACAATTCCTGTTTATGGTTAAGCTTTGGAAAGATATAATTAATTTAGAACCCAGATTATTCAGGATTCAAGGGATGGTAGCTTTCTTTTCCTATCAGTTCATACTTTAGCTCTGGATACTTGAAAGGTAATTTGTTTTTTGACAGAAATTCTGGAGCCTTCATTTTTCCCCTTCAAAGGCCTCCCATACTAGTTAAAAGCTAGCCGCATATCATTCTGGCACGTCACGAAGGAAGCTCTTTGTTTCTTCAGCATGGTAGGTGTTGCAAGTCAATGAAACTACAAGTCCATGGAGTTTAACATTAAGAAACATAAGAAATATGAAGAACAAAGAAAACAGATGGGTGCATGTGAGCAAATGTTACAGACCTCTGTCAGGAAATGAGTCTTTTCATCAGACAATGTTTCCATCACATGCTCATTTGTTGATCTGAATTACAGTGAAAGCATTGAAAAAGGACCTTGTTTAATTTCTTTTTTGGCAAATTAGTTGGTTGCATAAAATAATGCTCTATTTTATGGGTCAGTGGTAGATTTTAACATAATCAGGATACCCAGCTCACTGGCCCAGGCTATGGCCAACCTCAGCTGACAGTGGCCAGTCTCAGAAGCCAGGATTAAAACATAAAAACATAATAATACTTCTGCAGATTCTTTTCCAGCTTCCAGTGATTTGTAATTTGGGGTTTCTTGAGTCTTTTGTGAGTTGTCTTCCATGAAATTTGATCATTTGTCTCTTGAAATCACACAAACTTCTGACATCTGTAGCATCCTGAGTCAATGAGCAACACCTTTCTTCGTGTGGAAAAGTATCTCCATTTGTTTGTTTTCAAGTTGCTAGTCACATTTGATGTCAGTGAAACAGTGAACAGATATTCTGTTTTTATCTCTTGTGAGGCACACATGGATTTTATGAACTTCCATTATTCCCTTATTCCATCCCTGCATCTCTTTACCAGACTGCCCTTTCTTTTAGATGTTCTTTAAAAAGAAACTATATCTTACCTTTGATCATCCACATTGGCTTTCCCTCTCAGTTTCTTAGTGTCTGGCTTTGAATATTTTTTGAGAGGCTGACGGACCAGTATTTAATATACAGAACATAATTTACAAAGTAGCATAATTAGATTTTATTTTTAATTTTGCTTTGCTTTGTTTTGTTTCTAATCTTTGCTCTTCTACTGAAACACCGTAACAGGTTTATTCTTCTCTAGAATGGATGTCAACAGAATTTTAATTTTATTTTGTCTACAATCTAATTAACAAGTAGAATGGTGCTCCTTTTTTTTTCCTTTAATATATACTGTATATGTTAGCACAGATTGAACTTATTCTACTGTACATCACTTTGAGGAGAGAAGAAGCGGTTCTAAAGCTTAAAAAACATTCTCATCCGATTGTGGAAGTTGCATGACACAGCGTTGTGGTACAGTTTTCAAACCAGGGACTTCTCAAGTAGTTCATGTAGGGCAGAAAGTCTTTGTCTTTATACACTCATCCTACTTTAATATATGCCGTCTCTACTGGGAGCAGTCACATGTGGTGACTCCTCTCTTAATGCTTGTAGTCTTTTCTTAACCTAAACAACACTGGAACAAACTGCAGTCTTTTCATTTCTATAGGGATATCTACCTCAAGATTGGCAGCAGCAGCTGAAGGGTTAATTCCCAATGGACACAGAAAAAGCAAACAGTCTGGGTGCTGGTTTGTAAAACGAATTTTCAATGTGTAGCCCACAGACTATCATTGATTGCGGTAAATAAATAAAACCACTCCTGACTTTTATTGTTGTAGGGAGTAATTATAATTCACAGGGCCAGACCCTTTGTGCCACAGAATGCTTCGTTTGTGGTTTGCATGAGCAGATACATTAACTTCTGTAAGCTCTTTTCATTAGAACGCTATTACTCATTGAGGACTGATCAATATATCATCTATACAACATCTTGAATGTGGATGTCTGGACCCATTGTGGGCTTGCTGATAATGACTTCTTTATTCAAGCCAGCTTGTAGGAACAAGGAGATAAAGAAAAGGGAAGAGAATTATAGCATATGCTCATGAAAGTATTCTAAAGGTTATAAACAGAAAGCAGGAGTAAAGCTACAGGGTAGGGAAAGTGATTATAGAGGAAAAAAGAGTGGAAAGAGACTGAAAGTTGAAAAGGAAAAAAGGTTAGAGTTTCACTGTATTTCTTTTTCTGACATTATGCAAAGCAAGCTAAGTTTTAATAAACCTTCTTTTGAAACTACTCCTCCCCTTTGGGATTATATTGCCCTTTAGGTTTTCATATCCTAATGCTCTGCTCATCTTGTGAGGCATTTGAGTATTCCCAATGAAAGCAGAGCACCATTTTCCTTCCCCCTTTCAATCTTTTATTTATCTTTTGTTCTCTTCCTTTCTCACCTCCCTCCTTCTACCCCAGAAAAACTCTCTGGGGCTCAAAGGTTTTATATCTTCCATTAACTTTTGATTTCTTACTGTATTCATCCTTTTCTTCTGTTTCAAGCTTTTCTCATGCTCTTTATCAAATTTTGTATAATTTTATTAGAACTTTAATGCATAATATGACAGATTACAACTTTATTCAGGCTCACTGCACTCTCCATATATGGGTACACTTGGGAAAGTGTTAGAAATAAAAAAAATTATATATACCCACAAAATAATTTATTAATTTGTTCTAGCTTTTCCCTTGCTGTTCCACATTGGCTTCTGTTTTGCTGATGACAAAAGAAATTAAGAATTAGAGTCTGTTCTGTAGATTGAAGTGATGCCATGCAATTGAAGGAAACAGAGAAAGGGTTAGAATTATTTTCAAGGTTCAGAAAAAAGAATACATAAAAAATGTGTAAGAAGGGAGCCATTGCAAGCTTCAACCTTGGGATGGGAAGAAAAGAAATGCCTTTTTTTTCCCTGAAAGAAACTAAAACCAGGTTCCTGATAAAGCAGGTCTTCGTCACATGAGTATTTTAAGTGCAATGCAAACAAAGAGTATGAATTAACACATTTTTAGTGTGGCATGAAGTAAAGTACCTGCATAATGCAGGCATTAAAATCTCATGAGCTTATTTCAACAGATTCAGCAGCTTAGGAGGACCATGTGAAGGAGAAGAGTACTTTCAGGGACAGAAAATCAACATCTGGAACTTAAGTTCAGTTGATAAGGCAGCACACATCAGTTTTCTGAAGCTGACTGGAAACGATTAGAGATCTTTAGTCACATTTTTAGGAAAATATTAGAGCAGCAAGCTGGTTTTTACTTCACTCCAACAATATTTAAACAATATCGTTAAACGACGTTTAACAAGCCAATTCATGGAGAATTCACCACAAAAGAAGAAAGATAAACAACATTGGAAAATACTACCAGAATAAGTGAAATATTGCCCAGTATAGGTTCATACCAGTAGCAAAGATGATCATAAAAGCTCATTTTTGTTAGATGGGAAACAGATATGGACAATTTCTAATTAGCTAGGGGTGGTAAAATTTTTTGTCTAAAAATATTTACTTCTGGCTTCCTCTTTAAGAAAGCCAGATCCTTCCATCTAAAAAGTTCCACTAGAATGAGTATACTGATTTTTTTGGGTTGCGTTCATTTGTCAAGTCAGTTCAGATGTTATTCTTTGGAGACAGGTACCAGTAACAATACATTTGTTTCAGCTGCCTTAGTGGTCTATGGAAGTTGCAGTTCAGATGTCTTGCTTGTGCCTCATGCTGAGTTGTAAGGCCGCAGCATAAAAATCACAAGAGAGACTTAATCTGCTCCATCCTATAAAGGAGAAAAGTGACAGTGCTTTCTCTAAATTGGAGAGGCATGGATTTGATGGATGGACCACTCAGTGGATAAATAAGGAATTGACTGGATGGTTGCTCTCAGAGATTTGTGGTCACAGTTCAATGTCCAAGTGGAGACCAGTCACTAGTGGTGTTCCTCAGAAGGCAGTATTTGGATCAGTGCTGTTTAATATTTTTGTTAGAGACGTGGACAACAGGATAGAGTGCACCCTCAGCAAGTTTGCCAACCACATAAGCTGAGAGCATTGAGCTTGTTCAGCCTGAAGAATAGAAGGTCCTGGGGAGACTTTTTAATTGCCTTCCAGTACCTAAAAGAGGCCTACAAGAAATCTGAAAAGGGGCTTTACAAAGGCATATAGTGACAGGACAAAGGAGAATAGATTTAAACTGAAAGAAGCTGGATTTAGATTAGATATTAAGAAAAAATTATTTACTATGAAGGTGGTGAGGCACTGGCACACATTGCCCAAGGAAATGGTGGCTGCCCATCATGGAAGTGTTCAAGGCCAAGCTGGATGGAGCTTTGAGCAACCTGGTCTAATGGAAGATGTAATGGCAGAGGGGTTGGAACTAGTGGATCTTAAAGGTCCCTTCCAAACCATTCTATGATTCTATGATTAATTGCTCCCACTTCCATGGAGCATGAGAAAATGCAGTTCAATGCTAAACTGTGTCCAGGTAGAATATTTTCTGTTTGAAAATCTGCATGTTTTTTTTGACCAAATGAAGCAAAGAGAAAGGTCTATCATATCAAAAAGGGAAATTTCTAATGTTCAAAAGAAAGAAAAATAAAATTGTCTGTGGAAAGAAAAGCTAAAATAAAAAAAGAGTTGGTTCTCAAGTTCTAGCTAGCTACAGCAGGGCAGATCTAGATAACCTCCATGCAGCTATTATCAGGCTATAGATACACATTAAGTCAGTAGTGACTTCATCTAGAAAAGGCTCTGCAGCATCTGTACTGGTGTACTGAAGTATAATTCATAGTCCAGAGTTTGCTGCTTAGGGTCCATAAACTATGTGTGGGGAGAATTGAAACACGACCTCAGCATGCAACACAGCACACCCTGCATTTACTGTGCATTTTAGCTGTTTTGCCTTGGTGCTGCTATGTATCTCTGCAACTCATTGTTATTCTTGACCACCTGTCCTGCTGTCATAAAATCAGAACATGAAATTTCACGTCAGATTATTGGGTTGGGGTGGTTCAGGTACTTTCCGTAATGTGTCAGTCCTCCTAAGAGTCAAATACAGAGATTTTACGGACTTCTCTAGGTATAATATGCTTTCTAGACTCCAGGTTGATGACTCTGATACTGTGATTATTCCAGCATCTTTATTTTGCTTATTTATAATTACTGCTGCTGAAGGAGATTCCATCAGATGTTAACAAACCAGTTTGTTTTATACTTTGATTCTCTTTACTCCTGCTTCTTCCAGACCTTTGGCACCTCTCAAACGTTTCTTATTATGCCTAATAGTGTTACTGCAGCCTTTTATTCTGCTTCTATGAGGGAATTCTCCTCTTGTGTGGGCTTCTTCTAGGGAATGTTTCCTAGTTGGTCTGTGCCAGCAGTATTATGTAATAATAATAATAATAATAGTAATAATAATAATAATAATAGTAATAATAAAAAATAAGGATGAAGTGCCCCAGGAGGGCCAGGAGACCTCCTTGGATAGATAAGGAGCTGCAGAGGAAAATTTGAGAGAAAAAAGAGGCTTATAAAAGGTGGAAGCAAGGCCTGGGAAGAATACAGGGATGTTGCCCGGGAAACTAGGGACCAGGTTAGGAAAGCTAAGTTAGAATTAATCTTGGCTAGGGATGTCAAAGATAACAGGAAGGGACTCTGTAGGTATGTAACAAATAAAACACAGATTAGGGACAATGTAGGACCCCTCCAGAAGCTATCAGGAGAACTGGCTACCCTGGAGTTGGAGAAGGCTGAGTTTCTCAATGACTTCTTTGCCTCAGTCTTCATTGGCAAATGCTCTGACCACACCACCCAAGTCTTGGAAGGCAGACACAAGGACTGTGAGAAAGAAGACCCTAGGCCCAGTGTAGGAGAGGATCTAGTTCGAGACCATCTTAAGAACCTGAACATACACAAGTCCATGGGACCTGATGAAATCCATCTGTGGGTCCTGAAGGAGCTGGCAAATGAAGTTGCTAAGCCACTGTCCATCCATGTCCAGCTGGAGACCAGTAACAAGTGATGCCCTCAGGGATCGATGTTGGGACCGTCTTATTCAACATCTTTATCACTGACATGGACAGTGGGATTGAGTGAGCCCTCAGCAAGTTTGCTGATGACACCAAGCTGTGTGGTTCTGTTGATACACTGGAGGGAAGAAATGCCATTCAGAGGGACCTTGACACACTTGTGAGGTGGGCTGACACCAGTCCCATGAAGTTTAACCATGCCAAGTGCAAGGTCCTACACCTGGGTCAGAGCAATCCCAGGCACAGCTACAGGTTGGGCAGAGAAGAGATTTAGAGCAGCCCTACAGAGAAGGACTTGGGGGTGTTGATCAATGAGAAAATGAACATGAGCCAGGTTCAGTGTGAGCTTGCAGCCCAGAAAGCCAACTGTATCCTGGGCTGCATCAAGAGGAGCGTGACCAGCAGGTCAAAGGAGGTGATCCTGCCCCTCTACTCTGCTCTCATGAGACCTCACTTGGAGTACTGTGTTCAGTTCTGGTGTCCTCAACATAAAAAGGACGTGGAACTGTTGGAACAAGTCCAGAGGAGGGCCACGAGGATGATCAAGGGACTGGAGCACCTCCTGTATGAAGACAGGCTGAGAAAGTTGGGGCTGTAGCCTGGAGAAGAGAAGGCTGCGTGGAGACCTCATAGCAGCCTTCCTTCCATTATCTGAGAGGGGCCTACAGGGATGCTGGAGAGGGACTCTTCAACAGGGACTGTAGTGATAGGACAAGGGGTAATGGATTCAAACTTAAACAGCAGAAGTTTAGATTGGATATAAGGAAGAAATTCTTTACTGTAAGGGTGGTGAGGTACTGGAATGGGTTGCCCAGGGAAGTTGTGAATGCTCCATCTCTGTCAGTGTTCAAGGCCAGGTTGGAGAGAGCCATGGGTGACATGGTTGAGTGTGAGGTGTCCCTGCCCATGGCAGGGGGGTTAGAACTAGATGATCTTAAGGTCATTCCTAACCCTAACTATTCTATGATTCTATGCTTCTGTAAGTGGTAGAAGCCACCAGAGGTTCTTCACTGAGCTCAGAAATATTTGGATTTTCTAATGTGTAACACAACTTGCTTGAAATCTCCATGGAGGTTTTCTAGTCTATCTTGGGACTGGGAACCAGAGTGTCCCTTCTCATTAGCCCTATAGAGGCTCACACTGAGTCACACTGAGTACTCAGTCCATAGTATTTGATCAATTCCAATACAATTTTTCTACAACCATCAGTGAGATGCTAAACAAATAAAATCCCTGCCCGCTGGAATTTCTTCACCAGTGAGCATTCTTTGGTAAATGTATTTCTTATCCCTGTAAAACTTTGATTAATTCAGTAGGTCCTGAATAACTCCATAATCTGCGAGCTGCAATTAGCTTCTTTTCATATCCTGTGCTTCACCTGTCATAAAGTGGAAATTCAAACCTCTTATCTTTGTTTTCTTCTCTCCTCTCAGTTTGGTGGCTTCCTATTCCTTATCAGAGTATGACCAACACAGTTCTTTCCACAGTGCCTACCTTTTGGAACAGTTTAAACTTCTTTGTCTCATTAGCTTCCCTTCTTTTTACAACTTGGAAATTAAACAAATTTGGCAGAAAAGAGAAATATTTTATGTTCTTTACCCTTTTCCTGTTACAGAGATGTGACAATGCTCTTGCTTATTCTTTAAACACTATCTTCACACTTTCATTTTTCTGCTAAAGTGCAATACAGGTTCTGATTTTCACAGAGTTCTTCCAAGTGATTTAGGAGGAAGTTTATGTATAATAAATTGCATTCCAGTATCCTGGAAAAAAACTATATGATTAGATCTTTCATTAAAAGAAAATTGTAAATTAGTGATAGAAAAAGTACTCAAGAGCAGTTAACTCATGGTTCAGTAGCAGAATTTGGGTTCTTCAGAGACCTATGCTGAATCCAGCTTTATTCAATACATTAACTAATAGTTTAAGTTTCATAACAGGAAATAAGCTTCTTATATTAAAAAAATAAATATTTAGCTGAGGAGCTGTGAATATGTTTAAAGATAATCCTAAAATTTGAAAGAAAACAAAACCCTGAGCAAATGGAAAAATCTTAACATGAAGATTAGATTCTTACTTCTAGTTTTCAGGTAGGAAGTTTTCATACCTAGATAGGTGTCATCAGCTGTGTAAGCACACAGCACAGAGTAGATGCCTTTTCTGTAGTAAGTGCTGTGAGACACCGAAACCATAAGGAAATAGTACCATGGGGCTGCAAGTACCATTGTGAGAGAAAGCAAACAGCATCATGATTGCAACATGAATGAAATTATCATTTTACTTCTTTGGGAAAATGTAATGTTCTGAACCTTGCGATCATCTTTAGACGCTGCACTGAAGAAAGATGAAGGTCAATTACAGTATGTAGAAAGGACAAAGACAAGAATGAAAAAGTGAGAAAACAAGCTGAAAACAGAAGGCTGAAGTAATCAGGGTTATTTGAGATGAAGGAGAGAAAATGGGGGAAACTTTATAACAAGGTGAGGTATGTAAAATGTTGCTATAAAGAGAAGTGGACAAATTGCTGTCCAGGTGGATGGAATGAAAGAAAAGGGTTTGTACTACAGCAAGAATGCTACAGAACATCATCCCTCTTTTCCAGAATGATAGTAAGGAAGCCCTGAAAAAGATCTGGTGGATGTTAAGGTGTCTGCATAGACCTGTATAAAAGATGGATCTTGAGAGGTTTTTATATTCCAGTCTCTGCACGGGGACAATCAGTCCTATCAATGTGATTGTCACAGGCATATATCTAACCTGTTCTGGGAGATCACTCTACATTCCCAGGCTAGAGAGTTGGTATCAAGATATTGTAATCTAAAGCACTATCCTGGATATCCAGAGCTTGCTTTTCTTGTGACTTTCTGTGTGAAAACTGTACTCTTTGTGAAATTTTTGGGTATTATACCAAGATTTCATATGAAACGTCATTCTTTGTAATTAATTAACTGTAATTAACTGTGTAATTAATTTACTTCTCTTTAACTTCTGAGTGTCCTGTGAGTTTCAAGATTATGTTTTTTAGAGGAATTACATTATCTAAAATGATTGCCAGTGTACTTATTGAAACATATGAGTGAATCTGCAATACTTTCATGTCCTGAGGTCCTGATGAAGTTGACCATTTGATACTCTTCTAGTCAGGGACCCCCTTACATCCCAGTAAGCAGCTATATATATATGTGTATATATATATACAAATTTTATCTTCCAATCAATATTTAGATTAAATGAAGCATGAATTCATGTGTGTATTATGACCTTTGTACTACATGAGAATATGTCCTAAAATACCTCGTGAAATTTGAAAGAAAGATGAGTGATGTACCTCTGTCACTCCTGCCAAACGTGATTTGAGATTTCTGTGGTGGAGGCTTCTTTTCTGGTTAAGCTCCAGTTTTTGCAGAGTATAGTTTATATAATAAACGTAGTTTATGTATGTATTTCAGCATTAAAACTGGAACAAGTTATGCTCATATGTAACTTTCTTCACTTTGTGCATAGAAATCTTTGATGACTGCTCAGGTGAGTAAACTAAAGGATATGCCTGAATGCTTGAGGTATAAGAGCCTTAGTTATTATCATTCTTTAGAAAATTAAACAAGGCCACAAAGAGGTCTTGTATAAATTAGAAATGAAGCAAAATGAAAAAGTAAATAAGTCAGGAAAAATAATTAGCTGACATACGTTATTTTTTAAAAAATACTTCTTTGTGGAACAAAGTGTAATTAAGCCCTTAGTGAGCACATGGTATGCAAATACTAATGCAGTTTATTAGTATATATTCAGCAGAATATATGGACAGATCATTCATATATACATATAAAAGCAAGCTGAAAACTAGAATGTGAGAATGAGTGTGGTCTGGGAATGATGAATGCTCATTCTACTGATAGTTTTGGTTTTGAAGGAATCCAGCAAAATAAAACCTCTGTAATGGACACAAACCAATTTCATTTTTTAATGAGGATGCAGGTCTAAGATGAGGGAAGGTTGAAACTAGCTGTGTTAAACTAATTAAACCTACTCTCTTTTTTTGTAATTTTCTAACACCACCTACTGAATTAGCTGTAACCACTTGTAACAGTTCTGGCTCCAATTTTCAGTACTGTATAAGCTCAATCATGCTCAAACATTTCCTTTCTGTCTACTTCAAACTTTTAAGAGACAGTCCTTTTGAAAGTTTTGTTCTGAGACCTGACTTACTGCTTTCAGAGAGAGATTTTGAAAAGCTCTAAACTCTGCACACATAATTCATTCGACACTGTAGTCAAATTAGCATTAATTAAAGCAAGAGTAGTTAAAAATAAGTAGTAAGTCATACAGCTAATGAAATCTTAATGTATTTTTTCAACACTGGGACAGAATATAGTAAAAAATCCTGGCCAGTCATCACATTAGCATGTCAAGACTTACTGGGACAAGCTTCTTGTGACAGTTTTTGTTGTGCAGAACTAGTGAGGTGGGATGGGTGAAGGAGAGACTATGAAGCAACAAAAATGCATTTGGATTTGTATAGTGCAGTGGTATTTGAAAGGGAAAGAGTAGTGCCTCTGACTTCGTAACAAACCTGCGTTCCTTATGTCTGTGGTGTCCTTTGGTCCACTCAGAGAGCATAAATGTAAGCACTTAACACATCTGTGCAAGGTCCTGTCTTGGTCTCAGGTAACAGTCCAGTGATCAGTTCCACTATTGTCTTTTTTTTGCAGCAGCAGCAGCAGCAGGAAGTACAATAGAGCACCAAACCTAATAGGATTGTAGGAGTTTACTGAGTAATTTATTAATAATAAACGTTATCCTAACCAACACATCATAGATCCATGCAAAGAACATCCACTGAGTATATACTACTTTAAAAAAAGTCCATCTGATGGACTAGGGGAAAATGCATTTCTCTTGACCATAATATAACTCCAGTAGCATCTGCAAACTGAAAACTTGGCATGATGTGTTAATAAAGGAAATAGGCAAGTTGTAATTTCATTTATGAGGTACTTTTAGAATACTATCACAATGTATTGACTGACAATGTGCATGTTAATTATTCTGTTATTGTACATATACATTTTGTGTTTCATCCATAACTTCCACTATGGAATATTTTATATTGAAGTAATTTGACTGATTTTTCAAACAGAATTCATAGGAACTTTTGTTTTGAAAGCAGCAGTAATGTGTGAAATGAGACTGCAGAACAAAAATTAAAACAGCAGAATAACTGGTGAATATTGTTACAATATGGTCTCAAATACTGGGAAAGTAATATATGGTTTCTTAGTAGTTTTGAAAGGTAAAATATTTCCATACACTGAAAAAGACAAAAAATGCTTCCTTTATTTGCTGCAATTCTAGCACTTACCTGGTTGAAGAAGGTTCATCACAGAGCATTAGTGGAACTCCAGCAAATTGGAAATGTACTTTAAGACAGGGAAGCATGTCATGTCTTGTTTGCACCTCAGATTATACAAATTTGCTGATGGTGAGAGCATTTCTGATTCCACTGATATAACAGCTAAGAACTTAAGTCTCTTCAGCTTGACTGTGGTGTGTTCCCACTGCAGGACAATTTTCAGCTTTGAAGTAGCCTTTCTAGTTTTTTACTCTGTCTCTGTACTCAGTTTCTTGAGCGAATTAAATCTGTCTGTCCCACCGTGTTTAATTGGGTACAGTGTACTCCATCTTTCCATACAAAAAAAAAATCATTCTTTTCCTATAAGCATTGATTTTCAAAATTATAGGAGAGATTTGGTAAGATTTAGTACTATGGAAAAAAAAATCTTCCTCCTTCTATAATATTTCATATAAAATGAAGTATTTGGGGGTTTGATGATTTTATCTTTACCACAGTTGAGGTAATTCTACAAACTGTGAGTTCTATTTTATATTTTGATACAATAAACATATAGAAATACTATATATTTAACTTAAAATAACTTATCTTCACCTATATTCAATTCATGACATTCTCTAAACTGAGACTTTTATTAGATAGCTAAGATACACAAAGAAAAAATTGGCTTAATTGAAAGGTTTTGTAGATTGTTAAACTTTAAGTTAAGCCTCGAGTACATCACAAAATGTAGTTATGTTCAGACAAAATAATATGAGCCTCTTCTTTTTTTCGTTGAAGTCTTCCAGGTACCTTAAATGGACAATCAAGTTAAAAATGAAATTATTATATTTTATAGAAAGGTGTGTGAAATATACATATTTTTCAGTGAAATGGTTATTTCTCAGATATTAGCTGAGATCTGAATTGCAGCTGATACATTTCTGGATTATTCACTGGAGGTCATGCATACATATCAGATGTTTAGAAAACATTACTGTTGTATTATGAATCCATTAACGTTCTTATGGGTACTCTTCAGAAGACACCACATGCTAGCACTCAAGGTATAACTGGCACAATTTCTCTTTTAATTTGAGCATTTCAGATCCTGACTAAATTTTTTGGGTTTAGTCTCAAATACAGAACTGCTGGTGTTTTACTGGTAATATTCAGGAGTCTGATTTTCTTTTTTTTTAAATAGAATATTTTCTTGTTGCCCTATGGTACTACAACGAACTGGAACCAAGGTTTGAGATGTGTGCAAGTGTGAAGGTCATTGCTGAGTATCATATGAAATGAATGAGGTGAGATTCATTAACACTTGCTAATTTTGCTTGGTTCATTTCTGACTGGTCATAATAAATTTGTCATCTGGAGTGCATTAGGAGAAAACAAAGGGTACAAGTTGCTGTCTTTGGTGGCCGAATTGAAAGAGACATTAAGTAACAAAAGCAATGTTTTGTAAAAAAGTTCCAACGTTTAATTTGCTAAAGTTACAAAGCAAACTTTTCTTGCTATTTCGTTACTTCTACGTGCCTCCTACCTCAGTGGCTTGGCAGAACTTGGTGGTCAAGAGGTCTCCTCCGTCCTGGGAAATGTTCCAAAAATCATGTCTTAAGTGCTTTTTTATAACACAAGTTGTCTAATTTATCTATGTCTTGCAGTGCACCTGGGGTAGCTTACTGCTATGTACACCAAATACAATTACCCAAAAACTCAATGTACTCAACATGTGGGCTGGAGGGATTGCATCAGAGCTGGATGAGGTACAGGCAATATCAGAGCTGAACATGGTAATAGAGAGGATATCTATTTAATGCTTCTCAATCAGAACACAGATGTATAAAGTTCAGATGCTAAAGGCTGAAAAGCTCTTAAATAAGCACTAACGCAACAGTTCTGCTTTGTAAGTGCTATGTTTGATTTTAACTAGACAACAAGCCTTAAGGAATATGGTTCTTTAAAGTAAGCTAGATTCATATGGGACCTTTAAATAATATCCTTATAGCTTTGTAGGAAGATTAAAGGCAGTGGATTAAACCCAAAGACAAAAGGGACAGTATTAAAAATATATAGGAATGTTTTCATGCATGATGGCCATTTTAATAAAATGTGAGGCTAGAAAGCATTGAAGAGGCAAATCTCAGAAGTTTGCAGAAGTAAATTTTCTCCCCATTGAAAATAAGAATGTTTCCTGGAGAATAATGCAGGCAAATTGCTTATCTAGGCAGGGCCAAAGATAGGAAGACAGACATGGGAAAGATGGTGGTTTTCAGTCTTGTAGCTCTTCTGCCAGCTCTTTTCAATGCAGAGCATTATAGAAATTGGCATCTGCAGTAGAAGGTGGTACATAAAATGAAGAATGTAGAAAGCTGATGGACTGTGGTGAGGGGATTAAGCCCTGCTCTTAGAGATAACTCTGTAGATGGCTTTGAGTACCAAACCTGCTGCTACAGAAGAAGCAGGAGTCACCTATAGAGCTCACATTAATCTTGAAACATGTCAGACTTGTTACTCAGTGTGCTTTTGAAGGTTCAAATTGGACAATTATTTTCAGGTCTTGTGACTATTTTACACCAGTAAAAAAGTAAATTGAGCTCAAAACTTGTGAATCTGGCTGCCCAGAAGGTATATTCTCTTTTTTTTTTTTTTTAATGAATAACAGACAGTCAAAAAGTAATACATTCCCCATGCTTGCTGCGTTTCTTGGCTTATCTGGTTCAAAGGAGGCTAGAAACATGTGGCAGCTCTGAGGTATTAGGTGGCAATTGATCCATTGGAAACTGATCTGACACCAACAAATTCATGTGAAACGGACAAACAACAGGTAATGCTTACCATTCACTTGCTTCGTGGGACAGATTTTAATTATAAAGTTTGTATCCCAATATAAATTTTCCTAGAAGTCAGATCCTCTTCAAACTTCTCTTCTGCAAAGACTAAAGAAAAGACTTATGTCCATGGTTTTATTTGACTGTTTAAAGATAGAAAAGTGTGCCTTGTTTTACTGCAATACTCTCTATATTATTTACTGATTCCAGGGAATTTCAAGGGCAGGACACATCCTTTAATAAGGCCATGAACTGTATATCACAGCTAAGACTGGTAATAAACTCTAATACTGATGTTATAAAAGCCTTCTTAAAGCAAGGTTAATAACATGACAATAGTAAACACCCCAGTCAGCATAAAATGAAAGGAAGCCTACAGTATTTTAAATGCATGGGTCCTGTGAAAAAGGATACCAAGAAAAGACCTTTTGTTCATGAGCTTCTATATATAAAAAAATCAGTTTTCTGCTTGTCTTAGTTGAAGGTCATCTGAATACAAGCAAGAGAAAAATAGCTAACATACTTGTTGGCAAAATGTTTGGATTACATAAAAATGCTTACAATATTGCAAATGCAATGCTTTAATTGAAGATTAATATTATTTATTAAATTAGAGGAGTTCTATTAATATCTAGTCATGCAGTGTATTTGTTTGCATTTATTGGTTTTTGTTTCCCTTTTTCCTCCTGAAAATAATTTGTATGGTGTAGAAAGCAACAGAAATGTTATTCCTTTACTTCAGCCTTGTGACAGAACTAAAATATATGATTAGCTGGTCAGTTTCTAAAGAAGCACTTTCTGTAGAAGTTCACCGCTGTGTCCCTCATCCTAAAGGAAGGAACAGAAGGCTATCCAAGTTCAGGATCAAATTTACATTTTGATGGGGTCTTGCACTGCTGGTTGGCATTAAGGATGCTTTCTGAAATTGGTGCCTCAGTCTCCAATCAGTTTCTCCCAACAGAAGGCATTTCCAGAGGGAGTGAGTGAAGAATATTTGAACTAACAAAACAAATATACCAATTTGCAGACAAATAATCACACCAGTTGTTTTCAGCAAATAACACTCATTTCCTCCATTCATGAAAATTATAGAGTATCTGAAAGTTTTCGACACCATTTCTTTATTCTGAGAAAACAGAAAATAAAAACTATAATGCATTCATCAGATAATCTGCCATCATTTGCCTGTCATTTCTAAAAGGGGATGGATCTAAGCTGATTGTGATGAAAATACCAGAAATGTAATAAAAGATGCAGAATGAATAGATTATTTTTTTAATCTTCTGGAATGGAGCTTCTTTACCTCTTTGTTTTACAATTTTCTCAATTTGCTTGCCTTTGAAAACTCTGCTAATCACTAATCTCCTCTTCCCACAAAAAAAAAAAATCCCTTACAAGTTTCATGATGTTGCAACACCACCATGTAAAACCTGTTTGAGCAGAAGAATGTTCATTTGAAGTAGTTTAAACCTGCATAACACAACTGTTTTCAAGCTGGTTAGAAGAGAACAAGTTTTATTAAAATCACAGAATAAATCTTCCTTCTAAAAGTTAGGAAAGTTTTTCAACTTGTTCTTAGGAATTACTAAGTAAGTTTCCCTTTCGACTTCAGATCCTCTCAAAATGTATGCTACTTTTAGAATATTGTATGTGTTGTCATTTGATTTTATAAAGTACCTTGTTATTCAAAATATAACGGAGCATTCTAGACATGAAAATTCAGTTAATGATAAAGAATAAAGCAGTGTAATACAACCTGTTATACACTTTTTTTTGCTCACCCTTCGTAAAATTCATCAAATACAGGAGCTTAAATAGTTGTTAGGACATTATGGCAGTTTGATATGATATAGAATGACAAACTCTCCAACAAATGATGACTCTTTTTTCATAGTGAAAAGCTAAATAAGAGAGAAATAGTAATTTCTTGATGTGGGAATCTGTGGACATTTTTCAGAATGCTTCCACTTATGAAAATGTGGCCAGCTCTATTTTTAAGTTTTCAAATTTACTTTCTTTCTATTGGATTTTCTGCTAATTTGTTCACCTTTCTGTAAAAAAAACTTATTCTCTTTCACAGAATCACAGAATCCCAAAGGTTGGAAGGGACCTCGAAAGATCATCTAGTCCAACCCCCCTGCAAGAGCAGGGTAACCTAGAGTACATCACACAGGAACTTGTCCAGGCGGGCCTTGAATATCTCCAACGCAGGAGACTCCACAACCTCCCTGGGCAACCTGTTCCAGTGCTCTGTCACTCTTACAGTAAAGAAGTTCTTCCTGATGTTAACGTGGAACCTCCTATGCTCCAGTTTACACCCATTGCCCCTTGTCCTATCACTGGATATCACTGAAAAAAGCCTAGCTCCATCATCCTGACACTCACCCTTTACATATTTGTAAACACTGATGAGGTCACCCCTCAGTCTCCTTTTCTCCAGGCTAAAGAGACCCAGCTCCCTCAGCCTCTCCTCATAAGGGAGGTGTTCCACTCCCTTAATCATCTTCGTGGCTCTGCGCTGGGCTCTTTCAAGCAATTCCCTGTCCTTCTTGAACTGGGGGGTCCAGAACTGGACTTCATGATTACTAGTTTAGAGGATTCACTTTTTCCCTCAGATCAGTTTTCATTTAATACTCTCTACATATTCTTCTTTTGACTAAAGGAACTAAACACAATCCATTGAGGTATATAGAAGAAAATACTAAATTTAAATTGAAAGTTCATGTTATTGCTGCATGTAGCATTGGTGCTGCTGGAAAACTGTTCCCACTTCAGTGTTCAGAGTTCAGACTAGCTGCTGATAACATTGCAAATGCCCACAGAGAAGCCCCAGCCACAATTTAGAAGCTTCTTATTCTATCAGAGAGTTAGTTAGGAGGTATCAATTTTAAGCCTATGAATATTTAAGGGCAATGTTGGTAATGGGCTCTTCAGTTTGCTCACAGATGTTTAATATGATTTAATGAATTTAAATTGTAGCTAGAACAACTGAAAGTTGTCCCTGAAAGTTTTAAGGGCCAAGTTGGATGGGGCTTTGAGGAACTTGGTCTAATAGAAGGTGTCCCTACCAGCGGCAGGCAGATTGTAACCATATGATGTCTAAAGTCCCTTCCAGCTCAAACCATTCTATGATTCTATGAAACTCAAGCTTTGTTTTCAGTGGAGTGGGGATTATTTTCTAGGACAACAGTTCATATGTTGGTGTGGAAATTCAAAGACAAGTTTGTAATAATTTTTAACTTGAAATCCATCTCCAGTTTCAAATAAATATTTAGTTTTCTACCAGGCTACAGCTTGTCTTATGCAGGCAGACCAGGCATCTTCTCCTGTACATTACTTGCTTCAAAGCAATGCTCACTGTTTGTTGTACTTCTGTGGTCTCACTCCAGTTTGTCAAGGAGATGTCCTGAACACGATATTCCACTTGTGTGGATTTTCCCACTCTGGGGTCTGTCAGCATCTGTGTAGGCAGATCAAAATCACTGTGAACATTTTTGCTGCCAGTTCATATTCCACTGAGTATCTTTTAACAACAACCTTCTGCTACTAGGTATGTGTTCCTGTAAATGCGCTCCACAAATTTTGACTTGTCGTTTTCTGTCTTTAACTTCACCTCTGCAGATTTAGGTAGTTATAATTTTTATCACACTGGAGGTCACAAGTTGTCTCATGATGGGGCTGGAGATTACAATTGCACAACATGCTGCAGAAAGCCCTGGACATTACTTTCCAGCACAGCAGTGTGCCCTTTGCTTTCACAGTATAGAAAAGCCAGTCTGCAGTGACAGTTCTGGTGGTGGAAACCCTAGAGTGGTCAAGTAAATGTGGCTGCACAGCCCCTTGTGCACTAGCCAGCAGAGGGGCAGAGATCCTTCAGTGTGTCACTTCAGAGATTAGAGGTGGCATTTAACATTGTGCCTCAGGCCCTTTGCACACTTCCTGATATGTTCAACAGCAGCTTGGAGGTGCATTAGCTTTCATGAGCAAATGCTATCTTTTTGTCTAGAAGGCATAAAACATAGGTTACACATCCCCCAGGTAAATAGGAGTCATTCCCAAGACCTGCCTCAGAGCTGTGTGGACATACTAGCTTAGGTCCCAGTGCAGTATTGCTGCAGTTGCAGAGGGCTTCTTTGCTTACAGCAGGGCTGCTCAGATCTGCTTAGAATGTGGGATATCAGGTGACAAACTGGTCAGACCTCAGGATTGTCTCTGGACACAGACTGCAGCATGCCATGGAGAGGGGAGTGATGCTGTACTGCAGGCTGTGCCTCCAGAGCTAACACTCATCCTTGAGGAGCCTCTGCCATTAGCCAGTAAGGAACATTTGCAATGCTGCTTCCCACAGTCATCTTTTGTGGATGGAAGGCATGCATTTTCAGGGCTGTAACATGACATGAAGCAATCCAAAAAGCCACCCACCCACACACAGCAATGAGTATCACTTAAAGGGTGTTTTCAGAG